>NC_050074.1:66159299-68607209 GCF_009764565.3 Dermochelys coriacea
TACGGTCTTCCCAGTCTCCCCCTTCCCTCCTCCACAACTTCCCCGCATACAGAGGAGGGTGCATAAGGAGAGGAGTATGGCCATGGCTTCCTTATAACTTGGCAGTCCCCAGCTGCTAAAAAAACAGGCAAAAGATAATGCTGCCCTGAAGCTGATCTATTTCATGCCAGGGACCAGTTCAACCTCTTAGATGGGGTGGGGGCAGGAGAAGAGGACACAGAGTATGTCTACATTGCATTGTAAACCCAAGTCTGTGGGACCCTGGCTTGTGGTCTCGGTATTTCCAAGCCCATGCTTGAGCATCCACACTGGATTTACAGTTGCTGGAGCCTTGTGTCTCAGCCTTTGCCAATACATCCAAATGGCTCTACGCAGGCTCCGACGTGGGTCTGTGGCGTTACCTGCATCCACTCTGCAAAATGACAGGGCTTGGACCCGAGTCTCAGCAAGACTCTGGCTTTGCAGGCTGTCAAGGTTCCTTCCCCACTCTGAACTCTAGGGTACAGATGTGGGGACCTGCATGAAAGACCCCCTCAAGCTTATTCTTACCAGCTTAGGTTAAAAACTTCCTCAAGGTACAGACTTTGCCTTGTCCTTGAACCCTATGCTGCCACCACCAAGCGTGTTAAACAAAGAACAGGGAAAGAGCCCACTTGGAGAACTCTTCCCCCCAAAATATCCCCCCAAGCCCTACACACCCTTTCCTGGGGAAGGCTTGATAAAAATCCTCACCAATTTGTACAGGTGAACACAGACCCAAACCCTTGGATCTTAACAGTGAAAAAGCAATCAGGATCTTAAAAGAAGAATTTTAATTAAAGTAAAAGAATCAGGATGGTAAAAAATCAGGATGGTAAATACCTTACAGGGTAATCAGATTCAAAACATAGAGAATCCCTCTAGGCAAAACCTTAAGTTACAAAAAGACACAAAAACAGGAATATACATTCCATTTAGCACAGCTTATCTACCAGCCATTTAAACAAAAGGAAATTTAACGCATTTCTAGCTAGATTGCTTACTAACTTTTTACAAAAAGAAAAGGAGTACTTGTGGCACCTTAGAGACTAACAAATTTATTAGAGCATAAGCTTTCGTGAGCTAAGTGAGCTGTAGCTCACGAAAGCTTATGCTCTAATAAATTTGTTAGTCTCTAAGGTGCCACAAGTACTCCTTTTCTTTTTGCGAATACAGACTAACACGGCTGCTACTCTGAAACCTAACTTTTTACAGGAGTTCTGAAGAGCATTCCTGATCTGTTCCTGGCAAAAGCATCACACAGACAGACAGACCCTTTGTTCCCCTTCCCCTCCAGCTTTGGAAGTAACTTGTCTCCTCACTGGTCATTTTGATCAGGTGCCAGTGAGGTTATCCTAGCTTCTTAACCCTTTACAGGTGAAAGGGTTTTGCCTCTGGTCAGGAGGGATTTTATAGTTCTGTATACAGAAATGTGGTTACCCTTCCCTTTATATTTATGACACAGGCTCCTTGGACCCAGGTCCTGAGTGCTTGCTGACCTGAGTCAGACTGATTTGTGTGTGGATGAAAGGGAGGCTTGGGCTCAACCCTAAATCAGAGCCCAGACTTACTGTGCAGTGTAGACATACCCAAGATGGTTTCAGCTCCTTTCTTCTTCCCTTCTCCTGTGCTGAGCACAGATGAGCTGAAATAGATAATCTGGTGAACAGTATTTAATGGGTGACAACAATGCTGTATATGTTGTGTTCAGAAGCTGCACTTAACAGGATCCCCAGATTCATTCAATTTGTAACAAAATACATTCAGCTCACAATTACCTAGCTCACTGTTTGCTTTTATTTAACTACATCATTTTTCACTGTGCTGCAGGGTACATTTTGAAAATTATATCATTTCTAGTTAACCATTGAGCCTGACTGATGTTAGGTCATTGACCTGAGATGGAAAGTCAATTACTAAAAAGCAAAATCACATTTTGGCTCACCAGTGTTAGACCCAAAGAAGAGCTATGAAAGTCTTAGATTATTCCTGAGCCCAAAGGCTCTGGGAAGACATAAGATTCTGTTGAACATGGGGAAGAATAGTGGAGAGTTCAATGGTTGATTTTTGCCTTCCCACACCTCTTCTAGAATTTATTAGAAGATTTGTATGTTCACATTCCTACAGTTACTCTTATGCATCTCATTCTCTTCTTCAGTTTTATAGTCTATACCTAAAAATGCATCAACTTAATTCAGCAAGATCAAGTCTCCTGCATGTCCCCTTTGAAGTGTCTACTGGCATTAGTCCTTTGCAAAGCATGTGAATTACACAGCTGGATTGTGAATGTGGTTGAAAAATGCTATGACCAATAGCTACATGCTATGCTATGCTAAGATAGAACTAATCAAACCTCATGCTTCCAACTACTTGCTTGCAGGGAGTAGGCAGGAATTTGTACCTTCCATATAACTTTGGATATTTGGTTTTGAGGTACTATGAGAGGATTCACCATTCTCGGAAACATCAAATTTTTACCCCTGCTAGAATGCTACTGGACCCTTTGATGGACCAATGGAAGGGTTGGTATGACAATTCTGATGTTGTTACATGGTAGTGGATTCCTACATAACAAGATAAATCCATTTGTTCACCTCAGAGAGTTATAGCTGATAAAGCCATGAGTCACAAGTTGGGTGTATCACGTGAATGCTTTACCAGATCATTAAAGGAGCAGATTTAGAGCAAGTAGCTTTAGGGAGCAAGGACTCCTATCACTTGGCCAAGATTTTTCAAATCAGCAGTTTAATGAGAATAAGTGATGTAAGGTGGAATCATTTGCCCAAAAAAGGTAATTTTACTGACTATCTTCTGTCAGAGCACTGGGGAAAAATAAGTAGCAGAACTGACCTAAAGATGGAGCCATGGGGCATAGTAGCACTGAATGAGTTTTCCACTGTGGACAGTAGAGATCAAAAAGCTGTATGTTTTTAATTTTGTGAGCATTACATGGTTTACAAGTGTGGGGAGATCAAAGTAGAATGTCAGGTGGCACCAGAGAGACTTTTAAATTACACCAAGGATTGGAGTAATGTGAGAGATGCTTTTAATTTCCTGTGCTACTAGTAGAAGAGTTTCCGAATGTTGCTTGCCAGGACTGATGGAGCGATATCTAGCAGTTCTCTTTGAATAGAAAAGCTGAGAGGTCGCTAGTTTTCAAAGATTTCCTTGAGCTTGTACATGGTGCTTGAATGATTCTGGCCAGGCTCTGCTGAACACAAATCTTCGTTGTATATGTGAAGTGCTTAAGGCTTCTTTGAGCTGAAAGTCATTCCACACAAATGCAAGACATTAACATTAGTTCATGTTAGAAATTTATTCCATGAGCCATATGTATGAAACAAAAGAATGTGAAGCTGAAATGTATAGGGCCACCTTACCTGAACTGGAAACATTACAATATGGAGAGGGGACATAACAGTTTGCAAGCACATAAAAGATTGTTACAAGGAGGGAGGAGAATTGTTCTCCTTAATTTCTGAGGATAGGATAAGAAGCAATGGGCTTAAATTGCAGCAAAGGAGGATTTGTTGGACATTAGGAAAAACTTCCTAACTGTCAGGGTGGTTAAGCACTGAAATAAATTGCCTAGGGAGGTTGTGGAATCGCCATCATCGGAGATTTTTAAAAGCAGGTTAGACAAACACCAGTCAGGGATGGTCTAGATCAGTGGTTCCCAGACTTATTCCGCCAATTGTGCGGGGAAAGCCCCTCGGCTCACGCCACTTCCAGCAGCTCCCATTGGCCTGGAGCAGCAAACCGCGACCATTGGAAGCCGCGATCGTCCGAACCTGTGGATGCAGCAGGTAAACAAACCGGCCCGACCCGCCACGGGCTTTCCTTGCACAAGCGGCGGAACAAGTTTGGGAACCATTGGTCGAGATAATATTTAATCCTTCCATGAGTGCAGGGGACTGGACTAGCTGACCTCTTGAGGTCCCTTCCAGTCCTATGATTCGATGTCGGTTGAGTATATGTGAAGCCACTGCAGTTCTCTGCACAAGGGATTCTCTGTAGCTCACCTGGACTGTGGAACTGCTGTGAGGAAGCAGACACATCAACTTTCCCAAGATGGCCACTTGCAGTTTAAATACACTTGTAAGTTCTCCTCCTTCCGAGAAGTGGAATCTGACTCTGCTCTGCCCAAGAGCCATATATAACACAGCATGATATCAGGGAAGTATAGAATATGCAGAGTGCTTCATCAATATCTTGAGAAGGGAAAGTTGGGTTCTCACTAAGCCAGGAAAGAGCTGTGGAACAAAATGTGGCTTTGCTTAAGGCTCTGGAGGGCAATCAAGATCTGAGGGTTTTTCCCACCTCTGACAGACTTCCTGCGTGATCTTGGGCAAGTCATTTAATATCTGCCTCAGTTTTTCCACCTGTAACAAAAGAATAATAATGCTTCCCTACCTCACAGATATGTGAAATGATAAATCCATTAATGTTTGTGAGGTGCTCATATACAGTGATGAGTGCCATAGAAAACCTTAATTAAATAACTTGGCCTTCATTGAAAGGTCAGGCATAAACTTGATGCAACTAAGTTTCCTAAAATATACAGCAAAGCAGCAGGTTTCAGAGTAGCAGCCGTGCAAAGCAGCAGATCTCTAAACAGTGCCTGGGGCTTTTGCTGGAACACCTACAAATCCAAACCAGAGGGTATTTCACAGCCCTAGATAGACCCAGTTCTTTATGATTTTCCCCATGAATTCAGAATAATTAATTGGACCATTTACTTTTTTGCTGAAAGGAGTAAGGTCAAGACACAACACTATTACAGTCCCTTGGTTTCTCATAGGAAGGATCCCAACACTGTTAGAATAAATAAGACAATACATCAGAAATATTATATTCCAACATAAAAGTGCCTGGTGGAACAATATATATATAGAAGTGAATAGATAATTTGCTGCTTTTTTATCACATATCTTGAAAGCAAAATGGTCAAGAATTCATGTGTAGTCCTGGAAATTTACAAGTTCCCTTTATGTAAATACAGTACAAGGAGAAAAGTCAGCTCTCTAGTCTTAATGTCAAGAATGCACAATCTATTGCTCTGAAGAGAACGGCTGATAGGAAAATCGATGCAAATGCAGTTTCCTTTCTCTGCAGAAAGCTCCTAAACAGGGTTCAGCTTAAGTTCAAGGATTCTGTTGTGTTGAAATACAATATGGTTACGCTATGCTTTGCTTGGAGGTTGTAGCTTCATCACCTTAGACCGAAGGTACATAACTACTTTGCTGACAGGCATATGAACATGTTGGCTTGACTGCCTTTATCTAGCTTTCATGATATTTGTATTTACTCATTCAGATCTGAGTCTGAGCACCTTTTCAGACCCTTTTGTGCCTTACAGATGTGCAAATATTGAAATCTGCTTAAATAAAGATGACTTTTGAAATGGTATTCAAATGCACACAGGTCTAAATCCTGAGATCCTTCAGTTTTCACTCAGTTCTGAGCCAGGCAAACTCCCATTGACTTAACGGACCTGTCTCTAAGGTACTATAAGGGGATTCACCATTCTTGGAAACATCAAATTTTTGCCCCTGTTAGAATGCTACTGGACTTGTCGATGGACCAATGGAAGAGTTGGTATGACAATTCCGATGTTGTTACATGGTAGTGGATTCCTTGACTTACATCATTGCAAATTAGAAATAACTCCACTGATGTTACACCAGTATAAAACTGAGGTAAATGTATGGGCAGCAGTATGAAATCCTCTGAATAGACAGATAAATAAGAGGGGAACCAGGCTTGACCCAATTAATAAGTCAGACATTAACTTTGTCCTTTGGTATGTCTGTGACATCTCAATTAAAAGTTCTATTTATTGTTTGCAAACTCAGATTGTTACTTCAATAAATGATGGAAGTTTTTACTGCTTCCCTCTTCTGTTTATTGCTGAATACCCCAGGCAACTCTGGAGCAGGGTGCTGGATTCTATTCTATTTTGGCTTGCTTATTAATTGAGTTGTATGACTGTCAGATCCCTGCTTGCATTTGGAATTTTAGGGCTGGAAATCAGAAACTTCCCCAGGTTACTTGTAAACTGAGCATGCTTGATAGGGAGTCCCTGAAACACTAAACCTGGAGCCTTCTGCACCATTCGTATAGTCTTTCCTGAGAACAGAACCACATTTTAAGGGGAGGCAAGTTTTAAAGTCCTAATGAACTATTAATGCTGATATTCCAATCATCAACAACCAGTTTTGTCACTGTTAATAAAATAATGTATTAACCAGCTACTTCTAACATTACTTCTTATAGCAAATATTAAGTTGAACATGAAATCCACTCAATTTCTTTTGCCATCCAAACTCAGTCCTAAAGCTCAAGAACATATTTTCAGCTTAATTTCAATTAGCTGAAGAAGTGCCACCTTCTTTTATGCGTGTAATTCCCTTCAAATCAGGATTCCCTTCAAATCAAGAGTCAGTCTTCCAGTAGGAATGTCTTTCTGTACTTCTGGCCTCCATTTCAAATGAAGGGAGTGCCTGCAAAGACTGAGCTCTGGTTTCTGGTAGAGCATATTCTTGCCTAAAATTGAGGTTTCAACACTTTGTGGGTGTGGTTTTTTGCTTCAAAATGTGTACGTTTATATTTAGAACAGGGTCTGCTTACCATGTGACCTCCTTAAAGGTTAGGACCTTTCTTATAGGCCATAACTCATCACAAATAGCATCAGAAATTCCCTGCTTCTGCAACCTGCTCAAGTGGGTAGGGCACTGGAATGGAACTCAGAAGACCAGCGTTCTATTCCCAGCTCTACTGATGACCTGCTGTGTGACCTTGGACAAGTCGCTTTACCTCTCAGTGCCTTTGTTTTCCCTCCCATTCTTTGTCTCTCTTGCTGGTAAGCTCTTGGGACAGGGACTCTTTTGAACAGTGACAGTCCAACCCAGCACAATGAAGCCCTGATCTTAGCTGGGGCCAGGAGGCACCACAACAACACAAATAAATAACTTCTAGCTAGAACATAAGAATGGCCATACTGGGTCAGACCAAAGGTCCATCTAGCCCATTATCCCGTCTTCTGAAAGTGGCCAATGCCAGGTGCCCCAGAGGGAATGAACAGAACAGGTAAACATCAAGTGATCCATCCCCTTTCATCCATTCCCAGCTTCTGGCAAACATCCCTGCCTATCCCTGCCCATCCTGGCTGATAGCCATTAATGGCCCTATCCTCCACAAATTTATCTAGTTCTTTTTTGAATGCTGTTATAGTCTTGGCCTTCACAACATCCTCTGGCAAGGAGTTCCACAGGTTGACCATGCATTGTGTGAAAAAATACTTCCTTTTGTTTGTTTTTAAGCCTGCTGTCTATTAATTTCATTTGATGCCCCTAGCTCCTGTGCTATGAGAAGGAGTAAATAATACTTTATTTACTTTCTCCACACTAGTCATGATTTTATAGGCCTCTATCATATCCCCCCTTAGCCATCTCTTTTCCAAGCTGAAAAGTCCCAGTCTTTTTAATCTCTCCTTATACAGCAGGCATTCCATACCCCTAATAATTTTGTTGCCCTTTTCTGAACCTTTTCCAGTTCCAACATATCTTTTTTTGAGATGGGGCGACCACATCCGCACACAGTATTCAAGATGTGGGCGTACCATGGATTTATATAGAGGCAATATGATATTTTCTGTCTTCTTATCTATCCCTTTCTTAATGATTCCCAACATTGTATTCTCTTTTTTGACTGCAACTGCACATCCAGTGGATGTTTTCAGAGAACTGTCCACAGTGACCCCAAGATCTGTTTCTTGAGTGATAACAGCTAATTTAGACCCCATCATTTTATATGTATAGTTGGGATTATGTTTTCCAATGTGCATTACATTGCAGTTATCAGCACTGAATTTCATCTGCCATTTTGTTGCCTAGTCACCCAGTTTTGAGAGATCCCTTAAAAGCACTTCACAGTCTGCCTGGGACTTAACTATCTTGAGTAGTTTGTATCAACTGCAAATTTTGCCACCTGACTGTTTACCCCCTTTTCCAGATCATTTATGAATATGTTAAATAGGACTGGGCCCAGTACAGACCCCCAGTACTGGGGGATACCACTATTTACCTCTCTCCATTCTGAAAACTGACCATTTATTCCTACGCTTTGTGTCCCATCTTTTAACTAGCTACCAAACCATGAGAGAACCTTCCCTCTTATCCCATGACAATTTAACTTTGCTTAAGAGTCTTTGGTGAGGGACCTCATCAAAGGCTTTCTGAAAAATCTAAATACACTATATCCACTGGATTCCCCTTGTCCATATGCTTATTGACCACCCCCCCCCCCCGCAAAGAATTCTAGTAGATTGGTGAGGCATGATTTTCCCTTTACAAAAACCATGTTGACTAGTCCCCAGCATGCCTTATAATTTTCTAGTATTATAAGACTTTTGGCACTCTGTGTTCTTATGACTTGGGACTGTAATTATACAAGTCTAGTTATAATACATCTCTCAGAAGTTACCTTGATTTGAAAATGTAAGTATAGGATTCACTCAATGTAGGAAAAATCTGCACTCCACTGAAATCTATGATTTGTAGAATTAATGTGTCCTGTCACACAGGTTTACTATGGAAATACATAGTCTTCTGGTTCCATTTATAGTACTTGCTTGTTGGTGGGGAACTAGTATGCACTTAGATCTCCAGTGCAGGCCAGAAATGTGTTGCCAAGGTAAAGTTGTCATGTTCTAAGGGAGGCTGGAAGTGGGAATGTAAGCCACTGTGTGAGAGATTTTAGCCGCCAAGAAAGGAGGAGAGAAACACCTAGAAAATGAAGTTTTTAAGGGAAAAAAATGCAGGTGTTCACAGTAAACTCCAGATATATACAATTATAATCCAATCACCAGAACAAATCAGATTCAAATGAACCCTAATTCTAGATGGTCAATCTTGCACCGTGTAAGGTTTACCCAGTCCAAAACCATTTTTTCCTCTCCTCCAGGTTTGATTCAGTATCCTGACCTATCCTTATCACAATAAGAGCAGCAATCTATCCTCTGTGATGTGCAAGTCAATTGATCAGATTGCATAGTCTCCCAATATTTATGTCGACACTCAAGGAAGCAGGATAACAGCACATGAGCTCATGTGACAAAATTCACCAATCAAAAGTTAGACTGGTGAAATTTTTTTTCTTTTAAAGTTTGGAGGTAAAAACATTTCAGTTGAGTTAATTTTTTGGTATAAAAATAGTAAATATTGCAGCAACATTTTTGTGATTTTAAAAGTCATTTTTCTACAACAAATGCTTTTGTTTGAAAATTTTGGCTAGCTGTACTAATGGCATTCAGTCATTACAGATCTCAACTGGATTTGAAATGGCCATTAGAGGTGAAAGGCATCACATCAGCAATTACGAGATTAGAGTTTTTAGGTAGATTATATTTTTTCCTTCAGAAATTTGACAAAAACAAACAAATGTTTAGGTTTTTGACAAACCTGAAACATTTAAATAAAAATGGACTTTTTTGTAAAATATTGTTAAATGCAAGAGGGAGCATCTATTTTATATAAGTTAGGATGCTTTTTAAAGAGAAATAGCTTCCCATTAAATGGAAGCTTTAAGGAATTGATGGCATATACAAACAAAAATCTGGTTGGGGCTTTTAAAAACATCTTTTTTAAAAAACATCATGGACCATAACATATTCAAAACTACAGGGTTCTGAAAATATATAAGCCAGGAGTCATGATACATGCTATCAGTGTATATTAACAGGAAGAGTTCCAGAACAGTCATTTGCAGCTCTAGAGTTGGGGCTAGAAGATTGTAATCACTAAACTTCAAATCTAATGGAGTTTGAGACCTAAAATGGAGCCAACCAAATATGGCTATTTAAAATCCTGTGGTCCTCTTTTGCAAAAGAACAGGTTGAACCTATGTGCCTTGATAAAATTCCAGGATAGCTGAATAATTGTTTCCTGCCTACCAGAAATTCCTCCTGAGATTTCAGTTGGATAAGGTATTCTTTGTATCATGTCCTAAGCAGCTATGTAGTGTCACCATGCACTGTTAAACATTTGCAACTAGAGCTGGACAAATAATGTAAACAGGTATTTGTGAATATGTTTGTAAAATCAAAATCACAGTTCTGGTCATTATCAAACCCATTTTTTCTGTTTTCTATTATTATTACTGCAGCTATTTTTGATTTGCACAAATATTTGGGGAGAAGCTTTTATTTGTGCTTATGCTTAATTTCAATAAGTCTACTTGAAAAGTAAATTCCAACTCCTTGTAAATAAAGATGGCAGAATCTGGCCCTAAATTACGTGCCTACATGATAATGGTACATTTTAATAATAGTCCTCATTTTCCATCTACATAGAATTCTCTAAATGCATTTGTTTATTATGTACACTCAGTACAAATTGCATATTTAAAAAGAAATCCCATGTGAAAAACAACTGAGAAGCATGTTCCCAAACTGCTTTGCAAACCACAATATTCTGACCAGTTTAATATTAAAATGTATTTCAAAATGAACTGTTAATGTTAGTCTTAAGAGTAAAGCTGATGGATCTAGCATGTCTGAAACTTTTTTTTTTACCCATAAGGAATAATAGCAGAATTATTACAATCTCTGGTGTGTTTGTGTATTTATTTATTTTTGAGATTCTTTTAGGCTTGTTGGCTCATCAGTGTTTGTGAATGTTGCTATGTCGTGGTTTAGTGGCAGGGGCTCCTCCCCCACTGAGTCTGTGGGAGGCCACTCTGCCTCACTAAGTCTCTGTTCGTAGTCTACCACGGGGAATTAGCAGGGCAACAACAGTCTACAGCCCAAGTCTATAGCTCAGGCCAGTGGTTAGGGCCTAGCAGCAAGTACAGTTAGGGAGACCCAGCCCTCAGTCAGGGCGGGGCAATGAGAGTCTTTAGCTCGGCCTGTGATTGGGGGCCGAGCAACAAATACAGTCAGGGTGTTCAGTTGCTTAGGCAGGGCAGAGCACTGAGAGTCTATATCTCAGGCCTGTGTTCAGAAGCCAAGCAACAAACACAGTCAGGGTGCCCAGGCCCTTAAGTAGGGCAGGGCAAGGAGAGTTTATAGCTTGGACCAAGCAGGGTATGGCCTAAGCTATAAACAATGTTCAGGGTCAAGCAGCAAGGGGTTCAGGCATCCTGGCTCCAGCGGATGGCCGACAAGCACTGACTTCTCAGTCTAGAGATGGGGAGACCACCACTCCAGGGTTGGGGTGGCAGGGGGGACACAGGCCTAGCCACTCCACTGCATCCCGGCCCAGGGCCCCAACAGTGACAGAGGGGATCTTGACCACAACACGCTGACTTGGTCTGCGGCAAGAACACAGCTGGACTACAGTTGGCTGTCCCTGAGCCACATCCTAACTTCCCCTTGGGGTGTACCTGAGTCTGTAGACGGTTGTCCAGATCGTCGGGATAGAAGTCCTGTGGTAGTCCTGGCAACTCCTCCATAGTCTGGTCAGCATACTGCTCTGGCCAATCCTTAGCTCCCCAGGGCCCTCCAGCAGTCTCCCAGCTCAGAAGCAAGCAGAAGGTGGGATGCTGCAGCCTAACTGAGCTCTCAGACCCGCCTTTTATACTTCCTGTCCTGCCCACTGACTTCCAGTGAGAGGGGTGAGCATGGCCTGGCTCTGCCCCCCCGCCCCCCCCCAGTGAGGCCACTCCACCTCACTACACACTATAGGATAATTTTTTATTATAGGAATAATCTTTTAATTCTGACTATTTTTATAGTTCAACTGAAATGTGTAATCTGCTTTGTTTGACCACCTTCTCATTCATATTTCTTGAAGGGAGAGGAATTTTAGCCAAGTGGGATAGGAAGAATAATAGTAGCCAAATTCAGAGGTCACATAAATTTGAGGTAAACTTCATAATGTTAAGTCAAAGAGAGTCAGTTAAAGTTGGCCAGATTCAACCTTGGCTTATATTTCTGTAAACCAAGCTGAACTTTCAGGCAAAAGAATATCCTGTAGTTGAGAGGTTGCAGTGATAGAAAGGAACCACAGCCTACTGATGTCTTGAAGGGTCATGAAGTGCCGGTGGCATTGGGTGGGGAAGGAGCAGTACTAGGGCACCTAAGTGGTACACTTACACACCATGTTTCCTAGGATGACTCAAACAGAGCTCCTATGGAAGATCTGCTAGAAACAAAAGCTACTCTGACTGACCATACTAGAGCGAGGGCATTGGTGGAAGTGCTGCCTTCTTTACAGTGGGATAATGCTCTCTTGAAGACAGTGGGTTTTACTTGTTGAGAGATGCACTTATAGCCTGTTGAGTTCAACGGGCTTTGGATCAGACCATTGGTTGCCAGTCTGCAAAGGTGGATCTTGCTCAGTGTATGTCATTTACCCATTACTGTGATTGAAGGGTAAGTTTTGTAATATTTACTTGTAGTATAATATTCAGCCACTAGATGATACTGTGCACCATATAGGGTTCCAGAAAGGCTGTGATACTTGGTAAATAGTAGAGGAAAAGCTGGAACTCAAGCTGTGTGGGAAGTTGTTTTTCTATAGTGATAGCTCTTTCGGTTATAATAAAAGCCTCCTGTCTCAGATGGACTGAAATTGCATCAATTATGATAGGATTATAATGGGTAAGACAGCCAACAGGAGATGTAAGGAGGTGTAAGATAAAGTAAAGAGCGCTGTACTTCCTACTAGAATCCTACTTTTCTTCTCCATCAACATGTAGAGTACAGCCACTAATATTCACTTATGCTGACTCCTTAACCTGTGATTTACACCTCTGAATTTGGACCTTGATGTTCCTAAGGTTTAGTCATCAATTCACTCCAACTCTTGTTGCTCATTGCTAACTTTAAAAAAAAAAAAAACCACAACAATACTCGGGCCAGATTATGCAAATGCTTACTATATGTCACCATGCTTACTACCATGAGACATCTTGTTGAGCACAGTAGGACCATTCTCCACTCAGAATAGTAACCACTACATCCGGTATTAAATATTTGTGTCATTGATATTTACATTTACTAGGTTATTTTAGAGACGAAGGCATTTTTCTGAATTATAGGAATGCCAATAAGCCTCCAAAGTCATAATATGTCTAGATTATATTTATTCATTTTAAAGTTAAAAACTTCAAAATTATAACACTTATTCAGAAAAAATTACCATTTTGAGATCTTTGTCAAAAGTCAGCCTAAAGCAATATTCTTACAGCAAAGCTCTTTAGAGTTTAGTTATGTTTATTTCTTTGGTTTAAATTAGTAACATCATACTGTAGGGGAAAACAGTGACACCTTTATTTTAGCTGAGTGATCGTTACAAATTCATTTGCAATTCACTGTAACAACACTCATTAGAATTAATTCATTTGGCATTAATGTGGCTGTCAGAATGTACTTGCCCTTGGTGGAATTCACAGCTCAATTCAACAAAAGTTAATAGACAGGAGTGTCACTTCCAAAACTTTTTTTTTAAAGGAACAACATCTGATTTACTTTTTTTGATGTGCTTCTCAGAGCCCACTTATTTCATTCAGGTCCTGATCCAAAGTCTCCTGAAGTTGGTGGAAGAGTGAGAGGAACAATGGTGTGATGGACAGGGCACTGGACAGGAACTCAAGACACGTGGTTCAATTTCTAGCTCTCCCACACACTTTCTGTGCGATTTTGGCAAGTCACATAATCCACCCTGCATTTTAGTTCCCATTTATAAAATGGTTGTTATTCTCCCTTAGCTCAATAGGGGTTCTGTATGGATCATACAGCATGGACCACATCCACCCTGACTGAATTGGCCTTGTCAACATTGGTTCTCCATTTCTCCTTCTCTTCATGTGCCAATATATTTATGCCTGTATCTGTAATTTTCACTCCATGCATCTGAAGAAGAGGGGCTTTGTACCCACAAAAGCTTAGCCCAAATGTATATTAGTCTTTAAGGTGCCACTGGACTTCTCGTTGTTTTTGTGGATACAGACTAACACGGCTACCCCTCTGATGCATGGATCATATCCATTAATGATTATGGGGTGCGCGGGTAGGATGGGATAAAGGTACAAGTGTCTACATACAACTGGGAGGCTTTCCACCCACTTTTGGGGTATAGGATATGGCCCTAGATCACTTAACGGTATGGCTTGTAGCTGCTGACCATCCTCAGATTAGGTATGAAAAAGTTACGTGATATTTCCACTATTTCGGATGGGGTTTTTACAGTTCATATCATTCCCACTGCCATTTTCCTTTGATCTTGCATCCAAGCTCCCCCATGACTCATTGGACTTCCAGAGGCACCAACTGCTTTTTCTGGAAAATAGATTTTCATTTCAGTAGCTGAGCTTTTCTCAACCCAATTCAATTTGTGATTTAATACTTACAGTATTTGGGGTAAAACTTCGTGGTTTTGACTGTCCGCTTGGGGAAAATACAACTTAGTCTTTTGAAATTAAAAGCCAAAAAAAAAAAAGCTTTGTTTGTTTCTTGAAGTCCACTTACAAAATTTGTGCTTAAAGAGAGGAGCAGATTGTTGGAGGGTTTTTTAAATTAACAAAGACTATATCTAGGTCATCAGTTAAAATTCATCCCACCTGTTGTGGGTAGTGGCTAAAAGTTGTAACCATTCAAGAGTTGTTTTGATGGCTTTTATGAGGATAGACCACTCACACCGTTTGACCATCCAGTGAAGGCACATAGGGTGAGATTTTTAAAGGTATTAAGGCACCTGAAGATCCAGATAGGTGCTGGGTGGGATTTTCAGACGTGCCTAGATCCCCAGCTCCTATGGGAGTCAGGTTCTACGTGTTTTTGACACTCACTGACAACACTCCCACTGATTTCAGTGGGAATTGGATGTTCATGATGCTGAATTGGTGAAATCGTAATGGCTAGATAGTTGAAGTTTAGAGGTCCACTGGTGGATCAGGCATAAATAGAAGCTGGGCTGTAAGGAGAAGATTTCATATTAAATCACAGAAGTCCTAAAGAATGGCAAATGGAACTCAGAAAAATACTGTCTGTATGTGTATTATAAAAACATAAGAAGCATATGACAGTATCCTGTCTTCTGACAGTGGCCGTTGCCAGGTGCTTTAGAGGGAATGAACAGAACAGGTAATCACCAAGTGATCCATCTCCTGTGGCCCATTCCCAGCTTCTGGCAAACAGAGGCTAGGGACACTTCAGAGCATGGTTTTGCAATGGTAATAGCCATTGATGGACCTATCCTTCATGAATGAATCGAGTTCTTTTTTGAACCTTGCTATAGTCTCGGCCTTCACAAAATGTGCAAAATAACTGTTCTCTCCCCTGAGTTTGCTAGAATCTGAAAGTCCCTGGCTACTCCATTACATCCTCTACAGCAAACAGGGAAAGATTAAGAATGAGCTCTCAAAACTGGATACTCTCATAAAGAACCAACCTTCCACACAAACTTCCTCGTGGCTGGATTTTACAAAAACTAGACAAGCCATTTACAAAACACACTTTGATTCTCTACAAAAGAAAAAGGACACTAAGCTATCTAAACTACTATATGCCACAAGGGGCCACAACAATGGTTCCCGTAACCCACCCAGCAATATTGTTAATCTATCCAACTATACTATGAGCCCAGCAGAAGAATCTGTCCTATCTCGGGGCCTCTCCTTTTGCCCCTCCACCCCCACGAACATGATACAGTTCTGTGGTGACCTAGAATCCTATTTTCGACGTCTCAGACTCAAGGAATATTTCCAACACACCTCTGACCAACATATTAACCCACAGAGACCTTCCTGCCAACACTACAAAAAGAAGGATTTTGAGTGGACTCCTCCTGAAGGTCGAAACAGCAGCCTGGATTTCTACATAGACTGCTTCCGCCGACGTGCACGAGCTGAAATTGTGGAAAAGCAGCATCGCTTACCCCATAACCTCAGCCATGCAGAACACAGTGCCATCCACAGCCTCAGAAACAACTCTGACATCATAATCAAAAAGGCTGACAAAGGAGGTGCTGTCGTCATCATGAATAGGTCGGAGTATGAACAAGAGGCTACTAGGCAGCTCTCCAACACCACTTTCTACAAGCCATTACCCTCTGATCCCACTGAGAGTTACCAAAAGAAACTACAGCATTTGCTCAAGAAACTCCCTGAAAAAGCACAAGAACAAATCCGCACAGACACACCCCTGGAGCCAGGACCTGGGGTATTCTATCTGCTACCCAAGATCCATAAACCTGGAAATCCTGGACGCCCCATCATCTCAGGCATTGGCACCCTGACAGCAGGATTGTCTGGCTATGTAGACTCCCTCCTCAGGCCCTTCGTTACCAGCACTCCCAGCTATCTTCGAGACACCACCGATTTCCTGAGGAAACTACAGTCCATCGGTGATCTTCCTAAAAACACCATCCTAGCCACTATGGATGTAGAAGCCCTCTACACCAACATTCCACACAAAGATGGACTACAAGCCGTCAGGAACAGTATCCCTGATACTGTCACGGCTAACCTGGTGGCAGAACTTTGTGACTTTGTCCTGACCCATAACTATTTCACATTTGGTGACAATGTATACCTTCAAATCAGCGGCATTGCGATGGGTACCCGCATGGCCCCACAGTATGCCAACATTTTTATGGCTGACTTAGAACAACGCTTCCTCAGCTCTCGTCCCCTAATGCCCCTACTCTACTTGCGCTACATTGATGACATCTTCATCATCTGGACCCATGGAAAAGAAGCTCTTGAGGAATTCCACCATGATTTCAACAATTTCCATCCCACCATCAACCTCAGCCTGGACCAGTCCACACAAGAGATCCACTTCCTGGACACTACGGTGCTAATAAGCGATGGTCACATAAACACCACCCTATATCGGAAACCTACTGACCGCTATTCCTACCTACATGCCTCTAGCTTTCATCCAGATCATACCACTCGATCCATTGTCTACAGCCAAGCGCTACGATATAACCGCATTTGCTCCAACCCCTCAGACAGAGACAAACACCTACAAGATCTCTATCATGCATTCCTACAACTACAATACCCACCTGCTGAAGTGAAGAAACAGATTGACAGAGCCAGAAGAGTACCCAGAAGTCACCTACTACAGGACAGGCCCAACAAAGAAAACAACAGAACGCCACTAGCCATCACCTTCAGCCCCCAACTAAAACCTCTCCAACGCATCATCAAGGATCTACAACCTATCCTGAAGGACGAGCCATCGCTCTCTCAGATCTTGGGAGACAGACCAGTCCTTGCTTACAGACAGCCCCCCAATCTGAAGCAAATACTCACCAGCAACCGCACACCACACAACAGAACCACTAACCCAGGAACCTATCCTTGCAACAAAGCCCGTTGCCAACTCTGTCCACATATCTATTCAGGGGATACCATCATAGGGCCTAATCACATCAGCCACACTATCAGAGGCTCGTTCACCTACGCATCTACCAATGTGATATATGCCATCATGTGCCAGCAATGCCCCTCTGCCATGTACATTGGCCAAACTGGACAGTCTCTACGTAAAAGAATGAATGGACACAAATCAGATGTCAAGAATTATAACATTCAAAAACCAGTTGGAGAACACTTCAATCTCTCTGGTCACTCGATCACAGACCTAAGAGTGGCTATCCTTCAACAAAAAAGCTTCAAAAATAGACTCCAACGAGAGACTGCTGAATTGGAATTAATTTGCAAACTGGATACAATTAATTTAGGCTTGAATAGAGACTGGGAATGGATGAGTCATTACACAAAGTAAAACTATTTCCCCATGGTATTTCTCCCTCCCACCCTACCCCCCACTGTTCCTCTGATATTCTTGTTAACTGCTGGAATTAGCCTACCTGCTTGTCACCATGAAAGGTTTTCCTCCTTTCCCCCCCCTGCTGTTGGTGATGGCTTATCTTAAGTGATCACTCTCCTTACAGTGTGTGTGATAAACCCATTGTTTCATGTTCTCTGTTTGTGTGTATATAAATCTCTCCTCTGTTTTTTCCACCAAATGCATCCGATGAAGTGAGCTGTAGCTCACGAAAGCTTATGCTCTAATAAATTTGTTAGTCTCTAAGGTGCCACAAGTACTCCTTTTCTTTTTGCGAATACAGACTAACACGGCTGCTACTCTGAAACCTGTTTTTGTACTTGGTGCAGGAACGGAGTGTGCATGAGGAAGGGGGGGAGGAGGAGGCAGGTGTAAGTTAGAGCAGACCATAGGCTGCTATATCTTATGCTCTGGCTACAATGCTACCCTATGGGCTGTCTGTCAGACAAGCGAGTTCATAGCACATTGCAGATAAGTCACTGAACCCCACCATCCATAACAAAGGCCAGGAGAGAGGCCAGCACAGGGCTGTTCTGGGAGTTATAAGTCCTGTAAAGAGACTGCCTTAAACCAGTGGTGTTTCCCATGGACTGTTTCTATGCCCTTTCTTTCTGCACTGGAGCTGCATAAAGGGATCAGCTCAAGAACTTCCCCCCTTGCAGAAGCCCTTCTAGACTGCTGGCATTCAAGACAAAGGCTGATGGCTGAAGGCCATCAGTTAAACCAAGGCAGCTTTATAAAATCAGCTCTGTGGTGGTTAAAAGGGAGTCTCTCATGGAACAGAATTAAACACCTTATAGCTGAAAGAGCTGGTTTTGATACAGCTGGAGTTACGACTTTTACTGTTTATGTGGAAACCTTTTGGTGTGCCTTGTAGTTATGACCTGGAAACTCTAAATCTCAGGATAAGAGTTGAGAGAGCAAACTCTGTTGCTGACACATTTTGCTGCTGTGGGGCCATGTTGAGCTTTTCTGCCGAAATGTAGCTCGCCTTGTCATTTGTCTTTGCTGCTACATGGCAAACAATTCAGTGCTTTTTGAACACTACTCATCCCCCAACCCTAAATTTTTTTCTCCATGCACATTTTATTTTTAGATACACTTTTCCTTTTCAAGTTAGGTTTACTCAGATTTCATCAGGGTAAATTACTTAGTTTTATCATAGCCATTTTTTCTCATAGCAGTGAACAGTTTGGCATGAAAACTTCACACCCACACCACAACCCCAGATTCTGAAAATGCTAAACATTCTGAGTTCTAATAAAGAATAAAACTGTAAATTCCAGGCATCAATGAGGAAGGATAGCCTTGTGGTGTATGGAACAAGGGCTCCAGATCTCTGTTGAATTTCTGGCTCTCCTAGGATTTCTGTGACATCCTTGTTGTCATTTAATAGCTATGTTCCTCCATTTCCCATATGTAAAGTGGGGATATCAATGATTCCTTTGTCTTGTTTATTTAGATTTCAATCTCTTCAGGGCATGAACTGTTTCTTACTACCCAGCACAATGGTACTCTCATCTTTCATGGAGATTCTAGACACTAGTATGATACAAAGAATAATACTACAGCGGACATATATTTATACTTAATACTAGTGCATTAATTCTTGCCTTCCCTCTGCTCCATAGTCTACGTAATTAAAAGACAAAAACAAAGTAAATTTTTATTTTAAGGTTGCTCTGTATATATAGATAGATAGATAGATCTCATAGAGGTAGAGTTTAAGGCCAGAAGGGATCATCTCATCTTGTCTAGTCTAATCAGATCATCTAGTCTAATGTTCTGTAGATCACAGGCTATCTGTATCTAAAGTTTATATATAAACATATAACATACCATTATCGTATAGTTAAGAAATCCTAAAAATTTAAAAGTATGGATTTGAAAAGTTAAAAAGGTTCAGATTACATATAGTTTTTTGAAAAACATTCAAATATGCTGTAGGTTTATACAATCTCTTCAATGTACATGTGTAAAATATCACAATGCATATTATAACATATGGAACCTCTGTATTCCCCAATCAGATTTCTCCTATACAGCAGAAACATTCTTAGAGCCTCTATTTCAAGAAACAGATACTTAAGTCCCATTGACGTCAACTGAGTAAATTTTTGAAACAGCATGTTGCCTGATTTTCAAAAGTGTCCAGCGCTCTCAGCAGTTATTCATCTTTATGCATTCCTTACCAGTCAATAGTTTTACTAATTGCCTTCAACCTTTTCTAGAAAATTCTAGTGTACCTGGAATGTAATTGCAAAAATAATTCTCCCATGCAGGTATAAAGGAAAAGGGCTTAAAATGAAACTTTGATTGCAAACTTAGCCAAGGAGCTGCTCTGCAGCAACTCTGTATTCAGCATAATTAATGATCTTTAACTCAAACAGCTTTGCTAGTTCTTTTCACAGTTGTGTGCCATTTTGTAATGAATCCATTGCTACAAACAAAACACCTTCAACAGAATTACAAGCTAAGACATACACAATTGCAAAACTGGGGTTCTAGAACCCTGCTCCTTTAGTTCCAAAAACAAAGACCTTTACTATTTGAGCTAAGGAAAAATTGCTATTTATAATGGTCAAGTATAGAAAGACTCTTCATCATACATGCATTTCTGTGTTACTATTGCAGTTAGATACAAAAAGCACTACTTGCAATCTGTTTTCTTCAAATACAGACTGTGCACAAGTTTTCAAAGAGATGTAACTATATGGAGAGTTTGAAGCAGTAGTAAAATACTATATTTTTAGTTAGAGACAAAAAGAAACAATAGACAAAAGTAAAAACACTTTATCAAGGTAATTTTTGATAATCTGTAACTCGGACATTGTGACCCAATATTCTGCAAACTTGACAGAAAAGTTCTGCTCTGCCTCTAGAGTAAATATTGCAATTTTCAGGATAAAACAATTTTGCTAACACAGGTTACAGAAGAACTAAACACAGGACTTAATGGTTCCAACCTTAACTCTGGCATTATCATTCTGTCTCCATAATGTCTGATTACCCTGTTCAGGAAGGGGCCCTGGCAAATTAATCAAATAGCTATACAATAACTTTTGATTGTACATCAATATCTTGAATTGGGCCTTGACTACTGAAGCTCACGCCTGCTTTCCTATAGGGCAAAATGTTTTGCTGTGTGGGATCCAACCAAAGAATGAATTTTACTGCTTTAGAAACAGAACATATACATTTCCAACTCTCAGCATAACATGCCTTTGATTAATGTATATTGTAATCATCACAGAACACACAGATGTCTATTCATGATGTAACTAACTGAGTTGAAAAAATTATCAAAGAGTGGAAGCAGCGATTACACATAGTTGTTCACTCTTGTCTTTAGTATATTAGACTCTTTATACTTTTGAGGCTGTGACTTCAGTTTTGCTGCCAGTCAAAAAAAAAAATCAAATATGTTCAAAGCACTGAGGTTTCTGATCTTGACTGATATGAAGGAAAAAAAAAGGCAAACTGGAGCTATATCTTGAAATGATCATTCCAAAGGGATAAGAAAGGAGGATAAGATACGAGACTATCCTTTGAGTGTGTGTTGCTGGAATTATGGCCCACTGAGTGGAGTAATAGGATAGAGACATTCAAAGAGGTGATGCGGCTTAATTAGCCTCAGCATTGTACATCGCTGTGGGTACTGCTGCTGATGAGAAGCAAAACAAATACAAAGCAAAGGGGAAAATATAGTGTGTTAATGAAGATGAAGGTTTTTTGTACTTGTCTACTGGATTATACTAGAAAGCCTCTGTGTGCTAAAGAGGTACTGGACTTGACCCATTCAGTTGCATTATTTTTTTTTCCAGGCATGGCTGAAATCGACCATCTGGCTAACTAGGTGCTATCCAGTCCCCGGAGAATCTTCTATATGTACTATATTATAGCTGTTATTGATTTTCAAGTGAGGGAATGTTTAGGCCTTGTAGAGAGATGGTTGTAAACCTATAACACATCTGCAAGTTTGGCCGATTACGTCTCTGAGCATAATTTTATTTTCAGATCTCTGTGTGGCTAAGGAGGAATGGCCAGACCCCCAGGAACATAAAATCCTATATTCAGATGAATGGTTTCTCTAATGTAGGGATTCTCATGCTGAGGTTCCACTGCAGGCATAACCCTTTTTCAGACATTGGCCCCAATTCAGCAACTTTTTAAGCATGTGCTTAACTTTAAGCAGGTGAGTAGTCTTTTAAACTAGTCATAGAAAGAGGCAGAATTTGCAGAAATTCCAGATTCCAAGCTGCATCTGTCAAATTTAAAGTGCCAAAGTACAGTGAAAGGTGGTATTGTCTGAAATGGGGATGCTAATTCATGTTATTACTAAATATGAGAGCAGAGCTGTGCAAAAGCAGCAACATAACCAGAAAACATGCAGAAAGGAGAAAGATTAGTTCTAAAGTTTACAGAGTCTGTGGAGAAAGGAAAGCAGCATGGACAGTTCAGAGGATTGCGGGATTGTCTCTCACTATTGTACGTGAATATGTTTCTTCGCTTGATTGTCAAAGAGATATCTCAAGATCACTAATGCTGTAGCTGGAAAAGTAATCAGGGCAGCGAAAAGACAGATTGCTGTGATATCCTCATTTAAGCTGCCTGACAGCATCCAGTGCCATGACCCATAAATGCACTAAGATGAAGCTATTCATCAGCCATCCTTGTTAAATCAGAAGAATAACTGAAAATTTAGCAGCCCAGTCAGATTATAAAATACAATTGTGGAAACAGGTGGGAAAAATCAAACCTGCCACTTTTTATTTTAAATCAACGTATAGTGGGTTTCTTAGCATAAGCATTGAGATGAGTCCTGAAACACCTGGGAATAAAATCATTTTTAAAAATGTTACTATAAAATCTCTCCCCATCCCTTAGAAAACACCCAAACCTCTGTTTTCTTCAACTTTCTTTTGAAAGATGCTAATTGTTGTTTCTGATGTGTCTGCTTTACAATTGATTTTGGAAGAGGAACATTTAGGCTAAAGGCCACAAGTCAGGAATCTTTTTAGCCTGTGTTTAGCCTTGCACAGATCCAAATCAGGGTGGCTGGAAATCCTGAAAGCAGTGAATCAGTAGACCAGTGAGTGGGTGCTCGTGGGTGAACTAAATATGTAGTGAGCCAGTACTATTTTCAGATATGTACATATGTAAATGATAGTTAGACCATTCTGCATAAACCATAAGAACTCAAGAGCATACATAGAAGGAAAAATTATATAGTATTTGGGAACAGGACACATGAGCAGAGACTCAGGCAGTTTAGTTTTAGTGAGCAGGGCAGAGAGATAAAGGTTAGGTGGTCCAGGAAAGATTCTCTTAGAAAGTGGTGAGAAAGCTAAAAGTTGATGGATGGTTGAATTAGAGTTCTTGGAAATTGGAGAAGTCTGCCAAGAGTAGTGGTGCTCGGGCACCTTCCCTAGAAATACAAGGTAATGTCTTATCTAATTAGTAGGAAAGGTTACATGAAACAGTTCTGCTAAACTTGATGATCTAAGTAGTCTCTTTGGCCTTACTGAGAGACAGTCATCTGCAAACTAAAAGCCAGGTCCTCAGCTGATTTAAATCTGTGCATAGCTCTTTCAATGGAACTACACAGATTTGGCCCTGCAGGTCTGTTTTCCATTATATTTGCATGGTACAACGATAAACTCCTGGATCCTAGAAATGTGCATCTTCTAGCTCTTGTCATCCTTGGTCACAAAAAAGGAGCCAGCCATTTTCCAGCTCTTATAGAGAGTTGGTTGGTCCAATAATATATATTGGCTCACGCATCTTATGCAGAGAATATCATTTCCTTTGCAGAGGAAGAAACTCACTTTTTACAGTAGATTTCTAGAAGAAAGCTAGACTAGTTCACATCAAATATCTTTTTTCAGATCTGGATATAACCAACAAATACATATCATTATATGACTTTTCTTAAACCAGATGACATCTGCACCTTGCATATTTCAGACTCAGGCAGTTTATACCAAATAGGCTTCACTGAATAATTTTCACTCCTAGGTTTTAAAACTGAGCATTGCAGTCTTGATGAGGGATGGCGGCAGTTTGTTTCATGAGGAGATGATGATACACAAGTCTAAAAGGGAGTTCATAAATTATAAATGAAGAACAGGACTTGACCAAAAGGAGCAAACTGGACATTTTCCTGTCTGAGAACTTTTCATGACTGTGAAAAACTTGGCCAAACTTAAGGTACATTTATCAATTTATTTGTAGCCAAATATTGGGATAGATCATTCCCTCAGGGAGTTCTATTTAAAAACTGATGGCACAACATTCATCATCTCTAAAATTTCTGCACATCTAGTTTCTCATTTCTTCTATGAAAATTTGATTGAAGAAACAGTGTTGCGGGGGAAGAGTCAAGTTTCCACCCATTCCCGTCATTCTCTACCCAGTAGTAAATGGGCATACACTGCCCCTAACTTTTGTGCACTTAGAGCAGGATCAGGGTAACCTGTGCAGAGGAGCTAGGGTGGGGAGGGCAGTATGTCTCAGTCCTCCTTCCTCCCCTGCCCTGGCATCCAGTCCACCTCACAATCTAGCCCTTAATGGTTGGAATATTGAGCAAAAAACTGAAATAAATTATACCCCATGTGCCACCACACACTTGAAGCATGGTGAATCACATCACTGCACACCAGCATTAGTCAGTTTCAAATATACAGTATGACCAAACACATAAAGACTCAGTGTTCCATGAACAATCAATAAATCATGTCCTGATCCAGTGAGGAACTATGAAGAATGAATATTCAACTGTGAGGCTGGTGATCAGGAAACCAGCACAGAAACTCATGCATGTGCTTAACTTTAAGCACCTGAGTAGTCCCATTGCATTTAATGGGCCTAAAGTTATGTGTGTGCATAAGTGCCTTGCTAGAGGGCCTAAATACAGTGGGGGTTTCAATGGCTTTTGTTTTTAAAACTGTAAATATTTGTTTAAATATTCTTGCATCACTATCTTCTTCAGTTTAATAGGTGGTACTTGGGCATTGATCGATATCTTGCACCCATTTATTTTTCCACTTTCCATTTACAAGAGAATTTGCAATACTCTTAAAGGTTGTTACCTTGCTCCATGAATATCTCGGGCTCCAGATTTTGAATCACCTGAAGGATTGCTAACTTTTAAACAAGGGCCAATGCTGGAAAGACCAAAGTGTTTCTAAACTGGAGCTCAGTCTGCAAACAGCAGCCTGGCAGCTTGCGTTCAGGCGAACATTGATCAAAAGACACTACTCCTGAATTTGTGAAGTCTGCCAAAGTTAAAAATATTTCTTTCAATCTGGCTCTGCCATTAAAGCAGTTCTCCACATATTTTAATGTTAGGGTTAAGCCAGGTCTCTTTCATGTTACATTTAAGCATGTTTTAGCCAGAGAAAACAGCCTCTCTAAAGCCATCAGAATAATGGGGTGATTTTAAAATCTCCCCTGGGTTTAATAAAAGGTGGTAGATTTGGTAAAATTTCTGTGATAAGCACTAACAGAAGGGCCTATCTAGATAATGTCTCTTCCAAATGGTCTGAGCGGAGTGCTTGTGATATTAAGAAGACTTTGTCATGTAGCTCTACAGATGTTTTTTCTGCACTGTTTTTATGATGCGTTGGAGTTAGAATTTTGCAAACTATCTTCAAGGGTTTGGGGTATACAGTATGAGTTGAGCTATCGTCCTATTGAACTCCTGCCTGGGGAAAAGTGTTTTTTAAAAGGGAGGATTGTTGAAATGGATGCAGTTCCTGCTGCCAAAAGCCAGCTGAGTTAGCATGGTACAGAACTGCTTCTTATCCTCTTTAATATGTTGTCCAGTGAACATCATGTATTTTGAATGCCTGATAATGGATACAGTGTAGAACTGCTTAGAATCAACACTAACAGACAATGTGTTCAAGTGCTTCAGAGGTAGGCAAAGTGGCTATTTTCTGCAAGTAGCATAAATTTATATACACTTACTATAAGGTAAAAAAAGAAAATATAGATCTTCAGCTGGTGCAGTTCCATTGGCTCCAATGGAGATATGATGATTTATGCAACCTCATGGATTGGCCTTATGGTAACGGGCAAACCTGGAAAAGTGCCCTATAAGTGCCCTAAAGATTTGATCCTTATCCAAACTTTCTGAATCTTTTGGATCAGATTCAGGTCTGTTACACTGATACCAATCACTTGTGCCAACAGATTTACTCCAGATTCACACCAGTGTGGCTGAAATCAGAATTTAACCCATGCTGAAACAGTAATATAGGAGTGGAAATCTCACAGGAACAAGATTTCTGGTTCCTTCTGTTTCTAATGGATATGGAACTATAGAGAAAGCAGATTTTTTCGCTGTAGTTTGGCATTTAAACTTCTGTGTAGAACCTAGATTTGCACAGCTTCATGACAGTGAAAAAAGAAAAAAAATGAACCTTTTAAAACCCCAGGAAAGATGGTTGCTTTAGTCAAAAATTAGTCAATCTCTCTCTCTGGTCCAGTTTCCTGTGATCTCACCCATATTGTTTTACATTTATTTTAAAAAAACCTGTAATAAGAACCATTTTTCTAGACCTCTCTAACAATTGTTTTAACATGACAATAGCTATTGGAAAGATGCATTATACAAATGTGATCTTCTCTGGTTGGCATAGGAGTCTCAAACTTTTTCATAGTCTGGACCACATCTTAATTGAGAGCTTGTCTTATGGACCCACTTGCTCTCCCACTCCCACGTGGGAGCAGAAGAAATGTACTCATTTCTGATCACGTAGCACCCCTGCAGCAGCTATGGCAATTGCTCAGAAGGGGCAATATAATATAATACAATATAATAATGTATATTATAATAGCATATAATGTATTTTTAGCTGTCTTTTATATGGTACAGCATCTGGTTATGTGGAAGGGGAAATAATACCATGGGCTTGATCCAAAGGCTATTAAAGTCAATGTTAGTCTTTCTTTAGACTTTAAATAACTTTGAATTAGGCCCTGTGTGACCAGCCAACTCTCTGGTTTGAGATCCACTGATAGTGAATTTTATACTGAAAAAACTATCCCCATTCAACAACAGTTTCTATCATTCTACAGATGTGACTGCTTCTCTTTGTCATGCCAGTCTGCCAATAGCATTTTAGAGACATGGTGATGGGAGAGGTACAGTTTAAGGCTGCATCTCATTTGACAATCCACCTCATTGGACAATCCACCAAACCAGAATTGGAAAAACTTCTGTCAGCAAGCACAAGTGTAGGTAGAACCTTTCTGAATAGAGCTGTGAAAGCTTGTGAAAATGCCTGCCTTTTAATTAAGATTTCAGATGTTCTGAAGAGCTTGCCCATTCCCATCTGTTTCAGCTTGTCAACAGATCACAACTTCATTTCTGAGCAGCTTGCTCTCAATATACACAGAAGCAACCAGAAGAGTCAGGCACCCCAACAAAATTACAATAATGCCCTTCACCATTCCTCTGGTTTATTCTCTGTGCCAGGTTATCACCATCTATGTGGCAGCCTAGTAGAGGTTAGGTAACAGATGTAGCGGGTCAGATCCCCAGCTACTGAATAGCTCCACTGACTTCTGTTTACACCAGCTGACATCCAGAGTCTACATCAGAAAATAGACTTTGCACATTCTCAGGAAATCTTCAGTAACCTCACTGCCTCACAGATAAAAAGCAAGTGTATATATGTAGAGAAAGAAATCTTATACATGCTCATATATATAGTGTGATGGGGCAAGACCAGATAGCTATCAAAAAGTAGTCTTATTGGGATCCGGGAAGTGGGCGGGCGAAGCCCGTCCACTGCTAAAGGATCCCCCCCGGCCTAAAAGGGGGATCCACAGGACCTAGATGCCCAAAAAATTCCAGGGGACAACTAATAAAATAACAGGGACAGGAGTGCGGTCAAAGGGTCAAAAGAAGGGAACCAGACGGGGACACCGAGCAGAGAACCCCGGACAGCGCCCACTGCTCCTCAAAGGCGTCAAGGGAGTCAGAGGACGCCGTCCAGAGGAACTCTGCCCGGATACGTGAACGGACCGAGGATCGGAAATAGGCCCCACAGTCACAGGAGACTCCATTGGCCAACCTCCTCACTCTGATTTTGTAGATGGCCATTTTAGCTAGGGCCAGGAGGAGGTTGACCAGGAGATCCCGTGACTTTGTGGGGCCACGGATAGGGAGTGCATAAATGAGAAGGTGAGGGGAGAAGTGCAGCCAAAAACATAATAAGATATTGGTGAGGAGCCGGAATAGGGGCTGCAGCCTGGCACACTCCAGGTAGACATGTGCCAGGGTATCCTTCACGCCGCAAAAGGGGCAGGTGTCTGGGATTGAAGTGAACCGCGCCAAGTACACGCCCGTGCTCATGGCTCCGTGAAGGAGCCGCCAACTAACATCCCCGGCGGGCCTTGGGACTAAGATGGAATATAGGCTGGCCCACCGGGGCTCTTCACCCTCCAAAGGTGGCATGAGGTCCCGCCATTTTGTATCGGGGCGGGACACGAGGGTGCCGGCGTGAAGGGTGTGGAGCACGAGCGTGTAGAGATGTTTTCTTGGCGCGGTTTGAAAACAGACCGGCTGCATCTCGTGCAGCCGGCTTCTAGTGAAGGGGTGAAGGGATCGGTTGGGTCCACGGGGCAGGGGTCCAATTAAAAGGTCCGGCGGGCCTGGGGTAGTGGGTGGGCGGGGCGTGCCCTCGTGCAGGACCCAGTCGAGATAAACCTGAGCAGCAGGCGGCAAAGCGTCCTTCACCTCCTGAAGTATGCGTCGGGGAGTACAAGGTCTGGAAAGCCCCATGCGCTGAGCGAAGGTTAGGGGATCCAGCCAGTCTCCCCGGTCATAGTCCAGGAGGTCTCCGACTCTTGTGACCTCTGCCAGGACCAAACTCTGGCGCACCGAGCGGGACTCCGCCACCTGCAAACGGAGCTGGGGGTTGTGCAGCAGGGGCTCCGCGAGGAGATCTGCCCCCTCGGTGGCTGCCACGGACCTGGTCGTTGTAAAGAGTTTCCAGGTCCGGAGGAGGTCCTGGTAGAAGACCGGCAGCCAGGAGAGGTCTCGCGGAAGACCTCTCGGATGGAGATAAAGGAGCTGCCGGTCGTATCGGAGCCCTCGGAAGCGGCGCAGGAAGGCGTGCGCCAGTATGCTCCACGCCGGACTACCTGCACCATAAAGGAGCCTCTGCAGGGTCTGGAGGCAGAAGACATGGACCTGAGTAAGCAGACATTTTAGGCCCTGCCCTCCCTCCTCCACAGGTAGATGGAGAACCCCTGCAGGGACCCAGTGCAGTCCTGACCAAAAGAACTCCAGAATCGATGTCCGCAGGTTGGTCAGGAAAGCCGGGGCCGGGACCAGGGTGTTGAGCCGGTACCAAAGCATGGACAGGACTAGTTGATTAAGCACTAACGCTCTCCCTCGAAGGGAGAGGCACCGGAGTAGTCCTGTCCATTTCTGGAGCCGCTCTATCACCCCGCCCTATAAATTCTGCCAGTTCTCCGGCGGAGAGAGATGCGTGGCAGAAAGGTAAACGCCCAGATAGAGCAGCGGACCCGTGCTCCACCGGATGGCTTGAAGCGCGGGTGGGAGGGAGCTCGCCTGACGCCAGTCCCCTACCACCAAGCCAGAGCTCTTGACCCAGTTGACCCGCGCAGAGGAGGCTGCTGAATAGATGGCCTGGCAAGCCTCCACTCGCACCAAGTCGCCCGGGTCCTGGACCATGAGGAGCACGTCATCAGCGTACGCCGACAGGACCAGCCGCAGCTCCGGCTCCCTCAGCACCAACCCTGTCAACCTTCTTCGGAGGAGACAGAGGAAGGGCTCGATCGCCAGAGCGTAGAGCTGGCCTGAGAGGGGGCACCCCTGCCGTACTCCTCGCCCGAAGCTGACCGGTTCGGTCAGGGTCCAGTTGAGCCTGACCAGACACTCTGCGGAAGCGTACAGAACCCGGAGAAAGTTCACAAAACTGGGTCCAAAGCCAAACGCCTGCAGAGTGCTCAGGAGATACCCGTGATCCATCCTGTCGAACGCCTTCTCCTGATCTAAGGACAGGAGGGCGAACGACAGACCATCCCTACACCCAAGTTCCAATAGGTCCCGGACCAGATATAGGTTGTCGAAGATGCTGCAGCCCGGGACGGTGTAGGTCTGGTCTGGGTGGACCACGTCCGCCAGCACGGACCCTAGCCTCAGGGAGATGGCTTTTGCTACGATTTTGTAGTCCGTGCTGAGGAGCGAGACGGGACGCCAATTTCGTAAATCGCGGAGGTCCCCCTTCTTTGGCAATAAGGCGAGCACGGCTCGCCTGCACGAAAGAGGGAGGACCCCGCTCTGCAAAGACTCGGCCCAGACGGTGACTAGGTCTGGGCCCAGGATGTCCCAGAACACGCGGTAGAACTCCACGGTCAGCCCGTCCATGCCCGGAGATTTATTGGTGGGCATGCAACGGAGGGCTTCCGAGAACTCGGCCAGAGTGAGAGGCAGCTCTAGCCGGTCTCGGTCGCCCACGCTGACCGTCGGGAGCTCCTCCCACAGCACTCTGCAAGCGTTAGGATCGGTCGGATCCGGGGAGAATAGGCTTGCGTAGAAGGCTCTCGCCCTCTCGTATCCACCGGATCCGTGAGGGGGGTGCCATCTTCTGCCAGTAGGCAGATGATATGTTTCTTAGCCCCCCTCTTTTTTTCCAGGGCGTAGAAGAAGCTGGAGCCGCAATCCATCTCCCGAAGGAGACGGATGCGGGATCGAACAAAGGCACCCCGGGCCCGATGGTCCTCGAGGCTCCGGAGCTCCTCCCGCTTCTCCCGGCACGCTCCGCAGAGGGGTGGATCCTCGGGGCTGGCGGCCAGACGTCTCTCCAGCTCTAAGACCTCCCATTCCAACTGCTCTATCGCTGCATCCCTCCGTCGGCTGGCACCCCGGGTGTAGTCACGGCAGAAGAGCCGGGCGCGCACCTTCCCTACGTCCCACCACCGCCGTGCCGAGGGAAAGGCACGCCGCTGCCCTCGCCAGGCCAGCCAGAACTCCCGGAAGGACGCCACGAAGCCCGCATCCTCCAGCAAGCTGTTGTTAAAATGCCAATAGGCCGGCCCCGGCCTCTCGGCGCAGAGGGAGGCTGTCACGGTGGCTATGTGATGGTCAGAAAATGGGGCCGGCCGGATGCTGGAGGAGTGGGCTCGTGTAAAATGAAAGCGTGATAAATAAATGCGGTCCAACCGGGAGTGGCGCGACCGATGGGCCTCCACCCGGACAAAGGTGAACGTGGAAGTGTCATCCGGGTGGTGGTCGCGCCAGACGTCCACCAGGGAGTGGTGTTCGACTATCTCCTGGAGGACGGCGACGGCGGCCGGGCTCTGCTCGGTTCCCGAGCGGTCCCGTTCCTCAAGGGTGATGTTAAAGTCCCCTCCCAGGACCAGGCACTCCTGAGGATCCAAGGTGCCGAGGAAGGCGGATGCCTGCTGATAGAATTGCAGCCGCTCCGGGCTCGCTGCTGGGGCATAGATGTTGACGAGGTCGACTACGAGCCCCTCCATGTGGACCCAGAGGTGCAGCAGGCGACCCGGCACAGCCTCGGCGACCCCCAGCACCTCGGGCCGTAGGTCGGGGGAGAACAGGGTCACCACTCCACCCGTATGAACTGTGAGGTGGCTAAAGTAGACCCTGTCCCCCCAATCCAGCCGCCAGCTGTCTTCGGCGGTCGGATCCGTATGGGTCTCCTGCAGGAAAACCACAGAGTACCTCCCCTCTCGAAGGAAGGAGAGCACCTGGGACCTGCGGAGACCCATCCTACAGCCACGGGTGTTCAATGTTGTGATGGTAAAGAGTGCCATGAGGAGGGCTGGGGGGGGATCCTCGCCGGCAGGGATGCTTGTGGCTCCCGGTGGGCCGCGCAGCAGTCCGTGACCCACCCCGTAGGTGAGTAAGGAGTCACGGAAGTGGCGGACCCGCTGGTAGGCCGCGGTGCCCTGTCTCCCGGTCCTTTTCCCCTCCCACATGAGGGCCCTTGCGGCCCGGAGGATTTGATTAAAGTCCCCCCATCGCTGGAGGACAAGCTGGACTTTGTTGCGGGAGCCACGGACGTCTTCTAGGAACTCCCACAACTCCTCTCGCAGCGCATGGGGGGCTGGGGTTATGGTCTGGTTGCTCCCCGATGGGGCCCTTGGTACAGCCCCCTGGCCCAGTGAGACGGGCAGACAGGGTGCGGACCCCCGACGGGGCTCCTGATGGGTTGACCTGAATGCTGGGGCGATAGGGGGTGGCGGGGGGAGGATAGCAGCCCCTGGTGGGTCGGGACGGGCAAACACAAAGGCTATTCCCTGGGAGTCATCTGTTGGAAAGGGGAAGGAGACTGTCCCAGGGGTGGCAATAATATCTCGGGAGGTGGGTGGGAGAAGGGCAGGGGCAGGGGTAGAGGTGAGAGTCTGGGTCGGGAGAGGGCTCTCACTGATGCCGGGCGCAAGCTCTCGGGTGGATTTGGCAGCCACGGCATCAGGAGGTGGACTTTTTTCTGTAGGGTCCTCTCCCGGAAAGGAGGTCGAATGCTCCTCACCAGCGAGGGATGCCCCTGTTGGCTCAGGTTCCAGCCGCGTGGCACTGGCCGTCGCTTCAACTGGCTCGGCAGCTCTCAGCGGGGTGCCTTCTGCAGCCGGGTTGATGGAGGAGTCCAGGGGCTCCTCGGAGGTGGGAGCAGAAGCAATGGTTACAGGGAGGGAGTATGGGGAAAGGGGGGCTGGAATGAAGTCGCCCAGATCGAGGCCCGCTGGCATAGGATCGTCCTCCCCCTGGGTGACCGGGGTCAGACCCAGGGCCTCGATCTCCTCATATATAGAGGGGAAATTGTTTTCCGCTACCCCGGGATTCTCCCCGCCGGCACCTGACGCGACTGTTACTTCGGGGCACACTGGGGTTTCAGATGGTGCCTCGGGGGTCTTGGAGGGGAGGGACTCCCGTGGTGGGGAGACACCGCCTTCCAGTGCTGCCACGTCTTACCCAGCCGGCTCTGGTGGATGGAAAACACCCGTGGGTAGAGCGGAAGGCTCGGCATCGGTGCCCCCCTTTCTGGTCTTCCGGGGGGCCTCCACGTCAGATGGGAGGAGCGGAGCTCGAGCCTTCCGCTTGCCCTGCTTCCCCTGGACTAGGGCCCAGCCCTCCATGGCATCATCCGGGGGCTGGCTAGCAGGGGTTGTGTCAGGGGGCAGAGGTGATGGCTCAGGGACTCGAGGGGGTAACGGTGGGGCAGAACAAGGGAGGGAAGATTCCCCTTGGGGCGGGCCCTCTCCCACGCTTGGCGGTGTCCCTGCCGCACCCTCCTCCACAGGCCTCGCCAGATTGCAAACAGTGGGGGCGGGGTTCTCCCGCTCGTCTGGGCATAGTGGGGGAGGTGCCCCTTGGGCCTGAGCGGGAGCAATGGTGGACTGGGAAGGAGGAGGGGTGGTTTCAGGCGCCGGGAAGCCAGGGGCGTCGGCGATGACGGGGCCGGTGCCCTGCCGGGGCTCGGGGGTCCTGGATTCCCCTCCTTCCCGGGCCAGGGGGCAGTCCCTCCGGACGTGCCCCATCGCCCGACAGAGGTAGCACCGGGCCTCCCCCGTGGAATAATGCACCCGGTAATGGGTCCCCTGGTAGGGGACTAGGAAGGACCCCTCGAGTGCCTCTCCGTCGCGCGCCGCCGGCGGCAGTTGAAGCTGCACTTGCCGGCGGAAGGAGAGGATGTGACGGAGGGCGGGGTCTTTGCAGCCCAACGGGAGAGGGCTGATGACAGAGATGGGCTTTCCCAAGGTAGAAAGGGCGGGTAACAGGGCGGCATTGGGGAGAAAGGGAGGGACGGAGGTCAGGACCAGGCGGACGCCCAGGTCCTGTAGCGGCTTTAAAGGGACGAACACGCCCCCCACCGCCAGGCCCTTCTCCACCGCCTCCTGGGCGGCGGCCTCCGATGCTAAGAAGAAGACGACCTTGCCATATATTTTGGAGGCCGCCACAATGGCCGTGTGCCCCACCACCCTCGCCAATGCCCGCACATAGGTCTCCACGTGGGGTGAGGCGGGCACCAGGAGGCAACGAACGCCGTGCTTCCTGGTCATGGTGGGAAAGGGGCCCCGGCCGCTATAGATGGTAGCGGAGGCGGTGGGCTGGAGAAATGATGTAGCGGCAGGCGGGGGGGCTGCCGCCACCTGGGCGTATGCTCTGGGGGCCGGGGGAGGGACACCTGCAGAGCTTGTGGAGGGAACAGCGGGGAGGGGCGCCCCAGCTGGATATGGGGCCGGGGCATTGGGGGCAGCCCCTGCCATGGAGGGCCTGGTCTTTTTAGCGGGGCCCTTCCCCTTCTTCTTCCCCTGGCCCTTCCCGCCGGCTGGGAGGACTCCCCCCAAATCTGAGGGGGCGATAGACGTGGTAGCAGTGGAGGTCACCCTGGTGCCCGTCGCTGCTGGTGCCCCAGCGATGGCAGATGATTTGGCAGCGGAGGTAGAAGCTTGGGCGGGTGACAGAGGGGCAGGCAGGGGAGGGGGAGCTCGGGCTACTGGAGAGGTCTTACCCGTCTCATCCCCCGCCATCATAAGCAAGGAGGAAAGGGGGACACCAAAAGGAGGAGGGGAGAGGGGAAGCAGGTTGACCACTCCTCCCCGCTAGGCTGCAGGCAGGGGAGGAGGGCACCAAAAGGGGTGGGCTGGACGGGGAGCAATCAGGGGTTAGGGGTCAGTCACCGACACAAGGTGGAAATTCCGGCTCCTCTTGGTGCACTAGGGGAGGGGGGGATATAACAACATTGAGGGTGCAGTGAAGAGGGTTGCAACTAAAATGGGGAATTGCACAAGCGCATGGGAGGGGGCATGGGTACACGGAACGAGGGGCTAAGCGGTCTGGGAGTATAACAGGGAAACCAAGGGGCAGGCAAACAAACTGAAGCTAGTAAGGGGGGCTGGAGCAAAAGAGGAGGCAAAGCAAGTGGCAAATGGGGCAGGTAGTAAAGGGCAAAGCTGGGGGGTAGGCAGTCCGGGGGGGCACATGTGCCCATGTGCACTTGCACAAGTCTTTTTTAGCTTGCTGCTGCTTCTGGCCCAAAGGGTGGAAATAGGGCGTGGCAAGCCAAGCAAGCAGCTGAGTCCAGAGGCATGAGCTGAGGCAGATGGTATACAGCCAGTGGGGATGGTGGAGGGGGCAGCGGTGGTGGTAGTAGTGGTGGGGGTTGGGGTGGACACACAGATGGATTGTGGGGCAGCTCCACGCCACACCCCCTGTCCCTACAAACACAGTCAAAACCACCACCACAAGAACACAGTTTGAAAATTACTCAGTCTTAGGGCCCCCTCCATGGTGGTCTGCAAAGTCTCTAGGTGCTGCCCCACTGGCAGATGATCCTCTTCTTCTCCTCCTCGGGCTTCAGCAGCTCCAGGCAGCGGCCTCTGCAGCAGCAGCAGCTCCAGGAACTCCAGGTGGTGGTCCAGGCAGGCAGAATGGACCCCTCTCAGGTGGTGGTGCTGGTGGTGGTATCCACAACAGCAATGGCTGGGGTCCCTCACTCCTCCTCTCTGGGGAGTGGGCTAGCAGCCCCCCCCCCAGGGCTGCAGTTGCAGCAGTAGTAGCACCCAAGAGTGGGCTGGTCCAGCAGCCAAGTAGCAGAGAATGGGGGGTGTCTGGCCCAGCCAGGGGAGCAGCTGGAGCAGCAGAAAGAGCTCAGGGCCTAGCAGCAGCAGGAGTAGCAGCTTCCCACCTCTCTCCAAACTAGAAAGCTATGGGAGAGCAGTCTTATTGGGATCCGGGAAGTGGGCGGGCGAAGCCCGTCCACTGCTAAAGGGTCCCCCCCAGCCTAAAAGGGGGATCCACAGGACCTAGATACCCAAAAATTCCGGGGGACAACTAATAAAATAACAGGGACAGGAGTGCGGTCAAAGGGTCAAAAGAAGGGAACCGGACGGGGACACCGAGCAGAGAACCCCGGACAGCGCCCACTGCTCCTCAAAGGCGTCAAGAGAGTCAGAGGATGCCGCCCAGAGGAACTCTGCCCGGATACGTGAACGGACCGAGGATCGGAAATAGGCCCCACAGTCACAGGAGACTCCATCGGCCAACCTCCTCACTCTGGTTTTGTAGATGGCCATTTTAGCTAGGGCCAGGAGGAGGTTGACCAGGAGATCCCGGGACTTTGTGGGGCCACGGATAGGGAGTGCATAAATGAGAAGGTGAGGGGAGAAGTGCAACCAAAAACGTAATAAGATATTGGTGAGGAGCCGGAATAGGGGCTGCAGCCTGGCACACTCCAGGTAGACATGTGCCAGGGTATCCCTCACGCCGCAAAAGGGGCAGGTGTCTGGGATTGTGGTGAACCGCGCCAAGTACACGCCCGTGCTCACGGCTCCGTGGAGGAGCCGCCAACTGATATCCCCGGCGGGCTTTGGGACTAAGATGGAATATAGGCTGGCCCACCAGGGCTCCTCACCCTCCAAAGGTGGCAGGAGGTCCCGCCATTTTGTATCGGGGCGGGACACGAGGGTACGGGTGTGAAGGATGTGGAGCACGAGCGTGTAGAGATGTTTTCTTGGCGCGGTTTGAAAACAGACCGGCTGCATCTCGTGCAGCCGGCTTCTAGTGAAGGGGTGAAGGGATCGGTTGGGTCCACGGGGCAGGGGTCCAATTAAAAGGTCCGGCGGGCCTGGGGTAGTGGTTGGGCGGGGCGTGCCCTCATGCAGGACCCGGTCGAGATAAACCCGAGCAGCGGGCGGAAAAGCGGCCTTCACCTCCTGAAGTATGCGTCGGGGTGTACAAGGTCTGGAAAGCCCCATGCGCTGAGCGAAGGTTAGGGGATCCAGCCAATCTCCCCGGTCATAGTCCAGGAGGTCTCCGACTCTTGTGACCTCCGCCAGGACCAACCTCTGGCGCACCGAGCGGGACTCCGCCACCTGCAAACGGAGCTGGGGGTTGTGTAGCAGGGGCTCCGCGAGGAGATCTGCCCCCTCGGTGGCCGCCACGGACCTGCTCGTTGTAAAGTTTCCAGGTCCGGAGGAGGTCCTGGTAGAAGACCGGCAGCCCGGAGAGGTCTCGCGGAAGACCTCTCGGATGGAGATAAAGGAGCTGCCGGTCGTATCGGAGCCCTCGGAAGCGGCGCAGGAAGGCGTGCGCCAGTATGCTCCACGCCGGACTACCTGCACCATAAAGGAGCCTCTGCAGGGTCCGGAGGCGGAAGACATGGACCTGAGTAAGCAGACATTTGAGGCCCTGCCCTCCCTCCTCCACAGGTAGATGGAGAACCCCTGCAGGGACCCAGTGCAGTCCTGACCAAAAGAACTCCAGAATCGATGTCCGCAGGTTGGTCAGGAAAGCCGGGGCCGGGACCAGGGTGTTGAGCCGGTACCAAAGCATGGACAGGACTAGTTGATTAAGCACTAACGCTCTCCCTCGAAGGGAGAGGCACCGGAGTAGTCCTGTCCATTTCTGGAGCCGCTCTATCACCCCGCCCTCTAAATTCTGCCAGTTCTCCGGCGGAGAGGGATGCGTGGCAGAAAGGTAAACGCCCAGATAGAGCAGTGGACCCGTGCTCCACCGGATGGCTTGAAGCGTGGGTGGGCGGGGGCTCGCCTGCCGCCAGTCCCCTACCACCAAGCCAGAGCTCTTGACCCAGTTGACCCGCGCGGAGGAGGCTGCTGAATAGATGGCCTGGCAAGCCTCCACTCGCACCAAGTCGCCCGGGTCCTGGACCATGAGGAGCACGTCATCAGCATACGCCGACAGGACCAGCCGCAGCTCCGGCTCCCTCAGCACCAACCCTGTCAACCTTCTTCGGAGGAGACAGAGGAAGGGCTCGATCGCCAGAGCGTAGAGCTGGCCTGAGAGGGGGCACCCCTGCCGTACTCCTCGCCCGAAGTTGACCGGTTCGGTCAGGGTCCAGTTGAGTCTTACCAGACACTCTGCGGAAGCGTACAGCACCCGGAGAAAGTTCACAAATCTGGGTCCGAAGCCAAATGCCTGCAGAGTGCTCATTAGATACCCGTGATCCATCCTGTCGAACGCCTTCTCTTGATCTAAGGACAGGAGGGCGAACGACAGACCATCCCTACACCCAAGTTCCAATAGGTCCCGGACCAGATAGAGGTTGTCGAAGATACTGCGGCCCGGGACGGTGTAGGTCTGGTCTGGGTGGACCACGTCCGCCAGCACGGACCCTAGCCTCAGGGAGATGGCTTTTGCCACGATTTTGTAGTCCGTGCTGAGGAGCGAGACGGGACGCCAATTTCGTAAATCGCGGAGGTCCCCCTTCTTTGGCAATAAGGCGAGCACGGCTCGCCTGCACGAAAGAGGGAGGACCCCGCTCTGCAAAGACTCGGCCCAGACGGTGACTAGGTCTGGGCCCAGGACATCCCAGAACACGCGGTAGAACTCCACGGTCAGCCCGTCCATGCCCGGAGATTTATTGGTGGGCATTCGACGGAGGGCTTCCGAGAACTCGGCCAGAGTGAGAGGCAGCTCTAGCCGGTCTCGGTCGCCCACGCTGACCGTCGGGAGCTCCTCCCACAGCACTCTGCAAGCGTTAGGATCGGTCGGCTCCGGGGAGAAAAGGCTTGCGTAGAAGGCTCTCGCCCTCTCGCACATCTCCACCGGATCCGTGAGGGGGGTGCCATCCTCAGTCAGTAGGCAGATGATATGTTTCTTAGCCCCCCTCTTTTTTTCCAGGGCGTAGAAGAAGCGGGAGCCGCAATCCATCTCCCGAAGGAGACGGATGCGGGATCGAACAAAGGCACCCCGGGCCCGATGGTCCTCGAGGCTCCGGAGCTCCTCCCGCTTCTCCTGGCACGCTCCGCAGAGGGGTGGATCCTCGGGGCTGGCGGCCAGACGCCTCTCCAGCTCTAAGACCTCCCGTTCCAACTGCTCTATCGCTGCATCCCTCCGTCGGCTGGTGCCCCGGGTGTAGTCACGGCAGAAGAGCCGGGCGCGCACCTTCCCTACGTCCCACCACCGCCGTGCCGAGGGAAAGGCACGCCGCTGCCCTCGCCAGGCCAGCCAGAACTCCCGGAAGGACGCCACGAAGCCCGCATCCTCCAGCAAGCTGTTGTTAAAATGCCAATAGGCCGGCCCCGGCCTCTCCGCGCAGAGGGAGGCTGTCACGGTGGCTATGTGATGGTCCGAAAATGGGGCCGGCCGGATGCTGGAGGAGTGGGCTCGTGTAAGATGAAAGCGTGATAAATAAATGCGGTCCAACCGGGAGTGGCGCGACCGATGGGCCTCCACCCGGACAAAGGTGAACGTGGAAGTGTCATCCGGGTGGTGGTCGCGCCAGACGTCCACCAGGGAGTGGTGTTCGACTATCTCCTGGAGGACGGCGACGGCGGCCGGGCTCTTCTCGGTCCCCGAGCGGTCCCGTTCCTCAAGGGTGATGTTAAAGTCCCCTCCCAGGACCAGGCACTCCTGAGGATCCAAGGTGCCGAGGAAGGCGGATGCCTGCTGATAGAATTGCAGCCGCTCCGGGCTCGCTGCTGGGGCATAGATGTTGACGAGGTTGACTACGAGCCCCTCCATTTGGACCCGGAGGTGCAGCAGGCGACCCGGCACAGCCTCGGCGACCCCCAGCACCTCGGGCCGTAGGTCGGGGGAGAACAGGGTCGCCACTCCACCCATATGAACTGTGAGGTGGCTAAAGTAGACTCTGTCCCCCCAATCCAGCCGCCAGCTGTCTTCGGCGGTCGGATCCGTATGGGTCTCCTGCAGGAAAACCACAGAGTACCTCCCCTCTCGAAGGAAGGAGAGCACCTGGGACCTGCGGAGACCCATCTTACAGCCACGGGTATTCAATGTTGCGATGGTAAAGGGTGCCATGAGGAGGGCTGGGGGGGATCCTCGCCGGCAGGAATGCTCGTGGCTCCCGGCGGGCCGCGTAGCAGTCCGTGACCCACCCCGTAGGTGAGTAAGGAGTCACGGAAGTGGCGGACCCGCTGGTAGGCCGCGGCGCCCTGTCTCCCGGTCCTTTTCCCCTCCCCCATGAGGGCCCTTGCGGCCCGGAGGATTTGATTAAAGTCCCCCCATCGCTGGAGGGCAAGCTGGACTTTGTTGCGGGAGCCACGGACGTCTTCTAGGAACTCCCGCAACTCCTCTCGCAGCGCATGGGGGGCTGGGGTTATGGTCTGGTTGCTTCCCGATGGGGCCCTTGGTACAGCCCCCTGGCCCAGCGGGACGGGCAGACAGGGTGCGGACCCCCGACGGGGCTCTTGATGGGTTGACCTGAATGCTGGGGCGATAGGGGGCGGCGGAGGGAGGATAGCAGCCCCTGGTGGGTCGGGACGGGCAAACACAAAGGCCATTCCCTGGGAGTCATCTGTTGGAAAGGGGAAGGAGACTGTCCCAGGGGTGGCAATAATATATCGGGAGGTGGGCGGGAGAAGGGCAGGGGCAGGGGTAGAGGTGAGATTCTGGGTCGGGAGAGGGCTCTCACCGATGCCGGGCGCAAGCTGTCTGGTGGATTTGGCAGCCACGGCATCAGGAGGTGGACTTTCTTCTGTAGGGTCCTCTCCCGGAAAGGAGGTCGAATGCTCCTCACCAGCGAGGGATGCCCCTGGTGGCTCAGGTTCCAGCCGCGTGGCACTGGCCGTCGCCTCAACTGGCTCGGTGGCTCTCAGCAGGGTGCCTTCTGCAGCCGGGTTGATGGAGGAGTCCAGGGGCTCCTCGGAGGTGGGAGCAGAAGCAACGGTTAGGGGGAGGGAGTATGGGGAAAGGGGGGCTGGAAAGAAGTCGCCCAGATCGAGGCCCGCTGGCATAGGATCGTCCTCCCCCTGGGTGACCGGGGTCAGACCCAGGGCCTCGATCTCCTCATATATAGAGGGGAAATTATTTTCCGCTACCCCATGATTCTCCCCGCCGGCACCTGACGCGACGGTTACTTTGGGGCACACTGGGGTTTCAGATGGTGCCTCGGGGGTCTTGGAGGGGAGGGACTCCCGTGGAGGGGAGATACCGCCTTCCAGTGCTGCCACGTCTTCCCCAGCCGGCTCTGGTGGGTGGAACACACCCGTGGGTAGAGCGGAAGGCTCGGCATCGGTGCCCCCCTTCCTGGTCTTCCGGGGGGCCTCCGCATCAGATGGGAGGAGCGGAGCTCGAGCCTTCCGCTTGCCCCGCTTCCCCTGGACTAGGGCCCAGCCCTCCATGGCATCATCCGGGGGCTGGCTAGCAGGGGTTGTGTCAGGGGGCAGAGGCGATGGCTCAGGGACTCGAGGGGGTAACGATGGGGCAGCACAAGGGAGGGAAGATTCCCCTTGGGGCGGGCCCTCTCCCATACTTGGCGCTGTCCCTGCCGCACCCTCCTCCACAGGCCCCGCCAGATTGCAAACAGCGGGGGCGGGGTTCTCCTGCTCGTTTGGGCATAGTGGGGGAGGTACCCCTTGGGCCCGAGCGGGAGCAATGGTGGACTGGGAGGGAGGAGGGGCGGTTTCGGGTGCCGGGCAGCCAGGGGCGTCGGCGATGACGGGGCCGGTGTCCTGCCGGGGCTCGGGTGTCCTGGATGCCCCTTCTTCCCGGGCCAGGGGGCAGTCCCTCCGGACGTGCCCCATCGCCCGGCAGAGGTAGCACCGGGCCTCCCCCGTGGAATAATGCACCCTGTAAGGGGTCCCCTGGTAGGGGACTAGGAAGGACCCCTCCAGTGCCTCTCCGTCGCGCGCCGCCGGCGGCAGTTGAAGCTGCACTTGCCGGCGGAAGGAGAGGACGTGACGGAGGGCGGGGTCTTTGCAGCCCAACGGGAGAGGGCTGATGACAGAGATGGGCTTCCCCAAGGTAGAAAGGGCGGGTAACAGGGCGGCATTGGGGAGAAAGGGAGGGACGGAGGTCAGGACCAGGCGGACGCCCAGGTCCTCTAGCGGCTCTAAGGGGACGAACACGCCCCCGACCACCAGGCCCTTCTCCACCGCCTCCTGGGCGGCGGCCTCCGATGCTAAGAAGAAGATGACCTTGCCATACATTTTGGAGGCCGCCACAATGGCCGTGGGCCCCACCACCCTCGCCAACGCCCGCACATAGGTCTCCACATGGGGTGAGGCGGGCACCAGGAGGCAACGGACGCCGTGTTTCCTGGTCATGGTGGGAAAGGGGCCCCGGCCGCTATAGATGGTAGCGGAGGTGGTGGGCTGGAGAAATGATGTAGCGGCAGGCGGGGGGGTTGCCGCCACCTGGGCGTATGCTCTAGGGGCCGGGGGAGGGACACCTGCAGAGCTGGTGGAGGGAACAGCGGGGAGGGGCGCCCCAGCTGGAGATGGGGCCGGGGCATTGGGGGCAGCCCCTGCCATGGAGGGCCTGGTCTTTTTAGCGGGGCCCTTCCCCTTCTTCTTCCCCTGGCCCTTCCCGCCGGCTGGGAGGACTCCCCGCAAATCTGAGGGGGTGATAGACGTGGCAGCAGTGGAGGTCACCCCGGTGCCCGTCGCTGCTGGTACCCCAGCGGGGGCGATGGCAGATGGTTTGGCAGCGGAGGTAGAAGCTTGGGGGGGTGACAGAGGGGCAGGCGGGGGAGGGGGAGCTCGGGCTACTGGAGAGGTCTCACCCGTCTCATCCCCCGCCATCATGAGCAAGGAGGAAAGGAGGACTCCAAAAGGAGAAGGGGAGAGGGGAAGCAGGTCGACCACTCCTCCCCGCTAGGCTGCAGGCAGGGGAGGAGGGCGCCAAAAGGGGTGGGCTGGACGGGGAGCAATCAGGGGTTAGGGGTCAGTCACCGACACAAGGTGGAAATTCCGGCTCCTCTTGGTGCACTAGGGGAGGGGGGGATATAACAACATTGAGGGTGCAGTGAAGAGGGTTGCAACTAAAAAGGGGAATTGCACAAGCGCCTGGGAGGGGGCATGGGCACACGGAGCGAGGGGCTAAGCGGTCTGGGGGTAGAACAGGGAAATCAAGGGGCTAGCTTCAGAGGCTGGGGCGGGGCAAACAAAGAAAGGCTGCAGAAGGAAATGGGCGGGGCAGGCAAACAAACTGAAGCTAGTAAGGGGGGCTGGAGCAAAAGAGGAGGCAAAGCAAGTGGCAAATGGGGCAGGCAGTAAAGGGCAAAGCTGGGGGATAGGCAGTCCAGGGGGGGCACATGTGCCCATGTGCACTTGCACAAGTCTTTTTTAGCTTGCTGCTGCTTCTGGCCCAAAGGGTGGAAATAGGGCGTGGCAAGCCAAGCAAGCAGCTGAGTCCAGAGGCAGGAGCTGAGGCAGATGGTATACAGCCAGTGGGGGTGGTGGAGAGGGCAGCGGTGGTGGTAATAGTGGTGGGGGTTGGGGGGGACACACAGATGGATCGGGGGGCAGCTCCACACCACACCCCCCGTGTCCCTACAAACACAGTCAAAACCCCCACCACAAGAGCACAGTTTGAAATTACTCAGTCTTAGGCCCCCTCCACGGTGGTCTGCAAAGTCTCTAGGTGCTGCCCCACTGGCAGATGATCCTCTTCTTCTCCTCCTCGGGCTTCAGCAGCTCCAGGCAGCGGCCTCTGCAGCAGCAGCAGCTCCAGGAAATCCAGGTGGTCGTCCAGGCAGGCAGAATGGACCCCTCTCAGGTGGTGGTGCTGGTGGTGGTATCCACAATAGCAGTGGCTGGGGTCTCTCACTTCTCCTCTCTGGGGAGTGGGCTAGCAGCCCCCTCCCCACCCCAGGGCTGCAGTTGGAGCAGTAGCAGCACCCAAGAGTGGGGGGTCCAGCAGCCAAGTAGCAAAGAATGGGGGGTGTCTGGCCCAGCCAGGGGAGCAGCTGGAGCAGCAGGGAGAGCTTAGGGCCTAGTAGCAGCAGGAGTAGCAGCTTCCCACTTCCCTCCAAGCTAGAAGGCTGTGGGAGAGCAGTGGGTGGGAGGGAGAGAGATTTGCTCCAGGCTAAACAAATCCCTGGTTCCAGGATAAGTGAAATGGCAGCTGCTCCAGGTCAATTAAGACACCTGGGGCCAATTAAGAACTTTCCAGAAGGCAGGGAGAAGGCTAGGTTGATTGGGACACCTGAAGCCAATCAGGGGCTGGCTGAAACTAGTTAAAAGTCCCCCAGTTAGTCAGGTGGGATGGCATGTCAGGAGCTGTGGGAGGAAGTTGCGCTGTTGGAGAAGCTGAGTAGTACACACCATATCAGGCACAAGGAAGGAGGCCTTGAGGTATGGGTGAAGTGGAGCTTGAGGAAGTGAGGGCTGCTGTGGGGGAAGTAGCACAGGGAATTGTACATGTCCTGTTTCTAAAAGGTCAGCTACCATAGCTGATACTATTAGGGTCCCTGGGCTGACACCCGGAGTAGTGAAACCTTGGGCCTGGGCTCTGCCCCCCACTTGCCCCCTGATTAATCACTGAGACTGGGAGACAACAGAGACTGTGCAAGGAAAGATAACTTCTCCTCATCTCCCTTCTTGGCTTATGATGAAAATGGCTCAGTAGACTGTGATCCTTTTCTCTAGAGAGAGAAGGGTTATGTGGAGGGTCACAGTGAGCCTCTGAGGCTAGGGAAATCCGCCAGGAAACGCGGGACCCACGGAGGCAAGGACAGAGCTTTGTCACAACTGGTTTTAGAAGTGGGATTTCATTCACAGCATGGTGGAAGAAAGAGGTTTAAAAAAAAAGTGCATTGGGGTTTTGGATTTTTTTTTTTTCGTTTGTTTGCTTTGTACCACAATGGAGGAGGTGGTAAGAGCTCTGGTACAAGCCATGGCAGCCAAGCAGGAGGCCACCCGGGTTCAGGCAATGGCACAACAGGAGTCTATGCCGCTACAGCAGAAAACCAATCAATTACTGATGAGCGAGGCGACCCAAGATCATGCCCTCCTGAGAGAGGTGATGGACCAGTTGAAGATCCTCCCCATTCAGGCCCGGGGGTCCAACGGTTGTCTGCCAGAGATGACGTAGAGGCATATTTCCTCTCATTCGAAAGGACTGCTCAGCATGAGGCATAGCCCCAGGCGCAGTGGGCCAGCATTCTCACCCCTTTTTTGTGTGGAGAGGCCCAGAAGGCCTACTTTTACTTGCCTGCCACGGATGCCACTGACTATACCCGTCTGAAGGCAGAGATCCTAGCACGATCAGGGGTAATGGCAGTGGTAAGGGTCCAGAGGTTCCATGAGTGGAAATACCAGGAGAACAAACCCCCGAGGTCCCAGCTATTCGACCTCATACACCTTGCGTGGAAGTGGTTACAGCCCGAGGTGTGCAGGCCGGGGGAGATTTGTAAGACCCTGGTCATAGACCATTACATGTGGAGTCTGCCGCCAGATCTCCGCAAATGGGTGGGCCAGAATGATCCGTCCAGGTACGACAAGATGATCACGCTGGTAGAAAGACAGATGACAGCCCGGGAACTGACCCGACTACCCAAAGAAGTCCCCATTCGAAGCAAGCACCCAACCCCAACCCTGGAAAGATTGGGTAGCCAAACCTCGGGGAGTCCTAGGTGGAAGAAGGGGGGGCGAAAACCAGCAGGGACCCCAGAAGGAAGGGATTGGCCTGAGTGGGGGGAACCCCGGGATTAAACCCCCTAGGCCCTATGATAGGGGAGTGATTAAAAGCAATTATAGATTTTATGCATGTGGGGAGTGGGAACACATAGCAGCAGCATAGCGGTCCCAGCACCGAGGAGCCTATGCAATGTAACTTGGGGGATTGGGAGGTCCCATGCTCCCTTATCCACCTCACAGGGGTCGCATTAGCCCCACATAATTACACCAGACCAGTGAGGAAAAATAGAGCAGAGACTACAGCGCTTGTGGACTCTGGGAGTGCTATCACCCTCATATCAGGTAAGCTGGTAAAAAGCTGCTACAAGCCAAATGCATAGCAGTGACGTACATGCATGAGGCTGTGAGCCATTACCCCACCATCTCAGTGGAGATAGAGGTTCAGGGAAACCCCATTGAGGTGACCGTGGGTGTAGTTCCTAAACTCCCATATCCTAATCATTGGGAGGGACTATCCAGGGTTTGATAATTTACTCTCCCCAGGAGAGGCTGGAGGGAGGTGGGGACCCTGAGGACAGCAACTCATCACTGGGGGAATGTCAACCCCCGATGTTCGCTGAGATTTCTCAGGATCTATTCTCAGCCCCCCGAAAGACCTGGAAGACAAAAAAAAGAGAGGAAGGCTGCAAAGGCCTTGGGAACCCGGATCCTGACCCAGGGCCAGAAGACCTCCCTAGTAGGCAGATGGATGCAAGCCGCCAACAGAGAAACTTCCACCACAGAAGGTGAGCCAGAAGCTGCCCCCAGCCATGATGGCGGCGAGCTGTTGGAAGAAGCAGAGGCCGACCCCTGGGAGCTTAGGCATGTTAGTCCCGGGAGAGAGACTTTTGGGCAGGACCAGGTGGAGGACCCCAGATATAACAACACCAGGAAAGAGGTGGCTGAGATTGATGGGATACCCGTGGATGGGAAGGTCCGGGGTCCCGGACCTTACTTTATAGTGAAGAAAGATCTCCTGTACTGCGTGGTGCAAATGCAGGAGCGAGAGATACAACAACTTCTGGTGCCATAAAAACATCAAAAAGCCATATTGAGTCTCGCCCACAGTCACCTGTTTGGAGGACACCTAGGGGTAGAGAAAACCCAGGCATGGATCCTGCAGAGGTTCTTCTGGCCAGGAGTACAGGAAGATGTCCGGTGATACTGCACCTCTTGTCTGGAGTGTCAGTTACACAGCCCTTGCTTACACTTGCGGGGTCCTTTGATACCTGTTCCAATAATAGAGGTTCCTTTCGAACGGATAGCCATGGATCTGGTAGGGCCCCTAGAGAAGACAACTTGGGGCCACCAACATGTGCTTGTTGTACTGGACTATGCAACCCGGTACCCGGAAGCTGTTCCCCTGTGCAACACAGCTTCCAAGACAATAGCTAAGGAGCTAGTACAGATCTTTCCCCAGGTTGGGCTACCCAAGGAGATATTGACTGATCAAGGGACACCTTTCATGTCCAAGTTGATGAAAGATCTCTGTTCATTGCTCCATGTACAAGCCCTACGGACCTCTGTATACCACTTGCAAACAGATGGCCTGGTGAAAAGGTTCAATTGGACCCTCAAGGCCATGATCAGGAAAGTGGTGAGCTGGGATGTGAAAGATTGGGATACCCCTATTGCCTTACCTCATGTTCGCCATCTGGGAGGTTCCTCAAGCCTCCACGGGTTTCTCTCCATTTGAACTACTATATGGGCGCCACCCTCGGGGCATATTGGATATAGCCAGAGAAGCTTGGGAAGAGGAGCCAAATCCCGGAAGGAACATAGTTGAGCATGTACTGCAGATGAGAGATCAGATAGCCTGAGTTACAGCCATTGTACAGGAACACTTGGAGAGAGCACAGGAGACCCAATGAACCCATTATAACCAGAAAGCAAAGCTTCGACAGTTCCAGCCAGGGGATCGGGTGATTTTACTGTTGCCCACAGCAGAAAGTAAACTATTGGCCCACTAGCAGGGACCCTACGAAATAATCGAAGCCGTGGGAGAGGTGAACTATAAGGTGCGGCAGCCAGGCCGCCGGAAATCGGAGCAAATTTACCACATCAATCTTCTAAAACCTTGGCACGATCGAGAGGTCAAGATCAAGACGATGCTTAGTCATGCAGGAGACCCTTCCCCAGGAGGATAACTTACACGAGCAAGTGAGGATATCATCCGACTTGACACCGATCCAAAAGCTCGAGGCAGCCGACATGATTAATCACAACCAAGATGTGTTCTCTACAAAATCAGGGCAGACGACTGATACTTATCACCATATCTGCATGATCCCCGGAGCCAAGGTAACATTGAGACCCTACTGAATCCCAGCAGCCAAAAGAGAGGAAATCAAAGCCGAAGTAAAGAAAATGTTAAAATTAGGGGTTATTGAAGAATCTTACAGTCAGTGATCCAGTGCAATTGTTCTAGTGGGTAAACCTGATGGTACCATGAAATTCTGTAATGACTTTCGCCGTCTGAATGAAATATCCCAGTTTGATGCAAACCCCATACCACGCATCGACGAACTGGTTTACCGACCGCGTAGCTCCCGATTCTTGACTACACTGGATCTGACAAAAGGGTACTGGCAGATTCTTCTGACCAAAGACGCTAAAGAAAAGACAGCATTCTCCACCCCGGATGGACTATTCCAGTACACCGTCCTCCCTTTTGGGCTACATGGGACCCCAGCCACATTCCAGCACCTCATGGATAAGCTGCTGCACCCCCATACTAATTATGCAGCTGCATACCTAGATGATATCATCATCCATATGCCATACTTGGGGAACCCACTTGGAGAAAGTTGAGGCAGTACTGCGCACCTTAAGGCGGGCTGGCCTCACTGCTAATCCTGCTAAATGCGCCACAGGGCTAGCAGAGGCTAGGTAGCTGGGATATATTGTGGGAAGGGGCATAGTGAAGCCCCAAACGAATAAGCTAGAGGCAATTCAAAACTGGCACGGCCGACCCGAAAGAAGCAGGTCCGTGTATTCCTAAGTGTGGTAGGCTACTACCGACGTTTTATTTCCCACTTCGCCACTAGGGCAAGTCCCCTAACGGACCTGGTGAAGGCCCGAGGTCCAGACATGGTAAAGTGGACCGACGCAGCAGAGGGGGCATTTACAGACCTTCGGACGGCCCTCTGTAATGACCCCGTACTCATAGTGCCAGACTTTAACAGGGAATTTATTTTACAAACAGACGCTTCCGAGGTGGGGTTGGGGGCAGTTCTGTCGCAAATGGTGGGAGAAGAGGAACACCAGATCCTCTACCTAAGCAGAAAGCTTCTCCCAAGAGAACAGAAATACGTAGTAGTTGAGAGAGAATGACTTGCTACCAAATGGGCTATGAAGACACTGCGGTATTATCTCTTAGGCTGCCAATTTACTCTTGTGACGGACCATGCACCTCTCCAGTGGACGTAGTGGAATAAGGAAAAGAATGCAAGGGTAACCAGGTGGTTCTTATCCCTCCAACCATTCCACTTCCGGCACAGGGCTGGATGCCACCATGGCAATGCTGATGGTCTGTCATGAGCATACTGCCTGGCATCTAAAGATGCCCAACTCTATGGTATTGAGCAGAGGGGGGGATATGTGATGGGGCAAGGCCAGATGGCTATAGAAAAGCAGTGGGAGATAGATATATTAGCTCCAGGCTAAACAAATCCCTGGTATCAGGATAAGTGAAATGGCAGCTGCTCCAGGTCAATTAAGACACCTGGGGCCAATTAAGAACTTTCCAGAAGGCAGGGAGAAGACTAGGTTGATTAGGACACCTGAAGCCAATCAGGGGCTGGCTGAAACTAGTTAAAAGCCTCCCAGTTAGTCAGGTGTGGAGGGCATGTCAGGAGCTGTGGGAGGAAGTTGCGCTGTTTGAGAGACTGAGTAGTACACACCATATCAGGCACAAGGAAGGAGGTCCTGAGGTAAGGGTGAAGTGGAGCTTGAGGAAGTGAGGGCTGCTGTGGGGGAAGTAGCCCAGGGAATTGTACATGTCATTTTTCTAAAAGGTCAGCTACCATAGCTGATACTATTAGGGACCCTGAGCTGGAGCCCGGAGTAGAAGGTGGGCCTGGGCTTCCCCCTCCCACCTTGCCCCCTGATTAATCACTGAGACTGGGAGACAACAGAGACTGTGCAAGGAAGGATAACTTCTCCTCACCTCCCTCACTGGCTTATGATGAAAATGGCTCAGTAGATTGTGACCGTTGTCCCTAGAGAGAGAAGGGTTACATGCAGGGTCACGGTGAGCCTCTGAGGCTAGTGAAATCCGCCAGGAAACGTGGGACCCACGGAGGCAAGGACAGCGGTTTGTCACAATAGATTGAAATAATTCTTTCAATCCATCACATTATGATAAGGATACAATTCCTTTCAGTTTATCAACATTAAGTACCCATCCCAAACTGTGGGCGTCTTCACATAAATTAAAATTCTACAATATCAAAATATAAGAATGTAATAAATTTTCAACTAGTTCTTGCAAACACTCACAACAATAACATCTATTCTTTCCCTCCTCTCTCAAATACTCAGCTCTACAGTAGGCTTTACATCAAATATATCTGTGTGGCTGATAAATAGATGCCTCTACACACAAATGGAAAAGATTAGTGCAAATAACAAATATAATTATTGTATAGTGCACTAATAAAGATAAAGTAGGTTTTACACTGAAAATATTAGCTGTTATACTTACACTCTGTAAGTTGCTCTTCCAACAAGCTGGTTTGCACTCGTGTCTGCTCCTCCAGCCTCTGTTGTCAAAAAGATAACAAGAAATTCAGCAGAATGACCTGATTTCATAGGACATGGTGACCTGCTTCATTGTTCAGTCTTTAGCCATAAGCTTTAAGTGCCAAACCTCTAGGGAGATCTTTGGAAATGTGCAGAAGCATCATCCTATGGTTGCAGTCAATGTAAGGAGAAAAAATACCCCTGAATTCCAGTGTTGTTAATTTGATCCAAAAGAATGGACGTATCCTAAGCCCTAAACTGGGTTTGTGTTATATTCATCTTAGAAATAAACCTTTCCAGCTGGGAGGAAATTCACAATGGGACAGCTCCTCAGCTGGCATAACCTGGCATATACATTTATATCCGCTAACACCTTGCACTTTCATTATTGTTGTTTTTTTCTTGTTTAATGTATTTCAGGAAAAATGGAATGTGCATTATTTAATTAACCATAAGGCCAAAGCAGAAGACATGTGGGGCAGTCTCATTTGATACAGCCCATTGTCCCAGAAAAACATCCCTGGGAGTATATTCATTCAAATATTAGGAAATTTTGAGGGTTCACATTTCAAATGGCTGCAATGATTTGGTAACAAACTTGTGAAAATACTGATTAATTTTGTACAAGGAAATTTTATATTGTTTCTCTTTCAATGGGTGCCACTGAGAAGTGAACTATGAAAGCTTTATGTGTGATTCTATTAGGCACCTTCATTTTCCTCAGCATTTCCCTCTGACTTTGTACAGTCCAGATTCTGCTACATGAGACGTTCTCAGATTGAGGTCTTTGCTGGCAGACTGAGGAGCCTTTCCAGATAGTCCATTGAATGGCTTCTGTTACAGTCATGAAGCATTTTTGAGTGTCAAATAATGACAGAAGCTAGTTATTTCCCAGTCCAAGAATCTCTTCATGACAAGGCTCTCGACCTGGAGTTAGCAACCACCTTACCCGATTACTAAACTGGAGATTAGGTCACAGCTAGATCCCATTTCAATGGGAAGGAGGTTTTGCAGTGGGGGATAGGTCCTGGTATGGGAAAGGATGGAAAATATTGAAAACCACTGTCCTAGATTTCCCTTTCATACAAAATAAACAGAACCAATAAAGCCAAGCCTCAGAGGCTGTCCTGTGTGACTTGTACAGGTTGATTTGTAAAGGTTTCCTTTTGGTGTGACTTCAACCACAATCCAATTTGCAAATGTGACTCCCTGAGGTGTATAGACATACAGGAGGACAGAACCAAGCAGCCAAGTGACCTTCAGTGATTAGAACAATGGAGCCTGCAGGCAGAAGGAGGAGACTAGCAAAAGTTCTGTAACCAGGAAAAATAAATAAACAGCACAAATATAAAATACAGGGTGTCAGTTACCTGGTGAGCTGCTTCTCTGCTCTTTCCTGGAGTCTCTTAGGCCTTGGGCCATCGCCTTTCTCAGGATGGAATCACATGATTCTCTCGCTCTCAGGCTGGGCAGTGGTTGCAGTCCCCTAGGTATCCACTGTGATTTACCTCAGCAGGACTGACCGAGGTCCAGACCACTGGCACAATGACAGCTGTGACCCAACACATGTAGATCAAAAGCACTTCAGAGGACGTCTTAAAAACAACAGTGAATTGACTGAACTCATGTCCAGCTTGCCAGGTGTTGCGCCATCTTCCAAATGGATGATAGGCCTAACTCCCAATAAACTCTTCCACTCTTTTTCTGTGGCTACTTGTTTCCCGCTCAGAGCTCACCGACAGTCCCTAGCAACCCATATTCTTTCTTTTCCTCAGAAGCCTTTTTTACTATTCTTTTGATCTCTAGTCTCCCAGTCTGACAAAATAATTGCATCACACTGGCCTGCTTAGAGCCTGGAAACATGCCATTGTTTTTTGTAATTGCCCTCCAATGGTTGGTGGAAAGTTGCTTTTTGGGACCATTGTGTTGCCTTCTTGTTTTTTTCTTACCCACAGCCCCCTGTTATCCTACATCATTGCATTCCTTCTGGAAAGTCCTATCACGCCCTAATAGAGTAACTTTCCATCACTGCTTAGGTCACCTACCATATTTATAACATTTCATTGCTGTATTCATAGCATTATTATACTCAGCCCCACATCTGTCACACAGAGATATAAACAAACAGCCACCCTTCTGTTTATTAAAGTGACTTTGTTGTGAAAAGTGTGACCAAATTTGGGTGGATTTTCATGGGGATGGCTAAAAACACATTAAGGACACCAGAGTGAATTCCCTGCCAAATTTAAAGTCTCTGCACCAAAGGGTGAGGGTAATAGGCTGGAAAGGTCAAAGAAAAGGTCACCAGAATTGTTTGACATGGCTGAAGTTTCCCAAAATTGTGTTAGGCAGACACATGGCATGGGCAATTTAAGCTCAAATGGTTAATGTTTGGCAAAGCTGTAAGCAACAAAAAACCCAGCTTCACCTATAATGAAAATCTTTGAGAACCTTCTATATGAGAGAACTTATGGGTGCAACAGCTTCCACAGTATGGATTCACCAAGGACCTCTACTGTGCACTGGGCAAGTACAGCGTTACTCAATTTTTCCACTTTCTCAGAAGTATAATTTGTGTCTCTGCCCAAGCCAATGTAATTCATGGCAACCAGGCCTGAGGGATGGTGGTCTAGAGCCACAGAGTACATATAATATGGTGCATGCCCTCAAGGGGTTCCTCCCTCTTAGACTAGCAGTCTGCTGGAAAAGATATGTAAGAAATCTGGATTTAGAATTTCTGATTAGGCCTAGTTGAAAATTTTCCATTGAAATTGTATTTTGACTGAAAAATGAATTTTATTTCATGAGAAAGTGTCGTCTTTCCACAGACAATTTTGAATATTTTCATCAAAAAACTGAATGCCCGAGAACGGAATTTTCAGCTACAAACTGAACAGTTTTGATTTAAAAATACTGCTATAGTGCTTCATGGGAGCTCCAGTATGGCTGTGTCGTGCCTCCCTTCTGTTCTATTGTCTGGGTTCCCCACTTGGGCTTCATCTCTTATAATGCACCATGGCCAGGGTCTTCCATGTTGCACAATTGTAGCTCATCAAGAGGGAGGATCATGGTGCATCTTGGGAAATGCAGTTGTGCCAGGGAGGCCCATAAAGTAGAGTAGGAGCAGAGGGTACTCGGTATATAATTCACATGAGACACTGTAGCAGCATTTATAAATAGAAATATTCAATTTAAAACTGAAAGTTTTCAGCTTTCAAACTTTTGCTGGAAGGTGCAAATTTTTCATGGTGGAAACCCTCCCCCTCCATTTTCAGCTAACTCTACATCTGAGCTCTAGTATTGATTTTGCAACTTGTTTTCTGTGTGATGCATACCTAGTCAATGAACCTCTCTGTGCCTTACTTATGCTACCTGCAAAATGGAGATAACACTTATAGTCATGTTGTGAGGCCTAATTAATGTATATTAAGGAATCTGATGTCCTCCGATGAGATGCACTGTACTATGAGTGCCTATTATTATTATTAGTTTATTTTATGTTTTATTTAACCTTGACGTATGATTTTTCTCTCTCAAGGACATGCTGGATTTTGTACCAAAACATCTTAGTTTGCATTCTAAAATGCATTCTAAAATGTTGTGTGCTTTTTACAGGGATTTGGAAATTGTAACTAGAGAGTTTAAAACATTTACATTATATTTGGGTTTAATGTGCTTTCTTTATTCTAATTCAAGTGACATTTGTTGCCTTTCAGAGCTCTGCTTACTCCCTTTCAGAGGCAACTCTGATATTATCAATGAGATTTTTCTGAGTATTAATTTAGATTTAGCTGTCAAAGAGAGATTAAAATTATGACGATATTGTACTGCATAATCAGACTAAATCATTGCTGAAAATCACAAACACACATGAAAAATATTTTGTTTCATTGAGGACTCATAACAAGCTACGAAGTTGAACATAAAAAAAAAAGGAGTACTTGTGGCACCTTAGAGACTAACAAATTTATTTGAGCATAAGCTTTTGTGAGCTACAGGTCACTTCATCGGATGCATTCAGTGGAAAATATAGTGGGGAGATTTATAAACATAGAGAACATGAAACAATGGGTGTTACTATACACACTGTAACCAGAGTGATCACTTAAGGTGAGCTAGTACCAGCAGGAGAGTGGGGGTGGGGAAAGGGGTACCTTTTGTAGTGATAATCAAGGTGGGCCATTTCCAGCAGTTGACAAGAACATGTGAGGAACAGTAGCATATGGGGTGGGGGGGAATAAACATGGGGAAATAGTTTTACTTTGTGTAATGACCCATCCACTCCCAGTCTCTATTCAAGCCTAAGTTAATTGTATCCAGTTTGCAAATTAATTCCAATTCAGCAGTCTCTCACTGGAGTTTGTTTTTGAAGTTTTTTTGTTGAAGTATTGCCACTTTTAGGTCTGTAATCGAGTGACCAGAGAGATTGAAGTGGTTTTGAATATTATAATTCTTGACGTCTGATTTGTGTCCATTTATTCTTTTATGTAGAGACTGTCCAGTTTGACCAATGTACATGGCAGAGGGGCATTGCTGGCACATGATGGCATATATCACATTGGTAGATGCGTAGGTGAACGAGCCTCTGATAGTGTGGCTGATGTGATTAGGTCCTATGATGATGTCCCCTGAATAGATATGTGGACACAGTTGGCAACGGGCTTTATTGGAAGGATAGGTTCCTGGGTTAGTGGTTCTGTTGTGTGGTGTGTGGTTGCTGGTGAGTATTTGCTTCAGGTTGCTTCAGGGGGCTTGGCCTGACTCCCAAGATCTGTGAGAGTGATGGGTCGTCCTTCAGGATAGGTTGTAGATCCTTGATGATGCGTTGGAGAGGTTTTAGTTGGGGGCTGAAGGTGATGGCTAGTGGCGTTCTGTTATTTTCTTTGTTGGGCCTGTCCTGTAGTAGGTGACTTCTGGGTACTCTTCTGGCTCTGTCAATCTGTTTCTTCACTTCAGCAGGTGGGTATTGTAGTTATAAGAATGCTTGAAAGAGATCTTGTAGGTGTTTGTCTCTGTCTGAGGGGTTGGAGCAAATGCGGTTGTATCGTAGAGCTTGGCTGTAGACAATGGATTGTGTGGTGTGGTCTGGATGAAAGCTGGAGGCATGTAGGTAGGACTAGTGGTCAGTAGGTTTCCGATATAGGGTGGTGTTTATGTGACCATCACTTATTAGCACCGTAGTGTCCAGGAAGTAGATCTCTTGTGTGGACTGGTTCAGGCTGAGATTGATGGTGGGATCGAAATTGTTGAAATCATGGTAGAATTCCTCAAGGGCTTCTTTTCCATGGGTCCAGATGATGAAGATGTCAATAATGTAGCGCAAGTAGAGTAGGGGCATTAGGGGACGAGAGCTGAGGAAGCGTTGTTCTAAGTCAGCCATAAAAATGTTGGCATACTGTGGGGCCATATGGGTACCCATAGCAGTGCCGCTGATTTGAAGGTATACATTGTCCCCAAATGTGAAATAGTTATGGGTGAAGACAAAGTCACAAAGATCAGCCACCAGGTTTGCTGTGACATTATCGGGGATATTGTTCCCAATGGCTTGTAGTCCATCTTTGTGTGGAATGTTGGTGTAGAGGGCTTCCACATCCATAATGGCCAGGATGGTGTTTTCAGGAAGATCACCGATGGATTGTAGTTTCCTCAGGAAGTCAGTGGTGTCTGGAAGATAGCTGGAAGTGCTGGTAGCGTAGGGCCTGAGGAGGGAGTCTACACAGCCAGATAATCCTGCTGTCAGGGTGCCAATGCCTGAGATGATGGGGCAGTTAGGATTTTCAGGTTTATGTATCTTGGGTAGCAGATAGAATACCCAGGTCAGGGTTCCAGGGGTGTGTCTGTGCGGATTTGTTCTTGTGCTTTTTCAGGGAATTTCTTGAGCAAATGCTGTAATTTCTTTTGGTAACCCTCAGTGGGATCAGAGGGTAATGGCTTGTAGAAATGGTGTTGGAGAGCTGCCTAGCAGCCTCTTGTTCATATTCCGACCTATTCATGACGACGACAGCACCTCTTTTGTCAGCCTTTTTGATTATGATGTCAGAGTTGTTTCTGAGGCTGTGGATGGCATTGTGTTCTGCACGGCTGAGGTTATGGGGCAAGTGATGCTGCTTTTCCACAATTTCAGCCCGTGCACATCGGTGGAAGCACTCTATGTAAAAGTCCAGTCTGTTGTTTCGACCTTCAGAAGGAGTCCACCCAGAATCCTTCTTTTTGTAGTTTTGGTAGGAAGGTCTCTGTGGGTTAGTATGTTGTTCAGAGGTGTGTTGGAAATATTCCTTGAGTCGGAGGCGTCAAAAATAGGATTCTAGGTCACCACAGAACTGTATCATGTTCGTGGGGGTGGAGGGACAGAAGGAGAGGCCCCGAGATAGGACAGATTCTTCTGCTGGGCTAAGAGTATAGTTGGATAGATTAACAATATTGCTGGGTGGATTAAGGGAACCACTGTTGTGGCCCCTTGTGGCATGTAGTAGTTTAGATAGTTTAGTGTCCTTTTTCTTTTGTAGAGAAGCAAAGTGTGTGTTGTAAATAGCTTGTCTAGTTTTTGTAAAGTCCAGTCACGAGGGGGTTTGTGTGGAAGGTTGTTTTTTTATGAAAGTATCCAGTTTTGAGAGCTTATTCTTAATCTTTCCCTGTTTGCTGTAGAGGATGTTGATCAGGTGGTTCCGCAGTTTCTTTGAGAGTGTGTGGCAATTATCTTTATTAATGCTGTTTGACTCATTGCCAGTGCTGATAGTCTCAGTCCATTCTATGTACTGGGAGTGATGGAATACAAAAGTATCTCTCACAGAAGAGAGAGGGACCTCTCCAGAAAATGTCTTCACCATTTTGGCCTTGAAAACCCTAGTTCGGGACGAGGATCAGAACTAAGAATCTTGTCAAACTCTCTTTGATGAGATAATCATGTCAATTCTGGAGTCTTTGTTTACTCCAATATCTGCCGTGGATCTGAGCCCCATGATTAACTCTGTGCTTTACAATCACTGCAGCATATCAAGTACTTTGACAGTAAATATCGTCTCCTAATCCTCTGTGTGTGTAAGTGTGTGTGTGTATATATAGTTACAGTTATAGCTATAGTTATAGCTATACAGATAATCTTTTTTGGCAGAATCAGTGCTTTAACTAGAAGAAAGTCAAAGCATGTAGCATAAAGGTCAGATTTTCTGTGGTTCTGAGTCAAGTTATTTGAAAATTTTCTATTTTCAGTGTTTTTCTGCAAAAAGCATGGACTTTTTTTCATGAAAAGTTTCACAAAAATGTTTCACATTTTTCTATCTGCTGTAAGTCTGACCATCCATAACTCCCAGTGAAGTCAATGGCAGCTGTAGACACTAAGCATCACTGAAATCAGGCTGTAAGGTCTTTCTTTTTACAGTGATGGAGGTAAAATTCTGCACAGTTATAAGCTGGTGAAACTCCCACTGAGTTTAAAGTAGTATCTAGTAAATCTCATATGAGTCAAAGACTGAACTGACTAGTTCTTCTAGTTCTACTCATGTTCTTGTATCACCCTCATCACCATGTTATCTGGGTGCCTTCCAGTAGCGCAGTAACTGAGATGTGACTAACATCTGAACAAAACAGGGGCTTATGAGAAGACGACCTTCTATGGAAGGACCCAACAAAAATAACTCTTAGCAACTTAACATGCCAAAAGCACATTCATGATGGCAAGCTGTATATTTAAGTTCCCAGCAGACATGAAGGGAGGTCTGGTGAAGTGAAGGTGATCTAAAACTATGCTGCAAGACAATCAAAGGCCTGATCCAATGGCCATTGAAGCCAACTGATATCTTTCCATTGATTTCAGCAAGCACTGAATTGGACCCCAAGGGCCAAAGTCAGCAAAGGGGTCCAATTTGAGTCCAACTCAGGGACTGGTACCCTGTGACTGTAGACAGATCTTGCATATCTCATGAAATTAGAGGTGTGACACCTGAAATAAAATTTGCCTGGTTTTAAGTCTGATTATGGAACTGGCTCGTTTGGCTGAAAGGTTCTGGTGGTGCTCAAACTTTTTGAATGACATAGGCCAGTTTATGGCTTTTGTATAAGGCTGCCACCTGTCAAGGTTTTCCCAAGATCCCTTTTTTGAGGTAGCTATCCAGGGGAATCTGTAAGGGTGCTTGGTACACACTGCCAGCTGTCCAGTTTTATGGGCTCATGATGTCCCAGGTTTTTTGTATGTCAGAGACAGCAACCCTATGGCATCATAACAACAAGAAAATCACAATTTTCCATAGCTTGGACATGAAACCAGGTGAAACTCTGTTTTTTTTTCCCCTTTGAAATTTTGGGATGTTCAAACATGAAGCTTGGGGAATGCCAACCTATATGAACGGAAACGAGAAAATGGACATGGTTTTAAAAAGTGTTTTGTGCCATGAAGGGGCCTGGTTTTCAGAAAGTGCTGAGCACTTGCCCTGCAGGGACCAACTCTGGCCCTAGCACATCCCTCAGATAAACAGCCTGTGCACTAGGCAGGGCCATGAAGCTTGGGGGAAGGAATCATCTCTCCCAGAAGGTCACAGAGTAACACTTTGCACACACTATTGCAGCTCCTCTCATTGTGGGGAAATAGCTAGATCTGTAGACACAGATCAACCAGTCCCATCCCCAATTATCCATTGAACTGCTGCCACTGCCCACCTCTCCAGTCCATCTTTCAATGCAGGATGTGCTCCCCAATCTCTGCTACTCCACTGCAGTTAGGGCCCTTTGTGCTCACCCAAAGAACTCCACTGAAAAACAATTTTTAAAAAATAGCTCTCTGAAATTGGAAACTAGAAACAAAGAACAACCAATGAAAAAAACCCCATAAAGGAGCTATGGTCCATGGATCATGCTCCAGTATGATGCTGAAATAGAGGCGTCCCTGAAATAGAGGGGAATGAGAGGGTGGCACACAGTGAACTTGTGGGGGGAACGGAGTGATGCAAGGAGTCCCTTGTGGGCTGCTGATTTATTAATTATAATCATTTTTATGAGAGATGGCGTTCCTTTGCAACCTTTACATATTTTATCCCAAATAAATTTGCACTGAATATGACTAAGATAGAAGAATCTAATACCATGGATTCTATTTTCAATGTATTCAAAGGAGAATAATAGTTATCAGCTATAGTTTCTGTGGTGGCTATGAATGCCTCGGTTTACCATCTTTCGGAATTAAAGTGAAATAATTCAACATTCTTGCATGTCTATCTAGAAACTACTCTTTGCTTTTCAGTACTCTTGACTTGTTTAAAACCTTGAAGTCTTTTAATCGGCTTTTCAGCTAACTCCCTTAAAATAGATTTGTTTTCCTTCTCAGTTTTTAAATATTTGTTTGTTTTTAATTTGCAATTTTCTCTTCCTTTTGAAAGGAAACTAAATCCACCTCTGCATTCCCAAAGAGTTAATCCAGGCTACAAATGTTTTTAAAGGTCATAGCAGTCTACTAAAGTGATCAAGTGACTGAGTTTCCTTGCAAGTAGTAATGTCAATCAGTTTGAGATGTGCTTTGCAAATTCCTAAATGAATGTTGTTTCTTGTCAGAGTAACTTGCGCTCCTCCCCAATTGCAGAAGTTCTCCTATGCTTTCTTCCTTGTTCATTTTCTTGTTTGTTAGCAGTTCTTCTCCTGGTCCCATAATGTTCTTAATGTGGAAGATGTCAACCCTCTCCATAAAAGAAATTAACAATGGTCCTAACTAAAGTCTGCCTCTGATACCTAGTGATGGAAATTTTGCATCCAAAGAACTTATTCTCACAAATACCACAGTGTAAGCTGCAGTGCTGCCCCACTAGATTGCCCACTCATGTTTGGTTTAAAACTGTGTTGGACCACAGAGTTGACATTTAGTATAACCTTGATCCAGCCAAGCATTTAAACACAGCCTTAACTTTAAGTTCCATGGGCTGAAGTGCTTTGCTAGATTAGGGACCAAGAATACTTCCTGAATCTAGAATGCTAAAGATGAACTGCCTATTTCCCTTGAATTCTAATGATGTTTTAAGAAATTCTTAATGAAATAATAGTAGTGACAGAAATAGCATTGACTTGGGATTACAATGTTATTTTACAAATGAATTTAGCATAATTTGTTCTGCATCTCCCTGTATTCTTATATAACCCCCTTTCTCAATAGCACAATCTTTGTTCTGTTTTTATCATTTACCTGGTCAGATATTCCTAGCAGCAGTAAATTGAGTCAGTTTAGTCTCACTTCCAAGGTCAGTACAGGCAGAAGTTCCCAATGGCATTTGTTTGAAGTGTGCTAGTCTGGGGGATACCTGATGAAATCAAGATGTTTCAGCTGTTATAATTGGTAATGCATGAATACCTAAAGACCTGATTTCTTAAAGGTGACAGGCAACAGCCCTCATTGGTTATCATGTCTAAATCTGCATCTTTGGTAGGCCCCTTTGGTCTCATCAGCTCATGTAACTTAATTTTTGGTTAAATAATTGCATCTCAAACCTCATGGACATATGAATTATTGAGCTTCAATCTTATCTCTTGCTAATTTCTAGGGTACCCTCAGCATGTTTTTGTACCAGGTATGGATTGGCTACAGAGCTTGCTCATACACACCAGATGTCAGAGTAGCAGCCGTGTTAGTCTGTATCCGCAAAAAGAAAAGGAGTACTTGTGGCACCTTAGAGACTAACCAATTTATATTTTCCACTCCATACGGCTAAATTCAGTGCTTTGCATAATGACAGGTTTCAGAGTAGCAGCCGTGTTAGTCTATCTGCAAAAAAAAAAAATTAGTTAGTCTTTAAGGTGACACAAGTACTCCTTTTCTCTTTACACCAGATGTGTTCATCATACGATCCTTTAATATTCTGCCAGGTCTGGCTAAGGTTCATTTAAATAAAAGTATTTATACGTCGTGTTGCCTAGTGGCTGAACTGTATAATACAGTTTAGCCTTCTTTACATCTCCTTTTTTCCCTACCATTTACAATATATACACGATCACACTTTCTTTGTGGTTCATTACACATCAGTCTGTTGAGTGTCTCTGAATAGTACTGGCTTTCTAATTACATGACCCAAACATGTAACAATTTGGTCATCTGGCTGTCCATTAGCTGCAATGAGTGGTTGTGGTTGGTTTTGAATTCTTGAGTCATCTTTTTGTTCTGCATCCGCCATCTGTAGAGTTTGCTCTGTTGATTGTTCTCTCTAAGGAGCAAACTATAGATGTTGATGTTTTCTGTTGAACTCTCCACTGCTGGACTCAATCATATATGATCTGGGCACTGAATTGTTTTTCTTTGATAGCTGGAGATGTCCATCCTTTTTCTCCATCCAGTTTGACACTAACAATCACCAGTTTCTAGATCTGGCAATTCTGAGTGACATATGTTTGTCATGTGACATGTCATATGACATGTGTTTGTAGGCTCTTATAGCCTATGTATCTGAGTTGGCAATTCTCTTCTAGTCTGGCCACCTGAGAAATAATTCTTTTCCAAAGTTGGAACAGTAGTTCTGAGTTGTCTTCCCATTCGGAGTTGTGCTGGACTGTATCTAACAGCTGCTCTTGGTGTTGATCTGTAACTCTGAAGAGCAAGGCATGGCTCTTCCTGCTGTAGGGTTGTCTTGGCTGTCTGAACAGCCCTCTCAGCTTCTCTATGCACTTGTGGGTAATGTGGGCTGCTAGTAATGTGATCCGAATCATATTTCACTTGGAATAACTTCAGTTCTGCTGCAGTGAATTGCGGTTTGGTGTCTCTCACTATATTTTTCTGGAATACCAAAGTGAGCAAAAGTGCATTTCAATTTATCGATAACACTGTGACATGTTCTCTTTTAAGTACATTATTTCTATATACTTGGAAAAATAGTCTGACAACCAGGTAACAGTGTCCTCTGAATTTGCATAATTCTGCAACTAGTATGTTCAGGGTCTCTCTGGTAGAGGTGTTTGCACACTGTATGGTTCAGTATTGTCTCTTAAACTGATTTGTACTTGATCTCCTTTCAAAAGACCAGTATCATCAAATCCTCTGAGTTCTTCTACCTCTCTCACTAGGTCCATCCTGGATGCTGCACAGCCGCTGAAAAGGTTATTGGTCTTTGATCCTTTGATCACATGCATTCTGAATGCACAGCCTTTGTCTTTTCAAGTTGTTTCTGTGGTGAACTGGCCCATGCAATTCAGAATACCTCCAGGGCTAGTCCGAGCTGTGTCAGGTGACTTCAACTCTGGGAGAGGTTGAGAATGATTGTAAGTCCCTTCTGAGATAACTAACATCAACTCCTGAATCAGTTTTAAAGTCAATAATATTGTCATGAAGATTCGATTTCTCCCCCCTCCCCCTGGAGGCTGCAGGAAGGGTGGCCACCACATCCCTCTGCCCATGTCACTTCCCGCAGCCCCCACTGGCCTGGAGCAGTGAACCGCAGCCAGTGGGAGCTGCGTTTGGCCGAACCTGCGGATGCGGCAGTTAAACAAACCAGCCTGGCCCGCCAGGGGCTTTCCCTGAACAAGCAGCAGCCCTAGTTTGAGAACCACTGCTCTTTGTCATCACAAGTGATGGGTCCCAGAAACATGGCTTTTGATAGTCTGTAATATGAGTCAACTTCTTGGCTGCTCTGGAGTGGCAAACAGCTGTAAAATGTCCACATTTCATGCATGTATTTACACAGTGTGCCTCTAGCTGGCCATGCATCTCCTTGTGCCTGTAGGGTGAAATTTGTCCCCCTTTGCCTGGGATTTCTCTCTCCTTGCTTCACAGGTTTTATGATAATGACTTTTAATACTCAAGTATCTGTTTATAGCTTCTAAGTTAGATTCAAGTTGCTCCACCTTTTGCTCTGTTTGACTAATTCTGCCTGTTTGCTATCTTTTTTGATGCGGTGAGGATTGAATCTCTCTTCAGTTGTAGCTGCTGTGAAAGATTTCCATCTGTTAATCTAATAACCAGCCTGTTTCTGATATTTTCATGTTTTGCATGCCCAAAATCATAGTTTTTAGCCAATGTATGCAGAGCTCTTATAAAACATTCACCATTTCCCCATGGTGCTTGAATTCTCTACTGGAAACATGCTCTTTCATAATCACATTTTTCTGAGGTATAAAGTATGCATCAAAACTTAGTCAGAACCCTTTCACAGTCATCTTTGTGACTGTTTTCAGTTAAAGTCAAAGGATTTAAAGATATGCTCTGTCTGCTTCCCCGTAGGATAGATTAAAGACATTACCTCTATAGCTGCAGTTTCTTTATGCAGCTTGGTACCAAAGAGAAATCTTGCAAAATATTGTTTGCAGTCTGTCTGTTCTGAAGGTTTGTCAAAGCTGAAGTTCTCTGGGGCATCAAAGAGAGACACATTGATAAGATCCTGTGGTCTTTGTGGCTGTTCCTTCTGTTTCTCTTCTTAGTTTACTCCTGACACCATGTCATGTTCTTCTGTATCAGATCTGGCCTGGCTACAGACTCAATTATACACACCTGATGTGTTCATCAGAAGGTCCTTTAATGCTCTGCCAGCTATGGCTGAAGTTTGTTTAAATAAGACATTTTACGCACAGTGCCACCTAGTGGCTAAACTAAGACAGGTTTCAGAGTAGCAGCCGTGTTAGTCTGTATTCGCAAAAGAAAAGGAGTACTTGTGGCACCTTAGAGACTAACAAAATTTATTTGAGCATAAGCTTTCGTGAGCTACAGCTCACTTCATCGATGCATTCAGTGGAAAATACAGTGGGGAGATTTATATACACAGTGAACATGAAACAATGGGTTTTATCATACACACTGTAAGGAGAGTGATCAGGTAAGGTTAGCTATTACCAACAGGAGAGCGGGGGGCGGGAGGAACCTTTTGTTGTGATAATCAAGGTGGGCCATTTCCAGCAGTTGACAACAACATCTGAGGAGCAGTGGGGGGTTGGGGGGGAGGGAAATAAACAGGGGGAAATAGTTTTACTTTGTGTAATGACCCATCCACTCCCAGTCTCTATTCAAGCCTAAGTTAATTGTATCCAGTTTGCAAATTAATTCCAATTCAGCAGTCTCTCATTGGAGTCTGTTTTTGAAGGTTTTTGTTGAAGTATTGCCACTTTTAGGTCTGTAATCGAGTGATCAAAGAGATTGAAGTGTTCTCCGACTGGTTTTTGAATGTTATTATTCTTGACGTCTGATTTGTGTCCATTTATTCTTTTACGTAGAGACTGTCCAGTTTGACCAATGTACATGGCAGAGGGGCATTGCTGGCACATGATGGCATATATCACATTGGTAGATGCGCAAGTGAACGAGGCTCTGATAGTGTGGCTGATGTGATTAGGCCCTATGATGGTGTTTCCTGAATAGATATATGGACACAGTTGGCAAAGGGCTTTGTTGCATCCGATGAAGTGAGCTGTAGCTCACGAAAGCTTATGTTCAAATAAATTTGTTAGTCTCTAAGGTGCCACAAGTACTCCTTTTGTTGGTGCAAGGAAAGGTTCCTGGGTTAGTGGTTCTGATGTGTGGTGCATGGTTGCTGGCAAGTATTTGCTTCAGGTTGGGGGGCTGTCTGTAAGCAAGGACTGGCCTGTCTCCCAAGACCTGTGAGAGTGATGGGTCGTCCTTCAGGATAGGTTGTAGATCCTTGATGATGAGTTGGAGACAGTTTAACATTCCAAACCCCCTCAGTCTTCTGTGTGGTATGCTGAAGGGGCAGCAATGTAACATCCTTAACCAAGGAAATCTATCAACGTGTAAATAAACAAAGTGCTATGAACCTAGAGGGGAATGCTGCCTGTTTCTGTACTGCATGTGGCTGAGCCAGGAACAGAACAGAGATCTGCTAGGCCTGAGTTTTAGCCACTAGATCATACTTCCTCCTTGCAAAGGAGACTGTTCTGCCGATATTTCAGCACATCCAGTCCTGGTCATTCCTAGGATGTACAGTGAAGAGCAAACATGAAAAACTTTAAGAAACTTGAACCATTTTTTAAATACCAGAATATTTGTTTCATACAATCTGAACCCTGCAATGTAAAAAGAATTATTTCATTTTGCACTGGAAAAGGCTTCTATATAACTAAGCCAGAAAAGCTTCTAAGAAATAAAACCATTTTTGTTCCCTCATTTATAACCATTTTCTTCATTCTTTTCTTCTGAAGATGAGTAGTCCACAGCATGTTGTACACACACATACACATCATACTCAGTTTGTCAAACACTTTATTATTAAATTGTTATTTTTAAGTGGAAAACAATGAAGCCACCATCATTGTTCTATGCCAAAATACTTACACATTACTAGAATAAAAGAATGATCTGAACCTATTTAAATACAGATAGATTTTTTGACTGGATGTAATGAATATTAAAGCCGGCACAATACATTTCATCCACTTAGCTTTGAACAAATATAACAGCTCTTCTGATGGGGTGGCTAAGGGGCTAAACCATCATTGCAAGTCACTTTAGGATGATCTATGCATAGTTCACAGAGTACTAAATCATTGCATTTGGCTCTACAGCCCCAATTACTCACACTCAGTGACTTGTATTTTCACTTCACACTGATTTCAGATCCAAAAGGTGAAAATTCAGAACCCTTTCTATACAATAACATTAGCATATTGTGTTTTTACCCCAGCATTAACCACTTCTATTGCCCAGATAGAAAATCTAGGGCTCTAGAATTTAAAGGAAAGTCCATTTTTGGTTGCATGGCTCAAGAGTATATTTTGTGTATTTGTTTAAGCAGTATATGATCCTTGGTTTGGACTTCCAGTGCAAATTTGAGAGTGTAAAAACAGATTTTACACTATGTGTCTTTCTCTCATAATATTGAGACTCATTCCTCAGCACAAAGAGCCACTACAGTTACCAAAACTCACCTGTTAACTTATAAAACATAATAGCTTGTGGTTTGATTAGATTTTCTTTAGTTCACTCTCTGACTAGTGACTAAAGACTTCAGGGTCTTTTCTCATAGTCTCAAACTTCTTCATAACCACAGATGATGTGAAACCTTTGGGCCTTTTGGTCAGGGTCAAAGACAGATACTAGAATGGATTTGAGTGACAGGCTGCACTTTTATTAATGCTGGAGGGGGCACCTCTACCCTGATGCACCAATGCCAACCATTTAAGTGGGTCCAGTGAAGTAGGTCACAGGACTCCCACCATATAACCCATAATTCAGGGTAGAATCTCCTCAGTCTACTCCTAGCATTCAGCTCACTCTTCTAAAGCATCTCATTCTTCCCTCTGTAAAGGGTAAAAGTGGTACAAAAGGGGTGATTTTAGTCTGTGAAGACATCAGGACTCCTCTTCTTCCATAGGACACAAGGTCCATCAGCAAGATCACAGTTCTCTTACCTCTGGGAACTGGCCCTTTTTGGCTTCTAACCACAGTGAATATTAGCTGCAACTTGCAACAAGCAAAATGATGCTTCAAAGTCCTAGTTCTGCTAAGTAAAGAGTGCCCCCAAAATGCCATGAGGAAAAACTTCCTAAGCCCAAAACAGGCAACTGGTCAGACCCACCACATCCTAAATACACAGCTCCTGTACTACAGTTACGCAGAGAGACGGTGCGGCAGCTAGAAAGGGGCAAGAGGCTCTAAGGACCAGGTTTAAACTGAGGGGAGGGAGCAAGAAGGTGATTAGCTCCCATCTCTCTCTGGCTGGCCAATGGTAGGAAGAGAACCTCTTTGGGCATAAGCTTTCAGGAGTAAAAAACCCACTCCATGTATCTGAAGAAGTGGTTTTTTACCCACGAAAGCTTATGCCCAAATAAATCTGTTAGTCTTTAAGGTGCCACCAGATTCCTCATTGTTTTTGTGGATACAGACTAACACCGTTACCCATTTGATACAGAGAACCTCTACAGAAGATGGGGCAAGTCCCTTCATTCTTAGGTATGCCATCTGCCCTCTGCGCCTGCTTCCACACAACCATCTGATCAAGTTTCCAACCTGATGAAGCAGGTGGGTGGCATTCATCTGTGCAAAGTAGCTGGTAAGTCAGTGCATCTAGCTACCTGTGGTATAGCATGGGTGTAACATCATTATGTCAGTCAGTTTCTGATGCCTGGCACAGAGACTGTGTGCTTCAATGATGCTCCGCTCCTCGAATGACCTCTTGGAATGATAATTAGGTATAACTAGCCCCATGGCATCTCTAGTCATCTTTGCTCCACCATCTCTGGCCTTGCACTGGATGGGGCTTGACTAAATCAAACAATCTGCCTCTCTGGTATTTAACTGCAGTATGCAAGATAAAATTCATTTTAACTATCTAGGATGGAAAATATTAACTAGCTTTTAACCCAGAATTCTCAGCTTACTTTTTGAGATCAAAACCTAAACACAGAGGAAAAAGATAGAAGAGGCATGGGGGGGAGGGGAATAGGTAGAAGGGGGCAAATGCTCAGCTATTTTTGGATAATAGGAGAGTGGTGACCAGCTCACTCCCAACAACTGGCTCCTTTCTCGAGCAGGCAGTTTTGCTTTGGGTCCCTCTATGGTTTGGAAGGCTGGATCAGGAGAGAGAGTCAAGTTCTCTCAGATGGAATGCAGTTCCTCTTCTCTCCGGGGTTCAGGTTCATCATCAGCAGAGTCCAGTTAGGTCTATTTAGGATGCTTTGTTATAGCCTTCACTTTAAGGCAGTCTAGTCCTTAAGTCTTCAATAAGACAATCTCCGTTGCTGTGTAATAAAATGGTGCACAAAGTGCCGTAGTTGGTTTACTCTCCCACCAGAAGCCCCAGTGTTTGAATTATTTAAAGCTAAACTAGAGGAAAACTCACTGGAGAATATGTGGGGAACAATCCTTTGCTTGAAGAGGGAGAGAGCAGGTGACATCTTTGCTTTTTTTCCATTGCTAATGTTGTGATTCCATTACTGAAACTCTTCCATGTTACAGATGGTCTGGGACTGAAAGCCACAATGTTTTCATGGCACACACCAGCTTTAAAAAGCAATACATCAATGTGACATGACAGTATTAGCCAATAGCTGCCGCCCAATGCCATCATTTCAGTTTTGGAGCGGCAGTAACTGGCAAAGAAACTAGTAGAAACAGACATGTGCCAAATAATCCAGCATCTGAAAATATTGTAAACTGTTTGGGACAGGGACTGTGGTGTTGTTCTGTATTTGTATGGTGCCTAGCATAATGGGGTCATAGTCCATGACTGGGGCTCCCGCGTGCTGCTTCAATACAAAGGGCTGATGGTGATAATAAATCAGAAACTCCTACAAATATTGCATGCCAATGATGCAGATATTGATTGAGATTTTGTGCTCTGCTGCCAAGGGCATGTCTACACTAAGTGGGACGTGTAATTTCCAGCTTAAAGAGCCATACCCGCACTAGCTCTGATCACGCTGGTGCACTAGTCGCAGCAGTGCAAGAGGTAAAAGGGTCCTGCCATCTCAAGTATGTACCCATCCAAGACCCTAGGTATGTACTTGGGGTGGCTAGTTTAGCTCTGATAGAGCCATCAAGGGTACGTCTCCCTGAGCTGGAAACTACGCCTCCAGCCCAAGGGTAGGTGTACCTTAAGGTGCAACACAGGCTAATAGGCCATGGGAAGGGGAAGAGGTGACGTTAAATTATTTTTATACCACCTTGATTCTGAGCTGCTGGAGGCTCTGAAACTGTGGCTGAACTGCCCAGCAGTGGCAGCACTGCCCAACAGCACTGTAAGCAAATCTGTTGTGGCTTGCCCCCAGTGGTGGTGGTGGTGTTCGTAAGATAGCCTGTAGCTGCTTTCCCCAGTTCCTGCACTTTTCCTCCCATCATTGTTAACTGCCTACCATGCTTTTCACACTGACAAAAATAATATAATGTATGTAATGGATTGTTGAAGACAAATAAGCACTGTATAAAGCATTAGAGCATATAAACTGCTATATTATGATCAGATCAACTGGCTTGGCAGTGTTAATACAGCTGGAAAGTAGCAGTAAGTAAAAGAAATTCAATGCAAACACTGACTCATACCTTCTTACCTGCCATGAATAGACTTGCAGGCAACATCAGGTGTGTCATTTAAAAAGGGTGTTTTGAACTAGATAAGCCATTAATACACTGTTTAGAGCTCATCCTGCTGTATCTTTTGGTAGGGCAGTACTTACAATTCACTTACTTGCAATCTAAGCAGTTAGCATCCACAGCCGCTTTCCAGCAAGGTCAGGCAAACTAAATACCCGCTTGACTTGAAGGCCAAAGTTGGGAGGTGCAGGATTCTCACTGAAATTGTTTGGCTTAACTCAAATCCAGATCCTCCTTTTTCTGCCAGGATTTTCTATGGAGATGAAATGGGATATAAGATCTTGCCTGGGTTCTTTACAGTAAAATACTGAACTGCTGCCTCCCTTCTTAATGAGTGAGGGTGAACCTTGAAAGGTTTGATAGCTTCATGAGAAAATACTGATTTTTATCCCACACAAAAATGGAGGAGGCCTTAGTCTCATTTACATTAGGACCTCTTTGCACCACTCTGGCAATGTAAAATTGCTTTTCAAGTCAGTAAATATTACAGGTTCACTAGAACTTGACACTGGAAGCCCTGGGAACCTCAGCTGAGTGTCCAGGGTCTCTGCTCCTCATCAGTCATCCAGGAGGGCTGCCAAGGAGCCAAGAGGGTGAGCTGGCAGGAAGCCACCCTGGCAGACAGTAATGAATGCTGGCAGCCCTTTCTAATAAGTGCCAGTGAAGAGTCTTTCAAAACCTGCCTGGCAGGCAGGGTTCCAGCTGAGCCCTGCCTGGGTTCCACTGGGCCTTCTTTGAGAGCAAATGAAACGCTTTGATTTGGACTAACCTGCATTCTCCAAGAAAAGACCATTAAAACAGAGAATTTCCAACCAGCTCTGACTTTCACCCACTTTACACTGTCAATGTGGGGTAAAGGGGGCCCTAGTATAAAAGAGAATCAGGCCTCAGGTGTTCAATATCTGGGGTATTAGCTCAGCCTGTTACAAATGAGGACATTTGAAAAGTTTGGATCTGGGTTTGGATTTTATACATTCCCCAAGTTTGAAATCATTCAGCTCTGAGGTCTTGGTTCAGGCTCACCTCTGCCCAAAACTCAGCTCCCTGTTTTGTGCTTAAAGGCCAGTTCTGATCATTGCAAAATGTGAAGGAGCTAAGTACTTGAGAGGCGAGGAAACAGCCATATTAAGCATTGTCTTATTCTAGCAAACCACACTCCAGTTGGATCGTCTGTTAGGCCAGCTGTTAATAATTTTACAAGCAGAGCGTGAAATAGCAGCTTGATACCTGACTAAAGGGGAGCTGCAACATTGCATGAGAAAATTTAAATGTACTACCCTTAGTGAGCAGCCATTAATGCTATTTCAAGGAGTGTCAGTGAAGAGTCTTTGATACTGTGATGGGGATACTTGCTATTACATCCATAGTGACAGCTCCAATTGACAGGATTAAAGAGACAAAATTAAAAAAAGGAATTATTTCATGCCCTGAAGTGCAGATAAGAACAGTTGCATCTCTGCTATGAGTCTTGGCTTGATGGTGGATTTTTTTTCCCTCTTTTGGCTTTTCATATTCTGCATGCTTTTTAAATTCTCTGTCACTTTATTTTTCAGTCTCCTTATCTCTCATATTCTTTATCTGCCAGATCATCCCTTTATTTCGAATGACCTTTATTTCTGAGTTTTTCATTCCTTCTTGCTTGCTTCCCTTGCCTTCTTTCTGTACGTTTTGGCCATGACCTAATTCTCCATATTTTAAGATTTATCAGCTTGCAATGGGAAACGATGGCAAAAAAGCCAATCATATTTTTGGACCATGTATGAAAAGGCATCCTATTGCAGATAAGGGAAATTGGCCATCTTTTTTTATGTAGGATTTTTGAGGTTGATGCATCCTGTACCTCACTGGCTACCCTTCTGAACATCTCAATACTAGACATACATTGATAAGTTGGATGGAATTCAAAGAGGAAAAGAAATAATAAAGGTCAGGAATACTGACATTATAGGGAAATATTAAAAGAAATAATGTTATCTAGTTCTTCTCTGGCACTCTTCATCCATAGATCTCAAAGCGCTTTACAAAGGATGGTAAATATAATTATCTCCATTTCACAAAAGGGGAAACTGAGGCATGGAGAGGCTAAGTGATTTCTCAAGGTCACCCAGCAGGCCCAGAACAGGAATAGAGGCCAGGGCTTCTGAAAGGCAGTTCAGTGCACTATCCACTTGGCCACACTACCTTGTCAAGTAGACAGGTAGAAATAGATATAGCTTGGACAAATGACTGACTGTGGGGAGGCACAACAGTAGTAATAATGGCCAGATTTTTCAACCATAGGTTCCTAGTGTTAGACATCTCAATCCACATGTAGGTGCCCAAATGATAGAATAAAGAGGATATAAAACATTACCAGATCAGAATAATGTCCTCAAGATTGGGGCATAGATGAAAGTATTGGGGTTGAACTTCTGCCAGCACACAACTGAAGTGATCCTGGTGGGGTGAGGGAAGCAGCTGGAAGAGAAAGCAGAGGTGATATCAGCCCCTGATTGAAGGAGTATGTCTGCCCTTAGTGAAGCGTTCACAGCGTAGAGGTGATTTTAGACCCCAGGTGCTGTTTGAGAATTGTATTATAGCAGTGGCCTAGTCAGCTTTTCACCACCTGCGTCTAGCTAGGAGGTTGCGACCTTCCTTTTGGATATGGATTGTGCCACTTATCTGTCACCTCTAGATTAGACTGTTGCAATGTGCTCTGTGTGATGCTACCCCTTAAAAACATTTGGAATTGAAACTGGTGCAGAACGCAGCAACTTGCTTACTGAGTGGGTCATTCACCTTGGTGCTTTGGGATCTGTACTGGCTTCCCACTGGTCTCTGGGGGGAGTTCAAGGTATTTGGTCACCTATAAAGCTCTAAATGGCCAAGGACCAGCCCACCTGAGGGATCTCCTCTCTCACTGGCCCATATTGTCACAGTTGCAGTCAGCTTCTCAGTCAAGCCCCTTCAGGGAAACCTGAGGCACAGAGAGGATGCTGGCCTCTGCGTCTCCTTGTGTGGGTGAGTGGCAGCAGGCCATGGTCTGCAACATCAAGCAGGGGTGCTCAAGTTGGGTCCGCCTCATTAGAAAAGAGGGGGGTGTCTGGTAGGATATTTTCCATGAGGGCTTTTGTTCTATCCCCCTTGGTCTGAAACAGCCTGAATCTCTTTGAGAGGGGTTTTAGAGAGAGCTGAGGTTAAACTTCCTTGAGGATAAAGGGGATAGGTGGCTGGCTGGCTGATTTCTGTGGAACTAAAGATTTTAATACTGCTGAGATTTAATTTAATCATAACCATTAGATAGATAATTATGTTAGGGTGTCTAGAGTCTTGGATAGCCATCTTTATTATTTTAAATCTAACATTAAAATAATAAAATAAATGTATAGCAGGACTAGTGCTGATGCACTCATTTTACACAGGCATATGTTACTAGTTTGCAGAAGGTACAATGGAAAATCAGGCCCAAAGTGTGTGAAGTGATGCTTTACAGTACATAACCAGCCAACATAATGCAAATTTTGAGTTGTATGTTAATTGTAAAATTTGCAACTGGAGTTTTGTGCTACGTTACATAAGTGCTCCAGTCAGGGAATGGAAATACCACCACATGTCACACAGAACTAACAGTGAAACAGCACAAATTTTAAATGTCAGTATTCCCCAAGACTTTTTGCAAGTGATCAGCAGACTATAAAAATTACCCACTGAAGAAATGTGGCTATAACAAATGCATCTGAGAAGCATCAGGACATTGTGTGATCTGTTTGCAGAATGGATTATTCCCAACCATCCAAAAAGGAAAATGTATTCAGTATATCATTTGTCTGAAAATGATTTGCTTAGCCTGGATAGTAACCCTTTAAGACTGTTCTATTTACATTAAGAACCAAAGAAGATTTCTGCTTGATTCATAGTTTCATTACTGGAATGTTTCTGTGTACAGTCACATTTAACCTTGCTATGATAGCACTAGCAACTGCTATTTGAAGTTTGATTGATAGGTCATGACATGTCATACCTCCTTTGCTTATGATAAAGCAAAGGGCAAATTTGTTTACAAAGAGGACAGTCTTTGTATTGAAGATATTTCAATAAGGCACTTTCAGCCAGTGCTCACTAGGTCACAAAAAAAATTATAAAACAATGTCTTGTCCTTATGGTACATAGCACATTCTATCTGAGGACTGAATGGACCTATATAACCATCAATTAATTTAGCCTCAGGATATCTTGCATGGTAGAGCTGTAGTTATCCCCATTGTATAGATCAAGAAATTGAATCACAGAAAGGAAGCAACTTGCCCAAAGTCACGTGCTGCATCTATGCAACAGGCATGAGCAGAACCCATGTCTCCCAGCTCCCAGTCCCGTGCCTTAACTACTAAATCATCCTTTTTGGTGAGGCATCAACAAAGATCTTCTTGGCTGAGATATGAGGCCAGTGCCAAAGGTATTAGCTGTAATAACGTCTATGTTACAATTTTTGTTTTTGCTCAGGTTTTCAACTCCTTATATGAGAGATCCTTATATTTTATAATGAATTCCCTGTGGCATGGGGTTGGTTTAATAACCCTGTTAATTCATGGTTTCACTCAACCTCCACATGAAAACATCTTTCTCTAGAGGACTGAATGAGGAAGATTGGGAAAAGGAAGTTTAGACTGTCACTTTTAGACTGACCTCATTGACCTTCCAATGTTACGCAAGCTCCTGCAATGTACTTTATGAGCGCAGGCTGCTGTGACCATATGGTGCCCCCATGACTTTAGTAGGACTCTGCAGCTGAAGGAGTCTACCAGCACAGAGCTCATTGCAGGGTCAGGGTCACCACAAGTGATCCTTTGATGATAGCCTGCTTGAAATGAGGTCTTTCCACTGGCCACTAGACTGTTGTCCATATCTAATCAGTAAGCTTCTTGTTAGCCTTTGCAGTGAGGCCAAGGCCTGCATGGGCATAGAGACTGAACTGCTCTTTCACTTCTAGAAGCCATCTGCAATTTAGGCACATTAGAAACTTGTACTGACACTTGCAGTGCTAAGTCTTGTCTGTGATTGTACTGAGAACGCCAGTCTCCACAGCTGTTGCTCTGGCATCTTCCACCAATGCTAAATTCACATGAAAAGCTGAAGAGAGCAGACAGCTCCCTGGGTCCCTTACCATACAGACCTAACACTGGGAGGTGGTTACTAATTGAACAACATTAGAAAGGAACAGTTGCAAAGATTTTGAACTAATAGCGCTCACAGACTATGAGGAAATATGCTAATTTTATAGGCTGTTTAGCTTACAGCTATACGCTTGTCTCCACTAGATTTCAATTTTTTTCTCTCTGTTAAATTTCTCTGACCATGATTTTTATTAAATTATTTTTTAAAAATTCTATTTTATTGAATTGCTTTTTTCAATGTATTTCCTATTCTTTCAAATTTTGTATTCTTCATGACATCCTTACCATGGGAATGTTATGCATTGTACAGTCATTTATTTGCAAGCATTAGCTCTGCTGCATGTCCTTGTCTTACTTTATGCATTATTTTTAAGAAAGGGAAAAAAAGTGATCCGGGTAACTACAGGCCAGTTAGTTTGACATCTGTAATATGCAAGGTGCTGGAAAAAATTTTGAAGGAGAAATTAGTTAAGGACATTGAAGTCAATGGTAAATGGGACAAAATACAACATGGTTTTACTAAACCTAGATCGTGCCAAACCAACCTAATCTCCTTTTTTGAAAAAGTAACAGATTTTTTAGATAAAGGAAATGCAGTGGATCTAATTTACCTAGATTTCAGTAAGGCATTTGATACCGTGCCACATGGAGAATTATTAGTTAAATTGGAGAAGATGGGGATCAATATGAACATCAAAAGGTGGATAAGGAATTGGTTAAAGGGGAGATTGCAACAGGTCCTACTGAAAGGCGAACTGTCAGGTTGGAGGGAGGTTACCAGTGGAGTTCCTCAGGGATCGGTTTTGGGACCAATCTTATTTAATCTTTTTATTACTGACCTTGGCACAAAAAGTGGGAGTGTGCTAATAAAGTTTGCAGATGATACAAAGCTGGGAGGTATTGCCAATTCAGAGAAGGATCGCGATATTATACAGGAGGATTTGGATGACCTTGTAAACTGGAGTAATAGTAATAGGATGAAATTGAATAGTGAGAAGTGTAAAGTTATGCATTTAGGGATTAATAACAAGAATTTTAGTTATAAGTTGGGGACGCATCAATTAGAAGTAACGGAAGAGGAGAAGGACCTTGGAGTATTGGTTGATCATAGGATGACTATGAGCTGCCAATGTGATATGGCTGTGAAAAAAGCTAATGCGGTTTTGGGAGGCATCAGGAGAGGCATTTCCAGTAGGGATAAGGAGGTTTTAGTACCATTATACAAGGCACTGGTGGATCACCTAGAATATTGTGTGCAGTTCTGGTCTCCCATGTTTAAAAAGGATGAATTCAAACCGGAGAAGGTACAGAGAAGGGCTACTAGGATGATCCGAGGAATGGAAAACTTGTCTTATGAAAGGAGACTTAAGGAGCTTGGCTTGTTAAGCCTAACTAAAAGAAGGTTGAGGGGAGATATGATTGCCCTCTATAAATATATCAGAGGGATAAATACAGGAGAGGGAGAGGAATTATTTCAGCTCAGCACCAATGTGGACACAAGAACAAATGGGTATAAACTGGCCACCAGGAAGTTTAGACTTGAAATTAGACGAAGGTTTCTAACCATCAGAGGAGTGAAGTTTTGGAATAGCCTTCCAAGGGAAACAGTGGGGGCAAAAGATCTATCTGGTTTTAAGATTCTACTTGATAAGTTTATGGAGGAGATGGTATGATGGGATAATGTGATTTTTGGTAAGTAATTGATCTTTAAATATTCAGGGTAAATAGGCCTAATCCCCTGAGATGGGATATTAGATGGATGGGATCTGAGTTACCCAGGAAAGAATTTTCTGAGTATCTGGCTGGTGAATCTTGCCCATATGCTCAGGGTTTAGCTGATCACCATATTTGGGGTCGGGAAGGAATTTTCCTCCAGGGCAGATTGGAGAGGCCCTGGAGGTTTTTCGCCTTCCTCTGTAGCATGGGGCATGGATGACTTGAGGGAGGCTTCTCTGCTCCTTGAAGTCTTTAAACCATGATTTAAGGACTTCAATAGCTCAGACATAGGTGAGGTTTTTCGTAGGAGTGGGTGGGTGAGATTCTGTGGCCTGCACTGTGCAGGAGGTTAGACTAGATGATCAGAATGGTCCCTTCTGACCTTAGTATCTATGAATCTATTTAAGATTCCAGTTCAAGAACTAGTGTGATGGCTTGTTTATGCCTTGTCCTCTCTGGCTTCTTTACCTTCTCTTGGTTTTATTCATATTCATCGTCTATTCTCTTATGCACCTATTGTCTACCTAAAGAGTCCCCGTTTTGAACAATGAATAATTCAACTTGAGGAACACCATCACTAGATTCAGTCTTACTCTACTGTAATTAATAGAAATTTGGCTCGACTTCAGTGAGAGCAGGAACGGTTCTTCGATATGTTAGTTAGATAGTAGTCATTTTTGCCTTTGTTTTTGTTTATCACATGAAGCAGGCAGTATGTTGTTGAATTTATTATATTGATCTCAAAAGCACTGGGGCATGTGTATGAGAATTAGGATTTTGTACATGCATATGACTAAGTAGTGCCTATAAATCAGGAGGATGAAAATGTGTGTACAGTTTTGCATGGTGAACATTTGAAATTCTTGCCCATTAATTCAAAATACTATTCACAATATTTAATAATTCCAACAAGTTGCTGTTTCGTATGGAGAAAATGGCTTTTGATTGACCTGCCAAAGTATAAAGTATCATTTGAAATCACACACAATAGAATTCCAGCTGCAGAAATAACTTGGGTTCCCAGCACTGTTAATAGCATCATAATTAGCATAAACACTCAAATGTGTAGAGGCTTAGTGAGATTTCAAGTCTGTTGGAAAACCCATCAAAAACCCTCACAACACACTATTTATCTTTTGCATTTTGCCCTTTTTTTCTGTTTGTAAATGATTCGTCAGACTGTTTTTACTAATTTTTTCGTTGTCCAAATTTATTCAGCCAACGTTTGGTGCTAACATATGTCAGGCTGTGAATTGTTAACCAGCTGTTTGCGGTAAGAGGTCCTTTGAGTATTCAATATTCCAAATTCATATTGGCCATTTGAATGGTTTTCACTGCAAACATAGGTGACTTTTTTTATGACTGGATGAGCATAACACTTAGGACCAGATTTCCAGTGCCAGTACTAGTGTTTGCTAATTTGAATTTCACTGTCTATGAACCTGTTGCCGACTTCATCTATAGATCCCTTTTCAGCAGGAGAGTTGGTTGCTGGAATACTCACACAAAGCGAACAAGCTTAAACAATGGGATCAAAACTTCAGTGTTAAACTTTTGCACTGTTTGCCCAGGTCATTTTAAGAGACCAAGCTGTTCCCATAAGATTTTCAGCACTACCTTCCTTCCAGTAGGGCAGTAATATTTAATGAACAACCTTTCTCATGGTATATTTTCTAGCATTTCTATTAACTGAAAGAGAATTTGTATTTAACATTAGTTTGGGTTGAATGTTGGGGTTGATTCTCAATTTATTTGTTTTGGATTCTTCTTCCTTGCTCAAAATAAGGCTGTCTCTCTGGATACAGTAGAATCATCAGTACTGGTTAGTGGTCACAAAACCCACAAAATGAGGCAAATCCTCAACTTGTATAAGTTTGACTTTTAACTTTAGCTTTAGCTTTGTAGCAGCTTGTTGAATAGCATTTGCCAAAGACAGAAGCTGGCAAAATTGGGCTTTTTTTTTTGCCTTTACAAAGCAGTCCTCTTATTTCTGACTATTTCATGTTTCAGCATGTTGAACAATAGCATACGTTTCCAAGTGGCATTCTGCGGATTATTCTTGTAGTATCTAATACTGATATTCAAACTTCTGAACCAAAGCCACTATGGGGCAAATGCATGTATCAAATGGATACTCATGTATCCACCATTGAGTGCTCCTAATTTTACATCAACCAACTTTTTGTTTTTGACAGAATCATGCAGACCAGCATGAAGGATGGTGAATTCACAAGTACTAACTGTTCCACATGTAAACAAATTGAACTGACATTCATATTTGCAAAATAATGATGGGCTTTTTCTTTTGAACCAAACCTATCAATTATTGAGACTTCATAGGATTGTGTAGAGAAGTGACTCTTCTCCAGCCCATTCCAGCCTGTTCTTGCCTCTACTGGGGTTTGTCCAGGGACAACTCTACTGAAGTCTCAAATGTACCTGGTATTGCTGATCTCAAGTATTAAAAAATAAGTCAGCCTCCCCAGACATCATGAGATTTAAAGAATACATATTGAGTTCTTTTTAATTTGTCTTGTGGTTTCTGAGGCTTTGGGATACATTTGGTTTATGTTTTGAAGCTTTTCTCTACTACCAGAAGGGCTAGAAACTTCCAAGATTTTAGTAAAAGTTGATATTATTATGTAATCACTAAACACCAGGAGCTGGGGCTTTCAGGAAAGAACCTTGTATCGTGAGATTTGCAATAAATTGTAAAAATTGTCAACATGTTACACCCTTATGAGATCTGGTTTAAACCAAGTTGCTCAGAGAGTAGTTCTTCTAGCCCTCGTACAGCAAACTCCTCCCATCCAAGCCTTTTCCTCAGACTTCATTCATTACTCTGTTCCAAGCTCTCTAGACATCCATCAGAGGTCTGGTTCCCTTCCAGAACCTCTCCTCGCTGGAGAGCGCAACCAACAGCCCTTCACTCTGGGTCTACTCTGGTTGCCTGATATTCCTCCTCCTTTTCCCACCAAAGCCGACCAGTCCTATGTTACCTAAAAACAACCTGCCCTCCAGTGCCTCTGTTTTGGGTGGAAAGCAGAAATAGGGCAGCCCTGGAGTTAGAACCTCCCTTAAAGAGCCAACACAGCCTACGAAAGATCTATTTTGCTAGTACGCTTTACACTCCATTTTATTTCACAAATTATTTTAACAATAAACACACACACGCGTCATATCCAGCAAATGAACCACATCAGCTCACTTAGCAACCAGTCCAAACCTTTGTTTCACAATCCTCCAGTGGACATTCTCAGATATTTAGCACCCAGATAAATTATATAAACAGAATGCTTTGTTGAGTGATGTGCCATATCTTAAGAATATTAGAAATCAATAGCAATACAAACCGAAAATTAAGTAATGTGGTTAAGCACCTCTGAATGATGTCATTTTAAAGAGTGGATTAGAAATAAATATGCCAATTGCTATATAGCCTATATCTGAAATAAAATGATAAATCAATTTAAGTCAGTGAGAGAATGAGATTGTCTTAACAAGAGCCAGAGAATGTGTTGTGCATGACTTGTCAAGAGAGACAAGAAGCTGGAGCCTTAGTGACACAGCAGCTGCAATACAATAGGAAGCACATGAACACTAAGAGAAACAAGGAACAAAAATAGAAGTTCAAAATCACTATTCACATCAGTTGAGCTAGAGATGAACAAGGAAAGTCTTCTAAAGTGTAAGTGGATGGCCAGTGAGTTCTGATAGGATTACTTGGTTCAGTTGAGGATAAACTACTTAACCTACTAACCCAGGATGATATGACAACAAAAATAATGAAGTGACCATCGTAAACTATCCAGAGGGGTCTGAATTTTGTTTGGGATACCCAGTTATCAGACCATAGAAACATCTGCATTATTCAACCAGCAGCTCATTCAAACTGATTCAGAAGATAACTCATAGCGATCAAGAAGCGGGATATAACTGCCACTTCATAATCTGTTTTCCTAAATAAAAAAAAATCCATGTGTAAGCAAAGCTTACTCATGTGAGTAATGCTTACTCTTGCCACTAGTCCCATTGAAGTAAACAGAATTATGTGAGGATGGATTACTTAAGTGAGTAATGTGTCGGGAACCTTTAGAAAATAGAAGATTCAAACTGGGAGAGCAAATAATAATGTGATCCATCAGTCATTGTTATTACTTCAATGTAACTTACTCGGAGGTTCCCTTGATTATTGCTGAATAATATTTGGTTTTTCTTTATTATTAATGCATTCTGGATTAGAGGACCGAATATTATTTTTCACTTTGCGCCAGATTCTCATGTTTTTACTCCTGCTGATGATTTTGTGCCTTGAGTAGCTAATCCATTGTCGAGGAAGCTACATCATGAGGGAGAGTAGCAGAATCTGGCCCGTAGTATGTTCCAATGTGAAGAAGACTAGGAGGGAAGTTCTCCCTCCATTACAGCTCCTATGGTGGCATCAAAGGGGTGTGGAATGCCAGTATGCCCTGAAAGAAAATCTGCCCTGGCATCCAGTGTGATGATTAGTTTAACCCTCTGCATGAGAGTAAACACACCAATGTTAAATTAAATGACCAATCCCAGTCATACTCTGAGACACCGTTGGAGATAGAATCAAAATCATAGTCCATTTCTCCCCAAATGTGCTTTGGATGCTGTTCGTACCTGTCAAAGCAGGAAATTACAAACACAGGGAAAACAAAGTCCTGCCATAATTTAACTTTAGCTTTGTAGCAGTTTGTAATTTTCAGGACTGCCAATGTTTTCAATTGCTTCATAGTTCAAGAACCTTGCCCTAATCTGTAGACAAGAAACTTGTAGACAAGAAAGAGATACTCGAAGCCTGCTCTGCAAAGCAAATCGAAGCAGTTCTGGCACTTGGTCTTGGTGAAGTTGTTCTTTTTTGCACTGCAATTTTCCTTTAGAATCTTTCTATTGTTAAACCCTTTCAGTGGTATATAGCTATGCTGGCAGAGACATGAAGCTATAAATGGCGTACAGACAGTATGGCGATAGGCTAGCTAGATTACCCAGATGAGAAAGTGAGAAAGAGAAAGAGGACGAGAATATAATATATATTATGGTCCAGTAGTTCTGCAAACTTTGTTTAATATGTATTCTTTTAAAGTTGGTGCTGGTTTAACATAGCTGATCTCTCTAGTCCTCAGCAAAGCAGATTCAGTTCTGCCTCTGACAATATGCCTGCTTCTGCATCCTAACCTGTTAATGTGGATCATCTCTGTTTTTGAGGGACCACCTCAAGGGATTAGAGAGAGTCAGTAAATCAGTCCCCATGCTTATTCTGTCCTTCACTTCTCTACTGAGCTGTCAGGTAAAGTGTGCATAGCTGCTGGAGCTATGGGTGCAGGGGGTGCTGCAGCACCCCCTAACTTGAAGGGGGTTTACAGTTGGTTCAATGGCTCTCAGCACCCCACTATACAAATTGTTCCAGCACCCCTGAAAGTGTGTATGGTAATGGATGTTTTTGAGACAGACACCTGTCCAACACTAACTAGATGAAGGCCACTAGCTCATTTTACATATCCTGCACATGGCAACAATTTCTAGCCATTTCATCTTTGGTCTGGTGCATACTAATGCCCCAGAGATTAAAGTTTCTGTATCCTTGAGCCATCCAACCCTACTGTAAACATATCTTTATATTGGTCTGGAATTGCATGATAACATGCTTTCATTTCTGTAATTGTTCCCTGTAAATATCCTACCAAAGTCATCACAAAACCCACACAATGGGGCAAATCCTCAACTAGTGTAAGTTTAGCATAGTGCCATCAAAGTCAGAGTATGCCAATTTACACTAGCTGAAGATCATAGAATATCAGGGTTGGAAGGGACCTCAGGAGGTCATCTAGTCCAACCCCCTGCTCAAAGCAGGACCAATCCCCAATTTTGCCCTAAATGGCCCCCTCAAGGATTGAGCTCACAACCTTGGGTTTAGCAGGCCAATGGTCAAACCACTGAGCTATCCCTCTAACACTAGATGTGGTCCAGTGTTGTCAAAGCGATAGAAGGAAAAAATGCTAATCCTGCTTTTTAGACTATTTGAATACTTCAAATTTTGATGCATTTTTACCATTTTATTATTTTTCCCTATGTTTAAAAAGATCTGTACATTTCAGATCTATAACATTGAAATAAAATCCTATGAGAAGAGTCGCTAATAAAAGAACATTAGTCAGTGAAATGTGCTGTGATAACATACACTAAGTAGATTGGCTCACCTTGAATGCTTCTTTCATTGAGTACTTTGGGGCAGTGTGTGTAAGCGCTTCTCATGTATGGTATGGCGACCTTGCCTGCTCTTTCCTTCCTGCCCTTCTTCTCCTCTTTTTAGTCAAGGATGTGGCTGCCAGACTCAGAGCCCGCCTCCTGCACATTCTTCCCAGGAGGCCCTGTGAAATCAAGTTACTCAATGTGTGCCAACATGGCTTTTGTTCCTTCGAAGGCAGAGCTAAGAGCTGGTTCCACTGCCAAGAACATAGGCAGAGTACACTGAAAAAACCCCCAAACCCTCCATTTTATTCACTGCACTGTTTCACCCTTTTTAAATAGCTAGCATCTGCAGCCGGTTGCAGTGGGGAAAACCTACAAACATTGCACTTGATGTTAATAAATGTGTTTGCCATTAAGTGGCTGTTGTAATGCTCTGCTTGTTCACCTTCCTGTGTGCACTTTCATCCTTCACTTTAACACTACTACTGCCTTGTAATTTGTCTCAGACGTTTACATTGCTGGCTACAGGTACACAAACCTCTTACATCAAGTAACTGTTCAGACACTTGATAAAAGAATCCATTCAGGATCTTTGCTATTCTGTCTGCCAAATTCAAGTGCAGCTTTGATGCATGGAATACAAACCACCTTCTAGTCATAGACCACATTTCACTTCTCCTTGACTCCCAGCTGAATGGGAAAAACTCTTAAATGTTTACGTGAGATCTTTAATGCACACACCGCTTCCTCTTATTTTACTAGAGTCTAAAGATGTCTCCTGTGGCTGCTCTCTATCTCTCCAGAACAGCTGGAGCAGCTATTCCTAGAATTCTCTGAGTGAAGTCCATATTTCAAATAATTGAAAGTGACTCATAACAGTCTTCTCAGTGGGATGGCAAGAATTATTATCTGTGGAGCAAGCCTACTGTACATGCAGTAGTCAGCTCAGAACATCAGCTCTGGAGTGCCAGGGAATGCTCTGTCTGCTGTTGAGGTGGCATTTTCCTAACTATGTTAATACCATCCTCCCCTTCCCCCAAAAAATAGGTCTTGCTCTTCTCTCTTCCAGCAAAACTCAAATATAAAAATTGACTTTAGAGACCCATGAAACAGCTAAAGTGAAGTGCTTTCACCTTTTGGTCATAAGCCTGTGTCTGGTTACTGAGGTTCTGGTTCAGTAGTTCATCCCTGTTTAACAAAACACTTAAGCCTGAGCTTAAAGCTCATTGACTTAATCATATGTTTGAAGTTAAGCACAAACTTATGTGCTTTGCTGAACAAGGATGGGCATAAGGCAGTGTTTAAATGCTTTCCTAAACTGGGGCCTGAGTACAATGATAAGCATGCGACAAGATTGGGCCATCCATCCTTCCCACTGACTATGACTGGGGTAGGGCAAACGAGAGAGTAACCAGAGGGAGAAGGCGAGTTTGAGGCAATTTTAGTACAGTTGCCAGAAATGTCACAGCTAACAGTCATTGTTTTGAAACAGTACTCTAGGACACTTATAAGGGCTGAGAGCCAATCAGTGTGATTGTTACAAAGCATGATAATTAAGGTGGTTAGAATTAGATTCCAGTCAAGAAACTGGCCAGTTCCCAGGTGCATATAGCCTGGGGACTGGCTAATTTCCTGGTCTGTGATGAGCTCACTAGGGGCTGCCATACGTGGGAGGAAGAAGGGTTTGTGATGGGGGAACTGGAGCTGGGTTGGGATGCCTGCCTAAGAGTTCCACCCTAGCTGTCCCCAAAGAGGAAGCCACTCCCTTTTCCACAGTCAGCTCTCTTAGTGAGAGGTGCCAGTCCTTCCCCTTTCTTCAGTTCAGTAAGCAGCATGCCTTGCTGAATGGAGCCGAAGAGAGGTGAGCAGGGAGAGAGAGAGACTGACAGCCAACTTGGAGTGGAGGGGCTCTTCAAATGATCATTGTGAGGGTTGCAACTGGGACTCATTTTGAGGAGAAGAAAGAAATGGAGGAAACTGTGCTAGCCTGGGACATGGGCCAAATGTTGTGGTGTTCTGTTTTGTTATTTTCCCGAGTGATCCCAACACGTAGCTGCATATAGAGCTCACTATGAAGTAAAAAGGATGAGTGTAGCAAATCTACATCCTAAAGAAATGGTCACGCTCACTGCCAGTCGCATTCTTAGCTGTGGTGACAATGGTGGCCTAAGGTGCCCTAGACAAGTATAGCCCTCCTCAGTATCTCACTGCCATTTGCTCAAGTTGTGTACCTTGCCTTCGTATCCTAGGAGTTAACAGTCAAAAGAGACAAAGCACATTAAACTTGTAGCGAGAAAAATGTTCTGAGACCATACAAACCTGGAGTATAACAAAAGGACTATGGAAGAAAATTAGATAGAGATTAGACTTTATTCACAGGGTCAGAAACATCAGGAAGCTAAGCGGGTACATCAACAGGCTAATAAAATAGTATGGGGACATGATATTGTGACAAAGCTCTGTCCTTCCCTCCATGGGTCCCGCGTTTCCTGGCGGATTTCGCTACCCTCAGGTGCTCACCATGACCCTGCACGTAACCCTTCTCTATCTAGAGACAAGGGTCACAGTCTACTGACCCATTTTCATCATAAGCCAGCAAGGGAGGTGAGGAGAAGTTATCCTTCCTTGCACAGTCTCTGTTGTCTCCCAGTCTCAGTGATTAATCAGGGGGCAAAGGTGGGGAGGGGGGAGCCTGGGCCCACCCTCTACTCTGGGCTCCAGCCCAGAGACCCTAATAGTATCAGCTATGGTAGCTGACTTTTTAGAAACATGACATGTACAATTCCCTGGGCTACTTCCCCCACAGCAGCCCTCACTTCCTCAAGCTCCACTTCACCCTTACCTCAGGGCCTCCTTCCTTGTGCCTGATATGGTGTGTACTACTCAGCCTCTCCAATAGCGCAACTTCCTCCCATGGCTCCTGACATGCCCCCCCCACCCCGCATCTGACTAACTGGGAGGCTTTTAACTAGTTTCAGCCAGCCCCTGATTGGCTTCAGGTGTCCCAATCAACCTAGCCTTCTCCCTGCCTACTGGAAAGTTCTTAATTGGCCCCAGATGTCTTAATTGACCTGGAGAAGCTGCCATTTCACTTATCCTGATACCAGGGATTTGTTTAGCCTGGAGCTAATATATCTATCTCCCACTGCTTTTCTATAGCCATCTGTCCTTGCCCCATCACATATCCCCCCCTCTGCTCAACACCATAGAGTTGGGCATCTTCGGATGCCAGGCAGTATCTCATGACAGACCATCAGCGTTGCCATGGTGGCATCCGGCCCTGTGCCGTATGCGGAACTGGAATGGTTGGAGGAATAAGAACCACCTGGTGACCATTGCATTCTTTTCCTTATTCCCCTGCATCCACTGGAGGGGTGCACGGTCCGTCACAAGAGTAAATCAGGAGCTAAAGAGGTAATAACGCAATGTCTCCATAGCCAATTTGACAGCAAGGCATTCTCTCTTGACTACTACGTATTTCTGTTCTCTTGGGAGAAGCTTTCTGCTTAGGTAGAGGATTGGGTGTTCCTCTTTTCCCACCATTTGCGACAGAACTGCCTCCAAGCCCACCTCGGAAGCGTCTGTTTGTAAAATAAATTCCCTGTTAAAGTCTGGCACTATGAGTACGGGGTCATTACAGAGGGCCGTCCGAAGGTCTGTAAATGCCCCCTCTGCTGCGTCGGTCCACTTTACCATGTCTGGACCTCGGGCCTTCACCAGGTCCATTAGGGGACTTGCCCTAGTGGTGAAGTGGGGAATAAAACATCAGTAGTAGCCTACCACGCCTAGGAATGCATGGACCTGCTTCTTTTGGGTCAGCCGGGGCCAGTTTTGAATTGCCTCTAGCTTATTCGTTTCGGGCTTCACTATGCCTCTTCCCACGATATATCCCAGGAACCTAGCCTCTGCTAGCCCTATGGTGCATTTAGCGGGATTAGCTGTGAGGCCAGCCCGCGTTAAGGTGCGCAGTACTGCCTCAACTTTCTCCAAGTGGGTTCCCCAGTCTGGCATATGGATGATGATATCATCTAGGTATGCAGCTGCATAACTAGTATGGGGGTGTAGCAGCTTATCCATGAGGTGCTGGAATGTGGCTGGGGCCCCATGTAGCTCAAAAGGAAGGACAGTGTACTGGAATAGCCTATCCGAGGTGGAGAATGGTGTCTTTTCTTTAGCTTCTTTGGTCAGAGGAATCTGCCAGTACCTTTTGTCAGATCCAGTGTAGTCAAGAATCGGGCACTACCCAGTCGGTCAACCGGTTCATTGATGTGTGGTATGGGGTATGCATCAAACTGGGATATTTCATTCAGTCGGCGAAAGTCATTACAGAATTTCATGGTACCATCATGTTTAGACACTAGAACAATGGGACTGGATCACTGACTGTAATATTCTTCAATAACCCCTAATTCTAACATTTTCTTTACTTCAGCCTTGATTTCTTCTCTTTTGGCTGCTGGGATTCAGTAGGGTCTCAATGTTATCTTGGCTCCGGGGATTGTGCGGATATGGTGATAGGTCTCAGTCGTCCGCCCTGGTTTTGTAGAGAACACATCTTGGTTGTGATTAATCATGTCGGCTGCCTCGAGCTTTTGGATTGGTGTCCAGTCGGATGATATCCTCACTTGCTCGTGTAAGTTATCCTCCTGGGGAAGGGTCTCCTGCATGACTAAGCATGCCTCTCGATTGTGCCAAGGTTTTAGAAGATTGATGTGGTAAATTTGCTCTGATTTCCAGTGGCCTGGCTGCCGCACCTTATAGTTCACCTCTCCCACGGCTTCGATTATTTTGTAGGGTCCCTGCCACTGGGCCAACAGTTTACTTTCTGCTGTGGGCAACAGTACCATCACCCGATCCCCTGGTTGGAACCGTCGAAGCTTCGCTTGCTGGTTATAATGGGTTCATTGGGTCTCCTGTGCTCTCTCCAAGTGTTCCTGTACAATGGCTGTAACTCGGGCTATCCGATCTCTCATCTGCAGTATATGCTCAACTATGTTCCTTCCAGGATTTGGCTCTGCTTCTCTGGCTATATCCAATATATCCCGAGGGTGGCGCCCATATAGTAGTTCGAATGGAGAGAAACCCGTGGAGGCTTGCGGAACCTCCCGGATGGCGAACATGAGGTAAGGCAGTACGGTATCCCAATCTTTCCCATCCCGGCTCACCACTTTCCTGATCATGGCCTTGAGGGTCCAATTGAACCTTTCCACCAGGCCATCTGTTTGCGGGTGGTATACAGACGTCCGCAGGGCTTGTACATGGAGCAATGAACAGAGATCTATCATCAACTTGGACATGAAAGGTGTCCCTTGATCAGTCAATATCTCCTTGGGTAGCCCAACCTGGGGAAAGATCTGTACTAGCTCCTTAGCTATTGTCTTGGAAGCTGTGTTGCACAGGGGAACAGCTTCCGGGTACCGGGTTGCATAGTCCAGTACAACAAGCACATGTTGGTGGCCCCAAGTTGTCTTCTCTAGGGGCCCTACCAGATCCATGGCTATCCGTTCGAAAGGAACCTCTATTATTGGAACAGGTATCAAAGGACCCCGCAAGTGTAAGCAAGGGCTGTGTAACTGACACTCCAGACAAGAGGTGCAGTATCACCGGACATCTTCCTGTACTCCTGGCCAGAAGAACCTCTGCAGGATCCATGCCTGGGTTTTCTCTACCCCTAGGTGTCCTCCAAACAGGTGACTGTGGGCGAGACTCAATATGGCTTTTTGATGTTTTCGTGGCACCAGAAGTTGTTGTATTTCTTGCTCCTGTATTTGCATCACGCAGTACAGGAGATCTTTCTTCACTATAAAGTAAGGTCCGGGACCCCAGACCTTCCCATCCACGGGTATCCCATCAATCTCGGCCATCTCTTTCCTGGTGTTATCCTATCTGGGGTCCTCTGCCTGGTCCCGCCCAAAAGTCTCTCTTCCGGGACTAACATGCCCAAGCTCCAGGGGCTGGCTTCTGCTTCTTTCAACGGCTCGCCGCTGTCATGGCTGGGGGCAGCTTCTGGCTCACCTTCTGTGGGGGAAGTTTCTCTGTTGGCTGCTTGCGTCCATCTGCCTACTAGGAAGGTCTTCTGGCCCTGGGTCAGGATCGGGTTCCCAAGGTCTTCGTGGCCTTCCCCTCTTTTTTTGTCTTCCGGGTCTTTTGGGGGGGGGCGCTAAGAACAGATCCTGAGAAATCTCAGCGAACATCGGGGGTTGACATTCTCCCGGTGATGAGTCGCTGTCCTCAGAGTCCTCACCTCCATCCAGCCTCACCGAGGGGAGTAAATTATCAAACCTTGGATAGTCCCTCCCAATGACTACAGGATATGGGAGTTTAGAAACTATGCCACGGTCACCTCAATGGGGTTTCCCTGAACCTCTGTCTCCACTGGGATGATGGGGTAATGGCTTACGGCTCCTTGCACGCACGTCACTGCTACGCGTTTGGCTCGTAGTAGCTGACTACTTTCTACCAGCTAACCTGATATGAATGAGGGTGATAGCACTCCCAGAGTCCACAAGTGCTGTAGTCTCTGCTCTATTTATCCTCACTGGCCTGGTGTAATTATGTGGGGCTAATGCGACTCCCGCGAGGTGGTTAAGGGAGCATGGGACCTCCCAATCCCCCAAGTTACATTGCATAGGCTGCTCGGTGCTGGGACATTGTGCTGCTATTTGTCCCCACTTCCCACATGCATAACATCTATAATTGCTTTTAATCACTCCCCTGTCCCAGGGATTAGGGGGTTTAGTTCCGGGATTCCCCCCACTCAGGCCAATCCCTTCCTTCTGGGGTCCCTGCTGGTTTTCGGTCCCCCCCCTTCTTCCACCTAGGACTGCCCGGGGATTTGGCTGCCCAAACTTCCAGGGTTGGGGTTCGGTGGTTGCTTCGAAAGGGGCCTTCCTTGTGTAGTCAGGTCAGTTCCCTGGCTGTCATCCGTCTTTCTACCAGTGTGATCATCTCATCGTACATGGATGAATCATTCTGGCCTACCCATTTGCTGAGATCTGGCGGCAGTCCCTGCATGTAATGGTCTATGACCAGGGTCTCCCAAATCTCCTCTGGCCTACACACCTCGGGCTGTAACCACTTCCACGCAAGATGTATGAGGTCGAATAGCTAGGAACTCGGGGGTTTGTTCTCCTGGTATTTCCACGCATGGAACCTCTAGGCCCTTACTGCTGCCGTTACCCCTGATCGTGCTAGGATCTCTGCCTTCAGATGGATATAGTCAGTGGCATCAGTGGCAGGCAAGTCAAAGTAGGCCTTCTGGGGCTCTCCACACAAAAAAGGAGCGAGAATGCTGGCCCACGGCTCCTGGGGCCACGCCTCACGCTGAGCAGTCTTTTCTAATGAGAGGAGATATGCCTCTACATGATCTCCTGACGTCATCTTTGGCAGACAACCAGTGGCCCTCAGGGTTCGCATCCCGTTGGACCCCTGGGCCTGGGTAGTGAGTATCTTCAGCTGGTCCACCACCTCTCTCAAGAGGGCACGATCTTGGGTCATCTGGCTCATCAATAATTTATTGGTTTCCTGATTTAGCCACATAGACTCCTGTTGTGCCATTGCCTGAACCCAGGTGGCCTCCTGCTGGGCTGCCATGGCTTGTACCAGAGCTCTTACCACCTCCTCCATTGTGGTACAAAGCAATCAAACAAATCAAAGCAAAGGTGGGGGCGGAAGCCCGGGCCCACCTTCTACTCTGGGCTCCAGCCCAGAGACCCTAATAGTATTAGCTATGGTAGCTGACCTTTTAGAAACATGACATGTACAATTCCCTGGGCTACTTCCCCCACAGCAGCCCTCACTTCCTCAAGCTCCACTTCACCCTTACCTCAGGGCCTCCTTCCTTGTGCCTGAAATGGTGTGTACTACTCAGCCTCTCCAACAGCGCAACTTCCTCCCACAGCTCCTGACATGCCCCCATCTGACTAACTGGGAGGCTTTTAACTAGTTTCAGCCAGCCCCTGATTAGCTTCAGGTGTCCCAATCAACCTAGCCTTCTCCCTGCCTTCTGGAAAGTTCTTAATTGGCCCCAGGTGTCTTAATTGACCCGGAGCAGCTGCCATTTACTTATCCTGGTACCAGGGATTTGTTTAGCCTGGAGTGAATCTCTCTCTCACTGCTCTCCCATAGCCTTCTAGCTTGGAGGAAGGTGGGAAGCTGCTACTCCTACTGCTACTAGGCCCTAAGCTCTCCCTGCTGCTCCAGCTGCTCCCCTGGCTGGGTCAGACACCCCCCATTCTCTGCTACTTGATTGCTAGACCCCCCGCTCTTGGGTGCTACTACTGCTGCAACTGCAGCCCTGGGGGGGGGGCTGCTAGCCCACAGGGACCCCAGCCACTGCTGCTGTGGACACTACCACCACCACCAGCACCACCAACTGAGAGGGGTCCATTCTGCCTGCCTGGACGACCACCTGGAGTTCCTGGAGCTGCTGCTGCTGCAGAGGCCGCTGCCTGGAGCTGCTGAAGCCCGAGGAGGAGAAGAAGAGGATCATCTGCCAGTGGGGCAGCACCTAGAGACTTTGCAGACCACCGTGGAGGGGACCATAAGACTGAGTAATTTCCAAACTGTGCTCTTGCGGTGGGGGTTTTGACTGTGTTTGTAGGGACACAGGGGGTGTGGTGTGGAGCTGCCCCCCGATCCATCTGTGTGTCCCCCCCCAACCCCCACCACTATTACCACCACCGCTGCCCCTCCACCACCCCCACTGGCTGTATACCATCTGCCTCAGCTCCTGCCTCTGGACTCAGCTGCTTGCTTGGCTTGCCACGCCCTATTTCCACCCTTTGGGCCAGAAGCAGCAGCCAGCTAAAAAGACTTGTGCAAGTGCACATGGGCACATGTGCCCCCCGGACTGCCTACCCCAGCTTTGCCCTTTACTACCTGCCCCATTTGCCACTTGTTTTGCCTCCTCTTTTGCTCCAGCCCCCTTACTAGCTTCAGTTTGTTTGCCTGCCCCGCCCATTCCTTCTGCAGCCTTTCTTGTTTGCCCCGCCCCAGCCTCTGAAGCTAGCCCCTTGGTTTCCCTGTTCTACCCCCAGACGGCTTAGCCCTCGCTCCATGTGCCCATGCCCCCTCCCATGCGCTTGTGCAACTCCCCATTTCAGTTGCAACCCTCTTCACTGCACCTTCAATGTTGTTGAATCCCGCCCCCATAGTGCACCAAGAGGAGCCGGAATTTCCACCTTGTGTCGGTGACTGACCCTAACCCCTGATTGCCCCCCGTCCAGCCCACCCCTTTTGGCGCCCTCCTCCCCTGCCTGCAGCCTAGCGGGGAGGAGTGGTCGACCTGCTTCCCCTCTCCCCTCCTCCTTTTGATGTCCCCCTTTCCTCCTTGCTCATGATGGCGGGGGATGAGACGGGTGAGACCTCTCCAGTAGCCCGAGCTCTCCCTCCCCCGCCTGCCCCTCTGTCACCCCCCCAAGCTTCTACGTCCGCTGCCAAACCATCTGCCATCGCCCCCGCTGGGGCACCAGCAGCGACGGGCACCGGGGTGACCTCCACTGCTGCCACGTCTATCACCCCCTCAGATTTGGGGGGAGTCCTCCCAGCCGGCGGGAAGGGCCAGGGGAAGAAGAAGGGGAATGGCCCCGCTAAAAAGACCAGGCCCTCCATGGCAGGGGCTGTCCCCGATTCCCCGGCCCCATCTCCAGCTGGGGCGCCCCTCCCCGCTGTTCCCTCCACCAGCTCTGCAGGTGTCCCTCCCCCGGCCCCTAGAGCATACGCCCACGTGGCGGCAGCCCCCCGCCTGCCGCTACATCATTTCTCCAGCCCACCGCCTCCGCTACCATCTATAGCGGCCGGGGCCCCTTCCCACCATGACCAGGAAGCACGGCGTCCGTTGCCTCCTGGTGCCCGCCTCGCCCCACGTGGAGACCTATGTGCGGGCGTTGGCGAGGGTGGTGGGGCCCACGGCCATTGTGGCGGCCTCCAAAATGTATGGCAAGGTCGTCTTCTTCTTAACATCGGAGGCCGCCGCCCAGGAGGCGGTGGAGAAGGGCCTGGCGGTGGGGGGCGTGTTCGTCCCCTTAGAGCCGCTAGAGGACCTGGGCGTCCGCCTGGTCCTGACCTCCGTCCCTCCCTTTCTGCCCAATGCCGCCCTGTTACCCACCCTTTCTACCTTGGGAAAGCCCATCTCTGTCATCAGCCCTCTCCCGTTGGGCTGCAAAGACCCCGCCCTCCGTCACGTCCTCTCGTTCCGCCGGCAAGTGCAGCTTCAACTGCTGCCGGCGGCGCGCGACGGAGAGGCACTCGAGGGGTCCTTCCTAGTCCCCTACCAGGGGGCCCGTTACCGGGTGCATTATTCCACCGGGGAGGCCCGGTGCTACCTCTGCCGGGCGATGGGGCACGTCCGGAGGGACTGCACCCTGGCCCGGGAAGAAGGGGCATCCAGGACACCCGAGCCCCGGCAGGACACCGGCCCCGTCATCGCCGATGCCCCTGGCTGCCCGGCACCCGAAACCGCCCCTCCTCCTTCCCAGTCCACCATTGCTCCCGCTCGGGCCCAAGGGGTACCTCCCCCACTACGCCCAAACGAGCGGGAGAACCCCGCCCCCGCTGTTTGCAATCTGGCTGGGCCTGTGGAGGAGGGTGCGGCAGGGACACCACCAAGTATGGGAGAGGGCACACCCCAAGGGGAATCTTCCCTCCCTTCTGCTGCCCCACCGTTACCCCCTCGAGTCCCTGAGCCATCGCCTCTGCCCTCTGACACAACCCCTGCTAGCCAGCCCCCGGATGATGCCATGGAGGGCTGGGCCCTAGTCCAGGGGAAGCGGGGCAAGCGGAAGGCTCGAGCTCCGCTCCTCCCATCTGACGCGGAGTCACCCCGGAAGACCAGGAAGGGGGGCACCGATGCCGAGCCTTCCGCTCTACCCACGGGTGTGTTCCACCCACCAGAGCCGGCTGGGGAAGACGTGGCAGCACTGGAAGGCGGTATCTCCCCTCCACGGGAGTCCCTCCCCTCCAAGACCCCCGAGGCACCATCTGAAACCCCAGTGTGCCCCGAAGTAACCATCGCGTCAGGTGCCGGCGGGGAGAATCGCGGGGTAGCGGAAAATAATTTCCCCTCTATATATGAGGAGATCGAGGCCCTGGGTCTGACCCCGGTCACCCAGGGGGAGGACGATCCTATGCCAGCGGGCCTCGATCTGGGCGACTTCATTCCAGCCCCCTTTTCCCCATACTCCCTCCCCCTAACCGTTGCTTCTGCTCCCACCTCCGAGGAGCCCCTGGACTCCTCCATCAACCGGCTGCAGAGGGCACCCCGCTGAGAGCCGCCGAGCCAGTTGAGGCGACGGCCAGTGCCACGCGGCTGGAACCTGAGCCACCAGGGGCATCCCTTGCTGGTGAGGAGCATTCGACCTCCTTTCCGGGAGAGGACCCTACAGAAGAAAGTCCACCTCCTGATGCCGTGGCTGCCAAATCCACCAGAGAGCTTGTGCCCGGCATCAGTGAGAGCCCTCTCCCGACCCAGACTCTCACCTCTACCCCTGCCCCTGCCCTTCTCCCGCCCACCTCCCGAGATATTATTGCCACCCTGGGACAGTCTCCTCCCCTTTCCAACAGATGACTCCCAGGGAATGGCCTTTGTGTTTGCCCGTCCCGACCCACCAGGGGCTGCTATCCTCCCTCCGCCGCCCCCTATCACCCCAGCATTCAGGTCAACCCGTCAAGAGCCCCGTCGGGGGTCCGCACCCTGTCTGCCCGTCTCGCTGGGCCAGGGGGCTGTACCAAGGGCCCCATCAGGAAGCAACCAGACCATAACCCAGCCCCCCATGCGCTGCGAGAGGAGTTGCGGGAGTTCCTAGAAGACGTCCGTGGCTCCCGCAACAAAGTCCAGCTTGCCCTCCAGCGATGGGGGGACTTTAATCAAATCCTCCGGGCCGCAAGGGCCCTCATGGGGGAGGGGAAAAGGACCGGGAGACAGGGCGCCGCGGCCTACCAGCGGGTCCGCCACTTCCGTGACTCCTTACTCACCTACGGGGTGGGTCACGGACTGCTACGCGGCCCGCCGGGAGCCACGAGCATCCCTGCCGGCAAGGATCCCCCCCAGCCCTCCTCATGGCACCCTTTACCATCGCAACATTGAACACCCGTGGCTGTAAGATGGGTCTCCGCAGGTCCCAGGTGCTCTCCTTCCTTCGAGAGGGGAGGTACTCTGTGGTTTTCCTGCAGGAGACCCATACGGATCCGACCGCCGAAGACAGCTGGCGGCTGGATTGGGGGGACAGGGTCTACTTTAGCCACCTCACAGTTCATACGGGTGGAGTGGCGACCTGTTCTCCCCCGACCTACGGCCCGAGGTGCTGGGGGTCGCCGAGGCTGTGCCGGGTCGCCTGCTGCACCTCCGGGTCCACATGGAGGGGCTCATAGTCAACCTCGTCAACATATATGCCCCAGCAGCGAGCCCGGAGCGGCTGCAATTCTATCAGCAGGCATCCGCCTTCCTCGGCACCTTGGATCCTCAGGAGTGCCTGGTCCTGGGAGGGGACTTTAACATCACCCTTGAGGAACGGGACCGCTCGGGAGCCGAGCAGAGCCCGGCCGCCGTCGCCGTCCTCCAGGAGATAGTCGAACACCACTCCCTGGTGGACGTCTGGCGCGACCACCACCTGGATGACACTTCCACGTTCACCTTTGTCCGGGTGGAGGCCCATCGGTCGCGCCACTCCCAGTTGGACCGCATTTATTTATCACGCTTTCATCTTTCACGAGCCCACTCCTCCAGCATCCGGCCGGCCCCATTTTCTGACCATCACATAGCTACCGTGACAGCCTCCCTCTGCGCGGAGAGGCCGGGGCCGGCCTATTGGCATTTTAACAACAGCTTGCTGGAGGATGCGGGCTTCGTGGCGTCCTTCCGGGAGTTCTGGCTGGCCTGGCGAGGGCAGCGGCGTGCCTTTCCCTCGGCACGGCGGTGGTGGGACGTAGGGAAGGTGCGCGCCCGGATCTTCTGCCGTGACTACACCCGGGGCACCAGCCGACGGAGGGATGCAGCGATAGAGCAGTTGGAACGGGAGGTCTTAGAGCTGGAGAGGCGTCTGGCCGCCAGCCCCGAGGATCCACCCCTCTGCGGAGCGTGCCGGGAGAAGGGGAGGAGCTCCGGAGCCTCGAGGACCATCGGGCCCGGGGTGCCTTTGTTCGATGCCGCATCCGTCTCCTTCGGGAGATGGATTGCGGCTCCCGCTTCTTCTACGCCCTGGAAAAAAAGAGGGGGGCTAAGAAACATATCATCTGCCTACTGGCAGAAGATGGCACCCCCCTCACGGATCCGGTGGAGATGTGCGAGAGGGCGAGAGCCTTCTACGCAAGCCTTTTCTCCCCGGAGCCGACCGATCCTAACGCTTGCAGAGTGCTGTGGGAGGAGCTCCCGACGGTCAGCGTGGGCGACCGAGACCGGCTCGAGCTGCCCCTCACTCTGGCCGAGTTCTCGGAAACCCTCCGTCGCATGCCCACCAATAAATCTCCGGGCATGGACGGGCTGACCGTGGAGTTCTACCGCGTGTTCTGGGACATCCTGGGCCCAGACCTAGTCACCGTCTGGGCCGAGTCTTTGCAGAGCGGGGTCCTCCCTCTTTCGTGCAGGCGAGCCGTGCTGGCCTTATTGCCAAAGAATGGGGACCTCCGCGATTTACGAAATTGGCGTCCCGTCTCGCTCCTCAGCACGGACTACAAAATCGTGGCAAAAGCCATCTCCCTGAGGCTAGGGTCCGTGCTGGCGGACGTGGTCCACCCAGACCAGACCTACACCGTCCCGGGCCGCAGTATCTTCGACAACCTATATCTGGTCCGGGACCTATTGGAACTTGGGTGTAGGGATGGTCTGTCGTTCGCCCTCCTGTCCTTAGATCAAGAGAAGGCGTTCGACAGGATGGATCACGGGTATCTCCTGAGCACTCTGCAGGCATTTGGCTTCGGACCCAGATTTGTGAACTTTCTCCGGGTGCTGTACGCTTCCGCAGAGTGTCTGGTAAGACTCAACTGGACCCTGACCGAACCGGTCAACTTCGGGCGAGGAGTACGGCAGGGGTGCCCCCTCTCAGGCCAGCTCTACGCTCTGGCGATCGAGCCCTTCCTCTGTCTCCTCCGAAGGAGGTTGACAGGGTTGGTGCTGAGGGAGCCGGAGCTGCGGCTGGTCCTGTCGGCGTACGCTGATGATGTGCTCCTCATGGTCCAGGACCCGGGCGACTTGGTGCGAGTGGAGGCTTGCCAGGCCATCTATTCAGCAGCCTCCTCTGCGCAGGTCAACTGGGTCAAGAGCTCTGGCTTGGTGGTAGGGGACTGGCGGCAGGCGAGCCCCCGCCCACCCACGCTTCAAGCCATCCGGTGGAGCACGGGTCCGCTGCTCTATCTGGGCGTTTACCTTTCTGCCACGCATCCCTCTCCGCCGGAGAACTGGCAGAATTTAGAGGGCGGGTGATAGAGCGGCTCCGGAAATGGACAGGACTACTCCGGTGCCTCTCCCTTCGAGGGAGAGCGTTAGTGCTTAATCAACTAGTCCTGTCCATGCTTTGGTACCGGCTCAACACCCTGGTCCCGGCCCCGGCTTTCCTGACCAACCTGCGGACATCGATTCTGGAGTTCTTTTGGTCAGGACTGCACTGGGTCCCTGCAGGGGTTCTCCATCTACCTGTGGAGGAGAGAGGGCAGGGCCTCAAATGTCTGCTTACTCAGGTCCATGTCTTCCGCCTCCAGACCCTGCAGAGGCTCCTTTATGGTGCAGGTAGTCCGGCGTGGAGCATACTGGCGCACGCCTTCCTGCGCCGCTTCCGAGGGCTCTGATACGACCGGCAGCTCCTTTATCTCCATCCGAGAGGTCTTCCGCGAGACCTCTCCGGGCTGCCGGTCTTCTACCAGGACCTCCTCCGGACCTGGAAACTCTTTACAACGAGCAGGTCCGTGGCAGCCACCGAGGGGGCAGATCTCCTCGCGGAGCCCCTGCTACACAACCCCCAGCTCCGTTTGCAGGTGGCGGAGTCCCACTCGGTGCGCCAGAGTTTCGTCCTGGCAGAGGTCACAAGAGTCGGAGACCTCCTGGACTATGACCAGGGAGACTAGCTGGATCCCCTAACCTTCGCTCAGCGCATGGGGCTTTCCAGACCTTGTACTCCCCGACGCATACTTCAGGAGGTGAAGGCCGCTTTGCCGCCCGCTGCTTGGGTTTATCTCGACCGGGTCCTGCACGAGGGCACGCCCCGCCCACCCACTACCCCAGGCCCGCCGGACCTTTTAATTGGACCCCTGCCCCGTGGACCAAACCGATCCCTTCACCCCTTCGCTAGAAGCCGGCTGCACGAGATGCAGCCGGTCTGCTTTCAAACTGCGCCAAGAAAACATCTCTACACGCTCGTGCTCCACACCCTTCACGCCCACACCCTCGTGTCCCGCTCCGATACAAAACGGCGGGACCTCCTGCCACCTTTGGAGGGTGAAGAGCCCCGGTGGGCCAGCCTATATTCCATCTTAGTCCCAAAGCCCGCCGGGGATGTCAGTTGGCAGCTCCTTCACGGAGCCGTGAGCACGGGCGTGTACTTGGCGCGGTTCACCACAATCCCAGACACCTGCCCCTTTTGCGGCGTGAGGGATACACTGGCACATGTCTACCTGGAGTGTGCCAGGCTGCAGCCCCTATTCCGGCTCCTCACCAATATCTTATTACGTTTTGGTTGCACTTCTCCCCTCACCTTCTCATTTATGCACTCCCTATCCGTGGTCCCACAAAGTCACGGGATCTCCTGGTCAACCTCCTCCTGGCCCTAGCTAAAATGGCCATCTACAAAACCAGAGTGAGGAGGTTGGCCGATGGAGTCTCCTGTGACTGTAGGGCCTATTTCCGATCCTCGGTCCGTTCACGTATCCGGGCAGAGTTCCTCTGGGCGGCATCCTCTGACTCCCTTGACGCCTTTGAGGAGCAGTGGGCGCTGTCCGGGGTTCTCTGCTCGGTGTCCCTGTCCGGTTCCCTTCTTTTGACCCTTTGACCGCACTCCTGTCCCTGTTATTTTATTAGTTGTCCCCCGGAATTTCTTGGGTATCTAGGTCCTGTGGATCCCCCTTTTAGGCGGGGGGGATCCTTTAGCAGTGGACGGGCTTTGCCCGCCCACTTCCCGGATCCCAATAAGACTGCTCTCCCATAGCCTTCTAGCTTGGAGGGAGTTGGGAAGCCACTACTCCTGCTGCTGCTAGGCCCTAAGCTCTCCCTGCTGCTCCAGCTGCTCCCCTGGCTGGGCCAGACACCTCCATTCTCTGCTACTTGGCTGCTGGACCCCCCACTCTTGGGTGCTACTACTGCTGCAACTGCAGCCCCAAGGCGGGGGGGGGCTACTAGCCCACTCCCCAGAGAGGAGGAGTGAGGGACCCTAGCCACTGCTGTTGTGGACACCACCACCATCACCACCACCTGAGAGGAGTCCTTTCTGCCTGCCTGGACTACAACCTGGAGTTCCTGGAGCTACTGCTGCTGCAGAGGCCGCTGTCTGGAGCTGCTGAAGCCCGAGAGGAGAGAAGAAGAGGATCATCTGCCAGTGGGGCAGCACCTCGAGACTTTGCAGACCACCATGGAGGGGGCCCTAAGACTGAGTAATTTTCAAACTGTGCTCTTGTGTGGGGGTTTTGACTGTGTTTGTAGGGACACAGGGGGTGTGGTGTGGAGCTGCCCCCCGATCCATCTGTGTGTCCCCCCAACCCCCACCACTACTACCACCACCACTGCCCCCTCCACCACCCCCACTGGCTGTATACCATCTGCCTCAGCTCCTGCCTCTGGACTCAGCTGCTTTCTTGGCTTGCCACGCCCTATTTCCACCCTTTGGGCCAGAAGCAGCAGCCAGCTAAAAAAAGACTTGTGCAAGTGCACACGGGCACATGTGCCCCCCCCCGGACTGCCTACCCCCCAGCTTTGCCCTTTACTACCTGCCCCATTTGCCACTTGCTTTGCCTCCTCTTTTGCTCCAGCCCTCCTTACTAGCTTCAGTTTGTTTGCCTGCCCCGCCCATTTCCTTCTGCAGCCTTTGTTTGTTTGCCCCGCCCCAGCCTCTGAAGCTAGCCCCTTGGTTTCCCTGTTCTACCCCCAGACGGCTTAGCCCCTCGCTCTGTGTGCCCATGCCCCCTCCCATGCGCTTGTGCAATTCCCCATTTTAGTTGCAACCCTCTTCACTGCACCCTCAATGTTGTTGTATCCCCCCCTCCCGTAGTGCACCAAGAGGAGCCGGAATTTCCACCTTGTGTCGGTGACTGACCCCTAACCCCTGATTGCCCCCCGTCCAGCCCACCCCTTTTGGCGCCCTCCGCCCCTGCCTGCAGCCTAGCGGGGAGGAGTGGTCGACCTGCTTCCCCTCTCCCCTCCTCCTTTTGGTGTCCCCCCTTTCCTCCTTGCTCATGATGGCGGGGGATGAGACGGGTGAGACCCCTCCAGTAGCCCGAGCTCCCCCTCCCCTGCCTGCCCCTCTGTCACCCCCCCAAGCTTCTACCTCTGCTGCCAAACCATCTGCCACCGCCCCCGGTGGGGCACCAACAGCGACGGGCACCAGGGTGACCTCCACTGCTGCCACGTCTATCACCCCCTCAGATTTGGGGGGAGTCCCCCCAGCCGGCGGGAAGGGCCAGGGGAAGAAGAAGGGGAAGGGCCCCACTAAAAAGACCAGGCCCTCCATGGCAGGGGCTGCCCCCGATGCCCCGGCCCCATCTCCAGCTGGGGCGCCCCTCCCCGCTGTTCCCTCCACCAGCTCTGCAGGTGTCCCTCCCAAGGCCCCCAGAGCATACGCCCAGGTGGCGGCAGCCCCCCCGCCTGCCGCTACGTCATTTCTCCAGCCCACCGCCTCCGCTACCATCTATAGCGGCCGGGGCCCCTTTCCCACCATGACCAGGAAGCACGGCGTCCGTTGCCTCCTGGTGCCCGCCTCACCCCACGTGGAGACCTATGTGCGGGCGTTGGCGAGGGTGGTGGGGCCCACGGCCATTGTGGCAGCCTCCAAAATGTATGGCAAGGTCGTCTTCTTCTTAGCATCGGAGGCCGCCTCCCAGGAGGCGGTGGAGAAGGGCCTGGCGGTGGGGGCGTGTTCGTCCCTTTAGAGCCGCTAGAGGACCTGGCATCCGCCTGGTCCTGACCTCCGTCCCTCCCCTTTCTGCCCAATGCCGCCCTGTTACCCGCCCTTTCTGCCTTGCGAAAGCCCATCTCTGTCATCAGCCCTCTCCCGTTGGGCTGCAAAGACCCCGCCCTCCGTCACATCCTCTCCTTCCGCCGGCAAGTGCAGCTTCAACTGCCGCCGGCGGCGCGCGACGGAGAGGCACTCGAGGGGTCCTTCCTAGTCCCCTACCAGGGGGCCCGTTACCGGGTGCATTATTCCACGGGGGAGGCCCGGTGCTACCTCTGCCAGGCAATGGGGCACGTCCAGAGGGACTGCCCCCTGGCCCGGGAAGGAGGGGAATCCAGGATCCCCGAGCCCCGGCAGGGCACCGGCCCCATCATCGCCGACGCCCCTGGCTGCCCAGCGCCTGAAACCACCCCTCCTCCTTCCCAGTCCACCATTGCTCCCGCTCGGGCCCAAGGGGCACCTCCCCCACTATGCCCAGACGAGCGGAGAACCCGCCCCCACTGTTTGCAATCATGGCGAGGCCTGTCGAGGAGGGTGCGGCAGGGACAACCGCCAAGCATGGGAGAGGGCCCGCCCCAAGGGGAATCTTCCCTCCCTTGTGCTGCCCCACCGTTACCCCCTCGAGTCCCTGAGCCATCGCCTCTGCCCCCTGACACAACCTCTGCTAGCCAGCCCCTGGATGATACCATGGAGGGCTGGGCCCTAGTCCAGGGGAAGCGGGGCAAGCGGAAGGCTCGAGCTCCGCTCCTCCCATCTGACGTGGAGGCCCCCCGGAAGACCAGGAAGGTGGGCACCGATGCCGAGCCTTCCCTTCTACCCACGGGTGTGTTCCATCCACCAGAGCCGGCTGGGGGAAGACGTGGCAAGCACTGGAAGGCGGTATCTCCCCCTCCTCCGGAGTCCCTCCCCTCCAAGACCCCCGAGGCACCATCTGAAACCCCAGTGTGCCCCGAAGTAACCGTCGCGTCAGGTGCCGGCGGGGAGAATCCCGGGGTAGCGGAAAACAATTCCCCTCTATATATGAGGAGATCGAGGCCCTGGGTCTGACCCCGGTCACCCAGGGGGGAGGACGATCCTATGCCAGCGGGCCTCGATCTGGGCGACTTCATTCCAGCCCCCCTTTCCCCATACTCCCTCCCCCTAACCGTTGCTTCTGCTCCCACCTCCGAGGAGCCCCTGGACTCCTCCATCAACCCGGCTGCAGAGGGCACCCCGCTGAGAGCCGCCGAGCCAGTGAGGCGACGGCCCGTGCCACGCGGCTGGAACCTGAGGCACCAGGGGCATCCCTCGCTGGTGAGGAGCATTCGACCTCCTTTCCGGGAGAGGACCCTACAGAAGAAAGTCCACCTCCTGATGCCGTGGCTGCCAAATCCACCAGAGAGCTTGCGCCCGGCATCAGTGAGAGCCCTCTCCCGACCCAGACTCTCACCTCTACCCCTGCCCCTGCCCTTATCCCGCCCACCTCCCGAGATATCATTGCCACCCCTGGGACTGTCTCCTTCCCCTTTCCAACAGATGACTCCCAGGGAATGGCCTTTGTGTTTGCCCGTCCCGACCCACCAGGGGCTGCTATCCTCCCTCCGCCGCCCCCTATCGCCCCAGCATTCAGGTCCACCCATCAGGAGCCCTGTCGGGGGTCCACACCCTGTCTGCCCATCTCGCTGGGCCAGGGGGCTGTACCAAGGGCCCCATCGGGGAGCAACCAGACCATAACCCCAGCCCCCCATGCGCTGCAAGAGGAGTTGCGGGAGTTCCTAGAAGACGTCTGTGGCTCCCGCAACAAAGTCCAGCTTGCCCTCCAGCGATGGGGGGACTTTAATCAAATCCTCCGGGCCGCAAGGGCCGTCATGGGGGAGGGGAAAAGGACCGGGAGACAGGGCGCCGCGGCCTACCAGCGGGTCCGCCACTTCCGTGACTCCTTACTCACCTACGGGGTGGGTCACGGACTGCTGCGCGGCCCGCCGGGAGCCACAAGCATCCCTGCCGGCGAGGATCCCCCCCAGCCCTCCTCATGGCACCCTTTACCATCGCAACATTGAACACCCGTGGCTGTAGGATGGGTCTCCGCAGGTCCCAGGTGCTCTCCTTCCTTCGAGAGGGGAGGTACTCTGTGGTTTTCCTGCAGGAGACTTCCCAGATCCCAATAAGACTACTTTTCTATAGCCATCTGGCCTTGCCCCGTCACAATATTTATCCTCTCACTTCTCAGGAGGAGACATAGAGGAGACTTGGAGCTTGAGTCATGATCACTCTTCAGGTCCTCTGCACCATCAGCTACAAGACCCCCACTGGGGAATACCTTCAACGGAAGGCACCTGTCTGTTAGGTCCAGAGCCAACTCTGCTGTCGCACTCCTCCCCCCTGCAGGACCACTTGGTACAGGGGGTATATCAGGGCATATTAGGAGTGGAAGGGGGCATTGCAACTGCCAGAAGGCCCTTAGGCACCATGCCAGTTAGCGCACAAGGTAGAGCAGCCTTGAGGACTACCCTCAGCTGCATCAAAAACTGAACTGGACCCGGCTCCACCACAAGTGGGGAAGCACAAACCATCTCTCCTCAGTCATCACATAGTGTTCTGTGCCAGTGCAGGGTTGAATGCCCTCTGTCAGTCTCATTTTTCCTGCATGAAAATATTTTTCTAGATGGTGGAGGCAGTTCTGCTTTGCTCCCTTTCACCTATACCCTCCGCACAGGCTTGAGTATCTGTTTTTTACTTTGGACTTTTGCACAGATTTTAGTTTCCAGATGAGGTGTTTGGAAGATTCCTGGTACATTCCCAAGAGGCGAACGTAGTATAGTGAGCAGAGTCTGCAGCTCTCCGCTGCTCTTTAACCAACTTCGCCATCTTGGATTTTCAGGATACTGACATATTGAGTGAGAATTATATATTCTTATTCAGTGATTCAAGATATGTAGGTGGCAGGAAAGTATATGCTCTGTAAGGTGTAATTATCTCTTTTTAGCACTGAGCTCTTCAATGCAGCTTTGATTGTGATACCTCTACATAGCCTGATTAAATCAAAACCAGGTTAGGGCATTAGGATTAAGGACGTAAATGAATTGTAATTACATCAGAGCCAGCCAAATTAGCGAGTCATCAGTAATGTAAGCTATGCTAAATGGCATCTAATTCAGAATAATAATTAATTTGGTTCCATTAAGTAAGACCCGACACACACTGGTCCTTTATCAGCTCCCTAAAGGCTGGTTAGCCTTAGGCACCTCTAGTGCTTATTGGCCCAATGTAAGTACAGGAGTTCTTACAAAACAACATTATAAAGACTTTCATCCTTTTTTCCTTCATCCTTCTTCTACAGTCTGAAACCCAACATGTGCATGACCCTACTGGTTCTCAGTGCAGTAGTTTTCTCTGCTGCTGGTCTCCTTTTCTCTCTCCAGTGTATCTGCTCCACTGCTGCTGTTTGCCAGAACTCTACTATGGGCACCACATGGACGGAAAGAGCTCGACAAGTCGGAGAGAGGGGAGGGGAACAGATAAGAACAACAAAAATGATCATGGGTTCCTGGGGGAACTGATGTGAGGCAAGATCTAAGCAGTTCAGTGTGAAGGCTAAGAGAGGACATCAGAGCAATCTAGACCCTTCATAAATATTTGTAAACACCAAGGAGGGAGATGAACTGTTTGTGTGACACACAGGGATGAAATTAAGAAACTCAAAATTTAGGATAAATCTCAGGGAACAAAACTCACCTTCTTGACAGTGAGAGCTGTGAAACTGTGGAATGAAGTCTCAAAGGAAGTTGTGGAGACACCAATATTTGGGAATTTTGAAATTAGACCAGAAAAAGAAATCCTAGCAAATATGTTGTAAAAGCCATCCAGCATTGGCAGATGGATCAATAGGTCATTGCCATTTCTCACAATAATAGTTCTATTATTCCGTATCTATTTTGGAGATGCTGCTGCTGCCCTCTTCCTATTGGAAGGGATTTAGTTTTTGTTTGTTTGCCAGATGCAATTCACTAGCCAGTCTCTCTGTGGGGTTGATGTCCCAGTGCTTCAAGAGCTTTATAATTATAAATCTTGAGCAAAGAAAACCACATTAGCTGTTTTGAGTCCTTGGCCATGATCTGGCCAGCCTGCGCTCAGTGCAGGGCTAGAGGGGAAGCAAAGATGGCTTTAAACCACCTTTGCATTCCTCAGATCCCTGCAGCTGCCAGGGGCCAGTTTGACATGCCCTCCTGTGTAATTTGAAGCAGGGCTGTGATTGTGGTTGTGGAATAGCAACACAGCCCCTGGACTGTGAAGGAGACTTCCTGACTTTGTGTCAGATGGGGGTAGGTTTCAGTATGTTTGAAGTAGTGTTATACAGCAGCCAGCATAATCCTGAGTGTGGCCTTTGAGTGCTACTGTAATATAAATATTGTACATCAGATCTGTCTTTGTTTAATTTCTAACTAGAGTTTGGGTACATTGCACTCTTCTGTAACTCACCTTTGAAATGATTTCATTTAGTATCAACTTCTTACTCTGTACTGTGGAGACCATATGACAAATTAAAATGCTGCTTGGTATTAAACCCAGCACCCCACGCTTTCTGAACAATTGCCTCTAGCAAGGAAATGCTCAGATTAATCAAAACTGGCACACATTAGGTCTACTATCCAGTTAATTCTTCGTGTAGTTCATCTTCAGTCATTTAAAAATGTGGTTTTTTTTAAGATTTGTTTTTGTGTCAGGCTTTTTAAAGGTGCATTAATTCCCTATCAGAATATTTCAGTTTATAAAGATAGTGGCTAGGATGACGTCACGTGAAATACTTAGACTCCAGCATGCACATTTACTGTCCCAATGCTGCTCTGCTTACCTGAAAAAAGCTAACATTTCTACCAGCCATGAAGCAGCACAAGCACATGTGACGGGGATGATATTTAAAAGAAAACCAGATTTGAGGGGAGGGGAGAGAGAGAGTAGGGCTGCCATATGCTGTGCCCTGGCCTACTGGTACACAAAGGCCTACACAAATTTGTAATGTTTATGAGTGTGTCTCTCAGAGGAGGATTTCTCCCTGAATGATGATCCTTCCTTAGGTAACAGAAGAAAAGCGATATACTTAAGCGCCTGCTTAATGTTAGGCACATGCTTAAATGCTTTGCTGAATCAGGGGCCAGAAAAAAAACTGGTTAAACAACATTTTCTCTAAGTGCTGTAGGTTGACAGAAACCCTCCCAGTCCCTGATCCTGCAAAGTCTTACACACGTGTTTAACTCTACATACTGTGAGTAGTTCCAGTGAAGTGATAGGGGCTACATATAGTGTGTAAAGTTAAGTTATGCAAATGTCTTTGTAGGATCGGGACCCTACTCATCCGAAAAATCTAAAAAAAGAATCTAACCTGTTATAGTATGTCCCTTTACGTTGCTACGAAAGACACCTAACTCCCACTGGCATTGTCACTGTTCCTTTGAAAATCTCCCTTTAAATCTTGAAAAGCTAGCCAAAATCAAATGCACCATGAGAAAATAAATGTAATCATATCACTTTCATAGCTTCCTCAATCACATTCTCAGTCCCTCATTTTAAACAAGAGAAATTAACATTCGGCTATTATAGTTCAAAGAGATTTCTCCCCCCCCCCCCTATAATTTTTAACAGAGTTCATTGCAATGGTGTTTTTCTTGTAATTATCCCTATGGAGAAGTTCTATTCGTGTTCACTCATGCTACAGCAAGACAGGATATCTATGTAATACATTTGGTTAATTGTCAGATACTATGAATTTAGGAGAAATGGTAACTGGGGTGAGACCTGCTCTTATTTGTTCTACTCAATTTGCTCCAAAGATTGGCTGCTCCTGCATTCACCTAAGAGCATCCTACTTTTAAAAACTGCCAGTGCTAGTTCTGCATGAAGTAGAGCCAGTGTTATGAGGTTTTATAAATAAAATCCAGTGACGTTCAGAGGCTTGCAATCAATTACTTGGCCACTTGGCCAAAGATCTGTTGTACTGTAAATGTTTATACACTCAGAGTGCCTCAAGGCCTGTATAATCATTTGGCATACACCATTTGGTCCATAAGTGTAGCATGGCCTTGCTTACAAAATATGTTCGTGATGGCAATTGGTAATAATGTACTGCAAACTGCTCAGGCTAATGGACTAGTAAATTTAGTCCTGGATATGACAGAACAGGTGAGAAATCTGAGTATCATTTTAGCCAGAATGCCACAGTCTGAGGTACACGAGTGTGTTTGCACACCATGTCTGTATGAATGAATATGTACACATGTATGTGTGTTGGTATGTAGGCATACATACCCCCATGCACACATCTAATTTATATGCACACACACAAAGTTAGACTTGGTAGAATTTGATTTTTATTTTTGTAAATTCAGTGGTTAATACTGACTTTTACTTTCAACCTTTTTCTTTCCATTTTTATCAATTGTAATACATTTTAGAAGGGGGGCTGCAGGGGGCCCTCACGCAGCCACAGGGCTGGTGACAGCGGATCCCTGCAGACATAAGAAATAGGGAAGGCGGCAGTCCTGGTGGGACAGCGCAGACACCAACCAGCCAGGGCTGTGAGGAGGAGACTGAGCCCCCATGGAGGTGGCCACACCACAGCTGCATGGTTCCTGCTCAGGGCCAGCCCCTATGTGCCCAGCCCTGAATGGGCAAGGCTCTGACAGTGGGCAAGGCTCTGACAGTGGGCCTATAGAGGGTTCCCTGCGTGGCTAGGATACTGCACGGTGAAAAAAGCTGTGCTCGCCCACTGCTATCAATAGACTTTTTTTTCCCCACTGATTTCTGTGTCAGGTGAAATTGACAACTACCTATTTAAACTGAATCCTGTCAAGCTTCATCATGAATGAATGAAAAATCATGAATTATTCTCACAAGATTAGTGAACACTATAATTAATACACTGAGTAGCCTGTGTAAGATATGAGACACAGGTCTATCACACCTATGCAGAAACTATAATTAATATAAAAGGAATGCAAAGAGTTCTCCTTCAGCTGTGTTCAGAGCAGGAGAGACAAAGTGAGGGAGAAAAACAATAATAAATTAACAAAATTCTTCCTCAGACAGATTTGTTCCTGCTTTAGTAACTTGTGTACTACCTCCTTTATTTCCAGCAGCATGCTCGCAACTATTGGTGAGACAATGAAGGATGTGATGATGCTTAAAATATCCCAGTGTGACCAGCTCTCTCAATTTTACTGAGAATCTTACAATACTGAGTATTTTTCTTAAAGCCCCAGCTCCAGGAGTCCTGTGATTACTGGAGAATTTTTTTATTACATTCCCATCCCTTGTGCTTGCAGAGAAAAGCTTGCAGTCATGAACCCTAAATGCTCCCACACCAGAAAGCACATGGAAAAAAAATGCTACATTGATTATTTTTAAAAAATAATAGGATTGTTAAGACAGCCTCAAGGTTGGTGTATTACAGTAACTCCTTGGTTAACATTGTAGTTATGTTCATGAAAAATGCAACTTTAAGCAAAACCATGTTAAGCTAATCCAATTTCCCCATAAGATTTAATGTAAATGGGGGGGTTAGCTTCCAGGGAATTTTTTTTCACCAGACAAAAGACTATATTTTATATATAATGACAAAGCTCCAACCTTGTCTCAGTAGGTCCTGTGCTTCCTGGCAGATTATGCTAGCCTCAGGGTCTTAGCCTACTGAGCCATTTTCATCTTAAACCAGCAAGGGAGGTGAGGAGAAGCTATTCTCCTTTGCACAGTCTCTGTTGTCTTCCAGTCCCAGTGATTAATCGGGGAGGGAAGGAGGGAGCCCAGGCTCACCCTCTACTCTGGGCTCCAGCTCAGGGACCCTGATAGTAGCAGCTCTTGGTAGCAGATTTTTTGGAAACAGGACAAGTACAATTCCCTGGGCCACTTCCCCACAGCAGCCCCCACTTCCTCAATATCTACATCACCCTTACTTCAGGGCCTCCTTTCTTGTGCCTGATAAGGTTTGTACTGCTCAGTTTCTCCAGCAGCATGGCTCCTCCCTACAACTCCTGATGCCCCCCTGACTAAATAGGAGGCTTTTAACTAGTTTCAGACAGCCCCTGATTGGCTTCAGGTGTCCCAATCAACCTAGCTGTCTCCACTGCTTTCTGGAAGGATCTTAATTGGTCCCAGGTGTCTTGATTAACCTGGAGCAACTGCCATTTGGTTACCATGGTAACAGGGATTTGTTTAGCCTGGGGCTAACATACCCTGTTTCTCACTACTTTCCTATAACCATCTGGCCTTGCCCCATCACAATATATATTTCTATATATATACAGTATATGTTTTAAACAAACAGTTTAATACTATACACAGCAATGATGATTGTGAAGCTTGGTTGAGGTGGTGAAGTCAGAGGGCGGAAGAGGATGGGATATTTCCCAGGGAATGCCTTAGTGCTAAATGATGAACTAGCGCTTGGCTGAGCCCTCAAGGGTTAACACATTGTTGTTAATGTAGCCTCGCACTCTACGAGGCAGCACGAATGGAGGGAGGGGAGACAGCATGGCAGACAGAGACAGAGATACACACCCTGTGCATGTGTGAGAGAGAGAGATGTGCATTGCCCCTTTAAGTACGCTGACCCGCCACTCCAAGTACATTGCCCTTTTAAGTAGATTAGCAAATTGAGACAGCAGCTGCTGCCAGCAAGCTCTCTCCATCCTGAGCCCGGTCATGTTCCCCCCTGCTCTATGGAGACAGGGTAAACGGCGGGGGGGGGCACTATGAGATTAGCTCCTCCTTCTCCCCTCCCCTCCCCTGCACAGCAAGCAGGAGGCTCAGGGAGCAGCTCCAAGGCAGAGGGCAGGAGCAGCATGTGGCAGTGGGGGGAGGGACAGCTGGACTGCCGGCAATTGGTAGCCTGCTGGGCAGCTGCCACACAGGGAATTTAGGGGAGCGGGGAGCTGATAGTGGGGCTGCCGGTCCACCCTGGTTCCAAGCCCCCACCAGCTAGCTGCAACAGGCTGCTTTTTCTGCAAGCAGTGGACAAAGCAGGTGGCTGCTAAACAAGGTTATAAGGGAGCATTGAGCAACTTTAAATGAGCATGTTCCCTAATTGATCAGCAACATAACAACAAAACAACATTAACCGGAACAACTATAAGTGAGGAGTTACTGTACTGTCCTTCATCAGGACATTAACAAATAAAGCAAAAAAATTAGGGATTGAGAAGGGAAAAAGACAGGCATTGCAATGAATGTGGAAGAGAAAGGTTTCCCAAAGCAGCCAGTTTTAATTACTTGCATGCTTTCTTCCTGTGACACATCTCCTTTCTTGCTGGTTTAGATAAGCTGTGCTTAGAAACAGATGGCAAATACCCCCAACCCAGAAAAACAGCAATGGGAAGAATTGGCCTGGGTATGCAAGCTACAAATCTGACTTGAATATGAGGTAGCTATACACAAGTCACTCATTGATCAAACATGCTAAAATGTATTGGCAAACTAAAGGGCTGATTCTTATCTTCCTAAAATCTGTTGCAAAACTGCAGTTGGGGATCTGTCTCTGATTTGGCATAGTTGCTCACAGGAGGATTATCCCAATTCTGGCAATCTTTGGGGAACTTAAAGTATGTGTAGCAGCTCCTACAGCATGCCTTTCCTTGTGGTTGCTGTAAGACAGGGCCAAAAGTGGGGAGTGGCCAGAGCTGCTCTTTGCCCCTGCAATCCCCAACAGCTGTCACAATCTGGTTGGCCTATTAGACAAATTAGAGCAACCCTTAGGCTCTTATAATTGTGTCAGGAAAGCAGCCTAGCAATCAGTTGCAATGTGAATAAAGGATAATACTCATCTGTCATTGAATTGGCTTGAAAACCTACTGAAATCAGTTCCAACGTGTTAAATTTTTTTGCAATAAATGTCAACTTGTTTTATGTTGGTTGGTGCAAGGAAGCATAGGTCAGGAACCTCGGTTTACAGGCTGCTTGGCAGCAGCCGTGTCCTCACCCCCGCCCAACAGCTCTGGTGAAGCAGGGGACAGCACCTATGAGTAGGGGCGCTACCAAATTCACTGTACATTTTGGTCAGTTTCATGGTCATAGGATTTTTAAAATAGTAAATTTCATGATTTCAGGTATTTAAATCTGAAATTTCACAGTGTTTTAATTGTAGGGGTCCTGTCCCAAAAAGGAGTTGTGGGTGGGGGTCTCAAGGTTATTGTAGGGGGGATTGTGGTACTACTACCCTTACTTCTGCGCTGCTGCTGGCGGCTGCACTGCCTTCAGAGCTGGCCAGCTAGAGAGCAGTGGCTCCTGGCTGGGAGCCCAGGTCTGAAGGCAGAGCCACTGCCGGCAGCAGCACAGAAGTAAGGATGGCATAGTATGGTATTGCCACCCTTGCTTCAGTGCTGCTGCAGGCTGGGTTTGGCTTTCAGAGCTGGGCGCCTGGCCAACAGCCACCACTTTCTGCCCCCCCCCCTCACTCTGAAGGCAGCACAGAAGTAAGGGTGGCAATACTGTGCCCCCCTGCAACTCCCTTTTGGGTCAGGACCCCCAGTTTGAGAAATGCTATTCTTCCCCATGAAATCTAGTATACTATACGGTAAAAGCACACAAAATATCAGATATCACGGGGGGAGACGAGATTTCATGGCCCATGATGCGTTTTTCATGGCTGTGAATTTGGTAGATCCCTGCCTATGAGCCCTGTGGGTTCAAGCACCACTGGATGTCCTGCCCATGGAGGTCCTGACTGGCAGAGCCTATCGCATTCCCTCATTGGACCACAGATGCTATTTAAGGCCTAGGGGAAAGAACTGGAGATTGTTTGTGAAACTAGGTGGATCCCTGATTTGCTGCTTAAAACAGACCCTGCTGCACACTCCTGCTCTCTTGCCCTGCTCCTGATACCTGGCCTCAGTTCCTGGTCCCCTGCTCCACTCCTGACATCTCACCCTGCCTTGGTTCCTGGTCCCCTGCTCTGCTCCTGACATCTAGCCCTGTTTCTGTTCTACTAACCCTACTTCGACTGGCTCATGTGGTGCAGCTCATTGACCCTTGACTCCTACAGGGAGACACTGATACAAGTCACAGCTTCTTGCCTTGACCCTCTAGACTGATCTAGCCCATGCTCTTGAGTCCCCTCCAACCCAGACCCTGGCCTCAACGTATACCCCCATAGCTGGGATCCTGGCAGTCAAAGGGAAATAAATTGGATATCCAAATCTCATGATTATCCCAGTCTAAAGAACCAGAGCATCAGAGCCCAAATTTACTGATGCTCTGTTTATTTCATTCCAGTTCTAGATACTTATCCTCCTGGAAGTGGAAGCCTATGTCTTGACATCAAATTGTGCCCCTAGTAGCACAAACAGCTAGTTTACTGAGAGGAATAACAGTAGTATCTTCTGATTCAGCCTCAGGAGGCCTGGGCGAATTGCTATAGATTATATTTGAGCAATCCAGGTAATAAAAAGATGGCTTTTGTTGTATCTGAACCTTTGCTGTTAAGGCATAGTTATTCTGTCTTTCTTATTTCAGTCTCTATGCCCTGATTACCAGGGAAATCATAGCCAGGATAAGTACTGTTAGAAACTAGTATGGGTATAGTTTGGAATCTCATTTTTCTTTATGTCACCTGTTGATGCCTCATCTTAAGTCTGTTATATACAAGCAAAGGGATAGGCTACGTTAGTTGAAAAAATAAACTGTATAGAGCTAAGGATACTTGACACTTATAGAGCACTGTTTATCCAGGAATCTTAAAATATTTTACAAACATGAAGTCAGCTTCACATCACCTAGCAGAAGGGGTTAATATACCCCTTTCACGGATGTTTACAGAAATTTCGGGACTTGCCCAAGTTCATTCTGTGAGTCATTAGCATAACTGGGAATAGACTCCATCACTCCTGTTTCCCCGTGCTCTGTTGCAACCATCCCATGTTCCATGGAATAGACCAATTTCACATAGTACTGCACATTGAAAAAAAATCAAATGCAACGTTTTCCTTTTAAAATAAATTACACTTTAATAATGATAATAGCAGAGTCAAAAGAGGAGATAAATCATGGGGAAGAACTGTAGATGTTGGGTTTTTTTTCTCCTCGTTAACATCCCCAGAGGAAATATCTGCATTGTAAGTTTTCAGATGCTGTTGCACCTCATGTTGTCCCATAATTAAAACCTGTTTTACTATCCCTTCCAGTTTGCAACAGATATTGCAGTTAGTGGAAGCTGCAAGAAATATATCCCTTCAAGTGCCCATGACTTGGGGTGTAGGGTATATGCACTGCAGAATGTGCACTTGGGTGTAGGGTATATGCACTGACCCAATGTGATTTTTTTTGGTCCCTGGATGGAGCCAGAGTTTAAACTGGTATGTGTCTGTGACCAGAATGAAATAAAAATGAGGGAGAGGATGAAACCTGGTGCCTTCAAACAGCCCAGTTGTAAATTGTTGTTGCATGAGGTACAAAAGAACTCAAAAGGAGAGCACCAGGGTAAACTGTGAAGGTGGAGGATGGTCTTGTGATCGAGGCCCTGAATTAGACTGCAGGAGACCTGAGGACTATTTCTGGCTCTGTTATTGGCTGTCTATGTGAAGTTCGGTAAGACACTTCATCTCGGTCTGTGCCTCAGATTGCAGTCTCTAAAATGGGCATCGTAGCACTTCTTTTGTCTGATTAGATTGTAAATGCTTTGGGGCAGGGAATGTCTCTATGTGTTTGTACAGAGTTCACCTCATTGGAGATGTTACTATATTACAAATGATAACCATAGTAACTCTCCAAAGTGTTAACTTTATAATTTCATAGTTAACTTTTTTGTATTTTGTAGGGACAGAAATAAACAGTAATGTTCTTAGGCTAGGATTATCTAAGGATCCTAAAGGAATTAGATGCCCAACTCCCTCCCCTAACTACCTTAGGTTAGTTCTGAAAATGTCAGCCTTAATTCTCTTCCTGACTTGACTCTGATTAACCATGTCCTAGGCTCATAAACTGGATGAAATCAGAGGGCTGCTTCCTGTGCATGAACACACCAAATGATCAAGATCACCAGCTGGGTTTTCCCAACTTTAAGCACTTTTAGGGATCACTCTTACCCTTTGATGCATATAATGTACATAATTCCCATTAACATTTATGTGTGTTACGTGCACACTTGGAGGGGGGAGCAGCCCTCTACATCTGTGTATCTCTAATTGCTATCGGACATATATTACACGTTACTTTATCAAGCAACACAGGGGACAATGGAGAGAGGATGAATCACAAACTCTTAGCTCCTTCCACATAACATATGAGGTGGTGAAAGACAGAGAAGCAGAGAATTTGTTTGAAGGGGTGGGGGCAGGGCACTGTGGGAAAGGAACTGCTTCCCAACATGAAGACAGACAAGGATGGAGGACAGGAAGAAATGTGATATTTGGGAGCGTAGGGGCTAGTCTAAAGAATATGTTTGTAATTGATCATTTGGATTTCCTTTGTAGTATACAACCAAGGCATGCTGCTGAGGCTGATTAGCAACAGAAGCAAGACACTCAACCCTTTTTTTTTTCTTTTCTTTTTTTTTTAAATCTCCTTCCCTTCCCACAGGAGGATTGGAAGCTGCTGTGCTACTTTCCAGTGACCTTGCATTAGGCTGCAGGGAGGAGAAATACACACAGCACAGGCAGGCTTAAAAAGTGAATCCCTTTATTTGAGGGTGTAATAGACAAGGAAAAAGAATGCTAGGGTAGTGCAAAGGGATCTTTTGGCCTGAACACAGGACTGGCAGCCACAAGCTCCTGTGTCCTAATACCAACTCTGGCTTCTTCTGTAGCCTTAGGCAAGTAAATTCACCTTCATTTTCACCTGTTATTTCATTCTGGCCTTGCCTTCTTCCATCCTGCCAGGTGCTGGCCCCTAGACAGCACAGTACTTATGCACATGCCTAGTTGTAAACACAAGTAGTCCCATTGACTTCATCTACAGAAGAAAATGGTTTCACTGGGAGTATCCAAGTGCTTTAGGAACAATTCAGAATGCTGAGCACCTTACAGCGTCCAGCCCTCAAAGATATTTGCCCTTTCGGCCCAATGCTATTAGGTTTTGAGTGGCCTCTGAGCTGTTTAGCATGCTCAGCTTCCCCACTGAAGTCGTTCAGAATTGCACATGCTCAGTAACTCATAGGCTTGGGTCCTAAGTAATAAGCATTATTGTTATGAGATGGATAGATCATATAGGGTCAGATCCAAAGCCTATAGAAGTCAGTGGGAAGACTCTCATTGACTTGACTGGACTTGGATCAGGCCCATACAGATCAGACAGGAATAGAATGTGTATACAGTAATAATGACCCGGGGTCACACTGTGGTCACTCTGTATCATATCACTGGCACAAACCAGCCCTAATGTTAGTGTGGTTGCCAAGGGGTGAACATCCCACTTGAAGAGGGATCCTCCAGTGGTATTGGCTCCTACAATCAGCCTCCCAACTGCCAGCATAAGGAAAGTAGCTCCGACAAACAGGGTGTGGCTAAGGCCTCTGCACACCGACAATCAATACCCCTGCCACTATAAGAGCACCGTGGGGCCATTGGCAGCCAGTGTACATTAGAGTTTTGAAAGTTGCTCTGCAATTTATATCCGGGAACCAGCTCAAAGCACAGCTTTGTTTAGGCCTGGGGCAGATACAAGAGACTTTGGACCCCCTCTCTTCCAAGACACACACTGTGCATCTCAGCCATATCCACCACGTGTAGTGCCAATAATTGCACTGAGGTCAACAGTGATGGGATAATGGTGGCATGTGATTCGGTGAATTTATACACCCTCATGTAAACAGCGGAAGCAGATTTTCCCGGAGTGTAATAGGGAACTGTAATAGGGCAACCACGAGCCAGTTGCTAGACCGCTTAATACATGTGCTATGCTTAACAGCACAAGTGGCAGTCTGCAGATGCCTGAGACTGGTTTCAAATTAAAGAATAGAAAGTTCCGTTGCGCAGCAAAGCAGGCAACATGCATCCAATGGCAGAGGAAGAGCCCTCTCTGTTTTAATGATGTGTTATTACACTACCTTCTCTTGGAGATCTCTTTAGTTTTCTGACGTTAAATATGATACATAAGGGGACTAGATTGAAGCACATTAATTGCCTTATTCATCACATCATTAAAATTATAGGTCTTGCTACGGAGTAGCTGTGGTGTCTTCTTGTGTTTCTGGTATACATCATTAATAAAAGCACTCCTGTTAGTGGTATGCAAGATGTACTTTCTAAATAACTGCACAGTGATTTGGGGCTCACTTATGCAACATATTGCTACAAACTATTGTAATACCCCTGGCGCTTGCTTAAACTCCTCGGGCTGGTGATGGAATTAATGAGGCTGCTGCTGCTGCAGTAGGCTGAGCACGCTCAGTTCCTTTACTGTTCTTTGTCTGCAGTGAGGCTCTTGTCTTTCAGGGCTGGCTGCCACTCTGTCTCCAGGGCTGATCCTAGAATCAGATAATGAACCGCATATCAGTGCAGCAGAGGGGGTGGGGACGGGAGAAGACTTATTATTCCTTCACTCTCAAACAAAACAAAATCATTGAACTGTCAGGGTCATTAAGGACCCTGGGGTTGCCATGGAAACGACCTTTGGGGGTTTATGGCTGTTAATGCATGAGTGACTGGCTGTATTATGTGTGTGGGGAAAGGGTCATAGTTTTGTTGGTGGCTTCTAAAAAACCGGGATTGGATGGCTGGCGTTCAAAAAGAAATAGCTGTGCTCCATGGTGTGACTAACTATTTGGGATGTAGCAGGCTTGGAGGAGGGAGGGGGAAAGCTTTACTGACAAATATTTAGACAGATACATAATTGCGTGTGGATTTCTTATTATTGGTAATGCAACTTTATTTCCAACTTTTAGGAGATAGAGTCAGATTTCCTATGCTGTCTCGGGATATTTACAAAATCATATACAAGTAATTTTGTTTCAGAGAAATTATTTTGGGATCACCCTGCAAAGCAATGCCTTGAGCAGGACCCAGGGATCAACAGTATTAGGACTGCTGGAGCCTCTGATCCAGAAAGGAAGGATGCGCTTTTGCTAAGTCACTGGATCAAGGACTAAGAAGACCTGGGTTTAGTGCCTCGCTCTGACACTGACTTCCCGCATGACTTTGGACAACTCATATAATCTCTCTGGGTGAAATCTTGGACCCATTAAAGTCAATGGCAAAACACTTCACAATCAATTTCAGTGGGGGCCAAGATTTTACCCTCTGTGTCTCAGTTCCCCATCCATAAAATTGGGGATAATGATACTTTCTGACATCAAAGGGGTATTTTAAGGATAACACATTAATGAACCTGAGACACTCAAATACTGTGATGAAAGTATGCAGAAAGAGAGGATCAAAGTGGAGTTACACCAGAGATCAATTTTGCCTTAAGCTTTCAGGTGGAAGCCTTCTTGGCCTTTTGCTTTACCAGCTCCCTCTGCTGGTTGCTTAACAAAGTTAATATTTGTCTTCGGTAGAGACTAACATGCTTGTCTTTGCTGGACACTTGAAAAGCTAAAAGGGCAGATGAATGGCAGCAATAGTAGAGGGAACAAATTGAACCTAATATGAAGGAATGTTTGAAAACGTGATGACGCCATCTTGAAGGCAGTCCTGGTGAGGAAACACCACCCTAGATATCAGAAATAGAGGGGGAAATACGTGATAAACAACTAATATTTATTTTGTAGTTGGTAGTAATATCCTTTAGTTTTCACTTTTCGACTGTGAGTAATTTCAAATCTCTGTTCCTGTAGAAAGCTACATGTTCTGAGTGGGTCAGGTTCTGTGCTCTGTTACACCCTAGTACTGAGAAAACTAATGGGGTTGTATGGGTGTAGAATTTGACTTACTCTATGTTAACACAATCCAGTGGTTAGGGTGCTAGTTTGGGAGACCTGAATACAATTCCTCCCTTCTCCACAGATTTCTTCTGTGACATTGGGAAAGTCTGTGCTTCTATTCCTCTGTTAAATAAGGATAATAGAACTTCTCTGCCTCACAGGGTATTGTGAGGATAGAAACATTAAAGACCGTGAGGTGCTCAGATACTATGCTGACGCGGGTCAAGATAGATCGGTATTCTGTGAACATGGGTTCTTTCTGACCTTTCAAAGTCTGTCCCCTCACTGAAGTCTAGGATTCCACCCTCGGGTAGCTGGTGCACTATAAATAGTAGAAAAGACTTGAAAAATACCGTCTAATTTATTGAATTAGCATGATCACTTCAGAGCTCATGGTCTCTTGCAATTACAGCAGTAAAAACACTTTTCTGTTAGAAGTGGGAGTTTTTACTCAAGGAGATTAAGGAGATAGCTCTATCATTAGAGAATTGAATGTGTTTGATCTGCCAGAGATCTGTAATAGTTTAAAGGTTATGCAATTTCATTTTCAGATACAAATTTTCTTGGCAAATGAAGTTATATAAACAATCCTGAATTAGAAGAGGTTGATATAAGAATTCGGGAAAGCTAAAGAATTTGAAAGCTAATAGAAATGAATGTATTTTCTTTGCTGCTTGTTTGATTGGCTGTTGGGCTAAGGGTCATTTAAACAAGCTATGGATAAAGATTTTTGGAGATAGCAAAACTAGGCTTCCTTTTCATTACAGACACTTATGGATCCTTATGTGAGACTTGGTAGTTTAGGATTTCAGGCTTACTTGAAAACACGGTCTTCAGTTTCATTTCACAAGGATTTTGTACCCTTTGATACTGAGCTGCAAATAAACTCCAAAGATTTAAAAGTCAGTGAAAGTCAATCAAAATCAGAGTTTCATTTGTTTTGATGCAAAACTGTAAATTGGCGCAAATCTCCTTGATACTAAGCCCAGGTTCCCTCAGAAGGTTTGCAAGACATAGTAAACATCCTGGTGAACCTAGGATGGGTCTCAAGTTTTTGATGAAACCTGAAACCAGGTGACTCTCCTACAGTTTTTGGTTCCATTGTAAACATTCTTCACAGCTCTGGTAATTAATTCAGTTTTGTCACAGGGTATAGGAAGTGTCTAGATAGCTCACAAAGAAGGCTCCTTCCAATCAAAATAACTTCTTATCCAGTTCATTTCACGCCAACTCATTAAATGCATTTTCTATTGATATTTCCCTGGGCATAGATCTTACAGTTCCTCTGCATGCTTTGGGAGCCAGGGAGGTGGGATAACATAGTGCAACCATTACTTTGCTCTCCATCAGACTGAAAATACCAGCTCAGCTAAGAAAAGTGCATGGATCCTGATCTTGAAGTCTTTACATAAATTTTTTCTCAGTCTTCATGCACTCAGAATTCCCACTGATCTCCACAAGGAACAAAAATGGCAAGAATTTACAATGCGACTTTTTTTAACCTGGAAAATATAAATATGGCCACATTGTACAAATTCTATTTAAGTATTTATGGGTGTTTGGGGATCAAAAATATTTCCAGCATAGAAACAAGCACCTAAATCAGACAGTTTCACTTCTGCCTGTGCCATGGCGATTTAAAAAAAAAATGTATGATGGATTTGTCTCTTACCAGATATCTATTGCTTGCCAGGTGTTGAGGGAACCAAATTATTCTGAAATGGCTTACTATTTAGTTAGAAATCACTTTTACAAGTTAGGCTCCCTTCTAATGTATACATTTATTTTCTCTCTTAAGTATTGTCATCTAAATCTACACAGACACCAAAGAGTGAGAAACAGCTTTCTTTGTCCAGGTAGTTCACACACTGCCATATATTTTAACATACTAATGAGCTACAGTCTCCTCCTCTTCCTGCTGTTTCAGCATTTAAATAAATCTAGTCATAGTCTTTTGTGGGGCTTGTTTTGTTTTTATCAATAACGTTCTCAAGTCCTCTTTTCATTCAATAAAGAGAGTTTCAAATCAGGCACCCCTATCAAGGATAAAATTTGGGTCAATATAGATTAATTAGGCCCAGATCCTCAGCTATGGTGCAACTCCATTGACCTCAGCTGAACTCTGCTGATTTACACCACTTAAGGATGTAGACCTTAATTCCCATTGCAACAAACTCAGATGCTTCCTTGCCAGCCTAATGGGGAGCCATGCTAATCAATTGGTGTCTTTAAACTAGATAACATTCATTTTCTCATTGGGTCTTAGGGGATTACTTTTGTCATTTCTCCAGGTTCTGTAACTGTCTCAGATTTGCTCTGTGCCAGAGAACCTGAATTTGTATCAAATAATGCATAATTCATATGGCATGGACTGCAATTATGATCTAATTGAGGGGTATAATGTTTAAAGAAAGGATATATTATGGAGAACATTGGGAATGTCGGAAGGAAGGAAGGTTCTTCAGCTCATTGAGTCTCATTCCTTTTCATATGGTTTGCCTTAAAATAGCACTAATTGTTTCTTGAAGAACACAAGAGAACCCTAAGCTTCCCATTTCAACAACGTTTCTTGGTAGGTAACATTTCAGTTATTATTCTTCAGGGGAAAAGTAATTCAATTGTCAGGTGTGAAATTATTCCTTTCCATTTTACCCACTGTCCTACAATTTATGCTTGATTATCTACCCAGCGATATCCTTACTCTTAAAATCAGGTGTATTTCAATTAATATGCCCCTCTTAATCCTTTCTCATCCTTCAGATTATAGGAATGAAGGGTTTTACGTTATCTTCACTGCCATACCTTTTGCTCCCCTGATCAACCTAGAAGTCAAGTTTTCTCTGTACCTTCTCACATATTATAATATCTACTTTTGTTCAGATGGATTGAATGGTTACTGGTAATTTGAACAGAGTTCCTGGCCTGTCTCCATGTCTTTGAATGATGAGGACATTTAGCACCATTAAGAAAATATTTGTGTTTTTCATTTCAAGTGGCACTATGGCTGTATGTACTGGAGGAGGGGGAATCCACCCCTTCCATACAAAGCCAGTGCAATCAGGCTTTTAAATACCCTTTCCGGGGGAGTGAGGGATGAAATTCAAACATGAGCAGGAAGTCGGGAGCTGCAGTTGAGGTTCTTGACAGCTGCTACTGCAGCCCATAGACTGGAAACATGGTTGGGGACGCTCTGTGCCACTTATGCAGGGCATCAAAATAACTGTATGTGTGTAGATCCTCCCCTTTTGCTCCCTCTTTGTGCCAGTTTATTTGGATCTGAAGTGAAGTCCCCTTCTGTACCATGCAGGAATTACGGATATCTCTGCATAGTTGGTCAGACCATGACATTCTGTGCATCTCCACCACTGCATAAGCCTTCTGCACCCTACTATCAGGAAAAAAAATCAGAGTTGAAAACAAAGGTATATTTCACTTTAATTACGGGGTGGAGAGCATTTTATTCATCAGAGTATCACAACTAGGTGTGGGAGAATGGTCTCTTCACCAATTTGCAAAAAAGTCTTCAAATTCCAAAGGGACTTTTGATTCAGTTGTATTTACTCTGAAAATATTGAAACTCAACTAAAATTAATAACTGCAAAAAGCATACTTTTTCAGCTCAAATCCCCAATATTTATGCAAAAATTGTATTTTAAAAATATGAATTAAATTAGTGCTAATAAGTTACACTAGTAAGCCAAATCGGAGAAAAGATCCAATACCACGTGACTTACATAAGTATCCAACACAGCACAGATTGCATATTGCAAAAATTTGTAATCCACAATTTGAATGATTTTCAGACTAAGAATTATCAGCTCAAAAATTCACACCACAATGTGAATAACAGAGACAGTGGATAGTTTCATTATCTGCATGTGAACAATTCACTAACAGGAAGAAAACAGGCTAAATTAGCCAAATAAATTATCCATTATGAATTGTGCACTCGGCTCTAGACAGGACACAGTTTGTGCAGTGCAGGAGCTGAGGCAACAAAAGATGAAATATCTGGTTCTATCAGAAAATTGTTAGAGGTACTTTTCTGACTGTTGGGGGAGTCTCAATTAGCTGAATATTAATATAGAGATAGTTGTTCAGGTGCAGACTGACGTTCCATCTAATGTAATGTCCTGTCTTCCCCAATGGCGAGTGCTAGCTGCTTCTGAGAAATGTGTCAAACCCCATAATGCACCAAACAAAGCAACATCATTTCTTGGACTTGGTCATGGAGAATTTGTCTCTGACCCTACTTTTGTTTTTCTCAGAAACCTTCCTTGTCTTTACTATCCTAAACGAAATTCTGTTGTTAGCTAATATTTCCACGTCACTACTTACCCTCTTCTTCCAGGTCATGTATAAATATGGTGAATACCACCTGTCTCCATTTTGATGTCTGAGGCACAATGTTAACTTCTCTTTGTGCTATACTGGCAATTTTTCCCATGATATCCTCTGCTATGGTAGCTATACTATCTCGTACCTACATTTTTGTCAAAGATTTCAGATTTCTCTCAAAGGTTCCCAGATTTTTCTAATAGCTTGTGTGACGCATGACCAGAAAGGGTTAAGCATCCTGCAGGATAATTGACCCAAATTCAACCCTTAGAGCCATTTTGGTAGAAATGTTTGGTGTTTTTGTGTATTTATGTATATATTGTAAAAGGTTAACAATGTAATCAAACAGTCCATCTATGCTGTTAATTCAGAGATCAAAAGGACATATTAACATTTAGATGAACTGTAAACATAGGATATCGTTGTATTCATTTCTCTTTGAAATGTATAGCAAATCACCTGAGAATGATGAAAAATGGGCAATTGCCTTATGTTAATTGGTGTAGATAATTGTGATGGTTAGGAAATTGATATACTTCAAAAGTCCCCATAATTGCCTATTGTTTGCCAAAGGACTCCGACCTGTCACAAGAAGGCCTGAAACTGTATAAAGATGCTTTGGATCCCAATCCTTTTTACCTCAGACCTGCTTAATGCTTCATGTGGGGGGAAGCTTGAGTCGAAAGGTTGAGATCTCCAGAATCCCACTCTGGAATCACCCTGAATACAAACATTGGACTATAACAAGTGGTGTTCTTGTCCATTCTCCCTGTGGAAGGAAAAGGCCTGTGTAGAGACCGTCGAATCGTGGAAGTCAATGAATGGCTACGCAGGTGGTGTCGGAGAGAAGGCTTTGGATTCTTTGACCATGGGATGGTGGTCCAAGAAGGAGGAGTGTTAGGCAGAGATGAGTTCCACCTAACGAAGAGAGGGAAGAGTATCTTTGCAAGCATGCTGGTTAACCTAGTGAGGAGGGCTTTAAACTAGGTTCACCGGGGGAAGGAGACCAAAGCCCTTAGGTAAGTGGGGAAGTGGGATACTGGGAGGAAGCACGAGCAGGAGCGCACGAGAGGGGCGGGCTCCTGCCTCATACTGAGAAAGAGGGACGATAAGCGAGTTATCTCAAGTGCCTATGCACAAATGCAAGAAGCCTGGGAACAAGCAGGGAGAACTGGAAGTCCTGGCACAGTCAAGGAATTATGATGTGATTGGAACAACAGAGACTTGGTGGGATAACTCACATGACTGGAGTACTGTCATAGATAGCTATAAACTGTTCAGGAAGGACATGCAAGGCAGAAAAGGTGGGGGAGTTGCACTGTATGTAAGGGAGCAGTATGACTGCTCAGAGCTCAAGTATGAAACTGCGGAAAAACCTGAGAGTCTCTGGATTAAGTTTAGAAGTGTGAGCAACAAGGGTGATGTCGTGGTGGGAGTCTGCTATAGACCACCGGACCAGGGGGATGAGGTTGACGAGGCTTTCTTCTGGCAACTCACAGAAGTTACTAGATCGCAGGCCCTGATTCTCATGGGAGATTTCAATCACCCTGATATCTGCTGGGAGAGCAATACAGCGGTGCACAGACAATCCAGGAAGTTTTTGGAAAGTGTAGGGGACAATTTCCTGGAGCTCTTCTTAACCTGCTGCTCACAAATTGGGACAAATTAGTAGGAGAAGCAAAAGTGGATGGGAACCTGGGAGGCAGTGACCATGAGATGGTCGAGTTCAGGATCCTGACACTGGGAAGAAAGGAGAGCAGCAGAATACCGACCCTGGACTTCAGAAAAGCAGACTTTGCCTCCCTCAGGGAACTGATGGGCAGGATCCCCTGGGAGAATAACATGAGGGTGAAAGGAATCCAGGAGAGCTGGCTGTATTTTAAAGAATCCTTATTGAGGTTACAGGGACAAACCATCCTGATGTGTAGAAAGAATAGTAAATATGGCAGGCGACCAGCTTGGCTTAACAGTGAAATCTTTGCTGATCTTGAACACAAAAAAGAAGCTTACAAGAAGTGGAAGATTGGACAAATGACCAGGGAAGAGTATAAAAATATTGCTCGGGCATGCAGGAGTGAAATCAGGAAGGCCAAATCACATCTGGAGTTGCAGCTAGCAAGAGATGTTAAGAGTAACAAGTAGGGTTTCTTCAGGTATGTTAGCAACAAGAAGAAAGTCAAGGAAAGTGTGGGCCCCTTACTGAATGAGGGAGGCAACCTAGTGACAGAGGATGTGGGAAAAGCTAATGTTCTCAATGCTTTTTTTGCCTCTATCTTCACGAACAAGGTCAGCTCCCAGACGACTGCACTGGGCAGCACAGCATGGGGAGGAGGTGACCAGCCCTCTGTGGAGAAAGAAATGGTTCGGGACTATTTCGAAAAGCTGGACGTGCACAAGTCCATGGGGCCGGATGCGCTGAATCAGAGAGTGCTAAAGGAGCTGGTGGATGTGATTGCAGAGCCATTGGCCATTATCTTTGAAAACTCATGGCGATCGGGGGAAGTCCCGAACAACTGGAAAAAGGCTAATGTAGTGCCCATCTTTAAAATAGGGAAGAAGGAGGATCCTGGGAACTACAGGCCAGTCAACCTCACCTCAGTCCCTGGAAAAATCATGGATCAGGTCCTCAAGGAATCAATTCTGAAGCACTTAAAGGAGAGGAAAGTGATAAGGAACAGTCAGCATGGATTCACCAAGGGCAAGTCATGCCTGACTAATCTAATTGCCTTCTATGACGAGATAACTGGCTCTGTGGATGAGGGGAAAGCAGTGGATGTGTTGTTCCTTGACTTTAGCAAAGCTTTTGACACGGTCTCCCACAGTATTCTTGCCAGCAAGTTAAAGAAGTATGGGCTGGATGAATGGACTATAAGGTGGATAGAAAGTTGGCTAGATTGTCGGGCTCAAAGGGTAGTGATCAATGGCTCCATGTCTAGCTGGCAGCGGTATCAAGTGGAGTACCCTAAGGGTCGGTCCTGGGGCCGGTTTTTGTTCAATATCTTCATAAATGATCTGGAGGATGGTGTGGATTGCATCCTCAGCAAGTTTGCAGATGACACTAAACTGGGAGGAGAGGTAGATACACTGGAGGGTAGGGTTAGGATACAGAGGGACCTAGACAAATTAGAGGATTGGGTCAAAAGAAATCTGATGAGGTCCAACAAAGACCAGTGCAGAGTCCTACAGTTAGGACGGAAGAATCCCATGCACCACTACAGACTAGGGACCGAATGGCTAGGCAGCAGTTCTGCAGAAAAGGACCTAGGGGTTACAGTGGACGAGAAGCTGGATATAGGGGGTGGGATAGCTCTGTGGTTTGAGCATTGGCCTGCTAAACCCAGGGTTGTGAGTTCAATCCTTGAGGGGGCCATTTAGGGATCTGGGGCAAAAATTGGGGATTGGTCCTGCTTTGAGCAGGGGGTTGGACTGGATGATCTCCTGAGCTCCCTTCCAACCCTGATATTCTATGTTCTTCACTTAATGAGTCAACAGTGTGCCGTTGTTGCCAAGAAGGCCAATGGCATTTTGGCATGTATAAGTAGGGGCCAGCAGGTCGAGGGACGTGATCGTTCCCCTCTATTCGACATTGGTGAGGCCTCATCTGGAGTACTGTGTCCAGTTTGGGGCCTCACAGTACAAGAAGGAGGTGGAAAAATTGGAAAGCATCCAGCAGAGGGCAACAAAAATGTTTAGGGGACTGGAACACATGATTTATGAGGAGAGGCTGAGGGAACTGGGATTGTTTAGTTTGCGGAAGAGAAGAATGAGGGGGGATTTTATAGCTGCTTTCAACTACCTGAAGGAGGGTGGAGGGGTTCCAAAGAGGATGGATCTAGACTGTTCTCAGTGGTAGCAGATGACAGAACAAGGAGTAATGGTCTCAAGTTGCAGTGGGAGAGGTTTAGGTTGCATATTAGGAAAAACTTTTTCACTAGGAGGGTGGTGAAACACTGGAATGCGTTACCTAGGGAGGTGGTAGAATCTCCTACCTTAGAAGTTTTTAAGGTCAGGCTTGACAAAGCCCTGTTTGGGATGATTTAATTGGGGATTGGTCCTGCTTTGAACAGGGGGTTGGACTGGATGACCTCCTGAGGTCCCTTCCAACCCTGATATTCTATGATTCTATGATAACCTATGAACTAATTCTGAAAGAATTCTGCAACCACAATGCTCACCATCTGTGCTATGAATCTGAACCTCAATGGATTGAACTCATGCCTGTATGTATACTGATCTTTTAACCAATACTCTCTCTCTTTTCTTTTTTAATAAATTTTAGTTTAGTTAATAAGAATTGGCTGTAAGCGTGTATTTGGGTAATATCTGGAGTATTCATTAACCTGGGAGGTAATGTGTCCGATCCTTTGGGAGTGGTAGAACTTTTTTATATGATGAATTAGATTTTCAGTAATCCTCATCATATTTGACTTGAGTGTCTGGGTGGAGGCCTCAGGCTGGGTTGCTTTAACCGTACTGTGTTGTTGACTTCTGGGTAACCAGTGAGGCATTTTTGAAGCTGTTTTGTGCTGGCTTGATAAATCTAAGTATTGGAATATCCACCAACTTTGGAGATTGTCTGCCTCATTCTTTGCAGTTCACCCTAATTGAGTGACCTCACCTGGATCCCCTGGGACTCCGGCCACAGCTTGTTTTAAGTGTTCCTAGCCCAACTTACTGTCAAGTCCCTTCCTTTCCACTTCACTACTTGATCTATTCCAGCCACACTACTAACAATGGGCTTGATCCAAAGTTTGTGGAAGTCAATAGAAATATTCCCATTAATGTCCATGGGCTTTGGACCAGTGTCTATGTGCTTAGTGTCAGAATGTCTCCAACCACTTACCCATGATGGCACATCCTCTCTCTCTTCTCCTTGCATGGCCACTGTGACTACTTGCTTCAATTGGATTAACTGGTTGCTGGAGGCAGTCAAATTTCTGTTCAGACAGCCTTAAAGTAAAACATGGCACAGTCCACAGGGCCTTCTTCATTGCCTTAACGTTTCTGAACTGATTTTATTCAAACTTGGTTTGCTTTGTAAAACTCTCAACTGTCAAACCAGGGCTGGAGACTGGCACTGCATTTTGTATGCTATTATCAGTTGTATTATTTGGCAAGTAATTTAGAGTGATATAAAGAGATATTATACTTTGAGGCAAGGCACCTTCCTGCCTTAGGTCTGCACCATGATATCATCCTATCAGCACAAAGCCCAGCATTGTGAAGTCAGCAGTGGGAAGTATTTCCTGTCCTGTGGTGTATTTAATAGAAGGGAATTGGGAGGTTATAAAGTTCTTTCTTTCTTTCTGTTGCAAGATCCAGTGTAAATTGTCTTACTTAAAAAAATAGCTCCCCTATTAAAGGAGTTGGATTTTTTTTATTTTGTTTGGTTGATTAAACTTGAGTACAGATTGAAAATGATAAAGTTCTGATAAAAATGGATTAGGTATATTAAACAAAGCAATGTTCCATCTATCCCAGTTGAATAGGGACTCAGGAAGTTTGCAAGGAGAAAGAGTGGGAACTTTGAGCATCTCTAGGAATTTAGCTGAGAGAGACTGGAGTAGAAAGCAGAGGATTCATGGGTCTAATGATGTTTGGTGTTGAAGGATTGCAGTGGAATATTTTGTGGAGTTGATTGCATCAGCTGCTGTATTGCTAACTCTGCTTCTCAGAACCAGACTGTACACTTCTTCTTTCCCTGCTGAAAGATGATTAAATTAGGGTAGTTTCCAACTTTGTCCTCACAAAGCCATCAGGCAAAGACCTGGGGCAGCCTTGGAAAATCAGAGCCCACTGCAGACATGGAACAGAACAATTTCACAGAAATTCCAATAGTGATATATCTGTATATAATACACACACACATATATAAAAATAATTCAATTATCTATCTATCTATCTATCTATCTATAACTATGTAACTATATATGTGTGTGTGTGTGTATTATATACAGATATATCACTACTGGAATTTCTGTGAAATTGTTCTGTTCCATGTCTCTGGTGGGCTTTGATTTTATGTATATAATACATACAGAGAGAGAGAGAGAGAGAGCAGGGCCATTTCCCAGCCTCTGTTTGGGGAGGGAGGTGGAGGTGTGTATGTGTGTGTGTATATATATACACACACCCCAACCAGAGGTATGTAGTTAATTATTCCTATATATATAAACTACAAACCTCCTCTCATTCTCCCACTCTGAATTCTGACATGACTAACACAGAACAGATTGCACATCAGAATAGTGTGTGACAGCTAAGGTCTGTGGAGTAAAATATCTCCCATGAGGGACACAGGTGAAGATCTTTCTTTGGGTCTAGTTGCTGTTTTGAATCTAGAGGGTTCACCCTCTGATGTCAGTCCAATCTGTACCAGCAGGGTGATTCTAAGTGTGGGGAGTCATACCCTCTTAGGGAGGATAGACAGCAGCGCCCAGTTACATAGAGCAAGTGGCTGGGGAGTGGCCCCGCTGTCTACTACAAAGGATCTAGCCCTGTGATGTTCAGGTCACAGTAGGGGGAAAAAACTAGCTCTTTGTCTCTAAGGGCACCTGGGCTTAGTGCAGTGTAAGAAGAGTGAGAGGGAAGAGCCTCAGGGAAACCATTGCAAAGAAATACTCACTTCAGGAAGGGAATAAATATGCAGTTTCATCAATACTCCTGACTCAGTCCTCCCTCTTGAGGTCTTTGCTAGACCACTCTGTGAGGAAGCAATATGGCACCTATCAAGCTGGCAGGCCAGCTATTTGATCACATCTTTTTGGGGAAGCCTGGGAGAAACTATGGTGTCCCTGCTGCCTAGATTCAAAGCTGTATGGTCTGGGTGTGACATGCAGAGGCTCATCAGAGTGTTAACAAGCAAATTAGATGCTATAGAGATTTGTCCTGCTATTGAGTGTTAGTTTCGTGATGCTGGATGCCCTGTACATTCAGCAATTTAAAATACCTCCTGAATTTTTTATCTCTTGCAGCCTGGCTTGTTTTCAAGAACTCACAATGTCTCAAGTATCAGACCAAGTCTAAAGTCTGTATGTACGATTGTAAGAAATACCAGTTTGCATGATATTATCAATTGTATCGTTTGACAAACCGTTTAGAGAGGCATGAAAAGATGCCATACATTGAAGCATGTCAGTTTCCTCTTTTAGCTCTGCATCATGTCATCTATCAGCGCAAAGCGAAGCACTATGAAGTCAGTGGTGAGATCAGCACAGTCTCTGAGGCGGTATCAAGATTGTGACACGTGGTTCTGGATGCTGGCCTCCCTTTCTGGATGGGACTGGAGGGCTCATTACAATGGGTACAGAGCAGCTCCCTGCACAGGCTCCTGGCGGTAGGGAAATACTATATTTAAGACATGAGCATAAGGGGGCAGAACTAAACATGAAATTTCAATCTTAACTCTGCAGTTTCCTTCTACTCCCCCAAAACTATTACACGTACAATTATGAATAGAAATAACTATGAAAATATAAATTAGGTGTAGCATTAATTTGGCCCTTTAAGAGTTGGTAAACAATAGCTTCAGACACCAATAATTGCAGGCATTTAAACAAAAACTTTGAAAAATAATTTCTCAGCAATGGAAAATATCATCAATTAAAAAAATTCACTATATTTTTCAGTGTATTTGAATATTTGTAAATACTTTTTTGAAAGGATGGTTATAGACCGTGATCTCCATCCCAGCCATGTCTAGTCTCCTTTTTTGAAATGACTGCTTTAGAGTTTATATTCTTCTTTTTATTTTTCCTTTTAATATTTCAAAACCTTTTTCTTCTTCCTTGTTTTGTTTTTATCTGTTGCTTGTTGTACAGGCTATGTCAGCTTTAACCATAACTTAAAGAAGTTTTGCTCTGGGTATTTCCATAGTTTAACTTTAAAGTGTTTGCAGCCTGCATAAGTAGTAAGGTAGGCAGACAGCAGAACACCTTGTGCAGGTCCTAAGCCCTGGCAGGCAATGCAATCAGATGTATTAAGGAGTTTTTTAGGGCACTGTGATCCATGGGGAGCCAGGGAATGTTTGACCCCAGATTCACAAGTCCCCAGTCAATTTCTGAGAATCAGCCACTCCCATTGCTCTTTCTGTTTGTGTGTATACCCCACACTTACACAGTGTGGCTGTTTGTCCTCAGCTAATGGCTGGACTACAAAGAGGATTATGACTCTGCTACAGCCTTTGAAGTAGTGGAGAGGAGTCTTTTAGCTCAAGAAGTAGATGACCATGCTTTTAGATCCAGAGTTCCCACGTTCCTGTAGACAACAACTGTCTTGTAGGGGCATTGCATTACATGTGTATATAAATAATCAAGTACATGACACATGTGCAGTCCTCTCACATCACTGACTTATGCCAGCCAATGAAAATGCAGCATACAAATTAAGCCCAATCACCACCATTCCTCTCCAGTTCTCTGTGATGTCACAAGGATACTATTTAACAATGACCTGAATTATTGTTCTGGTCCTGACTATAATCATAATAATTAGATACAAGAACATTCATAACTTTGCTTAATTGCATACATAATTTCTTCAAATATAGCTTACTGAGAGGGTCGAACAGGCAAAAGAGCAATGCTATTGAGTTGGGTGTTAGGCCTCACTTCACTTAGCTTGACTGTTAGTAGGGTTAGTAAGAAGCCCTTTGTTATCCAGAGGAGTATGGAAAAAAGTGAGATACTCCCAGAAAAATTCTTAAAGAGCCTGTTTTTAATTGTCATTCATGAAGAAATTAACAGGTTTACTTGTCAATTCCCAGAAAAATCATTGAGTAGTTTATTTTACATCGAAAATTATTCAAATAATTTCTGTAATTACAAACAAGCACACAAACAAATGCTGTCTGTTTTGGGCAGATGCACTAGGGTTCTAGTCCTCCAAAGAACTGTGCATGTGCTTAACTTTACACATGGGAGTAATTCCATTGAAAGTCAATAGGATGGCTCACGTGCCTAAAGCTGAGTGTTTGCATAAATCTGGTCTGAGGCCTAGACTCAACAAAAAGTGCAAAACTCAACTCTTTATTAGCAACGGAGTCACAACCTGCATAATGTAATACTTTGGAGCTAGTGGCTAGTTCCTATGCAAATGAAATTGTCATGCCGTGCCTGTGCAAGCAAGAGTATTTAACTCTATCAAGACTCTTTATTGGGAGCATTGTTTCCTATTTTCAGCATAACTGGTTCAAAATAAAGTAACGAGATCAACTGGTTTTTGTTAGTAGCAATGTTCTATCATAGAGAAAATAAAAGGAAAATGTGATTGCTTCACAAAGATGGGGAGTAAATATTTTATTGTCTTTTTGTTTCAGGATTTTAGCTTTCCTAGAGATATTGATACTTTTAAAGTGTACTGTATGGTACCATGACTGACTTGTTGGATGGGCTGTCACTTCCTGTGATTCACTGATGCCCATTATAACTTTAGGTTAAAAAAACAAAACAAAAACACTAATGAACAGAAATCGGTTTACTGCTTCAGACAATAATAATTAATCTGAACTTTCCCCTAATTTATGGGTTTGTCTTCATGTACATTGCTATAGCAGCCCCAGCTGTAGCGCATTAGTGAAGACGCTCCTATGCTGATGGGAGAGCTTCTCCCATCAGTGTAGTTAATCCACTTCCTCAAGAGGTGGTAGCTATGTTAGCGGGAGAATCCGTCCCACTGTCATCATGCTGTCTACACAGGAGGTTAGGTCAGTATAACTACATCACTCTGGGATGTGGATTTTTCACAACCCTGAGCGATGTAGTTACACCAGTATAGGTCTGTAGTGTAGACCTGGCCTAAGCCAAACTGAATTCAAGCCATTCCTGAGTTTAGAGAACTGGAGTTACCTTTAATAAACGTTGTGATGCTTTGTAAGAAGCACCACCAAGAATGTGAGGGGAATGTTCTCACATTTTTTTATGGTATTCCAGGCTGGCTAAGATCAGACTTTTCCCAGATATTTCTAATGTTTCCTGATTACATGACATTTTCAGACTCACAGTCAAAGTGGTTTACTTTAGCTATTGTTGGAACTGAATCACCAAAGGGAAGATTGTTAGTTTGCAATCTAGTCTGGAGGATGGGTACCATGTTGTTGCGCTGCTGTAGCCTGTGAGGGAGCTTTGACTCTCCTTGGGTCACAATCTACCTTCTGGTCTCCTCATGGCTCCTGGAGGGCATTATCTGTCACACCATATACTCCCCAGTGTGCTGGTTCATGTCCTTGGGAGCATTAGAGAGGATGGAGTAAAGTTACCCTCCACGGCTATTCTTTCATGCCTATCTGAATGAGCGTGGAATGAAATGACGTTGTGGATCTGCTACCCCAGCATGTAGGAAGCAGTGATATAGCACACCAGCACAAGTGAGTAAGGAGGCAATTACTTAACATCCCCTAGCACCCTTGTGCAGGACAGGCCTCAATGTGTCTCTCCAATTTTTTTAAGGTTGCCCATTAAAGCTAGTAAACTAGAAAGACATATGCCACAATAGGACCTGACTTGAACTTTTGGGGCTGTTCTTTACCCACCCAAATGCTTGGCTTGCCTCCATTCTCTTCTCTAGGCCAGGCTTCCTGGTCAGAGTACATCTCCCCTTATATACCATGGTATCCTCTCTGGGTGAGGAGTCATGGCAGTCACATAGCTGCAGTACACCACAACATAGTCCAGCTGGGGAGCCTAGCTGGGAGATGAGACTAATACATTCAAATTATAGGCATGAGGCACCATAGCCGCAATTCAGAATTGCAATATTTTGGTTTTCAGCTGTAATATATCAGTTTTCTGGGGTTCTGTTTTTACACATATAAATATTCCATGGAAATCAGACACTTTTCAAGAAAATGTCATTTAGTTGAAAATCCAATTTCCGCTGAAAAACAGTTTTGATGGAAAGTTTTCATTAACAGCCCTCAATGGGATCCTTCATGTCAGTAAGGGTTACCTGCATGAGTAAATACTGTAGGATTGGCCCCTGAGAATGATTCACTTGAAGATATGTTTATCTCATTAGGTTTAAATGACGCCAGCAAGGGGGCCAAGGTAGAACTTGGATTGGAGGCTGTCTGAAGCCCTAGGTAATAGTTTAATCTATGGAGAACCTGTGCTGGTTTTAACGTCAGCATTACATACAGTTTTATTCCCCAGAGTAAAGAATATATTGTTTTCCTAAGAACAGAAAAGTGGGCAGTAAGTGAGAATAAAGTGAATGACTGGATACAAAGACGGCGCTTAATTCAAAATAGCAAATACAATTTAATAAGCAGCTAAACTATGATCATTTTTATTTATTGCTTTGTAAATGTATTTTAAAAGAGACTGGTTTTCCTGCACCTGGACAGGCTGCTTTAATGTATGCCACTGTTATTAGAGCTGTAATGAACAAGCAGTCCTAAGTATGTGCGCTTTAGTAAGTCTGTAGAGCTGGAAGATTAATGAGATGAGGCTGCTGAAAGGCACAGATTGTTTCACGCTTCTATAGTGCTCCTCAGCTCAGGGCTGGTTTGAAAATGTACAGCATTGTTCACTAAAGCCCATAACGGGTTTCTTGGGTCAGACAGATGTCAGAATAATCTAGTAAGGTACAGACTGTTAGAGACCATAGTGCTAACAAACAGGCAACGGGTTCAAATGTGATTTAAATTGAGTATTAAATGATTAACCCTGAGAGCAATTACTCTGCAGAGGAGTAATCTCTCCCACAGATTTGTAGCACTTCCTTTCTCCCCAGGTTGCCCCAGTCATTTTCCAGGTAATACCATTACCATCTCCCAATGAAAGATCTGGTCCTGCTTTTCTCATAGCCCTCCTGAAAATGCCTCAGCCCATCCCCCTTCAAATGGTTTCCTTGCTTTCCCATGGCTAGTGTTCTCCAACAGCCTTTGCTGACTGTAATCTGGTCTTCCCATTTCCGGCATTCTGGTTCCTGATAGAACAATCCAGTTGATAATCAGCTGCAGAGAGAGAGGATTCATGAGCAACCTAGGATGAAGACTAGAGAGTATTTCTGGCAATAGTAAAGCAAGGCTTCAGGGGAGAGTCCCAACCTCCCCCAGTTTCCTGCTGCTGAAAACTCTTGGATCTCACAACAGCCACTCCCACCAGACCACCTTGCTGATCCTTAAAACAGACAGTTCCCAGGTGCTGTGCACTTGAGAGGTGGTCAGTGTCTGAAGAGTTAAATGAAAAGCATATAGCCGGAGAAGTTATCCTTGTGCATCAGTTACCTTTTCGCACTCCCCCACCCATATCTCCCATTGTTGTCTCCGTTAGACCACTAACTGGGATTTGATCTTTTTTCATTAAAATCAAACAGAGAAACATCCTTCAAGTATCATCTTTTTCAAGACCCTGACAACACAGCAAGATAAGATCTCTCTGCTACTTTTTATGTTTTTTTCTCAAACTGATTTTAAGTTAAGTCCCATGTAACAGTAAAATAGGAAAACATATGGTAAATGAAGGCAGCATATCATACAAAGAAACTACAATAATATTTTTCTGTTGGATGATGATTGATTTAATTTCCTAAAGTATACTAGGCAGTGTGTTAAGGTAATCTTATATTCACAATATCCCAGATCTCTCTATTATAGCATAAACAATTTGTCCTGCTAATTTGCGGCCAGTATGTAACTTGTGTTTGCATATATAGGTGGGTAATGGTTAATTACTAAACAGTTCTTTTTATTAGAGCTGCACAGATAGGTTGGAAACAGTTATTAAATCAGCAGTATGCACATGTTTATGAAAATCATATACATTTACAAGCATATCAATCTAATTAAATCTGTCAGCAATAATTCTGGAAAATCTAAACAAATACATTTACAAAAAATAGAGAAAGTGATTTTGAGGAAGGTCCTCCTTTGGTTTCCTTTCTAAAAAGGACAGGGGTTTTTGTTTGTTTTTTTTCCAATTGACAGTTTTGCAAAGGCTTATGCAGTGTTTTGATTTTTCATGCTGTTATATTCGTCCCAAGTGGATTTTAAGAACCCCACATTTAAAGATCTGTCTGGGCATGCGTGCATGCTTGCATTGTTTCCTAGCAGCATGGGTTTCATAGAGGCAATGCATGCCACATATTGTGATATCATCTGCGCTTGTATCCATATGTATTTAAGTGTAAACCAGATTAACCTTTCGACCTATAGCTCTGCAAGAAGACAAGACTGTTATTCAAATGGTTGCTTTGATGGATCTGTCTGAAAATGTAACCTTATTTTGTAAAATATGTTGATTTTATTTTCATTTGCAAGCTGCTTGTTAAAGAGCACTGAGAAACAGGCACCTTGACTATCTAGTATGTCCATTTTACTGAAACTTTCTGACCCATTTCAGCAAAACACATAAGCATACATGTGACGTCAATAGCAGTTAAGCATGTGATTAAGTACTTTGCTGGAAAAGGTTGGATTTAAGAATGTGCTTAAGTTTTCTATTGAATAAGGGTCTAGCAGTTTTATCTGTGATAATAATCAGAGCTGCTGAGAAAAGCATCATTATATGAATATGGCCCTATACAAGCATCTTATTCATAAAACCAATGACAAAACTGAGTATTGCCACTCTGAGTGGACACAACTGGACTTGTTATATTAAAGGACACATAGGCATACAAGCAAGAAAAATTTAAAACCTACATCATTGCTGGGGAAGTGCTAAAATGTTGGTCCAGGCAGGTGTGCATTATTCTGTTGGGCAAGTCTTACTACCTTTATATTGTATTAAAGCTTTTGCTGCATACTCGTTTTGAAATTACAAAATCTCTAATAAAGACACTATGTCCAAAATTTCCAAAGCTAGAAGCCTAAGGTTAGGCTTCTAAATTTGCAGTTAGGATTGTAAGTAACTGGCTTGATTTTCAAAAGTGCAGAGCACCCAGCAGCTCCCATTGATTTTAGTGGGACTAGTCAGGTGAGTAAAGTTTCTTATAATTAGAGCTGGGTGTAATACAGTTTTCCCATCATTGAAAAAATGTTAAGATTTTGAAATTGTATTCCTTTATTATCATTTATGTTATCATAGCACATAGGAACCCTGTTAATGACGTACTATGGGACATTCCAGACCAATACCGCGATGACATTGTTATTTTTTCTGACAATGCTGAACACACCATGCACATATGTTCTGTCCTGAAGAGGCTAAGCCTACATGGCCTCTATGGGAAGCTAGAAAAATGTGCTTTTGATCAGCCCTCCATAGAGCTATCTCCGGATGGTATGAAAATGGATCCATGCAAGGTAAAGGCTGTCCTTGAGTGGGTGGCACTGCAGAACATTTGTGAACTATGTTTCCTGAGGTTCACAGACTTCTATCAGCAAAAAAACCGAGGAGTCCTTGTGGCACGTTAGATAAATTTATTTGGGCATAAGCTTTTGTGGGCTAGAACCTACTTCATCAGATGAACGAAGTAAAAGATACAGGAGCAAGTATGAATACATGAAAGGATGTGGGTTGCTTTACCAAGTGTTAGATCAGTCTAACAAGATAAATCAATTAACAGCAGGATACCAAGGGAGGAGAAATAACTTTTGAAGTGGGAAGAAAGCGACCCATTACAGAGAGTTGACAAGGACGTGTGAGTAACAGGAGGGAAAATTAGTATTGGTGAAATTAAGATTAGGTTTTGTAATGACCCAACCACTCCCAGTCTTTATTCAGGCCTAACCTGATGGTATCTAGTTTGCAAATTAATTCCAGTTCTGCAGCTTCACGTTGGAGTATATGTTTTTGAAGTTTTTTTGTTGAAGAATTGCCACTTCGAGGTCTGTTATTGAGTGACCAGAGAGATTGATGTGTTCTCCTACTGGTTTTTGAATGTTATGATTCCTGATGTCAGATTTGTGCCCCACAAGAACTGCTCACCTTCATGCAATAAGCCTTGGCCCATGGGATACCTCCAGTCAAGCAGGAACCCATAAGTAAGGAACCCCAGGATGTCTAAGATGGGGTAACCTACATAAAAAGGTTTGTTCCTCCTAGGCCTTCGAGGACTACAGCCCTACAAATATGTCTTGACTCCCCTTCCCTCCGCCCCCCTCCAGCAGGACATTTGGGCCATTTTAAAACTCAGTGTCTTGTCTCTCATGTCTTCTGGTGACCACACTTGTGGGCCACAGTGCAAGCCTATGTGGCTTCTTGCAGTGTAAGCAGCCGCTCCAAGACATCGCTCAATTAAACCCCTTGAATTCCTGCACCCCACTGAGACTTCAGCTGGCCCCTGGACAGTCACCATCTTAGATTTTTGTAGTAGAATTACCCAAGTACAATGGGTTCACAACCATTCTGACAGTGGTGAACCACCTCATAAAGATGGCACATTCCATCCCCTGCACTGGCCTACCGTCCTCTCAGGAAACTGCCCTTCTCTGGTGTCCATCTCCATGGCCTCCCAGAGTGCATCATCTCTGACCATATTGCACAGTTTATCTCCCACTTCTGGAGAGATGCTCTCTGGATTTGGGCATATGCTCCTGCCTCTCCTCCATCTACCACTCTCAGACCAACAGGCAAGCAGAGGGAACCAACCAGATCCTGGAGCAGTATCTTCGATGCTACGTAAACTTCCACCAGAACAACTGGTCTTGGCTGCTACCTCAGGCAGAATTATGTACAATAAGGCAGATCAGCTGTCTATGGGGCAAAGCCCCCCTTTTCTTTTGTTTTCTTTTTTTCCAAACTATGGCTTCCACTCTTGGTTCTGCTCAGAGCTACCTGCAACTTCCCACAACCCAGCAGCCCCGGACTGAATACAATACATATGTCAAACCCAAGATGACTTCAAAGTTCACCTGGAGGATGCCAAGAAGAGCTACAAAACAATATGTGGATGGTCAATGACAGGAAGGACCTACTCTTTCAGTAGGCCAGAAGGTATGGCTCTTGCCTAAAAGCCTACACAGGAACAGGCCATCTAGTAAATTGTACTACCAGTTCCTTGGTCCCTACAGAATTTGCCAGAATATTAACCCAGTAACCTTTGAACTCAACTTGCCCCATTCTCTCAGAATACACCCAGTTTTCCATATATCACTCCTGAAGCCCCACATTGAGGACCCATTCCCTCACTGTTCCCAACTAATTCTCAACCAGCATGTGTTCAAACCTATGATGAGTATATCATCTGTGAGATCCTTGATGCCAGAATCAGACAGATTAGACTATGGTATCTTGTGGATCCACCCTGGAAAACCTGGCCTGCTGCTACCCAGAGGGTACCCTAGGGCAGTGATTCTCAACCAGGGGTATGAGTACCCCTGGGGATACGCCGAGGTCTTCCAGGGGGTACATCAACTCATCTAGATATTTTCTTCATTTTACAACAGGCTACATAAAAAGCACTAGTGGAGCCAGTACAAACTAAAATTTCATACAGACAATGACTTGTTTATACTGTTCTATTTACTATACATTGAAATGTAAGTACAATATTTATGTTCCAATTGATTTATTTTATAATTGTATGATAAAATGAGAAAGAAAGTCATTTGTAAGTAATAGTGTGCTATGACACTTGTATTTTTATATCTAATTATGTAAGCAAGTAGTTTTTAAGTGAGGTGAAATTTGGGGTATGCAAGACGAATCAGACTCCTGAAAGGGGTACAGTGGTCTGGAAAGGTTGAGAGCCACTGCACTAGGGGAAGGGATGTGTGAGGGATGGTGAGCCTCAAAACCAGGCCAGTAGGTCCTCAGGTAGTACTCAGACCATAGCTGCCTGAATGACTGGAGAAGGGGGCCAGTGAAGCTTTAGCTCACTAAGGGCTCCAGATACAAAGCTCCTGATCTGGTGAGACATCCAGCCCCACTGATTGGCTGGGACGCTCTATTTAAACCAGAAAGAGGCACAGGAAGTTGTCTGCAACTAAAAGAATCCTTGGCTGGCTGCTACTCTGGGTCCTGCCTACTTGCCTGACTCCTGAGCCCTGCCTTCCTGGCTTTTCTAGCATTCCAGTCTATTCCTGGTTCCTGTCCTCCTTATTCCAGATGCTCATCTGTTGCCAGTTCCTACTTTCCTGCCTTTCCCTGTTCCTACACTCTACCCCTGATGCTGGCTCTAGCTCTGACCTTTGGAATGGCACCTGATTCTGAACCCAGCTCTGATCCTGACTCTGGTCCCAAGCTCTTGAAATATAACCCTTAGGCCTGACCACCCAAGCCCCATCCCTGTTCATAATTATGGACCAAGATCCATCCTGATAGGCACTGTAAAAACACAGGCGGGTGTGGGGGAGGACAAAAAAAAGATAATCCCTTCAATAGAGTTTAAGATCAAATAAGAATCAGGAAAAAAAGTCAAAATCTCAAAGATCTTCATAAACTAACAATTCCAAATATATTTCAGTTTGCGTCAAACAGAATATTTTGTTTAAACATTTTCTAAATGTTTCATTTAAATGTCCACCTTTTTAATTTAAATCGTTTACTATACTTAGCTTAAATTTCAAAATGAAATGTCATTTAGAAGAACTGATTTTTTGGTTGCACAATTTGGAAACATTTTTTTAAAAAATTTAAACAAGAAATTTGCCAAAACCAATCCTTTCCGCTGAAGATGTTCAGACCATTCAGTTTCAATTAATTGGTGATGTCTGACCAAAAAAGAGCTTTTTTGAAAAATTCCCAACCATCTCTATTTATACAGCTTAGCTTTTATAAAGCACTTTCCATCAATAGATCTCAAAGCACCTGACAAAGGCAATGAATATCATTATGCCCATTACACAGATGAGCCAGAGAGCAGGAAGTGATTTGTCCTACAGCTGGGACAAAAACCCAGATCATGAGAGTCCTAGTCCAGTTCTCTGTCCACTAGACCCTTCCCTTATGTCCTAAGTTATACCCCTGCACATCCTCAGTAATTCTGTTGGCTTCAGTTGATTTACTTTGGATGTATACAGCTGTAACTGAAAGCAGAATATGCTCCAATGTGTACAAGGGGCTTTTCCTACTCTGTTGAAATCAATGGGAGCTTAATCATGGACTGCAGCGGATGTGGGATCAGTTAACAAATTTCCTCCTGCTATCTCACAAAGGGTCAGCTTTTCCTGTAGTTACAAATATTTATAATTTTGTAAACATCACCAACAATATCTTTCACCTTCGAAAATGTCCCAGTATATCAGTAATATACATGTAAATATTTTGTTATGTAAATACGTATTTTAAAATGTTAGAGACAAAGGTGAAGATTTTGACTTCATCATTTTTTAGTTTGGTTTGATTGAATACTGCAACACAGCTATTTTTACTGGAAAAGAAGATGAGAAAGGATTATTATTACTGGAATGCCCTCACTGGAGTACTGAGCATCTTCATCTTCCACTGATGACCAGTGTACTTGTAGGTGTTCATACGATTTCATCTATTATTTAGCACCCCAGATTTAGCACCTGTCTTTGTTCCTGGGATTCCAAGCCATTGTGTCTCTTGATTTGGCTTGGAAGATCCAGTTACAATGTAGATTCTCACATTTTGTATCATTTTACAATTGCGGCTACATGTGGGTTTCAGTAACTAAGAGAAGATGATGCACATATAATTAATATCACTTAGTTGTTATTGCATCTCCAGCTCTTCTGTTTCACCTATTTATGCCACTGGGGAGGACTGGTTTTTGAGGAGCTCATTGCTTTTAGAAGTGCTTTTCTCATGGGGGCATTTAAGATATTCAGAACAGCTTTCTCTGTTGAAGAAATTCAACAGCAAAGAATAGAACAGCTTGATTAATCATATTTTATAGTTAAATACGATAGAGCTGCCAATACTTTATTATTATTGTTATTATTTTAAATAGCTGCACTCTAGGATATATTAATCAGTAATTGGGAATGTCTGGGGGAGGAGGGGAAGACTTGAGTTGTATAGATGAGGAGGGTGGAATGATTATCATCACAGCATCCTTCACAAAATATTTCATATCAGGAAGCTTTCCACAGCTGTAGTTTTCAGTCTTTATTAGATCTATTATGCAAACACAGAAGTCTTCTGTGTCAGCAAAAACACAGTAAGTTGGTATGTGGGGTTCATACAGCCATGTAAATTACTCACCTTAATCACAGAAGAGTTGATTGAAGTGGAGGTTGATTGGTTAATTTGTTCTCAACCTTGAAGAACCCATGAAAATTGATTGTTATAGTAGTCATTTAAAAACATGTATGTCTTTCTTATGGTTTAGCTACATCCCAAAGACACATACAAACTCTTGGGTCATTATTAAAAATGAAGTAAATCATGCCAGGCCTTCACTGTTGTTACTTATAAATTTGACAAATTCCTTCCGGTAGCGGTACCTATAAGTCATGCACAATGTCTTCTCCAGTTCCACAACTGGATTACAAACAGAAACAGTTCCCGAACAAATCATTGCTGTCATGGAGATGGTGGAGACCTCTGCAAATAAGGGAAATACCTGTATTATTTTTTATAAATAGCATATGCACCTCAATTTACCTGTGTGATATTATCCTGTGTGGCTGCATAGAGTTAAATCAAAGGAGGCTGTTAAGAAGAATCAACAGGAAACAACCAGCAAAGTTAAGGTACAGCCCTGAGAATACCCTGGGTTCTTGGGGAAACAATGAAGAAGCTATTAATTGGGGAATGCTCCTTGCCTGGCTTCATCTAGGCTTTCAAGTTTACTCTCCCCAGACATGAGCCTAGGGGATACTAAAACCTTAAAGATACTGGCCTAGGGAAGAAAAGGCTGTGAGAGTTCACGAGCACAGACAGGGATGCAAGGACACAGATTGAGAGAGAGAGAGAGAGAGAGAGAGAGAGACAACATGCTGCAGAAGGACAGTCTGCTTCCCCCAACCCAGAGATGGAGGTAGCTGGGTGGAAGAGAACTTACTAAAGCTTTCAAGGCAGTACTCTTTTTTGTTTTATCCTGTTACTCTACATGCTACGTACCTGTGGGTGAATTAATAATGCCTTGTTTAGAAGAAGCTGTTACATTTTAGTCAGCTGCTGTCACAGGTTCCTAGAGGAAAAGGCCTAACCCAGTTGGGCCTATCAGGTTAACACAGTTGGTAAGCAGGAGGGAAAACAGTTCCCTATGTATTTGTGCATTCCCAAGGAATTAATCAAACTAGATGCACAAATACATAGGGAACTGCATCTGCTAAGTGCCATTTATATAGGTCACCATTTTCTGTCACCACTACCAGTGTTCCCTCTAATTTTTGACAAGCCATGTGCGCAAAAAATTTCTTCTGTGCAAATTGTGCTTTTGTGCAAATTTTTGTGCACGTGGTGTTTCGCCGTGTGTGTGGGGTTTAGGATCTGTGTGTGTGCACACACGTGTACAGCTTAGAGGGAACAGTGACCACTACCACCGTTCACAACAGTCATTATTCTACAGTAACTGCAAAGTATGAGGTACTGGGTTCTGTCCTCATTGATGACTGTGGTGTCCATGTGTATCATAGTGATTGACGTCTGCCTGTGAGATGAGCTCTAGAGCTGCGGAGTTTTTCCCCCAACAACCATGTCACAAAATTTGCACAGCAAGCAGTCTGAGCGTCTTACTTCTTGTGCTAACCCCTATTTGATAGTAAATTTGTGTGTCATTCATGGTTTTTCCCCTGTCAAGAATATATTAAATATACAAGAACCAAGAAAAAAAATTGACCATTGCATTCAAACCTGTGATAGCTTCAACTGGTCCTGTGCAGAAGGTTACATCTTCCAAGAGATGCAGATGAACAATAAAGTGACTGCCAATAAATTCTCTTTTTGTATTCAAAATCCCAGTCTTCTAAAGGTCAAAATCAAATTGACTAACTCACGAGGAGGGCTATCTGCTACTTGCAGCTAGAAGGAAGCACAGTGACATATTTTGATTCTCAACAGGTATCAGTTTCACTACAGTATATGCAGCATTTTTCAGCTGGGCGCTGCACTACCAGTTGATTAGAGGCTTTTTGTGCTTATAAATGACTTTGAATTGATGCAGATCAAATGTTCGCAATAAAAGCAGATGTCCTCCTCTACTGACTAGGAGGAATTCAAACCAGTGCCCTACAAAACAAAGGATGTGTAACAGCCCTATCCCCAGGTCTGAAAAAAAATTACAAAAATTACAAATTTATACCCAACTTCTGTGGAGAACTTTTTTTTAAATTACCTATTTTTACAGATGGTTCTTTTTGTTCAATAGAAAACACTCTAAAAGATCCAGGCTCTGCGTTCAAAACTCTAGCACCTGGGACAGGCAGCTGAGGAGGTAAAGGCAATGGAAACTTTCAGCAAACTTTATGCTTCCTGTATTCTGAGGCCAGGCAGGGGCCCGTGCTGGTGTAAGTTAATTTATAGTCTGTTTATCACAGCCCTCTTTGGGCCCTGAAAAGCAGAGAATAGCCTTAGTATAGTGTATGTCATACACACACACACCCCCTTCCCCCTCTCCCCCCCAATCACCCTGGAGGCTGGGAGCAGTGCTTGTTTGAAACCCTTAAACCAATTTCACACCAGCCAGGGAGATTTCCCTGCAGAAGTGATATTCTCAGGAAGCTCTTTTTGTCCATGTTAAGGGTCTTATGTTGCCAAAGTGGCCCAAAGCAGCTTTAGCATAATTGAGAACCAGATCCCTTGTCTCTTCCAGGGAATAGCAAATCAGCTAAAACTACAAGGAAGAGCTCTTTGTCAGATAACAACTAGTTAGCAGCATGCTGCAATGTTCCTCCTGCTACATACAGCAGCAGCTTCACTAGCCAATAATTGTTGTGGACCGACTAGTTCATTTGAAAGTTTTACTACAGATGCTGAATTGGTGCAGACCAAATGTTAGCAGAAGCCAAACCTTCTCTTGCTGTTCTGGTTCTAAAAGCAGGGGAAGTCCAAACCCTTCCTAATGGGCTTACATTTACTTTACTCTGGCACGTAATCTCCTGAAAAGAAAAGGGATGGAAAATATTATTGTTAATTATGTTTGTTATAGTAGTGCCTAAGGGTCAAGCAATTATGGGGTCCCAGTGTGCGAGGCCCTGTACAAACACAGAGTAGCTGACAGACTCTGCCCTTAAGAGCTTACAGTCAACATAGACCAGATAGACCCAGTTTGGGGGAAGGGGTGTAAACACACAAGCAGAGTGAACAATGCGATGGCATCAAATGTAATGGTAGTTCCATTATTTATTTTTTTGGGTGGTGTGATGAGGTGACTACCTCACAGACGCAGAAAGAGTTAATATGACCCTGAAAGGCCGGTTGTGAGAGAGGAGAAAACCAGGTTTAGAGATAAAGCCCAGCTAGGGAAGGGCTGAATGGCAAAAAGTTTAGAGAAAATGGGACTGCAGACAGACAGACATACGCACACACTTTCCCTCTCTCTTCTCTCTCTCTCTTTGACTGCAGTCACTTCAAGGGGAACTACAGGCCGGTCAGCCTCACCTCAGTCCCTGGAAAAATCATGGAGCAGGTCCTCAAAGAATCAATCCTGAAGCACTTAGAGGAGAGGAAAGTGATCAGGAACAGTCAGCATGGATTCACCAAGGGAAGGTCATGCCTGACTAATCTAATCGCCTTTTATGATGAGATTACTGGTTCTGTGGATGAAGGGAAAGCAGTGGATGTATTGTTTCTTGACTTTAGCAAAGCTTTTGACACGGTCTCCCACAGCATTCTTGTCAGCAAGTTAAGGAAGTATGGGCTGGATGAATGCACTATAAGGTGGGTAGAAAGCTGGCTAGATTGTCGGGCTCAACGGGTAGTGATCAATGGCTCCATGTCTAGTTGGCAGCCGGTGTCAAGTGGAGTGCCCCAGGGGTCGGTCCTGGGGCCCGTTTTGTTCAATATCTTCAGAAATGATCTGGAGGATGGTGTGGATTGCACTCTCAGCAAATTTGCGGATGATACTAAACTGGGAGGAGTGGTAGATACGCTGGAGGGGAGGGATAGGATACAGAAGGACCTAGACAAATTGGAAGATTGGGCCAAAAGAAATCTAATGAGGTTCAATAAGGATAAGTGCAGGGTCCTGCACTTAGGATGGAAGAATCCAATGCACCGCTACAGACTAGGGACCGAATGGCTCGGCAGCAGTTCTGCGGAAAAGGACCTAGGGGTGACAGTGGACGAGAAGCTGGATATGAGTCAGCAGTGTGCCCTTGTTGCCAAGAAGGCCAATGGCATTTTGGGATGTATAAGTAGGGGCATAGCGAGCAGATCGAGGGACGTGATCGTTCCCCTCTATTCGACACTGGTGAGGCCTCATCTGGAGTACTGTGTCCAGTTTTGGGCCCCACACTACAAGAAGGATGTGGATAAATTGGAAAGAGTACAGCGAAGGGCAACAAAAATGATTAGGGGTCTAGAGCACATGACTTATGAGGAGAGGCTGAGGGAGCTGGGATTGTTTAGTCTGCAGAAGAGAAGAATGAGGGGGGATTTGATAGCTGCTTTCAACTACCTGAAAGGGGGTTTCAAAGAGGATGGCTCTAGACTGTTCTCAATGGTAGCAGATGACAGAACGAGGAGTAATGGTCTCAAGTTGCAATGGGGGAGGTTTAGATTGGATATTAGGAAAAACTTTTTCACTAAGAGGGTGGTGAAACACTGGAATGCGTTACCTAGGGAGGTGGTAGAATCTCCTTCCTTAGAGGTTTTTAAGGTCAGGCTTGACAAAGCCCTGGCTAGGATGATTTAAACTGGGACTTGGTCCTGCTTTGAGCAGGGGGTTGGACTAGATGACCTTCTGGGGTCCCTTCCAACCCTGATATTCTATGATTCTATGATTCTAAGGGTTAATGAGAAGGAAACCGAAGAGATCAAGCCCTGTATCCTTACCTGAGTAGAGGAGGCTGGAAAGTGGCCACCAGTGGTATAGAACAGCCTGCAGAGCAGATTCTGGTGGGAAGTCCAAGCAAAAGGGCAGGAATTGGACTTACAGGGAAAGAGCCCTGGGAAGGCGGGAAGTAAGGTCAAGCCCACAGAGGGTGAAATTGGGTTTTTGTTTATAATTTTATGCTGAGATTTTGTTAGGGGATTCCAGGATCGAGCCCTGTGAGTTCTGGCCCTGAAACAAGAGTGAAGCTAGAAAGGTTGCAGAGGAGAAGGTCTGAGACAGACTGGGTAGGTAGAAGCCCAGAGAAACTGCAACAAGGAGTGGGACAAAGAAGACCATAGCTGCTGGTTATGAGGTCCTTGGGCTGGAACCTAGTGTAGTGGGAGGGGACTGGGTTCCCCTACCAGCCCCTGGAGAAGGTCACGTGAAGCCTTGGGGAATGGGAAACGGACCAGCCGAGAGCTTTGAGAGAAGGAGTGTGAGGGACCACAGGGCTCAGACTTGGGGCTGAAGACCTCTTGGTGAGGATATTTTGTTTGTTAATTTGTTACATTCCATTACCCCGAAGGGGTGGATTAAATCATGTCTTGGCCAGAGGGCTGAATTGCCAGGGTGAGTGACTGCCACTATGCTGGAGCAAATGGTAGGGAGAGAGGCGCTACACCATGCCCAACCAGAAAGAGGTACTCTAACCATGAGCGAATACCTGCACAGTTGGATTTAATTAGTAGGGGATCAGCTAAATGGAAGGAAAAGGGAAGAGGAATGAGGGGGACCGGATAGGGGCAAAGAGGGAAACAGGATCAGGTGTGGAGAAAAAGTGAGGTGAACTTCCTTTATGATAACCAGGCTTACCAGGATGCCATGTGCACAGCGTCCTGACTAATGTCACAAACTTTTTTCAGCTATAAAAAGGAGGCTGCATTGTTCTGTGCTCAATCATATGCATGATGTTTGACATCATGAAACCAAGACCTGTGAATGGTGGCTACTTGTTACAGTTAATCCTCCTCTGTGTATTATGTCTCAGCAGATTTACACTCCAGGTGGAGCAAGGTCCTTTTTCAGTGGGACTGTTCAGGTGTGTAGAATTACACACATGCTTAAATGTTGACAATGTCAGGGCCTTCGATGTGAGACTCCATTTTCCATTCGAATTCTCTTGTTATCTTTTCCTGTTCTCTGGATAGTGCCAGTTTACTTTCGTTGAACTAAGTCAGTTAATTTGGATAAGTATGGCTACTTAGATACATTCTTAGAAATGGGATGTTAAATGTACTTTTAATTGATCCATCCTGTGCTTAATTTGTTTGTACTTTGAGATCCCTTGAGCATGAAAGATGCTCCATAAAACCAAATGCTCTTCTCTTAAGTTATTTCTTTATATAGGTTTCAGAGTAGCAGCCGTGTTAGTCTGTATTCGCAAAAAGAAAAGGAGTACTTGTGGCACCTTAGAGACTAGCAAATTTATTTGCTCATAAGCTTTCGTGAGCTGCAGCTCACTTCATCGGATGCATTCGGTGGAAAATACAGTGGGGAGATTTATATACACACACAGAGAACATGAAACAATGGGTTTTATCATACACACTGTAAGGAGAGTGATCACTTAAGATGGTTTCTTTATATAGTAATTTCACTTAATAAACACAATGTTCCTGCATAATTAGTAATTACATGTTTCTACTGACTGGAGATTACAGAGCTGTTCTGCAGATTGGGTGTAAAAATAATTACTGTGTAAGTCCTGTTTGCTGAAGAATTAAGAAAAAAGGTGTTATTTGCTTTGAGCCAAACCCTGATGCCTAAGAAAGAGCTGGTGAAATACAGTGGGATTCTGCTGCAAAGGGGGACAGGTTGCAGGGAACTGTGTTCTGTGAGGACACTCTGCTCTACCAAATTCAAGGGTGGAGTAGGGTGGGGGGATAATGCCAGAGGAGAGAGTGAGCTACTGGAACCCTTCCTGCAGGAAGCTCTGAGTCTGCTGTTATACATATGGAGCAGCTTCATTCTCCTCTGCACCCTGGGGTGGGAAAGATGGCATTCTCCTTCTGGCCCCTTGAGACCTGCCCATCCCATTTACTTGTCCATGTGCTGGGAAGAGAATTTGTCCTTTGCAATTACATAGTACAGAATCAATTGATTCCCTGTTAGAAGCATATTCCAATAATCAGGTACTCTGTTGAATGACAAGCAAAAATCAGTGCAGCGTTTGGTTGTGTGGGAATGTGAAACAGCTGCATGCTGATTGTATGTGAATATTCATCAGTGGGCATAGTTCTTCTGAGCATTGCTTTAAAAGGGGATAGGAGTTAAATTATTAATAGCTATCAACTGCAAAAGAAAATTCTCAAACCCCTTGTATGGGTAAGTTAAATAGAGGCTGAAACACTAAAATGAACCACTGACTTAAATTATCTCCTTGTACCTCCTTCTGTCCCATATGCAATCACAATGTGCTGAATTAAGACTAAAGCAGGGGTCCAAATTTTCTTTTGCACATTACTGAACTTTTTTTTAAGTGGTATTTCACTTATTTTTTGAATTCCCATAATATTTATTTTTAAAAGTGCCAAGATAAAAACTAAAATAAAACCATATCCCATGAGCAATTGTCTGCTGCTCTGAAAATAACTCATGGCACTTGCAGAAGTCCAGGTTTTGGGTGCAGGGAAGGGTACCAATAATAAAGGTTGCATTGTCGAGCTGTTAAAGCTAGGGGTGGCTATACATAAGGACGGCTGGGGTCAGTTCCTGATTCGGTCAAGGATTTGCTGTGTGATTCTGGGTAAGTCACTCAGCCTGTCTGTAATACATTATGATACTCCCCAGGTAGGTAGGTGAGTAACCTGCAAGTCCTTATTTAATAACGTTTGTGCCATGCTTTGAGATCTCAGAAGGAAAGGAACTCAGTTAAGCCAAAGTGTTAATAATATACTACTTTATAGAATGCCCAAATATAATAATTAGGGAGCTTGAGTTAAAACCCTGGTTCTGATTATGCCCAGACTTTAGGGATTTGAGATCCAGACCATGAAGCTTGCTGTGGTGAATGATTCCTAATACCTATTGAGCCTACTAAGTATGAAGATAACTCCACAAGCCTACCCTTGCAGAATTTTCTTTCCAGTTGTTCCATGGGGAACAGCATTTTCTTCCTGTTGAAGTGGCCATTGGGCCATCCCGGGGACCCCACAGATCCTGTAAAATTTGTACAAGACAGGGCCATCCAGGAGAAGGCCCATACCTGCATGCAGGGTCTAGCTGTCCAGTGGCTGCACCAATATCCCAGTGGAATGGCTCCAAACAACCTGTAGCTTCCCCTCCAAAGCTACTTTTATGGAGGGTTACCAGCTCTGGAATGGGGCTGTGGAAAGATAATACACTCTGACACTGTTAGCCTTTCTGGGTAATCTCAACCGAGCCAGTTGGGGAGGGGGGTATGTATGTTCCCCTCAACCAGCCTATACTTTCTCTGACCCATCTCCTTCCTGCTTTTCTGCCCTTCATAAGGGCCAGGAAAAAAGTGAGAATGCTGCTGCAGAGGCAGTTGGCCCTCCCTTTCCATATAGGAGGGAGAAATCCACAAGCAGGCCTTGACTGCACATTCAGGCTCTGTTTTTATATCACTTACGTTATAGCATCACATTATTAGCAAATTGATTGACCACAATGATCGTTAAAATTCCCTCAGCTGTTCACCTGCAAGTCCCTAGTACAGTACTTCTCTTGAAGACAAATACCCATCACATTCCATAAAGTAGCCAATACTCAATGTTAGGGACAATTGGACTTTTTTAATGAACAATATTTTCTGAATCAAATAAACACATGAGGATGGATTATCCTCGGGAGATACTCTAGAGAATAGATCTTGTTGAACATTCTCCAATGGAACATTTTTCTGTCAGAAAATGTTTCATAGGCATTGCAGTTTTTCATGAACATGTTAATTTTGATTAAATGTAGTTTTAAAAAAAATCAGAATGTAGTATTCTGATAAGGTCAAAATATTCCACTTTCACATTTTCAGAATGCAAGTCTGACTTTTTTTTTTTTATTTCAAAATGACTGTGTTTCAATTTTTTTAGTTTATATAAGGTTAACTTAAGGTCAAAATGAGAACAAAATGTATTATCCATACAAAACATTTTGCTTCACCCGAAACAATTTATTTGCAGAGTTTTGTTTTTCATAATTTACATAATTTTTCACAATTTTCTGTTCTGCTTTGGAACAGAATTTTTTTCGCTTCCTGTGAAATGGAAAATCTGGTTCCCTCACAGGTCTACGAGAATTTTGGGTTAAATGCCTCCGATCAAGAAGCCCAACAGAAGGAGGGAAACTGGGGAAGGCAAACCCTATAGTCTGGGTTATGGAGAATATCGTTGGTTCTAATGGATAGTGAAGAAGGATGAGTTCTTTCTAGGCGTATCAGTAAATCGAACTCATACCTCCACGTTATGTATGCGCTGGAGCACTGCCAGTATTTGCAAACCAATCCCACAGGTTTCTCTTCACAAAGTCCATGAGAACTGAGAAATTTAAGGCTCTCACTTGTTGAGCTGACACTGTTTAACTAAAAAAAGACACGCTAATCTCTTCAGTGATTTTTAAAAAATTCTTGGGCTAAGAAATTAGATAAAAAAGTCAGCCTCCAGCAAATATTTATGGCAGAGTTATAAACCTATGTAGAATGCTGTTTATAACTCTTAAAGCCACACTTAAACTGAGTGACACAGGCTTTAATTAATGAGTGGTTTGCTTTTATTTTCCATGTGTACTAGAATATTAAACTTGAGTTTCTCATCATAAGAGATGTATATGCTGAAACAAAACACATGACACAATAAAATGCTAAAATTAGTAAATTATTACTCATGCTACTGATTTTTTGAAACATTTAAAATGATTATAAAATGCCCCGAGAATGGATGGCTCCAAAGGGGCTGTGATAACAAGTGCATTATAAATAAAATGAGAGATAGGTTGCATTGTATCCTGTCTTATAACTGGCTGATCCCCCAAATTTTATCATCCTCTCAGTTGGAAGTGGCCAAAAAGCATGATAATTTATGGGCTGTAACGTTCCCTTTTTAAAAACTAAATCCAAAGGATTACATCTGTTTTTACCTGGTGGAGCTTTACTCACCTATCTTAAGTGCATTGCTGGTTTTTTAATCTCCCCCCATCACATACACACCTTGCCTTCCAAATTAAGGTCCTGATCTTGGAAAAACATACACATATGCTTAACTTAATGCACTGTGCATAGTTTAACTGAAGTCAGTAGGACTACTCACAATGTTTTAAGTACATTCATAAATCTCTGCAGGCCTGGGATGTAAATAAATACAATTTCACAAAGCAAATTTCACAAAGTTCTTTTTTTTCTGGTCAAGTATTTCCAAATTCCACTATTGATCTTTTTATTATTCATGTACAGGATGAAGCCCCATTTGACCAGCTCTCTGAACTAGTTAAGATTATAGCAGGGATATTCGATCAGGATTTGAGGGAGAGATAATGATCATTCAGATACTGCTGAGAGGATGGGTGATGCATGGTATCTGACATGGAGAATAACTCTAATAATATTCTGTTTACAATTGAAAAAGATTCTTAGCAAGTGGGGTTTGGGGACCTTGACAAGTCTTCAGAGATGAACTAGAGTCATTTAGGGTCCATTTCTTCAGCCTTTGTTCATGATGAACATGACTTAGTTCCATTGGATTCAGTGGGAGTAATCATGAATAAGTTCCACTAAGTCAAGTGTAAGGGTTGTAGAATCATGTCTGTTGGTTGTTCTTGGTCTATTAGAGTGCGATGGAGAGTCAATGACACTATTTTTATTGGCCTCAATGGGTTTTAGATCAAGCCCTTTAATCTGATATTTCCAATTAAGGCCAGAGAAGAATTATACTGTTCTCACTTGAGTTGCCAAATGCATATGGACTAAAAGGCTGTGCGTGTTGTTGCTTAGGTAGGCTGAGCTGTACACCCAGCTGGGCTTTTTCCTCCTCCACTATGGTCAGAACTCTATTGATGTTGGTGAAAATCAGAAATCTGGAAAAGCCTGATTGATTTGGATGGTAATAAGGTTCTGACCACATTGAAAACATGTCTGTTCTGTAATGGATCTAGCTAGGTATCTGGAAGGTCAGTGCAGTGCACAAGGAGTAGTCATGGGCCTCTTGTCTTCCTTTTGCTGACATAGTGGGCTTCTTGCCCCGCATTTCTTCAACTGTCACCAAACTTAAGCTCCCATGCTGAAGGAACATTGCAAAGTGATTTCAGTTTTTGAGCAGTTTGCCAGCAGTTTGGATGAACTTTTTTCTCTCTATTCAATTCTGTACAACACAATCCTGCTTTCTCCGTTCTGGTACTGAAAAGCATGGCCTTGTTAGCATCAAGTTCTTGTCTCCTATAGGCTACAGCTGTCCTGATTGTAAGTTAATGTCTACTTATACAGAAATCAGTAATATATTCAGCCATGCTGACCTAACATGACCTAGTTGAAGTAAGAACAGTTTTTAATGGCCAATGGGACCGTCCAGGTTATGTTCCTTGCTGTGCTGATATGTAAAAAAAACTCCTATCATGGTTTTTCATTGCCTTGCACCTGATTACATTTTGGTCTGCAAGAAGTGCTCCTTGGGGTAAATAATATCAATTATACATCCCGGACATACTATAAAGACTTGCTTCTCTTGTAGCCATAGCATTTTTCTTAATCAAGCCTTTGTAAAGGTCTCTAGCAAGATGAAAGGACTGTCTCATTGACTGCAGTGCTGGGACAAAGCATGACATCTGTTGATATAAAGATGACACTGAAAAATCAGACTTATTGTCAAAGCACGTGGGTGTTTGTTCAGGTATACTGAGGGTACAGTTGCACTTAAAGGCGCTCTGTTTTGACACCTGGGGACTTCTCAATTTATAGGGGCACGTGCCCACCAATTAATTATTTTGGAAGGGAAGATCATTATGGCTTATTAGTATATTCTCTTATATCTCCAATATCTTGTTTTCCCCAGACTTTTCCCCTGATGATATGGTTTTAAAACAGTAGTCCTGAGGTTCCCACAGTTCTTTATTTACAGCTAGATTTATGTACCTATCCTTTTCTCTAGTGGGAAAAGACAGTGATTTCATATAATAGGGTTTTCATCTCGTGGAATCTGACTAGGATTCTGAGCCTTTCACCTGAATGAGGTGTCTTCAGGAAAACAGATGGAGCTGGTCCAAAAACAGAGGGAGGGGAATAAGTGTGAAAATGTTTCTTTAAAAATGTTGATGAAATTTGAAACACTGTTGCCAGCTCTGAAAACACAGCCTAGCTCCCCTGAAGTCAGTGGAGTTACATGATTTACAGCAGCTGAAAATCTGGCCCATTATCTTTTGAATTTTTTCTTTTCCAGTGTATTATTGATGGTCACTTTTCAAATTTAATCTCACTTAAATATAAAAATATGCTACTGCAGCATGAAGGTTGTACCATTTGAATGAACAAGCTGGGAAAAGGAAAAGGGAAAGTTACTTCAGTAACATTAGTGCAGCCTCATTGAATATTAGGTATATTACATACTGTATATTTTAAAACTTAAGAGCATATGATACTACACATTTAGGTAGAAAACAGGGATAGTAAACATTACCCGTGCTGCATCATGGCCAGGTTAACTTTGATGTTGGAGTTGTAGCACATTTGTTTATTTTGGTGGGATGGGATGTTTTCTATTAAAAATCATTTATAATACTTTTAAGGGTTAGTAAATAGTTAATAATGGTTGAATTGTTTGAATCCAACAGCTCAAAATGTTGCTTATATCCATATCTTATTGCCATCTATGACACCTTCTACTGATGTGCTTTTAGCCATCTGTTACACATACTGTTCATGTCTGTAACATTTTTAAAACACCTCATAGTCATGTATGAACCTTTTATAAATAGAACTGTAGACAAAGTATGAGCCTGATTTTTGCATGTGTTAAACTCTGCACTATCAGCGTTCAATTAACACAATCTTTGGCATTTAATTTCCTAGGTTTGGGACTTTTTTTAAAAAAAGTGGGGGGGGAGATTTTGGAGGAATACAACACAGGAAAAGAAAACTTAAAAGTGGAGCTATTCAGCTTGTACAGTAATTGTGCCATTCGTAAACTTTTTGCTATGTACTTATTAATTTTGAGACTTTTACAGATTTCCCCAGCATTGCTAAGCTCTTGCTGTGAAGCTATTCAGTTAGCCCTGCTGAAAAACTTGTGAGTACATTTGTTTTTACAAGGAGAAAGGTAACTCTCCTGTGCTCAAAACTCATCACAGGCATTTTACTAAAATTATAAAATAAATAAAATTCATCAGTGGACTGGAACCAAGTTCAAAAAATCTCATCACATAGGTGTGGTCATTTCGAGGGTCAGCAGCATATAAACAGAGCTGTGTGTATGGGGGAGGAGGGGTGATGATTCTCCTTGCACTGACCCTGGGGTAAATCAGGAGCCAGTTCCATTAAAGCCAATGAAGTTAGAGCATGGGGGGAGGGAGGAGAATCAAACCCCTGGAAAGCAACACACCAATATTAACTGCTAATCATACCTGCTATAATAATTACATAGTTGTCAACATGTTTATATATCAACAGGAAAAATAGTAATGCCCAGCTAGGACCATTCAGAAATTCACCTCTCTTGCTACTATGGGTTAGAAACGATCCTGATAACATAAATATAGAAGACCAATGTTCTGTAAGATCTTCTCAAAGGCTTAAATCTTCTAGCCTAACAAACATGAGAAGAATGCTATCATCCCTCTTACATTGTTCTAGTGGAGGTGGAGATAGGATGATTAACCCCCCACCCCCGTCTCCACCCCCACCCCACTCCACTCCATGAGGCCCATTCACACAGCTGGCACTTGTGAGAGACCAGTTCAGTACATGCAGATGCCTGCAGCTGGCCTTGCCCCTAGTTTGCCCCTTGCCAACTCTCCCCTGGACCATAGCTTCCCTTTGGAACCATGCTAGGTGATTCTGTGGAAAACCTAATAGCCAGAGAATTATTAGAGTCCCCAACAGAGATGAGGATCCCACTGTAACATACACTCTAAACAGAGACACTCTAAATAAACAAGACAGACAACATGCTGGAGCGAAAAGACAGGCAAAGCAGCTTGTACAAGGCATACAGCAGCTAATGGCAGAACCAGGACTAAAACCCAGGCCTTCTGATTACCAGTCCAGCACTTAGTGTGACAGGTTTGGTCACAGTAACTCCCCTCGAGACTGTCAGTCGATGAGCTGGGATACCACTGAGAACAATCCTCCTAACAGAACAGGCACCCCCCCCACTCCTGTCTTGCTGAATCAGACACTCCAGTCAGCTCCAGCACAGACCCAGAGATTGGGCCACACCTCTCTGCAGTTTACTGAAACAGAGATTCACTCAGCCCAGGGGCTTCTTAGTTAACAGGGACTTTCCCAGCGCCCGGTGTTCAGCCTTTTTGGGAGCCTGACCCCCAAATAAATCTGTTTTACTCTGTATAAATCTTATACAGGGTAAATTCATAAATTGTTCGCCCTCTATATCACTGATAGAGAGATATGCACAGCTGTTTGCTCCTCTTGATATTGATCACTTCCTCTGAGTTTATTAATAAACAAAAGTGATTTTATTAAGTATAAAAAGTAGGATTTAAGTGGTTTCAAGTAATAAGAGACAGAACAAAGTAAGTCACCAAGCAAAATAAAGCAAAAACACGCAAGTCTAAGCCTGATACATTAAGAAACTAATTACAGGTAATATCTCACCCTCAGAGATGTTCCAATAAGCTTCTTTCACAAACTAGATTCCTTCCTAGTCTGGGCCTAATCCTTTCCCTGCTACAGTCCTTGTTAGTTCCAGCAGACAACTTAGGTGGTAAGCAGGGGCTTTCTCATGACTGGCAGCCCCCTTTGTCCTGCTCCACCCCTTTTTATAGCTTTGGCACAAGATAGGGATCTCTTGTCTGTGCTTGGCCCCCACCCCTCCTCCTAAATGGAAAAGTACAAGATTTAAGAAGGATTTCAGTATCAGGTGAATGAGACTTCATTCTTCATAACCCACAGGCTGGCCCACATGTACACAGAAAGGCTTGCAGGTAAATAAACCCTTTCACAGTTCATTGATTCTGAAGCACCCTTAATGGTTTCCCCTTAATATATTTACATCAGTAATACAAGTTTATATCTTATTTTTCTAACTCCAGACATAGAAATAATACATGCACACTAATAGTGAACACACTCAGTAGATTACAAGCTTTCTAATGACAGGTTTCAGAGTAGTAGCCGTGTTAGTGTGTAACTGCAAAAAGAAAAGGAGTACTTGTGGCACCTTAGAGACTAACAAATTTATTAAGCTTTCTAATGGTACCATACAAGGGGTATTTAGTGTAAAGCATATTCCAGTTATGTCATCTTCATAAGCATACTTCCATAAAGCATATGGAGTGCGACATCACACTTAGATTACAGCGCCTCCCAATTTCTGTAGCACTGACAGGATGACATGCATTCCCCATGGCTCCTCTGGTCCTGCCCGGTCTGTGCGTGTGGTCTCCAAAATCCATAGATCCCTTGTGTGGGCCCTGGAGAACATGAGGACCGTGCCTCCCCATTCTCCAAATAAGCGATGGGCTACCTTAAATAAGATAGAACTAGACTGATTTGCTGTGAACTTTGAATTGTACTTCTTTGAATTAACAGGTTGATCCTATTTCTAAAGAGCTTTCCTCATGTGTTAGTAGGCATGTGACCTGAAAATATTGGAAAAACAACCAAAAATCTGAGTTTCACCCAAATGCCACTAGTAATAAAAAATAAGGAAAGAGGCTAAATGAATAAATAATGTTACATTTATGCATGGACAACATTATTTCTAAATGAAGTTTTGGTGGGTAAAGGGGTTAAATCCATGTGTCCAAGTACAGACAAGATATGACTTAAAAAACAGAAAAATGAGCAAAGTTAGTGCTTTTCAGAAAAAAGTCTTAGGAGAATTTTGGGGCATTTAAGGTATTTTTGCTTAAGCGAGGAATAAATAAATCAATTTATTCATCTGCTGTTAGCAAAATGCCTGCCCCAGACAGCCATTATCATTGTTTTTGAAGGTTTTTGTTTGGTTGGTTTTTTTGGTATTGTTTTTGTTTTTTGCAGTGTTTAGGTTACTTTAACATAGCATAGAGTGCTTAAGATCCTTTTTTCTTGTTTATCTCCTATTCCCTCTTGATTTTCCTCCCACAGCCCCACCTACAAGTTGAAATTGGAATTTAAAGGAAAACAACAACTCTGAAAGTGAATATGTTAGAGAAGCAAAAACAAAAGCAAATAGTGTTCTCTCAGCACACATTATCCTATTCAGAACATACACCCTCTATATTTATATCTTCCCTTCTCTTTATCCCAAATATACCAATGCAGAGGCCAAATAAAATATCCAGTTCCTACTTTCAGCATATAGTCTTTAGAGACTTAAAGCATTTGCAAGGTCTGCATGGTAGGGGAACTATTTTTAACAGAATTTAAAGCTGTTTTGCATCAAAACAGAACAGAGAAGGTTGAGAGGTAGCTGCCAAGATATACTGTGAGCACTTCATGCAGGGATAGGAAAACCAGTTCTGGTGAAATAAGAATGCACATAAATTTCAACACCAACTAGACCCTCCCACCAAGCCCTTACAAACAACCATGCACCTGAAGCTTCTCATTCATGCCTGGAAGACCCAATTCAATAAAGCACTCAGCTTAATTTCAATGGAACATAATCATGTTCCTGAAGTTAAGCTGGTATGTAAGTGCTTTGCGGAATCAGGGCATGCTAGGAAGCTAAATATTCTCCTGAATTTAGGTGACCAGATGTCCCGATATTATAGGGACAATCCCGATATTTGGGGCTTTTTCTTATATAGGTGCCAATTACTCCTCACCCCCTGTCCTGATTTTTCACACTTACTATCTGGTCCCCTTACCTGGACTCCTTGCCATTGAGATCAGGAGAAGTGAAACCTATGAGAGAGAGAGAGAGAGTTTGTGTGTGTAAAAAGAGAAGACTTGACAATCCTCCCAAACTGGTAGGATTCTCACCCCTGCCAGCGTGAGATTCAGTGCGGCTTTAAAACTATATCCTAGTATGAGTGATGGTACTGGTTCTATTGGTATTCCCCATGTGAAGTATAGAGAATATTAGTGTGTCCGGATCATTCAAAATGGAAATAATTTTTAAGTGTGAATTATGTTTGCTGTACCCTCCTACCCTTCTGTCCCTGAGACTGAACTGCTAGAGCTAGCCCTTATATCCATACATGAAGACCCAGGTGTAAAATCAGGATCCAGGAAAGATAAAGGGACCCTGTCCATTGGCACATTGGATAAACTCTTCTGCTCCGATGATAAAGCTCTTGCAAAAAAATTAAGAAATCTCCTTCGTCCACTGTTAAAATTCACATTCTCCTCTGTCTCCCACCAGCCTGCACAACCCATGCAAGGACCTATCCCTCTGCCTTAAGTAGAGAAAGGAGAATGGTTAGAGAACTGGCCTAGGAGTTGGGAGACATGGGTTCAGTTCCCTGTTCTGCCTCAGACATCCTGGGTGGCTTGGGTAAGTCACTTAGCCTCTCTGGGCCTCAGTTTTGAATCTGTAAAATGGAAAGAATCACTCTTCCCTACCTCAAGTGGGGTGTTGTGAGGAAAAATACATTCAAGACTGCAAAGTGGTTTGAGATCTACTGCTGAAAAGCACTATATAACAGCTAGGTGTTGTTATTAAAGGATCCAACTCTGCCATCTGCTGCTATTGGATGGATGGAGGAAGGATAAGGTGGAAAGTGGTAACTAAACCATCCCTATTTGACAAAGCACTTAAGCACAGGCTTCTGTCCAATTTCCTTTAATGATACTTAAGTATGTGCTTAAATGGTTTGTTGAATAGGGATGGATTTAAGCATAGCTCTGTTAAATCAGGGCCTCAGTGGACACGGATGCTCATGTGTTGTGTTTTTAATCTTCAGTCTTACCATCAATGAATTATGGGCAGTTCGGGTTCAAAGAGACTCTTCTTTTAAAAGAGCCTATCCTCTTTCCAGCTGTACTTTTGTTTCTGGTTAACTGGTGTGAGGCATAGTGCATGAGATAGAGTGCTTCCCACTCTTCTCCTCACACTTTGTTTGGGTTGCTTGCATCACTTTTTAAATATTGACTGATATTGGCAGAGAGTATCGACTGCTTGTTTCAGTACAGCCCAGCACAGCTGGGTGTAGCACTTTAACTCTCTATGGCAAAAATGGGCAAACTCCCACTGAGCCAGCCTGTCATTGATTAACATCAAATATTCACAGCATCAAATGTTATTCGGTACCTAGCCTCCTATGTTATTAGCCAGTGTCTGATTCAGAAGACACAAGGATATAAGTCCAATTCTACATTACCCCCGCTAGGAGAGAGAGAGATTCAGTGATACAACACAATCCATTTGCAGTATAAATGGGCAACTGAAGCTTAGATGCACAGGAGCAGATGACAGTTTTCTAGAGCTGACTGTTGAACCACTCTCCACAGGCCTGTTTCAGGTTGTCAGTCATGGCTGACTACAGAATAATATGCCGTCCTTTCAATAGCTGAATAAAATCTATGACATTAGGCAGGATAGTATGTGTTTGGCCTCCTGGTAAGTATGATAATCATAAGGAAATTTCCATCCCATTTCTTTTCATGAGCTTACACACCAGAGTAAATGCAGGCCCATTAATAGGGGGCTGACCTTCTCTTGCTTTTAGAACAGAAACAGTAAGAGGAGATTTGGCTACTGCTAACATTTGGTCTGCACCAATTCCCTGTCATTTGTCAGCAGGGAAAGCCTCTAATGAACTGGTAGTAGATTCCCTGACATCGGTGCAATTATTGGACAGTGGGGTTGCTGCTGTCTGTAAGAGGGGAAACATGGCTGCCTGTTTCTAAGTAGCAGATTACAGGCTTTTCTTCATTGGTTTAGCTGATTTGCTTTTATCTGCAAAGACTTTTTTTGTTTAATTTGGCTTTTTCTGAAAAATGTCTCTCTATTGCTAACACCAGTGTGAGTTCATCTAGTACATGATAGAGCTCCTGCTACTGTCAGTGTTTTCACCACTGAGCTCTGAGCAGCTTTAGACAGCCCAGTGCTTCGGATGCCAGCAGCCAGCTAGCACTAGCGCTCCCACAAGTGAAGCTGCCTCAGCCTTAGAAAGTGTGGGAAATTATTTTTCAGAATAAAGCCTAATGCAAACACAGCCGGGGAGATTACAATTTGATACACACAGCCTGAATCTTCTGTAATGTACTTTCCGCCCTACATCTTATTAAGGAATTTTTAAGTAGGTTACTTTGGGTTTGGTAATGTGACTGGATGGATGAGGGGATTGGCAATGGAGAAAAAAGCCTTTTTCCATCTTGGTCACTGATTCAAACCCCCCAGGTCAGTAGGACATTAGCAGAAAACACTGTTTAGAGTGTGTCCCAATAGGTCACTGGAATGGGAATCAGGAGCCCTGCCTTCAGCTGCTGGATTTGCCATTGATCTGTGGCATGACTGTGGACATATCATTTCCTATCTGTGTCCCTCTGTCTCCCCTGTACAGCACCTAGCACCAGAGGGGCCCTCATCTCAGTTGGAGCCTGTACATGCTTCTCTGATAAAAACAACAGCAGCTCCTTTTCAACCAAGGTTTTAAATAGAGCTTTTAATGACATAAGCAACATGACAAAACATTTGTGTTGAGACTTTTGGGGCCCTGAATGTTTTGTGAGCACAGCAGTTCAGTGGTTGGTTTATGATCCCCAGGAAACCAGAAACTCAGATCTGCTCAGGTGCCCAAATAAACTCTTTAGGCCACGGTATTTCAAAGGGACAGCAATCACGTTCTTCCTTCAGACTCCAAGGTTTATTAAGTTCTCCTTCCACGCAATATAGTGGACAATACTGCGCGCTCTTTGAGCTTTCACATTCCGCAAGCTGATACAGTTCTCTTCCACTCCTAAAAAGAAAGGGAAGAAAGAGTGAATGTTTCCACCTAACTTGTATATCCCTCTGCATACCTCTCATGAATGGGTTGTTTTGACCTCTGTATCACACTGTGATCACTTTTAGTATCAAAGTCAAATGACTGGAAAACTGTCCAGCTATGTGAAGTGGTGATAGGTCATGTTGTCTGATATTACTTGTTTATACCTGCTTCCTTGTACAGAAGGGCATTTTTGGGAGCAGCTTGTAAACTTTTGCCAACAACTTTCACCTATAGTGTTGTGCTCTCAGAGACGAAGGGAATCTCAGGTTTCAGTGGAATCTTACACTTACCTATAGCATTAAAAACATAATGGATGAACTGGATTCAGTGTCTAGCTTGGAGAATCCCTGAACTTTTCATGTCTTCATGGCTCTCTGAAGCCTACTTCCTCCTGATTCTATAGTTCCTGGTGGATTCATAAGTTGGCACAGTGCTATATAGAAACTGCCATGTTAGCACATAATTAATTTCCTCAAAAAGCATGTCTAGTGGTTAAAGCATGGGACAGGAGACCTGAGTTCTGCCATTGGCTTGCTATGTAATCTTGGTTAACCAATCATTTTCCCCATCAATAATATGAAACTCAAAATACCTAACTTTATAAAGCACTTTGAGATCCTTAAATGAAAGATTCTTTGGCCATATGTAGCGAGGCGGTCTGGTTCCCTGCCGCCCCAGAGAGGGATGAGCCTCTCTGGATGCCAAAGTGTGTGGAGCCAGCGAACCCTACCCCCACCCCTCAGAGGTCAAGGTGCAGGACCGGAAGTATAAAAGCCCAACCCCAGAGCTTAATTGAAACACAGCCACCGGAGAGGCCAGACGCATGTGGCGGAGCTCCTAGCCGGGAGACCACGGTGAACGGTGGCCGACCCGAGGACTGGCCAGACCAGCCAATGCCTGATGCCAGCCCGAGCCCAGAGACGCTGCCAAGCTTGCTGTTTGCCAGTTACCCCGAGGAGCTGGCAATCCAACCAAGCGCCAGTTACCCCAAGGAGCCCATGGTGTGTGACCCCTTAGAGGATGCCAGCCGGACCCAGGTACCTCTGGAGGGGGAGGTAGGAAGTAGCCCCAGGGAAGCCAACCCTAGTGAGGCTGCAACACTGCCAGAGCCAATGTCAGTGTATTGCAGCCAGGAACCCCACTGACACAAGCATCGGGTCTTCTGCAGCTGCTAGGGCCCCGGCCTGGGATGCAGAGGAGTGGGTGGTCCTGTGTCCCCCCTGCCACCCATCTCACTGGTGGCAGTCTCCCCCTCTCCCAGGCTGCTTGGAGCCAGGAACCCCGGGCTTCGTTATTGAACTCTTTTGCTCAGCCCCTGCCTGAGGGCCTGAGCTACAGACTGTTTGGTGCCCACCCTGACCCAGGGCCTGGGCCTTGTTATTGGACTCCTTGGCTCAGCTCCTGCCTGAGGGCCTGAGCTACTGACTGTTGGCCCCACAACCAGGCTAGTTCCCCGACACACCTGACAGACATAGCGAGGCGGTCTGGTTCCCCGCCGCCTCGGAGAGGGACAGGCCCCAGCCAAACTCACCTGCACGTGGTGGAGAATGCGGGCATCAATCCCCCGATCCTTGTGAGAAGGGATCTACAGAGGAGTGTGCCCAAGCAACCCTGGATATGGATAAGCTTATTAAGTTCCTAGCCAAAAGCCAACAACAGCAGCAGGCCGCCCAGCTCCAGCAGCAGCAGCAGCTGGTCCAGCAGCTCGGGACCCAACAGCAACAGCTGATTTTGGAGCTGGGATGCCAGAACCAGGACCACCAGCAGCAATGCCTGCAGCAGTTGGCAACCTTGTTGCCCCGTCCTGCGGAGCCCCAGCCTGCGGGGCCCGCTGGATCACCCAGCCTGGCCCCACCTATCCGGTTGACAAAGATGGGATCCAACGACAACCCAGAAGCTTTTCTTGTGAGTTTTGAAAGAGTGGCTTTAGTTGCAGGCTGGGCCCGAGACCAGTGAGCTACCAGATTGACCCCGTACCTGACTGGGACCACCGAAACCTTATATCGGGATCTATCCACAGACGAGGCACGGGACTACACCTGGGTAAAGGCGGCAATCTTAGGTGCCTTGGACGTTAGTCCGGAGACCTTCCGGCAGCGGTTCCGGAGCTTGGTCTATCCTACGGGGGCCTGACCCTGGATGGTAGTCCAATACTTGAGGGAAGCATGCAAGCAGTGGCTACAGCCCAAAAGGAGGACCCGGGATGAGCTCGTTGAACAAATTTATTGTGGAGCAATTCGTCCACATACTCCCATCGCGGGGAAGGGCCTGGGTCCTCCGCCATGGGCCTACGACTGTAATGGCAGCCATCACACTAATGGAAGATTTCCTCGCCGCTGAAGCACCAGTGGGACTGAGCGTTCGAGCTGCCCCACCTGGACTGGAACGCTCTAACCCAGAGAAAAGAGGGACCCCCCGGGCTGAGCCACGAAACCCACCATGGGGCCCAGAGCCACAATCCCGGCCTGCCGAGGTCCCAGGTCGTCAAGCCCCAGCACCTCGACCAGATACCCAAGGGATCACACGAAGCCCTCCCAGGGGCCAGGCGGGAACACTGTCCCAGCCTGGGAGCGCGGACCTCGGACCCTGTTTTTCCTGTGGGAAATATGGCCATTTACAGCAGGACTGCACCGAGATGGATTGCAGTTTCGGCCAGGTCTGCATGGGAGAAACCCGCACCCGACACCCACAGGCCACCAAGATTACGGTGCCAGTGGTTGTCGGGGATTGCCTTGGGCCCTAATTGATTCAGGCTGCGGTCAGACGCTGCTTCATCAAAGCCTAGACCTCCAGGCTGATCCACCCCTGGGGACGATCTGTCTACAATGCATCCAGGACGACGTGCGACCCTACCCCAGTGCCCAAGTCTGGCTTACCGTGGAGGGGTCATGTGATCGATGGTGGTTGGCCTAGCCCCTCGGCTTGCATACCCAGTAATCCTGGGGTAGGACTGGCCAGACTTTCCGGAAATCCTTTGCTTAAATGCCGACGAGAGTCCCGCTGTTACCCCAGTACTGGAAGGAGGCCTTCCTGGGACCCAGTCGGAGCGAGGGGAGGCACCAGACCCCAACAGACCAGAAGAGGAACCCGTGGATGCCGCGCCAGATGCTTCTGCTGAACCCTTGCTTCACACTGACTTTTGTTGTGACCAAAGGGCAGATCCTACCCACAGTCATGCTTACGAACAACTAGTCACGGTCGATGGAGCCATAATTGACCCACACCGGGCGAAGCAGTGGCCCCACTTTGAACTGCATCAGGATCGGCTCTATAGAGTAGAATGGGACCTGCGCACAGGAGAACCCCAGAGACAACTATTCGTGCCTTGATGTCACAGGAGGGCCATAATGAAACTCACCCACAACATCTCAGCCGCCAGGCACTTGGGCCATGAGAAGACTCTCGCCCGGATGCTGACATGCTTCTTCTGGCCCAGCGTGCATCAGGAAGTAAGGAACTATTGTAGCTCCTGTCCCGAGTGCCAGCTTGCTGCACCCCTGCGGACACCCAAGGCCCTGTTGGTCCCCATGCCCATTGTCGAAATGCCCTGCGAGCGCGTGGCCATGAACCTGGCGGGGCCCCTCCCAAAAAGCACTGCTAGATTTCAGTATGTGCTAGTCCTAGTAGATTATGCTACCCATTTCCCAGAGGCAGTGCCACTACGGAGCATCACTACCCAAACCATTGCAGGAGAACTCAGGAAGGTCTTTGCTCCTGTAGGCCTGCCCCAGGAGATTCTCACTGACCAGGGCACCAACTTTACCTCCTGACTGCTGCAGCAGGTGTGTGGGCTCCTGGGGATCAAGCAGTTGCGCACCTCTATTTACCATCCACAAATCGATGGTTTGGTTGAATGGTTTAACCGTACTCTAAAAGACATGTTGCGCAAATTCCCCCAGAAGAACTACGCCAATGGGACCAGCTACTCCCACCTTTGCTTCTGGCGATCCGGGAGGTGCCCCAGTCCTCTATGAAGTTTTCCCCTTTTGAGTTGTTGTATGACCGCCGCCCACGGGGGCTCCTGGACCTGATGTGGGAAGCGTGGGAAGAAGCTCCATCACCAACCCAGGGCCTCTTAAAATATGTCCTCCAGCTCCAGGAACGCCTCACTCAGCCGGAGCGCTCACCCGGGAAAACTTAAGAGCTGCCCAGGAGGCTCAAGCACGAACATATAACTGTGGCACGCAGAGCTGCGACTTTAAACCTGGGGACCGAGTCCTGCTTCTCCTGCCCACGAGCGAGTCAAAGCTACTGGCTCTCTGGCAGGGCCCCTATGAGGTGATCTGGAAGGTGGGGCCCATCACCTCTGAGATCAATCAACCGGACTGACGTAAGAAAACCCAGCGGTACCATGTCAACCTCCTGAAGCCCTGGCGGGAGCGCAAGGACTTATTAATTAACCCCTACACACTGGAGCCAGAGCTGGGCCCCCACACCACCCTGACCCAGGACACTGAAGAGCCCCAGCTCACGGAGACCTTCACGGATGAACAACGCAAGCAAACCCAGTGCTTCCTACAGGCATTCCTGCGAACCTTCACCAGCCAGCCGGGTTACACCACCCTGGTCTATCATACCATTCAGACAGAACCTGGGGTAGTGATCCAAGAAGCGACCAGGCCCTTGCTGCACCGAATGTGGCAAATCTTCAAGGAAGAGATACAAGCCATGCTAGAGCTGGGCGTAATTGAACCCTCACAGAGCGAATGGTGTAGCCCGGTAGTGCTAATACCCAAGCCTGACAGGACTTCCGACGCATCGACTTCTGACGCATCAATGCCATTTCTAAATTTGACACGTATCTGATGCCTCACGTAGATAAGCTGCTTGGCCGGTTAGGGGAAGCTCGTTTCCTCACCACACTTGACCTCAGCAAGGCCTACTGGCAGATGCCACTCGACCCCGCTTCAAGGGAGAAGACTGCATTTGCCACCCCAACAGGTCTGTACCAATTCACCCGGATGCCCTTCGGCTTGCATGCGGCCCCAGCCATGTTTCAGCAGCTGATGAACCGTGTCCTCCATCCCCATCGAGACTATGCGGCTGCCTACCTGGACGATGTGGTCATCTACAGCCGCCATTGGGAGGATCATTTGGTATGGGTGGCACCATCCTGAGATCTCTACGGGCTGCGGGTTGACAACCCACCCAAAAAAATTCTGCATTGGGTGGCAAGAGACTACTTATCTGGGCTACTTCAGAGGGAATGGACAAGTGAAGCCCCTCGTGGGAACGGTCCAGACCCTGGTGGCCTGCTGGCTATTATCGGTGCTTCATTCCTCATTTTGTGTCTAACGCCACCCCTTTGACTGGCCTGTTAACCAAAGACAGCTCTCGACGTTTGGTTGGGACCCAGGAATGCGAAGATGCCTTTCAGAAACTCCAAACAAGTCTCTGCCGTGAACCGGTCCTCTACAGCCCAAATTTCAGCTGAGACTTCATCCTCCAAACGGATGCCTCGGAGGTAGGACTGGGTGCCGTCCTGTCCCAAGAAATAGTTGGGGAAGACCACCCAGTCTTATATATTAGCCGGAAATTGTTTCCGCGGGAGAAGAACTATGCGGTGTTGGAGAAGGAGGCCCTTACAGTGAACTGGGCTTGTGAAGCCCTACGTGACTACTTTCTTGGGGCCCTGTTCACCTTAATCACTGACCACGCCCTGCTCCAGTGTCTGAACAGAATTAAAGACAATAGTATGAGGATACAGCTTTGGTACCTGGCACTACAGCCCTACACCTTTACAGTTCGCCACAGGGCCAGCAAGGACCACGCTAATGCTGACTTCCTATCCTGCCTGGGAGGTATGGAAGGGTCTGGCCCCGACAAGCAGGAGCCCGACGAGCAGGAGCCAGACTTAACGGGGGCGATGGGGTGTAGCGAGGCGGTCTGGTTCCCTGCCGACCCAGAGAGGGACAAGCCTCTCTGGATGCCAAAGTGGGTGAAGCCAGTGAACCCTGCCCCAACCCCTCAGAGGTCAAGGTGCAGGACCGGAAGTATAAAAGCCCGACCCCAGAGCTCAGTTGAAACACAGCCACCGGAGAGGCCAGATGCATGGGGCAGAGCTCCCAGCTGGGAGACCACGGTGAATGGCAGCCAACCCGAGGACTGGCCAGACCAGCCAATGCCTGACGCCAGCCCGAGCCCAGAGACGCTGCTAAGCTTGCTGTTCGCCAGTTACTCTGAGAAGCCAGCAAGTCAACCGAGCGCCAGTTACCCCAAGGAGCCCATGGTGTGTGACCCCTTAGAGGATGCCAGCCGGACCCAGGTACCTCTGGAGGGGGAGGTAGGAAGTAGCCCCAGGGAAGCCAACCCTAGTGAGGCTGCAACACTGCCAGAGCCAATGTCAGTGTATTGCAGCCAGGAACCCCACTGACACAAGCATCGGGTCTTCTGCAGCTGCTAGGGCCCCGGCCTGGGATGCAGAGGAGTGGGTGGTCCTGTGTCCCCCCTGCCACCCATCTCACTGGTGGCAGTCTCCCCCTCTCCCAGGCTGCTTGGAGCCAGGAACCCCGGGCTTCGTTATTGAACTCTTTTGCTCAGCCCCTGCCTGAGGGCCTGAGCTACAGACTGTTTGGTGCCCACCCTGACCCAGGGCCTGGGCCTTGTTATTGGACTCCTTGGCTCAGCTCCTGCCTGAGGGCCCGAGCTACTGACTGTTGGCCCCGCAGCCAGGCTAGTTCCCCAACACGCCTGACAGACATAGCGAGGCGGTTTGGTTTCCCGCCGCCCCTGAGAGGGATAAGCCCCGGCCGAATTCGCCTACATCATAACTTGCCCAATTGTCAAAAGATTTCTGAGAGGGCTAATTAACATCTGTAAAGCACTTTTGGATCCTGAGGTGAAGGGAGCTCTCCATGTGGCAAGTATTTATTAAATGTATTTCTGTCTTTTCAGAAGCTTGTTTTTTTTGCAGTGTAGTGAAGCTCATAATTTCAACACATCTCATGTGATAAACACTTCCGTGTGCTAATATGGGTCTAGATCATCCCCTTTCAGGGAAAAACTTGTGGGCAATGGCTCTGGGGACAGAAATCTGAGTAGTGTTCCCACACAGAGTTGGTCTCTATATCATTATGTCAGGGATAGGGCAGAGTTTGTTCCCCTCACAGGCCAACTTCCAAACCTGGTGGAGCCCCAGGGATCCCCTGGGAGGACAGAGCTATCCATTAAGAGGCCCTCTGCCTCTGAACTTGCTATGGTCCTTGGTGGCTCCTCCACCAGCTGCCACTACCCCGTGGAAGACAGGGTCTACAAAAAGGTAATATAATTCTGGATGCATTGTTTTTCCGGATATCTTTGCAGGGCTGGAGTGAGGACAGTTTGCATTCCTCACAACTCCGGCTTGTCATTATTCAGAATGCTCTAGATGGGTGAAAGTTCTGATCTGTTCCCATTATAGCCAGTCCAGTTTGCTCATACCTACCTGAGTGGGAATTCTAGTTGATGCCATAGACTCTTCTATCTTCAGTAGAGACCAGTTGGTTTCTGCTGTTGAATGTGTAGGCTATTGGATGTGTTGCTTTGGTCCAGAACCATTTGCCAACAGGGAAGAATAGTGTGATATCAACATGACAGCATGGTTACTCAGCAATGGTTAGCCTACAGTGTGGTGGAATGAAGGTGTTTGTGTATTTTTCCTTATTATCTTAGGATCTGATCATGTAAACATTTGTGCACCTGAGTCACTTTACTCACACAAGTAGTCCCTTTGAACTAATTATAATGCAAGAGGGAGGAGCCAACCCAGGCAATTGAAAGAAACACATTCTAAACATTAGGCACCTTACAGGGCCTAATTTGCAGAGGGCACATGCTCAGCACTTTCTGAAAAACAGATCCCATTAAGGTGTCTAAAGTTGAGTGCCTGAACTAGGAGACTTCCAAAATGAGTAGTCGCTTTTAAAAATCTTGGTCATCATATACTGGATGAAATCCCAAACTACTGGTGATCACTGGAGATCACATGTCATAACAGTAAAGAGGTCAAATTCTGTCCCAATGTGTACTCATCCCCATGCAAAGTTTGGCCCAGGTTGCAATTTAGCCTCAATATCGAGGACAAAATCATTCCAGAGACGCTCCCCCTGCAGTTTCAAGGGTTGGTTTTGTTTTGTTTTATTTTATTTTTTCCTTTTTCCTCCAAAAATGGTAGTGTGAGTTACTGGCATAAAATGTCTGCTGTGTTTCACTACAGACAGAAGTGGCTATGTTTCAATTGATTTGTATCTGCATATCAATTGAAAACAAAGAAAAATGTATCAAAGCTTCCAAAAGTTTGTGAAATTTCATGGAGGGATTCTTCCAGGGATCTCCAGCCCAGGATTGAAAACTGCAGAAATTCTGTCAAGCTTTGGGTAAGCTTTACAAATAACTTATTCAAGATGAGCATTAAGTCTTTTGAGATGTCTGTGCTGTGATCTTATTTTATTACTGTGTCAGATGGAGTATATAGTCTCTGGCTAGGGAAAGAGTTACCTCACCCAATGAAATGAAAGACCACAGCCGCATGCCCTAGGTACAGATATGGTCAGTATAGCTGGGCTGGCCCAGCTGTCAAGAGTTAAGTAATTCCCCAGCACTGTATAACAGGGAGGTGCTCCTGTGAACTGGATTGTCTTATATTAGGGGTTAGATGCTTTGTAGGGAAAGTAGAGAGAACAGGGGCTAAGAATCTCTCTTTTTGCTGGGATCATGCTTTAACTGCACAAAGACCTCTTAGAAACTCATTTAAAATCCTTATCATAAGCAGATTTGAGTGTATGTTTGACCATGACTCTGACACTAAGTGGTGTAATCTTTTGTTGAACTCTTAGTTTAAACCCCAGTTGGGGGAAGTCTTCTGGGTGCTTCTACAAGGTTTTACAGTGTTCAGTTCACCTGTTCAATTGTCCTTTTAAAAACAAGGGTGTTAACCTCAACTCTGACTGTGGCATACATGGCTTGCCATGTGCTATATAGTGGCTAGATAGAAGGTGGAAGAATATATAAAGTGTGATTCTTCCCAGAAGGAAAAGGGACAGTTTCTCTCCCACCTGCATAAGTGATGTCAGTCAGAACACTCTAAAACATTGCATCAAAGGAAATTCTGCTGTGCTATTGTGCAACATTCCATTAGGGGGAAGAAGTTATCTAAGAGGCTGTTGGAAGGGAGAGAGGAAACTGGAGTCATTTGAAGAGATAAAATCCACCTGATGAATTGAAAGCAGATTTCAAGCTATTGCTTCAGATAGAAGTTTTAAAGCCTGTAACAGACTCCAGCAGTAAAGTCACTGCATCCTTCGTCGTGATTTGATCAAGGGCGTTTTGAAAAACACCATGAGAAGGTATCACTATCGCTCTCTGGTACTATTTGAATGGCCAGGGTCTATAGCAGGCAGCCTGAGTGAATAGAGCGGGCAGCTGTAGCTGAAGCACAGCTCTTAGAAATGGACAGTCCTATAACTGTGGTTCTGAAAGTATGAGGTTGTTTATTAGAGATTATAATAGTTTTATCATTAGTATATGAGTTTAAATAATTACTTTATAAGAAATAATGGGCAACTATATGCTACAGCCAAGAAGGAAACCCTCAAGCACTAGTGTTCATTTGTATAATTGTTATTTCTCCAAATTGTCATTCTGTCCGTCACTGCATTATTTTAATAGAAGCAAGAGGCACATCTCTTCCTTGTTTAAAAGCAAGCTTTTCATACTAGGCCAAAGAGACCATCCATGCAAAAAACAGTTTATTTGGCTAGTTGATGTCGTTCTTCAAAGTATCTGAGTGAAAATTATATCTTCTTTTACCATGACTCAGAATGCCCTGCTGCTTGACCCCATAGAATGCAGACATAATAGCCTTGCAATTATGGCCTCACTGTCTCTTGTTATGTAAATGACTGACATAGCAAATCCACTCTAGTGATTAAATGGCAGGATCAGGGAGGAAAACAGCAGGTGACAAAATACTTTCTACAGCTCTTTTTGACAAGTAGTCAAAAGTGCAAGGAAAGTTCTAAAAACCAAAAAAGGATGCAAAAATATATGTGTGGGAAAATATCTTCTTCTTCAGCAAGGAAATTCAGACTTCACAGCCAAAGATAAGTGTTCGGTGTGACTGCTAACATTTGGGATTGTCTGTGACTAGCTAGCTAATGCTTGCTCATGTCATTGTCCACTGATTTATATAAAACACTAGGGTTAATGTGATATATGCAGAGAACAGGCTATTTTGATAAAAAGGGCACACAGCAGGACATTTTCAAAAAAAGAAAAGGAGTACTTGTGGCACCTTAGAGACTAACAAATTTATTAGAGCATAAGCTTTCGTGAGCTACAGCTGACTTCATCGGATGCATTTTGTCATTCTTGCTCATGATGCTTTTCAGGAGACTCTAAATACTGTAAAAAGAAAAGGAGTACTTGTGGCACCTTAGAGACTAACAAATTTGTTTGAGCATAAGCTTTCGTGAGTGAAGCTGTAGCTCACGAAAGCTTATGCTCAAATAAATGTGTTAGTCTCTAAGGTGTCACAAGTACTCCTTTTCTTTTTGCGGATACAGACTAACATGGCTGCTACTCTGAAATCTCTAAATACTGTACAGCCCTAATCCTTTCATGCCTTTAAGTTCTTAATATTTGCATTACATAAAAATGACTTGCATGTGTTTCTATAGGGGGGAGACCTTTTATCCAAAGTGCTCTGCAAAGTCTTGGAACCTAGTCCCAGAATCTCTGACTAAGCCCACATCTCATGGGCTAGTCAACTGTTTGTTGCAATGATACATCTGTTTCTTACATAGAACCAGGTGAGGCGTGTAGTTGGCATGCTTGACTGGACTGATTCACATTAAATGACACAGGCCAGCCAAAACTGCCGCTTAATAGTTTAAACTGCCACCTTTGTACTTTTAACTGGTAAGCAATGACACATCCCCCATCTTCACAAACAACAATGAAGGGCTTTTTTTGTTTTGTTTTTTGTTTTTTTACAAGGCAAACAGCAGCTCTAGGGTTTGTGTGTGATGGTTATAAAATAATCATGCCCCTAGGGATCAGAGAGGCACTTGGCTGTGCCTCGTGTCTCATAAGAACCATAGGGTGTAATTGCCTCACGATGATACCCCCCACTCTGTCATCTTATATTATTTAATGAATTCCATTACATTGTTTTCAAGCTCTGCCTTGTGGTCATCATAAAGAAACTCAAACATTATCTGCGGTACAGATTGTATCAGCAACTCATCTTCTATTTAAGATTACCTCTGCAATCAGAACAGCATGGAATCTGTGTACAACATGGGGGGAGGGGGGGAGAGCAGGGGGAAAAGAACCAACCAAAGCAGCTTAAGGCCCTGATATTACACTGAGACCCATGGGGACAGACTCCTGCACATCCTGGGAACGCCACTGAATTCAGAGGTCTGCCGTGCAGTTGTCAGGATCAGGGCCCAGTTCATTAAAGCTTTGTGCTGAACTTGATATGAACAGAAGTTTTCAGTTCCTAGGTTCACAGAGTTTAAGACCAGAAGGGACTATTAGAGCAACTAGTCTGAAATCCCATATGATACAGGCCATTAAATTCCAGTTGAGCGCAATAACTTGTGTTTGGCTAAAGCATGCCTCCCAGAAAGGCACCGAGTCTTGACCTTAAGACTCCGAGAGGCGGAGAATCAACCACTTCTCCTGGTAGTTAGTTCCAATGGATAATCACACTGTTTTTTTAAAAAAAGTAGGCCTTATTTCTAACTTGAATTTGTCTGGCTTCAGCTTTCAGTCATTGGTTCTTGTTAAAACTTTCCCCATTAAATTAAAAGGCCTTTTAATATCTGGTATTTTCTCCCTGTGAAGGTATTTATACACTGTAATCAAGTTAACTCTAAATCTTTTTGATAAGCAAAACAGACTGAGCTCCTGTGTTTAATTTGTGCCAGGGCTGAGCCCCAACACCTCTAGGCTTGGCAGTACATAGCCTTGGCACCTCTGGGCTTGCCGCATGAGTTACAAAAATAAAAAAAATTGCTTAAGCACCTCTTCCATTACAAATTAATGCACTGCTGGGCTCTTTAAATCTCTCACTGTAAGGCATTGTCCCCAGCCTTCAAATCACTTTTGTGGCTCTTTTTGCAGCTCTGTTCTCAGACTTATTGTTCCAGTTTCAAGTTAATTATTTAATTTTGATTTTATAGCATCTAACACGCTAGGCATTTCCCATAAATTAAATTTGCCAGATTTAACTGAAAGATTAAAATAAATAACATAGTACAAGCCCATCAAATCATTATAATGCTAAACACTACAGATCAAACCCTCATCTCCCCCTCATCCCAGTCTATTACCCCACATAACACAGCTTCCATTAATTATTTTTCTCTGTATGTGGTTAAGAAGTAAAAGCAAACATATGAATAAAAGCTCTTCCCTGTGTTATGCATGATCTTTTAGGGCTTGATCTAAATGGGAGTTTTTCCATTGACTTCAATGGGCTTTACATCTGATGGGAATCCTTGTTTTTTCCACTAGATATCACTGGTAGCAAAATATTTGAAGTGAATTTAATACCTATGAAAAGGATGGGACTAAGAGGCTCAGAAATAGATCTGTTTTACTTATCCAGAGACAAGCTACAATAGCAGCAGTGCAAACGTTATACTGCCTCACAAATCTGCCTTCACCCTGTTGAGTAGAGATGTTTATATGCTAGGAAAATGCTTGTGCTGTCATAATGAAGTTAGTAAAACTCTATATGTCTGCAGGCAACCCACAAAAGGAAGAAAAGGGCTGAATTAAATGAAATATATATATTTTTGCAATAAATAGTTTGACCGGCTTTATACACTAGTATTGCTGATTTACTAGAAATCTACTTGCTTGTATAATCATGTAGGGTATTATGTTTCGTCTCTTCTTTCATGCTCATCACCATACTATCTGAGTCCATCACATACATGAGTGCATATATCATCATCAACGACACAGCATAGTATTATCCTTCATTTTTCAGATGTTGCTGTGAAGTATAGCAAGGTTAAGTAACTTGCCCACGGTCATATAAGAAGTCTGCGACACAGCTGGAAATAGAACCCATATCTCCATTGTTCCAGTTTGCCTTACCCACAAGACCCTCCTTTCCCTTCCTGCTAGTTCAGATTGACATATTTTACCTGAAGGCAAGAGAATGTTAACCACAGAGCAACAGTTAGCCACTTTGAGGGAATGTTCCATTTCTTAAATAATAAGAGCAAAACACAATCATATTACATTATTGTTGTCTAATGGCAAATATGTTATGTAAACTTGTAATTAGGGAATTTTTTTTGCCCCAAAAGAAATTTTCATTACACAGAAATGACAACAGCAAATTATAATAAAAGCCTCAAAGCTAAGTACGAAAGTAGGTTTTAATTTCCAGAAGATTTATTTTAGTCTATTGCTGACATCAGCAGTTAGTCAAATTTGGCTTGATTCATTAACTATTTTGTAGTCCCTTCCTGTCAAATCTTTAATGCATGTTTTTCCTCATTAAAGAAAAGATATGATAAGCTTTGAAGGGCATATTTTTCATAGCCATGAACTGGGGTTCACCAGAGGGACAGATATCGCCACTAAAAGGAGCATTCTACTAGACACACAGGCAAGCTGTTTGAAACATAGGGGTGATAATAACTCATTAAATGTAAAAAGAAAAGGAGTACTTGTGGCACCTTAAAGACTAACACATTTATTTGAGCTCAAATAAATTTGTTAGTCTCTAAGTTGCCACAAGTACTCCTTTTCTTTTTGCAAATACAGACTAACATGGCTGCTACTCTGAAACCTGTCATTAAATGTAGAATTTTTGTTCATCATCTCCACTTTTCTCAAGCAAAAATTGACATTTTTATCGTATGCACCCAATGTCTGAGAAATGCATGAAAGGATTCAGGAGTAAAAAATTAGTTTCCTTTTTGTTAGGAAAAAAAATGAAAAATTACACGTTTATTTACAAAAATAACTGTTAGAATAGGGAGATAACAATGATCTAAAGTTGATCAGAGAGGTCTGTAATTTATGCACCAGCAATTCACTAATTGTAGACTTTTATATTCATGGTCTAATGGATGTAGCAGTGAACTGAGATAGTCAAGAAATCTGAGTTATATCATTTGATGCACTAGTCTGCCATGCGAGCTTGGACAAATCCTTTCTGATCCCTGTGCCTCTGTTTCCTCCCTTGTCTTTTTGTTTGCCTTTGAAGAAGGGGCTGTCTTCAGTCTCAGATTAACAAATGTGCACTTGATTCACGTGCACAGGTGGGGGTGGGGAAGGAGGCATTACTGCTGAGGCTTGGGTGGGAAAAACCACACACACAAACAAAAACAACCTAGGCTCTGGAAAGGGGTGCGGGTCTAATGGGAGGGGAGACTTGCCTACATGCTGTGGTGAGAGCCAACAGGCTGGAGCGAGGAGCTGGGCCAGCTCACGGGACCAGAACTGCTATGGGGTGAGTGGAGGATGGACTTGCACTCCAGCAGCCCCACTAAGGGCAGGACCCAGTTGCCTCCTTTGGGTCTCCCACCACCCTGGGGACATTGAAGGGGGGGGCTCCCCATTGCCATAGTGCATTGGGACCCAAAGTTTTTTAATCCGGCACTGGCTGTCCTTTTCTATGTGTCTGTATGGAACCTAATGCAATGGGGCCTGGGTCTCAGTTGGAAACTCTGTCATGCAAAAAATAAAGAATAATTGTTGAGACAGAGGGATTAAAGCACTAGATCATTAATAGTTTCCATAAATAGAATGCAAAATTCAGTACATATTTTGTGAGGGATCTAAAGAGGGAGACTGGTCACTTGGAATTGCAGTGGGCTCTGCAATAATCATAAATAGTTTTATTTTTTTAAAAAATTTACATTTATAAGGCCACCTCCATCTCCAAGGATTCCAAAGTGTTTTACTATAGGCATACATAGTAAAAGTGGAGCCACTTGTTTAACAATGCATAGCAGCCTTAAACTACCAATTAGGAAAGGAAACCAAGGAAACCAAGAATATCAAATCCAGTTGTGACTATGGAGGGATTTGGGTAGGTAGAATAGAATTAAACATACTGGAATTTGGCCTGAATACCATGGTGTCTTGACTCTTCATAAAAAGTATCCTGATGTCAAGTGTTGAGGAAGACCGCAGCATTTCCATGTTATCTGAAATACAGCAGCCCGAAGCCACACAGCATTCTTAACATGATGTGACATTGCTTCAGTATTGACTCAAAGAACACCATTTACTTAACATCATATCCCAGAGCACCTGGGTTTTCCCTGAACATCTCACATCAAAGAATGAGAAAGAACACGTTAACAATATTCCAATGGTCCACAATGATTAGACCTCAACTGGAATATTGTGTTCAGTTCTGGGCACATTTCAGGAAAGATGTGGACAAATTGGAGAAAGTCCAGAGAAGAGCAACAAAAATAATTAAAGGTCTAGAAAACTTGACCTATGAGGGAAGATTGAAAAAATTGGGTTTGTTTAGTCTGGAGAAGAGAAGACTGAGCAAGGACATAACAGTTTTCAACTACATAAAAGGTTGTTATAAGGTGGAGGGAGGTAAATTGTTCAGGTTAACCACTGAGGATAGGACAAGAAGCAATGGGCTTAAATTGCAGCAAGGGTGGTTTAGGTTGAACATTAGGAAAAACATCCTAACTGTCAGGGTGGTTAAGCGCTGGAATAAATTGCCTCGGGAGGTTGTGGAATCTCTGACATTGGAGATTTTTAAGAGCAGGTTAGACAAACATCTGTCAGGGGTGGTTTAGATAATACTTAGTCCTGCATGAGTGCAGGGGATTGGGCTAGATTACCTCTTGAGGTCCCTTCCAGTCCTACGAGTCTATATTACTCCATTTTCTTGTCTCCCCCATTATTAACTGAGGTATTTAAACTGGAGGAAACATACACGTTCAGTTACCCAACACACATGTCCTTCTCACTCCCAAGGAAGATGGAAGGTCTTGTGGTCAGGGGATTGGGATGGAACTCAGGAGGTCTAGTTCAACTGCTAGCTCTGCTGCAGACTTCCTGTGTGACCTTGGGCAAGTCACTTAGTCTCTCTGTGCCTCAATTCCCTATCTGTGGAGTTAATACCCAATGGAGATAATACTACTTCCCTCTTTCATAGGGGGCACTGTGAAGCAAATACAGTCACTGGAGAAGAAAATATCCTTATTTCTCACAGTCAGAATAATTTTGGTGTTGTAGATGAATACATACCACACGCACACAAATAGCTACACCCAGTCAGAACTCAGGAAAAAATAGAACTTCCACTGAGTACATTTTTTCCTGATGTTTGCTTGTGGTTAGGGAAGTCTCACTGCCTTTTTTCCAAAGCAGAGCTCTGCCTTCCATTTCCCTCTGCTGCCTGCAGAAAAGATGGTTGCCATTAATCTGACAAGTTGTTTCCAGCTGCTGCAAGCATGTCATTAAAACAGCTTCCTAACCCACACATCAATCTCTTTGATATCTGTCATACAGCTTAGATCATATATATAATATTTTTCCCCAATGAAAGAGTCATGCTGTAAACATTCTTTCATTCCTCTAAGGCTCATGTCAAAAAGAATCATCGACTTATTTTCAGCATGTCCAACTTTCCATGCTAATGGTGTCTACTGATCTACAAACACTGCCCATGCTTATCCTTTCCAAGTTACTGACAAGCTTCAGGGAGGAGAGATGTAGAGCCTGCATGAAGTCTGCTGAGTACATGGTGGACAATCTGATAATGAAGCCAATTAGCTCTTGTCACTCCATTTTTGTTCTTTGCTCCTATTGATAGATGGATGAAGAAAGACCTTTGTTAGCTGATCTCCAGCTAGGCTCTGGATATTCCCATTGCTGTTTATGTTTCTTATCCTTGGTTCTCCTGACCTGTTTCTCTTGAAGGTTTAGACCCTGTACTGTCTATGACTGACTGGATAATTCTTGTATTCCTTTAGCCCTCTCTTTGGTGTGCCATGTGCCAGAGACTTTTCACACCATTCAATCTATATAGCATATGATTATTTCAGTTTGCCATTTTTACACATACACTTTCACATTAACATCCAAAATCTGGCATCACTCTTCACTGTAACTCAGATGTCAGGATGGATTGAAGCTATTCTTTGAATGATGTGCATTTGAACTGGCAGAGAGTAAATGACGGATAATGAACATAAGCATATTTTTTGTCAGGACTTCAGCATATCATTTGTTGGAAAGCATATTCTAATGAATGCCACCCACACCTACCAGATGTGTCATCCAAGATTATGCCAGTTCCCTAATAAGACTACTGTTTGATACCCACTGCCACTCACTGGAGGGAAATGGAGAGAGTCACAAGAATTTAAATTCCTCATTAACTTGTTTGTTAATTTCAAGAATTTTCATGAGATGGTGCAAAAAGCTGGGTGCAGAGTGGGGGATGCTCTCATAGATTCATGTTCAATTTGAAGCAGAAATGGTAATTGATTTGTGACTAAAGCAACAAAATTCAGCAGTTTTGCTTTGAAGGGGTTCATGTGAACATTTTCGTTGGTTTCATAATCCCAGCTTTGGTTTTGAATTTCCAGTATCAACAAGCCTCAAATCTCCAAAGTACAGCTGCTAAGTGTCAACTTATCTCATGCTGAAACCATGAAAAACTCTAAATTTTGCATGATTTTGATGCAAGAGACTATGTCAAGACTTGGTATGGGGAGGGTCTCTTGAAAGCTTTGTGACCATTAACAAACCTTTCAATGTACCTGATTGCAGTTTCAAGTTTGTATTGAAACCAAATTAATTTTAATGTGGTTTAGAGTAATGTTTTTGCAGAGTAATGTTACTGTCACCAAGGAATAGGTGTACATTAAATCAGGCTCCATTCCATGCAGTTGGAGGCTCAAAGGTTCTGTGTAATCTTGTAAGGAGTAGGGGAACTCTACATTGTAATACATTATTTCCTGTACATCCATGCCTGAAAAACTTGTGAAACAAGGTAGTCTAGTATCTCCTTTCTCATAAGATTTCCAGCACAGTTGTGCAGTCTTAAGAATCGGAACATTTGAGTGCTGAACTGAACTTCCTGCCACAACCAGGCAATTATTAGTTTTAGGAGGTAATCAAGGACATAGGATAGGGCAGCTATGGGAGAAGGCTGTTGCTTGCCCTCAGCAGGATATGGAGCTCAAAAACAGCAATGGGAACTGAAGCTCTCTGTTTCCCTTCAGTGCATAACAGCAATACAAAGGTCTGTGGAAGAAAAGGAAGTCCAGATGGAGGGGATTGTTAACCTGCGTGGTTACAGAGGATTGAATGCCTCAAGCGTGAGACATCTGGGTAAAGCCAGAAGGGCTGGGTTTTAAAAAGTTAAAATATTGTAAAATGTCAACCCACAGCAGAGTGATCATCTTGTTTTTATGTTGCCTCCTCCCTCTGACCTTTTTGTGTTGCTTGCCTTCAAAGTAGTTGCCTCTGAACCAACCTGCTATGGGCTTATGTCAAGGACTACCTTACTTTCTGTGTGAAATCCCACTGTACTACTCATGGAGTAAGTACTACTACTTATGGAGTAAGACAACACTAAATCTGAGAGCCATAAAAACACAAAGGAAGAACAATGTGAAGCAAGGATTATCTAATCCAGTTTTTTTACATATGCACCAGTGAAGAGGATCATCACAGGAGAGAACTATGGAACAATGCAAAGGTTTGTTTGGTTGGTGTCATAAATATAAAGGGAAGGGTAAACACCTTTAAAATCCCTCCTGGCCAGAGGAAAAACCCTTTCACCTGTAAAGGGTTAAGAAGATAGGATAACCTCGCTGGCACCTGACCATAATCCTTGCTTCACATTGTTCTTCCTTTGTGTTTTTATGGCTATGATAGTCAAAGGGCAAAAACACCAGAGACTGTGTAATATTTCTGTAGTGGAAGGAGGTGGAAAACTCATTAGGATTTGCTCTCAAGCTCTTGCAGAGTAGTAGTTAAGATCCCATAAATACTTCCTGTTAGTCGAGCTGCTACAGAAATGAACAAGGGTTTTCTTTTTGCCCCTCTTCTTTCCAGCCGTCACACTATCATTTCTTCACCGTGAACTGTATTTAATATGTAAATAAAAAGCAGGCTTTTAGGAGATTTAACTGTTTCCCTTGGTATTTAAATTATTCAATTATAACTAAAGCTATTAAAATACAGTTAATTAAAATTTTTAGATTGTTTTCCCTTGCACTGATCACAGCATTGCCCTACTTCTCCCTCTAGCTGTTTAATTCCTATTAAAAATGATAATGCTTTGCTTTATTCATAAATGCAGTAACCTTACAAACATTCTTCAAGTGATCTCTTTGGTACAAACTGTGCCGGTTTTCTTCTTTTCTAGCAGTGAAGCAGAAATTTTGCTGTAGTCTTTAGAGGTTTAATCAGCAGTAAAAGGACTCAGAATTTAACATTACCAAGTAATGAGAAATAATGCAGCTCCCCAGGAAAAAAAATCTTCTTTATTTTGATGCAATATAATGTCATTAGAGACAACAAGAGAACCCTCATGTTCAATAAAAGGTGGAACCTAAATAAAGGTTTCAAAACTCAAAATATAAAAATACTAGATTTGCACTTTCAATATTTAATTTGAAAGGTTTCACAGCATTCTGGTGGGAATAACAACGTAGCTGAAGTACAGATGGATAAGCGCTTTTAAATAAATAAATAAATAAAGGATGCCAAGGCAAGTTCATATCTTTTTGACTTTATCTTAGAAGATAAAGATCACTAAGTGACAATTCTGCCCCTTTCCTCTCCCGCCACCTTCTGTGGCAAATAGGAGACTATAATCACATGCTGATATTCTAAAGGTGAGGGAACGGGAACAGAACCAACACAGAGTGAATCCCCTCCTAGCCCCCAGGTTCTGGCAGCCCCAGCAGCCAACTGGATGTCAAAGAGTCTGGGGAAGCAGGTGACACCAGAGGGAAGGAGTATCAGGGAGGCCTAGAATCCTCATTAATTAGATGATTTTATAGTGCAAAGTCCATTAGAAGTTCCTTGCAGCCTAAATTTCTGATTCTAGTTTATACCCCACCTCCCTCCATAGCATGGGTTGGTTGTGTTCAGCTGTGGCACAGGGGCAAATGTCTGTGTGGGGACCAAGCATGCCAGGCAACCATAGGGGAGCAGTAAGACATCTAAAGGAGTTGGGTGCTAGCTCATCTAATATACAGATTCCTCAACGATCACAGGATTAGGGTCTGTGTTCTTCATTCATCCATGGGCATCATACTGTTAGGAGACTGCACACCCAGCATCCCCTGCTGGGCTGCTCACTTCTTCCCCAGTCTTTGATAGCAGTGCCATGTTAGGGAGAGGGAAAACACTACAGTTAGGTCTGGGTAGGGCAAGAAACTGTGCTGATTGTAATAGTTGATGGTCTTCCCTTCCTGATGGAAGAAAATCAGGTGTCCTTGCTGATTACTTTAGCTATCTTAGATACAGCTGATCATGAGGTTTTGGTGACTGTAGTGCGATGAGTGGAAATAGAGAAAAAGGGTCCCAGTTTCACAAATTTAATGTGATCCAAGGGCCAGGAAGTGCAAGTTGTGGCCAGGCTGCTATCACACTCTCTAGTGCCTCACCATGTTAAACTGACCTTTCAGTGTGCTCAGTAAAGGTCTCTTTCCTTCAACTCTGCCTGCCTTTTGCATCCCTTATTTGCAATGAAACAGTGGAGATCCTAGATGTTAATTCCAGAAGATTATTCAACTGTCTTGAGGACATGCATGCAGGGTAGCAAAGAGTTCTTACCCGGCACCCCTCCTGTTCAGTGTGTGTGTGTGTATATATATATATATATATATATATATATATATATATACATAAATGAGGCTGATGACTGTTAATAAGTAGATATGGGCAGAGTTCCCTCCAATACACTGATAATACCAGCTCTATATTTAGAGCCAGTCAAAAAACCCAAAAATTTCTAATTAAAATTTTAAACTTTTCATTAAGTTTTTGCTCAAAAATTGATTTTTTTGTGAAAATTTTTTTGATTTTTTTTTAAATGGACTGTCTCCATCTCTATTTCCATTTTGTCTCATCTAGTTATAGTTGAGTGACTTACAAAGTGTCTGAAATTGCTTGGGGCCTTCATGAGGTCTTGCTGGCTGGAACTCAGCCTAGAGAAGATGAGTTGATGCTTATGGATTAGGAAATGCAGTGGAAGGAGTAGCAGAGGCTATATCCATCCCTCTTAATTGCTCAGGTTTACAATCTTGGGGTCATGTTAAGTACCTCAGTTGTAGTAGTGGCTAGGATCACTGCTTCTCATTTGCACCAGGTGAGAAAAATGCAGTGCTTCCTTTGTGAACCTGGCTACAGGTATCCACTAGTGATTTAGACTACAGTAACAGGTCTATGCTTGAAGGTGACTCAAATATAGAGCAGAAATTGCCTGCTCACTTATTAAGTGATGCTTCCTGCAGAGCCCACATTATGCTTCACTGGCTTCCAATCTAGTTTGTGGATGGATCTACATATGGTGATTTTTATTTACAAGGACCTGTATTTTATCCACAAGTTCCATACATGAGACAACACGAGTGATAGCCTCTCTTCCGGGGTTAGACAATGATAGTTTCAGTCACTGGATATTATCAAGCTTACTGCCAGCTGATGTTACAAAAAGCAGCTGCTGTTAGACTTTTTTTTCCTCTCATTTTTGGCTCTTTGATTCTAGAAGTGCTTCCCTTCTTGGTCCTAAACAATTTTTTTTTAAATTAAAATCTCTTAGCATACCCTCATGATGTATCTTTTCTTTTTTTACCAGACATTTTCCAGGAAGAGTGGATGAGGCATTTAGGGATGTTTTTTTGGGAAGTCTCGTTTTTATAGTGGGCTTTTAATTATTACATATGTCTGATGCTATAGGTTTATTATAACATTATACTTATGGACTTACTGTATTACTTACTGTGTTAGTTAACAAAACTTATATTATGGGGCTTGGCAGGTAGAGTTCTTGAGCTATTTTTCCTTCTCACCTCCAGGTTGCACTAGCATAACTCCATTGGCTTCAGTGGGGTTACTCCTGATTTACACCAATAATTAGTATTGAAATCAGGCCCCTTGTACTTGTCATTGAGACTTGTTATCCCCTAATGTGTGTTATTTGTTCAGCACCTAGGGTTGTGGAAGGTCCTTTATTAAATCCAAATAAATACACTCTTGTCACTGCTCTACTTTGTGAACTGCTTAAATGTGCTTTTCATAAATAAATCAAGTCTAACTTTTGTTATAAAAAGTGAAAAGTTCATGGTTATTGTGCATTTGCCAACTATAAGATTCAAATGAAAATGACAGAAGCTGACAGATATGATAGGAACGGGTAAGAGCATTAGTACAATACAAGTTTAATACTTCATAATGCATTGGCAGCTGTGTTCATTTAAGTAGTGTTGCGAAGTTCAGCTGGCCTAGTGTTGTTCCATTTCCAAGCTGTCTGTTCTTACTCTTTCTGATTTAGAGTGAGAGAAGTTGGTTCCCCAGAGAATTCTGAGTTCTAGTTTAAGTTAAATCACCTGATGTGACCTTAGGCAGTTCATTTGGCCTTCTTGTATCTTGACAAATTCAACTTTTAACATTGGGTAAAAGCAAGGCCTGGCTCCAAGGCAAATTTTACAAAGAGCCAACCTTTCCTAGGTGAATTAAATGACACAGCTATACCTGTTATATCTATCTAGAGGGCATTTAGTCATATCATCTTGAGCTCTGAATGTCCTGGATCTTCTAAGATAAGCAAGTCCAGACTTAATTAATATTTAGAAGGAAGAATGAGGAAAACTCAGGTGCTGCAAGACTTGTTCTTGGAGATTTCGACTGTGAGGAAAGACTGACCACCTCATACACCAGCATGATGTTAGGAGGTGCTTTCCTTCATGGAGATGCCATCTTTTGCACTCGCCATACAGCACTCCCACATTTGCAAAAGATCCCAAAGTATTTCTCACTATCTAATAAAGGTATTATCCCTGGCGTCCAGGCCAAGTTGCAATTTAAACCATAACATTTTTCCTAGACAAAATTCACACATTTATAGTTTCAATTGGACCAAGTATTCTTTACCTCACCTCCTAAAACACTGTGCTGTGTAGCTGTGCTGGTGCGGAATGGCTGCTATCTAGAGGTGGCGGGAGCACTCAATAGATGGCCTTTAAATTCAAAGAGAATCTGTGCCAGGGTCCATCAAATAAGGCTAGTCCGGAATTCTGGTTGAAATCAAAAATGGAGAATAAAAGAGAATTCCAGTTAGAAGTTTATACAGAGAAAAGTACTGAACTTCTTATGGTATCAGTGAGAGTTGGAGAGTTTATAATCCCACAGTTTGTGTACCTCCCTTTAGTTAGTTGTGCAAACTGGCCCTGTATAAGGAAAACATCCATAAAGCACTAAAGTATGCACTTAATTTTAAATGTGGGACTTAAGTACATGCTTAAGTGCGTTCTGTATTCAAGGCCGTTATGAATACCATTACTCTAATCTGTCTGATAAAAGTTACTCTCTAGTTCTCTCTAAGAAATCATTAGTATATATACAGCCTCTAAAAGACTTCGTCACTCTTCATGGTGAAAGGTGCTTTTTAATATAAAGTTAGAATAATACATTATTAATATGTAACAGTAGGCATAAAACACCAGGTGGTCACTTATCAAGGTATTAACCAATCTCAGATCCACATAGCTTTTATTATGAGACAATGCCTAATCAGAGTGCTTTACATCACTTACCCAGTACCATTAACTCATGTCTCTAGCTATATACGTTACTTATAACACATACCTCTTTACACTAACATCAACTTCTACACGGAAAAGCCTGACACAATAGATGTGTGGCACAATAGCTGCTCAGCTATCAAAATGAGCCATTTCCAGAGATGTGCACTATCTACTGTGAACACTCATCTTATGTAACCCTAAGCCCCAGCTCATGAGAGCGACTCTTTGGTTCTAATTTCAGCTTACTATGACTCTTAGAATTTATTCATTGCAGGATGCATTTACATCTGCAAAATTCTAGAAGTTTGTAATAACATGTCCGGCTACTAGTTTTGGATAACACTCAATTCGTCATTGTTCTATTCAGTCAGTGTACGTTTTCTGCTGGCTTACAGTATCTCTTACTACAGCTTAGCTCATGGACATAGTGCCCCTGCTTTCCTTCCCACCGAGTGCTCTGCAGCTTCATTTTAATGTATTCAGTCTGATGTGGCATGTGTATATATATTTAGTATCACTTTTCTATGCCCCACTGCTCTATGACCTGATTATTTATATTATGTATCAAGTGCTGTATGTGATAGCGCATTCAAAATGAAGGAGTGGCTGGAAGGTCATTACCTGCAACAATCATGTTGAAATACAGTAGGTACAGTTAAGCGATCAAGTCTACTTCCTGACATCTTTTTCAAATTGAAATATAATTGTATGTAAATTTTAGCTTTAAAATTATGTTTCTCCACCAACGTATTAAGAACCTTCTGGTTCTATAAGAGAATGATTTCCGGTGTCACTCAAAGATGAGTAACACCCTTAGGACTTTTCCATGCTGGAAGGGACTTTGTGTTAGAATACGTGTTAAATACAGAAACTGGGATTTTCAGAGGATTTTTAAGGAAACAGGGCACCTAACTCCTATAGAGTCCCTTGAAAAGCACAGCCTTATTTTCTGTAGATAAGGTCTGTCATGGCTTAAAAAAAGAACTGTTAGCTGGATCTGATTAAATGCAATAGTCTTTGTCCTCACTGAGTTCGAAGTCATCTTAACTTTGTGCTAGTTAACACATGGTCTAACACTATAACTATCAGTGTAGACAAGCCCTTCTTGGCTAATGGCTTTTATCTTCTGGGGAAACCTCACCCACAATCTCATCCTCATCAGCGGGCAAGAGTCTGTTCTCAACATGCCATCAGGGTCAAAGGCAACCATTGGTCTGCAAAAACCTCATTGCAAACCCTTGATTGACTTAATTCTTCACAGATGGAGGCAATTTGTTTTTTAATTGCAAGGCTATGCAACAAAAAAAGGGAAGGAGGAGGATCAGGGGAACTATAGGCCAGTCAACCTCACTCAGTCCCTGGAAAAATCATGGAGCAGGTCCTCAAGGAATCAATTTTGAAGCAATTCAAGGAGAGGAAAGTAATCAGGAACAATCATCATGGATTCACCAACGGCAAGTCATGCCTAACTAACGTAATTGCCTTCTATGATGAGATAACTGGCTGTGTGGATGACGGGAAAGCAGTGGCCATGTTATTCCTTGACTTTAGCAAAGCTTTTGATACAATCTCCCACAGTATTCTTGCCAGCAAGTTAAAGAAGTAGGTTGGATGAATGGACTATAAGGTGGATAGAAAGCGGGCTAGATCATCAGGCTCAACGCGTAGCGATCAATGGCTCCATGTCTAGTTGGCAGCCGGTATCAAGCGGAGTGCCCCAAGGGTCGGTCCTGGGGCCGTTTTTGTTCAATATCTTCATAAATGATCTGGAGGATGGCGTGGACTGCACCCTCAGCAAGTTTGCAGATGACACTAAACTAGGAGGAGTGGTAGATATGCTGGAGGGTAGGGATAGGATACAGAGGGACCGAGACAAATTAGAGGATTGGGCCAAAAGAAATCTGATGAGGTTCAAGAAGGACAAATGCAGAGTCCTGCACTTAGGATGGAAGAATCCCATGCACTGCTACAGACTAGGGACTGAGTGACTAGGCAGCAGCTCTGCAGAAAGGACCTAGGGGTTACAGTGGACAAAAAACTAGATATGATTCAACAGCGTGTCCTTGTTGCCAAGAAGGCTAAGAGCATTTTGGGCTGTATAAATAGGAGCATTGCCAGCAGATTGAGGGACATGAGTATTCCTCTCTCTTCGGCATTGGTGAGGCCTCATCTGGAGTACTGTGTCCAGCTTTGGGCTCCACACTACAAGAAGGATGTAGAAAAATTGGAAAGAGTCCAGTGGAGGGCAACAAAAATGATTAGGGGGCTGGAGCACATGACTTATGCAGAGAGGCTGAGGGAACTGGGAATATTTAGTCTGCAGAAGAGAAGAATGAGGGGGGATTTGATAGCTGCTTTCAACTTCCTGAAAGGGAGTTCCAAAGAGGATGGATCTAGATGGTTCTCAGTGGTAGCAGATGACAGAGCAAGGAGTAATGATCTCAAGTTGCAGTGGGGGAGGTTTAGGTTCCTCATATTAGGAAAAACTTTTTCACTAGGAGGGTGGTGAATCACTGGAATGGGTTACCTATGGAGATGGTGGAATCTCCTTCTTTAAAGGTTTTTAAGGTCAGGCTTGACAAAGCCCTGGCTGGGATGATTTAGTTGGGGATTGGTCCTGCTTTGAGCAGGGGGTTGGACTAGATAACCTCCTGAGGTCCCTTCCAACCCTGATTTTCTATGATTCTATGAACAGTTTTAACTCCTAACTCACATTTAGCCCTTCCTCATGTAAAGGTTTGTTTACTACATTTCACATACTTGTCACATCATAATATATGTAGCGTAATAAGAATGGGACTGATTCTTCTCTCCCCCCAAGTTTTACACCAGTGTAACTCCACTGATCCACTTAAATAGACTTACTTCAGTTTACACCAGTACAACCATGTGAGGGAATTGGTTCCAGGAGTATGTGTGTGTATGGCGTCGGATACACACATGCAGCTCACAGTCACTACTTTGAAGGCAGTATGTATTGGTGTCCATGTGACAACCGCTGTATTGGCTGATATAGTGGGGACCTTCAAAGCTACAAGCATGACTTATGGCTTGAGTTGGTAACTCAAGCTGTAACAGATGCATATAGTCTGTGGATTGGGTACAGAGGGGGACTACGGAGTAACCAAAAGAGGTTATCGTTGCTTCTTTGGACACAATTGTGAAAGAGCAAGAGAAAGAGTTCCTGTTCTGAGATTACCGAGCTGGCTGAATTTTTTTAGTCAAAACATTTTTGACAAAAAATGGCTGTTTCATCGAAACAGAAATTTCCATGGGAAATATCTGTTTTGTGTCAATTTTTGTTTTGGATTGGGGAGGGAGCGGTCATCAAGAAAACAAAAGCCTGAACCCCAAAACTTTCAGTTTTCAACTGCAAATGGGACATTTTCGGCCACTTAGGTGAAAAATTTTGCCCAGCTGGATGATATTGTTCATGGGGGAAATATTTCCTGACCAGCTGTGTCAATCAGTTTTGTTTTTAATTGGATATCTATTTTGAGTCAGGCTGTGACTGCCTCTGCGCAAGTGTGCATGGAGGGCAGAAAGCCCAAGCACACAAGCTTCCCTGTGCCCTGGCACCAGGATTAGTTAAAAGTCACAGCACAGAACTGCTCTAGGCTACTGCCAACAGTTGTGCCAGACTCCCAGGAAAGGCTGAAGACAGAGGAGGGCAGAGACACTGTATCCATCAGCCAGCAGAGTTGAGCGAGCACAGAGTAGTGCATGCTACACTCACGCCCTTTGAAAGGGTGCAATAGGCTGCTTTGACTGAGGTACAAGTGAACCTGGAGGCATTGTGCCTGAGTCAAGGACTTTATATCTGGAAGTTGTGCTGAACTGATATCCCTTAATACTACTTCCTCCCCACCCTCATCCCTACCCCCTCCAATATTGCAAACTAGCTACATAGCTATACTTCAGCTCATTATTTAATGTTGAGATTTTATTCTGCAATGCCTTTTGCTTCCAATAGCATGTAACATACACATCTCAAATAATGAAAGCTTCCACTTAACTTCTGACAGTGCTGCTGCAATTTTTGCTTCTGCATTTGCAAGCTATTTGTCAAGTCTCTCTCGCTTACCCACTGTCTCTCTTGGGCCAGTAGGCAACATCAAGTTGTATAACTAACCTATGAGTCATTCTTCCCCTTGCAAAATCTCTTTGGGTGGGCCTTTCTGGCTTTCAGTGACACTGTCTGTTGTAGTACTGGCAGTTCTTTATCCTCTCCTCTGGATAGCCATTCTGTTCATAATCATGATTTTTCCATTACCCCAGTGAACGGATGTCATGTTTAATTATAACAGCCATTCAAGATTTCAAAGTCTATAGCCTTGATATCATATAATGTAACAATTGTGGTAGTGTCTTACATTAGTAAATCAGACTATTTTCCAGCCCCAATAACAACAAACCTCTTAATATTTTCATTACTTCAGTTAAATCATTTTTACTTCTCAAAGATGTAGAATGGCAGACACTAGGAAAACAAAAGGCTTGTTATATTGCTTTCACCAAAGAAACATATCACTCGGTTAATAAAGGCTGAGAGCATGTGCTCCTTATTTTTAGATTAATTAGTACTGATTAGTCAGCATTTTGTTTGTTTTAAATCATGATTTTCTATTGTAACAGTGCAAATCTGAAATCTGTATGGCAGATACCCAGGAATTACACAGTAAGAAGGTTGGCTGTGATTGGGTGGTTCTTGCCCTTTGTCTCATTGTTATTGTAAGTGTAATGAAAATACCAACAGCCTTGCTTACTCATGCGCAAGAGGTAGTCGTTGTGAGAAACCAGTGTGTGAATCACGTGGGTGTACAAAAACACAATATGTTTGAACAGCCTACAGTTAAGCCAGGTTGGCTTTGTACTTTACATCAACTTTTACAAAATATTACCTCATGATAGTTTTGCAAAAAACAAAAGTGAGATGAGGAGGTGTTTCTCAGAACTTGAGAACAAGCTCAACAGACATGTCCCCATCCCCGTCCCCCCCGACCCCATGTTCCAGTCTGCAACCCGGACATGCCAGGCCATTTCCTGGATTATTGGCTTTGCAGCTTGATGGAAAGTGCCTATTACGGAGAAATGGGGAAAGTGTGAGGGACAAAAGTGAATTTGTGGACTAATTTAGGAATTCTGTCCTGGTTTCAGCCATGCTGCCTTTTCAGCCAGCATCTGTTCCGTTTGGCCCTTTTAAAAGTAAGATTTAATTTGCATTGGTGTCAGCAAAGTTTTGTTTGTGTGAATGTTTGCAGAAATTATTATTATTATAATAATTTCAGGCCAGAAACCAAGATTTATTTGATCATGAAACAATCTTTTTCTTGGCAAAACAAAATTAATTTTCAGTGAAAGCAGAAGTAGTTCATAAAGGTTGGGTCCATTCAGTTAAGAAATGAAAGAATACCTTTGCATTCTGAATATCAAATATACTCCATGAAGGGTTTAAAACATAGAATCATAGAACTGTAGGGCTGGAGGGGAACTCGAGAGCTCATCAAGTTCAGCCCCCTGCACTGAAGCAGGACCAAGTAAACCTATACCATCCCTGACAGCTGCTTGTTTATCCTGTTCTTTTAAAAACCTCCTCTGACAGTGATTCCACAACCTCCTTTGGAAACCTGTTCCAGAACTTAAATATCCTTACAGTTAGAAAGTCTTTCCTAATATCTGTCCTAAATCTCCCTTGTTGCAGATAAAGCCCATTACTTCTTGTCCTACCTTCAGTAGACAAGAAGAACAACTGATCATCATCCTTGCTATTAACAGCATTTAACAGATTTGAAGACTGTCATCAGGTTCGCCTCCGTCTTCTTTTCTCACACCCAAACCTGCCCAGTTATTTTTTACATTTTCTCATAGTTCAGGTTTTCTAAACCTTCCATCATTTTTGTTGTTCTCCTCTGGACTCTCTCCAATTAATGTATTTCTTTTCTTAAATGTGGTGCCCAGAACTGGACACAGTAGTCCAGCTGAGTCTTCATCAGTTCTGTGTAAAGTAGGACAGTTACCTCCCAAGTCTGGAATGCATCCGATGAAGTGAGCTGTAGCTCACGAAAGCTTATGCTGTAATAAATTTGTTAGTCTCTAAGGTGCCACGGGTACTCCTTTTCTTTTTGCGAATACAGACTAACACGGCTGCTACTCTGAGACCTGTCATATGACACTCCTGTACCCCAGAATATTAAACTTTTTCACAACTGCATTACATTGACTCAGATTCAGTTTGTGATCCACTGCCAGATCTTTGGTTCGGGTTCTGTAGTTTTCACATTGGAATGTTGCTTTTTTAAGACTTCTGAAAGCATGCTCCACACCTCGTCCCTCTCAGATTTTGGAAGTCACTTCAGATTCTTAAAGCTTGGGTCAAGTGCTGCAGCTATCTTTAGAAATCTCACATTGGTACCTTCTTTGCGTTTTGTGAATTCTGCAGTAAAAGTCTTCTTAAAATGAACAACATGTGCTGGGTCATCATGCAAGACTGCAATAACATGAAATATATGGCAGAATGTGGGTAAAACACAGCAGAGGACATACAATTCTTCCCCCAGGAGTTCAGTCACAAATTTAATTAACGCATTTTTTTTAACGAGCGTCATCAACATGGAAGCATGTCCTCTGGAATGGTGGCCAAAGCATGAAGGGGCATACAAATGTTTAGCATATCTAGCACATAAATACCATGCAATGCAAGCTACAAAAGTCCCATGCAAATGCCTGTTCTCACTTTCTGGTGACATTGTAAATAAGAAGAGGGCAGAATTATCTCCTGTAAATATAAACAAACTTGTTTGTCTTAGCGATTGGCTGAACAAGAAGTAGGACCAAGTGGACTTGTAGGCTCTGAAGTTTTGCATTGTTTTGTTTTTTGATTGCAGTTATGTAACAAAAAAAAATTACATTTGTAAATTGCACTTTCACGATAAACAGATTGCATGACGGTACTTGAATGAGGTGAAGTGAAAAATACTATTTCTTTAGTTTATCATTTTCACATTTTGTAATACAAAATAGTATACACTTTTATTTCAATTACAACATAGAATAAAATATATATGAAAATGTGGAAAAACATCCAAAATATTAAATACATTTTAAATTGGCATTCTATTGTTTAACAGTGCAATTAAAACTGCGATTAATCACAATTAATTTTTTTGAGTTAATCACAAGTTAACTGCGATTAATCCACAGCCCTAGTCAAAAGCCTTACTCCCTTACTAAACCAAGATATATCACAGGGGCGGGTGGCAGCCTGTGGCACCGCTGCTACTCCTAGATCACTGCTCTGCGCCCGGGACCAGTTGCCTGGGGCTGCTGGAGCAGTGGGCGATATGGCTGGCCCCAGGGCCGCTCCAGCTGCTCGGGTGGGCCACCCTGGGGTCAGCTGCACCAGCCACTGCAGCTGTGGAAGTCATGGAGGTTGTGACCTCCATGAAACGTCTGCATCCTTACTTATCACTCCATTATTTAATAGTTTGTTCCAGTATCTGTCCAGGTATCGAAATTATGTAGCCTGATCTATAATTCCTCACATCCTCTTTGTTCCTCTTTTAAAGATAGATACTATGTTTGCGTTTTTTCCAGTCCTCTGGGAACTCACCCACCCCCCAAGAACTCTTGAAGATAACTGCCAGCAGTTCTGAGATGGCGTCAGCTAGTTCCTTAGATACAATAGGAAGAATTTCATCATCCACGGGGACTTTACATCTAACTTATCTAAATATTCTTGAACATATTCTTTCCCTATTTTGGCTAGTATCCTTCCCCGTGGTTGTTAACATTGTGTTGAGTATCTAGTCACCATTAATGTTTTTTATGAAGATTCCAGCAAAATAGGCATTAAACATCTCAGCCATCTTGTTGCCATTAATTAACAGCTCTCCTTCCCTGCTAAATAGAGGACCTACACATAACTTGGTCTTTCTCTTGCTCCTAATATATTTTAAAAATCTATTCTTATTGCCTTGCTAAGTGTAAGGCCTTAGCTTTTCTCATTTTATCCCTACATACTTGTATTTTTTGTACTCCACATTACATCTGATTGTCTAAAATATGTTTAGATGAATGATTCATTGAACAATATTGAATAATAATTTGTCAAAATTGTGATCTATCCACAGACAATAGTTAGGAAAGGTGACACTGTTCCACTAAATGTATCATCTCCTATTTGGAGAAAATCTTTAGATTGTATGAAACAGAGCCTTGGACTCAGACAAGCTGTACTTGATGCAGCTGAGGATTGGATAGACTATGTATCTGTACGTCATCTTGCTGGCTTCCTATCCTTGGGTTAGCGAGGGCAGTAGTCGCCAAACTTTTTTGATCGCACACCCCATGAGTAAAAATTTTTTGAGCTCGCACCCCCAATATATGTATATTTATTTTTGTATAAATTATATACATGTACTACTGAACTAATATATTATGTAAATTATAAAACATGCACAAAAATAGAAATTAAAAAATGATGAGATAAAGATGAAATAAACAATATTTTTAAAATATTTTTTATTTTATTTTATGTATTAATGTTACAAAAAACCTTTTTGCTCTCACTAAAAAAATTATAAATAATATTTTTAGTGAGAGCAATGTGAAGGAATATGCTTTATTATTTTTGAAAATCTTGGTTTAACACTTTGATACAGCGGACGCTGAGGGTGGGATGTGGGGTCTGGGAGAGATTTAGGGTGTGGGAGGGCACTCAGGGTGGGGGTGCAGGAGGAGGCTCAGGGCTGGGGCAGGCGGGAGGTGCAGGGCACTTACCTGGGGCAACTCCTGTTTGGTGCAGGGGGGGGTGCAGGTGGCTCTGCGCAGCGCAGCATCACCCCATGGCCATGATTCTGGGACCCACGATTCTGGATTCTGACACCCCCCCCCCCACGCAAGTAGGGCCACCCGGAATGCAGGGGCTTTAGGGGCTTCTGGGCCCTGGGCTAAGGGGGCACGGGCCGGAGGACTCAGGACCACTCCCCCTTTTTCCCCCCTCCGGTGGTGCTCCTCCTGCCGCACCTCCCAATCGATTGTCTTGTGCACCCCTTAGGGTGCGCACACCCCACTTTGGAGACCACTGAGCTAGGGGACATCCTAGCCCCAAGAATAACTTGGATTAGCTTCGGGGTTGTTCTAAATCCTATTCTGATGCTCACTGCCATAAGAGGCAGTTCCAGCCATAAGGGATCCATGGAATGCAACAGCTGTCCTAGCCAGTAATGCAGTTGTGTCAGCTGTAAGGAGTGGTGGTAGGGTGCCACTTCAGCCATTCTGCAACACCCACGGATGTCCCATGTGCTGGGAGATTCTCATCTCAGGAGACCACATCCATTGGGTTTCCAGATACTTTGCACCAGAACAACACAAAACAGCTGGTAATGGGCCAAGAGTCTGTCCCTTTAAAAAGGAAGAAGAAAGCATCAACATCCACAGAGTAACAGGGTCACTTCAGTTCTGCAGATTTCAAAACCCCTTGAACTTAATCAGAAAACTGAACGTGAATGGTATGAGAACTCGGAATTGGGATGAATGTACAGAAGACGAACTTTCTGTCCAACGTAGAACAAAAATAAATTGATAGAAAATAATTTAAAAGCCAAGGTTTATGTTTATCTTGACCAAATCATCCAAAACAGGGTGATGAAATACAAAGCTAGAAGATGTAATAACATCATGAAAAATAACTCTTCACACTAAGTCAGTACGTTTTTATAATCTTGTACTATATGTCATTGCATATTAAGCAGAAATATGGCATTCTAGGAGATAGACAGTAAAGCAAGCATTAAAATATAGTATTGATAACTGCTATAATATGTAAAAGGGAGGCAAGTAGACCAATGGTGAGAGTGAGAGAAACTGTGAAAATTATGAAGAAGCTCTAGTGGTAATTGCCTGAGTATCTAGCAAGAACAGGAACTGAAAAACTGAAAATCTCAGCCCTTTGGTACTTATTCTAAGACAAGTAAGAGATTTAGTCACCCAATTCCATTTAAAATTAAACTTTTTGAAAATCTGTCTTTAGACTATGAAATAAGGGCCACCAGCAAACATAATGAGAGATGAAGATTTGCAGGACCTACATAATCACGTTTAGCCCAGACATGAATGTCTGCCAGCAATATTAATTATGAAATCATCCTCCTACGTCCAAGATGAATTAGGCTGTGGGGGCACTGATTGTGATAAGTTTCTCTTCCTATTGGGAGCCAAGTACCCTAGTCAAATACAATGATATGTGGTAATGTGATACAAATGATTTAAAAACATTTTATGGAGATCCAACTACTTAAATAACCATCACTGTAAACAAAGGGTTGTGTTTTCTCTAGTACTGTAAGTTTTTCTGTAATAAAAGTATGTTATTTTAATTTTTTTTCCTCAGAGTGAGTTATGATTCAACTAGAGAATTGCTCTGAAAAAGCAACTTCAGTTTTCTCATTCCTCTGATTTTTAACTAAAGCCAGCAACTAACCTCAATAACAACTACATGCTATTCCTCACCTCCTCTTGTATGTTATCCTGGCACGTTTCCTGGTACTCACATTTTCTTTTTTAGTGTCAGACTTGATCAATGATTTTTTCCCCAAAATGGACTGCTTCTTCCTCCATTTTGATTTACTTTCTTAGTCCTTTTTGTATTGGGATCTAACCCAGAATGCTCAATTAATAATGTGTGTGGATACTGTTAACATTGTATACTATAAATGGCATGGCACTGTAGTAATTTAGTTATTCAAGGAGCCATTAAGCTGTGCGGTGACAAATATCAGAGATACAGTAAGCCCTTGTCGGCTTCGGGAATTTGCTCCAATTTCAACCACTTGTGTAGCTGTGTGGGTACAAACACCTAATTTAGGTAGGTAAAGCCACTTTTTGCACTAGTGGAGTTGAAAAGTCACTTAAACCTAGGGAAACACCACTGCTGCAGCTTTACTTATCTACACTGAGCAATTGCACTGGTGCAGCTATACTGGTTTTTGCTGAGATTGGGCCAACACTTTTATGTAGACAAGGCCTACAATTGCTGACTTTTCTCCTACATTTTTAACATTTTACAAATTATTTGTTTTTAGTAAAAGCTCTGACTCCATGATCCCTTCATATATTGATGAGTCAGCAAAGACCCTTCCAAATGGAAAGACATACAGCAGAGATTTCCAGAAATAGGTGTCTAAAATAAGGCACCCAAGTTCATACTTATGTTCCTAAATAAATGGCCTTATTTCAAAAGTGTTGAGCATTCAAGGAGCTCCTGTTGAAGGTTATGAGCCTAACTTGAGGTACTTATTTTTGAAAATCTTGGCATATAAATAGAGCTAATGAATGTATTACTACTAAGGCTACGATTTAGTCATGGGTATTTTTAGTAAAAGCCGTGGACAGGTCACGGGCAATAAACAAAAATTCATGGCCTGTGACCCATCCATGACTTTTACTAAAAATAGCTGTGACTACAATGTAGCCTTAGTAATCATAGCTGGGAGCATGGGGAGCCAGGGAGGAGGGGAGGCTGCTGATGCGGGGAGGCTGCTGATGTGTGGGAAATCTGGGGCGGGGGGCGCTGCTGGGAGGAGGAACCCAGGGCCAGCGGCACCAGCCTCTGGGGGCCACAGACTGCTGCAGCTCTGGGGTCAGCCACATTAGCCCCTGCAGAAGTCACAGAGGTCACAGAAAGGGAATCTGTGACTTCTGTAACCTCCGTGACAAACACGGAGCCCTAATTATTACCATCCAATATTTTCAAGAGTGACTAGTGATTTTTGGGAGAGTCCCTTTTGTGAGGCAATGAGGCACCCAAATTCATTTGTCATCTTTGTGGTTTAGGCCATTATTATTGATTGACAAGTAAGAGTAGCTATTAATGTAAATACCCATGATGTATTTGCTCACCTTGAACAATCCAATAAATACCAGAGATTTCACATAACTTGAACTTCTCCAAATTGGTGGTCTAATGTTCCCAGCACCACTAAGAGGAAATTAATATGATGTTTGTAAATTGTTAAACTGGTGATCTTTGGGGGACTTATGATAAGAATGTCACATTCCAAATTAGGGATTTTATTCCTGTAGTCAACAGCTCATTTTGAATAAGTGTATGAGATTTCAAGATTGTAGGACACTTGGGCATTTGAAATCATAAAAATTTCTGTTGGACTTTGTGTGATGTGTGATTGAAAATTCAGATGTCAACATGAGGCTTTCTCTATCCCTAATATACACAAACATTTTAAAAAACGAGAATACTCTATTTCAAGATTCTAGTTCATCAAGAACACAGAAATTAATTGTGATAGTAGTTACTCTGTTATAAATGCCTATATGACAGAAAGAAAAGGAGTACTTGTGGCACCTTAGAGACTAACAAATTTATTAGAGCATAAGCTTTCGTGAGCTACAGCTCACTTCATCGGATGCATTTGGTGGAAAAAACAGAGGAGAGATTTATATACACACACACAGAGAACATGAAACAATGGGTTTATCATACACACTGTAAGGAGAGTGATCACTTAAGATAAGCCATCACCAACAGCAGGGGGGGGAAGGAGGAAAACCTTTCATGGTGACAAGCAGGTAGGCTAATTCCAGCAGTTAACAAGAATATCAGAGGAACAGTGGGGGGTGGGGTGGGAGGGAGAAATACCATGGGGAAATAGTTTTACTTTGTGTAATGACTCATCCATTCCCAGTCTCTATTCAAGCCTAAGTTAATTGTATCCAGTTTGCAAATTAATTCCAATTCAGCAGTCTCTCGTTGGAGTCTGTTTTTGAAGCTTTTTTGTTGAAGTATAGCCACTCTTAGGTCTGTGATCGAGTGACCAGAGAGATTGAAGTGTTCTCCAACTGGTTTTTGAATGTTATAATTCTTGACGTCTGATTTGTGTCCATTCATTCTTTTACGTAGAGACTGTCCAGTTTGGCCAATGTACATGGCAGAGGGGCATTGCTGGCACATGATGGCATATATCACATTGGTAGATGCGCAGGTGAACGAGCCTCTGATAGTGTGGCTGATGTGATTAGGCCCTATGATGGTATCCCCTGAATAGATATGTGGACAGAGTTGGCAACGGGCTTTGTTGCAAGGATAGGTTCCTGGGTTAGTGGTTCTGGTGTGTGGTTGCTGGTGAGTATTTGCTTCAGATTGGGGGGCTGTCTGTAAGCAAGGACTGGTCTGTCTCCCAAGATCTGAGAGAGCGATGGCTCGTCCTTCAGGATAGGTTGTAGATCCTTGATGATGCGTTGGAGGGGTTTTAGTTGGGGGCTGAAGGTGATGGCTAGTGGCGTTCTGTTGTTTTCTTTGTTGGGCCTGTCCTGTAGTAGGTGACTTCTGGGTACTCTTCTGGCTCTGTCAATCTGTTTCTTCACTTCAGCAGGTGGGTACTGTAGTTGTAGGAATGCATGATAGAGATCTTGTAGGTGTTTGTCTCTGTCTGAGGGGTTGGAGCAAATGCGGTTATATCGTAGCGCTTGGCTGTAGACAATGGATCGAGTGGTATGATCTGGATGAAAGCTAGAGGCATGTAGGTAGGAATAGCGGTCAGTAGGTTTCCGATATAGGGTGGTGTTTATGTGACCATCGCTTATTAGCACCGTATCCAACTATACTCTTAGCCCAGCGGAAGAATCTGTCCTATCTCGGGGCCTCTCCTTTTGCCCCTCCACCCCCACGAACATGATACAGTTCTGTGGTGACCTAGAATCCTATTTTCGACGTCTCAGACTCAAGGAATATTTCCAAAACACCTCTGACCAACATATTAACCCACAGAGACCTTCCTACCAACACTACAAAAAGAAGGATTCTAGGTGGACTCCTCCTGAAGGTCGAAACAGCAGCCTGGATTTCTACATAGACTGCTTCCGCCGACGTGCACGAGCTGAAATTGTGGAAAAGCAGCATCGCTTACCCCATAACCTCAGCCGTGCAGAACACAGTGCCATCCACAGCCTCAGAAACAACTCTGACATCATAATCAAAAAGGCTGACAAAGGAGGTGCTGTCGTCATCATGAATAGGTCAGAGTATGAACAAGAGGCTACTAGGCAGCTCTCCAACACCACTTTCTACAAGCCATTACCCTCTGATTCCACTGAGAGTTACCAAAAGAAACTACAGCATTTGCTCAAGAAACTCCCTGAAAAAGCACAAGAACAAATCCGCACAGACACACCCCTGGAGCCAGGACCTGGGGTATTCTATCTGCTACCCAAGATCCATAAACCTGGAAATCCTGGACGCCCCATCATCTCAGGCATTGGCACCCTGACAGCAGGATTGTCTGGCTATGTAGACTCCCTCCTCAGGCCCTTCGTTACCAGCACTCCCAGCTATCTTCGAGACACCACCGATTTCCTGAGGAAACTACAGTCCATTGGTGATCTTCCTAAAAACACCATCCTAGCCACTATGGATGTAGAAGCCCTCTACACCAACATTCCACACAAAGATGGACTACAAGCCGTCAGGAACAGTATCCCCGATACTGTCACGGCTAACCTGGTGGCAGAACTTTGTGACTTTGTCCTGACCCATAACTATTTCACATTTGGTGACAATGTATACCTTCAAATCAGCGGCACTGCGATGGGTACCCGCATGGCCCCACAGTATGCCAACATTTTTATGGCTGACTTAGAACAACGCTTCCTCAGCTCTCGTTCCCTAATGCCCCTACTCTACTTGCGCTACATTGATGACATCTTCATCATCTGGACCCATGGAAAAGAAGCTCTTGAGGAATTCCACCATGATTTCAACAATTTCCATCCCACCATCAACCTCAGCCTGGACCAGTCCACACAAGAGATCCACTTCCTGGACACTACGGTGCTAATAAGCGATGGTCACATAAACACCACCCTATATCGGAAACCTACTGACCGCTATTCCTACCTACATGCCTCTAGCTTTCATCCAGATCATACCACTCGATCCATTGTCTACAGCCAAGCGCTACGATATAACCGCATTTGCTCCAACCCCTCAGACAGAGACAAACACCTACAAGATCTCTATCATGCATTCCTACAACTACAGTACCCACCTGCTGAAGTGAAGAAACAGATTGACAGAGCCAGAAGAGTACCCAGAAGTCACCTACTACAGGACAGGCCCAACAAAGAAAACAACAGAACGCCACTAGCCATCACCTTCAGCCCCCAACTAAAACCCCTCCAACGCATCATCAAGGATCTACAACCTATCCTGAAGGACGAGCCATCGCTCTCTCAGATCTTGGGAGACAGACCAGTCCTTGCTTACAGACAGCCCCCCAATCTGAAGCAAATACTCACCAGCAACCACACACCACACAACAGAACCACTAACCCAGGAACCTATCCTTGCAACAAAGCCCGTTGCCAACTCTGTCCACATATCTATTCAGGGGATACCATCATAGGGCCTAATCACATCAGCCACACTATCAGAGGCTCGTTCACCTGCGCATCTACCAATGTGATATATGCCATCATGTGCCAGCAATGCCCCTCTGCCATGTACATTGGCCAAACTGGACAGTCTCTACGTAAAAGAATGAATGGACACAAATCAGACGTCAAGAATTATAACATTCAAAAACCAGTTGGAGAACACTTCAATCTCTCTGGTCACTCGATCACAGACCTAAGAGTGGCTATACTTCAACAAAAAAGCTTCAAAAACAGACTCCAACGAGAGACTGCTGAATTGGAATTAATTTGCAAACTGGATACAATTAACTTAGGCTTGAATAGAGACTGGGAATGGATGAGTCATTACACAAAGTAAAACTATTTCCCCATGGTATTTCTCCCTCCCACCCCACCACCCACTGTTCCTCTGATATTCTTGTTAACTGCTGGAATTAGCCTACCTGCTTGTCACCATGAAAGGTTTTCCTCCTTCCCCCCCCTGCTGTTGGTGATGGCTTATCTTAAGTGATCACTCTCCTTACAGTGTGTATGATAAACCCATTGTTTCATGTTCTCTGTGTGTGTGTATATAAATCTCTCCTCTGTTTTTTCCACCAAATGCATCCGATGAAGTGAGCTGTAGCTCACGAAAGCTTATGCTCTAATAAATTTGTTAGTCTCTAAGGTGCCACAAGTACTCCTTTTCTTTTTGCGAATACAGACTAACACGGCTGCTACTCTGAAACCTGTGATTATGCAAGGCACTGAATTTAGCCGTATAGAGTGGAAATCTGTCAACTTCATGAAAAAACTCGCACAGATACAGACAGACATCATCTTCCTCTCCAAATGCAAACAGATGGACATCATACCGAAAGGACTGAAGGTAAAAAATCCATTACAATCTACATACCACACAGACTATGCTGACAGCTTGTGCCACACACTCTCAAGGAAACTGCGGAACCACCTGATCAACATCCTCTACAGCAAACAGGGAAAGATTAAGAATGAGCTCTCAAAACTGGATACTCTCATAAAGAACCAACCTTCCACACAAACTTCCTCGTGGCTGGACTTTACAAAAACTAGACAAGCCATTTACAAAACACACTTTGATTCTCTACAAAAGAAAAAGGACACTAAGCTATCTAAACTACTATATGCCACAAGGGGCCACAACAATGGTTCCCGTAACCCACCCAGCAATATTGTTAATCTATCCAACTATACTCTTAGCCCAGCGGAAGAATCTGTCCTATCTCGGGGCCTCTCCTTTTGCCCCTCCACCCCCACGAACATGATACAGTTCTGTGGTGACCTAGAATCCTATTTTCGACGTCTCAGACTCAAGGAATATTTCCAAAACACCTCTGACCAACATATTAACCCACAGAGACCTTCCTACCAACACTACAAAAAGAAGGATTCTAGGTGGACTCCTCCTGAAGGTCGAAACAGCAGCCTGGATTTCTACATAGACTGCTTCCGCCGACGTGCACGAGCTGAAATTGTGGAAAAGCAGCATCGCTTACCCCATAACCTCAGCCGTGCAGAACACAGTGCCATCCACAGCCTCAGAAACAACTCTGACATCATAATCAAAAAGGCTGACAAAGGAGGTGCTGTCGTCATCATGAATAGGTCAGAGTATGAACAAGAGGCTACTAGGCAGCTCTCCAACACCACTTTCTACAAGCCATTACCCTCTGATCCCACTGAGAGTTACCAAAAGAAACTACAGCATTTGCTCAAGAAACTCCCTGAAAAAGCACAAGAACAAATCCGCACAGACACACCCCTGGAGCCAGGACCTGGGGTATTCTATCTGCTACCCAAGATCCATAAACCTGGAAATCCTGGACGCCCCATCATCTCAGGCATTGGCACCCTGACAGCAGGATTGTCTGGCTATGTAGACTCCCTCCTCAGGCCCTTCGTTACCAGCACTCCCAGCTATCTTCGAGACACCACCGATTTCCTGAGGAAACTACAGTCCATTGGTGATCTTCCTAAAAACACCATCCTAGCCACTATGGATGTAGAAGCCCTCTACACCAACATTCCACACAAAGATGGACTACAAGCCGTCAGGAACAGTATCCCCGATACTGTCACGGCTAACCTGGTGGCAGAACTTTGTGACTTTGTCCTGACCCATAACTATTTCACATTTGGTGACAATGTATACCTTCAAATCAGCGGCACTGCGATGGGTACCCGCATGGCCCCACAGTATGCCAACATTTTTATGGCTGACTTAGAACAACGCTTCCTCAGCTCTCGTTCCCTAATGCCCCTACTCTACTTGCGCTACATTGATGACATCTTCATCATCTGGACCCATGGAAAAGAAGCTCTTGAGGAATTCCACCATGATTTCAACAATTTCCATCCCACCATCAACCTCAGCCTGGACCAGTCCACACAAGAGATCCACTTCCTGGACACTACGGTGCTAATAAGCGATGGTCACATAAACACCACCCTATATCGGAAACCTACTGACCGCTATTCCTACCTACATGCCTCTAGCTTTCATCCAGATCATACCACTCGATCCATTGTCTACAGCCAAGCGCTACGATATAACCGCATTTGCTCCAACCCCTCAGACAGAGACAAACACCTACAAGATCTCTATCATGCATTCCTACAACTACAGTACCCACCTGCTGAAGTGAAGAAACAGATTGACAGAGCCAGAAGAGTACCCAGAAGTCACCTACTACAGGACAGGCCCAACAAAGAAAACAACAGAACGCCACTAGCCATCACCTTCAGCCCCCAACTAAAACCCCTCCAACGCATCATCAAGGATCTACAACCTATCCTGAAGGACGAGCCATCGCTCTCTCAGATCTTGGGAGACAGACCAGTCCTTGCTTACAGACAGCCCCCCAATCTGAAGCAAATACTCACCAGCAACCACACACCACACAACAGAACCACTAACCCAGGAACCTATCCTTGCAACAAAGCCCGTTGCCAACTCTGTCCACATATCTATTCAGGGGATACCATCATAGGGCCTAATCACATCAGCCACACTATCAGAGGCTCGTTCACCTGCGCATCTACCAATGTGATATATGCCATCATGTGCCAGCAATGCCCCTCTGCCATGTACATTGGCCAAACTGGACAGTCTCTACGTAAAAGAATGAATGGACACAAATCAGACGTCAAGAATTATAACATTCAAAAACCAGTTGGAGAACACTTCAATCTCTCTGGTCACTCGATCACAGACCTAAGAGTGGCTATACTTCAACAAAAAAGCTTCAAAAACAGACTCCAACGAGAGACTGCTGAATTGGAATTAATTTGCAAACTGGATACAATTAACTTAGGCTTGAATAGAGACTGGGAATGGATGAGTCATTACACAAAGTAAAACTATTTCCCCATGGTATTTCTCCCTCCCACCCCACCCCCCACTGTTCCTCTGATATTCTTGTTAACTGCTGGAATTAGCCTACCTGCTTGTCACCATGAAAGGTTTTCCTCCTTACCCCCCCCCTGCTGTTGGTGATGGCTTATCTTAAGTGATCACTCTCCTTACAGTGTGTATGATAAACCCATTGTTTCATGTTCTCTGTGTGTGTGTATATAAATCTCTCCTCTGTTTTTTCCACCAAATGCATCCGATGAAGTGAGCTGTAGCTCACGAAAGCTTATGCTCTAATAAATTTGTTAGTCTCTAAGGTGCCACAAGTACTCCTTTTCTTTTTGCGAATACAGACTAACACGGCTGCTACTCTGAAACCTGTGTATATGACAGAAGTGTTCGTAGGCAACTCCATAGTTAAGATGTAGCTGAGCTTTTCAGTTAAATTGTTCAGTTTCACTATTTAATTATTTGAATTTACTCTCCAAATTTAGTACATTTATTGTTCAGGGGACTTTGATGGATTCCACTGAAATTTAATTCCACAGTTATAGGACCCAATTCAGTAAAGCATTTAAGCATATGCTTAAATCCACCCCTGTTCAGCAACACACTTAAGCACATGCTTAACTTTAACATATGCTTAAGACCCACTGAAGTCAATGGGACATAAAGATATACACAAAGTTAAGCACATATTTAAGTGCTATGTTGAATACCAGTGGGCTGCTGAATTGAGGCAATACTGAGGTGGGAATGAAGTAGAATGAAATTCCTGTATTCCACAATATATTGCAAATTGCAGTTCCAGACATAAAGAATCTCTATTTAATGTGAAAAATGTAACTTAATCATAAACAATGGGACACTTTTGGTAAACTAACATGAACATCCCTAGAACTCTTTAGTTCCAAGCTGCAATTAGATGTTTGAAATTACATTCCCCCTCAACCCCATCTTCATAGTAATTTCCATGTACAATTTATGTAACTGAAATCAAAAGACTTACTTTATATTTAATGCTCATTGAAGTTGGCATTTAAAACAAAAGAATTAAGACAACATAAGCTGTTTTTCAATTTGACAAAGTAATTTACAAAAGGACAATTTTATTTTGACTGGAGTGTTTCTCCACATGACTTAATCCTTCCACATAGTTTCCTTATTTTAAGATAAGGCCTACTCCTTTTATCTGCTGGGCAAGTTGTTCTTTTTTGTGTGGGAGTAAGTCTCATCTTCAGCACATTGGGCCTTTCTAGAATAAATATACCAGGAAACGAAAATTTTGGCTGAAAAATAATTTTTTATCTGCAACAAACCAAACATTGTAGAACATTGTTATATAAGCTCCTATTTGCCCAAAGGTAAAAAGCAATAAGTGACCTACTAAAGAACATTTTCTGTTCAGCAACTCAGAATATGTTTGATAATACAACAGAGTCCTAAAAATGAATACGTCTAAATTGAAGAAATATCTGCAAAGAGCAGAAAAACAGAAAAGAATGTCCCTCCAGAAAGGTTCGTTCAGAAGAGTAAGTTCTTTCTTGAAAATACTTCTTTTGTGAAAATTGCATGAGGAATGTGAAGATATTTTGCTTTTGATCACAAAAAGAGAAGGAACTACATTAGAAGGACTGTTAGTAGCATTGTAGAACCTGTAAAATAAATATAGGGCAAGTTAGAACCAACTGTGTACTCTTCTTTAAATATCATTTGTACAGGCCTTCAATGAAGCCATACTGTTCCTCCTCAGTTTAAATAAACCTTAATCCTGGGCATACTTTATTCTATTCCATTTATAAATGGCTTATGAAAGGTTAAAAATGATTAATAGATGTTACAGGTATGAGGAGTATATACTTACAGTGAGGCAAAAAATTTTGGATGACAGTTTTTTTAAAAAAAATGCAGATTCAAGTCGATCAAAACTTGTCATGATTTTGTGTTGAATGCACTGCGTTGTTTTGATCGAAAAACAAACAAACAAAAACAAAATTCTGAAGAAACTGAAATATTTCATTTTGACATTTTTAAACAGAATATTTCAATGTTTTTATTTGAAACAGTTTTTTGTTTAGAATTGTACTTCAATTTAAGCTGAAAAAAGGCTTTAAAAAACCCTCAGATGAAATGTTTTATTCAATCCTTAATTATTCTTTTTAACTTTTTTGGTTCAGCCAGCAAACTGAAAAATCGGTTATTTGCATGGCTGTATATGTGTATAGATGGTTATGAGGACAACAACAGAAGGTATTATATATGTTTATAAAACAAATTTTAAGCAATCTGTTGGACTCTAACTATTGATTAACCATTTATGAAAAGATTATTGACCATCTATTAATTCTTTATATTAAGGCTCCATTTCTGAACAGTTTATAAAGTATGACCTTTATCCCCATCCGGGTTACAAATAAGAAAAAGCCACCAGACGCATTTTCACAACCAGACATCCTGGTGTCCCATGGAACAGGAGCTTTTATGAAGAGCCTTTTAAACACTTATGAAAATCCAGTTCCTGCTGCAAGTTTGGCATCTGCTCCTGTCTCAAAAGTGTCAGTCTTCCCATATGCAACAGTTTCTTCATAGAATGGTGTTTTGGTGAAGATTCAGGACAGAATCTGAAGATCTGGAGTCTATTCCTGGTTTTGCCACAGACTTCCTGTGTGTGCCATTCTGCCTAGCCTGTCAGTGGGCTGATTGCCTGCCGTGTTTGGAGACTACAGCTTAAAAGCTCTACAGGTGGCATCAGATACATCTTATACTCTCTATAAAACAGAGCTGCTGTGAAGTTATTGTAATACTTTTTAACACTCCAGAATGAATAGGTGACAGAGGCATTGACCAGCTAGGCCAACACCATTGAATCCACCAATGGACTCATGAGACAGGGCCTAGGAGAGGTGTGGAATACTGCTGCAGGGATGTGAGTCCTCAAAGAAGTATTCTTCTCTCTGTATGTTGCTTTGCAGTAAGATCCAGGCTGACAAGACATTTATGTAGTTTGGCAGCTCCAATGACTTCAATGGATTTTCAACTGCTTACAATAGCTGAGAATTTAGCCAACAGTTTTCATGAAATATACCTGAAATGAAAACTAACAGCATGTCCCAGGTTTGGTCACCTCGCTGAGACTGGGATTACATTCCACCCTGGAGACCATCTCTTCAGTAGATCCTAGTGAGACACTGTGTAACCCATTACCATACATAGGTGCATATAGTCTTTATTTGGAACCTTGCAACACTGACATCTGTTCCTGGAGATGGAATTTTTCCTCTTGGCTACTGAAGATCACACCCATCTGGTGTCTCTGGATCGGCTCCAGATTAAGTGAGCCAGCAGCATGAGGCACCCATCACTCTGCACTTGTTCAATACCGCAGACCAAATGGTCTAGGACACTGAGGTGCAGCATGAGCACAGGCAGAAGTGTGAGCCTTGGCCTTGAGTCCTTTCCCTTTATTCTATAAGTACCTACCTTTTTAGAATCGGACAAACTTGTGCTATATATGACCCTTTCTACTGCATGAATTCAGCTTTTTTCTCCTCGGTGGTAAAGTAGACGCAAGGCCTCTTGCGATATGATTGGCTCAGCTTGGGGGAAAATAAAGAGGGAAAGTGGATCTTAATGGGAAAGAAATTTCCAGCTAAGATGTCTTCAGCCTCCAAATCAAGTCCCAGTGGAGGTGGCCTGCACCAACCCTGTTTCGGGGACTAGTTTGCCACTGGTGCACGCTAGGGTGGCCAGCCGATTTCCCACTATTATAGCCCCTAACTGTCTTACAGCTGTGGGAAATCACTGGAGTGTCAGTCTGCTCTGAATACCCCCCTTCCCACCTACTCCTGCCTCTGGCCCACCCCTGATTGCCAGTGACCTCCACTAGAGGAATTTCTGTGGAGGCATAGCTACTCTGTGCCTGCCCTCTGCCAGTGGGAATTCACCAAGAGGGATATGCAGCTGCGTAGAGGCCTCCTGATGCCAAAAGTCACAGTGTAGTGACTGCCCAAGTGGAGTTCTGCTTTCTCTAACATCATTCTATAAGCTCTGGACCTCAAGAGTATTAAGGCAGACCTCTTGCCACTATTGCATATATGGCCCAGGTTAACTTGTGTATCTTGAAAATGTGGAGTGACATTGAATGGGACAACAAAATATGTAGAGAAAATATTGGCTGCCTTAGATGAGTGAATTGGGAACTCTGGGGAACAGCAGAATTAAGTAATTCAGAGCAAAGAAGTTGTCAAAAAATCAGTGGGACTAATTGCCTGGTAAAGAGTAACAGTTTGCAGGACCTAACTGAAGGTTCAACAAGTACTAGTGAAATTTATGGTTGTAATTGGGTTATTAAATTATATTATGGTAGTGCCCAAAAGCCCCCATCTGAATTGGAACCCCACTGTGCTGGGCCCTGGATGCTATACAAGCCTAAGGGGAGAGACAGATTATGCTTTGGAAAAGTCACCCAGTAAAGTTTCCAATATAAAAATGAAATAGCCTTTTTAAAACTGATGGAGAAACTGTGTCTTTCACAGTGGCTTTGGTGCCAAACAAAATGCTAAGTTTGAAGTAACAATTTTCTTTTGAAGCAGTGGTTTTTAAATTTCTCCAATCTTTTATTGTTCTGTGTGTCACCCCACTAATGTCTGCAACAGTCTGTATCTCTGGCTAAATAGCAGTTCCTTTAAGAGCCAAAACTAGATGCATTCCACGAATTGATGGACAGTCCTCGGTACTACTAATGTATTACTTTTACCTTCATTGGCCAGGCCTAAAATCATATCCCAGATGAGAATATCACCAAACTACCACCCAAAGTGTAATGACACTGCTCCTCCCCACCTGTTTATATACTAATGGCCTGATTTACAGAGGTACTGAGCCAATCAGCCTAGATTTTAGTTTGTGTAAATTCATTTTCTCCTTTGAGTTAATGTAAAGTAGTATAGCTTTAGAACTATCTAATCTTAAAAAAAAGGAATAAAAAGATATGTGGGCTGACTTCCCCCATTGCTGTGTACCATGTGACAGGGCCAGCTCTACCGTTTTTGCCGCCCCAAGCAGCGCGCAGAATTGCCGCCGCCACGAAGCTGTCACCAATTTGCCACCACGCACAGCTGAAGATAGAGGTTGCCGCAGAATTACCACCGCCGCAGAAATGCCCTAACGGCACACGGACTGCCGCCCCTTGCAGATTGCTGCCCCAAGCACCTACTTGGAATGCTGGTGCCTGGAGCCAGCCCTGCACATGGAGCCATTTACACAAGTGCAGTGTGAGTGCAAAATGGGTGTGAAATGTTCCCATTCCGACTGGTAGTACCTTACACTGACTGTGCACTGGTGTAAATGACTGTAAACGACTCAGGGAAACAGTGAATTGGTTCATAAGAGATTTCTTTGACTGTACCATAAAATAGAACAGGGTTTTGGTTGATTTGTTTGTTTGTTTTGTGTGGGTGTGTTTCGGGGAAGGGGGAAGAAAACTCTGAGTATTGCTCTTAGACTGAAGACAAAAGATTACCCAGAATTATACTTGCTTTTCAAAAATTACAAAACATTTAGTTGAAGCTTTTAGCAAATGCCATTGTTTTGGCCTTGACAGAAATCTCTCTGAGTAGATGCACATTCTTAAAACTCATCTGTGTCCCAATATATTTAATTTGTCAAGTTCCTAGTTTTAATAGTCTCCTTCATCCACCTACCCCCACCCCCAGCCCCACATTGATAACTGACAGAACAGTCTGGAAGATTTGTATTACTCCTAGCCTGCAGTAGCCTCTAGTGGCCTGAGGCAATTGGTTGTGTGCAAAATATGAATCCTTCTGACACCCACAATTTTCTTTCTCTAAGCATCCCATCAGCTAAATATATCTATCTCTGGTGTATTTTAGAGACTGTGTGGTCTTGGTGATGAAGTGCAAGACAAAAGAAAGCTTAATGTAGATATTTGACTTCCCAGGGAAACAAGTCTGGCATTTGAATTCTTTCTTACTTTTCCTTACCACATCAGTAGAAGAGCTCACACTGAAGAAGTATTCAGAAGAATGCAGGGCTATAGTGGGGTGGGTGCTGTAGTGTTACACTATACAATGAGAACCAAAGGCTAATTACGGGAAGTTGGTCACGCTTTTAGCTTGATCAGCTAATGTCTACTCAACTCCTCTAAGGTTTTGGACCCCAGTTGCTTACTGAAATAAATATGACTCAATAGCAGTTTTATACATTTTTATTAAAGCTATTAAACAGTAATAAAATCAAGAAAACATAGCACCAAAACCAAGCTCTGTTAACAAACTTTAAACTAACGAGGGCTTGTCTACACTATCTCACAGTCCTATTTGAGGAGGATTACATTCATGTGAACTAGGAACCTTTTAGTTCACGCCTGCAATATCCAACAGGGGAGTTGCAGTACAGTTCTTTGGTATGCACTGCTATTTCTCTCCTTCCTCCCCTTCCCCCCCGACCCCTATCATCCGAACTGCGGGGCAGTGCAGACGTGCCCTAAGATTAAAACAATACAACTATCAAATCAAGATTTTAAAAAAGGTCAAATCAGCAAGTTACTCTCAATGATAAATTGGAATTAAATCATCAGGTGACTAAAACAAATAATCAATCTTTATAAATTCCAAACATGGCTCTAAGGAGATTGCTGTCCGTCTATGTTACAATCCCCAACTAAAGAATTTTAACCAAGGAAATCAATCCTATAATTTGGAACTGGACCACAGACTCAGAGCCAATTATAAAGCTTCTTCCTTAAATTTCAGGACTATTGTGGTGGCTAACACTATCTGTCACGCCCACCTCCCAACAGAGATATTGGAACACAGGTCTTCAAAGTGCACTCTGTTAAGTGGAAGTTTGATGGCTGTAGTTTAGCAGTTCACAACTGACAGCTCTAAGTATGGTAGGATACTTTAAGCACAGAATACCAAACGCACTTTCCCAAGTATCTTTGAGACTATGTTTTAGCGCTGTTTAAAACTTTGTGTCTGGTGCCTTCCCTGTGTGGAGTCTGCAGGTGCTCCTGCTCCTATGCACACACAATCACCTTTCACATCCTAAAATAAAAAAAACTAAAGGCTAGGATATCTGCCAGCTAATCAAAACAAAAGACAAAAATAGAAAAAGGGAAAATAAGATAATGGGAGTGTGGGAACTCTTCAGCTCTCAGTCTTCCATATCCCAACAAAAATACAAAATACTAGATCATTTCTGAAGAAGCTGACATGGCCTTGTCTGTGTGAAAAGGTCTGGAGAAGACATGGTCACCAGTTTACAGAAAGTCCAATCTAAAATCCTATAGAAATAACTACCTGAAAAGGCCTGGCAATAGCCGGCTGCTCAACCTTCATCCATCAACAAAATTAAAAATAAACTTGAACATCGTATGAACAGATGTCATTATTCTTCTTGCAATTCTTCTTTGCAATCTGTATAGTTAGGAACTAGCCAATAAGTCAGACAGCTTAGCTTTAGAAGTTTTTTCCTCTTGATAGGAAACAAGTTACTTTAAAACCTTTTAAGATGAAACCCTTTGAAGAAATAATTAAATTTATACAATTTCCATTTATGATATAAAGATGTGAGGGAATAAGCAAGAGACACTTCTCTATGGCTTTCAAGTGAGACAGAGGAGTAAATGGGATTTAATAATTTGACAAAAATCCATGAAACCAAAGGGCTTGTTTACAGGAGGAAATTGACTGATTGGAATACCCATGGCAGAATAAGATATTCCACAACAGCTATTCTGGAATAGGTCCTCATATGGACGTTCTCTTCCAAAATAAGTCACTTTTATTCCAGAGTAGTGCATCCACACATGGAGCTCTTCTAGAATAATGTTGCTGGTCCATTTCCCCTATAGACAAGCCCTAGGAGTATTGGCTGTCTTAATAGGGAAAAGTGTAGGTTTGCGTCATTCTTAGACATTTTAGAAGCAGTGTCTCCAGTATGTATAGCACAATACATGAGCTTTTCTTTCTTTCTTTCTTTCTTTGCTTAAAAGTGACTTTGGTTCCTTTCTGTTCTGGTGCAACTTAAGTGTTCAGTTTAATTGTTTGAGAGAGGACTCAAATGTATCCAAATATCTGAGAATCACAGGGACAAGTTTAGCAATTTAGCATTATATATAAAATTGTTAATGCAACTCCACATTTCAGTAGAGCTTGAGTTCCCAATTACTAATCCTTCTTCAGACTCAGATAAATTAACCCAAATGTGCACACAATTTAGATAGCAGAGTTTCAGGTTCCCCTGTTACTCATTAATATCACATGAAGGGAAATGCAAACCAGTCTGGACAGTATAAGACATGCACTCCATGTGAAACTTTATCCAGTACCTGAGCCAAACCCAAATCAAAGCTTTTTTGATATTCAAAACAATGCAGCTATTTTTTTTCTTTTTGGCCTTTTTTGCATTTCCAGGGTCTGCCTAGAAGCAGAGCTGGATGTGCCAGGACATATGCTATTCTAACGGTATGTAGCAAAAATCAGGCTGAGAGAGCCTTTTCTACTTAGGAGGAATGTTAAAGGCAAGGTCCTTCGATCCTCCTGGGATCAAGAACTTGAATACTGAGCAAATCATCTGCAGAGCAGGAGCTGGTGGGTTTATTATTGCCAGATTCCTAGACTGCTTCAGTTGGGAAAAGATCATGGGCTCAAGAATGGGGAGGAGGGAGAGGAAACAACATTGCTAACTCTTGTGATTTTTATCCTGAGCTTTGCAATATTTGTTAGGTTTACAAAGTAAGTATCTCACTCCCATGGTAACAGAGAACAAGCTGGATCAATGTGAACCCCAAATCATTAACCAGAAGGCAAATAAAAAGAATTCCCAATGCATTATTTTTAAAATCTTGTTTCTTTTGCAACAAGACTTGTGATTTTTTTAGTATTTGGAGTTGGCAATACCAGAAACAAAAAGCTAATGGAGAGGATGGGAAGAAATTTGTCCAAGATACCCAAAGGTTAGGTGGTTTTAGACTCCCTTTTTGTCTAAATTCACCTCTGGCATTTGTGAAGAGAGGAAGGATGGTCTTGTGGTAAAGACACTGGGCTGGGATGTAGGAATTTGGGTTCTGTCACAGACTTCCTGTGTGACCCTTTGTAAGTCCCTTTAGTCCAGACTTTTCTTCAGAGCTGCTCCATACTCACAGCTCTACATTTAATCAATGGGGAACATATGGGTAGTTGGCTTTTTGGGAAATCAACACTTAATCTCTCTGTGCCTCAATTTCCTGTGAATAAAATGGAGATAATGTCTTTCCTCCTATTCTGCCTGGCTTGTCTGCTTACTTTAATACATAATAAATAAGTAACAATTATATGCTAGCTACCTAGACAGCAGGTTTCATCCAAGGATGTCTAATTATTTTACAAGAATTCAGTCTCACAAAACCTTGTGAGATAGGTAATTGTATAGATTTTAAAGCCAGAAGGAACCATTATGATCATCTCATATGGCCTCCAGTAACTTCTGCATCAAGCTCATAACTTCTGATGTTAGATGTTATTTCATTTTGTAGCTGGGTAAGTTGAGGCAAAGAAAAGCTAAGTGATATATACAAGGTTACAGCAAGTCAGTGACAGAGCCAACAGTTTAATTTATAGTTTATGAAGGGTTAATAAATGGTTAGGAGATGTTTTAATAGTTAATCCAAAATGTTGCTTATAGCCATGTGTCTATATCCATCGACAAGTGTCTATTACTGTAACATGTTATCATGTCTATAACATGTTTTAAACATCTATGAATCATTTATTGACCTGCTGGAAACTAAATGTAAAGTGTGACTAAAGATTAGTCTACGCTGCAAGCTAAGGATGAGAGACCCCTGCTCATGTACACAGACTCCGGTAACTAAATGAGAGCTAGTGAAAGTATAAACAGTAGTGTAGCCCCAATGGCATGGGCAGTGATGGCATGCTTAGCTGTGCCAACTACAAACACTCCTGAAACTAGGGGGTATGTATGCACCACCATTGCCGGGCCTGCAATGGCAATACTACTATTTACACTCATGCTAGCTCTCACTGAACTACCACAACTACATGGACACGACCAGAAAAATCACATGGCTAGCTCACAGTGTAGGCATCGCCTAAGTTAACTTCCTCTCTCCTGATTTAAGCACTAGACAAGTCAGGATTTATTTTTTAAAAATTGAATCTTATGTTGACAGTGTGCCTTTAAGACCAACATGTCATTCTAGATATACAGCTCTAACTGGGCCTGTCTGTGATTATGTGCTTTAACATCATTACTCGTGTATAGCCTGTCTTTTCCCTTTCCAGGCTATATGGGAAGTGATGCTTCAACAAATAATGGACACCATTCACTGCAGGAGGTTTCGTGTGTTTATTACAAGCCCTGGGATATGTCTATAAAATGTTAAGAGCAGTAGTTAACCACTGGCTCCACCATTTGTTGTTCAAAGCAACACTAAAATGAGCTGGTCAGCATATTGCACTGTCTCTAACTTTCATATTTTGTTACTCACAGTTCTTTTTACCATTAGATTTTATATATATGTATATACTAGAAAGATATTTTGAGTTAACTAGCTGCTATCTAGCCATTTTTACAGGGAAGAATAAAGGCACTTTTCTTCCTTGCGGTGTTTGCGATCTTGTCACTGAAATCCCACTCAGAGAATGTTTAGGACTCAACAATGGCCAAATGGTTTAATTTAAAATTTCAGTGTGTGAGGGGGGAACAATGGGGAATTCCCACAGTAAGGGTTCTATATCAAGTTTAATACCTGAGGAGAATCTTAGAGATGAATGATGGCCAAGAATGCACAAAAACTCTTTAGCATAGAGCTCTACACAGTTGCATTGTAACATTTTAATACTGAACGCCGAATTCAAGTTGGTTAGTTATTTGGCTCGATTTTAAATAAGCACACAAAACTAGCTGAATATTTAGGGTATGCAAAACTGGCCCAAAAAATCTCAGTGTTATTTATTTATTGGATTTGTATAACCATAGTATCTGGCAGTCCCAACCAACATTCGGTGTGCTAGGTACTGTACAAACACATAGTAAGAGATGCATCGTTCAGCTCATGAACTGTAAAGGGAATCTAAGGGCCACACTGTGAACTTCTGTTGCTGAGCAATCACCCTCAGGAGTACACCATTGCTTATGTCCTATTGCAGACTTCAAATGAGCACCGCCAGTATTCCAGACCAACCATTCCCACAAATGAGATGTAGTGGGATCACTACTGAGGTTAAATGATGTGCAATGGCCTGGTTTATATTATACAGGATTTTGTGTTGCTCGTTTTCCTTTCTCTGTCATCTGAGGGATGCAACCCCAGTGGGAAGGAACAGTAGTCCATTAGCATTGTTAATTAAGTGTCAATACTGTATGCAATGTACTCACCTGACCCAACATGCTTGGCATTATGAATCAGGCATAGTTGTCTTTCATAGCACAGTAGCTATATTAATCTTACCTTGATTGGTCTTCACTTCGATAGCCTCACTTTTACACACATAAAGTGTTGTTCTGATCTTAAGGTCTCTGTTCTAATTGCTGCATTGGGGTTATGAAAAATTCTAGTGATGTGTTATTTAGAATTATCATACAAAGAAGAGTGGTACTTTGGATTTATACCAGTGTACAGAGAGTAAGTTGATTCCAAATAGAGCAGGATGAATAGCAAAACATTTGCCCTATATATTAGTTGAATGTTTAAATGCATTCACTTTTAATCTGGTTGTGCCTTTTTTGTGTTCACTTTATGTACATATTCTACTGAATGAATTTACTAGTGGGAATGTTCACAGAAACAGTGCATTTTAAGCAAATATTGCAAAATATTTATGGATAGTGGACTCTGAATTCAATAAATTGGAAGTATTCATGCCTGATTCTTTGAGTTGAATTCATCCAATCATGGGGCAGGAAACATACCATGTCAGCTGTGTTCAATCAAAAGGCTCTAACAGCTAGAATTTTTATTACTAGCAATGACCTGCTCATGCATAATCTACAGCGAGTAATATTGAGTAACAAATGTGAGGAAATTATAAACTATTTGTGAATAATTTGCAAATAGGAAATAAATACATTATTGACTAAAAATTATTCTCCAGGTTATATTTCAAAGTTACCCTAATATATCCACATTTCAACTAATATTAGTGCTTGTTCAGAAGTTATTTTGTGCTTCTTAACTCTTGTTTTAAGTTGAAGGACTCAAGAAACCATTAAGTCTATGCCTTTTTACTACAAGGCTTTTTGATTTTTTTTTTAAATTTGCCAGTAAATGTTCATAGCTCATTAAAAGGAAAATTACTGCATTTCCATTTACTTTGTATTGTTATGGTGCAATTGTATTTTAAGAATTTTTTCAAAGATTTGGCATAATTTGTTACAAGATTTATTGTTTAAAGTCATATAAAAGTTTTGAGGTGAATCTGTTTATTTGGACAGGAAGAGATTCCAGGTATAGTGCAATATAAATCATTTTTTCCCCACTTCTGCTTCCCAAAATGCAAGTGTCAGAAGTTTACAGTATCATTACATACTTTATTTTTTCTAAAAATTTCTAAAGTAAATAGTATTTAGCTGTTTCAGGAAATAAATGATTGAATGCTGGAAGCTGAAAACTCTCTGCAACACAGGGATGCCCTATGAGGCTCAGTGATTAAATTGGACATAAAAGTCACAATTGTAGCTAAGAAATCAAAAAGTCTATGCCCAAAATGGCTCCTCTATATTTCATGTGTATGAAATGAGTTAATGGACTTGGTCAAGTTTCTAAAGGACAGGAGTCCACATTATAAAGGGTCATGATCATAACTGCCAGCAACTGACTGACTTTAATAGTTAGCTGTCTCAGGAGTAGGGCTGAGGACTGAATGGATGTGAAGATTGAACTGCCATCTCCTCCTTTTGCATGTTCTCTTCAAATCAGGCTTGAAGCATGTGGGAAGCTTGCAGTGCTTGTTCATACTGTGTGTGTGCTAGAGACTATGGAGTTTGCACCATCTCTCAGAGACCATATTGAGACTCTTTCCATTGCTTATACAGGGGTTAGGATCAGGTCCATATACAGAACTTATGTTCATGGGGTTGCCAATATGCCACTGGGCATAACCAATACATTCATTTTTAACAAAGAAAATGAGCAGCCTTTTCCTAACATGGATTTTCCTGTTGCTTCTCAGACTGAGGCAAAGTAATTGATTTTACCAGTTTTAAGAACACGGCTGACAGAGACTTTTTCCCATTCCACGAGTGGTACTGTAGGTAATTGCCGCCTGTTATCTTTACATTCTACTTCTACTACAGACGTGTCAAAGTCAGTGTTAATAACAGCATACCAATACTAGTGCTCTATGGCTTCATTGTTATTATTATATTGCTATAATACCATCATTACCATCTAAGCTTAAAATTACTAACTACATTCAGCAAAATATACCTTTCCTGATGTTAATGCCAGGGTGGAAACTTGACAATATCCTGTAGAGTTACCTATAATTTTCCCTCTAAGTAAGTTTCAGCTGTTACCAGAGCAGTGACTCAGTAGCTTAAAGATCTTTCTAAAGTAAAGGTTTCTGATTACAAACTGAAGGAGTCTCCTTTCAGCATTCACAGAAGTTAGACACTTTTAAATGAATAAGTTCCCTGAACAATGTGTCTGGTTCTGAGATGTACTGAGTGCCTGCTATTCTCATTGGCTGAGTAGCAGATGTTCAGCAAAGGTAAAATTCAGACAGTTTAAGTGAGACTTGAGTGGCATGTTGGCTTTGTGCTGTCTTTCTGCATGGGGGTGAATTTCATCATAAGTGTTCAGCACTCACTGAAATAGAATGGCAATAGTATTGGAACAGATAATAGATTAGAATGAGCCCCAATGGAAAGATCATTGTGCAACCACTGGATAGTTTTGCTTTTAAAAAGCATGCTTACATATTTGTGATAACAGATGAATTACTGCCACGCAGCAAAACATTACTTTGTAGATCAAGTGATCGCTACATTAGGAATATATCCTATTATATTTATTTATACACACACACACACACACACAATGCCAGTTTTTGACAGTGGAATAGTACCCTCTAATATAAAATGAATTTAAAATCATTATTAATACAAATGCTTTAAATAAAATTTTCACTCAATCGAGTTTTAATAAGTAAAACCCAGGTGTTCTTAAATCAATGCCACGCCACCTCAGGCAATGAGCATTCTCACACACTAACCTCCAATAAGCCTGACCAGCTTTTGGCTCAGAGACTGCCAAGCAATGTCTAGAGAAGTTGGAGATGATGCACCAGCTGGTTCTCTTTCTTATGAGGGGCAACTGAACCATTTCTCTAGCCTGTTAGTGTTGCAAAACTTTGCCAGTTGCTGACTTTTAGATGAAATGTAAAACTGAGGCCCTAAAAATTGTTGTCACTAAAGATCCTGTGGCACTTTGCACAGGTTTTAGAGGTGTTCACCTCAGTGTCCTGGCCAAATTCCAACTGCATTTTGCCTACTTAAGTCCCTCCTGCGATTTCTGTTGGGCATGGTTATGGGCCTACTGGTTAATTTTTGTGAGGGCCAGGCTGAAACTAAGAGAAATGCAAGACTCCTAGAGAAAAGTCATTTTTTACACAAAAGAATTTCTGTTCAAAGAATGCAAATGTCCTCAAAGAGCACATGCACCCAAGAATTAAAATAAGCACAACCCCTACAGCTATTAAAAACATAAATATTGTACCTTGGCACCAGAGGGGAAAATCACTCAAAGATCAGACAGAATCATTAAGTCAGGCCCTGTTTCCTGTCCCTGAGACAAGCCTAATATGGACTGAACTGGCAGGAATGTTATGCATTTCAGCAATAAGTGCACTAAAATGTGGCTCATGTTCTATCACCATGGCTGTTTCAAAGCCACCGGATGGCAGCAGGGCCAGCTACAGGATTGTGTCTGCTGTCCCACTCTAAAGTCAAGTCAGGGAACTCCATTCTCCACAATACAGTCATTAGGAGTGTGAAGGATATGTCACAGAGATATAGAACAATCATGCCATGAGGTGCTGACGTTCCATCATCACTGTGACAGGGTCGGGCCAGATGGCTACAGGAGAGTAATAGAAGGCAGATATATTAGCCCCTGGTTAAGTAGGTCCCTTTTCCCTGGGTAAGGTAACAGGGAAGGTTCCAGAACAATCAGGAACCTTCTGGAGACAATTAAGACAGATAGGCTGATTAGAACACCTGCAGCCAATCAAGAAGCTGCTAGAATCAATTAAGGCAGGCTAATCAGGGCACCTGAGTTTAAAAAGGAGCTCACTTCAGTTTGTGGTGTGTGTGAGGAGCTGGGAGCAAGACGTGCTAGAAGCTAAGAGTGAGAATGTGTACTGTTGGAAGACTGAGAAGTACAAGCATTATCAGACATCAGGAGTATGGTCCTATGGTGAGGATAAAGAAACGTTTTGGGAGGAGGCCATGGGGAAGTAGCCCAGGGAGTTGTAGCTGTCGTACAGCTGTTCCAGGAGGCACTCTAGACAGTTGCATTCCACAGGGTCCTGGGGTGGAGCCCAGAGTAAAGGGCGGGCCAGGGTCCCCCCAAATCTCCCAACTCCTGGTCAGACATAGGACGAGTTGACCTGGACTGTGGGTTCACAAAAACGGCCAAACTGAGGTCTGCCGTGAAACTCCAAGGCAAGCAAATCCGCCAATAAGTGCAAAACCCACCAAAGTAGAGGAGGAACTTTGTCACATCACGTATTGACGTACATCACATTTCAGTCACGTCAGGACTTTGTGCCCCTGAGAATAGCTGGTAGGTTTTCTGCAACTCCATCTGATATATTATTGTCCCATTCTCCTCCTCTCTGGCACTTACCCCACCTGACTGCAGGGGGTAGAGGGATGAGGAGGTTTCTCATCTTTCATTCTTCTTTCACCCTCCATAACAGCTGGAAAGGGCAAGAAGGAGTCCTAGGGCCTATCTACAAGGGGGATATTTTCTAACACATTTTAAAAAGGATTCAGCTACACAGATGATAACACTGGTTAATGCCATAATCTGGACCCCATTTCAGGAGATTTAAAATGACCTGACCTTTTTTACTCAATGGGTTTCAAGACTACCTGAAATGGATTCAGTAAAGATGAATCAGGCTCCTTAACCCACTTAAACTGGGTCTACACTATAGCTGTAACTGGTTTTAAAACCAATTAGACCAGTGAACAATTTATGTATAGTAGCCAAAGGGGAAGGTGGAGTGGAAATGTCACTGGCAGTGAAACTGACACCTGGAAGAAATCACATTTATTCTCATTTATAGACATTTTGTGAGGGCTTGTTTTGCTTTTCCAAAAAATGTTGTTTTGCTGCAAAAAGCTGTTTTTTAGCTGCAAGACTAGTGCTTCCCCCACTGGGAATTTTGCTTTCTTGTACAACAAAAACAGTAACATTAACCCTTGAACAAATTCCCTCTGGTGTGAAAATGTTGGAGGCTGGCCCCTTTCCAAGAGTTAGAGCCAAGCTGCTAGCATGCTCTGTCCTATGAAGGAGGGATGATATCCAGCTGACAAGAGTTGGGGCTATGTCAGAACTCTGGAGCTGAGTGAACCCCAAGATGACTGGCCACCTCACTGCCTCTGGAGCCTGACTCATCTCTCAGGCTCAGCAACACAGGTCACAGACTGGGCACAGAACTGAGGCTACAGGTGGATGGAAAGGAAAGAATCACTGTTCAGAGTAACTTGCTGCAGGTAGGAAGAGGATAGGTGAGCTGGCAGGATAAAGAGGTAGGTCTGCTGGGAGGTAGGTATGAGGATATGGGTACTTTTCTTTAAAATTGTGACACTCTGCCAGGCAAGAAGGGCTAGAGCAGGCTCTAGGCCAGAGGTTCTCAAACTGTGGTGCGTGAACCTACAGTGGTCCGCGAGCTCCATTCAGGTGGTCCGTGGATAGTTCCCTCTAAGGTGAGTGCCTGGGTGGCCGCACACAAGAGAATGAAGGGCCACCCACCTAATTAGTGGAGCTGCACAGGCGTGGCTCCACTAATTAGGTGCCTGGCTCCTGAGAAGATGCACATGTAAGGTGAGGTGGTGGCCTCGGGGGGGAATAGGAGGTAGGTGGGAGGGGTCAGTGGGGTGAGAAGAGGAGGTCGGTGGAATTGGGGACAGAGAAAGAGGTGACTTTCCCCAGCTCCAGGCTGTGGCTGCCAGAGAGAGATGGCCCTCCTTCCCAGCCTCAGCTCGGGGGCTGCTGCAGCATGGGAAAGAGGGCACATCCATCGCATTAGAAAGGTAAGACTACTGATATTAAAATATGAGTTGTGTGCTTTTATTTGTAGAACAAAAAATGTTAATTATTATTACGGGGGTTTTTTATGTAGCCCTTTTATCCATAGCACTTTACAATAGTTAGCTAATGGTACAAACAACATTTAGAAAGATCATTAAGTGGTCCACCAAGACCCTCAGCAATTTTTCAAGTGGTCCGCGAAAAAAAAAGTTTGAGAACCACTGCTCTAGGCAAAAAGAAAAGGAGTACTTGTGGCACCTTAGAGACTAACAAATTTATTAGAGCATAAGCTTTCGTGAGCTACAGCTCACTTCATCGGATGCATTTGCATCCGATGAAGTGAGCTGTAGCTCACGAAAGCTTATGCTCTAATAAATTTGTTAGTCTCTAAGGTGCCACAAGTACTCCTTTTCTTTTTGCGAATACAGACTAACACGGCTGCTACTCTGAAACCTGCTCTAGGCAGAAGTTTTATAGCGAAGCAGAGCGGGGGAGTGTGTGTAGCTTTAGGGATCACACTGTATTCCTCATTCTAAGAAAGTTCCTTTTCTCAGTGTCAGAAGAAAATGCCTCTTTCTGTGATCCTTTACCGTTGCCACCTGCCTGTAGGATCTACTGGCATTTGGATGGAAAGCCACTGGTGATCTAAAGAAGGGAGAGACTTGTTGGGCTAGGATGACGAAGGTAGCAGAGCTCTTGTGAAAAGGGGAAAGGGAGAGGAAAAGGCTCTGATCCTTTGCCAACGAATCCCCAGGATGGGAATACTCTGCCTGAGGGCTCCCAGGGTTCATGAAAGCAGAGTCATTCAGAGACACTTCTTCATGCAAAGGTAGCGCTTCGCAGCATGGAAACAAATGGGATTATTCACATTATTATTCACAGAACTCCACATGTAGCTGGAGACCACCCCCTAGCTAGCCTCTGTCCCATAATCCAACCATTAACACTCATTTCCCCTTCCCTTTTTGGGAGAATAGCTTCCATACAACACTGTTTTTTCAAAGAACCCCTAACTTGGATTCCCAGTAGGTTTTGGACCTAGGATCATCAGCTCCGTAGCAGTGACCACAATTATTTGATCTATAAGAGGAACTCCTTTAGCTGGTAGCTGTAACAGGTTGGTATCTTGTGTGTGGACCAGCCCCTAGAAAGGGATGTGATACACACTGTGTAGGCATGTTATGCTTCCTCCTATCTATTAAAAGATACAGTTGCCTTCCACCCAGTTAAGGAGTGGTAGAGGGTTCATTACAGACTCTGGGCTTAATGCTTGAGTCCAGTCCATCTAGCAGCATTACAGGAGCTGAGGGGGTAGGTGAATATGGCTGCACATTACCTTTATGTTCCTCTTGCTGCATGTCATACAAACTGGGGAGGGGGATCACCAAACTGCAGTAGTACTCCAGCCATGTCCCTTATACCAAGGGCTGAGAGTGGAAAGTGGCCCAGAGCCAGCTGTGAAGGCTGTATAATCCTTGAGGATGCCAGCAAAAGCATGTGCTCAGCAGAAAAACTGAACTGGCTTTTACAGCTCATTTACACCACTGGAGCAGCACAGAGGGGTCATAGTGAGTGCTGGAATCTGGCCCTCTGACTGAACTATAGTGTTTGTTAATTCTGAGCTGCTCTGTTCCTTCTTAGCTCACAAAGGCAAACAAGAGCTCTGGCTCTGCTTAGGCCATTTCATTTGCCAGCTTGCCCTGTGTTAGCCAATTCGTAATGCCTGGAAGTCATTCCTCAAGGGAAAGTCTTTAGATAGATTTTAAAAAAGAAAAGAAACGCCCATTACTGTGATAGATGTTAGACTAATCTAATAACCTTTAGAACAGATACTGGACAACTGTACAGAAAGGTTTCCAAAACTGCCATGCCAAATGCTTCTTAAGTGAGAAGAAATAAGTGAGGGGATAATGTATAGCCTTAACTTCTTAAATGTTCTTTAATTAGTGATTGTCCCAGCACCTACGTCATCCTTCATTCCAGGAATGAGACACCCATCCACTTTGAAATGGTACCAATGACCACTGCTACTCACTAGTAATTTTAAAATACTGGGAAGTGGGTTTAAAGACAAGTCCTCAGAATACCACAGGAGAGGCAAAGGCATGTGAGAGAGGCAGAGGAGATGTTGTTTCTGTGTCCTAAAGGACTGCAATTTTTTTCATTTTACTGTTGATAAGCTGCTAAATGTTCTAGGCACTGAAGATGGGGGGTGGGAGAGGGATGGGGCGGGCATTAGAAGGCAAGAGAGACTAAAGAAAGTGCAAACACCACAGCAAAACATGTGAACAGCCACAATTGCTATGCAATTAGTGCAGTTGAGTCTGAACAATGCAAAGTGCAAGTCTTTGGATAATAATACAATGTGGAAGTAAGAAGCAAGATATTCTTGATGAGGCTCTATATTAACTCCACTGCTTTAGGCCACAATGGGAACCAGAGTATAGTCAGTCCATCGGCTGCTGCTGTTCTTCCAAACCCCATTCAGTAAGAAGAGTGCTTAAATCAGTGTTGGCAGCCAGCGGGCTCTACAGACGAGGGTTCCTGACATTGCTGACATCAGTGGAGCTGAACTAGCATTAGCAGCAGTTGGAAATATTTGAAAAATGTCTCTAGTGAAACAAGGACCTTAGCAGAAGAAACTATTTGTACATAAAAGAAAGTTATTTCAAGGAAACTCCCAGATTCATGTACTGGTGACTATAGAGCCATCACTTGCTGACTCACATCAATGAGCTGTCTCCATCAAACAGGGCCTCCAGTTCCAAATTTAATGCTTCCAATGGCACTCTGATAAAAGGATGAACTCTCAGCTGCAGCAGTCAGTGTTATCTACCTCATTTCCCTCAAGCTTAGGTGTGGTTCCAAACCAGAATCCCAGATCTGAACACTCACAGCCTTTGGAAAAATCTAATAAATTATGGCCTTAGCATTATTGTTCAGGTATTTGTATCTGATTGCAGATGAAGAGCCAGTGACAAACCTAAAATGTTATAGATGGGCCAGAACTGAGGGCCTGGATCCAAATATCACAAACACAGGGACTCGCAAAATCTGTATCCACGTCTGTATTCCACAGCTCAGATCCATTCCTAATGAACAGTAGTGAATGGAGGGTTGAAAATTCATCTCAATATCCAAAAGTTTGCATGCTTATCCCCACTATTCAAAGGTCTTAAGTTTGTAGAAATTGGATTGGGAATCTTACGAGATTTTGGTATTTATGAGATTTTGGGGTTCATCTGAAAACCATGGAACAATGGCTTTCCCCAAAGTGATTCTGCATTTCAGCTTCTGTATCTCCATCAGCATGGAAGAAAGCAAAGCTAATTCAAAGTGATTGGATTAGCTGTCTAAGAGGATCTAAGTTTCTTTAGCAGGGTGTGTGGGAGTGTACATGCACACAGAGCCGCACCTCAAATGGAAAAATGAAACACTTTGAAAGTTAAAACTGATTTTTCTCTCCCTGACATGGTTTATTCCTATATAGAGGAAAATGGGACAGTCCTTAATTGTTAATGGGAAGTTTGCCTGAATAAGGATTGGAGAACAGAGCCAAATATGACAAGAATGTTCCTATAGGGCTTTGGACCATTACTGTAAAATACCGTCTAATGTAACAATCTCTCCACCCTCTCCACGAGGCCAAAATATAATTGCTTTGGCTGACTGATCTACATTCAGCATTTTAGGATGTGCCTGCTGAGTCATCTGTTCTGTAAGCTACTAGTCACCTGATAAAATGGAAGGAATCCAATAGTTAAAGAAAATAAGTTCATAACACACAAAGAACATTCCTTTCTCTGTTTTGCTGCCCTCCTCCCTGTTGGCTCCTTCATCCTGGTGTAGCTGAGACTGAGAAGGTCAAAAGTATTTCAAAATCTGTGTTGTTTATTCTTTCCAGTTTCTCTGTCAACCTGCTTCACCCCATCTATTACAACAGCTAGGGTAGGAGCAGGATGAGATTCATGAAACTCCAGTCCATGACAGCTGAGCAGCAAGGAGAAAAATTCTTTGTGCTAGGGTCTAACAGAAAAAGATGAAAGGGAATCCTGGATGAGACAAGAAATTAACTGCATAACTCTGATAAATCCCCAAGACCTTTTCCAATATAGGGTCTGATCCAAAGCCCAGTCAAATCAAAAGGAATTATTCCATGGACTACAATGGACTTTGAACCAGGCCCTTGGATAATTGGCTAATAAGGGTGTGATGGGGTTTGTACCCCACAGGCCTGAATGGGCTTATGTGGGCCTTAGAGGCCAATTAACATACCAAGATGTGCCTAAAGGGGGAGCCATGCTTAGTTCATCATCAAGCCCAGCTAGGCAGGAGTAGGCTGATAACAATAAAAAAGAGGCAAAGAGTCCTGTGGCAACTTATAGACTAACAGACATATTGGAGCATAAGCTTTCGTGGGTGAATACCCACTTCGTCGGATGCATGTACCCATAAAAGCTTATGCTCCAATACGTCTATTAGTCTATAAGGTGCTACAGGACTCTTTGCCGCTTTTTGCAGGTCCAGACTAACATGGCTACCCCTCTGATACTATAAAAAAGAGGTTTCAGAGTAGCAGCCGTATTAGTCTGTATTCGCAAAAAGAAAAGGAGTACTTGTGGCACCTTAGAGACTAACAAATTTATTAGAGCAAAAGCTTTCGATGAAGTGAGCTGTAGCTCACGAAAGCTTATGCTCTAATAAATTTGTTAGTCTCTAAGGTGCCACAAGTACTCCTTTTCTTTTTATAAAAAAGAGGAAGTTCAGACCAGAAAGTTGCTGTAACAAAACAGTTAGTAATTCTGATAAGAAAAAAAGCAGAAGCTTTAGCCACAGAAACTTTCCGAGGGGTGAGTAACAATAAAAATCAAAGTGCAGTTTGTGAATTAAAAGACAATTCACTGAAGAAAGGCATGAACTATTATATAGTTGGGTAAACATGAAGATACTATACTGAATGAAAGATTTTATATACAAGAACTTGAGAAAGCTATTGATTTAAGCAAAAATACTAGGGCTGTCGATTAATCACAGTTAACTCACGTGATTAACTCAAAAATATTAATTGCGATTAAAAAAATTAATCACAATTAATCACAGTTTTAAAAGCATTGTTTAAACGATAGAATACCAATTAAAATTTATTAAATATTTTGGATACTTTTCAACATTTTCAAAATGAGTGCAACATTTTCATATATATATTGTATTCTGGGTTGTAATTAAAATCAAATGATAAACTAAAGAAATAGTATTTTTCAGCTCACCTCATTCAAGTACTGTGATGCAATCTGTTTATTGTGAAAGTGAAACTTACAAATGTAGATTTTTTTGTTACATAACTGCACTTAAAAACAAAACAATGTAAAACTTCAGAGCCCACATGTCCACTAAGTCCTACTTCTTGTTCAGCCAATCGCAAAGACAAACACGTTTGTTTACATTTACAGGAGATAATGCTGCCCTCTTCTTATTTACAATGTCACCAGAAAGTGAGAATAGGCATTTGTGTAGCACTTTTGTAGCTGGCATTGGAAGGTATTTACATGCCAGATATGCTAATCATTCGTACGCCCCTTCATGCTTTGGCCACCATTCCAGAGGACATGCTTCCATGCTCATGACACTCGTTAAAAAAAGAATGCGTTAATTAAATTTGTGATTGAACTCCTTGGGGAAGAATTGTATGTCCCTTGCTCTGTTTTACCCACATTCTGCCATATATTTCATGTTATAGCAGTCTCGGATGATGACCCAGCACATTGTTCACTTTAGGAACACTTTCACTGTAGATCTGACAAAATGCAAAGAATGTACCAATGTGAGATTTCTAGAGATAGCTACAAGAATCTGAAGTGCCTTCCAAAATCTGAGAGGGACAAGCTGTGGAGCATGCTTTCAGAAGTCTTAAAAGAGTAACACTCCGATGTGGAAAATACAGAACCTGAACCACCAAAAAAGATGCTGGTGGCTTGTGACTCAGATAATGAAAATGAACATACGTTGGTCCGCACTGCTTTGGATTGTTATTGAGCAGAACCCGTCATCAGCATGGACACATGCCCACCTGGAATAGTGATTGAAGCATGAAAGGACAGCTGAATCTTTAGCGCATCTGGCACGTAAATATCTTGTGATGCCAGCTACAAGCGTCCCATGAGAACGCCTGTTCTCACTTTCAGGTGACATTGTAAACAAGAAGTGGACAGCATTATCTCCTGCAAATGTAAACAAACTTGATTGTCTTAGCAATTGACTGAAAAAGAAGTAGGACTGAGTGGACTTGAAAGCTCTAAAATTTTACATTGTTTCATTTTTGAATGCAGAGGGTTTTTTACATAATTCTACATTTTTACGTTCAACTTTCATGATAAAGAGATTGCACTACAGTACTTGTATTAGGTGAATTGAAAAATACTATTTATTTTGGTTTTTTACAGTATAAATACTTGTAATCAAAAATAAATATTAAGTGAGTAATGTACACTTTGTATTCTGTGTTGTAATTGAAATCAATGTATTTGAAAATGTAGAAAACATCCAAAAATATTTAAATAAATGGTATTCTATTATTGTTTAACAGTGTGATTAAACGCGATTAATTTTTTAATTACTTGACAGCCCTAAAAAATACATCTCCAGGTGAACATCACATATGATATATCAAGTTTAGATATCTTCTTGTAATCAGTTTGAGGGTTCTTTTGGAATTGTATAATGCTATTTGTGCACAAGGAGTGATACCAGTGGTGTGGAAACATGCAGTAATTACTCCAATCTGAAAACCAGGCAATCTGTCCACTGAAGTGGATGCCTACAGACCAATTACACTTATGTCCTTTCTGCATAAAATTATGGAGAGAATAATGAATGAAAGATTGGTTGCCTATTTGGAAGGCAATGGCATTATAGATAAAGTGTAGAGTTGTTTTAGGAGAGGAAGATGATGCACCATTGGCCATATTGTTAAGCTGGAAACTGAACTACAAACAATTATGAGAAACAAAGGGTTCATGATAGCCATCTTCCTAGGTATTACAAAAAGTGTATAATGTGGTATGGAAGAAGGCTTTACTGTACAAAGTGAGTACAATAGGGATAACGGGAAGAATACATGGATGGATTAGAGAATTTTTGAGTAAATGGACCATGCAGGTAAGAGTTGGGAAAGTTATGTCACAAATATATAATAAAAATGGTACATCACAGGGAAGTGTCATCAGCCTGATATTATTGAATATTATGATTCCAAAATGAATAAATTCCAAGGTAGGTGTCACTCTATTTGCAGATGATTGTGCTCTATAGGTTTAGAGGGGGAACACTGAGATGGCCAAAAAGCGAATCGGCACAGCTTTACAAGAGACTTCAGACTAGGGAAATGCATGGAGTTTCAACTTCTCCATTGCCAAAACTAAAGGACTGGTCTTTACAAAAAGGAAAGCTACAAAAGAATGCAATTAGATATAGTTAAAGGGTTTATATTCATAGGGGTAATATTTGATACTAAATTACTTTGGAAAGACCATATAGACTTTTCAGAGTAGTAGCCGTGTTAGTCTATATCCGCAAAAAGAACAGGAGTACTTGTGGCACCTTAGAGACTAACAAATTTATTAGAGCATAATCTTTCGTGGGCTACAGCCCTCTTCATCGGATGCATTGAATGGAACATATAGTAAGAAGATATATATATACACATACAGATAAGTTGGAAGTTACCATACAAACTGTCAGGTTTCAGAGTAGCAGCCATGTTAGTCTGTAGACGCAAAAAGAAAAGAAGTACTTTTGGCACCTTAGAGGCTAACAAATTTGTACTCCTTTTCTTCATACAAACTGTGAGAGGCTAATTAGTTAAGCTGAGCTATAATCAGCAAGAGAAAAAAAACTTTTGTAGTGATAATCAAGATGGCCCATTTAGACAGTCGATTGTCTAAATGGGCCATCTTGATTATCACTACAAAAGTTTTTTTCTCCTGCTGATAACAGATCATCTTAACTAATTAGCTTCTCGTAGTTTGTATGGTAACTTCCAACTTATCTGTATGTGTATATATCTATATCTATATCTATATCTATCTATGTATCTATATATATATATCTCTTTTTACTATATGTTCCATTCTATGCGTCCGATGAAGTGGGCTGTAGCCCACGAAAGCTTATGCTCTAATAAATTTATTAATATCTAAGGTGCCACAAGTATTCCTGTTCTTTTTGCATATAGATTATGATAAAGATAAATGCAAAGGAAGGATCAACCTGCTTAAAGTATTGCTGGGACTAACTGGGGAGCAGATAAGAAAACACTGCTGATGGTCGAAAGAGCCTTAATGAGACCATTTCTCAACTATGACTGCCATGCTTAGGGGTCAGCTTCAAAATCAGAATTTTAAAAAATTAGGTTTAATACAAGCACAGGTACTACTAGCTGTACGCAGTGCATTTATTACAATATCCATGTGACAGGTTTCAGAGTAGAAGCCGTGTTAGTCTGTATCCGCAAAAAGAAAAAGAGTACTTGTGGCACCTTAGGGACTAACAAATTTATTTGAGCAAAAGCTTTCGTGAGCTACAACTCACTTTATCGGATGCATGCAGTGGAAAATACAGTGGGGAGATTTATATACACAGAGAACATGAAACAATGGGTGTTACCATACACACTGTAACAAGAGTGATCAGGTAAGGTGAGCTATTACCAGCAGGAGAGTGGGGGTGGGAGGGGAACCTTTTGTAGTGATAATCAAGGTGGGCCATTTCTAGCAGTTGACAAGAATGTGTGAGGAACAGTAGCGGGGGAAATAAACATGGGGAATATCCATATGTGCACTACAGATAGCTGCTAGTGAAATGCCAGTTACACTACGAATGATCAGAACTATGAACAGTCCCCTTCCCCAAGTTATTTAGTATTGAATTCCATTTATTTTATGCAGTTCTCCCAGTTCTAGTTTGACATGCTGAAGAGTCATATGAACTGTGCATCATATAAGTTGTCAGGGTCAAGACTGAAGGTTTGGATAGTTAAGCAGTGGACCAATGGAGCTTTTGGCATCTATCTGAAAACATGTAGAAGGCAGTTCAGGACTATGGGATGAGAATACTAGCTGATTTTTTCAGCTAACATTATTTAGTAAATTAGTTATGTTTAGGTTTCAAGTTACTTTTCATCACCAATATCAACAAGGCAGTTCACCATCTTCACAGCTATCGTTTCATGGTATCTGCACACTCTTGAGGACTGCACTGCATCAGTTTACATGGTTCATATTTTCAAGTTTCTAACCCATATGGCTGTCCAAACTACTGGACCTAACTTTCTGGGCCAAAGTTAATGGGAATTGCAATGATGAAAATACCAAACAAATTTATGAGGCTTATTGGGAATTCAGTAGGTGAACTAAAGCACACAATGTTAGAAGTCCACATGTTGTTAGAGTTAAAATGCAGATGCAGGAGTTGAAAGACAAGGAAAAGCTAAACGAAGTCACAATCTTTAGTCATTGAAAAATTTAATTATGGATGGAAAGCCACATGTCCAAATAGGGATTAAGATTTATTTTATATATTTAAGGATTAAAGGGAGACAATAAATATAAAAAATGAAGTGTACCAGTATAGAGATGAAAACTGGAGTCATTTTTGTCAAATATATAAAGATGGGTCCAAAAAAGGGATGCATATTGTACACCAAAATTAGGAATTAGTACATCTAATAGAATATCTGATTTTGAGGCTGTCATGACAGCTGAAATAGTAGCAATAATGCTAGCATTAAACTGGATCTGGGGGCAGGGAAGAAGACTTGAAGGCTGGATAGGATGAAGCCCAGGGAAACAGCAGCAAGGAGTGGGAGTGAGCAGGCTTTGGATGCTTGTTGTAGGGTTCCTAGGGTGGAACACAGTGTAGTGGGAAGGTCTGGGTTCCCCTGCCAGCCACTGCAGGAGGTGGCATGAACCCTCTCCTGATAGAAGGGGATAAGACATTGGAAAGCCCAGAGGCAGGGAGGTGAGGACCACAGGGACTGGACTTGAGGCCAAAGACCCTCTTGTTAGGGCACTGGACTGATTTATGTTGAATTTACTGTTACTCAGGAAGGGTGGACTAAATGGTGACCTGGCTGGAGGAACAAGTTACTGAAAGAGGGACCACCACGGTGCTGCAGCCAGAACTGGTGCTAGGTATAAGCAGACTGAGCAATCGCTTAGGGCCCCAAGCAGCTTAAGGCAGGGAGGGGCCCTGTCATAACCATACAGCTATGGGTAGCCTAGAAGTCCTCCTTACCTGTAAGGGGTTCAGAAGCTCAAATAACCTGGTTGGCACCTGACCAAAAGGACCAATGGGGAAAGAAGATACTTTCAAATCTGGGAGGGGGTTTTGTTTTGTGTGTTCTCTTGGGAAGCAGAGAAGCAAAAGGTCAGAAAACTCCTTCTCCTATAAACCATCCTAAAAGTCTCTCATATTACAAAAATTGTAAGTAAAAGCCAGGCAAGGCATGTTAGATTATCTTTTGTTTTGCTTGTGAATTTTTCTTTTGCTGGAGGGAGGTTTATTCCCGTGTTAGTAACTTTGAAACTAAGCCTAGAGGAAGTTCTGCTGTGTTTTTGAATCTTTTGTTACCCTGTAAAGTTATTTTCCATCCTGATTTTACAGAGGTGATTTTTACCTTTTTTTTTTTAAAAATAAAATCCTTCTTTTAAGAACCTGACTGATTTCTCTATTGTCCTAAGACCCAGGGGTTTGGGTCTGTGATCACTTTGTAACCAATTGGTTAGGATATTATTCTCAAGCCTCCCCAGGCATGGGGAATAGGAACTCCAAGTGGTCCTTTCCCTGATTCTTTGTTAAATCACTTGGTGGTGGCAGCGTACCCTCCAAGGGCAAAGAATTTGTGCCTTGGGGAAGTTTTAACCTAAGCTGGTAAGAATAAGCTTAGGGTGTCTTTCATGCAGGTCCCCACATCTACAGTTCAGAGTGGGGAGGGAACCCTGACCCCTCCCCATTTGCTTTTAAGTATAAGAACTTGCCAGTTTTAGTATGGGGAGGAGGGCAAAAATGTTCCTGCGCAGGGCCCCCAACGAGCTAACTCTGGCTGGAGCACCAGTTGGCAAGGGGTGCCAATTGGGGGAAACAGCCCTGATGCAACTCCCAGCCAAGAGGAACTGCGCTGGGTGAACATCTTCACAACGGGCCCTGGAAGGTCTGGCTGTTTTTTCAGAAAAAATATAAGAAGCCCCAGCATTGCTGAGCATAACTTCTCTGTCTGGCAAGAACAGATTCATTACGGGATGGATGGTCAAACGGGATCAAGTTTAGGGGCAAAGCCCACCCAGCTGTGCTTTCCAGTGTAGACCTAAAGAGAAAAGGAGGACTTGTGGCACCTTGGAGACGAGCCAATTTATTGGCGCCTAAGCTTTCCTGAGCTACAGCTCACTTCATCGGATGCCTTTGGTGGAAAAAACAGAGGGGAGACACCGAATGCATCCGCTGACGTGAGCTGTAGCTCAGGCAAGCTCAGGCGCCAATAAATTGGCTCGTCTCCAAGGCGCCACAAGTCCTCCTGTTCCTTTTGCCACTACAGACTAACAGGGCGGCCACTCTGAAAAGTGCAGACATAGCAGCTCTTTAGTTCCAGAGGCCAGGAATGGAGCCGAGAGACGCTTATCCGCCGAATGAAGAAGACCTTTTCCAAGAGCGTTAAAAAGGGGCGCGGGTTGGGGGAAGGGCGGAAGTGACGGGAAGCGAAGTTTTTCAAAGAAGTACCTCAGGACTCCCCCAAATGTTTCGTTTCCCGCTGCAGAACGACGTCGCGCCGAAGAACCTTCCCGCGCCCTTCAGCTCCTTCCCCCTACGCATCGAAAGCCTCAGGGCGCCCGGTAATAACGCACCGCGGGTATTTATTATTTTTGGTTTTTTCTTTTTTAAAAACCAACCAACCAACAACAAACCCCCCCCCCCTCCCCCGCCTTGTTCAGCCCCCCAAAACGAAAGTGGTCATGAAGGAGAGATCGGGGCAGCAAAAGATCGCAAGAGAAGGGTGCGTTTGCGGTATCATTAGAGAAGATGCCCGTCGTCTTCTGCGTATTACGCTGTGCTCATGACATTCCCGCCTTAATTTCCAGGGTCTGAACACCCAGCTCATTCGCCTCGGCGTCTGAATTCTTGCAGTGCGAAGCCAAACTGCACCTCGCGTGCTCCGGATATCCCCCCGCCGGCCTTTTTTACTGGGGGGGGGGGGATCACGTGAACTCGCCTTCCTGAGGCAGCGAGCACACCAGGAGATGCATTTGTCTACAAGATCTGGTTTTATGCCCTCCCCTCGTGAACAGCCAGCCGCAGCAAATGAGACGCAACAAAACCCTTCCGGTTTTAGAGCAACGTCCCTCTCCGGGTTGCCAGCAGCTCATGCAGCGGGCGCTGTGTAACTGCTCTTCCCCGGCTGCTGCGTCTTAACCGCAGCGACGGGCCCTGCGCCTCGCCGCACAGACACGATGTGGGCCTACTGCACCCCTCGGGTGGGGTCAGGCCGGAGAGAAGCTCCCTGTGTCACCCTCTCCCCTCCCATGTCACATCTCTACTTTCTAAATCCAAAAAGAAAAGGAGCACTTGTGGCACCTTAGAGACTAACAAATTTATTAGAGCATAAGCTTTCGTGAGCTATCGGATGAAGTGAGCTGTAGCTCACGAAAGCTTATGCTCTAATAAATTTGTTAGTCTCTAAGGTGCCACAAGTACTCCTTTTCTTTTTGCGAATACAGACTAACACGGCTGCTACTCTGAAACCTGTTTCTAAATCCAAGAACCTCTTCGGAGTAGGCGAGCTGTGGAGACTCCTTTGATGTCCTGCCATCCCACGGAGCTGTGGAAAGCCGCCTTGTTGTCTTATGTAGGGAGCAGTTGGGGATATCGAAGGGAAGATGGGATGTTAATTTTTTACTGATGAATGTTTAACCGTCTGGGTTGTAAACTGTCATAAGAAATGCTGTGAAAGGATTCAGTCTGAAGCTCACTGTTTGCCGTACAGTGTCTGAAAGTGGTTAGTCTTTAAAGAGCCCAAATCTTTCCTCCCCCCCCCCCCCCAGCAATGTATTTTCTTCTACAGATGAAAAGAAATCTATCGTGATCCTTAAGGGAGAGTCAAGTGGGCATTGTGGGTTAATGCCTCAGCCTGGCTCAGCTGGAGACTTAGGTTTTACATCTTACATTTACATACAGGAGACATCTGTTTTACAACACAATTGCAATGAATTTAACATTCTCACTCAATAAGTCCACCCATGTGATGTGTTTGGCCAGATCTCCTTGGGACTGGAGCATATTTGGGCTGTTTCACATTGTGGTTGAGGTGCATTAGCTGAACAACATGGAGAAACCTGGCTTTGGATGGTCCCAGAAGCATTGCCAGAGAAGAGATGGGGGGATGGGTCCCCCCTTCCGGAAATCATGACTAATAATCTCCATTCTCCTTTCTCCCCTAAAACATGGGTTTTAAAAGGAATGATCCATTGGAGACTTTAAGACCATGCTTGGAAGATAAGAGACAGTTGCGACCCAAATTCTGAAAGACTAACTTCACAACCACTTCATGCACTGATGGAAAGACAAGGAGTACTTGTGGCACCTTAGAGACTAACAAATTTATTAGAGCATAAGCTTTCGTGAGCTACAGCTCACTTCATCGGATGCATTTGGTGGAAATGCATCCGATGAAGTGAGCTGTAGCTCACGAAAGCTTATGCTCTAATAAATTTGTTAGTCTCTAAGGTGCCACAAGTACTCCTTTTCTTTTTGCGAATACAGACTAACACGGCTGCTACTCTGAAACCTGATGGAAAGACATTCACCCAAGGTGCAGACATTGGGGCACTCTGTGAAAGTGAGCCGAAGCTAAAATATGTATGATCTCAGGGGAGCCTTTGGATAGGGTGGGATGAAATACTTCAAGTCTCTGATCATATGCTGGCTCTGTGACAAAGTGCCTGTAGAAAGCCAGAGCAAGCCAGTCAAGTGGATGAAGGAGGAATAGAGATTGTGGTGGCGGGGAGGGGTGTACAACTGAGGGGTAGCTGTCAAAGGAGATGGTGTGTGAGGTGCCAGTTTCACTGTGTTATGAGATCTATTAATCCATGTGTCAGCCATGCAGAGGCACTGTGAAACCTGATAGGGCTGAGTAAGGTTTGATAAGGCTTTGGAAAACAAAGAGTATGTCTACACTACTTCTGAGAGTCAGCCTCCCACACCATCCACAGAGTTGTGTTAGCAAGGATGGGGCTACCATGCTAAAAATAGCTCTGTAGGCATCCTGGCTTGGGGTCTCAAATTTTGTGGGGTGGGTGGGCTTGAGGGCCCAAGCTCCAGCTGGAGTCACAATCTCAAAAGACCATTTACACAGCTGTTTTTAGCATGCTAGCATAAGGCCATGGACCTGGGCTTGGACACTCACTCCCTGATGCAGTGTAGACATACCCAAAAGATGAATTTTCTTGTATGCTGAATATGAGTTGGGAAAATACAAGGCAGTTCAGCTAGTCTTGGGCTCCACATTGTTTAATGTTCCAAGTGTTTCACAACACTTTAAGATCATTAAACAATATACATATTTTTAAGAGTAAATCTAATACTGGGAAAGATGCTGAATTTGACAGCCTTGGATGTGAAGTTCTCAGTTTATCTGCTGAACATATACAGGAGCTTGCCATGCAAAATTTCCTCGCATTGCCCTATGACATCCACCTTGTTCTGTAACCTCACATTTTGGGGTGAGAGGGTAATTCATCCTCCATACCTATTTAGTCTTTTTGGGTAGTACTGATTGTGAGGTGTTTGATGTGGATGGACACTTGGATGTGGATGGAACTGGAGCGAGACTCTCCACTCTCACGTAGGTTACTGAACAGCCATCAGATGATGATAATTTTTATGCACTACCATCTGAGCTGGATTAATAATCACTGTTAATGAAAGGCTCCATAATCCACTGCTAAATGCCTGATCCATCCCATCCCCTGTCAATGGGATATTTTAAGGATAATTTTCTCTTTATCTCAGATTATTTATTGTTTTCCTCCTCCCCTCCCCCAATCATTTTAGATATGTTACCCTAGGAACATTCTGGGTCTAATTTTCCAGTAGCCAGACCACAATATGCCCACACAAATTGGAGGATCAGCTTGGACATTGGTTCTTTCACGCCGAGGAGCCTTTAGATGTACCACCCATGAGTTGCACTTGAACATTAGCATGCATAGTCATGCCAGCCAGCGGTGGTTTGCACTTTGCAGTTTTGCATATGTGGGAAAGGGTATAACTGAAAATCTGTATCAAAATCTGTGCTGTACATGTATTGACTGAGGCCACCTGGGATATTCCTGACTCAGAATATTTGGTTCTATTTTCTATCAGATTTCCACTTTTTAAGTGATTTCATAATGTTTGCATTGAGAAGTCTTTAATAAAACATGGCTTAATAGTCTCATCTTTAAAAACCACCACTCCTCAGCTGGCATCCCTGCTGGCAGACTCAGTAGAGCAGTAAAGATTTAAATGGGCCATGAAGACTGACTGATGTTATCAGGCTTAAATATGGAATGTGCTGGTGGGAATAGAGATGTGGAAGAGTTTTTTTCCAATATTTCTTGTGAGTGGGGAGAATCATTGAAATGCTCCCTCTGAGATTTTGGCCTGGGAGATTACAGATGTTTGTCTGTAGGAACCCAGGATTCTATTTATTCCCCCATCTAGACATGTTCAGTAGATGTCCCTCTCTGTATATATCCCCCACCCCCATTCTCTGAAGATCTGTGACAGAGGGCATCTAACAGTTCAGTGGTGAATCAAGAACAAAACAAAGAACTAATTAAATTAGCATAAATTAGTTTATGTCAATTAAATATACATGTTCTAACAGTTCCTTAGTGCAAGCACCAAATCTTATAGTTACACATGCTCATTTAAAATTAATCTTCATAAACACTGGGAATATTATTACTTCTAAGAATAAAAACTTATTTTTATAAGAATGCATTCTACCTCCTTCTCTCACTGACAAGAACAGCTGCTGCCAAGTGGCTTTCTCATCTTCAAGTAGAGAACTTAAACAACCTCTTCCCCTAACACTGTCTCCTTAGGATCTTACTGTTCGGTTCCCTCAGGAGCCATCCAGACCAAGTAAGCTGCTGGCTCTTACATTGCAGCATATTGCTCTATGCTGGGGTTGACCTAATCGAAATGTCCATCATTTTGGGTTGGTCAAAAATTTTCTATCAAACTGTTTTTTTTAATGGGAAATTCTGTTTTCCCCACAACACATTATTTTTAACAAAAAGACTGTTCTCCATGGAAAATTTAGACGTTTTGTTGAAAAATTGAATGCATAAAAACTGAAATATTTTTATTTGGAAATGCCTCTGTGATGCTTCATGGGAGTTAATTGGCTGCCTCATGCTCATGTTCTCTACTATGGATTGGATTCCTCAGCTGAACTGTATCTCACATGCTGAATTGTGGCCAGAAACTCCCAAGATGCATCAAGGTCTCCCATCTTGCTAAGCCACTGTACTGCATCTTGGGACATGTAGTTCACCCAGGAGGCAGGGCTTAAATTTTGTGAGTCATGATTTTTTTTAAATTCTGCCTTGATGTAGTCCTTGTCTTCTAATTGTGCATTGGCCAGATTTTTAAAAGTTCTTGACACCTAGCAACTCCCATCCAGAACAATGGAAGCTGCTGGATGCTTAGAAATTCTGAAATTTTGGCCACATCATTTTTGTGCCTAAATAAAGAGCTGGGTTGTTCTAAAAACTTAGCACGTAGGCCTTATCTAGACTAGAACCTAAAGGTAGGCTGTTAGTATGTGCTAGCTTGCATGTTTAACACGTTTGAAAAGTTTAGAATAGATAAAGGCAGTGTACATTTTAACACATGCTAAGCTGGTAGACTTAAAGACTAGGTTCACCTCTAGAGGTTAAAAAATACTAGAAATTGCCAACAGCACACTTTTTATCCTATTCTAGACAAAGTTGGGTACCAAAATGGGAGTGATTGAGTGCTGATCTCCTTTGGAAATCTGCCCTATATGTTATCTATCATATAGCTGCCTACAACTCTATTCATACGGTATATATTCACTTTATAATTAGTTACATCTCCAACAGATACAAAAATGCACATGATCTTATAGCACAATATCAACATTTCATATTTGTCACGAACTACAAGTGATTCATTGAAAACAAAATGCTTAGTTATGCCTCTTTAAAGTACTGCATCCTATTCAATCTTTGTCAGGAATATCATGTAAATTAAACCTATGATTAAACTATTCAGCCAGAGACCATATTCCTCTGGGAGCACAACTCAGAATGATCAATTGTTCCAGCACTATATATTTTTTAAATCATAGTATTTCCTCCGCTCCTAGAGACCCAGTATCTTGACTGTGTCAGCCATAGAAGATTTCTGTAAGAACTGCCAAAATTTCAAACTGTGACTTCCTAGTATTTAGTGACGGGTCAAACATATTCCAGGAAGGGTGTCGAATTTTGTTCAGATTCTGCTTTGCTGAGAGATCTGGCTGACTTCCTTTCTTCCTCTTAACCCTGACCTTAAGCCTAACTCCTGGGGAACTTCCGTGGTTAAAAGCATAAGCTAGAGATACTTGTCCCTGAGGCCTAATACTGCACAGTGCTGAGTACCTCCTATTAGTGACTGAATCTCCTCAACTCCCATTGACCTCAGAGGGAGTTGAGGGTGATCCACTATGCAGAAAATGCTGAAACAGAGTTGGGTCCAAAATCTTGGTCCTCTTCTGTTAGATAAGATATGGTGAGCCTTCTCTTTTCTCATAGAACATTCAGTATAGTAATACAGCAGTCGGCGAAAGGGTGAAGTAATTTTAAGGAAGGGTATAAAATGCATTATATGCCATCTTAGACATTTCTAAGGAATCTGTTAGAGGTTTGCAGGCACAAGTGAAAGACAGTGTAATTCTGTTCTTTTATGCTATCAGTTTACAATAAGGATCCTATTCAGCAAAGCACTTAAGCATGTGTTTGACTTTCAAGCACATGATTAAGTCTATCCATATTCAGCAAAATACCTAAGCATGTACTCAAAGTTAAGCATGTGTTTGAGCTTTGCTGAACCAGGACCTAAGCTGATTTTATTAAACCACTTAGACCCCGATCGTGCAAACCTTTACAGTCAATGGTGCTATTCGTGTACATAAATTAAGCACACTCATAATTTTTTGCAGGATTAGGTCCCAGGGAAACAATCACTTCAATGTGGGAATCCAATTTGTGCAAAAAAAAGTGGAGAGGATTGTGAGAGTGGTGGATTTGCATGGTCAGGGGATTGTTTTAGCTTTTTATTTGCCTTGTTTGTTAGTGAAAGGTTATATGAATGACACTAGTGTACTTTAGGTAGGTTTTAGTGTTACTTTTGATATGTGTAACTTAAGGTCTGCCAAGTGCATCTCCTGGGAGCATATGAATAGGAGCCCCTTTTAATGTGTGTAAAGCAAAGGAAAAAATATTATTTGAATGACTAATAAAACAAATATATTCACTTTTTAAATGTGTGTGTCTCTACCTCAATAGTAGGCAGCATGCTTGAGTTCTGAATTTCCAACAAAGACTATAGCAAAGTAGCTAGTTTTATGAAACCAAGATTAGTTCTGTTCTGCTAACTTGTGTATGATGAGGAGTAACGGAGTGGCTGAGAGCTGCAGAGAATGTATTATACCTGAAGCAGCGTACTTCCAAATTAGAGATGGGAACTAAGACATCTGGAACTAGGTCTGAGTCTGGATTTCAAAGCCTTTTTACCCAAAGTTCAGGGGGTCTTTTATTTGAAGTTCCAGCTCAGCCCATTCCAGAAAGAAAGACTGAACCCAAAGACTGTTAGTGTATGTCTACACAGCAAAGAAAAACCCAGGCTGGCCCATGCCAGCTGACTTGGGCTCGGAGAGCTTGGGCTGTGGGGCTGTTTCATTGCTGTAGACTTCCAGGCTCAGGCTGGAGCCTGGGCTCTTGGACACTGTGGGTGGGAGTGCCCAAGATCTTGAGCTCCAGCTTGGGCCCAGAAGTCTACACAGCAATGAGACAGCCCCCTGGCCCAAGCCCCAAAAGCCCGAGTTGGGCCAACAATGGGTTTTTCTTTGCTGTGTAGGCATTCTTTTGCAGCATTTTGTCTGTGCCCATTGGCCCAAAATTGGAAGTGTTCCAATCTCAGGCTCCAGTTTAATTAAGAGATTATTAATCCAGAAAGGATTATTGTGATCATCTAGTCTGACTCAGCCATAACAGAGGCCATTCCTGGAATTAATTCCTGTTTGAACTAGAGCATATCTTCTAGAAAAACATCCAATCTTGATTTAAAATTTTTCAATGATGGAGAATCCACCATGGCTGTTGGTAAATTGTTCCAATGACGAGTAACGTTCATTGCTAAAAAAATCTCTGACTTATTTCAAGCCTGAATTTATCTAGCTTCAGCTTCCAGCCACTGAATTTTGTTCTACTTTTGTCTGCTAGTTTGAGCCCTCTGTCAGATTTCTGTTCCCCACCTAGGTACTTACATATTGTGATCAAGTCATAGTTTGACTGTCTCTTTGATAAACTAAATAGATTGAGCTCCTTGAGTATATCACTATAAGGCAGGTTTTCCAATCTTTTAATCATACTCTGAACCCTCTCTAAATTTTCCACATCCTTCTTGAATTGTGGACACCAGGACTGGACACAGTATTTCAGTAGTAGTCGCACCAGTTGCACATACAGACATAATATAACCTGTCTAGTCCTACTCGATATTCCTCTGCAACTACTGTTGGCTCCTACTCCATTTACTTCAATGAAGCTCTGGTGGTTTACTATGGCTGAGAATGTGCCTCAGGGCTCTTAACCACTAACGTTCATTTAGAAATTGTATATAGGGAGGAAGAGATTAAGAAAAAAAGTCTGTATATTTAGTCAGAGATTCTGCTGACACTGGATTCTTGAGAGCACAACTCACTTAGTGAAAGCATTTGAACCTTGAAATAGAAATATAGACCTCTTAATTAATCTCGCTGTTATTTTATAAAGTGTTAAGAAAATGAATACAGAGACTTTTTTCCATTTAATTACAAAGGGAAAAATATCTGTGAGAGTGTGACGGGGAGGAGGGTGTGGACCAGGGCAGCACATTACGCTTCAAAAGTAATTATGTAGGAGGGGAAGGTTTATTAGGCTGCAATAAGCTATCATTTATGCTGGTGGAATCTTTATTAGAGAGCTACCTGTTAGCATTGTTCCAGTTAAACTTGCATCAGAATGTCTGTTCTAAATCATGGTTTTTCTTGAATTTATAGCTGTGTTGGAATTTCTTTCTTTAAGCAGAAACTGGCCATATAAAAAAAGTGACTTTCAGTATATTTAAATGTTGACTATTAGGGTTTTAATTGTGCTTGCTGATTTTTAATTTTATAGGTAATACCTTTGCTGGCTCACAGATCAGAACTTGCTTTCTTCTAGTCTAGAGGACTCTGTGAAAGCTGGGAAACCAACTATGACGGGGTGTACTGTACCTTTTGAGGCCCCCTGCTGGAAGTTTCATGGTCCTACCACACTTTACCCCAGAAAAGGAACAGTGAAGGTGGGTCCTCCAAGCCTAGGGTGACCAGATGTCCCGATTTTATAGGGACAGTCCCGATATTTGGGGCTCTTTCTTATATAGGCTCCTATTACCCCCCCACACACCCTCTGTCCCGATTTTTCACACTTGCTCTCTGGTCACTCTATCCAGGCCTATGTAGAGAGGCTGCAGGGAAGCAGCCAATCCGAGCGCAGTAGGCCCAGTTAAAAGGAGTTGCGGGGCAGGAGCAGATCAGTTGCTGTCTAGGACCGGAAGGAGAGGAGTTGAGATCTTCAGCCCTGTGGGAAAGGTGAGGAGGAAGGAGCTATGTGGGAAGTGGCCCAGGCAATAGCAGCAGCATTCCAGAAAGCAGCACATGGCTGCTATTTATAGAGTCCCTGGGTCCATCGCCTGGAGTAATCGGCAGGCCTAGGTCCCCTTCATCCCCCACTGGCAAGACAAATGTAGACTTAAAGCTAGCCTAGACGGGTCTGAGGACAGAGTCAGAAGCAGAGCTGCCGACATTACCGAGGGCACAGGGACAAGCCTGTCGGACCATTTACCCTGGAAGGGGTTCCTTCATGCATTTGACTGTGTGTGACTTGGCCAGAGGGCTGAGCCACTGAAGATCCACCTGATAAGGCTGACAGCCAACAGGGGGCACCATGAGCAGAGAGAGTGCAGGTTCGCACCCAACCAACGGGAGGCACTCCCGAGAGGTGAGTGTCCCCCATCACACCAACATTTAAAGGCAACAGCTTTGTTCTGCTGATCTGCACATCTGTGTGTCCCATTGTCCTTACACACTGGCTGCCTAACCCCATTCCTGTGAGCAGCCAGGGTATTGTCAAGTATAAGAATAAGCGTCTTCTCCTCCTGTGTTTTTCCAGCAGTCCACTTGCTGCCTGAAGCCAGCAGAAAGTAAATGTGGACACCTATACATAAATATTAGAAAACACAAATCTATTGCACTCAACCCACTGAGCAGCTGGAATTTCACATATTATTATATGCTGCAGCATTTATTTTCATACACAGACAATTCCTGGGATTGGGATAGCAGTGTGATGAGAAACCTATTCTTTGTTTATGGTGATATGTTAATTGATCTCTTTTGTCTGGTGGGGTGCTCTGACTGAAAGCTGTCAGGTTTACCCTTGTGCCAGATTTTCTGGGTAAGTTTGTCTGTATAAATTGTTAAGTTATATTTGTTTTATTGTACGTCACTTAGAAACCTATTGATTGGCACATTTAGGAATGCATTAAATCAAATGTCAGAATATTAACTCAGGGTGCGGGAGATGCTCTCTAAAGTAGCATCATTACAAAGGCTTGGTGAATTTTAATAAGCTTTATGGAGGCTTTAGAACCATTAATTGAACAAAACCTCCAATCCTTTGGCGGTTAACCCATCTCTAAGACATGGCTGAGCTATCGACATTGAACTTCTACCCCATTCTTAAGGTTAGTATCTTGGCAACAGATGTATTATTGTTTATGTTAGCAGTTAGAAGCCCCCACAAACACTGGGGTTCCAACCTGTTGTATATAACCATAGCAAAGGACAGTCACTCTCATAAAGAGCTTACTTTTTATCTGTCTTGCCAATTTTGAATATATTACTATCATCCCCATTTTATAGACAGGAAACTGAGGCAGAGAGAGGCTAAGTGACTTGCCCAAGGTCACATACTAAGTCTGTATCCGAGCCAGGTGTTGAACTGAGAATCCCTGTCTAGTGCCTTAACCAAAAGAGCATACCTCCCACTCAAAGAAATTCTTGTTCGAGTTCTCTGGTTCTCTGCTTCCCAGTCCTCTCAGTGGTGCTTCATTCAAAATCAATTCACACAATTTTGTAGCATGTCTGTCTTTTAAACATGCTTTTCATGTTCTGATTTTTCCTCAACCCCAAACTCTAATCAGAATGTCCCCCCAAATCATGAATTATGGGAACTTGATCAGTCACTTGGGATACCAGTGTAAAATAGTCAAAGGAGAAAGTTGGGTAACTGTAATCTACCTTGTGAATGAGATACTGGCAGAATGGGACATCTTGATTCTTGCTTTCCTTTTGCACCACAATGGGAGGAGTGAATTAATGCCTCACTGTGTTAAAGCAGGGGAGAGAGCACGCATACTGGAAAGATAATTAAAACGATGGGCCACTATCATCTTAATCATTTGGACTCTGCTTCATAAAGAGAGGTGAAATTTCCCCCCCCTTGGTCTTCAGAGTGCTTGGATTTCATGCATGATTCCTCGCTGACTTGTCTGCTGGATATAATTAAAAAAATTGAATTTTGTAATATGCCCTGTGTAACTCAGTTAGTAATTGTTGAGACAGCTTTTCAATGTTTTGCTTTTTTTCTGTCATGTGTTCGCTGTTCCTCTGCAAACAAAAAAACAAAAAAACCCAACAACAATAACACAGCTTGCCAGACAGAAATACCAACTGTTCTTGGCACCAAGCAAACAGATTCTCTAGAACCAAGAAACACATTTCTAAGAGATGGTGGGGGAGATAAAGGCAAAATCCAGCAATCCACTGGAAAAAAATGGGAATCATTAATAAACTCTGGAAGAAATGAAGAAAGTACACTTTTCCTGTACATAGGCGATCTTGGAGCCCATATTATCGAGTGCAGAACTGCTGCAGGAGAAGACTACAGTACTAATAGTCACTCTGACAGTCACTGTTCATTCCCTTGTCTCCCACCTGACCACAGAGCTGAGGTAAGCTATTACTGCTCTATTCCAGTAGCAGATTGCTTCCCCCTCCACATTGGCTCAGCTCTGTTTGCTGGTATGTTGGGCTTCATTCGTTTTCCATCTTGGCCCTGCACTCTTCGCCCATCTCCATGAGATGGGAAGTTGTGGCTCCTTGGAGTCTGCTCTGTCCTTCGCTTCCTGTGATGCACAAGGTAGCCAGCACAAGGGCAGTAAAGGGGTCTCTTATACCCCCTTACTCCTCTGTGAGTTTGTAGGTCAACAGACAACTTATGTAGTGGTAGAAGATAATAAATAATAGTATTTTTCATTTACATAGAGCCTTTTACTCTTAATGATGCCTAAAAGCTTTACAAATCCTACTTTGAAAACCCTATCACTGAGATGCACCCAAACCTGCCAGCTATCTGATCACTTACAGAACTACTACACAACAGTTTAGGACAGGTATTGAAGAACATGTGACATTACATAAGGAATTCAAGCTGGGCAGAATGTAATCACTTGGGCTAGGTGTGCAGTTTTGCACAGACGAACCCTCCGTAATCAGGTGAATTTGTGAATATCAAGCCCAGGTTCAAATGTTCCACAAATCTGTGCAGGTGTTGTTCCCTAGTCATCCTCATGTCCCAGGCACAAGGTTTCCACAGACAGCTGCACTGTCCTGAGGGATGTATAGAGCTCTAAACTGGTGATTGTGTGTGGTTACTGCACCTTTAAAATGTAGATCATTCTCAGCCACACAACTATATCCTTGATTCAACTGATTTCAATGTGGCATCTCATGTTAAAAGTTAAGCACATGCTTAAGTGCTTTGCTGAATGGGACCATACTGAATTATCTCCTTTATAAAGCTAAGGTTGATATTATGGTTAAGATATGTGCTTGAGGAGTGCTATACAATAGTTAACACTTATCAACAGAAACCCCTTAATATTCCCTCTACTTTGAATAAGAAATAACTCCAGTATCTCAGGAGCTGTGATATGAGCTAACCTTGTAATGCCAACTCCTGTATGTGCTTGTGCTTATGCATATGCCCACCCATCCTGTAGTCACTATTTAAAATACAAATAAACAAAAACACACAGTAAGGATCTGATGTGAAGTCAATAGGAGTCTTTCCAATGGGCTTTGGATCAGGCTTAAGTGTGTGTATGTCTGGATCAGGCTTGAGAGAGAGAGAGTGTGTGTGTACATATTCACAGGTCTATATTTGTGTGTGTGTGTATCTCTCTCTCTCTCTCTCTCTGTATATATATGTGTGTCTGTGTATGCTTATGTGTGTATTTACATACACATTCTCACAAACAAATATATATTTAAGATTTGCTGTTCTGGAAAGTCTAGTGAATAATGTAAATGATTAAAGCAGATGCCTTGCAGAAAATATTGTAGAGACCTCCTCATTTAAATTCAGCCTCTTATTCACACTTGGTAATACACTGTGCAGTATGAATTATGGATGCGTGTTTTTATCTCTCACACTACACATGAATGTTTGATAAAGATTGTTTTCAATATTATATTTTGTCAAAATGCTCATCTAAAATTCAGTCAAAAATACTTCCCAGTAATTATGCATTGACTTAGCACTCTAAAAAAATGCCAACTGGTAGTATCATTGTTTTTCCTGAATATTTGTGCTGAATAAGGGTAAGAGACTGAGAACATCTGAAGCCAAAATTCCTTATTTGTACTCAGCCTGCATGGTGCCAAGGCAGCTACAGTATGGTTTTGTTGTTTGGTTTTTTTTACACTGCTCTACCAATGCCTCGACCTTACCTCTTTGCCTTTTGAGGAAAGATGCTGCCGTTATGCTAAAATATTTGTAATGATGTTAGGAAGTGGATTACTATCTAGAAGGGGTCTAGAATCATGTTGAAGAGATATCCAATTCATTTCCTTGGGGCATCAGGATAGCTTTATGATAATATCTCTAGAAGAAGAAAGCCCAGAGGGAACAGTGTTTTGGTGCCTAAAGTATTTTTATTGTTTTCTTTTCCCTTTCTCTGGGTGAATTTAGTTCTCCTGAACATGCAGGACTACCAAAAACAAAACAACATGCGGGCAAATATTCTGAAAGTGTTCTCCCCTCCCCGTGCAGCTCTGCCAGTGAAACTAGACCGTGACTACAGTGCCCCTTCGGTTATTCCAAGTCCACCCCACTCTTGGGCAGAGACCTCTTAAATTGTACTAGACTGTCCAAGTGGTTTGTGATTATAGTCAAATGTCCAGAAAAAACTAAAGGCCTGATCCAAAGCCCACTGAAGTCATTGGCAAGACTCCCATTGACTTCAGTGGGATTTGGATAAGATTCTAAGATGAAACCTTCAGCCTCTTTTTCTCATTCAGAGGAAGTCAATTCCGAGAGGTTGATGCTCCTTTCGTGCATGGACGTATATTACTGTGGACATTGTGTGGAGCAGTTGCTACACAAACCCACACGTGCAACACAGCTGATTTTGCTACTTATCTGTGAATCCCTGAATCACAGTTGATTTGTGGGAAGGCTCCGAAGAGCTGCCCATATTTCCAGCATAGACTCCCCAAATTCCATCCCAGAGTCTGTGATGGAACCACCTCAGAAGCAGAGCAACCTGCATGGAACTTAGAGGAAGGAGCACAGGCTCCAGGAGGGAAGAATTTGGAGGAGGCATCTGCATGTTTGTCTGTATGTACATGGCTAGAATGCTAGCTGCAGTAAGAAAAAGCTCCAAAAATCAGAACTGTTCCTATAAAATTGGGATATCTGGTCACCCTAACTGCAGTTGCAGCGCCTTTGTAAATAGTTCTTTTTATTAAGAGTTTAATTTTACAAGCATGTAGTCCTCTCATGTTACTATCCAACAAGCGGTACGTGAAACAAGAAGCACCAGGGGAAAATGCTGATAAGTAGCAGGAGCCACTTTCTCCTGTATAAAAATCTCAGCACAAAATCAAGGCCAGTGGGCTCCTTTTTTAAAATTTTTGATCCCTCTTTACCTACTTGCTGCAGATCCAGCAGAGGGACCAGCACACGTTGGCACATAACCATCTGTGAGTAGATTAAAGTCCGTCTTCTCTGTTCAAGGACCCCTGATCTTGCTTTCTTACTCCTTAGTTTGCCCTCACCTGCCACTTTCTGAAATCTTTTCATGTTTGTTTTGGAAGCCTGGTGTCACAGCAGTTTTAATAAAAGATAGATCCAAGATGGAGTAGTCATACTATGACATTTTCCAAACATATTTTCTCTAACACGTAGAATAAAGATATATCATTCATATTTACATGTCTCAGGTAGTTTATGTAACCCCATTACCACAGCATGTTAGCTGTCTTACAATCTTTAATGTATTCATTTTCACAACACCCTTTTGGGGCATTAACGTACTATTCTGGCCACACTACAGATGGGAAACTGCAGCACAAAGAGATTAAGTGACTTGCCCAAGGTCTCTGTCTGTGGTAGAGCAGGGAATTGAAGACAGCGTTTATGCGCTGGTAGGCTAAGACTGAAATCATTAGACCATCCTTCCGCCCTACGGTAGGTACTTCACACAACAGAAATTAAAGATCCCTGACCCTAAGAGCTTCCAATGTGATTTTAACTGTGACATGACAGTTGGCACAAGAAGCATTGAGGGAAGTGAAGAAAGACAAGGGTCAGCACAGCAAGATCTAGGATGCAGCATGTAATTCTTCCACTGTACCCTTTTCTGTCAAATCTCTTTACCACACCAAACAGTTGGTCTCCGACCACATTTATATTATGGCAGGGCTGCATCTTCTGAGGTACAAAAAAATGAACATCTGGCATGACCCTGAGCCCATAAAACTGGACAGCTGGCAGTGTATATTGAGCATCCTTACAGCTTTCTTGAAACAGCTACCTCAAAAGAAGGATGGGTTTCTACAGTTCCTGCTTGAAAAAGCTCTCAATCTGTATACAAGACCAACTAAGGAAGTATTATTATCCCAATTTTACAGTTGGAGAAACTGAGGCATAGAGAGATTCAGGGATTTGCTCAGGAAGTATATGGCAGAGCTGGAGACTGAGGCTTAGTTTAAGGCCTTAACCACAAGGCCAGCCTTCATCACCTCTTCAGCATGCCTTGTGCATGTCAGTGACATAAAAAGTCAGGGACAAAGATGATGTGTGTGCTGATAGGCAAATCAGGCTGTTCTGTGCCACAAGTTAGCAGGTTCATGGCAGAGCTAAAGAGAGAGTTCATTGACTAGCTACTGATTTGCAATGTCCTATTTAGAGCTCAATTCGCTGACAATTCTAAAAATGAAGGAAAAACATTTCATGACAAACAATGTTTTGATTTCAAGCAATTTTTTATATTTTTAAATTAAAATGTAAGGAAATTTCAAAGCAAAAAGTGGTTTCACATAACAAATCAAGCAACACATTCAAAAAATGTTTTGGTGTTGCAGAATCTGCATTTTTTTTCCTCTGATTAAAAAGTTGCATTTGAAAAATGTTGCCCATGTTTACCAAAAGGATGCCATTTTTCATCCTGACATGATGTGGTGTTTTTTCATGTATCTGAGCCTGATAGTAGTTAGTTGATGATGGTTTCCATTTGAGTCTTCCTCTCATAGGTCTGCATTTGGAAATGATTATTCTCTTTGGTATGTGTTTTGCTGTTATTTCATGCTGTCATCTGAGTCTCTGGATATTTTTGATTGCTAGTATGAAGAACCTGGGTACAAATTCCCTTGGTTTTGGATAAAATGTATGAAAGTAGGATTATGTGTTTTAGGGCTTGTCTACACAGTCTGTTAGTTTGTACCTGAGCGGTGTAAAGTCTAATGTGCACTTGCGTGTCGCACACTAACTGTCCCATCAGACCCTGCTGGTGGGCACTAAACGTTCCCTAGTGCACATTGATGAAGTACTAACTGAAACACAACTACATTAACACATACTATGGAACCTATGCTGGACACCAGATGGGAGAGAGTGTGACACATTAGAATATAATCTGTACTCGAGGAGTGTAACACATCACGTAGACAAGCCTTTATATTGTTGCCACTTTATTGAGCAGTAGAAGATTTCAGGGCTTTCTGGGCCAGTTCCGTGTGTGGAGCAGAAACTGGTGATGTAGACTCAGGTATTTCTCTTAATGTAATTTTTGCATAGTTTGTAAATGACCACGTCCTGTTTCCTTGAGCAGCAGTGGCAACAAACTGTACACAGAAACTCCCTCTGTTGGAAGCTTCAAGTCAAGCACCTGTGCCCTGTCCCCAGAAGCAGCTGTCTTGACCTCTGTCACCTGACCACTAACTAGTCAGCAGCTGCTCTCTGACACAAAGAATATTCAGACATGTCTAAGCAAAGGGAGAGTGCTTTACCCCAGTCAGTGTCCATAATGACCTTCTGGGTTCTGGAGGGCATCTTTAACTGTCTCTATTTAGAGTTTTATCCCAGATCCTATACAGCAGTGACCCTTAATGTGCGAGTGATTAGCACCTTTTGCCATAACAATTTGATGACAGTATAGTTCCATGTGGTCTCAGATGACATGTCCTCCAGAGAGTGTGCATACCTACCATCATATTTTGGCTTGCTCATATTAGCTTTGTGATCTTTATATTAACAGATCTGAATATGTGGATGTACATGTCTCTAGCCATCTGCTTAAAGACTGCTACGTACCAATTTCTCCACCTAAAGGAAATTTTGTGCCAGACATTTCAATAAGTTTCAGAACAAAACACTACATATTTATGGTGCCATAGGTTTAACAAGAAGCCTCTTCTATGCCCAACCGATGTGGTCAGCAGTTCCAAGTTTAAAGCATGGAAACAGGGTTGGAAGCATTGAGTCAATGTTTCCACCTTGCAACCAAGAGAAATCATCATTTCTGCTTCTTCTTCCTTATCCTCCCTAGTAACCTCAAGAGAGAACTTCACATGAAATGACCATTATGTGTGCTGTAGGCAATATTGGCATTGTACAGGTGTGTGTGGTCAGAGCAAAGGATTCCAGGGCATGATATGTAACTGCCTAGAATGACATTTAAATGTCAATAAACACTTCAGTAACAATATAATTGTTAAAGATGTGTCAGAATCATGAGCTGAAGAGAATGTTCAAAGCAGTGTCCGTCTACATCAGAAAAACAGCAGAAGGTTTTATGCTCTTAATTGCTTGTGTGTCATGGTTTTTTCCTTTCTTTTGCTGACAGGTAAGGAAAGCATTCAGAGGGACCAGATCCTCAGCCATTGTAAATAAGCATAGCTCCAGCGGCTTAAATAGAACTATGCCAATTTATTCCAGCTGAAGATCTGACGCCCAAACTCCAGCAATTTATCCTTTACATTCTTGCACCAGTAACCCTAAGAAATCATTATCGGTTGCTTTCCTACTGCATTCTCTTACTGTGGTTAAAGATGAGTTACTGCATGGTTTGGGTTAATGGAGGCATATTCTCCTGAGATATAAGAACACGCTAGCTTTTAGATGGGGATGGGTATTTTATTATGGTGTATGACTGATTTCAGTGCTGCTTTAGCATCTGCCAGCATGCACACACAAACTAATAAGCTGTTCACTGCTTCTTGCCCCTGAGGGCACCTTTCAATGAGGAAAACCATTGATTTTTACCATCAGACACACAAACCGTAGCCATTGCCTGTATTATTCTATCCCCAGTGGTACAGTCTGTAAGGAAAGCCAGTCATTTTAGTCATCACAATCACACATACAGGTAAACTAGCTAGTAATATGCTACCTGTGATGCTCAGACGTTTATTTTTTCCTCTTAGCAGGAGAACAATTGCTTTTAACTTTTTGAGCAGTCCAGTGGCCAAAATAATTCTTATTAAAATATTTAATAAAAGGCAGAGCCATGTAAGGATAAAATATGTGTGCTCTGACAGCATGAAGTTTTCAATGCATCGCCAAATGGCTATCATTGTCACTCTTTGTGGCAGTCTCAGCAGAGAGGCCAAAGATTGAATGGCAATGAAGTGTGTAATTATGCCTACTATCTTTTAGATTGTTTGTTTGTATTTCCCATGTAAGCAGTGGCCCCTCTTCTGCCTTGCTATGATGCTGTTTGGAAGGGAGAAGGCAACTTACTCCTAGACCTGTAGTTCTCAGACCCAGCTTCCCACATCTAACACTCAAAGTTACTAGGTGTACCCCCTTTGATCATGCTAATCCGTGTAGCTATTTGTGTTCTTACTCTGTTACTATACTTTAAATCAACCAACTTTGCTTCTCAAGAAGCAAACTTTGCTGGCCAGAAGAAAAGGTCCTAGCTCTTCAGTTGGTGAAACTCCACGTAACTCCATTGACTTCAGTGGAGATATGCTGGTGCATACCCAGTTCAGGATCTGGCCTATGGATGGACTTCTGTCTCCCTTTCACTCCCCTCTTTAGCAAGCTGGTCTTACGGAAATCAGCAGAGACGCCAGCTTCTCCCCAGCCACTCCAGTGAAGCAGCTCCTCTTTCCCCTCGTCTTCAGCCAGCTAGCAAAAGCAGCAAACTGAGGGGTTTGGGGAATACCAGGCACACAGACGGGTCCATGACGCTTAGAATGCTAAAAGTATCCTGACCTCTCTGGAAAATAGCCTGTGATGGCCTGAAGCTTTTTAGCTTTGTCTGAAGTACCAGTGACAATTTCAGAGACTGATGTCTTCTGAGCCGGTGGGGCTGGAAACACATTACCCCAGCTTTCCAATAATGTACAGCAGTTTTTTCCAGATTTATGGTTCATGAGACACCAGACCTTAAAATCACGTTATCTGGGTTATATTCTTCTATGTCTGCTGTATGTTATCCCTATAGTGTAGTAACCTTCCTAGCTCATGACCTTAGCGTATCTGAACTTCAGATAACTGGAGTGTGAGTAGAGCTGGTTTAAATTTTTCAGACACTAAGTTTTCCTATCCATCAGAAAATATGATTTTATCAAAATTTTCTGTGCAGAAAAAGCCAAGAGTCAATTTCAATAAAGGTTGGGTTTTTTTCAATTTTCCAAACAGGAATACTGAAACAAAAAATGTCATTTCAAATCGACCACTGGAAAACAAAAAATGTCATTTAAACATATGAAATAGTTTTGTTTAATTCAAAAAAAGCAAAGCTTTTACATTTCTGATCCAAAACTTTTTGTAATATTTCATTTCACACACAAAAAAATCAACTTAGCATTCCGATTCAAAAGGGAAAGTAATTTTGAAATGTTGCAATTCCTTGTAAAAGGAAAATTCTATTTTTTCAACCCACTTTAAGCATAGGTTAACTGGAAGTAGAGTAACTGAGTTTCTACCATATTCAAATCTTTGTGTGTAACCCAAACTGCAGTGCAGCCAGTTTTTTCAAATCTATAGCATTCAGTGGAAACTGTGCCATCTACTTTCTGACAGAATGCCATACATTGTAACAAACTGATTTCATATATACTTTGGATTACTATATAAGGATTTAAAATGTGAGCTTTGACCCACATCCTTACATGGTGGAGAAGAGGTATACTATTTATTATAACAATTTTAGACCAGGAAATTGTTTTCTAAACAATACAGGAAAGGTGAACACTATAGAAAATATTCTCAAAATCTTTAAGGATCACACCATGGACCACATTTTGAGGAGGGAGCCTGGAGTCTGTGCACACAGTCACTGTGATGAGCAAACGGTATTAACATGTGCAGATAACATTTCAGACACCTTACCAACTGCACCAGCTTAACAGTTAGGATAATGAACTATTGGAACAATTTTCCAAGAGTCATAGTGGAGTCTTCATTATTGACCATTTTTAAATCAAGATTGCATGTTCTTCTAAAAGATTTGCTCTTGGGCTAATTAGTAACTGGGACTGTGCAGCCACATGAAGGAGTAAGAACCTACATTCCTAGCCAGACCTTGGGTTCAGATACCAAGAGTAAGCAGAGTTATGCACCTGCTTACCCCTTCCCTGGAGCAGGTGGATTACCTGTCTAACTAGTAATTTATTACCAGTAGAGGCCAACAATATATTACTATCCCCAGGAGCAATGGAGGAGCAGAGATGTCATAAAATCTGAATGGGCTTGTAATTGGTGGTAGAAATTTATTTTGAAAGTGATTGCTGGGTGTGATTGGCATCCCAGTTACAAGCATACAACAGCAAAATAGACTTTTATTGACACTTTTGGGAGAACTGAGAAATAGCAGGTTATCCATGAGGATCCTGGTTTCCCAGCTCATGATATGAGAATTGTGAAAACCTGACTCCTGAAACCATGGCATTAACTCGCAAAGGAAAATTAGTTTAGACTATCTTCATTTAATCCCCATTTGTCCACTGTTACGATATCAACAAACATCTTTTATCACAACTGGTAAATTCTGCTCAAAACTGGAACTGAAGGCATGATGTATCTCAGACATGAGATCCATGAGCTGAATTGTATGTGGGGATTACACTGTGCCTTCCTTTATTATGCCCAAGTCAACCGAAGTCCATTAGTCCCTCATTTTCATTAGAACCATACCAACTCACTCTCCTCATCCTTTTAAAAGCCAACTTCAATAGGAAAGGAGTAAATTGCTTTAGTAATCTCTTGCTAAAAGGCAAGCAGAATACCCATATTAGTGGACCTGGATACCATGATGTCGAGTCAATGAAAGTTGAAGAAGAACATGCAGGCAGTGGAAAGTGTCATGCTCTGTGTGCAAGTGCTTACAGATTCAAATCCTCTCAAATCTTTTACAAAGGTGTTGAATATTCTCTTACGACACAAATTTTTAACTGTGATGTAACCATTAGCGCTACCGATGGAAGTGGTGAATTCTCCACCACTTAATGCCTTTTCATCAAGACAGGATGTCTTTCCTGAAGATATGCTTCAGTCAAACACTGGTTATTGAGTTCAGTGCAGGGGTAACCAGGTGAAATTGTATGGACTTATGTTATGCAGTAGGTCATATTAGATGATTTAATGGGCCCTTCTGGCCTTAAAATCTATGAATTTTGCAAATATAGTCTGGGATATTTCAAGTTAAGTGTATTCAAAGCTGGAGGGTCACGGAGGATTTGCTTGCAGAGAAGCTATATAACAGGAAAAGTGATATGATAATAGTGGGGGGAGAGGTAAAAAAACAGGAATAGTTCAGATCTGGGTACCATGCAGTGACAAAATAATGCAGCTTCTCCAAAGTTAGTATCAAAGGATAACCATTTATAATGACAATGTCTGTAAGCAGAGCAGCTCAGCTTCTTAATTCTAATTAAACCATTGCAAAAGGCCCTTACATAAAGCACCGCCATGCTTAACCAACAGCTCAAATCTCAAAGGCTTTTATAGTTGAAAGAGGAAAAGATTAAATAAAGAAAATATTAGGGAGCTAATGAATGACCAAAATAGTATTTGGTCTGTTTATAATGAAACAAACTCAAGCGTGTGTTTTGCTCTCTTAGATACTTCAGTAGCATTCCATAGCTTCCTATCAGTATAGCCAGGGCATAGGATATACAGGGCAGTATATTCTACCAGATAGGATAAGAACCTTTGAGCATCTAGTCCAATATCCTGTCTCTGTCCAGATTAGCCACTAGGCCAATGGGGCCTGCGCCGAGGGGGCCCCAGAAAAATAGGTGCCCCTGCATCACAACCGGCCCCGTCCAGCACTCCAGCCAGGGAGCGGGGTGGGACACGGAGGCCTTGCCCCACTCCGCCCATCGAGCACTCCAGCCAAAGAGTGGGGTCAGGACGCGGGGGCTTGCCCTGCTCAGCCCACCTGGGGCTCCAGTTTGGGAGCGGGGTCGGGGCACGGGGACTTGCCTTATTCCTTCACTTTCTTCACACCATTCATCACATCACCACATTCCAAATGATATGTAAGATAGCTGTTGGCTTTGCTAGATGGGGTCCCTGGAGAAAGGGACTTTGAAATTACTTTTTAAAATATATAAAGTGAAACTCTAGTTCTGTTGAAGTGAAGGGGAGCAAGGAAAGCTACCTAATTGAGGTCAGAACACGTAGAGATAAAGTGAGACAGGCTAAAAGTCAAGTAGAGTTCGACCTTGCAAAGGGAATTAAAACCAGTAGTAAAAGGTTCTATATCCATATAAATAAGAAGAAAATTAAGAAAGAAGAAGTGGGGCCGCTAAACACTGAGGATGGAGTGGAGGTTAAAGATAATCTAGGCATGGCCCAATATCTAAACAAATACTTTGCCTCAGTCTTTAATAAGGCTAAAGAGGATCTTAGGGATAATGGTAGCATGACAAATGGGAATGAGGATATGGAGGTAGATATTACCATATCTGAGGTAGAAGCGAAACTCAAACAGCTTAATGGGACTAAATCGGGGGGCCCAGATAATCTTCATCCAAGAATATTAAAGGAATTGGCACCTGAAATTGCAAGCCCATTAGCAAGAATTTTTAATGAATCTGTAAACTCAGGAGTAGTACCGAATGATTGGAGAATTGCTAATCTAGTTCCTATTTTTAAGAAAGGAAAAAAAAGTGATCCGGGTAACTACAGGCCAGTTAGTTTGACATCTGTAGTATGCAAGGTCCTGGAAAAAATTTTGAAGGAGAAATTAGTTAAGGACATTGAAGTCAATGGTAAATGGGACAAAATACAACATGGTTTTACAAAAGGTAGATCGTGCCAACCCAACCTAATCTCCTTTTTTGAAAAAGTAACAGATTTTTTAGATAAAGGAAATGCAGTGGATCTAATTTACCTAGATTTCAGTAAGGCATTTGATACCGTACCACATGGGGAATTATTAGTTAAATTGGAGAAGATGGGGATCAATATGAACATCAAAAGGTGGATAAGGAATTGGTTAAAGGGGAGACTGCAACGGGTCCTACTGAAAGGCGAACTGTCAGGTTGGAGGGAGGTTACCAGTGGAGTTCCTCAGGGATCGGTTTTGGGACCAATCTTATTTAATCTTTTTATTACTGACCTTGGCACAAAAAGTGGGAGTGTGCTAATAAAGTTTGCAGATGATACAAAGCTGGGAGGTATTGCCAATTCAGAGAAGGATCGGGATATTATACAGGAGGATCTGGATGATCTTGTAAACTGGAGTAATAGTAATAGGATGAAATTTAATAGTGAGAAGTGTAAGGTTATACATTTAGGGATTAATAACAACAATTTTAGTTATAAGTTGGGGACGCATCAATTAGAAGTAACGGAAGAGGAGAAGGACCTTGGAGTATTGGTTGATCATAGGATGACTATGAGCTGCCAATGTGATATGGCTGTGAAAAAAGCTAATGCAGTTTTGGGATGCATCAGGAGAAGCATTTCCAGTAGGGATAAGGAGGTTTTAGTACCATTATACAAGGCACTGGTGAGACCTCACCTAGAATACTGTGTGCAGTTCTGGTCTCCCATGTTTAAAAAGGATGAATTCAAACTGGAGAAGGTACAGAGAAGGGCTACTAGGATGATCCGAGGAATGGAAAACTTGTCTTATGAAAGGAGACTTAAGGAGCTTGGCTTGTTTAGCCTAACTAAAAGAAGGTTGAGGGGAGATATGATTGCTCTCTATAGATATATCAGAGGGATAAATACAGGGGAGGGAGAGGAATTATTTCAGCTCAGCACCAATGGGACACAAGAACAAATGGGTATAAACTGGCCACCAGAAAGTTTAGACTTGAAATTAGACGAAGGTTTCTAACCATCAGAGGAGTGAAGTTTTGGAATAGCCTTCCAAGGAAGTAGTGGGGGCAAAAGATCTATCTGATTTTAAGATTCTACTCGATAAGTTTATGGAGGAGATGGTATGATGGGATAATGGGATTTTTGGTAAGTAATTGATCTTTAAATATTCAGGGTAAATGGGACTAATCCCCTGAGATGGGATATTAGATGGATGGGATCTGATTTATCCAGGAAAGAATTTTCTGTAGTATCTGGCTGGTGAATCTTGCCCATATGCTCAGGGTTTAGCTGATCGCCATATTTGGGGTCGGGAAGGAATTTTCCTCCAGGGCAGATTGGCGAGGCCCTGGAGGTTTTTCGCCTTCCTCTGTAGCATGGGGCACGGGTCACTTGAGGGAGGCTTCTCTACTCCTGGAAGTCTTTAAACCACGATTTGAGGACTTCAATAGCTCAGACATAGGTGAGGTTTTTCGTAGGAGTGGGTGGGTGAGAGTCTGTGGCCTGCGCTGTGCAGGAGGTCGGACTAGATGATCAGAATGGTCCCTTCTGTCCTTAGTATCTATGAATCTATTTTCCATTGTCTGCAGTGGAGCAAAGGTTTCATCCAGACATTTTAGGAATGTAAAAACCATATACTGGAAAGGTCAAATGATGTAATTTGGTATCCTCCTCCCAAAAGAGGAAGATCATTTAAAAACCTATATTGTACCTAATCATGCAGTGCATAAAGCATAGGGTGAAATTTCATCCTGTAGTTCTAATTAGAGAATTTATTCTTCGCTTTCCCTCCTACGTATGGTTGTGGCGTATTGCTATTGCTCTGTTAGAACTCTTTTCTAGGGAAAACTTCCTTTTGGAGTTGTCAAATTGGGATTCACACACCTCTTCTAAGAATATTCCTTAATGGATTTGCTACAACATAACTGCTTTTCTTTGGGGGTGTTTCTCAGTGATGACGATGAATGAGCAGCAAGTAAAATAATTGTGTCCTAATCTTTGGAAAACATGAAATGCAGACCTCTTCATCTCCAAGCAACTAAAGAGTCTGACTCCATGTTTAGGTTTGGGGGGAGAGGGGAAGAATTAGACTAGATAGAGAAATATACCAGTGTTCCTAAAGAGAGATGCTGATGCCTCATGGGAAATTATGAATACATTTTTTTTGAATGAAAATGTTTTTAGTCCAGTAGGCAAATGTAATGTGATAGCCTGTAACTGACTTTCATTACCCCAGATCTTGAGTATAATACTTCATTTGTTGATGTGCTGAAATATCTTATCTTTTGTTCTGTCAGTTCATTTTGGAAACCAGTAAGCTGCATACCTAAGAAGTCTCTACAATCAGCTTGTAACTCTGCCATCTCTTGGCAAAATGGACAGAAATTGATCTCAGATACTATAGTGATGGGAGCTATCTGAGAACCTTATTTAGATCATAAGCTTTTTGGGCAGGGACTGTCACTTTGTTAAATGTTTTTACAGTTCACAGTGTGATGGGGCTGAGGCTTGTGGGTGCTATTACAAAACAAGTAATTAATAATGTGTATATAGATCAACTACATTCTGTGACTCAGAACTAAAGATATAGTATAGTTTCTACTGCAGTAATTGTAAGGCCCCATAGGTTTAGAACCCAGGCCTGTCAGGCAGCTGACATCTCTATGATGCCACCCAATGGGAGCTATACCAAGATTGTACTCCATTAGCCATGACCTGCTATGGAGACAAACCATGGGAAGTCCCACCTCAAGGGATCTGACAGGCAGCAGACTCATGGCTCCTGATTACTCCCCGCCCTATATAAACCCAAGGGGCATTCTAGATAGTGTCCAGGCAAGAATGTAGATTTCCTGTAGCTGCCATGACTATTCCTGCTCCTGAACCTTTGGCTTCTACATTGGATTAGGACTTGGTCTCCTGCCCTGGAGCTTGAAACCTGACTTGGACTCTGACACTTGGTATCAACCCTAGCCTGAAACCTGCCTATGAACTTCTCTGCTAGTTCCAGCCTCAGGTTAGACCCACCTCTGTCCCTTGGTCCTGACTGCCCTTGTTATGATCATGACAGTAGTAACCAATGTGTTCCATACAATACAGCCCAACATGTGACTTGTGAGATGCCAGCTTGAACTGTTCATTGAAAACTGACCAGCTATCTATTGGGGAATCAGAGATGACTGACAACCTTTCCCATGGAGAAAGGAGTTGTAGAAAAATATGCCTGAACCCTATTCTCTCACATTCTTTCTGACTACCCTGTTCTCTGATACAGTGGAGTGGTTTCAGGAGTTACCCCCTTAAATATGCTGATGTGCCAGGAATTCAGGAAGTATAACTAGGAACATAGTTAAACAACTAACACCTTATTGACGGAGCTAAAGTAGCACAACTGTGGATCAGAATTCTTTGTGCATCTGACTCAAGATTAGAGCTTTCTTCCCATGGGTGGAGAGCTGATATATACCTAGTTTTAAAGTGGCAGAACTGAATATGTTGCAGCATAATGTATAGCCTTTAGGAGTATCCCCTGAAATTTCAAATGTGGGGGAACACTTCCACTGAATGGGAGATAATACTAGAAAGAGGTGCACTCAGTGCTTCATTACATTTATACTAGATTCTGTACATGAGATAATGGAAAATATTTGTTGCCTTCTAACGGCATTTGCTGCTATTATCACAAGTCACCGCTTTGCTGACAATGAGACGAGGGCTGGCAACAGCACTCTGTTAACATGTTGCTAACCTTTCCTAAATGGTGGGCATTTGCTTGGGGATGGGGGAGAAAAGGACTGGGTGTGGGAAGCTGTGATGAAATGACAAGGCCACATTTACAGCCATGGCAGCAACATTCAAAGTGATGTGTTCTCTGTAACGTGAACCAGGGCTACATTGTAACTTGAACTACATGCCCAGGCAGGTGGGATAGAGGGGAGCGAGAACCCCACCTTAAACCCTTGCATAAGCTACCCATACCTTGGAGTTAAGTGGAAGAGAGGAGAATAAGGAGGAAATAGAGCAGTGGTGGGCAACCTGAGGCCCACGGGCCACATGCGGCCTGTCAGGGTAATCCGCTGGTGGGCTGCGAGACAATTTTTTTACATTGACCGTCCACAGGCATGGCCACCCGCAGTTCCCAGTGGCTGTGGTTCACTGGGGCGTAGGCCACAGGGACTTGCTGGCCGCCACTTCCCGCAGCTCCCATTGGCCGGGAAGGGCAAACCACAGCCACTGGGAACTGCAGGCAGCTGTGTCTACGGACGGTCAATGTAAACAAACTGTCTCGTGGCCCATCAGCAGATTACCCTGATGGGCCCCATTCCGCAGGTTGCCCACCACTGAAAAAGAGCTTGTTTTTTACCCCTCTGCAGCAGATGGGTGGTGATGAATGAAGAATAGGTAGCACCTTGGCTCCACATTCCTAAAGTGGATCATATCTTTGCTGCTAGTACAGACCAACAGCAAATTGCTGTTTCCGCGTCTGGAGCAGGGAGGGAATTGTGTCTCAAATGGGTGTCTCAGTAACAGAGCCTGCAGGGGCTTGTCCTATGGAGTTTACACACTATCCCTTGCTCACGGCTATGTCCAAAGACACAGTCTGACCCTTAATAAATTTTGCAGTCAATAATAATAAATAATAATAAATAATAAATGGCAATCAACTTCCAAGGATCTCCAGGAAAGGCATTTTCACTGAGTTGGAGAAAGAACTCAGGTTCCGCCCCACCCCCCCCCTTCAAATAGCAATAAAGTACTTGGAGCAGTGGGTTTTTACTGCAGTGAGGATAAAACTGCCTGAGAAAGGGGTCTTCCCTGGAGCCATTTGCCATCAGTGAGCTTTTGGATCTCAGCAAAGCCCTTTCCCAGCAGGCTGCAAAGGATGAAGTCAAACTCTTTACGGATTACTCACTTATCAGACCTCTGATGTCTGAGCCTGTAAAATATGATCTATGACCAGTGGAAAAGTGGCAGAAGATTTTCATGGAAGCTCCAGAAGTGCCTTTGCTGTAGACTTATAATTGCCCTGCGATGAGTACCCGACTATCAACTGCTTTTTGCAGCAAGCATTTCTTTTCCTCTTTAACAAGTGAGTTATTGGGAGTCCCCCCACCCCGTCTTTTTTTTTTTAAATTAATGCTTTGAAACGGGAGCCAGTGCCATCTGAGATTTCTTTTGTCTTGCTCTAAGAAATGATTGTCTCAACTCAATTTTAAGCATCCCACCTCCTCTTGACCCCCTCAAAGACTAGGCACTGCATTCTGCCATCAGATACTCTCATATAGTCCCACTGACATCAGATCTCTTACTGCAACGTTCGACATTCCTAGGAGGAAACAACCACACAATCTCAATGTGAATTATTTTAAGAGTTTTGGGAATCTTCATGCAATCACAGATTCTCACCCAGGTTTCAATGGAACTTCCTCCTGAGTAATGTCTGTCAAATAATTTGGCCCATAGAAATTTAGGGTCAGGTCATCAACTAGCATAAACTGGCATAGCTCTTTTGACTGGAGGCTATGCTGATTTACACAAGCTTTGGATCTGACCCTGGAGATGGAAAAGACCTGCTAGCCCACCTCCCTTCCAGTACAGAACTGTTCCTATAGTAAATTTTTCTAGTCATGTGTCAGGATATTTTCAAATTCCTAAGTGGCAAGGCTACCTCTATTTCCTCTGGGAGATTATTCCACAGCCATCAGATAGTTCTTCTAGTCAACCTAAATTTTCCCTTTCCCAGTTGCATCTTATTACCCCTAGTAATATCTCCTTGGTTTGGCCTAAGTAATTTCTGTCCATTCATGGTATAAAACACTCTTCAGACACATACAGGTGACTACAGCTTTCCCCCTTTGCTACATAGCCACGTTACGCAGATCAAATTACAGAGATTTAGCTCGTTTAATCTTTCCTGAGAGCTGTCCTTCCAGCTCCTGTTCCTTTGTCAATGAGGTGCCCAGAACTGAACACTAAATATACCAGGTGTGATCTTACTATAGAAGGACTGTACTATTTCTTCTCCGTGACCTGCTGCATCTTTATATTTCTCTTTATATGGTGTTTAACTTACACAAAAACATGCACCTGTCAGTGATCTGTGGGAACATTTACAAATGGGGTAAAATATCAAACAATAAACAACAAAGACCAACCAACTTAAAGAGGACTCCCTCATTCACCTACTTAAACACAGACTCTCACACAGAGTCTCATCTGATTCAACCTGATCAATCAGACCCATGCAAATGAACAAACCCAGACTTTGCCGGACATGTGAGAGAAGTGCACTCCAGAGCTCTGAGCCTATTACTAAAAACACCTTCCTCAGGCCCACTATCCTTTACATCTAGAGACTTAGCAAGGGCATCCCAGGTGATCTTAGCGCCAGAGATTCTACATGTGGAGAAAAGTGGCCTCAAAGTCCATAATGTGCCTTTGAAACACTGGTTTGGGTAGCAGGTAGCAGGGACTACACTGTGTATGGAAGGATAGGCACAATCACTTCCTGAGCTCCCTGCTGTGCCCAGCACAGTCTGTGGGCCTGTGTGGAAGGGGTGTGGAGCAGTGGGATAGTGCAATGGCAGCCAAGAGCAGTGACTACCACAATTGGCCCTTATGCATGATGTGCAGAGGAGAGAGGTGTATCCTTTTACTATCCTCCATGCACCAGCATAAAGTAGTGTTATAATCTGACCATAAGGTAGCAAATAACAATCCAGACCATCTAAGGCTTTATACATTCAAAATTACACTTGGAATTGAACTTGGCAGACACTATCGTCTATGGAGAAGCAATGTGCTTGTTTATGGCCTCTGCACTGGCTGAAGTTTTCAGTGATCATTAAGTGTAATGCCAAGAAGAGCACATTGCATCAGTCTGCTCTAACTACGGGCCTGGGTAAGTGTAGTGAGGGAGAGAACAACCTCCTGTCTGGAAGCAAATACAATATGTGGTGATGCTACCACGGATCCAGGACCAGAAGAGGATCCAGAAAGATCCCTAGGTTGCAAACCTAGTTAACAATCCACAGACATCCCTCTTCATTAGTGCTACATACCAGTAGCATGTTGTCAGTTAGGTGGGAGGTTCGAAATCAAATGCACTGTATGCTGAAGAGAAAATTCCACCTCCTCACAATTTAGTGTTCCTACTGCCTTAATTTTTCCTGCCATTTTTTAATGTCTCAGGTAACTTTAATTTGACTTTTCCATGCTGCACAGTCTTTGGGCTCTATTTTGTTTTTTAAAATGACTGTGTCCATGAGGCAGGTTTTCCCAAACACTTGCAGCTCTGCTTACTAATCAGTCATCCCTCGACAAACATTTTTAGCATTGAGCATTTGGCTGGATTGCAGACACATGGAAAAGACTTACTAGGTCATTTTGTCCATCCCACTGCCAATACAGGATTGTTCCCCATAGAACATTTTCGAGTGCTTTGTCCCATCCAACTTAAATTAACAAAGCAAAAAGGCTTCCACAGATTCCCTTTGGGGACTATTCTTCAGTTTGATAGGCCCCACTATTTGGAATCTTTTCTTATATTCATGAACCTAAATTACCCTTTATTCATTTTCTTGCTGAAAATTGATTCCTTATCAGAGTTGCATGGTATTGGGAAATAAATGCAGACTACTGTCCTACAGGAATGCTAATCAGGGTGGTCCTTTTATCTTGCAATGTCACAGTATTAACAGTTGTTCCAACATTTATTATGTCCTTTATTATTCTAAACATAGTATAGTCACCATTGTGAAAATCACTCACTAATTTTGGTGCTCAATTTTTGTGTACTCACACCCATAATACCTGAGTTTCAAAGGTGAGTATCCATCACTCTCACTGGCTTCTTTGAAGATGGGAATGCTCAGCATTTATGAAAGTTTTGCCATTGACTTCCATGGGGCCTGGGTTTTATCCAATGTGCCCCAGGTTAGCTAAGTGCTCAGATTCAGTGGCCACTTTTGATAATGTCGGCCTATGAATTTCCCTGTTAGTGTTGTCTCCACTGTGCATCCCATCACTATCCCGTACCTGCGTATTTCCTCTGGGCACAATATTCCTCAGCGGTTTAACATTTAATCCAAGGACGTCTCAGCATGCCACAATACTGGAGTCTTTATAAAGGTGAAAGCATCTTATCTTAGTATTTGAATGCAATTCCTTACTAACTCTTGAGAATGGAAAGAGCCAGTTGTTTCACAATGGAGTATGATTTCATAGTTCTTTTTTGTCCTGTAAAACAAAAGAAAGTTTTCAAAATATCTTATTGTGTTGACTATAAATATCTACCTTTACTTTAAAACTAGGTATCAGCGAATCTCATGTTGTTTGTGAACAATGCAAACCATTTTGAGGCTTACAGAGTGGAAATTGTTGATATTTATGAATATTTAGTTTCCCCTGTAATTTTTTCCCCAAGTTTGACTGAAGTGGAAAAAAAAGATTTTCTAGCCAAAATGAAAACCCATTATTAGGGATAGAAGCCTCCCATGAAAGCTAGCTGGCATAAGACACTTTATAAGGTTTCAGAGTAGCAGCCGTGTTAGTCTGTATTCGCAAAAAGAAAAGTAGTACTTGTGGCACCTTAGAGACTAACAGAGCACAAGCTTTTGTGAGCTACAGCTCACTACATCGGATGCATTCGGTGGAAAATACAGTGGGGAGATTTATATACACACACAGAGAACATGAAACAATGGGTTTGATCATACACACCGTAAGGAGAGTGATCACTTAAGATGAGCCATCACCAGTGGGGGAAAGGGGGGAGGAGGAAAACCTTTCATAGTGACAAGCAAGGTGGGCCATTTCCAGCAGTTAACAAGAACGTCTGAGGAACACTGGGGGGTGGGGTGGGGTAAGGGGGAGAAATAACATGGGGAAATAGTTTTACTTTGTGTAATGACACATCCACTCCCAGTTTCTATTCAAGCCTAAGTTAATTGTATCCAGTTTGCAAATTAAGTCCAATTCAGCAGTCTCTTGCTGGAGTCTGTTTTTGAAGTTTTTTTGTTGAAGGATAGCCACTCTCAGGTCTGTAATCGTGTGACCGGAGAGATTGAAGTGTTCTCTGACTGGTTTTTGAATGTTATAATTCTTGACGTCTGATTTGTGTCCATTTATTCTTTTACATAGAGACTGTCCAGTTTGACCAATGTACATGGCAGAGGGGCATTGCTGGCACATGATGGCATATATCACATTGGTAGATGCACAGGTGAACAAGCCTCTGATAGTGTGGCTGATGTGATTAGGCCCTATGATGGTGTCCCCTGAATAGATATGTGGACACAGTTGGCAATGGGGCTTTGTTGCAAGGATAGGTTCCTGGGTTAGTGGTTCTGTTGTGTGGTGTGTGGTTGCTGGTGAGTATTTGCTTCAGGTTGGGGGGCTGTCTGTAAGCAAGGACTGGCCTGTCTCCCAAGATCTGTGAGAGTGATGGGTCGTCCTTCAGGATAGGTTGTAGATCCTTGACGATGCATTGGAGAGGTTTTAGTAGGGGGCTGAAGGTGATGGCTAGTGGCGTTCTGTTATTTTCTTTGTTGGGCCTGTCCTGTAGTAGGTGACTTCTGGGTACTCTTCTGGCAATCTGTCAATCTGTTTCTTCACTTCAGCAGGTGGGTATTGTAGTTGTAAGAATGCATGATAGAGATCTTGTAGGTGTTTGTCTCTGTCTGAGGGGTTGGAGCAAATGTGGTTATATCGTAGAGCTTGGCTGTAGACAATGGATCGTGTGGTGTGATCTGGATGAAAGCTGGAGGCATGTAGGTAGGAATAGCGGTCAGTAGGTTTCCGATATAGGGTGGTGTTATGTGACCATCACTTATTAGCACCGTAGTGTCCAGGAAGTGGATCTCTTGTGTGGACTGGTCCAGGCTGAGGTTGATGGTGGGATGGAAATTGTTGAAATCATGGTGGAATTCCTCAAGAGCTTCTTTTCCATGGGTCCAGATGATGAAGATGTCATCAATGTAGCGCAAGTAGAGTAGGGGCATTAGGGGACGAGAGCTGAGGAAGCATTGTTCTAAGTCAGCCCTAAGAATGTTGGCATACTGTGGGGTCCTGCGGGTGCCCATCACAGTGCCGCTGATTGGAAGGTATACATTGTCCTCAAATGTGAAATAGTTATGGCTGAGGACAAAGTCACAAAGTTCAGCCACCAGTTAGCCATGACATTATCGGGGATACTGTTCCTGACGGCTTGTAGTTCATCTTTGTGTGGAATGTTGGTGTAGAGGGCTTCTACATCCATAGTGGCTAGGATGGTGTTTTTAGGAAGATTACTGATGGATTGTAGTTTCCTCAGGAAGTCAGTGGTGTCTCGAAGATATGGGAGACAGGCCAGTCCTTGCTTACAGACAGCCCCCCAACCTGAAGCAAATACTCACCAGCAACCACACACCACACAACAGAACCACTAACCCAGGAACCTATCCTTGCAACAAAGCCCCGTTGCCAAATGTGTCCACATTTCTATTCAGGGGACACCATCGTAGGGCCTAATCACATCAGCCATACTATCAGAGGCTCGTTCACCTGTGCATCTACCAATGTGATATATGCCATCATGTGCCAGCAATGCCCCTCTGCCATGTACATTGGTCAAACTGGACAGTCTCTACGTAAAAGAATAAATGGATACAAATCAGACGTCAAGAATTATAACATTCAAAAACCAGTCGGAGAACACTTCAATCTCTCCGGTCACACGATTACAGACCTGAGAGCGGCTATCCTTCAACAAAAAAACTTCAAAAACAGACTCCAGCAAGAGACTGCTGAATTGGACTTAATTTGCAAACTGGATACAATTAACTTAGGCTTCAATAGAGACTGGGAGTGGATGAGTCATTACTAAAGTAAAACTATTTCCCCATGTTGTTTCTCCCCCCCCCCCCACCCCCCAGTGTTCCTCAGACGTTCTTGTTAACTGCTGGAAATGGCCCACCTTGCTTGTCACCACAAAAGGTTTTCCTCCTTCCCCCCCTCCTTCCTGCTGGTAATAGCTCATCTTAAGTGATCACTCTCCTTACAGTGTGTATGACAAAACTCATTGTTTCGTGTTTTCTGTGTGTATATAAATTTCCCCACTGTATTTTCCACCGAATGCATCTGATGAAGTGAGCTGTAGCTCACGATAGCTTATGCTCAAATAAATTTGTTAGTCTCTAAGGTGCCACAAGTACTCCTTTTCTTTTTTATAAGGTTTGTTCATTAGACACACTCTCCCTCCTTCCCCAACTCACTTGCTGTTCTCCCTTTTTTTCCCTCCCACATCCTCAGTGGATTACCTTTTCACTCTGCCTGATATTTGCTTTCTCTTTCACTCTTAATTTTTTCTCTCTCCCTTTGATCCTTTTTTTCACTTTCTTTCCCAAGAGGGTCACAAGCTCAGTGATGCTCAGTTTGGAGTCTGACATCTGAACCCCCAAACGAGTGAAAAATTAGACAAAAGAAATTCAGCCATCTCCTGATCAAGATGATAAGCCAGATCCTTAGGTGGTGTAAATCCAGGTCATTTCATCAAGTCCACTGAGGACCTGGTCCTTCCTCTTATTATAATAATGGTTTGGTGTCCTAAATACTGAGCCGGTTAGCAATGTTTTGCACTGTGGACCAAATTCAGCCCTGAAGTAAATTAACTGAATTCCATGGAGACTTTCACTAAGGTTGGATATGGCTCGGTATGCGTGTAGTGCAGATTGCTTTATCTACATTTTATCAGTGGGGGTGCCAGACTATGCTGGTTCCCTTTCTCCCTTGTTCTATCTACTCGGTTTCCAATAAGAGATAAAAGAGCTGACTTGCAATCAGAAGGGGTAGAGTTGGACTGAGCAATATAAAGTGCTGCCAAAACTAAAAGCTCTGTGCCAAATTGTACAATACATTCTACAATGGCTACATCTGGTGCTCTTACTAGCTGGCTCTGCTCATAGCCTGGGCAGCCCAACTTGCAGCTCTGAATCTTTTTTTTTTTCTGTGACTCTCTCTGGGTCAGGATGCGTCCTTTCCTCCTCCCGATGGAAAGCCTTGTTTCTGAAAACAACTAATTGCAGTATGACTTTAAATTAAAGGTAACCAGACATGGATTGAATTTACAATGGCTAAAACTTGGAGAGTTTTAATTATGAACTTGCTGTAATGCCACATCCCCACTGGTGTGTTAATACTGCTTAATTATCTCACAGATGAAAAGTCACATTGCGGGCCAATCCTTAGCTGGTGCAAATCAGCAGGGCTATGTTGAAGACAACAGACAAAAGCTTTATAACTCTTTGTCCTCTAGAGACAAGACTGTGAAGGGGTGTGTCACTCCCATTGGCTCCTAGCCACTTCCAATCAACAACTACACTTATCATTGCTCTTTCCTGTAATTATAGTTCTGAAATTCAGCACTAAACTTCTGTGATGCCAGTGGCCAAACATTGGAGAGTGCAAAGGAAATGGACCTCCTGCTTTATGAAAAGAAAGCACTTCCTTTTTTAATTGTCAAGAGTTAGGTTTATGAATACTAATACGGACTAGCCTTTTAATACATCTGCTAGCTAAGGACCTGATTATAATTACCTTCAGCTTCACCTTGGGCCCTTAATGAGAATCAACCACTTGCAATCTAAAGAAGTTGTTCCTTATTTTGCATGTAATCCTGCAAAGATTTATGCCCTTGCTTAACTTTGGAGTCAGAAAACTATTCATATTCACAGAATTAACAATGTCTTTGCAGGAGTGGAGCCTAACTGATTAACAATACAAACAGCTGTTAATACACCATTATGGTTAAGATACACCACTGTTGATAAGACAGAATGCCGTATGCCTTTAGCAACACTGAATTGCATGCTATGGGCCTGATTTTCTGTTGTCCTGCTCCTTGCATAGTCACTTTCACCTAGGCAAAGTGGGTGTAAAATCTACTGCTCTGATCTGATATACTTTACACCCACTTTGTATGCCACTTCCTTTGGTGTCATAAAATTCTTCAATCCTCTCACTTTGTATAATCAACTTCAGGTCAGTTGTGTGGTCTACAATGTGGGACCAAATTTTGCTCTCAGGTAAATCAAATTTAAATGAGTAACTCTCCTGGCTTCGACAGAGTTATTCTAGATTTACTCTGGGGTAACTGAATTTGACCTGTGGTGTAGGAGACATTTTAAAAAAATGTCAGAATATTTAACATGTTACTAATTTGCATAGATATATATCTGGATTACTTTGAAAAAGAAGAATTTTCTCATATCTGTGCCAGATTTAAATATAATATGCACAAGAATCAGTGCAATAGACACCAACAATATTAAGTAAACTCCTTGCTGCCTCTCTCATGTTGAGGAGCGATTAAAACAATCTTTTGCCTCCTAATAAATTTCCTACAGAATATGGACCAGACAAGAGTAGCCCTGTATGCTGCAAATGTCTCATTAGAGTCTGACATTGTGGGAGAGGTTTCTAGAAATCACTAGAAAGTGTTGTTAGAACATAAATTAAGCTTTCAAAATAATTTAAATATAATCATCCCATAATGTGCCTTTCTTTGGGATCATCTATCTTTATATAAAAGGGAGACTATACAGAGACCAGAGGAATTGATTGTCCCAGTGCCCTCCCCTTCACCCTTATCATCAAGCTCTACTGCACATTAAGCTTCTTACAAGTTATCTGTATTTTTCAGCCGCTGGTCCTGTTCAAATATGTCTCTGCTTTGCAACATCACAACCAACTATTCTCTGAAAAGTAAGCCTGTCTGATCTCCCTAGCATTCTACTGTATAGACAAAGATAGGGAAGAGCAGGCAAAAGATCTAGCAAATGACTCTGTTCTAGACATAAGAATGGTAATACTGTGTCAGACCAATGGTCCATTGAGCCCAGTATCCTGTCTTTTGACAGTGGCTGGTGCCAGATGCTTAGAAGGGAGTGAACAGAACAGGGCAATTTATCAAGTGATCCATCCCCTGTCATCCAGTCCCAGCTTCTAGCAATCAGACACTTCTAGCAGAGACACTGAATGCAAACAAATTAATTATAATCATTATTAATTAATAATTAATTAATATTAGCTTTCTTATTGTTCCATATACAAATAGGTGAGGTTTTTTGTAGGAGTGGGTGGGTGAGATTCTGTGGCCTGCGCTGTGCAGGAGGTCGGACTAGATGATGAGAATGGTCCCTTCTGACCTTAGTATCTATGAATCTATGATTTAGCTTTTTCCCATGTAGTTCTGAATTTGTCAGATACTTTGCTGGGCAATTATAGGTTTTTACTATATAGTTAAAGGAGGGTAGAATGCTTGCTGTAGTTGGGATTTCTGTAAATCTATGATGGAAAATCTCCTTCTTCCACGCCCCCCTCTCCCCGCACAGCATAAAAGCTTCTGCATATTGGATACAAAAAACTATGGACCCCCTATATCCAGAGATGGAATGGAGCTTCTGCATACCAATCTCACCCCTCCCATGTGACACCTTCTGCTCCTTCCCTATAATTCATGTAAGTGGGGAGATGGGAATTGGGCGGGTCAACAGATTTTGTGAAGACTCAGACTACCTCACTTCCAGGCCTATGGAGCTAAGGAATGTAGCTAAGGACTGTAGGTCCAGCTCCTCGGGTGAGTATTGTTATGAGCCGGGATGTAACTTCAGAAAAACTTGGCGGCAGGGGGGAGGCATAGTTGTGTCAGCATATAGAACATTGTATGTGGTAATATTATGTCCTGCAAAACTGGGGCAGGGTTGGGAGAAGTAGAGCATATGGACCTATGAAAAAACTGGGAGGAGGCAAACCAAGATCTGGGGATGGGGGTCAATTTCCCCCCTTGCTCTATATCAAATGACGCCCCTGATTACAAGAGTGCTGTGTGTGTATATAATATATAGTTAATATCTGCAGAGCTAGTAGATGGCACTCAAGAACATGTAGCACAGTTGTAGAGTTCTGTAGAACCAATAAAGCTTCTTGTTGTGCATCCACAGATGGCTTCCTCTGTGCAGTGGTTTACATCAGCTTGGAACAGTGTAGTCCATTGAAGCTTGTCTGACTTAGACCAGCTGAGGATCTGGCCCAAAATAGCTTTAGGCTGTGCAGACTTCCCTCTTCATAGTGGGGTTCCCCTTTTATGGGAGCCAATTGAGGGGCAGCCACAAGTTAAGAGTCCTGCCTGCCAGTCTCCTGCTGGATTCTGCTCCTCTGGATTCTGTTGGGACTGTATGCTGGCCCCCAGCCTGTTCTGTGGGGGGCAAGGGACAACTTGGAAGAAATCTTCATGGGGAAAACCTTGCAGAGATGCTTCCTTTAGCTACCTCCAGTGGGTCTTTCATTTGCATATGGTCAATAATGTGCATGTGCACTTAATAGATGACTGCTTAATAAATGGCCTCACTTAGTCCTTGAAGTTCAGCCTTCATTGAAGAGAATGAGATGGGGCCAAGGCAAGTTCAGACCTTTGTGATTAACTTAGAATTTGCAGAATGCAGAAAAAAACTGCAAGACCCATTGCTTTTTTCTACTCCTGTCCTTTACTGGATTAAGAATATTTTGAAAGACTGTGTTGTGTTGGTGTCCTCCATGAACACTGTCCCACCAGTAGGCCCAGTACTTACTGCATCTCTAATCAAGCTACTCTAAGTGGGCAAGGCTTTATGAAGGCTCTGGTAAAACTCTTAGTATGAGAATAATCAAACTCTCTCAGAAGTGACTTATCAGTAGCTCATGAATCTTATTCTGCTCCCATTGGTAGTACACTCTTGTGTCACCATTGATTTTAATAGAGCTATGTCTGATTTACTTCATGGTGAGAGGGAAACCTATCACTATATTAGCACTGGTCAAAAATGTCCACATTTTTAATTTTTTTGCACTAAAAAAGATGTTTTTAAAAACTTCCATGAAAAATGTCATCCTTTTTTGACCAGCTGTATAGATGTGTGGAAAATTTCAAAATTCCAGTGAGAAAATAGAACAAATTTTTTGCAAACTTGTTCCCTGAAAAATGGGAAGATTTTTCAATCTGCTCCAATTATGATCTACGTTGCAATTTCTTTTCAGACATGGTTGTGCAACTACTCCACTGGGATGGCTGTTTTCTTGCCAGATTTCAATCATCATCTATTTTTGAGTTATCTTGAGTTGGCAATACATTTAACTTGAAAGAACACATTCCCTCCAGTGCTTCACATTGCAAGCTTCATCGCTGAGTTTGAGAATGCATCTTCAAAGCCCAATTGCATGTTCCATTGGGAATGTGCAATAAGCAGAAACAAGAAGAGAAAAGCAAGTGGGGTTGGGAGGAGTAGGTGATTAACCAAATATCTCCAAATAGGAGTGAACCACATGAATAAAATCACAGACAAACTTGGTTAACTTTAAGAGGAGGGTTTGATAAAACCAACTATAAAACAATGTCATAGAGTTTGAGGGTTTATTTAAAGACAACATCCAAAAGACTGGAAATTTGCATTTAGGGTATAAACACCCACCTTAATTCTGCCATTTGACTTCTCAGAAGCAGCTGGAACTGAAGGGCTGAAAACATTCCCTTGTGTCTAGAACTAGCTCTTACACTGTGTGCACCTAACTCCAGATGCAGAAAGCACTAAGCTACTGCTGCTGTTCCTAACTGCACTCAAGGGTATCAACAGCAACACAACAAGTGTCAAACACAGCAATTAAAGGTTGTTTCCTGGCTTCTCTCTGAGAAGTCAGAAGTCAATAGATTGGTAGAGCGGTATCCATAGTGGTGCTATTTCCAGCATAACCATACCTCTTGAAGGGCAGTGTGCTGATAGTGTAACCCACTGGTGCGTTTCGGAGTAGCAGCCGTGTTAGTCTGCATTCGCAAAAAGAAAAGGAGTACTTGTGGCACCTTAGAGACTAACAAATTTATTAGATCATAAGCTTTCGATGAAGTGAGCTGTAGCTCACGAAAGCTTATGCTCTAATAAATTTGTTAGTCTTTAAGATGCCACAAATACTCCTTTTCTTTCCACTGGTGAGCATGTGTTTATAGGTCTCCTTGTGTGCCTGATCCAGCTCCACCTAGCGAGCTTTAGCTCAAGCTGTAGCAGCTCATGCTTTTTAGGCCTGGAGGTCTCTGTTCAATCCCCGATGCGCCAGCCAAGATAGCAGCCATCTCAGTGGCACCTCTGAAAGCCTACTTACACTTAATGCTTGAGAGATTTGGTTCAAAGGTTAAATATGGCTCACATCTTGGGGAATACTAGTATTTGTAGGCTTGCTTACTATAGGGCTGAAGTTACTGGGCCCAATACAGGAGTAACTAGATGAAGTTTGATGGCTTGTGTTCTATGAAAACTCAGACTAAATGATCTACTGGTCCCTTCTTGCCTCAAATTCTATTAATCTACTTTTCCAGTGCTTACACCATGAAGAATTTTCTAATACTTTCATGCCATCTCCACTTGCTTTTGCTGCACTGTGCTGGTAGCTTTAAAAGCCATAGAAGGAACAGGAGCGGCTCATGTGCTTTAATGTTAACAGCAACAGTACAACTAATGCATAGAGGGAAGGGAGTATGTGTAACACTCCAGTGGTTTACACTGAACAGATCAGGATTTGCCAACAGCTACCATAAAGCATTATCTGAATTTACCTAAGAACAGGTAATAAAGTGGGTAACTGGGTGGTATCTATTGACAAATATTGATATTTTAATGGAGAGCACAGCAAATGAGATTTCCGTCATTAGTTTTCTGTCCATGTAGAAAACATGAGGGAAAGAAACAGTGAAGATTAGAAACAGAAGAGAGGAAAAAGAGAAAAGGAACAGACAGAGCTGGATCAAGAGAAAGGAGGAATGGAGGAAAAGTAGAGATGGGGAAGGAATAAAAGGAAATGAGAGAGGAGGAACAAAGCAGAGGTCTTGTGTTGACTAGGAAAAGTGATTGATGGAGATATAGCCCCTCAGTTCCTGTCTGTCAGACATTATAGCCCCTGGATTAAACGGTTTGTCTAGCTCCAAGTTAGATTTAATACCAAATAGCTTCAAACATTCAGCTCGATAGGAGTAAAAGGTCCAAGCCTAACACAGCAGATCCGTCAAATGTTATTTTCTGTATTAGCAGTAAAACAGTAGTGCTAGATTGTTCACTCTCTCTGTATAACAACCGTGGGTGACATCCTCCTCGCTCTTTCTGGAAGCTGGTTGGTTTTCAAGTGCCAAATCAAACACAGCCATGTAAATGTGTCACTGCTGATCCATCGGGCCGAGTATGCCCCATGCAGACTCCTTTACTTACGGTGCTTTGGGAGGTGGGGTTGTCCTAAGAGGAGGTTGTTGTCTGCAACCTAATTTAAAATAACATGTTTCTTTTTCCTTGTCTTAAAAATCTCCATAGACTTGTTTGTTTGTTAAGCTCATCACAGGCTCCCAAGCCTGCCGAACTTGGAGAACTTTCAGAAGGGTTTTGGAAAAATTTTTAATTATAATATTTCCTATTCCAGCTAACAATAGAAACAGTATCTGACCTAGTGCTTGTCTTCATAATTGCTTGCTCATTCAAACAGCTGCAATTAGAGTTGTTGTGTTTTTAAATCTATAGGATTTTTTCTGCTCAGTTTTTTTTTGTTTCATGTTTGGATTGGATTTTAAAAGGAAGGGAGGAAAAAAGCCCACTAATTATTCAGGATATCATCATTCAGCAAGGAAAAGTGTGAAGTGTTGGACTTCCTGCAGCTTTTCAGACTCATGAAAAACCAAGTTGGCATCTCAGATACAGCCACAGATGTCAGACATCTTGTGAAGAGAACCAACATGCTGGAGTATGATTTACTTGGCAACATAGTGCAGCACAAGAGGAGAAATTGGTTGGCTCCAGAGCAGGCTGTTGATGTGAATGTACCTCTTAGCCAAATGGTAGCACTGAATCTAACTCCATTTCCGAGTTCATCTTTCTCCAACAGAGCACGATGCTTCCCTACCCTTTGCCCAGCCTGCCCATTTCACCCAATTCCTTGTCTCAGCCATTATGCTCCAAAGACCTTTCTTTCTAATTCCCTTGGGCTAGGAAAGAAACTCTAAAACATACCTTCAATGAGTTTGTAAAAAGGTGAAAAAAGGCCCAACCCAGGCATGCTGGTCTATGCAGCTTGACCATAAACAGAAAAAGACATCTCAAATAAAAGGACAGTAAGACCCGTAAATTGTATTAGCCCCACTTTTCACATGGGACTGCTGGGGCAGAGCAAGGTTTGGGATGTTCTTTTCATGAGAGCTAGGAGAGTTTGTACTCACCCGTTACATTCTTTTATTCATATTTTAGAAAACTCCACCGGTGCTGACTCCAGAGCCTGCAATTACCTGTTCTGCCCTGTACTCCAAAGCCCCACCCTCCAACATGAAGGGTGACCTTTTTGACATCTATAGACATCACCTTACACCAGAATACCAGCTACTCCATTCATTGCTAAACATCACACATGGAGTCAGAGTTAGAACTGAGAACAGTATCCCAGAGTCGTGATTGCTAGACTAAACTCCTAGGTTAGGCTCAGATTTTGTCATGGATATTAGTAAAACCCATGGACAGGTCACGGACAATAAACAAAAAGTCACTGAACCCTGTGACCTGTCCGTGATTTTTACTAAAAAATATCCCTGACAAAATGGGGAGGAAGGAGAGTCCAGCACCCACACTGGCTGGGGGCTCTGGGATCCCCCTGCTGCCTGGCGGCTGCTGAGAGCTACAGGGTTGCTGCCTGCTGACATCTCCAGCCCCAGAATAGACAATGTCATGGAGGCCTCTAGAAGTCACAGATTCTGTGACCTCCGTGACATAATCGTAGCCTTACTCATAGGCCAGATGGTTGGATTTGATTCACTGATTTGCTATTTTATGCCTATTTTCCCCCTAATTTCCTTCTTTATTTAGCAACTGTGCACCACTTATTATTGTACTGGTTATTAGCAACCCTCTATATGTTTTAGACTCAACAGTGCCTTATAGGCACAGCTCCATAATACCTCCGGAGCTTCTCAGCATTGCAGGACAGCATGTTCGTTGCTCCACCCACTAAAATGAGACTCTAATCTAAAAGAGATTCCAAAAATGCCTCTGGGGTTTCCACATCTCTTGTTTCTCAATAATTCCAAATCTGATATTCTCAGTTTGCTGATAAAAAGATGATTCCCTGTCCCCAGCTGTACAAACTCATCCCAAGCCCTTTAAGCAAAAATTGCCTTGTTTCCTTTCATTCTATCATTACCAGGTTCCATATGCCCAACAATGCCCTCATTTACACCTGGGTCATCCCACTGTCTTCGCCTGTGCACCTCCATGACCTTCAATGGTATTGCACAGTCACAACTGATCGACATTTTGATGAGAACACTGATAGATAATTCTGTTGGTGACATGGAATCTGGAATGGAAACCTGCTCACCCCTGTTTAGCTGGGTTGGTTCTGCAGGACTAACAGGAATAAATGGCATTAAGGAGGGGATTTTCAAAGCACCCAAGGAAGTTAGGAGCACAAATCCCATTGAAAGTCAAAGGGGCTAGTGCTCCTTAACTCCATTGGGTGCTTCTGAAGATTCCACCCTAAAAGCTTCTTTTAGCTACTAGCATCATTAGAGAAGACTCTGAATACACTCAGGGAGTAGGAAGGTGCCATTATTACATACTCACCATTCAGAGTAGAACTGCACTAGATTGCAGGCTCTCTCTGCAGCTAGTTGGTGCAAAAGGGAGAAGGCAGGGCCAAAGTTTTGTCTTTTCCATACTCTTCTAGGAGTTGCTTGTGCACAAGGAAGAAAACTGTGCTTGGCACCTGGATGAAGGGCTCAAATAAGGTTTTTTTGTAGCCTTTTCACCCACATACGGGCAGCCAGAATTATTATTTACTATGCATTTTACACTAGTGAGTGTGATCTCCCCCCAACCAAGATCAGGGCTCCCTACTGCGAGGCACCGTGCAGACACCTAGGAAGAGACAGTCTACAATCTAAGAGTTTTCAGTCTTTATAGACCAGACAAACAAGGGTGAGAGAAAGGAAGTTTTATATTTTATAGATGAGGAATGGAGGCATAGTGTGATTAAGTGACTTGTGTAGGAAAGGATTGATAATTCAGTGGCCTGGGACTCAAGGGTTTTATTCCCTGCCTTGCCACAAACTTCTTAAATGATGTTAGACAAATCACATAGTCACTTTGTGTGATTACAGTTTCCCATCTGTAAAATGAGGATAATAGTGTCTCACAATGATGTGAAAGTAAATACATTAAAGATTGGGAGGCACTCCAATACTGTGGTATTGAAAGGGGGTAGGACAAGGGAAGGCATAGAACTACCTAAGATGGAGAAAGACCGGTACTAGAAAGCCCTGGTAGAGCTGGGAATTGAAGCTAGCTCTCCTGATGACTGGGCTACCTTAACCAGAAGCCCATCCTTCCTGTCTTGGCTCAGGGTGATGATAATTTTGTGATCAGTCTGATCCTGGGTGTTGATTATTTTACTGACACACAGGCTGGAGCTCAGTCTGTTTCTGAGGGTGAACTTAAATATTTGAAAAGAGCTCTATCCCCCCCTTTTAGTGAGAAAACTAGAGAGGCACGGCACTCCCATTCTATAAACTCTTGTATCTAAAAACTCACCTATTGGTTTTTTCCCCCTTCTTAAAGAACAGCTGATCAAACTGAGATGAGGACAGAAGCCTGATAGCCTACATGAAGCAATTTCAAGCATAAAAATAACAACAATGCATCCTTCTATTTTCTAACAGGGGCAGTTGGCAACCTTTTTTTCCATTTAAGATGATAGCATCTGGACTACTATAATCCTTAAGGTAGTAAACTGTGTCATGTTGCTCCTCTTTGGAGTGGATCCATCAGTCAGCTGGCCAGAATTTAACTGATGGAAACTGAAGGCATTGGCTATAATTTTACTATGGGTGGTTGCTTTGTTCATTTCACTGTGGGAAATGATTCATTTAAGGTGCTGGATTGCCGGGGGGAGCGGGCATTCTCTACAAAATTAAGGATTCCTCCCCTTAATGTAAAAAAACCCTAACATAAAATGGTTTAGAAGAGGATATAATAATTTTATTCTTAATTTTGTCACCCCCTGGATTATATTATATAGCGGAGCTTAGTTGTATAGGATAGCAGCACTATATTAAGAGAGAGTGGCAGCTTTAGTAAGGACGTAGCAGCATGGAATATGAGAGAATCAGAAACACAGAGAAGCTGAAATCCTCAGCAGTCAGCACCATCAGTGAGAGGGGATTATGCAAGAGCAATTTAAATGAACCTGACAGGAAGTGAATGAATTTCACCAGTTTCAATTGTCTTGGTCCTTTCTTTGGCATCTAGCACAACCTCTGGATTAGAAACTTCTGTGTGATGTACTAATGCTTTTATCCTGCAAATGTGCAATAACAGCTGCAAAATGGGAGAGACACATTCAGGAGGAGGCAGGGCTTGGTGGCTGTGTTTGCACTGCATATTTGATATGCTTAATCTCTGTGGCACAAATGGCAGAGTAGAGGAGACAAAGTACTCACTAGAAATACACCCTGGAAGCTACTAATAATTTCAGCACCTGCATAGCAGCCTGAGGATTTTAATATCTTGCAATGGCTCCTCTTAAGCTATGTGTTTAAAGAGTTCAGGGTTTGGATTCAGTTTGAGCAATTGACCAACACTTTGGATGCTTATCAGATGTACCTAAACTATTTAGATCTACCAAACTGTGCAGACGAATACTTGTGAGAACAAGCTTTCTGGTAAGATATCCAGTGTTTTCTGCTTCTTGTGGGGCTGGCAGCATGTCTCTCACAGAACCTGAACCTCTGATATCTTGCATCTTGGGTTATCATGTGCACCTGTGCTCAAATAGTAGCATTTGACACTCACTTGACATAGTTTTGAGAGTACACAAGATAGAGAGGGCAATGGAGAGTCTAGCCCTCAGCACATGTATGACCTCACTTAGAACTCATAAGTGTAGGGCCTTCCAAAAATAATGGAAACAGTAGAAAAATAAAAGGCAGTCAAACTCTTTTAAACTACAGAGTTTCCTTAGGTTTGGGGCAGAGTTTCAAGCGGGGGGGAGGGGAGGGGAGGGGAACGGAGGGAGTTCTCATTTTATCTAGACCTATAGCTCATATTCTGTTTCAGCCCTTTCCTCTCCCCACAGTGTGCCCAATTCACTTTTTCCCTGCATTCTGGGTAATCCTTCACGCCAGTGCAAAGTGGGTGTAAAAAGCTGCCATTCTGAGTTAGAGCATTCAAAGAGGGATTAGATGTGTATACACATCACAAGAATATCCAGAGTTATACTAGTAACTTTTTAAACATAAACAAGAGTTTGGGAGGACTATAAACCCGCAAGCTTCAGGACATAAGCCAGTATTTTTTTCCCAGTGAGCTGCACTATTAATGGCAAATGGATGATACGTCAGTAATCTCTGCTGAATTTTTAAAAGGGATTTTCATATGAGTGTTAAACACCAATTATGTGAACAATGAAAAAATGATTCTTTACACTCTTAAACACTCTTCAGAACCATAGAGGAGCAAGTGTTTTGCCTCTACAGACACATTACCAGCCCATCTCTAGCCATCATCTTGCCAGAGAGTGTGCATGGCGTATTATGGGGTGTCACAGCCCTAGAATGATGTAAAAACCTATCAGTGAAAGCAGCTGAACTCTAAGAGCATTTGTCACCTGTGCTTTGCTACAGAAAAGTGCAGGAGAGCCCATCTTCTCCAGGTAATGGCAGGGATTTGGGGTGGAAGGAAAGGACTTATCTTGCCAGCCATGTGTGAGATGGACAACCCACCTAGATGTCTCCTAAAGTTCCAGAAGACTTCATTGGGTGGAAAAAGAGTTACAGGATATTTCTTTCTTGCACACACCCTACCACTGCCCAGCAGCAGGAAAAAGGGAAAACTAGAGCTTGTTGAGGATATGGGACTCTCTGAGGTTCAGGTGATTTCCTTTTGTTTAATAGCTAAAATGACAAAGCTCACCTAGGCTTGTTGGCTTTGGGTTTAAGCTTTACTGCATTTGTGGGTGTACACAACAACAGAACTCAGCATGATACTCCTGGATGTCAAAATCACGTCAACCAAGCCTCTCAGAGGAGGAAAGCATGGATTTCACATGTAACCATGACTCTCTATGGAAATATACCATGGGCTCATTAACTTCTTCCTGGAAAGCAGCCTGAGATGTGGAGGACAGTGGTTTAATATCCCTTTGATCAAAGGAGAAGTTGCCACTTATAAAATAGCCCACCCAGCAATGCAGTCCCTGATTTGGGAATGAGCCTGAGCTTTTTTAACCATATTCATGTATCCCAGAGGCTGGTGTTCTACTCACTGAGCCATATTGTCTCATTAGAAAACTCCTAGAGCATGCACACCATGGACTTTGCAGGAGGTCTGGGTGAGATCTCATCTCTTCAGTAAAATATTCAGAAGTGAATACTTTGCTACTCTATCCCTGAGGATCAAAGCAGCCATATAGTAAAGGCTTTGCTGAATGTTGCAAGAGTTTCTAGTTGTGTTTTTTTTTGGGTGAGTGAACAGCAAGTTGTTTTATACCTTAGCTCCCATCATGGCTCTGTAAAAAATGTGAATTGACAGTATCAAATTGATTTACATTAATCTTTGTTATATGTTGGTACGCTGACTCGGTTGCCAATCGGACTATGTTCTCCATCTGAATTAGTTTATTACTAAAAGATGTGTCAGGATGGGGGAGGGGGAACCCAACAAATCCACCTTCCCCTCCCATCTCCCTGCTGGTGGTAGGAATTTGTCAGGGTGCGGTGAGGGGAACCCAACAAATCCACCTTCCCTCACCCCATTCCCATCTCCCTGCTGATGGTAAGAATCTGTTTGCTTTTTCTAGGTGATTTCTGATAATAACTTGCAGAGCTGTTGCTTGAATGTATCCTACTGAAATACACAATTAGGTGGGCATTTGTCTCTGCTGCTAATCAACTGGCATTTGTAACATGCAAATTAAACTGAAACAGAAAATCAAGTGGTAGTTTTAAAAAGTATAAACATGATTTAATTCTTTTAAGGTGTATGGAGCAAACTCTCTTCCTCATAAAAATGCTGCATTTGTTATGATGATTAATAATAATTATTTGTAGTGCAGTGGTGCCTGGGAGATCTCATCATGGATCACAGCCCAGCTGAGCAAGGCACTCACTCTCACACACAGAGAGAGAGAGAGAGAAAAGGCAGTCCCTTCTCCAAAGAGCTGTGTGCCTATACTATATTTTCTCCAGTTTAAAAGACGGTTTGACCAGCAGATGTACTTACAGCCCATGATAGAGGTGCCTTCCTTTCTGAAAATCACCATGCTAGAGACATATCCCCCAAGGCATATCTTAGGCCCTGATCCTGCAATGATCCCCCCTTCCCCCGTGTCCTATTGAAAAGGAACAGATCTCTGAAGAAGGTAGAGCAAGCAGTGGACAAATAAAGGAAAGGCACTCAGCTTTAATTTCTCTGATATTTTATGGAAATCCAAAGAGCCTATACTGGTGTGTATGGTCACAGCTCCACTAACTTTGGCAGAGCTGTGTGATCAGCAATCATTTGTGCCTGTGGGTGGGTGCAGCTGTAGAAAGCAATGGCCAATCTTCCACTTTGTCCGTCAGGGCTCTGAACTGCAGGGACACTTAGACAGTGGGTGCATGTCATTTATAGCAAGTTCTGGCTGATGCTGCTGTTCAGTGATTAAATCAAATAATTGAATTCTTACATATAAACTCTTGTTGCTTTAATGCAAAGAAAAACACAAGAGTGGTGCCGATTTTCACCCGCTGGGGGCTGTCTCAGGGTATTCTGAAGGCATCATGTTTCTTTCATATGCCAGGCCACTGCAAACTGTATTTAGGAGGACTGTGGTATGGATAAAAAGAAAAGGAGTACTTGTGGCACCTTAGAGACTAACAAATTTATTAGAGCATAAGCTTTCGTGAGCTACAGCTCACTTCATCGGATGCATTTGGTGGAAAAAACAGAGCTCTGTTTTTTCCACCAAATGCATCCGATGAAGTGAGCTGTAGCTCACGAAAGCTTATGCTCTAATAAATTTGTTAGTCTCTAAGGTGCCACAAGTACTCCTTTTCTTTTTGCGAATACAGACTAACACGGCTGCTACTCTGAAACCTGTGGTATGGATGTTACATGGTCCAATTTCTTTATATATTTGAGTGCATCTTCTCATTTTGTGTCATTTTCTATACAAAAAGGGATGCTCAAATTCATGTCATTACCAAGTAATTAATTCCCAAGAGACCTAAGATATATATCTAAAATGCTTGATTTTCATTTATTTTTACATTATACAATTATTAAACAAACTTCTCCCTCTCAAAAACAAAAGACAGTTCCTTAGCTGCTTTAAATCAGCATAGCTCCATTGAAGTCAAACGGTGCTACAACCAGTTTATTTCAGCTGAGAATCTGGCCCAGAGCTGTAAAATGCTTTGTGAATCATTTAGATCTTGCTGAACAGTTGTAACAGTTTAGCATCACTTCAGACTTTTCACAGTTGCTGACTTGATTGTATCCCAAAGAGAAGCTAGAGAGGTAGTAAACCTACACAGCTCTAGGTTATTCCAGAAGCTAGTCAGGTCCCCTGGTTAGCCGAGGATCAATCAGGTCACTCAAATAAGGATATAATTTACATTTAAAAAAATGATTGCATGTTTATCTACCAGCTGCTGATCACAAATATAAATACTAAAGGTGAATGACTGTGTGATTCTTACATTATGACTCAGGTCATGCCTCACAGATCCATGCAGGCAGGGGACTGCACAAGCTTGCGGGAGGAGTTTAGATAATAATGGACCTAAATCATTTTGGGTGAAATCCTGTCCCCATTGAAGACAATGAGACCACTGTCATTCACTTCATTAGGTCCAGGATTTCATCCTTAGGGCCTGAGCCTGATCTCACTTGCACCAGTTTCACTCCAGTGACTTCAGTGTAGTCGCACCTGATTTATACTGCTATGAGTTCAGAATCAGGCCCTTGCAATTCTCTCCCAAGGAAGGTACCAGCAGACTCCATATTAATGGAAGGACAGCTCAGTGGCAGCAGGTGTCAAATACTTTTCCTCACTGACATGTTAAGTTCAAATCCCCACACTATCAAATTAGTCTCTTCTGAGGCAGACATCCAGAGTACCACGGACTGTACTGGTTATAGGGTATTTCTTCTGCGACTTCAAAATTCGATTCTCTCTGTATCTTAAAGACGTTGTATCATTTTGAGTAAGAATTTGACCCCGTGTCCTTAGCTAAAATTTCTCCACCTACCATTTTTGTGCGATAATTGGTTGCTTTCCTCCACTCCTGAGGGATCTGCATAGGGATAGCTGATAAAGAGCCAGGGGACTCTGTGAGGTAAAAGCTGCTTGTATACAGCACACACAAAATATTAGGACTGGGATTTCAAATGTTACTTGTTTTCAGCGGTGATATCAGCACTAAAAGTACCACCTTCTGGGAATGACGGGGCCATGAGGTTGCTTGGAGTACCACTAGGCACTCCTTTCGAGCAGGTAGCTGTGATTTCTGCTATGTGTTTGAATTTTGATGCAGGCTTACAGCTATTGAGAATAAACAGTGAAAACCACTGGCCTGGTAAAACATATAAGCTACTTTTTATTACTTGAGTCGACTCAAATCGTAGTATCAGTCAGTGGGAGCACATTCTAGTTGCAATAAAAACTGGTCTGTTTAAAGAACGACTTAGTCTGTGCATAGATGAAATTTGCTGGGGTTTCTCTTTTTACATGCTGATGGGGAGAAGGGGACAGGAAGGTCTACATCAAAGAGGAAACTTTGAAGAGAAAAGAAAAATGGAAGAAAGAAAAAGGAAGAGAGAGATTTAACGACTAGATACAGGATTCAGGAGGAAATAGAAGAATAAGGAGAGGAAATGAAAGTGATATAAATTGTGAAGGGAAAAAAATGACAGAAAAGAGCAAGAGGAAAAATGACAGAATAAGATTAAGAAAAACAGCAGAGCAAGCAAGAGAGAAAGTATAAGAAATGGTGCTGGAATTAGGTGAATGCTGAACCTGTGGTAGTTCAAGAACGAGCCCTGCTACCTTTCCTACTGTGGGGTCAGACCAATTGAAAGTTGTCCCTATCTAATTCTGGTGGTTAAATCGAAACACTGATGAGAGAGATGCACAAAAAGGAGTGCAGAATGAAGCTCTTGGGAAAGAGCTCTTCATTGTGGCAGCACTTCTGCATGGAAAAATTATTTAAATGTCCAATATATAGGGGGAACAATACCATAATCTTGGAAATTGCTATCACTCCAGAAAATTTTAATTGCTCAGGGTGCTCTAGGACTTTGAGACTGAGCTTAGATAGAATTCTTCAAACTTTAAACTGCATACAGGTCTCAAGAGTCTCTTAAAATGCAAGTCATTTGGCTATTAACAGACAGTATTAACCAATTTACTTGTAAATTCCCAGAAAATTCCTTCTTCATTCAAGGAGTAAGTGTAAGTTTGGCGAGGATACACAGTATTCTTCATATATAACAAAGCGGGTGATTCTCTGCTAAAAGGCAAAACTCAGTTTACCCTGAGCCGGAGAACTGCAACTGATGCTTCTATAATGGGGGTAATTACTTACAGATGTGCTCCTGTAACAATAATGCACAAAAGAAGAATACTTCTAGGAACAGATTGCTAGCTGATAGTTTGCACCAGCTGAGGATCTGCAATCCCTCCCTCCTCCCCATTATCTATCATGAAATTATTCCAGGAAACAGATGAGACACATAGATGCCCTGTCCTTGTGCCAAGGTGGAATCTCCCATTGACGTAAATGAGACTTGTAAATGGTCATGGAGAGCAATATATGGTTCTACATGTTGTACTTAAAGAAATATTTTAAATAACTCATTTTTACATGAGTTCCAGGGTTAGTGGAAAAATTATTATTTTATAAAACTAAACATACCTAGCAGCTTTTTAGTAAAGGAGTGGAGAGGTCCTCCAGTATTGCCTACATTTACAGAGCCTCATTCTTGATTTCATTGACGCCAGTGTAAATCAAGAGTAACAGCATGGAGTTATGCATGTGTAAATGGGAAGAGATAGGCAAACAGATTACAGGCTGGTTTCAGAGTAGCCCCCGTGTTAGTCTGTATTCGCAAAAAGAAAAAGGAGGACTTGTGGCACCTTAGAGACTAACAAATTTATTTGAGCATAAGCTTTCGTGAGCTACAGCTCACTTCATCGGATGCATTCAGAGGCTACCACTCAGTAGAGCACTTAAGCACATGCTTAAGTCCATCCCTATTGAGCAAATCACACGCTTAAGTGCCATTAAAATGAATGGGTCTTGCTTAAGTGTTTTGCTGAATCATGGCCTTAATTTCTATAAATAGGAAAAATATACATGGCATTCAAACTGGCAGACATCTGGTTTCAGAACTGGAACTAGAGCTTAGTCTAGGAACTAGAGAGTGAATGATTTCACCATGTATGAAGCTGGGCAAAGCTGGAGACCGTGTAGATTAGGGTGTTCCTGCTGATTTAAAAAATGTAGGCCTCAGCAAAGGTGAAAATTGCTAACTGCTTCTGATCTCTGCCATGAACAATTCTTTAGAGTTGTCCTGAGAGCAGCTTCTGAGTAGAAAGAGCAGGTTAGTTGTCTGTTTTGATTTTGCACTCTTTGGAATCTTTCTGTGTGTAATAAACGTTAACTATTTTGTTAGTACCTTTAGATAACATGGTGATCAGTACCTCATGTTCTTCAGACAGACAGATAAAAGGAATTCCAAATGTGTGCTTTGTCAATTTTTAACACAGAGCTTTTGTATTGTCCAGTGATTAAAGCAAATCCATGGAAAGACAAAACTGTTTCCTGTTTACACGTACTATGTTTCCATATATTCAAATCTGATAATATCATAAACTTAATCCCTTTGTCATTTACAATCACAAGATACGTTACTTGACCACACACCTTTTTAATTACACTTTTATTCCTCTCCCTCTGCAAACTTTAGAAGCTGTCCTTTAAGATATGTTACTCATTCACTTTCTCATGCAATCAGGGAACAGAACTAATACCATGTAACTTATGTTTCCAGTCAAAACTAACACACCCAAAATGTGAACTATCAACTATTCACAACAAACATCTCATGATCAGTCTACAGATGAAGAGTTTCAGTCATTCAGTGAACATTATGGAATAATGACCACTTTGAGAAAATCATAGACCATTCACAGACAACTTGTGAATAGAAAAATAGGCAAAATGTTTTGAATAAATGATTCTCTCTGAATTATTCTTTCTGATTGTATCTTGATGGTCAGTACCTCAGCTGTAGCCTATCAACGGAAACCAAGTACTGCAGGCATTAGTTAGGGCATTTCAGTAGGACACTCTTCTTTCAGAATCAATATCAAGACAGTGCACCAGGGGTGATGCAATTTAGTCCTGATCACTTGTTTACTGAACACCCCATGAAACTTTGCATGAGTGTTTCTTCTGGCACACTCTAGCTGTAGTTTAAATTCTTTTTATCTGCATTTCTCTTGTCATTTAATAGTTTAACAAAGTGAAGATTTGGAGGTGATTGAAGCACAGTTTATGACAGAGGTGGGCAAACTACGGCCCATGGGACCATCCTGCCCAGCCCTTGGCTCCTGGTCAGGGAGGCTAGCCCCCAGCCTCTCCCCTGCTATTGCCCCTCCCCCACATCCTCAGCTCGCTGCACCGCCATCGCTCTGGGTGGCAGGATTGTGAGCTCCTGCTGGGCAGCACAGGTTCCCGGGAGAGGGTGGTCAGGGGACAAGGAGCGGGGGGGGGGGGGTGGATGAGGGGGCAGGAAGTGGGAGAGGGCAGATGGGGGCGGAAGCCAGGCTGTTTGGGGAGGCACAGCCTTCCCTACCCGCCCTCCACACAGTTTCGAAACCCTGATGTGGCCAAAAAGTCTACGAGTACCTACGTGGTGAACAACTATTTGATAGCGGACTCTTCAATCTAGCAGAAAAAGGTATAACACAAGCCAATGGCTGGAAGTTGAAGCTAGACAAATTCCAGCTGGAAATAAGGTGTACATTTTTGACAGTGAGGGTAACTCACCATTGGAGCAATTTACCAAGGGTGGTGATAGATTTTGCATCATGGGCAATTTTTAAATCCAAGATTGGATTTTTTCTAAAAGATATGCTCTAGGAATTATTTTGTTTTATGGCCTGTGTCATACAGGAGGTCAGACTAGGTGATCACAACGGTCCCTTCTGGCCTTGGAATCTATGAATCTGTAAGTTAGACTTTACATCTCATTCCCAAACCCCATTATATAATCTTAAATGCAGAACTCATGTCAATCTTAACTATGGAATCGTGAACTGCACCTCCACCATCATTGTTACAGTCACCCTAATACATTCTGTAAAACACTTGGGGATGACATTAGATCTATGAATAATACAAGCTATTGTTAACAGTTAAATGTATACCATGTACCTATGAATTTTATAAAGTCTGTGATGGGAGCAGAGTAGCCTCACATCAGTAAAGACGGGGTTAAGGAGAGCCTAATGGCTCAGCTAGCCCTGCCCCCACTGTACCTGCAGCCAATGCCAAGCCTGGAGGGGAAATAAAAAGAGCCTGGCTCAGTTGAGAGCTGGATAGCTAGGAAGGAGGATGTGCTCTGCCTGAAGGGAGAGATAGGCCTTTTGACTGGAGCAGCCATGGGTGAGGAACAGTTAGACCCCAAGCAAGCAATACATGAATCAAAGACTGTTTTGAGAACCAGGCCCAAAGGAAAGGGCAGGGACACCCCACTGGGGGACAGCCCAGTATTGAGTGACGTTTGCTTTTCGTTGTAGAATGTTTTGGGGCTAAGCCTCTCCTCCTAAATCCTGCAGCAGAGGATGAGACAACTAGCCTGTGGGCCATCTCAATGGATAGAAGAGACAAACTTCATCCCCCACAGAGAGTCCTGTGGCTGTGTTGGGGTGCGTGAAAGGTCCACAAGGGGGCACTGCTCCAGCCATATATGCTGTTCATTCAGGTAATCTTAATACTAATGACTATAAAAATAGTATTTTATCAATGTACACTATGTATTAACAAACAGTATATCTTATAAATTAATTTCTAGGTAATATTAAGCCATGCTAAATTATTATGGAATTACATATGCATTACTACCAAAAGAGTTCATCATGATTTATGTTGTTGCAGTGAACACCAAAGGAATTAATAATGATCTGCACTTATTATAAAGTGGTACCAATGTAGGGGGGGAAATGGTTAGTCTAATTAAATTCTGGAAACCACTTTTGGGATCTACTGTATTGTGGATGCTGGTTCGTATGTTAGTTCTCTTTGAAAGGTTTTAATATTGTTCAAAGAGGCACAATTTTACAACCAGCAAGTATTTCAGATTATTTTTTCCCCAAGGGATCACTGGCCAGGGACAGCACCTAGCACAATGGTGACCTGCTTCATAAATTGGGCTTCTAGGTACTACAGTAATACAGAAAATAAAAATCAATGATAGTCCTAAAATGTTAAGTATATTGGAGGGAAGCAGATTCATGAGCAGTGGTAGTTTAATGTTTTGATGGACCTCAGTGGGCTGGAATCACAGTAGCTCACGAAAGCTTATGCTCAAATAAATTTGTTAGTCTCTAAGGTGCCACAGGTAGTCCTTTTCTTTTTGCGAATACAGACTAACACGGCTGCTACTCTGAAACCAGCCTCAATCCAGTAAAACATATAAGTACCTACATAGCTCTGCTCCCATGAGTAGTCCCATTGAATATGAGACATAATGAAGCTCAGTACTATATATATATAAATATATTATTAGGTTGGAATGATCAAGTTTTCCAGCTGGGTTGAGCAGTGTGAAAATCCATGCTTACCAGTCCTCCATATCTTCTCTGTTTGTTTATTTCAGTATAAATAACTAAAAGACACGTAGCCATGGATCTAGGCAACCTGGCACACATTTACCATATATGATCATGTTGATATATTAGGTATTATAGAATATCAGGGTTGGAAGGGACCTCAGGAGGTCATCTAGTCCAGCCCCCTGCTCAAAACAGGACCAATCCCCAACTTTGTCAAGCCTGACCTTAAAAACTTCTAAGGAAGGAGATTCCACCACCTCCCCAGGTAACGCATTCCAGTGTTTCACCACCCTCCTAGTGAAAAAGTTTTTCCTAATATCCAACCTAAATCTCCCCCACTGCCACTTGAGACCATTACTCCTTGTTCTGTCATCTGCTACCCCAGAGAACAGTCTAGATTCATCCTCTTTGGAACCCCCCCCTTCAGGTAGTTGAAAGCAGCTATGAAATCCCCCCTCATTCTTCTCTTCCGCAGACTAAACAATCCCAGTTCCCTCAGCCTCTCCTCATAAGTCATGTGTTCCAGTCCCCTAATCATTTTTGTTGCCCTCCGCTGGATGCTTTCCAATTTTTCTACATCCTTCTTGTAGTGTGTGGCCCAAAACTGGACACAGTACTCCAGATGAGGCCTCACCAATGTTGAATAGAGGGGAACGATCACGTCCTTCGATCTGCTGGCAATGCCCCTACTTATACATCTGTGACAGGTTTCAATCGGTCCACTGAGCCTCTAGGGGGCGATTGAGAGCTACTGTCCTACTAGCAGGCCTTAGTCACACCTTTCGGGCACTGGGGAATTAGCGGGGAAGGTGTGTCGGCCAGAGTCCGTAGCGTGCCCCTCAAGCAGGGAAGCACCGGCACAAGTCTGTAGCGTGCCCCTCAGGCAGGGAAGCACCAGCTCGAGTCTGCAGAGCGCGGTTCTGCTACCCCAGGCAGGTTGGCCGGGGTAGGGGAACGCAGGCCCACCCAACTCCACTGCATTACAGCCCAGGGCCCTGACAGTGGCGTGAGGTGAAGGTCCTGCCGCTGGGTCAGCGGAGAGCCCCCCACACTCCGCTGACCAAATACGCCCACCACACTGTGCAGTTCAGCCCCTGGGCTACTTCCTACCTGGTCTCTCAAGCGGGCCTCTCTGGTCCCTCCAGCTCGTCTGGGTATTCAGCTGCTGGTAGCTCCAGCCCCCCCTCTGTGTCGGGCCCCGCTGGCCCGGGTTACAGCCTGGCACCTCCAAGTCCTCCGGGTACTCAGCGGCTGGCAGCCCTGGTCGGCTCAATCCTTCCTCCTGGTCAGGTTCCTCCTGGCCCAGGGCCTCACATGGGTCGACAGCAGGGTCTGGAGGGAACAGCCAGCGGCCTGTGTCTGTCTCCCTCCCTGGTGCTGCCCTTATTGGGCAAAGTGCCCTGCCCTTTGTACTTCCTGTTCCACCCCTCCCCTTCCGGGGATTGGCGTAAGCTTAGTCTGGCTCTGCCCACTTAGGCGGAGAGGGTGACTCTTTACTCTTTGGTTCGGAGGGAAGCCATCCTGGCTCCCTACAACATCCCAAAATGCCATTGGCCTTCTTGGAAACAAGGGCACACCGTTGATTCATATCCAGCTTCTCGTCCACTGTAACCCCTAGGTTCTTCTCTGCAGAACTGCTGCCTAGCCATTCAGTCCCTAGTCTGGCGCATGGGATTCTTCCGTCTAAGTGCAGGACTCGGCACTTGTCCTTGTTGAGACTCATCAGATTTCTTTTGGCCCAATCCTCTAATTTGTCTAGGTCCCTCTGTATCCTATCCCTACCCTCCAGCGTATCTACCTCTCCTCCCAGTTTAGTGTCATCTGCAAACTTGCTGAGGATGCAATCCACACCATCCTCCAGATCATTTTATGAAGATATTGAACAAAACCGGCCTGAGGACCGACCTTTGGGGCACTCCACTTGATACCGGCTGCCAACTAGACATAGAGCCATTGATCACTACCCGTTGAGCCCAACAATCTAGCCAACTTTCTATCCACTTTATAGTCCATTCATCCAGCCCATACTTTAATTTGCTGGCAAGAATACTGAGGGAGACCGTGTCAAAAGCTTTGCTAAAGTCAAGGAACAACACATCCATTGCTTTCCCCTCATCCACAGAGCCAGTTATCTTGTCATAGAAGGCAATTAGATTAGTCAGGCATGACTTGCCCTTGGTGAATCCATGCTGACTGTTCCTGATCACTTTCCTCTCCTTCAAGTGCGTCAGAATTGATTCCTTCAGGATCTGCTCCATGATTTTTTCTAGGGACTGAGGTGAGGCTGACTGGCCTGTAGTTCCCAGGATCCTCCTTCTTCCCTATTTTAAAGATGGGCACTACATTAGCCTTTTTCCAGTTGTCCGGGACTTCCTCCGATCACCATGAGTTTTCAAAGATAATGGCCAATGGCTCTGCAATCACATCCGCCAACTCCTTTAGCACTCTCGGAAACAGCGCATTTGGCCCCATGGACTTGTGCGTGTCCAGCTTTTCGAAATAGTCCCGAACCACTTCTTTCTCCACAGAGGGCTGGTCACCTCCTCCCCATGCTGTGCTGCCCAGTGCAGTCATCTGGGAGCTGACCTTGTTCGTGAAGACAGAGGCAAAAAAAGCATTGAGTACATTAGCTTTTTCCACATCCTCTGTCACTAGGTTGCCTCCCTCATTCAGTAAGGGGCCCACACTTTCCTTGATTTTCTTCTTGTTGCTAACATATCTGAAGAAGCCCTACTTGTTACTCTTATCATCTCTTGCTAGCTGCAACTCCAGGTGTGATTTGACCTTCCTGATTTCACTCCTGCATGCCCGAGCAATATTTTTATACTCTTCCCTGGTCATTTGTCCAATCTTCTACTTCTTGTAACCTTCTTTTTTGTGTTTAAGATCAGCAAGAATTTCACTGTTAAGCCAAGCTGGTTGCCTGCCATATTTTCTATTCTTTCTACACATTGGGATGATTTGTTCCTGTAACCTCAATAAGGATTCTTTAAAATACAGCCAGCTCTCCTGGACTCCTTTCCCCCTCATGTTATTCTCCCAGGGGATCCTGCTCATCAGCTCCCTGAGGGAGTCAAAGTCTGCTTTCCTGAAGTCCAGGGTCCGTATTCTGCTGCTCTCCTTTCTTCCCAGTGTCAGGATCCTGAACTTGACCATCTAATGATCACTGCCTCCCAAGTTCCCATCCACTTTTGCTTTCCCTACTAATTCTTCCCAGTTTGTTTTATTTTTGATAGGGTTGACCCCTGAGAGGTTCTTATGATTGCACTCATCATCTCTTCCTTTCATATGTCTGATTGTAACAATAAGCATTGGGATAAAGCATTAAAAAGATAATTTAAATTGAAACCTGTGTCTATAGTGGAAGGATACAGAAGGAGCCCAAAGTATTTTTCAGGTAGAAGAGTCACATCACCAGCCCTAGATTGGGACATTGACACTGTTTAATAACAAGACTACAGAACAATCTGGCACATGAGGGAAAGATTAATCTAGGCAACAGGAACTGTAGATGGAATTTGATGTGAATACCTTTACTCTAGAGAAAAGTGCCACTAAACTCATTTAGTGAACCCAGGGGGTCTGTGACTTAGCTTTATATCTTATCTGAAAAACAGCACTCTAGCAGCAGCAGCATGTTCCCTAACATCCCATTGGGGAATTGGCTTCTAGATTTAGAGAACTTGCCTATTGAATCACCAGCCTCACTTCCTTGTTGTTCCCTCCCTCTGCACACCAGGTTTCTCACAAAAGCACTAACGAGACCTGTCTCTAATTAGCTTATTTTGGGCAGTTTCTCATCTTCTGAGGCCTGAGCCAGCTGATCTTATGGTAACTATGTACCTGGTTGTTATAGGAGAAGGGATACAAAAACGTAAAACCAAAAATAACAGTTTGTAAAACCCTTAAACAAATAATTTTACTGTAAACTCTAGAGACTAACAAATTTATTAGAGCATAAGCTTTCGTGAGCTACAGCTCACTTCATGGGGGAAGTGAGCTGTAGCTCACGAAAGCTTATGCTCTAATAAATTTGTTAGTCTCTAAGGTGCCACAAGTACTCCTTTTCTTTTTGCGAATACAGACTAACACGGCTGCTACTCTGAAAACTGTAACCTCTGTAGCAACTTTACCATCTCCTCAATACAGTATGGTAAGGTGTGGTTTAAAAAAAAAAAAAAAGAATTTGGCTTCTATTTAGGATGCCCTGCATAACTCATTCATGGTTTCAAAACACTTTGAATGTCTGAAACTCATTTAGATTTGCACCAATAGTAAGTTATGAAAACATGGATGGGAATAGTTGCTTTGCTTCTGTCTCTAGACCGATGAAATTTACTGAAAGGCTTTTACTTTTATTTAACTATAACTTGCAACCATTGCAGTAGACCCGCTTGAAAAACCTATTTGAGCAAGATTTTTTTCAGACCTCAATTCACTTAAAGCTCATGTTTGCTTTTAGGCATGCTTTTAAGTTCTGTTGACTTAATATTAAGCATGCACTTAAGTGTTTTGTTGAAGAGGGATGAACTAAAGCATGTGCTTAAATGTTTTGCTGAATTGAGGCCTAAACCTTTTAATTAGAGCCATGTTTACAGTAAATTAGATTGTCTTTACCTGTTCTGCAGTGACCAAGAAGTTGCCACCTATCACTAATAAAAACAACCAGTTCTTGTTTTAGTTGAAACGTGCCATCTAAGGAAGCAATAAAGAATATATAATACACTAACTTAATTTTTTCGGCATCAATTATGAATTGACCCAGTCTAAGGTCAAATAAAGGGGGAGAGGGGAAATGAATAAAGTTTAAAATGGGGCTGTTTGTTAAATACATATATCCAATAAAATAATGGAATGATACCAGATCCTTTCTGCTCTAAATATTTGTTCCTTCCATATACAGTATGGTATATAGTACATCTCTCTCTCTCTCTCTCTCCTTCCACTAACAATTTATATTCAGGATACTCTAATGAAGTACATCTTGAGTCTCCTTTTCATGGCTAATGAGGAGACAACAAGAATTTGACTAATACTAGTACAATTACTGGAGCAGTGAAGCGTGCATCTCTGATTAGACATGATAATTTGCAAGGCTGGGCTCTTCACATTAAGTTTGCAAACAGTTTAAAAATCACTTCCTCTATTTATCCAGCTAATCTCTGTTTAATGACTCCAGATCTGACAAAAGAAAGAGAAAATGTCTCTTAAAAATCCTATACTTCATTTATGAAGCTTGAGTAGGGAGCAGAGGTGTAATTTGTAGTAAGTCTTTTCCAGAAGACTCTTTGACGAAGCCATGCAGCTGACTTTTCACATATGATGGTATTTTTATTCATCCTAGAATACATCAGAGTTTCTTTTACACTAAGGTTTGTTGCCTTTGTCTGTTTCTCTGTAGAATGTCACTAATTTCTCCATCAGCTTTAGGCATATTTTTACTGCATTATTTTTGGCTCCATTGTTTGCTTTCATTTTCTTTCTTTCATTTTCATTTATAGAATCATGGGACTGGAAGGGATCTCAAGAGTCTAACATGCTCTTAAAAATCTCCAATGATGAAGATTCCATTACCTCCCTGGGAAATTCATTCTAGTGCTTAACCACCCTGACAGTTAGGAGGTTTTTCCTAATGTCCAAACTAAACCTCCCTTGCTGCAATTTAAGCCCATTGCTTCTTGTCCTATCTTCAGAGGTTAAGAAGAACAATGTTTCTCCTTCCTCCTTGTAACAACCTTTTAGATACTTGAAAACTGTTTTCATGTTCCCTCTCAGTCTTCCCTTCTCCAGACTAAACAAATCAAGGTTTTTTTAATCTTCCCTCATAGGTCATGTTTTCTAGACCTTTAATCCTTTTTTGTTGTTGTTCTCTGGATTCTCTTCAATTTGTCCACATCTTTCCTGAAATGTAGCACCCAGAACTGAATACATTACTCCAGTTGAGGCCTAATCAGCACAGAGTAGAGCGGAATAATTACTTCTCATGTCTTGTTTACAATACTCCTGCTAATACATCCCAGAATTATGTTTGGTTTGTTTGTTTGTTTTGCAAGATCGTTACACTGGCTCATATTTAGCTTGTGATCCACTATGACCCCCAGATCCTTCTTCGCAGTACTCCTTCCTAGGCAGTCATTTCCCATTTTGTGTGTGTGCAACTAATTGTTCCTTCCTAAGTGTAGCACTTTGCCTTTGTCCATATTGAATTTCATCCTACTTAAGACCATTTCTCCAGTTTGTCAGATCATTTTGAATTTTAATTCTATCCTCCAAAGCACTTGCAACCCCTCCCAGCTTGCTATCACCTGCAAACTTTATAAGCGTAATCTCTCTAAGCCATTATCTAAATCATTGATGAAGATATTGAACAGAACCAGCCCCAGACTGATCCCTGTGGGATCCCACTCAATATGCCCTTCAGCTTGACTGTGAACCACCGATAACTACTCTCTGAAAACATTTTTCCAACCAGTTATTCACTCATGCTATAGTAGGTTCATCTAGGTTGAATTTCCCTACGTTGTTTATGAGGTCATGCAAGACAATATCAAAAGTCTTACTAAAGTCAAGATATACTACATCTACTGCTTCCCCCCCTATCCACAAGGCTTCTTACCTAGTCAAAGAAAGCTATTAGATTGATTTGATATGATTTGTTCTTGACAAATCCATGCTGACTGTTACTTATCACCTTATTATCTTCTAGGTGTTTGCAAATTGATTGTTTAATTATTTGCTCCATTATTTTTCTGGATACTGAAGTTAAGCTGACTGGTCTGTAATTCCCTGAGTTGTATAAAGGGGGAATAATGACATCTATCTTGTCTAAGTAATTTTCAATTTGTTCTTTCCCTATTTTAGCCTCTGATCCTAATTCATTTTCACTGGCATTCACCATATTAGATGTCCAATCGCTACTAACCTTTTTGGTGAAAACTGAAACAAAAAAGTCATTTAACACTTCTGCCATTTCCACATTTTCTATTGTTGTTTCACCCCCCTCATTGAGTAACGGGCCTACCCTGTCCTTGGTCTTCCTCTTGCTTCTAATGCACTTGTAGAATGTTTTCTTGTTACCCTTTATGTCTCTAGCTAGTTTAATCTCATTTTGTGCCTTGGACTTTCTAATTTTGTCCCTACCTACTTGTGTTCTTTGTTTATATTCATCATTTGTAATTTCACATAGTTTCCACTTTTTGTAGGACTCTCTTTTTTGAGTTTCAGATCACTGGAGATCTCCTGGTTAAGACAGGGTGGTCTCTTGCCACACTTCCTATCATTCCCACACAGGGGGATAGTTTGCTCTCGTGCACTTAATGTTTCTTTGGAAAACTGCCAACTCTCAAAGTGTTTTTCCCCTTAGATTTGCTTCCCATGGGATCTTACCTACCAACTCCCTGAGTTTGCTAAAGTCGGCCGCCTTGAAATCCATTATCTTTATTGTTCTGTTTTCCCTCCTACCATTCCTTAGAATCATGAACTCTACCATTTAATGATCACTTTTACCTAAGCTGCCTTTCACTTTTGAATTCTCAACCAATTCTTCCCTATTTGTCAAAATCAAATCTAAAACAGTGTTTCGAATAGTAGCTTTCTCCACCTTCTGAACTGAAATTATCTCCAATACATTCCAAGAACTTGTTGGATAATCTGTGCCCTGCTGTGTTATTTTCCCAACAGATGTCTGGGTAGTTGAAGTCCTCCATTACCACCAAGTCCTATGCTTTAGGTGATTTTGTTAGTTGTTTTAAAAAAAGCCTCATCCACCTCTTCTTCCTGGTTTAATGGTCTGTAGTGGACCCCTACCATGACATCACCCTTGTCTTTCAACAAGTCTGTCTCCTATTTCCACCTTAACTTCGGTCCAAGTGTATATGTTTTTAATATATATGGCAAGACCTCCTCTTAATGCACCTTTTGCCTTGTGTAAATAGAAAAATATAAATCCAAATCACTTTCTTTGACAGGAGAGTACGATAGTAGCTTTTACTCATCAATCAGCATCATTGTGAACAAGTCGATTTTCATGTCAATTTTGTAAGGCTGACACTTACCATTCCCAGGCTTCTGTGAAGTTGCTTTTTTCATGAGACATGTACATTTTTTACAGTCAGAGCTGAGGCAGACAGCTTAATAACTGCCAGTGTGTCCTCTGTGCAATGTTCTCTGAAGCCACAGCTTCTCAGGCAAGGGGGTTCTGGTCAGACTTCACAAGCTGAACAGGACTAGATCAGTCTTTGGATGGAAATCTTCCCAACGCAACAACCATTGTAGGAACTGGCGGCATTGCCTCTTTAGGTGGTGTTCTTACCGGGTCAGGAATCGGGACAGAGCTGTATCCACAGCATGGCAGTAGGTGGAGAGAAAATCTTTCAAATGAGCTTTTAAATGTACGTCCTGAGGTAACACTGCCCTCCTGGGTGTGTCATTGGCAGCAGCTATCGAACTGGGGGTTTCGGGATCTCAAAGCATTAGCTTCTACTGTCTGAACTAAAGTGGCTATAGCCAAGGTATAGCAAGGCTCACCAACTGTCCCAGATATTACTAGAGGAGGACAGTTTCACACAAAGTGGTTGTGATCACTGCTACAAGGTTACCACTTCTGTTAAGATCCCTTAAAACCTCCTGCAAGAATAAAGTCAAGATCCGTTTCTGACTGCTATCCCAGTGAGTCCAAAAGAGATTGTGATTCTGAGACACCTAGTTCCCTCCAGGTGTTCTTTCTGAAATGTCAGGAGCTTTGTGCCACCTCTTACCTGGACTTGGAGCAAAGTTCCAACTAGGCCTTAGGGAATATAATTACAATATATAGCTTTTTAAAAGCATAATTGTGCAGGAATATCCTGTGGAAGGAGCTGGTTCCTCTGGAGCCAGAAAACTGTTGGTTTGATACAAGCATGCTATGCCTCTGATTTGCCAGTCCTAGCTTATTTTTTTGAGCTGGGGAGAGTTGTTTGCTGTCAGAGGGGAAAAAAACAGTAGTGTTCACGAATTGTAGTGGAAGAAGATGGAAAACCTTGGATCAACTTCCTTCTATAATTATGGCATTCTCTGGTGAAGCCTTGACAAAAGGTATCTCTGAATACAGAGGATTCTGTGTTTTCCTTCTCCCAACACAAAAAAGAGGTAAAATTAGAAAACAATATCACGGGTTGCAGGCTATGGCTGGCAGGTTTCCAAACCTCAATGGCAGAAAGTCCTCCCTGGGGGATGGCAGTTGAAGAAATGCAAAGCACAGCCCCTTCCCATCCTCTGCTATGATGGAACCCAGTCAACTCCACTTCAAAAAATGGGCAGAACTAGTCAGGGGTTCCCCTTAACTCTTGTCTGTGGCTTCTGCTGGTGGGCCTCCTCTCTTCCAATCTAGGTATATCTAGAGCTTGGTTTTCAAAAAGCTTGACTACCTCTATTTCCAACTGTCTTCCCATGATTAATAGATTTTTTTAAGGCCAGAATGGACATTTTATTATCCCACATCTGACCTCCTCGCTAACACAGGCCAGAGAATTTCATCCACTGATTCTTGGTGTGATTATTGATTGAATACCTCTTAAAACCAGGCCCATACTGTACTCCTCACCAAGGTAACTGAGCATCTTAAAGCTGCCTTTCCCTAGGGAAACACCTGGTACCAGGCCACCACTGTAATCATTATTGTTCTCTCTGGGGGAGTGAATCTCAACTCTGGTGCAAAAAGAAAAGGAGTACTTGTGGCACCTTAGAGACTAACAAATTTATTAGAGCATAAGCTTTCGTGAGCTACAGCTCACTTCATCGGATGCATTTAGCTCACGAAAGCTTATGCTCTAATAAATTTGTTAGTCTCTAAGGTGCCACAAGTACTCCTTTTCTTTTTGCGAATACAGACTAACACGGCTGCTACTCTGAAACTCTGGTGCAGTGTCTCTCCCTCTCCCTGCCTTAGTGCAAAGAAGAACAACTTGTCTTACGCATGTCTTAGATCCTTATGTATGCTGTGTATAATTGACTCTGCTCGATAAATAATAGCGATATTCATTTCCAGCTCCTAGCTGGACTAGAAATATACTGGGCAAAGAGACTGTCTTGCATTTTTTTTCTATATTTCCCCTATGGGTCCAACCTAGAAGTTGGAAATATAGAGGTGGATAAAGGTGAAAAATAGGGCTCTCAGGCTATTAAAAAAAAATAATCGCACTCTTAAACAATAATAGAATACCATTTATTTAAATAGTTTTGGATATTTTCTACATTTTCAAATATATTTATTTCAGTTAGAACACAGAATACAAAGTGTACAGTGCTCACTTTATATTTTGTATTATAAATATTTGCACTGTAAAAAATAGTATTTTTCAATTCAACTCATACAAGTACTATAATGCAATCTCTTTATCTTGAAAGTTGAACTTACAGGTGTAGAATTATGCAAAAAAACCCACCCTGTATTCAAAAACAAAACAATGTAAAACTTTAGAGCCTACAAGTCCACTCAGTCTAACTTCTTGTTCAGCCAATCGCTCAGACAGACAAGTTTGTTTACATTTTCAGGCAATAATGCAGCCCACTTCTTGTTTACAATGTCACCTGAAAGTGAGAACAGGCATTCACATGGCTCTGTTGTAGCTGGTGTTGCAAGATATTTATGTGCCAGATGCGCTGAAGATTCATGTCTCCATGTGTCAACTACCATTCCAGAGGACATGCATCCATGCTGATAACAGGTTCTGCTTGATAACCATCCAAAGCAGTGCGGACCGACGCATGTTTAGTTTCATCATCTGAGTCAGATGCCACCAGAAGAAAGGTTGATTTTCTTTTACGGTGGTTTGGGTTTCTGCATCAGAGTGTTGCTCTTTTGAGACTTCTGAAAGTATGCTCTACACCTCATCCCTTTCAGATTTTGGAAGGCACTTCAGATTGTAAAGCCTTGGGTTGAGTGATGTAGCTATCTTTAGAAATCTCACTTTGGTACCTTCTTTGTTTTGTCATATGTTCAGTGAAAGTGTTCTTAAAATGAACAATGTGCTGGGTCATCGTCCAAGACGGCTATAACATGAAATATATGGCAGAATGTGGGTAAAACAGAGTAGAAGACATACAATTCTCCCCCAAGGAGTTCAGTCACAAATTTAATTAATGCATTATTGTTTTAATGAACATCATCAGCGTGGAAGCATGTCCTTTGGAATGGTGACCAAAGCACGAAGGGGCATACAAATATTTAGCATATCTGGCATGTAAATACCTTGCAATGTCAGCTACAAAAGTGTCATGCAAACACCTATTCTAACTTTCAGGTGACACTATAAATAAGAAGCAGGCAGCAGTATCTCCTGTAAATGTAAACAAACATGTTTGTCTTAGCGATTGGCTGAACAAGAAGCAGGACTAAGTGGACTTGAAGGCTCTAAAGTTTTACATTGTTTTGGTTTTGAGTGCAGTTATGTAACAAAAAAAAATCTACATTTGTATGTTGCATTTACACGATAAAGGGATTGCACTACCGTACTTGTTTGAGGTGAACTGAAAAATACTATTTATTTTGTTTGCCATTTTTACAGTGCACATATTTGTAATAATATAAAGTGAGCACTGTCAACTTTGTATACTGTTGTAATTGAAATCAATATATTTTAAAATGTAGAAAAACATCACAAATATGTAATACATTTCAATTGGTATTCTACTGTTTAACACTGTGATTAAAACTGTCATTAATCATGATTAGTTAATTGCATAAGTTAAGTGCAATTAATCGACAGACCTAGTGAAAAATAATGGGTGGGTATAAGCTGATTTTTTTTTCCAAGTCCCCAAAAGCATTGAGGTTGAGAGAATTGAGCAAAGTTCCACATTGTTTTATCTCAATTTTTTTAACTCCCTTTTTACTGAATAGTTGTGTATATATATATTTAAACAAATGTCTGTGTCCTGATGCAAATAAATAACAAACATTTTGTTTCTAATTCAGTTGGGGCCTGATCTACTGAAGTCAATGGGAGTCTTTCCACTGACTTCAATTCTCTTTGGATCTGTCTCTTAATACTACAGTATTTATATATATATATATATATATATATATATATATATATATATAATGTTACTTGTTACCTGGGAGAAAAAGAGGGGAGGTAATGTATTATGTGGGCACAAAATTAATTTTGAGCAGAAATCTCTGACTGGAGGATCGTTTTCATTTTTTTAAAAAAGGAAGGGAATTAAATTTAAAAGGAGCATCATCACTTAAAGCCAAGTTGTTCTCTACTATATATCACTGTAGCTGTTAGTGGTAGAGAGAATACATCAAATACTCGCATTAAAAACCCTAAATTCAATTAGCTGGTAGCTCTTTAAGGTGAAAAGGTTTTGTGACTAAATTTAGTACACACGACTGGTATTTTTTGCTATTACCTTTTTATGAGGAGTATTTTAAGCGTGCAGTTCAGCAGAGGTTTCTGTCTCTTTCAAGCAGTGTATTTGAATTCTCTAGAACAGTATCTTTGCTCATTTTCTCCAAATTGCTATAGGCCACACTCAAAAAAAAATTTGAAACCGAATCAGCCATTCCAAATCCTCCTTTAAAAATTGTATCCAGAATTCACTGTTTAGTGTGAATAGGCCACCTGGTAGCATATACCTCCTGTGCAAATTGATCATCAGGCTCTTTGAGACCACTCTCATGGAACAGCTCGTGTATTCCTGAGTGTGATTTGTGAGGAAGGATGGTCCTGTGGTTAAGGCACTAGCCTGAGGTTTGGGAAATGCAAGATCAATTCCCATTCGTGTGTCAGACCCCTTGTGTGACCTGGAACAAGATGCTTAATCTCTGAGCCTCAGTTGACCATCCATAACATGGGGAATAAGGCTTCCTTTCTCCCACTCTTTGTGCATTTGGATTGCAACCTCTTAATATCTGTCTCTTACTATGTGTAGGTCTGGTCGGGGTCTGTAGGCACTACAGTTATAGAAATAATAAATGGATTTTCCCAGTAGAATCATTCTGCCACTCGAGCCACAAATGCAGCTTTTTGTTTTGAATATTTCCCTGTCATCATCTCTCATTACTCAACTAAATAACTTGTGTGAAGCCCAGCTCTAGTCAGCTTTATAGATCTGGGGCCCGCATAAAATATCTGGATCAGAGAGAGGAAGGAGCAAGAAAGCCTCGCACTCTTTCTACAAGTCCTAGATCTACCTTAAAACAGAGCAAGCTACTGGGGTATCTCATGGCATAATATAAGCCAGGGTTCTGGCAATAAGTTCTGTAAAATGGGAAGGGGCAAGAGAAGTCCAAAGAGGAGATGGGAGCCACACTTTTTTTTTTCTTTCAAATCCCAATTTTCCTGGTATGACCGTATAAATCATTGTTGCAAATACTGTCATATATTTGCAGCAAATATTGTACAAAGGTTGTCATGTGAGGAGTCTATGAAAAGGTTATGTTTTGCTGGTTATGATTATGCTATCTGTATGTGTGTACCAATTTTGTAGTTGAAGTTATGAATATGGGCTATGTACCTGTATCTCAAATGTATTTGATTCTAAGTACCCTCAATGAAGCATTTGGTCAGCTTCTTGAGAAAAGACTATTCTCAGTAAATGCTCAATCAAGAAACACTTTAACTGACAGGTTTCAGAGTATCCGGTGAAGTGAGCTGTAGCTCACGAAAGCTTATGCTCAAATAAATTTGTTAGTCTCTAAGGTGCCACAAGTACTCCTTTTCTTTTTACTTAACTGACAATGGACTTTGGGAGATGCCAATCCACCTCTGAGCTTTCCTGGGAACGTTCAAACGAACATGTAAACAATGGTGTTGGCCTGCAAACTGAGTCATGCATGACATGTAACTTGCCCATGTGACTCCAAGCTCCATCTTGCTGCTGTGATTTTCCACAGTAAGAACAAAGAGCCCTTCCAAGGGGAAGAGAATCTAAAGGGCCTGAAAGAATCTGAAAACCCCTCCATCTTGTCTTCAATCCTGCTTCTGACCTCTGGAGGGACCTTGTTACAAACTGAAGCTCTGAACAAAGGACTTAGTGACCCATCCCAGCTGTGGATGTACTCCAGAGACTTGATTTGAACTTTCGGTTTATTCTATCACTGCTACAAGCCTGAATGAAGAACTTTGGCATTACTGTATGTAATTGACTCCATTTAGCTAATTCTAGCTCTCATCTATATCTTTTTCCTTTTATGAATAAACCTTTAGATTATGGGTCTCCAACTCATGGCCCACGGGCCATCATTGTTGCAAATACTGTTATATATTTGCAGCAAATATTGTACAAAGGCTGTCATGTGAGGAGTCTATGAAAAGGTTATGTTTTGCTGGTTATGATTATGGTATCTGTATGCTATCTCTGGCCCGTGAACCTCCCCAATATAGCCTTTGGGGCTCCAGCAGTTTTGGGGCTGGGTCTCCCCCTTAGCTTCACATGCCGCCCCTGGGCACTTCCCATCCCCAGGCGATTTAAAATGGCCCGGGGCCCTGCAGTGCAGCAGAGCTGAAGAGCATCTGCCTGCTTGCTCCACGTGTCTGCCGGCCCCTCCCTGCGGCCCCAGGGTGGGGCTGTGCCTCCATGCACTGCCCCCACCCCGAGGGCTCCTGCAGCCAGTGGGAAGCTACGGGGATGGTGCCTTGGGGAAGCAGCATGTGGAGGTCCACCACCCTGCCCCACTTTGGAGCTCAGGTAAGCACCGCACCCCCAAACTCCCTCCCAGAGCCTGCATCCCTCCCCTATCCTCCCTCCAGAGCCTGTAACCCCACCCCCTCCTCCTGCACCCTTGCCCCAACCCAGAGCCTGCACCCAGCACCCAAACTCCATTCCAGAGCCTGAACCCCAGACCCCTCCTCCCCCACCCAAACTCTCTCCAAGAGCCCAACCTATCACCTCTTCTGCACCCAAACTCTCTCCCAGAGCCTGCACTCTAATCCCCTACCCCAGACCTCCCCCACCCAGAGCCGTTGGGCAGCATGAGTGACATTATTGGCCTGCTGGGAGGATTTGAGGACTGGCACTGACCGTACGGTAACTTGAGTTTGAGACCCCTGCTTTAGATTCTAAAGGATTGGCAACAGTGTGATTTGTGAGTAAGATCTGACTTGTATATTGACCTGGGTCTGGGGCTTGGTCCTTTGGGATTGGGAGAACTTTTTCTTTTACTGGGTTATTGGTTTTCATAACCATTTGTCCCCATAACGAGTGGCAGTGGTAGTGATACTGGGAAACTGGAGTGTCTAAGGGAATTGCTTGTGTGACTTAATGGTCTTCTCTGTCTGGCTGGTTTGGTGTGCCTGAGAAGTGGAGAAACCCCAGCCTTTGTCTGTAACTGCCCTGCTCTAAGCAATTTGTCCTGAACTGATACTCTCAGAAGTGTCCCACCAAAGGCAGCATCGCTACACCTGGTCTGGAGCTTTACAGTTGAACTGCTATAGTAATTTCAAAAATGAAGTAATCACACTGTCAATAGTCGTGGAGTTTCTTGATAGATTTGCAAGGCAATTTGAAATTCCAGAGCTATTCTTGGAGTGAAGCAATTACTTCAGAAGACCAAAGAAGCCTGCCCCCATTACACAAAGTGTTTTTCTCTACAAAGTCCCCTTTTGTATCTTCCCCATATTTGAAGTGAACCTTTAAAATGTTCGCAATTTCAAAAAGCTGTGAAATATCCAATTTTGCAGGTTGCACGCGAACCTTGGAGCATCTGACATACAAAATCACAATCAACTTCAAGTGGGGAATAAACATGTATTGAGCCATTTCTCAATTACTGTATCACAAGATATTTTGAAAGGAGAGATTGGCTGAGACTTAAGAAAATAACTTCTCCAGCTAACTCTTACTGTGCCATTAACATAGAGTTGGCCTAGGCTTTGTCAAAGTCATTCATGTGGTGTCTCATCCAGCTCCCTTACATCAAGCCACCTTTGAAGCTAATTTGTGCTGTGTGCACTTTGGCCATCATTGAGAATCTGACCCATAATGCCCAGCAAGTAGATCTTGTGATGCCTTTGTCTGTCACATGAAAACTCTCTACTCTCTGTCTTTCCCCTGGGTAGGTACTTATAGACAGTGGTCAAACTATCTCTTTGGTCTTCTGAAGTCATTGCTTCACTCTAGGCATAGATTTAGAATATCAAATTGCCTTGCAATATCTATAAAGAAATTCCACTACTACTGACATTGTGATTACTTCATTTTTGAAAATAGTATAGCGAATCAACAGACTTGCTTCTCTTGGAGAGCTATTCACACTTTGGGGATGGTGCAAGCAACTACAATGGGATTCATATTCTAATACCAGTTAGCTCTGCACCCAGGTGAATCATTCCCACTAAGGATGGAAGATCCATTTTGTCCAATGTCTCTGTTCATTATACTCTACAGAACTCTTAGATTTGTATCTGTAATGTTAAAGATTTAAATGATTTTCAAAAACACCTAAGGGAAGTAGGCACATTTGTCCTATGGAAACTCAATGGGATATATATATATATATATATATGGCCTTCCTTGGGCCACAAAATCCCAGTTCATAGCTGTTGGCATCTGGTTGTGCACTAATTGTAGAAAATGTGCAAAATGCCGGGCATAATCTTAGTTTAATGCTATAATCACACTACTGGTTATATGAGACCCTTAAATTTAATAACAGGAAAATCTATACAACAAGTCACTAACTAACTATCCCTAAAGGCTAATGTTGGAGTTTCTTGTCCCCTTGATGTTTGTGGAGAATTTATTTTACGTGTATAATTCCCATTAACCCTAAAGTAAGCTCCTTTCACTAGGAAATCTTAATGTCAAGGGTTTATTTTTGCCATGAAAGTTAAAACAATTAACTCATTCATGGGAGAGGAATTTTAATTGAGATCACTGCAGTTGGGAAAACAAGTATGTTATTCATAAGCAGAATAATTCCCTCTCCCAGCCCTTTCCTCTAAACATTTGGTCATAAAAGGATTCATTTTAGACCATCTGTAGCAACAGCAGATGTAAACATTGCTTTAAAGCTTAATATTCTGGGAGCCAGTGGAGATGGGTGTGATCCAGCAAGATTTATCTTGTCCTGTCATTTCAAATGTACCTTATGCACTCTACAGAATCATTCCTTGAAGGTACCAGCAGGAGTCCCTGCCATCTTAAATCTGATTTTCTTTTTAAGCCAGTCTTGTTTGTTTTAGACAGGTTGCTTCATACTCTGTTCAAAAATGAAATGTTTTCTTTGTGCATGGACTTTGACAGAAATGAAGAAAAATCTCATCCATTTTCCTCAGTTGTCCTTACCTCATACAAAGGAAAACATTCACAGCTGTCTCTGGTGTCCTGCAGTGCAATAATTCTTCTCCAGATGTAGACTAATACCTGAAAACCTGCTGACATGGCCACTTGCCTCCAATGATGCTGTAACTTCTGGACACTAAGAGCACAAGATTGATTTGTGTCATTTTTCCATTAAGTCCAATATCCCTTTAAACAAGCTCAAAGCATATTGCTTTTCAGAATGAAGAAAAATACTCTACAGAACTCTTAGATTTTTATCTGTAATGTTAAAGATTTAAATGATTTTCAAAAACACCTAAGGGAATTAGGCACATTTGTCCTATGGAAACTCAATGGGATTTATACTCATTTGACAACTCACATGCCCTTAGATTTTTATTAATAATTCCAAGAACTCCACAAAATATGGAAAGTTATTTTATCTCTATTTATACCAAGCTGCTCATTCTGCATAAACATGAATTACCGCAATAAAGTGATACATTTATTGATGCAAATATAAAGATGAATGTGAGTTGGTGTGAATTTTAGCTGCAGTACAAAGTCATTTTTCAGGAGTCAGCAAGGGACTAAAAAGAAGCCTTCTCCCTTCAGAAAGCGAAGGTAAAACAAATGTAAAATTAGATCTGATAATTAATGGACCTGTGCAAAATACTTGTGACAAATCCCATGAAACTTCTCTGCTTTAGTATTTAGTTACAAAGAAAGACAAGACGTTTGTAAGACGATTGGCGGTTCCGGATTCTTTCCTTGAACTAGCAACAATTTATGATTTAGGGTAGAAAATACGTGAAACTCCGTGGTTTTTCATGGTGTCAACTCTAAACCATATACAACTTGGTGGTTTCAGCTTCAGTGAACAAATGAAACTTAGATACTGTGAACCTATGTGAACTGAAAAAAGGTAAGCAAGATATCTGAGATATAAAGCTACAAAGATTTTGTACATTTGTACCAGAGACACAAAAGAGACAAAAGTTTTGGTGGTGGGAGGGGAGGAGGAAGAAAAGATCCTTTTGAACAAAAAAGAATCACATGGCAACCAGTTTCTATTGTGTGTTTGAAAAGAGAGAACCCAGGGTTTGCCATGCCAGCTCAGACAATCAAATCCAATATTCTATCACTGGCAGTGGCCAACACCTGGCTAATTATGCAAAGTTGTACAGGAGCGATAAAATTCCATCAAGGGCTTAAACCAAGCCCTAATGGAGAAAAGTAGGACATACCTACAATCTAATAACTCAGGCCTAACTCTTCCAGCAGCAGTTGGAAGATTTCACCATAAATCCAGGAGTTAAAATCAGTTATGTGTTAGAAGAAAGGATTCTACAGGTTAAACACCATGCATTGAAATCAATGGAAATTACACCCAAGCAAGGGCAGAATTAGACTCCAAGCATTCATTAGATTTTGTTAAATTGAAGCATGTCGCCGTTATCCTCATGGTCAAAATTTTATTCCTGCCTGCATATATAACATATTATCCTATTATAGATTGACCTCACTCATATAATTGGCAAAAGGGTATTCCATTAAAAGTAAAAGCTTTTTTATTTCATTTTCTCGCTATGGTTCTTTTTTGATAGTCCATCCTCTTAGTGACCAAGCATATAGTAGGTTCACTAGCTTTCCATACACCTCTTTACGTCTTGGCTGTGTTGCACAGGAGTCAATTTCCTCGTATTTTTTTACTCAGAGAGGCAACCAGATTCTTGTTGTCCAAATTGCTCATCATCTTAGATTGCAAATGGTTTGGAGCAGGGATAGTATCTTTCTGTGTGTATTGACAGCTCCTCATGCCATCACAATATAAGTAATACCAGCAATGCTGGAGTTCTTGGAGTACAGATGTTTGAAGCCTTAAAAGTATACATTATTGCAATAGGCCAGTGAAAGTTACTTATTATTTGCAATAGGTAATTGCCTATCCAGTTTTGAGGCAGATATGGCATGGTCTTTACTGCCGCTATTAAGTGGCTCTGGATCCACTTTTGTGTCTGTTTTGCTTATCCACATTTAGCTATCACCAGCAGAGGGCATTTTAAAAAAAAGGCATAAAAGTGCATCCATTAGAGGTCAAAAGATGAACTCACTGTTTACTATTTCAGGACTTGTTAATTCACAACCTTTTGTAAAGCTTAAAATTAATATAATGCATTCATCTCCTCTAAACGTTCATGTACTATCTGTGCATGATAAAGTATGTTTTGCCCTGAGTTAAATTTTCTGTAGTTTCATTTTAATGTATTTATTTGTTGATAAATTCAAGTATTTTGCAAAGGGTCTCGTAGTCATCAGTGAAACTTAATATGGCCTTACTGTATATAAAAGTCATGTATAATAGACAAGTGGAAGCTTTGAGTTGTGAAAGCTGTGTCTCTGAAAACAAAATTTCAGCAATGGACTTTAAGTGCGAGGAAGACAATTAGGGTATCATTGACCCCAAAGGGGTGGAGAAGAATTTATTAAAAGTTCTGCAAAGAGCCAGGATCTCTCTGGTGCCTCTTCTGCATATCAAATGTGAGTAGACAGTGCTCAAAGGATTGAACATAGGACACAGAGCCTTTCATCTCTAGGTCATGGGTTAATATCTGGCCTAGTGTTTGAAATTCATTACTATCTGATAATCACTGAGTAGCCTATGTGACAAAATGAGTTAGTCTCAGTCCAGTTCCCAGTGAGCAGCTGCCCACACCACATAAACCACTACCACAATTAGCACTAACTCACATCATGTGTTGGCAGTCTTAGCAGAGTGGCCAAATACTGAAAAGGTCTGGAGATGGAACTACTGTTTCAGTCCTACAGGTTCCTCCAGGTCAGAGTTGGCAGGAGAATAAAATAATAATACTAAGCACATGAGGAAATTTGCTTTGTTGCTCATAGCAGAACTGTCAACAGAACAGAACTTGATTTTTCAGCACTGGCAGTGTGGTGCATTTCACAAGCACTATAAAAATTTATCTTTTCAAACTTGAAAAAATGTCTTGGCCCCTTAGCATTGAGGAATCTAAATCTCAATATCTGAGAATTTCCCTGGTGTGGAGGAGTCCTCACCTGGCACAGAAATGGTATAGTTAACCTGGAGGCTGCTCCTTCATTTTCAGCCTTAGTGTAGGGTGTATGCCAGGGCAGGAGGAAATATTAAAATGTCCCCATGCTCTGGCCATTTTCAGCAGATAGACAGCAATTTGGGGACCATTACTGGTTGATGTAGTTTAGAGCATCCCACAGACTGCTCTAAACTGTGTTATGAGCAGCACAGAGCCAGCAACCAGCTTCTTTGAGCTCTGCTGCCACTATAGCCAGTGGAGACTGGGTAAGGCAGATGTGTTTAGATCATGTACTTCTAATGAGTACCAACAGATGCAAATTACTGAATGGAAAAGTTCATGAAAGTAAATTCATATCTACTGCTGCCAATCACATTTGGAACCCAGTGTTTTTAAAATATTTTTTTTTTTTGGCCACTAAAGGAAAAAAGGGGGGTAATGAGTATTATGGACATGAAGATAGGTTTTTAGAAGCTTTAATTCAATTTTTTTCTAGACTTTTTTTGGGAATCCATATTTTGTTTTGGATTTTATTAAAAAAAAAATGTCAATTGGAAATTAAGTTTAACGACTGTATGTATTGCTATGAGCTGGATAAAACCTCATTGAGATTGGTAGGCATGAATTCACCCTTCAATTAACATAACTGTAAACATAAGCCCCCACCTAAGACAAAGTGTGTGACATACACCCCGGGAGCTTTTGTTTGGGGTAGGTATGTACGTGTGGAAAGAGAGAACACACACAAACTGACATTAGACAAAAGCAGAGGCAGCCTGAAGAAGCAGCAAAAATAATGTGTGACTGACTCAAGAAGAAACTTGGGGAGAGGCTCGTGGATCAGAGGTCCAGGCCGAAAAGAAAGAGCACTCTTGGTGCTGTGAGTAAAGGAAGCTGTTTCCTGCTATTTGATTCCTCCTGTGTTCAGAGACACAGGACTTTGTATATTTTCTGTAAATAAACACAATTGTATCAAAGAAATACCCGACTATTGCCCCAACTGGAACACCCACAGGGCCCCAAACGTTCACTAGTCACTGGGCTCAATAAGAGCCAACAGTGCCATGAGAGGCCAGATTGAGGATTTTCCAAGACAAATAGAAGATTGTGCCACATTACTCCTATTCAGTTAATTGAGTGTTGTGTAGCTAAACCTCTTGGGATATGTCTACACTGCAGTAAAAGACCTATGGCATGGCTGCAACTGGCCCGATTTATCTGGCTTGGGCTTCAGGGCTAAAAATTGCAGGGTAGATGTTCAGATTCGGGCTGGGGCCTGATCTCTGAACCCCACAAAGGGGGTGGGTCTTAGAGTTTGGGGTCAAGCCCGAGCCTGGATGTCTACACTACAATTTTTAGTCCCAAAGTCCGCAAGTCTGAGTTAATTGACCCAGTCTCTGAGACACCGTGCCATGAGTTTTTTATCGGATTACAGACATAGCCTTGTGTACTTTGAGAATCTCAACTCCATGTCCTTTTCTTGTCTCACATATGGTACTTTACCCTGTTCAGTTTGACAGTCTGCCACTGCTGCTTTAAAGGCCTCTACAATTTTCTCTCCACGCTTTCCAACTTTACATCTAATCTGATTGTACCTCTTAGTGTGTGTATGTGTGAAACAAACATACTAACCCGATAATGGCCTTGTTAAAGCTTTTATAACACTTGGAGAATTTACACTTGGATTTCATCCAGGAATGAAATGTCTGAATGAAACTGAACTTAAATGTCATCCATTGCAACATATTTTTTCCTCCTGGCTGATTTTTTTTAAAGTTAAAATGATACATTGTGTTTCAAGAAATGATGACTTGAGACTAGATGAACTGGAGTCTGAGGCAGGATTTTGGGCTGAGATATTAAATACTATGTGTGCATGTGTACGTAGGCATATAATGTGTATACATCAATGTATATTTCTTCTGGAGAATTACATGTTATATATCTTTAATTTTCTTCATTGGCCCATGTTTCCCTAGAGGGTAGAACTAACCAATCTCCTGTAAGATTAAAAACTTTATTCATTATTACCAAATGTTATTCTTGCCAACCCCAACTCCCTGTGTTTTCCATCTGCTCTTGGTGAAGCGAGTGCAACCATTTTGTGTGTGCAGATTTTGCTACACTCCTCAATGCCTCTGTCACATCGAGATGAGACAATTCTTATCGGTGGGCTATGGCCAATCAGAGACCTAAGCAGATGCCATCTTCCGTGCCATTTATTAACTGGGGCTCACACTTACTGCAGATAACATCAGTTCTTCAGGGGCTGCCCGGGCTGCCTTTCCGTGTGGAATTCAAGTTGCTAATATTGATGTCTAAAGCTCGTAAGGATTCGAGACCATGCCATATTACTGCAGTTGTGATCAGCAGAGGCACTTCAGCTGGAGCTCTCTCTATATAAAACAGAGAGGGTTGTCTACTGGATAATCTTTCTAAAGACCCCTCAATTCAGAAATGAATTTTCCTCTTTGGTCTACCAGTTCTCAGATCTAGTAATGTTCAGGGATGCTGCAGACCCCACCTGAAGGGAGGTGGGCAGAAGGGATTGTTGTGAACTGCTAGATGCCTCATATTGGTGACTTTATGCTATAGGGGGCATTCATGTTTATGATAACTATTAAACAGTATTTCTTTTTATGTGGGAAGAGTAGGTTGCTCTCTTCTCTGGTCTCAACCAAGTCGGGGGTGGACGGGCCAGCTAGAGCACAGGACAGCCACTTTTTAATGAAGTGAAATAAATTAAAACAGAAAAAAATACATTCATAATGCCTGACACAGCTAATGGGGTCAATCCTGAATTCAGGCCATTCATCTTTTCAAGAGTAGATTCCTCTTTTGATCCATCATTTGGCAAGTCTCGTAGGCAAGGTCTTAGTTACCCTCCCCTCAATTTACAGATGAAATTAAGACAATAGAGTCATATGAATATTTTTTTCATTCTTATTGTGCCTTTCTTCCCTAAGATCAAAGGGCTTTCCAACCAGGACCTCAATTGTCTCTTTAGGGAAAAGCCCTTCATTGGGGGCAGAGAGGAACAGCACCACCCAAGGGGAGACCTGCAGAGAAGGAGAATGTCTGTCTGCCAAAGGTCCCCAGCATGCAAAGGAGTCAAACCTGCTGAAGCATGTCTTTATGGGGTGCAACATGCTCCCCATCATGTCCTGGTCCTTCCCATGTACTGATATGGTGATCGGAGAGAATCCAAGGTGCTGTTGACACCCTGTTGGGGCACTGTACCTTCAGAGGACACAGAGCATGGAGCCCTGCCATCTTGGTACCCTCTCTAAACAGCATGCATCCACATAAGGGCAGGCAGAGGTGTTTTTTTTTACCTACCACTGACATGCAGCCACTTCTGAAATTCAGCCAGATTGCTAACTTGCAAACAACACACAGCACAACCATGAGGTCAACTGAACATAGTGCATATTTTTCCGCAATATAAGACTGCGCTCACTGCTGCCATATGCCTAAAGCATATGGTGGCTTGTGATACACGTGACAATTCACCACTTCATCAGTCCTGGACCTAAGTTAGTGGAAAGACTCTGGCTGACTTCCCTGGGCTGTGGATCAGGCCCTAAGTAAGTTGAACCACTCACTGTAATATTGCAGAAAGTATCTTATTTGCTACCATGACGGACATGGTGATATGATTAGACAAATACTATTTCCCAGTTCATGCAGTTTCAGGCTAGCTTCTGAAATCTCTCACTTCTTGATCTAGCCGGAGGTGTGCCTGGGCAAAGGAAGCAGCCAGCACAGGCGAAGGAAAAATGTCCAGACTTAAATATGAACAAGCTGCTTTGGAGTTGTTAATGTCTTTCCCCCTATTACATTGATTTATCTGCCAGCGTTTCATGTTTTACTTGGATAAGTACTACCAAATGGGGAAGAAGCTGAGATGCCCCATATGCCTTCTGATAAACTCTGAACATTTGGAAGTGATTGAAATGGAGGGAAGGTGGGGGCTCTCTATGGGTCTTTAGTGATACAATCTGGTTTATATTACAATGGAATTTATGAGATCCAGAATATACTTCACTAACAACCATTGGTTGCCTTAAGAAATGTATGATCTTTCATATTGTTTTACATATAGAAGGATGTACATATTGACAACCCTGTGGGATCTGAACTTGTTGAGGGAAGCCAGTGGGTTATAAGAGTATGAGACATTGTTCATATCTTGGGTGCGTCTTCGTTAGTCAACTTCCTGGTCATCAGAATCTATGCAGACATACTGGGATCCTGCACTGCAAGTGAGTGGGCAGCTGGTATTCCATTTCCAGTTTCTCATGTTCAGTCCCATCAGTCTGTAGGACCATCAGGCCAAACATAATTGAATTTCCTGACTTCCTTCCTTACTGAACTCTTGGAAAGTTTGCTTCTTGGTTCCTCATTCTGGATTCTTGCTCCATTTATGGGAGGTGGGTCATTATAAGCTACGTAGATAAACTTGGGTGGCTAGGGAGTGGGCAGTGTAGGCAAGCCAGTGGACAGCAGTGGAGATTTTCATGGCTATGCCATGGGGGAGGACTCCTTCATACGTGAAGAGGCAAATGGGATGGTAATCCCAAGCATTACTTGGCATAAGACACTGAAAAGCTGAGAGACTGCCTTGGTGTTGGCGAAAGGTGTCAAAGTAACATTCCAGGACATTTAAGGCATTCCGTTTTTTTACCAAATAGTTACAGAATAAGGAGAAAGAGTGCAAAATTCCCCATATTAATCTTTCCAGTTTTCCTCAACCTTGACCTGTCCTGAGAGAAAGGGAGTAAGAGTTTCTAGGCCCATTCATTTCTTGGTGTCTCCAATGAAATTGCCAACAATGGTGCTAACTGTTGTGAAGGTGGAGATACCTATCCACTAAGTCCAAGACCACCATCTTACTGTCCATAGGCCATTAAATGTAGTAACAGCATTCATTTATTTCTAACCCGGGCCACATTGAAACCAGAAGTCAGGAAAGGTAATGAACCACTGGAACAATTTACCAAAGTTGTGGTGGGAAATAGAGATGCTGTAGTTCAAAGAGGCATTATTTGGGGCAAGTTCTCTGCCCTGTGCTCTACAGGAGGTCAGACTAAATAGTCACAGTGGTCCCTTCTGGCCTTGGAATCTATGAATCAGGGAAAACCAAATTTTAAGCTTAGAGAAGCCTTCCTCCTATATCGTTCTGAAAGAAAACATGAATTGTCCAGGTACAGTGCTTAGTTGCCCAAGGATTTCCACAAGATCCTGCTTTGCTATTTATGGGCCCGATCGAGGAAGGTGCTGAGCATCCAGCTCTTGCTGATGTACAGCAGCAGCCAAGGTCACTCAGCAGAGACTAGATTCTGCCTCCCATGGGGTAGGAATTTCTATACTACCAGAAATAGCTTCCAAGGAAATGGCCAACGGAAAAGCCCACAGACTGAGTGACCTTTCTGCACTTTACAAATCACATATGGGCCTGTTCTTTTATTTTAATTTCCTTCCAATGAATGGCATAGCAGATTAGTGCCCATAGGGTGGCTAGTACTGTGAGGGCGCGCACACAGTACTTGCCAAAAGTTTGCTTTGAGAAAACAAATGCAGCCCAGCTTTGCAGCTGATGTCCTCCTGCTGCAAGACATGGCATGCTTGCTGTCCCGGTGTTATATCATCACTGATGGACCGTTTCCTAAAGGAATCGGTGCCACTGAAACAGCATTTGGATAACATGCAAGCTACTGTTCTTGGAGATTCTTTGGAGGCCTGTCACTTGCAGGCCTCCAAAGCAGGACCTAGAAGATCTGAGGGAGAAAAACGTCTCCAGCTTAAACAGGAATTGTTGATATTGTATGTACAAAACTGTTGCTGCTAGGCATAGTTTTGAATTGCATCATTCAATGCCTGGTCACCAGGTCAAAGGTACAGCCCTCAAAATACTCATCCTACTTTAGAGACTACAATTTGCCAAAGGCCTGTCTCAGTTCTCTGAAACAGTCCAGCTATTCTCTACTACTGTGTAAAATCAGGTTATTCAAGGAAGAAACAAAGCGTAGCTTAGGAAATCTGTTTGTGGCCATTTTTCTGTGAGCCCGTGTGGCCAAAGGCAACTAAATCTGTGACCAAAAGGTATGAGGACTGTGAAGCAGAGGGTGGTGATGCTGAACTTCCATGAACATCTGGCCATTAATCTCAGCTTTTGGGACTTCCGCAATGCTGGCAAGCAGAGCTCCAGCTGGCCTGGGGACTGCTGCTTTACCATGAGCAGGTAAATAGGCCAGATGGTCTCTAATTTTACTACTGTTTCTAGTATGGATTATGAGCCCTGATCCCCAGCGAGCAATATGTCTTCCAAACTCCGAACATTTTTATTCACCTTTTGACCACACAGAAACAATGTAATTATTAAAGGAGCAGCATAACAACTGGAGTGGCAGCCAAAAGGAAAGTTTGATAAGTAAAGGAAAAGCAGCAAAGATCAGCTTGCTTTTCTGTCCTCAGTGCAAGACATAGACATCCATTTCAGACAGCTGCAGTTGCATTCATTTTTGCTATAAATCTAAAAACTCTGTCCTCCTCTCCCCAGTGAAGCTGCTCTTTTGCTCCTTTTAGTTCTTTGCCCCCGCCACACCAAAAAACCTGAAAACTTCCCATAACTTTTGTATTGCACAAAGTGAATGAGGAGGTCAAGGATCTGCTGCAATGAGTTCCTGGAGGGAGAAATCTTACTCTGGTTACATGTAGCATTCAGATCATAACAAGGTGGGGGAGTGTCAGGGGGAGCTCAGGTTGCCATCTTGTCAGAAAATCTTTGGGTCGTTATTTATGTATTTGTATTGGAGTAGCACGCAGAACAGGTCTGAACTGTACTAAGTGCTATACAAACTTGTGAACGTGGAACTCTTACTCATATCAGTGATCGCTTACTCACAGGAGTTGTCCCAACAAAATCAGGGTGGTGCAATCAGGCTATTGGGGAATACCATACTACGCATCATCCTCTGTTCCTAGGATGTAAAAATCAGCAAAATCACCATTTTAAAGAAATCGTGGTCTTGTAAATGTTACTGTTACTGTCTTGGTTTCTCAGTGAAGGAGAAGAGAGAGAACGGAGGATGCTGCAGTTTACAGTAAAGCAGGGGGTCAGAGAAAGTCATCTAGTATGCTAGTTAGGGCATGGCAGAAAAAAATATGGTATCCGCTTCATTGGGGAAGGAAGGAGGTGGGGGTCAGTGGCATGAATGTCGATTATCATGGGCAGCAGGTGAACCGGCAGTTGCAGGAAGCTAGTCCCATCCCCTTCCACTTGAGGCCTTTCCTCCTCTTCCCGAGGCCCCACCCCTCCTCCCTTTCTGCCCCCTCCCCGACTGGAGCTCAGAGTGGCAGAGACCCAGAACTTGTGGCAGGTGGTGTGGCTGCAGTGCCCCAACCCCAGTCCCGGAGCACCAGGCGGGCGGCAGTAGCACAGCACCCCTGGCCAGCGCACCGGCAGGCACCAGCCTTATCTTCCCCAAGTCCCGGCAGCAGGCCATCCAGCCCCAGCCCAGCCCAGCCTGGGCCATGAAAGAGCAGGAACTCACAGACACTCCTGGGGATGGAGCATGGGCAGGGCCACATCAGGGCCTCCCCCAGCCAATGATACCCGCCGCCCATGGCTATTATGGAGTGCAATTAATGTGTAGGGGTTTTATTTGTCATTGTTTGGAGACATACCAAAAATGTTGGGATGGACAAAAGAGAAGGGAAAAGGAGAAAACCAGTCCTAATCATCCATCAGACTGCAAGTTCCCTCTCATGCTTCCCTCTTCAGGGGGAACAACTGTCAGGCAACAGGATTGATTCCCAAAGGCTGGAAAAGTCTGAATGTTATCCAAATGATGAGTGGAAGAGCAAGTGCAGCGGCCTCCCCCTCCCCACGTTCTAAAGCCTCTGTGACTAAAATGGAGCATCTATTCCTGCAGAAACGACAGTCATGCAGCTCACGTGAGGATGATCGAGTCCCAGAGTCCCTAATTTAGTCTACTCCTAATCGTACCAAAGGCAATGAGAGTTGTGGCTGAGTCCTGTGGACACAGGATTGAGTCCTTAGCTTCCTCTGTATTCATAACAGAGGAAGCAGTAGCAGCTGGCACTAACAAATTTAAAGTCTCGGGCACTGCCAAAATAACAACAGCGACAGCATCTCTCTTAGCTGTTTCTATAGCATTGGTTATGCAGTGACAGAAAGCACAAATTGGGTCTGGTGTCAGTGCCAAGGGCCAGCCCCGTGGTTGGGCAAGGGCTGCTTCCAGGGACGGCATCATGCTCCACCTTCGAAACCTATGTGCCACCTCCTGCAACTTGGCCAACAATGAAGCATTGGAGCGTTTCTAAGGAATCCCCACAGAGGAGACAGCCCCAGCAGCAGCCAGGCCATGCTGACACTGCTGCAAAAAACAGGCCATTAAATCTCTGATATATGAAGTTTCAGCAACATGCCAGAGCAGAAATGGACCCATGTCAGCCCTATCTCTTCTATAGCCGTGAAGGCTGCAAAGAAACATGTGGGTTTAAACAGATGGAGCTGAATACGCCAGGCAGTGGGCAGAACAATGGAATCTGAAATTTGACTTGGGTAAAGGGAAAGTGAAGCTCATTGCTAAAAATAGTCTGAACTTTTACATGCTACTGGGCTAAGAACTTACATGATTCTCTGTGGGGAAAAGGCTTAAGAGGCATCACAACTAGTTGAATAAAGATATCTGCCCTGTGTGCAGCAGCATTTGAAAAAGCAAATCCGTTGCTTTAAACAAGGGATTCAAAAGCAATTGTAGTGTATTGGTCTCCACCTAGCTAGTTTGTTTCTAACTGTATTTGTTTTCTTTGGGAATCTTTTAAAATACGAGTGTTTATGACCATTTCCAGAGCAAATAGACATAGTAGAAGATCATGAGAAACAGTACATTTAAGGCTGTTGCTATCTGACAATCTAAAAGAGATTCTGGCTTCAAGGATGCTGTGAGGCAATCTTCCCCATCCTGGATTTATTTTACCTTATAGGAAAGAGTAGTAAGTATACACTATGCTTATGTATCCCTGGTTGTGTGCAATAATATTGGATGTAATCTCAAGTCATTGTTTGTCTGTATGCAATATTCATGGGAATGCAGATTGCTCTTTTGCTAGCCAGCAAACATTCTTTGCTTTCTTGAGTGTCCCTGAGTTATGTTAACAAACGCCTTAACATCTGATAGGAAAAACATTGGGAAGGGTCATTATAAACAGATCCCGCACCTCTAAGAAGATCTTTGTCTGTGGGAGTTTGCATTTTCACTGTTTGCGGAAGTAATGGACCTGATCCACAGATGATGTAAAAGAGTATTGCTCCACTGAAGTAAGTGCATTTGTACCCATTCACATCAGTACATGATCTGTTCCATTGTACCAGCAATGTCCCACACAGGTAAGTTACAGCTGCCCTTAATGCCCAGAAAGATTATGGTGACTTTATTTCTCTAACTTCATATACAATGTGTTAACTTTCTTCTCTCTCTTTGTTTGTCTCTCTTAAAACAAAGATATGCTCAGTGACTTCTAGAAAGCCTTACTACTTAATTTGTTGCCTTCTCTGATAACTGGGGTTCCCTCTAACGAGCAATAGATGGCAACTAGCAGGGCCATGGATTGAATACTGATCATGGAAATTATTTTCATCTTTGGCATTGTGGTGGTCTGGTGGATGTGGCCCCTGATAGATGGATGCCAGTAAACTGGAGAGGCAATGCAGCAGAATTCTATTCATCATTTAATTTAGTTTTCACTGGATTGTGACTCAGGAGATCTGGCATGAACAATAATCACCAACCTAGCATTTGATTCAGTTGATTAATGCGGAGCCCTGCCACCCCTGGGCATTCTTCCCATCTGTCACTGTGACCAGGAGCCCTAACTCTTTCCCATGCACCTATGCAAGGGGAGAGGAAGGAGAAGAGTTATTTCTATGATTGGGTCATATAGTGCCATGAACTGTATCTTGTCTATAATGCTCAAGATGCCAAATTCTGCCCTCTGTGACATTGAGTACAGCTCCCATCAGTGGCACAGAGTTTAACTTCAGCTTTATGTAGGGGGGAAAGGCTGGTTCTTTAAGGTGTGGGATTCTGGGTAATTTCATGGATATAAAGAGTGGGCTTTGTGGTAGTGGTTCAGAGGAGTATTTCCCGTTTGAACTGTGTCTGTACTCGAGGCACAAGGAATGTGGAAGCAGCACTACTTAGTAGCAAGCCCTATGCAAAAGGGAATGCAATTCTATATCAGCGGGTAACTTCTTAGACTCTTTTGTTGTTTCATATGTTTATTTTAGCTTCTTAGGCATAAAAAATAATTACTAGTCACTACAATACATATCCTGGTGTTAGTAACTCCTCACTAAGCCTTTTCAAACTCTGACAATATTATAATGACATTATAATGAGTGGATGAATAATGAATGAATACTTATTATTTCAGTTCCTGAATCTAGCACTGGTTATAGAAAGATCCCAGGCAGGGAAGGTTAGTCTGGAAAGGAAAAGCATTAAGAGAAGATTTCTTTGTGGTACAGTGTTCAAAACGTGGCTAATATTGGATAATGCAGTTCTTCCTTAATTTTTCACTGTTCTGTCATGCTGTAATCTGTTTCTCCTACAGTTAAGATTTCCTGGTGGTGGTTAATAAAAGCAATGTATGCAAGAAATGCTGCCCTCTTCACTTGAACTTTAATAACTTGGAAAGAGCTGAAAATAAAAATATTCAGTTTAAAGCTGCAGATTTTCAGAGCAAAATACTTTACTTTGAAATACACCAGATTCTCAGCAGATTATCATAAAATCCCCTGGATAGTTTCCAGTGTCTCTGGAAAAGATCAAATCTTAATTCCATGAAGTCAAATCAGGACACAATCCTATCCCCATTTTTCCCATTCCTTGCTTTTCAAGTATTTCTCAGTTTACTTTACAGCCTCAGTTTATCTGTGTTGAAAATGTTCCTTTTATCCCATTCCTCGAGTTCTTGGGTCTTCCTCCTGTTCTTCAGTTCCTGAATTTCCTAGAGGCCATTTACCACGGATGATTATTGTGATTGTATAGTGCTACTAAGAGTATGCTTAGTACCTTACAATACAGATTAAAGATAATCAATGTCTTTTCTTGACAGACTTACCAGAAAGGTAATAAGACAGTAAGGAGGAGTAGGGGCATGATGCTCAGGACAACCACCAATGAGGCTATAAGGTTACCTGGTAAAAATGAACTATAGACAAAGGGATTTGGCCAGTAAGAAGTTGCTAGAGACCTTGATGAATGAAATTTTCAAGGAATGCAGCTTCAATAGAATGAAAGCTTGATACTTTTCTTGTCTGGAAATCCAATGTTCTTCTTTATTATTGCTAATGCTAACTATGAAGATTTGGGGCTTTTCGCTGGTTCTGTATTAAAACCAATACTGAATCAGTTTTAGGGTTGGATTGCATAACTAATATTTAGTGCAGTGGTTCCCAAACTTGTTCATCTGCTTGTGCAGGGAAAGCCCCTGCGGTTTGTTTACCTGCCACGTCCGCAGGTTCGGCTGATCATGGCTCCCAGTGGCCGTGGTTCACTGCTTCATGCCAATGGGAGCTGCTGGAAGCAGCGCAGGCCAAGGGACATACTTGCCAAGACAGAAATCAAAACCAGATAATTGCTAATAAAAACTAAACTCCATTACAAATGTTATATTTTTATTAAACCAAAGCAAATGTGTTGGTTTTGTTCTGTTTGTACAGCTCCTAGCACAATAGCATCCTGATATCAGAATAAGGCCCTAGATTCTATGTAACACAAACTAATAATAATATAACATCATCTAACAACATTGACCTATGCACATTGGCCCCAAGATGTCAGAGTTTTCATAGCAGTTTTGATACAATTTAAGCACAAGAAGACAATGCACAAAACTGATAGGGCAGTAAATTAGAAACTAATAAAAGGAAATCCTTCTTTATGCCTGTGTCGTCAAACTGTGGAATTTGTTTCTATTGAAGTTATCAAGACATATACTGTTTGTTGGACTTTAAAAGGGTCTGCTTAATTTTAGCAATATTCTAGAATATTGAATAATCTAATCTCAGGTTGTAGGATGCTTGCTGAAGGGCTCAAAGGATTTTTTTTTCTCTCCATGTACAGCATTGCCCAATTGCCTTGGTGTATTCTACAGAGGATTTGTTGTCCTCTGAAGCATCTGGCTGGAGGCAGAATTCTGGATTAGATGAACCAGCAGTCAGATCTGGTATGTTTTTATTGCCTAAAAGGGTCACTTTAGTCATTTCAATGATCTAGATATCCAGATTCTCATATATTGTTATACCAAGCAGAAAACATCCCTGGTGTATGTACTGGTTCACAAAGGCTTATGAGCACCCAAGTAGACCCCAACATTTTTTCTATGTATACCAGGAAAATGTCAGAAAAGCTGGTGGTCATGGGGACAATTTAAAAAAAAAATCACACTGTGAGGCCTCCACTATGGTGAAGTCATTTATCCCTCTCTGCTGTAATTGTATTGGAAACCTCCATAATTATTGGATCTATTCTTTGGAACCCTATGGAAATGAGTGACAAACTGAGGAAACATGAACTGCTGCAAAAGTCTTCTTCAGATATTTTGGTTCTGTTTTGAGAGTGGCACCACCTTGCTAAGCATCCAGCTTACCTGAACTGCTGACAAGTACTTGTGTCATGCTTGCTAAAGTACTTTATCCAGCACCAGTGTAAAAGCTGAAGGCCTGGGAGCTTGGTCAAATGAACTGGAGAATAAAGCTGGAATAACTGTGCATCCTTCAGTAGAATATCTCTGGACAGTGGATAAGGCAGTACTATGAGACTTGAAAACAGACCATGGCTGAGAAAATTTTAGGGTAATACAATTGAAGGGAAAATTGGCTAGAGAGCACTCAGGAGTGTATATGAACTGGATGTGTGGATGTCAACTTTCTTTCTGTGTATTTAGGTTCTTAAACACCCTTTAATGTAGAATTTGAGTGCCTATCGGTAATTTTAGCAAGGTGCTATGAAAATTAAGATGTTGAATTTTACTTTGGGTTCAGAAAGATACAAAGATTTCATTGCAATTTTATTAGTTTCTCTGCTCCTTAAAAAGGGTCCCCTCTAATACTCTTCCTTATAAGAGGAATGCTCAACAAAATGGCAGATGAAATTCATTGTTGATAAATGCAAAATAATACACATTGGAATACATAATCCCAATTATACATACAAAATGATGGGATCTAAATTAGCTGTCAAAAAAGAGCTGTTGGAGTCATTGTGGAGATTTCTCTGAAAATATCTGCTCAATGTGCAGTGGCAGTCAAAAAAGCTGATAATGTTGGGAATCTTTAGGAAAGGGCTAGAAAATAAGACAAAATATATCAGAATGCCACTATATTAAATCCATGGTACATTCACTTGTACACTGTTTGCAGTTCTGGTCACTCCATCTCAAAAAATGTATTAGAATTGGAAAAAGTACAGAGAAAGGCAACACAAATCATTAGAAAAAAGAAAAGGAGTACTTGTGGCACCTTAGAGACTAACAAATTTATTAGAGCATAAGCTTTCGTGAGCTACAGCTCACTTTATTGGATGCATGCATCCGATGAAGTGAACTGTAGCTCACGAAAGCTTATGCTCTAATAAATTTGTTAGACTCTAAGGTGCCACAAGTACTCCTTTTCTTTTTGCGAATACAGACTAACACGGCTGCTACTCTGAAACAAATCATTATGGTATAAACATATTCCATGTTAGGATATAGATATTCAGGCCTGCCTGCAAAGGCCTATACTTTAAGAATTTAGATATATGTTTATCATTTAGCTAGTAATAGAGGTATACAAGAAAGAATCTGTATAAGGCCTTCTCTCACTGTGACAGTCTGAGGCCCTGTTCTTAGGCCAATGCCTTTGGCTAAGCAGCAGAGGCAGCCATAAGCTGGAAAGCATACAGTCACTCCTCACATTCCAAACTAGTCAATATGGGGCTGTTAGCAAGGTGATCCGATCTATCGCCTCCAGAGAAAGGGAAGAGCCTAGAAGATGTAAAAGGAAATTTAGGTTGATAGTTTTCTGTCCGGTAAGAACTCGCTTATCAATAGACACAGCTGGGAAACCCTTATGTCTTTATAGATGTACTTGTGAAATCCTCACTTCTGTATTGTTTTGTCATTATAGTTCCCACTTTGCTATTTATTTGCATGGTCTCTGTCTGGTTCTGTGATTGTTTCTGTCTGCTGTATAATTAATTTTGCTGGGTGTAAACTAATTAAGGTGGTGGGATATAATTGGTTAGCTAATCATGTTACAATATGTTAGGATTGGTTAGGTAAATTTAAGTAGAATAATTGGTTAAGGTATAGCTAAGAATATTACTATATAAATTAGGGGCAAACAGGAAGTAAGTTGGGATTCAAAAATAAGGAAAAAGGAACTTGGATTTAAGCTTGCTGGAAGTTCACCCAATAAACATCGAATTGTTTGCACCTTTGGACTTCAGGTATTGTTGCTCTCTGTTCATGTGAGAAAGACCAGGGAAGTGGGAAAGTGAAGGAATAAGCTCTCTAACATTCCATATGAAGGGAGTTTAGAAAGATTCTAAGATTTTCATCTTAGAAAAGAGATGACTTGGGAAGCGGAATATAATAGAGGTCTATAAAGTCATGAACGGTGGGGAGAAAGTAAATAAAGTGTTATTTGCCCATTCACATAACACAAGAACCAAGGGTCACCCAATGACATTAGTAGGCAGCAGGTTAAAACAAACATAAGGAAGTATTTCTTCAAACAATGCACAGTCAACCTGTGGAACTCATTGCTGGCCAAAAGTATAACTTGGTTCAAAAAAGAACTAGATAAGTTCATGGAGGATAGATCCATCAATGTCTGTTCGCCAAGGTGGTCAGGGATCCAACCCATGTTCTCAGTGTCCCTAAACCTCCGACGGCCAAAGCTGGCCTGGATAATGGGATGGATTACTCGATAATTGCTCAGTTCTGTTCATTTCTTCTGAAGCATGTGGCACTAGTGATTGTCGGAAGACAAGATACTGGACTAGATGGACTATTAGTCTGACCCAATATGGCCATTCTTATGTCTTTGTGCTCCTTTCTTCTATCTTTTTCACAGGGATCTGAGCTGCAACGCACATGGCTGTCACTAAACAGTCAAACACACATGATAAAAATCCATACAAAGCCTTAAAATTGCAGAAGCCCAAATATCATCCAATCAGTCCAAAGGATCTGGTCCTGGCAAACATCATAGCCCTCATGTAGGATACCCCATAAGGTGAAATGAATCTATTCCCAATGGCCCTCGCTTGCAACGTACACATGAACAGGGGAAGAAGCTCAAAAAGACAGTCAAAGGAGAAGCTGGTGAAATAAGTGGGACAAGCACCAGGCTCTAAAGACAGCCAGTCAGACTCCAGTGGAGAATGATCCATCGCTGAGGACCCTTGACAGTGAGAACCCTGCTCTGCCGTAGTCAGGAATTTAAGGACAATGAGCAGGTGCCTCAGTTGGCTGTAGCTGTCTACCAGGGAGAAAGAATAAGAAACTTCAGAAATAAAAGGAATAATCTTCCATTTCTAGGCTGCTTGCTTTCTCAAGGCTTTTCAGTCTATTTAACATTGCAGTGTGACTCACCAAATGGCAGGTGGTTGAGTTGGCCATTAGCCATTTAAAACTAAAGTGACAATGGCCATATGACATTGGTAAGTTCCTTCCTGGTTTGCATTTGCATAATGTTTAGTGTACGAACAGGTGCTGAGTCAATAGTTTATTGCTAGTATATTCTATAAAAATAGTAGGGAGTTTGCCTGGATGGAAGTTTTTTTTCTCATTGCAATGGAAATTGCTTCCTGGGTGTTATCTTTGAAAGCCAGCACAACAGATTCTCTCTCAATAACTGTCAACATTTGGTAAACTGAACCAGACAGTGGCAAAAAAAATGGGTAACAAATACTTCCTTTCTGTACCAACTTTCTGATTCCAGCCCAGAATGCAAATGAAGCATTTTCCAGACAACATGAGGTCATGCAAAACTGCAGTGCAGGAACATCTTGTCATGCCCAGAGCCAAGGAGCTACTAAATAGAACTAAACAAAATATTTGCCTTTGATCTGCAACCCAGTCAAGCATGGCCCTAGATTCAAGGTTCAATGTGTTTGCAAAACTCCAGTCGTCCTCTTTAAAATGTTGCAAATGTGCATTATTTTGTTTTCCCAGCTGCACCCTTTAAGCCCCAGCTGGTCTCTTTCCTTGCCTCTTTCTCCGCCTACCAGCTAAAGACCACGCCTCCTGTGGAGTATTTCCCTTAGATGGGAATGAGGAACGCAGGGATGGGTGGGCACTCAACTATAAAAACCCTTTGTGAAGCTCACACTGCACAACCAAGAAGAAGTAAAGGGCTGTGTGTTCATGTTAGACAATTAATGGTTTATATGACCAAACAAAAATCGCACTGCAGAGCAAATTATGAAATATGTTATGTGATACAGCATGGCTAGAAGGTAGCAGGAGAGTGATATAAGAGAGTGATAAGTCCCAGGATGAGGAGAAGCCTTATTCCCTGTAGAGGGAAGAAAGGTTTGTATAGATTAATTAAAAGCACCTGAAGCTAGTCACCTGATAAAACCCCCCTGCTTCAATCAGCCAGGGGAAGGAGTTGGAGTAGAGAGCAGTTTGGAGAAGTGCTGTGGCTGGCTAGAAGATCAAGACCCTAGGTAAAGAGACAGCCAGCTTGTGCAGAGAGAGAGGGCAGGAAGCCCCACAAGTTGAAGAGCAGGAGAGGGAAGTAGCCATGGGGAACGAAGCACTATTTCAAGTGGTTTACCACTATCCCTAGGGCCCCTGGGTTGGGACCTGGAGTAGAGGATGGGCCCAGGTCCCTCCCTCTCCACTACCCTTCTCTGAGTTACTAGTGGGACAGTAGATACCCTAGTTCAAGGGCAGGAAACTGTGCCCTGAACCGCCCCTCCCCCCCCCCAAGAAGAGGAAGCATGGGATCCATCATAATCATACCACCAATTTGCCACAGTAATAACATTGCTGAACAGATCAAGGTGAAAAGCGCCAAATAGCTGTGTGACTGGAGAGAAAATTCTATTAGAATAATTTTTAAAGGCATTTATTTTCCTTACAATCGTAAGTTAATCACACAATATGCCTCTGACAGATATTCATGCACATGCTAAACAGCTCTTTAATTTCTCAGACTGTCAGACATACCGATAAGCCATCCCAATGAGTTCACCAACCCTCTCTGGCTGAAAAGCTAATTCCTCGACATATATTACTTACTGTTAAAAGTACCTGTGTACTAAATGAAATGCAGTTGTTCGACTAGAGCCATCTATATTATTATTATTATTATTATAGTATTATGTATTAGGCACCAACAATTGCTTGCATATTTTGGGAGGTGCAGTGAAAATATGTTTGCCATGGTATGTCTTTGTGAGCAAACAGCTGGGGAACTGCTACTGTTAGTTATTAGAGCAGCATTAAATGTGTGAATTTTGAGGCCAGGAAGATGGATGATATATGTTTGTTTAGGGTTGTTGCCATGATAATTAGGGTAGTTATTATGGACATTGGAAACACACTAGTAGTTCATGGTAACTTACTAGTTTAAGTTCTAGAAGATTTTGGGGGGTGTCAGGTTGGGGGGGTTTTGGGTGGGGGTTGTTTTAAGTTACTAACATGAGCTTCATAGATTTGCCCAGAGCCTTTTTTCTTATTTAGCTTCTTCCTCCGCACTGAAAAGGGAGTGGAGGGGAGGGGAAATCCCTCATGGAAACCGTTATCTGAAGTTATATCTGGATGAAAGCACAGAAGATGGTTATAAGATAAAGGGGGTAGGGGGCATGCTTACAACCATTGATCCAGATAAAAGAAACTAGAAATCTAAACCCATAGCACTCACCATTTACGTTTTTCAGGGTGAGGGGTGTTACCAAGATACTCCTAAAATCCAGGCTCTTCTTGCCTTTTCAATGACGCTATGTTGTACAATACATAGCCATTTTGTGTATTCCTTTGAAAACTCTTGTTTCTACAACAGACTAAAAATGCTATTCTATCTACACATAATGCTGCTTCTTTCAGAGCAAGAGAGAGGGATGTTGTATAAAGAATGCTACATATGTGGGACCCAAAAAAAAACCCCACCAAGCAAATTAAACATGTTGAAAGTAATTTATTCTGCAAAATTAAAAATCAGTGCCCAGCTATGAATGGGCTATACAAATACCATAGTGTTTCTCTATTATCCAAAGGTACAAAGAGGTTTATTTTCTTCATTTAGTTTTACTGATTATCGACCTAACAACCCCTGTTCGGTCACAATCTCGCTGTTTTCAACAGTTGTGAGTTTGCTGATGAGTCTCACAATCATTAGGCTTTTTTCTTAAAGGCCTAGCTCTCAGAAGCATGTGGTTACATTAGCATCTCAACTTACATTTACAAAAAGAAAAAGTAAATTTCTAGCCTTCATGGCTGCAGACAGAAGTTGAAAATGAGGCTTAAAATCCAGAAGGAAAATAAAAGGAATCCCCACTTCATTATTTTTTAAAATATCATTATGTTTAAACCAATCTCATATTGAATGCTCGGAGTTGGTGAATCTGTGCTGGGGTGAGCAGGGCACTTTGACCCTGGAGAAACCCCTCCTTTCAGTAGGTATCAGGTTCCATGGCTGAGGCAGGAGAGGATTGGTGCAGAGGGTCTATGGCCACTCTCAACACCATGTTCATATAATCCCAATACAATACTGGTTAGCATTAATTTATCCACTTTCTTCACCATCATCTGAATCTACCCTGAGAGGCATTGTGGGGAATTAGCCATCTGGGAAGTCACTGGCAACATACCACATGCTCTGCAGTTTATCACAGAAAAAATCACAAGAGCTAGCAACACTGCAATTCAGCATCGATCACTGCTAATAGCAGTTTTGACATTTACCCCAAAATAATTACATTACATACATATTATCTATATAATAAGATTCCACGATTGTCACTGTACAGTCTACATTGTCTGTTGAGTCAACTTGAAGCAATGGACGGCTTGAGAACATGACACAAGTGCAACCTAATGGCTCAGAAACTAGAAGGCAAAGAAAAGTCTGATGATTTTTAACCCATACTCATGATATTTTGGGGCCCGTCTGATTTTTGGATGCTGGTGGTTGCAATACTAGAAATATGTAAATAGTCCTAACCCTAGCTGCACACTGCAACAACATGGTTAATTTTCTTCTGGTTAAAATCTGCTTACTGGAGAGAACTAGTTGTCACACCATTATTTTTTCAAACCTCAGGAAACCTGAGCAAAGATCAGAGATTGTGGTGCAATTTAAATAGTCCCTTGGAGAGAGCAGCACTTTCTGATCCTTGCCTGCCTGCTGAACTTCCAGTGGATTCCCTGGTCACCAACACAGTTTAGGAGCGTTACCTGGCAACCAGCTGCAAAAATACTGCACCTGGTCTCTCTGACCAGGAAATCCCTGCACTTGCAAATCTAAACGCCTTCTGTGTACACAAACATGGCAGATAAACACCAGACTGGAGAGTACCCCTGTAGCCAATTAAACAAACAGCTGTTAGGTTTAATTTTGGGCGGTTTTGTTTTTTTTGGTTTTTGGTTTTTGCTTTGTAAACACACTGTGGAAGTACAAAGAAAGCATCTGCAAGGAGCATTCAGAACAAATAATGATTTCCACTCAGCTGTGCAGAGAAAGCCACTTCTAAAGTCCTGCCTATGACACTGGTGCCTTTAACAGATATTGGAAGGAGGAGAGTTGCAGAGCCCTATCCCATGGCCCTCCCTCAAACAGAACCTGCTTGTCTGGCACAGAACAAAGAAATATTATTGGCAAAGAAACCTGTTCATTTTAGAGCCATAACAAAAAAAAGCCCCTCCATAAAGGCTATGAGTTCGTAGGGCTGCATCTTTAAGCAAGGTTCACAGAGCCAAGTAAGCAAATAAAAGAACACACCCTTGGAATACTCCTTCAGGAAGGGGAGAGTCTTTTTCTGCCTCCTGCAGCCCCTCCTTACAAGACTGCCTTCTTTATAGGTGCTTTTGAATGCAGCTGTCCTGCCACCTTCTCCCCCAGATGTTCTCTCCCTTTGTTAGGGAATTTGGGAGAACCAATGAAGGGGTAAGGCAGGTAGGGCAATAATGAGTGACAAAGGATTCTCTGGATGTTGGAAACTGGCTGGATTGGCAGCTCTTTGGGGCAGGAAGTGCCTTCCTGTTCTCTTTGGACAGTGCCTAACACAATGGGGTCCTGGTCCATGACTGGGGCTCCTAGGTGTTGAACAGCATTTCCAGACATTCTAATACTTGTGATTCTCTTTAAAGGGTAGAATGTTATAAAGAACATTATAGTATTATGGGTTTGGATGTTAGCCGGACTCCACTGAAGTATACTTTCAACATTAACTCTTTGTTAGCAATATCCTTTGTTTGGACTTGTCATAACCTTCTGAATTATCATTGAGATTACATTGCAAGGAGATATTGTGTGAGTCATTTTTCTGGGTTTTCAGTTTCCACTAATCTCCTATTATGTAGCATCAAGCAGAAGGTTCTCTATGGGGCAGATTTTCTTCCCAACGCCTACACTTTTCTGTCACTGCAATTGTGCAAAAGTGCTGGAAACTACTAGGTCACTCCAGCTAGGCATTGCATTGGCATGGGGGAGGTACTGGGTGGCATACAACTGATGGAGCCAGCTCCTACAGCCCCACCCCTGCTGCAGTGGCTAGCGTGGAGGGTCTGACCAGACCATACTGTATTCCAGCAGTGTCCAGCCAGCAGACAGGACGGGAGCCAACTAAGCTGCAACTGGCTTGGAACGGGTATCAACAATTTGCTCGTTTTGTACACCCCTTGTTATGCCTAGTGGTACTGGCTGCAGCAGAGAATCTGGCGCTGTAAGGGCACATTGTTGCTTTGAACTTTAAAGTAACTCTAGCCCAGCTCTTAATAACTCTAGCCCAGCTCTTAAATGTCATAGACATGTTAAAAAATACATATTCATTATTTTCAGTTAATGCCTTTGGAATACAATTGGCTTTTCCCCATGAATGCACTCTCTTTTAACAATGCTGGTGGATGGTGTCATCCAACCCAAAAAATTGTCTCGTATGCTTTCCCAGTCTTCTGATTTCTCAAATCTAAACTTTCACCATCATTCTCTTGGGCACCAACTCTCCTTTGGCTCTTACTCACTGACTCATGAATACTGATGCATTTAATGAGCAGACTCCACCAAACATATAGTCCAAATAGCTCTGTCCCACATGCCCATGCTGCCCACAGGTCAAATTTCATAATGTTTTACATTAATAATTTGAATAATTATTTATAACGTCTCCATCAAGGGCTTGACATGACATCTATAGTCCACTTAACAAGGGATCTGAGAAAGTACCTTATTTTTAAGGGGAAATAAAGAACTGATTTACATTTGCAAAACTTTCTGGGAATTGGGTTTGTGCAGCACCTGATCTAAAGTCCACTAAGTCATTGGAATGGCTCCCATTGACTTCATTAGGTTTTGGATCAGGCCTGTAATTTTTGCAACTGCTATCATGTTTCAGGCTACTTTTTTGATTTCCCAGTGTCACATAACTACAGTGGTGGAGCAGTCTGAGACCGATCACCCTCTGAGGCTGTGCACAGAGGCAGTTCTCTTAGGGTATATCTCCATCCTGTCTGTAAGGTGGACTGGGGAGTTAGCCATATATGTGGCACAGTCCTAAGACTCAGAGGAGGGCTATTTGCAGGCCCAGGGATCTATGCCTGAGAAAGGGGTGGCCAGGATAGCTGGTGCACATAATTCCTTCTTGCTGCCTGTAGGGAATACATGCATACAGTAATATCCTACTTTGCATACAGTAATATGCTACATTGATGACATCTTCATCATCTGGACTCATTGAAAAGAAGCCCTTGAGGAATTCCACCATGATTTCAACAATTTCCATCCCACCATCAACCTCAGCCTGGACCAGTCCACACAAGAGATCCACTTCCTAGACACTACGGTGCTAATAAGCGATGGCCACAAAAACACCACCCTATATCAGAAAGCTACTGACCGCTATGCCTACTTACCTGCCTCCAGCTTTCATCTAGACCACACTACACGATCCATTGTCTACAGCCAAGCTCTATGATACAACCGCGTTTGCTCCAACCCCTCAGACGGAGACAAACACCTACAAGATCTCTATCATGCATTCTTACAACTACAATACCTACCTGCTAAAGGGAAGAAACAGATTGACAAAGCCAGAAGAGTACCCAGAAGTTACCTACTACAGGACAGGCCCAACAAAGAAAATAACAGAACGCCACTAGCCATCACCTTCAGCCCCCAACTAAAACCTCTCAAATGCATCATCAAGGATCTACAACCTATACTGAAGGATGATCCCTCACTCTCACAGATCCTGGGAGACAGGCCAGTCCTTGCTTATAGACAGCCCCCCAACCTGAAGCAAATACTCACCAGCAACCACACAACAAAAACACTAACCCAAGAACCTATCTTTGCAACAAAGTCAGTTGCCAACTATGTCCACATATCTATTCAGGGGACACCATCATAGGGCCTAATCACATCAGCCACACTCTCAGAGGTTCGTTCACCTGCACATCTACCAATGTGATATATGCCATCATGTGCCAGCAATGCCCCTCTGCCATGTACATTGGCCAAACTGGACAGTCTCTACGTAAAAGAATAAATGGACACAAATCAGACATCACGAATTATAACATTCAAAAACCAGTCGGAGAACACTTCAATCTCTTTGGTCACTCGATTACAGACCTAAAAGTGGCAATTCTTCAACAAAAAAAACTTCAGAAACAGACTCCAGCGAGAGACTACTGAATTGGAATTAATTTGCAAACTGGATACAATTAACTTAGGCTTGAATAAAGACTGGAGTGGATGTGTCATTACACAAAGTAAAACTATCTCCCCTTGTTTATTTCTCCTTCCCCCCCCACCACACACACACTGTTCTTGTCAACTGCTGGAAATGGCCCACCTTGATTATCACTACAAAAGGTTTCCCCCCCACCCCCCCACTCTGCTGCTGGTAATAGCTCACCTTACCTGATCACTCTTGTTACAGTCTGTATAGTAACACCCATTGTTTCATGTTCTCTGTGTATATAAAATCTCCCCACTATATATTCCAATGAAGTGAGCTGTAGCTCACGAAAGCTTATGCTCTAATAAATTTGTTAGTCTCTAAGGTGCCACAAGTCCTCCTTTTCTTTTTGCGGAGACAGACTAACCCGGCTGCTACTCTGAAACCAGTAATATAATGTCAGGGTCTATTAACTCTCTGTACCTGCTATTCCACTCTAGACTCCTAGGAACAGTTAATTCGGCAGGACTCTAGCGCTGCAGTGAGAGGCAATGAGTTCTGTAGCTGGTGCAGAGAGGCACAGAGCCTCTGGATGCATAGGTCTGTGTCTCCAGTGGATCCTTCTGAGATGTATGCAGACATCCAGGATCCATGATGTCTGGGCATAAAGTCCTCTTCCCCACTGGAAGAATTTGGATTTTTTTTTGTTTTCTTCCTATCAACTGCGCACACGCACACACACGCACACACACACAGAGGTTTTCCTGCAGTTTAGCGCTATCTGGCCCAGTGATGGGCCCATGTTATCAGATTTAGATTTTCAATTGCTCACTCAATTATAAACCACAAAGCTGCAAAAGATAAACCAAGAGATGTGTCCTACGCAAAAACAAATGTCCACATAAATCCATCAGATTCACATTAGCGTTTTTCAAAGAGGTCAGAATGCAGCCAGTTATTTATACCACCCTTATAAAGCAGTCTGAGAGAGAGTTTGGAAGATTTAGACTCAGACCACCACTGGAACACTTTCAAAATATGTAAAAATTCTAACACATTTCAGCAGCCTATATCCTCACTTCACAAATAAATCTCCTTGTCATTTTCGTCTATCTAAATTTCAATCAGGAATGTACTGTGTAAAGAAAAATTGCAATATGGGAAGGAGTGGTTAGAGCAGAGGACTGGGCCTCAGGACCAGTGGGTTGCAAAACTGTCATGATGAAGTCAGCTTTGTCCTTCAATAGCAAATTCCATCCAAGAACCTCAGAGTGCTTTACTAACCTTGATGAACTGAACTACACAACACTTCTGTGAGATATGAAAGTATTATCCCCATTTTGTAGGTGGGAAAATTGAAGCACAGACCTCTTTCTTTTTTTACCTCAGTCTCCCACCCTCCCCTACCCTGTTTGTCTGTTTTGTCTATCTGACTTGTCCTGTCTGACATTTAGCCTGTAAGTTCTCTTGGTCAGAGGCTGTCGTCTTTGTTACCTGTCTGTGTACTACAGCAGCAGGGCACTAGTCCTTGACTGCTGCTCCGACTGTAATAGACATAAAAGTCACACTTTATATTAACATTCCATTTATAAATTGTTTATAAAGGTTAATATACATTACAAGCATGTTGAAGATATGAGTAGTATCTGTTATATATGGTTATTATAAGCCAGGATTTTTAACCCTTTATAAACAATTTTATATATCACCTCTCACTATAAATATAAATATATCACTATAAAAAGGTGACTGAAATTAAAAAAGTTAAGTAAATTCCTTCGCTCACACAGAATCTGTGTCAAAGCCAGGAATGGTAAATGCAAACCTCTTCAAAATGCTTGTTTTGCCTCATTTCACGGTAAACATAAAAATGGGCCCAATTTCTTAAAAATCCCATTTGCCATTTTCCAAGTGGCAACAGGCCTGTTTCAGGAAAAAATGGAGCAAATATCCATTTGAAGCAGAATTTCAGAGTTGCATCCGTGTTAGTCTGTATCCACAAAAAGAAAAGGAGTACTTGTGGCACCTTAGAGACTAACAAATAAATTAGTTAGTCTCTAAGGTGCCACAAGTACTCCTTTTCTTTTTGCAGATACCATTTAGTGTTTAGTTAGTGGGCACATTCTGTCCCTTATTCTCTATTTCTCCACATATAAAATGGGTAAAATGCTTGCCTGATTCTTAAGGACAATGAGAGTTTTAATGCTGGTGAAAAGTTTTGAAGCTCAGATGAAAGATACAATGGACACAATCTAACACCCATTGAAATGAATGGATAAACTGGTGGTTTTAGTGGTGGTTAGGTTTAGGCCTAATGTGAGAGCAAATAAAGGGCTAGCTGAGCTGGATTGTATGTAATCAGAAAAATGGCTTTTTGTTATTGAATGTTTTCATCTTCCACAGAATTTTTGTGCCTATTCTTTCTGGTATTTTTATTGAAAAGCTAATCAAATTTCTAAATTTTGTCAGGGTGTTTGGTTTTTTGGGTTTTTTTTCCATTGCTCGACAGACCCGCTGGCCAGATCACTTTCCCACCTCAGAAAAGGCCATGGAAATATGAGCGCAGATCACGGGATGGTGACATAGAAGGATGGGACTTTAGCTACTCCATTTCTTCCTTAATACAGGCCCAACCCCAGAAATTGGGGATAACTTTCACACAGAGATTTCATGGAACTGCCACAGTTTTCATGGGGGATTATGTTGGGGAATAAACATGGGGAAATAGTTTTACTTTGTGTAATGACACATCCACTCCAGTCTTTATTCAAGCCTAAGTTAATTGTATCCAGTTTGCAAATTAATTCCAATTCAGCAGTCTCTCGTTGGAGTCTGTTTTTGAAGATTTTTTTGTTGAAGAATTTCCACTTTTAGGTCTGTAATCGAGTGACCAAAGAGATTGAAGTGTTCTCCGACTGGTTTTTGAATGTTATAATTCTTGACGTCTGATTTGTGTCCATTTAGTCTTTTACGTAGAGACTGTCCAGTTTGGCCAATGTACATGGCAGAGGGGCATTGCTGGCACATGATGGCATATATCACACTGGTAGATGTGCAGGTGAACGAGCCTCTGATAGTGTGGCTGATGTGATTAGGCCCTATGATGGTGTCTCCTGAATAGATATGTGGGCACAGTTGGCAACAGGCTTTGTTGCAAGGATAGGTTCCTGGGTTAGTGGTTTTGGTGTGTGGTCCAACAAGAGACTGCTGAATTGGCATTAATTTTCAAACTGGATACAATTAATTTAGACTTGAATAAAGACTGGGAGTGGATGGGTCATTACACAAAGTAAAACTATTTCCCCATGGTATTTCTCCCCCCGTTTTCCCCTCCCCCCACTCTTCCTCACACATTCTTGTCAACTGCTGGAAATGGCCCACCTTGATTATCACTACAAAAGGTCCACCTCCACCCCCACTCGCTCTCCTGCTGGTAATAGCTCACCTCACCTGATCACTCTCCTTACAGTGTGTATGGTAACACCCATTGTTTCATGTTCTGTGTATCCTCCCCATTGTATTTTCCACTGCATGCATCCAATGAAGTGAGCTGTAGTTCACGAAAGCTTATGCTCAAATAAATTTGTTAGTCTCTAAGGTGCCACAAGTACTCCTTTTCTTTTTGTGGATACAGACTAACATGGCTGCTACTCTGAAACCTGTCATTCTCACAGGATTAAGAGAAGTTTTTCTATAATCTGAAGACTGGTACCGATACAAATAGTTCGCAACATAATACTGAAGCATTGCCATGTTAGATTTAGTAGTCCCTTTGTGGCTGTCATTTGGTTTTGGCAATGTAACTGTTTTTAAAATAAATTGAATTTTAATGTGATTTAAAAATACCTTCAAAAGTTTGATCTGTTCTGATGTATAGAACAAGCACCATCACAAGGCATTTTATTTAAGGAGAAAGTGAGTCTTGCAAAGGCAGGTCTGCGATAAGGGACATATGACAAAATAATTTTAAAAGTTCTGTGAACATTTTCACACAAGGTCACTTATCATTTGCAAGCTGTTGAGACACAAAAGACAGGATAAGTAGTCATAACAGGTAAAGTATAAATCCACAGCCATCCGTAACATCAGGGATACATTCTCTTGGGTTAAGATTTAAAATCTTACATGAAATTCCTGGTAACTACTAGAGAAAAAATAAAGAAAAAAGCTTGATTAATATTGTCTGATATACAATGCAGACACTAAACATGAAACTTAAAATTCAGCTCCCAGCATCCTCTCTATCTTTATACATATAAGGATTTTTTGAGACAGATGACACCTTTAATATGCATAAATATGCTATGCAAGCTTTGGGATCCCCTCAGGGTCCTTTTATTATCAGGTATACTAAAACTGCGTATGTAATAGAGTGGTAAATATTGTATATTATTTTGCTTCATCAAAATAAGGTGTCTTCTTTACTTGTGAAAGCTGATGTGTTGTCTAATGACGAAGCTGTTGGGAATAAGATGTATTTTCCCCTCCAATAATTATATTCTGATGGCTGGTAGCTCTTAGACAGGCCTGAGGAAAATGAAATTGTGTTTGTAAAGCAATGTTAAGAAACTCTGACTAGGTGTGCATTTCCGGTGACAGTATACAATTGTGCCATGGTGAACAGTCCATGGTTTGTTCAATAATTAACTATAAATACCAATATATATCACATACTAAAATAAAGTGATGGTGGACTGCACGTGAACTTAGATTATAAACAAACTATGTATGTAGCTCTTTTACTGTAGATAGCTATAGCTACCTGTCCATGAAGCATCATGAAACCTGTTAAATGTTTATGTGATTTGGAATCCTTTTTCTCAGCTGAATCAGAGCTTGGGACCCTGAGTCTGTTACCAACAGGAGGGCTTTGCTGGACATTGTCATTTGCTGTGTGGGCATCAATTGGTTTGTCTTTTGAACTGAAATATACTGCATTAAATCACAAATGGTTTAGAGACACTGGTTAAGTTATAAGATAATGGTCTGTAAGTTAGCACAATAGAAATGACATGAAAACTACTTTTAAGGTGGGGGAGGAGATACAAACTAGAACGGGTGTGTAATCAAGGGGAAAAGGAAGACATCTTATTCATGAAAATGTGTCCCTTCTGCATGGTGGTTTCTATTCAGCTATTTCCTTGAGAAATAGTTATTTAAATTGAATTTGCTCTTATACTGTATTGAAAGGGAAGGGAGAACTCCAACCCATTCTTTTCTATATCCAAGTCTACACACCTATAAACAATTAACACTTGTATGGAACTTAAATAACTGATGTGGCACATACTTTACATTAAAGTCCATTCACTCTGCTAACAGGATTGTGCAAACACCCCCTGGATAACATTACTCATTGGAGTAGTCCCATTTGCTGTACTGGGGTTGCATGTGTGGGTACAGATACTTGTGTGTATAAGTGATAACAGGATCTGGCTATGTGCTCAGTATAAGTGTGAGCATAGCACTTTAAGCCATAATGGTATATTTACACTCCTGCAACATCAGTGCATCTGGTACAACAGCCCTCTGGTTTCTAATGTTCAAAACAGAACACAGATCCATGTTAATACCTGCCCATGGCACGTTGTTTATGTCTTCTTTTTCTTTTATACTAAGCGAAATGTTCTAAGAACTGAAGCCCTTTCCATAGCAGAAAATACCTGTAGCCTTCAAATTCTGTCCAAAAACTATTTCTTTGCTATCCTCCTCAGTTATACAGTAAAAGACTCAGAATGGGGGGAGGATAGGAAATGGCATATAGAACAGCTCTGATTCAAGCAATGAGCTTCTTATGAAATGAAGCTATTATTGATCCCAGTAGATGTGGACTACTTTCTTTCTTTCTCTTTGTCTTATTCTGCAACAACTATGAGTGATCTCCCAATTCTCTGCCCAGCTGCTGCTGTACTAAAAAGGCACATGAATTTATGATCTACTGGTGATCCTCCTGCAGAATTTGCCATATGCTAATTGCTTTATTGATGGTTGGGCAGGTTTTAAGACATATTGCCAGTTTTGGTGCAAAACTCATATTGATTTGAGAACATGACTGAACAGGTTTCCTTTTTTAGCATCCTAGTTATTTCCCCTCTTTTTATGTTTCTCTACTGACTTCTGCTTATTTTCTCACCCAAAGCTTGTGAGCTTGGTGAACTGAGCAAAATGTTTTCCTTCTCCATGCTATTTTCTCTCATCTACTTTTAACATCAAATTCCATTTCTTCATCTAAGTATCAGCAGGACTTGAACCCAGGGCTGTAGGACTACTAGACCACAAACTGCCTCACACTTGTGCCCTGTGACAGCTCTAATCTCGTTTCTCTATGCAACCCACAATCCACAGAGGCTGAATGCCACAGGAAGTTCCACCTCAAGTGATCCAACTGACAGCTGTTTTAGAGATCCCTGATTGGCTCCTGGATCCTATATAAGCCCATGGGGGCATACCCACAAATATCCATGCAACTATGTGGATCTCTAACTGTTGTTGCTGTCCTGCTTCTGAATTACTGGTATTGACATTGGCTCTGACTTGAATCTTGATTGAACCCCGAACCCTAACACTGACCCAGATACCTGGTATTGACCCTCAGTTTGAGTCTGAGCTGGACTCTTGACTCTGACTTCAGCTCTGACCTAGGGCTTTGGTTCCTGGTTCCCAAGCTCCTGCCACTAGCCCTGCCTTCCTTTTCCCAGGATTCTGACACTTTAGAAGTTTAAAAAAAAAATCCAGTTCAAACAGTGATCTGCAAACCAGAGCCCTTTTCCTAGTGCCTCTTACAGCATCACTGAGTAAGAGCAATCCTGCAGTCAAAATCTTCACTGACAGTTTTGGTGCTGCTGCAGGAGGCAAGAATAAAGCCATAGCTCACTGCTTACTGAACTGGTTCAGCAGGGCTAACAGGAGCTCCCTTACCTTCTGTAGTTACTTACACCAGTGCAAAAAGGGTATAAGATGCTCCTGTGCTGGCTTGATTGCATGTTACACCCTCTTTGCAGTGGTGAAAACAATGACACAAGTGGCGGGACCATAGAGAATCAGGCCCTTTGATTTTCTCAGGAAAAGTAAATAGCTGTAATTCTAAGACAGGCACACAACCTCCCACTGAAATCAACTGGAGTTTTGCTACTGGCTTTAATAAGAGCAGGCGGAAGTTCCTAATTTTAATACAGACACATTTTTGATACAGCTGTTTGAAAAAAGAGGGGAAAATCTGTGTTTTGTTTTGTTTTTTAATTCTCACTTTAGTAATTTGGATTTTTTTTCCAAATTTGGAGTAAATTTCAACCAGCTGTGTTCTTGGATCAAAGCTATGTTGTAAAGACAACTTGAGTGCCATAGGCCAAGTTCTTCAGTTCATATTCCATCCTTAATCAGGTAGAATCTATCACAATGGGAGCTTTGTTGATTGTGCAATTCGTAAGGAAGGTAGGGCATGACTAATTAATCCATCTTTAGCCCATAACAAATTAGCTGTGAGTTCCAAACATAGATTGGATGTATTGAAAAGAAGAGGGTATAAAAATAGAAGAAATTTGTCTTAAAGAAAAAAGCTTTAGTATATGAAAATACACTTTAGGGTTGGTGTTTTCCATCTGGGCCCCTTTACTTTGGGTGCTCTGCCCTTTGATCCAAAATAGCTTGAACCTGTTGACTTTCAGCAAAGGAAAACAGGGGCAATGAAAGCCCTTTACCCTTCTGGGGAGATTTCTCCAGTGGAGGCTCTGGGTAGCACATAGGTTACATAGGGGGTGCGCCGGGGTAGGAGGCAGTGTATTAGATACTGGAGGGCTCTCAGGAGCAGAGGTTCCCAAACATATTTTACTGTGCCCCCCTTCTCTATAGGAGTCGCATAACAAACTCCTACCTTGCACCCACACTCCCACCTGTCTAGGACAGGAAGTGACTCACCGAGGGCAATGGGCAGCTCATGCTCAGGGTGGTGGCAGGACCTGGCTGGCTCCATCATCAAAGAAGCCCATGGAAGCACAACACAGAGCAGACCAGGGCTCCTCAGCTTTCCGCCTGCCCTGCCCAGAGCCTGTGGCTCCTGTAGGCCAGGGATCCTGGAACAATTGGTATAGTGGAGTTGCTAAAACACATTGAACCAAACTGTAAACCCTGTATATAATGGAAACCACTTCAAGCCATGGGGTACAGCAGCATCCCTAGTTGCAGCACCTATGCCAGAAGATTTAAAATTTGCAGATCTGTGGCCAGGCCAAGGCAGGGCAGGTGTGCGGAGAACACACAGGGAGCCCCCAGCAGTCAGGGAGGGGAGGAAGAGAAGAGTAGCAAGCTGCTGCCAGGGTGGGGCTGGGCTGCACTCCACCCCTCTTCCTGACCACTGCGGGCTCCCTGTGCTTTTTCCCCATAGCGGCTCAGACAACAGGCCAGCTACAGCCCTGTGCCCTACCTCATGCCCCCCCTCCGATAATCTCCTTGCACCTCCAGGAGGGGGTGCACTCTACTGTTTGAAAACCAATGTTCTATAACAAACACATCTATGAGGACACTCAGCTGCTTTGGGTTGAAGACCAACCCTTAGACATCTAGGCATGTGAGGGTTCTGTGACCTGCACCATCTCCCAGCGGTGGTGCTTGAACTATGGGAACTGGGCAGGTGCTGCTGCACCCCTTGGCTTGAAGTAGTAATAACAAACAACAAATATATGGTTTCCATGATCAGCACCCCCAGTATAAAATTTCTTCCGGCACCTGTTTCCCAGAGCAGAGTCCCAGCCCAGAGTCAGTCAAGCACATTAGTGGCTTAAAGCCATTTTTGTGCTGCCTTTCCTCGGGCTCCAGGAGGCACAATACAGATTCTTCATCTGTGGCGTGGCAGTTTTAGTTGCTGGGGATCTGCCAGCCGCTGCTTGGTATGAGACATGGCTGGGGGTGAGGAAGGAGAAGGGCTGCTGCTGCTGCTTGGAATGTGTAAGTTTTCTGTGTTGTATCTCGAAATCTATGCCAAGGGTAGTCAGAACTCTGGATGGGTGTTCTTTGGCATGGAGTTTTACTTCCAAATAAAATACACACAATGAATCTCCAAGCTCTCATCTGGTCACTGTTTTGTGAAGGAGTGTGTTTTGAGAAATAGGCATATGTTGCTGGAATAGTAGTTGGAGAGAGTAATTAGAGCAGCATAATGGTACAGGGACATCTTAATGATGTGCATTGCTTGAATTAAAGGATACAAGAATTGATCTGCAATAACAGGATTGTGTAAATTGGAAGATAGTAAAGTTTGATCCTGCTGGGATCAGCAGGTATTTAATGTGTTCTCTGTCTTTTTTCTTGTTCCTTTAAAATAATCTGTTTGCAATTATAGCATGTTTTGATTGTGAAGTCAGAATATTCATCTCAGTAGGTTTGTGATAAAAACCCAGCATTTTTCATTCCATTCTCTCTTCTCTTTTTGTACTTTAACCGATTTATTTCATTCTGGACTCAGGCAATATGATGGCAGTAGTATGTGTCTGTGTGAAATCTCTCTCTTTTTTTACTTATGATATGGCTAGTTCATTAAAGCACTTTACAGTAACTGCTGCCATTGACCGGGCATCAGGGAATAATCAAGGGCTTTCTGTTTTGTTTTTAATTTATAGAAGCAATAACCATGCAGTCCTATTTTAAGGGGGAAAAAACATTTTTTTTCTGTCTTCATTACCTTCTGGTTGAATTATCCATTGCAAATAAATTATTACATGAATATAGCTCTTTTTTTCTGCTCATAAATAGCTTGATTTCTTTGAATGTATTCATTTTCTGTATTTGCCAAGCAGTTTATCTAAACAAATTCCAGTATATCCATTGTTTGCAAATTGATCATTTTGAATATTCACAGTGTGTGATCGTCATGGTTTTGTTTCTGTTCCCTGATGGGATGACTGAATATTTTAAACACTGGGATATTGATTATAGGAAAAACTGATAGTGAATAGTGATTAGCACATGTAAACTGGTAGATCTGATCACCAGCCTGGGTCAGTCAGTCAGCCATGCCCAGTTCCATGTGTGGCCCTTTCTTCAGTGCTCTGTCAGTTTATTCTTCAACACAAAACCATAAAGAAATGTAGAACAAAAGCAATAGGCCTGAGACTATTGAGACTGGCCTCCAGTAATTAAAAGGTCTGGATGTGTCCAGCCTAGGGGAATCTGCTTGCTTTCTGGCCGTCTTCTGCTGCAGCCACAGGAGAGTATGCTCTGAGACTCCTTCAGTGAGCTGGGGTCCTCATTTGTATTTTCTAGCTAGGAATCAGACCCACTCATTAGCTGCTTTTTAGTGCTTTTTGAGTCCCAGGACCGGCTGGGTTTCCTTCCAGAACTAGGCCAGCTGCTCCCTGGCCCTTAAAGGGGCAGCCCACCCGTTACAGCATTCTTCTGGGCCTAATTTTTACTCACACTTAAAATACATTAAACCTTTACCATGTGCCAACATTTTCTCAAATAAACCATCAGTTATCTGAATACTCATGTAGAATCAATAATATGACCCAGCAAATTAACAGGAGAGTCCTCTCGCTTGGTTATTTAATTAAAATAGTCACAAATTGTTATTATTTGATTGGTTCTGCTCATGACATAAGTTGTGAAACTCCTGCCATAAAACAGAACAATTCACAACTGTACACAAACTCACTCATGCACAAAAAAAGGAGTCTAGTTCACTTTGGTTCTAGTTTCAATATGTGATTAACCATCACTCAAGTGTTCTTCAGTCTCAGGGACTTGATTCATGTTAGTTGTACGTTCCACACAAATCTGGTTTGTTTTTTGGTTGTTGTTGAAAATTATATACACTAGAAATGCAAAATCATTAAATTTTAGAGGGGTAGCTGTGTTAGTCTGTATCCACAAAAACAACAAGGAGTCCGGTGACACCTTAAAGACTAACAGATTTATTTGGGCATAAGTCATTAAACTAGAACTTCATACCAAGAGAATGAATCCCAGAGCATTCTCATTTCCCTAAAGAAGCCAAGACTCAGCAAAGCACTTAACCATATGTTGAACTTTAAAGTGCTTTAGGGAGATACACTGGCCCTATTGAAGTCAAAGGCAAAGCTCCCATTGACTGCAGTGGAGCAAGGTTTTTCCCCTTAAGTTAAACATGTGCTTAGGTGCTTGGCTGAATAATGATGGGATGAGTCACATGCTTAATTGCTTTGCTGAAGGTGGGCCTGAAATTTTTTTTTTTTAAACCCGTGTTTTGGCTCTTTGTGATACCTTGCATCCATTGCAAGTTGAGAGGTCTGAGGGTGAGCCTAGTCTCTGAACCAGTTCACCTATCCTTAATGCAGATAGTTAAAGGCTGCTAATCTGTTATCATTCTATAGACTAAGTGTTCCTGTCTCATTTCAAGTCAGCTGATGTGTTGGTAACATATCCCACATTAGTTTAATGTTCAAAGTCCAGAAGGAACCCACTTAATGGGGAATTTCTATCATCTTATTTTCCATTATTTTATTTCTTTATTTACTTAGAAGAAGTGTTTGCTAACCTACTAGCAATTAGGCTGTGCTATCTTATTTTCTCCCTAAAACAGACTCAAATGGAATAACAACCATCTGTGGTTATAAAATTTACTACTCACACAGGATATTATAAAAACAACTGGTGGAGCTGCCTGGAAAAAAATAAGTTTATAAAATAAATATGGGCTCCATTTAGTATTTTGCTTCGAGGAGGAGGACTTTTTAATCATATTTTATTCCAGGTATTTCTTTGGAGGACATCAACTCTTTCAATACGATAGGTTTGATTTTTATAGTATTAGGCTGAATGTACAGGATGGGAGGCAGCAGTGAAATAAATCTAACTAAATGAGTCCACAAAGCAGTTTCATATGTAAACTCAAAAGCATTATGTGCGATTTTTGCTCAAGTCATGGTATCTTCAAAGCACATAAAATATTTTTCTATCTGTATCAATGTACATCAGGAAATGTGCATGCGTTTCAATGCTGCACAGGGTAAGATGCCAATTCTGTTTTAGATCTGGATCTTCAGCTGGTGTATATTGGCATAGCTCCATCAACTTCAATGAAGCAATACCAGTTTACACCAGCTGAAGATCTGGCCTTCAGTCTCTGGCACTAATTGATTGTGACTGGAAGCAGTTTAAAATAAGCACTTTTCCCTGATTTTTCTTTGTCCATTTCTTCTTGATAGCTTGTTGCTTAAAAGCAGGATGAATTATACGTTGGTTAGACAACACAGAAATATATTTAAATAAAGGTAATAGGATGTTTAGGGCCATGGATATCAGAAAGTAGCGTTGACTGACTCAACATATGTAATTCATCCAATGGCCTTAACCTCTTACAGGCCCAGCTCACTGTATGACAGAAGTATTTTAATATCTGCCTTTATAGTTTAATTTAATCCACTATATAGCATAAACTAGGCTACATCCAAACTTTGAAGACCTGAAATTATATCTCTAAGAGCTTATGCAAAAGGAGAGACAGACAGGTGGAGGTAGGAGAGAACTCATCTAGAAATAAACTTATTTATTTCAAGATTTGCAAGTTCAGACATAGGAGACAGTAGGAAATGCAGAAGTGGGGATGATTTAGTGGGGAACAGGATTTATAAAAGTCATAAACTTGCTTCTTGTGGGCCTTGAAGTAGTTGGGGTTTTTTTTAAGAGGTTTTGAAGAAGATGAGGAGAGGACACAGCTTTCAACATAATTGCTCTCTGACCCATCTGTTTTATGTACCATATGCTGGGTATTAACATGAAAAGACTCCATGCTTTTAAAACTAAGCTGGGTCTTTATTAAGAGAACTATTTACAGATATGCTGCACTTTGCAGCTAGCATTCTAGCCATGTGTACACAGACTGACTTCTTTGTGCTTCCTCCAAACTCTTCCCTCCCGCAACCTGTGCTCCTCCCTCCAAGATCTAAGAGCTTCCTTTTCTTTTTATACTCTTCCCTCAGCAACACTGTACCAGGACCTGTGAATCCTTTGCAGACTGCCTTTATCTTGTCATAACATCAAAATCAATTCATACATAAAATAAAGTATGCAGCACTGGGTTCAGCAACTCATACTAACAGGAGGGGGAAGATAGCTTACTGTAGAGGAGAGGGCAAGGAAAGAGAACTGAAATTTCAGAGAGGGAAAGATGCAAGAAAGCAGGCTTCTTGCAAGCTAATTTATAGAGGGGAGGGAAAAGAAAAAGTGAATACAGTCAATCGGTCATAGGTTAAAGCAAACAGGAAGGTTTTAAATGAGAAATAACTCAGTGGGAGAAGGGGTGTGAAGGCGACTTGCAGATAAATGGGAAAGCACAACATAACAGCAATGATCACTAATTGTGGGGTCTCAAGAAAAGAGAGAGCAGGCCAAAATTAGCATGTGGTTTTGAGCAGGAGGGGAAGTAGGTGAATATGGGGCCAAAGGGAAGGGGATAGAATGAGTTTGAAAACAGAAGAGCAGTTTTGAATTTGATTTAGAGATAGTGAGAAGCAATGCGTTCAGCTCCAGAAGCCATGTTTAGACTAGCAGGACTGATGCAGGTTTCCTGCAGAGCTGTGTATATGAGAAACTTGAACAGCATTTGTTTGTTCTATGCCAGGCTCAAATCAATTTTCCTAGTCTCTTGCATTCAGATGTAGCACACTTACACAGAGTACAGACAATATATGGAAAAAATTCAGGGCTTGTCTTATCAAAAGTATACACAACTTTGCTATGATTCCTTTTAACATGTCCCTCTGATGCTATAGCCACCTCCTCTGTGCTGCAGGTTGCAATTTAAATGAATTTCAGCCGTAGATGATTTTCATTTTTTAAAACTAAATGGAGCTCGCTCACTCTTTCTTCCCCCCGCTGCAGTGATAGATTCAAACAAAAAAGTCACAAGATCAAAGATTAAACTGAAACTAGACCAGACATCTCCTGCACTCAAATAGTTGTATCCTTTGTTCGTGACTCACTTATAAACCTCCCCCTGCACTAAACCATATTCTTCATTCTCGGCAAATCACAGGAGCAGATGCTCCCTTTGACATGTGGATACAAGTCACAGATTTGTGTTGGCTAAGGCAACAGTTACTTCAGCTGAACTCTGAGTAGTGGAGAAACACGCTTCCCAAACTTGCTTTGATTTCTTGACAAAATAACTGGCAGCGATTATGACAAGCGTTCTTTGCTTATTTAACTCTCTCCACTGTTTAGTTTCTTATAAAAATGGGATGAAATTAATTTTCCTGCATTGGGATGTTTTGTTTTTCTTTCAGTGGGAAATGGATGTTGGGTGTGGATTTTCTTTCTTTATATATATATATAAAAAAAACCACAGTCATTAGTGAATTTACTGCTGGAAGGAAAAAGTTGAGTGTTTGGCAGCTCTAGAGACTGGTTTCCTCGTATTTATTTATTTATTGCAGTAGCATTTTGGAGCCCCAGTTATAGACCAGGACCCAATTGTGCTAGGCCGTGTACAAACAGGGGACACATGAACAGTCCTGGCCCCCAAAAGAGGTTATAGTCCAAGTAAAGCAGGAAGTTAGATGATTAGAGCAGTAAAAGTGTCCCCACCCTGGTGTCTCTGACCCCTAAAGTGGAGGGACCACATCTAGTTCGATCTCCATGCTTATCAAGGGAGAAATTCACCCTCTGTACAGGGCAAAAACAATGTCGATGCCCCACTCAAAACTGGGCTTGAGTGGTTCATGCTGGCCCTATGTGCGGGGTGAACTTCATTCTTAGTCCTTGGCCAGTCTCTTGAGACTGCTTCCAACACTTCCAGTTTTTATCTGGTCACTCTGAGGAGGATTAAAACCTAATCTAATATAGATCACTCAAACCTGTCCGATAGTAAAGACTTTTGTCTATTACCATGTAGATTATAGTCAGAGCAATAGCCCAAAGATGAAATGCCCTATACTGTGTTCTTTTACTCCCGTGAGCCAGTCAATCCCCTCACTGTTGTTTTGATACCCTATAATGTAAGTTGTTTATGTTAAAAGGGACAGCTTTTCAAAGCTGTATTTAGTTGCCTAAAGATAAATTTCAATAGGAATTAAGCACCTACTCTGTGTAGGCACTTTTAAAATCCCATCAAACATGGATATTCATTTTTAGGCACTTAAATATCTTTTACTATCTGGCCCAAAAAGCCTAATCTCAAATGCAAGATACAGAGTGATATGTGGACTTCTTGTTTATCAGCAGGAAACTGTTCTGATGTATTAATATTATAACTTCATATAAAATTTTGAACCACAGTCTTTAGTGGTGCTAGTTGGGTGGTAGATGTCTTTCTTTTTAAAGAATCACTCTATGTAGGGTCTCTCCTTCCGTGGAGATTTGGGGGTTATACTGGTAAACTAAGTCCTAACAGGGAGGTGGGAAGAATCCCATGTACAATGTAATGGCCTGGTATTTAATTTCTCTTCCTTCAAAGGAGGAAGGGCTGAGCTGACCTTGCAGTTTCAAGGAGTCTGCAATAGGTATTTCAAACTTGGTGCTTAGATCAATCATTAAATCATTACTTCTATCTGAACTGATTCATTGCTTATTTACCCACAAGGAAAAGAGAAGAAGAAAAGCAAGGGTCTTTAAGTTCCTCTAATATTTCCACATCATTCCTCTCTCTAATTTTGCCTACTAGAAAAAAAGTAGCAACTCAACAGCAACTATCCACATTATAGGGAGCAAGGTGTGGACAGTGAGGCTTAACGTGTTTATTGCCAGCTAAACAAGAAAACACTCATGCCATTTCTTTTATCAAAAAATTAATTATCACTTTATATTGCCAACTCTGTGCTATTCTAGTACCCCAGAATAGCTACATTTATTTGATATGGGGACCTAAGTGCTTTATTTCTTCTACAAGTGAACTTGAGATAAACTCCAAGATGCAAGCAGTGCCAGCATCTAACAATTAGGATGTAGATCTTAGCTTTGTGGCCTATACCTATAACTACGTATCCTGATAGCAAGAGAGAGGCTATTCTACCCTTCTCCCCAGGGAATTCTACTGGTATTAATTATCACTATTATTGTTATTTTTTTTATCAACAACAAGAAAAAAAATCTAATTTTCCTCTTCCTGCCATAGTTTACATCAGAGTAACTCCACTCCTTGATTTACATCAGTGTGAATGAAAGGAGAATCAGGCCTACAATTATTATTTCATTAAATTTTATATTATTATTTTAAAAAGTGATTATTGGTATAATTTATCATATTAGCTCATAGATTGCAAGTGGAATTTACAGAAATAAAACCCACAAAAAGACATGCCCACGAAGATAGGTTCATAACAAGCCTAAATTACTGCATTAGCTTATTCCTGGTACCCCTCTCCCGTATTTATGTCTGTTTGTTTGGGGGCTGGATTCACAAAAGGACTTAGATGCCAAATTCCCATTTTAGGCACCTAAATCCCAGAATCAGGCCCCAGTGGGATTCACAAAATCCCTGCTGAGCTGCCCCGAGCCCTATAGACACCTAAAATCACTCTGCATCTAATGTTGGCAGTAAAAGTTACCTAGGCACCTATGTTTCTGCCTCTACACATGCACACTGCAGGCCCCATGCCAGACATCCAAATGAGCAAGGCACAAACCAGAAGATAGGTGTTCTTCCACTTACCTCGCCTGCAGGGCCCAATGCGGTAAGCATGCTTGGAGCTCACCTACTGGATCAGCCCCCTATAGATGAGTTTCTAGAGAACACTGTGGGAATGACAGCCTCCATCATAACTTTTAGGCCAGTGGTTAGGGATGTGGGAGAACTCCAGTTCAACTTGCCTTAAAGTGGAGAAAGGATTTGAACAGGGCTCTGCCACCTTGCATATGAGTGTTCTAGCTACTGGGCCCCTCAGTTTCTCCTATTGAAGCTGCTCCACATTCTAACTCCCTGGCTACAGTCATTCCCATGCTTTCTCTCTTCCTCCACTCTCTCTGGCCTAATATCAAAAGTGTTGCACTTGTAGATAGATAATGAAAGAATCATTGGGCCAGACAGAAAGACAGCAAGTATGAGACTCTGTAACTTGCTCGGTGTTAGCCTAAAAATGCTCCTGTTGAAGTCAAGGAGAATTTTACCATGAACTTCAATGGAACCAGAGATTGGCCAATGGTGAATACGTCTGGAAAAACCTGCCCTTTACGTCCGAGTTTTTGGGGGGCAGGGACTACATCCTAGATTTGTTCTGTAAAGTGCCTCTCACACTTCCGTTTCGCTGTGTGAATAAATAAGTATAATTAATATTAATTCATTCTGTGTGCCTTGAAATCTCTTCCTTGTTGGCCTGACATTGATCTGCAAGAGTTGTATATGGTAGAGAGTTTTAGCTACTTGCCATGACCAGTGGCAGGATGGAACTGGGTCTGCACTGGATTGGAGATGGGGGCGGGGAAATAGCACAGAACATCTATTTGGGGTTCTTCAGGTACAAAAGAAAAGGGTGCGTCTTTAGTGGTTAGAGTAGGGGACCTGGGAATCAATTTCAATTGCTCAGACACTAACTAGAGATTGGTGCCATATTAGAAACTAGGTAGTATGATAGACAGACCAGCAATCTTCCCGTGAGGTTATATTCCCAAAGCTTCCAGTGACTTGCTGTGTGACCTTGGAGAGCCCTCTTCAAGTCTCTGTGCCTCAGTTTACATGTGCCTGATATGCAGATAGTACTTACTCGCTTCATACAGTGTTGTGAAGCTTCACTAATTAATGCTCTAAGATTCTAAAATAAGAAAGTGCCATATAACTACAAAGTGTTCCTTTTATTAATTCCCCATAAGTTATTTTGATTAGCCTCTTCAGCTGCAGAAGACATCCAGGAGTTCTCACAGCAGGCAACCATGGAGGTAATTTCTCCGTTACTGAATTGAGCCCTTAGGAATTAATGATTGACTTCTAATAGGTTTATCCCATTAGAGTGGAGGGGTTTCTACACCATGTGAAGCAGAAAAAGGAAGAAAATACCCAAAGTGGAGTAAACTCCAGTGAATACAAGGAATCATCTTATAGTAAGTGTTTTGTAATTAAAACCTAGGAATGGTGAATGTTTTACAATACTCAGTTATGGTACTGAGTTTCATTTTGTAATTAATTTTGAGCTGCATGTTGATCACTTTTAGCTCACTATTTCTGAGCAAAGCATTTAAGACTGGGCAGATGCATTGCAAAACTTCCATACTAGGTTTCAAAGTAAATGTTGATATCATAGAATCATAGAATCATAGAATATCAGGGTTGGAAGGGACCCCAGAAGGTCATCTAGTCCAACCCCCTGCTCAAAGCAGGACCAAGTCCCAGTTAAATCATCCCAGCCAGGGCTTTGTCAAGCCTGACCTTAAAAACCTCTAAGGAAGGAGATTCTACCACCTCCCTAGGTAACGCATTCCAGTGTTTCACCACCCTCTTAGTGAAAAAGTTTTTCCTAATATCCAATCTAAACCTCCCCCATTGCAACTTGAGACCATTACTCCTCGTTCTGTCATCTGCTACCATTGAGAACAGTCTAGAGCCATCCTCTTTGAAACCCCCTTTCAGGTAGTTGAAAGCAGCTATCAAATCCCCCCTCATTCTTCTCTTCTGCAGACTAAACAATCCCAGCTCCCTCAGCCTCTCCTCATAAGTCATGTGCTCTAGACCCCTAATCATTTTTGTTGCCCTTCGCTGTACTCTTTCCAATTTATCCACATCCTTCCTGTAGTGTGGGGCCCAAAACTGGACACAGTACTCCAGATGAGGCCTCACCAGTGTCGAATAGAGGGGAACGATCACGTCCCTCGATCTGCTCGCTATGCCCCTACTTATACATCCCAAAATGCCATTGGCCTTCTTGGCAACAAGGGCACACTGCTGACTCATATCCAGCTTCTCGTCCACTGTCACCCCTAGGTCCTTTTCCGCAGAACTGCTGCCGAGCCATTCGGTCCCTAGTCTGTAGCGGTGCATTGGATTCTTCCATCCTAAGTGCAGGACCCTGCATTTATCCTTATTGAACCTCATTAGATTTCTTTTGGCCCAATCCTCCAATTTGTCTAGGTCCTTCTGTATCCTATCCCTCCCCTCCAGCGTATCTACCACTCCTCCCAGTTTAGTATCATCCGCAAATTTGCTGAGAGTGCAATCCACACCATCATCCAGATCATTTATGATATATGATATAACCCTTCATAAGAAGTTAATGATGCTCATTAAAATGTGAAAAGCAGTCATTCACATTGACTCTCATTTTAAGAGCATTTTAGTATCACACCCTGCTCTATGAATTAATAGCCCATTCAGTTAGTTATTTGGGTTATACCAAGGTTTGCCAGATGACATGGTATAGTTCATGAGATATTTACAGAGGCTTCAGAGTTTATACCCGTTTTTTCACAGAATCTGCAATTATTAATATGTATTAAACTTTGAATAAGATGATAGATATCGTGAACTAAGGCTACACAATAAAATCTAACATTATACATCCCAAAGTTCTTTATAGAATGATATATTATGTATTAAGAACCACTTTTGCCTCATGTAGCCACCTCCAGACTAGTGCAAAAGCAGCCATTTAACATAACAAACACATAGCAAAAATGTCACACAATAGTTCAGGACAGGGAGTGAAGAATACTATATTTGAAACTGCAACGAGTATTTAGACCAACAAATTGTAGTTACACTAACAAAAATAGTTGATTGTAATGTGATAAATGCAAAATCAGCATCTGGTTTACAGTAAAATTAATTTTACAATTCTGTATTTACATTGTCATGGAAGACCCAGTTAATTAATCACTTTTTCTGATGCTTTGAACAAGCTTTCACCTTTTAAAAGCCTCTAGAAAAAGTGTTGGGTGAAAATATGGCCTCAATTCAACAAAGCATTTAAGCACATTGAATTCAACAGGCTTTAAGCATGTGCCTGAAATTAGGTACATGTTTGTTGAATAGGAATGGACTGCTGAATCAGGGCTTAAAGTAGCAAAGAGTACAACTGCATCTAAGGAAGGACTATTTCTAGGCTTCATTAATTCAGCTATACAAAAGGGTCTAAAAATAACGTTTTTGTGTAAATAGAGTAAGTATATAGCAGAACTTGATGAACTTTTATAGCAGAACTTGCTCTCTACTAGCTGCTGGTGATGGCAGCTCAATCTTTTCTGGGTATGTGTTACTTTAAAGGGAAACTTTTGCCTCTTATTAGCATAGCAAACTCTCCCTTCTATTTCTGGGTGTGGCATGAGTAGCAGAAAGAACCAAACACTGCATGAGACCGTCCTCAATCTATAGCAGGGTAAACAATATATTATTGTTTCCCCTACTCTGTGTAAACTCCTGTTGATGTCTAGGGAGAGTGGAGATTAATGTTATTTGGCCATTGCTGGCCAGTAACAATAAGCGATCTTAACCTGAAATTGGTAGGCTTGGTAAAGATAGGTGAGACTTAGGTCTAATATATTTGTGCTTATTGTATGATATCACAGAAAACCGTAGCAAGAGGCTGGAGCCCAATTCCTCACCCAAACTTCTTTCTAGGCTATCAGGAAGAATAGAGTGAATAAAGAAGGTCTCTGGTTTATTTTTTCACTATAAAGGAGGAAATGTGGCTGACTGATTAAATAGAGGATACTGGTTGTATTTCTTGTTTTGCTTCTGATGCATTGGGTGATATTAACCTCCCTGTTCCTCAGTGTACCTCTCTCTAACATGGTCATAACATTATACCTACCTCACAGGAGTGAATTCTTAGTCAATGTATGGAGCACAGAAGAAGGATAAGATATTACAGAATGCTTCCGATTGTCTTGAAGTAATCTTGGGGCAGATATAGTGGCTGAAATTACATTTACCACTTTTAAATCATTAACTAGACTTCAAGTTAGTGGTTAGTCCTGTTAAACTTCAGCAACAGTCTATTATGTAAATGCAAAAGCAAGAATCACTTCTAAGTTGCACAGCCTATCACCCAGACCCCTGTTTGATGCTTCCTTTTAGCTATCTCTGATCCTTAAGCAGATAATATTCTTGCACTACAGTATTTGAAGAATATATAATTGTTTCCAGTGTTACTACATCCTTTTACATGAACTGCTAGTGTTGAGAATTATAATATTTTGTGTAATGAATAGTTGCTATTTCTTTTCTGACAGTTGCAGTATTGCCACTCCCAAGCATTCAAAAGTCATGAGTCAGGCCCCAAAAACTCTTGAAGTTGGCTTAAAAATCATGAGATTTGAAAGAAAAAAAATGGCTTCTCTTTATTTGCCATGTGGTTTTCAAGCTTCTCTCTGCAACCATGGGGGCTAGAAACTTGGATTAAAATGGATAGCTGAAATTCTCAATTAAATGCTTCCTGAGCCAGATCTTAAAAGAAACCAATCCACTAAATATTGTGAGACTTGCAATAAAATCACAAGGCGTTGGCCATTCCACAGTTGCATTGTTTTGTAAGGCAGAGCTGCTTGAGCAAATAGCATACATTGCATACTGCCAAAGAGATTGTACCAATTGTACTATCTGGATCTGGTTAACAAAAACATGCCAAATCAAATTCATCTTGGAAATGGTCTGGAAAGAAGCTGGTAGGCAAGGGGAAACCTATACAAGATAAAGCTAGGTTTAACTCTCACTGGAGTACTTCATAAAGAAAAGGAGTACTTGTGGCACCTTAGAGACTAACAAATTTATTAGAGCATAAGCTTTCGTGAGCTACAGCTCACTTCATCGGATGCATTTGGTGGAAAAAACAGAGGAGAGATTTATATACACACACACAGAGAACATGAAACAATGGGTTTATCATACACACTGTAAGGAGAGTGATCACTTAAGATAAGCCATCACCAACAGCAGGGGGGGGGGAAGGAGGAAAACCTTTCATGGTGACAAGCAGGTAGGCTAATTCCAGCAGTTAACAAGAATATCAGAGGAACAGTGGGGGGTGGGGTGGGAGGGAGAAATACCATGGGGAAATAGTTTTACTTTGTGTAATGACTCATCCATTCCCAGTCTCTATTCAAGCCTAAGTTAATTGTATCCAGTTTGCAAATTAATTCCAATTCAGCAGTCTCTCGTTGGAGTCTGTTTTTGAAGCTTTTTTGTTGAAGTATAGCCACTCTTAGGTCTGTGATCGAGTGACCAGAGAGATTGAAGTGTTCTCCAACTGGTTTTTGAATGTTATAATTCTTGACGTCTGATTTGTGTCCATTCATTCTTTTACGTAGAGACTGTCCAGTTTGGCCAATGTACATGGCAGAGGGGCATTGCTGGCACATGATGGCATATATCACATTGGTAGATGCGCAGGTGAACGAGCCTCTGATAGTGTGGCTGATGTGATTAGGCCCTATGATGGTATCCCCTGAATAGATATGTGGACAGAGTTGGCAACGGGCTTTGTTGCAAGGATAGGTTCCTGGGTTAGTGGTTCTGTTGTGTGGTGTGTGGTTGCTGGTGAGTATTTGCTTCAGATTGGGGGGCTGTCTGTAAGCAAGGACTGGTCTGTCTCCCAAGATCTGAGAGAGCGATGGCTCGTCCTTCAGGATAGGTTGTAGATCCTTGATGATGCGTTGGAGGGGTTTTAGTTGGGGGCTGAAGGTGATGGCTAGTGGCGTTCTGTTGTTTTCTTTGTTGGGCCTGTCCTGTAGTAGGTGACTTCTGGGTACTCTTCTGGCTCTGTCAATCTGTTTCTTCACTTCAGCAGGTGGGTACTGTAGTTGTAGGAATGCATGATAGAGATCTTGTAGGTGTTTGTCTCTGTCTGAGGGGTTGGAGCAAATGCGGTTATATCGTAGCGCTTGGCTGTAGACAATGGATCGAGTGGTATGATCTGGATGAAAGCTAGAGGCATGTAGGTAGGAATAGCGGTCAGTAGGTTTCCGATATAGGGTGGTGTTTATGTGACCATCGCTTATTAGCACCGTAGTGTCCAGGAAGTGGATCTCTTGTGTGGACTGGTCCAGGCTGAGGTTGATGGTGGGATGGAAATTGTTGAAATCATGGTGGAATTCCTCAAGAGCTTCTTTTCCATGGGTCCAGATGATGAAGATGTCATCAATGTAGCGCAAGTAGAGTAGGGGCATTAGGGAACGAGAGCTGAGGAAGCGTTGTTCTAAGTCAGCCATAAAAATGTTGGCATACTGTGGGGCCATGCGGGTACCCATCGCAGTGCCGCTGATTTGAAGGTATACATTGTCACCAAATGTGAAATAGTTATGGGTCAGGACAAAGTCACAAAGTTCTGCCACCAGGTTAGCCGTGACAGTATCGGGGATACTGTTCCTGACGGCTTGTAGTCCATCTTTGTGTGGAATGTTGATGTAGAGGGCTTCTACATCCATAGTGGCTAGGATGGTGTTTTTAGGAAGATCACCAATGGACTGTAGTTTCCTCAGGAAATCGGTGGTGTCTCGAAGATAGCTGGGAGTGCTGGTAACGAAGGGCCTGAGGAGGGAGTCTACATAGCCAGACAATCCTGCTGTCAGGGTGCCAATGCCTGAGATGATGGGGCGTCCAGGATTTCCAGGTTTATGGATCTTGGGTAGCAGATAGAATACCCCAGGTCCTGGCTCCAGGGGTGTGTCTGTGCGGATTTGTTCTTGTGCTTTTTCAGGGAGTTTCTTGAGCAAATGCTGTAGTTTCTTTTGGTAACTCTCAGTGGGATCAGAGGGTAATGGCTTGTAGAAAGTGGTGTTGGAGAGCTGCCTAGTAGCCTCTTGTTCATACTCTGACCTATTCATGATGACGACAGCACCTCCTTTGTCAGCCTTTTTGATTATGATGTCAGAGTTGTTTCTGAGGCTGTGGATGGCACTGTGTTCTGCATGGCTGAGGTTATGGGGTAAGCGATGCTGCTTTTCCACAATTTCAGCTCGTGCACGTCGGCGGAAGCAGTCTATGTAGAAATCCAGGCTGCTGTTTCGACCTTCAGGAGGAGTCCACCTAGAATCCTTCTTTTTGTAGTGTTGGCAGGAAGGTCTCTGTGGGTTAATATGTTGGTCAGAGGTGTGTTGGAAATATTCCTTGAGTCTGAGACGTCGAAAATAGGATTCTAGGTCACCACAGAACTGTATCATGTTCGTGGGGGTGGAGGGGCAAAAGGAGAGGCCCCGAGGTTCCCGTAACCCACCCAGCAATATTGTTAATCTATCCAACTATACTCTTAGCCCAGCGGAAGAATCTGTCCTATCTCGGGGCCTCTCCTTTTGCCCCTCCACCCCCACGAACATGATACAGTTCTGTGGTGACCTAGAATCCTATTTTCGACGTCTCAGACTCAAGGAATATTTCCAACACACCTCTGACCAACATATTAACCCACAGAGACCTTCCTGCCAACACTACAAAAAGAAGGATTCTAGGTGGACTCCTCCTGAAGGTCGAAACAGCAGCCTGGATTTCTACATAGACTGCTTCCGCCGACGTGCACGAGCTGAAATTGTGGAAAAGCAGCATCGCTTACCCCATAACCTCAGCCATGCAGAACACAGTGCCATCCACAGCCTCAGAAACAACTCTGACATCATAATCAAAAAGGCTGACAAAGGAGGTGCTGTCGTCATCATGAATAGGTCAGAGTATGAACAAGAGGCTACTAGGCAGCTCTCCAACACCACTTTCTACAAGCCATTACCCTCTGATCCCACTGAGAGTTACCAAAAGAAACTACAGCATTTGCTCAAGAAACTCCCTGAAAAAGCACAAGAACAAATCCGCACAGACACACCCCTGGAGCCAGGACCTGGGGTATTCTATCTGCTACCCAAGATCCATAAACCTGGAAATCCTGGACGCCCCATCATCTCAGGCATTGGCACCCTGACAGCAGGATTGTCTGGCTATGTAGACTCCCTCCTCAGGCCCTTCGTTACCAGCACTCCCAGCTATCTTCGAGACACCACCGATTTCCTGAGGAAACTACAGTCCATTGGTGATCTTCCTAAAAACACCATCCTAGCCACTATGGATGTAGAAGCCCTCTACACCAACATTCCACACAAAGATGGACTACAAGCCGTCAGGAACAGTATCCCCGATACTGTCACGGCTAACCTGGTGGCAGAACTTTGTGACTTTGTCCTGACCCATAACTATTTCACATTTGGTGACAATGTATACCTTCAAATCAGCGGCACTGCGATGGGTACCCGCATGGCCCCACAGTATGCCAACATTTTTATGGCTGACTTAGAACAACGCTTCCTCAGCTCTCGTTCCCTAATGCCCCTACTCTACTTGCGCTACATTGATGACATCTTCATCATCTGGACCCATGGAAAAGAAGCTCTTGAGGAATTCCACCATGATTTCAACAATTTCCATCCCACCATCAACCTCAGCCTGGACCAGTCCACACAAGAGATCCACTTCCTGGACACTACGGTGCTAATAAGCGATGGTCACATTAACACCACCCTATATCGGAAACCTACTGACCGCTATTCCTACCTACATGCCTCTAGCTTTCATCCAGATCATACCACTCGATCCATTGTCTACAGCCAAGCGCTACGATATAACCGCATTTGCTCCAACCCCTCAGACAGAGACAAACACCTACAAGATCTCTATCATGCATTCCTACAACTACAGTACCCACCTGCTGAAGTGAAGAAACAGATTGACAGAGCCAGAAGAGTACCCAGAAGTCACCTACTACAGGACAGGCCCAACAAAGAAAACAACAGAACGCCACTAGCCATCACCTTCAGCCCCCAACTAAAACCCCTCCAACGCATCATCAAGGATCTACAACCTATCCTGAAGGACGAGCCATCGCTCTCTCAGATCTTGGGAGACAGACCAGTCCTTGCTTACAGACAGCCCCCCAATCTGAAGCAAATACTCACCAGCAACCACACACCACACAACAGAACCACTAACCCAGGAACCTATCCTTGCAACAAAGCCCGTTGCCAACTCTGTCCACATATCTATTCAGGGGATACCATCATAGGGCCTAATCACATCAGCCACACTATCAGAGGCTCGTTCACCTGCGCATCTACCAATGTGATATATGCCATCATGTGCCAGCAATGCCCCTCTGCCATGTACATTGGCCAAGCTGGACAGTCTCTACGTAAAAGAATGAATGGACACAAATCAGACGTCAAGAATTATAACATTCAAAAACCAGTTGGAGAACACTTCAATCTCTCTGGTCACTCGATCACAGACCTAAGAGTGGCTATACTTCAACAAAAAAGCTTCAAAAACAGACTCCAACGAGAGACTGCTGAATTGGAATTAATTTGCAAACTGGATACAATTAACTTAGGCTTGAATAGAGACTGGGAATGGATGAGTCATTACACAAAGTAAAACTATTTCCCCATGGTATTTCTCCCTCCCACCCCACCCCCCACTGTTCCTCTGATATTCTTGTTAACTGCTGGAATTAGCCTACCTGCTTGTCACCATGAAAGGTTTTCCTCCTTTCCCCCCCTGCTGTTGGTGATGGCTTATCTTAAGTGATCACTCTCCTTACAGTGTGTATGATAAACCCATTGTTTCATGTTCTCTGTGTGTGTGTATATAAATCTCTCCTCTGTTTTTTCCACCAAATGCATCCGATGAAGTGAGCTGTAGCTCACGAAAGCTTATGCTCTAATAAATTTGTTAGTCTCTAAGGTGCCACAAGTACTCCTTTTCTTTTTGCGAATACAGACTAACATGGCTGCTACTCTGAAAACTGGAGTACTTCAGTGGAACCAGAAGATAGCAGTTGCTAAAACTAAGGAAAAGTCTTTGTTTTTCATTGATTTCCTAGAATTAGTTTAATTTGCAGTCATTTCCATCTAAAGAAATTTGGGGTGCTGGTACATCATGTTCACTGCCCCACCCTCTCCCATATCAACCCAGGTACAGATTTTGGAGAGGGGCTGAGTCCCCCCTTTTTCCCCTTTATCATCATACCTATTTACAGCATACAAATCTGGATCAATTAACTGTTTGTAAATAATAGTCCAGGTTATAGCAAGTCTTTGAAGCCCCATCACACTTAAAATGAAGAGGCTGGCTCCATAAATAACTCATTAGGATAGCACATAGCTCTGTCTTTTTTAAAAGGCCACCTGCTTATCAGGAGCATGAACAGAGAACATACATATTCTGCATCTGATATACTGTGTACTACATGGGTTAAACAGAGGGCCAGTATAACAGGCTGGCCCAGACAATCTTGTTCATTGATTAGATAGTGCTGAGAAGTAGACAGGTGTTTTAGATTCATAGATACTAAGGTCAGAAGGGACCATTCTGATCATCTAGTCCGACCTCCTGCACAACGCAGGCCACAGAATCTCACCCACTCACTCCTACGAAAAATCTCACCTATGTCTGAGCTATTGAAGTCCTCAAATCATGGTTTAAAGACTTCAAGGAGCAGAGAAGCCTCCCTCAAGTGACCCATGCCCCATGCTACAGAGGAAGGCGAAAAACCTCCAGGGCCTCTCCAATCTGCCCTGGAGGAAAATTCCTTCCCGACCCCAAATATGGTGATCAGCTAAACCCTGAGCATATGGGCAAGATTCACCAGCCAGATACTACAGAAAATTCTTTCCTGGGTAACTCAGATCCCATCCATCTAATATCCCATCTCAGGGGATTTGGCCTATTTACCCTGAATATTTAAAGATCAATTCATTACTAAAATCACATTATCCCATCATACCATCTCCTCCATAAACTTATCGAGTAGAATCTTAAAGCCAGATGGATCTTTTGCCCCCACTGCTTCCCTTGGAAGGCTATTCCAAAACTTCACTCCTCTGATGGTTAGAAACCTTTGTCTAATTTCAAGTCTAAACATCCTGGTGGCCAATTTATACCCATTTGTTCTTGTGTCCACATTGGTGCTGAGCTGAAATAATTCCTCTCCCTCTCCTGTATTTATCCCTCTGATATATTTATAGAGAGCAATCATATCCCCCCTCAACCTTCTTTTAGTTAGGCTAAACAAGCCAAGCTCCTTAAGTCTCCTTTCATAAGACAAGTTTTCCATTCCTCAGATCATCCTAGAAGCCCTTCTCTGTACCTGCTCCAGTTTGAATTCATCCTTTTTAAACATGGGAGACCAGAACTGCACACAGTATTCTAGGTGAGGTCTCACCAGTGCCTTGTATAACGGTACTAAAACCTCCTTATCCCTACTGGAAATGCCTCTCCTGATGCATCCCAAAACCGCATTAGCTTTTTTCACAGCCATATCACATTGGCAGCTCATAGTCATCCTATGATCAACCAATACTCCAAGGTCCTTCTCCTCTTCCGTTACTTCTAATTGATGCGTCCCCAACTTATAACTAAAATTCTTGTTATTAATCCCTAAATGCATAACCTTACACTTCTCACTATTCAATTTCATCCTATTACTATTACTCCAGTTTACAAGGTCATCCAGATCCTCCTGTATAATATCCTGATCCTTCTCCGAATTGGCAATACCTCCCAGCTTTGTATCATCTACAAACTTTATTAGCACACTCCCACTTTTTGTGCCAAGGTCAGTAATAAAAAGATTAAATAAGATTGGTCCCAAACCCGATCCCTGAGGAACTCCACTGGTAACCTCCCTCCAACCTGACAGTTCGCCTTTCAGTAGGACCCGTTGCAGTCTCCCCTTTAACCAATTCCTTATCCACCTTTTGATGTTCATATTGATCCCCATCTTCTCCAATTTAACTAATAATTCCCCATATGGTACGGTATCAAATGCCTTACTGAAATCTAGGTAAATTAGATCCACTGCATTTCCTTTATCTAAAAAATCTGTTACTTTTTCAAAAAAGGAGATCAGGTTGGTTTGGCACGATCTACCTTTTGTAAAACCATGTTGTATTTTGTCCCATTTACCATTAACTTCAATGTCCTTAACTAATTTCTCCTTCAAAATTTTTTCCAGGACCTTGCATACTACAGATGTCAAACTAACTGGCCTGTAGTTACCCGGATCACTTTTTTTTCCTTTCTTAAAAATAGGAACTAGATTAGCAATTCTCCAATCATTCGGTACTACTCCTGAGTTTACAGATTCATTAAAAATTCTTGCTAATGGGCTTGCAATTTCAGGTGCCAATTCCTTTAATATTCTTGGATGAAGATTATCTGGGCCCCCCGATTTAGTCCCATTAAGCTGTTTCAGTTTTGCTTCTACCTCAGATATGGTAATATCTACCTCTATATCCTCATTCCCATTTGTCATGCTACCATTATCCCCAAGATCCTCTTTAGCCTTATTAAAGACTGAGGCAAAGTATTTGTTTAGATATTGGGCCATGCCTAGATTATCTTTAACCTCCACTCCATCCTCAGTGTTAAGCGGCCCAACTTCTTCTTTCTTAGTTTTCTTCTTATTTATATGGCTATAGAACCTTTTACTATTGGTTTTAATTCCCTTTGCAAGGTCCAACTCTACTCGACTTTTAGCCTGTCTCACTTTATCCCTACATGTTCTGACCTCAATTAGGTAGCTTTCCTTGCTGATCCCTCCTGTCTTCCACTCCCTGTATGCTTTCTGCTTCTTCTTAATCACCTCTCTGAGATGCTTGCTCATCCAGCTTGGTCTATAACTCCTTCCTATGAATTTTTTCCCCTTTCTTGGGATACAGGCTTCCGATAGCTTCTGCAGTTTTGATTTAAAGTAATCCCAGGCGTCCTCTACCTTCAGAGCCATAAATTCTTTAGTCCAATCCACTTCCCTAACTAATTTCCTTAATTTTTGAAAGTCAGCCCTTTTGAAATCAAAAACCCTAGTTGCAGATTTATTTTTGTTAATCCTTCCATTTAGTTTGAACTCTATTAGCTCATGATCACTTGAGCCAAGATTGTCCCCTACAACCATTTCTTCTATGAGGTCCTCGCTACTCACCAAAATTAAATCTAAAATGGCATCCCCTCTAGTCGGTTCAGCAACTACTTGATGAAGGAATCCATCAGGTATCACATCTAGGAAAATCTGAGCCCTATTATTATTACTGGCACTGGTCCTCCAGTCTATATCTGGGAAGTTGAAGTCTCCCATGATCACGCAGTTTCCATTAGTATTTACTTTATTAAAGACATTAAAAAGGGCTCTATCCATATCCAAATTAGATCCCGGAGGTCTATAGCACACCCCAAGCACTATCGTAGGAGAGGCTTTACTAGTTTTTTTCCCCAATGTAATTTTTGCCCAGACGGACTCTGTCTTATCCATTGCATCACTTCTTATTTCTTTACATTCTACCTCAGCATTGATATACAATGCTACTCCACCCCCTTTACCTTTGTTTCTGTCTTTCCTAAACAGCACATACCCTTCAATATCTGTAGTCCAGTCATGACTACTATTCCACCAAGTTTCTGTTATCCCTGTTATAATATCTGGTTTCACTTCCCGCACCAATAGCTCTAGTTCCTCCATTTTGTTACCTAGGCTCCTCACATTGGTGTATAAACATCTTAATTTTTGCTGTTTGGCCTCGCTCACATTTTGTACTCTATTAGGCACAGTCATTCTACAGCCAGTATAACCTATTAGACTAGTATCCACACCGCCCTCGCTCCTTATATACATTCTCCTACCCACGGCTGTATCCTTTCTTACTTCGTCTTCTTCCCTCTCAATGCTAAAATCTGGCGTGGAGATTTCCTGGACATCTCCCAACCATCTCCCCCTAATTCCTAGTTAAAGCTCTCTTTATCAGTTGTGCCAGCCTCGATCCTAGAAGTCTATTTCCTTCCCTACTCAGATGAAGTCCATCCCGAGAGAACTGTCCTCTGTTCGTGAATGCCTCCCAGTGGCCATACATCCCAAAGCCCTCCTTATAGCACCACTGCCTAAACCATCTGTTGACAGTCCTAATCTTGTCACACCTTTGTTGCCCTTCTCTAGGAACAGGAAGGATCCCGCTAAAGATCACCTGAGCCTCAATTTCCTTAAGCGTCTTCCCCAGCCTAGCATAGTCTCCCTTAATACTTTCCAGCGAGAATCTAGCCGTATCATTTGTTCCCACATGAAGGATAATTAGGGGATTCTTTCCCGCTCCCTTTAGGATCCTTTTAAGCCTCAGGTCTACACCCCGTATCTTAGCACCCGGAAGACAGCACACCCTTCTATTCTCAGGATCAGCTCCAGTTACAGGCCTGTCTATTCTTCTCAATAAAGAGTCCCCGATCACATAGACCTGCCTTTTCCTGGTGACTGTGCTATTCTCCAGTCTCTCCCCTGTTCCCTCTGGCTGCAAGTTCTTTCCATTCCTATTTTCCCTTATAATCTTCTTCAACCCATCCTGTATCCTCCTGGGGCTCGTATTTGGTGTAGTCTCCCTTGACTCTTCCCCTTTTCCTATAGGACTAGCCTCTCTTCTCTTCTTCCTTACCCTTCCACCTTCAACAAGTACCTGCTGAGCCCCTTCTTCATTTTCCAACTCTGCAAACCTATTCCTAAGCTCTATTTCTCCTTCACGAGCCCGTCTTTTCCTCTGCCTGGTTCTTTTATTCACATGTTTCCACTGACCACTTTCCTCACCCAGTCTCCCCTCAAAATTCCCCAGCCCTGCTTCCATCCGTGAGTCTGAGCTTTTCCCTTCAGATACCTCATATCTTTGCTCCATCATCTGCTCAAACCCCTTCCTAAACTCAACGAGACTTTCCACCTGCATCTCCAAACCTCGGATCTTTTCCTCCATCAGCTCTATCAGACGACATTTCATGCAGAAAAAGCTCTTACCAGTTCCCCCCTCCAGAATCATGTACATACCACAGCTTCCACATCCAGTCATCCTCAATGTGTCTTCCACTGCAGGAGTCACTCCCACAGCTGCCTCTGTATCTGTCATCTCCTTCCCACCTAAATCCTGTTAATCTGGGAAACAGAAGCCACACCAAAAAGACCACCCCCCCAGCAAAAGCAAACCCCAAACAAGCACCACAACACAAACTCCCTATTCAAACTCCCCTGTTTAGAGCTCTGTTTGCTAGCTCCTGTGCCGCTGCAGCTCTCTGTGTATCCTTTATACAAATAGGATGATCATACTCAGTAGATTATAAGATTTGTAATAAGAAAAGGAGTACTTGTGGCACCTTAGAGACTAACAAATTTATTTGAGCATAAGCTTTCATGAGCTACAGCTCACTTCATCGGATGCATTCAGTGGAAAATACAGTGGGGAGATTTATATACACAGAGAACATGAAACAGTGGGTGTTACCATACATGCTGTAAGGAGAGTGATCAGGTAAGGTGAGCTATTACTAGCAGGAAAGTGGGGATGGGGGGAACCTTTTGTAGTGATAATCAAGGTAGGCCATTTCCAGCAGTTGACAAGAATGTGTGAGGAACAATGGGGTAGGGGGGAGAATAAACATGGGGAAATAGTTTTACTTTGTGTAATGACACATCTGCTCCCAGTCTTTATTCGAGCCTAAGTTAATTGAATCCAGTTTGCAAATTAATTCCAATTCAGCAGTCTCTCATTGGAGTCTGTTTCTGAAGGTTTTTTTTGTTGAAGAATTTCCACTTTTAGGTCTGTAATCGAGTGACCAAAGAGATTGAAGTGTTCTCCAACTGGTTTTTGAATGTTGTAATTCTTGACGTCTGATTTGTGTCCATTTATTCTTTTATGTAGAGACTGTCCAGTTTGGCCAATGTACATGGCAGAGGGGCATTGCTGGAACATGAGGGCATATATCACATATCTCCCCACTGTATTTTCCACTGAATGCATCCGATGAAGTGAGTTGTAGCTCACGAAAGGTTATGCTCAAATAAATTTGTTAGTCTCTAAGGTGCCACAAGTACTCCTTTTCTTTTTGTAGATACAGACTAACATGGCTGCTACTCTGAAACCTGTCATTATGTAAGATTTGTAATGATACCTTACAAACAACCTTTTGCATGAAGCATATTCCATTTACATTATATTCACACTCATTAGCATATTTTCATAAAATCATATAAAGTGCAATGTCATACATATAAAAGGGGTGCCCAGGAAAGGAGCCAAATTTGTTTTCTTGCTTTTAGGAAGGACGCTTTTAGAACACTGTTGCAGGTTAGCTTGGAAGAGGAACCCAGGTGAAGGTAGATGTGCCTCTGGTTATGATTTGTGGTCTGTTGTATGTTGTCAGGTTTGGACTTTATTTTTGGACTTTGAAGACTTATCTTTGTCTTAATAAAGAGCCTGTAGAAGGGTGCTATTGAAACAGGGAGTTTGGGAAATTTGTTTGTTCATGAGCCTGGGAGCGGGAAACTACAGTAGAGTATGGCAATGCCAGTTCTTGCTGCATGCGGGATTGTGAATTTGTAATAGCTGGATTCTGACCTCACTTCCAGCAGTGTAAATTGGGAATAATGTCTCTGAAATCAATGAAGTAACATCCTTGTAAAACAAGTACAAGGTAAGACCAGAATCCGGACACTTCTGTTTTAAGTGCTTAGGTTCTGTAAATGATGAAAGGTAAATATCTTGGTAACTTAACTGCCTTTTTTTTAATGAACATGGAGCTTGGGGGACAACAATAATTTTGAAATTGTTTTGAATGGTCTTGTTAAAGGGTCATTCAAATAATCCCTGCTGCAAAACAGCAAGAGGGAAGTAAAGACATTCTATATCCACTTTTTCCTATCATGGAATGAGAAACTCATTCAAACTCCATTGGTATTTCAGAGGAATACAAGTTATTCTGGGAGAATTCCCAGACTAAGTCATCTCACTCTGAATTTGCTATTGTTGGGGTTCTCGAGGCAGCAAATTTAGAAAAATTGTCTGGGTGTCATAAAAACTGTTATTTTTGTTTGTTCTGCATGGGTTTACCCCCAACCCTGAAGTAGAATTTCAACAAGTGGTGTTTGCTGGAGAGTTAGTGAGGTGGAGTATCCTGTTTTAAGTTTCTGCTTTAAAAGTGAGTCCTAAGGAGTTCTTGGATCTTGCCCTTAGATGGTGCACACAGCAATTGGTGCATGTGATTTCATGACTAATTGACGTCTAACTGGCTGTTTGTACATGCAGTTACTCAATTTGTGCAAAAGACTTGTGCACAAAAATGAGGATGCCTATTTTCCCAGACATTTCCAGAAAACACTAGTGGGAGTCTACCAGCAGGAGTCCTGGCCCAGATCCTCAGCTGATGTAAATCAACATAGCTGCAAGGACTTCACCTGATGTCAGTCTAACTCTTTGACCCTTGATGTTTAGGAAAAATATTGCTTTTGCCTTTTATGTATGTTTGTATGAGAGAGGAGAGAAATAGAATTTGCGCTTCTGAAATCCTGCAACAGAAGAGTTAAGAGTGTGTACTTTTTCAGACATGGATTTAGAAATTACTACTTGTGACAATTTAAACATACCGAAAAGCAGACACTACTGGGTTTCTTTGAGTCTGTGTGCTTTGCTTATTAAAACCAGAGAGCATGTGAAACAATGATATAATCCCTTAACTAACAGTTTATCTTGCATGAAGGAAAATACCATTATTTCAGTCTTGATGAAACCTAATTGCTATTTGACTGTGATCACATTAGCTGTTTTGTGCTCCTGAAGTTACACTTTAAAGGTGAATTCCTTTAATGAGCTAAGTTTGTTCTACCAGATTCTTGTTGGGAAGGAGCATTATGTGGGTGGTGGTGTTGCTCAAACATCATTTCGATCACTTATGCTTGGTATTAATCTCCATTAACTCATACAGAAGTTATCTTTGTGACAACAACCATTTTTTCCAAGCTCATGCACACACAAAAACAAATCCAAGGATCCCAACTGTGCCTGTAATGAAAGTGAATTGTGTTTAATGACTTAAGAGTGCCATTTTGTGCTTAACAGTTTATGGATTGCAAATTACCCTGTAAATACTCAATTTCTGGATCAAATTAATTGTATAACAAGTTGGGCCAAAAGGCAGTAAATATTCACTGCTGTTTTGGCTCCCATTCTCTAGTGGCTTTAAAAGGCTTTTTAGAAATCCTACTCCTACCCTGTAAACTAGCTTGGCCAAAACTCAAACCCGAGGTGGAACCCCTGTTGGAGCAGAGATGTGCCACTTGGTATTTAAAACTATAAGCTGTTATGAGGCTGAGTGCACTTCGACTTGCTTGTCTGAGTCAATAAAACTGTGGAAGGGAAACAAAGTACCTTTCTATTTTATGCCCACAGTTCATTAAAATAAAGAGAGCTAGCCAATTTCAGCCCTCACACAATTACAGTTGACTTAAGTGGGAGTTATCCATGCTTACACCAAAGCTGAATTCAGTCCACTCTTTAAGGGCCAGATCCAAAACCCATTAATGCTAATCAGAATCCTTTCATTGGCATCAGTGGGCTTTGAATTAGACTTAAGTATAAATATACAAGACCGACAAATGGTACAAGGGGAAACAGAGGTAGAGAGAAGTGAAGTGACTTGCTCAAGGTCACAGGCAGGACCAGGAACAGAACTTGTATGTCCTGATTCTCCATCCAGTGCCCTGTCTACCCACTAGATCACACTACCTCTCTAACATGTATCTGGCTTTTCTACATTATGCAACTGTCTATTCAAAATCTTTCATTTACATGGACATATTTTTATTGTTGGCATGAACCATCAGATGGAGGTGAAATCTTGAAGACTGTCTCAGAGGGAAAAAATTGGGGGGGGTTGTTTTTTGGAAGGGTTTTGTGTTTTTCTGCAAGGCGACACAAAGGCAGGATTTTGATGTGTGAAAATTTATCTGTTTGTTCATCTGTAAGGAATCTAGACTCAGATTCAAATCCCAGTCACTGAATTCAGTGGGAGTCTTTCCTTTGACTTAAACTGCCATGGAGTCGAAGCACAGGTTTATTGATTTTAACATACTGTAGCTTTAATGGGTGTGTGAGGCAATGCCAATAGAGTTAGGGTTTCCTGTATCAACCTCAGTACCGAAAACTCCTATCAAGTACCTGGGTATGTTGGAGAATCATTGGTATGAAATATCTAACTGTAGTATAGTCTGGACTTTAATGATCTTAAGGTACTTGTATTATGGGTAGCAGTTTGCCCAGGTGTCCTTGGCCAAAATGTCTCCTTATTGCCATGTTGTGCTGGGTGCTTGACGGTGTCTGGTTGGTGGCTGTCTACTCCATGAATAGGTGAAATTTGGTTCTGGTGTTAGGATTTATGTAAAGTGCTGTGGGATGAAAGGTGCTTGTAGGCATGTAGGACACTGGTGTATTGAGGTAGCTGTTTCATGCATGAACATGCATATGCAATCTCCCTCTGCATGAGCTGTTGCCCGCAAGATCACAAAGATTAAGTATACTGAGGTTCCACAAATGAGAGGCTCTAGTCTTTTTGCTTCAGAGGCTAGTTTATTTCCCTGTGACATTTAGATAATGGAGAAGCCATCACACCCATAGTAATTAGAGGACACTTCCCATGATCCTGGAATGCTAGCCAAAGAAAATGTCGCTGAAAGCCATTGCTTATATGGGAAGAGAAAACTTTCATAAAGTTGCTAACATGATCTTTACAGAAAAAGATAGAAGTGTGACAGAATGTACCAGTGTCCACATCCCACACACTATTGTAGTAATCATTTGAAAACTTGTAATTTGATCATTTTTATCCTGATAAAATGTATGTGGCAACATTGTGTGTGAAGTTATAAGATTCCACTGTATGGAGTTCTTAACACATTCCAAACTGATGTTTGAGTCAGAGCTGGTTTGCCAACAAAGGAATGTGTACTCTACTTAATTTGCATTTAAACAGTAAACAGAGTCATCAAGCAGGAAGGGAAACAAAGGATGGTCAAATAGGTGAGGCAAAAGCAGCAAGGAACATCCTTCCACATAGACTTCCATCTGAGATTCAGGTTGCAAAATGTTTTTCAAGAACAGGGGCACATACTATAAAAAGGAGGGACAAACAACCTAAGGAACCCCCTCTCTCTCCCTTCCCATTGCATTCATGGCACCAGAAGCTATAAAGGAAAGATTCGTTGAACTCTGGGACAAGGGGTCCTGACCTAAGAAGTTTGGTGAGAAAGACTGCTGAAAGCATGTGGTGAGAAACTCTGCTTGAATCTGATATAGTTTAAATTGGGCACCAGTGGCATTTTAACTGTAATCTTGTAACCATTTCTGACTTTTTACTTGTACTCATTACTTGTACTCATTTAAAATCTCTTTGTTAATAAACTTGTTTCTTTGTTTTATCTAATCCAATGTGTTTAAACTGAAGTGTTTGGGAAACTCCATTTGGGGTGGCAAGTTGTGTGCATATTATTTTTATTTTCAAAAATGGGCTTTGTATAAAGTTGTATTGTCCAGGAGAGGGCTGGGCTGTACAGAACATACACTTCTGGGGGGGCGGAATCTAGGACTGGGAATGTGCTGAGGTCACCCTGCAATATAACCAAGGCTGGTAAGATCCAAGGTGCAGCTGGCTGGCTGCAGCACACACACAGATATAGCTGGGAGTGACTTGCATGCTGGAAGCTGTTTGTGAGCAGTCCAGGCTGGAGGCGATAGCAGCAAGGCATTGTAGAGGGCAGCCCAGGTTAGAGGGCTGGTGCTTATTAGTCTGGATTGTACCTTGGTATGCCACAACAGGCTACTGGCTTGGGATCAATGGAAAGTTAAATGGAGCGGTCGTGACTAAGCCTAGATTCACTGCACAGCAGGTATGGAGTTGAACTGAGGTCATAGAGGACACAATATTTCATGTAGGAAAAACATTCCAGAAGCATCTTTTTCACTGTAGACTCACAGAAGCCTTTAGTCTGGAGTGTTTAGTGCTGTGTAACCTGTTGGAGTAATATGCTTTTCCAAAACAAGATGGAATTGGTTTGGGTGTCTAATGGAATGACCAAGAAAAATATGCATGTTAGCACAATGGTTTCCAGCCTTTCCAAAGTACCAACCAGCAACCTCTGCATCCCTTATCAGAAACATCCTCAAACTCCCTATACTAATAACAATTTTCGTGCCCAGCCTGTGTTCTGAGGTTCGATGCATTGTCTCTGGTAGCCTCCCATTCATCTCTAATCCAACAGCTATGGTGCGCTTGAATAATCAGGCTCATTGGGAGCACTTCATGGTGCAATCTGGATAAGATCCTGGTGGCCGATTATAATGCTAATGACATCCTGCAGCTTTCCAAATCTTGTGACTCTGGGATTCCCGATAGCATAAGATCCAATTCAGATTAGACAATGCACAATTGGTTGGCATGGTGGCAGTGATCTCAGAACAGACATTAGGTTTGGTAGGGAGAGGACTCAAGCCAAGAGGAGCTAGGCAACCATGTACCAGTAATAAAATCTTGACGTGGAACCGCTTTGTTAGCAGCACTTACTTTATGAGCCAGATAATCAGTCTAGAGGAAGTCTCTCAAAAGGAGATTCTCTCACAGGCTTGGTCAGTACAGAAAGTCATATCTGTTTTAAATCAGTGCAACTGGGAATGCGGACATTCCTAAATCAATTTTAAATTTGGTTTACGTTGGTCTGGAACAGTTAGAGGTGCAAATCTCAGGAGGGCTGGATCAGCCATTACAGGAGCAAGCTAAACCACTATAAGCAAAGTTTCCTAAGACAAGTGTGCCCATTTGGGGGTTTGCCCTGGTTTCATTAAATCAGGTTGTTTTTTTAAAAACCTATTTAAGTAACGAAGTGCAACGTGACTGTAGATAAGCCCACGATATGAATACGCTTCCAAATGCATGTTAGACAGGAAATATCAGACCTAGCTCACAGAGTGGAAAAAATGTCAACTGTTTAATATTTTATAAGCACTGCATGTGTTTCTACATGATAGATTCTGGAAATGTGGTGCATAAATAATCTGTAGCTGCTTGAATAACTCTGTTCACATTGTTGTGTTGTCCTCCTTGTCTCTGTGCTTGACTTTTAGAATCTAAGACTGCTGATTCAAACACTATTGTACTGAATCCTTTTTAAAAAGAAACAATACTCACATTGTTGGAGAAAATAAAGAAGAATGTATGTGAAAAGCCAAATAATGAGGTCTCTTGGTCTGGCAAGTGGGATTTAGAGTCAAACTGCTGAGTTCTAATCTTTGGGGAAGTTGCTTAGCTACACTGTGCCTCAGTTTCTCCACATGTAAAGTGGGGATAGTACTCAACCTACACTTCTGGGGATGCCCAAGTGTCTGGCTAATTGGATTTCTGCTATAATTAACTCACAAGAGTATGATGAGACTTGACTGGATAATGTCTACAGAGTGCTTTCAAAAATGAATCTCTACCTACGTACTATCACTTCTTATGCTCCCATTACCATAATATCTGAGCAGTTTAATGTATTTAAATGTAATTTTTAATGTATTCATTCTCTCAATATTCCCACAAGAAAGGTAAGTGTTTATCCCCATTTTAGAGATAGGGAGCTGAGGCACAGAAAGACTGAGTGGGATTTTCAATTCCCAATAAAATCAATGGGAGTCTCACCATAAGTGATTTGCCTATGACCATACAGAAGTCTATAAGGGCAGGGGATTGAATGCAGGTTTCCTAAGTGCTAGGTTAGTACTTTAACCACTGGACTACCCAAACACGCTGTACCCAATCACTGTACTTAGAGAAATTAACCAGATAAGGCCTAGAGGAATAGTACAACCATTTGGCTATAAATACATTGGGGTTCTGTGTGCAGAGAACATGGTTTCAAAGCTGAAGTGAATATTGAACCTGAAATGAACTTGATCCTCAGTGTCCAACTGAGCTGCTCAAGGAGAACCAGTGAGGAGAATTTTCTCCCCTCCCAAGGTGAAAGTTACCATATTGGAAATTCTGAGGGCTAGGTTTGACTTGGACGAATTGTCCATGTGAGGGAGGAAGAAACTCCCTTGACCCTTTATACAGACTACTGGGTCTTTGTCTGTCCTTCTAGGAGTAAGGATAGCTATTCACTTGCTTACTTCCTCAATGGAGCAAGTTGGCAGGAAATGAGTTGAGCCTTGTCTCCACCTATTTTTTACTAACTGGTCAGAATAAGTAGCTGAGACAGCATGGGTTGCGTAATGTAAACCAGCAGTACATTACAACTCCCAGCAGCCAAGGGAATGCAAGAAGGGAATCATGTCTCTGAGGTGCAGTGGCTCCCAATTCTGATCCTGGATTGGTGCTGCTTGCTTACCACCCTGCACTCCAGGCTGTGCTTTAAGTCTTAATTTAGTTGGTGGGGGGGGGGAAATCTGATAAAACATAGGAAAATTTCTGATGTCCTCAGGACTTTGAAGAGTCCCTCAGCCTAAAGGAAAAGCTACTCAACCATTACTGAGTAATGTCCTCAGGATATGATCTGACCCCAATCTTAAATTATCAGGGCTTGGGATGGAGAAAGCCACCCTCTCTGATCCACTAGCCAGTTATAGTGCTGGCTACAGCAATATGAACTTGCTTTCTCTTAATAGCTTCTCGGTGACCACAATCTTGACTTGGAGACAAAGAGAAAAATGTGTCTCTATCTCAGGGTGGGAGGCTAGTAGGTGGGAATATTTCTTTGCTAGTTCATCCTTCAGTCTCTCCACAAGACTAGATGGCCAAAATGTTGCCAGAGGTTTTTGTTTTGTGTGTCATGTTTTGTAGGGAGAACTTTCCTTCACTAGATGCTGGAATAAGACCAAAGTATTGGTCTCTCCTTCACTAGATGCTGGAATAAGACCAAAGTATTGTCAACACCAGGCGTTCAAAAATCATAAGTTAAGCCTCTGAAAACCATGACATTTTAAACACAATACATTTTAAGTTCTTTCTTTCTATTTCCTTCTGCTTGATTAACCTTTAGGGGACACATTTGAAAGTTTTCTTCCACAACCATGAAAGCTAGAACCCTGAAATAAAAATGTAAGCTGAAATTCTTGCATATCATGACTTCAGGAGCTGGGATTTTAGGAAGGGGGGAAAAACCACTAAATATCACAAGATTTGTGATACAGAAGCAAGAGTTGGCCACATGTAGAATGTGAAATGTTTCACAGAATGAAGATGAGCTTTGAACCATCAAACTATCCTTGTAAGAACTAATTCTATTTCATTCCTCTTATGCTAATGCAGCATTTTCAGAATAGAAGCTTTAGGCCGACCCTAGTCCCTGCTCCTTCAGCAAGTGGTGATGCAGAATTGGAAGTGGATGACATATAGGGAAATTTATGTGCTAAACCCATAGATCTGGGTATAATTTCAAATGCCAACTATATGGCTGTCTCCTCTACAGGCCTGCCATAGGCTTCCCTGCTGGCATTTGTGTCCCCTCTGAGGATATTCAGAAGCTATTGAATAGGAATAGGCACTTTCATAGGTGTTTTTTAAACCTTTTTACATGGCAAATTTGTCTCATAAATTATATGTGTTGCCATGGGACCATGCCTTGCACCATCAAGCCCCCTTCACTGCATGCTTCTAGGCAGTACTGGGGTATTTCTATATTGGAGCTGGGAGGTGTAAATTCCAGTTCAAAAAGACATACCTGCACTAGTACTGATCAAGGTAGCACACTAGAAATTGAAGTGTAGTCATGGATATGCAAGCAGTGGGAGGGGCTACCCCTCCTGAGTATATCATCAGAGACCCTAGGTACTCATTCGTGGCAGCTAGCCCTTCCTGCTGGTTTGTGCCACTGTAGCTAAACTTCTATTTTTAGCATGCTAGCTCAATTAGACCTAGTGCAAGTATGTCTCCTCAAGCTACAATTTATCCCTTCCAGCCCCAGTGCAGGCATGCCTCTGCTTCCACACACAAATTCCATGGGCGTCTACTTGGCGACATAGGACACTGGAGTTTGATCAGTTTTTTCTCCACTGTAAGGTCTGTTTCCACCTGACTGAAGAGCTTCTGCTCTCTTTTACACTATGCAACAAAGGGCGAGATAGGGCCTTGGCCTTTGGAGATACAGTTGAGGTGTAGATGCCATATTATCACTATTATTTGTATTATAGTAACATCTACAGTTTCCAATGAGATCAGGGTTCCATTATGCTGATCACCATACAAACATGTAACACAGCCCCTGCCCAAAATCTAAATACAGATGACATTATTATCCCCTTTTTACAGAGAGAGATCTGAGGAATAGACATAAATGATTTATCCAAGGCTGCACAAGAAGTCAGTGCAACACGTAGGGAACTCAGGAGAGCTGGGTTGAATTTGTCTACTTCTGTGACCTTGGACAAGTCACTTAGCCTTTCTGTGCCTCTTTTCCCCCTCTGTAAAAGGGGGATAATAGTACTTCACTGGCATGTTGTGAGGATAAGTTAAAGATTATACAGAGCTCAAATACTGCACTGATGGGGGCCATATAAGTCCCTAAGATCAATAGACGGATAATTCACTGCAGTGCCTTAATCACAAGACTCTTCAGTGTTATTGTGTCATGTTCTCCTTACACTCCCCCATCTGTCTATATCCATCTGTCGTCTCTTATGGTCTATGCACATTGTGAGCTCTTTGAGAGAAGGCCTATCTCTTTTTCTTCTGAGTTTGTACAGCACCTAGTGCAACCAGATCCTGGTCCATTATTTGGAGTCGTAGGTGATGTGATAATACAATAAATAAATACTCTTCAGTATTGTTACTAACATTGTGGAAATGCCCAAAATGTGCTTGGTGCTATATGGTTGTATAGGAAGGGACAGTCCCTCCTCCAAAGAGCTTATAATCTAAAAAGACAAAATGCGAGGAAAAGAGGGATGCAACAGCATATCGATGATATCACATTTTGTTAGCTCCTGTCACAGGGTGGACTGGGCTAGGCTTGTCTGGTCAATTAATGGATCAAACAATGACAATTGACTTCCTGTTGTTTGACCACAGTCAAATATTCCAGCAAGAATGCCCTGATGTAGGTAGTGTCCTGCATTTTTGATTGTGTCATGCTAATCTTCCTTTTCTTTAAAAAAAAAAACACAAACAAACAAAAAACAACCCACTCAGATAACTTTGTTTTTTTGTAATTAGGCATAAGTATCTATCTGAGGCTTAGCCTGTTGGAGACCATAAAGTCTTACTCTTTTTTGTTAGTGTTCTAATAAATTAGTGCCTTAAAATATCTGACTGGGGAATTGACCAGTCAAATGCCCAACCCTAGACTGGGCCCTCTAAGAGGGAGCTGTCTAACCCCTCAGTGCCTCATTAATAGCCTCATGATGGGGGCTGATAGAGGGCAGCTGGCTTCTGTAAAGGGACAGAGAGGAATAGGAAACAGCAGGAAAGTGCTAGAAGGCTCCTGCAGGCTGAAGAAGGGGAAGCGCTATAGACACCAGGGGAACAAGATTCCAGCCAGGTAGAGCTGGGAGTGGCTTGCCAAAAGCAGAGCATTGAATTGGATTTAGCTGACTTTATTTTGGGGGTGTTGTTTTGTTTGGAGCCAGATTAAAGATGAATAGGTAACCATAATTATGGCACTTCCTGACAATTCCATGCTTGACTTTGCAACCTTAAATAATGTTCTTCTAACGCAGTTTTGTGTGAAATTTTATTTATCCTTGTCCTCCTGCATTCCCACTTATCTGCTTTCTTGCTATCTGACACTGATTTTTTCCCCTCCAAAAAAAGAGCCCTCCCTTTACATGCAAAATACACTTAGACTATGTTTTATGAAGAAACTAAGTACTGACTATGAAAAGAAAACAAACAAAACAAAGACTATAACAGTTGGACTGAGCTATGGCTGTTTTGAGGTAAAACAGATTGGATTAATTGCAAGCTCTTTGCATGATGAGGTTCTGATGGGAGCATATCTCATTGCTTAGCCAGATGTTGTGAGTTTATCTTGCATGCTAGAGAGACCCCACAGCTCATTTGTTCTTCTGAGCCATGTGATATAAGGCAGGGATACAGAGTGTTTAAGTCACCACAAGCCTTAACCAGAGAGCATGATCCTAAACTGATTTGTGTGCCTCCATTTAGTAAACATCAAACTTTATAAAATGTATGTCACTAATTAAAAATTGCCCCACTCTGGAAGAAGAGGAAAGAATGCTATTGCAATTGGTAATCTGATCTTTGTTTCATCTGGTATTGTATTAGTCACTATTTAACTTGGTGCCCTTCTAGTTGGACTGATGATGTGCCACAGATACTTGCTGTGGAATATGTTGCACTGTCAAATGTGTCATTTTAGGGGCAGTGAAGAAATCATTCTGTGTAAACTAGAAGGTGATAGAAATTCAAATTTTCTTAACTTCCCATCCTAAAATTGTGGCATAGCATTGTTGTGCTCTGCTAAGCAGCTGCTGCTTTCCACCTCCAAGGCAGATGTATTCCAGTGGATGCTGAAGTGAATCCTTTGTGTATAGAACAAAGGTCTCATCTCTGATCTACTCCTTGGATCTTCATTGCATATGGTGCACTTACTCTTTGGGCAGAATTTTACTAGTGTCAATCAAAGGAGTATGTGCATTGGCATAGTTTGACTTCTATATTTGGGGGCAGCAGCTCTAGTCAGGCCAATGGGACCGTGCATGAGGGGTGCAATTTACGTGCCTGTCCAAGGTTTGCAGTTTGGGGGCCAACCCCATTCCTTCCTCCCCCCCTTCCAATCTACGCCCATGGTTTTCAGTTAAAACCTTGAATGTGGGAAGCTCCTTAGCTATTTGACTATGCTCTGAAAAGCCAGGCATTCACTTGTTCAACTAAGCTTGAGTTTCTGGTACTTAGTACTAACCCTAGCTCATTTGGCTTATCAAAATCTGAGATCTTCCATTTTGGGGTCTGCTGTGTATCTTTAAGGTGTGGGCTCAGAGGCCTAATGGGTTTCTTCCATCTTGAACTGCTACTCCTATGAACTTATTATAGTTAGCAAATGCTCTTTCAAGAGCAATTCAGTCCTTTCTTTGAAGGAAAAATAGTGCATGCTTCAGCATAATAGATAACCACAGAGTGGCTTCACGCTCATAGTGCCTGTCACCTAATAGTATCAAAATGCTTTTCAAACTATAATTAAACCTCCCTTCTACTCTTCTCCCATCCCAGGGGATAAATAAGGGTTGCTGCTGTTGTCCCTGTTTTACAGATTGGGAAACTGAGGCATACAGGGCACTTAAGGCCAAGATTTTCAAAATGGCAACTGATTTGGGGTGTCTGCAATTTTGGACACCCAATCTGAGGCATTGTTTATCACCTGTTTTGGCACCTGCATCTCCCATTGACTTCAGGGTCTTAGCACTACTTCGGTAACCAAAGACCATGTCCTTCAGCTTCTGAAAACTGCCCAAGATCAGCAATAGTACAGTTTGATTTCTAAACTCCTTGATGGCAAGTCAGCCAACTTCTGATTAGCTAGCGAGTTCTCTAGGCTGTATCTGCAGTACCCTGATTATGCAAATACTTGATTTTTTTTTAATAAAAGTTTGGATGTCTCCCAAGACTTCTATAAAATTGGGTTTATGTTGTATTGTGTACATAACATCTACATTGCTAAACAAATAAGTCAGTCGGATCATATAAGATCACTGTAAAACCAGAAATAATCTTCTTTCTTCAAGTCAGAGCACTTGCATCTAATTAATGAAATAAAGTAACATCCTTCCACAGGATCCTTCACAAAAGATTAGGACCACAATATAGGTAATACATTTTTGACTTAGTGTGAACACTGGAATATACCAGTGCTTGATTTACAGTGTTTGTGTAGTAAAGCTGTAATGACCCATATAAGAAAAGCTGATCCATCTTCTTTCACTATTTTGAAGTCCTAGGTAAAGTTCAGATCTATGTATAACTTTAATTCAATTTTTATTGAGTATGTGTTTACCAGAGAGCACACTGCAAAAGTAGAGATCTTGTCACACCAGACATTGTTTAGAAATGTAGAGATTTTAGAAATTTATCCATTAACATACCTTTCTATTTGGTATATTCATTCTATATGTGTACAGTTGAAGAACAGTGTGAAGAGGAAGCTGGTAGTCAGAGATACTAAGAAGGAAAAGAAGATGAATAATTAGCATGTTGCATTTTTTAACTTGTTTTCCACATCCTACATCACTAGAATATGAGAGCAGGACTGAAGTCCCATCCTTTCTTCCATGTTGCTGCCTCAAAATTCCCTCGTCGGTTAATTGTGCATCTTATGAAAATCAAGTCTTCTGAAGTGGACCCTCCTTCTACTTTTAAGAAAGCAGATGCTATGCATTCACTGAAAAAAAAGTGGCTTATGCCTGTGGACAATAGGGCCTTGAAGTGCCTTCAACTTGTCCTAGGCATTTGAACCTTTGTGTCTATTATAGGACTGCAGTGTTCCTCTCTCTCCTAAGCAGCAAACCTATGTATCAAATGCAATATTAACTAGAACATTATGTTTAAATATCACTGGGGCAAAGGGGAAACATTTCTTGAGCTTGCAAGGCAAAGGTCTTCATATTAAAAGCCAAGCAAGGCAAGAGATCAAACTTGTAAGGAGTATTTTCCCTCCCTTCTCAACCAATATATATTCTTAGACTTAGTGCATTTCTCAACATGGATGTTATGCTCCGACATGAGTCATGCTTTGCAATGACTAGCTTAATTGTTCACTTGATTGGCCTTTATTGTTACCCTTGCTCTAAACCCATTTCTTGGTCCCTCCCTTACAAAATTCTCTGAACTGATAGTGAATCGCTATATGAGCAACAATGCTGGGCCCTGCCTATAAGACACAGACAAAGGACTCTTCTTTTCCTTGATTGTCTGGTTCAGGCACAGTGAGGCGATAAAGCTCATAGTGAGAATTAAAAAAGCCAAGGAGTTTTCATTGTCAGTCTGCAGCATGGCTTTCTGTGGCCTGTTAGCATGAGGCCAGAGAAGAAAAGCTGCCCCTAAAATGTTCCTAATTAACACACACAGTGTGAAACAATATCCTTCCTACATGCTGGGAAAGTTGGAGGAACTGGGGAGCTATAGTATGGAGGCGAAGGGGTAGCAAATGCAAGGGCCAGATGTCTAACTCCAAAGAATAGGAAACAAAGTGTAAATTAGTCCTGTTGGATTCACTCAGGAATTGCCGAGAGTGGAGGATGATTCATTGATTGATTGTTTTTAATGACTGCTCAAAGGTTCTGATTCAGCCAGTCCCTGATAGTAATGATGCCATTGTCCCACTAAACCTGCATGGGCATCATTTTGAACAATCATGATCTAACCTCCTGCTTCAGGGATTTAGGGGGTAGATTATCCAACATCTGCCTGCTTGTTGGGTTCTCACATCTTCCTCTGAAGCATCTAGAACTGCCTACTGTCAGACTGGATACTAGATTAGACAAACCACAGATCTGATGCATCCGTCAATTCCTAGGTTCATAAGGTATTTATTGGTTAAACACTGACTCAAATGAAGTCATGGTACCTGCTCTTGGGAGTTTACAATCTTAAAGATAAATGCTAGATAACCATGCACAAAGGGTCTTGGAGGATGGGGTGGTATCTTAGGCTGGAGACAGGAGTGGCGATATGGTGCTTAAATGGGCATGGGTTATTGTTTGAAGGCCTTGTGCGAGCAGGGTGTTTGATATGGATTTAAATGAAGAGAGGTTTGGGAGTCTCTGTAATTCAACAAGAAGATTTCCAGACATGAATACAATCCAGTTAGTGTTTATTGTTTGTGCCTAGCTGTTATGTTTAGATATGTCTGCACTGCAGCTGGGAGGCATGCACAAGCTCCACTCAAGAGAGACCATGCTAAAAATAGTAGGGTGGCTGTGGCAGCTGGCTGGCCACCTGTGTGTGGACCCTGGTGGTTGGATAGGCTTCTTCTCAGGCAGCTATCTATGGCACAATGTCTGCACTACTTCTAGCACACTGGCTTGAACAGAACTAGCATGTGTTACTCTACTCTGGCTGGAAGGCACATTCCCAGCTGCAGTGTAGACATAGCCGCTGAGACTGCTGAAATGCAGCTGTATGCAAGGGAGTGTCTGCAATGGAGACTTCATTCCCTTCAGCTGTAGCAATTCATTTAGGCTATGAACTCCTTGAAGTAACTGGAAAGACAACCATTGACTTCAGCAGCCATTGGCTCAGGTCCTTAAGCAGCTTTGGAGCCACCTGTGTGGAGAGGACCTGCTTCTTCCACATATAGGGGTGCAATTTGCTCTATCCATTAGGTTAGTATAGCTTACTGCAGGCTGGCTTGGAGAGTGCAAGGCAGGACATGATCTAGCCTCTTCCCTGTCCTGTTCTGTGGATTTGCTTCCCAGGAGGAACAGGGACAAGTAGTCCCTAAATTTCCAAGAGCAAAGGGAGAGCTACTATGAGTGGCTCCTGTGCAGCTGTTCTAGGTGGGCAGCTTCTTGCTTGACCCTCCAGTACTGTGCAGCCATGTAAGGATCTCTCTCAGTCTGGACCATTGTGGTATGTCGTGGCAGTGTGCCCAGTATTTGGCCTGCTCATAGACGGAACATTGACATGCCCACCATGTGTGATTTTTATGGCAGCGTCCTTCTTGATTTGATTTAGCTTGGGAATATCACCTGCATGTGTTTAGTAAGCCCAAATAGTTTTGTTTTGAGAGTTTAATGAAAGTAAACAGAGGAATTAAATGCAGGAATGAGGGTATGTACAAAAAGAGACTTGTTGAGGTTATTGTATTTTCCCAACTTTCTCTGGTAATGGAGACAATCCTTAAAGAAAACCACACAACTGCAGTGAAGCTGGATCAGCCTGTGAGCATATACAGCCCAGCCATAAGGTTGGGGTTGGTTGGCCTCACAAAATGCACTAGTTAATCCTGTTTTTAAAGTGGTCTGAACCGGGACCACAGTTCTATACAAACCCCAAACGCTGACAGATTTGACATCCAGGTCAGAATCTTCTGACCTGGACCTGTCTCCAGTTCTGACCTCTGTTTTTAAAAGGGGTATGATGGGCAGAAGACAGGCAGACCATTCCTGGCCCCTCTAGCAGCAGCAGATCAACCTCCAACAAAGCGTGGTGGGCTGAGATACAACCAGAACTGAGAAAACATGGGAGTATGGTTGAGATGAGAATACCATAGTGCTATAGTCTTTAAAGAAGGGAAGGTGATGGGGACCTGTCAGGAAGAGGCTAATCCTGTTGTGTGTTTGTGTGTATGCCTCACAGTAACACCTAATAAAAGTTGGGAGCTGGGTTGCATCCACACAACATGTTTCAACTGAACTATCCCTGGTTCCTGAATCTTATTGGAGCTATGTGGTATGAGTCCTGACATGGTTCTACTTCAGATTAGCACATGTGGCATGGCTGCTAGAAAGGGAAATTATTCCAAAGTGGTTTTGAGAGCCGTTTCATTTAACAAACAGTGAAGTGAAATCACTCTGAAAATCAGGCTAATTTAACACAATAGTGTGGTCAGGACTTCTAGATAAATAGTATTTGCTTTAAGGAGTCTTCAAATTTTTTATTTGAGCTGAATAAACGTTACAGTTGAAACCAGCCCTTGGGGTTTCATGCCTGTCTTTCAGCTGCCTGCGACTTTCTTTCCCTTTGGCTGCTGTTTCCCCTGATAGAGTTGACAATGGCATGGCTCCCAGAAAAAGAAGTAATGCTGGTCGTATGCAGTTATCATTGAACACAGCTGCTCTGAATTTTAATAGGTAAGTCTTCTGCAACTGCAAATAACATATGGCTGGCACTGAGCTGCAACTTCAAGAGTCTCTGCCTGCTCGCATCTCTATCAGGTAGCTGTGGAATGGAAGCCTGCCACTTCAAGGAAGGCATTTAAAGAAGGCAAGCTGTGGGAAGATATACTGCATAAACTCGGTGTAGTTAATGACTGGTATCCTAATGTATGTATAATATTCACTAGCTTCTGTTCTTTGTATGAGTAATATCCACTAATGCTCTTGTTAATAGGTGAAGTGCTTTCACCAAGGTGCATTTGATAACAAATATGTAGAGCATTATTTAATAGGAGAAGTCTTCAGTCAAGCTGGAAAACCAATCTAAACCTGCAGCTCTTGTCTGTGTTCCCAGAGGGAAATCCTAACAACTAGGGGGTGCATTTTAGCTATGCAGGCTGAAACTGTAACATCCTTACAGTTCACAGTCAGCTGAAAAGAACACATTTTGACAACTGTATTTAAATACCATCAGCCATTCAACACCCTTCCTTCCCATTGTGTTGTCAAATGCAAGTGCATGCACACCCTATCCATTGGTAGGAAATTGTTGTTCCTATGTATTAGCCATTTCAGTGAGTTCTGGAATTGCACACAGTCACTGAACTTCTTTACTTTTTCTTTGCCTATTTTCTCACATAATACAGAAGGTTTGTGAACTAACTACCACAGAAAAGTATAAAGAGACAATACACTTACCTACCATCTTTAGAGGAGATTACATGTCCTCCTATAGCTCAGGGAATTAGAGCTAGCTGGAAAAACTGTTTTTCATCAGAACTTTCTAACCAACTCTCTGGAGCATTATTATCCCCGTTTTACTACAGCAAAGAAAACTGAAAGCTTATCTATCTCAGGGGAATGCTTGTTGGTGTGAATTAATGGTGCAACGTCCTAATGTAGACACTGTACCAATGTCATCTATCTACAGTAGATGTACGACTGTATATAGTTATACAAATTTCTCTATTCTAGAAAAGTTCTGAGGTATAGAGTATTTATGTGAATTGTAAAAAGAAAAGGAGTACTTGCAATTTATTCAACAAATCTGTGGTAGATTAAGGAATTCGCTTTTAGGAGACTAATTATTAGATCTGATCAGAAACAAACATCTCCATTCTGTGAGAATTTCAGATGCCTTTGCTCCGATTTGGAACAAAGAGCCAAAATTTTCAACAAAACAGATATAAAATCTTTTCATGCTCAACCATGTCATCATTTTGATAACATTCAAATATTATTGTATAATGTAATATAAGTCAAACAAAATGAAGTGAGATGAAATGGGAGTCAGAATTATTTGACTTTTTCCTGTTGGAAACTTTGTCAGAATCAATGAGTTCTTGTAAAATGATTCAATTTTGATTAAACCACATTTTCTGGTGGAAAACTGTTTTGAACTGTTTTCTGATCAAAAAATGTTTGACCAGCTCTAGTAGCTGTCCAGTTTTGGGCACCACATTTCAAAAAAAAAAGGTGAACAAACTGGAGAGAGTCCAGAGGAGAGCAACAGAAACTGTTTTTTAGAAAAAAGAAAAGGAGTACTTGTGGCACCTTAGAGACTAACAAATTTATTTGAGCATAAGCTTTCGTGAGCTACAGCTCACTTCATCGGATGCATTTGGTGGAAAAAACAGAGGGGAGATTGATATACACACACAAGAAACATGAAACAATGGGTTTATCATACACACTGTAAGGAGAGTGATCACTTAAGATAAGCCATCACCAGCAGCAGGGGGGGGAAAGGAGGAAAACCTTTCATGGTGACAAGCAAGGTAGGCTATTTCCAGCAGTTAACAAGAATATCTGAGGAATGGTGGGGTGGGGTGGGGGGGAGAAATACCATGGGGAAATAGTTTTACTTTGTGTAATGACTCATCCATTCCCAGTCTCTATTCAAGCCTAAGTTAATTGTATCCAGTTTGCAAATTAATTCCAATTCAGCAGTCTCTCGTTGGAGTCTGTTTCTGAAGCTTTTTTGTTGAAGGATAGCCACTCTTAGGTCTGTAATCGAGTGACCAGAGAGATTGAAGTCTTCTCCAACTGGTTTTTGAATGTTATAATTCTTGACGTCTGATTTGTGTCCATTCATTCTTTTACGTAGAGACCGTCCAGCCTGACCAATGTACACGGCAGAGGGGCATCGCCGGCACATGATGGCATACATCACATTGGTAGATGCGCAGGTGAACGAGCCTCTGATAGTGTGGCTGATGTGATTAGGCCCTATGATGGTGTCCCCTGAACAGATATGTGGACAAAGTTGGCAACGGGCTTTGTTGCAGGGATAGGTTCCTGGGTTGGTGGTTCCGTGGTGTGGTGTGTGGCTGCTGGCGAGCATCTGCTCCAGATTGGGGGGCTGTCCGCAAGCAAGGACTGGCCTGTCTCCCAAGATCTGTGAGAGTGATGGGTCGTCCTTCAGGATAGGTTGTAGATCCCTGATGATGCGCTGGAGAGGCCCCAGTCGGGGGCTGAAGGTGATGGCCAGTGGCGCTCTGTTATTTTCTTTGTTGGGCCTGTCCTGTAGTAGGTGACCCATGGAAAAGAAGCCCTTGAGGAATTCCACCATGATTTCAACAATTTCCATCCCACCATCGGCCTCAGCCTGGACCAGTCCACACAAGAGGTCCACTTCCTGGACACTACGGTGCTAATAAGCGATGGTCATATAAACACCACCCTATATTGGAAACCTACTGACCGCTGTTCCTGCCTGCATGCCTCTAGCTTTCATCCAGATCATACCACTCGATCCATTGTCTACAGCCAAGCGCTACGATATAACCGCATTTGCTCCAACCCCTCAGACAGAGACAAACACCTACAAGATCTCTATCATGCATTCCTACAACTACAATACCCACCTGCTGAAGTGAAGAAGCAGATTGACAGAGCCAGAAGAGTACCCAGAAGGGCCTGCAAAAGGACTTCAGTCTTCAAATATGTAAAAGGTTGTTAAAAGAGGACAGTGATCAATTGTTTTCCTTGGCCATAGAAGGTAGGACAAGAAGAAATCTGTTTAGTTTGTAGCAAATGAGATTTAGATTCGATATTAGGAATAACTTACTAGCTATAGGATACATTACATTTCTTAGGACAGTTGTGGAATCCCCATCACTGGAGACTTTTAAGAACAGGTTAGACAGGGACAGTCTAGGTATTGTTGCCCCTTTTGGACCTGAGTGGTTAGTCAACGTTCAGGGCTCTGGAGATGTTCCAGTTGGGAGTCTAAATTGATGATAGAGTCTGGTATTTTCTTTGCAATCTTATTTATTTACAAGGAACGTGTGAGCTTCTGCTTCTCTGAATGCTGGAGGGATTGGAAACAAAAGAATACTCTTGTAGGTTCCAGCCCCAAACCTCTGGTTTCCGGTAAAACTCCACTATGCCTTGTGTTAGGTGTGTCCCACTAACTGTCTCTTATAACTATCTTAAATGAAGGGCAGGTACACACTTCATTTTCAACTAGGTTTTAACTCAGCCCAAAACAAGGTTTAACCCAGTTCATAACAGTATACTTAATCCTGCCTCAGCACAGTGGGATGGACCGGGTGACCTCTTGCAATCCCTTCCAGCCCTACATTTCTACAGTTAATTGTGTTTGTTGTGCTACACAAAAAGTGTGATTATTTATCATGACTTACTCACATTGTGTCACCACACTGGGATGCAATATCATGGCACTATCATATTACATCATGCTGCAGACTGATGCGGTCATGCCACAATGTAGCAATATTAACCCCATTTCTGCCCTGGTGTAAATGTTGTTTCAGTGCAGGAGTTGGATAAAAAATCAGTTGCCATTGATTTTAAATAAATTCACTTGTGTGATCCTTTTGCATTTACTTTAGAGTGAATATTCTAGGAAGTGAGCTATATTAGTTGTGCATACTTGTGAAGGCAAAATTTAAGTTCAAATGCTGGCATATTAATGGAAAGCAAATCTGCGTGGCTAATGACTATGAATTGGTTTTTAATTCAATGAAAACATTTTTTTCTACATTTAATTTTTGGCAGTGTTAGAAACCCTCATCCAATAGTATCTTGATAGATCATGAATGTTAGGCAGTGCACTTGACTACATGGGCTTCAAACAAACACAGAACATAACCACACAGCCCAAACACAGGGAAAAAATCTGTTTACAATTCTATCTGTATTTTTTTAATAGTCTGGCATTAATAATAAAGATATTTTTTTAAAAAACAAGAACAACAAAAACCCATTCAGGGCTAGGTTCTGTCCAACTCTCTGGCAGCTGAGTTGTTGAAGGGAACAAGGAGCTTCTCTAGATCTCCTCGTGCCACATCAGGTCTAGACAGCCTGTTCCCTTGTGGGAGTACAGAGCTGCTCCTGAAATGTGCTGTCCCAAGGAGGGGGGAGTAAGCAGGGCTGGGGCTCTACTTTCCCTCAATTCCATGTGTGGGCAGAAGTATGCTGCATTTTTCACCAGGTGAAGAAGCTTGTACTCTACCTTATTCCCCACAGCCTGAGTGCACTAATGAGCAGCTTAAGGCATTCTGATGTCCGAGGTTTTATTCCTCTGAGGCCCTCTTGGGTGGTGTCCCTCTACACTCCAGTGCAGGACTGTGTCAGCCTGGCAGAGTGTAGCCATATGCGGGTTTTTTTCCTCTTGAAGACTCTCCAGGAACCAGCAAGCTCATTGGTGTAACAAGATGCCTACCTCTCAGCCCCTTCATAACATATCCTTGAACTGTAGGTTCTTCCCTCTGTGCACTGGGGACTCTCACTGTGTTCTTTCCTGGATAATTGCTGCTTTATCTGTTGCTCACAAATGGCTTCTGCAGGAGATTCCATATTGGTATGCTCAGCAGCGGCAATGTCTGAGAGTACATAGCAGTCGCTAACTGGTGTAAGATAGCATAGCTCTATTTACTCCAGTGACGCTTCACTGATTGGCACAGGCTGCACATCTGGCTCAGTGTCTCTTCAGAGGACAAACAGCAATGAGCTCACCAGCTAGCAGCGGCCAGTTTTCCAGAATACAAACAGCTCACTGTACTTGACAAAAATAAGTCAATATGGAAAAGAGAAACCTTATCATATTCATTTTTTTTCCTTTCTGATTTTTCTTCCTTCGAGAAAAGAAAGAGAAGCACTGTTCCAATAACATTCCCATGCTAGGATTCCAGGATTAACACAGTATTGGACATAACTGTAGTTTGGGGCAACATTATTTATAGGCACTGTTGCAAGATAGCATAGCTGTTGTAAACAGGACAGCCCAATGCAAGTTTCTAAACAGCTCCACGGGTCAGACTTTCCATTTGAAATAATGACAGCTAGTTAACACAGGATTCTTGGGTCCAAATGCGCCAGGAGCCTCAGTTTTCCTTGCTTGACTAACTGACTGAGGAAGCATAACTGAATACGTACTCTGGTTAGCCTGCACAGCAATGGCATATCCTCTTCCTGGAACATTAACTTTTGCAAAGCCACAGCTTCCTCGGGCAGGGTATAGAATATGTAGGGATTAGGGAATTCTCCACTCATTGCTCTGAAGCAGGCATAACTCCGCAGATGCTGGTGTTGCCCTTTTTGGCCAGGCAGTTAGCCAATATTTGGGGTCTGGAAGGATTGCTCCCATTGGGAGGAGAAATGGATGATGAGAGACAGGTATATTCTTTGGTTCAATCCTGTTAATTTGCAAAGAATGTACTCCAAGTCCTATTTCCGTGACACAGTGAAAACAAACAGTAGGCAGTTTCTTTGCTCACAATTTCTAAGTCTGTCTCTCCAGTCAGTGTTGTGCCCCAAGGATCTTTGTCTCTTTGCTCCCCCTTGGAGCCATAGTCACAACTGTTTGTTTTGCTGACTGCTCTCTCTCTCTCTCTCCCTCCCTCTAACACATGTGCTGCTTGCCAAAAGAATCTCTTAGCCTCTGTATCTGCAATCGGGGAGCCCCTCAGTCCACAGAACTAAGTTTCTGATCAGGACTTCCCATTTGGTCCCATTGCCTTGGACAATGGTTTCTATTGTTTCCTGCTATTTCACTCCATAAAGGGGTTTGATTGCTCCTTCCATTTAACCTGAAAGAAGGGTGCTTAGTGCACTCATTGGCTTTAATCTAGGGCAGATCTACACTTAAAACACTGCAGCAGTGCAGCTGCAGCTGCAGCACTTCATTGAAGATGCTACTATGCCAATGGAAGAGTTTCTTCCATCGACATAGTTAATCCATCTCCCCGAGAGGCAGTAGCTATGTCATTGGGAGAAGCCCTCCTGTTGACATAGTAATGTCTACACCAGGGTTAAATTGGTATAACTGTGTCATGCATGGGAGTGCACTTTTCACACCCTTGAGCAACGTAGTTATACTTGTTAAGATGTTCGGCTGCATGCCTATGTTCTCCCTGTGTGCTGGCCCAGTTCTGCGCAAACAGCTGGCACAGCAGACCTCGAGCGAACCACCCAATGACCATAAGATTCATTAAGGTACAAAGGCACCAGGCCAGGTTTATTCTTGACAAAGCATGGTGATAGCATCTGGCAAACTCTATGAGGCTACTAAGACATGTATTCTCATGACAATAGATGCAGCTCATTGAATGGTGGATTTTTTTCATTGTCCCCTCAGCTGGACCAAGACGCTCTCTCAGAGATACCTCTTTATATCCTGATACAAGCAAGTTACGTACTGCCCTCTGACATAACTAGCCACATCGGGGACAGTAACTATTACCCATCTCCTGTACATGTTGGTTTGATCTAAATATCTCTATTCATCACACTGTCATCCTGACCTTATCTTTTAGGAGGGGTCAGTGTGTTCTTGTTAACCTTGGGGAAGGTTTTTGTACCATCCTTGATATGGGGTGTTCTGGTACTACGCTTCTGGAATGTGTTTGTGAGAGTGCTCTGTGCCTAGCACTTCTTAGGAAAGTGTGTTTCTGCAATATCAGCCCTGTTCTTGCCAGACTCTTGCTCACAGCCTGACTTTTTCTAACTTTTGCTTTATATTAGCATAGCTTGCCTATTACTTTAGCTCAGGCTCATACCAAGCCTCTGATACAAGGGCTTAGATCTCAGGCTCTCTTCCTACTACAATACTGATGTAAGTTTATAGTAAAAAGAAAAGGAGTACTTGTGGCACCTTAGAGACTAACAAATTTATTAGAGCATAAGCTTTCGTGAGCTACAGCTCACGTCATCGGATGCTTTTGGTGGAAAAAACAGAGGAGAGATTTATATATACACACACACACACAGAGAACATGAAACAATGGGTTTATCATACACACTGTAAGGAGAGTGATCACTTAAGATAAGCCATCACCAACAGCAGGGGGGGGAAGGAGGAAAACCTTTCATGGTGACAAGCAGGTAGGCTAATTCCAGCAGTTAACAAGAATATCAGAGGAACAGTGGGGGGTGGGGTGGGAGGGAGAAATACCATGGGGAAATAGTTTTACTTTGTGTAATGACTCATCCATTCCCAGTCTCTATTCAAGCCTAAGTTAATTGTATCCAGTTTGCAAATTAATTCCAATTCAGCAGTCTCTCGTTGGAGTCTGTTTTTGAAGCTTTTTTGTTGAAGTATAGCCACTCTTAGGTCTGTGATCGAGTGACCAGAGAGATTGAAGTGTTCTCCAACTGGTTTTTGAATGTTATAATTCTTGACGTCTGATTTGTAACCTCAGCCATGCAGAACACAGTGCCATCCACAGCCTCAGAAACAACTCTGACATCATAATCAAAAAGGCTGACAAAGGAGGTGCTGTCGTCATCATGAACAGGTCGGAGTATGAACAAGAGGCTACTAGGCAGCTCTCCAACACCACTTTCTACAAGCCATTACCCTCTGATCCCACTGAGAGTTACCAAAAGAAACTACAGCATTTGCTCAAGAAACTCCCTGAAAAAGCACAAGAACAAATCCGCACAGACACACCCCTGGAGCCCCGACCTGGGGTATTCTATCTGCTACCCAAGATCCATAAACCTGGAAATCCTGGATGCCCCATCATCTCAGGCATTGGCACCCTGACAGCAGGATTGTCTGGCTATGTAGACTCCCTCCTCAGGCCCTTCGTTACCAGCACTCCCAGCTATCTTCAAGACACCACCGATTTCCTGAGGAAACTACAGTCCATTGGTGATCTTCCTAAAAACACCATCCTAGCCACTATGGATGTAGAAGCCCTCTACACCAACATTCCACACAAAGATCATAGAATCATAGAATCATAGAATATCAGGGTTGGAAGGGACCCCAGAAGGTCATCTAGTCCAACCCCCTGCTCAAAGCAGGACCAAGTCCCAGTTAAATCATCCTAGCCAGGGCTTTGTCAAGCCTGACCTTAAAAACCTCTAAGGAAGGAGATTCTACCACCTCCCTAGGTAACGCATTCCAGTGTTTCACCACCCTCTTAGTGAAAAAGTTTTTCCTAATATCCAATCTAAACCTCCCCCATTGCAACTTGAGACCATTACTCCTCGTTCTGTCATCTGCTACCATTGAGAACAGTCTAGAGCCATCCTCTTTGAAACCCCCTTTCAGGTAGTTGAAAGCAGCTATCAAATCCCCCCTCATTCTTCTCTTCTGCAGACTAAACAATCCCAGCTCCCTCAGCCTCTCCTCATAAATCATGTGCTCTAGACCCCTAATCATTTTTGTTGCCCTTCGCTGTACTCTTTCCAATTTATCCACATCCTTCTTGTAGTGTGGGGCCCAAAACTGGACACAGTACTCCAGATGAGGCCTCACCAGTGTCGAATAGAGGGGAACGATCACGTCCCTCGATCTGCTCGCTATGCCCCTACTTATACATCCCAAAATGCCATTGGCCTTCTTGGCAACAAGGGCACACTGCTGACTCATATCCAGCTTCTCGTCCACTGTCACCCCTAGGTCCTTTTCCGCAGAACTGCTGCCGAGCCATTCGGTCCCTAGTCTGTAGCGGTGCATTGGATTCTTCCATCCTAAGTGCAGGACCCTGCACTTATCCTTATTGAACCTCATTAGATTTCTTTTGGCCCAATCTTCCAATTTGTCTAGGTCCTTCTGTATCCTATCCCTCCCCTCCAGCGTATCTACCACTCCTCCCAGTTTAGTATCATCCGCAAATTTGCTGAGAGTGCAATCCACACCATCCTCCAGATCATTTATGAAGATATTGAACAAAACGGGCCCCAGGACCGACCCCTGGGGCACTCCACTTGACACCGGCTGCCAACTAGACATGGAGCCATTGATCACTACCCGTTGAGCCCGACAATCTAGCCAGCTTTCTACCCACCTTATAGTGCATTCATCCAGCCCATACTTCCTTAACTTGCTGACAAGAATGCTGTGGGAGACCGTGTCAAAAGCTTTGCTAAAGTCAAGAAACAATACATCCACTGCTTTCCCTTCATCCACAGAACCAGTAATCTCATCATAAAAGGCGATTAGATTAGTCAGGCATGACCTTCCCTTGGTGAATCCATGCTGACTGTTCCTGATCACTTTCCTCTCCTCTAAGTGCTTCAGGATTGATTCTTTGAGGACCTGCTCCATGATTTTTCCAGGGACTGAGGTGAGGCTGACCGGCCTGTAGTTCCCAGGATCCTCCTTCTTCCCTTTTTTAAAGATGGGCACTACATTAGCCTTTTTCCAGTCATCCGGGACTTCCCCCGTTCGCCACGAGTTTTCAAAGATAATGGCCAAGGGCTCTGCAATCACAGCCGCCAATTCCCTCAGCACTCTCGGATGCAATTCGTCCGGCCCCATGGACTTGTGCACGTCCAGCTTTTCTAAATAGTCCCTAACCACCTCTATCTCTACAGAGGGCTGGCCATCTCTTCCCCATTTTGTGATGCCCAGCACAGCAGTCTGGGAGCTGACCTTGTTAGTGAAAACAGAGGCAAAAAAAGCATTGAGTACATTAGCTTTTTCCACATCCTCTGTCACTAGCTTGCCTCCCTCATTCAGTAAGGGGCCCACACTTTCCTTGGCTTTCTTCTTGTTGCCAACATACCTGAAGAAACCCTTCTTGTTACTCTTGACATCTCTTGCTAGCTGCAGCTCCAGGTGCGATTTGGCCCTCCTGATATCTTTCCTACATGCCCGAGCAATATTTTTATACTCTTCCCTGGTCATATGTCCAACCTTCCACTTCTTGTAAGCTTCTTTTTATGTTTAAGATCCGCTAGGATTTCACCATTAAGCCAAGCTGGTCGCCTGCCATATTTACTATTCTTTCGACTCATCGGGATGGTTTGTCCCTGTAACCTCAACAGGGATTCCTTGAAATACAGCCAGCTCTCCTGGACTCCCTTCCCTTTCATGTTAGTCCCCCAGGGGATCCTGGCCATCTGTTCCCTGAGGGAGTCAAAGTCTGCTTTCCTGAAGTCCAGGGTCCGTATCCTGCTGCTTACCTTTCTTCCCTGCGTCAGGATCCTGAACTCAACCAACTCATGGTCACTGCCTCCCAGATTCCCATCCACTTTTGCTTTCCCCACTAATTCTACCCGGTTTGTGAGCAGCAGGTCAAGAAAAGCGCTCCCCCTAGTTGGCTCCCCTAGCACTTGCACCAGGAAATTGTCCCCTATGCTTTCCAAAAACTTCCTGGATTGTCTATGCACCGCTGTATTGCTCTCCCAGCAGATATCAGGAAAAATAAAGTCACCCATGAGAATCAGGGCATGCGATCTAGTAGCTTCCGTGAGTTGCCGGAAGAAAGCCTCATCCACCTCATCCCCCTGGTCCGGTGGTCTATAGCAGACTCCCACCATGACATCACTCTTGTTGCACACACTTCTAAACTTAATCCAGAGACACTCAGGTTTTTCCACAGTTTCATACCGGAGCTCTGAGCAGTCATACTGCTCCCTTACATACAGTGCTACTCCCCCACCTTTTCTGCCCTGCCTGTCCTTCCTGAACAGTTTATAACCATCCATGACTGTACTCCAGTCATGTGAGTTATCCCACCAAGTCTCTGTTATTCCAATCACGTCATAATTCCTTGACATCACCAGGACCTCCAGTTCTCCCTGCTTGTTTCCAAGGCTTTGTGCATTTGTATATAAGCACTTGAGATAACCTGTTGATCGCCCCTCATTCCCAGTATGAGGCAGGAGCCCTCCCCTCACAGACATTCCTGCCTGTGCTTCCTCCCGGTATCCCGCTTTCCCACTTACCTCAGGGCTTTGGTGGACTACAAGATGGACTACAAGATGGACAAGATGGACTACAAGCCGTCAGGAACAGTATCCCCGATACTGTCACGGCTAACCTGGTGGCAGAACTTTGTGACTTTGTCCTGACCCATAACTATTTCACATTTGGTGACAATGTATACCTTCAAATCAGCGGCACTGCGATGGGTACCCGCATGGCCCCACAGTATGCCAACATTTTTATGGCTGACTTAGAACAACGCTTCCTCAGCTCTCGTCCCCTAATGCCCCTACTCTACTTGCGCTACATTGATGACATCTTCATCATCTGGACCCATGGAAAAGAAGCTCTTGAGGAATTCCACCATGATTTCAACAATTTCCATCCCACCATCAACCTCAGCCTGGACCAGTCCACACAAGAGATCCACTTCCTGGACACTACGGTGCTAATAAGCGATGGTCACATAAACACCACCCTATATCGGAAACCTACTGACCGCTATTCCTACCTACATGCCTCTAGCTTTCATCCAGATCATACCACTCGATCCATTGTCTACAGCCAAGCGCTACGATATAACCGCATTTGCTCCAACCCCTCAGACAGAGACAAACACCTACAAGATCTCTATCATGCATTCCTACAACTACAATACCCACCTGCTGAAGTGAAGAAACAGATTGACAGAGCCAGAAGAGTACCCAGAAGTCACCTACTACAGGACAGGCCCAACAAAGAAAACAACAGAACGCCACTAGCCATCACCTTCAGCCCCCAACTAAAACCTCTCCAACGCATCATCAAGGATCTACAACCTATCCTGAAGGACGAGCCATCGCTCTCTCAGATCTTGGGAGACAGACCAGTCCTTGCTTACAGACAGCCCCCCAATCTGAAGCAAATACTCACCAGCAACCACACACCACACAACAGAACCACTAACCCAGGAACCTATCCTTGCAACAAAGCCCGTTGCCAACTCTGTCCACATATCTATTCAGGGGATACCATCATAGGGCCTAATCACATCAGCCACACTATCAGAGGCTCGTTCACCTGCGCATCTACCAATGTGATATATGCCATCATGTGCCAGCAATGCCCCTCTGCCATGTACATTGGCCAAACTGGACAGTCTCTACGTAAAAGAATGAATGGACACAAATCAGACGTCAAGAATTATAACATTCAAAAACCAGTTGGAGAACACTTCAATCTCTCTGGTCACTCGATCACAGACCTAAGAGTGGCTATACTTCAACAAAAAAGCTTCAAAAACAGACTCCAACGAGAGACTGCTGAATTGGAATTAATTTGCAAACTGGATACAATTAACTTAGGCTTGAATAGAGACTGGGAATGGATGAGTCATTACACAAAGTAAAACTATTTCCCCATGGTATTTCTCCCTCCCACCCCACCCCCCACTGTTCCTCTGATATTCTTGTTAACTGCTGGAATTAGCCTACCTGCTTGTCACCATGAAAGGTTTTCCTCCTTCCCCCCCCCCCCCCCGCTGTTGGTGATGGCTTATCTTAAGTGATCACTCTCCTTACAGTGTGTATGATAAACCCATTGTTCTCTGTGTGTGTGTATATAAATCTCTCCTCTGTTTTTTCCACCAAAAGCATCCGATGAAGTGAGCTGTAGCTCACGAAAGCTTATGCTCTAATAAATTTGTTAGTCTCTAAGGTGCCACAAGTACTCCTTTTCTTCTTACTATGGACAATGCAAGGGTGGTACCAGGTATTCTGTCAGCTCCCACTAGACCAATTGGTAACTCCAGTGACTTAAACGGAATTATTACTGATTTACGCCTGAATTTTTTTCTTGAATCTAGCCCAAGAGGTTGGAGTTGTTACATTATTCCAAATATCGATTACAGCACATCACAAGGGTCACTTGATCTCGTATTCACTCTAAAGGAAAGCATGTTCTTCACAACATTTTGTATTTCACAAGCAGCAGGGAATTCCTGTTTAATCAGCTGTCAGAGGGTTTTTAGCAGAGGTACAGGAAAGCTGGTCCCCAGCACCTGACCAATATTCACTACCACTTGTATACAAATACTCCCAATGTAAATACCTGGAAAATTCAGATTTTCTGACTCTGTGTGTATTGCCTTTGAACTGAAGCACTGTGTAATGTGTAAAAGGAGGGAAAGTTGAGGGGACTAAAGTCAAGGAAAGAATTATATTTTTGCTTTTCAGTAACCCATTTCCCTTGTATCCACTGCCAGGAATAGAACTTTAATTTATAATAGAAACATAAATCCAGTTACATAGTCTATTGTTTTAAAATGAACTTCTCTTGAGGGGAAAAGACTGTCCTGTGACTGTTGTGTTTTTAAGCTATTTTAGCAGGGAGAATTAGCTATTTGGGCAGAGACAAGGATTGAAAGGAAGGCAAAGGACAGAGAATTGGGGGGGGGGCAGGATTAGCAGCACAAATTCCATCCACTTGAAGCCTGCCCCCCATATACACATACACTGTGCTCCCAAAGATGACAGCAAATCAATACTTAACTTTAAGTTAAAGATCTCTACATATTGTAGGTTATACTAATTTGCTAGTGACAACCAATACTTGCATCAGGCATTCTTTTATTTTCTGCCTTTTAGTCCATTCTCATACATGAGAAATCCCACACACAGAGAGAGATTTCATTTTAGTTTTTTTCCTAACTTTCTCCTCTCATGTAGGGTCAGATTCTCAGCTGGTATAGCTCCATCAAAGGCAGTTGTGGATCTATTGACTGGAAAATAAATTCTGTTCTTCTGAACTAATACACAGGAGCTGCTTCTTGCAGTCCAGGAGAAGTGCTTTTGTGAACATTGGGCTTGCTCTCACAAAAATGTTGAGCACCTCCTGAGAGGTTTTGAGTACAAGTGTAAAGCTGTGGTGACTGCATGGGGGTTACCATGTTTGGAACATTCTATAAGGCAGAATTCAAAAAGGCTAGTCCTGTATCCATACTGATGAGATGCTACATCCTGTCAGCCAATGGTCTGGCTGAAAAGTTGTACTCTGCTACTTTCTATCTTGAAAGGATGCTCCCCACCAGCAATTGGTGATAGGATGAGCCTCAAATTATTTGGAGGGTCTGGTTTGCGTTATATAAGAATCTATATTTTGGAATCTTATATCAACTCCTTCAATCTGTAAATGTGGCTTGGAAATATTCCAGGTACAGGTTTGCCTCTTCTTCCCTTAAGCAGTATTCTGAAATCATCCCAGTGGCCTACAATTCTCATTCCAGTTCTAGCATCTTCAGTGGGTAGGCTGGCTGGCCATGGTCAGAATCAAGTCCAAGGCTGTAGCATGGTTCTGGAATACATATTTCAACACTGTTGAGGGAAAGCCTGTGTTGTAACTGGGTTCTTCAGTAAGGAAATAGTTGTAGTGTAGACAGGACCTCTAACTTTAAACTAGGACTTTAAACTAGACTATCTTCTGCTCAATAGGAAACTAAGAAATGAATTGCTATCAAATACAGTTTATATCTTGTACAAAATAACCTAAAAAATTAAATCTTTGTAGAAATGAAATCATACCTCTGTCTTTAAAAGCTGACTGTGTTTCTGCTGTCATCCTTCATCTCCTGTTGACATGGAAAGAGCTAATCACCCCCAACTATGCAATGTAAATATGTTTTCACACTTCAGCCAGATGAGCAGCCTCTATTGTTTTATACCTAATTACCTGTTAAGGAGTCACATCACTCTGGGGGAAATACACATGTGAATGATGGATATTTCTTTTTTTTTTTCTCAGCAGCTTCTATTTTTCTTGTGGTAAATAAATATTTTTAAAAGTTGCTCCTCTTGATCAACTGTGAGATTGCAGAGCTGAAACAGAGCCAGGGTAACCAAAGGAGAGTACCGTGGAAGGTAATGGCTGGGAGCCTATTGGTTCTACTCAATCTGAATACTTCATATGCTATCAAACATTGCTTAGGATACAAACAAGGGTCCACCTTAACTGTCTATTCTGGGATGCTCTTTGCATGTCCTATGTCATTGTATTACAGTAAAAATTAAATGTGCAAAATGAGTAAAGGTGGCAGAATCTGACCCTTAATTCTTTTGAGATTTTCTGATGTATGTTTAGCTATGAAAGCAGAATGTGTACTTCATCTATGGGTAGGTCTCTAAGCACCTTGCCAGTATAACTATACTAGCATACTGTACCGGCATAGCACATGTAGTGTTGGTGCAGTTTATACTGACAAAAGCTGTGCTTTTCCCAGTATCCCTTATTCCAGCCTCCTTCCCCACATCCTCTGAGTGAATTAAGCTGTTCCAGCATAAGCACTATTTTTTTCTCAGTATAGCTGCATCTGTACCGGGGCCTTTGCCGGCACATCTGGTCAGACCCCTGATTGACATAGCTATGTCAGCAGAAATCTGTAGATGGGGCCCTGTGCGCAGAGAAACAGAAGTCCTTTGTACAGACAAGAGAACGCAAACTGTTCTCCCATGGAGACTGGACTCTTGTTCATTCTTGTTGTTTGACCAATCCAATCTTTTAACGAGAAACAGAATTCTGAGTCTTATGGGGCCTGAGTCTGTTATTCCTACTCCGGTTGAGGAGCCTCCTATTGACGAGTGTAGTCCTATTGATTTCAGTGAGACTACATGAGCAGAAAAGTGGTGTTCATTGTGAGTAAAGGCAGCCAAATCTAGCCCTTTTTAATTCTTCCTGTTATTTTCTTGTATTTGGTCTGTATTTGCAGCCTACCCAGAGTAGGAAGCAACAGTGAATTTTAAAGGGGGTGGGGAAAAAGGCCTGTTGTTGCAAGATTTCTAGGTCAACTCTGCAAACTGAAAAGTCAAACTGGGTGGAGCTTAGAAATTTTGGGTGCCCATTTGTATTAAACCCCCAAACCTTTTCAGGTTCACCAGTAATTAGAGAGTGAGCACGAGCAGCTACACATCTTCAGACATTTCATCACTTGAAACTAATCCTGAAGTTGGGTGCAGAACTTTTCATCCAGTACAATTCGCTTAAAGTGACTTCCCTATGGTGGCTTCTTTTTTTTTTTTTTTTTAATATCCATTCCACAAAGACTAGGATATTACTAGCTCTGTGAATATCTGCCTCTTGTTTTTTATAACTTAATAATACCAGCAGCCCCCATTTTCAGAAATGTGTGAACTGAGTATAAAGAAAGGTTAAATCCCATCGGGCTGGCTAGCTCAAAAATAGATCTTGCTGTTTCTAGCAACCACAACAAAAAGCTATGGACTAAACACGAGTGGCTTTCAAGCTTTGTTTGTAAACTCAAAATCTTGACCTGGAATCTGCAGACCATTTCTCTGAGACAGTCACATTAAAAAATGCTATTTCTGAGCCAAGAGTTTAATGGGAAGGTTAATAAAAGATCTAAATAGGCCCATTTTGGCCAAATGTGTTTCTTATTTTCTTATTCCACTTTCCTTCTTTGCAAGGTATAGCAAAAACTTATAGAATTTTATGGTGGCAAGACTTCTCAAGGTGTGATATATATGAGAGAGAGAGAGAGAGAGAGAGAGAGAGAGAGAGAGAGAGAGCAACAAATAACCAGAATATGCAAACTTTAAGGGGCAGACCCTCAGCTAACAAAAATTGGTTTAGCTGTAGTCTGTGCTCGTACAATACCTAAAACTCTGGTTCTACTTTTTGACTTCAATGGAGCTACGCTGATTTACACCAGATGAGGATTTGCCTATAAATTCATGTCTGTGAAGAAATTTCAAGTCTGAATTTTCAAAAGGGACCTCCAGGTATCTGACCTGACATCTGCTTTGACCACTAGATCAGACTTCCCATGTCCTGGTCATGATCGCGACTAGGCACAAAATGGCAGATGAAATTTAATGCTAAGTGCAAAGTAAAGCGCATTGGGATTATATTTTCCAACTATGCATGCAAAATGATGGGGTCTAAATTAGCTGTTACCACTCAAGAAAGAGATCTTGGAGTCATTGTGGATAATTCTTTGAAAACATCTGCTCAATGTGCAGGGGCAGTTGAAAAAGCAAATGATGATAGGAACCATTAGGAAAAGGATAGGTAACAAGACATATAAAATATAATGCTGCTATACAAATCCATGGTATGCCCACACCTTGAATACTCTGTACAGTTGTGATCACCTCATCTCAAAAAACCAATGTATTAGAATTGGAAAAGGCACAGAAAAGGGCAACAAAAATTATTAGGGCTATGGAACAGCTTCCATAGGAGGAGAGTGTGACTTTCACCCCATAATGCTTTATGGAAATATGCTTATGAATGTAAATATGACATAACTGAAATATGTTTTATGCTACATATGCCATGTAACATAGATCTGCAAAGGTTATGATCTACTGAATATATTCATCCTATTTGTATGCATGTATCATTTTTGTATTAGAAGTTATGAATATTGGCTGTGTACATGTTTGAGTTTAAGTAGCCTTAATAAAGCATTTGGTCAGCTTCTTGAGAAAGGAATGTGCAAAATAAGTGCCCAGTCAAGAAACACTAAACTGACAATGGATCTTGGAAGACTCCAATCCACATAATAAAGCACATGGGCAATGGCTGCTGTAAAAACTGAGTCGTACATGGACATGTGACTTGCCCATGTGACTCCAGAACTCCATCTTGGAGCTAGATTTTGAATGGGGGGGGCTCCACCCACAAAGGAGAGTCTATTTAAACCCCTGGGAGACCCCTCCATTTTGTCTTCAGCTGGCTCAAGAGAGAGCCTCTCCACCCCCAAAGGATACCTGAAAGAAACTGGAACAAAGGACAGTAACCAGAGGGGTGTGAGTGATTGCTGGACCTAGACTAGAAGGAGGCTAGTCTTTAAAAAAAAAAAAAAAAAAAAAAAAAAAAGCTTACTGGAACATCTCTGAAGGTGAGATTTCATCTGTAATCACTTTCTTACTGTATTAGGTTTAGACTTTTCATAATTTATTTTGTTTGGTAATTTATTTTGTTCTGTCTGTTATTACTTGGAACCACTTAAATCCTACCTTTTGTATTTAATAAAATCACTTTTTACTTATAAATTAACCAAGAGTATGTGTTAATACCTGGGGGACAACAAAGAGCTGTGCATCTCTCTCTCTCGGTGTTATAGAGGGTGAACAATTTATGAGTTTACCCTGTATAAGCTTTATACAGGGTAAAACTGATTTATTTGGGGTTTGGACCCCATTGGGAGCTGGACATCTGAGTGTTAGAGACAGGAACACTTCTTCCGCTGTTTTCAGTTAAGCCTGCAGCTGTTGGGGGACGTGGTTCAGACCTGGGTCTGGGTTTGTAACAGGCTAGTGTGTCTGGCAGAACCAGGCAGGGTTCTAGAATCCCAAGCTGGCAGGGAAAATGGGTTAGAAGTAGTTTCCGCATATCAGTTAGCAGTTCCAAAGGGGTTTTCTGTGATCCAACCCGTCACAGAGAGATTAAAAGGAATGGGACTGTTCAGGTTGGAAAAGGGGGATAGGATAGAGGTCTACAAAAGCATTAATGGTGTGCAGAAAGTGAATAGGGAAGTGTTTGCCTTTTCACATAACACAAGATCACAAGAACCAGGGGTCACCCAGGGAAATTAATAGGCAGTAGGTTTCAAACAAACATCAGCAAGTAGTTCTTCACACAACACACAGTCAATTTATAGAACTCATTGCCTGGGGATGTCACCGTAATCCATGCATACAAGGAATATTATCCCAGAAGAGTCTGTGAGCCACTGGGTCTGAGGGTTGATCAGGGAAGCCAAGGCCAGCTCTGTCTTGCAAGAGTGGGGTCTTCTGCCCTATGTGGGAATGAGCTACTGGGACCATGTGCCAAGTTTATGGGTGGTTGAAAAAGGGGTGAGAGCACAGCCCAGCTTTTCTCTGACTTTTTTTCCTCACACCCTTCCATGATCACCGCTGTTCCAGCAATTTCCCGTTGTTTTCAATGTAACGTGGTCATGGTGCTGCTGCTGCTTTGGTGATGGCATGGCCCTGGCATCAGAAACCTGTTGGATTGTTATTTTAGCTTGTTGCCAAAAGTTTTCTGGGGCACTCTCATGAGGGAAAGGACTTTTCATTTTTCAAAAGTGAATAACTCAGTCAAACCTGAACAGGATTTCATATGAGAAGCAAACAGCATATCTCTAACTCCGGGGCTTTGTCCCTGCTGACTTTCAAAGGCTTGCTGCAAACAATTAGAGGTGTTATAGCTTCTCCAAAAAAGTTATAAGTATCTTTTATAATGGAAAGTATAGTGCAACCTAAATTTTGGGGGGACTACCAGCTGCTCATAAAATAGCCATGTTCCTGGCATTGTTATCTCCTTACCTTCACCACACTCTTCTATGCCTACTCTGCAGATCTAGAGCAGCTCTGAGTTGCCTCAGTACTGAGGCTCAACACTGTTGTTAGCCATGTGTAGGGCATAAATGTGGGGAAATGTCTCCATCTCACACACCTGCATGGGACTAGTGGCAATCAAGCTCATCATTTCATTAAGGATTTCCATGTCATTTGGAAAAGAATGTTTGATTTTCCTGGGCTAAGAAGGCCTAAGAGCCTTCTCTCAAGCAATTAAAGGTAGCTGAGGGGTTTTTTAAATAGGACTTTTTTAAATTTTGAGGAGCGTGGAGGCCTCTACATACAGGGAAATCTTCCCTTCTTCAAGGGATCCAGCTAACAAAGGCTTCTTGTAAATGCCAGGTGCAAGAAACCCAAGGTAATTGTCTATAATTGTAAGATTCTTGTTAGCACTATAGTTAGCTCAATCAGATATGCATGCAGCATTCGTTCATGTCAATGGGAGTTACGTGCACGAATTGAGTGGAAAATAGGGCCATTTATGTTTCGCTTCCTTGACGTAAAATGTATTGAGCTCATATGCTAGGAGGTGACTGTTTGTTTTTTAAACAATATCCAACATTTTCATGTGTAAAATGTGACCTTTAAGGTTTTTCTCGAGTTGTTAAATTGTGGAAATCTAATTGGAATCTGAGCTTTCTTGGTAGGGGGATAATATGCCATTATCAAAAGAGACCACTTCCATCTTGAAATACACTATTTAACTCACCTTTTTTTAAATGGCTCTGGAAGTTAATGCTTTTGGAAACCTAGACATTTATTTACCTTTGAAAGGCTATGTAATAAAAAAGAGCATGTTTTGTACTTCTTTAATATCTTGCATCTCACGATCCCCAAACACTTCACAGACATGTGTTTAAGTCTCACAGAAAATTTGCTGCTATTCCCATTTTACAGATGAGTCAGTCTGTAGGAACTCTGTGGCCTTATCTAAATTGAGCATTGACCCCAATTGCAGCCATTGGTAGATAGCCGCTGGCATTACAGCACCAAAGGACCAAACCAAAGGAAATCCAGGATTTGCACCAGTTGAGCTAATTCTGATTTCAAACATGAGGGACACAAAAAATGGTTTTCTGTGTCTACACGAAGATTTTGTGCTGATGCAGCTACACCAGTTGCTGGCTACGGGGTGGGGTGGGGTGGGGTAGAGGTGGAGTAGAGGGGGAAATCAGGGCTAATCTGTACAGACAAGATGTGTGGCAATGCCAGGAATAGACCCTAGATTTCCTGAATCATTAGTGCATCCTCTCTCTCTCCCCTATTTTAGCTAAATAAAATTGAGAATGCTGTCCTGTGCCTTGTGAGTGGACTGAAGTGGTGGTGAGAACAAGATTGCTTTTTTTTATTATTTGTTGTTGAAAATATTTCTTTAACAAGATGAGTGCTCATGAAACATTATATGAAGTCCAGTTACAGCTAGCAGGACTGTTTTTAATAAGCAGGGCAGAACGCTAACTGGTTCCCATATGGCTGAATGAATTCAAGGACCTCCTCCCTACTCTTTTGCATGCCATTACAGAAGCTGGCTAGATTCCCATATGGGGAATAGATTCCCTGCTCCTTCTGCATGGGCACTTGTGGGCAGATTTTCAAGGGTTCAGCGACCACATTTGGGAACAGATGTCACATTGGGTGCTGAGCTCTTTTGAAAATCTGGCTGTAGCTGTCTGAAAAAGGGTAGGGTTGTGACTCTGTCTCTGTCTCCTCACTAGCCAGCAGACATGACAGAGCATGGAGTGGTGAATGTTTTTTGCTCATGAAAGGATGGTGGATCTACTTCGTCAGGGAGTCCCCCATGGAATTCTGGCTGACCATAAAATATCAATATTAAAGAAAGAACATGAGGTTGGGGGGGGGTTGTTTTTGTTTTTTTAAATCTGATTATAACATGACTTGACTTCATCTACAACAGCTAGTGGGTTTATAACCCGTTTTGGTTACAGCTGCATAACATTGCAAGGAAACATGTTATTCTTATCCTGATGCATAGGAAGTTACATATGTTAAATCATCACAGTCGGAAAAGAATATATTTGAGTGAGGTTGATGCACCAGATATATACTGTAATGCTTGACCATAACAGGGTGAGTTTAGGACAGAATGGAAGGCTTGGTTTGATATTTACTGGATTTTGTCAGTTTGTCACAAGCTTAAATGATTAATTCTATGCTGGACTGAATGCTGGATTGGGGAGGCGGGAGAGAACACTCATGCAGAAGTGCCTATGGCCACATCACTTCAGGCTGTGAACTTGTCAGGTCTTATAAACTAAGAAGGGTCAGTCCAGATCAGATCTTGTGTTATGTGCTGATCAGCACTGAGAACTCTAATGGAAGCCAAAGTGCTGCTGAAGTAGGGGCCCTGTGATTCAGCATGTGGAATTCTTCCCTGTGAATCTGTATTGAATCAATGCCCTGATATAGTGCTAGAGATGTGTCAGGCTCAGATAAGGAAAATCAAGACACTGAGCCCTTTTAGTCACTGACAATCCCATGGCCCTCTTCACAAGAGTGGAAGAGTGTTTGAGAGTGGATGTACTGGCTAAGTTCTACTCAGATGTTTATATTTTCTTTGTTTAATTGAACAAATTACTTTTGTTCTATCTTGTTAAAACTCTCTTTTGTAGTGTTCCCGGTCTTTCACCTTCCACCCTATAAGTAGCTGCATTAATTTCTGTGGTAGGTGAAGTAATACAGGGTCAGATTCTGATACTACTCAGCTTGGGGATGGCTATCTATTTCTATGAGTAGTCCTGTCAAAATCAATATATTTACAGAGTAAAGTATTGCTCAGTGGGCCCAATGCAAAACCCACTGAGGTCAGTGACGAAAGTCCCATTAACTTAACTTGCTGCCCATTGACAAGATCAGACTGGAGCCCACAGTGAATGCAGTAGTTAAACTATCTCTTTCTCAGTGACTCAGAACTATCCCATTTTAACTAATCTCCTTTAGGAGATCTTTCCATTCTCTGTCTTAGGCCAAAGGGAAATATTTGTGGAAAGTTTACGGACACTCAGTTCAGCCTTTTTTGGTTTGTTGCTGAATGGAAAAAATACTGTTGATCTTAAAAGGAATTTACTTGCTTTGTTCCCTAATAATAATAATGTAAAAAAAGACTTCAAAATGACACATGCTTTTCCTTCCCCCTTTTAGTGGTGTATGTCTCTGTCTGAAGTAACCAATCAGTCAGTCACCATTTAGATTAGTTTCAGAATAGCAGCCGTGTTAGTCTGTATTCGCAAAAAGAAAAGGAGTACTTGTGGCACCTTAGAGACTAACAAATTTATTAGAGCATAAGCTTTCATGAGCTACAGCTCACTTCATCGGATGCATTTGGTGGACACCGATGAAGTGAGCTGTAGCTCACGAAAGCTTATGCTCTAATACATTTAGATTAGAGCTGGCTTTAATTTCGTCAAAATTTCAAGAATTGGGTGGGGGGGTGAAAATTGCAAAAAAAATGATCAGTGAATTAACTCACTGATTGTAGGTGAGTCTTTAGAAGTGGGTTTTAGGAGGGAATTGCATGAGGAGAGGGAGGAATCTTGGTGAACATGGGTTGGGAAATTGTTCTATCCACAAAGGCAGTGGGGAGGTAAGGATGTGAGAAAAGAAACAAGGTTGGTGTCATGGGTGAAGTGCAGAGTGTGAGAGGGAACATGATAGCAGACAAGGACAGAGATGAAAGTCCTGGTGGAATGCTTAAGGGCCTTGAAAACAATAACAAGAAATTGAACTTGATGTGGAAAGCTAATGTGGAGTCAATGGAGGGTTTCCAGGATAGGGTAACTTGTCAGAAAGAGGGCTGAAGAAAATGACTTTATGGACAGAGTGTGAGAGGGACATTATTGAGGCTATGCGCCGTTTGGGCAAGCTCACACATTGTGGTGAGAACTGCAACTGTCCCATTTCAGTTCCGTCTTAACACTGCATTAACATAAGATGAGGTTGTACATGTCTGGATAGCAATACGCTGTGCTGCAAGTTTTGTACAGCATATACAAAGCCATGGGAGAAAATACATGCAAAGAAATGATGGAGACTTGGCATATTATCATAATTCCTAATGATTCCATAATATATGGTTAGTGCCAATGAACATCATGAGGAGTATTAGTTGCTTAGTCTGAGCAGTAACTGCTTTTCTGACATTAATAACTCAGCTGTTTTGGATTTCAGAGAATACTAAAAGCAGCATGCTTGCATTATTGACTACGGAATATGAAATTTCATTAAACAAACAACACAGCCAATTTTAGTTACAGGATTCATTTAAGAAGAGGAAAGAACGTCTGGAACTGGCCGGAATACAGTTTTGATTCCTCCTCTGAAATCGGAAGTGCCAACTGATTTAAACCAATTTATACAAATTCATTCCTGGGCTGTGAACTGGTAGAGCAAGTTAATAAGTTTGCAGTGTTATGATAGATACACCCCTCAGGTGCAGCCAGGGAAATATAACAGAAATACTGGCATTATCTTGGTAAAAGTCTGGCCCCATTGAAATCAATGGTAAAACTGGATTTCAGTAGGGCCGGAATTTCACTCACATGGATGCACAGACTATGCTTTCATGGTGAACCTTCAGGAGAAGAGAATGGCAGAGGAAAACTTGATTCCCCTCACAAATGCTCTAATTCTGCAATTTTTCCATGTTGGCCAATCCCTGTGTCCATGCATAGTGTCACAGAAGTCAGCAGAGCACCCATCTAGATTAACTTCAAGGTTTCCTCTGAGTTCTTCTGCCAGAGGCTTGGTTTTATCCTCCCCCCACCCCCCTTGCAAAAAAATGGAATCCAAAAAGGGCTTCTATATTCAGAATGTGGTTCCCCTAAAATCTGCACTGGCTCCTGAGTCCCCCACTATTCACTCCAGCTCTTTGTGCTGTCTTTCCCTGGAAGCATTGCCCCTTGGCTAGAGGCTTCTGCCACAAAAGCACCTGTCAAAATGGACCAGGATGCCAGTGCAGAAGGTTCCATATCTCTCTCTCTCTCTCTCTCTCTCTCTACTGGAAGGAAGTATGATCGGGATCACAGACATCATCTATTAGAAATACTGAGCCAAATTCTTTGCTGATTGAAATCAGTGGAGTTACAGCAGAAAAGAATATGACCAACTGGGAGCATGATAACATGGCTGTCATAAGAGTTTTGGGGCTGGGAATTTCAAAGGTGCTACAGGATGCTAAGCACCCAGCTCCCACTCAACTTCAATGGGATTTGGGTGCGTAACTCCCTTTTTGAAAATCCCCAAGTTGATTTGCAATCCCATACTGCTAGAATCCTAGCATCATGGCAGCCACCCCTTCAGATGAACACTTAGCATAGCTCTCTAGATTATTGATAGTGCTTCCAGAACAGCCTGGTATAGGCACTACAAAGTACGACACCACATTCCATTTTCTCTCTGGGCTGAGCATTCTGCCTTTGTAGTTCTTTCAATGCTGTGTGTGTGTGTGTGTGTGTGTGTGTGTGTGTGTGTGTGTGTGTGTACACGCACGGATATGTGCAGGAATAGGCATTCTCTTAAACGATAATTTTAAAAGAGAGAACTGAAAACAGTTGAGATTTTAGCCTATCATAATCTCCTTCAAGCCTCAGTAAAATGCTCTAACAAGTTTGCTCAAGCATCTATAAAAAAGAAATATTGTGCTATTCATGCTAACTGGACCACCTACAGTTAGGTGTCACTATAATTATTGTCAAGTATTATTGTTACAAAGGTGTACAGATCACATAGATCTTCCTTTAACATGACAGTGGCTGATTTTAATGGAACATTACTTATTAACACAACCTAGAACAGAATCTGATAGCATACCTTTAACAGAACTTTGCTATAGTTGAATGAATTACAGAACACCTCTTGAATGCCTACTGGCTGGCATGGTGCCAACGACTGTAAAAATTGAAACTGTAGCTTGCTTCCTCCTTTTTCATAAAGAAATCTGAAAACAGAAGCACTGACCTTGGCAAGCATCTCACAATAAAGTTTTCCAATAGGAAAACGCACTATAAATCAAATCAGAATAATTTTGTGTACAATTTATTTTCTCCCAGCTTGCCAGGACTGAATTTTTGTAGTGTTAAAGGAATGTTTTTAAACCCTCAAGACTTAAAGCATGGTGCGAGCCCAGTCCAAATTTTATCTTCGTTTTTTGCATTTACCTAGCACCCTGACTCTGGGTTCCCATGAAAACGCAATTTATTTCTCTTGCAAATGTTATTATGACCCATAAGAACAAACAACCCTTAAAAACTAAAAATGAGCAACAAGCTCACCTAGATGACAATCTGCTACCTAGCTTCTTCCCCCCCCCCCACACACACCCTGAAGCAGAATAATAAGATAAACATTGCCTTTCTTTCTCTGCATTATTAATTCAGTATTATTTATCACACTGGTTGGAAATCTTAAAAGGTTACAGTTTATTCACCATACCTGACTTGTGGGAGCTTGCTGACTCTTCCAACAATTGTCGCAAGCCAATGTTCTAAAATTAAACTCCTAAACAGAATAGTTTTGAATATTACATGAAAGTTAAAGCAGAATATAGAGCAGGGATTGGCAACCTTTGCCATGTGGCCCGCCAGGGTAAGGCCCCTGGTGGGCCGGGCCAGTTCGTTTTCCTGCTGCAGCCGCATGTGCGGCCGATCGCGGCTCCCCCTGGTTGCGGTTCGCCACTCCAGGCCAATGGGGTGGCGAGAAGCGACGCGGGCCAAGGGATGTGCTGGCCACTCCTTCCCGTAGCCCCCATTGGCCTGGAACGGTGAACTGCGGCCAGTGGGCGCCGCGATCAGCCGAACCTACGGACGCAGCAGGTAAACAAACTGGCCCAGCCCGCCAGGGGGCTTACCCTACCAGACCATGTGCCAAAGGTTGCCAATCCCTGATAGAGTCATAGATTCCCAGGACAGAAAGGACCACTGTGATCATCTAGTCTGACCTTCTGTATAATACAGGCCATAAGATGTCCCCAAAATAATTCCTAGTGCAGAACTTTTTAGAAAAAAATCAAGTGTTAATCTAAATATTGCCAGGGTTCTACCACAAATCCTGGTAAATTGTTTCAGTGATTAATTTACTCTCACTGGTAAAAACTTAGGCCTTATTTTCTGTCTGAATTTATCTAGTTTCAAATTCTTATATTCAAATTAATTCAAATTCTTTAATTCAAATTCTTCAGATCTTCAACTGGTGTAAACAGTCATAGCCACGTTGATTCCAATGGAACTATGACAACTTAGGCCAGCTGAGGATCTGCATCTATGATAGCTTGTTTATATATTATTTATGATAATACCATAAATATGAGAACTGAACTGTAACTTAAAATCAGCCTTGTCCAGACCCAGTGCTTTCTTCCATGCTGTCCTATACATGGAGTGCCTTCCCTAAATCTGCTCAAATCCCATGGATTTAATTTACACTTTGACCATTTATTGACTTCAGTGGTACTTCAGGACATGTTTAAGCACTTTGCTTATTATTGATGAATGTAAGCAAACACTTAAGTGCTTTGCTGAAGTAGGGCCACAAGTCCTTCCTAAAAGCTAGCTTAGGTTGTTTTGCCTTCAAGAAGTTTATATATAAAATATAGCAAACTTAAAGGAATTGCCAAGGTATGTGAAGGGCTTGACGGTTAACCGTGTGGCACTATTGTACCCTGGTCCTTTCTCTCCACTCTTTCCATTTTTCAATCTAGATTTCAACTCTCATTTGTTGTGTGATTGAATTAAAGCGCTAGTCTGCCAGGACAAACCCATACACCAATAAGCTGCATGTGGCTATGAGCATACAGCAACTTGCAGATTGAGGCCTAAAACTAGAAGGCACAGCCTGTGTCTTCACTTTTATTTATTTTATTTTTTTAAGCACTGTTTTGATGTGCTTTAAATGTTGATTTACTGATTAACAATGCATTTAATGTTCAGTTAACAATATCCATTAGATTTTTGCACTCTGCCCTGGAAAGAAGTGAAAGGCCCCATTCTGTGTTGTTGGAGGGCCGAGGAGGGAGGGTGGGGGGTCAGATACAGAATATTTAAGGCATCTTGCCAAAATGCATGCATTCAGCAAAAATTACTGTTGCAACTTCTGTAAATAAGATGGACTCCCAAATATCTAAGCAGTGCTTAAATATGAAGATGATCAATGCCTTATAAATAATTAAGCTGGAGAGAAATGTCCCTGGGTAGATCACTGTCTAGCGTATGTAGATTTGATTGGCTCCTTAGCACAAATTCCCACGGTGCTCATTAATAACCAAACGGATGCTGACTAAATCCTCACATTTATCAGTGGATAAAATCATCCTTTTAAAAAATTGAACACACAGTAGAGTCCTTAAATGGTAATAAACTGACTAAGGGCTCCATTTAGTAAAACTGTTTTGGCCTATTGAAACAGCTTCATCAAATCTCCATGTATGTAGCTGCCAAAGCAAGAAATATGGTATGGTTCAGTCTAAGGTAGGTCAGCTGGTGGCCCTCTGGTATTTTGGTCATATGGTTGTGTCTTCCTTCCTATATGTTGTGTGGATGTTGAAATTAATCCTAGTGTAGTTCTGCATTGGTAGGAATGCTTCCCTACAGAAGAAACATGGAACAGGAGTCCTATTCTGTTCCATTCTATTTGGGTTCTTATACGACACTTGTAACCATGGTGTCTGAGACTGAAGGTAATGATCCCATGGCACTTCATAAAAAGAGTAAGAGAATCCTAATATCATGGCTAGAAATGCTTTCCACAGAAAATGTTCAATAAGCAAGATGTTAGGAGTGTTAATGCAGTGTGCCATATTAACCTACATAGTCAATGTGCTGTCAGTATCTAATTCTTTGCTTTGTAAAGTCTTTCGGACACATTGAGTGTGAAAGTGGATGTAACCAAGTTCTAATCTTGTCTACATATACTGCATGTTCACTGTGGGCATGACCCAATTAGAAGCTTTTCTGTCAACTTCAATGGGCTATGGATCAGGCCCATTGTGTAATTCCCAGTTTGATTAGTGGCGTGAGCCTGTCCACTGCCCTGGATTGATAAACTACAAAGAGTTCATAGATTCATAGATACTAAGGTCAGAAGGGACCATTCTGATCATCTAGTCCGACCTCCTGCACAGCGCAGGCCACAGAATCTCACCCACCCACTCCTATGAAAAACCTCACCCATGTCTGAGCTATTGAAGTCCTTAAATCATGGTTCAAAGACTTCAAGGAGCAGAGAAGCCTCCCTCAAGTCAACCATGCCCCATGCTACAGAGGAAGGCGAAAAACCTCCAGGGCCTCTCCAATCTGCCCTGGAGGAAAATTCCTTCCCGACCCCAAATATGGTGATCAGCTAAACCCTGAGCATATGGGCAAGATTCACCAGCCAGATACTACAGAAAATTCTTTCCTGGGTAACTCAGATCCCATCCATCTAATATCCCATCTCAGGGGATTTGGCCTATTTACCCTGAATATTTAAAGATCCATTACTTATCAAAATCCCATTATCCCATCATACCATCTCCTCCATAAACTTATCAAGTAGAATCTTAAAACCAGATATATCTTTTGCCCCCACTGCTTCCCTAGGAAGGCTATTCCAAAACTTCACTCCTCTGATGGTTAGAAACCTTCGTCTAATTTCAAGTCTAAACTTCCTGGTGGCCAGTTTATACCCATTTGTTCTTGTGTCCACATTGGTGCTGAGCTGAAATAATTCCTCTCCCTCTCCTGTATTTATCCCTCTGATATATTTATAGAGAGCAATCATATCTCCCCTCAACCTTCTTTTAATTAGGCTAAACAAGCCAAGCTCCTTAAGTCTCCTTTCATAAGACAAGTTTTCCATTCCTCGGATCATCCTAGTAGCCCTTCCTTCATTGGGATTTTTAGAAGTGTTTGAAAATCAAGGCTATGGGGAAATCAAATATAATCTCAGTAATATGGGATTCTGCTACTCTGACAAATTTGTGCAGATTAGGGTTTCAGCATAGAGGGAGAGTGGAGAGAGAGAGTAAAAAAATTGGCAGACCATTAAAATGCTGACATTGTTGAGTAGGTTCCAACCATTAGACTATTAAAATGGACATTGTTCCATGAGACATAAAACATTACATGAAAAATTATTGTTGTGTCCAACTCTTAAACTAGTGTTTTGAAAATTATCTTTGATACATGTTGACTTAAAGTTCTTTAATTTGTTTTCCTGTCCTTCCATGGATATGGTCTAGTTTAATTAGCAAGTGACCCTACTCCTGAACATTCATTTATATCAGAATTATCTTGTTTCTTAATCTGTCCAGGTTATAATCTCATATCACTATCACCCAGAGCATTCTGTTTGTATATTCCTCCCTTATGGAATTCTCGCCTTCTCTTTATTCCCAGTGCTCAGTCTGTATTGACACGTAAACCTGATTAAAGGAATAGGTTCACTGCTATTTTAAATATGTTCTTAACTACTGGTAATCTAATGGGACCAAATCCTGCCACCCTTGAGCAGAGCTCCATAGAAATCAAAGAGATTACTTGTGGAGCAAGATGTTAATATGAGTAAGGGTGGCAGAATTTGGCCCCACTGAAAATAGTTTTGCCGTTGACATCAATATGGCCAGGATTTCACCCACAGTGTTTTAACTCTGTGGGGCAAGGACTGTAACTAGCTGTAGGTCTGTACAGTGCCTAGTACATTTATGGTAATATAACTGGTAACAACAGTGCCCTGTTGATCTTGTAAATGTAACTTGTTGTTACTAGAATTTTTATTTTCTCCTATCAGAAGTGTGCATGCGCATATGTTAGGGCTCTACTCTTAGACTTGGAGCAGATATTCATCTATCTTCAAAGCTGATTACTCCATTTTAATCTTTTTTTTTTTAAAGAGACAACACAACAGGGGTTGGCAAACTACCGCCTGGGAGCTGCATCCAGCCCTACAGATGTTTTAATCCAGTCCTCGAGCTCCCATTAGGGAGCAGAATCCAGGGCTTGCCCCACTCTGGCACTCCAGCCGAGGAGTGGGGTCAGAGGCTTGCCCCTCTCCACATGTGCCATGGCTTTGCATGGCTCCCGGAAGCAGCGGCATGTCCTCCTCCAGCTCCTACATACAGGGGCAGCCAGGAGATTCCACACGCTGCCCCTGCCCCAAGCGCCACCCCTGCAGCTCCTATTGGCCAGGAACACTGCGAATGGGAGCTGCAGGGGCAGCGCCTGCAGACCGGGCAGTGCGCAGAGGTGCCTGGCCACATCTCCATGTAGGAGCCAGAGTGGGGACATGCTGCTGCTTCTGGGAGCTGCCAAGGTAAGTGCCACCTGGAGCCTGCACCCCTGAACCATGCCCCAACTCCCTGCCCCAGCCCTCATCCCCCACCCGCCTTCCGAACCCCTCCAGCCCAGCCCGGAGCTCCCTCCTGCACCTTGAACTCCCCATTTCTGGCCCCACGCAAGAGCCTGCATCCCCAGCCAGAGTCCTCACCCTGTCCTACAGCCCAACCCCCAACTTCATGAGCATTCATGGCCCACCATACAGTTTCCATACCCATATGTGGCCTTTGGGCCAAAAAGTTTGCCCACCCCTGTGATGCAATGATAAGATTAGAATATTCAACAGACTGAAGCTGCAGTCAGTTCAAAGAGGCTGGCACAATTAAGAGATTTCTCTAAACCTTATGGAAAGTATCTGAAGCTGTTTGGTTAGAGATGGGTTCTAAAATTGGACAAGGCTTCACACAAATACTCATTCCTTCAAATTGGTTAGTACAAAGCTACAGGCACTTTGTATCCTTGGTCAATCATATGTGCCAGGATACAACCTCACAATAAGTGAATACTATATACTAGGTATCTTGCACTGCTTTATCAATTTGGGAGATGGAAATATTCCAAACTTGATAAAATTCCTTAGTTTTATTTTTCAGTTTACACCTGAGCTATTCCAGGGAAGTGACTTTTTCAACAATAACCTGACTCAGCAGTCCTTTGTACAGGTTACATTCCCAGTGATCTAAAATGGAGTTGAATAGAAGCCCACTGAGGTTTGTTTTCAACCCTGATACTTTGGTGGGTTGTTGTCGTCTCAACTGTTTCGTAAAGTCATTTTGAGAAATTGAACATAAGCTCCTGATTGATTAACTCTGTGCCATCTGTGCAAAAACCCTCCTAAAGCAACACAGAAGTAACATTTGGGGTCTAGCCTGAACCTACAAAAACAAGACGACTGAGTTCAGACTGCAAATTCCATCTGACGCTCCATCCTTAATGTGCCTCAATGTGTCTAGGGATTGCAGCACATATGGTCTGTAAGATCACCCACTGTTTGAAGCCCCCTGAAATACATAGCAATAGGTGCAATGTGGTGGATTGCAGATGGGTAGAGGAATGGATTTTCAGTCTTAAACCCACAGAAGCACAGTATTACAAAGTTAAAGCTAAATATCTGTTCTGACATTGTCCTTTGCTCCTGTTGGGTCTAGATGGTAGGGACCTCCAAGCAGTGGGTGATTTTTACATACCATATGTGCTGCAGTGATTAGGCAGAGTCAAGGACAGTCAGCACAGAGCTTCAGACTCAAAGCAAGGAGATTCTGAAAAGTCAAACTCTTAGCTGTAACTCTAATATTCTTTATAGTGATTTTTTTTTATATATTGCTGTTTTTAAAGTCTATAATCGCATTCCTCAGATTCCCTTAGTACTTATCTGACTAATTTTGTAATATTTGAGATAAATATATGGAGAGGCTTCATAAAACATTAATAGACATTTATTGAAGGATTCTTCAAAACAGGTACCAATTACAGTACTTAATGTACAGGACCAAATTTTGATCTGTTACATTGAACAGAATTCAGAGTAACTCCACTGAAGTTAATGGAGTTACTGGAGATTTACTCCAGTGACACAGTAAACAAATTCTGGCCCTATGCATATGAGAATTTTGGATATTTTTTTAAACAGAGGGATTGTGTGCTTTGGGGACTTTTTAAGAAATGTATTTTGAAATAACCAATTCATAATGCACAACGCCTGCTTGCTTTCAAATGCCTATATAATTAATACCTAGCTCTTAAATAGTTCTTTTCATCCATAGGCTTCTAAGTGCTTTTAAAAGGAGGTCAGTAGCATTATACCCTTTTAACAGATAGGGAAACTGAGGCACAAAAGTGTTGCGTTCCTAAGGTCACCCACCAGGTCGGCGTCTGAGCCACAAATAGAACTAAGTCTCCTGGGTTTCAGTTCAATGCTCTATCCTATAAGTAATTATTAGAGATACGAGTGGAATAAAAATACCAGATCTAAACACCACAAAATTTTGGATATGGATTCAAACCCACTAACTCCATAGATACTACTGAATTACACAACCTATACACAACAAAATTAATTATTAGTATGTTAGTTTTCCAATGAGATATTACATTATACCATTTGGGTAGATATCATGACAAACGTGCGTTAAGTGTAGTATGTCATGCCTGACAAGAGTTACTGACGTGAGTAATGAACCACCATTGGGCCTCTGTGTCACACTGTCTTATTATTTTTCTCTCTCCTAATAGTTCTTAACACTCGGTTAGCTTTTTTTGGCTGCCACTGTACATTGATCAGATGTTTTCAGAGAACTACCCAGGATGACTCGAAGATCTCTTTCTTGAGTGGTAACAGTTAATTTAGACCTCATCATTTTGTATGTACAATTAGGATTATGTTTTCCATTGTGCATTATTTTGCACTAATCAATACTGAATTTCATCTTCATTTTGTTTTTGTGGCCCAGTAATCCAGCTTTGTGAGACCCCTTTGTTACTCTTCACAGTCTGCTTTGGACTTAATTATCTTGGGTAATTTTGTTTTACCTGCAAACTTTGCAATCTCACTGTTCACCCCCTTTTCCAGATCATTTATGTGTATGTTGAACAGCAGCACAGGTCCCAGCACTGATCCTTTGGGGACCCTGCTATTTTTCTCTTTCTATTGTGAAAACTGACCATTTATTCCTACCCTTTGCTTCCTATCTTTTAATCAGTTAATGATCCATGAGACAATTTTCCCTCTTATTCCATCACTGTTTACTTTGCTTAAGAGCCTTTGGTGTGGGACCTTGTCAAAGGCTTTCTGAAAGTTCAAGTGCACTCTCTCAACTGGATCACCTTTTTCCCCGTGCTTGTTGACACTCTCAAAAATTCTAATAGATTAGTGAGACATGATTTCCCTTCACAAAATCTGTGTTAACTCTTCCCCAACATATCATGCTCATCTACGTGTCTGATAATTCTGTTGTTTTTACTATAGTTTCAACCGATTGGCCTGGTACTGAACTTAGGCTTCTCATCCTATAAATTGCAAGGATCGCCTCTGTAGCCTTTTTTAAAGATTGGTTTTACATTAACTATCCTCCAGTCTTCTGATACAGAGGCTGATTTAAGCAATAGGTTACATATAGGGTGACCAGATGTCCCGGAACTGTCACAATATTTAGTTCTTTGTCCCGTATCCTGACCGATGCACGGTCAGGATGCCATTTGTCCCAATATTGCGGCTTTGGCCGCTCTGGCGCCTTTTTTTTGTTGTTGTTGTTGCTTTGGCAACTCGGCTCCAGCCACTTTTTTTTTTTTTTACTTCCCCCATGTGTCCCGATATTTAGCCTGTTTCATCTGGTCACCTTAGTTAGCCTTACCTTACCATAGTTAGTAGTTCTACAATTTCATATCTGGAATTCTTTCAGAACTTTTGAGTGAATGCCATCTGGTCCAGGTGACTCACTAATGTTTATCAATTTGTTCCAAAACCTCCTTTATTTTCATTTCAATATAGGACAATTCCTCAGATTTGTCAACTAAAAAGTATGGCTCACGTGTGGGAACCTCCCTTACAACCTCTGCAGTGAAGACCAATGTAAAGAATTCATTTAGCTTCTCTGCAATGGCCATGTCTTTCTTGAGTGCTCCTTTAACACTTTGATTGTCCATGGCCCCACTGATTGTTTGACAAGCTTTTTGCTTCTGATGTACTTTTAAAACATTGCTGCTAGTTTTTGTGTGTTTTGCTAGTTGCTCTTCAAATTCTTTTTTGTTCTACCTAATTACATTTTTACATTTGACTAATCAGAGTTAATTAGTCTTTTCTATTTTCCTCAGTAGGATTTGATTTCCAGTTTCTAAATGATGCCTTTTGCCTCTAACAGACATTTTTTTTATTCAGCTGGTTATCATGGTGGCTTTTTTGGTTCTTATTTTATTAGGGATATATATTTAGTTTGAGCCTCTATTATGGTATTATTGAATAGTCTCCAGGCAGTTAGCAGGCATTTCACCCTTGTGAATGTTCCTTTTAATTGCCATTTAACTAGCTTCCTCATTTTTGTGCTATTCCCCTTTTGCAAGTCAAGGAACCAGCTGAAGCAAATCTCAGCACCATTAGCAATAATCTTTGAGAACTCATGGAGGGTGGGTGAGGTCCCAGAGAACTGGAGAAGGGAAAACTAATACTTATATTTTAAAAGAGGAACAAATAGGACCCAGGGAACTATTGACCAGCCAGCCTAACTTTGATACCAGGAAAGATACTGGAACGAATTATTAAACAATCAGTTTGTAAGCACTTAGAGGATAATAGGGTTATAAGGAATAGCCAGCATGGATTTGTCAAGAACAAATCATGTCAAAACAACTTCATTTCTTTCTCTAATAGTTAATGGCCTACTGGATGGGGGGGAACAGTGCACGTGATATATCTCAGTTTTAGTAAGGCTCATGACACAGTCCCACATGACATTCTCATAACCAAACTAGGCAAATGTAGTTTGATGAAATTACTATGAAGTGGGTGCACAACTTGTTGAAAAAAAATGAACTCAAAGAGTAGTTGTCAGTGGTTTGCTATCAAACTAGGAGGACATGTCTAGTGGGATCCCTGAGTTCTGTGTCCTGGCTCTGATACTAGTCAATATTTTTATTAATTACTTGAATAATGGGGTGGAGATGTCCTGATTTTATAGGGACAGGCCCCGATATTTGGGGATTTTTCTTATAAAGGTGCCTATTACATCCAACACTTTGTCCCAATTTTTCATGCTTACTATCTGATCACCCTAGGTGGAGAGCATACTTATAAAATCTGCAGATGACACCAAACTGGAAAGATCAGTTAGCACTTTGGAGTACAGGATGAGAGTTCAAAATGACCTTGATAATTTGGAGAATTGGTCAGAAATGAACAAGATTAAATTCAGTCGTTGCTTTTAAACCATTAATTTCTCTCAATATTTTAAAACACAATGCATGGAAAATTAAATATTTCATTACTGTGTCTATGGTTTAAATAATACTATATAATTAATAACAGTAATAATCAGATCCCTAAATCAAACTCAGGGGCTGAGAATATACAATTTTGAAGGGTTGGTTGAATCCAAATGCACATCTGGATCTGAATTTTGCAAATGTCCCCTTTTGTTATAATGAGCAAAATCGAAATGTCTGATATGAAAAAAAAGTCATAATTTTATTTATATTCCAACAATTTACATATTTGCTAAATCATCCTGGGTGCTCTGCAATAAAACAAATACAGGTAAAATGAGTCCAACTGTTAGAAGAATAAATCAATGAAAATAGCATAAAGCCACAGATTAAAACCAATGAGGCAGGCTGAAAACCTCTGTAAATAAAAAAGTTTTTAAACCTGCTCTAAAGAGGTCAATATCATGGTCTTCCCCTAGTGAAAAGGCAGAGCCAGTCCACAGCCCTGGGGGTGCAGACAATATACCACTCCATCCATATCACCCCCTTCTACCCCAGGGGCAGGAGGGCACAGTGGGACCAAGGAGTTCAGAGAGGTATCTGAGGTCCAATTCATTATGGTCACAGAGAGTCTAAACCAAAATGTAAATCTGAGTTTATGCCCATCGAGGTTTGTTTTGGATATATGGCATGTATACAATCACAGAGGGTCCATCCCCATAGCTCCCTCACAATGTCCTTTTGTATCTGCTCTTTGCACAGTGTTCAGCCAATGAATCCACCATTGTCTATTGCGTCTTTCTGCACATGCAGGGGTAGGAGGAAGTGTGTGTCCCACTGTCAATTGGACAGCCTCCCGCAACCAATCCAGCAAACAAACTTTCTGCGTTCTATATTAAACCTGATTTTAATTTCAGATCCCAAGTTGTTAAAGAACAGGCTTTGACTCTTAGGCTTGTCTACACTGGCAAGTTTTGTCGCCAAAAACTATCTTTTGATGACAAAACAGCAATAGAGTACACACTACAATGGGACTTTTGTCATGAAAAATGCCCAGTTTTGGCGACAAAAAACTTCCACCCCTACAAAAGACTTTTGTCTTTTCCCCTCCCTTTATTGTCGACAAAGAGCCAGTGTAGACACTGCTGATTGTTTTGTCAACAGAACTGGCTTCCGCCAGTATCCCACAATGCCTGCCCTGATTGCTCTGCTCAGTGTTTTGATCTTTGCTGTCCTGCAGGCATGCACCCCTCTCCTTTCAAAGCTCCAGGAAGTATCTGTGTGCTGCTCCGTTTGGGGAACAAACAAAGTGCAAATCATCAGAATGCTCCTATTCTGCCCTGCACTAGGAACACAGCAGCAGGCTGGGCTGGCCCACAACATTTTGGCACCTGAGGCAGGGAGCTCAAATGACGCCCCCAGGCCCTCTCGCTTGGGCCAAAACTTTGAAAGGTCTCAATTCTGCCTTCTTCCTGTTCTACTCCTCTCATGGTACTGCTCTGCTACCTACCCCAATAAAGGAAAACTAACAACTTAAAATGCCTTGTTCAAATATTTTAAGTAACACTTAACTTGCAAAAAGAAAAGGAATACTTGTGGCATCTTAGAGACTAACAAATTTATTTGAGCATAAGCTTTCGTGAGCTACATCTCGCTTCATCAGATGGCTATAGCTCACGAAAGCTTATGCTCAAATAAATTTGTTAGTCTCTAAGGTGCCACAAGTACTCATTTTCTTTTTGCGAATACAAACTAACATGGCTGCTACTCTGAAACTTTACTTTCAAACGCCTGAACAGAAAATGTAACTTTTCTTGTCTGCATAGTAAACACTGGCATTTTTATTTGTTTGAATAATCAAAGTGGTTCTTTCTGTGCCTTCTTGGTTGCAAAGAGTTGAATTGCTTCCTGAAGATCCACAGTCTGGGCCAGCTCATACTCTGTTGAGATGGTTGCAAGGCTGACCAGCATCTGTGTCATTGTGGAGGGTAGCTGTGTTTTTATTAACTTCAGCTTGGAGAAGCTGCATTCTCCACTGGCAACTGTTACAGGAAGTGTTAGAAGTATGCGCAGAGCCACAAAAGCCTTAGGAAAGAGGGTGATCATCTTATCTGTGCACATATACTCCAGAACAGCCTTTGGAGTTGATCCTGCTGAAGTGCATCTTGAAAGGGCTTTCAGTTCATCTCCTAAATCACTCGTATCAATATTGCACATGTCATCATGTGTCAACACTGTCTCTGGTGCCCTCCATTGCTGGTGTAGGTCTTGTTTGGGTATAGTGAGGAGTTTTAGAATATCATACAACATGCCAAATATACTGCTGTGTTCCTTGAGTTGCATGAAACTTTCTTCAACTGACTGTATTGCACAATCTAGCACCTGGTTAAAGAATTCAACTTTGAATTCTTGTTTGGGGTCTCTTATGGGATTATCCCGTGCCTCATAATCAAAATGACTTCTTCTTCGGTGAGTCTTGTATTCTTGAATGGGTGGAAAAATAGCTTCAGTGTGAAGTTCCTCTGCCAACTTCTGTTCACTCTTCAGAACGTTTTGAAATCCCTCATCTGACCAGTAAGACTGTAAGTATTACTTTGCTTTGTCCAGTTGTTCCATTGCTCCAGAGATATCAAGGTCAACACCTTGGAGTCTCTTGCTTACAACATTTATTTCAAACAGTATGTCATGCCACAACACTAAGCCATACAGAAATTTGAAGTTATGTATGTTTCTGGTGACTCCATTTCCCTCTGCCAGTGTTCTCCCATGAACAGTTGCTGTTGTAGCATTATCCTCCATAATAGCAACTATGGCATTATCTATCTTCCCAATTCGGTGTTTGATAGGCTTTATCACCTCCACTCAGTGGTTTCAGTGTCAGAGAGGATGTTCCCAGATGTTGCTTCAAAATTTGCCATCGATGAATTGATGCAGAGAAAAATACATAAATACTTTGAGTTACATTAAAAAATTCAGCAGCCTCACTAGAAGCTGATGCTGCATCACTGACCACCAAGTTCAATGAATGAGAACTGCATGGGACACAAAAAGCTTGAGGGTTTAACTCTCGGATCCCTGTCTGCACTCCTCTGTTCTTTCCTCTTGTGTTGGCAACATTATCGTAGCCCTGACCTCTCATGTCAGCTATTGCAATTCCCATATCTTCCAGCTTTTTAAGAAGCACATTTGTCATACCAGTTCCTGTAGTATCATCAATGTCAATAAATTCTAGAAAATGCTCTCTGACAGTCACCATTGCAGGGACATTTTCACTCATTCTGTTGTTGTTACAAAACACACCATTAAAGTCATTTGTTCTGTATGGCTGATCTCAGGTGTGCAGTTCAGAATAAAGAGTAATATCTTGCTGACTTCAGATCTGCCACAATCTTCTGTTTGACTTTTGGTGCCAGTAACTGTATGATCTCATTTTGGATTGTTTTTCCAAGGTAGTGGTGTGTGTACATTTCTTGGGTAATGACTCTTCTTAGATGCTCCTGGAGTACAACATCAAATTCATCCATCAGCTCCACAATTTTAAGGACGTTTCCATTGTTTGGCATATACATCTGATCTGAAGTGTCTCGCAGTGCTAGGTTTTGGGTAGCAAGCATTCGCACAAAGGCAATGAGCCTTTTCAGAACATTTTGCCAATAAAGAGACTCTGATGTAAACTTCTCTTGATGTTGATCATCTATGGTGGCCTTTAACCTTAGTCTCATCTCAAGCTCTTTCCACCTATGGAATACTCTCTGGTGATTGGCTGCCTCCTCATGGCATGCCAGATTTTTTCAGTCCTTTGTTCCTCTAGAACCCAATGTGGCTGGAACATTAGACTGGAAGAGTTTGCAACAAAAACAATATGCAGCATTCTGGGTTTTTGAGTACATAAGCCATGGCCTCTCCACTTTGTCACCACTGGGGATTTCACACCAGTAATGTGTTGGATGGAAACTTCTATTTTCATTGTCTTTGGGGAACATGAAATTTATCACTTGCTGTGGCCCACGCAGTACAAGGAAGTCCCTCAGGCTGCTGCTCAAGTGGGGCCACAGTCCTGGATCATCTAGACTTAAGGAACTAAACTCAGCAGCAGCTGTTTCTTGCACCTCCACCACACTCTTTTCTGATCTACACTTTTCTCCAGGAATGTGCACGGTTACATCCATTTGAGATGGAGATATGGATGTTGTAGTAGCTGCCAGTCACCTGCACTCTGACTAACTGGAAGATCAGATATCTTCTCACCACTCACATCCTCACTGGAGCCGGAAGACTCGTGAACATTTGTGTTTATGTCTCTCAGGAGAGCTCCTTCTTGCTTAGATAGAAAAGCTTCCTTTGCTTGCTTGCTTTCTTTTTCTGAATGCTGCCCCAGAGGGGCGTTTTCTTCTTTCACTCATGACTGCTGTTCTGTGCCAGCTATAGTGGCTCTTAACACTTAATTGAAGGGGACAAATAAGCAGGCTGGTGGCAGGGCCTGAGTGAGGGAAGATATCAGCATCTTAAGGGCCTAACTGACTCCTACTACTTCAGTTGACTTCTTGTTCTCCTCAAGTGGGTTCAGGGAAGTAGTAGGAAACAGGAAGCTCCCTGAGAAGCTGGTGATAATCAGTCCAGGCCCCTGGGGGTGCTAGAGAGGTACATAAGAAGCTCACCTCCTCTCTGTCCCTGCAGCTCCTGCTGCTTTCTGTTATTCCCTCTCACCTTTTCTCCTTCCTGCCTGTTATGTGTCTTGTGCCCTCCTTCCTCCAGCACAGCACTCCAGCATCTCTGTGCATCTAGAGTAGAGAGAACACATATGCACCAGCAGCAGACACAATTTTCTACGCTCTGGGTCCTACTGCCCCCTCTGTCTGGAACCTGAGGCGGCCACCTCGGTTTGCCTCATGGTAAGGCCAGTCCTGGCAGCAGACAGACTGCTGCTACAGGGGGAGTGGGACAGACATCTGTGCTGCTTTGTCATTCCTCAGCATGGAGAGCTCCCAGACTTTACTCATGATGCTGCTCTCTGCAGCTGAAGGGGCTGTGGGAGAACTGGGAGAGAATCCCAAGATGCGCAGCAATCAGCTCTTTCTTCCCACAACACTGCACTATGGGATTCATATCCATGGTGCATTGCTCACCCTGTCAATGATGGTGTCCCCAATGTGGACATAATCAGTTGATGGGGAAACAAGTGTGAACACCCTTTGGCAATTTTTGTTTCATTGACTTTTGGGTGTTGCCATAAGTTTTGTCAACAAAACTTAGTAGTGTAAACAAGCCCTTAGCTATTCAGAGACATCATCATTGGACAGGCAGTCATTGTTTAATACAAGTGAGAAAGGAATCCTGCAGCCTCAGCCATTACTTTAATCCAACATATCTCCATGGTGCTATGAGAATTCTTATTTTTCACAAAATAAGCTGCATCTGTTTGGCTAAGCAATGGCACAACTGCCAGTTTGTACACTGTGACAACTAGTGCTAAGCAAATTGATGGGCCGCCTTAATGCTACAAGATTAAACACTTCCCCACTGTTGTTTTTCCTCTTGTCTTCCCTCAGGAGACCATTGCTCCTAGCATGACCCCTTTTGCTTTGCACATCAAGTGAAGGAAAATCATCTCTTGATGCACTTGTAAGGACAGATATTGATCTCAAGCATTCTGATGCATATCCAGAGTAACTCTGAAGTCCACAGAATTATTCTACCATATACTTCTGGAACTGACATCAGACTCTGGCCACTGGCCTCTGAGTTTGATCTCTTGCACCATGCAAGAGAAAATAGCATGTCTGATGCACTAGCCGTGCAACATGCGCCAAGCCATTCGGCCAGAAATATGGAGAATGTATTATTGACATTTATCACACGGAACATTGCTGTATGTCATGGTCTTAGTGCATTTTCTTTATGGTCACATCTATGCCAAATGTATTGATGTTTCTTCAACATATTAGGAGCATAAATATCAACATCTAATTTTTATAAAAGCTTTTTTTTTTTTAAAGAAATCATTTAAAGCCTCTTCTCAGAATTCAGGTACCACTTGTTCTCTGCAACAAATGGGTTTGTTTGCTTGTTTTATATTTAGCTTAATTGTTTAGTTTTTAAATGCTTTGAACTGTTCATAAAATGTAGGGTTGTGCATTGGATAGTTGTGCGAGTGCAAAAAAACTGGGTTAAAGTTGAACCCAGACAAGGAGGTCTTACTGGTGGGAGAAAAAAGCTGGAGGATCTCACTGTTTAATCAATTCTTGTTGATTAATGGGGCATGCTGAGGAAAAGTTGATATATTGCAAAATGTTATGTGCCATTTTTCACAATGGGCTGAAGTCCAGGTTTTCACAGTGGCTGTATTACTTAAAAAATATTAGACATTGAGCTCTCTGTTTCAGGCATGGACCTAGCCACAATGGTGTATGCCTTCGTGGCCATTGCAGTGGGTTTGGCTTGTTATGTACTTTATCTGTGAACCATTTGAGTGCTGCTTGACAACAAGACTTCTCAAAGGCCTTCACACGCCTCCACTGGCAGTCTGTTATTCACTTTGCTCTCCTATAGGTCTTAGTGGTATCTGAGGGAACTATATCCCGGCATGGTAACTGCAGTCAGTAAAGGTGGAGTTGTTGGCCATCTCACTGTATAATCCTGAAAGGACAAGAGAGAGGGAGCTCCTTCTTCTTCAATGGTCCATGACTCTTGTAGTCAAACTAAAGAAGACGTATGGCATCCTTCTGCATTGGGCTTTTTGCATTTTGGTTTCCTTTGCAATTAATGTCCAATGGAAGAGAGCTGCATTTTACTCTTAAGCTTGGGAGTAGGTCTGAATATTTGCTTTGTCTCTTTTTGTTATACTTCCCATTAACCACTAATCCAGTTGACTTTTTTAGTTATAATCATGTTCTGTTTTTCATCAGATGCCCAGTGCCTTTGGCATAGATGTAAATATCCATTACTGTTATCGATCATCTCTAACTGAAATAATAAATAGGCCATAGAGCCACTCAACATCTAGATAATATAAAAAAAGAAATATTTTGCTACTACTGGGGTTTGAATTCAGTTCAGGTTCTTGCACTACCCTCGTAGAGTGGTACCTGAGCACCTGTTAATATCTACATAGAGAGATTGGTAGCACAGTTTTTGTGGCATTGGAGGGATTCCACCACTGCAATGAAGGAAATAAACTTGTTCTTAATGTGCTGGTTCTGCACATCTAGCCTCGTTTTAATTGTGAATTATCATCTTGCTCATGTATCACTATTTGACATTTGTGGTATGCAGTTATTAGCTTAAGTCACATGGTATTATTTCTACTTCCTGACTGGATGGTAAACATTTTTTAAACAGGAGAATGACAACTGTCTTAGTGAAAATAAAAAGCAAAAGGTCAATAGCGAATACTCATGTTCATTAATAGTATTATCACTTGTGTTGTGGTGCTGCCTAGGAACCCCGGTCATGGGCCAGGGCCCCATTGTCCTAGGTATCGTACAAATACAGAACAAAAAGGCAATCGCTGTCCCCAAAGAGCTGACAAGCTATAAGTAGGTAAAAATGAATATATTTGTTCATGTACAAACAAGATGTTCATATAAATATCAACCATTCCCTAAACCAGTTGTAATTATAGAATAAAGAGGGGCACAAGCATGACCAAAATGAACAGTCATTAAGAATTCAAAGGTTTCAGAGTAGCAGCCGGGTTAGTCTGTATTTGGAAAAAGAAAAGGAGTACTTGTGGCTCCTTAAAGACTAACAAATTTATTTGAGCATAAGCTTTCATGAGCTACAGCTCACTTCATCGGATGCATTCAGTGGAAAATACAGTGGGGAGATTTATATACACACACAGAGAACATGAAACAATGGGTTTTATCATACACACTGTAAGGAGAGTGATCACTTAAGATGAGCTATTACAAGCGGGGGTGGAGGGGTAGAAGGAGGAAAACCTTGTGTGGTGGTGATCAAGGTGGGCCATTTCCAGCAGTTAACAAGTACGTCCAGGGAACAGTGGGGGGTGGGGTGGGGGGAGAAATAACATGGGGAAATAGTTTTACTTTGTGTAATGACCCATCCACTCCCAGTCTCTAAGGTTCTCTGTGTGTGTATATAAATCTCCCCACTGTATTTTCCACTGAATGCATCCGATGAAGTGAGCTGTAGCTCACGAAGGCTTATGCTCAAATTTGTTAGTCTCTAAGGTGCCACAAGTACTCCTTTTCTTTTTAAGAATTCAAACATGTTCTCAAACACTGCTGGTCAGTATTCAACCAGTTCTACATTTGAAAATAATTTAATGTACACCCTTTCCATCTTGGATGATGGAAAATACTTTTAAATGTTTCTTCCCTCACCAACCAGACATGCTACCATTTCCTAGTGGTTTTAAGTGAATATTATTGTAGCTTGGGGTCTTAGGTCTGAAGTTTTCAATCTGTGGTCTGCTACTTACCTTAGCCCTTTCATTTTTATATTGTGCTGATCACAGTGGTACACGAGCAGCAACGTATGGGCGCATCTTCCTTCCCTCACATAAAAAGGAGCAGCAGTCATTAATGCTTCCCTCTCCTTGATGATTTTATTAACTGAAGCTTAATTACTTCCATCGTTTTTGAACAATATAACCTAGTGCTCATTTACTCCCCAATTATTAAAAATTAGAGGAATTTAAATAAGGATGCATTTGCATGAGTACACAATGAACATGAAGTCAGGCCAGGCCTAATTAAATTCCTCTATCTTTTATAGCTCTGGAAAGCCACCTCTTCCCCTCTTCTTCCCCCCCCACCCCGCCTCCAAAAAAACCCAAAAACCCAACACCACACTTAAGGCCTATTTCTTATTTAATCTAAGGTCCCTTTACATTACTCTGGCAGTATAAAGTGGCCTTTAAGTCAATTATATGTGCATCGCCTACTATAAGACCCTTTGCACTTGCAGAATGATGTAAAGGCGCCTTAGGGTAAATAAAGATCGCTCTTGAAACTAAACAGTCACCTTTAAATTGTCTAATTAGCACCTGATCTAGCTCCTGTTATAGTCAGTGGTAAAACTTCCAGTGACTTCAGTGTAGCAGAAGAAGGTCTATAGACAGCACTTCCTGTAGTCTCCTCCCTTGCAGTTAGGGCATACATTTTCAAAAGTAACTAGAGCTTTGGATGACTTGGTTGTGGGGTGCCCATCTTGACACACCCTAAAGGAGCCTGATTTTTTTAGACAGTGCTGAAGTCCCACCATCTGAAAATGATTTAACACTTCTCAAATCGAGCATCCAAAATAACTGGCCACTCTTTAAAAAGTTGATCTGAATGTTTTCAAAATAAGTAGTCAAAGAGGATTTCCACCAAGGGAAATAGGCTCAATCTTTTGGCCAAACCATCATCCACTGAAATTCATCATTCTAGTAGCCTTGCCTGACCCGTAAGCGGGTGCTCTGCAGTTGTTTGCAACAGAATTTACTGTAGAGAGATGTTGCCTCATTATTTTATTCCTGACTGCTTTCCATATGGTGGGATGTTAAGAAATTGCTTTTTCTGTCCTCTGCCAATAAATGACCTGCTTTAACCAAGCAATCTTAAATGAATCATAACACTGTCAGTTTGTGCACTAGCAATTACTAAGAAGCTCAACACTGTGAGACTGTCTGTAGCAATGTTTGTTCTTACATTTCCAAATGCAGAAACTAAATTATTTTTGTCATTTGAATGAATGAATGCATGAATGAATGAATGAATGAATGAATGAAACAGATATTATTACCTAAAAATCAAGTGATGTTGGGGTCAAGTCAATGCATCACTCCATCACCTGTTCCCATTTCACCCTAACTTCTGATCCTGCCATTGAAGCCACAGGAGATATAATAGGGTGTCAGATTATAGGACCCTGATTGACTCAGAGGAGCATTCTGCATGCCTATTCTGATGTTGGGGGTGTATTAAGTCTACACAGAGATGCAGAAGTAGCTGAATTATGCCAGCAGATGGATCTCAGTAATGTTAACCAAGAAGTAAAAGTGATTGATGGGTCCCACTCAGAAGTAGAGAGGACTTGGGGCTGAGATAGAGGAGGTCCTTCAGGGAAAAACTTAAGAGCAATGACATTTGAGGGGAAGGCTTAGGTTGGTGTGTATGGTGGTGTTTAATTTCAGTAAACAACAAAGCCAAACCTGAGGAATAGAGTAAGGGTGGAAAAGTCATGGCGAGCATGTACTCTGTTGAAAGCAGTGTGGGAACTCCACCTCATTTCAGGGAATTTTGACACTGACTTTAGTGATAACAGGTTCAAGTCCTAAAGGTGTAGATATCATAAAGAGTCATATGGGGAGTGGGGTGGGTGGGGCGGGGCATCCCTTTGACTGGAAAACTCTGTGTTCCCATGAAGAATTATGTGTAGCAAATAAATTATCATTCTGGGCCAATAACCATTCTTCTAAAGTTAAAACAAAATAGGTGCTCAGACACAGGAGGGTGTCTGCTTCCCTTCCCCTTTTCCTGGAGGGGAACCAGCCAGTACAGCTCAGGGATTCTAGGGAGAGGATAGAAGAGGCAGGATGTCTCGAATACTCTCCTCTTTCCCTCTCCCCCCTTCTCCCCTGCCCCAAACCCTTGGCTGCACAACCACCCAAGGAAGGACTGGGACAAAGATGTTCAAGCTAGCTCTTCGTGTTTTTCTATGTTTGTTTTGAGTCCATTTCTTCTGGCTATAGATATATGGAGACAAATGACTGGAACAGCTCATTGTTCTCAATAAATGTGTGTTTTAGACTCCAGAGAATGGGAACATTGTATTGACTGCCCCACTGCACTTAACTTCACCAGTGGGTAGGCAAGGCAGACTCAAATCTTCATCTCCAAATCCAACCCTAGAATTTTGACCCCTGGTCAGAGCCAAAACCAGAACAGAAAATGTCTCTTTTCCAGATTTTGTTCAGACTCTGTCCAACGTGGCAAAACTTTGACAAAAATCAGCTGATCTTAGGAAATATCTGCCTGGTAGGCCAAAAGCATGTGAGAACAGCTTGTAAGATTTCAGTGCCAGTGCCAGTGAACCTGAATTTAAACTCTAGTCCCAATCTAATTTTGACCTGGAGTCAAATATGATCTCAGTCCAACACTCTCACACGATGTCTATTGATTTGAAAACTTAAAATATTTTTGTTTTTAAAGAAAAAGTGAAGTAAGCTAATATCTTTCATGTAGGTCTGGTTGTTGGGCTTTTAATTCAAATTCCTCTCAGTATGTTCTAAATATTGAGAACTGTTATAGACTGATGGAGTTCAAGTTTACTTTCTCTAAGCCCTGGTCTACACTACAAGTTTAGGTCGAATTTAGCAGCATTAGATCAATTTAACCCTGCAGCCATCCACATGACGAAGCCATTTTTGTCGACTTAAAGGGCTCTTAAAATGGATTTCTGTACTCTTCCCCGACGAGGGAATTAGCGTTGAAATCGACATCACCGGGTCAAATTTGGGGTAGTGTAGATGGAATTCAACGGTATTGGCCTCCAGGAGCTATTCCAGAGTGCTCCATTGCGACTGCTCTGGACAGCACTTTCAACTCAGATGCACTAGCCAGGTTCACAGGAAAAGCCCCGGGAACTTTTGAATTTCATTTCCTGTTTAGCCAGTGTGGCAAGCTCATCTGCACAGGTGACCATGCAGTCCCAGAATCGCAAAAGAGCTCCAGCATGGACCGAACTGGAGGTACTGTATCTGATTGCTGTATGGGGAGACGAATCCGTGCTATCAGAACTCCGTTCCAAAAGACGAAATGCCAATATATTTGCCAGAATCTCCAAGAGGCTACAACAGAGACCCGCAGCAGTGCCGCATGAAAATTAAGGAGCTCAGGCAAGCCTACCAAAAAACCAAAGAGGCAAACGGCCGCTCCAGATCAGAGCCCCAGACGTGCTGCTTCTGTGATGAGCTGCATGCCATTCTAGGGAGCACCCCTACTACTACCCCACCCCGTCCATGGACAACTGCAAGTGGGGAGTCTCACGCAACAGGCGTGAGGATTTTGGGGATGAGGAAGATGAGGAGGAGGAGGATAGCGCACAGCAGGCAAACAGAGAAACCATTCTCCCCGACAGCCAGGAACTGTTTATCACCCTGGAGCCAATACCCTCCCAACCCTCCCAAGGCAGGCTCCTGGACCATGAAGCCGGAAAAGGCACCTCTGCTGAGTGTACCTTTGTAAATATAATACATGCTTTAAAAGCAAGCGTGTTTAATGATTAATTTGCCCTGAAGACTTGGGATGCATTCGTGGCCAGTACAGCTCCTCCTTTTAAATGGCCAACCTAATGGGGGCTTGGTATGGGAAAGGACAGTGCTGCTGTTTGAAACCATTCCCACCTGTTACGAAGGTTGAAGAAGCCAAAAGACTGTGGCTTACCATGGCTGCCTGCAAGCCGAATTCTGTTGCCCGGCCCTGTGTGTGTGATCTCTCACACCAAACCGGCAGGCTCTCAATATAAGAGGCAAAATGCAACCTTGTATCGAAAGCGCATGTGCTATGTAATGTTAACAGCTTGGTACACTGTGAAAGAGTCAACCCATTGTTCTCTAAAATGTGTCTTTTTAAATACTACTCTTCCTTTATTTCCTCCCGCAGCTGCAAATGTTTCAATGTTCCCCCTATCATCTTCATCCCAGAGGCTAGCACAGATAAGAAGTCAAAAAAAATGCACTTGCGATGAAATGTTCTCTGAGCTCATGCAGTCGTCCCACACTGAAAGAGCTCAGCAGAATGCATGGAGGCAAACAATGGCAGAGTCCAGGAAAGCAGAAAATGAATGTGAGGACAAGAGGGACAAGCAAGATGAGAGGTGGCGGCAGTGCAATGAGAAGAGGCAGGATGCAATGCTGAGGCTACTGGGGGATCAAACTGATATGCTCCGGCGTCTGGTGGCCCTGCAGGAAAGGCAGGAGCACAGACTGCTGCGGCAGCCCCTGTGTAACTGCCCGTCCTCCTCCCCAAGTTCCATAGCCTCCTCACCCAGACGCCCAAGAACATGGTGGGGATGGAGGGGGGCTTCGGGCAACCCCTCTACCCCAGAGGACTGTCCAAGCAACAGAAGACTAGCATTCAATAATTTTGAAGTGCAGTGTGGCCTTGTCCTCCCCTCATCCACCACCCCACCCAGTGCTTCCCTTCTCCCCCACCCCTCCTGGGCTACCTTGGCAGTTACCCCCTACTTGTGTGATGAATTAATAAAGAATGCATGATTTTGAAACAACAGTGACTTCATTGCTTCTGCAAGCGGTGATCGAAGGAGGGGAGGGAAGCTGGCTTACAGGGAAGAAGAGTGACCCAAGGGGGTGGGTTTTCATCAAGGAGAAACAAACAGAACTGTCACACCGTAGCCTGGCCAGTCATTAAACTGGTTTTCAAAGCTTCTCTGATGCGCAACTTGCCCTGCTGTGCTCTTCTAATCGCCCTGCTGTCTGGCTGCACATAATCAGTGGCCAGGCGATTTGCCTCAACCTCCCACCCTGCCATAAATGTCTCCCCCTTACTCTCACAGAGATTGTGGAGCAGACAGCAAGCAATAATAACAATGGGAATATTGGTTTCGCTGAGGTCTAACTGAGTCTGTAAACTTCACCAGCGTGCTTTTAAATGTCCAAATGCACATTCTACCACCATTCTGCACTTGCTCAGCCTATAGTTGAACAGCTCCTGACTACTGTCCAAGGTGCCAGTGTATGGCTTCATGAGCCATGGCATTAAGGGGTAGGCTGGGTCCCCAAGGATAACTATAGGCATTTCAACATCCCCAAGTTATTTTCTGGTCTGGGAAGTAAGTCCCTTCCTGCAGCTGTTCAAACAGACCAGAGTTCCTGAAGATGTGAGCATCCATGTACCTTTCCCGGCCATCCCACGCTGACGTTGGTGAAAGGTCCCTTGTGATCCACCAGTGCTTGCGCACCATTGAAAAGTACCCCTTACAGTTTATGTATTGCCTGCCAAGGTAATCCGGTCCCAAGATAGGGATATGCGTTCTGTTTATTGCCCCACCACAGTTAGGGAATCTCCTGGCAGCAAAGCCATTCACCATGACCTGCACATTTCCCAGAGTCACTACCCTTGATAGCAGCAGCTCAGTGATTGCGTTGGCTATTTGGATCACAGCAGACCCCACAGTAGATTTGCCCACTCCAAATTGATTCCCGACTGACCAGTAGCTGTCTGACATTGCAAGGTTCCAGAGAGCTATCACCACTTGCTTGTGAACTGTGAGGGCTGCTCTCATCTTGGTATTCTTGCGCTTCAGGGCAGGGAAAAGCAAGTCACAAACTTCCATGAAAGTGCATGCGAAAGTTTCACAGCCACTGGGAATCATCCCAGACCGCAATACTATGCAATCACACCAGTCTGTGCTTGTTTCCCGGGCCCAGAATCGGCGTTCCACAACATGAGCCTATCCCATTGCCACCAGAATGTCCAAACTGCCGGGGCCCATGCTTTGAGAGAAGTCTGTGTCCATGTCCTCATCAATCTCGTCACCACACTGCTGTCGCCTCCTCGCCTGCTTTTGCAGGTTCTGGTTCTGCACATACTGCAGGATAATGAGCTAGGTGTTTACAATGCTCATAACTGCCACGGTGATCTGAGCGGACTCCATGCTTACCACGGTCTAGCATCTGCAGGAGAGTAGAGTTGCAGCAGAAGCGGTGGCTAAAGAAGGATGCCATGAGAATAGATATTTATAGAGAACAAGAGGAGCTGCGAGGTGGATTCTTGAGAGCAGGAGAGCAGAGTTGCAGTGTAAGTGGTGGAGGACAACAGTTAGTACCGCACACATTTCCTGAGGAAGAACACACATACCCGGGAGCCCATGACAGACAACATGAAGAAATTCGCTATTGAGACAATAGCAGCAGAGCAGAGTTGCAGCAGAAGCAGTATATGACGATGGTTAGCAGTCCTACTGCACAGTCTGCTGCCAGCAGCACCCAGGACACAACAGTAGCAGTGGCAGTGAGCTGAGCTGAGCTGAGCAGGCTGCACGCTTGCCGTGGTATGGCATCTGCATGGGAAAAAAGGCCCAAAACAATTGTCTACCATTGCTTTCACAGAGGGACGAGCTACTGATGACATGTACCCAAAACCACCTGCAACAATGTTTTGCCCCATCAGGCATTCGGAGCTTAACCCAGAATTCCAATGGGTGACGGAGACAGCAGGAACTGTGGGATGGCCACCCACAGTGCATTGCTCCGTAAGTCAATGCTAGCCACGGTAGTGAGGACACACTCCGCCGACTTAATGCGTTTAGTGTGGACATATGCAATCGACTGTATAAAATCAATTTCTAAAAAATGACTTCTATAATATCGATCTAATTTCATAATGTAGACATACTCTTAAGTCTTCAGTTTGGAAAGTGGCGACTGGATCCTATCCCTCCCACCAAGACAGTACAATAAATTCAGGGTATCCTCTCAAAGCAGTGTGACCAAACCCCAATATTTTAATAAATTTAGTACATGTGCCTCCTGGCAATCCTTTAGAAAATGCAAATGTATTATAGTAGTAATAAAAGTAGCTAGGTGTTGTGATACTTAGAGTTCTGAGAGCTTTTAAAATGAACTGTTTCCAAAGTTATGGAGAATTGAATGGAAAGTTTGCCTCAAGAGATGCAATCAACAGCTTTGTTGTTTCACTTTGAGAAATATATCTAAAACACTATGGGATGAGTTAGTTTTGAAAATAACTTGGGAGCCAAGAAAAATGATCTAAGAAACTGCCTGTGGGGAAAGCTAATAAATTACACTGGTACAACTCACTTTTTCCCCCTCTAAACCTTATTTAGTCACCTCTCTGGGCTAATAAGGGATCTCTCTAATGTTAAATAAATAGAAATATGGTGGCTCTCCAGCATGAATTAAGGTCTACATATAAAAGCCTGATTTGAAGAAATTCCAAAGAGCAAACAAGATAATGGATTGTATCACACAAGAGAATAGATGATAGTCATTAAACAAGACAATATCCTGGTCACCATGTGTTATCACATTAAATGGAACATGACTTTACTGAAAGTCAGTGGAGTAGAGTGGACTTACAGCCTGTTTCAAAGCCCATTTATGTTAATGGAAAGATTCCTATTGAGTTCAGTGGACTTTGGATCAGGCTTTCACTCTCTGGCATGCTAATATATTTTGTGCTCTAATTGCATGACCAGATGACTCACAAGAGTAGTACATTGAATGCATTGACGTGTCTAGCTGTTTTGGCTTGCCTCCCTCAACACTGATGTGGGTACTTAGGTGAAAAGCACCTGTGATTTTTTTCATTAAACTTTAGTCCGTTATATGTATATATATGAAAACAACTGTGTGCTTGTTGCATGAGAAATGACCACCAGAAATTGATACATAACAAGTCATTTAATCAATGTTGCAAAATATAGTGGCATGCCATTCCATAAACTCATTGTGACAGAAAGAGAATCATTTGAGGCAAGGGAACATGGTAAACTCCTCCAAAGGTGGATCCTGATGAAAAGCTGATGCTTTTGGGCCTCTCAGCTGTATTTTGCTCAATTAAATCATTCTTTTTAGCATTACTAACATTTTTTTTCTTAATCCCAAAATTTGATAGGGAAGTCTAGGCAGAGCACTTGCATGATCATGTTTCCAAGACTCTGAGTGACTTGAAATCTTATTTCTGAAATTTCCATTAACTATGTAGCTTTTCCTCAGAGTATTTCAGTTTAAAGAGGGATTGTAAAATTGTATAATCCATTTTGTCCACACATTTTTCTCTTGGTGAAAATGGTCAATACATTTAATTATGTCAAAAAGTTCCTTCCTGCTGATACAATACTACCTCTTTGCCAAGCTTCAGGAATAACAAGCCATCATGTTTTCAAGTTCTTCTTATTCTTGAGCCAAAACCAACTCCCATATTCTACCCATTTGTATTCATGCCTAATAAAAAAGGTGGGTTTGATAATGGATAAGGTCAAATGGGAGAAGTCACGGGTCCTGGTTTTAATTCTAAAATTACACCAACATGAAAGCAGTGTAATACAGTAATTGGTCTTGCTTATTTACTCTAATGATTAGACTTCCATTCTCCTCTAATAAAGTGTTTACTTGCTTTGCACAAGTAGTATTTCCTCCAGTCTCATGTTGTCCTACCAAATTAATTAGGCACAGAACCACTTCTGTGTCTAAACAAAATAGACTGGGGATTAACCTCAGGCTTCAAGGTTTAAAACAGTCTCTGACTATTGGGAATTAGGATGAGATATTCATGGGAGGCAGTTTGTACCACATCTGCCTGCTGTGGGATACTGTATCTTCTGCTGAAGCATCTGGTGCTGGCCCTTGTTGGAAGCAAGATACTGGAGTAGATGGACCATGTGTCTGAGCCAGTATGGCAATTTTGCTGTATGTTACAGAATAATTTGAGTGTCACACTCAACTAGGACAGAGCACCAAAGGAGCTACACCAATTTACATCAGGTAAGGGTATGGTCCATTAGCTTTGTTTCTAAGATATGTTAATTACTATGTTGTACCTGGGTTTTAATCCAAGCACTATTGTTTCTAGGAGGGATCTGAATGCAACAGTCTGCACAATACTCATCTGTATTTTTCTCTTCTTAGATTTTTACTAGTTCTACTGACACTGGAAAATATCAAGCTCTCAATGTATCATCTCATGTAGCACCTATTTAAATTGTGGGAGGAAGACTAAGAGTTTTCAGTGAAATTCAAAGCAATATCCCCTCTGTTTAAAAACAACAATGGAGTCATAATCATTTCTTTTTTTTCTTCTTTCCAGATAAGGCACATTTTAAAAATTGTTGATGCCAGGACTGGTAAATCTTAAACAGTCCTATGAAGTTTAGTCCTTTGTATTTCAGTAATGAGGAGTTAGTTATTAGCCGTGCCACTTTCAGCCACTTCTAGCAAAAGTAGCTATTAGTTCATTCCTTTTCCATTATGAATAAAAGGAAACCTCAGGAACTAGAGAGGCTGATGTAATGAGTCAGTACAATATTGTAGTAGCAAGAATATTACTGGAGGGATCTGTGATGAGTCTGCTATCATGAGAATGAACTGACTTACCCATCAGTGACAGGCATAGCTACCCATTATAGAGGACAGTTCTCTGGATGGCTCATTTTTCTCCCAGAGCATCTATGGTTGCCAGGCAAGAAGTGCTCTGTAATGCTTCTTTGGAACATTCCAAGAGCATTAGAGTCCAAAGGCATTATGTTAAACTCAGAGGCCCTGTTAGATGGTGAATGCAGTATTCTATCCATGGTTTGGATGAACTTCTACTTGTCAGTAGGCACTGTCCAGGTTGGAGAATCAACAGGCCTCCTCCTGCAATTCTGGAATATAATCAGTCCTAGGAATGACAGATGTCTCTCACTGTAATGTCATCCAGACATTGATTGTCCGCACATACCTGTGTCCCTCCATACTTCTTCCTTATTGAGACTGTGGGTACAGTCATGGGCTCATAGAGGGCTACGTGATACCTCTTTCCACTATCTGTTGCAGTTGTTTTCTGACCTCTACTTAGTGGTGGACTGGGATCCTCCATGGTCCCAATCTCAGTCTATTGCTATGTCGGCCCTGTGCATTGAAGTAATTTTCTATGAAATAGCTGCTCTCAGTAGTGAAAGACTCCCTCCTTCTTAATCCCCACTTGTTTCATTCCCAGGTTCAGTCTGTTTCAGTACCTCCCTCCTTTCCAAGTGCCTTGCTGTGCAGCTAGTACTTCGGGCACTACAAAAATGCGTTGCTAGCCAGCTGTCAGAGAGCATAATCAAAAGCACTGATGGATTTCTCTTTATCTTGTTTCCAGTGGTTGAAGGCTGCTCAGTTTCACTCAGTCTGTGGGTTGGGCCAGAGGGGACTATACAGCACCTCTGACAGAGGTATATACCTCTTGGGTATCCTGTGTCCATCTTTAAACTGCCTCCTGTGTTTTGTCTTGGAGCAGCAGACCAAGAAATGTCATCTTGGTGGCCTCATTCTAGTCATTTATTCTTGCAGTTTGTTCAAAATGGTTGATCCAGTTGGCTCAGCCTCAGCCATCCCTAGTATATCTTTTGGGCATGAAAATGGGCCACCACATTTTCCACACACACACACCTACCCTGTCACTTCATACCTATGGCTCTTGCACTGTAAACTCTACCAGCCAATACCATCAACTGTTCTCATCCCACCTGGAATGTAACAGTATCCCACTTCTTCCAGCTGTGTATTTAATACAGCTCAGTGCTGTGGTGCATCACAGCTCATAAAATACATAGTAGCACTAGGTGGACCATGACCCTAGGTCACTAGGAAAGGAGTTGTTTGGAATGGGAGCTTTGACCAGATTCTACAAGGTATTTAAGTGCCTAACATCCATTGATTTCAGGAGGAGTTAGATGCCCAAATACTATTGAGGATCTGGTCCTTCCTGCTTGGCAGACTCATCAGAGACAGTTGAGCACAGCAGAGAAATTCCACCAGTCAACTTGTGCTCTGCCAAATCCAGTGTTCCCAGATAGCATGAGGCTCAACCAATTCTTTTTCTTTTTGGTTCCAGCTGCTTTGTAACCCCTGTGTTTGACGCTGAATTTCAGTATGAGATAAGGGCTGAGTAATCGACTGGGATGCAGGAAAGAACTTTGGGTTGTATTGCAGGAAATGTTCAAAGTAAGGAAGAACCCCATTCTCAGGGGAGCTCTTATTGGTTCAGGCAGCAGAGTTAGGTCTCTTCTGTGTTTACCACTCTTCACTTAATACATTTTTTATGAGCTGGAGTGCTATGAAGAGCTTCTCCTCTCCTTTCTCCCCCAGATTATGTAAGAGTACAACCAAATCCTTGTCTAGCTGGAAGGGATAGAAAGGGACACACTGGGTGCCACCCTATGGAAATAAACCCCTGAAGTCTTCACTGTTTCTTTGTTTTGTTTTGTTTTGTTTTTTAGAAACCCTTGTAGGAAAGTCAATAGCCCCAGAACAAGGCAGTAGATAAGACAGTAAATTAGTAACTGCTTACAGATAATTTAGGGTTATCCACAGGAACAGAGGAATGTCAGAGGGACTCTTGGGAGAGCTCTAGGAATTATAAAAGTGCTGTTTGTAGAACTGAGGGGGAAGCATGTGACTGAGTAGAGCAGATATTTCTCTAGACTCCTGTTGTGTAGTAGTAGATGCTTATGTGAGGGTGTTAGCTATTATATATTTAGTATCTCTTGGTATTTTCTTTGATTTCAGTATTCTGCTAACATTATCTGTCTAAAATACAGTAGCTTGAGATCTGTAAGGGTACATCTACATTGCATACTCCTTAGGGTGGTGAGTAGAGTACAGACACTACACATACAGCCCCAGCACGGGTGTAGATAGCAGTGTAGATGGTGAGTCACTGCTTAGGTTGGTAAAGGCTTGGCTGAGCCTTGTGGGTATGTACCCTACACAGCTCTGTACAACCCCAAACAGTACCTTTCCCGTCTACACAGCTAAAAATATCAATGTAGTGTCCTGCTGCAAAGCCTTTCCCCACCACAGTGAGCTGCCAGAGCTTTCCCTTGCCACAGCAAAAGGCTCCAGCTGTGGAGAAAGACACTTTCCTGCCACAGCTCCCATGTAAGAGCCCTTTATCAACACAGCTTGCCTTTCACTGCAATGTGTAGCCACATATCCCACACATTGCCCACCAGTGGTTTGTGCTGTAGACATACCCTGAATTTTGTAATAGTCTGTCAGGACCTACCTGTAGCTTAGCTAGGCTTGCTCACACCTATAAATTCAAAGTGAAATGAAACCAAAGCTGCTAAAGTTTGCTTGTTTTCATGTCAATATTTTGTATACCTGCTGTTTTGGGTCGTTCTGACAAAAAAACTGTAAATTCCACCAGGAAACCCAAGAATGGGTTTGCTTAAACATACGCTAGCTTTGCCTGAAGCGCCGTTTGTCATTATTTTTGTGATTGTTTTAGTCTGAAGTTGGGCCAAGCTTCACATTTATAGTCAAACTCTAATCCAGCCAAATTTTATTGGATTTTATGGTTTGGTTTGGATTTTATGACAGTCTTTCACAGCTTTCTCGTTTAATGTCTACATGCCACTGATAAAGAGAGGGATGAAAGTTCATTCTCTCAACGATACAGTCCAAGTGCCAATATTTAAAGATAATTAATAAAAACACCCTTAAGGTGAGGAGTAGAAGTTGGACAATTGAAATATTATGTTCAAAACTTTTATAGAATACATAGAGTGAAAAAAGGCACGCTTTTTGCTTTAAAGCTGAATATTTGTCATGTAGGGTACAGTAATAGGAAAGAACAGTGACTGGCAGCCATTCAGACATAATACAATGGATTTAAGAGGTAACCAAATATATTTATGAAATTGGAGAAAATCTAGTTAGAAAGAAGGAAGGTGGTCGAGGTCAGTCAAAATGAGATGAGGCATGGTAAACCACAACTTCTTACTAACCCTCCATGTTCGTGACCTTTCAGTGGAGTAAAATGCTTTTTGTTTTTAGGGAATGTTGTTACTTTTTATTTCTAAAATGTAGACTCCTTAGAAAACCTTTTAAGAGACCACGGCAAGAGCAGGGGACTGAGAGTCAAGGGACTCGGATTCTGTTTACTGAAGGCTGATGAGATGTGACAGTGCATAGCTGAAACTGGCACGTAAGGGTGAACTCGGAACTAGAATCTATTTGACAGCAGCAGATAAAGTTCATAATATGTTTAATTCAAGGCAAATAGTTAGTGCCTTTCCTGAGACGCCTCCACTGATTCTAGTTCCCACCCTGCCACTGACTCTGATCACATTTAACCTCTCTGTGCCTGTTTCTTCAGACCTACTTCTGTAAAATATCTTTGGGCCTACATACTTCCCTCCAATGCATGTATGATGCCCCTACTGAAGATATTTTGGGGTCCAGACATCTTGCATTTCACCTGTGACCTTAAATTGAATTTGCCATTTGCAGGCCTTGTCTCCTAAATCCTGATTCCCATTCAGTGTTTGCTATTATTCCAAACTCTATATATAGCAAACATCTTGAATGTTGGTATCTTAAATAACTTTACAACTCTGTCATATTTTTAATCCTTTTGGTTAAATCATGGATGTATATTACAAACAGGAGAGGTCCTTAGGTATACAGGAGAGGTCCGATATTACTCTGCTTTTAATCTCTTACCAAGAAACCTGCTTCTAAAAGTAATTCTGAGGCAATTTCCTATCAAACAAGCAGTCTTATCCCCAACTTAATGACTCCATACTTTAGCCGGTGATCTCTGGTGTGGAACTAAATGTCAGATGCTTTTAGAAATTCCAAGTATACAATATGCTTCCCATGTCTACCATAGCAGCTATATCACTGGAAAGAGAAATCTCTACAAAGTTAGTTAAGCGTGACCTCCTTCACATAATAAACCAATCCTGACTCGCTGCTAAGTGATGGCTTCAAGGTGTTCTTTGATTCAATCTTGGAAAATTATTGGGGACAATTTTCTATGACAAATGTTTAATGGACTTGTTTATGTTCATTGGGTATAGCTGATGTGTTCTTTGGTTTCCTTTTTTTGAGTGTTTTGTGTTTGACGCTTTACTGTTCTCTATGCTCTGTTCTGAAATTAGCAAATGTTTATAGCACTAATTTTTAAATTAGCATCCTTAAATATGCCCACAAAATTTGCTGTTGCTTCACCAGATGCGTCTTTCCCCATTAAACTGCAGTTATCACACATAAACACTCATTATGCATGTGCACAAAATGTAGAAATATATACTTATGAGTTTTTTAGGAAGGCCCAAAGTAAAATTTGCCAAATGATTTAAGGCAAACTTTTTCTAATTTCCTAACGGGTATATGGTATCTAAGGGTATGTCTACACTGCAAAGTTGTCGACAAAATTTTTGTTTTTCACGGGTACTTTAAAAAGCCTTCCTGCAAAAGACAAAAGTTTTGCCGACGCATGTGGCAGTGTGAACACGGCTTTGTCTCCTGCCAACAAAGCTAATGCCACTCGCGGAGTTGGAAGTATTTTATTGGCAAAAGTGCCGACAAAGTGCGTTTACACATGCTGACTTTTAGTGACAAGGCTGTGTCGACACAGCCTTGTTGCTAAAAGCTGCGTGGTGTAGACAAGCCCTGAGTCTACTGTAACTTTGTCCACCTTAAGAAGTTATATGAGCCATACTACCCCAAGGGCATCCGTATTCAAAGAGGACCCTTGCTGTGGATCTCCCCAATTCTGCATGGATGTGGAGTCCACACCATCTTCATGGCTCCACCACTTCTTCCTGGGACTGTCCCCTGGCTATGGCATCTGCCCATGATCAGGAAACAGAGCAACAGGCATGGTGCTACTTATGGAGGAAGATGGTACTCACTGTGAGGGTGCCACAATGTAGCCCACAGTGAATTTATTCAAAAATTGAAATGAATATTTATGGAAAATTTGTTGCAATTGTTCATCCAAATTTCATTGTATTGCAAGCTTATGGGGTGTATAAGCTTTTTTCCCCTCATCTGAAGCCAAATCTTAGTAGGTGGTGACACAAGAAAACTCCAGTATCAGTGAAATTTTACCTTGTCAAACTGTGAGACAATGTATATCAGACAAAATATTAAAAAAAGAGGAAAACAAAGTGACCTCCCACTGACGGGGGGAATTACAGAAAGAATGTTCTGTTTGTATAGGCCTCTGTCCAGGAAATATCCAGTATAGGCCTCTGTGTGATGTCACAAGAGAACTCTGATAGCAGTAAAACAAATACATTTCAGCTTGTGTAAGGCAAAATATAAAATAAAAATAAGATGGTTTCCATGGTAATTTTAAAAAAGGAAATAAATACATGAGGCCAGTTCTTGTCAGTCAAACATAGGGACTAAGGAGAAAAGAATCCTCCCCCCTCCCCCCCCCACTAGTCATTTCTAATGGTTCATGGGCTCAGGTGAAATAAAAAAATCAGACCAATGATCCATCTAGCCTGGTATACTGTTCTCAGTTCATTCGCTCTGAAGCATCTTGCACTCGCCACTGTCAGAACATGGTAGTTTTGAGTGATCCATCCCCTGTTGCCCAGTCCCAGCTTCTGGCAGTTGGATGTTCAGGGATATGCATTTAGCCTTTATCTATGAGATGCCATCTGAAAACTACTCCTGCTGAACTGTGCTGACCCTCCTGGTTGCACTGAATGGACTCAAAGAACCAGTATTATAAGAGAAACACTATGTAATTTCTATCATGTGATAGAAGCTCAAGTACACACACAAAAATATACCCAGCTAGAGCAAAAATATAATCCTCAACATTTTCACAGTTAATAGGCACAGATGTCAGACTCAAACTAAAGCTAATTTGGAGTACCCTGGTGTCTTGAATTTAACAATTTATACTGCAGCAGTGAATCCAGGAGTAGTTTCCAGGCTAGTATTAAATGGCCAATTTTATTAGTTTACTGTGCCAAGTGATATATGGGATTCCACATTTATTTCTTCTCAGTGGCTTCCATATCAAGTTTGTTCCATTCCAAAGTCCAAAGATCTTTCCTAATTGCCCAGTTCTGCAAACTCAGCCTAGAATCTGAAAAACAAACTGTGTTCATTCTGCAGTCAGATCTCAGCTGGCAATTCCTTTGGGGTGGGAGGCAGAACCAAATCCAGCTTACTTGTCCATAGTTGTCTTGGCTCTGCATGGCTAATGAGTAAAATTGTGTTTTCTCAGTTATCGCTCAAAACTCAGGAGTAAAATCTTCTTTCTTCACTTATTACTCAAAGCAATATAGGGAGCAGAATATTGTGCATGTAATGTGCCATGTTTGCATAGTTACTTTCTTGACTATTGCTATACTTTCCTAGTCTACTTTTCAGAGAAATATATTGACTGAAAGAAAGTATGTAAAGGAAGAGTGAGCAAAATCTAAGCACAACTCTAGTACTCAATAGCATCAGTGAATGGGAAGATGGGAAAGGAGTTATTCAAAGAAAAGTATCATAGGAAAGATGGTATTTTAAATAAATGTAGCATGGAAAATCAAGTGTTTGCTTGATTTTCAATAGTGTCATTTTAAGCACTGGCACCCTCCTGAATACTTCCCGACTCACTACTCTTCTGCTCATATGGGACAGTTATTGTAGAGGAAGTGTTAATAGTATGGATTTACCCATTAAAACTAGTGAGCAGTACATTTGAAAGCTGTGATCATTTATCACTTAGATGGAGACCTCTCCAAATTTGTCATCTTGCCAATTCCATCCAACGGGAACCTGTGTTCCTGCTGCTGTTGCATACTAACCAGAATAATGTCAGTGCTGCGCAGATAAAGCTGCAAAAAGTTCTCTCTCAACCTCCTCTGTGTCTCCTTCCATGTGGGTCTCATGCACAGCAGGATCTCCCTGCGTTCATTCACAAGTCCCCCCTACATTGTCACAACTGAGTGTGTCTCTTAAACACCCTTTTCTGCCATGCTGCTTATAGTGAATCTAGTGGGTTGTATAAACAATCCCCATTTGTTGTTGCTCTTCCTTTAAGCTCTGTCTACCTGTTTCTCCTTAGACAGTGAGCACAGATGATTCCTTCTTGAATTCTGGGAAGGTGCTTAGAACTTCATGGGCGATACCATAAATAAACACAGAACTGAAGATTTCATTTAAGCCGTGAGCCAGAAATAGCCCCACATCCCACAGTTTGGTTGTGGATCCTTGGGTGCTTAGATTAACTCTTCCAGTTCAATCCATTGCACAGAAAGGCTCAATCCATAAAGTTCAAATCTCAAATCTGGGTTTTGAGAGTCCTGGGACTTCAGCCTGAGATTCAGATCTGACGTTCCAGTTCAGATCTGTCTCTAATTTGAGTGAACCCAAAAGTCAAAGTCACTAAGTTTCACGTGGATTCATGTTAAAATCATGTGGCGTGGCATTATTCTTTCTCACCCACACACAATAAAACTGTCCAACACTGCCCCAGGTTAAGAAACTTGAGCATGAACCTTCACACTGACAAAAAGAAAAGGAGTATTTGTGGCACCTTAGAGACTAACAAATTTATTAGAGCATAAGCTTTCATTGGATGCATCCGATGAAGTGAGCTGTAGCTCACGAAAGCTTATGCTCTAATAAATTTGTTAGTCTCTAAGGTGCCACAAGTACTCCTTTTCTTTTTGTGAATACAGACTAACACGGCTGCTACTCTGAAACCTTCACACTGACAGAATCTGAGTTTCTAGTTTGTCACAAAACTTCAGAATCAGGTAAGTGTCCCAGGATTTGTGGTTTCATTCCAACCATGTGATAAGGCTTTAAATCATACTCTTCGAGCTCTCTTCTAAGTTTTTCACTGAACAGAATCATAATTCTGGCTAATTATTGAGGCTGTAACTGTTTCATACCCCTATGAGTACAATGTGTTGAATACCTTGGCAGATGGGAATTTATATGGTTTCCATGGTTACAATAATAAATATGATGTTGATCTGCCCAGAGTAGCTCTTGTTTTTTCAAAAGGGTCTGTATGTTCCTTATTCATGGTCCTTGAATTTTGCAATAGATTTCTTTTTCGCATATCTTCATACAAATGTTTCTAACCAGACAGTTTGGAGTAGTCCTTTCAATCACTGTAGCTTTGATGACATCACAATTGCTGTATGATTACATGATATTGCATGTCTTTAAAACATGGTAAGTAGTAGGGTGAACTTAAAATGTGTTGCATTCATGACTTGACAGATGCTATCCAAATAAAACATACCCAGACCTTCACAGAAGTAACAGATATAGACAGTGATGAATTGCAATTTCGCTGTTATTATATGTGGGAATTATAAAATTATATTGGTCACTGGAGCTGGTTGAATAATAGGGAAAATGGTAAAAAAAATTGCTGGTTGCTCAAATTTCTGTAAGCTTTTTAGCAGGAACCATATTTTATATTTTTGTACTGGGGTAAAGGGAGGGATGCTGAGATAATATTAGGCTCAACTCTGACAATCCCTTTATTTCAGCCCTTCAGATGAACTTTTTGCTGAAGTACAAGCCAGAGTTCTATCTTTCCAGAAAGCATTACACAGAATTAAACCACTAGGCTGTTGTATGTAAAACCCTGAACACAGCTGTTAATAAGTGTTCTCAGTCAGCTTCAGAGAGAGAGAGAGAGAGAGAGAGAGAGAGAGTACCAGGCAATTTCTTAGTAAACATGCATTTCTTAGCAATATACATAAACATTATAAAGAGTATTTTGGACTACTTATAAATAATTTTTAAACAAGCTACTTGGTAGTAAATCTACCAGTCTTTATATAAACTTCCCCACTGTGTTGCTGTTGCATATATATGCAAAGTTTCATCATAACACTTACATGTCTATACATTTAGAATACCTCATCTTTCAGAGATGATTTTTCTATAGTATGGCCGTAATAGGTAGAGTGTCTGTCAGTCAGTCACCTGGATTCTTTGAAGTTTGAATAGTAAGATAGCATCTCTTTTTCCAAAAACTTCAGAGCCTTTCCAGCAAACAAAAGTCTGGGTATCCTTACAATGTGCCATCATTTCAGCCCTTGGTTTAATAGTTGGCTGGTTTCCTCATTTGTTATGTTCAAAATGATATAGGTATTGGAACCAGCATATAAAATAGCCATTTCATGATATCTATAAGGCTCTCATTTTATAAAGCACTATCTTTTATCCATAAACCCAGCTAAAACATATAAGAATATTATTTATATACCTTATATACATTCTCTCTTGAACTGGGACCAAATCTCAATGTAAGGCCGTTAGTTAATTACTAAATGTAAGTCCCATAAGCTATATAACTCTGGGGATGGTAAATTCTTCCCCTCCCAGTTTGCCCTCCAGATCCAGAAAACACACTACAGTGGCTCAAATATTATCCAAATGTAGGATTTGCTTTGTAAGTAAAGATGGAATAACAGCCACATGTTCATGTATCCAAAGTGGTACAGGGACTGGGACCCAGCGTCTCAGCAGAAACATCTCTTGGTCCTGCATGAATCAGCTGCAGAGTTAACAGGGCTGTCTTTAACTCCCATATCTATTACTTTTCCCCACTGAGGTCTGATTAGCTCAGTTCTCAAATGGCAAATATGGGTGGGACCTGCAAAACTGCTTCCCTGAAATGAAAACTTCTGCAACTGCAGACACAGGTGTTGGGCATGACTAGTAACTTCTGGATGTTTCTGAACCCTTCTAGCTCTGTTGCCACAGAGGATTCCAACTAAACTCCATGTCTCCACCCTACTGCTTCTCTACCTTTTGTTGGACTTTTTTATATATGTGTGTATATATATATATACATACCAAACACTACAATATAAAACATGTGGGTTTGTCATGGAGGCTCAGTAGAGGCCCAAGCTCCAGCTGGGAAATTCAGCATGAGTCTGCTCCAGCGCTACAGAAGCAAGACATAAAACTGATTTAACCCAGGAGCGGAGAGTTTCTGGTGGACTAACTCACTGAAGCTTTTGTTTTTGTGCTGGCCTTTACTATTAAATAAAGTCCTCCAAAGAGGATGCTCTTTAATACTAAAAGGCTATCCTGAATTTATTTATACCCTAGGTGAGGGGAAACTGAGGCAGGGGCTCACATGCAGCACTGCATCTGACCACAGAAAGTGTACTGGAGTGACCTCCATGCCATTACAGGGTTACATTTGTACAGTGCCTAGCACAATGGGGCACCATTGTAGACCTATTAACCCTACAGTAATAAATAGTAATCCTTTGTGCAGAGCTGACTGGATAATAGGCAGCATTTAGTCACAAATACATTATCTGACAATGGGAAGGGGGGAAACAGCTGAATTATTTATTAATACTAGTTAGCCAGCTCTAATGGTCGCCATTAAAATCTTAACAATATTGCCTTTTACCTGATTGACCTAAAGGCAGCAGTCCTTTAGTGCAGGTCATAGTGCAGTGAATGAAAGTCTACACAACTGCCAGTTGCATAGAAGCAATTTACTTCAAAATTCTCCATACTTAGGAATGTAGAGACACTTTCATCTTGAGGATCTCAAAGCACGACATAGAAATCACTTCACACATCATGGCATCAAATGTGGGTAGCTATTTACAATGTAAAGCAACAGTCGTTCTGGGAAGGAAGTGAAGACAAATACCATATCCAGTTGAAGTGGGAGAGGGGAATTTCAGGTAGGCAGAATGTCATTAACCATAGGGGAATCTGACCAGAGTACTAGAACAACAATACTCATGAGACCTGTGCCATGTAGTTTTAACTGACCACAGGTGGTCAATGTAATGTTCAGCAAGCACTCATCTGAGAAGTTACAACACTTTTTTTAAAACTGCACAAGCAACCATTTCAGGCTGACTTTGCCCATGCTTCTGAATACATCTCATCCACACTAGGTATGCTCACAGGCTTATCACAATTGAATATTTCTCTTTACTGTCAGGACTTTTGTTTCTGCATCTCATCTAGAAAGCTGGCACTTCCAGTATCACAGTTCTTCCTCCCACTGTGCTGAAGGCATTGGTGCCATACACAGCTTGACTTGGGAAGAAGTGTCACATACTGAATCCAACCACTACTAACTTCCAATAACACCTGACTGCAGAGTTCTTTCTCTCATCCAAGTAATGACCAGGCTTGATCCTGTTTTAGATCTAACTAAGGCACAGCTTGAGGTAGTGATATGGCTGTGGAGTGAAACAACAATACTAGCAAACAAAGTATAATGATGACCTAGAATTACAAGATAACAGATGGATTATTTTGTGGGGCTGGAAGCATCCTTCCTAGCTAAGCTTTCATGAGTAGCTAGTGTGGCATGGGGGACTATGACTGTATAACACTGTGAGCTCCATCTTGTTATGTGTCTTCCATTTTTGTATCCTAGCTTCCATTTTGTGTGCCAATTGGCATTGTGTGATTCTGCGTTGAAAAAACAGCCTGATCTTGATGAGATCAATCTATTCCAGATACTGTCCTGTTAGGGAGGCAGGTGGGACACTTTGGAGAGGACTAACAATGAGAGGGCCATCAAGAGCTATCCACCTGAATGACTCTGTAACTCACCCACCTCAGGGGACAATGGGTTTGCTTCATGTGGGACTCACCTTTTGGGGGATTGGAATTTCCCAGCTTGGGCTTGAGGCAAAACAGGGTCAGAGACAGTATTTAAGGGAGATGCTCTCTGAGAATGATAGAAATCCACTGCCAAGTGACAGGACACCAGGCTGGAGAGAGAAAAGAAAGCAGGAAGAACTCTGCATAGTATTGAAATGCTGATCAAACCTCAGACTCGCACACTGGGGTGAGATCAGAGTAAGGGTGGTGGGGGAGATGCACATCTGGAATGCATTATTTTTCAAAGATCTGTAATTCTTAGTGCTTCTTAAGAGTAGAGTGAGTAGGGTTAAAAAATTCCCTTGTGTTCTTTCCTTGCCTGCTATGTTCTACCTGAAGGTGTTAATTGAGAACACCCTCAGCAATGTGGAGTATATAAGAACAACTGGGTGTTGAAGAGGTCTAAGGCACTGGGTTGGGGGTCTCAGGTGGCTGGGGTGTAGAGCCCCGTGTCCCAAGAAAGAGTGACAAACATGAGGTATATACCTGGGCGCATTCCTGAGACCCAGAGTGAGGAACAGTGACCCAGCTCTGCCCTGGCATAGTTAAGTTAGGATCATGTGGGATTCAATATTTGAATACATTAGCAACAAATGGGGACTGGGCCAGGTTGCGACATTGGGCATGTAGTGGGATCAGTATCTGCCTCTAATGTGTGATGCCTAGAACTGGGAGCAATGGAAAGACTCCAATTGTCTTAGTTGAACATTGGAGGAGACCCCAAGTTTTATAGAAACAAGAATCTCAAGAAAGGGGAAAATGGTACTCAGTCTGAAAGCAGAAGAAATCTTAGATTTTGTAAATAAATGAATGCTGGCTGTATCTTGACACTAACAGCTTAACTAAGTCTTGTTTTAAAACAGAGATATTGGAAGAGCCAGCATCCTTGGATGGAGGAGTTTCAACATCATAATGAAAAGATGAAGTGTAGTTATTCCTTTGTAACATTGTTAGTAAGCCTCTTGGATATTACAGGCAAACTCTCTCTTTCTTATCTCTGAGATTCTATACTTAGTAAATTGTATTACATGTCAATTTCATGTAACTGGACGTATTTCTGAACTTTTTTCCACAGCATGGATGGCTCATCTTCTTTTGGAAAACATAATCTAAAATTGTACTTTCGAGCTGATACTAGTCCTTAACCGTAACAATAAAGAAAGGATACTATACTACAAAGAATCTACCCTCTTACTGCAAGTAAAAATAACTGAATTGAGTTATTCTACCTCATAATGATCAGCTATTTACTGTAAGGCTTTTTTTTTTTAACTCAGAGCCTTGAGGTATGAACTAAACTGACAAATTTGGAGTGCTTAAAGAGGGTTGGGAATTACTGATGAAAACAGTTGTACACAAAATAGCTGGTGAGAAGATGTAACTCAGTACACTAAACTCTTAGTGAGTCTATAACAAGATGTTACCTCTGCCTGAAGCTGTCCTTGATTAGCAGAATGCCACAAACACTCAAGACACGGGGAAAGTCATTAGTGCACATTGTTATTTAAAGAGATATGAGACTGGAGAATGGTTCAGAGCGTATGAACTGCTAAAAACATCTGATACTACTCTCATAAGGCATGTAAGATAAGTAATAACCCAATAAACCACATAATAACAATTAAAAACACGTATCAAAAAGACCACAGAGTTCTTAGACTGTCTCAGGAAAGAATCTGACTGTAATTTGGGGATGGGTTCTTTATGGGTTCTTTCCTCCTTCTGGAAAAGTAGTTATGTACTGGCAATAAGAAAGTAATAGCAAAACATGGGGACAATGGTGATCATCTGGGACAAACTACAAAAGGGGGGCCAAATCTAGCACAGATCTAGCTATGTGTTTAGTGGAAATAGTATTGCGGGATATTCATGTATACTGACCCTAATCAGGATCTGGGTGAGCCTACATGTAGAGTGAAATCCTGGCCACAGTGAAGTCAACGAGGCCAGGATTTCACCCATGTACTTATTTTCTAATCACATAGTTCTGAAACCACAAATGTGAATTTTCTTTTCTTCCCTCATGGTTACAACTTTCTTTCCATACTTCCTGAAGTTGAAAGGCTATTAAGCATGCACACTTTTTCTGATCTTTCCTCCTTCTTCCTCCCCCTTGTCCCCACCCCGACGAAGTGGGGATTTTTCCTTGTTATGTTGAATGTGAGCCAGTGTGAGTTTTACTGTTTTGCATGAATACTATGTGTGACTCAGTTTCCCTGTGTGCTGCACCAATGCCTCAGTGGTGGGAATAAGAGTGTGTGACTTTGGCTAAGACCCTCTGGGACAGGTGAGGCTGCTCCAGCTGCCTGCATGTATGCTATTGCCAGTGCCCTACCTAACCTGAGACTCAGGAGGGGGGTGCAACCAGGTGATGACCAGGTGACTCTTTGCCTGGGAAGCGAAACAAAGACAAGGAGGAGGAGCAATGCGGGGGCCTGAGGTCGGGTCACTGGAAGCTGGGCAGTCTGCTTGTGAGGACTGGAAGAGGGGGAGTCCAAGGCATCTGGCCTGGGATTACTTGGCTGAAAGTCACTGATTTCTGTGCTAACAAGCTCTGTTCTATGCTGTGTTCCTGTCGACTAATAAACCCTTCTGTTCTACATGCCTGCTGAGAGTCACTGCTGACTGCTGAGTTGGGGTGCAGGGCACTCTGGCTTCCCGCCTGGGTAGACTCGCTGCAGGAAGCGCACGGTGTGGAAAGAGATGCTGAATACTCCGAGGTCAGATCCAGGAAGGTCGAAGCTGTGTAAGCTGCTTGCCCTGGCAACAATATGCTCGGAGAGAGGTAGGTACTAGAGTCCTGGCTGCTTCATATAGAGTAGTTCCAGAGCATCACCTGGTGGCTCTGTGACAACTGGTGATAGAGGTGGGATAAACTGTACCCCCTGGAAAGAGCATCCTACAGTAAGTAACTGGGGAGCAGTAAAATGAAGGGGGGTTAGCAAAAGACAGGTGTGCTGAAGGCTCAGAGAGGTGTGGTTCCAGGAGGCGGAGGAGCCTACAGCTTAAACCTGAGGGAGAGTGGACCCCCCAGAAGGGCTGTCACACTGAAGAGGTTCCTCCCAGGGACTGTGGGGAGCTGAGAGCTCGCAGGCCTGAGAGTCCTCAACAACTTGGGAACAGTGAAGAGATGGCCTATAACATCTCCTTAAGAAAGACATTGTAGAGCTGTGCAGAGGGAGAGAGGGCTGTGCATTGGAAAGATCACCAAGGCACAGCTGATTGCTCGGTTGGAAGAGGAGGATCGCTCTAAGGAGCTGGTTCCTGACCCAGCTGGGGCTGCGAGAGAGGCTGGGAACAGCCAGGCAGCCCCGGGGCCCGCCTCAGGTCCTAAACCAGCTGGGGCCGCGAGAGAGACTGGGAGCAGCCGGGCATCCCCGAGACCTGCGTTCCCAACCAGCAGGGGTCTCCACTGGGTTCCTGGTCGGTGGATCTGAGACGGATGGAATTGGAGCTGAGACTGACCATGAGAGACAGGAAGGTATGAAGCAGAACAGAAGGAGAGACAGGGGCAGTATGAACTGGCAATGGCTGAGCGGAGAGGCAGAGGGACCCATCCAGGAGTGAATGGGGATGGACCCCAGGGTACCAATTCTGCAGGGAACCTCTACACTAAATTACTGTGCCAGGTTAAAGAGGGGGGAGATATAGATGCATGTCTCATGGCCTTTGGGAAGGCTTGCAATTGGAACCAGGCTGACCCTGCGGATAGGCTCCGGTATCTAGCCCCCTTTCTGGGTCGCAAGGCCATAGGGCTGTTTAGCCAGATGGGCAGGATGGCAGATTCGCTCCCACTCCTGGCCCCAGCATATATGTCTGCATGGATTCTCCTGGGCTTAGGCGTCTTGGACCTGCAGTGGCAGCGGAAGATGGTGGTCAATGGGGAGATATTCCTGGGGTGTCAAGATCCTGGGACAGAAAGAACTGTTAGGCCCCAGGTGGTGCAGCGTCACCAAATGTTGAGGGGCTGTGTGACCTGGTGAAGGTCCCAGGGATAAAGCCATTCATCCCGCTTATGGCCCAGATCCCGGTGCAGACACAGGAGGGGTCGGGCTGGCTGGTAGTTGGGGTTCTCCAACATATCGGCTGTGACCTCCTGATGGAGGATGACTGTCTCTCTTTGGAACAGGATCCAGGCCCTGCTCCTGTAAAGCTGAGGATTTGAATTTGAATCCAGGGAACCAATCACCTGAGACTGAAGCAGTCAATGCAAATGACCGGGTTGGCATGGGGGAAGAGTTACTAACCTCAGGTGTCCTGCCTGTCTGTAATCAGATCCCTGGAGCTGAGTGGTACAGAGAGATGCTCCCCACCCTCGTGAACATCATGGAGAGGGCTCATGCTGGCTCTGATGCTATGAGCAAAGCAGTGGGCTTGCTGCCTGCCCTTACTGGGATAGCAGAGGCAAAGCTGAGCCTGGGGGGATCAGAGACTCCAGCTTAGTGTGGGGAACCACAGCCAGGGTGGAATAGTTACCAACTAGGGCTGCCTTGTCCAGAGGTGCAAGAGGCCTCAAGATAGGGGGAAGCTGCTACAAGGGCACTGCTGGTGACAGACACACCTTGTCAGAGGGTGGCCAAGATCAAGATGGGGGACGGTCTTCACCAAAAGAGCCCAAATCCTAGCGCTCCAGTCTGGAGGGCTGTGACCACAGGCAGTGAGCGGGAACTGGTTTCACTTCCCTCTCCAGCCGCTGAATTCCAGGTTGAGCTGCGGAAGGACCCCTCCTTAGAGAAGCTGAGGGAACTTGCTGGCCACAGCATAGCAAAACCCCTTGGGAAAGGCTGCAGGGAAAGATTCCTGTGGGAGAAGGGATTACTGTGTCGGGAATGAGCTCCCCCAGGGGTAGTGGAACTATGGGGGTCTGGAGGTAGATGGTGGTCCCCCAGAAGTACTGCCGCTGGCTACTGCACCTGACCCACAATGTCCCTCTCTCGGGACACCAGGGGATCCAGCAAACCAGGCAGAGGCTGCTACAAGACTTTTACTGGCCCGGAGTCTGCGATGCCAGCCAGCAGTACTGCAGGTCCTGCGACCCCGCCAGAGGGTGGGGAAGGCCTGAGACAAGGAGAAAGCAGCTATGAGATCCCTGCATGTCATAGAGGAGCCTTTTCAGAAGGTGGCCATGGACAGAGGGGAGCCCCTCAGCAAGGCGACCCGGGCAGGGAAGAAATACATTCTTGTTGGGGTAGATTTTAGTACCCGTTACTCAGAGATGGTGGCTCTGTCCTCCATCAAAGCAGACACTGTGCTGGACATGCGACTGACGATCTTCAGCAGAGGGGGGTTCCCCCTGGAGGCCCTTACAGACCAGGGCTCCAATGTTGTGTCAGTCCCACTCCAGTGCTTGTGGGAGAAGTGTGGAGTCTGGCACACCTGGGCCTCGGCATATCACCCTCAGTCCAATGGGCTGGTGGAGAGATTTAATTGGACCCTGAAGATGATGCTGAAGACTTTCTTGGGTCATCATCTGCAGGATTGTGACAAGTGTTTACCCCATCTGCTGTTCATGGACAGGGAAGGGCCCCAGGAATCCATGGGGTTCTCTCCTTTGCAGTTACTGTATGGGAGGAGAGTGAAGGGACCCCTGGATTTGGTGAGGGACCAATAGGAGGGGAAGGTCTCCCCAGATGAAGTATCAGTGGTGGCGTATGAACTGACTTTCTGGGAAAAGCTTGTGGAGCTCACGGGCCAGGCCAGGGAGACCCTAGTCAGGGCCTAAGGAAGGTAGAAGATCTGGCACAACTGCTCAGTACATGCCCACTCCTATGTCACCAGGGACCCGGTGATGGTACTCATCCCAGTAAGGAAGAATAAGCTACAAGTTGCCAGGGACGGTCCCTTCAAGGCCCAGCTCACAGCCACCAAGTGTACCACGTCAATATGATGAAGGCATACTGTGACAGGCAGAGGCTGGTACTGGCTGTGGATGGACAGTGGGAGAAGGGGGAAGATCCCCTGGTTGGTCTGTTCCCTGAGACAGGAGCCAGCCTCCCACTGGAATCATTTCTTCTCTCGGACCAGCTAACCCCTGCCCAGCAGGCAGAGATCCGAGAGGTGCTGCGTTCCTACTTGTAGTGGTTTTCCAACCGGCTTGGGCTCATTAACCTGGTCCCCCCCTGCCTGCCAAGCCAGCCCCCACCCTCCTGCGTGGAGGCCTGGGGCCCCACATATCTTTCTCTCCCCCCTCAGGGAGGGGGGCTACATAGGGCCCCAGAACAGCTAGGGAAGGCCCTGCCTCAGAGACTAGATTTAACTGAGAATCCTCCAGAAGTAAAATACACTCCTATTTAGGGCTGAGAAATTAGGGTTAATAGGGGACAAGCTATTGCAATCTGAAAGCCTGCAGTACAGTAAGGGACAAACACATGCAATATGGAGCTGCTTCCAACCGAATTATTGCAATCAGGCTGGAGGCGCATAACTGGGCTCATACCCACTAAGTGCTTTCCAAGGGTCGAGATGCTCGGATGCTGTGTGTGTCTTCATAGCCCCTTGCCCTGGAATGAGAACTTCAGGCCCCACTATGGGCAGTGATATCACATACACAGACCACACACACCAGTTGTAGCAGCAATCCCCCACAACACACACATACAGCAGCTGTAGTAGCAGCAGCAGCAGCAACACCACTGCCCACAGCACCTTCCTCCTGGGTGGGATATGGGAGCTTCACCCCGACCCTGCTCCTCACCCCCAGCTTGGGCCAGCTTCTTTACACCCACACCCCAAATGCTTTTGGATGAGTGATAAATCCCACATACACAGACAGCAGCCTCTCCCCCTGGTGGGAGCCCCAAGCTCCAGGGCCCCCTTGAGCCACAAGCTCCACCCATTGCAGGGGGAAGCCCTGAGCCTCTGAGGCCCCTCCAGGCAGGTCACTGGCTCACGACTGAATTTTTTTTTTCTGTGTCTCAAAGGCCCATGATAGAAAAAAGGTTCCCCATCCCAGAGCCTGCACCCCCAGCGGGAGCCCTAGCTCCCTCCTACACCCTAACCCCCAAGCCAGCCAGGTGAAAATGAGCGAGTAAGGGTGGGGAGAATGAGCAACGGCGGGGTGCAGGAATGAAGTGAGTGGGGGCAGGGCCTTGGAGAAGGGGTGGGGAAGGTCAGATCCAAGAAGGTCAAAGCTTCTTGCCCTGGCGACAGTATGCTCAGAGAGAGGTAGACATGCTCCCCCAGAGTCCTGACTGGCTTCATACTGAGTAGTTCCAGAGCATCGCCTGGTGACTCTGTAATGACTCCTTACACTAAATTCCCTGTTCAAACCCATGAACTGCCTGTTCTTTCCTGTGAGATAAATTTCCTCAGAGAGCTGTGTTTCAGAAGAAAGAGAAATGGTTCAAAACTTGGGAAACCTGCTAAATCTGGTTTTTATGTAGCTCAATAAACACAATTTTCACTAGGGCTCAAGGTTTGTAGTAAACTCTGAGCCCAGCTGTCACTAAGACTCACAATCAATATTTTGTTCTGCCAGTCTGTTTAGAGGCTTCTGGGGCAAGAATCAAATCGTTTGGGCCTGATTGTTATACAGCCTCCATATGGAAGGAAACCCACTGGGAAGTACATAAGCATTAACTTAGCTCCATCATGTGATGAGATGATGTTCCTTTTCTCACTGAAGAGCATAAGAAGTTATATAGCTCTTGATTTGATTTTTTTTTTGGGGGGGGCTGACCAAAATACCTGCTAATAATAAATCCTATTAACCTCAGTTACAGAGATGGGTGAGGGCAACTGAGGCAGACAGAACATACTTACTAGTCCTTCACTCCAGGGGAACTTCAAAAACTGTTCCTGCTGGAGTCCGCCAGGACTAAATGCCAACATTTGTAAAGTATGGCAACTTGCTAATGGACAAATGGGGGGACAAATACTGATGACCCAATCACAGCTGACAAAGCAGGACCTGTCCTGTGGAGCAAGAATCAAATAGCTTATGGCAATGCTGCATTCTGCTTTGGAGTTGTTTGTTTCCACTTCCAACCCAACAACATCCTTAGATGGCAGACTGAAGCAGAGTCCAGAAGAAAAACACGCAGTAGTTCTTCTTGCCTTCCCATTAGTTTCTTTGAGACTAGGAAGGAAAAAGTTAAACAATTTTTCTTAGCAGAATATTTGTATCTAAAATTCCAAACCCTTCTACGCTGGAGAGAGAGAGAGAAATAATTTTTGGTCCTAAATCAACCCCTTCTCATTTGGTTCCTTTGTTTTCTTCTTTTCTTGTTTAGTTGGTTTAGTTCTGGGACAGAAATGCTCAAATTCTCTAAATGTGTTTTACATCTTATTACATATTTAGGCCCAAAAGCTTCCTGCTGCACCGAAGTGGGAGGGACCAAAATCCAGGGGGAGATAGAAGGAGAGATCTGTGTGTTGCAGTGGCAATCTCTTCCCTTCCCCTTTATCCTGCGAATGTGCCTGTGTTGTTCTTGGTAAGGACCAAAAAGCTTGTATATCACAATTTGTTCTAGTTAATATCATAGAACACTTTAACAGAGCTGTCTATGGTTCCCTGATCTCTCCCGGCACTCTGGAGTTCAAACTTCCAAAATGGAAGATGAACTTTTGTCTCTGTAGCCATACACCGCATCCTTTCACAACAATAAGAAAAGGAGTACTTGTGGCACCTTAGAGACTAACAAATTTATTAGAGCATAAGCTTTCGTGAGCTACAGCTCACTTCATCGGATGCATTTGGTGGAAAAAACAGAGGAGAGATTTATATACACACACACAGAGAACATGAAACAATGGGTTTATCATACACACTGTAAGGAGAGTGATCACTTAAGATAAGCCATCACCAGCAGCAGGGGGGGGAAAGGAGGAAAACCTTTCATGGTGACAAGCAAGGTAGGCTAATTCCAGCAGTTAACAAGAATATCAGAGGAACAGTGGGGGGTGGGGTGGGAGGGAGAAATACCATGGGGAAATAGTTTTACTTTGTGTAATGACTCATCCATTCCCAGTCTCTATTCAAGCCTAAGTTAATTGTATCCAGTTTGCAAATTAATTCCAATTCGGCAGTCTCTCGTTGGAGTCTGTTTTTGAAGCTTTTTTGTTGAAGTATAGCCACTCTTAGGTCTGTGATCGAGTGACCAGAGAGATTGAAGTGATCTCTAACTGGTTTTTGAATGTTATAATTCTTGACGTCTGATTTGTGTCCATTCATTCTTTTACGTAGAGACTGTCCAGTTTGGCCAATGTACATGGCAGAGGCGCATTGCTGGCACATGATGGCATATATCACATTGGTAGATGCGCAGGTGAACGAGCCTCTGATAGTGTGGCTGATGTGATTAGGCCCTATGATGGTATCCCCTGAATAGATATGTGGACAGAGTTGGCAACGGGCTTTGTTGCAAGGATAGGTTCCTGGGTTAGTGGTTCTGTTGTGTGGTGTGTGGTTGCTGGTGAGTATTTGCTTCAGATTGGGGGGCTGTCTGTAAGCAAGGACTGGTCTGTCTCCCAAGATCTGTGAGAGTGATGGGTCGTCCTTCAGGATAGGTTGTAGATCCTTGATGATGCGTTGGAGAGGTTTTAGTTGGGGGCTGAAGGTGATGGCTAGTGGCGTTGTTCCTCTGATATTCTTGTTAACTGCTGGAATTAGCCTACCTTGCTTGTCACCATGAAAGGTTTTCCTCCTTCCCCCCCCCCCCGCGCTGCTGGTGATGGCTTATCTTAAGTGATCACTCTCCTTACAGTGTGTATGATAAACCCATTGTTTCATGTTCTCTGTGTGTGTGTATATAAATGTCTCCTCTGTTTTTTCCACCAAATGCATCCGATGAAGTGAGCTGTAGCTCACAAAAGCTTATGCTCTAATAAATTTGTTAGTCTCTAAGGTGCCACAAGTACTCCTTTTCTTTTTGCGAATACAGACTAACACGGCTGCTACTCTGAAACCTTTCACAACAATGACAGCTGCTCTACACAGTCACTCCATGACTACTCAGGGAGACTCAGTGTTTATGAAGGAGGGCATAAGACCAGTAGATGACCCTTCACTGTAACCATGACCACCACCGCACCAATCATTCTGCAGGATTTTCTTTCAGAAAATCATTTTGCCCAAATCAGTATTTTCTCCCCCTGGTTCCCTCTAGTTCAGACACATGTCCCTCAAAGGAGATGAGGCAGATGGGGAGAAAGAGCAGTGTAGAGGCACCTGCCCACAGACGTCTGGATCAACATCTGCATTAACATTTTGGGATGTTTGCAGCTTGGATGGGTTGCATTCCCTGGTGGCAAAGGGGCATTCTTTGTAGTGAAGGATAGTCCACTGTGTATTCTGTTTGGGGTGTCTGTCTCACTTAGAGCTCAACCCCTGATCATTTCCCTGTGTGTCTTTCTGTAGCACCATGAAAAGCATCGGAAATCCCTTTTTGGACAGTCATGAACTGTATACGGAGGCATTTCTGAGAGTTAGTCCTTAATATTCATGTTCCTGTTGATACCTAGATCTGTTACACACACAGCAACACTCTCCCCTTAATCTTCCCTTCTAACATAGTACCCTTCCCCCTGTGGAACAAAATGCAGAAATTCCATTTGCTGTTCCCTAGGTGTATAGTTTTCAACATAGAGGATGGCTTGACCTTTCATTAACAAATACACACTGTAAAATTTTCTAGTAAGTTACTAATAAATAACCATCCTACTAATTCATTGAGGCAGATATTTGAATGAAGGGTAGGCATGATAATTGTTCCTGCAAGGAAATGGACCAAAACTATGTAATTTTAAAAAGATAAACCTAAGTCTCTTTCATTTTTGATAACCGCTGAGACAGAACACATAAGTAGCTCTCATTTAATCTGGTGTGTTGTGGGTTTTTTTTTTCAAGTGAGCAAACTGAGATCCCTATGTGAGAAGTACAGCTTTTATTCAAACACTTGATGTTTAGCAGTACACCTGTCAACTTCCCTTTAAAACATTCCAATTGTGCCAATTTCAGTGGCAATCCTGAAAGTGGGTGGTTGTGACTCTCATTGTTCTCATCAGAACCATGAGCAGTCATATCAGCATTAAGTAATGACATCCTAGAGCTGACAGGCTTCCAAAATCTCTTTTGTCTCACAACCAGTACAAATCCTTATAATTGATTTGGATTGTGGGGCTGGTAATATAGCACTGACTAGCAATTAATGCTAATATTTTAGTCTCATTTCATGCTGTCAAATACTCTTGACACTTTTTTATGTAAAAGCTTGTCAGGTATAAAACCATTTGTCGCATTAGATGTCAATTTGCCACCGCCCTTTCAGATCACTGTCATGAGTGATGCAGGTGAAGCTTCCACTTCTTTTAACTCTTAACTCAGTGGTTATATGAGAGGAATTTGGAAAGTATCAGATGAATTACGAGTATGGCATCATCAGCTGAAGACACACGAGAAATACCTAATGATTGGTTGTATTCAACTGTGTTCAGAAATGTTTGTTTTGCATAAATGAGAAAACACTAAAGACATGTCCTTTATTATGATGCCATCTGGAAACGGGGATTTGTCAAACCATGGATTATGCTTGCTGACATATAACTCACTAAGGTGCAAGGCTCTGTGATAGGTCCACCTGAGATGCAAAGTACCTGCAATCGATGCACTGCCTTGCCCAGGGTCCATAGCAGGCTTGGAAAGTGAGTGGTACTGCCTCAGGGTGAAGTGTGTAGCATCGCGGGTGCTGATTCAGGGCCATTAAATGGGAGTTTTGTTGTTGACTTTAGTGGAGGCGGGATCAGAACCTCAGAGCATCCCTTAGGCAGCCTTTATCGAAATTCAGGCTGCCCTCTCTGCAGTGAAGGCTGAAGAGCTATATTTCCAGAAATAAGACCCTCTGTGGTGCGCCAGACGCCTATTGACGCTTGGGGGTATAATATTTCCCTCTACTCAATATGGGTTGAGATTCTTTTAGTGTTGCATAAAGCCTGGATTGCAACAGTCAGTCAGTTTAATAACAAACCACCTCAAAACTCTGTAATCTTTCTGGATGTTCCTTTATCCGTTGAATGTATGTCCTATTTAGCTGATTCAGGACTTGATTCTGAAGTCCCTATTGAGGCATTTGTTGGCTTCATTGAAAGTTGTGATTGGGTGCAGGCTAGGCACCTTTTAACTGATCAGTGTGATGCTATCAGGTTTTCTACAAGTATATAGTTGTGAAATTTGGTGTTCTCTACTTATGAAAAAGGTTAGCGCCTTTGCAAGTCAACTGAAACATTTGTTACTGTTGTTTCTACTAGCACAGAGAATTTTTGCACATATGATAGAAAAACTGCTCTTGCAATCGTTTCATCTCTTTCACCTCAACTTAGGTATGTGCCAGTGTCAAACAGTACATGTCTGTTTCAAAGAGTACTTTAAGAAATTTAAACCATGACATGAAAAGGAATACAAGAACTCCTGATAAGACAGGGATCATGAAGAGCCTTTAACAGATGTGAGAGTCCCTTCCATCTAGAGATATTACTGGGCCTTTCTGAGGATCAGTGGTCTTTGCACACAAGTACTGATGGGAGCAACCAGTATACATCCCGTATCAGTTGACAGCACAATGGACTCCACAGCCTAGTTGTAGATTGCTCATTATTTCTTCCTCCCTGTATTGATAACTGTGATGGTCCTGGCTCAGAGATTGGTTGGTAGGGTAGCATCACTTAGTGGTCAAGGCGTAGGCCTGTGACACGCAGGGGGGTTGTTGGTAGGGAGCCCAGACCCTGACACTCCACCGGGCTCTGACCGAGGGCCCTTGGAGGGCTGACAGTGCTGTGACAGCTGGGGCTGCTTAAGGCTGCTCTCCCTGCCGCAGTTGTCCCAAGGTTGCTGTCTGAATTAAAGTGGCATGAGAATGGTCTGCTCACCACAAGGTATCTTCTGGTGGCTGCATATAGTGAGGTCTCTCTCTTTCTCTCTTGGGCAGCCACTGCCACCACCTGCAGTATGGCCCTCCATCGCAGGGCTTCCCTCACTGGGGTAGTCCATATGAGAGGGAGAGGGGAATTCTTCCCTTTCTCAGGCTCTCTCTGTGTCAGGTCCACACTCCCTGAGGGGAGAGACCTTTGAGCAGTTGTTTATGGAGAGATTTTGCCTCCCTACAGGTCTGCTCTCTCCCTGTGCTGCCACCAAATGAGCTGCTCCTCCTCTAGTTAATGCATTTACTGCAGGTGTGGCGGGGTGGGGTGGGGTTGGCTGGGCCCAGAGCAGTTCTTTAACCTCTTGTTGCCCAGTGTGGAGTTTGCATACCCTATCCCAATGACATTTTTGAAAATGTTTTATGTCAGTACTGAGCTTTATATTCTGACAATAGTATAATGATGTAGTCGGGGTATCTTTACCCATTTTTAAGTTTATTCAAAAGTAGGTCTAATTTATTGTTAGCACAGCTGTGTACCACCTTGTGCTGTGAATACTAGATAAGCAGGGTTGCCTTCAAACAGCATTTTGGATGGGAGATCCCAAAGAAGCGCTGCAGGAAATGAAGCTATTGCATGAAGGAGAAGCACATTTCGGGGCTGGGCAAGCAGGGTCTGGGGAAAGTCCTTTGAGCTTCCCCCAAATTCTGTCCAAACAAACCATTTGAAAGATACAATATGAGGGAGGAGATGTATAATAATAATTTAGTTCAAATCTCACCTCCCCCCAAAGAAATACATCACCTTTTTCTCCACTGTCCCCAGAAGAAACTAATTTCTTCCTCCTCCCACCAGACCTCCAGAAATCCATCTGCATCTGTCAACTCTCCCCACAAAAATCCATGTTCTCTCTTCACCCCATCACAATCCATCTGGTTCCTCCTGCCTCCTTCGTTCTCAATCTGTCCCCCCTCCAATCCATCTGTGTCCTTCCACAATTTGATCTCCAAACCTCCATGAAAATTTCTCCAGCACACATGTGGCTGTGGAGGAGGGAGGCTTCTGCTCTGTGAGTTGGGTGTGGGCCGCAGGACTCCAGGGGCATTGTGGAGCAGAGCAGTTGGCTTCATCAGCTCTGGTGCTCTGTAGAGAAGGAATGAGCAGTAACCACTAGCAGACTCTTTTACCTCTGTGAGCGGCCTGAGTCAGGCCTGCTTCACAGGCTGTGATTGGTGGGCAGCAGAGAGAGGCTCAGATGTTAACTTTGCATGCAGGCAAAAGAAAGCAGCACAGGCCCAGTGGCCTAAGAAAAGGTCTGGGGGTCCAAGCCTATTGCTCTTCCCTCTGGATCTGTACTGGGACTTTGCTGCTTATAGACATGCAGTCTTTAGATGATCATGATGATCCCTTTTAGCCTTAGTCTGACCTCTTGCACATTGCAGGCCACAGTACCTCACCCACCCACCCCTGTAATAGACGCCAAACCTCTGGTTGGGTTACTGAAGTCCTCAAATCATGATTTAAAGACTTTGAGTTACAGAGAATTGACTCTACCTTAAACCTTTAAAATCCCCATTTTGCAGAAGAGGGCAACAACAAAACTTAGGGTCTCTGAAGTAACTCAGAGCCCTCCTCATCTAGTGTCCCATCTCCAGCCATTGGAGATATTTGCTACTAGTAATCAAAGATCAGCTACATGCCATTGTAGGCAGTCTCATCATGCCATCCCTTTCATAAACTTGTCAAGCTGAGTCTTGAAACCAGTTAGATTTTTTGCCCCCATTATTCCCCTTTGAAGACTGTTCCAGTACTTCACTCCTCTGATGCTTAGAAACCTCCATATAATTTCAAGTCTAAACTTGTTGATGGCCAGTTTATATCCATGGTCCTTAATTTAAATAATTCTTCTCCCTCCTTGGTGTTTATCCCTCTGATGTATTTATAGAGAGCAATTATATGTCCGTCAGCCTTCATTTGGTCAGGCTAACCAAGCCAAGCTGCTCAAGTCTCCTCTCATAAGATAAAAAGAAAAGGAGGACTTGTGGCATCTTAGAGACTAACAAATTTATTTGAGCATAAGCTTTCGTGAGCTACAGCTCACTTCATCGGATGCATTTAGTGGAAAATACAGTGGGAAGATTTATATACACAGAGAACATGAAACAATGGGTGTTACCATACACACTGTAACAAGAGTGATGGTAACACCATTGTTTCATGTTCTCTGTGTATATAAATCTCCCCACTGTATTTTCCACTAAATGCATCCGAAGAAGTGAGCTGTAGCTCACGAAAGCTTATGCTCAAATAAATTTGTTAGTCTCTAAGGTGCCACAAGTCCTCCTTTTCTTTTTGTGGATATAGACTAACATGGCTGCTACTCTGAAACCTCTCATAAGATAGGGTTTCCATTCCTCTGATCATCCGAGTAGCCCTTCTCTGCATCTGTTCCAGTTTGAATTCATCTTTCTTAAACGTGGGAGACCAGAATTACACATGGTATTCCAGATGATGTCTCACCAGTGTCTTGTGTAATGGCAATAACACTTCCCAGTATCTACTGGAAATACTTCACTTAATGCATCCTCGGACGGCATAATCCTTTTTCATGTCCCCATCACATTGGTGAATCATAATCATCCTGTGATGGATCAATACACCCAGCTCTTTCTACTCCTCTGTTGCTTCCAACTGATATGTCCCCAATTTATAGCAAAAATTCTTATTATTAGTCCCAAGTGCATGACTTTGCACTACTACATTTCATGCCATTTCTATTATCCCAGTTTTCAAAATCATCCAAATCTTCTTATATGAGATTCTGGTCCTCCTCCTGTATTGGAAATATCTCCCAACGTTGTGTTATCCAAAAATTTTATCAGCACACTCCCCTTTTTTGTGCCAACATAATTAATGAAAATGTTAAATACAATTGGGCTCAAGACCAGTTCCTGAGGAACTCCACTAGTAACCTCCCTCAAGCCTGACAGTTCACCAGTCAGTATGGTCCATTATGGTCTCCCCTTTAACCAGGTCTTTACCTGCTCTTCAATTGTCATATTTTTAATCCCCATCTTCTCCAATCTAACTAATAATTTCCAATGTGGAACTGTATCAAATGCCTTTCTGACATCCAGATAGATTAGGTCTACTGCATTCTCTTTGTCTAAAAAATTGGTTATCTTCTCAAAGAAAGAGATCAGGTTGGTCTGATATGATCTAGCTTTTGTAAAACCATGTTGTATTTTATCCCAATTACCCTTTACCTTTGAGTACTTAACTACTTTCTCTTTCAAGCTTTGTTCCAACACCTTGCATACAATTGAGGTCAAACTGATGGGCCTGTAGTTTCCTGGATCGCTTTTTTTTCCCTTTCTCAGCCCTGGTCTACACTGGCGGGAGAGGGGATCGATCTAAGCTATGCAACTTCAGCTACGTGAATAACGTAGCTGAAGTCAATTTACTTAAATCGACTTAACATGGTGTCTCCACCATGGTGAATCGACTGCTGGCACTCTCCCGTCAATTCTGCCTGTGCCTCTTGCGGCGCTGGAGTACAGGAGTCGATGGGAGAGCACTCGGAGGTTGATTTATCGCGTCTAGACTAGATAATAATAATTTAATAATTATTAATAATCTTTAATAATCTTGGGTGGAGATAATTCAGTAGATAACCCCCGAGTTGGTCCCATTAAACTGTGTTTGCATTTGACTTCCACCTCAGATGTGGTAATTTCTGTTTCCGTTAGCCATCCTGCCATACCTCTAAGCTCCTCATTACCCTTATTAAGAACTGAGGCAAAATATTCATTCATGTAGGTATTGGGCCATGCCTAGACTATCTTTAATCTCTACTCTGTCCTCAGTGTTTAGTAGTCCCACTTCTTCTTTCCAATTTTTCTTTTTTGTTTATATGACTAAAGAACCATTTACTATTGGTTTTAATTTCCTTTGCAAGGTCCAACTCTGCTTGGCTTTTGACAGTTCTCATTTCTCCCCTACACTTTCTGTCTTCTAAGTAATAGTTTTCCATTCTACGTCCCATCTTCCATTCCTTGTAGGCTTTCTGCTTTCTCTTAATAATATGCTTGAGATGCTTATTCATCCAGTTTGGTCAGTAACCCTTCCCTATTAATTTTTTTCCTTGTTTGGGATGCAATCTTGAGATAGTTTCTGCAACTTTGACTTCAAGTAATTCCAAGCCACCTCCACATTCAGATCCTTGAGTTCATCAGTCCAGTCTACTTCATAACTACTTCCCTTGATTTTTTTTAATGTTTGGCCTTTTGAAATCAAGAACCTTAGTTTTAGACCTATTTTTTTTTATCTTTCCATTTACTCTAAACTGAATTAGCTTATGATCACTGGAACTGATGTTGGCCTGTACAACCAGTTCTTCTATGAGGTCCTCACTACTGACCAATACTAAATCTAAAATGGCATCATCTCTTGGTGGTTCAGTTACTGTTTGGTGGAAAAAAATCTGTCAGCTATCCCATCCAGGAATATCTGAGCCCTACTATTATTAGTAGCACTTGTCCTCCAATCTGTATCTGGGAAATTAAAGTCTCCCATAATCTCACAATTCCCAGTATTATTTATTTCATTAAAATATTAAAGAGGTCTCTATCCATATCCACACAAAAAAAACAAACTTAAAATTTTTTTTCAACATTTTACTGAAAATATTTGGTTGGGTTTGTTTTTTTTAATCTTTCCTCCTTTGACCTTTACTTCCCTACTACCACTTTTTCCATTTTGCAATTAAAAAAGAAGAGAAAATACTGAGAACCCAAAAATCCTAAACTGAAAAATAAAAAGCAAAAAATGTTCAGTTTTTTTTAGAAATACTTAAAATTTAATATATATATAATATTGTTAAACTTTCAGGCCATTTAATGAGGGGGGAAAAGTTGAAAAGTTTTGACCAGCTGTTGTCCTGAGCACTTCGTGTTCATTGAAGATCCAGTAGCATTTTTTAAAAGAGTAAACGTGTTAACCTGGATATCATGGTCACACTTTCATTCTTTCAACCATATCAGAAATTTCCATCATTCTTTCCTCTACACTTCTCATTCTAGCCCTGGTCTACACTAAGTGTTGAGTTTGAATTTACCAGCGTTAAATCAATGTAACACTGCACCCATCCACACGACGAAGCCCTTTTTTTCGACTTAAAGGGCTCTTAAAATCGATTTCCTTACTCCACCCCCGACAAGGGGATTAGCGCTGAAATCAGTTTTGCTGGGTCGAATTTGGGGTACTGTGGATGCAATTAGATGGTATTGGCCTCCGGGAGCTATCCCAGAGTGCTCCATTGTGACCACTCTGGACAGCGCTCTCGACTCAGATGCACTGACCAGGCAGACAGGAAAAGGCCCACGAACTTTTGAATTTCAATTTCCTGTTTGGCCAGTGTGGCAAGCTGCAGGTGACCATGCAGAGCTCATCAGCAGAGGTGACCATGCAGAGCTTATCAGCAGAGGTGACCATGATGGAGTCCCAGAATTGCAAAAGAGCTCCAGCATGGACCAAATGGGAGGTACGGGATCTGATCGCTGTGTGGGGAGAGGAATCCATGCTATCAGAACTCCATTCCAGTTTTTGAAATGCAAAACATGTGTGAAAATCTCCCAGGGCATCAAGGACAGAGGCTATAACAGGGACCCGAAGCAGTGCTGCGTGAAACTTAAGGAGCTGAGGCAAGCCTACAAGAAAACCAGAGAGGCGAATGGCACCTCCGGGTCAGAGCCCCAAACATGCCGCTTCTATGATGAGCTACATACCATTTTAGGGGGTTCAGCCACCACTACCCCAGCCGTGTTCAATGGAGATGGAGGCAACACAGAAGCAGGTTTTGGGGACGAGGAAGACGATGATGATGAGATTGTGGATAGCTCACAGCAAACAAGCGGAGAAACCAGTTTTCCCAACAGCCAGGAACTGTTTCTCATCCTGGTCCTGGAGCCAGTACCCCCCGAACCCATCCAAGGCTGACTCCCGGACATGCCAGGCGGAGAAGGGACCTCTGGTGACTGAACCTTTTAAAATACTATACAAGGATTAAAAGCCAGCATGTTTAATGATTAATTTGCCCAGACATTCATGGCTCTCCTGAATATACTCCCAAAGCCTTTGCAAAAGGTTTCTGGGGAGGGCAGCCTTATTCCATCCACCATGGTAGGACACTTTACCACTCCAGGCGAGTAGCACGTACTCGGGAATCATTGTAGGACAAAGCATTGCAGTGTATGTTTGCTGGAATTCAAACAACATCTGTTCTTTATCTCTCTGTGTTATCCTCAGGAGAGTGATATCATTCATGGTCAACTGGTTAAAATAGGGTGCTTTTCTTAAGGGGACATTCAGAGGTGCCCGTTCCTGCTGGGCTGTTTGCCTATGGTGGAACAGAAATGTTCCCTGCTGTTAGCCACACGGTGTGGGGAGGCAAAATGTGACCTTGTAACGAAAGCACATGTGCTATGTATGTAATGTTAACAGCAAGGTTTACCGTGAAAGAGTGTACCTATTGTTCTATAAAATGTGTCTTTTTAAATACCACTGTCCCATTTTTTTCTCCACCAGCTGCATGTGTTTCAAGGATCACAGGATCTTCTCCTTCCCAGAGGCTAGAGAAGATTAGAAGGCAAAAAAAATGCACTCACGATGAAATATTCCCTGAGCTCATGCTGTCCTCCCACACTGACAGAGCACAGATGAATGTGTGGAGGCAGAGAATGTCAGAGTGCAGGAAAGCACAAAATGACTGGGAGGAGAGGTGGCGGGCTGAAGAGAGGACTGAAGCTGAAAGGTGGTGGCAGCGTGATGAGAGGAGGCAGAATTCAATGTTGAGGCTGCTGGAGGATCAAACTAATATGCTCCAGTGTATGGTTGAGCTGCAGGAAAGGCAGCAGGAGCACAAACCGCCGCTACAGCCCCTGTGTAACCAACCACCCTCCTCCCCAAGTTCCATAGCCTCCTCACCCAGATGCCCAAGAACGCAGTGGGGGGGGGGCCTCCAGCCACTCCACCCCAGAGGATTGCCCAAGTAACAGAAGGCTGGCAATCAATAAGTTTTAAACTTTTAAAGTGCTGTGTGGCCTTGTCCTTCCCTCCTCCACCATCCCTCCTGGTGCTTCTCTCCTCCACCAGCCCTCCCGGGCTACCTTGGCAGTTATCCCCCTATTTGTGTGATGAATTAATAAAGAATGCATGAATGTGAAGCAACAATGACTTTATTGCCTCTGCAAGTGGTGATCGAAGGGAGGTGGGGAGGGTGGTTAGCTTACAGGGAAGTAGAGTGAACTAAGGGGCAGGGGGTTTCATCAAGGAGAAACAAACAGAACTTTCACACCATAGCCTGGCCAGTCATGAAACTGGTTTTCAAAGCTTCTATGATGCGCACCGCACCCACCTGTGCTCTTCTAACCGCCCTGGTGTCTGGCTGTGCATAACCAGCAGCCAGGCAATTTGCCTCAACCTCCCACCCCACCATAAACGTCTCCCCCTTACTCTCACAGATATCGTGGAGCGCACAGCAAGCAGTAATAACAGTGGGAATATTGGTTTCGCTGAGGTCTAACCAAGTCAGTAAACTGCACCAGCGCACTTTTAAACGTCCAAATGCACATTCTACCACCATTCTGCACTTGCTCAGCCTGTAGTTGAACAGCTCCTGACTACTCTCCAGGCTGCCTATGAGCCATGGCATTAAGGGGTAGGCTGGGTCCCCAAGGATAACTATAGGCATTTCAACATCCCCAGTGGTTATTTTCTTGTCTGGGAAGAAAGTCCCTTCCTGTAGCTTTTGAAACAGACCAGAGTTCCTGAAGATGCGAGCGTCATGTACCTTTCCCGGCCATCCCACGTTGATGTTGGTGAAACGTCCCTTGTGAGCCACAGTGCTTGCAGCACTATTAAAAAGTACCCCTTGCAGTTTATGTACTCGCTGGCTTGGTGCTCCGGTGCCAAGATAGGGATATGGGTTCCGTCTATGGCCCCACCACAGTTAGGGAATCCCATTGCAGCAAAGCCATCCACTATGATCTGCACATTTCCCAGGGTCACTACCCTTGATATCAGCAGATCTTTGATTCCATTAGCTACTTGCATCACAGCAGCCCCCACAGTAGATTTGCCCACTCCAAATTGATTCCCGACTGACCGGTAGCTGTCTGGCGTTGCAAGCTTCCACAGGGCTATTGCCACTCGCTTCTCAACTGTGAGGGCTGCTCTCATCTTGGTATTCTTGAGCCTCAGGGTAGGGGAAAGCAAGACACAAAGTTGAAAGTGCCCTTACGCATGTGAAAGTTTCGCAGCCACTGGGAATCGTCCCAGACCTGCAACACTATGCATTCCCACCAGTCTGTGCTTGTTTCCCGAGCCCAGAATCAGTGTTCCACTGCATGAGCCTGCCCTATTAGCACCATGATGCCCACATTGCCATGTCACATGCTTTTAGAGAAGTCTGTGTCCATGTCCTTATCACTCTCTTAACCGCGCTGACGTCGCCTACTTGCCTGGTTTTGCTTTGCCAGGTTCTGGTGCTGCATATACTGCTGGATAATGCATGTGGTGTTTAATGTGCTCTTAATTGCCAAAGTGATCTGAGCGGGCTCCATGCTTGCTGTGGTATGGCGTCTGCACAGAAAAAAGACGCGGAACGATTGTCTGCTGTTGCCCTGACGGAGGGAGGGGCGACTGACAACATGGCTTACAGGGTTGGCTTACAGGGAATTAAAATCAACAAAGAGGGTGGCTGTGCAAGAAACTGAATGGCCGCCTCAAGGATAGAACTCAAAACCTCAAGGATAGAACTCAAAACTGGGTTTAGCAGGCCGTTGATTTCACAGAGGGAGGGAGGAGAAAATGAATACAAAACAAATCTGGTCTATTTCTTGTTTTGAGCCACTTCATCTATCTTTATACATCTTGCTGGCAGCAGACTGTGCAATACGACCGCTAGCCATTGTCACCTCCTGGGTGCTCAGCAGAAGATGGTGCAGTATGACTGCTGGCCATCATCTTCTGCTGGCTGCAGATTAAAAGACAGTGCACTGCCAGTAGGACTCAATCGCCATGAGACAAAACAAGGGAAATGATCTGGCTGAGTCACTCCCATGTTTGCCCAGGCGCCCGGTTAAAAGAGCACTCAGGACTACGTCGACAAACAGCTACCAGTCATACTGCACTGTCTGCTGCCAAAAGGCAATAAACTGCTGCTGTGTAGCAATGCAGTACCACATCCGCCAGCACCCAGGAGACATAGGGTGATGGTTAGCTGAGCGGGCTCCATGCTTGCTGTGGTATGGCGTCTGCACAGGTAACTCAAAAAAAAAGGCGCAAAACGATTGTCTGCCTTTGCTTTTATGGAGGTAGGGAGGGAACGGGGGCCTGACGATATGTACCCGGAACCACCCGCAACAATGTTTTAGCCCCATCAAGCACTGGGATTTCTACCCAGAATTCAAATGGGTGGTGGAGACTGCGGGAACTGTGGGATAGCTACCCACAGTGCAAAGCTCCGGAAGTCGACGATTGCCTCGGTACTGTGGATACAGTCCGCCGACCTCATGTATTTAGAGTATTTGTGTGGGGACACACACATTTGACTATAAAAATGCTTTCTACAAAATCGACTTCTATAAATTCGACCTAATTTCGTAGTGTAGACATACCCCTAGCACTGTTGTGCAGTTTTGCATTGCGCTGTTGAACAAGTTACTTGTTTCACCCTTACAAAGTGGCAGAATTTTAGTGGTGGATAAAGAAATAACTTCAATATTAAGGTCAACATTTTGGTGCCTCTTACTTTGTTCTTCACTGCCAAAGTTGTCTAGTTGATATCATTGACAAGATAACTAAAGTCATAGCTTCATCAGCGTCTTCAAGAATAACAGACAACATAAATGAGTATGCTGTATATAGCATCTGAAGGGGGACTCTGAATTAATGTGTTATGTAATTTTAAAGTCTCTCTAATCTTCTTCCTTTGTACACAAGTGTAGCTACTTTAAAAAATCCCAACTGAGCTAAATCATGTTAGATGGAGTCTAATGAAAGCTTTATTTCTTGCTGTTAAATCATATTTTATTTAAAAAGCAAACCCACTGCAAAACAGTATTAAAATGGCATATGATGCAACTGCTTGGAATTCACCATGCTCACTCTCTCAGTAATATGCAAAATGGTACCTTCTTCCAACCATACTGCTATATATATAGTGAGGATATATTGCAGCTTATTACTATTATAGTGTATCCTTAAAAGCAAGGTTCTTTTTCAGACAATCTCAAGCAAGCATTTATCAGTTTTATTCCTTTAATGACTCAAACTTCTTTTTTCCACGATATGCTACTTGGTACATAAGATTTTATGGATTTAACAGTTTTATTAATTTAAGAGGTTTCCACTGAGCAGTAAAATGGCTCAGTATGACAAAGAAAGTATCATAAATGAATTGATTTGTCACCTATCAGAATGTGATCCAGCAGTGATTTCATTATTGTTGTTATTTCCCTTCAATTATCTGCAAACTTAAAATGCTAAATAACATCCACATATCAGCTGAACAAAAACCAAAAATCCCCTGAAACAAATGTGACTGGATTTCAAAAATTTCATTCAGATTATTGATGCTTCACATTAATTTTTATTCCTTAAGGCACAATCTTCCTGGAGATAAACAAGATATTTTATTCAAATTTTTTGTGTGAGCTAGGTCTTCAAGGTAAGAGACAGATAAGCTGTAGAATATTTCAGTACAAAAGCTGGAACACACAATAATGCTGTTACAGAGAACTGCATGTGTCCAGCATTTTATGGCTTTGTTGTAGGATAGAATTTGTACAGCTCATGTTACCAATTAGATCATAAATATCTGATATAAATACAACATGTTTTTATTCAGGAAGTCATAGCAGTAGAATTTAAGAAGTTGTTTTTGACCTACAGGGCTGGAATTTTCAAAGCCACAGAACATGCAAGAGGATTGAGATGCCGAACTTCCTTAGGCTCTTTCAACAATCCCAGCGTAAAGTTCTAAATTCCATAGGGCTATGACTATCTAAGGGACTTGTGCAATGGCTGAGAACCACCATGCCAATTGCTATAGTTGGAGACACTTGAGCTCATGCCTTCTGCTGGGCTGACAAACTTGTTGTCTCCACTGACTGCAAAGTCATATTGAACATCATGTTAGTTAACATGACTCCTCAAGGTCATGTTCTACCACTACCTAATTTTCTAATGAAAACAAATCTCAGGAGTGGTCCTTGACACTTATTATTTTTATTAATTATTTGTATTGCAGTCATGCCTAGAGGCCAGGGCCCTGTAATGACAGGCACTGTACAAATATATAACTGAGAGATGGACACTATCCCAAAGAGCTACATATGAGACAGCAGGTGGATGCAATTAGGACAGGGGCAGCACAAGGAGCCAGTGAAATGAAACTGGGCAGAGATTTATAGATTGAAGACCAGAAGGGAGTGTTATCATCTACTCTCAGCTCTTGCTATACTACCTCACTCTCAATAATTTCTGCATGGAGCCCATAACTTCTCTTTCAGCTCTAGCTTATATTTTAGAAAAGTATCTAGTCTTTATTCTGACTTCGTGATGGAGAATCTACCACATGCCTTGGTAAGTTGTTCCAATGGTTAATTACCCTCACTATTAACAATTTAAACCTTATTTCTAGACCAAATGATTCTTGTTTCAGTTTCCAGCCATTTCATCTAGTTATGCCATTTGCTGATCGATTAAAGAGCTGTCCGCTATCAGAAATCTATTCACCGTGTAGGTACTTGAAGACTATGCCCAAATCATAACTTTCTCTTGGATAAACTAAATAGATGGAGTTTCTTAAATTTCTCCCTGTAATGCATGTTTTCCAGACATCAAATCATTCTTGTAGTTCACTTCTCATCCTTTCTAGTTTTTCCGCATCATTTTTGAAATGTGGATGTGCCACAACTGCTCACAGTATTCCAACAATGGTCTGAAATGATGTGTACAGAAATAATACCACATCACTACTCCTATTTAATATTACCCTGCTTATGCATCCCAGGGGTGAGTTACCCTATTATCTACAGCATTGCACTGGCAGCTTATTAGTTGGTTGTTTACCACCTACGCCAGTGTATTTTTTTTGCTGTCAAACATAATGTGAAGGAATGACATGATCACAGTGGGTTCCAAATAACTGTGTTTACTAATTATATACAACATGCAAGGCCTAGCTGCCTAGATATACTGCTAGTCTAGCAGGGTTGTGGTGGCTTCTGAACCAGACACCAATCTCTGTATCATCTGCAAATTTTACCGGGAATGTTTATATGTTTTCTTCCAGATCATTGATGAAGATATTGAATAATATTGAGCTTGGAACAGCTACCCACAGGACCTCATTAGAAACTGAATGGCGATTCCTCATTTACTTTTTGTGATCTATCAGTTAATCAGTTTTTAATCCATCTGTGTCTGCTAGACTTGGACTTACTTCCCTCTTGAGTTCAACAGAACCCAGATTTCTTGACCTTCAGGACACACTACAAGGCTCATCTCTTTCTGGAAAGATGCGATAAGCATTTGTGGGAGCTGTATGCAGACATTAATTATTGGATTTGTCAAGATATTTAAACTGGATTTCACTATAATTATTATTGACTTTGGGAGGCAGCAGTAACTTGTCTTGAAAGTTTGATTTGGTTGTATAATTATAATGGTTAGTCTGAGTACCTAGGATTAGGATAGTCACTTGAAAAATCTAAATAAATACCTACATAAATATAATCTCTGTGTGTTACTAGCATCTGACACTCACCACATCCAAAGACAGGTTTCAGAGTAGCAGCCGTGTTAGTCTGTATTCGCAAAAAGAAAAGGAGTACTTGTGGCACCTTAGAGACGAACAAATTTATTAGAGCATAAGCTTTCGTGAGCTACAGCTCACTTCATCAGATGCATTCACATCCAAAGAGAAGGCACACATACAGCCATAGAGGTGGTGGGGTATGTACGAAGTTTTTACTAGGCATACTATAAGATGACAGGGTACAAGAACTAGTAAGGGCACTGAAGGTGCCCACTGGTGCTGTCTCTACTGCTCCACTCAGGCAGCCACCAGCAGCAGCACTGGGTAAACAGAAAAAACTGGACTCATGGGTGTGGCACTATTTTTCCATTAATACCTTTGATACAAAACCACATACTCAATGTGATATGACATCAGACGCTTAAATGTGTAACTGAACCCAAACAGTTGGGGACCTTATCTCTGCAAAATCTCTTATCTTTTCTTCTATATAGGAACTTAATCCATGCTCATCACTGTGGAATCTGAATGCCATCCAGTAGTGCATTAAGCAACATGACTAACATCTGTCACAGTTGTTTGTTCTCTCATACTCTCCCCAGAGAGAAGTGTGAACAATGGAATGTCTTGGGTTAGTAGTGGATTTTGTTGTCATTGTTGGGTTTTCTTAATATAAATATACTTGCTGTTATGTGTTTATATTAGAAAAGGCAGTCAAAGAGATGTGTCTTGCATTTGGATCAGAAGTTGGTATGGTTTGTGATAGTCCTTAGTTGCTGGGGAAATTCATTCCACAGTCTCCAACCACCACCGGAGAAAGTTCTGTCTCCTGCACAGAAGAGTTTTATAATGATTGTTAAGCATTCCACTGTGCCAGAGAAGCATAGTTGTCTACCATCATCTTCATCCTGGAATTCCAGGTTTTTTAGGTATCCTAAGACCAGGCCATGCAGTGCTTTGAAGATCAGGACTGGAGACCTTGAACTTGATTAGAAATTCTAAGGGAAACCAGTGTAGAGAGTGGAGGTTTGATCTGTTTGCAGTAACCTGTGTTTCTGAGGAGATGCTCTACTGCGTTCTGTGCTCATTGGAGTTTCCTACGTGCTGAAGGCTTCATGCTCAGGTATACTGCATTGCTGAAGTCCAGCCAAGAGGTGATGAAGGCATGTACAACTGAAGCCAGGTCTTCATGTACAGGAGAAGATGGCGTGTCCTTACCAAATAGAGATGGTAGAAAGTGTTTCTCTGGGATGCTGTTGTGTGAGAGCTTAGCGTCAGTGAGGAATCCAAGAGTACTCCTAGACACCAGACTGAATTGACCAACTGTCGGTATGTATCTTCAGCCAATGGAGGTTTGAACCATGGCTGCAACCTCTTCAAAATAATTTCCTCTCCCTAAATCATGTCAAGTATTTCTAGATGAATATATACATACAGAAAAAAAGGTGGGCTCCAGTATGGCTCAGATGGAGTGGAGACTTCCTCATGTCAGGGCAAACATATTGATGTATGAGCAGCAGTGAGATGGCAAGCCATATCACACCATGTACACTCAGGCCTTTTCTTGAGTACTATGTATGCAAGGATGATGGCATGTGACTTCTTGCCCTTCCCCCATCTAGAAGTAGAAAGCTTCTGGAAATTGATGGCAGCTGATGAGCCCCAGTGGCAAGTGCCATGCCATAGTTTTTCCGCAATGAAAAGCCTGTGCCATGGTTTTGCCAACAATTCAGAGTTTCCGCATGGCATGCTCTTGACAGCTGTGAGGGCAGGCACAGGCATCTGACTACAGACATGTGGACTGGGGGACAAACCTCTGATAACATGCCCACTAATTTACACAGCAGAAGCATCAGGGTAGGCATGAAACAATACACCAACAGCAAATACTGCAGGAACTGCAATTGTCATAGAGGAATGGTTGGGGTCATGGCAGTTTCCTTGTTGGCAGGTTCAGCTGTGAAGCTTAAGGTAAAATGGGCATGGAAATTAAACCAACATCTTACAACTACAGGTGTGTAAGGATATCTGTGCCTATGTGCTCTGTGTAAAGAGTAAGATATATTGGCCGCAGTGTGGGGACGCTTACATGGGATGAACAGAGGTCTTATGTCTCCAACACTGTCACTCTTCTGCCTTTCACCAGCTCTTTTAGTTCTTGGGGTGGGGGGAGATAATATTAGAAATCACACAATAATATATTTAAAGAGAATTTTTCCCCACAAAAATCTGGACTCACTGAGTTGACAAAGATCTCATTCTTCTAATCTATAAAACCTTCCAAAACTATATTGATAATGACTAAATAAAACATCTAAAGTGCAGTGTGGCTGTGCAACATGAAATTGCATGAGAAAGAAAGTCTGAGCAGATCGTTGGGATAGAAGGATTAAGCTGGTGAATATCACACTAACATAACACTAGATCAGAACTATGGAATATATGGCATTTTAAGTTGCAAAAACGGGTGTATTTGTGTCAAGTTGGTTTTTCCTATTGACCTTTGCTTTCACATACTGGTGTATGGTTACATCAAACTATTCATGTGCACTAATTCTTTGTTTCATTGGTGGTCTTGAAAGATGGGAAGAGACAGATTGAAACATGGGGAAAATGACTAAACCTGAAATAAATTCAAGGTGAACGATGATTCCAGCTTTCTACCTTGAATGTTTCATTGCCTCCCTGGCCTCTAAGAGCTCATAAAGCTTTATATTATGTATGGCATTAAAATAGCCTGTCTACTGCTACAGAGAATATCTGCTCAGATTACTTCTGTGACACGTAACGAATGTCTCCATTAGCCAATATCTCCATGTGAGAACATTTAACTTACCTGGGATAGGCTAATGCCTCAGAAAACTCACAAGTCAAATAAAATAGTTTAGATCCTTGTGACAATGTAACAGACTGGAATTACTCTAAGGAGTTGAAACACACAAATTAAATCTCTTGAAAATGTTGCCAGTTACCTTCTGACAAATTGTTACTCTCACTTTTCACTTACACAGTTTCAAAATTTAAAACATTTCTGATTGTTAGTATGTACCTTTTTCTCCAACGACTCATTTTGCTTTGCTTTTATCATAAGTATTGATTCCAGTTGATACAACAAGATCAGGATGTATTTAGAATCTAAGTGATGCTGGCTGCTCTGTGCAAAAGTACGTAGCTAAGTCAATTACTACTGCATGTGGTATAATTTTTTCTTTTGAAGAGCCACATGGTAAACTGTGATAGTTGTTGGATGTTAAATGGTGCTATATAATACAAATACACACATACGTACAGACAGAGAAACTGATATTTTCAGCAACGAACTAACGTGTTTATGGAGAATAGGTAGCAGCATTTTTATCTCTTGTTATTATGATTACTATTAAACTAATATGCTTCATTTCCAAAATAAGATCTAGCATAAAAGTGAGTTCCTTCTCTTAGGAATCATGATTTACCTGCCTATGTTGGTTAAGAAAATAAATGTTCTTGAGATTTGTTTTGGGTTGGGTTGAATTTTTAGCTTTATCAATTATAGCAAACAGGATTTACAAGCATCTGAAAGCTGTATGTTCACTTTACAAAATGAAATGGTTTACTCTATTTGGTTCTCTCACGATCTTATCACAGCAGTGATCTCCATTGTTGCTGTCTTCCTTCTATAATTTGTTAAAATTGCTTGTTTTGTCTTGTCTTAAATTAGATTGTAAACTCTCTGGGGATGGAGATCATCTGTGCTTGTACAGTACCTAGTGGAATAGCCCCAATCCTGACTGCAGGCATTAAGTGTTAACATAATCTAAATGATAAATAAATAATAACAATAACTTTTTACCAATTATCCCGTTTCACGTGAGAAAACACCCACATCTGATCTTAGTGGAGGACAAATTTTGAGGCCTATTTACTTATGTAATCTGCCTTGGTAGGTCAGTCTTTATAAAAATTACTCCTTTTTTGTTCTGATGAAATATTTTGTGATGTTTTATTTTCTGTAGTAGCAATTCCTCTGGACAGGATCCATGTCATTCTCCATGTGCCCCACAGCAATAAACACACTATCTGAATTTAGCCAATAATAAGGGTAACTAATATGCTTATATCTTACTGTGATGGTTTTATAACAACATTGCTCAGCTGAGGTCAGTGATGCTCCTGGATGTCTGTTTTGTTGACATGGAACTTTTAGCCATGGTCTCATGACAGCTCAGTTCACGTGCAAAATAGCCTGGAATTAGCATATCAAATACATTTAATCCCAGGAAGCTGCTTTTAAGGTTACTATATCTATTGGAAATGATTTCCCAATCTGGTTCTTTCTTCGTTCCTTCATGTTTATTTTCCACTGCAGTGGGAATTGGAGCATGAGCAGTATAAACAAATATTCTAGAACCTGGACCCCGCAAACCAAGGTTTGGTTAGGTTACAGGCAAACTTTGTAAACACCAGGTCAGGTTCATGGTGGAATTTCGCTAATGCTATTTCTACAGCCTACTCCTCACATCACTAAGTATTTCCCCAGAAAATATCTTCCCCCACACCAGATCATTTTTAGAATACCCTTCTCACAATCTTATCTTCGGGGAGAGAAGCTGAAAGGGGAATTCTGTGAGTTACATGTGACAAAGTCCCATCCTACCAGCCAGGATACAGCTTGCAAGCTGCTCTGAGCATGTAATCAGTAGCATGATGCATAGACAATACCTACAACCAAGAGGCAGACAAAGTCTGGAAATGAAAACTACATTTAAAAGGCTGAGAATAAGTGTTATCATTTTTAAAATTATAATAATAGCAGACTTCTGTCAACTGCTATGGGCCAGCAAAGCAATCCAAAGTGAAGTTAGAGATAAAATGCGAGATAACGACCCTTTAATCAATCAGAAGAAAACCAGGACCTGATTCTGAGTTCACTTACATTTGTGCAAATCAGAAGGAAGACAATAGAATGTTAAACCAGTGTGAATGGAACCAGAATCCAAGTCCTTAAGCAACCACATTTCAAATTACCTTAATCCCATCGATACATCTTTTTTCTTTTCATTTGTTGTAAATATTCATCTAAAAATGGTCTGTTTCAACCTTCCAACCTTTTAATACTTGGCATATTTTTCTATTTATGGCACATTTATACCCCATGTAAAAAAAATAGAGATGAAAACAATGAAAAGGAAAAATAATCTTTCCTTTGGTGATTACCTAACAATGCAAGGTGCACTTCTGTCTGAGAAGGATGTCTAGTTTTTATTTATTGAATGAAAAAAGACTGTTTCAAGGAAACTAAGGAAATACTGACCAGACCTTTGCTATGAGCTGTAAGTATTAACAGAGCTGTTTGTGTATTAGTGTCATATTCCATTAATACTTCTCCAGATCGAAAAGAAATCCTAGCTCAAGTAGTGGGGAGTGTGTGAGGTAAATTATGGGCTATATAGAGAGAAATATGGCCTGTTAAAAACAGTCCATTCTAACAAATAGTCATCTTGTATATTAGACATTAATTGTTTTGAGAGTGTGAATTGGTTTTGAAATTAAGCAGTGAGTAGCACTAGACATGATGTTAGAGCATAGAAGAAGCATAGTGTTGCTGCTCTGATTTAAAAATTCCTATTTTTTTTAACACAATAGGGTCAAGTTTTTTTAAAAAAATTCTCTAAAAATGTTGGCTTTTTTTTTTTAAACCTGTCGGTTTTGTACGTGCAAGAAGTTGGATTTATGTGTGCCAAGATACAATTCCTGCCCCAGCCTACAATCCCTCAGGTGGGGAGGGCCTTTCACATGGAACAACCAGTGCAGTTCTGCTGCATTGGAGAGAGGGATACAGTATCATGAGCCAATGCGGAGGGCATGGAGGTGAGGTTGAGTGAAGGTCAGCAGAAAACACAATTTTCCTGTGTGATAAATGTACTATCAGGCTGCAAGGTAGCTGATGTTCCTCTATGAGCTTTGTCATGGTCACACGGTAAATTTACCATAGGCAGATAGCACCTTTTGGTGACCTCCCTGTACAGTGAAAAACTGTCACTACAGCATCTTCTGTCAGGCAAAGGCGATAACATCTAATCATTAATCCTGGGCATTTATCTAGGCGCAGAAGACCATCATCCTATGACAGCTTTCTATTACATGGGCATCAAACTCTTAAATTCAGTTACAATCCCATGGCAAATTGTTATAGACAAGTAGGAGTTAGCTAGGAAGTTGCTTTTCAGGCAGGGGAGGGAGAAACATTTTTAATGTAGTTATTTCCCTCTATCTCTTTTAGTCACACCCTTTCAAAAGTTTGAAAACAAAGGTCAGTTTCGATTTTGCCCCAGTCCATTTGGCAAATATGAATTTTCCCCATGTCTCCCTTCAGCCTTATGTTCCTATTGGAACTTGATAATTAATGTGGGTTTTTTGTTTGCTATTTTAGTTGTTCGTCAGCATGATCAGCAAAGGCCAGACACTGTTCGGGGACCAGGGTTTGTTAGTTTACCTTGCCTCTGCATGGCCACAAGAGCACTCAACTTTGTTTTTGTGTAGGTCTGATATAAATAGTGGCGGCTACTTTTTTATTTTCATTTCTTAGACCTGGAATGGTGGGTGATTCCCATCTTTTTTCCTCCCCTCCAGATTATCTTTTTACTATAAGCAAAGCTGGTAGAGAATAGTATATAATTTTCACAAAAAAATGTTAACCTGTTTTATTATTTAGGTCAAAAAATAGAATTTTGACCAAAAATCAGAATTTAAAATGTTATATTTTTTCTCTTTTTTGGTTAAAATATCAAGTTTTGACCAGCTCTAAATATACGTCACATTTTCCTCCTCTATTACTTTGACAAACGCAAGCCATAGACTTCAGAACACTTAATCAGTAGGAGATCAGAGATGTGTCTATGTTAAGTGGAGATGGCAAATAGAATTAAGTTTGTCCAACTTTCACTAAAGTGGCTGTCACTAGGGTGCCATCGAGTCAGAAGCCACACCCCTTGGCTCAGGTAGCTGCCCAAATGATTCTTACAGATGCTCGAGCTGCATAGAGTGGGAGACCACATCAGTATCTTAGCCAGCATCCCCTCTTGCATATACACTGTGCCCAGCTGCATTATGCAGGAGTCAGACCTGGAGCACAGGGGCTGTTCCCTCTGTGGATCCCCAAGGAATCAACATACCCCAAAAGAGGTGTGAGAGGGAAAGAGGAGGGGCCATCATGGCTCCAACCTCCCTTCTCGGGAGGCAATAGAGGTTGCTAGGCAGAAAGTACCAAGCATGTTGCACCCTCGGGAGGGATGTTGTAACAGGCATGTTTCATAGTATGCTAGGAGATGATTTTTCCTGGTGCTCCCCTTCGGGCAGTGCAACTTAGAGTCATGACTTGAAGGCACAAATGAGCTCTCAGTAAAGTGGAAGCTCTATGCAGCTGAAGCCAGAATTTCTGCTTAATGGCCCAAATCCTGTGGCCAATGCTGAGGCCAAATAACTTGGCTGGTTACTGGATCAAGGCTGCGAAATAGTTGCAGAGTAGATTCTACACCAATTGCTTCCTTGCTGTCTCCAGGGGTTTGGAGAATACGGGAAATTTCAGGTAGCAGCAGAACTTCTGACCTAGCCTCAAGCCCTCTTAAAATACCCTACTCTTAAGCATTAATGCAGGGAGCTGGGTTCTGAACCATGCAGGGATGGAGAAAACTTCTGTGTGATCCACTCAGATTGTGCAGTGGGTATGCTGCATGTGAGGTGTTCTGTAACAAAGTGGGAGACGCAGGATCTGCCTCAGTTTGCCGACGCCATTACTGTACTGCCAGAACTTGGCAGCTTTCTCCTAAAGCATTTTGCAATAACTTGCATAAGAAAGGCATGACAGAATATTCCATTGTGTCCTAATGTAGCATGTTCCAAAACTGTCGCTGTATGGCGGAAACAGAAACGAAAATGCTGAGTGATCCTGAAACTGTTAAAAAAAAATCACTATGATACTTGAAAGTCAAAATTGTAACAACCTGAAAGAGAAATTAAACCTGACAAACTCTCCAAAGAGTAGTACGATGAGATATTAGCAGACACTGGGCAAGAAAAGAAAATTACATTCATACACCGATGAGTGAAAAATCCATGGCAGAGCGATATGGCAGAACCGTTTGGACCTATCTGCCATGGTAGGTTTTAAATTGATGTATTTTAAGAATAAAAGTGAATGAGTATCAAGTTATAATAATACTGTGTTGTATTATTTGCTGGTTCTTCTGTTAACCTTCTGAGGTCAAGTTAAGGTTATGCAACATCTTTTGTTACACACAGAAACAGTTGTCCTACTGCAGCCTTCTATTCACTAATGAATTGTCCGAAGTGATCAAAGAAGCAATCCTCAGGTTAGGCTTTCATATTGATATGACCAAGGGAACCGAAGAACCAAAAATATGTATATTTAATAGAGAGATTTAAGGAAATGAGCAAATTTTCTCCATGAAGATAATAAGAGATAAAGTTAGCAAAAAAGCCAAGGGGGCGACAGCGTTCAGAGCATTGTTGCATTCACACGATGGTGACAAGTAATGTTTTAATTAATAGAAATATTTTGCCTTTTGGTGTGAATCAAGACCAGGATGGTAGTGCTCAAAAGCTGTCGCAGGCCAGTGGCATTGGTGATCTGTCTGAAAGAGATTAATGATTTTAATCCAGGTGTAAACTACGATTTGCAAGGTAAATCTAATTTTTCAGGGGAATTCCATGGTCATTAAGCAGGGCTTGTGGAACAGTCCTGAGTTCCAAAACCACTTCAGAATCCCTTTCCACCTGATGTATTGGCAAACATGCCGAGGGTGGTTTTTCCAAGAAGAGATGAACTGCAGTAAACTGTTTTCACCACTAGAATAATCCTGTGTAAATCTATCTTTGGCACTGGAATTTGATGTTCAGATGCTGCAGAGTTTTAGGTGTCTTTGCAATAGTTTCCTCAATATTCAAGTAACCTTTGATTAAAACAAATTTTCTGTGTATAGACGGCCAGCCTTGCCCCCAAAGAGTTCTAAGAAAAGTCAGTTGTGACAGGGGGAAGTCCTTGTCCTATCAATGATTCAGGAGTTATAAATTATTGCTGTTGTATGATAAAGTTGGAAGTGTTGACACATGTATTGCCATCTGTCAAGGTTCCTTCCCCACTCTGAACTCTAGGGTACAGATGTGGGGACCTGCATGAAAATCCCCCTAAGCTTATTTTTACCAGCTTAGGTTAAAACTTCCCCAAGGTACAAACTATTTTACCTTTTGCCCTTGGACTTTATTGCTGCCACCACCAAGCGTCTAACAAATATATAACAGGGAAATAGCCCGCTTGGAAACGTCTTTCCCCCCAAAATCCTCCCAAACCCTACACCGCCTTTCCTGCGGAAGGCTTCATAAAAAATCCTCACCAATTTGCGTAGGTGAACACAGACCCAAACCCTTGGATCTTAAGAACAATGAAAAAGTAATCAGGTTCTTAAAAGAAGAATTTTAATTGAAGAAAAAGTAAAAGAATCACCTCTGTAAAATCAGGATGATAAATACCTTACAGGGTAATCAGATTTAAAACATAAAGAATCCCTCTAGGCAAAACCTTAAGTTACAAAAAGAAACAAAAACAGGAACATACTTTCCATTCAGCACAACTTATTTTATCAGCCATTTAATCAGCATATCTAACTAGATTGCTTACTAAGTTCTAAGACTCCATTCCTTTTCTGTTCTCAGCAAAAGCATCACACAGACAGAGAGAACCTTTGGTTCTCCCCTCCTCCAGCTTTGAAAGTATCTTGTCTCCTCATTGGTCATTTTGGTGAGGTGCCAACGAGGTTATCCTAGCTTCTTAACCCTTTACAGATGAAAGGGTTTTTCCTCTGGCCAGGAGGGATTTAAAGGTGTTTACCCTTCCCTTTATATTTATGACAACATCATTTAAAGCATGTCACTGTGTACAGTACCTAGCACAACTGGGCTCTGATTCTGTTTGGAGTTTGCAAGTGATGCTACAGTACAGCAAATAATACTAGCACCGTACAGAGGCATCCAAACTTGGCCACCATTGGCAACTTTTCAGGAGCTCAAGGACTGCAACACCTGCCCACAATATTTACTTTTCTCAAAATGAGAAAACCTGCTTGGTATGTATAGGTTCAAAAGAAACCATCACTTCAGTGTGTTAATTACACTATTGACAGACTCTTTGTAATGGGTTCCTTTGTTAAAAAGGGCACAGAACTGGCTGAAAAATGGGCTTTAGAAGCAAGGCTCATATAAGAGAAATAGGAGAAATCTGGAGAGAGGTTGTGTGTGTTCAGCCAGGAATTCCTTAGATACTAACAAGAATGCAATTCCAAAAACAATTCACATAACGTTTCTAGAAAAGCAAAAGTGACTGTGGTGTGTTGGGGGAGAAGGAAGGGAATTTTATACTCCTTTATGCCTCTGTGGTGATCTTACGACTTATGCCTCTATGGATAATTCCAATGATCCTTTTACACTGTAAATCTTCCACAGAAAGGCTTGAAATTCTTTTTCACTGTTAAAAGCTGGATGGTCAGGGTCAGATGAGTCCCTTCCCTCCCTCTTTCCCCAGACAATGAATATTTTAAGAGGCCCTACCCCCCTTGTTATATTTCCTTTTTTTGTTATCTGCTCTTTTTATGTCCCCCTCAAGCCAGGAAACAAAGAGGTGCATGAAACTGACTAGAGGCTCCACTAGACAACTGTATAATTCTGTAATACAGATTTAAAAGGAAAAAAGATATTTCTTTCCTTGTGCATTCCCAGAAGAGTGACCAATGTCTAGTGAACCCAGATGAGATTGTATTGGAGATACGTATGTGATTGTTATATATTATAGTGCTGTCTTCTGAGCATATCTGAGAATATTGTGATTCACAAAACCAACAATATTTTGTATCACAGAAACTAATGAAAATGATTTTTAAAACCCTATAAAATGCATTTAACTTGAAGTATATTACAATATTCCTTGGGGCATGTTTCAGATCTTGTTAACATTAATGTGCACATATACTATGAATAATAGACATGTTACAAATTCACTATTTCTTTAGATGTGTCCCCTCTTGAATACCTGTCATGAAATGTGATTGGATAACAAATACAATTACAGAGAAGACATGTCAGATAGTTTGTGGGGCAGAGGCTGGGAAACTTTGTTGATTTATTCCAGCAGCAGCACTTTGAAAGCTATAGACTGAGATTCTCACATGAGTCCAAGGGAATTGGGTGCCCAAATCCCTTAGACTCATTTGAAAATCTCCACCTTAATCAAAAAAACTGTACCATACAACAGTGTCTCTCTAAGGTTAAACTACAGCTCACAACACACACAATCATGCTAATTTCTATCACCTTTAAAACCTAGCCTCCCATCTAGCATCTTATAGGGACAAAGATGCAGGTAGGTGCAGAAACAGAGGTCTGATTAAGGCCTCTTTAAAAATCGGGCCTTTAGGGCATAGTGTAGCAAAGGGTACTTCTTGCTCCTGGGCTTGCAAACCCATGCCTGCCACCTTTGAGCATCCATACTGCAAGATCTACACACATCTCATACTTGCATGGCTGTGTCCACAATGGTACTGCTTTGACATGTGTTTGGAGCTAGGATTTCTGGGCGGTGCATTCCAGGGTTCTTAGTGCCTCACTGCCTGGAGCCATTCTAGGGCTTGGTTTGTGGTGCATCATGGGAGAACTTGTCTGTCCTTCCCAAGCCCCCATGCAGAAGCACTTTTAGCCTGCCAACACATTTAGCAGATGCACTTCCAGGTCTTTCTGCTTCCTGCTCTTGCAAGGGCCAGCCCACAACATTTTGGCACCTGAGGTGGGGAGCTCAAATGACGCCCCCATACTCCCTCACTTGGGCCAAAACTTTGAAAGGTCTCAATTCTGCCTTCTTCCTGTTCTACTCCTCTCATGGTATTGCTCTGCTACCTATCCCAATAAAGGAGAACTAACAACTTAAAATGCCTTGTTCAAAAATTTTAAGTAACACTTAACTTTCAAATGCCTGAACAGCAAATGTAACTTTTCTTGTCTGCATAGTAAACACTGGCATTTTTATCTGTTTGAATAATCAAAGTGATGCTTTCTGTGCTTTCTTGGTTGCAAAGATTTGAACTGCTTCCTGCTGAAGGTCCACAGTCTGGGCCAGCTCATGCTCTGTTGAGATGTTTGCAAGGCCAACCAGCCTCTCCTGTGTCATTGTGGAGCGTAGATGTGTTTTTATTAACTTCAGCTTGGAGAAATTGCGTTCTCCACTGGCAACTGTTACAGGAAGTGTTAGAAGTATGCGCAGAGCAACAAAAGCATTTGGAAAGAGGGTGGTCATCTTATTTGTGCACATATATTCCAGAACAGCCTTTGGAGTGGATCCTGCTGAAATGTATCTTGAGAGGGCTTTCAGTTCATTGCCTAAATCACTCGCATCAATATTGTGCATGTCATCATGTGTCAACACTGTCTCTGGTGCTCTCCATTGCTGGTGTAGGTCTTCTTCAGGTACAGTGAGGAGTTTTGATACATGAATATGATACAACATCCTAAATATACTGCAGTGTTCCCTGTGCTGCATGAAACGTTCTTCAACTGACTGTATTGCACAATCTAGCACCTGGTTAAAGAATTCAACTTTGAATTCTTGTTTGGGGTCTCTTATGGGATTATCCTGTGCCTCAAAATCAAAATATCGTGTTCTTTGATGACTCCTGAATTCTTGGATGGGTGGGAAAATAGCTTCAGTGTGAAGTTCCTCTGCCAACTTCTGTGCACTCTTCAGAACATTTTTGAAATCCCTCATCTGACCAGTAAGACTGTAGGTATGATTTGCTTTGTCCAGTTGTTCCATTGCTCCAGATATATCAAGGACAACAACTTGGAGTCTCTTGCTTACAACATTTATTTCAAATAGTATGTCATGCCACAACACTAAGCCACACAGAAATTTGAAGTTATGTATGTTTTTGGTGATTCCATTTCCCCCTGCCACTGTTCTCCCACAAACAGTTCCTCTCATAGCATTCTCCGCCATAATGGCAACTATGGCATCATCTATCTTCCCAATTTGGTGTTTGATAGGCTTTATCGCCTCCACTCGACTTTCCCATCATGTGGCACTCAGTGGTTTCAGTGTCAGAGAAGATGTTGCCAGATGTTGCTTCAAAATTTGCCATCGATGAGTTGATGCAGAGAAAAATACATAGATGCTTTGAATTGCATTAAAAAATTCAGCAGCCTCATTAGAAGCTGATGCTGCATCACTGACCACCATGTTCAATGAATGAGAACTGTATGGGACATAAAAAGCTCAAGGGTTTAACTCTCGGATCCGTGTCTGCATTCCTCTGTTCTTTCCTCTCGTGTTGGCATCATTATCGTAGCCCTGACCTCTCATGTCAGCTATCGCAATTCCCATATCTTCCAGCTTTTTAAGAAGCACACTTGTCATACCAGCTCCTGTAGTGTCATCAATGTCAATAAATTCTAGAAAATGCTCTCTGACAGTCACCATTGCAGGGACATTTTCACTAGTTCTGTTGTTGTTACAAAACACACCATTAAAGTAATTTGTTCCATACGGTTGATGTCAGGTGTGCAGTCCAGAATAACAGAGTAATATCTTGCTGACTTCAGATCTGCCACAATCTTTTGTTTGACTTTTGTTGCTAGTAACTGCATGGTCTCATTTTGAATTGTTTTTCCAAAGTAGTGGTGTTTGTTCTTGGGTGGTGACTCTTCTTAGATGCTCCTGGAGTACAGTATCAAACTCAGCCATCAGCTCCACAATTTTAAGGACTTTCCATTGTTTGGCACATACATCTGATTTGAAGTGCCACGCAGTGCTAGATTTTTGGCAATGAGCCTTTTCAGAACATTTTGCCAGTAAAGAGACTGTGATGCAATCTTCTCTTGATGCTGATCATCTATGGTGGCCTTTAACCTTAGTCTCATCTCAAGCTCTTTCCACCTATGGAATACTCTCTGGTGATTTGCTGCCTTCTCATGGCATGCCACATTTCTAGCCAGATTTTTCCAGTCCTTTGTTCCTGTAGAACCCAACGTGCTGAAGTTAATAAAAACCCAAGAACCTAATCTGAAGTTAATAAAAACACATCTACACTCCACAATGACACAAGAAAGGGTGGTCAGCCTTGCAACCATCTCAATAGAGCAATAGCTGGCCCAGACTGTGGACCTTCAGCAGGAAGCAGTTCAAATCTTTGCAGCCACGAAGGCATGGAAAGCACCACTTTGATTATTCAAACAGATAAAAATGCCAATGTTTACTATGCAGACAAGAAAAGTTACATTTGCTGTTCAGGCATTGGAAAGTTAAGTGTTACTTAAAATTTTTGAACAAGGCATTTTAAGTTATTAGTTCTCCTTTATTGGGGTAGGTAGCAGAGCAGTACCAGGAGAGGAGTAGAACAGGAAGAAGGCAGAATTGAGACCTTTCAAAGTTTTGGCCCAAGCCAAGGGGGTATGGGGGCATCATTTGAGCTCCCCGCCTCAGGTGCCAAAATGTTGTGGGCCATTCCTGGCTCCCGGGCCCATCCTGAACATATCTTCAGCACCTGGACCCAGGATATCCCCTAATATGAGTCTATATTCTTTAAAATCTGTTTTTAAGCCATGCTCATCATTTTTAGGGGACTGACTCCTGGTTGCTAAAGGCTTAATCATGGCAATACTGCTTACACTCACAAACACACTCACACACCATTCTTCCTTTTTGTGGGGGGAGCGGTGGAGGGAAAGGCAGCGTAAGGACCTCCTCTGTTCCAAGTCTGTATTTCATTGACTTTGTATAACTGAGCCTGTAAAGATGGAGCTTTCACTTTCAGAAGTGACTAACTTTTTGAATTTTTAGATTCTCAACTTGAAACCAGTTCAAAATGAGCCTGATTTTCAAATAGTGGGTGGTCAGAACTTGCTGAAAATCAGATGCTAGTTAAGGTGTTTTAAGTTGGGCACCCGAGAACGGAGCCACCTAAAATCATTAGTCACTTTTGAAAATGTAGGCTGTGATGTTTTGCAAGATTAAAGTGTAGCATATATAAACATATAGGCTGGAATGCTGAGCAAACACATTATCCTTTAATGAGGGACTTGCAACGTGTCTTGTCTTGTCTTTGTCTTATATTTGCCTTAGAGCTCAACCCTACAAGCATTTATTTTCCGACGCAATGCCTACTACCCATTAACTTAATTTATTAAGGGTCTTGTTTATTTTGCTTTAAATTTATGCAGCTTTTCAATGGGACTCTCCATGGTAGCTAGCAATGCTCTGATCATGTTTGCACAATCAGGCCCTTAGATTATAAACTGTTCAGAGCAGTAAATTGTTCTGTAAATTTATAGCATTCTATCCACTTATATGCAACTATATACATGCTCATGTGGCAGGCTGAACAGTAGAACTCCACTTTGCATTTTCTGTGTGGGACTTACATAGTGCAGAAGGCTTTGAGATTAATTTTACTCTACTAAAATTACAATGGGGACATGGTTCTACAAGGTGCACCTGGCCCTGCTTCAGCAAAGTACTTAAGCACATGCTTGAATTCAAGCATGACTCACCGGTTTAAAGCATATGCTTCAGGGCTTTGCTGGGTCAGAGACAGAATACTCAGCAGGATCAAAGCCAAAACTAGCACCACTAGAATCATAACTAGTATTCTTTCTATTGCCACTGCAATTGTTACTAGTGTTCAGTTATTATTATTCGTACTGCAGACATTGCTAGTGTTGAATTACTATACTACTACTCTAGTCATTAATGTTCACTGTCTTTTAGTTCAGTGGGAAATCGCCTTCCTTCCTTAGTGTCTCTTCAACTTTGACTAATAAATCTTTGAGGACACTGAGGCAGCCCTTTCTGGGTACACAAAGAAAACCCTTAACCCCTGGAATCGGGAAGAAATCCAGGTGTTATCTCAATGGCAAGAATCTTATGCAATAAGGAAAGGTTTCTGCAAGTCAGAAGCAGGTTAGGCCAGTTTGAGTGGAAGAGAGGAATTGCTGAGGGTGGCTAGTTTTTATTTTTAATTCACTTTTATTTATTTATGTATTTGAACTTTTCAAAAGGTGAAGACAAAGTCTGAGAGGCATCTCTCTGTCAGACACAGCAAGAAGCTATGAAAACACATCACAATTTTAGGGTAAAGAATAATTGCAGAAGGTTTTAGAATGTCACTTTTGAGTTCTTAAATTAACCACATGATTAAAGCCCTGCTGCATTGCAAAAGACTTCACACATTTGAATTGATTGGGGGTGGGGGGTGGGGGTGTGTATGTGTTGCTTTTACTCATGGCTCAGAGTGCAAATTCACCATTCATAAAGAAAGTTATCAACTCACATGGAATACAGGCTGGCACTGACATAGGGTGAAGGCAAGTGCAGACATGGGAAGCAAATATAGACATGAGGAACACCCAAGATGTATTAAAACCAAATGGCCAGCTGGAGTTACAATTTGGAGAGCTCAGATTTTCTTCCACCCTGTTTCAGTCATTACTGTAAACTTTTTTTTTTCCAGGAAGATCTAACAGTAATTCCAGTACATTCCTATATATCAGGGTATATGGTGTTAACATTCCAGGAAAACTTTGTAGAGAGGAGCATTACCAGGATATGTGCCATTCTTCACAGTGCAATACAAGCCACCATGGAACCTTCTGCTGTTTATTAAAATATCAGGGAATCCTAGAAGTGGGAAATAAAGCTGCAAATAGACCAACAGAAGTAAAGATGGAAATCTCCGGAAATCTGTCTGGATGTCAAAAATCATTAAATAGATGGCCCGGCCACAGTACGGTTGAAACCGTGTTTAAGCATGGCTGTTGCTAGTTAAAGTTGATTGAAAACATGTTGAGAGTGGGAATTGTGAACATTTTTTCATCAATATTGGGATGGAAAACTGCATCAAATGTTGACGTTTGCAAAATATTGATCACCTCTATTGCTGGCAGTTTCTCTGGTCATTATGGACATGGGATTTTTTCTCTCTGAAGACTATGCTATCAATCACCCATGGGGCTAGGTGGTAGCATGAATCAACTAACATGATTCCAAGAAAAAATACCTCTTTGGGGCACCTGGGCTAGAAGTATCCTGGGGAAAAACAATACGTAAATGTAAATGTGACTGTTGCTCGGCCACTTTTAGACATACTGTGAATTGGGCCTTAAGAGATCGGGCCAATCTTTGCTATCAATTACATGGGTGTAAATCTGGAGCAGCCTCACTGCCTTGAATTGGAGTTACCCGTGTAACTGTTAAATTTAATTATTAGTTAAATTGGAGAAGATGGGGATCAATATGAACATCAAAAGGTGGATAAGGAATTGGTTAAAGGGGAGACTGCAATGGGTCCTACTGAAAGGCAAACTGTCAGGTTGGAGGGAGGTTACCAGTGGAGTTCCTCAGGGATCGGTTTTGGGACCAATCTTATTTAATTTTTTTATTACTGACCGTGGCACAAAAAGTGGGAGTGTGCTAATAAAGTTTGCAGATGATACAAAGCTGGGAGGCATTGCCAATTCGGAGAAGGATCGGGATATTATACAGGAGGATCTGGATTACCTTGTAAACTGGAGTAATAGTAATAGGATGAAATTTAATAGTGAGAAGTGTAAGGTTATGGGACGCATCAATTAGAAGTAACAGAAGAGGAGAAGGACCTTGGAGTATTGGTTGATCATAGGATGACTATGAGCTGCCAATGTGATATGGCTGTGAAAAAAGCTAATGCAGTTTTGGGATGCATCAGGAGAGGCATTTCCAGTAGGGATAAGGAGGTTTTAGTACCGTTATACAAGGCACTAGTGAGACCTCACCTAGAATACTGTGTGCAGTTCTGGTCTCCCATGTTTAAAAAGGATGAATTCAAACTGGAGCAGGTACAGAGAAGGGCTACTAGGATGATCCGAGGAATGGAAAACTTGTCTTATGAAAGGAGACTTAAGGAGCTTGGCTTGTTTAGCCTAACTAAAAGAAGGTTGAGGGGAGATATGATTGCTCTCTATAAATATATCAGAGGGATAAATACAGGAGAGGGAGAGGAATTATTTCAGCTCAGCACCAATGTGGACACAAGAACAAATGGGTATAAACTGGCCACCAGGAAGTTTAGACTTGAAATCAGACGAAGGTTTTTAACCATCAGGGGGGTGAAGTTTTGGAATAACCTTCCAAGGGAATTAGTGGGGGCAAAAGCTCTATCTGGTTTTAAGATTCTACTTGATAAGTTTATGGAGGAGATGGTATGATGGGATAATGGGATTTTGGTAAGTAATTGATCTTTAAATATTCAGGGTAAATAGGCCAAATCCCATGAGATGGGATATTAGATGGATGGGATCTGAGTTACCCAGGAAAGAATTTTCTGTAGTATCTGGCTGGTGAATCTTGCCCATATGCTAAGGGTTTAGCTGATTGCCATATTTGGGGTCGGGAAGGAATTTTCCTCCAGGGCAGACTGGAGAGGCCCTGGAGGTTTTTCGCCTTCCTCTGTAGCATGGGGCATGGTTGACTTGAGGGAGGTTTCTCTGCTCCTTGAAGTCTTTGAACCATGATTTAAGGACTTCAATAGCTCAGACATAGGTGAGGTTTTTCATAGGAGTGGGTGGGTGAGATTCTGTGGCCTGCTCTGTGCAGGAGGTCGGACTAGATGATCAGAATGGTCCCTTCTGACCTTAGTATCTATGAATCTATGAATAAAAAAACTGAGAACCAAATATGGCCCATTATGATGAGCATGTGTATTTGGGCTCTGTGTGATGGAGTAGTTGGAGAGCTGAAATCCCACATGGTTTATGATGGCATAACCACAGCTGCAGTACTTCAGGCAGTGGAAAGACAGGGAGGGAGGAGGATGCAGTTGTGCAAAGTGGACTCCATCTCTTCCAAAGTGGTATGGAAGGAGTCAGCACCAGCCTGGAAGAAGACAGAGCTTTAGTAGCAAGAGATGTCCTCCTCCACTCTACTCCCTGAGCAGCTTCCTTGGCCAGGGCCCCAGCAGAAACTAAAGCTACCCTATGCTGACCATGAGGTAGGGTAGGTGACATTACCTCTTGGGTGCATCTTCCTAAGCTGCAGAGGGTCAGGTTAATGCAGGGAGTTGTAACTTATACCTCTCCATGAGCAAGCATGAATCTGACCTGGTGTATACGAGTTTCTTTCATCACCAGAGCCTGCTGTACAACCAGTTACATCTGTGTCTGCATAATGGTTGGAAAAACTAAACTGAAATTAAAGAAGAAAAACTGCTGTTCATCTTTGCTGAAAGATGTAGCAGTTGCAGCCTTTGGCTCTGTTCTCATCATAGCAAGTTGTGACGAAATTACCTCACATAACCTTTTGTAAAGGATCCTCCTACTTGTTGACTGTTTCCAAGGAACAAGCCACGTGCTTCTGTTGTGTAAGCCAGAAAGTCCTGATTCAGCACAAAACCCAATAACGAAGAAGAAAAGGGGTGGGGATTTTTTCCCTGGGCAGGACAGGAAACTCAGTTAACAAAAGGAGGCCCCTACAACTCCTTCTGATGATAAGTGTTAAGGGTGAACCATGACTGGTTCTGTAGCTATTGGCTGGAGCAGGATAGTTCTAGCTAAGGAAGAGGCAAAGCAGACATCTCATACTGGTTAAAGATACACACCCACAATTGGTCAGTTCAGCATGTTGTCTCGGAGTACTCTGGGATTCCTTGCTGATGATGAGCTCTCACGGAGTAGCATCTGCAAGTAATGATTTCTACTATCTCTGGTTGGCTAGGAAACTCCATTCCATTCTGGCAGACCAAGACCTGGCTTCAGTTATTCTGTTCATCACTTCTTGTCTGAATTACACCAATGCAGTATACCTAGGCATGAAGTCTTCAACACTTACTGAGGAAACTCCAACTAATTCAGTACTTAGGAAACTCCAGCTGCAGTACATCTGCTCAGCAAAACAGACTACCATAAACATATCAAACCTGTCCTCTTCTCTCTGTGCTGGCTTCCCATAGTATTGTGAATCAAGTTCAAGGTCTCAGTCCTTCACAGTGCTCCAGTCCCTGTGCGCAAGATATCTGAAAGTCCATTTAAAGCTCTGGGACAAAGACCATGGTCAACAACTACATTCCTCTGGCACAATGGAACTCTCAATAATAAGAGTAAAGCTCATCTGTGCCGGATAGAACTTTCTCCGGGGGCAGTCCAAGACTAGAATGAACTTCTCCAGGAACTAAGGACCATCACAAGTGCAAGGCACATTTCTTTGACTTTGCTTTCTCTAATATAAACACACAGCAACAGATATATATATTTTAATTAATGTACACCCCCACCAAACCAAGACACTCCCTTGAACACAGTTCTCTCTCTAGGGAAAGAATGAGAGAACAAACAAGTGACAGATGTTTAGTCATGTTGCTTAACACACCACTGAAAGCATTCAACTACTACAGTGATCAATGTGGTATAAGAACATATATAGAATAGAGCCTAGGTTACCCTGCGTACATTTCTCAGGGCTTCCTGGACACTCTTTCCCTAATGCCTGTCTGCTCTGAACCAGAGCACAAGATTCCAGATTTCCTATTTTCCTAAGCATTGCAATGAAACTAAGATTCCCTCCTTCCTTTCCACTAGAAATTTATTCTACAGTGAACTCTTGAACAGTGTGTCATTTATTAAGTCTGTCACTCAAAGCTTCCTAGGCACTGATTCCATCTTTCCCAAGACAATTCCCAGAACAACTTTACAACAGAGAATTTTAGGGGCTTTGGGCCTGAGCTAGTTGGATTTGGACTTGGCCCTGAAGTGCAATCCTGGAAAGAGACAAATTCCTCTAAGAAGGCTTCTGCTTCATCCAGTAACTTTTTGTCAGTTAAGTATTTAGAGCCTCTGATAGTCACACATAACACATTGGACTAGGTACACAATACTCTCCAGGGCCAAAGCATCTTCCGTGTAGCTGCCCAGGCCACTTCAGGCTTGCATTGCCTGGATCTCAGTGGGTGTTCTGTAATCATGTTGTGGACATGATCGTTTGTTAAGTCTGTCTCTGTGAAATTTGTGAATTTTGGTTGATTTTTGTGAAGTTGCTGTGTCACTGAAGGCCTCGATGTATATTGAATCAGTCATTTGCTATTGAAGCTGGTGTCTCATCTCCCAGGCCTGGAACAGTGTAGAAGCTTTAACCTGTATAGCTTCCATTCAAATGGGAGGGTTTTAGAACAATGGGATTGCTGTAATCTACAGAAGAATGAGTTCTACCCAGGTTGGTTGCAGGAGGAGGGGTTGGATCAGTGGGAAATTCCCAGGAAGAAGAAAAAAGGAAGACTCAAGGTGTTAGAACTGGCTTCTAAAAAGACAGATTCTGGGAGGTTCAGGGAACACTGACAAAGGGACATACTCTGTTAGCTGGGGACCCTTTCAACACTGGACCTGAACAAGAAAAAGAGAGCTTGCTGCAGGAGTGAGAGTTGACTCCGTAATTGGAGAGAGAAGACTGAACTTGGGGAGTAGGACCCAGAAGATGATACATGGGGATCCCTGAAGACACCAACCAAAACCCAAAGAAAACTCAAGAGTGGTGAGGACTTTGAGGCAGGAATTACATTGTTTGTTATTTTGCTTAGATCTGTGTGTGTTATATGCCTGAGTAAAGAGTGATTGGGTTAGAAATTCCTCTGCAAAGTGTTTTTACTTGCTTCAGCTGACACTTTCCCTGAAGGGTTAAACTATAAACTGGACTGTATGAGGGTAAAGCTCTCGGGAGGATGAGTGTGAGTGATTGGGGTGACTTGCGGGGCCAGTACTGGTCCTGGGGCCCCAGGACAGCTGGACCATGGGGCCCCATTCCCTAAAAATGTTACCAGGCAGAGTCTATTCTTAGGAAAGGTGCCTGCAAGGCCAGAACCAGAGACTGGCTAGAGACTGCCAGGGGAGTTTAGAAGCATACCGATCCAGTGTGTCGGTCTATACACAGCTGCCTGGTGAGCAACCAGAAGAGGAAGCTCAGCCAGGACTATGACACTGGGTACGTGCTAAGCCTTGAGGAATAGAAGGGTTTGAGATTACTGGCAGGTTTTCTCATTGTAACGTGGTCCTGAATGCTTTGCTCTCTGGTTTATTTTCTCAAGTTAGTGTCTACATTTACCAAAATCAGAATGTGGAGATTTCTTTGTCCTTATCATGCATATTGCATAATTGTGTCTGCATTTCTGAGACTTTCTTTGGACCTTTTCCACTTTTATTCTCCATCTCTCTCTCACACACACACACACATATGCTTTTTTTTTGCTGGATTCCCAGGTTGCTGGATTCCTGGATTTTTTTCAGAGTTACATTTAAATCACACTGGACTGAAAAATGTCTTAGAGAGTTAGGAGGTAAAGTTGGATGCCAGACACACACAAATGTTCTCGCCCTCCTGAATTTAATTAGGGATTTGTAGGAAGCTCCTTCCTCTGAGCGGTTGCTCGAATTTGGAAGCTTATAAGGAGAAGATGTTTTCGTTTTCATGCTGATGAACTTTAAGAACAATAGTCTGACCATATCACTAGTGTCAGAGGCATTCTGGGTTAAAGCTAGCCTAGCAGTTGCCAAAATATTGTTTTATCCTCCACTTACCATATGAGAGAAGTTTCAAATGCTCAGTATAATGTCCTGGAAAGATGCGCTGTATAGTTCATGATAAGGAAAATTAGAACAGAAAAAAGATCTCCCTGACGAATCTGCCCTAGGTTTTACATAAGAGCCTTTGCAAGTTGGAATAGGAGTTTTTCAGTGAGTTCTAGATAGAAAATGCAGACAACGTAGATAAATCCAATAAATTTATTGAGTCTTTGCATATTAATTCTATAAGCTGTCAACACTCTGAGACTCACCACTGTAAGCTTTTAAATCACCTTTTCTCTGTGCTGTTTATTTGGTCAGGAATTGTTCGTTACCCAGTTGGACTTGCATTCTGATAAGGGAGAATCCTATTACAACAAAAAAACGTGGAGGTTATGGTAGCGTGAAACACACTCACCTGTGGGTTACAAGTCCTCCTCTGTGCCAATCCCCATGAGCTGCGACAGCCCCCAGCTACGGATCAGTGACTCTCTATCTCAAGCTGTAGAAGCTCATGCTTTTAGCTCCAGAGGGCCCTGCTTCAATTCTAAGTGTGGTGGCCATAATAATAGCACATAGGCAGAGGGGGACAGTCAGTCTCTAACGATCAAGGCTCTCAGAATCTCCTTTTTAAAAATCCAGGCCCAAACATCTGGTTGTTCATTAAACCTTTATTGGGATTGTGAACTCCTAGACCCCACAGAAAGGATTCAGAAGGTTCAAGAACATGTCAGCCAGATGTGGAGTTTGTAATGAGGTAAAATGGGTCTAACTTGCTGTGGGGTTTCATTATAATGGTTCAGACACCTCTAGTCATAAATTTGGAGCCCTCACCCTCCTTTTTTAAGCTTGAGATTGGTTTTCTTCAGCATGGTACAGTAGATCACACAATGGTATTAGCTTATTGTGCATGCCAAATTCAAATAGTAATATTAGCTATATATGCTTCATCCACACAGGGAGTTTACCCTTCCTTTCTGATTTGGATTTTAAAATATCTTTGATTAATGATAGAAATAAATTAATTATGTCAAAAATCCAAGACATTGTTTGTTTGTTTGTTTGTTTGTTTGTTTGTTTGTTTGTTTGTTTGTTTGTTTGTTTGTTTGTTTTTTATTTACTCTTTGTGCCTGGGGAATAGATTCCAAGTAATATTTGAGAAAGAAATGGCCTTTAAGTCAAGAATAAAATAATCAGGCTAGAGCTTTGGATGCTGTAAGTCAGCATGGCTCTATTGGCTACACTGGGCTCAACTGGACTCAATGGAGTTACACTGATTTATATCATCTAAGAATGTGGCTTTTTGTTTTTTCTACTGTCTTTTGATAGCCACCCATTTTTAGACCTGTTAAATTACTCATGCTGGACTCAGCCTGTTGATCCACTTCTATTTGCTACAGTGGGATTTGAATTTAGTTGAGGGAGAGGTTGCACAAGTGATATTAGAGGTCTTTGGTGGATTTGGAGGCATTTGGTGGATTCCCTCAGAGTGGAAATTATTGGATCAAATTCTGACTTCTGAATCTGAAAGTCTGAATATGTGCCAGTGTCAACAACATCATTGTTTTCACAGAGCAATTTAACTTTATGGGAAGGTTCAGTATCACCAGAATTCCATTTTGCATATTTACAAACGGTGGACTGGTATGTCTGACATCCCACAGTGTGAACCAACATCGTCTGGTAAAGGGAGTCTGAAAGGTTCATTACTGGAGTGAAAAGATTGGTTGAACCTTTCTGCACAACTGTATTCCATTCTATGATTATAATGATAGTGACACACAGGAAAATTTTGCATTGCAATATGTAAAAATAAAGATGAAAGAACAAATGGCAAGTAGTACTTAATTGAAGCTGTTTTCTAAATAAAAGTACTACTTCTTCATGTGACTTAAAAGTGGGGGTGGTTTCTATTTATTTTGATTATTTTCCTTTGTACCTTACATGATAAAGGAATGGCTACTAAACCATGTGGTTACTTTACAAACGGTCTGGTAAAGGTGTGGCTATTAAGTGAATTACTAAGTGAAGATATACTATCCTTACAGTTAATGCTTTGGGCCCGATTTCTCATTTACACTAAGGCAGGTGTACATTACATGTATATGTTCATTAAGGCCATGTCACATTGTTAGAATGGTGTAAAGGGGTCTTACTGTAACCCAGAATCTGGCCACTTATATATAGGTAAATTGTGGAGCATGTGGTGATGCACGTAACTTCTTCACTGCATTATTCAAGGTTGCTGGGGTCTTTTTATTAAATTGACAGTGAAAAAAGGCTAGTTGGGAGTTATGAGTTGAAGCATCATGTATCTTTCTCCACATTATAGGCCTTTCTCTGAGTTTTGGAAAGAGTCCTAAGGCATTTTTCGTATGCCATTCTGTTTATTATTCCATTACGTTTCTGATACGTTGTAGGAGAAGGTTGAAATGTCTGTTAATCTTCTCAAGACAGACCTGCTGGTGCCAGTATGATCTGACATCACTTGTAAATGCTGTAGCTGAAGAAGTCTGATAGTAAAAACTGATAAAATTGTAAGTGTAAAATATGAAAACTATCGTAGCTAATGAACACTTTCTATGGTGCTAAATAATATTTCCTCTAATCTTAAAAGAATCTCATTATTCAGACTGTCCTGTGATAGCAGAGTTTTCTAGTTCTGTTACCACATGAGCCACTTTGATATGTCATCTTGTGACCCTGAATTTTGCCTGCCATAATGAAGAGAGCCAGCATTTGGTGTCTCCAAAGGCTGCTGCCCTGGGATCCCCTGATGTAGGAGAATTAAAAATGTAAAGTACAGAGGAAGGCTTAGAATTTGTTTTTATCCTTTTACCTCCCCCAAACCAACTAACTCGTGTCTGCAGTGATCCATATAACTATTCATCGGGCTGGCCTATGAATTTTGGGGAAGGTTAGTGAGATGACTCTTTTTGGGATACACCCTAAAATTAAGTTTCCTTTTCCATACTGGGTATGTGTGGGAGGCAATCCTCAGTTCCACTACAGCTTCCTGCTGAAAAAGGGCAGCCCAAGTGCTTGTCTATTTCATCCCTGGCAGTTGGTTTATATCAGTTTACATTCTCGGGTTATTTCTTTTGCAAGGCAAAGGGCTAAGGAAATTGCCTTTTTTTTAATGCAGTTGAGATTACATGTAGAGATTCCCCTCAAACCAGTTACAGGAGAGACCCAGGCCTGATTGGTTGATTAGTTTTGTTCATCTGTTAATGGGACTCTAGCCCTTTTCCTTAGGGATGAAGTAGAAGAAGCCAAAGTAAGCTAATGCTTAGTGTTGAAAGCAAAAAAACAGCTGGACTCTACTTCTTCAGTGAGTGCTTGGGGAAACCTAAAATTCCCTCTCCACCCAGAATGCGCACACACTTCTAACATAAAAAGTGTCCATTAAACTTAGCATGCGAGTTTCCTAGATGTTTGAGGGAAGAAGGGACTATAATGACCATCTAATCTGACCTCCTGCATGACACAGACCATAGAATTTCACCTAGTATCGTGCTCAAAAACTTGTGCAATCCCTGCACTGAGCCCCATATGTTGTGGAGCCAAGTAGCAGCAAGCAAGGACAGTTTTGATCCATCAATGCCTGGGTCACAGGCCCCAGCGTCTACCTACTTTGCCATGGTGCTGACTCGCTAACCTCTCCGCGGATATTCTAAAATAGTTCCCCAAGGGAAGAGATGGAAACCATCACTAGAGAATGGAATCACAGTATGGTATTAGAGTGCTAGGCAGAGATTTGGGGGTTCTGGCTTTAATTTCCTGCTCTGTCACAGACTACCTGTAGGACCTTGGGCAAGTCACCTTTTTGAGAATAAATACACTGAATATTGTAAGGTACTCAGATAGTACTGTAATAGGTGTTCTATATAAGTACCTAAGATAAAACTAGAGTTGAGAAAACACTAGAAAATGTACTATAGGATGACCTAATAGGGCTTTTCCATCTCTAACTTCCATAGGCCTATGAGCCTTGGTGTTTCAGAAGTTCACAGAAGTCCATCACAATGGCACTGGGGTATTTTTTGACTTTATTATAATCCTTTAATCATTTTATATATAAGCACTTCTTGGGCGTCAAAGGGCTTGTCCACATGAACATTTAGTTGTGACAAGCTATGGTGCAAATCTAATGGGCACTAGCCAGCTGTGGACTAACTGTCCATGTGTACCCTGCTGACGCACATTAACAGTTTGTTAATGCGCTTTGATCTACTCTGATTTCAAAGAGGTCTAGATCAAAGCACATTAACAAACAGTGAAAGCAAGTCAGCAGGGTCCACCAGACAGTGAGCCTGTAGCAGGCTTGTGCAGGGGTAGATTCACACCCCAACTTGCCACAATCTAATTGTTCATGTAGACAAGCCCTAAGACTCTTATCACAGTAGAAAATCACCTTAGGTCTTCAGGTGTGTGCTGAAACATAGATGCGGTGCTCAGGATATACAAATGAGTAACGTGGCCAAGGGGATGTTGCTTGACTTTGGTCTATTTGGTTATATGCAACCTTAACATTGCATTAATACTGTGTACACTAGAACACCATACATGTATAAAAAAATCTATCTATCTATCTATCTATCTATCTCATTATGCTTCTCAATATCTTTCAGAGCATAATCCCTGGCCCGGATAAACCCCTTTGCACAGCTCTGCCTCCTTGGGGTTTCGCGTTTTGGAGAGTAGAACTGCAGAGCTACCACCTCTCCCCATGGCCCTCAGATTCATGGAGGGAGATACATAAACCTCTTTCCCAGCTATGTTCTTCCAGAGCTGAGGTTTCTATTGATTAATCATTGATTTTGGTTTTATGTATACCAGCCTCTGAAAGCTAAATTTCAACCTAAAGATCTTGGGTAGACAAAAGAAAGGACTATCATTTTTGCTCCTGGTGTGTCTGTTTCTAAGCACTACATTTGGAGTGGAGCAAGGGTTGTTTGCTGCAGAAGAAGCATAGTAAGCATTATCTAGGTTTTTTTTGTGGAGGTGGTTCACCGGAATTGATTTGTTTGAATATGAAAAACATCTATAAAGATGTATAAATGCATGCCCACTACTGGAAAAGCACCATCGGACATGAGAGCTTACAACAGTGCATGTCCCTTGTTCATTGGCTTTTGAAAGGACTTTCTATATCTTCTGCAAGACGTTTTGTCTCATGTCAGTTTGGCTGACACAAATATTACTTACGCTAAAATCCTTAATGTGAGATGCTTTATAAAGAGGTTGTTTCATTTAATAACATTAATTGCATTAGTTCCCCCTGAAGTAATCACTTTGATGAGAACACACTCTGAGTTCCTTTATTTGATCTGGGAATAAAATTATCATGTCTTTACTTTAGTATCTCCTTTTTATTTATTTTTTTCTTGGAATAAATAAACATGAAGCTGTCACTGCAGAGCTGGTGCTGCCTCTCTGCTGTTATACACCTTTTGATTTTCATGTTGAGAGAATTTTCCTACACAATTATCCCTTTAAAGTGTGTTAGAAGCACTGTGTTTTCTTGCTTTTCACTTGTTTCCCATGTAGATACATGGGTAGCAACAGACAGAGAGGCTCCCAGTAAAGGTGTCTTCTTATCGAGTTTCCTATCTTTCCTGTAGAACTGGTCAAATTGTTCATTGTGAAGAAATTACTCGATCATTGGTATTATGGTAGCAACCAAAGCCACCAGTTGGGTTTTGGGCCCCTTTGTACTGCTCAAACATACTTAGGCCACAACACAGAAAAGACTTAAGCACATGCTTAACTTTACTCACTCTGAGTAGTCTCATGGACTTCAGTGGGGCTACAGAATAAACACAGGTCTCGGTCTTCACAGGACTAGGCCTTTGGATTGTGGGCCCTCCAAGACAGAGGGAGGGAGGGAGTTTAGCTTTTGAACTGAGATGTTTCTATGATAGCTAGGACACTGCAGCACCATTTGTTCATGTTGGTGAATGATGCTTTATGGCCTGCAGGCAATGATGATAAGAAGAGATGTCCTCCCACAGTGGCTTTGTGGGCTAACAGAGCACAACTGTCCTCTTAGCAAGAGGCTATGCATAACTTTGTTGTAGGGGGGCATGGATCAGCGATCACATCATGCTCCCTGTCAGTACCCAGCCCGGGTTGGGGAAGCCAATGATCCATCCAGAGGACCAAATTTGATGATGAATCCTGGTCACTTGCCACCGAGGCATGTTGCACATACGCTAAGAAGACCTTGTTCTAACTTTTGTTATTGGGGAAATGTTGGCTTAGAAATAGTACTAATAACTTGTAGTAATATAACATATTTCAGCTGGAGGATTGATCCCAAAACGCTTCCTTCCAGATTTTGACACTCTTCTGGCTGCTTTGCATAGGGGATCAGTGGAAGCCATAGAACTACCACAGAGGTTCCTGTGCCAGCATCTCCAGCCTTTATCACAGGAGCATGATTGGGGGTCACGTCTAGGGCATCTTTAGATGCTGGTGATCCTGGCCTGGAGCATGGTAGCCTTTTGACAGTGCACACTCAAACTACACAAGTCTTCAGGCCAGGCAATGAAGAATAATACTATACCTAGTAGAAACTGTAGGAGAAATGTCTCTTCCATAGGCAGAATATAGTTACCCACATCAGTATTAGTTGAGGATACTACAGACAGGCTGACTGGCAATTCAATAAGAATGGCCATACTGGGTCAGACCAATGGTCCATCAGTATCCTGTCTTCCAACAGTGGCTAATGTCAGGTGCTTCAGAGGGAATGAATGGAACAGATAATCATCAAGTAATCAGTCCCCTGCTATCCACTCCCAGCTTCTGGCAAACAGAGACTAGTGACACTCAGAGCATGGTGTTGCATCATTGATCATCCTGAATAATAACCATTTACCATGAACTGATCTTGTTCTTTTTTTACTCTCTTATAGTTTTGGCCTTCACAACATCCCCTGGCAATGAGTTCCATGAGCTGATTCTGCATTGTGTAGAGAAGTACTTCTTTGTGTTTTGTTTTAAACCTGAAGCCTATTACTTTCATTGGGTGACCCCTGGTTCTTGTGCTATGTTAAGGAGTAAATAACACTTCAGTATTTACTTTCTCCACACCAGTCAAGACCTCTATCATACCCCTCTGAGTTGTCTCTTTTCCAAGCTGAAAAGTCTGTGTCTTTTTAATCTCTTCTCATACAGAAGTTGTTTCATTCCCCTAATCATTTCTGTTGTCCTTCTCTATATCTTTTCCAATTCTAATATGTCTTTTTTGAAAGGGAGCAAGCAGATCTGCACACAGTATTCAAGATGTGAGCATACCATGGATTTATATAGAGGCAATGATATTTTCTGTCTTATTATCTATCCCCTTCCTAATGGTTCCCAACATTCTGTTAGCTTTTTTTACTGCCCAGCACACTGAGCAGATGTTTTCAGAGAACTATCCACAATGACTCCAAGATCTCTTTCTTGAGTGGTAACAGCTAATTTAGACCCCATTGTTTTGTATGTATAGTTAGGATTATGTTTTCCAATGTGTATTACTTTGCATTTATCAATATAGAATTTTATCTGCCATTTTGTTGCCCAGTCACCCAGTTTTGTGAGATCCCCTTGTAGCTTTTCTCAGTCTGCTTTGGGCTTAACTATCTTGAGTAGTTTTGTATCATCTGTAAATTTTGCCATCTCACTGTTTATCCCTTTTTCCAGATCATTTATGAATATGTTGAACAGCACTGGTCCCAGTCAGACCCCTGTGGTACACCACTATTTACCTCTTTCCATTTTGAAAACTGACCGTTTATTCCTACTCTTTGTTTCTTATCTTGTAACCAGTTACTGATCCATGAAAGGACCTTCCCTCTTTTCCCATGATTGCTTAGTTTGCTTAAAAGCCTTTGGTGAGGAATCTTGTCAAAGGCTTTCTGAAAGTCTAAGAACAGTAAATCCACTGGATCACCCTTGTCCACCTTTTTGTTGACTCCCTCTAAGAATTCTGATAGATTGCTGAGGCATGATTTCAAAAGTCATGTTGATGCTTCCCTAACAAATCATGTTCATCTATGTGTCTGATAATTTTGTTCTTTACTATAGTTTCAACCAATTTGCCTGGTACTAAAGTTAGCCTTACTGGCTTGTAATTTTTGGGATCACCTCTGGAGCCTTTTAACAAATTGGTGTCACATTAGCTATTCTCCAGTTATCTGGTATAGAACCTGATTTAAGAGAGAGGTTACATACCACAGTTAGAAAAGGAGTACTTGTGGCACCTTACAGACTAACAAATTTATTTGAGCATAAGCTTTCGTGAGCTACAGCTCACTTCAACATACCACAGTTAGTAGTTCTGCAATTTCATGTTTGAGTTCCTTCAGAACTCTTGGGTGAATACTATCTGGTCCTGAAAGAAAAGGAGTACTTGTGGCACCTTAGAGACTAACAAATTTATTAGAGCATAAGCTTTCGTGAGCTACAGCTCACTTCATCGGATTGAAAGCTTATGCTCTAATAAATTTGTTAGTCTCTAAGGTGCCACAAGTACTCCTTTTCTTTTTGCGAATACAGACTAACACGGCTGCTACTCTGAAACCTATCTGGTCCTGGTGACTTCCTACTGTTTAATTCATCAATTTGTTCCAGAACATCCTCAAATGACACCACAATCTGGGAAAGTTCCTCAGATCTGTCACCTAAAAAGAATGGCTCAGGTGTGGAAATCTCCCTCCCATCCTCTGCAGTGAAGACTGATGCAAAGAATTCATTTAGTTTCTCCACCTTATCTTCCTTAAGTGCTTCATTAGCACCTTGATCATCCAGTGGACCCACTGATTGATTAGCAGGTTTCCTGCTTCTGATGTACTTAAAAAATTTTTTGATGTTCGTTTTTGAGTCTTTAGCTAGTTGCTCTTCAAATTCCTTTTTGGCCTGCCTGATTATACTTTTACACTTGACTTCCCAGAGTTTATTCCTTTCTATTTTCCTCAGTAGGGTTTAACTTCCAAATTTTGAAGGATGCTTTTTTGCCTCTAATCGCTTCTTTTATTTTGTTGTTTAGCCATGGTGGCACTTCTTTGGTCCTCTTACTGTGTGTTTTAATTTGGTGTATACAGTTAATTTGAGCCTCTATTGCAGTGTTTTTAAAAAAGTTTCATGCAGCTCGCAAGCATTTCTCTTTTGGGAGTGTACCTTTTAATTTCTGTTAACTAGCTTCCTGATTTTTGTGTAGTTCTTCTTTCTGAAGTTAAATGCTACTGTGGTGGGCTTTTGAGTGTGCTGCTCCTCCTCCTCCCCCCTCCCTGGATATTAAATGTAATTATATTATGGTTGCTTTTACCAAGCGGTCCAGCTATCTTCACCTCTTGGACCAGATCCTGTGCTCCACTTAGGACTAAATCAAGAATTGTCTCTCCTCTGGTGGGTTCCATGATTAGCTGCTCCAAGAAGCAGTCATTTATGGGGTCAAGAAATGTTTTCTATGCATCCCATCCTGAGGTTTGACCTGTACCCAGTTTCAACTTAACATTATACCCGAAGGCCAATAAGAACTGGCATATTGCTACTGTCTTCCTGTGATCATGGAATTAAAAGGCTGGAAAACATGGGTTGGTTTTCACATAGCATTTAAAATCTCTTGATGTTCTGTAGAGCCAGGCATACACTCCAGTAGGAAACATAAACCCCATGGTCTCACTTATTACAAAAAAAGGCTACAAAGTTGTCAGATGTAAATATTGCAGACTTTAATTCGTTGGGAACATCAGTTAGAAAAACTGGTCTGCATGTTTCCTGAAGGACCAAACTGTGGACAATCTAAATCATAACAAGGGTGACAGAAAAACTTGTTTAAATGAAACCTAATTATTTCCTGCTCTCCATCTTGTTTTGAAGATATGTAGGTATGTTGCTATGGTTTGGAGGCTCAGAAGATTAGTACTGGAGACATGAAGCCTTTGTGACACCTAAGGCACCATTTCTAATCCAGACTAGGTAGGTGTTGCTCTGTTGGTCTTTACTTTCTGATAGCTCTTAGAGACCTCTGTGAGACGAGTTGATTATATCAGTACAGTTTGTGCTAGACTGGTGTCCTCACCACAAGAAATTGCCATTACACTTAGCATTCTTATTGGACAGCATCTGCAAAAAAAGCCAAAGCTTTAGAGAACAGAAATCATGTCACCCTAGGATGGGCTCCCTACAGATCAGGTTTGAAGCACAGCAGGGGAGCATGAGCTGTTTGCGCCATCTTATCCAATTGTCTTTAGCACAAAAGCCAATGTGCTCTCTTGTTCAGATCACATGTGAGTGGCCCACCCAGCAATGGAAAGGACGTGAGTGTACAGTGCAGGGGCAAAAGTAGATACCACTTCTCTCCAGAAAGGATGGAAATGCCGCTGTTGTCCTATGTGGCCAGGCAAAGAGGAATACAGAGAAATACGTCAGGTTTTTCCTCAAGCACTGTAGCTGTGAGTCTGATATTGTTCAAGCACATTAAACTCACTCACAATTATAAAGAGGCAAAAATGGCTGTAGCGATGAGGAGCAAACTATGAGTGAAGTGCAAGGAACTTCCATTGCTGAAACCAACAAGGTTAAAAGTAAGAGGAACCAAAGACCAGCTTTCATTTGTAATAAAGAGTCTTTTAATGAACAGGTTTCAGAGTAGCAGCCATGTTAGTCTGTATTCGCAAAAAGAAAAGGAGTACTTGTGGCACCTTAGCGACTAACAAATTTATTTGAGCATAAGCTTTCGTGAGCATCCGATGAAGTGAGCTGTAGCTCACGAAAGTTTATGCTCAAATAAATTTGTTTAGTCTCTAAGGTGCCACAAGTACTCCTTTTCTTTTTGTAATGAACATTTAATATTGGTCAACTATCTTCATTATTAGGGTCATTATTAATGGAACAAGGTCAAGGGTTTTTTTTGTTTTTTGTTTTGCTTAGACAGATTTTGTGTTTAAGTTTATACTTCCATTTTACTGATATAACTAGGAAATGTTCTTACTCTATTTAAAAAAAAATAATTGACAAACATTAGCATTCTTACCCAGTGTGTTTCTTGTGGCTTTGGGACTGACTTTTTTTGTCTATGCCAATTTACTATGACAGCTTAAAGAAAAGGAGTACTTGTGGCACCTTAGAGACTAACAAATTTATTAGAGCATAAGCTTTCGTGAGCTACAGCTCACTTCATCGGATGCATTCAAGTGAGCTGTAGCTCACGAAAGCTTATGCTCTAATAAATTTGTTAGTCTCTAAGGTGCCACAAGTACTCCTTTTCTTTTTGCGAATACAGACTAACACGGCTGCTACCCTGAAACCTATGACAGCTTAGGAAGCTTGCTACTAGTTCACTCCTCTCTCTATCACTAGGTGGCATTGCAGGGTAATTTTGCTTTGAATTAGTAAAAAATGTAACCCTTTTTTTGTGTCTTAAATATAATGCAAATATAACAAATCATTCTCTGGGGTTTGTAAACATAAACTCCCTTTGTCTACTTAAAGTTTATCTGTCTTAAATAAAAATGAACTAGAGAGTATATCCTGGGCACTTTGAGAGTGAAAGAAATGTAGCAGGAGCTGGGGGAAAGGACGTGAAGGACAATTCAGTAGTCAGTCAGAGAGTCACCAGCTGAATTTCCTTACTATTTACTTTCAAAAGGCAAGAAGCAGCCAGGACTTAGGGCTGAGAAGCTCTGTGAAACATTCAGGGAGCAGAAGATTTTAGACACAAGCAAACCTGGCTTTGTAAAGGGAACTGACTGAAATCTTAAGAACCTGGAACTGGGACCATTGGGGCTGTATTATTTGAGAATTATAACTGTATCAGTTTATTAAGCTATACCAAGATAAGCACTTTTAAACCAGTGTAATTGCACCTACACTGGAGTTTGTATTACTTTGATTATAGTGATTTTGAAACTGATATATTTACAGTGGTACAAAAACTAGGTAGAATCCTGGCCCCATAGAAGTCCATGGCAAAACTTCTGTTGACTTCATTGAAACCAGGATTTGTGTGTAGACCAGCCCCTAAATTAACAGGAGTGAAACACAGCCTGTTGTCTATTGTATGTCCCTTTTAATAGATGAATATGAATGAACTGATCAATTTTGCATTGCCCCTAGTTTTCACTTTACCACGGTGTATCAGCATGTGAAATACCTTGTCTTCACAAAGGATGAAACTTTTAATGGCAGGGAAGAATCAAGCCATAAACCCCCTTCCCACCAAAAATGAAATCCATAGTTTTCTTAGGTTTGGCCTAAGGACAATTTTTATACGGGCGTTGTTCCTTAGGGGTGTGACTTTCATCACCAGTATACTTATACCAGTACAAGAGTGGAAGCAGTTATAGAGAGAGAAAGATGCCTTAGATCTGTACACAGCTTATTCTCCTTCCCATACGAGAATAAGTTATACTGTTATAAGCACGTTTATACAAGTATAACTGCATTCAAACCGGTACAGTTAAAATAGTACAACTTTTCTGTATAGACAAGGACTTTAGAAATATACCCTTCTGTCCTTCCCACTGGATAGTTGCATCCCAAGCAAAAGAATGAGGTACAGTAAGATGTGTGCAAATGAAGGAAATGATTGAAGTCAATTGGAAGGTATATTTTATATTTTCCTTGATGGCTGTGATTTTGTTGTCGTTTATAAAAAGTAACCTCCCTACCATCCCCAACCCCCCCCCACACATGCTCCTAGAAATCAAGTTAAGGAGAAGTGTACCTCCCATTCCCAGCTTCCTGTGTTTTCTCTGTCCTCAAGAGTAAAACATATCTCCTGGAGATTGATAGATGCATTAAGATCAGTTTACACATGAAAGGGTAATTGATCCCCGGACATTCCACAGACGCCGTTCACTGTGTATGTTGTGCAATTTCAGAAGTAAATCAGAATTACGAGTTATATCTTGGGGAGGGGGGGGGAAATAGAGAAGGAAAAAAAAGGAACTTGTCTCCTCCTTTCAGGCTCAGAAAACACGTTGTGTTAGAAAAGGTGTTAACTGCCGACACGTTTTAACTGACATGGTGATAAATATGACTTAGTATCTGTGTTTTCTCCATTGAGTACACTTCCATCTCCAAGAGCTTGAAGAGATTTCCACTCATCTCTGTAGGATTTGGCATGGGCTCCTTAACAGGAATGAGTTTTGCCAGTACTACTAAATGGCCTCTGGGATTTATAGTGCTACAGGTATTTATTTATGTAATAACTTGTTGGCTGGTGTGGCAAAGAGGAACCATGACCACAGAAGCGGCAAGATTCAGTATCATCTATTCTTTGTCATAGAACCCTTGCAAAGAAGAGGGAGTTGCAAAGGGAAGCTCCCATAATGATGAGAACCGCAAATTTTGGATGAGCCTTTACCAGCAAACATTTCCTCCCAAACAATCCCCACCCCAATCTCTGTCCTTGTGGGAACCAGAATAAAGAATCATTTTTAAAACTGTGAGCAAGTGTTCTGCAGCAGCTGCTGGTGTCCTCAAAGTGGGCAGCCAAAATTGACATGTAGAAAATAGGGGCTAGAGCTAACTGATAGCAGCAGGTACAGATCATATTGTATCTGACTGTAAACAGACCCAGCAAAACCTACCCTACCCAAACTGAGAAACCTTCACTGCTCTGCATCATACAGAACACTGCAAACTCTACCTAAAAGTTCTGAATGTACCCAGCTGTTACACCAACTTATTGCTTAGATGGGTGTTTGCTCCTATTGCGTTCCTATGTATTTACTGGATAATAGTGCATTGCAGCTTTTGATGAGCTATCCCTCCATCCTAGAAATGAATGAAGCCAGGCAAAGTTTTCCACTTTCCCCAACAGCACCCAATGAAGTGAACATTCTAGGAGGATTATATGGGGATTAGCTCTGTTCCCAATTTCAGCTCTAGTACAAAATATTACAAGTACTTCAAAAGCACTTCAGAGCCCTGAGTCCCATCATATCCAAATTATGACCTTGAACACCCAGTGCAACAGAAGGACACAATGGTAAATGCTCACATTTCAACAATAAAAAAGAATTACGTTATTCTCCCTCCTTTGGCCAGAATCTAGCTGCTAAAGAAACATGAAACAAAAATAAAACTGAAGGGGCTTTGATACTGACATGACATTTTCCCTTCGCATGCCGTCCTTTATCAGCACTCACAGACACTTGAACGGGGAGCGCTGCATCAGAGCATCAGCTGTTTTTCAAGTTTTTAATGATTCATTTCCTGTGTTCTTACTGGTAGTCCAACTACAGCCAGGACTCAGATAAGTGGCTTTGCACCTATGCCAGCTTGGGTTTAACTCTTCTTTCTACACGCTAAACATCTCAGAGCTGTGATTATTTCCTTGCTGGCACATCTCTTCAGCATATCCTGATGTGAGGCCAACAAAATAAAAAAGAAGTTGTACAGAAATATGAGGCAGATAATTCTGCTGCCATTGCAAGGTATGGACACTTAAATATATTCTAATGCTGGACACTTAGACCTATCATCTTCTAAGGCTGCTCATTGCCTGTTCAGAAAGAAACGAATACACTGTGGGGGGAAGGAGAAGGTTAAGTTTTTCCTGCTAAAATAGATGTTGTCCAACATCCATATACCACCTGGTGCCCTTAACCAAATTTTCCCTTCCTCCTAGTACTGCTTGCCTTGCTATTCATGGGTTTGTTGGTTGCTTCCTGCCACCTCAGAGGTGACTGCATTTCAATGGTTCTGTATGTGTATCACAGCATTAGACCAAATTCTGAGCTCTACATTCCCTTTTTCCAGAGCTCAAATTCTCCTTGGAGTTGACCTCAGAAAAAATTACTAAGGGCCTCAGGATCTGATCCACAATGTGCAAAGTGCTTTGGGATCCTAGAGCAAACTGAAATCCTTTTTACAATATGATTCTCCTCTCCCAATTCAATCTTATGTGCAAAATCATTGGCTCCGGAGTATCCAGTCGGAGAGGAAACCCTGTACAGTATTTATACTGGACAACAGTTATACCTTCATGATTTGTGAATAGAAAACGTAAAAGGCCACAGAATATCAGACTTCCAGCTCCCTCTCCTGGTAGAGCACCGTTGTAGTGGTAATTGAATTCAGGGGCTGTGCGTGTATTGCACCCCCAGGCACAATCAGGCTAGCTTGAATTTAGGACCAAAGCACAAGAAACTAATATGCAAAGGGATTGTGCCATCAGGGAGTAATAGCTCCTCTCAGTAAGGAACCTGGTGGTAATAATGCAGACATAGCTCTACCAGCAGATTAATACAGGATTAGCAAAGGCAACATCTATTCTAGTGAAGACCATCTGTGACACAGCTTTAGCTGCATAAAAAATATGTACTTCAGCACAGATAAAAACTTTATTGCTGCATATTATCTACAGTCCTTCAGGTTAGGGATAGTTTATTTTAGTCTTTAATATTTTGATACCAGATTAACTTGCATGGGCAACTGTGCTGTGATTCCACTCCACTGCCTCTGCTCTTCACTGTTTGCTGATTGTGTTTATGGGCATGCCACCCTATAGAATGTTTTCCCAGATTGTAACTCTCCCTTTATGAAATATACAGGAACTACTATTGCTTCTTTTTCCGAATCCATCATTGGAACATGTGATGTAGAATGCTGGGGCTCTCATTATTCATCTTCTGTCCTGCAGAACCATAAGTCACCTTTCCATAGGTTCAGGCACCTACTATTGATCCTGTGTTCTGCAGAGCATCCATTGCATCCCTGTGTCCTGAAACACCCACTGCTTGCAGTACCTTGTAAAGAACATCTTTGATATCACCAGACGTGGAAGTGCCACAACTGTCATCTTGGAAAAGGATTAAACCCAAGGACCTCTGGAGCTAAAAGAATACGACACTACAGCTTGTGCCAAAGGACCAAGTCCTGCAGCTGCCAGCGATGAATTGGACTCAAGATCTGTGTTATTTTAAAATGTATAATATGATGGGCTCTCTACCTAAAACAGTAAAACCTCCTAATCTAGCCACTTCTATTAGTGACTTTTAAGACACTAGGTCTATTTTTGGTAAAAAAAAAAAAAATTTTTTTTTTTGCTTTTAGGCTCTTTGCTTCAGTTATTTTTTTATTTTATTTTATTTTTCCCCCCTTGTCTCTGACGGGGGATGTTCCCTCGATGAGGGCCTGATCCAAAGATGATTGTAATTAATAGACACCTCCACACTGACTTGAATGGACTTTGACTAAGACTGCTCTAGAGCCCGGGGCCTGTTGACACTCCCTTTAAAACATCTCACTGTCCATTTTCCGTTTACATTATTTCAATTGGAAGGATAGAAACCAGGCTTCCTTTAGGAATCAGTCTCTAGTTCTTTCAGCTGTTTTAGGGCATTATTCGAGGCTGCTTTGTTTTTAATAAGAATGGGTGATTTGGAGAAATAAGCAGCACACTGTCGAAAGTGCTGGCTTTTCATCAGGCTCCCCTTTTGTTCAGCTGAGGTGCTTTGTCACTGCAGTCTGCCACAGGTGACATTCTTTAAGGATTGGTGAGATTCTTGAAGAGAATCCATGTACGTGAGAGTTTGTGGTTCTCGTTGTCACTGTCTATCCTCTCTTTGTCTGGTGATGTTGATCTATTTTTGAGAGAGAAATGCTCAGCCCTGGCCTGTGGTTGGGGACTGGCCTGGGTCTTGGGAGACCAGCATGCAATTCCTTTCTATATCAAAGATTTGCTGTGTGTGTCATTGGGTGAGTCACTGCGGGTATGTCTACACTGTATTGTAAATCTGGATCTGTGGGACTCAGTGTTTGCAAGTCCATGCTTCAGCATTCACACTGTATTGTAAAGCTGGGTTAACAATTGCTTGACTTGGATTTCACAGCCGGGCTAACATATCCACACTGTCCTTTATAGACCTTCTGATTCAGGTCTATGGCTTGAGCGGCATCCATGTTGCAAAATGACAGGCTTAGACCTGAGTTACAGTAGGACTTGGGCTCTGACTCAGCCACCCCAAATAGGGTGCTAGGACCTGGATCCTGAGTGTTGGCTGACCTAAATCAGATTGATTTGTGTGTGAATAGCAGGGGGCTTGGGCTCAAACCTGAGTCAGAGCCCTGGCTTTGTGTGCAATGTAGACATACCCTTAAGGTACATATACTCTGCAAAGAAAAAACCCATAGTAGTGAGTCTCAGAGCCCAGGTCAACAGACCAAGGCTAAAAATTGCAGTGCAGACATTTCCACTCAGGCTGGAGCTCAGCAGCTGACCTGGTGTACCTGGCTGATGAGGCAGAGATAGGTACTTCCCTCTGCCTGAGATCCTCAGCCACAAACCCTCTCATGGATTTCATAAATTCATAGATACTAAGGTCAGAAGGGACTATTCTGATCATCTAGTCTGACCTCCTGCACAACGCAGGTCACAGAATCTCACCCACCCATTCCTGCGAAAAACCTCACCTATGTCTGAGCTATTGAAGTCCTCAAATCGTGGTTTAAAGACTTCAAGGAGCCGAGAATCCTCCATCAAGTGACCCATGCCCCATGCTATAGAGGAAGGTGAAAAACCTCCAGGGCCTCTTCCAATCTGCCCTGGAGGAAAATTCCTTCCCGACCTCAAATATGGCGATCAGCTAAACCCTGAGCATATGGGCAAGGTTCACCAGCCAGATACTACAGAAAATTCTTTCCTGGGTAACTCAGATCCCATCCATCTAAGCCAGTTTAGGTACAATAACACATGGACGAGGAACCAAAACTGTGTTTCTCTCTCTTCAACTCATGCTTCATAACTCTCATACTCCTCCTGCACTTCCCTCTTCCCCAGCTGTCTTTTGTGGGGCTGCCGTGCAGCACTTCTACCCATCGGTGTCCTGCATCTCACCCTTCAGCTGTAGGGTCTGATCAGTATCAGGTCTGAGGCGTGCTCAGAGTACAGCTACAGGTGAGAAAGGCATTCCCCAATCTAGTTTGAGAAAACCCTGCTTCAGGGCCTCCAGAGCTTCCACTTGATCTAGGGCTTCAAGCTGCTCAGTAGGTGTGGGTCAAGCGTTAGGGCTCAGGCAGCTTTGCAAATGCTGACTGGTGGGTATGTAGGCAAGTAGGGAGCTAGATGACAGCTGAGGTGTGGTTTGGAAAAAAATCAGTGGCACCAAAATGGTGGAATTGGTGCCTGAAGAGAGTTCCCTAAAAATCTTTGTGGATCTCTTCCTCTGTGCAGTTCTGATCCCCATCTGTAAAATAGGGACAATTCTCCCCAGGCTCACAGGAGTGTTGTGAGGATAGTGATGGGAGCCCTACAAGCACCTACACAGATTAAGAATAGCAGCTACATTTGCCAAATATGTTTCTATGCTTGTTCAGTCAATTAGAAATATTCAGAACACCTTTCAACAATTTGCAGCAAGTGAGTAAACTTGATATGTTCTGGTGAGTATTGTGTGAATCTCTGTTGGTTTAGCCTTTGCCTCTTTAATTATAGGGTTTCTATTTCTGAGAAGGCAGTTTGACAAAATTGTTCCAAACTAGAAACAAATACAATGAGGCCTTCATCCTGTATCAAAGTCTGAGTCTCACTGACTCTACAAAGATCTTGGGGGTCCAAGCTAGCAGATCTGGGGCCTAAATCATTGGAATTCTTTTTAAAACCAAGATCAGGTGTAATTCTGGGAGCATCTCGTAAGGAAAAAGCCTGTCCCATCTTCATGAATTTCTAGTCCTCTCTTTCACCTTTTTACATTATCTCTGAGGCTGGTTTAAGTTGGGTGACAAGATGTCCCGTTTTTAGGGTGTCCAGATAGCAAGCATGAAAAATCAGGACAAGGGGTCGGGGGTAATAGGTGCCTATATAAGACAAAGCCCCAAATATCAGAACTGTCCCTGTAAAATCAGGACATCTGGTCACCCTACTGGTTTTTAAAGGGACAGTCCCATTTTTCGGGACTTTTTCTTATATAGGTGCCTATTACCCCCATACCCCCTGTTCCGTTTTTTCACAGTTGCTATCTGGTCACCCTAGGTTTAAGGAGTGATGCCTTAAATATATTCCAAGGACCATTAAAGCAAGGCCAGAGCTGCACAATGGGGATTTAGCATGACTAAGGATGTGGCCCTAAAATGTATCATTAAACAGCCAAGATTTCTGGTTCTAGAATAGTTTCTGGGAGAGAAGATGATTCTCCACATAAGAACATAAGAATGGCCATACTAGTTCAGACCAAAGGTCTATCCAGCCCAGTATCCTGTCTACCGACAGTGGCCAATGTCAGGTGCTCCAGAGGGAGGGAACCGAGCAGGTAATGATCAGTGATCTCTCTCCTGCCATCCATCTCCACCCTCTGACAAACAGAGGCTAGGGACACCATTCCTTACCCATCCTGGCTAATAGTCATTAATGGACTTAACCTCTATGAATTTATCCAGTTTCCTTTTAAACTCTGTTTTAATCCTAGCCTTCACAACCTCCTCAGGCAAGGAGTTCCACAGGTTGACTGTGCGCTGAGTGAAGAAGAACTTCCTTTCATTTGTTTTAAACCTGCTACCAATTAATTTCATTTGGTGACCCCCTAGTTCTTATATTATAGAAACATGTAAATAACTTTTTCTTATTCACTTCCTCCACACCACTCATGATTTTATAGACCTCTATAATATCCCCCCTTAGTCTCCTCTTTTCCAAGCTGAAAAGTCCTAGCCTCTTTAATCTCTCCTCAAGTGGGACCGATTTCAAACCCCTAATCATTTTAGAGTAGCAGCCGTGTTAGTCTGTATTCGCAAAAAGAAAAGGAGTACTTGTGGCACCTTAGAGACTAACAAATTTATTAGAGCATAAGCTTTCGTGAGCTACAGCTGTAGCTCACGAAAGCTTATGCTCTAATAAATTTGTTAGTCTCTAAGGTGCCACAAGTACTCCTTTTCTTTTTGCTAATCATTTTAGTTGCCCTTTTCTGAACCTTTTCTCATGCCAGTATATCTTTTTTGAGATGAGGGGACCACATCTATACACAGTATTCAAGATGTGGGCGTATCATGGATTTATATAAGGGCAATAAGACATTCTCCATCTTAGTCTCTATCCCTTTTTTTAATGATTCTGAACATCCCGTTTGCTTTTTTGACTGCCGCTGCACACTGCGTGGATGTCTTCAGAGGACTATCCACCACGACTCCAAGATCTTTCTCCTGATTAGTTTTAGCTAAATTAGTCCCCATCTTATTGTATGTATAGTTGGGGTTATTTTTTCCAACATGCATTACTTTACATTTATCCACATTCAATTTCATTTGCCATTTTGTTGCCCAATCACTTAAGTTTTGTGAGATCTTTTTGAAGTTCTTCACAGTCTGCTTTGGTCTTAACTATGTTGAGCAGTTTCGTATCCTCTGCAAACTTTGCCACCTCACTGTTTACCCCTTTCTCCAGATCATTTATGAATAAGTTGAATAGGATTGGTCCTAGGACTGACCGTTGGAGAACATCACTAGGTACCCCTCTGACATACTAGTCAGTATCCAATTATTGTTTCTTCCTAGGGGACAGGACTGATCTATTGCACAAAGGCTTTGTCTACAGTATGCAGCTTTTAGCGACACGGCTGTTCCACTACAGCCGTACTGCTAAAACGCACACAGTGTAGCCGCTGTTTGTTGAAAACTTCCACCCCCAACGCAGCGGTACCTTTGTCAGCAGGAGAGTATTCCTGCCGACAAAGCGCTCTTTCCTCAACAAAACTTTTGTCTGTTTTTTTAACATCTCTGAATGACAAACGTTTTCTCTTTCACTTGCCAGTCTAGAAAAAGCCAAAGAGAGAGAGAGAGAAATAAACAAGTAGGTTTTTTTAAGGAGTAACATAGATCTGTTAAATACCAGAGTTGGAAATGAGATTGATTAAAATCAGAATGAATTCACATTCAACTGCAAGCTATTCTAGGAAATATAAAATACAGATCTTTTAATTAGGGTGATGCAAGAGACTTCTTAACATCAAAAAAAAGGAGTGCTTATGGCACCTTTAGAGACTAACAAATTTATTTGAGCATAAGCTTTCGTGAGCTACAGCTCACTTCATTGGATGCATTCAGTGGAAAATACAGTGGGGAGATTTATATACACACACAGAGAACATGAAACAATGGGTTTTATCATACACACTGTAAGGAGAGTGATCACTTAAGATGAGCTATTACCAAAAGGGGGGGGGCGTGGAAGGGAGGAAGAAAACCTTTAATGGTGATAATCAAGGTGGGCCATTTCCAGTAGTTGACAAGAATGTCTGAGGAACAGTGGGGGAGTGGGGGAAATAACATGGGGAAATAGTTTTACTTTGTGTAATGACCCATCCACTCCCAGTCTCTATTCAAGCCTAAATTAATTGTATCCAGTTTGCAAATTAATTCCAATTCAGCAGTCTCTCGTTAGTGTCTGTTTTTGAAGTTTTTTTGTTGAAGAATAGCCAATCTTAGGTCTGTAATTGAGTGACCTGGGAAATTGAAGTGTTCTCCGACTGGTTTTTGAATGTTATAATTCTTGACGTCTGATTTGTGTCCATTCATTCTTTTACGTAGAGACTGTCCAGTTTGACCAATGTACATGGCAGAGGGGCATTGCTGGCACATGATGGCATATATCACATTGGTAGATGCGCAGGTGAACGAGCCTCTGATAGTGTGGCTGATGTGATTAGCCCCTATGATGTCCCCTGAATAGATATGTGGACTCAGGTGTCCCCTGAATAGATATGTGGACAGAGTTGGCAACGGGTTTTGATGCAAGGATAGGTTCCTAGGTTAGCGGTTCTGTTGTGTGGTGTGTGGTTGCTGGTGAGTATTTGCTTCAGATTGGGGGACTGTCTGTAAGCAAGGACGGGCCTGTCTCCCAAGATCTGTGAGAGTGATGGGTCATCCTTCAGGATAGGTTGTAGATCCTTGATGATGCGTTGGAGAGGTTTTAGTTGGGGGCTGAAGGCGATGGCTAGTGGTGTTCTGTTATTTTCTTTGTTGGGCCTGTCCTGTAGTAGGTGACCTCTGGGTACTCTTCTGGCTCTGTCAGTCTCCTTACAGTGTGTATGATAAAACCCATTGTTTCATGTTCTCTGTGTGTGTATATAAATCTCCCCACTGTATTTTCCACTGAATGCATCCGCTGAAGTGAGCTGTAGCTCACGAAAGCTTATGCTCAAATAAATTTGTTAGTCTCTAAGGTGCCACAAGTACTCCTTTTCTTTTTGTGAATACAGACTAACACGGCTGCTACTCTGAAACTTGTCATTATGCAAGGCATTGAATTTATCCGTATGGAGTGGAAATCTATCAACTTCATGAAAAAACTCATACAGATACAGACAGACATTATTTTCCTTTCCAAATGCAAACAGATGGACATCATACCAAAAGGACTGAAGGTAAAAAATCCATTACAATCTACATACCACACAGACTATGCTGACAGCTTGTGCCACACACTCTCAAAGAAACTGCAGAACCACCTGATCAACATCCTCTACAGCAAACAGGGAAAGATTAAGAATGAGCTCTCAAAACTGGATATTCTCATAAAAAAAACACCTTCCACACAAATTTCCTCGTGGCTGGACTTTACAAAAACTAGACAAGCCATTTACAACACACACTTTGCTTCTCTACACAAGAAAAAGGATACTAAACTATCTAAACTACTACATGCCACAAGGGGCCACAACAGTGGTTCCCTTAACCCACTCAGCAATATTATTAATCTATCCAACTATACTATGAGCCCAGCAGAAGAATCTGTCCTATCTCGGGGCCTCTCCTTTTGCCCCTCCACTCCCATGAACATGATACAGTTTTGTGGTGACCTAGAATCCTATTTTCGATGTCTCCGACTCAAGGAATATTTCCAACACACTTCTGAACAACATACCAACCCACAGAGACCTTCCTACCAACACTACAAAAAGAAGAATTCTGGGTGGACTCCTCCTGAAGGTCGAAACAACAGAGTGGACTTCTACATAGAGTGCTTCCGCTGATGTGCATGGGCTGAAATTGTGGAAAAGCAGCATCACTTGCCCCATAACCTCAGCCGTGCAGTGCCATCCACAGCCTCAGAAACAACTCTGACATCATAATCAAAAAGGCTGACAAAGGAGGTGCTGTCATCATCATGAATAGGTCGGAATATGAACAAGAGGTTACTAGGCAGCTCTCCAACACCACTTTCTACAAGCCATTACCCTCTGATCCCACTGAGGGTCACCAAAAGAAACTACACCATTTGCTCAAGAAACTCCCTGAAAAAGCACAAGAACAAATCTGCACAGACACACCCCTGGAACCCCGATCTGGGGTATTCTATCTGCTACCCAAGATCCATAAACCTGGAAATCCTGGACGCCCCATCATCTCAGGCATTGGCATGGTGACAGCAGGATTGTCTGGCTATGTAGACTCCCTCCTCAGGCCCTACGCTACCAGCACTCCCAGCTATCTTTGAGACACCACTGACTTCCTGAGGAAACTACAATCCATCGGTGATCTTCCTAAAAACACTGTCCTGGCCACTATGGATGTAGAAGCCCTCTACACCAACATTCCACACAAAGATGGACTACAAGCCGTCAGGAACAGTATCCCCGATAATGTCATGGCTAACCTGGTGGCTGAACTTTGTGACTTTGTCCTCAACCATAACTATTTCACATTTGGGGACAATGTATACCTTCAAATCAGCAGCACTGTTATGGGTACCCACATGGCCCCACAGTATGCCAACATTTTTATGGCTGACTTAGAACAACGCTTCCTCAGCTCTCATCCCCTAATGCCCCTACTCTACTTGCGCTACATTGATGACATCTTCATCATCTGGACCCATGGAAAAGAAGCCCTTGAGGAATTCCACCATGATTTCAACAATTTCCATCCCACCATCAACCTCAGCCTGGACCAGTCCACAGAAGAAATTCACTTCCTGGACACTGCAGTGCTAATAAGCGATGGTCACATAAACACCACCCTATACGGGAAACTACTGACCGCTATTCCTACCTACATGCCTCCAGCTTTCACCCAGATCAAACCACACGATCCATTGTCTACAGCCAAGCTTTACGATACAACCGCATTTGCTCCAACCCCTCAGACAGAGACAAACACCTACAAGATCTCCATCAAGCATTCCTACAACTATAATACCCACCTGCTGAAGTGAAGAAACAGATTGACAGAGCCAGAAGAGTACACAGAAGTCACCTACTACAGGACAGGCCCAACAAAGAAAATAACAGAACACCACTAGCCATCACCTTCAGCCCCCAACTAAAACCTCTCCAACGCATCATCAAGGATCTACAACCTATCCTGAAGGACGACCCATCACTCTCACAGATCTTGGGAGACAGGCCAGTCCTTGCTTACAGACAGCCCCCCAATCTGAAGCAAATACTCATCAGCAACCACACACCACACAATAGAACCACTAACCCAGAAACCTATCCTTGCAACAAAGCCCATTGCCAACTCTGTCCACATATCTATTCAGGCGACACCATCATAGGGCCTAATCACATCAGCCACACTATCGGAGGCTTGTTCACCTGCGCATCTACCAATGTGATATATGCCATCATGTGCCAGCAATGCCCCTCTGCCATGTACCTTGGTCAAACTGGACAGTCTCTACGTAAAAGAATAAATGGACATAAATCAGACGTCAAGAATTATAACATTCAAAAACCAGTCAGAGAACACTTCAATCTCTCTGGTTACTCGATTACTCACCTAAGATTGGCTATTCTTCAACAAAAAAGCTTCAAAAACAGACTCCAACTAGAGACTGCTGAATTGGAATTAATTTGCAAACTGGATACAATTAATTTAGGCTTGAATAGAGACTGGGAGTGGATGGGTCATTACACAAAGTAAAACTATTTCCCCATGTTATATCCCCCTCCCCCGCCACTGTTCCTCAGATGTTCTTGTTAACTGCTGGAAATGGCCCACCTTGATTATCACCACTAAAGGTTTTCTTCCTCCCTTCCCCGCCCCCCTTCCTGCTGGTAATAGCTCATCTTAAGTGATCACTCTCCTTACAGTGTATATGATAAACATTGTTTCATGTTCTCTGTGTGCATATATAAATCTCCCCACTGTATTTTCCACTGACTGCATCTGATGAAGTGAGCTGTAGCTCACGAAAGCTTATGCTTAAATAAATTTGTTAGTCTCTAAGGTGCCACAAGTACTCCTTTTCTTTTTGCGAATACAAACTAACACAGCTGCTACTCTGAAACCTTAAAATCAAAGGCTCCAAACTTGCAAATATTTCCACACTTCTTGAGCTAAGCTCTGTTCCTGCACTGAGCTCCATGCACAGTAAATGGGGCTCCATTCTAGTGCAGCCTTATGCCCGTGAACAGCTGAGAACATGATCTGGGCCTAAAATTGATTTTCTCCCAAAGGCACCAGAAGGAAATTTGAACATCGGCTGTCAACTCCTAGTTATCTGGCATTGTGAGCTTAAAATAATGGTTTAATTAATCTGTTGTTCAGGATTTTGTCCTTGAGGTTTCTCAAAGGTTCATTTAAAAAGATTTTTTATGGCAGTGATTATATTCTTGTGGTAACATCTGAACTAAATATTAATACACTGTATCCTGGAATATGTCTTGAAATTAAAAATTAAACGATGAGCCAAACTTCCTGCTGGCACAATGCCACTTAAGTTAATGGAGTTATATCCTAGGGAGTTTGACTATACATATGTAGGTGAGTTCATTTAAAATTTTCCCCTGCTTTTGTTATTGACTGAGGACATACGTCCAGAATCCCAAATATATTCATGATTTTTTCATATTATGTTCCTCATTTTTGATCCTATATTTCATTTTCTCAGTTTGTGTTTACACATTTTTTTAAATATATAAAGAATATTAAAGGATAAATAATGTATAAGGTCAAATCCTGGTCTCACTGAAGTCAATAGCAAAACTCCTCTTGGCTTCAGTGAGTTCAGGCTTTGGCTGGTGTGTGGTACTGATCTTCCCTCTTCATCACACAGCTAGTAGCAGATAGCACTGACATCACCTCTTAGGTGTGCCCAAGTAACTATCAATAAAGCCTTTATATTTGTCAAATCTCCTAACCCTCCAGACTGCTAGGTAAGTAGATTTAAGTGTTAGGAAACAGTCTGTGGTTTCACAGACTAAGAGGGGAGATGATTCAGTAGGATACAAGTACACACTGAGCAACCTGTAACCAAGCAATAGTGTCACTCCTTCTCCAGTATAAAAATCCCAAACCTCAATTCCTGGATTGAGATTCCATAGCTCCTGAATCAATGTGCCTAGCACAGAGCCTGATCCCACCCCAACTACTCATGTAAATACCCCCGTTGAGCATTGCTGACTCCACATGCAGTCTGTGTCCCCATACAGCCAGATTACAGTCTGGTTCCTAGCCATGAGAACAATGGGGAATTAATTGACTAGCTTTTGGAACAAATGACCAAGGGATGTGATAAAATTCTCCCATCAATTTCAATTTAGGTTTGGATGTCTTCCTGAACAGAGATGCTGAGTCCAGTTCAACCAGAAGGGATTGGACTTGACTCAGGAATCACTAGGTGAAATCCAGTGGCCTGTGTTATGCAGCTGGTCAGATTAGAAGATCATGATAGTCCCTTCTGGCTTTATATTCCATAAGTAGATAGGGTGTCTTGCCCCTGATCTCAAACGAGTGTGTCAAGCTGTAAATGGGTTCTAACACAATTGTTCTTTTGTGCAGAAAGGGCCCCCATCCATGTCTGTTTCACTGAGGCTATGTCTATACTACGAGGTAGCATGTGATTCCCCTGCACCCATCAAGCTAGCGTGAGTATAAATAGTGGCCTAGCCACAGTGACACAGGTAGTGGCAGCAGAAGGATGACTGAGCTATGCCAAGTATGTACCCACCAGGTTCAGGCGGGGTTGTACTTGTCCTGAGCTGTGCCTCTGCTGCTGCTACCTGTGCTGCCACAGTTCAAGTGCTATTTACACTCACACTAGCTCAATGAGAACTCAAAAGGTAATCCTAGCCTGAGTTAACCTGCCACCCGGCCTCCCAGAAAGCTGTCCAGGAGGAAATCCCAAAGCAACACTGCACCATGTGAAAAGCACCCACAGAATTCTGCCTCCAACTCCAGCAGCAGCGGCAGTATGGGATAGCTGCCCAGATGTCTCCAGAACTTCCCATAACTGGCTGTACAGCTTAGGTGGTGTGGACAAGGCAACACAATTGTGCCAGGAATATTGCTGCCAATCAGAGCATGAACACATGTTATCTCAGCTGTATCCATGTTCGTGAGCATGTTCAAGGCTGGTTACAGTTAACAGAGTTTTATTTGTAGAATGGATAGGGCTATAGAGTATTATGGTGATTTTAAGTGTGGAAAAGCAGCATGAGCAGACAAGCCCATAAACCACAAAGATCCTCTTTCATGCAAATGTCCTTAGTGTTGAGAAAGAAAAGGAGAAGAGAAGTACAAAAAAAATAGTATGAAATATGATCGAAACTTTATTGAGGTAGAATGTCTTTTAAAATTTCCCTAGGGGGACAGAGAACTGGGGCCAAACAGTAAAGGGAGAGCAGAAGCTGCTTGCACCACAGTGCAAAACCTTAAGTGCCAAAACAGCGTTCCCAGATTTTCTTTAAAGGGGGTGGTCCACAACTCAGTCCTCGTGCGTGGCAGTTCACTCTCAGCACCGTTCGAAATTCAAGGGCCTTGTGTCTATTAGCGAAGGACCCATTGTGATGGTTTGGATCACAGAAACCCCCTGAGGGCTGCCATCTGATGTGCCAAGACTACTTCTGTCCCTGCTTTCCTGCCCTGGCATCTTAGGACTTCAGTGCCCTGCCTGGTTTGAGCCAGACTCGCCTGCCTGCTGCAAACCCAGACCCAGGTCTGAACCATGCCCCCTAACAGCTTTAGGCTTAACTGAAAGCAGCTTACAGAAGTGTTCCTGTCTTTAACACCCAGTTGCCCAACTCCCAGTGGGTTCCAAACCCTAAATAAATACATTTTACCCTGTATAAAACTTATAAAGGGTAAACTCATAAATTGTTCGTCCTCTATAATACTGATAGAGAGATATGCACAGCTGTTCCCCCCCCAAGTATTAATACATACTCTGGGTTAATTAATAAGTAAAAAGTGATTTTATTAAATACAGAAAATAGGATTTAAGTGGTTCCAAGTAGTAACAGACAGAACAAAGTGAATTACCAAGTAAAATAAAATAAAACACGCAAGTCTATGTCTAATCAAACTGAATACAGATAAAAACCTCACCAGTTCCAGTATGCTTTCTTTTACAGACTTGTTTCCTTCTAGTCTGGGTCCAGCAAGCACTAACACCCACTGTAGTTACTGTCCTTTGTTCCAGTTTCTTTTGGGTATCCTTGGGGGTGGAGAGGCCATCTCTTTAGCCAGCTGAAGACAAAATGGAGGGGTCTCCCATGGGCTTAAATGGACTTTCTCTTGTGGGTGGAGACCCGACCTCGCTCCTATGCAAAGTCCAGCTCCAAGATGGAGTTCTGGAGTCACCTAAGCAAGTCACATGTCCATGCATGACTCACAGTTTTTACAGGCAGAAGCCATTGCCCACATGGTATCTTGAATGTCTCCAGGAAGACTTCTTATGTGGATTGGAGCATTCCAAGATGCATTGTTCCTTAAGTACTTCTTGATTGGGCACTTAACTTTGCGAATTCCTTTCTCCAGACCAAATGCTCTACTAAGGTTATTAAGAAATCAAGCCAGTACATGGCCAATATTCATAACTTCGAATAGAAAAATGATACATGCATACTAATAGGATTATTAGATTCAGTAGATCATAACCTTTACATAGATATGTTACATGGCATATGTATCATAGAACTTATTCCAGTTATGTCATATATATTCATAAGCATATTTCCACAAAGCATTATGGGGGGCACCATCACACCCACTATTGAGTTAATGGGTTTTGATCAGCATTGAAATGCTGACACAGACTACCTGTTTGATTATTCAGTTCTGGGCCATATGTTTGATAGTAAATGGAAGCAACAATAGCAGCAGCATCAATTATTAGGGGTTTTTTATTAGCGATAAAAAAAATAACTACATAATCCAGGCCAGGGAATGTAGGGAAGGGGGGAAGAAGCATGGGGGGGGGAGTTTATGTAGCTTGTGTCAGAAAAAATTAATGCACATGTGACATAAAGAGTGGAGAAAGAAAAAAACTGCCATGCAAGGGACAACAGAGGTAAAGAATTATGGTGCATGTATAATGCAGGGTTACAGACACACCAAAGAAAATATATTTACCCACCAGCTCACAAGCTTGACCTCTCCTTGCACCTACACCTCTGTTATTCCAGGCCAGGAATTAATTCATATAGAGTCATGTGATGTTTTTGTAATGCAGGTAAGAATAGTACTAAGGTGAGGTAATCACCATAATTATACTGTAAGCTTCTAATGCATCTTTCATCCAGGAATCTTAATGCATTTTATGAACACAGGTTCCCATAGGATCCAGAAAGGTATTATCTGCATTTTAGAGATGAACAGATTAAGGGTATATTTACACTGCATAACAGGGTATGATTGCAGCTCATGTAGACATACTCAAGTTAGCTTTAGTCTAGCTAACTTGGATACTGGAGCAGTGACGATGCAATTGGACAGGCATCAGTGCAGGCTAACTACCTGAGTAATTACCCACAGTCCCAGGAAGGCTTGTACAGCCTGCAGTAAAGTCCATGCTGCTCCTCTTCTTTGCTCTAGTATTTCAGCTAGTTAAATTAAAGCTACCTTGGGTATTTCTACACTCATGAACTGAAACTGTGACCCATCATTGCAATGCAGACATAGCTGTGACGTGTCTACATAAGAAAGTAGCACTGGTTTAACTGAAGTTGCAATGTTAAATCAGTTTAGTTAAACTGGTGCCACTGTGTGTGTTGACACGCATAAACTGATTGAAACCTGCCTTATGTTGATTTAGCTTGCCTCTGTAAATTTGCAAGGGTGGTTCTACATTAGTACAAGTATATCCACACAAAGATTAAAAGGATGCAAGCGTAAGGAGGGAAAAAGAAGAGAAATTGGGAAAACACAAAAATGCTCAAGTTTTCAGTTATTTTTTTGTCCAAATATCTGAAAACTTTGGATTTTTTTCTTGAAAATTTTCAAAATTATGAAAATGTGTTACTGATCTACTTCTGATTTTACAAAGGGCTGTCTTACCCACACCACCTGATACTAGCTCATGGAGTGAAGGTTAGTATGTAAATGACAGAGGAAAAGAACGACCGTAGCGTGGATTCGCTGCAGCAAACAGAATTAACGTAAAGGACAGATTCCTGGGGACATGCCATAGGGAAAGACAGATTATTGTGCAAGAAGGAAGATCGTTTTGTAAGCGACATAGAACACAAAGGGTTACTCTCTGTGTGACATTAGAAGTAATAGATTACTCTGCAAGTGACAGTGGCGGAAAGGGAGTTTTGTGCTTGTGTGACAGAAGAAAAAGGATTACAATGTAAATGATACTGGAAGGAAAGGATTAGGCTGCATGGGATCCAGGAGAAGAGAGGTCATTGTACATACGTCACGGGAAGAGCAGGGTAGTGTGACGTGGGGTGAAAAGGATTCTTTGAAAGTCAAAAAGAAAATGAAAAAGAGAAGAAGGATTATTATTGTGCTAGTGTCAGTAGAAGACGAGGTTCCTTGTGAGCAAAAATAAATTGCTGTTACCATGGGAAAGAGAACACTTTAGTTCAAAAAGAGGTGCCTGGATTTTCCTTCGATGAAGGCCTGTCTACACTGAATCTGGCACCACTCATTAGTTTAAAGGAATACACTGTTCCCACAGATAGAGCAGCGAGTGAATAATAGTAGACACTTGGCCACCTTGATCTCAACTTCTCTGCAGTCAAAGAGTTGGCTTCTGTGGTGATTTTCCCTGCCCTATCCCCTCATAACAAAAAGAAGGAACTGCCCTGTCCTTCCTGAGGAATGAGAATTTTGTTTTCAAAGGTAGAAAAAGAAAACCACAGACAAGGCAGATTGTGATGTGCAAGCACTGTAGCTCTGACGAGCTTCCAGGGCTTTACTTCTCGATTAGCTTTCCAAACTCTAAGAAGGAGGCAATATAAGTCTTGGCAGCTGAGGTTTTTCTTTCCTCTAGCAATCACTTCCTTCTTTTAAAAAAAAACAACAAACTAACCAAGGAATTAATAGTTCACACTCTTCCTACATGTGGAGATGAGTTTAGAACTCTCAGTATCCCTGCCAATGGACATTTGTGTTTCCACATCACCAAAATCACCGCCGCACACACACACACACTTTGGCAATCTGTTATCAGAAAGAATGGAACAAGTTATTGGTGAAGGCTGTGATGCAATGTGTTGTGTTTATGTGGAGTAAGGAGGGGGAAGGAAAATGGGGATGCTTCTACTCCTATTTTGCCTGGTTCTAGGTCAGGGCTTCTCAAGCTCTTTCACGCCTGGATCTTCCACGTTTGGCTACTCGCAACTTATCTTTGGATGCAGCTCAAAATTCTTTGCACCAGTTCCTGTTGCTCTTCAGAGCAGGTGACACTGGAATTGGAGTAATGGTTTATGGGTCAAAAGCACCTCTGCTAATTTCTTGGATCTCAGGAGAAAGTTTCCTGAACTTTCTCAAGCATGGGCTGAAATTCATGCATCTAGAGAACTATAAGCCCAAAACTCAGTCTGAGATGGATTTGATGTGAATATTTTGCACAGCTCCCAGTGGCAACCACCTACCACAGTGGCAAATGCTGGTTTGGATGTTATTCTACCCCTGCAGAAGAAACAGAGAGCAGAAATAAGGTCTTAGCTGACAAAAGTTTTGGATTGAGTTTTCTTTTAAGAATATGACACAAATTTAAGGCTGATGTTCTGCATTTAACTCAAGTTGGCTGTTGTTTTTTCTCATAGGCACCTGAAGGCCAGAGTCTGCTTTAAGAAAAGGAGTACTTGTGGCACCTTAGAGACTAACAAATTTATTTGAGCATAAGCTTTCGTGAGCTACAGCTCACTTCATTGGATGCATTATGGAGTGAGCTGTAGCTCACGAAAGGTTATGCTCAAATAAATTTGTTAGTCTCTAAGGTGCACAAGTACTCCTTTTCTTTTTGCGAATACAGACTAACACGGCTGCTACTCTGAAAAGAGTCTGCTTTGAAGCTTGTGGGTTTTGACAGTTTGTATCTCTCAATCTTCAGTGATGCTGCTTAAGTGCAGCACTTCCAATGTATCGTTATGGGCTAGGACAACAGAGGGGGAGAAAAAACATCTTATGCCTTTCAGGTCTGAGTCAAAGCCCAGTGAAGTCAATTGGAGTATTTCATGGACTTCAGTAGGCTTTGGGTCCGGATCTAAGGACCAATGTAAATCAGGGTAGGTCCACTGCCTGCAAGAGAGAGAGAGCTGATTTACCCCAGCTGAGAATTTGGTTCTAAATTGCATGTTAAATTTGAAATATGCTTGTGCAAGTTAAAGGGAACTGAAATGACTTAACAACTGGACTGATTTTTAAAACCATCTCTAATACAAGCTGTGCCAAATGTTCATTGTTAAATTAGCCATCATGCAAAATTCAAGAGGTGGGGGGGACTCAGAACACATTTCCCATGAAAGCTTTTGAATGAGTCTAGGACCATCCTGCATTTTTGCACTGGAATTATGTGAAATTCAGATTTGATAGGAAGCTCATTAGTTTTGATTGAGTCCTATGAACCTGAATCTGAGAGGGAAATTTGGGGCAAACCCTATCTAAGACTGGAAATGTGCTCATCAATTGCAGGTAAAGGAAATTTCACATAACTGTTAAAAATCACAAATGATAACATGGGGTGGGCAAACTTTTTGGCCCAAGGACCACATCTGAGTATGGAAATTGTACAGCGGGCCATGAATGTTCATGAAATTGGGGGGTTTGGGTGCAGGAGGGGGTGAGGGCTCTGACTCGAGGTGCGGGCACTGGGGTGGGGCTAGAAATGGGGAGTTCAGGGTGCGGGAAGGAGCTCTGAGCTGGGACAGAGGGTTAGGGTGCGGGGGGTGGGGGAAGGTTCAGGCTGGGGGTGTGAGCTCTGGTGTGGGGCTGAGGATAAGGGGTTGGGGATGCAGGAGGGTGCTACGGGCTGGGAGGAGAGGTTTGGAAGGCAGGAGAGGGATGAGGGCTTGGGAAGAGGGTTGGGGTGTGGGAGGGGGTCAGGGGTGCAGGCTCCGGGTGGCGCTTACCTCAAGCAGCTCCCGGAAGCAGCGGCATGGCCTGCCTCTGGCTCCTACGTGGAGGCATGGCCAAGCAGCTCTGTGCGCTGACCAGTCCACAGATGCCACCTCTGTAGCTCCCATTGGCCATGTTTCCTGGCCAATGGGAGCTATAGGGGCGGTACTTGGGGTGGGGGCAGCGTGCGGAATCCCCTGGCTGCCCCTACACATAGAAGCCAGAGAGGGGACATGCCCCTGCTTCTGGGAGCCATGTGGAGCCATGGCACGCATGGAGAGGGGCAAATCCCTGACCCTACGCCCCGTCTGGAGCGCCGAAGTGGGGCAAGTCCCAGATCCTGCTCCCCAACAGGAGCTCAAGGGCCAGATTAAAACATCTGAAGGGCCGGATGTGGCCCCTTTGCCGCAGTTTGCCCACCCCTGTGATAACAGAATAGCATCCCTGGGCACAGAGCCCCAGTGGTATAGATTCCCCATTGTGACGTTCCCCTCTGGTGTTATTGGGGCCTGTGATCTGCTAGATCACTCCAGTCCTTGACTCTGGGAGCCAGCCTTACCCTGCTCTGCTGGGAGAACCCCCATTCCTGGGCTGTTCACGCATAGCCTCTGGCATGTAAGCTGCTCCCAGCTACTGGCAACTGAACTAACCTAGCCAATATCTCTGGTCCCAGTACCACAAACCTAGGAACCTCTGTCTTGCAGTGTCCAGTTATGCCCGCTGGACATTGCAAGCTTATATAAGTTCATCAATTTAACAAATATGTACCAGGCTTGTTGTTCCAAGGGGAGCCTCTGACACGCTTCAAACCAAACACACTGCTTCAGGTAGCAAAAACAAACAGATTTGTAAACCATAAAGATAGATTTTAAGTGATTATAAGTCAAAGCATAACAAGTCAGATTTGGTCAAATGAAATAAAAGCAAAATGCATTCTAAGCTGATCTCAACACTTTCAATGTTCTTACAAACTTAGATGCTTCTCACCACAGGCTGTATGGTTGCTCTTCAGCCAGGCTCTCCCATTTAATCAACGCTTCAGTCGCTTGGTGGTGTCTGTAGATGTAGGTGGAAGAGAGAGCGAGAGCATGGCAAATGTCTCTCCCTTTTATCATGTCCTTTCTTCCCTCTTGGCTTTGCCCCCCCCTTCAGAGTCAGGTGAGCATTATCTCATCACAGTTCCAAACTGACCAAAGGAAGTGGGGTGACTCCGTGAGAGTCTAACAGATTCTTTTGTTACTGCCTTGGCCAGCACCCTTTGTTCCTGTGAGGCTGGGCTAAGTTTGTCCCATCCACGCTCTGATGAGGTGTGAATTGCCCCTCTGCTTCTGGAGAGTTTTTTGTCTGGGCTTGCTTTAAGCCATGAGGATACATTTTCAGCTTTATAACTATCTACATGAAATTATAACCTATAACATCACTGTAACAATTACTATAACATCACTACAACAACCATGTTCAGTGCATCATGAGCCTTCCGAAGACACCCCAACATGACAAACTTTGCATTGGATACCACACAATCATTTTATAAAGATGAACATAGGGGTGCTGGATGTTCCCCTGAGATACAGAGCATCACACCCAGGGAGCGGTTTATTGTAGTGGTTGGGCAAAACTGGATGGCAGGGTTCAAGGAGAAGCTGAGAAATGTGCTGATTTGGCCCATCTCTGTAGCTGGGACTCCATCCCTTTGTAGTCATCTTCCTGCATAATTTTCTCAGAGATTGCATTTTCCCTGTTACAGATGATGACATCATTATCACTTAAAGCTGGTTGCCTTTCATTGCGGGATTAGTGACTTCATCAACACAGGCAGAACAAACACAGCTCCCTGAGCTTAGATCTTGGCAGGTAAAACACTTTCCAAGCCAAAATGAGAAAATAAGGAAACATTCATGGTAACTGAAGGCACCTACAAACTGATGGTAAAGGACATGAAACCAACAGGCCAAGTTAATCCCTGGTGTAACTCCAGTATGTTTCCAATTCAAACAATGGAAAGTGGGTGGGGCACGAAGAAGAGAAATTCTTGGTAGTAAATATGATTAGATGAAGCAAACAGTAAAGGCACCACTCTAACTGCAGTTCATCATACAATTAGTTTCTTAGCAGCTTGGCCATTCAGAGGGCCTGTACTTTGGCTCTGAGCCATGCCAACAAAATAAATCAACTTTACATATACAACTGTCAATCAAAACGGAATCTATAAACCTTGAAAGCTGAACCAGGAGAATAAATTAAAGGGTAGAAGGAAAACGAGGCATGAGTAGATTGATGGGAACAGGACAATGAAGAAAAGAAGGAAGGAAGTATTGCTGAACTAATACACAATGTAGCTGGGGTCTTGAATGGAATCGACAAAAGCATTTCTGTAAGCAAGGCTCCTAATGCTGTCACATCCCTCTGGTTCTAATGAGACTAATGGGATCCACTGGAACTAAAGGGTGAACTGGAATACTTATTTAATTAATTAAATATATGTCCCTTCCCCTCACCCCCAAGTTATTATATACAGATATATGTACAAATCACTATGATCCAAATTCTACTGTTTTATTCAACTATATTCAATTTGCACTGGGATCAACAGTTTTGACTGGTTGCAGGCTGTTGCATCTGGTTCTACCAAGTTCTACGCATTAAGGGCCATCTCTGAAATAAACTTTACATTTGTGATTGCAGTTTTGTGCACACAGGTGAGGGGGAGATCAGAAAAAGTGGTGAGTGGAATGATGAACAGACCTCCTCCCTCACGCTGACATGAAGGCTGACAGACTCTGAAAAGAGGCCTGTATGTCAAGAGACCTTTAGAATGGCAATGTTTGGACTGTAGAAGTCCAGTGCTAGTTACAAAATGGACCGAGCTGTTCCTTGAGTATGCTCACAATGGCATGACTGCAGCAATGCCAGCCTGTAAATCAACAGTAGGCATAGAGCTAACTTGGAAATAATATTCTGTTGTCTTCCCTTCATATACTTACACCACATACATCATCATGGTATCAAGGCACCTAATACTTGTATCCTAGCAGCTAAAAATTTGTCTGATATTTAGGTTAACAGTTATTTGACAAAGTCTTCTTAAGAGGAATGAAGGAGCAACAGCCCAAAACCAGGCTGTATCTATTTGCAATTCTGTGTTAGACTTTCAGGAATGAAGTAGTGTTTTCCAGTGTTGCCAACTCTCACAATTTTATCATTAGTATTATGGTATTTGGCATTTTTCTTTAAGTCCCAGTTCCTTGGAGTCATGTGAATATGTGAGAATCTCACTTGTATCAAATGGAAATTACGTTTCTGGTCCTCATGTTTGTGGAGGAAAGTGTGAGAACATGATCTCAATGCACCCCCCCCCCGAAAAGATTCAGAAACCAGATGGCAACTTAAAAGAACCTAATATATATATATATATTTAAATCTCATCATTTAGAAGCCAATCTCTCTGTGTTGAGACCTGACTCGTGAAAGTTTAGAGCTGGCAATATTAGATGTATTGCTAAACTAATCTCAGCAAACATGATCATATGAGCTGGTTAAAAAAAAAGGGGGCGGTATGGTTGGGATCATGAAAAATAGTGCCAACCAGAATTAATTTTTCCCCTTAAATCAGAAATTTTAAAATTGAAAAAAAATCCACTAGCTCAGTAATTGGTTAAAAATGGAGGGAACATTTTGTGAAAAAGTCAAAAATGCCCTGATCTTTTTGTGAAATTTTATCAAACATTTCATAATTTCAAAACTTTTGACCAGTTCTAATGCACACATTTGAAATTATTACTCCAAAACATCTGTAACAGGGTCGAGACAGATGGCTACAGGAGAGTAATAGAAGGCAGATATATTAGCCCCAGGTTAAGTAGATCCCTTTTCCCTGGGTAAGGTAACAGGGAAGGTTCCAGAACAATCAGGAACCTTCTGGAAGCAATTAAGACAGACAGGCTGATTAGAACACCTGCAGCCAATCAAAAAGCTGCTGGAATAAATTAAGGCAGGCTAATCAGGGCACCTGGGTTTAAAAAGGAGCTCACTTCAGTTTGTGATGCGCATGTGAGGAGCTGGGAGCTAGAGGTACTAGGAACTGAGAGTGAGAACGCGGACTGTTGGAGGACTAAGGAGTACAAGCATTATCAGACACCAGGAGGAAGGTCCTATGGTGAGAATAAAGATGGGGTTGGGAGAAGGCCATGGGGAAGTAGCCCAGGGAGTTGTAGCTGTCACACAGCTGTTCCAGGAGGCACTCTAGACAGCTGCATTTCACAGGGCTCTGGGTTGGAACCCGGAGTAGAGGGTGGGCCCGGGTTCCCCCCAAATCCTCCCAACTATTGGTCAGACACAGGAGGAGTCGACCTGGACTGTGGATTCACAAAAATGGCCAAGCTGAGGGCTGCCATGAAGCTCCAAGGCGAGCAAATCCGTCAATAAGCGCAAGACCCCCAAGGTAGAGGAGGAACTTTGTCACACACGTTACTTGTTTAAAAATGTGCAATGAAGAGGTGATTGATTTATGTCACAAATTGCTTAGAGACTGTTTAAAAACTTCTATTTTTATCTTTTGTTGATAGCCATCAGTGTACTTTGTGTTGTATAAAACAGGGACAGACACAGGCCTTGCCCACAGAGCTTACAGGCGTATTGGCTTCAATGGAATTACTCACGTGGATAAAGTGTGCGTGCATGTATGCAGGATTGAAGCTTAATGCTCCAATACTGCCAAAACCCAGTGTATTACCCAGTGTAGTAAGAATAGTCACATTGACATCGGAGGCAGGGGACAGAGGTTACTAAGGGCTAGTCTACACTGGCAGCGCTCCACAAGGGGCATAGCTACCAGTGCTGGGAGTGCGGCTCGAAGAGCTGATGCACTGTCTACACTGGCACTTTACAGCGCTGAAACTTGCTGCACTCAGGGGAGGTGTTTTTTCACACCCCTGAGCAAGAAAGTTGCAGCGCTGTAAATTGTAGACAAGCCCTAAGAGTAATAAGCTTTGCTTCCAGGACAAATTCAGGATTGGGCCTGTAATTATAAAATTGGTGTCCATGTTGTAAAACAAATGCATGGCATTCCATCCCATTATTTGGAAATACTTGATATAACCCATCTGTATTTATTTGTTAATATGTAACTGCACTTTTACTTTTCTTAGCTACATGTATCATAAATATTGTATGGCAGACACAGATTGCGAAACCCTAAGTAACACCATATTCCAAAAATATCTGTGTTGATTTCAGTGGAAATGCTCATGCTGTAAAGTACTATCAGTGTGAGGATGGAAATCACAACCTGGCTCTTCATGAAAATTTGTGAATGAAAAACCTCGATTGTCATATCAATCTTAATAAGCAGAGCTGGTCAAATGTTCTGAATTGGAACAAAAGCAAATTTCAAAATTGCAGAATTTCCCACACAATGGAAATTCCAGTTCCTGCTCAGCTTTATGAATTAGGATTTACATAATGGATTTAATCCTGTTTTATTGTAGTGTGGGGGAAAGCCCCCACTGACTTCAATGGAAGCAAAATCAGGGTCAATTTGTGTTAAATTAAGGGCCAAATTCTGCCTCAGATGGGAATCATGTTTGTATGCATGGAGGCAAAATGTTCCTATAGCTAAGGGTTCAGGATTCAAAGAAACCCAGCATGGAGTTTTGCACTACATGACCCCAAAATCCCATGAGCATGTATTTTATGAAAATTTATTGTAATAAAAAGCTTCACAAGAAAATCTGAGTTTTGATCTAATGGGGAGAATTTATTTAAACTCTTTGAAAAAATGTAAATAAACCGCTTGCTAGGTTCTCTGGAACACTGGGGAAGAAAGAGGGAATTTTCTCACAACAAACACTTGGGATGGTTTAACTAAACTACTGTGCCTGTGGCATGATTTAAGTTACTTTTTCATTTAATACAATTTGTGTTATTTTCTGTGTAATAGATCTTACTCCTAAACCATCTCCAGTTTGACTTCACTGACTCTAGTGGAATTACATCACGGATGAATTTGGCCTCATGGTGTTTTTCATAAATTGTTTATTTGCCTTGGAAACCAGAATTGTCTACAATTAGCTCTCGATCAATTCTAAAAATACTGGCATCCAACATGAAAAAAACCAACTAAAAGCTAAGCTGAAGAATTCCGGCTCGTGTTTGTACCTGTCAGCCAAAAGTGGTGCAACTCTGATAGTGGTTTCAACTGATATTTCCAGCACAAATGAGCTGGCCTCTGAACTGAATGAATTAAAATTAAGAAGCAGCACATGCACACTAACAACCTAAATTCTCCACTCAGAGATGTGTGGGAGCCCCCATGCATTTCCATGTCAGACAGTGAAGTGGTATTTTTAATATACAGACTTGGCTTAGAGCTAGTCTGTCCTCCTGTACACGTGCATACATTTTGTTTGACTTCACTGCGAGTTGCTCGTGGCTGTCTGAAGGTGGGGAATTTATCCCTACACTGTGAGAGTTCTCATTTCAATATCTGAAATATAAGAGTTTTTTAAAAAAAATCACAAGAAAGGGATAAGAGACTGAAAGAGAGATGGTGTTGGCCCATGAATGAACTAAAGATCTATGGAGGTCCGTTTTAATGTTGGTCTGTAGGATACACATTGTGACACATGATCTTGTAAGGCAAACACTACAATCCATCATCAGCCCAAAAGATATTTCAGTATGCTTTCATAGAATACCAGGGTTGGAAGGGACCTCAGGAGGTCATCTAGTCCAACCCCCTGCTCAAAGCAGAACCAAACCCCAATTTTTGCCCCCGATCCCAAATGGCCCCCTCAAGGATTTCAGTGTTCTCCAGGATGACACGGACCACCAGCCTTATGAAAACTAGAATAGTAGTATCCAGGTCACAGGTTGTTCAAATTAGAGTTGGTCCAAAAAAAAAGAAAAAAGTGGGGGAGTGGATTTCCACAAAAACATTCAGACTATTTTTTTCATTTTCATCAAAAATTCACATTTCAAAGCTTCCGGACCAGCTGTAGATAAAATAAACCACCTCATGATGGCCTTGACCCTGAAACATCTAGTCTAGTGATTCTCTGAGATGTATCGAGAAGGGAAAGATACATGTCACAAGATCCAAGCATGTGGTGCCAGATGCTAATCTCATTTACATCAGTATAAATCCAGAGTAACATCACTGAGGCCAATGGAGTTACTCTGGATTTACACCTCCCAGGGTAACCAAGGGGTGATTCTGATTAGTGTTGGTTGGAAATCTTTTTTTGTTTTTTTTTCTATAAAAAGAAAATAATGGAAACTTTTTTTTCACTTTCTTCTAATTTTGGGGGGCGGAGAGGGGACTTTTCATCAAAAACCTAAAAACCTGGGTGGGGAGGGAAATCTTTTGGGTTTTTCAACAAAAACCTGAAAAAAAAATTGATGAAAATGGAAGCTTTTTTCACATATTTTTCATTTAATTGAAAGGCCATTTTCTGTAGAAAAACAGGTGTGGTGGCAAATTTTTGACCAGCTCTAAATCTGACTCATAATTCACACAAATAAAACAGTGCTAAAATGAAATTCAGGAATGAGGGCGCTAGTGAGAATCCCAGTTCACACATGCATTCCCTTTCCCATGAGATTACATTCAAGGACAGCTGTAATTTGAAGAGGAAGGATGGTCTAGTGGTTAGAATGCTAGCCTGGGACATGGGAGAGCTGAATTCAGTTCTCTGATGTACCACAGCCACATCTTGGACAAGTCATTTAGTTTCTCTGTGTCTCAGTTCCCCCTCTGTGAAATGGGGATAATAGCACTGCCCAACCTCACAGCGGGTTGTGAGGACAAATATATTAAAGATTAGGAGGTTTTCAGACACATAAATGTAATGATACCAAGGCCCCAGATCAGCCAAGTTTTAAAGGGATTCAGTGACTTGTGTGTGCTAGCTCAGATGCTTAAAGTTGTGTGTTTGCTTACGTGCTTTGCTGGACTGGGCCCCAGTTGATGCAGTGAAGAAAGAGTCTGCTTTCATCCCCATGTATGCAAATGCTACTTTTCGTCATCAAAATAAATATTTGTTAAAAATACATGCTGAAAATAAACAATATGGAGCTAATTTGACACTCAGCTACACCAGCATAAATCTGGCGTGACAGCAGTGTAGCTGAAAGCAGAACGTGCTCCAATGTGTTCAACTAATTAATATTTCTGCCTGGGCCTCTACTTGGATGCAAGAATTAAACAGTAATTTAGGATTTAGGAACCCTCCTTCGTAGCCTGCCATCTGTACCGCTGATGAAATGAAGCTTTGAGAATGTTTCTCATTAGAAGACATCTTTGAGCAAAAGATTTGAATCTGATGTGTACCTTTTTTCTATGACCCAGCGCTGAATGCTCTGCAGCTTACTACGACAGCAGCTAACGGAAATCACCAGAGCTGCTTTTGAGACATTGATTACCTTCTCTCCCCTTCTCTTGCTCTCTTTACCTGTCTTTCTTTCCTCTGTTGCCTCAGGGCACAGTTGGCTTTCTGAATGTACTTCCTTTTTCTGGGGATGCTTTGATTGCATCTCCTATTACTAAGGGATGGGGGGAAACACAGCAAGGGGTGTGAGCGGATTTGTTTTTACATTGTGGTCTTTCAGTGAAATGAAAGTCATTAAAAAAAGAAAACATCAAGAGGCTGTAGCTCCTGTAAAAGCCATTCCATGGCAGCTGAGTGCATCTGCTTTTTCTCACCTCTAAAGCAAATCAATATGGCTTTAACTGATTTCCCTGCTGTCTAGTTTTCTTATGTTGCACGGCTGCCATTCCAGTCATTCTATTAGCTGGTCATTCCTATCTCTTCTTTTCACCCGTGTGCTCTCTCTCGCTCTCTCTTTCTCTTTTGCTCCTCCTCTTGCCTTCTCTTACTTAGACACACCATACAAAAATATTGTAGTTCACTTTTGCTTTCAAATGTGATTCTCTTTCTCTCACATACCCTTTTTCTCCGCACGCACACACACACACACGCATGCTCATCATATTGCCCAGCTGAGCTGCTTGCAAAACATCTGCTTATCAGGAGTTTTTCTTCCAGTGTTGCAGTTAATGATGAAGTGCTAATGCTTCCTGGTGCTTCTGTACAGCAAATGTTTTCTAGCTTTAAAAAAAATAATCCATGACCTATCTGAGTGTGCTCTGCTCTTTTTATCTTTTTCCCACCCCATAGGAGCAGGAATTGTTGAGAGCAAACATGTCACTATTACTATAAAGGAAAGGCCACCCAAAATTCTGATGGGTGGAATGTAGGTAAAATACATGGACTGAAACGTAGGTGAACTCAGTTCAGAACAGCATTGGTACTGTCCCATTGTTCTAAACACTGAATAATTTTGGATTTGGTTTGCTCTGATCACTGACTGTATAAGACATCCTTGGAAGTGCTTCTTTATCATCTAAGGGCAGTGACTTGCAAGTGATATGTCCCAGGGAAACAGAAGCTCCAGGAGTGCAGTCTGTTCAGCACAACTGTCCCCTGAATCCCCTTATCACCTCAGTGCTGCACATAAACACATTAGCTGTTTATTCCATCCAGAATGCTTTAGTTTACCATTTCAAACCTCTTTAGGTAGTATAATCCTAGCCCTTTTTAAAGTTTTATATATTTCTCTCTCACTTTTTTGTTTCATTAATTGATGCTTTTATCTGACCATTCATGCTCTTAAAGTAGTTAGGAGATAATTACATGGTTCTGATTAATTTATACTGTCTTCTGCATTTGTGTGGCTTGCTGGCGGTAAGAGTTCAGACTATACCAAGGTGCACATATGGGAGGGGGGAAATGTCTGGTGTTACAATGTATTGTCAAAGGAAGCAGGTGTCACTTTTGTGACAGGGACAAGAAGATTTTGCAAAGCTTTGGGAAATAAATAGAGGTTCCAAGTTCAAAAGTTCATAATTTGGTGAAGAAAGCTATTTTTCTGCCAAGGGAAAGTGGAGGGGTCAGCTTAGGATACCTGCCTACACACACTGTCTAGCAGTTTACTCCACCGACAGCACCACCAAAGTGAACGGGACTGCCTTTGTTAGCGTACATCTCAACCTGCCAGGGCCCAAATGGGTCTGCTAATATATATGGCAAAGGCCCAAAACAAAGGATGCAAAAATAATTCATGCAGAGCCCTTCTTTTAGTGTCAGTGTCTCTAACCTCAGTTTCATGACTTTACATTTCACATATAAATGGTTTTCCCTGGGAGGAGTGAGGGAATGGCAAATATGTGGGGAATGAAGGTAATTTTGGGATTAACATGGGTGACTTCCCTCAAGTGTGGTACACTTGAGAAGTACGTTGTGTAATAAGATGCTACTCCATGTCAGTAAAGGGAGCAGAATCTAGACCTCAGTTAGCTGCTCTTTTAAAATGGCAAGCATTAGCCAACATACTCTTTCACTAGAGAAGTCACTGAAAGACTGCAATTAGTATTTGGTTACTTTAGAAAAACACCAACACCTCAACCAAAAAAAAAAAATGCAAACTTCTGACTTGGCTTTAGTCCCTCAGTATTTTCCTGCAAAGATTTGTTTGCCTGTCGGCAAGACTTTTTTCTCTAATCTTCTGACATTGTTCCAGAAATGGTGTTGCCCTCTCAAAGCATGTCAAAACACCTTAAAGTAGTTTTTCCTCAGCCAAGCAAAGTTTGCTTACCTTGTGCATGTGTGTTATTTTTAGATCAGTGTTTAAGTTAACAGAGCTGCCATTAATGCATCCTCTGGTTACCCAACTCCATTATGCACTGTTGATGTTCAGCCTTTGTTGACAGAATTAATATTACACAGCAGATCATTACTGTTTCTGGCTATCTGAGGTAGCATGTATTTTTATTTTGGGGGCCATGTGAGTATTTGATGGGGTGAACATGATACCTCAGGAAAAGGAAGGGAAACATGAGATAAGGAAATAATAGGTAGTAAGCCAAGAGGATTGATAACATATAGAACATGGGAAAATATAGGTATATTACATCCCCAGTGCCATAATGGTTGTTGTGTCATTGCTGTCACTAGTGTGTCTATGTGTGGTTATTGGTTTGTTGCCCTTGGGTCATAAATGAAAGCCATCTAATGCTAATGACCATGGTGCCCACCCTAATCATGTATTTGAAATATGAATAAAAATAATTCATGTCATGTGACTGCTTTTTAACTAGCTGCTTTCAAGACTTTAGATCAGGATTATAAAAGACATGCATTTATAAATTATTAGCCTTGAGCACATAAGCACCATATACTATGGGGAGCACTTTCGTAGCACTTTAAATTAATTTATTGTTATTCATTCCAGCTGTCTGTGATGTAAACCTTTGGCTATAAATTTGTACCATCATCCAACACATCATTAAACTAAAGTGGTGCCTGTGCTAGAGCATATAATAAAACATATGAATAAGATTTCTGTGGGGACACTTTTTTAGCTCTCCTCTCAGTTAATGACACCAGAAAAGTGAGCTAGCCTAGTCACCCTATAACTATGCATTCATTAAAAAACCGGTGGGGAGGAGGGAGCGTTCTGATTGGTACTTTTATTGAATTCTGACTTGATGTTTTTCCTTTGCTGGATTGTTTCAATTCAAACCTATCTGAAGTGAAGGACTTTAGCAGAATCCGTCATGAAGTCACGAGCTAATACTGCCAGAGACTTTTGTCTGACCTGAACCTTTCAGTGGTGGAAATAGCTCCTGACCATTGAATCACAGAACAATAAGAGCAGAACAGCTTTATTGCTCTTATCTCCTCCCTAGGAGAACATTCCTCCTGCTCCAGACCCCCACCCGGATGACAACCCTCTGTCTGCATGACTGATATCCAGCATGTCTTAATCTACCAAACCACATAGCTGTATCCAGCTCTGGCCCATTGGGATATGGTTCCTTAAACCCCAAAGCAAATTGCAGTTGCACAATAGCATGTCAGGTATATTTAGAAGCTGCTGATGCCCTCTCCCTTTATCCACCATCCCCCTCTCTCTCACACACACACACACACGTGTTACATTATGCTGTGGTTTAGTAATCCAGGAATCCCGCAAACGAGTGAATCAGTGACATTTTTTGTCAGAGTTTGTGAACTGTAACTTTCACAGACTTGTGCTGAACTCTCACAGCTTTCATTGACTACAAACACAAGGTGCAGTTGCTCAGAACTTCTTGGACTCAAACCTTTAATCCTGATCTAAATATATAAACATAGAGACAAATATATTTACACCCATCAGGTAAGGACTGTAAACAAATTTATGCTCGTAGTACCAGATTCGCAGCCGGTGGAAAGTGGCACAGCCCTTTGATTTATACCAGTGGATGATCTGTTCCATACGTCTGAAATCTAGATCTCACTAGCCTATTCGCAGGGCATTTTTAAAAGGGTGGTTGGGGGTCCCAGCATTGACCAATATTTTGATTATAACTCATCTTGTGAATCTAAAGATGGGTTTGAGACACAAAGTTCAGCTCCATTTCTGACACTGACCTTGCCTCAAAGTTCAAGGGTCTTTGAATCTGGGAATTTAGTTTGGGATCATCTCTAAATAAATCCAAACAAAGAATATCTGAACTACTTGTCAAATTGTGGTTGTCCTGAGTTAGACCAATAGCTGGAATTCACATGCCAATTAGCACTTTGGGTATTGGGCAAAGGAAAAATACTGTAGATCCCAGAAGGTTTAGCATTTGATTTTGCTTTCAGCATCCAGAAGCTGGGCTGGTTATCTGAACTATGCAAAATTTTGAATCATATTCAGCCATGACTCCAAGAAGTAACCTGCTGAATTTGGCTCTCCAGAATTGGTTCAGAAATCTGAAGCTAATGGGAGCTCTTGCAAGATTCCCGGTACTTTGTGAATGCACTCAACCCATAAATAACCTTTTTTACATTCTGTTTTGGCATGTCCACTGCAAGATCCTGCAAGTCAAGAGCTGCACAGGATTGAAAGATAACGGGGGCCAGAGAGAGAAATCAGGACTGGGACATGGCTACATCTAGGTTATGAGCTAGGGGTATGATGGCCCTGCTCATGTACACAGATGCTAGCTGTCACTGAGCTAGCATGAATATAAATTGCAGGGTAGCCATGGTAGCATGGATCACAGCAGTGGAGGCACAACTTAGCTGAGCCAAGTATGTACCCACGGGGTTCAGGTGTATTTGTATTTGTCAGGGCTAAGCATTGTTACCTGTGCTACCGCAGCAACACTACTATTTATGCTTGTGATAGCTCTCATCAAGCTAGCACAAATATGTGTGCACAAGCAGGGGAATCACACCCCTTGCTCATAGCATAGATTTTTGCCTAGGTTGTGTGACCATGTTATACCCATCTCTGCAGAAAACATAAACAGATATTGTCTTGCATGCCTTTTATTAGTTGCGCTGAGAAGAAAGAGGAGTACAGTTCTGACAAAATCTGCTGCTCCGATTCATGTCTGTGTAACAGGATGCAGGGGCATTACCAGCAAACAAGGGGTTAATCTCAGTTCAGCTGCTCCCATACCTGCACAGGTGCTTAGGATAAGGACTATAAATTGGTTGCTTTAAAAGCACTGGGGTTGAGTGTATGTTGGGGGAAGATTGGTTAGTTTGTCTGCAGTTGTTAAGCTAGTTTCAGCCTCAAGGTAGGGAGTGTCTAGTCTGTTTATGATAACTTATTTTGCTTTTGCTGGTTGTAGCTGGGGGGTTCTTTCCTTGTCCTGAGTCATTCCATCCTCCTACAGTTTGCTTTGGATCCATGCACCCTCCACATTCAGGGTTTCAGTTTGTGTACAAAAAGCCATGGATAAGTCAGTTTGCAGCATAATCACCAATTTTTAGTGTACATGCTATCAAAGCCCAGCCCCACTCTTTCTGGTAAAGCGGTGGTGATGGTGGGGTGGGTTTTTTTTTTTGGTTCAACTTCCTGAATTTGGCACAAAGGAAGAAAACTCAGTAACTTACCAAAAAATAAATAAATGTATAAATACATTCAAAGCCACTCTCTTTTAATTCCCTGTTAAAAATGAACTGATCACCAGGGGTAGTGATGATGTCCTGAAACTTAAAATACTGAAGGATAAGCTTAAAAAAAAAGTATGTTGGACCCATTTCTTAGAGGAGGAGATGACTCTGAGACTGGAGATCTCTGGGTTCAATTCCTACCTTTACCACAGATTTTCTATATCCCCCTTGGCAAATTGCTTCAACTATCTCTGCCTTAGTCCTCCTTCTCTAAGATAGGGTGAATGCTTCCTCTATGTGTCTTTCTGTTTAGCCTGTAAGCTTTTAGGAGTAAGGACTCTCTTTACCATGTGTATGTACAGCTATTTTGGTTATAGCCTCCAGATGCTATTTGTGATACAAATAAAAAAAATGGTGATCCTCTTCAATTTCCAGACTTGGATAGAAATTGCAGTTATATGCCATAATTTGTCTTTCCCTCTCTCTCTGTGTTTCAAAGAGCCTTTCCTAAGCTGTTATAATAACCACCCCATACTGGCTAAGAGCCCCAGGGGTGGACCGGGACTCCATTGTGCTGGGTGCTGAACAAACACAGAACAAACAGTTGGTTCCTGACCCAAAGAGCTTTCAGTCTAAGTCTAGGACAACAGATAATAAGGAGGCAGACGGGGGAGTACAAAGAAACCATGAGACAATACTGGTTAGAGGAATAGATAGTGTTAACAGTGCATATGGCATGCACTGGAGAAGGATTACTATGGCAGTTATATGCTCGTGTTGGTGCTGCTGTCAAATGCATTTTAAGCCCTAATTTTGCAGCAAGTTCTCTTGGATTCTCCGCTAGGGAATGTTAATTATGGGAGTGCAGTTTCTTCTTTTCTGGGGTGCCATAACTATTAACTTGCAGCATATGGGAAACACTTGTATTATTTTTATTAAAGATTGATAAAGGCAAACTGATGCAGTGTAAAGTATGCAATACAAAAATGAAAAACTCTTTTTTTTTTTTACTGGGGTCTTTGGAATAGAAGTTGAATGATACATTCATCTTGCTAATCTAATGATAGGTCCTCGTGCTTCTGTTTGTCATTATGAAAACAATTAAAAATGGCTGCCCCCACACACAGTAGAAGAAAGCAATTAACAATTCAGTGTATTGTATGTCAAGAGGATGCTGCAAATATGGCTAGATTCATCATGAGATATGAACTGATCTGAGAAGTCTGATAGTATGTGGAATCCATTTTGAATCAGAGGGAGAGGGGTTAATCTGTTTTATTTAAATCTAGAAAATGTTTAGCTCTAAGAAAACAGTTCCATTCTTCAGCAAGAAGCTGAGTCTGCAATCAGGGAGTAATGCCACTGCCACTGTTGTCTTATAGGGTCAAAAAGAGGTCATGAATTACTTCCTACAGTCAGATTTACCCTTTGCTTACTAGCACATTTTTAGGTTTCCTCAGAGGTTTCATGCAGACAGGTCTAGGGATATTAGCAATATTGGTTTTAATCCTGCTGCAAAAAATGCTCAGATTAAGATTTTGAAAGGTATTTAGGTGCCTTTCAAAAGATGCAGACAGGACTTTTATCATTTTAAACAGCGCCTAGGTATCTAACGCCTTAAAAATCCCATTAGGAGCTATCTGCATATTTAGATGCCTATATCCTGTTGCCACTTTTCAACCTAAGCAGCTAGTCAAATGCTAGAGACCTGTGGCTCTCCCAGTTGGGAATGGAAATTGGGTATTTTGGGAATGGGAATAGGTATTTTGTTGATGTGGTTTTGTTCATTTTCAAAGCATGTACAAAGTCATAGAATATCAGGGTTGGAAGAGACCTCAAAGCAGGACCAACCCCAACTAAATCATTCCAAACAGGGCTTTTTCAAGCTGGGCCTTAAAAACCTCTACAGACAGAGATTCCACCACCTCCCTAGGTAACCCATTCCAGTGCTTCACCACCCTCCTAGTGAAAAAGTTTTTCCTAATATTCAACCTAAACCTCCCCCACTGCAACTTGAGACTATTACTCCTTGTTCTGTCATCTGCTACCACTAAGATTAGATAGATCCATCCTCTTTGGAACCCCCTTTCAGGTAGTTGAAAGCAGCTATCAAATCCCCCCTCATTCTTCTCTTCTGCAGACTAAATAATCCCAGTTCCCTCAGCCTCTCCTCATAAGTCACGTAAGTCATAAGTGCTCCAGCCCCCTAATCATTTTTGTGGCCCTCTGCTGAACTCTTGCCAATTTTTCCACATCCTTCTTGTAGTGTGGGGCCCAAAACTGGACACAGTATTCCAGATGAGGCCTCACCAATGCCGAATAGAGGGGAATGATCATGTCCCTCAATCTGCTGGCAATGCTCCTTCTTATATAGCCCAAAATGCCATTAGCCTTCATGGCAATAAGGGCACACTGTTTACTCATAACCAGCTTCGCATCCACTGTAACCCCTAGGTCCTTTTCTGCAGAACTGCTGTCCTTAACCAGTGCATGGGATTCTTCCATCCTAAGTGCAGGACTCTGCACTTGTCCTTGTTGAACCTCGTCAGATTTCTTTTGGACCAATCCTCTAATTTGTCTAGGTCCTTCTGTATCCTATCCCTACCCTCCAGCGTATCTACCACTCCTCCCAGTTTAGTGTCATCTGCAAACTTGCTGAGGGTGCAATCCACGCCATCCTCCAGATTATTAATGAAGATATTGAACAAAACTGGCCCCAGGACCGACCCTTGGGCAGTCCACTTGATACCAGCTGCCAACTAGACCATTGAGCCATTGATCACTACCCGTTGAGCCCGATGATATAGCTAGCTTTCTATCCACCTTATAGTCCAGGGGTCAGCAACCTTTCAGAAGTGGTGTGCCGAGTCTTCATTTATTCACTCTAATTTAAAGTTTTGCATGCCAGTAATACATTTTAATGTTTTTAGAAGGTCTCTGTCTATAAGTTTTTACATACAACAATAGTTGAGTTGTATATTAAAGTAAATAAGGTTTTTAAAATGTTTAAGAAGCTTCATTTAAAATTAAATTAAAATGCAGAGCCCCCCGGAGCAGTGGCCAGGACCCCAGGCAGTGAGAGTGCCACTGAAAATCAGCTCATGTGCTGCCTTTGGCACGCGTGTCATAGGTTGCCTACCCCTATTATAGTCCATTCATCTAGCCCATACTTTAACTTGCTAGCAAGAATACTGTGGGAGACAGTATCAAAAGCTTTGCTAAAGTCAAGGAATAACACATTCACTGCTTTCCCCTCTCCCACAGAGCCAGTTATCTCGTCGTAGAAGGCAAGTAGGTTAGTCAGGCATGACTTGCCCTTGGTGAATCCATGCTGACTGTTCCAGATCACTTTCTTCTCCTCTAAGTGTTTCAGAATTGATTCCTTGAGGACCTGCTCCATGATTTTTCCAGGGACTGAAGTGAGGCTGATCGGTGCCCCTCCATTCCCTAGTGTATCCCCTCTGCTGGAGCTTGTAAGCAGGACAGTGTACGGTCACCTATGATGACAGGGCCTGCATTAGGGAAATTCTCCCTGGGCTCATTGTAGGTGGTTCACAGCCAGCATAGTGAGGAGGGAAAATCTCACTAATACAGTACAAAGTGCGCTCATGGCCATCTTTCATTACCATATATTGTGCATTTCTCAGTTCATCTCTACAGTATCTTCGGCTTGATCTCTTCATTGTTAGTCAGAGGAAAAAGCAGCAGGACAACTGTAATGCTAAAGCAGGAAGATACAGGCACATAGGACAGGAATGTAGGAGACAGGGGCATGTAATAAAATGGAGAGATTGAACACTTATACCTTTATATGGATGCATTGCCACAGGTTCTAGGCTGGATTTGTTTTTTAAAATAAACTTCCCTCCAAATTTTAAATCGTAGGTTAATAAAAAGCCTTTTAAATGTGTCAAACTATCCAGACATCAAATTATAGCTCTTCAAAGCTCTTTGATAATTTTGTTAGTCCATGATGGTTGTCTGGGACAAGTGTTACTGAGATGAAAAAATGCATTAATTAAGACAAAATTGAAAAGGAGAGAGAGGACTCTTACTAAATTTGAAAGGACTAAAACTTTTACTCCCTTGCTGTATGAGACTAGCAAACTGAATGAAAGGCTGAGAACAGAGATGGGCCCAAGTTAGAGCCAAGCTTTTCCAGCAGTTGGGGTTGTTTGGATTGGAGGTTTTAGCTTGGGTGGTTATAGAAATAGGAGTCAGCAGCAAAGTTCAGATCCAAAGTTCAGCTGCGGTTTATGTAGACAGCAGTGGCAAAAGACATCATCTGTTTTCTTTAATTTTAAGTTTTCCTGCCTGATGCATAAGCAGCTGTGAGGCTGCCACCATTTTGTCATTCTGAATCACTGTGGCCTCTCTCCCATGGACAACTTATGCTAGTATTTCCTGGTTTCCCACCACCCCCTCATAAACTGAAATTCAGGCCATCAAGGTTGAATGTGTTACTCTTTGTGTAGTAGAACATAATGGTGCCTGACTCGAATTCAGGTGCCTAATTCAATTTGCTTCTGATAAGCGCTCAAAGGGTGGGAGATGCTTATTACAGTTATACGAACCTCTTGCACCAGAAATCTGATTATTCAAAAACACTACACGAATAGCCTCTATGTTGGCAATTGGAGCTTCTGTTGCTGGATGGAATCTAGAAATGTAAAGGCCATGAACACTGAGGAAAAGGTTAACCAAACTTTTTCAAATGTGGCAGTTTGGCTTGAATGTTGGATGCAGATACAGCTCTGCACAGGCAGGGGGAGAGGGCCTAATTTTGATCTGACTTTCCCCAGTGTCACTTGTTGACTTAGAATTCTATTATGCCTAATTTACACTGGTGTAAGTGAGGTCAGAATCAATCCCAGAGTTTTAGGCTTCCTTCTGAAGTACCAAAGGGAAATAAGGCCAGCTCACCAGAGCCATTTCAGAAACCAACTAAATCAACAAATTTCCACTAAAACAAAAGCCAACAGTTACTTAGTTACTTATTAGATATTTTTCAAAATACAACTAATCAACTAAACATCAAATCATTTCTTCTAACGCAAATACTCACACAATGTCCTACTAATATTTAAAAGAGGAATAGCAATATTTCATAACAAATCACCCTCATTCATTATATTTGCTCAGATTTCCCTACAGTCAGCCATTAAGAATGCCTATGCATTCTTCATTTTCTTCTTTTTCTCAATACTATTGTGGTATTCAAGATGAGGGTCAAATAAAATAAAAAAACCCAGTAAATCAAAGCATTTAGGCAAGACTATGAATAGGAGTCTAAAGTTAAATATGAACTCAGGAATCTGACCTTAGGTTCATGTTTTTTAAAATTTTGGCTTTATACTTTGCAAAATTATCTTATACATACATAGATTTCAGACACTCCCTCAGCACCAGATACTGTTTCACTATATGAACAATCACTTTGACAGATAATTGTTATTTTCTAAAGTCTGTTATTAGATTTGGGCCCTGATTTAGCAGGTTACTTACGCACATGTCTAAATTTTTAAGCATGTTAATAATCCAACTGAGGTTAATAGAATGGGTTTTGTCTACAACTGTCTACTATGGACAGGACTGAGAACTGAATGGGTTTGCTGACAAACAATAGGATAACACCTTTTAGACACTACTCCGTGGTTTGGACTTAAACTGGTAACCTAGGAGTGAGAGGTATTATGTTAGTAATTTCTTGAACCATCCAGTCACCCACTCAGGTGTTAATAAATGCTCCTTGTACCAGCACTCTGTACCTATATGGGGGAAATGTTGAAAGTCCCACAATAGGAAGTCAAGTAAGTAAACAGTTTGTCATCCTTTAGTAGCTTCTGAGAAACAGCTCAGAAAATAAACATGATGAACATGTTTATTTTTCAGTACCAGAGTGAGTTCCCTCCAGGAGGTTGAATAAGTGGCTGTGACACTGATCATGTGACAGTCTTTTTGAAGAAACTCAATTTGGCTTTCCCACAGGTAGCCCACTACTTTGAGAAAAGATGCTTTGAGAGTTGGTGTATGGAGAAAGCATTGACTCTGCAGTGTTTATTAGACTGAACGCCATCACCAACGGCACCAGTGTTATGTTAATCTTTTGGGTAGGCTTTACGGTACTGACGTGATGAATAACACCAGTTATGTGTTTAATTTGGCCCAGATCTTCAAAGGTATTTGAACACCAACTCCCAACAACTTCAATGAGACTGACACCTAAATACCTTTTGAAGAGCTGGGTGTTTCTCTTTTGTCATCATCAGTGCTGATTAAGCTGAGAAATCAAATTAGGGGCTATGGCTTTTTCCACAAGAGGTGGGATGTTAAATCCACTGTCCTGGCCAAATTTGTTTGGGCAATTGTGTTCTGCCTAAGTCCTCCCACCCCGCATCCATGTTGAATATATGCTATTGTATACTTCTATACAGTTGCCATGTTTCACCTCAAAGGAAGTTATATTTGAGTTTACTATTTATTTGTATTAACGCTGTGCCTAGAGAGGCTGCAACAACAACAGGGGACCCCTGTTGCTCGGCACTGTACAAGTAAATAGTAAGAGATAATCTTTGCCCTAAGCAGCTCACACTCTCTCTAGACAAGTGGTGGGAGGGAAAAGAGAGAGACACAAGATGCAACTCCAAGTTCACTCACCAAGTTAGTTTGTAGAGCCAGGAGTAGAACCTGTATTTGCTGTATCACAGTCCTGTACCCTAAGTACAGGCAATACTGCTTCCCCAGTACAATGGTTGCACTAACCCTCATCTATAATCGGCAGGTCATTTTCAGTAAGCACAGCAGTTTGAGGTTTTCTGGGGTACAAGACATTATGCTAGTGTAAAATGTTTTGCTGGGATTTCCACCTAAGCAGCACAATACAGCACCTTTTTACATGGGGAGGAAAGATTTTTCAGTAATGCTTTGTACTTTTTCTTAATGCATGTCAAATATGCAGAGAAATAATAGATGGAAGCAAACCCACTGGTTTTGATTGTGGTTAGCCTGACGGCTCTGGTTTGCTTTAAGTGGAAGCTGACAAACAATGGTTTAAGAGGAGAAAAGGAAAATGGCTAGTGCTGAGGTCAATCAACCACTTCCTAGATCCAGCTGTTTTGGTTTATTTTTTTAATTAAGTTTGGCTTAAATTAATGCTGACAGCTTAAAGAGAACCCTTTCACCTATGTAGTTTACTTTACATCTGAAACCAAGTCCTTTCTGTCTGATTGCATTTTGTCATAGGGCTCTCTGTTAAGATCCTAACAACCCACAGGTTCTCCCCATTTTATTTTGTCATCTTTGTGCTCTGCAGTTGCCCTCTGCTCTTTTGTGCCCATTCCAACAGAGCGCTGAAGCCATGGCAGTAAGAAACAAAGTGCCTACTAAATGATCATTCATGCTGCTGGAATGTGAGGTGGTGAGGAACTGCTAGACCAGGCGCATAGACTGTAGGTTCTGGGTCAGATCATGAGTTGGCGTAAATCAGCATCGCTCCATTGAAGTCAGGGGAACAGTGTTGTTTTAGGCCTGCTGAGGATCTGATCCACTGTCTTGGGCTCTGGCCAGTGGCTGACGCTTTGAATAAAGACTAAATCCCACAAAGCCCCTGCTTAGCAGGATATTATACAATGAGGGTAAAAATTCCTTCCTGATCCAAGGTAGTAATTCAGACCCTGAAGCATAAGGATTAGCAACTCTGAAAACAACTATCCCAGGTATACACAGTTGAAATGCAGGGAGAGAGACATATGTAAATCTTTGTTTTAGGCAAAAGCCAGCAAAAACATCTCTCTTCAGGTTCCATGAGATGCCATATGTGCAGATATAGCCATGCACATCAGCCTGTTGGCCTTCAGCAGCTGGTGGAATCCCCACCCAGCTCCTACAAACTGCCGCCTTTCTACAAAGAATAAATGCCATTGTGACGCTGCGCTCCATAATGTTTTATGGAAATATGCTTATCAATGTGAATATAATGTAACTGGAATATGCTTCATGCAAAAGGTCTCTTGTAAGGTATCATTACACAGCTTATAATCTACTGAGTGTGTTCATCCTATTTGTATGTAGGAATCATTCTTGTATCTGAAGCTAGAAATATGAAATGTAACTGAGGTTCAATTGTAATTATGCAAAGTGTGGCCCATTAATGGTGGCTTAGAATCTTGATGGCTCCCATTGGTTAGGACAAATGGTTGTGATAGGTATATCTACCTGCAAGCCTTCCAGTGTACATGCTGGCCAGCCGGTGGGTAATGAAGAATGAGGTCTCAGAGGACATGTGACCATGTCGCATGATACTGAAATCCATCTTAAACCTGGTACTTTTCCATTTAGGAGGGGTGGGGACCCAGAGAGAAAAGATTCCCACCTTGCTGCTATAAAATAGGGTGGAACAGAACAAAGGGGCTGCCAGCCATGAGAAAACTCCTAATTACCTCCTGAGCTGGAACTAGCAAGGACTGAACGGGGAAAGGATTGGGTCCAGTACTAGGAAGGAGTCTAGTCTGTGAAAGAAGCTTATTGGAACATCTCTGAGAGTGAGATTTTACCTGTAAACAGTTTCTTAATGTATTAGGCTTAGACTTGCATGTTTTCCTTAATTTTGCTTGGTGGCTTACTTTGTTCTGTCTGTTGTTACTTGAAACCACTTAAATCCTACTTGTTATACGTAATAAAATCACTTTTGTTTATTAATTAACCCAGAGTAAGTGATTAATACCTGGAGGAGCAAACAGCTGTGCATATGTCTATCCATTTTATACGGAGAAAAACAAGTTTATTTGGGGTTTGGATCCCATTGGGAACTGGGTGTCTAGATGCTGGAGATAGGTGACCTGCTGAGCAGTTTTTGGTTAGTCTGCAGCTTTGGGGGTGTGGACCAGACCTGGGTCTCTGTTGCAGCAGACTAGTGTGTCTGGCTCAACAAGGCAGGGAAAACGGGCTCGGAGGTAATTCCAGCACATCAGGTGACAGTCCCAAGGGGGTCTCGGTGACTGAACTTGTCACAGCCATCCCCTCCTGGAGTCTGGTATATTAACATAAAGAACATTTAAATTCTACATACACCGGAGCCTAAGCCTTCTTTCCAGGCTTCTTTAGTCCTAAGGCCACAGTAACTTCACCTTGGATGGGGAGACCTGCCTTCATTTTTAGGATAAAATCTGAATAGCTGCATCAGCATCCGTAGTTGTTAAACTGCAGCTCTTTGTGTGGAGCCAGCACCTGCTAACAGAGAAATAAAAGAATCATGTCATGCTGCTAAAGACTGTGAGAAACATTTGTGACAGATATGGCAATTTTCTACAGTATCTTTAGGAGATCTTAAGTTTAATTGGCTTTGGAGTCATTATATTAGAAATGCAAAACTTATGTATTATTGTAAGATTATATGTAACTTCTCTAGTGGGGGAGACGTGGCCAATGTAAACCCTGGGAAGTGTTAGGAGCATCAAAGGACTATTTTAAACAATGTGCCAGACAAGAAGGAACTTTCAGGACCAACAGAGGTAAATGGAGTTCCTAGGAAATACCTGGGGGGAGAGTACTGCAAATTCCCACTTCCAGACCCAACCTTTTGAAGTTACACCCTGAGGTGAGAAGTGTTGTCTAGCTGATTCCTTATTCATGGTCTCTGCAGATCAAAGCCCGGGGCTGCATAAAGGAAAGGCTAACCTATGCATATGGGTTCTTATTCTGAGCTAAGGCTGTTAGGAACTTGTGACCACAGAAAACCCCCTTGCTGGGGTCTGAAGGACTGAATTCTACCAGAGCCCTTTATGGAGTTGGGGGTGATCCCTTATAAGTTTATTAGCATGTGTTTAGGATTTTTAATTTATTTTTAATGTTTTCTCTGTAATGCTTTCACTTTGAGACTTAATATGCTTGCTTAGAAAGGGCTGTGTGGTAACTTTTAACTGTGCGCAATTATGCTGTTTATAGCCTCTGAGGAGAATGCTTAAGCAGGCCTGCGTAGGCAGCCTGACCTCCTGGGGAGCTCGCAGTGCAGTCAGGGAAGTGTGCAGCCTGAAAAAAAAAAAAACATCAGGGGGGAAGATATGCAGGTCTCTGCCCAAAAAGTGACAGCTGGGAGCCTAGAGTGAGTGCTGTGGATCACAGAGCAGTAATACAGGTGCAGTACAGGTATAACAATCTTTTCATTGGATATAGCTCTCAGTAAGCGCTGAAACTCAAAGCACGGCTCACACTAAAATAAATCCATAAGGCTTGGTTGTGCATGGGTGTGTAAAGGGGGGAGTGTGCAAGGAGACTTCTCCCACCTTACTGCACCCTGTATAGCATATTGGAAATCTCATGCAAGCGTGTCTTTCTCAGAACCCCTGGAGGAATTCAGGTTGGGTTAGACAGAATGATAGGGTCTGATAGCAGAATGATAGCGTCTGATTAAGCCTTCCTCTCCCACTCAGTGAAGGCTGTGGCTTCAAAGCCACAATATAATCTCTAGCAGTTAAGTCTTCTGATTCAACTGTTATAAACAGCCATTGTGGTTTCTGTTTTAAGAGTCAATTTCACCATCACAAATTCTTACTGGAATCAGAGACTGCAAGACATTTGGCCAAATGCAACCTGGAGCTAGCAAGTAGAATTTCATTTGACATTTCGGGGCCAAACTCAGTAGACATGTAAACGGTGAGAAATGCACGTCAGCATAAGATTATCAGAAAGGGTATATGTGGCAACAGTGTACTTTGCACCATTTTGGCATTTAGTGGGTGTGCAAAATGCATAAATTACACTCCAAAAGGAAAAACAGCTAAGAGAAGACCATTAGCTTATGATTCACCATCCAAAATGCTTCCAAGCCAAATTCAGCTCTGGGGTAATCAGGTGCAATACCCATTGACATTACTTCCTGTAACACTCCCAAAGGTTATATAAGAGTATGAGTAACAACCTAAGGGCAGACTGTTAGAAATCAGGGCACACACTTCTAGTTGGTTATGAGTTCTAAGCTTATATTTCACCAATCAACTTCACCAAGTGCAAACTCCTCAGGCACTATACCAGCCTTAACATGGAGTCAAATACAGTCCCCTTGGGTACTCTGGTCTGTCTTGCCACGAGGTGAGTGTACCACTGACAAATGGCCCGAGACCAAGAATCACAGCAATATTCAGGTTTCTCCTGATCCCTAAGGACTATTACTTACCCCAGGTCAACTGCGCTTTAGGTCTCGCACCAAAGACAAAGCTTGTAGCCAATGGCATAGTAAACTAGATGAAGATTGATTAAATAGGAAAAGGAAAAGAGTTATTTACAAGATTAAAGCAATCAGACACATGAAGGAGGTAGTATAGGCTTCTATGCTCAGCAAGGTCAAATTTGTCCCTTAAGGCTAACCCAAGCTAAGCATCTGGGGATCTCCTTCTTATGCCTGGAAACACCTTGTCCCACCAGAGTCCAAGCAACCTAGAAATACCTAGTTCCTTTTGTTTGAGGTTTTTATCGCCCTCCTACCAAGTGATCTGAGCAGCAAACTCAGTGGATGGGAGGAATCCACTTGCATGACTCATCCTCATGGGGAGAAGAACAGAATGGCAACAAGAGTCTTTAGTCCTTTGGCTGACGATTTCTCAAAGCAGACGTGGGGAGTTTCCAGTTGTAAGATCTGGCCAGAGCCTGTCTGGCATTGATGAGTCTCCTCTTTCAGCAGGGGAGTAATGATTTCTGTCAAAGAGCAGCTCTTCGTGTTAATTAATGGCCCTCTCCCGAATGGTGATTCATATGGTCAGAGGCTCACAATTCAACTGCTCAAATATTACACTACAGCATGGAACACAGATATTACAAGTAAAATTAATGCAGGCAGCAACTCACAAACATTCAGTAGAGTTTAAACACTAAACACTTTCTTATCATTCTAATACCTATTTTATCAATATTAACCCACAAGTGAGGTGGACAGATTCCAGCTCTGTATCTCTGTGTCCAGCTGAGACATGTGGACCTTGGCATGAGCTGGCACTTGGCCTGCCAGTGTTGCACTTCCCTTTGGGAGATTGCTATGATTAATCTTTCTTGAGTTGCAGTGGCCCCCTGTCACCCAAAGATTGAATTAGATTCCTGCTAAATGACAAATTAGTGCAAATAAAGCCGCCACCTGCATTTACAGACCACTGCCTTTCTGACTAGCTTACAGCATGGTCCAGATTCTGATTCTGTTGTACTGATGTAAAGCCAGAGTAACCCCACAAAAGTCAATGCAGCTACTTTGGATTTGATACGCATGCAATCAGTATCAGAACCTGGTCTCTAACATCCCTATGACTTCCAATCTACCACTGTCCACCAGAACTATATTTAATTTCAAGAATATACAGTACTTAAAGTCCTAATCCAGTGCTCTGTGAAGACAAAAGGATCCTACTTATTGACTTCAGTGGACATCACATCAGGCCCTGAAGGGCTAGTTGACTCCAAAGTGAGCCGTGCAGCTGGAATAAATTATCACAAAACCCATTAGAACTAACCTAGAAGAATCACAGACTAATAGCAACTCTCCGCAGCCAGCTGGAAACTCCAGATAGTTCCCTTTTCTCAGCTGAATTCTGCCCAGGCCAGCAGAAGCATTGCAGAAGGTATTCACTCTCTCTGGGGGCAAGATGAAATTCTTCACTCTGGAGAAATGCTCTTGTTGGGACATTCTAGCATGAGAATCCAAAGGGAATACCCTTCAAGCTTAGGGTATATCTACACAGCAGCGGGGAGCATATGTCCCAGGGTGGGTAGACAGTCACGAGCTAACTCTATGTGAGCTAGTACACAAAACAGAGTAATGTGGCTGCAGTGATGTTGGCTAGCCACCCAAGTACAATCCCATCCAACCTCCTGGGTAGGTAGTTAGGTATCTAGCCGAAGCCACCTCCAATGCCACCGTAGCCACATGCCATTTTTAGCATGAGAGCTCAAGCAGAGCTCTCACATGTCTGTCTATCCATGCTGAGAAGCATGCTCCCAGATGCAATGTAGATGTACCCTTAGATGGCAGCTGGAAAAATCCGAGCAAAGGGTTCTGCAAACCATGTTTAGTTAGGCTCATCTTAAGTAACAGGAGAGCTGACTGCAGAACTAATCACTCCCAGCTTCTGGACAAAATATAAACATATGGAGAAACAATGTTTCCACAAACAGATTTTAATGATTCTCCAAAGCTCACTTAACACTTTATTAAAATATTACATTCCCAGTGTAAAAATGACTATTTCCAAACAGCTAGACAGCTGGAGGAAAACTGAGGTACTGAAAGAAAACAATGAATGAGAGAAATGCTGTACCTCAGTAAGGTAACCCCTTCATGTTTCCAGGTTTTGCAAAATGCTGAGCGTGTGCATTTTTCCTTATTCAATTACGTCCCTACTTCCACTGTTGCATGTAGAGGTATAGCTGATATCATTGTGCTAGGCAGTGCAGAAAAAATACAGTGAGAGATTTTTCCTGTCCTGATCTAAATATGCAGTAGTAGGAGGAAGGACGCATTATTATTCATGTTTTATAGCTAGGGGACTGAGACACAGAGATTGGCTTGCCCAAGGTCACATTTGAAGGCTGCAGCAGAGCTGGAAATGAACCCAGCTCTGAGTCCTAGTCCAGTGCTTTAACCACAAGACATTAGGACCTTGTTGCAATACCTGCTTCCATTTCTGTAATTGTTTTATTTAATGTTACTTACAATGGCTTTACCTAGTATGTGCCAAGACTTAAGTCGCTACCAGCTGTTTACATTAGAACAGGATTGCAAGGGCTGCAGCACACTGAAAACCATAGAGCTTTCACATGCATGCATGCACTCTTCTGGTATTAAGGCTCTGATTTAGAAACTTCAAGCCGCACGTGGGACTACTTGCATCTTAGAGTTACTGTTGTGCTTATATATCTTGCTGAAATGTGACCAAAGCCTCAGACAAAAAAGGATACATTTCTATTCAAAATGCTCTTCACTTATTTCATCGTAAATATTTTGTTAACCACTGCTCTGCAGTGCTCTGAACCCAAAGACCACATCACCTGGAAACTGAAACCAGACTATTTTCATTGTCCAAGCTCAATGAAATGCAAGAAGGAAACATAATAAATGTGAGCACTTGCTCTGATGTTTAAAATTCCATTTTTAATAATCTAATGTACTAGTAACCTGAAGAAAGACATTCTAAACTAGTAATATTTTGTCCATCTAAAGGGACCAAATCCAATTGCATTGATGGCAAGAGAGAGACTCTCATAGATTTCAAATGTTTTGTTAAGCCCTTTATATAAAGCAAAGTATTAATAGATAAAGCAGAATGACTATAGTGAGAACTGGAATGAGCCCATACTGTCTCCCATTCATATCTCAAAACACTTGATGAGTATTTAATGAATTAGCTCTCTCAACACCCTGGTGAGAAGCAGAACTATTATTTTGAAAGAATGAATTGCCTTCACAGTATCCCTTTAAATTGAATGACACAACTGAATAGATAAGCATTGCATGAAACTTTTAGTGAGAACAGTTATTCCTGAAACCATTCCACCCCATCTCACTCACTTTTTTTTTAAGTGAGTAAGTACGAAGGAGTGATCAGTGTTGGAAATATAACTCTTCCATGCTGTTCCCCACTCCAGAAAAAAAATCCTCAGCTGCATTATTACTGAAGCAGGTACCAAAATGAGAAGTTAAGGTCTGGGTCATCTTGTAGCGATCCATGTATGGAGAGAGCTTCCCATTCATGGGTCTCCTTCTCTTTTCATGACAAGGGGATAGGGAAAGGGGAGGGCGCGCCACCTCTTAAGCACCATTCCTTTGCTTCCTTTGACCCATGTGTCTCCTACTGACGCTGTTGGCAGAAGGGACACTGTGGATTTCAGAAATCAAGGGTCAAGTGTGGGAGAGGACAGGAGATGTCCACAAGGAAATCTGAACTGGAAGCAATACTGGAAGAGGGGGGTGGGTGTTGAGTGGAGTAAGAGCTATTACTGTGGGTTCCCTCCTGCACGAATCCACAAGATCCATGTAGGCATGCCTGCCAAATTCCATAGCTCTCCTAACCAGTTACACCAATGGGATAAGAATAACTGAAGGGGTGGATTGGTCTAATGGATAGGGTGCAAGACTTTGACTCGGGAGACCTAGGTACAATTCCTTCCTCTGACGGCTGTGGGAATTTTGACAAGTCATCTTACCTCTTTTTCCTTCTACCCTGCTTGGGTTTTTTTGTTTTTTTTTAAACTCTAAGCTCAATGGGCCAATGGACTGTTTCTTCTTGTGTGCATGCCCAGTGCCTGGCCTCCTGTTTGAGGCATCTAGGCATTACATAATACTAATAAGTGGAAAACTGCCAAAGAGATGCCAAAGAATTTTCCTTCTCCACCTCACTTAGTAGGGGTTTCTTTGTGAGGGCATGATGTGGCAACTAGTCTCTACTCCATAAAAACTATCATGAGGAAAAACATAAAAACAAGCATGCTGGCTGGGCCTGTTCTCAAGCGGAATAACATACATTAAAGGGGTCTGATTTTCCTTTTCTAATGGACTTTGTTATTGCCCATGGGAATGTTTGCTCTAGCTACTAACGAGGGACTAGACCCTTTGGAAAGTGGGGCTTTGTGGGGAGGAGATCAGGAACAAAATCCTGGTCTCATGTAACAGAATTTTGCATAGTGGAAGGGATGCGTTTCAGTGTGACTAAAATAATTCTTCCAGTTCAAATTGGGACATATTTAATCTTCTCTGGAAGTAATAACAAAAAATAAGCTGGTCTAATTTTAAAGGGCACTCTAATTGAAGTGACATTAGCACACACCAGTCAGCTCTGCTGAACTATTGCTATGTTTGACTTATGCATGCCTTACTTTTCAGAGCTGCTCACAAGAGAATGGCTGTGCACCTTCCTTGTGAGCAGAGCCCACATGTTCATGTCTGACAACTGTGCTGACAAACAAAGCCCTAAATATGTTTAAAAGAAGGAAAATCTACTGTAAAACAATGGGGGTCCAGTCCACTCATGGTGTAACTCTGCATTTTATCAACTTTGAGTGTGGTTTTGCTTTGGAAAAAAATACTTTTAAAATGGCTTTGGGAGCGCTGGGCTTTTTGTATGGCAATCACTCCACCTCTGATTTCTGCAGTTTATAAGTAGCTTTTTTTTCCCCTTAAATGGGATGTTCACTTCTCACACAACACAAGTATTAAAGATTCTGTATGCCAATTGTCCACAATAACACCTGTGCAATTTCATTGTCTCCAAATCCCATTCTCGGCAATACCCATCAATACCACTAAAGGGTAATAGGGTGTATAGTTGTCAATGAACAGGTCATTTGGACTCCCAGATTATTATTGCTGGTTATACCTGATCCCAACAAGACTCCAGGGTGCATTTGCAAGGCTGGCAGTTAGGGAAAAAAATTGTTTTATTAACTCACTAAACAAATTTAATTTGGTGTGATGTTATGTGATAAAATGTGATCATGTAGATCACTGTAATATAATTGCAACAAATCTTGTACAAAGTATGTCAAGTAAGGTGTCTATGGAAAGGTTATGATTTGCTGAATATGATTATGCTATTTGTATACATGTATCATTTTTGTATTGGAAGTTGAGTATTGGTTTACCACCTGTATTTCAAATATGTTTGCTCCTGTGGTAACACCCACAAGGTATTTAGCCTGCACATCTTGAAGGGACTATTCAAATTAAATGGCTCATCAAGGAGCACTTAATTCACAATGGACCATGGGCGATGCCTTGGGATCAGAAGAACCTTTTATTTGATGAAATTGGTTTCAAATAACCACTCATCATTAAGTCTAGTGTTTTCGGTGGTGATACAAGGATTGGAAGAAGCCTAAGGAGGCTGCTTTTCTGACCTCTTGTTAGGAAGTATGGTGAGACAGAAGTTTACTTTTGTTACTGGTTTGGTATATCTTATGGGAGAATAACCACCATTTTTTTTGCGGGGGTGTTTGCCCTATTTCTTAGCAATTAGTCTTGAATTTGGTATTCTCAGTTGTGACCCACGGAGGCACAGTGACACATGGAACCCAGAGTCACCTAGAAGATTTAAAAGCACAACTGTGACAGAGAGCAATATGTCTGGGACAAATTGTGACCTTAGTTTTGTACTGTAACCATTTTGTATTATGCGATGAACTCATGTCTAACCTAGGGTTGCCAACTGTGGTTGGATGAATTCCTAGAGATATCATATGACTTAATCTTTAATTAAAGATTAATCTTAAATTCCTGCAGATGCCAGGCCAGGCCAATCCTGGAGGGTTGGCAACCCGAGTCTAACCTCACCCACAGCAATGCTGTTATGATGTATTCCCGACAGCCATCCTGCCCACAAAAGGCGTTTTGACATGTAACTGAATGCTTTGTGATGACTTTTCAGTCAATCTTGGACTGTCACATTTGAATCTGTCAGTTGCAGGCCCAATCTCATGGAACAATGGATTTTCTGCACAGGGGCACCACAAAGGCTGGAGGAACTGTATTGTTTCAGTCTGGGTACATGAGAAAGCTGGGGGAGGAGCGGAGAGGAGTTTTTCATCACCATGTACAAGACGAATAGGCTGGAGAGAGGAGGTAGGAGGAACTCTGCCTAGTCTGAAATGCTGACAAGATCTCAGACTCACAGAAGGAGTGAATATGCAGTGGCATTGTAGATGTGTCAGTCCCAGGATACTAGAGAGACAAGGTGGGTGAGGCAATATCATCTTTGGACCACCTTCTGTTGGCGAGAGAGACAAGCTTTGGAGCTTACACAGAGTTGTTCTACAGGTCTGGGAAATTGCTTAACATCACAGCTAAATACAATGTGGAACAGATTGTTTACCATAAGCGGTTAACGCATATTTCAAAGATCAAGGTGAAGTGGCCCATTAACATCCCTCTAATCATAGGGAGGAAAGAAAGTGGGGGGGGGAGACTAGGGAAGGAGCTGAGGGAGGGTGTTAGTAGGTTTTATAGCAGTGTAATATGCCATAAATCCAGTGTCTGTTCAATGCATGATTTTTAGTACCTAGCGAAGTTATGAATTTAAACTCCCTGGCTCATCTTTTGGAAGTGTTGTGCAGGTTTCCTTTGAGGATGAGGATTGAGAGTTCAGATACAAAGTGATCATTTTTTGAGAAGTGCTCACCCACAAGTCAAGTGGTGGTTTTCACTTTTATCATTTTCCTGTGTGAGTTCATTCAAGGGTGTAGTGATTGTCTGGTTTCACCCACATAGTTGCTATAGGGACATTTAGTGCACTGGATGAGTTACACCACATATTGTGATTAGCATATATTGAACCCATGTATCTTGAAAGTTGTGTTGTGGGGGGTGTTGATCATTGTAGCAGTGGAGATGTCTACAGATCTTGCATCTGATGTTGCAACAGGGTCTGGTGCCGCTTTGAGTTGGTCTGTCCTGTGCTGTGGGGCGCTTGCTTCTGATTACTACCTTGGAGAGGCTGGGGGTTTGTTTGAAGGCCAGAAGAAGGGGTTTAGGATAGATTTCTTTTGGGATGTGGTCCCCAATGAGTAACCCCATTGGGTTATAGTTGTTTGATGATGCACTGTAAGTAGGTGACAACTAGGGATGTGGGGTTCGAGGGGGTTTTACTTCTGAACCTGAAGCATGTTCTCTTGCAGTATTTTGGTGGCCCATTCCATAATGCGATCTACTTCTCTGGTGAAGTGTCCTTGTCTGGCAACGGCAATTTTGTGTGAGTTATGGGGTATATCCCAAACTTCCTCCTCAAACCATATTCTGTGGTATGAGTGCCTGTCTGTAGATAACAGATGGTTTGAGAGGGACAGTGGACCTACAAAGGTAGGTGTGGTGAGATATTTGAGGTGAAGTCAGACTAAGGAGGGGTATGTCTTAGACCTTTTGTTATTTGCAAATATCCGTTACTCTGTAGTGCTTTTAAGAGTAAATGTGATTAAGAAATTCCTTTGCACAGCTTTTTCCTTGCTTGCCTGCTATTTTGTCCCCAGAAGGTTAAATGAGAATCCAGAGTGCCCCAGCATAGGTGGGATGCTAAGAAAGAATGTATGAACTATGAGGGGCGTTAGGAGGCCTGCGGCACTGGTTATGGGGTCTGCGGCAGCTGGACTACAGAGTTCCATGTTCCCAGGAAGGGCTCATATAAGAGGTCTCAGCCTGGGAGTGCGCCCTAGAGACTCAGAGCTAGAAACAGTGATTAGACTCGATCCAGGTGGCTTGGAAGCACATGGAAGTTGGAACCCAGCAATTGGATACACCTGCAATAGAATGGTGACTGTCAAGATGGGGGACTGGGCCAAGTGGTTACAACAACTTCCATTAATTTCAATGGAATTTGCTCATGTAAATATCTCAAGCTTACAGTGCCAGTGACTCAGATAAGGCAGCACCAGAGTGGGGGGAAGTATTCATAAATTGCAGAAGGTATAAATTGCATTCATAATTTGCAAAAGGCTGTGCAAGGCTGGAGTGAAGGATTTCCTTGAAGAAAGCCATACCTCCTTGCAGTGAGAGGAGGTGGGTGCGCTGACAGCATGGGGTTTATTAGTCTCCTGCTAGTAGAATAATCACAATCTGAGATTTCTAGACAGGATACAATTTTTTTAACTTGGTTAAAATACAGCTAGTTGTAGCACACAATGTTGTAGATTTGTTCATCTGCAGAAGAATTAGTACTTGTGGGGGCCCTTGAAGGGTTTGAAGAAAAAAGTGAAGAGCTGATGAAAGAAAGCAGCCAGAGGGAAACCTCTCGAAGGTTCCAGCATGCACTCTGCTGCACGAATGGTTTATGTCACTGCAGAACATTAAACGAGCACTTAAAAAGGCAATTAGCACCTTTTCATTGGACCAGAAATCAAAGGTGTAATTTACCAAAAGTCAGTGAACAATATAAGAAATCTAATCTAATCACATTGCATAGCTTATCCGGGATGAAAAATTAGAAGCATCTCTTGGCTGAATAATTACACTTACAGCATAGTCACTTTTTTCCTACCCTTGCAGAACATAACTGTTACCAGAACTGCAACTGGTACAGACATTGAAACAATATGGGGCATTCTTACTGCTTTAATGTCACTGCATCATTATTGCTGTTGCCTGCCATAGGTAGGGCTTTGTGATGGGCAGAATAAGACATTCTCTTGCCTAGAAGAGAGAACCATTTATAGCCCGAATTGAGAGTCCAAATATGTGGCCCTTGTTCAGAACACTTTGCCAGGGTCTGAGAACCTTCTGAGATTCAGGGGTGTCTGGATCTGAGGTTTTGGTTTTGGCTCATTGTAGAGGTAGATCTTGGGATCTAAATTTGGATTTCAAAACACCCAATCCCAACCTAGAGTTTGGGGATGTTGATTCAACTGATCTCTGTTTAATATCGAGCAGAGTATTCAAAAATAAAATAAAGTAAGTGCCATTAAAGGTTAAGTGCCATATAAAGAACCTCAGAAGGTCTAGCAAATTCCTTCATTGGCCATAGTTACACCACAGTGCATGTTACCTCTCTAGGGCATTCTTAACTAAAAAATGTTACTGTGTACACAATGTAGAGACCAGCTGGCAGATACACTGCTGACCACAACTCGGCTGTCAATGCAGCTCAGGGCAAAACATGTTCAGTGTTGTCAGCTAATCATTCCCAGAACGCTATTTCCTTCCTAAGATTTCCCTCTTTACTCTGCTAGATCTTCATGCTCGTTCCAGTGATATTAGAAAGTGAACACCCAGATTCAGTAGCCAGCTATTGTTTTTAATTGAACCTCCTAATCAAGGAAGGCCTCCCCTTTGAACTGCTTCCTGGTATGTATGGTCAGATAAACTGACACCGTTCTTTTTAATTCTTTGCAACTAGAATTATATATGCACATGCAGTTAATTTGTCAGTGACTGTGCTGTGGATTACAAACCAGGAAATGTTATGCACTTGGTATAGGCTATATGAGATGGGATGCTTCCTGTTGAACCCAACAGACAGCATTCTCCCAAAAACCCCTCACTGGAACCCTGGCACAAACATCTGGCTGTACCCATCATAGCTAGAACCATAAACACATGTAATCATTATATATTATTGTGACAAGACAAACTGAAATTTTAGCTCTGTACCCAGATAATGCATTTTACTGAAGAAGTCTAACTTATCTAGGAAGGATCTCTTCAGCAACTTCTAGCCAACACAGCCCAAATGTTGAATACTCAAACTATTTGCAATCAGTCCACAGATAGAAAATTGCAAAAGCAGTTCAGCAATTGAACTGGAACCAGAGACCCTGATGTCTCTAAAAGGATCCACTCTTCTCAGGAAGAATTCTTTAAGAAAAAAAAAATTCACTCAGCTTTAATAACAAATTACAATACTCCTAATTTATTAGCACCTCTAATTGTATGTTGGCACATTGGTGGGGTAAATGTATTGTAAATTGTATTATTAAATACTAGTCTATTGTTGGGCCAAACCCCATGCTGTTAAAAGCCCACAGCTCCCATTGATTTCAATGCCTATGTTATTAAAAAAATGATGTCACAAACTTCTCCTTGCTTGTTTAATTTCACTCCCCTGTTCACCAATGTGACACTTAATGCCTCTTAAAGCACTTGCCTTCCCTTACCCATTGCCTCTTCTCCCAAGTGCACATTTCCCCCAACTTATCTTCTTTTTTTTGGTTAGTTGCTGAAGAGACATGTCACTTTTTTCCATCTAGACTACAGTAATGACCGATTTAAGTTTCACAGTAAAGCTTCATGAACTACAAGTGCCATTTTTGCCTCCAGTACTATATTGCCGCCTAGTGCTTACGTAGGGTGTTGCTCTTCTCCTGGTCCTTAATGTTTCTGTGTTCCATATTATATGGACTAGAGTGCCATATATTGTCACTTTACTTTCTTCCACGTCGCTACTAGATGATATCTTTAGCTTAACACCATTTGGATGAAACACTTAAACTTTGATAAATCTGCATTAAGTGAATTAGGAAATTAAGCCATAAGGAACAGAAACTTGGCTGCGAAGCCTGGAGGAGGGCACACTACTGGGCAGAATTGGAAGAAATTATCTTTCCCTTTCTTTCTCCATGGATGGATAACACCAGGTATGTATTTCATCATTCACAATAAATATATTATGGGCCTCTTTTTTAAAAAACAATGGAAAGTAGTGATTAACTGTTCAGAAAAACCTTGAGCAATTCATTTAAATCAAATGGAAAAAAGGTCCCTAAATTGTTACATTTATTAACTTCCAGCCACCAATATTTAAAAGCAAGCCCTTGTAAACATCTTGCAAGCACTTTGAAAAAAATCTCCATATTAGTTGCTACCAATTGCACAATAAATGACCTCAAATATCCCTTTATATTTGCCACTCCTATGTCATGTGGTGACTTGCAATACAAGTCCTGTTTCTTAATTACGCAATGATTGGGTTCTACACTTGATGAGTGCGTTAAAATGTACATCTTGCCAGAAGAGCCTTATCATGAATGGTGGAATAAGAACAAAGCAAGAAGCTAGGGATGGGATTTATTAAAGTAATTCTTTAGTATAAGCCTTTTTTGCATGATTAACTGGTTGGGTTTTTTATTGTAAGTCACAAACATAATAGCATATTAAGAGGTAATAAAAATCTCGAGGCCTCAAATTCTTACAACTGATGTAAGAAAAGCACTCAAAGGTTGGCTGTTCACCCCCACCCTGCTGGGTTTTAGGAGAACAGGTTCTTTTGTCATATGCGGATTACTGCTTCTGATAATCTGTATGCAAAGAGAAGTAGAAAAATCTTTATGAACCTCAGTGTTCCATCTGAGTTTTGGGCAAAGGTTTGAAGGAGGATTTTTGTGTCATCTGATAAAGTTTGCATTTCTTATTTATAAAACCTAAATCATTGAATTTTAGAGGAAATCTGTAGGTCTCTTTTCTTGTCTCATATTCATTGTGAGAAACCTCTTGAAGTCAAGGTACTTGATGCACAAGAACCAATTAGCTTCATCAGTTAACCAGAGCTGGTCTTAAATCTTTGTAGATAGAGAGACAGAGACTATTTGCAAGTGTGTGTGTGTGTGTATATAAATTTTTAGCCAGCTCTACTTGCTCTTAAATTTTCCTACACCGGTAGCAAAATATTCTTGTAGACTAAAGTTTCTTAAGAAAAACAAGAGAACAAGTTGCATCATGATAGGGTACAGTAAATATTCTACCAGGGTACAGTATTGGAGAACAAAATGGCTGCACAGTTACTAAAATGTTAAAGACACAGTACACAAAACAAAGGTATGAGAATTATAAGTTTCAAACATCACATCTCCCTTTTCCACTGTAACAGTACGACCACAGAAAGGGACCAGAACCACATATCTATTAGATATTTGTAAGGTGTGAGTTCTTGTTACCTCACAAACATCTAAGGGACAGATAATCTCCAGGGTTGAAGTTAATCCAGCTCCTGAGAATCCATTCAAGTGGTCAGTTACCTGTTGCCCCAAAGCTGTTCGGTGTTTTTTTCTAAACTACCTCATCCTACCTGGACCTGCCCACTTAGACCACTTAAGAACCTACTGAAGTCAATGAAAGTCTTTCCATAGTGTTCAATGGACTGTGACTCAGGCCCCTAACATAGTAGAGCTGGTTGAAAATCTTTCAAATGAAATGATGGGGAGCGTTTTTAAGAATGAGAAATTTCCCAAAACACTGAACAGTTTGGATAAATGTAGAAAAAGTCATCTAAACTTGTTTACCTGAACCTGCTTTACAGCAAACAAAGAGAGTCAATAACCCTTTTGATGTTTTGAAATAAAATTGACCAACCTCAACTAAACTTTGCAAAAGAATAAAGAGAAAAATGGATCTGCTTTTAAACTCTGCCAGATGGAAACTGATTTTTTCCCCTCAATTTTTCATCCAGTTCTTCATCACCACTAAGCAATAAGCAAACATTAAATTGTTTAGGCTCTGGAAGCCTCCAGGATTATCTAATATTTTCTCCTGCCCCCAACCCCTTTTTCCCTTCAGAATGATCATTGAAGAACTTTGTCATTCTCTAAAGCGGATTGTCGTCCATCTGCCAGCTATAGCCATCTAGCTTTGATAGAGTGGGCCAACACACTCATCTATATTTTCAGCTTCAGTGAAATTTGGCCCAAATCCTCTGATTCAAAACCTGCCTGGGCCTGACTGAAAAGGTTGCAGTATGGCCAGCACCAAGCCATCAAAACTCATGAGTCAAGTCCCAAAAAATCATGCCCTCCTTTTTTTTTTTTTAATGTTGGGTTGTCTTTCTTTGGCTCTGAGTCTTGAGGCTTTACTCTGATTTTTCAAGCTTTTTCACCAAAAGCATGATGACCAGAAACTTATTTAAAAACAAATAAAATCCTAGAGATTTTCACTTAATCACGTTTCCAGGAGCTAAAACTCTAGGGTGGGGCAGGAGGACACCAAATACCATGAGACTCATGACAAAATAGAGTTGGCACCACTGATTATGGAAGGCTTTAGTGTAAAACTTGCTCATAGAAATCTTAGGGATTTATTGGTACACTACAAGTAACAATATCATCCCAGGCAGGATATAACTTCTTACTAAACCACCCCATCTCCCAATCAGATACAACATAACAAACAAGACAAGACTTTAACACAAATGTAAACTATCATCTGTTGGTGGAGATGCTGTCCACACTATCAGAACATTAGCTCCAGAGTCCCACATATCTATTAACTGTAATTTATTTACTGTTAATGTATTTGTGGTTAAAACTTTGGAGTCCCAACTTCTCAAACTATTGTATCCAAAGGTGGAGCCATGATGCATATTGAGTGAATGTAAACAAGTTGCTGTGTTTTTTCTAAGCTGCCAGCAAGCCTTTGCAAGCATGGTTTCCAGAGCAGAGGAACAGAGGATACTGTGTCTTTTTCTGAAGAAATCCCTGGCTTCTCTGAAAGAGAACAAACTTGGCAAAGAGCATGATTGAACTTACTAAAAAACTGTTGAACTCTGAGGAACATAGTTCCTTTAATACTTCAGTAGCATTTCAAGGTTATAGCACTTCACTGTGACTGCAGGTCTACCAATCATTAACAAGCAGTCACTCCACTGGACATCAAGGGCCAAATCCTGATATCTATACCCAGCACAACTCATAGACTCTGCACAAAGTTATATAAACGTGGGAGATTCAGAAGTGTGCCCTGACCCCCACATTGCTACAGGGCTTTAGTAGCATCTGAAAACCCTCTGCAGAAGAATCCCGATTCAGCAGAGTCTTGATGTCTAACTTTAGTCCTACTGAAGTCAATGGATTACTCCTGTGTTTAATGTTCAACAAACTTAAGGATGTTGCTAAATCAGGGCCAAGGATAGATCCAACTCTGCTCCTGGTCCTACTCTGCTTCACAGAACAGACTCTGGTAAGGGTGAAATGAACAAGAAACACGCCAGTACTATAGCTATTGATACACAGTAATACACTGAGAAAGGTGATGGATATAGCTACGGGAAGACGGCAGAGGAACTAACAAGTTTAAAAGCAAGCAGTGCCCTGGAAAGACTCAAAGCAAGTTAGGATGCTGTCACTGTAGTTAGCAGGGCTGCTCAGCTGATGTATGATACTATCATAAAAGAGGAGGCACACGGGCATGTTGGATGGCTGTGCAGAGGAAGTTAAGGTACAGCTACTAGGAAGGCAAATTCAAGAACCTTTTTAGAAAGGAAAAAAAAAAGACATACCCACATTTGATTAAATAGAGACTCCAAGTGACAGTGAAGACAGCAATTCAGAGCAGGGCAATGAAATTTCCCTATGTACTATAAAGGCACCAAAATGAAAACATCTAGAAATCATGAGGAAACAGAATTAGCCTATAGTTATGGAAGTGGATGCTGCTGTCAGTTCTTGCTATTAAAAAAAAGACATAACTTCAACAGCATGGTTGTACAGTGGTGTGCGTGTGTGAGATGTGCACAAATAACTCTTCACATATTTCGGTGGTATTTTTGAAAGGGCTCAATGTTGGCCTAAGGACATAAGAATGGCCATTCTGGGTCAGACCAAAGGTCCATTCCATTTAGCAGGCTTCTGCTTCTGATGTACTTAAAAAAAATATTTAAAAAAAAATTTTGCTATTATTTTTTGCGTCTTTGGCTAGCTGTTCTTCAAATTCTTTTTTTGGCCTTCCTAATTATATTTTTACATTTCATTTGCCAGAGTTTATGCTCTTTTCTATTTTCCTCACTAAGATTTAACTTCCATTTTTTTTTAAAAGGATGCCTTTTCGCCTCACTGTTTCTTTTACTTTGTTGTTTAGCCATGGTGGCACTTTTTTGGTTTTCTTAACTATGTTTTTTAATTTGGGGTATACATTTAAGTTGAGCCTCTATGGTGTCTTTAAAAAGTTTCCATGCAGCTTGCAGGGATTTCACTTTTGGCGCTGTACCTTTTAATTTCTGTTTGACTAACCTCATTTTTGCATAGTTTCCCTTTCTAAAATTAAATGCTACAGTGTTGGGCTGCTGTGGTGGTTTCCCCACCGCAGGGATGTTAAATTTAATATTATGGTCATTATTACCAAGCGGTCCAGCTATTTTCACCTCTTGGGCCAGATCCTGTGTTCCATTTAGGACTAAATCAAGAATTGCCTCTCCTCTTGTAAATTTCAGGACTAGCTGCTCCAAGAAGCAGTCATTTAAGGTGTCAAAAAACTTTCTCTGCATCCTATCCTGAGGTGACGTGTACCCAGTCAATATGGGGATAGTTGAAATCTTTTTTTTTAAACTTTAATAGCCTCTCTAATCTCCCTGAGCATTTCACAGTCACCATCACCATCCCTGAGCATTTCACAGTCACCATCACCATCGTGACCAGGTGATCGGTAATATATCCCTACTGCTATATTATTATTCTTAGAGCATGGAATTACTATCCATAGATATTCTATGGTACTGTTTGGTTCATTTAAGATTTTTACTTCATTTGTTCTACGCTTTCTTTCAGATATAGTGCTATTCCCCCACCAGAACAACCTGTTCTGTTCTTCCGATATATTTTGTATCCTGGTATTACTGTGTTCCATTTATTAACCTCATTCCACCAAGTTTCTATGATGCCTATTATATCAATATCATTTAATACAAGGCACTCTAGTTCACCCATCTTATTACTTAGACTTCTAGCATTGGTATATAAGCACTTTAAAAACTTGTCTCCTTTTTTGCTGTCTGCCATTACATGATGTAATTGAATGGGGCTCTTTTTCATTTGACTGTTTCTCATCAGATCCTACCTGTATTTTATTGTCTTCCATCCTCTCCTCCTTACTAGGACATAAAGAATCTCCATTATAGATCCTCCCCTAAGGGATGTTGCTGTCTGAACCATGTGCTCCTCCACACCTGTCTGCTTTTCCCCTAGTGCTTACTTTAAAAGCTGCTCTCTGACCTTTTTAATTTTAAGTGCCAGCAATCTGGTTCTATTCGGGTTAAGTGGAGCCAATCCTTCCTGAATAGGCTCCCCCTTTCCCAAGTTTCCCAAGTTCCTAACTCTGCTAGTCTTGAAGTCAATAGTAAAATGCTCATTGATTTCCATTTGATTTCAATAAAGTCTCATAAGGATATGGCCAATCACCATCTGCCGACTTTGTTTCTCCCCATCCTCTGTTAGGTTTTTGGGGTTTGGTGAATTATTTGCTTTGATTACTACTTTTCCTCCCCCCCCCCCCCAGTGTAATTCTTCAGTGCAGGGATGGTGACTACCTCTCCGTTTGTAGCACACCTAGCACATGCATAAGGAAATGTTTAAGGAACCACCATTTCAGGGCATAGATATCAAGGTGAAAATGTTGATAGGTCACACGTGATAAGATACTGTCAAGGATGCTGTAGAATCCATTTGTAAGTGTAAACCTGGTCAGTTAGCACAAAGACTTCTCTTGCATCAGCATATTCTAAGGTATTTATGTTACAGCCCATGGCAATGAGTTCATATGTAATTTACCTTCCATAGGTGAACAACCTTCTGATCATAGCACATGCATAATTAGAATAGCAATAAATTGTTTGTATGTTCTAACAGAGCCAGATGATGGGAATATAATAATATGAGGAAAGGATCATCTTCCTCCTTTCCTGTAGCCCATAATGACGCTGGAGAGTCTCCTTCTCCTTCCCAGCATCCTGAGAGAACTAGTGTCCTGAAAGGAAGAGGGGACCAAAACAAACAAACAAAAAAACACTACTACTACCTGTTTGGGGGCCTCCGTTCATAGGCTAAGACTTTCCAGATCTTTCTGCTGGCTAGTAACTCTATGTCAAGGCCGGTTGAAAATGTGGAGAGCGCTTTCTTCAGGAAAAACTTGAACTACAAAAATTTCTGTTCAGATGGGCTGTTTCATAAAACACTTTGGTTTAATAGTACAATATTCTGAATATTCTAAAGGAAACAACATTCTTGTTGGTTTTTTGGTGTGTGCACACAAAAACTTTGTTTTAAAAGTTTGCAATCAGCTTGTAAGGGTTCAGACTCACCCCTGCGGTACCTCCTGCTGGTAGTTGTTGGGAATTAACTCATCCAACCACTGGAGTGCCCTCTGCAGGCTGGTGATCTGCTTTACTGCCAGCCCCCATGTCCCTCCCAGGACCCAGTGCCCCTTTCTCTGGGGTGCTGCCCCCCCCAGCAGTACCCCACACTCTCAGGTTCTGGGTCTCCCCACCCCCTAACCCCACCTCACCTCACCTCAGTCTGGGCTACTGCCAGTCCCCACTTAGCCCCTTGTATTGGGGCAGACTACAGCATACACGCCACTCATCACAGGCAAGGGGGGTTTGGACTTGCTGCCTCCGCCTACCCATGGGCTGCCCCTCTGTAACCTTGCACCTATTCGGCCTGTAGTCAGGCCTGCAGCCTGAGGCTTTCTAGGCCAGAGCTCCCAGCTCCTCTAGCCCTTCCCCAGCCCTGCTCTAATATAGGTGTCCTGTTCAGTACCTTGCAGCCAGGCCCTTCTCCCTCTACAGGCAGAGGAAGATTGACTAGGCTTCTGGCTCACAGCCTCGTATAGGGGCCAGCTGGGCCTCATTGAACTGGCCACAGCTGCAGCTGCTCCCTTAATCAGCCTGGGCTTTTCCCTACAGCCCCAGCCCTTTCAGGGCCGGAACAGGGAACCACCCTGCTATACAGCTCTATTCTCCATGTTTATTAGTCTCTTAGCATCAGAACCAGGGAAGCCAAATGCTTTGTGAGAACTCTTTAACTCTTCCAGGAAACCTGTCAGAAGAGAGAAATTATCTTAAAATCAGAAAATAACTTCTTTCTTGTCTTATCTGGACCACCACACAGGGCCTGTTGGAGTTACATCATCCTAAAACTGCTGTAACAATGTGGAAAATGAGGCGGGCTGTTTCTACCAAGTGTAGATCAGCTGAGTTACTATTAAGATGTCTGTGCACTAAACTGGAAGCTAGGAGTCAGATTTACAAAGGTATTTAGGTGCCCAGTGGGATTTGCAAAAGCATCTAAGTGAGTTAGATGCCTAACTCCCATTGATGTAATGAACCATATATAAATAATTTACACCTCCTGGAAAGAAAACTTGTTATGCAGAAGTTGGTGACCCTCTACAGCTTTTGTTATATGCAGTGTTGGGTATGTATAACCCATAGAAAAATGGAAACTCCACAATTCGAAGAAAAAGGAAGCAAAACTTAACAACTGAGTGTGTTTCTCAGACCTGAGACGAGCTCTATGTAAACTTGAAAGCTTGTCTCTCACCAATAAGTTGGTCCAATAAAGATATTCCCGTAACCACCTTGTCTCAACTTTTGTTATGACTGAACCAGGAAAGAAAATTGAATTTAAGGTCTCATTGCACAAAAGATCGGGTGCTATAGAAGGTTAAGAAGGAGCTCTTATCTGGGAAAGCACATTCACTAGCGGAGAGGTTATCAGGTTTTTGCTGTTGTAATCAGAATATAATAAGATACAGTGTACGGGAAGTCGCTGTTCACTTAACATTACTGTTCTTTCTCAAGGGGGTAGGGTCATCACTTAACTTTAGAAAAGGACCAAACTTGATGAAAACACAATGAATATCTATGACCTACTCATTAAAAGGGAATGCTCCAAGAACCTCAAGTCTTTGAGATACCAGCAGCATCTACCAATGGAAACATTCACAGATCTGAGCATACTAGAAGAATACTCATTTACTTACAGGAATTTAAAATGGATTAGGCATATGATGGGTTTAGTAAGAGCCTGGCAGATTAGCCTCTTGACTTGATCTCATGGTTCAGGTAGGTCTAACAAGTCTCTGTTCTATTTCAAGTTAAATTGCAGTTCATCAGTCAAAGTCAGACCTGTTTGCACTAGTTCAATTTAAGTGAGAGTTACATTTTGATAAAGATGCCTTAGAATCCTTTGCATAACACTCAGCAGGGGGAAGGATGAGATGGGAGGAAAACATCATAAATAGTATCAAGGGCTTGATTCATTCACCATGTAAGGAGTGGTGTAATGACTTAGTTGTTGACAAAATATCTACCTGGGATGAGTACAATAAGTGAGATAGAAGTGCAATGTGCAAGCTGATGCAATTCAGTGCTAGTGCAACTGTGTGCTGAATCCCCTTGCTGGGCTGGGACAGAGGTGGGTAGTGCAGGCAGGAAATGGGGTGTGGTCTATACAAATTAGCGGCTGGTCCACCCTTTCTGCCAGTTAAGGATGGAGCCCCACACAGACATACAATCTGTAGCTGCATCCGATCCCAGATCCGCCAAAAATTGTCTGCAGATAGCTGCAGATATAAAGCAGAGATCCATGGATTTGCAGGGTTCTAGTGACAGTCATGCAGCGTTGGTGTTGGTGAAGGTAACTGATACAAGTGGTTATTTTTTTTTTATTTAAGCTGCACCACAGTGACGAAAGCAGTATAGACAATGACACTTTGAAAACTGTAGGACCAAAGTTTCAAAAAGAGAGGTCTGAGAGCCATGTACAACTGTGCACTTACATGTTAATCATTGCAGGTGCATAAAAATAACTGCTAGATGACTGTGTGTTTGTCTTCATATGCAATCACAGTAACTTCAGACCCTAATACAGATTGATTACACAGTGCAGATTTCCAATTGCCTTTTTAAAAATGGAACCTTAAGGGCATGGCTACACTTGTGAGTTACAGCGCAATAAAGGAGCCCGGGGCACACTAGCTCACTACCGTCTACACTGGCAAGGCACATAGAGTGCTCTGATTCCATGGCTATAGCACTCATTCCACTCGCCGAGGTGGAGTGCCAGAACGTTTGCTGCGCCCCCGCTGGAGCAGCGTGGTGCCAGGGTGGACGAGATGTTGCATTACTGCGCTCTGATCAACCTCTAGAAGCATCCCATAATCCCCTTAAGTCAAGTGGCCACTCTTGTCATTGTTTTTGAATCACTGAGGAATGTGGATATGCCCTTTGAAAGCTCCGTTTCTGACAGCCGGCTGCTTATCTGCTCCAAGACAAAGCATCCATTAGTATGGAATGCTGTGTGTGTGTGAGAGAGAGAGGTGGGGGAGGTGGGTCTGCTGCTGTCTGAACTCACAAGACAGCATGCTGACATGCTCTCAGCCCCCCAAAAACCCACGCTCTCTCCCCCCATGTACACACAACACACTCCCTGTCACACTCCATTCCCCTGTGTTGCAGTCACTTGCATGCTGGGATAGCTGCCCATAATGCACCGCACCCAATGCTGCTGCAAGTGCCGCAAATGAGGCCACGGCAGTGCACTTGAAGCTATCAGTGCGGACAGACTGCAGCGCTTTCCCTACTGCGCTCTACGAAGGCTGGTTTAACTCAAAGAGCTCTACATCTGTAAGTGTAGCCTTGCCCTAAGAGTTTTACATTTGTTACCAGAAAATTTCCACTTATCTGTTTGCATTTTTCCTCTCAGTAAATAGAGGTTCAGAAAAAAGAATTGCTCTATAGTTATATAAGTTAAAATGAGGTTAAATTTTAGAAACCTCTTCCTCTATTCAGTCACCTGGCTAGTTTAGAGTTACCGCACTACACTGGGGTCTTCTGCTATCACAAATCGGACAATGTATGGAGAACATATCTGTATTAATAAGATCACAGATCGATAACTTGCAACGGACACATCACTGAATTTGGTTTACAAAATGGAAGCTGATTTAAAATAAAATATGTTCCCTTAAAATTCCCTCCCCTAGGCTATTTGTGCCCCTGATTTGTATCTTGGTTTTAAAACCAAACTTAAATTTCACCTTTCTATTCGATTATTTTTCATTTGTTTGCCACAAACTTCAGCACACATGACACATGCTTCGGTCTATGCTCAAAGGTCACTCTGCTCATCACCTCCGTTTGAATGTGATAGTGCATCTCATTTGCATCTAGCCATTATGCCTCACTTTGTGTGAATGGCACTATAAGATGTATGTAATAGCACTAGTGGTTTGTGCTAACATCTAGTTAATGTTCCGTGTGTTGCATGTTGTAGAGAATACAGTTGAATGCCACTGTTTGTCAATGCTGGAGTATGCAATGTCAGTTACTGTACCACTTTTTCAGTATTTCTATAAAACTAGCATGTTTATCTGCCAGGAAATGAGAGGAGCTTCAGAACCTGGTAACTTAAAATATGGTCACTGATGATAATACAGGAGATTTAAATATGATAAACTTCATTTGACTTCCAGGAGTATGAGATTTTGTTGTAAAATGATGTTCAGGCCAACACATACTTCTGTTTCTTCACCATTTCCATGACCCATTTCTCTCCCATGACTCTTCTATAGCCTCATGTCACATCTGCCACAAGAAAGCTCCCTGGACTGTACTCCCCCAGGTATCCTTGCCTCTGAATCCTACCCCTGCTCCAGGGAACCTCCCTCTAGGACCAGCCCCTTGCTCCTGGGTTCCTCCTGCGGCCTTCCACTCAGGCCTTCTGCCAGAGAGCTCCCTGAAGAGTTACACTCCCTAGGTCTCCTTGTCTGTGAGTCCTAGTCCTGCTCCAGGGAATCTCCTTCCAGAGTCAACCCCTTGCTTCTGGGCCTGGCTTCAGCTGACCAAGCAGATTCTTCCCCTTTTTTCTAGGGGCTTCTGTACAAACCTTCCCACAACACAGCAGGATTTGATTTGAGTTAGAGCAAAAGTTCCATCCTTTCCCTCACTCACCTGCTCCAGATTTTACTGCCTACTTACTACTGAACACCTAGAACAAAAGTCCAGTGACCCACACAGGAATATAAGGGAGTTCTTACTCCTCCTTAAATCCTTGCATGGGCCCATGTCAGAATCTAACCCTTACCTTGTAAACTCTTCAAAGCAGGGATTATATGTCCTGATGTCTCTCCTTTTAGAGACTAAACATGGGCCAAATTAATCCCTGATGTAACTTAATTTAACTCTTGAGTTATACCAAGGGGGAATTTGGTACAGTGAGTTTAAAGACTTCTCTTTTATCTCAGTTATTCTGTTCAATTGTTTGTTTTTATTTATCTTCATGCTTGAAGTGGCGTAAGTATCACAGGGTGACTTGCCCCTTTAAGATGGAGCAGGATCCAGTTCCCCTATGACTCATCATCCGCTTCCCAATTGGACTTGAGGGAACACGTGGGCCTGAAAAGGGAAAAGGCAGGAAGGAGAAGGTGCAACCTGCCTGAGAGGAGACTGAAAGAGTCATGATGAGTAGGTGACAGCTATCTGAGAAGAGAGGAGAGACAGAAGGAACAGCAGATAATTGCCTGAGGGAAAGATCTGAAGGAGAACAGTAACTGTGTTGCTAGGAGGACTGACTAGGCTGAGGAATCCTGCTGTGTTGTGGGAAGGCTTGTACAGAGACCACTATTCCAGCATGCAAGAAAGTGAAGAACCAGCTTGGTCAATGTAAGCCAGGCCCGGAAGCAAGGAGTTGACTCTGGAGGGAGGTCCCCAGGAGCAAAAGTAGGACGCACAGGCAAGGAGGCCTAGGGAAGTGAAACAGTGGATGGAGCTTTCTTATGGCAGATGAGTTGGGGCTGCAGAAAACTCAAGGGAGAGAAATAGGTCTAGGAACTCTCAGGATGGAATAGTTAGTGACTCTCTGGTGAGTGACCTGGGAGTAGTGACTTTGAATGGGATTAGAAAGTTGCTATGTTGTAACTTTGTTCTACTTTGAGATTTTGAGAGGAGTTGTTGTTACTATGGGGGATTTGCAAAATGTAGCCCTTTATAGGAATAAAAGGGTTTGAGTTTGCCACTGAAAGAGACAGCATTCCTTAGCATAAGTGAATAAAGGGGAAACCGAGGCAGGTGTACCTTTCAGGCTGCAACCTGTAGCTGGAGGTGGACCCAGCTGGAGGTTGCCCTATAGCAATAAACTAGACCAAAGAAAGTCACTGATTCCAGAATGGAGTGTCCACATGTGGTTACATCTGCATGGCTATAGCATTGTAATTGTATTGCTATGGTTCCTCAGGTCAGGTTCCTTGTGTAGACAAGTCCTCTGTCCACACAGGATTGAAATACTCATTTAAGTAGGTGTCAAATGACTTGCACTGATTATGAACTCCTCAAAGTAGCAGCAGCCCTCTTATCTTTTATTAGCTAATATTACTCTCCATTAAAGTTTTATTGGGGTGTATCCTCTTTTTCCAGTAATATTTTCTGGGAGATAAAATAATGAGGCAAATGATAAATCTCATTATAACTATATAGCTGGTGGGAAAATTTTCATTGAGTAACAGGGACATGTTTTTTGCACACAAATGCATCTCTTTAAACCAGCTCTAATTACAAAATACTTACATCAGGTACATTATTATTGTTCTGGACATGATTTGAACAATCCAATACTGTTTTAAACTCTCTCATTTGAATTGAGAACAACTAGTGATACTTCTAGGATGTGTTTACACTGACAAACTGAATGTAGAATTCACTACCAGTGAGGGTCCATTGGTAATTGTAACAGTAGGAGGTATAGTATAGCCAGGACTTGGGGAATTTTTAACACCAGGTTGCACCTGCACTGCTGAATTTCATATCAGACTTTTGCTAGAGTAGCAAGCCTCTAGTGGGAAAGATAGCAGGGAAAGAATTGTAAGACAATGCAGCTCTGTAACTAAAAGTCTAGGAGTCTAATTTTTGCTCTTGGATGCACAAGCCTCTAATCAATGTCAATAGAAGTAGTATTGTACATAACCTTGGGATCAAACATACTAATCTGAGAGAGAACAATTTTAGGGTTCAGGGTGTTTGCCATACAAATTCTAGTCTCTCCCTATTGAAACTCAATCTAGCAACTTTCATAACCAAAATTGGCAGCTCTGCTGATAATGACAAAAGAAAAATATGTTTTAGCTGACAGTAATAGAAGGAGATCTCTCCTCCTCCTTTTAGGAAGGTCCCATTGTATGATAGCTGTTTCATTACTCTGTCTAGCATAGATTTCATAGGCGAGAGGGCGTACCTTCTTCAGGATTTCATGAAGTCCTAGCAACTTTGTTGGTAGCTTACTCTCAGGAGATGGTAACAGGGGTAGCAACTTCTGTCCTGGCTGGACTTGCCTTGTTATTAGATGATTGTCTGGGTGGTCTAGCTCTCTTTTGATGCATTCCTTAACTGGGCCAGACACACATGTGTAGAATATAAAAGGCTACACTCTTTAGAGGCTTGCTTAATCATACATTGCTTTTAAGTATAAGTCTTAAACCAATGGTTCTCAATCTATTTACCATTCTTGGCCACATATGTTGCCCTCTGTGTCGTGTGGGTCACATCCACACAATATATATACTATCTCTATGACCTGAGGATGTCACATGGGCCACAGTTGTGTGCTGATCGGGCTGCGGGCTGAGAACCACTGTCTTAAACACATGCTTAAGTGCTCTGATGAACTGTGCCCTCAATATCACATGGCATTTTTATAAGGCTAGGGTTTCAGGCTCAGTGCCCTGGCTAAATGTTAGCACAGTAATTGAATTCTCACCTACTTTCACCTTTCAGTGTTTCAAAAGACTACAGTATTTCTCATCTCTATTGTTGCTGTGTGCTGTTAAACACCTCCTGCATTTCAGTAGTAGGTGTAGTAATCACAGTATATCTTTTATCCTGCCACTCAGGAGTGTTATGAGGCTCAATTCATTATTGTTTGTTCAACTGTAAGCTCAGTGCATGAAAGGCACTATACAAGTGCTGAGAATTTTTATTGCTTTCGGGGGCAGTCCTTAGGGGAATGACAGAAAACAAGATGGATGATACAGCAATTGTTAAAGGGACAAGCAGCCTAGTCTCCATGAAATCTTAAGACCAGCTCCTCATTTCTGGAGTTATCCACAAGCAATTTTTCAAACCTTACATTGTTTGGAAGCTTAGATTGCCTCATTACATCTCTATAGCATCCAAAACAGGCCACCATGCTCCTACATCTGTGCTAATTCTAGCAGTATGATATCCTAATGAGAAAAATAAATGTCACAGACCCCATTCTTAAATGTAGGCAGAGCTTGAATGCAATGATGTGATTAAATTATTAATGTTTGTGCTGGAGTGTGGTTACATAAGAATAATACTCATGCACAATCTCAATTCAGATAACGTTCTATTATGACTTCATCCATGTGTTCTGCAACTAGCATACTCCCTAATCAGAGAGAATATTTATCTTGTGGTATTAAATCTAGAGTTCTCTACAATAGCCATTGATGATCATATGGCAGATGATAGTCCCAATGTCCTGGCTAAATTTCAGGTTGGGTAGTTATATTCAGTCTCCTTAAATTCCCCCTTCAAGAGCAAGTGGGTGTGATATCATTCTTCACTTGTTATCCTAAACTGTTGCTCTGCATTTTTGGAGAAAAGAGCCTACATCTCAAAACTAAACCCCTGTCAGGGAAGGCCTAGGTTTACTTGGCCCTGCTTCAGCACAAGGGGCTGGACTAGATGATTTCTCAAGGTCACTTTGAGCTCTACATTTCTATGATTCTGTGATTCTATTCTGTTTATTTAGTATGTCTATTACAGTAGTACCTAGATGTCCCAACCAAAATCAGGCTTACTGTGCTAGGTGCTGTACAAACAGACAGTAAGTAACAGTCCCTATCTTAAATTGCTTGCAGTCTAAATGGACAATACAAAGAGTTGGAGGGGAAATGGAGGCACAGAGAGGTGAAATGACTTGTCCAAGACCTTGCAGCAAGTTAGGGGTCCAGAGCTTTACTCATTAGATCACATCAGGCTAACACGCAAAACATTTAGGGCTTGTCTACACTGGCAAGTTTTTTTCAATGCAACTAATGTCATCAAGGAAAATTCAACAAAAACAAAGTCACCAAAACGTGTCTACATTTGCTCTCTCTGTCGACAGATCGTGTCCACATTCGCGGAACCAATGGACAGTGGGGTATGTATCCCACAGTGCCTGGCAACACCATCCGTCTCTAGGTGTTGTGGGAATGCGGAAACGGAGCACAGTGCATCGTGGGATGTGCAAAATGTACCATCATGCACCGTTTTGTGTCCCATCCCTCCGAAGGTCTCTGGCTTCCTTTCACACCGTTTTTCCAACTGTCATTCTTTTGTAGCACCTGCCAGCATCTGCAGTCAGAGAGGATGGATCCCACACTTCTCTCCTATGCGCTATTAGCTGTCGTGAGGACGTCACGCATGGCAGCACAGTTGCTCAGAGTTATTTGCAAAGTTAGCGGACGATGAATCGCAGGCACCTGAGTGTGATATGGATGGCAGCAATTTATCAGTGCTTTGTGCATTCACAGAGCAGCTGCATACGGTAGACCGTCACTTTTGGGCTAGGGAAACAAGCACTGATTGGTGGGATGGCATTGTCATGCAGGTGTGGGATGAATACCAGTGGCTATAGAGCTTTCGGATGCATAAAGCAACCTTCATGGAACTATGTTCTGAGCTGTCCCCCGACCTGCAGCCCAAGGAAACCAGACTGAGAGCTGCCCTTTCAATGAAGTGTGTTGCTATCACTGTGTGAAAGCTGGTGAATCCAGATTGCTACCGGTCAGTCGTGAATCAGTTTGGAGTAGGAAAGTCCACTGTTGGGAATGTATTACTCAAGTGTTCAGAGCAATAAATCACATCCTGCTGCATAGGACCCTGACTCTGGGAAATGTGCATGAAATAGTGGATGGCTTTGCAGAGATGGGTTTTTCTAACTGTGGCGGAGCAATTGATGGCACACACATTCCAATTTTAGCACCAGACCACCTTGCCTCCGAGTACATCTTGGAAAAGTATCCCTTCCTATTGGTGTTGCAGGTGCTTGTGGATCACCGGGGGAGTTTCACAGACATCAATGCAGGCTGGTCTGGAAAGGTGCATAACACACACAACTTCAGGAACAGTGGCCTGTACAGAAAGCTGCAGGCAGGGACTTTCTTTCCAGACCACAGGTTCACAATGGGGGATGTGGAAATGCCCATAGTAATCTTGGGAGACCTGGTTTACCCCTACAGCCTTAGCTCATGAAACCTTACACAAGGCACCTGGACAGCAGCAAGGAGCATTGTAACAACAGGCTGAGCAGGTGCCCCATGGTAGTAGAATGTGCCTGTGGCCATTTGAAAGCTCTCTGGAGGTGTTTAAATGGCAGGCTAGACCTTACGGAGGATAATATTCCCATGCTCATAGCCGTGTGCTGCACTTTACATAATCTGTGTGAATCTAAGGGTGAAATGTTTGCTCAGGTGTGGAGCACTGAGGCAGGGTGCTTGGCTGCACAGTTTGAACAGTTTGTTTGTCTACAGTAAAGGGAGGGAAAAAAACAAAAGCCTCTTGCAGGGGTGGAAGTTTTTTGTCACCAAAACTGTGAGTTTTTTCGAAAAAACTCACATTGCAGTGTGTCCGCTATCGCTGTTTTGTCGCCAAAAGCCAGTTTTTGGCGACAAAACTTGCCATTGTAGACAAGCCCTTAGATTCAAAGCAAAGAGATTTCATTGCCTTCATCTTATGTACAATTTCTGTATTAATCAAATCTCAGTGCTACTGTTGTTTCTAAAGGATTTAAAACAAACAAATTGGCAAAGTGTTTTTTTTAACTTTTAGCAAATGTCTGTTTCACAGAAACGTTACATTTACCCCCAAAGAAACTCTTCTATATAAGACAGAGATTCTCAGCACTTGGGTTTTCATCTCTTCATATATTGGTCTCTTGGATTTGAAATTAAGAAGTTAATGACAATAAATTGTAAACTGTCCATAGGTTTATTTTTTAAAAAAAATGTCTGCTTTGTAGAGACTATTCAATTCAGTTCTCAAGTTGAAAGATACCCAGCCATTTTCTAGATGGAAGAAAATTCATTACATAATGTGAAAGTCCAAGTCTCTCTGAAGGTTACTTTAGCACCAAGCTATTTAAGACAAAGGTGTCCTAGAATAAGTGTTTTGTCTGGGAAAACAAATTACCAAGAAGAGGCTCATAAGATGTCTGCTAGCAAACACCTGTGTTGTTCTTACGATAATATAAATATATCCCCAGCTAAGTTCTTTGAAATATCCCAGTGTTTTCCAGTCGTTCTTTCATTTCATTCTTTATATTTTTTTCTCCTCTTTACCACCTGATTTTGGTTGCAGCAGCCCTATTTTTTCAGTTCTCTTCACTAACAGTACACCATCAAATAAGTAATGTAAGGAACATGATCCAGGGTGTGGATGTCGTCTTGATGAATCTGAGGAGCAATGGGTAGAGACTGAGTTCATTCTTTACAGTATAAACCCTTCTGGGTAGGGTTCTCTCTCTTTTATGTTAATACAGTGCCTAGCACTAGGGGGCATTAATCTCAAGAGGGGCCTTTGGTTACTACCGTAATTGAAATGTATCGCTAGGTTTCTCCTTTTGCTGATAATACATATATGATGGAGGAGGATTGAGAGCAAGTTTCATACCTATGTGGTATGAAATAGCTGCCCCTTTCCCCATGGGAAGTCTAACAGGATGAAGCTGGAGTAGCTGGTGCTACATAAAGAAACTCTTCTTTGTCTGCTGCCTTGTGCCTTTTAGAATAATGTCCCTTGTCTTTACTCTTTCAATCTTAAACCAATGCCTGGTTGCAGGTATTAAAGCAGCACGCTGTGACATTGCACTCCATATGATTTTATGAAAATATGCTAATGAGTGTGAATATAATGTAACTGGAATATGCTTCATGCAAAAGGTCTCTTGTGAGGTATCATTACAAAGCTTATAATCTACTGAGTGTGCTTATCCTATTTGTATACATGTATCCTTCTTGGATCTGAAACTAGAAATATGAAATACAACTCTGAGGGCCTATTGTAATTATGCAAAGTGTGGGCCATTAATGGTGGTTTGGAATTTGGATGGCTCCCATTAACCAGGGCAATTGACTATATAGATGGCTCAGTTTACTTGTAAGTCTTCCTATATGCTGGCAAGTGGGTAATGAAGTCTTACAGTGCCATGCGATCATGTCACCTGAACTGAAATCCATCTTTAACCTGGTGCTTTTCCATTTAGAAGGAGGGGTGGGAACCCAGAGAGGAACAAAGGATTCCCACTTTGTGCAAAAGATATATCAAGGGGTGGAACAGAACAAAGGGGGCTGCAGACATGAGAAATCCCCTAGTTACACCTGAGCTGGAACAAGGATTGTGCCCGGGAAAAGGATTGTGCTCACACTAGGAAGGCGTCCAGTCTGTGATAGAAACATCTCTGAGGGTGAAATTTTATCTGTATTTAGTTTTCTTACTGTATTAGGCTTAGACTTGTGTGTTTTATTTTATTTTGCTTGGTAATTCACTTTGTTCTGTCTGTTATTACTTGGAACCACTTAAATCCTACTTTTTGTATTTAATAAAATCACTTTTTGCTTATTAATTAACCCAGAGTATGTATTTATACCTGGGGGGGCAAACAGCTGTGCATCTCTCTATCAGTGTTATAGAGGGTGAACAATTTATTAGTTTAGCCTGTATAAGCTTTATACAGGGTAAAACGGATTTATTTGGGGCTTGGACCCCATTGGGAATTGGGTATCTGAGTGCTGGAGACAGGAGCACTTCTTAAGCTGTTTTCAGTTAAGCCTGCAGGTTTTGGGGGACGTGGTTCAGATCTGATCTGTGTTTGGAGCAGGCTAGTGTGTCTGGCTCAAACCAGGCAGGGCACTGAAGTCCCAAGCTGCCAAGGAAATCAGGCTTAGAAGTAGTCTCAGCACATTAGGTGGCAGGTCCCAAAGGGTTTCTGTGAACCAACCCATCACTCATGCTTCCTAGGCAAATTACAGGTTGCAGATAGCTATTGGAAGTGGCTTCATGACTTAAGGGCCTTCATCTGTGAGTGCCCTTGGCACCTATGCTCCACCAACTATACTACTTGCCTGTTATCCAGGAAGTTACTCAAGATTTATTCATATTTAAGGCCTTAAATAGTAGACAACTGCTGCCCTGAGTCCTGGTGAGGCAGCTGCAAACAGGAGCTGCTCATTCTTGCATGATGTAATCTCAAGAGATCTAGAGATGGGGCCCATGACTATTTAAAGCTATCTCCACGGATGCCCCTCTCTGGAATCCTTCTGATCATGGTCTCCTAATATCAAATTCCCAAATCATACAGGCCTCAAAAAAAATTCCCTATTCTACATTCTGGTATGAACATAATCTTTCATCAATCACACTTGTCTTATTTTAACAAATCTGTGAGCCTCTAGGAACTTCATGATTGCAAGTATGCTACAGGCAGCGGATGCTCAGAACAGAGTCGGCAGAAGTAGAACTTTAATCTTTTTGCTTAAAAACATTGGGTCTACTCCTTTAAGTTAAAGAAGAATCTCCATTGGCTATCAGCAGTAGAGGGCCTCTGACACAACTGAGCTGTACTGAATCCATCCAACAGAGGGTAATACTAAACATATTACTGTGTTCCATACAATATTCATAATCATTGGATAGCATCTTTTTCTTGTGGAGTTCCTCTTTAAATACAAGGGAATTGACTGTGTCCTGCTTCCCTTCCTTTTACATAGACCAGAAAACTGGCACAAACTACATACTCCCCTTTCCACATGAAGTTCAGCTTCCACATGAAAACATGCTAAGAGAACTGAAGTTCACTGGTGAGTTAAATTTTGGCATTTTGATCTAGTTGTACAGTTTCTTGTTTCAGGCAAGAAATGTTTGTTTGTCTGTTTACATGTAAATTAAGTATTGTATGGTTCACAATGGGCCTCCATTTACAGTCTGAGCCAAGTGCTAAGGAAGGATTGTGAAATCTTCAAAGAGTAAATTTACAGGAAGAAGTTAATCAGCAGGGAGGAACCCTGTTTTCAAGTAAGGACAATTAACTTGTGTGGGTATAATTATGGGATACAGAGGTACAGCCTGGTTCCCTCAATCAGTGAAGACAAGCTGCCAGGGGCATAGATAGGGTGACCAGATGTCCCATTTTTATAGGGACAGTCCTGGTTTTGGGGACTTTTTCTTATATAGACGCCTATTACCCCCCACCCCCTGTCCTGTTTTTTCATAGTTGCTATCTGGTCACCCTAGGCATCTTATGAGAAGATGTCTCAGACGAACTGGTTGAAAATGCTGGGGAAAGGACTTTGGGCAAGCTATCTTGCAGAAGATGGGGGAAAGCCTTGTTAGTTACATACTTTCTAGAAAAGAAATGTTGATTTTGTTTTCTATGTAACCATTTGTTTCCAATATTCTAACTCTCTATCTCTTGAATCTCTGTTCTTCAATAATAAATATATTGTTTTCACTGTGTACAATATAAAAAGTGAAGCGCTGTGTGTTAAGTGGGGAGCTTGAGCAGACTCTTACAAGCTGGTGTGTACTATGGCTTTGGCAATAGCAGATCTAGGAGTTCTGAGAGTGTTCAGTGGAATGGGGCCAAGCACTACAATGATGCTCAGAGGACTTGGTGTGTGCCTATGTCTAATGCACACAGACAGAGCGAGGCCTGCTGAGGTTTGGAAGGCTGTGCTTGCGCTGCCAGAGGCTGGTGTTTTTCAAGGAAATGATACACAGAAGAGACTTTCTCACCCTAAGGGCAGGTGGCGGGGAAGGTGCCTCGTACCCCTGAGGAAGCACCACAACACACTCCTGATTTGACAGCGAACCATTGATAACTACCCTTGGAGTACTGTCTTTCAACCCCTTGTGCCACTTTACAGTGACTTCATCTAGACCACTTTTCCCTAGTTTACTTATGAGAATGTCACATGGGAGTGTGTCAAAAACCTTACTAAAAATCAAGCTATATCATGTCTAATGCTTCCGCCTATCCACTAGGCCCATAATCCTGCCAAAGAAAGAAATTGGATTGGTTTGGTGTGATGTGTTTTTGACAAATCCATGCTGGCTATTCCTTATAACCCTATTTATCCTCTAGGTGCTTACAAATTGATTGTTTAATAACTTGTTCCAGTATCTTTCAGGAACTGGTCTATAGTTCACCTTCTTAAAGATAGGTCCCATGTTTGCCCTTCTCCAGCCCTCTGGGGTCTCACCTGTAATAGATGAGTTCTCAAAATAATTGCTAACAGTTTCAAGATAGCTTCAGCTAGTTTCTTAAGTATCCTGGCAACTGGAATACTTAAATATTCTTTTACCTGGTTCCTTTTCCCTTACTCTTAGCATTTAATTGGGTTGAGTATCTGGTCACCATTACTCTTTTTAGTAGAGACTGATGTAAAATAGGTATTAAACTCCTCAGCCATCTTGATGTCCTCAGTTATTAACACTCCTTCCCCACTAAGTAGAGGGCCTACACTTTCCTTTGTCTTTTTGCTGCTCCTAATCTATTTATAGAACCTCATCTCCCTGCCTTTATGTCCCTTGCTGGATTTAACTCATTTTGCACCTTAGCTTTTCTTATTTGTTCCTACATGCTAGTGCTACTCTTTTGTACTCCTTAGCAATTCATCCATGCTTCCACTTTTTGTAAGGTTCCTTTTTCACTGTCAGGTCACTAAAGAGCTCCTGATGGAGCCCTGTTGGCCTCTTACTATTCTTCCTCAATAATATGCACATGGACATTCACCCTAACCGAAGTGGAACACACTTTGAAGTTCGGGCCTAGGCTGAAGAGGAACACTAATAGGGAGGAAAGCAAATGGGAAAACTTTCACCTTCAACCTCTCTTGGTAGCAGTGGAAGTGCTAAAATACTCTGTGAAAACCTGCTGCTGAAACGCTTGAAGATGTTTGAGGTTTGCAAAGAAAAGAAAATCTTGAACATAAATTTGAATCTTCCGAGACTCACTCCTCACTAACGTTTGTTCATGCCCCTCAAGAACCTTTTGTGTGTTGAAAACTGCTGTGTTGCCCCTACTTCTGTGAATGGTAACCTGGAGCAACTGGTGAAACTGCACTTACCAAAATTACAGAAAATTCATGGTCAGTCTCATTTTAGAGGTGGAACATTCAAAAGAATGGAAAAATTCTATTGCCCAATCCAATGTAGGGTTCTCTATTGCATATTCTGGATTTGATGCATTCTGAGATCTCAGAGTAATGTCAATAGGAACCGAACTTTGGGTTTGTTGTTGACTGTTCATACATAGACTTTATTGCTTCTAAAGAGCAATATATTCCCCTATTTCTCCCTCTTTAGGGCTTGGTGACTAATGGACATTAAGTTGCTTACACTCTGTGCTTCCACCTAGTGAGCAGGTGCATAAACTAGAAGACAACCCCTATGACATCTAGGATGTTACAAATTATTGTTGTAGGGAGTCAAGAACCCATAGATAAGGATCAAAGTACTTTATTCCTGGGAAGCTAAGAGTAAAGAGAAAGGAACAGTGACAAGGGGTATGAAGCATATCAAATAAATAAATGAATAGCCAAGCTATCAAAATAATTGTACTGCCCCCTCAAAAGCTCACAAACTTTCCCAGAGCTGAAGGAGAACTCTGTGTGGCTAGAAAGTTTGTCTCTCTTACTAATACAAGTTAGTCCAAAAACAAAAAATTACACTGATCTATTCAATTAGATAGAGACAAGGTGGGTAAGGTAATTCATAATCTTGCACAACTAGATTGTGTGGTGATTGCTTCATAAGTGAAGAGGAAGGTATCTTAGACCTTGTCTTTACTACAGGTTACTTTGGCATAATTTACATCACTTAGGGGTTTGAATAATCCACCCCCCTGAGCAACGTAAGATTTACCGACCTAAGCACCAGTATAGACAGTAACATAGCTACCCCTCTCCTTGCACAGGCAGGAGTTATTAAGCTAATAGAGCTTTTGCCTGTCTGCTTAGAGCGTCTCCACCACAAGCACTACAGCAGCATCAGTGCAACTGTGGTTCTTTAAGTGCTGTAGTGTAGATGTAGTCTTAGATAATTTGCAGAGGTCATGGTTTGATGTTAGGAGTATGGAATGTTTTTAGTCTTGGCTCTGCCACTGACTTGTTGAGTGACCTTGGATTAGTTACTTTGTTTCTCTGTCTGTTTCCCATATGTCAAATGGGGATAATAGTATTTACCAACCTCAGAGGGCTGTTCTAAGGATTAATTACTTAGAGCCTAATCATGGCTTTTCCACGAGCCCTGTGAAAGGGGCAGCCTATTGTTGAGTTGCATGGGAAGCAGACTGTAATTCAGTCACAACCTGCCTCCGGGGGCCAGGCCCTTGCACGCTGCTGGGATGTTCTCTGCAACAGTCCTATACCTGGCACATCATACATCCCCCTTGGTGTGCTGGCACAGAGTTGGGTAAGGTAAGGACATCTGTCCTGTCTGCATGGGGTCAGGGAGGGGAGGAGTAATACCTCTGATGAGGCTCTGTGATATAGGAAGCCCTTACCCGTGCAGACAGGTTAAGCAGGCTCCTAATATGTGTAAAGCATTATGTAAATGGCAAAATAGTGTAGCTGGTAGGGGCCTGCAAAGAAGCAAGCATATTGCTATACAAAGTAGGGGGTGATAGGTGTCCCTTTTACAAAAGGCTTGGCATGAAAAACAAAAACCCCCACCCAACTCCCAGTTCTCCCCTTCTCTGCTAAAATCCTTGAATTAGATCTTTGGCTCAGTAAACTGTGTTATAAAAGAAAATTTTAAAATGCCATAGTGATGAACAAGATAATAAAGAAAGCCATCATATTATTCTTGAGTGAGGTTTTATAAAAATCAAATAAAAGCAATTATGTGAATTTTCAGGAGGATCACCTCTTCCTTCCCTGAGGTATAAAAGAGAACGAACTGAGGAAATCATTAGATTCAGAAACTCGAGCCACATAACCGAACCAGCATCTGCAATGCAAAGACACGCAGAAATCTCTTCCCAGGTTAACATCCTCATTTCTGAAACAGCTTGAGTGGAAAAATCCCCCTATAAGTGAAGAAGGGTAATTAAAGAGGCACAAGAATTTCTTTGTAGTGAGGCTAGCTTTTCTACTCCAGCTTTTCATATATTCCTATTGTGCCTAACCCATATTTAGGAAGTTGGACATCTTGAAATCCCTAGTTTGCAAATGTGTGTTGATAAATACATAAAACTTCTTCTGCGCTCCTGGTGTAAATCCAGAGCACTAGATGCATTATTCCTTTCCCCCTTATGCAGTTGCTTGCCCCTAGTGCAAAGTAAACACAATATGGGTACAGAGTGGTACCAAACAGAGCTGGTTTTGGCCCAACAGTATCTATGCTCAGAAAAATATAGTTTTGCTAATCTAACCATTTTTTCAGGAATGTGTTTGTTTCCACAGTTGTCAATAGAAGAAAGTCCAAATGAATCACTGAAACTCTCATTACCATAAGGAAAGAATGCTTCACTTGGACTTTTTCATTTTGCTACATTCCATTTTGAATGTTTAAATATATATTTAATATCCATATAATTATGACATTATCTAAATGGATTTTTCAGTGGTTACTTTTGCCAGGAAATTTTTACATGTCCACTTCTCATTCCAATTCAGAACACAAATTTCAAGGTGTCAGACTTGCCCTGGGAGTTGAAAGTCTGTTTTCCAACAAGCTAGTGGTCTGATCTTGTAAGAGGAAATGTGATCTAGTGGTTGGAGCTCAAACTGGGATTCAGGATTTCTGAATTCTTTGCCATAGGGACAGCCTAGCTTTGCTGGGTTCCTTTTAAGGCTCAATTGTGGGTTTGCAGGCATTCTTTGTGTAACTCAAATTGGTAATATTTTTTCTATTACCAATAATGGGCCCAATCCTGGCATTGCTGTTAATAGGTGCTCCATATGCAGAGCTTTAGCAGGAGTGGGCCCAATCATCTATGTATTTATAAATCCAATGCCGATTTTCAGGAGGCAAGCAATAGTCTGCCAAAAATGTTCACTATAATTGCATTCACACAATATAAACACACTTGAATAAAACACAAGGGGGGGGGAGAGAAATGGGAGGAGAAGTGACTCAAGCCCTGCTTCGGAAGAAAGGGGGAGTTCAATTTAAGTTCCTGGGGGCCAGTGTCTGCCTGTGAAGCGGTCAGTGCAGGGCTGGGGACTTAATTTCCTGAAGTAAAAATGGAAAGGGACTAAGAAATGGAAGAAAGTTTGACTGTCCTTCCTCTTCTCCCCCATGGAATTGCTCTTCCTGCTTTCCTGAGGATAAAAGTAGCCCATTGTTATGTACATTTTACAATACTTGGAATATATACCATTGGGCCAAATTGCCAGCTTTCCTGGCATATATTTTCTTAAGAGACAAGGATGTTTATGAAATATCTTAACTATATTTAGCTTTGGAGGCTTAGCACTCTCTCAATTAAAACAAATATGTATCCAACCTTCCCCCCTTACATGTCTTATTGTTGTATAGTCACACTAAATGACTTCAGCTGTGGTGAAAAGTGTCAAGTCTTCCAGGCCCTCAGGTTGAATTCATCTTATTAAGGAAATGGCAGGCTCACCAATCCCATATTTCAGAAAGCATGAGTCAAGGCCCATAGAAATCATAAGATTGGCTAAAAATAAATAAATCAATCAGGAGTTAGGAGGAAAAAAAATGTTTTTGGGAGGACAGGGCTCTCAAAGAGTATGAGTACTTGCCTCAGGGCAGACTGCTAGAGCCAGCGCATAAACCCCACACTGGCTGTTAGGTCTACACTTAGACTTCACCAACCAATCATCAAGTGTAAACTCCTCAGGCACTATATCAGCCTTAACAGAGTCAGACAGTCCCCTGGGTACTCTGATCAATCTTGTCCCCCAGTCAGAGTATCTTTGTGATAGATGGCCCCGTACGCCAAAGATGACAGCAATATTCAGGTTAGTCCCAAAAGACCAGCCACTTACCCTAGATCAATTGCACTTTAGATCTCACACCAAAGACAATGCTTGTAGCCTATAATAAACTATCTAAAGATTTATTACATAGGAAAAAGAAATTAGACAGTTATTTACTAGGTTAAAATAGCTAAATATACTGTAATGGGGCACAGACTCACGCTGTGATGCCTCCAGCTGGCTGTCTGGGAATTAGCTCTTTTTACCAGCTCCGGAGCACCCTCTGCTAGTGTCTCACCATTGCTGGCCCCCATGTCCCTCCCAGACCTTGGTGCCCTTTTACCTGGGGTGCTGCCCCTCCAGGCAATACTCCACAGATCCAGGTCTCCCCTCTCCTGAGAACCTTCCCACTCTCTATCCCCACCTTGTCTCAACCTATGGGCTGCTGCCAGTCACAATCTCTAGCCCCCTTTCACTGGGGCCAACTGCAGTCTGAATAAGCCAGTCATCATAGGCAAGGGGCAGGGCAGGGCAGGGCAGGGCTTGGACCCACTGTCTCTACCTACCCTTGGGCTGCCCTGTTGCAACCCCAGTACCCTGTCTTAGGCCATCTGCCAGGCCAGTAGTCTGGGGCTTTTCCAGTCTGGAGCCTCCAGCTCCTCTAGCCTTCCTTAGTCCTGCTTCACCTCAGGTACCCTGGTACACTCCCCAGCAGCCAGGCCCATCTCTCCCAACAGCTAGAGGAGACTCTGTACCCTGGCCCACTGCCCTCTTATAAGGGCCAGCTGGGCCCTGATTAAGCCAGCTGCAGCCTGATTGGAGCATGGCCCCCAGCTGAGGCTGCTTCTCCCAATCAGCCCCGCTTTTCCTTCTCTGCCACAGCCTTCTCCCCGGAGCTGTTTTAAGCCCTTCCAGGCAGGAGTGGGTGATCACCCCGCTACAGGGAAAGAGAGATCAATCTGCTCAGGCTGTCCTGCTCGCTAGAGCTCTCTCCCTTTCCGGGCTGCTGTTGCTGTTTGGAGTGCCCTCCCTGGGCTGTTACTGTCGGCTGGAGCTCTCTGCCTTCTTCCCTGGAGGGCCACTGCTGGCTGGGACCCCTTTTGGGAGCCGCCGCTGCTGTGGGGAGGGGGGGCCTTGCTGACCTGCTTCCCCCCATCCCCACCCCTCTAGAGGGAGAAGTGAGGATGCCCACCACCACTGTTGTCACCTCTTCTGCCTGGGTCCTCACCTGGCTGGCTGCCGCCTGCTTGCTGCTGCTGCTCCTAAGCTTGCTGCCTCGTGGAGGAGGAGGAAGACCACTGTGAGGAGTTGTGGAGGGGGTCGGTTATTGCACTGAGTGACTTTAACGGCTGTGCTTCTGGCGTGGTGGTAGCCTTTTGCTGCTGTGGAGGGCTGGGGGAGGGGCGTGGAGCCCTCTCCCAATCCTGCTGCCCCCCCGCCACATCTTCCTTCATCACCACCACCACTGTCCCTTTTTGCCACCACCCCCTCCACCAACCTAGCTGACCATCCACACCTGCTGCTCACCCCTCGACGGAGTTGCTTGCTTCTTTGCCCACCACCGTCCGGGACTGTTTCCAGAAGCTGGCAAGGACTGGAGTGAACCCCACAAGTGCTCATAGGTGCACTCCCCCCTCTTTTGTTTGGACTTGGTCCCCCTCCCTCAGTTGCATTTGGGTGGGGGGCCTCCCTGTTTACCCCACCCCAGCCCAGTTTTTTCCTCCCGTAGCTCCCTGGAGAATTTTCCCTGGTGGTTTGCCTGTCCCACCTTAACGCCATCCTAGGTTGCTGGGTTTGTTGGTGTGTCTGCCCCGCACCAACTCTTGCAAGTTTGTTGCTTTGCCTGCCCCGCCCTTCCCCAGGAGTTTGGTCCCCATCTTGTGCTCTCCTTGCCCCGCCCTCAGTTGTTTGCTGTTCCCCTTGACTCCCGCTGACCCCTGTCCCACCCAACCTGCAGTTTGGTGTGCCCATGTCCTCTTTTGAAGCACTTTTGCCGCCCCCCCACCTTTTTAAGTAGTTTACCCTGATCACTGCACCTCCCCTGATGCAATTGTAGTCCTTCCCTGCCTGAATGCAGCCAGAGGAGCCGGCGCCCCGCCCTGTGCCTGTGATTGTCCCCCCTCTCCTTTGTTGTCCCTGTGTCCTTCGGTTGTTAGCACCCTCCTCCCCTGCCTGCAGCCTAGCGGGGAGGAGTGGTTGCTTCTTCCCTTCCCCCAGTGCCCCTCTACAGTTCCCCCCCATGCTGGTACCTTCCTTGCTGCATACAGTTTAGCATTTCACGTTTGTATCTAGCACAAGCCTACGCCTCCGGCGTCCAGCCGGCCCCATTCTCAGATCAACACTTGGTGACCGTGGCAGCCTCTCTCAGTTCAGAGAGGCCAGGGCCGGCCTATTGGCATTTTAATAACAGCTTGCTGGAGGATGTGGGCTTCGTGGCGTCCTTCTGGGAGTTCTGGCTGGCCTGGCGGGGGCAGCGGCGTGCCTTTCCCTCGGCGAGGCGGTGGTGGGGAAGGTGCACGCATGGCTCTTCTGCCGCGACTACACCTGGGGCGCCAGCCGGCAGAGAGATGCGGTGATAGGGCAGTTGGAGCGGGAGGTTTTAGAGCTAGAGAGGCATTTTGCCTCCAGCCCCGAGGATCCACCCCTCCGCGCAGCGTACTGGGAGAAGCGGGAGGAGCTCCGGGCCCTGGAGGACCATCGAGCCCGGGGTGCTTTTGTTCGATCCCACATCAGTCTCCTTCGGGAGATGGATCGCAGCTCCCGCTTCTTCTACGCCCTGGAGAAAAGGAGGGGGGATCAAAAAGCCTCCGCCTCCAGGCGGAGGACGGGACCCCCCTCATGAATCCGGAGGAGATGCATGGAAGGGCCAGGGCCTTCTATGCTACTCTTTTCTCCCTGGATCCGACCGATGGCGATGCCCGCAGGGTGCTCTGGACTGAACTCCCGACAGTCAGCGCGGGTGACCGAGACCAGCTGGAGCTACCTCTCTCTCTCTCTCTGGCCGAGTTCTCGGAAGCCCTCCGTCGCATGACCACTAATAAATCTCCGGGCATGGACGGGCTGACTGTGGAGTTCTACCGGGTGTTCTGGGACATCCTCGGCCCGGACCTTGTCATCGTCTGGGCCGAGTCCTTGCAAAGCGGGGTCCTTCCTCTCTCGTGCAGGCGAGCTGTGCTCGCCTTATTGCCGAAGAAGGGGGACCTCCACGACTTACGGAATTGGTGTTCCGTCTCGCTCCTCAGCACGGACTACAAGGTCATAGCGAAGGCCATCTTGCTGCGGCTGGGGTCCGTGCTGGCAGACATGATCCACCCAGACCAGACCTACACCGTCCTGGGCCGGACCATCTTTGACAACTTGTATTTGGTCTGGGACCTCTTGGAGCTGGGGCGTAGGAATGGTCTGTCATTCGCCCTCCTGTCCCTGGACCAGGAGAAGGCGTTCGACAGGGTGGACCACAGGTATCTCCTGGGCACCCTGCAGGCATTCGGCTTCGGGCCCCAGTTTGTGCGCTTTCTCCAGGTGCTGTACGCTGACGTGGAGTGTCTGGTCAGGCTCAACTGGACCCTGACCGACCTGGTCAGCTTCGGGCGGGGAGTATGTCAAGGGTGCCCCCTCTTGGGCCAGCTGTATGCTCTGGCGATCGAGCCCTTCCTCCGTCTCCTCTGCCGGAGGTTGACAGGGTTGGCGCTTCGGGAGCCGGAGCTGCGGCTGGTCCTGTCGGCATATGCCAATGACGTGCTCCTCGTGGTCCAGGACCCGGATGACCTGGTGCAGGTGGAGGTCTGCCAGGCCGTTTACTCGGCGGTCTCCTCTTCCCAGGTCAACTGGGTCAAGAGCTCTGGCCTGGTGGTGGGGGACAGGTGGCAGGCGAACTCCCTCCCACCTGTGCTTCAAGCCATCTGGTGGAGCATGGGTTCGCTGCTCTATCTTGGCATTTATCTATCCGCCATGCATCCTTCTCCGCCGGAGAACTGGCAGGATTTGGAGGCCGGGGGGGTGAGCGGCTGCGGAGATGGACAGGATTGTTCCGGTGTCTCTCCCTGCAAGGGAGGGCACTGGTGCTGAACCAACTGGTCCTGTCCATGCTCTGGCACCGACTCAACACTCTCTGAGCCCGGCCCCGAGGATCGTCGCCAGGCTCCAGAGGATGGCTCTGGAGTTTTTCTGGCCAGGGCTGCACTGGGTCTCTGCAGGGGCTCTGAGTCTTCCCCTGGAGAAGAGAGGACAGGGCCTGGTTTGCTTGTGCAGCCAGGTCCCTGTCTTCCGCCTCCAGGCCGTGCAGAGACTCCTTTATGGTGCAGGTAGTCCGGCATGGAGCACGTTGGCGCACGCCTTCCTCCGCTGCCTCTGAGGGCTTCGATATGACCGGCAGTTCTTTCTTCTCTATCCGAGAGGCCTTCTGCGAGACCTCTCCAAGCTGCTGGTCTTCTACCAGGACCTCCTCTGGACCTGGAAGCTTTTTTCAGCGACCAGGTCATTTGTGGTCACCGAGGGAGTGAACCTCCTCGCAGAGCCTCTGCTCTACAACCTCGATCTCCGTGTGCAGGTGGCAGAGGCTCCCTCGGTGTGTCGGAAGTTGGTCCTGGCAGAAACCACCAGAGTCGGAGACCTCCTGGACTACGATGGGGGGATTGAGGGGAGCCCTGCGCGCTCGGACGACGCATGGGGCTTTCCACCCTTCCAACCCCTAGGTGCGTACTCCAGGAGGTGAAGGCCGCCTTGTCACCCGATTCTCTCGCTTTCCTGCGACAAGCCCTGCGAGAGGGCGTTCCCTGCCCACCCCTCACCTCTGGCCCTCCGGACATTTTTCTCAGGCCCCTGTTCCGCGAGTCTCCCTGGCTCCCCGCTCCCACACTCCGAGCTGGCTGTGTACCCTGCAGCCGGTCCGGTTTCGAACCGCGCCCAGAAGCCATATGTACACGCTCGTGCTCCATACATTGCATTTCCTCACCCTCGTGTCCCACCCCGACGCCAGATGGCGGGACTATCTTCCACCTAGAGAGGGTGAGGAGCCCCGGTGGGCCAGCCTTTATTCCACCTTGGTCCCACGGCCCGCCGGGGACATTAGTTGGCGGCTCCTTCATGGAGCCGTGAGCATGGGCGTGCACCTGGTGCAGTTCACCCCTACACCTGAGGCCTGCTCCTTTTGCGGCGTGAGGGAGAACCTGGCACATGCCTATCTTGAATGCGCCAGGTTGCAGCCCCTATTCCGGCTCCTCCAGAACCTCTTATTGAGGTTCTGGCTGCACTTCTCCCCCACACTTATTTCTCTTTGCACACCCTATCCATGGCCCCATGAAGTCGCGAGACCTCCTTGTCAACCTCCTCCTGGCTCTGGTCAAAGTTTCCATCTATAATACCAGGAGGAGGATGTTAGATGAGGGGGCGCTCTGCAACTGCGGGGCCTATTTCCGTTCCTCCCTAGTGTCGCGTATCAGGGCAGAGTTCCACTGGGCAGCATCCGCTGGTTCCCTCGACAGCTTTGAGGAGCAGTGGGCGCTGTCTGGGGTTCTCTGCTCGGTGTTCCCATCCGGTATCCTCATTTTGAATCTTTTGACCTTCGATCCCTGTTTTTTATTAGTTGTCCCCCATGATCAGTTGGTCCCTGGGTCCAATGGTCCCTTCCGTTAAGCTAGGGGAGGGGCATTTAGCAGTGGGTGGGCTTGCGCCTACCCACTTCCCGGGTTTCCAATACGACGCCCCTACCTATACATGCACAAACGAGTTACAACCTTAAATTCCCAAACTACTAAAAGCTGCTATGATAAACAAGCTCTACATGTCCTTTAGGGCTAACCCAGGCTAAGCACTTGGGATCTTTCTTATGCCTAATAAATCTTGTCGCGTCCTACCCCCCCCCCCCATCCAAGCATCATAGTGATACAATTCCTCTCTTCACCCCTTCTGATGTGAGCTTCAAATTCAGCTGATGGGAAGAATTCCTTGCAAGACTCATCTTCATAGGGGATAGGAGGAATTATACAACAAAGTCTTTTGTCCTCTTTAACGTTCCACTTCGGTCTGTCTGGTGTTGCTGGGACTTCCTTGTCGGCCAGATGAAACGCCTTCCGTTGGTGATCAGCACTTTATACTAGTTAATTGCTCTTTCCTGTCCGGTGAGTTACAGAGGCTTACAATGCAAACATTCAAATATTACCTTGTATTATGGGCTTCAGATGTTAAATGCGAGATTATGGAATGCTTGTCAGTTGCTGCATGTATTATAGTCTAAATGCTAAACACATTCTTATCATTCTAATGCCTATTTTAACAATTCAGATAAGCCAGACTGATTTAAGAGGTGAATTTGTCAGTATTCAGTCTGGGCCTGGGAACCTTGGCATGAGTTGGCAATTGTCTGCCACTGTCGCAGGGACCTGTTTATTTGCCTTCTGTTTTTTTGAACCTTCAGGGATCAAGCCTTCTGGCTTTTCTCTGTACACTCAAGGGCCAGAAACTTTATCTCTGCTTTTTTTTTCCCCCCTTAAATCACATAATTGCATGACTCCAGGAGCTGGGGCTTCTGGAGAAACCCCAAATATGAGAGCTGGCAATAGCGGAATGGAAATGGCATGGGCTGTAGCAGGATAAGTTCCCCCGTGTGTTGTCTCACCTGTAAAGAACATAAGAACAGCCATCTGGGTCAGACCAAAGTATCCTGTCTACCGACAGTGGCCAATGCCAGGTGCCCCAGAGGGAGTGAACTGAACAGGTAATGATCAGTGATCTCTCTCCTGCCATCCATCTCCACCCTCTGACAAAGAGGCTAGGAACACCATTCCTTACCCATCCTGGCTAATAGCCATTAATGGACTTAACCTCCATGAATTTATCCAGTTCTCTTTTAAACCCTGTTATAGTCCTAGCCTTCACAACCTCCTCAGGCAAGGAGTTCCACAGGTTGACTGTGTGCTCTGAAGAAGAACTTCCTTTTATTTGTTTTAAACCTGCTGCCCATAAATTTCATTTGGTGGCCCCTAGTTCTTATATTATGGAAACAAGTAAATAACTTTGCCTTATTCACTTTCTCCACACCACTCATGATTTTATAGACCTCTATAATATCCCCCCTTAGTCTCCTCTTTTCCAAGCTGAAAAATTCTAGCCTCTTTAATCACTTCTCATATAGGACCCATTCCAAACCCCTAATCATTTTAGTTGCCCTTTTCTGAACCTTTTCTCATGCCAGCATATCTTTTTTGAGATGCAGGGACCACATCTGTACACAGTATTCAAAATGTGGGCATATCATGGATTTATATAAGGGCAATAAGACATTCTCAGTCTTATTCTCTATCCCTTTTTTAATGATTCTGAACATCCCGTTTGCTTTTTTGACTGCCGCTGCACACTGCGTGGATGTCTTCAGAGGACTATCCACCATGACTCCAAGATCTTTCTCCTGATTTTGTTGTAGCTAAATTAGCCTCCATCATATTGTATGTATAGTTGGGGTTATTTTTTCCTATGTGCATTACTTTACATTTATCCACATTCAATTTCATTTGCCATTTTGTTGCCCAATCACTTAGATTTGTGAGATCTTTTTGAATTTCTTCACAGTCTGCTTTGGTCTTAACTATCTTGAGCAGTTTAGTATCCTCTGCAAACTTTGCCACCTCACTTGTTTACCCATTTCTCCAGATCATTTATGAATAAGTTGAATAGGATTGGTTCTAGCACTGACTGTTGGGGAACACCACTAGTTACCCTCTCCATTCTGAAAATTTACCATTTATTCCTACCCTTTGTTCACTGTCTTTTAACCAGTTTTCAATCCATGAGAGGATCTTCCCTCTTATCCCATGACAACTTAATTTACATAAGAGCCTTTGGTGAGGGACTTTGTCAAAGGCTTTCTGAAGTGATAGGACAGTTCAGTCTCCATGCACCTTCACTCTTTAGCCTCTGTAATATGTCTGGCATTATAAAACTGCCAGGTAACTTGTGTCCACTTCTGATGGGGTGTCCACACAGGACTGGAAGGGGATAAGATGGCCAGGTAGACCTATTAACTCCACAGGCTGCACCTGGAGGAAGAGCCAGGGAGCAGAGAATTGATTGCAAATACATTCACCTGTGCAAGAATAGGTGGAACTTATAAAGCCAGGAAGCTGGCAACAGAAAAGGTTGCTGGGAAAGGTCTGCAGTCACTCCCTGGGAAGAGAGTATGGAGGCTGTGGAGATATGTAGCCTGTAGTTTCTCCCTGGAAGAAGGGAGTGGTAAAGCTGATAGACCCAGAGAAGGAAGGGAGAGCCAGAAAGTTAGGAAAGGGCTCAGGGAAATGCAGCAAGATAAAGGGTGGACCAGACCTTGACTGTTGACTAGAGGGGCCCTGAGCTGGAACCTGGAGTACAGGGTGGGCCTGGGTTCCCCTACAAGCCACTAAAGGAATGGCACCTGAGGCAGTGAATCTGAACACTGCCTAGGACTGTTGAAGGAAAGACTTCGATATATGCTGGAAGGGAGGATACTAAGTGACCTAGCTGGAGGGTTGAGTCACGAAAAGGGTTCTGCAGTTCCTGAAGTGAGAGTGACAGACTGATGGCATGTAACTGTGGAAAGGGGCATTGACCTGATGAGCTACTCCCCAGAGCAGCCAGGAGGAGGAGCCAAACTAGACATGAGTGGTATAACCCATCACACTACTGTTGTGGTGGCTTTTTATGACAGCATAACAACCCTGCCTTTCTTGTCCCTGTCTTTCACCCTTGAGTCTGGCTAAGCTGTGCTCAGTGTAATGCCTGGCTGCGAGGGTGACTTTACTCCATTTTTGCATGCCCCCTTCTCAACTGTTGTGTGACTCGACTGTAGCCATTTCAGGCTCCAACACATGCCACAGCAGTCTCAGGGCTGCTCCGAGTTCTGCCTAATTGCAGTTGGTCTGTATGCCATTAGTTCAGGATTTCTGGAATACAGCAGTTCTCCAACCATGATCTCTATGGTGAGGAATGCAAGGGGATGGCCTAGAACTGGCCAACACAGAGGAATCATCAGCTGGCTGTTGAAGTCAGCATTGCAGTGCATTTATGTTGCTGGTGTGGGCTGGAGGATTTGAGCCCAGTATCTGTAGTGTTATCAGTGAGCTCACTACTGCTAGCTATGAAAGTATATTGTAGCCTTGTGAGGCTAGCATGATAGAAGTCAGTAAACTTTATTTTAAATAGTATGTGTTTCTATACACAAAGGACAAAAGCCAAATCTCCCTTAAAGAGCACAGAGTATGCATCTCCTTCTGTGCTTGGTAGTCATTTGTGTTTAGTTTCCTGTAGAGTCCTAGCTATATGCAATGAGGGTCTGAATGAACTCTCCTCTGACAGCTAGTTGGGAAGGGGGAGAGACTTCAGGAGCAAACTGTATTTACATAAACACACCTACTCTGCGTAGGGTATCTAGCAGACAAGAGCTGTGTAGCTCCAAGTGATCAGCTTTGGCTGGTGTTGGGTTACAAATCACTTCACTACTGAATGGGGTAGTGAAATGTTATCTTCATTGTATGACTAAAAGGGAGCAGATCTATGCTGAGCTTGTCCCGATTGAGGGGTCGCCCTCAGCTGAAAGGAACTCGCTAAGCCAGGGGCTTGAATGTCAGACCCCTGTGAAAATGAGGAGTGGGGACTGGGGTTCTAGCCAGGGGGTATGGACTCTCCCTAAGTGGTTTAACCTGTTCCTCCCCACTGTTCAAAGATAGAGATAAATAGGCTTGATTAGGAGCCTTTTGTTGTTTCAAGTATTTAATAAGATCTGAAATCACTTGGGTTGGGGCAGTGTTTCTGCCTAGCCTGCTGAGAGCTAAAAATCACTAAGACTGATCTACAGAGGATACAGCAAAGAGGCAGGTGGCAGTAGACAGTAACGGACAGGTGGCTGGCAAAAGTGGCAAGCAGTGGACTGGCTGGTGAGGTGGCCAGGAACAGTGGCTGGCGGGGCTGCCAGGTGGTGAGGAACAAGCGTCGGGGCGGCAGCCAGCCAGAGCAGGTGCTCAGCCGGTGGAACAAGCAAGGTGCTTTCTTCCCTGGGTGGGAGGTGAACTCAGAGATGCACTTCTGAAACCTGGGTCCTCACTGACCAAGGACAACCACTGTGAGTGGGGGATGGTGAGGGAGCAAAGGGGGGCACAGTAAAGGAACTTTTGGTTGTAGAACTCAAGAGAATGAGGCAGAAGACTCTGCCTCACACACTCTGGCATCGGTGTCCTGCTCACAGTTTTATGTTTATGAATCCTACTTCTGCCATTTTCCCTAATTAATGTTGGGTGACTTCCCTCCTTTCATAAACTTTTCTAACTCAGACTCTGTGTTTGCAAGTGGGGAAGCATTGCCTCTCAGAGGTGCCCGGGGGTGGTATGTAATTTCCCCAGGTTACTGGGTGGGGACTTGAGCCGGTTTTGTGCTGTATTGTTGAAAAAGAACCCCTATCCTAGATAATGAACCTGGCCCTAGATGCTGCCAGCTCCACCTGGCAGAAGGATTACATATATGAAGATGCACTACGCAGAAAACAAAGGCATTGGTCATACACAATATCTAAACGTGCCAAATATAGGTTCAGATGGGCTTTGGGAGGTTTTTAGGTTTGTAAGAGGCAAGTCTAAGCAACAGCCAGAGCTCTTAAAGCCACTTCTCCATGGGGGGGGGGGGGGAGAGTTATTGCCTTTGACAGGCATTCAGTACGCCAGTTGCCAAAAAAAAATTTCTCAGAACGGAAATGTGGAGAAGTAAGGTTGGTACAAAAGAATACCATCGACAGCCAGGAAGTCATCAATTAAAGTGCCTCTGCACAAAACTGAATTGTTAACAATCACAGGAAATGAAATGGGTGCTGTCAGAATGTACATGGCAAAATAACTTTTAAAAATGAATGAACCCTAAAAGCAGAAGAAAGATGAAGAGTTTTCTCTGCTCTGAAATTTTTTTGAAAGGTGAGGGAAAGTGGAACAAGTACAGTTTAGTTTCGTACAATAGCATCACTTCTCTTCTTCCATACAAGCAGAGATCAGTGAGCAAAAATACACTGGTCAGGTACTCTCTCGTTTGGACAGATATATTGTGATGCATCAGATAGGAAACCACCACCTAACTTTGTCTCAAAAGAGAACAGGTGAATTTGTTGCGCAGGCTACTCAAAGGAAGAATAATAGCAGTTTTGCAGCAGATCGGAGAAGAGTATGCATAGTTTCACCTCCATTTAAATTGCAGTAACTTTAATGTAGGTATTGAAGCTATTGGGGCAGTGAGAGGAAGTGTTTGTCTAGTCGTTGGAACAAGAGCCTAGTCATCATGACTCCTGGATTCTATTCCTTCCTCTGCCATTTTCGTGCTGTATGAGTTTGCGCAAATCAGTTGGACCTATATTTTTAAGTTTTCACTAATTTTGGTTGCTCAACTTGAGACATCTAATGCCTGAGTAACAGAGGCATTCTCTCATTGAGCATTGAACAACCTGTCACTATAGCACTTTTTATGCAAAGTTCTCAAAGCAAGAAATTATTTTCACAAAGGCCATGTGTGATAACTATAAGCATTATTATTTCCATTGTTCAGATGGGCCAGTTGAGTTTCATCAATCACGGACTAAGTTTTTTAAATGGCCACTAACTGAAGATGCCTCCGTTTTTGAGTGCCCAGTTGGAAAGAGCAAAGATCAATACGTGATGTGGCTGAGAAACACTGCTGAAAATCAGGTAGCTGAGCAGAAACTAAAATGTTATAAATTAGGCCAGGACTGACAATACATCCACTGCCTGGAGTTCTATGAAACAAAAATAAGTTTGCAAAGCAAGAGGCAGTGTGGCCTTGTGCACAGAGCACTGGACTCTGACTTAGGAGACCTGAGTTCTATTTTCAGCTCTGCTGCTGGCTGACCTTGGGCAAGTCCCCTGACCTCTGTTTCTCAGTCTGTAAAAGGGGCATGGTGATAGTCCTCTTTGTAAAGTAGCTTGAGAGATGGAAAGTAATAGGTAAACACTGGGTATTAGTAATAATTTATGACTAGGATAGGCGTAGGAATGTCTTAAGGCTGAATGAGGTCTGGATTCATCAGATTTCTGGGACTTCACCAAACCTTTGGGATAGTCTCTTCCTAACACTTCCAGGGTCCCAGACAGATTATCTTCCAACTTGTAACCCCTTAATCTTGTTCCCCAATGCAGTGGTAGCATTTTACACCCACTTTCCACAAATGCAAATGTAAGCAGGGGAATAATCCCGCTATTGTGGGGAACTTTCCTGGCTTCTGCACTACCCCAGTGAAGTGGGCTAGCAAAAGGATCAGAGTCCTCATTCCCACTTCCTTTACCCAGTGGCCTCCCTGCCTGTGAGGACTCCCCTTCCACTCTCCTGTCTGGCAGAGTCCTCATAACCCCAACAAGGCTGGGCCCAGGATTCCTGGGGGGCTCAACCCCCAACCCTGCTGTCACCTAGGACAGGGGCTAGGGTGTCCCCACTCTGGAGTACTCTCTCTGCACTGGGCACTTCTCTGACCCACTGACCATTACATACAAATTGAAGCAAATGCAAGTTATTTAATCAACAATTAATTTAATTTAAAAAAAAAATAAGGAAAAATGGGAAGGGTTAAAGGAAACACATCAACTCACTCTGTGGCAGGGAACATCACAAACAGTGTCTCTGGAATGTCAGGGCAGTTCACAGTCTGTTCCTTGCAAGTCCCAGGCCTTCTTCTCAGGCCCTGGCTGTGCTGCAGAGATGCTGTGGGTTGGACACTTGCTCTGGTGGTGGCCACAGGCTCTAAGTGCTAGGACCCTTCTTCCCAGTGTCGCCCCCACACTGTCAGGGTTACGATCCAAGCCTGGCCTGCAGAGCCTTCTGGCTGAGGCGTCTCCCTGTGCTGGGCCCACTGCCCATGGTCCCCCTCGTTCTCCCCACCTGCTCACTGCACCCAGCACATAAAACTGCTGCTGCTCTGCCTCCAGCTTCCTGTGCTGCTTCTTTGGGCCCTCTGGCTCTGGTTGCTGCAGCTCTGCTCCCAGGACAGGTCTGCTCTGCAGGCTGCTTCTGTGACTCTGGTCCCAGCACTGACCTGCTTCCTGGGCTGCTTTTCTGGCCCCTCTGGCTCTGGTTGCTGCAGCTCTGCTCCCAGGGCAATTTGCTCTCTCTGGGCTGTGCCTCTGGCTTTGGGGCTGCAGCTCTGCTCTCAGGACAGGGCTTGCTCTCTCTGGATCGCGCACAGTTCTGCTCCCCAGCTCAGCTTGCGCCCCTGCTTTCTCCTTAGCTCGGCCCCACTCTGTCTGACCCAGGCAATTCCAGCTCACATGGAGGACGGGATCTCCCTGGCCTCATGACTCCCTGATTAGCCTGTCCGCCCTGTCATTCAGGTTCACCTGGAGCATTGGCCTCTCCCCATTGTTCCAAGGGACTGTCAGTCTCAGAGTCCTGATTCCCCATCAACTCTTCCCCCTTTTAGTACTGGGAGCTAGCAACTAAAACTCCCCCACTGAATGTTAGAAAGGGGCAACAGTCCCCTTACACAAAGCACTGGAAGATCAGGCCCTGTGGGCCTCCTTTGGTTGCAGTTCATCTGATAGTAATAGCCATGTCTTTGGACCATGCCTTTAGCATCACCAAAGCTGCACCCACAAATAGACATCTATGAGATCTTGCAGACCACACTAGAGGAAAAACAAAAAACACTTTCTCCTTCTCTAGTGCTGATGCTAATTAGATGAGCCTTGCCATGCCTCTGTGATGAAGCTATAATTATCCTCACTTTCAAGATGGGGAAACTGAAGTGACTTGTCCAAGATCACACAGGAAATCTGTTGAAGAGCTACATACAGAGACTAGGTCTCCTGAGTCTAAGTCTTGTGCCTTAACCACAAACCATACATCCTCTAAATTCTAGCAATGAAGCAATTTCTTATACAACTCAGCTGAAGTAACAGGTGAACTCAGTTGTGAATCAAGTGCAGGAAATTAACAGGGCTGGTCAGAATTTTGTTTGAATAACTTTTCCTTTTAAATAAAAATGTATTTGTATGAAAACCTGCCATTAATTTTTTCAAGTTAAAGGAAAAAATAGGAAATTATTGAATTTAGCAAATATACTTAGGGTTATATTCTGCTACACTTAAACCAGGTCAAATATCGTATTATGGTAGTGCCTAGGCCCTAACCATGAATGGAGTCCCGTGTGGTAGGTGCTGTACAAACACAGTATAGAAGATAGTCGCTGTCCCAAAGAGCTCACTTTGCTTAAAGGTAATCCCATTATTGCTAGAAATTACTGGGTTTTTTTTTTTCTTTCAACATTGCCGGTAGTGATTGTTCTGATGTATCACATAGTGGATTTTTTTTAATTTGAACTCATTTCAAAAATTTCTAATTCACAAATTTTCAGAAAAATTAGATTTTTTTTAAATAAAACACAGAAAATGTGGAAAATAAAAAATGAGACAACTGCAAAATGCAGTGGCATGAGAAATGTTTTTAAATTTGCTGAAGTTCTAGGGAATTCTTTTTCTGCTTTACACAGTTCTAGTAAGTAATCGCTACTACTTACCTAGAGCCAGACAGATGCTTTTACTCACACCTAATAGTATCTTATTCTGTGAGTAGTTCCATTGATATCAATGGGATTATTTGTGGAGTGATTATTAGTCAGTGGTAGTGAGGATGTTAGAATCTAGGCTTTAGTTTCTCCTGATCCTTTAGTTCAGTCTCAACAAACCTATTCAAATTGTCTACCTGGAAGGAGGTCATTAATTCCTTGTGACATTAAAGTAATGCAGCAGCTCAGATCAAAACTTTATTCCAAATCTGGGGTAAATTCCCTTTCCAGTGCCATGTGGGACAACCAACCTGTGTAGAGGTCAACCTCAACCCCACATACATGATCACGATCCACATGATGGCCCCAATTCTGTCTCTAACAGACTCCTAACTCTCTAAGAGGAGAGAACAGAGCTGATAATTTGAGAAGGACCTACTTATGGACATGTTTACCTGAAAAACATGGCAATCCCAATGGTGCTATGCTAATTGGTAGGCACACTTCAGATGCAGGAAAAGAGAGACCAAAGATAAATATTTTTTTTGCATAGCAACAGAACGGGTAGGGGTGGGGTGGGGAAATCTGTTCTACTTTCACTAGTGTAAATCTGGAGTACTTGTTGAATTCAGTGGACTGACTTTACAGTGGGGGAAAAGGAGAATAGAATTTTAGCCTCAACATGGTCAAGCTCATAACTAAGGAGTTTGTTTAAGGGTGAAACATCCAGTACGCTTGAGGGTTGATCACAATTTCATATTTTGAGCACTTTTCATGCAGATGGATCTCAAAGTTGTCCAGACTACTCAGACAGAGCTATGTAGTCCTTCTCTTTAGTGGGCCAGATAGCACAGTAAGGTTCCATACAGCCTTTGCATGTTGGGCCCAGGCTTGGTGCACAACACAATCTCTGTATTCCAGGTACTTTCTGCCCTCCTCTGCAAGAGGGTGCAAAAAAGGAGTGGAGAGGGTATGAAGTAGGGAGAGCCTTGCCTCTGTACCTTCATGCTCACTAGCCAGATATGGGGGTGAGGGAACGGGAAGGAAGCTGCACCAGCCTAGATTAAGCAGTGTGCACTTGCACAGGGCCCTCATCTCAGGGCGGCCTGACAAATGGAGGAAAAAAACTAAGTGATGCTGCAATCCCATATGCCTGGTCATAACAACTCACTCAAATTTGGACTGGCCACCCCACCATCATGAAGGGTCAAACCCAAGTGGCACTGTGACCTGGTGATTGGCAATCCCCCCCACCCAACCACCAAACTGTCAGAAGACTTGCCACAACCGCTGTGAAAGTCCAGTATGCTGTCCCAGGAGTGTGCCCTCCCTCCCCCCACATTTGAGAAACTCTGTTCTGGGGGTAGGAGTGGAGTGGGATGGGGTGGCATATTGAAGTTTTGCCTAGGGTGGTGATTGTACGTCTTGTATATCACATGCTCTGTCTAGTTTAAGGAAGGGGGGGGCGATTTCCATAGTGCACAGGGCCCCAAATTTCTCTCATCTGGGCCTGAACTTTCACCCTTTCAAGAGTTGCAATGATATACATTCCTCCTATATCAGTTGATTAGGGGAGGATTTACTGTTCGATGAGTCCCAATTCCTTTCTGGGATGGAGCAGTTTCATGTCACCCTATGCTCAGGGCTGAGCCTGAAGGCTCCATTGAGCCCCAGAGGATCATTTCATCTGCTATTTACCGACCTCCGAGGTATGTCTGCAGCAATTGTCCCAGCACCACCATGCAACAGTGTTTGGAGGGTAAGTGAAAAGCATCTTTTTGTGTTACTAGTGTTGCAATATTTTGGAGTCTAAAGGATACAGGCCTCTGCTGCAAAACTGGAACTTAACCCCCATGAAGGTAGGAGGGAGATCTGTTGCTTGGCCCATTGTGGGAGGAAAGCCCAATACATTTGGACGCACATTCCCCCCAGTCTTTGGGGCTGTTTGTCTTTAGAGTTTTGCTCCAAGCCCATATCAAGAAATTAGGTAGGAAAAAGGAGTTGGAATTTGGCCAGGACACCAAAGTTTAAAACATCTAGTCTTGAAAAAAGTATCTTGATATCTGTAATAACCACAAGTGAGATGAACCTCCAGTTTTTACACAACATCCAAAAGCCAGCACAGCCTGCTGGGGTTATGGTATAAGGTCTGAATGAAACCCATTGAAGTAAATGGGAGTCCTTCCACTGACTTCTTCAGTGGACTTGGATCAGGTCTTTAGGGAGAGATGGGTGGCTATTGGGAATATGGGGGTTGAGTGTAGTAATAAAAAGCAATGAAAATTCCTCTTCCTGCCTTTCCCTAAACGAACAGCGAAGAACTGGGACACTCAGCAGAGGAAAAGGGCCAAAGATTAAGTTTTGTCCCCCAATATTTAAAACATAAAAACTTTAAACAAAATGGAAAATAGCCCAACTCAGAAAGGACATTTTTTAAAGAGTAGCAGCATCCAGGCACCCAAAGGAACATGAAGCATGTTGTTGTTTTTTAATTAGCAATTAAAAAGAGCTTTGCTATCTTCAATTTGGAAGGGGCCCGAATCCCTGGGTTTTCTTTATTTTTCCCACAGTTTACATGACTTCTGACATTTTTGCCATGACAAATCCATGTGTATCTCAAAAATTTACCATGAAAACCTTGGAGCTTCAATTATGGTGCATTTGCATAATTAAGTGCAAATACATGCAATTACCATGTGTACCTATACAATTACCAGCTACAATGATGTACTAACAATCCTTATTAAACTTTAGCAGCAGAAATTGTCTGTGCTCAGATACAGTGTTTAAAATTCCATGTCTCTTTCCTGGTTCAAAATAGTTGGAACTTGAAGACACCAAAAGTAATCAGTCCCCACCAGCATGAGCTGTATGTCAAATATACTGTTTTGTTGAGATCTTTGGTACATTCTGAAAACAGAAGAAACAGTTCCCACTTATGTATCCAGCACAAAAAGGCTTCTTCAATAAGTGTAATAAATTTAGGATAGAATCCTGGCTTCTTGTGAAATCAAGGGCAAAACTTCCATTGACTTCAGTGGTACCGGGATTTCATCCCTCGTATGCAATCTAATTACTCTAAGAAGTGCTTAAATAACTTAGTTGTTCTGCTCTTAAACAAGTATCCTAAAATGCCAGGTCTTGAATTTCTAGACTGGCATCTTAACTTGGGCATAAGTGCTAGAAATTGTTAATCTCCTTTATAAATGTGTATGGATGTGTATGGCTCTGTAAGAAATGTACAGCAATATTAGTTACTCCAGAGGCAGGGCTGAAGTTAGGATTTGAAAGCCCAAACCCCTGAAACCCTGAAATAGGGTTTACATTCCCACTGTAAACCCTATTTTCAATCCCCATCTAGTGTAACTTGTCCAGAAAGAAACCAGTGTCGCTAAAATTAAACCTGTGCAGGCTTCATCTCATTCTCATCTTGGAAGCTTGGAAAAATTTTTGAAAAGGAGCTCACTGCCCTACAGCACTTCATCACTTACTCTCACCCTAGATGACTTACACAGCCTATCTGATCTTCATAAAGAAAGAAACCTATTTTTTATGCTAGCTGGACTCCATGAAACTATTTAAACCTTAATGCTTTTATGTGGAACACACGCCCATCAAAAGAGTTTTTTGTCACACTTGAAAGTTTGCATTTTTGTTTGGCCTGCGAACAGAAAACCATTAGTATCTGTTGAAGCCCTGAAGATTTAAGGGAAGCTAATTGTTACAGTTTTAGATTCAATGGAAGTCAGACTTTGTGCTTCATCTGCATTAAGCAGCTATTACATAAAACCTAATGCCTCAGAAAAACGTGTTTGTTCAGATTTTGTGAAGTATTTTTTCCTACAAATTTGACTAACCATCTCCCTTGTGGCACAAAATACAGGCAATGAAAAATGTAAGGGATGCTAGATACCCATAGGAAAGCAAGTCATAAACAAGTTTCCCTCACTGACAAGGTTGTATTTTATTTAGCACAATTAGCCTTGTCACTGATATAATGTATCTTGGGGCTGTTTTAAATGGGACTATCCTCATTTGCTATTAGGCTTCACCAACATTGGTTCACTTTTGTGTAGTCTGATATCCCATTATGTCATGGCAGCTAGGGGTCAGGTGTGACCAAAACCTGATCTAAACACCCCCAGAATCCGGGGAGTTTCCATCTCCTATTCCATTCTCACAACAACCACCTCCCATAACCAACATCTGGCTGCTTTCTTGTAATTTGCCTTTTTGCCTGGTTCAGGTCATATATCAGGATCCAGAGCAGAGGCAAAGAACTTCTCAGACTTACAGCCACTTGTAAAGCAAGAATGTTTGTCTGTTTCCTCTTAAATCTCATTCCCTTTCTCCATTAAAAATCAGCTCTGCTTCCTTTTCCAGCTAGACAGTAGGTGTCACAGAGACAGACGCAATGCATTCTTTCTACCCTCTCAAAAGTGAGAACATACATCACAGGCACCTCATATACATGCCCAACTCCTCAAAGAGATTTAGGTGCCTTACTCCCATTGATTCAGGTGCCTAAAGAGCTTTGAGGATTGGGTCCATAGTAACTAGAATGATTTCAAGGAAGCTGTATGCATGTCTGGTTCTGTGGGCGGTACCTGATTGCATCATTTGGAGGAGATTAAAAACAAGGTCCTGATACTTGTGGTCATCAAAGATTTTTTTGGCACTTCTTGTAAGAGCAGGCTTGTTAGGCATAGCATCCTGGTCAGATTCCAATATGTATAATTATATTCTGCTTGCCTACATTCGCCTGAGTTTCAATCGCATCAGGTATTTTCCTTCACTTCCTGTCCTACAAAGTTCTGAAGTGTTATTGAAACAATAAATGAAATAGTACCAGTGGGGCCCAAATCTCTCATTTCACGTCTGAATCCAAATTTCCTTACTGTTCAGGTGTGTTTGGATCCAAGATTTTTGGGGCCAGTGAAGAGATTTAATCAGAACCAAATCTAGATATAAACTTCCTTGAAGCTGAGAAGGTGTTTGGATCTGAAACTTTTGGTTTGGCCAAATTGCTGACAGTGTGTGTTGAGATCCTTTTAAAATAAAGGATCCTAAGCACTATAACAATGACTATTGTGGATGTCTTTTTAAATGTACCTCTTGGACACACTAATAAAATGTTTATGATGCTGCACATGATGGGATCTACAAATCCCACACTGGCCAGAAAAGGGTTAATGAGCTGCTGTGGGACACCTCCTGCTAAATCTGCAATAGATGTCTGTCTTAGAGGGAGGAGTTAAAAGGGGGAGAGTCCAGCACATTTAGGAACAGGTTTTGAGGGAGGACAGACTCTTAGGTCACATTCTGTGGAAAAAAGTCTGGCAAGGGCCAAAAACTGAGTAGAGGCCATTGCTGCTGCCAGAGCCCTTCTGCAGGAAGGTAGCCTGATACAGGACTATTGTTTGTTTTGCTACCAGTGACTTGCTTGTTGTAGCTCAATAACATAGCTGTAGGCAGTGCCCTGCCTGAAAGGGGCAGCAACCAAATACAATTATTTTGTCTTTTACACCTGACTGGGGATGCAGCAGAGGGTTGTTCTGAGCCTAGGAGTGAGCCAGTCTCACTGCATTTACACAGTGCAGGTAGGCCAGGCCCCTCCTCATATGCTAATGACTTGCCTTATTTTCCTATTTACTCAGGCTTATTTTTTGACTTTTTTTTTTTTTAATGGAACTCCTATATCTTCAACATTCAAATCCTGGATTTCAATGCTTTCTTGCCACATCCTAGTTTTGAATTTGTTTTATAAAATAGTTTATTTTTATTGCCAAACTTATCAAATTTTTTCATCTAAAGTAGCATGAGGACGGTTGCCAATTTTGGTTTGGATGTATTCCTTGAGGTTTCATCATGACATAACTGTTAATTAAAGATTAATCTTTAATTCCTGGAGACTCCAGTACAATCCTGGAGGGTTGGCAACCATAAGCATGATACAAACTGAGACCCTAATCCCCCCCTTCCCCCCACGTTTAACTTCAAGTACATGAGTAGTCTCAATTAGCACAGTTGAACTACTCATGTCTAAAAGTTAAGCGCATACATAAGTGTTTGTTTGTAAGATTGGCCATTTAGGCCCCAGTCCTGCAAATTGCTTCACACAGGCACCTGTGAAGCCAATGTGGTTCCCTGTGGGTGCAGGGATCCATCTATGTGGAGCAATGTGTGGCACTGGGATTTAAACGCCAAATTCAGAAGGATCAAGTTAGGGGAAGATGCAGAAGTTTAATTTATGTATGCAAGCCGGGCTGGACTGGGTCTGGTGTCTGCTGGCTGTTTTGATCAACAGATTCCACCTTCCCTGTACCCTTGGAGCCCTCTTGAAGAAATGTGGTCCCTTGTTTTTGTTGCTGAAGATTGACTGTCAGGTAGTGTAGATTTAAAAAGAACAAAAGGAGGACACGGTCTCTGAGAATATACAAATATTTTAAAAGCTTCAAAAGGGAAGGTGGGGGGAGGGAACTTCAACCTCTCTTCTCCTAATGTAATAATTTTCAATGTGTTTTTTCTCAACAAACTTGTTTTTTTTCCTCTATGACTCTAACTGCAAATTTACTTAATGTTTGTTGCACCTGCAATTTAATCTCTCCCTGAAAAATCCAAATAAGCCCCATTTTCTATATTATTGAGACAAAGATAAAATATAGACATTCGTCACTACAGGAACTGTATACCTCATGGCCCCAGTGAAACATACAGAGCCTGAGTCTGGTCTCACTTAATGTATGTATACACTTAAGGTGCAGTTTCCAGCTTGAGTAAATATACCCATCCAAGCTCTGATTGAGTTAAAAATAATAGTATTGCTGCAGCGGCATGAGCTGCATAACCACCTAGTCACCTAAGTACTTGCCTAAGGTTTCAGATAGGATCATATTCGGGACAGCTAACCTGTCCATCTTTGCAACGATGCTTCTGTTTTTAGTATACTAGCTCGATCAGAGTTAGCACGGTTACATCTACCCAGCTGACAACTTTACACCTCTAGCTGTAGTGTAGACGTACCCTTAGCTTAGTTTCAAACTAGTGGAATTTCATAGTCTTCAATGGTATTAGGCGTGATTTACATTGGGATGAGATCAGAATCAGGTTCTGAGTCCACATCCTTTCTATGAGAGAATGTTAGTTGAACCTTAGTGGGACTATTTACATGACTGAGTATCTGCAGGAGAACCTCTATAGGTGACTGGTAATGAATAGATAAACACATATGAGAGATGTTGATACATGATGAGATTTTTGTTCCCTGGAATCTAGATTGAAGGGTAAGAACAATGCACTGCTCTTTGGGGCAAAGATCTTCATATGTGTCTGTACAGCACCTAGCATAATGGTGCTCCAGTTCTGGTGGAATCTCCATTACTGGTAATTTTTGAATCAAGATTAGATATTTGTCTCAAAGACTTGTTCTAATTCAACCAAGAATAATTTGGGGGGAGTTCTATGGCCTGTTACATAAGAGGTCTGACAAGATGATCACAGTGGTCCATTCTGGCCTTAGAATCTATGGTCCAGAATAATAAGCGAAGAGCAAGAAAATAAAGCAATCCTGACTTAAAACCATGCTGGACAATGAGAAATGATCATTAGTGATAGTTATAGAGCAAAGGAATCAAATAGGGAGTGGTGTTCTGAGATTATCATATGGTGACCTAGGTTCCTGCATGTAATCATGATCAATTTCATTTTCATTACAATGTAAATTATGGGAGCATCAAAAACTAATAATTTAAACTACATCTGTAGAGGGTGAGGCGATGCCCTGGTTTAGTACTCGATCCCCTGCAGAATGGAATTCAAATCTGCCTTGGGTTATAGAAGAGAAATGAGTTTAGCAGATTCAGTCTAGTCCCTGTGGACAGGACCACCACCTAGTGCAACATGATTCAGAACAACTCTCTCTTCTCAGGAGAGGTTTTAATACTTCAGCATTATAACGTTAAGCCAGGATTGAGGTGCATTTGTTGAAGTCCGCACAGTTTCTATGTGAAGGCTGGTTATAGCCACTGCTGTGAGTCTTTAATTGTCAAGAGCACTCACTTGCTAAATGCAGCCTCCAATGTAAAAACCACTCAACCAAAACACTGGGCCTAAGCCTTGGCCCTGCAAATGCTGTTTTGTCTTGCTCTGGCAGTGCTAACGAGTTGGAAAGGAAGCTGATCCCTGCACTGGAAATCGCCAGATGACATGAGGCCACTGTAGTGGTTCTTACATTGTCCCTTCTCCTGAGCCCCCCTGATATCCCTGTGCCTGGGTAAAACTCAACTACCAGAATTGTCCCTTGGGCAGCTGGATATAAATTTGAGCAGTTTTGGGGCTGCTCTACTTCATGCTTAGGACTGACCCAGTCCTCCAAGCTGGCCCCAGAATCAGATGGATGCGAGGTAGAGAATACACCCCATCGTAAAGCCACCTTTGCAGCTCCCTCAATTAGGCTGAGCACAGATCAGACCAGCTCAGACTCTCCGCTTTATCTCCTATCTTGCATTTATATAACACCTCTCATCCCAAAGAACTTCACAAACTTAAAATAATCTCCAAATATACCTTACAAATGGACCACTAAAACCCCCTCTGGAATGAACATGGCTAATTTTAAACACAGCAAGAGTTGGGGAGGAAGTAAAGGATGATATCTTGCCTCAGTGCATTCTCAGGTGGGTATTAGGCAGACTGTAACAGCTGGCTTTTGGCCAAGCACTATGGTGTACACCAGGGCTGGGCAAACTTTTTGGCCCAAGGGCTACATTGGGGTTGCGAAACAGTATGGAGGGCTGGGTAGGGAAGGCTGTGACTCCCCAAACAGCCTGGCCTCCGCCCCCTCACACTTCCTGCCACCTGACTGCCCCTCCTCAAAACTCTCGACCCGTCCAACCCCGCCTGCTCCTTGTCCCCTGACTGCCCCCTCCCGGGACTCCCCACCCTTATCCAGCCCCCCCACTCCCTGTCCCCTGACTTCCCCGACACCTATCCACACCCCTGCCCCCTGACAGGCCCCCGGGGACTCCCATGCTCCCTGCCCCTTACCATGCTGGAGCCAGCCACGCTGCTGCTGTGCTGGCTGGCAGGCTGAAGCTGCGGGGGGAGGAGGGACAGCAGGGGAGGGCCAGGAGCTAGTTTTCCCCAGCCGGGAACTCAAGGGCTGAGCAGGATGGCCCCGCGGGCCGGATGTGGCCCACAGGCCGTAGTTTGCCCACCTCTGGTTTACAACCTTAATCTTACAAAAGATTCTGATCACCAGTGACTACAAGGGGACAGGACCTCCGTTTTATGTCTCTGCACATGGCACCCCTAGCATCACCGTGGCCCTAACACTGTACTGGGACAATTGATATTTAGTACAGACTGGGAGGGTAGAACAACCTGCTAAATCAACACTACCACTTCTTGCAACACCTTGACTTTTCCCAGCCCCCTACAAATCCAGTCCACATCTGCTTAACTGGTAAAAACTGTGGGATCACAGCACAAGGTGGTACGGTTGATTAAAAACCCCACAAGAATGCAGTGATAGAGGGGTTCTTTGGTGGCAATGTTCCAAAGAATCTTTAAGAATTAAACCAGTTACTATACAACATACCAATAACACAGCTTCCAATTTCCATCCTGTTGACATCAGTGGAAATGATGTTTAAGTATCGAGGTTAGAGTATGGCCTTGTAAACATTTTTTCCATCCTAGACAGATATTTAATTTTTAATTTTATAATACTTTTGCCTTCAACCAGCACAGTTCTAAACTGTTAATTTTTAGAATGTGAAACATTAAACCTAGTTCTGGCCTTTGCCTTTGTGGACTGTTACAACAAAAGTTTTGAATCCTTAGCAAGCTGATCATTTAATAAGAAGAGGAAATTAATTGCTAATTAATCCACTATTAAGGTGTAATGCTAATGACATATCATCTGTGTGATTATAATGAAATGACTGCATGGGTACAATGTCATCATTAGTTACTTAGAAGGCTGGGTTTATGCAGCCCACGTTTCAATAATGGGCATCAAACGCAGGCTCGGGAGCAGAATGATTTATGGGCTGCATTGACTAAACAGTATCCATCTTTTTAATCTCTGGACTGCTGGGTAAAATTATTGGGGTTTATATGGATCTCAAAGGAAGGGCAATGAGAGGCAAAGGGGCCATCATATGTAAAAGAAGGTAAGACACATTGGGGCTCATGGTCTTGTCCTCAGGCTGTCCCAAAATCATATGGGGCTTTCTGCAAATGTGTGATGCAGGCATTCTCACCTTCCAAGAGATCCAGCTCAGTATTAACCCAGTTTCTGTGGCAGGGACCCCTCTAATGTGGTAGGAAGTGAAACCCTTGTTTTTTCCAATTTAAAAACATGTTATTTAAAATATTCTAATTTTATTGATAATGGTTAGCACTTGCAAACTACTGTACATTTTTAAAAGGCTGCACAAACAGCCTGTCTAATCTTAATTGATATAAAATAACCACCCTCTCCAACTTTAATACACATTTTGTCCCTACAACCATTCAATGAAAATCCATTAAAGCTATTAATACTCTTCTCATGAGACTTTATGTGGCTATTTACAAACATGAAGCAAACATACTATAACACTGACATTTTTGCACTTCTAGCATAATAAATAAAATTTCACTCCTTTTTTTCCTTCTAGGGAGCCTTCCATCTCTTTCAGATGATGTCACAAGTAAAACACCTCATGGCAGGTAATATATGATGATTATTCCTATTTTCCAGATAAGGAAACAGAAGCATAGATTGGTTAAGGACTAAATTTTTAAAAGTGAGCATCATTCTTTTTGGGAGCCCAGCTGGAGTTACTAAGGACCAGATCATTAAAGGCAGTAGGCATCTGGGGGGATTTTCAAAAATGCCTTGAAATAAATGGGAGTTAGGAAGCTGCAAGTTTTGAAGATCCTTAGTGGTGGTGGTACTTTTTGTTTGTGTATTATTGCTGTGGTAATACAAATAATAATAATCCAGCAGCCCATGTAATGGACCAGGTCCCCATTGTGCTAAGGGGACCCAAGATAATCCTTGCTCCCCAAACATCTTACAATCTGCCTAGGGTTGTTAGGCGTCCAGTTCTGGGCCAGAATGCCCAGTTGAAAAGGGATCCTAGTGGCTCTGGTCAGCACTGATGACCAGGCTGTTAAAAGTCCGGTTAGCCATGCAGCGGGGGGCTGAGGCTAAGGCAGGCTCCCTAGCTCCATGCAGCTCCTGGAAGCAGCTGCCACGTTCCTGCAGCCTCTTGACTCATAGGCGGACAAGGAGGCTCCGTGCACGGCTCCCGCCCCAAGTGCCAGCTCCACAGCTCCCATTGGCCGGGAACCGTGACCTAGGCCATCCTTAGGATTTATGGGACCCTACGCAGGATTATTAAACTGGTGCCCCTATGCCTGACTTGGGGCACAGCCACCACTCCCACCCGCAGCCCCCCAGAAGAATCCCCCCCATTGTTGACCCACACTGAGCTTTGTACACAGCAGACGCTGTGGCAGCCCAGACTTGCAGCCCGGGGCAGGGGAGTGATGAGGCACCAAAGGATACCGAGCCCTCCGGCCAGCCTCACAGCAGCAGAGAGTCACAGTTCCTCACAGAGACCCCCGAACCTTCTCCCGCGCGCAGAATGTGCCGCGCCGGCGCATTCGGCTCTGTGAATATGGCCCCTGCCTAAGGAGACTGCAGCACGTGCTGGGAGTGCGCAAGCTGACCTGCTCTTATTTGCTGTCCCAGTGATGCCCCACATTTTCAGATGCCCTACCCCAGAGCCCACACTCCAACCCTCTGCCCCAGCCTGGTGAAAGTGAGTGAGGTGGGAGGATGTAGTGGGTGTGGGCAGGGCCTCAGAGAATGGACAGAGCAGGGACAGGAGTGTTGGGTTTTGTGCAATTAGAAAGTCAGTAACCCTACTAAATACCTTTTAAAAATCTGGCCCTCTGGGGCTGAGTACCCCCCAACTGCTATCTATGAGAGCTGCAGGTTGCTAATGCAAAACCCACTGAAGTCAACTGAAATATTTCTCTTGACTTCATGGGGCTTTGGATCAGGTCTATGCACTGAGCACCTCTGACACTCAGGCCCTCGATGTTCCAAAATGGCATCCAGCAACTGCGGCACCCAACCTCGGAGGACCCATTTCAAAATTTAAATCTGCTGTTGCGCACGCTTATACTTGGAAATTTTCCCCTTGGAAGTCAGTAAGCAACGACACCCCCCAGGTGAAGCTGAATGGGTGCTTAAGGGGTCCAAAGGTAGTGGGTTATCTCAATTGGTTCCTGAGTGCCAAGCCCAAGGTCATGCACGTGGGGAGAGTGACACAGAATAAGAGACTAGATCGTCTAGGTCCTACTCAGATGCTCTGACCACACGATGAATCATCGTCCCTTTCTGTTCCTGACCCAGCAGAGCAACATGGGAAAAAGGAGCTTGGCCCTTCACAGCAAGCACCCTGTGGAATGAGCACCATAGCAATTAATGGAACTACTGCAATGTGTTTTTTTTTTTTTCCCAACAATCAAATAATCTAGTAACTAATGATCGGGCCATCTGCTGTGTGGTGTCTGGCGTCTAGGCTGGTGGCCGAGGTGGGGCCCGACCCTACACCCCCTGCTCACAGGTATGGCTTATGCTGGTGAGTAAAAGCCTGCAGGAGCAGGCCCGTTGGGGGAAAGAGCTGTGGCCGCCTCTCGGCCTATGCAGGGCCAGCAGCTGCCTTGAGCAAATAAGATCAAGGCTTCAAACAGCCCCAAGCCGGGTCGGTTCCCGCACCCCGGTGTGAGTGGCAGCCAGGCGCAGCGGGGCTGGGCCTGCAGCAGGGCGCGGCCCCTTTAAGGCGCGGCGCAGCAGAGAGCCCCGCGCTGCGTGTGGCGCTGGGGCCGAGGGGGGAGCAGCAGCGGCGCGGTGCGTGTGTCAGCGCGGCTGGCACTGGCATTGTTCCCTGACGTCACTCCGCCAGCCCTGCCGCCGCGGCTGCGGCTGCCGCTGCTCTCAAACTTGTCTTTGTTATTCAGCGCTCTCCGGCTGACACGGCGGCTGCCTGCAAAACGCGGCGCCCGGAGCCGGCCCCGCAGCACCTGGACTGGAGCTTCCTCCACGCCCGCTGCTGCTGCACCTCCCCGTTACGACAGCGCTGGCCTCGAGCAACATGCCGCTCGTTTCCCCCCGCGGGGGCCCTCCGGATTTCCCCGCCTGTTGTGCATTGCAAAGGCGCCGAGCTCTGCGACCCCGTATTTCTTCCCAAGTTTCCCTAGCTATAGAGGGGACCTGCTGGCGGGGATGTATTATTTACACAGCTGCATGTGGCTGGTGCTTTGCAGGCGCGTCAGGAGACACAGTCCCTGGCCGAAGGGGCTCGCTCTGTGCATTAAAGGCTCTCTACCCCTTCTGGTTGGGCTGCTGCAAACACGGTCGGAGGGGTAAGGGGAGGCAGAAAGCACACTGGGTGGGATCAGGGGAAAGCACTAAGACCCTTCCTTCGGTGGAAATTTGGGAGAGGAACGTGGGAAAAGCACTGAGGAGCTCAGGTGAGGTTACTTTGGGGGAACAGGAAAAAAACCACTAAGGGACTAATCAAAAGCCCCCCGAAGTTAATGCCCAGGCTTCCTCTGACCTCAATAATGGACTTTGGAGCAGGTCTTGACAGCATTAGTTAAAGTGAAATGAAAAGCAGGGAGAAGAACTCTAGGTTAGACGGATTTTAGTAGGGGCGGGAGAAGATGGGGCTGCATTTTTTGAGAGTTAATAACAGCAACAAGAACATGATGAGGTTAAATTTTGGTTTGATGAGGGATTTAGGCATTAGGAAGCAGGCTGGAGAAGAGAAGGCAGCAGTTAAGGGTATGACCCCTCCCCTACCAATCAACCCTGAATTCCTACTCGCCCTTCTTACAGACGGAACACCCCCGTAAATAAGCGAGCACCACTTAAATGGGTTAGGGAAACAATTGCAATAGTTAGTCGGCATAAGTGCAAAAGTGTTTCCACAGTAAATAGTGCAATGTGAATAGAGTGCAGTTTGATAAAAACAAAGTCCCTCCCCCTTCTAGTAACCCGACATCCCTTAAATACTAGATCTCTTTCTCCTCCTCCAACAACAAAATAAATCTGAGCCGCTGAAGAGCTCTATGGCACTGTTTAAATTGCTTATCTTAATTGCATAATCTAACAAACCCCGTTGGAACCGGAATGAATATATTAGGCTTATTAACAACTCATCATAAAATATTGATTGTCCTGGAAGTGTTTTATCAGGGGAAGAGAAGTCGGGGGAGTTGTATTTAGAGGATTGGTGCTGTTAATAACAAGAAATTGTCCTTGTCTTTTCTTATTGGAAATCACGCTGGATTTGCTCTTTTTTAAAAAAACAGCAATAAAACAACAACAACTCACGCTCTATTATTTTTGCTATTCGATTGATCCGCCTAGCAGTAAGGTCTGAGAGCCCATCTTAAGGCCCCGAGATTTGCAGTGACAGGGTCAAAAAGTGGGGAGGACAACTCATGGAATTGATGGCAAGGAACACGATCAAACTTTGAGGGACAATTAGACACCCGCATCCGGAGTGGTTGCATTTAAAATAAAAAACAGCCCCTCCTCTTTTTTCTGTTTTCTCCTCCCTCTTCCCTAAGCCGTCCTTCTTGGGAGAAGCTTGTGCGTGTAATGATACCGCCACTCCTCTTCGGGCTGGAGATTGTGTTGGTTGGGGCTGCTACTGGCAGTCAGAAAGCTCTCCTAAGGAACGATTCTATTATTTTGCTAACCCTGGAAAAGGTTCTTTCCTTCCCCACCAGAACAGAGAGTCTTTTCTCCGTGGGGCTAGGAGGGGAATCTAGCGCTCCTCTCTAGCGGTTCCTTTATCCCTTCCTTCCTGAATCATTAGTGCTGCTCGCCTTGAAAATAAAAACCCACATAGCTAATGTAAAGCGAAACGCATCAAAAAGGAAAAAGAGCTTGAACCTTGCAACCAGCCATTGAGTCTTTCTCCAAACCCCGGCAAAAATCCCTCTGAGGAGAACATAAACTGGGGCAGCATTGCACGCTTTTAATTACATAAATTCCAGAGAGGGGGGTCCCCTCTCTTCAGCAATATCAAAATGCAGAGGGGAGGATAGTCCCATGCGTTCACTCTCTAATCTGGGATGGTTTGCACTGCACGCCATTCACTAGGATTAAGAAAAAGTTTGTGGGTTTTTTTTTTAAATCTTGTAAAACAATATTTTCATTTTTAACTTTAACTTTATGAGATGTGGGGGGAGAGAGGGGGCGAGAATAGAGAGCGAGGGACAGAACATCCCTACAGGAGGAGCTCCCTTTCAGATAGGAATCTGGGACAGATTTTGCCAACAGCCACAAAGCATGGCCCTTTGGTAATAGAATAGCCAATGTAATTTGACACTTCAACTTGCTGTGCTCTCTGCTAGTTGATTCACTTACTCACCCACTAACATTGAGCTCCTTTTCACTGTCTGTATAGGGGGGGAGCAGCAGAGAGAAACCGCTTTTAAATGAAAAATAGTTTAAAAGCACCTGAACAGAGCTGCCAATCAGCTGGGGAAAGAGGATTTTTGCTGCCTGCTTCCTTATTATATTTGTTACTGCAAGCCTGCTGTGCAATCTAGGTAAGTTTCGTGTCTATTTCAGTCTTACGTTCACACCTCCCTGTGTTTGTGACCGGGCAAGGATTGTGTCTTTAATGAGGCGAAACAATGGAGTAAGCAAGCTAAGGAAATATATATATATGTGTGTGTGTCTATATATATAGAGAGAGAGAGAAAGAACATTTGTTTTTTGTAAGACAAGAAAATGTGTGAAGACTTCTTAAAGGGACAGGTTGTATCTGTGTGTCTGAAAAAGGAGGAGAGGAGAAGGGGGAATGAGACAGAAAAAGAATACAGGAGATCCAGCGGAAAAGGAAATTCCTTGCCTTTTTGTGTTTGTAGCGAATAGAGATTAAGGAGCCAGAGTGTTTTATGTTATGGATGTGGGGCTCGGATCACTCCTCCTCCACTTTGAGCTGGGGAGGGAAGGGGGTAGTGTTGGGGAAATAGGTGTCTTGTGTGAGGTGACTGTAAAAGAAGGAATTCTTGAAAATTATAGCAGAAGGGGGAGGATCTTTCGTGTTGTAGATCTAAGTTTTAAAAGCTGAAACAATGAGGCGAATTAGGCATGCCTGAGAGAAAGAGAGCGAGCGATCTTGTGCTATAAAAACAAAGGAGGTTTTAAAATAATCCGGATAGCTTCTGTTTTCTGGCCAGTTTACCTTTCCTGACTGCTCCGGTTGTGCACCGACAGGCTCGTAGTCAATCGAGCTGGCTCTGAAGAATCTTTGGGGGCAAGGGGTGGGGAGAGGAAGGTTGCAATAGCAAAGTATTTTTTCGGGGGGGAGGGAGGATTGGGCATGTTTTCCGGGCTTTGGGAAGCTTGCCTGAGTGTAAATTCCTTGTGTCTGGGTTTTGAAAGCCAGTTGGGACTGGGGCCTCTCTCAATCACAAGGAATAGTCTCAGTCTCTCTCTCTCTCCTGTGTACATCTGTCCAGGAAGCCGGGGGGGAGAGGGGCCGATTGAAAGAACCCAGCTCCTGCTTTCTTGCCATTGTGAAAAGGAAAAAGGAGGGAATCGTTTTCACGGGAGACTGGCTGAGCTAGCTGCAGTAAAAGGGAGAATGGCAGCCAGTTAAAAGACACTTAAGGAATGTAAACATAAAAATAGGAGCCATCTAGTCATGCTGTATTCCTTGCTCTAATCTTCTGGGATGGGGTTCTCCAGGTTGATTTTGTGGTGCGGGTGGGGGAGTGGAGAGGTAAAAGGAGGAACGGAGAAGTTGTTACTATACCCATTTTTGTACACTGAAAACTTTTGTTTTACACGTGTATAGTTTAATTTCAATCTTACTTTGGAGTCTGTGGTGGGAAGCATAAGACTAGTTTTTAAGTTAAGTTCCTTCTGCAACTACAGACCTCATTCATATGCTTAATAAAACTGAGGTGTATAATGGCGAAAACATAACAAATTGCTCTGATTGTGGGTATCACTAACTGGTCCAGGCAGCTGGAGTGAAAATTAACAACTACCACGTATAGGTAATTTATTGAGACTGAAGATAATTTTAAGCAATAGCCCTGCATTACTGTCTGATTGTGCAGAGTGTATGTTCTTTTTGCTTCAGTTAATAATCTGCAAACGGCTTAATGGCTCTGTGTAGTGACAGAGGAATTGGTTTTCTCCATTTACTTCAGCAGGCCTGAGTGAAGCTGGTATTCTGACTGCTTTTTTCAATGCGTTGACATGAGGGAGGAGGATTTAACTTGGCAGCCTGAACAAATGCTCTATCAAAGGTTTCCTAAGAGACAGTAAGAGGGTCGGTGGGAGATGAATGACCTGGCGTAGTTTTAGGGTGCTACCTATGCAAGCTTTGTTTTAAATATGAAATGGCTATTTAGAACCCTGAATAGAACTGTGTGCATCAGAGAGGCGACAGGCTTATAAAATTTAAAAGGGCAAAAGCCCATTAATGCTTTGGCAAAGCTTTGGCTCTGGCCTCTGGTTGAGTAGTTCCAACTGCCTAGAAGTGCCAGAGCTTTTAAAGAATCTTTAGCAACAGCTTCTCTATAGCTGCAATATGGAACTTGGGCTTGTAAATTGGAAGGTTAATGATGCAGTCTCCTCCTCTCCAGCCAGGAGAATAGGGGGTGTGTATAGGATATGGATGCAAAGGTAAAAAAAAAAAAAAAAGCCCCATGTTAAATGATTAGGCAGGGCTCTTGCTAATGAAAGACTATTCCAGCTATGATACTTGTGCAATAATTTTGCACTGTGGCAAAAGTTCTAACCCAAAATTAATATACAGGCAACCGAGGAAAAGTTTGACAAAGAGGTTCAGCAAAATTATACCCTTTAGAACTACCGACAGTCTTTGGGAGAATTAGGCTTAATCTAGCAGACAACAGAGTTGGTCTCTGCCTCAAACTTGCACCCCCTTCTTTTTATCGAGGGAAGTTTACTATGGCATCAATCTTCTCTTGGCGGGGCCTGATTCAGGTTTATGAATGCCAGAAGACTTACGCTGACCTTTTTCTGTTCAAGTCGAGGATGTTGAAACACCAGCCATCAAACAAAAGACACATTGAAAGCAAGATCTGCAATAGAGCACGTGTGACTTTGAGGCTGGTTGAGTGCATTTGGTGACACTGTTTTCTTCTGAGTTTGGATGGGAGTTGGGGAGATAAAAGGCCATTTATTAAAATGAGATTGTGGAAAAAATAATTTAAAATAATCTTAACACCCCAAATTAGAGGACACAATTTTGCTTTTGTTAAAAATCATTACATTTTTAGTTTCCTCAAAATTTTGAGGCTAAGGAAAGAGACTACAGTGTTTTCCTCCTGAGTGCAAAAATGATATGAATTTTGAAGTATCTAGCCTGTATATTTTTTTTAAAAAAGAAAAATTGTTTTAAGGAACAAGAGAACTGAAGTTCGAGAACTGCCTTTTTAGGATATAAAAAGAAGAACAAAATAAAAAATTGCTCAGGATTTAATTGCTGGATCTGTGGTTTTGCCCTATATTAAAAGTAGTTGTTGTCTACTTTGTAGGCTAAGCTTTAAAGGAGATTTTATTTTCATTTAAAAATAAAAAACAGAGCCACTGAATTTAATATTTCATTTGTCTGTCTCATTCATGTCAACATGAATGGATGCTTTCATTGTTTACAGCGGCTAAGGTCCACAACACCTTAAATAAAATGTAATGATTTCAAAAATTGAGTCTATGGGAAAGACTCAGTTAAAACTTGGTTGGGGAAAGAACCATGTTGCCGGACATCTATACAGTGCATCTTTTGTAGTGTCTGAAATCATGAAAACTGGATATGAGTGTGGTGTAGAACTTTGTTTTCCAAAATATTGTTTCACACAAAAGATAATAGTTATTTTTTCCCATTACTTAAAGGACTTTTTTTAATAATCAGAAAGGTTTACAAGGAGTTGAAGTGATGGAATTCTAGGTACCATATGTTTCAGAGTAGCAGCCGTGTTAGTCTGTATTCGCAAAAAGAAAAGGAGTACTTGTGACACCTTAGAGACTAACAAATTTATTAGAGCATAAGCTTTCGTGAGCTACAGCTCACTTCATCCAATGCATCCAATGAAGTGAGCTGTAGCTCACGAAAGCTTATGCTCTAATAAATTTGTTAGTCTCTAAGGTGCCACAAGTACTCCTTTTCTTTTTAGGTACCATATTTTTCCATTCATAACTTTTCTTGGGAGTTTCCTGCCCTTTTCCCTATATCTCTTCCACTTTTTATAGGTTCCAAAGGTTTTGTGTCCACAACAAAACTCATGGATGGTAAGTACATCAGTGACACTACAGTTGATTCAAAGTTGGCTGGTCCCTAGCAACTTGACGTGTGTGTTATCTGCCAGGAAAGCTTGGTTTCTCACTGTAAACTGGAAAAACTGACAAGTTTGTTCAATTGTTTTTTTGTTTTGCCTTCTCTCTTGCTAACATGTGCCCTAGCATTTGGAGGCAACAGGTGCCCTGTATTTCCAAGTTACCCAGAGTACAGTGTGACTTGAGGAGTGAACATAAAGGTGGCCCAGGATCCACTAGTTTTTGGCCACCATGTCATAACAACTTGGGGAATCAAACAGTGCAGAGAGTAATCTAGTTATTGTTCTAACTGTAAAATCTGTTTTATACATACCTAGGACTGCAATTGGTGCCTGTGGTAGCGAATTTGACCACTGTGCAATTGACTAGTTTGTTCCCTCCTAGTTGTACCAATTTCTTTGAAATCCTATACAGTATTACTGTAAAGACATGGAGAGAATATTGCTGCAGAGTTGAGAATTGGTTTATGATTGCACTCATCAGCTACTGTGCTGACAAGACTTCTTTATCCATTTAAGATGTTGGTTTGTTTTTTAAAGAGGAAGCATATTTCATCAAGATGTAGTACAAAGCAAATATGCATGGGGTATATCCAGTAGTTCAATATGGTAGGAGCATTTTGTTATTTCACTGATCTTTGTGTGGATCTGAACTTCTCTGCTGACATAAGGCTAGGCAGTGTTAGTGGAGCTAGGAATAATTTATTTTTCAAATGGGTGTCTTTTTGGTTTAAAAACAAAAGGTTTGCCAATCCAAGTGTTACTTTGTCATATTGATTTTATTCCTCTCTCTTCCCCCAAAGCAAAAACTTCTTATGTAGCAATTTATTTTTTTTGTTTACATTGGATTTTATAGAACAATTTGCATTTAGGTTGGTTAATTTTAGGAGGTTTTTAAAGGGGTTGTAGGTTGCAAGAGAGATGTCCAGGTGAGGAGGTGTAATGGATCATCCTAGATTGACTGTTGGAGGCAGCAGTGTATTATGAGAGTAGATAGAGATGGTCTTAGGCTTGGTCATGTGATGCTTTGTTTCTAATAGGTTGAGATGCATTGAAAACGGAGTGGTTTTTACTACTTGCAAATGTTGGGCTCTGATTATATGAGCACAGTGGTAAAACTTTCTCCCAAGGAGAGGAGGAGGAAAAATATTGTAGACAGTACTTTTCTAGTGGGAGAGAGAAAGCTATCTTGTGTAGGTCCTTAGTCTGCCTAGCTGAATTATCCAGCCCATGGTAATATAAATTAACTTTTAATCAGAGGGAACAACCCAAATCTGCAAGGAACATATCCCTCTGCATAACTCAGAAATGTTCATTTGATTCAAGCTGTCTTATGTTCGCATCAGCTGAGATAATTATACCTTTCAAACCTGCATATGGGGGTAAAAACAGTAGCTTATATTCCTATCATTCAGTTCTGGCACAGCTGGCTCTAATTGTTTCTGAGGTGAAGGGATGATAGCTTACTTTTTAAAGGTGGCTCTAAAGGGCTAAAAACAAAATAGATCCATATGGCCTTTGTAATGATAGTTCAATAATTCAGGCTGGGTGTTTTGTTATTTAATAATGTTAGCATTCAAGTGGTCACATCTAAACTATCAAGTTAACACTTAATTAAAATGAATATGGGAAATTTATCCTTTTGTTGATACTGTGTCTCTTTGACTCTACAAAGATGCAGTGAATTGCTTCACAAAGTAAAGGTGAGCCTATTGGTTCAATCTAGGTAGGATTTTTTTTTTAAATATAAAATCCCTTTACTATTCATGGCACTAGAGATATCTGTGGAAGTACCATAAATCTATGGATTTGGATTGCCCCTACTGTTCACTGTTTGTCTGTGTAAGGAGCTTGCTATTTGATTTTCTCCTGACTAAATGTTTATATGTCAGCGGATGGTGGAGAGTCGATTTATAAAACAGATGTCATAATACTAAGACGTCCTTCTCCAGATCTATGCAGCCTTGAATTTTGTGTGTCTCTTTTTTTTTTTTTTTTTCTTCCCATACACCACTCATAAACTATTCTGTGGCTCTCTGCCCTGCTGGCAGTACTGTTACTATCTCCTTTGCAATAGAACCATATTTCAGTTTCTCAGTACTGTATTGAGTGCAAGATCAAAGGCATTCTTGGTTGTTCTGAGCCTTCTTTACCTTGCTAAGGCCGTGGCGAGGTAGAACTAACTTTGGCTGGCCCAGCTTCCATGTATACTGTGGGTGCAGACTCAACTGGTTGCTCAGATTTTTGTTGATTGTGAAGGGCACGTTTTTATCTTACTACTCTCCACAGCAGCCACTACTTCCTGAAAGCTTAATGTAAGGTAGGAACTGGGAGCAATACCAAACCAGATATTAATAAATATATCTACTGAAAATTAGCATGAGAATGAAGCCAGAAGACATAATATACCTTCCATACAGTGTGATATGAAATCAACATGGTAATTTTCTAATCACTGTGTCTGGCCTCTTGACACTGCTTCTTGCCTCTGCTATTGTAAACCATGTGTAAGAAATCACTGGAGGAGGTAATGGGGGCTGGAAGGGGGAGAGGGGAAGGAGCTGTGTGTGTAAACAGTCTCCTGGCGAGTTATTTCACAAGCATAAGTCAATCTGGGCCAGGATGGTATTAATTGAGGGGTACTAACCGGTCCATCTGCTTAATACACAAATGCATACAGTGTAGATAAACTGTGCCCTGATCTTGTTACAGTTTTCTGTACCTGGTGAAATATTATCTGCCCTCGTTTTGTAAGGACCTTTTGCTTAACAGATTAACACACTTGTTGGCAGAGGGGACTTGGAGGGGTAAAATAAATGGAGAAGCGCAGCTCAGCTGTGAGCAAGTTTTGGGGTTTATTTGTTTGTGCATGTTTGTGAGACTGCAGAGCATGATGATTGACTGGCTGACAAAGCCAGTGTTATCAGTCTCCTAGGGGTTTCCAGATAGTCTCATAACTAATCAGGGCAGTTTATTTATTGGGGCTACAATGACACAGATATATGACAGAATGGTAAGGGCTTCAATTGACCATTTAGTAGGAAAAAACAATTCCTCTGATAAATATCTGCTTGTCTCTTGGTTGTGCTCCTGTTACCCTCTGAGAACAGAAGAGCTTTTCAGCCTGCTCTGAAATGTACACCTTCTGCATCTTAGCCAGCAGTTTTTAAAGTGTAAGCGTCTCTTCTCTTTTCCTTGTTTAAACACCCACCCTCCCCAAATACAGTCAGCCTGAGCTTTCTGCCTTCCTCTGTTTAATAGGTCATGACTGGGTGATAGTGCTACTATAGTTAAGGTTGAGACTAGCTTACTGTTTAACAGCTGGTTTTTCTAAATGATTTGAAATCCACATCCTTACTTGGATTGTCTTGGATTGAAAACTGTGTGCCTCATGAGAATCCAGGGGTTAATGGTTCAGATCTGAGATCTTTTGAGCAAGGTGTTCCTGAAATACAGTCCCCGCCCCGCCTCCTCAAAATCACATGATTCAAAATTTTACAGTTCTTAATGCCCCCCCCCCCAAACACACACACATATTTGAAGCTCAAATGATGTCTCTGATCCTCCCCAGTCTGGTATCACACACTTGCAGTTGATTTCAGTTTGGCATCCTCATGGCACCTCCTGCTATAGCAGGAGGCATGAAGGAGCCAGGAAGAGGGCAGAGCAGGTAGATGAATGGCAGTGAGGTATGCAGTGTTCTTGTAGCCAGGCCGGTTCCAGGATATTACAGATACAAAGTGTTTGAGTAGCAGTGAGGTGTTCCCCAGGTGATCTCCTTCTGCCCTCCCATCATGGCCTCCTCATTGCTACCATTTCCTGAAAAAACAATGGCAATTCACTGCCCAGAAATGGTTAATGCAGGGTTGAGGTTGACCGGAGTGCCTCTTACCCCATCAGGAAGTCGAATGCACCTATACTTCAATCTTGTCTTAAGGATTCCCTCTGGAACATCACCCTGGAACATCATGTATGCTTGCAGCTTGCTACAAATCCCTATGGCAACAACAGACCATTGTGCTCTTCTGCCCACACAACCGACATAACTCAACACAGAAAGGAGGGGCCCCGGATCCATTTGGGTGCAGATGCACCTCTCCTCATATCACAGTGTGAGCTGTGGCAATCTTCAGCAAGTATCCCTGCACCAGTCAATACAGCTGTTAATAACACAATGAAGAGCCGTTGGAGCAGCATGCAGACAAATGAGAGAATACAGTTCTGTGGGACACAACCAACCACTTAAAATAGCATATTCACTTAGTTATTCCTAGTGTCTTCCTATTTTAGTGCAGCCCTGGCTGAAACATACTTACACTTTATCACCAGTGGCTCTTGCGAGCTCCAGGGGTCAGAACTGAGGTTGTGGGGAGGGATTGGGGTATACCTTGACTACGTATTCCTTGGTTTCCTGAGGTTTCAGGATAGGTGCACTCAACGTTCTGGAAAGGAATGAGGCACTGTCAGGTAACCTTAACTGTGTGTTAAGGAAGCTTTTGGGCAGTGACTTAAGTTGGGTTTAATGAGAAGATTCCTTTCTCACAGTGAGGTTTTTAAGAGCTCCCCTTTTCTGCCTCCAAATTTAATAATGTTAAAGCAAAACAAAGCCTTTATAGTCTGGAACAGGCTTTTTTTTTTTTCTTTTCTTTCCAAGAGCTGTAATGTTTTCAATTAAGTATCACACACAGCATGGTCTCAACACAAACCTTAAGGATTCCACAGGATTGTAGTTGCTCATAAGATTTTGGCTGCTTTAGTGACCAGAAATTGGAATGCTTATCTATAAGAAAAATTTGCCTAGAGTATGTTTCTGGTTAAGAGGCAGTATGAGAATGCTGGCTACCAGGGTAAGAAGTGTGTGACAGTAAAGAGCCATCGCTGTTAAAAGCAGGAAAGTGTTCATAGGTCAACAGAAATCCCATCTGGCTGTCTTTTCCTCTTCCCAAGGGGGGGAAAAAACATTAAAAATAATTTTGAGACTTCCTCAGTGGCATTATGTTGTTAATAGAACAAATTATAAATGAGAGAGAGGGTTTCTTCTGTTGTGGTTTGCAGAGGGAAAAAAGAATGATGTGACTGTCATAAGGTCTACCTGATTTCTTTGAGTCCTTCCTACAATTTCTATGTTTGTTTAATGCTCTTATAACTCTTTTCCCAACAATAGGATCACAGGAGTTAATTTGTTTACAACAGGTGCACAGCTTACTCTGGCTGCCCTTGCAGCAACCCTTTGCCTCCCCCAAGCATTTTCAAAGAAAGCTTCCTCTTTTTGTTCTGCTGCAGGTTGATGCACTTTTACATTTGATTTAACAATTTGTATCTAAGATTGGAATGCTTCTTCTAAAAGGAACCTGGTTTAGTGAACTTTCTCCTGACAATGCTTCTTTGATTATTATATCTCTTCAATCCAACTTTATTAAAGTACTTTATAAACTTTAAGTACACCTCATGATGGCACTGCTATGTAGGTATTATCCCCATTTTATAGAAACAGAGGCACTGCAAAGTAGTTCCTTGTTTGTGAACGCTGTGTGCAGACAGAGTATACAGTTACTGAAAACTCTAATGCAACTTAACTGTGGACTCACTGCTGCTCCACCATAATAAAATCTGCATCTTTGTGCACTCCTAACCAATTAATCTTTTCTGCTGCTCCTCTCCAATAGCCCTCTTATCTGACAAGCTTTTAAAACTGCTGGTGGTGGTTCTTCAAATGACCTGTGTAAGGAGTGCTGCAGATCAAGAGACTGAATAGGGAAGAAATATTTGGTCAAACTTTTTTAAACTTTTGTTTTTTGTTAACACACACAAAGCTCTAATGTGCAATGAACCATTGGGAGAAAGGACATCTTTGTTAAATATCGCACACGCACATCTTTCAGTTATGGTGTAAGAGCTCACTTCAGTCATCCGAGGCCTACAAGAAGTCTTCTAGCAAAACCAGACCTTTCATATCTAATACTTCTAAGCAGTGTTCCCTCTAATTTTTCCAACCCATGTACGGAATGAATTGTGTTATGTGCACCAATATGGAGGTGATGTGTAACACATCATCTCCTTATTGGTGCACATAACACAATTCATGTGGCTGGGTGAGGCCGAGGGGTTCGGAGTGTGCGAGACGACTCAGGGCTGGGGCAGAGGGTAGGGGCATGGAGGGGCTGAGGACTCCAGCTTGGGGTGCGGGCTCCAGGGTGGGGCCAGGGAGGAGGGGCTCAGGGCTGGGGCAGAGGGTTGGAGTGCGGAGGGGGGGGGTGAGGACTTCAGCTGGGGGTGCAGGCTCTGGGGTGGGTCTGGGGATGAGGGTTTTGGGATGCAGACTGCCCTGGGGCTATGGCGGGAAGAGAGGACTCCCCCCAGTTCTCTCTCCCTGCAGCAGTACCTGGGGAGGGGCACCTCTCCCCACTGTGGCAGCTCTGGCTGGGCTGGGCTGGGCCGGCCGGGCTGGGGGAGGGGCTCCTCTCTCCAGCAGCTCCAGAGGGGCTGGGTTGGGCCGAGCCATGGGACATGTGCGGTCCTAAATAGCCTGCTGCGCAGCCTTCCAGTTTACAGGGAACCTAGCATCTAAGGTATAAGTGCAAGCAAAGAAAAACCCATTCAGACTTTGTTTATACTTCATAAAGAAGCATGAGGCAGACACAAGTCCAGTATTTTTTAAAATCCTGTGCCGGTGACTTTGAATTGTAATTTCCGTGTCAGGTCTGTGTGCTAGGACTTAGGGGTTACATTTTCCGAGGAGATAGGCACTTATTTTTAGTATTATTATTTGTGTTTTGTATTAAAGTAGAAATTGGGGATTGGGACTGCGTTATGATAGCCACTCTACAAACACATAGTAAACACATAGCCAGTCCTTGCCCCAGAGAGCTTGCAGTTGATTAAAATAGATGTGGGCTCTCGGTATTTCAGAAAATCAGGCCTCTTTTAACTCAGACCATTGGTTTGGCAGGCAGAGGGGTATAATAGTAATTCTAGTAACTTTCTTTTGAAACTCCCTGAAATATTAATAAATATTTTTCTGTCAGGACTGTCAGAATACACAGTGGTGTGGTGTGTAGCTTTTACTGGCACTGGTTTGAATTGACCTACATAACTGACCAGTTGCAAAGCCATTTGATAATAATGAGGACATCTTAACCACCTGCCGATAAAATCTGTAAGTCAGACCATACACCGTCGTATATTCCCTGTGTGCGTGCGCATAGTATTGTGTATGCAGTTTTGCATTATGTATGTTTTTTGCTTTAAACTCTGGATCTTTTGGTTTCATCAACCTGGAAGTCCTCTATGCAGGATTCTGATTCACTTTAAAGGAAATTGTTCATGCGAAAGGTCGAATTCCAGGATCAGGACCAGAAAAGGCAAGAGCCCTCATATGTTGCCGCTTTATTGTGATAATTTGTTCTGCTGTAGAAGATGGAGAAAAATGTGCTCATAAGCATTTATTTAGGAAGCTAAAAAACTAGGACCTTATCTGCCATTGATTTAAATAAATGGGAGTGGCACTTATTTGGTAATATCATTGACACAGATTAAAAGCAGAGGGTAAACTGCTCTATAGGAACTGGAGTCTGGATAGATGACATCTTAGTCTATTTATCCATGCTCTTACAGTGGCCATTTAAGGGCAGATTCAACAACAGTAAATAACATGTCTTAAATGTTTATTCAGAACAATTTACTAAGTAAATCTGCCAAAATATGTCCAGATCCACTGGCTCTTACAACTTTCCGCCTCCACTTCTCTCTCAGCCTGCCTTGCCAGAAAATACCTCTTTGTGCTCAGGAATAAGAAGAGGTCTGCAATAAAATATTTTAATGTGCTCAATTTGGGTTTTACTATTGTAGTTCCCTTAACTAAAACACAGAAATGTTAAGCATCTGTATTGAAGATTGGGTATATTTCCATGGGTTGCACTAGAATGTAAATTGACTGATTGGTGCAGTGTGTTAATACATTATCTTTAATCTTTGGATATCTGGGTTCAGTGCTACCTTAGGCCATAGGGGTTCCTTACCCATTTTAACTGATACTAGACCAGTTCGATACAACAACAACAACAACACTGATTCATGTAGTACAACTGTTCCACAAGCAAGCGCTGTATCTTGTAGTACCCTGCCTGGCTCTACTCAGAGCCGTTAGAAACACAGGTGAATGTAGAGTTGCCAACTTTCTAATCGTTCAAAACAGAACACCCTTGCCCCACTCTATGCCCCACTCCTTTCCTGAGGTCCTGCCCTTGCACCTTCTCCGAGTCTCCTCCCTCCCTCTGTGGCTCGCTCTCCCCTACCCTCACTCACTTTCACTGGGCTGGCTCAGGGGGTTGAGGTGCGGGGGGGGGGGCGGGCGGGCTATGGGCTGGGGGGGTGGGCTCTGGGTGGGGCCAGAAATTGGGGGTGCAGGAGAGGGCTGGGGCAGGGGATTGGGGTCCAGGAGTGGATATGGGGTCCAGGCGACGCTTACCACGGCTTCCAGAAAGCGGCTTGCCACCCTGGATGCATGGGCAGCCAGGGAGGCTCTACGCACTGTCCCTATGCTCGCAGGCATTGCCCCCACAGCTCTCATTGGTCGTGGTTCCCGACCAATGGGAGCTGTGGAGCCAGCCCTTGGGGTGAGGGCAGTGTGCAGAGCCTACTTGGCTGCTCATGCATCTAGGGGCTGCAGGGACCTGCGGGCCGCACCTGGGAGCTGCGGAGAGCTAGGGCAGGCAGGGAGCCTGCCTTAGCCCCACGCTCCCGCTGCGCCGCTGACCAGACTTTTAATGGCCCAGTTGGCGGTGCTGACCGGAGCTGCCAGGGCCCCTTTTTGACCAGGTGTGCTGGTCAAAAACTGGATGCTTCACAATCCTAGGTGAACGTATATATCATTGAAGTAAGGAGCGGAAAAAAATCACATGAATATATACTAATTTTGTTCTATTTGCAACATTTCATTACTAAGGTGAAGTGAGATGCTTAACAATAGGTTTTTGATCATGGCTTCATGTAATTGTTTCACTAGATTCCTTTCACACTTAAATGCAAAAAGTGAAAACACCCTGATAGGTTCCAAGTAATTTGCCGACTCCAATCCTTATTGACTTTATTATGATGTGACATGTCTTGAAAGAATATGAAAATTATTTTCTCGGTGCATAAATTTCGTTATAGCGGTTTGTGAAATTCTTGTGTCCAGTTCCTATTTTGGGAATAGTCCTGTCATGAAAGTGTGACCAAAATTTCTGATATTTCTTTGCAGAAGAATTTCAAGTATTTCTGAGACTGCTGTATAGTTTAGTACTTCGTACCTCACTGAACTTGGTTTAAACAAAGAAAAACAGAGGCCTGGCATGTCATTTTTAGCTCCCCGTTGTCTGAAACTGTCTTTCAATAGAGAGAAATAAAAATATTTGTAATATTGCCAGCATCTTGTCCTAGCAATTTCCCAGTGTATTAAGTCACAACATGATGAAACATAGTTCATATCTCCTGGCGCATTAAATATATTTTAAAATACTTATTTTTTTTGTTTATTCCCCTCAGGCTCTCGTGAATTCTCACTTTATGGCAGAAATTGGTAAGGCAGGACAGTGATCTGATTTTTTTTTTTTTTTTTTTTTTTATGGAGGAAGCAAAGAATTTGGAGCCAAGTTTCTTTCCTCACTTCCAATGTGGATTCGGAAACATTTTCAAAGGAGACTAAAGACGAGCTACACACATGCCAATCCCTTTCAAAAGGTTGCTTGGCTTCTTTCTTCAATAAATACAAAACCCTAATAAATAACACTGAAAAGGCAGGTGTTCTCTGGCAACTGCTGTGTTTGAAGATAGATATGGCTTGTTTTGTGAATGTGTAATATTTTTAGTATGAGATACAAACACACACCCTGATATAACTACCATACCCTTTCCATTTACTTTAAAACCTAAGGGGTCTAAGGTCCAATTTTTTTAAGATATTAAGGTGTTGCAATGCCTAACTGATTTAGGAGCCTAAATGTTGATTGAATGTAGACCCCCCAAGTGCCTAAATCCCTTTTGAAAATGAGTTAGTCTTCTATATCACATAGAGTTGTGACCCTGAGGAGTCTACATACTTTTAAAAATCTGGGTTTCAATACTTACAATTAATGTATATTGTAATGTATATTGTGCCCTTGCCCACACATGCAGATGAGCAACTTAAGTTGCGCGTATAGTACACCTAGATGCTTGGGTTAGTAAAGATATGTGCTTAAATGTTCTCAGGATTGTGCCCTAAAGGTTTCATGCCAGGAAGTAAGTTCAGATTTGTGATTTATGTCTTAAAACAAATATGGCTTAAACCAGGGGTCGGCAACCTATGGCATGTGTGCCAAAGACTGCACGCGAGCCGATTTTTAATGGCACGCTGCTGCCTGCCGAGTCCCAGCCGCCGGCCCCACTCAGCCTGCAGCTGAACCCAGGCCGGGACCCCAGCAGGCAGTAGCATGCCATTAAGAATCCTGCTCGTCCAGGCCCACGGTGGCAGGGTGAAGAAGCTTGGTCCTGCCGGCTGCTCCTCTCCCTCCCTGCTGCCGATCCGCTGATGGCCATTGCGAGGAAGGGGGAGAAGTGGAGCCGCAGCACACTCGCTACTCCGGGAGGAGGCGGAGAAGAGGTGAGGACAGGGCCTTGGGGAAGGGGGGTGGAATCAGGGCATATCCTCTCCAGCCCCCTGCCGTGAGCCGCTCTGGGCAGGGGGCTGGGAGCACCCCCAGAACCCTAGCCTACACCCCCAGCCCTCTGTCCTGACCTCTACACCCCCCTCACATACACCCAGCCCTCTGCCCTGACCCCTGTACACCCCCACGACCCCAGCCCTGACTCCAGCACCCCCCACACGTATCCAGCCTCCCCATGCCCTGACTCCTGCACCCTCCTCACACACCCCCAGCCCTCTGCCCTGACTTCTGCACCCCCCAAACCCCATGCCCTCTTTCACCCCCCACATTCTCACCCCCACCCTGAGCACCAAACAGGAGCTCCTGCCCCCCCCCCCCATTCCTACCTGTACTCCTCACACCAAATGTGAGCTGCCCAGGTAAGCACTCCACACCCAAAACTTCTGCCCCAATCCTGAGCCCCTTCCCTCAGTCTAGCTCCTGGCAAGACCCTACACCCTAACCCTCAGCCCTGTGCTCAGTGCACTCCCACCCTCAGCTCAGTGCAGAGAGAGGGGAAGAGAATGGGCTAGAACCAGGGAGAAGGTAGGTACCCACTGTATGTGGGCAGGGCCAGGATCCCAGGCCAGAAGTGGGCTGAGCGGGGCTGGCAGCCGGGACCCTGGCTGGCAGGAGCCGGTGGACAGAACCCCAGACCGGCAGTGGGCTGAGCTGCTCAGCCCACTGCTGGTCTGGGTCCCAGCCGCCGGCTCCACTCAGCCCGCTGCTGGTCTGGGGTTCTGGCTGCCGGCCCCTTGCCAGCCGGGGTCCCGGCTGCAGGCCCTGCCCAGCCTGCCGTCCTAGGTGAACGGAACCCCAGGCTGGCAGCGGGCTGAGCAGGCCAGCGTGTAAAATCAGCATTTTAATTTAAGTTTCTTAAACGTTTTGAAAACCTTGTTTACTTTACATATGACAATAGTTTAGTTATATAATATATAGACTTATAGAGAGAGTCCTTCTAAAAAAACATTAAAATGTATTACTGGCACGCGAAACCTTAAATTAAAGTGAATAAATGAAGACTCGGCACACCACTGCTGAAAGGTTGCTGACCCCTGGCTTAAACAATACTTGTAAGTGGATCAAGTTTGAAAATGTTCTGAGGGGTGTTTTTTTTTTCCATGTTGATAATGCTTAAATCCTCCTGCCCCAATGTTAAGAAAATTTAACGAATGAGGGATGCTCCATTAGTTTTTCATTGCTATTTTTGAGTGACTAGGATGAGGAACTTCAAGAGATCAGTTCAACAGTTGGAGTTCTCCACCTGTGTCTTTCTGCCACATCAATGGATCAGGACAACATCAGGTGAATTTTAGGCAATTGGAACAAACTCCCCTTTTCAGTTGTGGCTCCCACTGTTCTTAAGAGCGTGTGTGAGAGAGACTAAGTATTTCTGATTTTCTTAATTTAACTAGAAACGTTTGCTCCAAGCTGAAAACTCGCAGGGACAGCCTCAGCCTGAAAGCAGCCTTTAAATTTATGTGTCCTTGTATATTTGTGTGTTGTAGCATCTATAGAGAAGGATATAATTAGAGAGAGTGTCTTCCAGCTACCCACAGAGATGGAGGAAAAGGGAGCGAAAGTGCGTGTGAGAGAAATTCCATTTGTAAAGAATACAGTATAAAGATTAAAAGCTAGGCTAGCTTTTAGGTGGCTACTTTTATCCCTAAAAATCTGCAGGTTTAATTTTAGACAGAACTTTTTTCCTAAATGTTGTTAGCTGGAGGATGAGGGATTTAATACAGATGTAAATGTCGGTATGGGGAGCCTAAAAAATAGTTTGAGGGTCATACAACTTTGAACAGCATATGGTTCTTTATTTAGCATACTATTTAAAAGCTGATTTTGTTTTTTAACCTGGAAAGTAGGCTATTGTGTAGAAACGAATTGGTTTTTTAAGGGCCATTATTCGACAGGTTCAATTCTGTACACTTCTGGAAATACACACTTACATGATCGGACCAAACTTTTCTAAGGGTGATAATGGGATTGCACAAATGTGACTGATCAATATCTGAATACTACTTGGTTTTACACTCCAGCTGTCCTACAATACCTTAATATGATGGTATGAGCCAAAGCATGGTTTTTCTTTTTGCTTTTAGAGGTTTAGGTCAAGAGCCTTAATTTGTCATTTGTAATTTGGTTTTTGTGTTTTTTATCATCTTTTAAAATGTAAATAATGCTTGACTACAGAAATGGTAGCCTTCAGGCACCCTTCTTCTGTAACTTTTTAACATTTTTTACTTGAGTGTTGTAATTTTAGGTTGTGTAGTTTGCATAGTGTTCGAAAGAGTGAATGTACTACAGAAACAGTGTTGTCTAGTGATTAAAGCAGACAACTAGGTGTCAAGAATCCAGAACTGATGACCTCCAACATTCATCCATTATGAACCAGGCCACCCAAAATCATAAGGTTGTAAATAATAATTGACTTGGGGATTTTTTATTTGCCTTCTGGTTTTTGTTCCTTTAGAATTCATGCCTACAAGTTTTTCTCCATAACCATCAGTACTAGAAATGTCCTTTGCTTTCATTTAAAAAAAAAAAAGAGAGATTTTCATTATTGCTTGAGTCCACTATCTCACACTTTGCCTCAGTTTGCTGTCTCTAAAATGTTTATTTATGAACAATTATTTACGAAACTGGGGGCTTAATTTTCAAAAGTACAAAACACCTGCAGCTCCCACTGACTTAAGTGGCAGCTGTGAAGGCTTGGTACCTTTTGAAACTCAAATTCTAGATGGGTAGAAAATGCTTCCTCAGATGGGAGGATCTCTATATGAGGAAATAACATAGCTCAGCCCCCACACCCATTAGTCTGAAATAGCCTGAATCTGTTACTTCTAGGACATGTTGGAAAGTCCATCTATTTGAAAGGAGGAAGAATAGTGAGGGAATAGTAAATGGTGAGTGGGGTTGTTTTTTGTTTGTTTACCTTTTGCTTGGTCATTTTGGGCGAGAGTGGGAGAAGAGAGAGGGTGAAGTGAAAATGCTGGATTTGTAACATATATAACATATAGCATTTTTAAATATTTGTCAGGGGCTCTGAGAGTCTGAGCTGTAGAAATTTTTACCTTTTATTTAACAAATGCACATAAATCCATAGTGCTGCTAGATACAAATACTGTTGGAGGTGTACTTGTGGCACCTTAGAGACTAACAAATTTATTAGAGCATAAGCTTTCGTGAGCTACAGCTCACTTCATCGTAAATGCATCCGATGAAGTGAGCTGTAGCTCACGAAAGCTTATGCTCTAATAAATTTGTTAGTCTCTAAGGTGCCACAAGTACTCCTTTTCTTTTTGCGAATACAGACTAACACGGCTGCTACTCTGAAACCTGTTGGAGGTATTTAATTGCTCGTGTGTGTGTGAGAGAGAGAGAGAGAGATATGACTTTATCTCTGTCGGTCAAGTCCACTTTAATTGCTATGTTCTGTTCATTGTTCCAAAATCTAAATGCAGCTTGTGAATCGGTTTGATTAAAATTGTACCTCTAGGTGTATGCTCTAAATACAATGGGTACTTCACCTACAAACCAACTGTAGAATTGCTGGTAAGAATGACAGCTGCAGGCAATAAATGAGGACAGTAATAGAAGTCTCCGTACTAGGACATGATAAACATGAGGAGAGAGCAGTATGTGTGCTGACAAATCAACGAGCAGCTGCAAACAGCACTTTCCAGGTAAGAATTATTGCACTGGCTTCTGATAAGTACTCAGAATACATCTCTAGCCCTTATATGTGGATGACTTCCCTGCTGCATTGCTAGTCACGGTCATGTAATCAATAGAGTTCTGGTAGTTTGACTTGGTGTGGTAACTGTTTTGCAGGGTGTCATATACATACTGTACTTTGGACTTTCGTTTTCATCTAAGGCATATTCAGATGTGAGCTTTCTGTTTCTATGAGGAAAATCCTAATGCCTTTCCATCAGAGAAGTTATTTTACTTAATTTCCTAAGAGACTTTGGAGAATAGTTCTTGACAGCTGAAGAGAATGGATGTTTTCCACTGTTTTAAAACCAATTTACTTTGTTAGCTCATGGGGTTGGGAATGGGGGCAGAGGGGGGAAGAGGAGAGAGAATGCACACAAGAGTGGTTTTTGGTTTTTTGCCTTGGTAGAAAAAGATGAAAATGCAGCCATGTAGGTAAATGAGATGGCAATATGCATCCCATAGAAAGCCAGTGTGTATTCTACTGTTAAAAAAACCTAAAACTATTTTGTGTGTTTGTGTGTGTAATGGTGCTGTCGAAGTAAGTGACTAGAATGTCTCTTTTGAACCCCACAAACTGGAGTATCAAAATGCATGTCCCATATAAAATAATCTTTAATTAAGTTATATTCATACTAGATTAAAGTGCCAGAACATGACTTTAACATACAGATATTTATATTTAAATTAAATCTAAATCTCCTGATTTGTTGTCAATTAATTTACTTTCATCTTGCCACATCATAGGTTTAATGTTAGCTCAGATCAGTGTTACTTTAGTGCTGTCTCATTTTAGTACCTATTTACAATGAGCTTGATCTTGGTCTAATTCTGAGACCTATATGTCCACAGTAAAAAAACCAAAAAAATCATTACAATTGTCACTTACCAATAATCTTGATAGAGATACCAGCAGACTAATGATCTGTATTTACACCTAGGTGCCTTGCCTTCACTAGGAAAAAAGTGCTAACACATATTAACTAACACCTGTTAAAATCCTAATGTAGACAAGGCAAATTGTAGATTTAACATGTTAGCTGTCTGAGGGAAATAGTAGGCTCCCAATCCCTAAGATTTACCTCAACCAACTGAGAGGTGTATCAACAACAGTTGCCTTTGTCTACACTAGGATTGCTAACAGGTGTTACAAAGCTCTTAGGCCTGGTTTAAAGCTAAAACACAAGTCGACCAAGCGATGTCACTTAGGGGTGTGAAAAATTCACTGCCCCCGAGAGTAGGATGGCCACTGATGCATCTCTAGAATACAGGACACATCTCAGTTGCACAAACTTCCAGGATGGCATGAGTCTACCCCAGTCTGCGTTGCCTCACATGCATGGTGAGTGCAAGGTCCCACCATATAAGGATGCCATTTTGAAGAGAGCGCCACCCAGGTCGTGGCAGCAAGGGAGGAGCCTGCGCTTTGCAAAATGGAATCCTCAGTGTGTCCATGCTGATACCAGATAAAACCATGTCCGGTTATATTTCAGTACCAGACAGGAACAAACCATACAAAACCAAAACTGTCTGTCTAGCGTAAAACTGGACGAATGGGCTGCCTACCTGAGAGATAAAGTTAAGATGACTTAAGCACTAATGTAGACATCGCAAGGTCGATGGAAGAATTCTGCTGTCAAGCTACTGCCTCTTGGAGGTGTGGTTTAAGTAAAGTGACAGAAAAAAACATTCTGTCTCTGTAATAAATGTTTGCATTACAGTGCTACAGCAGCCCAGCTGCTGTGGAGTTTGCAGTGCAGACATAGCCAGAGTGAACTACTCCTAGATGCATTCTCCTGACCTCTCAGTCTATACCTCCAAAGAGGGCACAGGTACAATAATTAAACAGATGTAAGGATACTTAAATTTTACTATACCTGCTCTGTGGCTTCAAGTCACTGGCCTCCAGGTCTGTTAAGGAAATCATATAAAAGGTGCCAGATTGTCTTTATAATTTTTTTTCCAGTAGTGTAGTGCAAACAGTATATCCTAAGAGAAATGTTTCTTTTAAACAGACAACTTTTAAAGCAGACAGAATAATGTGTGCTCAAAACTACAGATCCCAAGATGCACTTCAAAAAAAAAAAGTCTAGAAATAGCCATAGTTATCCTGTAACCACTTCACACGACTCCCAAAGCAAAAATCAAAGGAATATTGTCAAATCTCTGAAGAAGGTAAATTTGGAGGTCTTTAAATCCAGTGTGATAGATTTTCTAGGGAAGAAACACTTTTTTTAACATATTTTTCTTTTCTAAAGCTGACAGGGTAAGAAACTTCCAAAGGACTTGCTTTACTTACATATCTACTATGTAGTCATTCGTGTGTAGTTGGTCCATGTAAGCCTTAACAAATAGAGGTCATCTTTTCCTAACATCGCTCTGGTATAAAGCTCTAAACAAGGGTAACATTTCAACTTTGTTGTTAGTATCATTATTATTAGGGAGTAAGTAAAAGTCACAGTAAATCTGTGCTAAGAAGCCGTTGCTGCCAATGGAAATCATCAGGGATCAAGAAAAAACAAGAACAAAATAAACACAGACAAAGAACTTAACCCTGCCAGTCAGTGAGACTTACTGACTGTAGCCAATTCCTGTTCGAAGCCCTTGGTCCAGTTTATGAACTTAGAAGGCTGAAATCCTTTTGATCTTCAGCGAAGTGATTCAGAGAACTGAAACGATGCTGGAAACTCTCTGCCTGAAGCATACCACTTCAGGCTGTGATCTGATCATGCCTCTGAAAGTAGACTGGGTTAGCCTGGCCCAGTACAAAGGAGAAATCTCCAAAGAACCCCCTCTTCCCTCCAACTGGTGCTGCAGGGCAAATTGTGTTTGGTTCTTCAGTATGTGTCATTCTTCCCTTTGTCAGTACTCAACAAATGCTACAGTATGGTTCTGTAGGATACAGAGTCTAAGGCCTGGTCTGCACTAGGAACTTGTTTCTCAGGGGTGTGGATTTTTCACATCCCTGAGAGATGTAGCTATACTGACTATCCCCCAATGTAGACAGTGCTAGGTCGATGGAACCCCTCCTGTTGCCATAGTTAGTGTCTACACTGAGGCTTTGTCTACACTAGAGAGCTTACAGTGATGCAGCTTTATTGATGCAGCTGCACCGCTGTAAGATCTCTCATGTAGTTGCTCTATGCCAACAGGACAGAGCTCTCCTGTCGACATAATTAATCCACCCCCAATGAGCGACAGTAGTTATGCTGGGAGGAGAATCTTTCTGGCCAACATAGCACTGTACACACTAATGCTTATGCCGGCGTAATTTATATCGCTCAGGGGTTGGAATATTCCCATAGGTTTTGCTAACGTAAGTGGTAGCGTAGACATGGCCAGAAGCGCTACAGCGGCACAGCTGCAGCATTTTAAGTGTAGATATACCCTTAGATGAGCCATAAAGCCAAGGTCTAGTTTTCTCTAGAACAACCAGTTCAGTTCCTCTGGTTCAGACAAAGTTCATATTTCCACAGATCCAAAAACTTCATGTGAATTTTATTAAACACATGGAGTTTTGCTATAAAACTGGCAATTTATTAAATGGTCTCCCCTATCCTGGGACCTTTTTCCCTGAAAAATTTGGTGAGAGACAGGGCTATGACCTTGAAGCCCATGTCCTGACACCTTTGAGGTGGGGTTTAGCTAGGGCCCTATCAAATTCACGGTCCATTTTTGTAAATTTGATGGTCATAGCATTTTAAAAATATTGAATTTCATGGGTTCAGATATTTAAATCTTAAATTTCACGGTGTTGTAACAAAACATGAATATGTATTTAAAAACAGCAAAATATTAACATGTAAAAGCCCTTAAGACTTAATGGTGTTTCTCAAACTGGGAGTCTCGACCCTAAAAGGGATCACAAGAATATTGGAGCGGGGTTGCAGTCGTGGTATTACCACCTTTACTTCTGCGCTGCCTTGAGAGCAGCGACTGCTGGCCGGGTGCCCAGCTCTGAAGGCAGCGTAGAAGTAAGGGGGGGGCAATACCCATGAGCCCTTTACTATAGCCTTGAAACCCCCTTTTGGGTCGGAACCCCAGTTTGAATATGTAATATAGGATAAAAGTACACAAGAGATAAGATTTCACAGTCCGTGACACATTTTTCATGACTGTGAATTTGCAAGGGCCCTACGTATAGTTACGAAATAAATCCTCTGTTACAATAAATGAACAGCTGGGACTAGAACCCTGGTTCTCATGCTCCAGAAACACAGGCCCCTACTCACTGAACTAAAGGAGAACTGCAGTACCAGCAGCTCTCATAGCCTCTCTGCGGGCCAGCCGCTAGTTATCAACCTTGCTCACTCATGCATACAAAACCAGTACAGTACAGTCAGCTACTTCTTGGGAGGGATTAGCTGTCAAGTAGACCAACTGGCCGAATCTCTTAGCTGCTTGCTTGACCAACTCCCTGTTCAATTTTTGAAGCTTTAAAGCTTAGATTGGCAGGGTGGGGGGCTGAAGTACTACAGGAGGAGTTTGAGGTTTTGGTATTTTGCACATTGTACACTTCCTAGCATAATGGGGTCCTGGTCCCTTACTGGGGCTCCTAGGCACTGTAGTAATACACATAATAAATAATAATCTCTAGTGTCAACCTAGAAATTAGTTCTAATATCCAATTGATATTAATTTATCTGCTTGTTTAAGTTCCCCAAGAAACACTGAGTGCAATATTCTTTGCTCCCTGATTTTTAATACTGTTGTGTAGTCTACGCACTGCTTCTGTGCGTTCTTAAGTAGCTGCCAAGTTTCGCCCTAGAGGTGGTTGCATCAGTTCAGTATTGATGGATAAAGTCATTAGGATTACTCTGTGGTGCTTAGGTAATATATTTGTCATGTGCTTTAGAATCCTTGAGAATGAAATATTTCTCTTGATTATATAAAACATGTGTGTCTGAGAGAGAGATTTAAGGGGCTCTTCCTCCACTGATGTGCATAATGGGAGGCACAAAGCATATGTATGTAAAATGGAGAATAGAAATAAATTGAATAAATGTCTTCAACTTCCTAAAGAACAAATAGATGGAACAAATGCACACAAACTGGGGACTTGATCCTGCAAACGCTTATGCGCATGCTGAACGTTGGACACTCTGAGTAGTCTCAGTGAAGTCAATAGAACTAGTTTATGTTGTGTTTGTACAGCACCTAGCACAATGCAGTCCTGCTCCATGATTGGGAGTGCTAGGCCCTATAGTAATACAAATAATAAATAACAATACATTAATTAATAACAATAAACTTAAGCATGTGTACAAGCATTTCAGGATCAGGGCTAGGGCTCATTTCTGTGTTGTGTAAAATTTTTGACTAGACTAGTGCTGCAAACAGAATAACTGTCCTCTCTTTTCAACCTTTATTATAAAATAACCCAGAAGAATGATCTTGTCACAAATTCTCTGTAGCTGCTGTCAGGAAAGCCTCCCATACCTCTCATAGAGCCTTGAATTATGCATGCTTTTCAAACTTAAGTAATTTAAAAAAAAAATTATTTTTTTTTACTAATTGCAGCTGGTTGGAAAACAAAAAACACAAAAATCATAAACCTCTTCGTGTAATTTTCCCTATAATTTTCCATCAAAAGTTGGTTTGGACAACATTTTTCTGACCAATTCTGCACATTTTCCCGGGTTACTAGTTTTTTGGGTCCATTAAATGAGATTCTGTAAAAGTGGCCCAAATCTAGTATGTCCTAAGCACTTCCCATGTGAAAATCAGGCCACTTTAAGGTAACTCAAGTTGGACACCCACAAAGAGTCTCCCGAAATCACTAGTCACCTTTGAAAATTTAGAGCAAACATTTTCTTTGTGCATAGAATTTGTCATTTTTCCTTTCATGAATGGTTGCTTTAATAATAATTCTCAGGACAAAATTTCATGTTGAAACCCCTCTATTTCAAAAGAATCCACCTTAGAGATTTGTGCGTTACACATAAAAGTGCTGGAAGTAGGGGTGCTGGGGGTGCTCTAGTACCCCCTGGCTTGAAGTGGTTTCCATCAGATACAGGGTTTACAATGTGGTTCAATGGCTCTCAGCACCCCAACTATAAAAATTGTTCCATCACCCCTGATTACACACACATTTGATTAACACTTTTCAGACATCTATCTGTTGAAAAATACAGATTGAATTAAGTCAAATCATATTGTTTAAAATATTTAAGCAGAGGGCTTCATCTTTAAACTCTCAGAATGTGTCATCAGAACCCCTTTTTATATGAAAACTTTTTTCCTATCAAAGGGAATGTAATATGTAGATGCTAAAATCTGTAATTATTACTAAATCTTACTTTGGAGGGTTCACTGTATTGTTGTTTGTATAACACGAAGTAGGAAATTCATTTGAAGTGGCACTCAAAATTAAAATTATTAATAATTTTTTACCATCCCCTGGCAAGGAGTTGCACAGGTTGACTGTGTGTTGTGTGAATAAGTACTGTCTTTTGTTTGTATTAAATCTGCTGCCTATTAATTTCATGGGGTGACCCCTGGTTCTTATGTTATGTAAAGGGGTAAACAGCACTTCCTTGTTCATTTTCTCCACACAGTTCATGATTTTATAGACCTCTGTCATATCCCCCCTCATTCATTTCTTTTCTAAGCAGAACAGGCCCAGTCTGTTTAATTTCTTTTCCGATTGAAGCCGTTCCATACCATAAATCATTTTTTCCATCTCTGTGTCATTTCCATTTCTAATGTATCTTTTTTGTGATGGGGCGACCAGAAGTGCATGCAGTATTCCAGATATGGTCATACCATGTAGTAGCATTATGATATTTTCTGTCTTCTTATCTATCCCTTTGCCTTTATCATCATTGAATTTCATCTGTCATAGAATCATAGAATATTAGGGTTGGAAGAGACCTCAGGAGGTCATCTAGTCCCCTGCTCAAACCAGGACCAACACCAACTAAATCATCCTAGCCAGGGCTTTGTCAAGCCAGGCCTTAAAAACCTCTAAGGATGGAGATTCCACCATCTTCCTAGGTAACCCAATTCTAGTGCTTCACCACCCTCCTAGTGAAATAGTGTTTCCTAATATCCAACCTAGACCTCACTCACTTCAACTTGAGACCATTGCTTCTTGTCCTGTCATCTACCACCACTGAGAACAGCCGAGCTCCATCCTCTTTGGAACCCCCCTTCAGGTAGTGGAAGGCTGCTATCAAATCCCCCCTCACTCTTCTCTTCTGCAGACTAAATAACCCCGATTCCCTCAGCCTCTCCTCGTAAGTCATGTACCTCAGCCCCCTAATAATTTCCATTGCCCACTGCTGGACTCTCTCCAATTTGTCCACATCCCTTCAGTAGTGCGGGAACCAAAACTGGACACAATACTCCAGGTATGGCCTCACCAGTGACGAATAGAGGGGAATAATCACTTCTCTCAATCTGCTGGCAATGCTCCTATTAATGCAGCCCAATATGCTGTTAGCCTTCTTGGCAACAGGGACACACTGCTGACTCAAATCCAGCTTCTCATCCACTGTAATCCCCAGGTCCTTTTCTGCAGAACTGCTGCTTAGCCAGTTGGTCCCCAGCCTGTAGCGGTGCATGGCATTCTTCCTTCCTAAATGCATGACTCTGCACTTGTCCTTGTTGAACCTCATCAGATTTTTTTTTCTTTTAGTCCAATCCTCCAATTTATCTAGGTCACTCTGAACCCTATCCCTACCCTCCAGCATATCTACCTCTCCCCCGAGCTTAGTGTCATCCGTGAACTTGCTGAGGGTACAATTCATCCCATCATCCAGATCATTAATAAAGATGTTGAATAAAACCGGCCCCATGACCGACCCACTGGGGACTCCACTTGATACCTGCGGCCAACTTTTGCTATCCTTTTGTTGTCTAGTCACCCAGTTTTGTGAGATCCCTTTGTAATCTTCGCGGTCTGCCTTGGACTTTACTATCTTGAGTAAAAAGGTCGTAGAGCATTAAAAAGGTCATAGAGCAGTTTTTAAACTAAGGGCTGGGGGAAAGCTGACAGGTGTGGAGGACCACATGGTTTGGACAGAGACATTCCTTAGGGGAGGATCTATTAATGGAGAATCTCTGTGCTCTAGTGAAGACAAGAGGATGGAAAATCATAAAATACAGGCGGGGTCTGATGAGAAATGGTCAAATAGAAAAGAGTCCCATTCAATTACATCATGTAATGGCAGAAGGCTAAAAGGAGACAAGTTTTTAAAGTGCTTATATACCAATGCTAGAAGTCTAAATGGGTAAACTAGAGTGCCTCATATTAAATGAGAATATTGATATAATATGCATCACAGAAACTTGGTGGAATGAGGACAATCAATGGGATACAGTAATACTAGGGTACAAAATATATCGGAAGGATAGAACAGGTTGTGCTGGTGGAGGAGTGGCATTATATATGAAAGAAAGTGGAGAATCAAATGAAGTAAAAATCATAAATGAATCAAACTGTACCACAGAATCTCCATGGATAGAAATTCCATGCTCTAATAATAAGAATATAGCAGTAGGGATATATTACCGACCACCTGACCAGGATGGCGGATAGTGACTATGAAATGCTCAGGGACATTACAGAGGCTATTAAAATAAAAAACTCAATAATAATAATGGGGGATTTCAGTTATCCCCATATTGACTGGGTACATGTCACCTCAGGATGGGATGCAGAGATAAAGTTTCTTGACAACTTAAATGACTGCTTCTTGGAACAACTGGTCCTGGAACCCACCAGAGGAGAGGCAATTCTTGATCTAATCCTAAGTGGAGCACAGGATCTGGTCCAAAAGGTGAATATAGCTGAATATATTAAATGTAGGTGAATATATTAAATTTAACATATAGTGAATATATTCAATTTAATAGCCCTGTGGCAGGAAAAACACCACAGCGGCCCAACATTGTAGCATTTAATTTCGGAAAGGGGAACCCACAAAAATGAGGAGGTTATTTAAACAGAAATTAAAGGGTTCAGTGCCAAAAGTGAAATCACTGCAAGCTGCATGGAAACTTTTTAAAGACACCATAATAGAGGCTTAACTTAAATGTATATCCCAAATTAAAAAACATAGTAAGAGAACCAATAAAGAGCCACCATGGCTAAACAACAAAGTAATAGAAGGAGTGAGAGGCAAAAAGGCATCCTTTAAAAAGTGGAAGTTAAATCCTAGTGAGGAAAATAGAAAGGAGCATAAACACTGCCAAATGAAGTGTAAAAATACAATTAGAAGGCCAAAAAAGAATTTGAAGAACAGTTAGCCAAAGACTCAAAAAGTAATAGCAATTTTTTTTTAAAGTACATCAGAAGCAGGAAGCCTGCTAAACAATCAGTGGGGCCACTGGATGATCGAGGTGCTAAAAGAGCACTCAAGGACAATATGGCCATTGCGGAGAAACTAAATGAATTCTTTGCATCGGTCTTCATGGCTGAGGATGTGAGGGAGATTCCCAAACCCGAACCATTCTTTTTAGGGGATCAATATGAACATCAAAAGGTGGATAAGGAATTGGTTAAAGGGGAGACTGCAACGGGTCCTACTGAAAGGCGAACTGTCAGGTTGGAGGGAGGTTACCAGTGGAGTTCCTCAGGGATCGGTTTTGGGACCAATCTTATTTAATCTTTTTATTACTGACCTTGGCACAAAAAGTGGGAGTGTGCTAATAAAGTTTGCAGATGATACAAAGCTGGGAGGTATTGCCAATTCGGAGAAGGATCGGGATATTATACAGGAGGATCTGGATGACCTTGTAAACTGGAGTAATAGTAATAGGATGAAATTTAATAGTGAGAAGTGTAAGGTTATGCATTTAGGGATTAATAACAAGAATTTTAGCTATAAGTTGGGGACGCATCAATTAGAAGTAACGGAAGAGGAGAAGGACCTTGGAGTATTGGTTGATCATAGGATGACTATGAGCTGCCAATGTGATATGGCTGTGAAAAAAGCTAATGCGGTTTTGGGATGCATCAGGAGAGGCGTTTCCAGTAGGGATAAGGAGGTTTTAGTACCGTTATACAGGGCACTGGTGAGACCTCACCTAGAATACTGTGTGCAGTTCTGGTCTCCCATGTTTAAAAAGGATGAATTCAAACTGGAGCAGGTACAGAGAAGGGCTACTAGGATGATCCAAGGAATGGAAAACTTGTCTTATGAAAGGAGACTTAAGGAGCTTGGCTTGTTTAGCCTAACTAAAAGAAGGTTGAGGGGAGATATGATTGCTCTCTATAAGTATATCAGAGGGATAAATACAGGAGAGGGAGAGGAATTATTTCAGCTCAGCACCAATGTGGACACAAGAACAAATGGGTATAAACTGGCCACCAGGAAGTTTAGACTTGAAATCAAATGAAGGTTTTTAACCATCAGAGGAGTGAAGTTTTGGAATAGCCTTCCAAGGGAAGCAGTGGGGGCAAAAGATCTATCTGGCTTTAAGATTCTACTCGATAAGTTTATGGAGGAGATGGTATGATGGGATAATGGGATTTTGGTAAGTAATTGATCTTTAAATATTCAGGGTAAATAGGCCAAATCCCATGAGATGGGATATTAGATGGATGGGATCTGAGTTACTATAGAAAATTCTTTCCTGGGTATCTGGCTGGTGAATCTTGCCCATATGCTCAGGGTTTAGCTGATTGCCATATTTGGGGTCGGGAAGGAATTTTCCTCCAGGGCAGATTGGAGAGGCCCTGGAGGTTTTTCGCCTTCCTCTGTAGCATGGGGCATGGTTGACTTGAGGGAGGCTTCTCTGCTCCTTGAAGTCTTTGAACCATGATTTAAGGACTTCAATAGCTCAGACATGGGTGAGGTTTTTCATAGGAGTGGGTGGGTGAGATTCTGTGGCCTGCGCTGTTGCAGGAGGTCAGACTAGATGATCAGAATGGTCCCTTCTGACCTTAGTATCTATGAATCTATGAATAACTCATTTACAGTATTAAAGAGTTACCAACCTGAAATCTAGTCAGTTAAAAAAAATTGTTTCAAGTATTTCATTTACTACTGAGTTACCCTACCAATTTGCGTGGCTTTATAGTCATACTTTCCCCTTTAAAAAAAAAAAAAAAAAAGTGTTTCTTTCCCATTTGTATGTATGAGACACAAACAGAGGAAACTGACATATGAAATGACGAAACTGACTCTACAGAGCGCTGTCAAATGCACAATATATTACCAGGCCCTGATCCCAAAGTGGGAGTTGGGACTACTCACTATGTAAAATTAAGCACCATGCATAAGTCCTTGGAGGATTTGAGCCGTACACATTTACACAGTTAAAGAAATATGTATATATACTCTTTTTTCCAGAAACAATGGACCCAGTCCTCTAAAAGATTACTACTGGATGGAGTGAGAAAAGAGCATCTCGGGTTTAAGGCACTGACTGAATTTGGATTCCGGTTGTCCGGGTTCAATTATGTCCTGCACTACAGACATGGGTGAATCACTTAAACTCTCTGTAAATTGGTGTCCCATCTGTTAAAAGGAAAACAGCAGTCCCATTCTCTGTCTGACTTGTCTGTCTGGAGCAGGGATTGCCTTCCTACATTTTTTGTACAGCACCAAGCACAATGGAGCATCAATCTCTGTTGGGGCCTCAAGGTATTATTGTAAAATAACTCTTTATGAATAATCTCAGTTCAGTCAGTAGAACTGAGGATACTCAGGTGCCCTGGGTTTCAGAGAAAGGCTTGTGTGGTAACTGCTTCTGTGGGTAGTTCTTAGGTGCTATTATGTGTTTTGAGAAAAGCTGTCAGCCCATGGAAACCTGAGAGTCCAGGAGCCATGTGCTGATGTGACACTGATTTTAGTTCCCCCACTTTGCTTCCTTCCTTGGAGGATTGGCAAGCAAGTTATAACATCAACCAGTGTGCTATGTAGGCAACAGCTCTTCAGGGAGAGGGATGGTGAGAGAACACTTGGATGCCAAATCGGATTCTCATTAGGCATTTCTGCTTGGACTTTACAAGTCTGTGGACAGTGGTTAAGACTCTGATGGAGATGCATGCTCTTCGTAGGAGGGAGAGGGAGAAATTCTTTTGGATAAACACAGGTGTTTCAATTTACCTATGCTTATCCCGCACAGAGATGCAGCATTGTGTGTTCCAGCAGAGCTGATGGGGCGAGTTGGGTTGTCGGGGGGAGGGGGGGAAGGAGAGGAGTGAATGGTGGAGGGCTTTCAGTTCAAATCAGTGTTTTGTATTTAGAGACTGTTAAACAATGGGAATTCTGCAGAGAACTCTGTGTGTGTGTGTGTGTGTGTGTGTGTGTGTGTGTGTGTGTGTGTGTTTCCTTGCAAGTTGTGAAATCAGACTGAATTTTCCCAAAACCTGCTTAATGAAGAGTAATTTTTCACAGTCATGTGGTTGAATCAGATGACTTCCAATGTGTCCTCAAGCCCAGGGTTGCTGTAAACACCAAGATGCTGTTTAAAATAATTCTGTATATGAGAATCTTAATGTTCACACTTTTATTTTTCTTTTGCAAGGAAGATGCCCTTGGCGGTTATTGACCTGTTTACAGTCTCTGAGATGGTTTGTGGGGGAAGAGGGCATTATCCCTCTAATTGTACATTCACATAAAGGAAACAGATGCTAGGCACTAGTTTTGAGAAGCCACTGAAGGAGGTGGTATAAAAGGAGCGTACATCCAGGGGAGAATTCATCTGGGTGTGGCAGGGGTGCTGGAACAATTTGTACAGTGGGGGTGCTGAGAGCCATTGAACCAAACTATAAACCCTGTAAATGATGAAAACCACTTCAAACCAGGGGGTGCTGCAGCATCCTTAGTTCCAGCACGGGGGGGGCGGCGGAGTCGGACGGGACGTTCTTTCCATGATGATGCCCCACCAAAAAAGAGGCAGGATGGGGGGAGACCTGCTTGGCTTGTGTGGCTTTGGACCCACGGATGGGCTGCTGGTGCTAGCAGCTACAGCAAGCGTCTGGGGCTTGATGTAATTGGCAAAGGGGCTGAAGCGTGTGTGTATCTCCTTCCCCCCTCCCCCCCAAGAGAGGGGGAGCCTGGGACCGCTGATGGAAACATGATTAGCATCAGCTGGGTTCCTGCAGCCGGCTGCGATGTGCCCTAGAGCTAGGGGAGCCGAGGGGGTGAAAAATGGGGGAGGAGGCTGGAAAAGGGATAGGTATGGGGGAGGGGAAGGAGAGAGAGCCTCTTAAGTGCAGATTCAGTTCCTCGTGATCTGTGCAAGGCAGAGGGATTAATTGGAGGAGAAATGGCTTCGCCAAAGCTACAGCATCCTCTTGCTCTGTGGCTGAAGATCAGGTCCTTCTGGGGCCCTGCGATCTGCTCTGTGTGTGGATTAAGGTTGTGAAGCCGAGTGCAGCTGACAGAAATTCAATGCAGGCAGAGAAGAGCAGCTGGTCTCTAGCCAGTGTGTTTTAAATGCTTTTTTTTTTGCTGCACAGCTGGAAGCTGAATGAGTTTGCTTCAGTGGAAGAAAACTCAGCCCTTGGTGCTTGTGTAAACACAGTTTGAGAGACAACAGCCTTGACAAAGAAACTGAAATGTGACTTGCACATCAGAAGTACAGTGTGAGGGAGAACTGTATTTATACAAGTTGGTAAAGTTTTATGTTTTTGTTGTGTTTCAATGACAGAGGTTGGCTCTATTCTATGGCCTAGAGTGGCAGGAATAGACAGTGTAAGACCTTGTATGTATTTTTTGCGCAGGGTACCGAATGCAAGAATTGAATCCTTGGTAGCTGGCATTCGGTGGTAAAAGCAATGCAAACAATGCCAGAGGATCTGAGCTGTGTTGTGGCTGTATTGTACTTACTGTCCAGGGAAGCATTTAGGACACTTAATCTATGAATATTGTGTGCTATGCTTTGCCTCTTTTGTGCAGTAAAACTATTACAGTGATGTTCAAGTTCAATTGAATGGATTTTTATCTTCAAATCCCATTAAGTATTACGTTTTTTGGGGGAGGGGCATTGGTAGTATTTACTTAGGAATATAGCATATAGCAGGGGTCGGCAACCTTTCAGAAGTGGTGTGCCGAGTCTTCATTTATTCACTCTAATTTAAGGTTTCGCGTGCCAGTAATACATTATAATGTTTTTAGGAGGTCTCTTTCTATAAGTCAATAATATATAACTAAACTGTTGTTGTATGTAAAGTAAATAAGGTTTTTAAAATGTTTAAGAAGTTTCCTTTAAAATTAAATTAAAATGCAGAGCCCCCCGGACCGGTGGCCAGGACCTGGGCAGTGTGAGTGCCACTGAAAATCGGCTTGTGTGCCGCCTTTGGCACACGTGCCGTAGGTTGCCTACCCTGGTATATAGATATCTTTTAGTTTTAAATTGCAGCATTTTTGTGATCAACAAGCTGTTCAGTGTTTTGCTCCCCCCCACAACCCCCGTTAGGTTATAAAGCAATTACTTAATACAGCTTTCATGCTTTATTAGGCTTTCTTTTCTCTTCCCCCGTTGATCTAGATTGTGTGTGTTGTGAGTGGTGGGGGGAGGGAATCATTATATAGGTTGGTAGAGCACTTCCTTTTGTATATGCTTTTAGCTGTAAAAAGGGTGGTTGAGGGGTTGTGACCACGTGAGTGGTAATTTTATTTATGTTGGTCTCCTTTCAAACTGTCACAGTAAATCTATTTTACTTGTCACTTTGTAAATCATTATCCAGGATTAAACCTTTTACCAGCTTTTAAGAATTCTGCAATCATTTTAAGCACCTTCTCTTCCCTCTCTTTTCCCCCTCCCCCAGTTCTGTTGAGTGTCTAGTGCTCTTATTAGAAATCCTGACTCTTCGTCCCATCTTGAAAAAGATATATTAGAATTAGAAAAAGTACAGAGAAGGGCAACCAAAATGAATAGGGATATGGACTAGGGATGTAAAATATTAAACAGTTAAATAGTTAACCAATAAGAATTAATCTTACCATTAATATGTTGCAGTTAACGTTTAAAACAGATTGGTAAATGATTTCATGACACTGTAATATCTAATGTGCACATTAAAAATGCCGCAGCAATACCTGGGGAGCGCTCGAGGTTGCAGCGCTCTCGTAGCTCGGGGCACCGCTGCATCAGCCCATGCCCGGCGGAGAGGACACCACTGGGGGCAGCCCTGTAACACCTCCCTTTCCCCCTCGCCCCGGCTCTGCTTCTCTTGCAGCTGGCTGCAGCAGTGGGTCTGCCCGGGAACTACTGGCTCTGCCAGAACATTTGGATCTTCCCTGGCACCGCTGCTCTCCTGGCAATGATCCGCCAAACTAGCTGCATTAGGCAGTGCCTAGTAACTGGGAGAGCGAGGGGTGGGATCAGAGCAAGGCGCGCAGTGCCCAGTCATGCACATGCAAATGATGCCCCAACCCACTGAACTCCACCTCTGAGGAGAGACAGCAAGGTGGGCCCCTCCTCCAAGTCTTGTTAACGATTAAATGGTTAACCAATATAATTTCAGTAGTTTAAATGGATACTTTTAAATATGATATTTACATCCCTAGTATGGAACAGCTTCCATCTGAAGAGAGATTAAAAATAATACTGGGACCGCTCATTTTAGAAAAGAGATGACTATGGGGGGAACCTGATATAATCATAGAAAATCATGAATGGTGTGGAGGTGAATAAGGAAGTGTTATTTTACTCCTTCACGTAAAACATGAACAGGGGTCACCCATGAAATTAATAGGCAGCAGGTTTAAAACAAACATGAGGAAGTACTTCTTCAGACAGCACGCAGTCAACCTGTGGAACTCATTGTAAGGGAATGTTGTGAAGGCCAAAACTATAACTGGGTTAAAAAAGAATGAGAAGTTCATGGAGCATAGGTCCTTCAATGGCTATTAGCCAAGACAGTCAGGGACGCAACCCCTTGACCTGGGTGTCCCTAAGCCTCTGACTGCCAAAAGCTGGGACTGAATGACGGGGAATGGATCACTTGACAGATTGTTTGTGCTCATTCCTTCTGAAGCATTTGGCATTGGTCAGTGTTGGAAGATAGGATATGTGGCTAGGTGGGCAATTGGGTTAAACCAGTATGGTGGTTCTTATGACTATTCAGATAATATTGTACATGATTAGGAGGAAATACTTTGTCTCCAGAATGTAACTGACATTTTCAAAAGCAAAGCTGGAACAAAGGAGACTTTGAACTGTGCAAAGATTTAAAAAGTTAAATAATATTTTGAATATTATAGTTCTAATGTTTTTCCTATTGTCATGGGAGACTTGGATAAGGTCCCAGGACTGTGGTTAACTTTGCCCACACTCTTAAGTCTTATTTAGTACTGCTGAGGAGTTCAAAATATGAAACTGTTCTAGCTAATTCTCTTCCCCTGAGAAGACAAGACAATATAGGATAAAGGCTCCTTATTCTCAAATAAAGAGTAATAATTATGGGTTTTTCTTTTATATATGGTCCAGTTCTATTTTTAGTAGACGCTAATGAAACTTACCTTGTGCTATACAGTGTGGCAAGCTAGTCACTGACCACCTTTCCATCTGAGGGGGTTATCTGGGGCTAGTTTGAGATGTTTTAGTGAAGTCTATCATCATTGGGTTGGAAAAGTGAATATAACAAAAACACGTGACCTTGGGTGAATGTAAATTGTTAGGAATGGAACACAGTTTGTGCAGTGTTCTATTCACGTTTTAGGCTTTCTGAAAGGAAATAATTTCATAGAATGGGTATAAATAGGTCGGAGGTCAAAACTAGGTCTTTAATAATAAAAATAAATTAATAAAAATCATGTGTGCTTCTGAATGCCATCCCTAATAAAACCTGTGGTGCCTGAGGAGGAAAAATAAGATAGGCTATGTTCACTTTTTTTGTTTTGAAGCTTATTTCTTTAATGTAGTGGTAAGTAAGGGCCTGATCCTGTAAACATTTAAGCATATGCACAATTAGCTAATGCTAGTCATCCTATTGATAACAGATTTTACTAATGTAGGTGTGACGGGTTGGATCACATAAACCCCCTGGGAGCTGCCACCTGATGTGCCAAGACTATTTCTGCTCCTGCTTTCCTGCCCTGGCAGCTTAGACTTCAGTGCCCTGCCTGGTTTGAGCCCAACCCGCTAGCCTGCTGCAAACCCAGACCCAGGTCTGAACCACGTCCCCTAACAGCTGTAGGCTTAACTGAAAGCAGCTTACAGAAGTTTCCTGTCTTTAACACTCAGATGCCCAACTCCCAATGGAGTCCAAACCCTAAATAAATCTGTTTTACCCTGTATAAAGGTTTATACAGGGTAAACTCATAAATTGTTTGCCCTCTATAACAGTGATAGAGAGATATTCACAGCTGTTTGCCCTCCCCCCCCCCAAGTATTAATACATACTCTGGGTTAATTAATAAGTAAAAAGTGATTTTATTAAATACAGAAAGTAGGATTTAAGTGGTTCCAATTAGTAACAGACAGAACAAAATGAATTACCAAGAAAAATAAAATAAAACCTGCAAATCTATGCTAATACAGTAAGAAGTTGAATACAGATAAAATCTCACCCTCAGAGATGTTCCAATAAGCCTCCTTTACAGACTAGCCTCCTTCTAGTCTGGGTCCAGCAAGCACTCACACCCCTGTAGCTACTGTCTTTTGTTCCAGTTTCTTTCAGGTATCCTTGCGGGTGGAGAGGCTATTTCCTTAGTCAACTGAAGACAAAATGGAGGGGTCTCCCAGGGTTTAAATAGCCTTTCTCTTGTGAGTGGAGACCCCCCTCCTCTCTCCTATGCAAAGTCCAGCTACTAAATGGAGTTTTGGAGTCACCTGGGCAAGTCACAGGTCTATGCATGACTGAGTTCCTTACCAGCCAAGTCACATTCCTGGGAAAGCTCAGATGTAGATTGGCGTCTCCAAGTTCATTGTTGGCTTAAGGGCTTCTTGACTGGGCACTTACTGAGAATAGTCTTTTCTCAGGAAGCTGACCAACTGCTTCACTAAAACCTACTTAGACTCAGACAAGTATATAGCCAATATTCATAACTTTGAATACAAAAATGATACATGCATACAAATAGGATTAATAGATTCAGTAGATCATAACCTCTACAGAGATATGTTACATGGCATATGTAGCATAAAACATATTTCACTTATGTCATATATATACATTCATAAGCATATTTCCATAAAGCCTTATGGAGGCACCGTCACAGTAGGCCCTCATGCTGGTGTGGACTTTTAAAAATTCCAATGGAAAGGTTTGTTTTTTGTGTGTGTTGTTTTTAAAACCACGTAAAGAAACATTATAACCAATATGAAACTGACTTGCTTGTTTTTCCATTACCTGAACTTAAAGAAGTGCAAACGCTTTTAGTTTTAACAATCCAAGACACCTTGTTAAAATAGGTTTCAGAGTAGCAGCCGTGTTAGTCTGTATTCACAAAAAGAAAAGGAGTTCTTGTGGCACCCTAGAGACTAACACATTTATTTGAGCATAAGCTTTTGTGAGCTACAGCTCACTTCATTGGAAGTGAGCTGTAGCTCACGAAAGCTTGTGGTCAAATAAATGTGTTAGTCTCTAGGGTGCCACAAGTACTCCTTTTCTTTTATGGTCTCTAAGGTGCCGCAAGTACTCCTTTTCTTGTTAAAATAGTTGTACTTTCAACTGAGTGTCCCTTTAAAGCTTAAATTATAAGGAGTAATTAAAAGGGAAGAAAATGCTCTTAGTACATGAATTCTGTAAATGCTTTAAATGTATGTGTAACATTATTTATGTGACTGGTTCAGTAGAATTCAGTGCGACTACTCTCACAAGATAAACATTTTCTTGCATCTTTCAAAGACCAGAGTCTAGTTATTTAGCTTTTTTCTCTTATGTCAGTTATTTGACATAAGATGTCATTAATGTGATGTCATTTATGTGACATCAGATTATCTGCATATGGTTGTCAAGACAGCATTTGAACTTGTAACTTAAAGGATGTAAGTCTAAGGCTTTTATTGGTTTATGAAGTCTCTTAGGGCTCATTTTCCATTTATATATCCTTCCTGTTCCTTCCCTAGAGGCCTATTATTATTATTATAATATGTAATGATATCTTATCAGACCAGATTATCCTGGTGTAACTTGCTTTTAATATGTTAACTTCAAAGTGAACTTGGTGATTGAGTTGAAAGTAAAGCACAGAACCGCATTTCAGTCAGTTTCTCTGGCAAATAAACTTCCCCTTTCAAACTTCCAATAGGATACATCCATTTCCTAGATGGTAAGGTGAGTGTATGGCAAATACATAATAAAAGGTGAGTTACATAGCTTCCTGTTGGACCTGGTAAAAATGCAGTAAATCAAGCATGTGGGGGAAACAGAAAACTAATCAGATGCTAAAGAGATTTCATGACTATTAAGTACTTAAGCAGTCTTTTTTTCTTTTTTTTTTTTTAAATAGTCCAAACCATTAGTTACTATGTCTGTCTCCATGCCAGCTATATGGGGAGAAAAAAGTCTCAGTTTAGGGTGATCTTTATCAGCTTGCACATGCTAGTGTTTGACCTATAGAATAAGTCAATTTGCATTTTGGAAAATCACTAAATCTGAAAGCCACACAGTCAGCAGTGTGTACAAATAAATAGCATAAGCAAAGCGTGTCACTTTGGTTCTTGATACTAAATATAGAATTTGAGGATAGACTATACATCTAATGTGCCCTCTTAAACACACTGGACGCAATTAGGTAACCAATTGTAATTGAAATGCTTAAGTTACTTGTTTTTTCAGGCTTTCATTCTTAGTGCCTCGAGTTAGTTGTACTCAGTAAGTCGAGAATAAACCTGTAAATGCATGTTGGGTGTCCGCTGACCTGTTTGTTCCCAATTGAGTGGAGTATCCATTAGAGTTGCACACTTTCAGGCTGTTACAAGTATTGCAAAACAACTATTGTGAAGTTTTTTAGACAATTGGTGCATTCTGATTTTAAAATGTAAGATGGGCCCAAATCCTCAGAGGTACATTTAGTTTTATCCGAATATGATGTCTCAAATGCATATCTATGTATCAAATGCATCAAACAATACTGGGAAATTCTGCTTTCAGGGCCTTCCTTTTTTTTTTCTTTTCTGAAAAGAGGTGAAATATTCCCAATGCATTCCTGTATACAGACTGCTTTCTCGGTAGGGAGTTCCAGCATATTAAATTACTCTGTTTAATGGGAGTGAATACAAGGGAATAAAAATCCCATGCAATAGGAAAAGTCAATCTCCTTTTGAAAACTTTCCCCAGTTTGCAGTGAACATCAGCCAAAGAACCTTCATTGTATCTATGAGGGGAAAACTTTTTGTCATTATACCTGTCCCAAAAGTGAATGCTATAGGGTATGGTTGTACGATTTGAAATAGTAGTATGAATCTAGGGGAATGTTTGCTAAATATGTTAATAGCTTCAGAGTGAACAAGTAATTCAGCTGCCCTTAGTCAAAGATATATGCTCAAATTCAAGAAGAGAATTTCACAGAGACAAGACCTCAACCCAAATCTGATCACCTTCATAGCCATGTGCTTGGGGAAAGGATGAGGCAAGCCTTGTGGAGGGGGAAGATAGAGACTAAATATACTGCAACATTCATTTCTCAATCTAGAAACAATCTAGTTGCATGTATCTCTCATTGTAGTCCATTCATAAATATTAAATGAAGAGAAACAATGGGTGTGACATTCCTTAGAGTTAATTTGCATAAAGCCAGTGTTTCCACAACCAACTGAAAACAGCTTCCTGCCTTCTCAGTGAGTTGGCCAATGAGAGTTTTCTGTTTCCAATATACAATGGTTGTAAATTGAGATCCTGCTGCAGAGTTGGGAGAGGTTTCTGTGGAACCAGATAGCTGGAGTTAGTGTAACAGATAATGGTATCATTCGTCACAAAATTGCAATGGTTTGTTTGAAAGCATATGTGACATGAATTCTTTGGATTCAATTTTTAATGGCGCTCAATGCAGTCAGAGTTTTTGGCTTACTTTTGTCACGTAAATGACATTTGTATTGTAAAGTGGGAAAGAGTGTTATTTTGCTTTTGTCTTGTTTATTCCACTTAACATATGCACACTTTTTACTGTCGTCATGTAGATTGTCCCTTACTGTTGACAACCAGTATTAATTACATACAAGTAATTATGTATACATATAAGTGTGAGTAAACCAGTATTAATTACATATATAGAGAGAGAGACAAGGTAGGTGAGGTCCTAGCCCAATAAAAGATAACTTGTTGGTGGAAAATACAAATTTTTGAGCTACACAGATATTCCTCAGGTTTGGGGAACGAAGGAGAGTGTCTTTATATTGAGAGATATTTTTGCCTTTTGAATACTCAAAATCAGAACTAGCTTAAAGCAGAGCTGCAGGATGGGGGAGGAAAATTATTAGTGCTGTTTTGGTTTCTTTCCTTTTTTAGGAGAGATGAAATCCTGAAAAGTGTTGCTCACAAAAATACTTTGTGTGTGTCTTTTTTAACCTGAGAAGTATTAGGAATAGCAAGTCCTATCTTAGGTGTTTTTGTTAGAGGGTCCCTTGGAGGACCAGAGAACTGGGAACTGTAATGGGAGATTTCAGAGCTCATAATTCAACAGCAAGGGGTGTTGGAACTTTCACAAAGAGATCTAGCCTTCCAAATGTTGATCAGAATGTTGAATAAAATAGTTATTAACTAAAATAGCTTTTAATGGTCTGACATGTCACATTGCCCTTTCTTGGTGTTTGTGGTGTTGTCATGCTATTTGCTCACCATTCATGAATAGGTTTCAGAGTAGCAGCCGTGTTAGTCTGTATTCGCAAAAAGAAAAGGAGTACTCATGATGGGTCGTCATGAATAGTTGTCCATGGAGAAAAGAGAGAAGGAGTACTTGTGGCACCTTAGAGACTAACAAATTTATTTGAGCATAAGCTTTCGTGAGCTACAGTCTCTAAGGTGCCACAAATACTCCTTTTCTTTTTGCGAATACAGACTAACACGGCTGCTACTCTGAAATCTGTCATGGAGAAAAGGGCAGACAAGACCTGAATTTCTAATTTGAAGAAAATCTTTAAGGCCTTCTTTATAGAATATAGAGAGGCAAAATGAGGCAAATGCAATTCTTCCACTGTGGCAGGTTAACTTCAACCATTATGTATGCCTTTTTTCATTTTCCATAATTTTTATCTCATATCAATAGCAGTCATTTGTAGTAACACTGGTTTCCTTGGTGCAGGAAGACATCATGGGCCCATTTTTGGCTTTCTTGGCCAAATGAATGAATATTAGTGTGTGCTATTTGTCATATTACAGCATACAAGTGATTCAGTTATGGAACAATAACTTATAGGTAACACAGTGATGTATGAATGATTCCATGCTCTCCTGGCGAGAGAATGGGGCGGAATAAAGCTATGCTAACCATATTTAGCCTCAGTGTATTGTGTCTCAGCTGTGTTGCATTTTTAGTTATTGCTAAAAATTGTGGTAGAAAGCTGCCTGAAATGAAATGTGAGGAACTCTGTATAATAATAAAATCAATTGGACTGTTTCCCCAGTAATTCTAGAGACTGATGCATCATTAATGTTGGTAATACAGTGGCTGTCAGATCACAAACTTCTCAATAAATGTGCAGCTGGCAGGCTTTGATGGAAATAGGAGGCAAGCAGAGAATGAGATTTAGGGTTTTGATATATGGGGTGTCAGCCATGTGATGAAGTTTTTATCAATTTTTGTCCTTTCTGTCTCTTGTGCTCACTACATCTGTGGTCTTCCTTGCCGTTTCTGTTGGTGGCTGAAATGCTAACTGTGCTTTTTTTTAAGTATTTAGTGTTGGGAACGTTGTTTAAAGGAAGAACTAGCTTTGTGTTTTCAATATGTTGTTTGATTATACCAGTACCATTGCATTAGGAATGTAATACTATAATTGGCAGCGATTAGGTATCTGTTATCAGTAAAAAGACTTTTGATGGAAATTGGAAGCCGAATTGTCAGCTGAGAACTTCCAGTGACACAGGTAGAACAGCAAGTCAGTTATTTAGTATCCTAATTAGCCACCTTGTCTAGGAGAGGCACCCAAAGAGAGACGATTGATGGATTGGCTCCTCTTTATTTGGTCTCTGAATTTTTTTCTTTCCATTCAAGCTTTGAACTGTCTAATACTGATAATTTCTAATTTATCTTTTAAATAAATCATTTTAGACCGCCTGCTCCTGTTGCGATTACTTCAAAAATCAAATGGGTACGTTGCAGAGACCAAATGGATTGAAAGTGGTGCAAATACCTGCAACTTTAAGGAAAAATAAACAAACTAGTTTGCTTAAAGCAAATACTGATAAGAGAGCTAATAATCCATTTACAGCCTGTAAGGAACGCACAGCCAGGTGGATTTGCTCCCCTTAGGGACTGCTCTGATTTATACTTTCAGTAAAGCTTGTTACCCCTTTTTATCCAATAACACAAAGAGGTCTCCAGAAACAAAAATGGGGTCCTTGCCACCAGAGGGAAAAGTTTTTATAACTGTGTATTGCAGCGGTGGGGACTTTTGGGTGCCTTTGAGACAAAGTTGGCCTAAAAGTGTTTGCTGTTAAAACTACTTGAAAGCCGTTTAAGGCAAGTCTATTGTTGCATTTTGAAAATAACCTCAGGGAGGGCATTCCCTTTCTGTTTTACAGCATGAGATTGTCAGTGATTTCTAATCTGACATGTATTAGGATTAGGGGAAAGTGGTGTTGTTTCTGTGCTGTGAAGCTCTGTCAAAATTGTAAACCTAGCTGAGGGTAAAACTTAAAAAGAGCAGCCTCAGATACTTTGAATCACTCTCTGAATTGTGTGTAAACAAACTTGTGGCCAAACTTCACAGACCACATTACTAAAAGATCACCTTGATGATAAATACTCTGATGGGGTGAAATAAACCTCTAAATCAAACAGCAAATAATAAACAAAAAGGTAGGAAATGCCAAAGTCCTTGGAAAATATAACATTCCTCAGAAAGAAATGGATAAAGCCCAGGTGAGAATAAAACTTCAATTATAAAACTGTTTATCTCTTCCCCACCTCCCCCCGAATCACTCCTGCCCACTCCCTCGTGAAGGTATGAGTGGTATCCAATGTAGTGAAGTCCTACAGAATTTAATAATGATAGTGTTCTATAGAAAATTAATTGGAATCTAGTAAAAAATTATTCTAAAAATCTGTAGGCCTGGATTCTTCCCGTGCTGCAGATGCTTTGCATTGCACCTCTGGCAGATTGTGGATATAAAGCTGTTCTAGCTGGTGTATAGGGAGATTAGCTCAGTGTAGGCAGGGATCTACCAGTGGCTCAGAGCTTTTAATGGCTTCTAAAACACGTGCCCCTTAGGGGGTGTGATTAGGGTTCATCCGAGTTAGAACAGCTCTGTTGACTTCAGCGTTTGAGTGGGTACACAGCCAGCCCAGAACTAAAAGGTGGCTTAAAGCAGAGTTGAAACTCTGATCACTGACAGATTGCTACTTCTGTGAATGGCAACTTGGGTAGATGACCTAATTTCTAAAGGCTGCTGGCCTATGAGTTTGGGGTACTGATCAACCCCAAGAATTCTACAAATATGTAATAAATACAGGGCTGTAAGCCTATTAAAAGCACATCCGAGAAGCTGTCCTTCCCCCACCCCTACCCTGCCTTTTAAAGGTATTTTATTAAAGCAAGGAGAGTTGCTATAGTTGACAAATAAAAATAAAATAGTTTGTTTCCCAGATTATGGTGAGTGCCCAATACTTAAGGTGAGAGATTTGGTTATTACTCCTTCTACAGCCTGAAACTGGAGTCCTGGAAGGTAAAGCAGAGATACAGAAACATCATCAGATTGGAAACTGGATTTCGTAGAAGGAAAAAACTCTAATTCTGGTTCCAACTAGTTTAATCAAAGTATCTTTGACTCCTCCTGTGGTCCTAAATATATACATATATCTGTTCACCACTCATCTGGTCCTACTTTCCCTGGAGCTGTAGAATTAGCAGGTGTGTTTACAAAGAAAACTATAAAGCAAACCAGATAACTTCATGCGAGGTCACTTGGCTGATTTGCGACTTGTTTTTCAGATGTTCCTGCTGGCCCAAATGTAGGTGCCCACTCTAATCCTCCTTTTGTTGATACTTACATTTCTTCTTACTTCAGGGTAATAGAATATACATGTTACTAGTGATATCTCTTAGGTAGCTGGCTTTCTTGAAACAAATTGCCGCCAAATAAATGCTTTTCATTCCATAGAGTTTTTAACTTTTTTTACACACTGTGTAACCTTCCTGTTCCTCCCTGTATCCTTCTCCTGCAGAGGGTGAGCATTTAAGGCTCTGTTCCTATGAATTTGATTAGGGTGTTATAGTACCTGTGATATATTTTAATGTGATTAGAGTTGCATGAGTTGAGCTGGTTCCACAGTAGCTGTGTAAAGGAGCTGCTCTGACCTGATAGATTTGATAGTTTCCAGAAATTACAGAGCTTGTATTCCGACAGTGTGAAAAGCTAAATGGACTTTCTGTATAATAGGCAACTGTACGTGTGTAGAACATATTTATTTTAGTCATGGCTAAGGAGGTTCTGCATCTGGCACTTTAGGCTACTGTAGGCAGCAAGAGTGATGAGAAATAGCTGGTGATGTCAGATAGAATAGATGATAAAATTATTAAATAATGTAGCATTGTCTAATCTGCTCACACAGCTTTGCCTGTTACAAGTGACAAACTAATATGCCATCAAACTTGACAGCCCTCTTAGTTTATTGTAGAAACGCAACACAAACTGTCATTCGCATTCTCTAGACGTGATGTGTTTCAGATAAGGAGAAATGTATTCCTCTGGCACTCTTTAAAAATGTACACTCAGTTGTGAATGTTCTGTGTAGGAAAATAAGCAGTCTTGCTTCTAATAACAAAGTAAATTGAGTAGATATATTCATTCTTCCTCCTTTTGTAGGGGTCTGCAGAACCCAGTTTTGTTAGAGTTAAAGCTTTGGTTAACAGCAATTCAGCATGTACATTATGTTCGTTATTCTAAAAATGTGTAGGGCTGGATCTTGTAATGGTATAAATCGGTGTAGCACCATGATTTCAATGGAGCTACACTGATTTAGACTGTTAAGTCTCACTCCACCACTGAAAGAAAAGGAGTACTTGTGGCACCTTAGAGACTAACAAATTTATTAGAGCATAAGCTTTCGTGAGCTACAGCTCACTTCATCGGATGCATTTTGCATCCGATGAAGTGAGCTGTAGCTCACGAAAGCTTATGCTCTAATAAATTTGTTAGTCTCTAAGGTGCCACAAGTACTCCTTTTCTTTTTGCGAATACAGACTAACACGGCTGCTACTCTGAATCCACCACTGAAGTAGGTATTGTACAAATTGCTACAGGTGAGTGGGTGGCACAACTGCAAACAGAACCCAGGAGTACTGACTGACTCTTGGTTCCGGGCTCTAATCACTGAGTCGTTTCCACCCACTTGTGATTGTCATCCTCACAAAAATGGGAAACTAATAGCATTAGTTTGAGCCCGGCCTAGTCCAGGGCAGATGCTGGGCAAGTTGCACTGTAACATATCTGCCAGTGCTTCTCAATTCTGGTCTGTACTATCTATATTATTAAACTTAGGTCCCCTTTTATGAAGATCATAATAACTATGTGGTGGTATTGTAATGGTGTTGATGAAGACATGGACATTAAACTGGCTTCCGCTGGTCAGATTCAGGACATAAACTTCCCCCAAAGGCAAAGAGCTTTGCTGTTACACTGACTCTCTGCTCTATGGAGATGACACTAATCTGTTGAGAACATGTTACATCTTAGAATATATATAGCCAAATATTACCCTCAGATATGCTGGTATAAATCTGGAGTTAATTTACAGTGCAGTAACTGAGGGCAGAATTTGATAGATGTGATTAAATATAGAGAATGCAGATTGCTGTGGTTTATAGGTTTTCTTGGCATGTGTTTGGCGTAGCTTGCATAATTCTTGCTGTTAGAGCCTTTATCCCATTCACTCATGTATCCTCTATATCTCATCTAATCTGCAGAATTCTGCTCTCAGTTACTCTGTTATAAATTGGCTCCACCAAAAAAGCTCTGATTTAAAAAATAACTATTTTTATTTCTGCCTTTCTCAAATATAGTGTCTAACCATTTATTTAATAATGTTTTTTTTTCCTTTTGCGGGGTTAAAAGCAGACATAGAGTTAGGGTTCCATAGGGGCTAATATGGTAATAGATTATCTTCCCAAACTCTTTCCAGAAGGCAAATACATCCTATCACTTAAATAAATGAAACCACTTGTTTTTATCTGTCTGCTCTCTAGAGGATTGTCATGAGCAAATCTGTTGTTTAACTTTTTTTTTTTTGGACACCTCCTCATTTTTTCTCTTACTAAAAATTCCTGAAAACAGCCGATCCAGATTAGGAAGAATTTGGGACACCTGTGAAGTATCTAACATGATGTTAAAAATTAGAATTAATGTGTAGGATCAAGGCCATTAAGATCCCAAACTAATTAGAGACTGATTTAGCTTTGAATTGCATCCGATTTCATAAAAAAAAGAAAAGGAGTACTTGTGGCACCTTAAAGACTAACAAATTTATTTGAGCATAAGCTTTCGTGAGCTACAGCTCACTTCATCGAATGCATCCGATGAAGTGAGCTGTAGCTCACGAAAGCTTATGCTCAAATAAATTTGTTAGTCTCTAAGGTGCCACAAGTACTCCTTTTCTTTTTTGCGAATACAGATTAACACGGCTGCTACTCTGAAACCCATCCGATTTCATATCTGCTTGATATGGGAAGACAAAAGGAATGGTAACAAGTGAAGAGTCTGAGCTGTTTTAAAGACCAAACTTCTCCAGTAGAAAAAACAGAAGGAGAAAGATGAGACTCAGCTTTGCTTTATTTATGCCTTAATTTTTTTCAAATTTTTTTTTTTACTCTTAGAAGATAGTGTTAGCTTTTCTTTAATGTTCAGCCATTAAATGATCCTACTTGACAAAAAGGAGGAATAGCTTTGGCATCTCATTTGCTTCATTTGTGTTGATCACCAGGGGATGGGTCACTTGTTGATTATCTGTTCTGGTCATTCCCTCTGAAGTACCTGTCACTGGCCACTGTCAGAAGACAGGATACTGGGCTAGATGGACCTAGTATGGCCTTTCTTATGTTCTTATGACAGCTTTTGGGTGTGCCTTCCAGATACTGCCCAACTGGTGAAATAGTGCATGCTCTTCCATAAACGAAGGGTATTTTGTGGAATGAGTTTTCAGTTGGGTGTATTTCTGTTATAACCATACAGATTATAAAACCTGTCCAACAGTAGTCCAGCATTGCTTTGGTTTGCTTCCACTTGGTTTCATGAGATTAATTTTGATGATGGAACTGTGAAACCTTACTTGGGTTTCCCAACCATAACATGCTGACTTGGGTCAGTTGGTTGCTTGAGGTTTGTTGTTGTTCAAGAAATGCATCTCTTGGATTGCAGTTTTAAAATGGCTTATTGTTTTAAAAGGTAGATTGTTGTCTTGATCTAATAATCCGTAGGACCAGTGTCCTTCTTGATATGGAATCTTATCAGGTTTTTTTTCTGTAAAGTTGAAAATACCTCCCTTTAAACACTTAACAGCCAGTTGGTGCAATTCACTTCTGTGGGTGAAGTGAGAGAGGGTAGGAGAGGTGAAATATACGTGAGATCCCAGAGTAAAGGCTGCAGTGCACATTCCTCCATCCTATGTGGCCACTAACCCACCCATTGTGTGCTACTTTAGTGGTTTGTTAGGGCCAGTGGAGCTGCGTAAGGGCCCCAGTTCAGCAAAGCATTTGAACACGAGCTTAACTCCATCCCTATTCAGAAAAGCTTGTAAGAGTACATGCTGCGCTGAATAGGGATGGACAGCTGAACTCACTTGGCTTGCTCCCACTGCTACCCTCCACGTTGGCTGACGTGAGGTTGGCAGTATGGGAGGAAGGGCAGAAGTCTCATTTTGGGCACATCATTCAGCCTCACTTTGGGGTGTGAGACACGCTGGAGCAGTGGTTCTCAACCAGGGTACCCATACACCTGGGGGTAAACAAATGTCTTTCAGGGGTACATCAGCGTATGTAGATATTGGCCTAGTTTTACAACAGGCTGCTTAAAAAGCACTAGCGAAGTCAGTACAAACTAAACTTTCATACAGACAAAATGAGACAGTAAGCAATGTTTCAGTAATAGTGTGCTGTGACACTTGTGTATATTTATGTCTGATTTTGTAAGCAAGAAGTTTTTAAGTGAGATGAAACTTGGGGGTGTGCAAGACAAATCAGACTTCTGAAAGGGGTACAGTAGTCTGGAAAGGTTGAGAACCACTCTGCTAGAGAGACTAATCCTGTCGCTGTACAGCTTAGGGAATCTCCCCTCCTCTGGACATCAGGGTTGTGTTTATTGATGCAGTTGTGTTCAATGTTCAGAGGGTTGGTTTGACATTAAATATCTTTTAAAAAAATTACTATGAGGTATCTTCAGTTAATCAATTACTGATAATACAGAGCATAGTCACTGTTAAAGATGCCGTATGGGAGGCTTTTTCTAATAGCACCATGAAAATATCTATTCTATGTTTCAGTGGACCTGTTAACTGTAATTTTTGCTCCAGGTTATTTGTGTGATTGCCCTTCAAAAAAGTCTGGGGGTTTAACTAGGGATTGGCAGCCCTTTCCAAATTTATTTTGCATCTTTTAAAACTACCAGCATGTGACGATTCTGCATGTGAAAGCTTTATTTTCTTCTTATCTGCACTAGCTCTACATCTTTATTAAAAATAAATTTTATTATTTTTTGGTTTTGTAGTTGGAACAGTTTTGCCTCAAAGAATGAATGGGAGAAGAGGAGGGAAATGGGACCATTAATTGTGTTAGCATTGCCAAATGTAGCACTAAGATGTGGGCACATTTCAACAGAGGCTTAGACAGCTGCAGACTAGCTGTCATGGTACAGTTGTGGTTACTTGGTGAATGCTACAGAAATGTATGTAATGAAGTTAAAACTGTTAACTGAATGCGCATCTTAAAGTTAATTTATATCGTTTGTTACTTTGAAGGCTTTAGTTTTATATAAAATGGTGTTGGTTTGAAATGGAGACTATTTAAAAAGTTTGTTGTACTGATAAATGGCAATCTAGTTTTTTAGGTTTTTGTTTTGTTTTTTGAGTTTATTGTAAGTTGGGAAGCAAACTTTCTGTCTTCCCCGCTGTTCTGATGAAACCATCTGGTGGAAAGTCGATGAAGGGAACACTGGAATTTCCTGGTCCCTTTGTGGGTGGATTTTCTCTTCCCCCTGTGCAGTGGCAGGATCTGAGACTAATTGTTTTAAGAAGATACAGTTAGGAGCTGTAGTTCCATTCAAGAAAAGCATGTAAGCACATGCTTAACTTGAATCACACACTCAGCCCCCTTGACTTCAGGAGGACAACTCGCATGCTAGGAATTGAGCACTTGCTTAAAATCTTGACTGGAAAGAGGCATATGTGCATTAGTTTTCGCTTATAACTTATTTTGAAAATATAATCCAAGGAAGCTTTTTTAACTATTTATTTAGGAAGTTTTAATAGGTTTATAAATTCTTGCTATGCAAATATCAGAGACAGTACAATAATCATATCATTGCAACAGTGAGCTTGTGTTTAGAGTAGGGGTAGGCAACCTATGGCACACAAGCTGATTTTCAGTGGCACTCACACTGCCTGGGTACTGGCCACCAGTCCGGGGGGGCTCTGCATTTTAATTTTAAATGAAGCTTCTTAAACATTTTAAAAACCTTATTTACTTTATAAAATATAACTAAACTATTGTTGTATGTAGACTTATAGAAAGAGACCTTCTAAAAACATTAAAATGTATTACTGGCACGTGAAACCTTAAATTAGAGTGAATAAATGAAGACTCGGCACACCACTTCTGAAAGGTTGCTGACCCCTGGTTTAGAGAAATATTACACAGGAATATAATCATCAAATCTCTCTTTTTAATAGGTTGTTTCCATATTGCAGAGTGAGCATCTTTATTCTGCCCATGACACATCATTTCTAATCATTTTATTAAATTGAGTGAAATCTCTTATATTTAACAAACCAGGCATGCCTTTCAAATGTTAATATTAAAAAAAACTGGACAGGTGTGCTTGTTTTTTGTTTGGGTTTTTTTTTTGACAAGGAAGTGTACTTTGTCTGAGTATGGTATAAATAATAACCAAATATCTAAGTATCTTTTGTCCAACAAGCTCTTTAATCACAATAGTGAATGTCCAGCTAAAGTAACCCACATCCAACCTAGGTTGGCTTTCTTAGTAGGGATGATTGAAAAATGGTAAGTCTCGTCTGCAAATATTTTTGTAAAAATTGAGATTATTTTTGTTTTCCTTCAAAAACTATTGGGCTTTTTGGCAATATATATATATATTTTTTAAATGACTGACATTTTGGTATCTTCCCCCTTCACTCTCCCCCCCCCCCCCAATATGTGCACGCATAGAGTAAAAACAACTAATTTTTGTTATTCCTTTTGAGTTGTTAATTCCTTTTCTGTATGCAGAACAATTCCATTAAGGGGCTCTGGTGACTTGCTAAAACCACAATAGGTAAGTAGAAAATCTGCAGTATTTTTTTTGAGAACATCTATATAGAATTTCTTTATATTAAATCATTGGTTATTCTGTTTTTATTAGATTAGATATTTTTCCATATTTCCCACACTCTATTCCAAGAAAATAATCAGTGGTGATGATATTTTGCACAGATACTGATTTTATGGTGGAAGTGGTAGAGTAGGAGAGTTTGGCATAACATCTGTTGAGCACTGATAGGGGAGTGTTCAGCGCTGTACAGAGAGAAGACATTGGCTCTACCCAAAAAAGATAGGTACATGTAATTTTTATTTATATATGGTTTCAGAGCTTGTTAAAATTTTAAAATGCACCAGAGTTTTTGGACAACAAAAGTCTTCTGGTGGATTTTAAAAAAGGGCTAATAGTGTGGTACGTTCCAAGGTCAGTGAAAGAGTGGTCCTGATCTAAAGCCCACAGAAGGCAGTCTGAGTCTTTCCATTTATAGTAACTGACTTTGGATCAGGCCCCATAAAAGGGTTTTGTTGTAAAAGGGAAAAATTAAGTCAGTACCCATTTTACCCTCCACACTGGCACTGTAGAAATGAAGCTCCACAAACTTACCCTAAAATCCTGTAGAATTATACTGATAGGAGGGTTCAAAAAAACCTTGTGGAAAATATGAAGTAATAGAATTTAATGAAGAGGTACAAGGGTGAAAACCTTCTTTCCGCTGACTTGGGAATGCTGACCGAGCTCATTAATGGGTGTTATTTTCCAATGCTGTAAACAAGGGTGCTTACAATGTTAGAGAGGAGGCAGCATGGCCTAGTTGTTGTATATGGCAGTGATCCCAGATCAGTGTTCTATTCCTGGCTCTGCCACTGATTTCCTGTGTGACCAATGCTAGTCACTGTTGCCTCTCTATGCCTCAGTTTCCTCTCCCATCCTTGATCTGTTTAAATTGAAAACTCATCAAGGCAGGGATGTCTTGTGTCTTCATGTGTTTGTACCAGGGTAGAGCAAATTGAATTAAGGCCATTTAAACCATGATTTAAATCTTAATTTTTTAAAAAATGGTTTAAATCAGGGTGTGGCTTTTGTAAAATGAATTTGTGCTATTGCCACTTTAGATTAACAGTTACAATTAATATAAACATTAGGGTTTTTTGAAATGCCACTACTTTTGTGGTATCTTATTTGAATTTTATACAACTGCAATAGGCACAAGAAAATACTAAAATCTATTGTCCTGATCATATACACTCTTGAAATCAATGGAATCATTGGAAGGATTTCACTGTTAAACTGGTACATGAATTTAATCATGTGTAGTCCCACTGAAGTCAACAGGGCTATCCTTGTTAGCAAAGTGAAGCATGTGCATAAGTGTTAGCAGCATCAGAGGCTAAAATTCTATGTTTACTAAAAATTTAGTGGCATACCATCTTTATCACTCCAAAACAGAAATGGTTTAGCATTAACAATGAAAAGCTATTTAGATTTTCAATAAACTTGTGAAGTTATTGTGCATTTCTTTGTACACAGGCCCAAATTGATTTGAGCACCAGTCCCATTGACCTCCAGATGGAAACCCTGATGGAAGAGTTTGGCCAGGTTGTAGAATATCAGCTTTCTTGACATGTGGCAGTTCAATATATTGGAAGGAGGTGTCGGTTGCAAATATAGTCCAGGCTTTTTGCTTCTGAGTTTAGAGTTTATGATTTTCTTGCAGTGAGGATGGTAATGAGGCATTGCACATGCCCTTTCCAGCATAGATTAACACGTTGAGTGTGAAACTTCTTAGTAGAAACTGTAAAATCAGAAATTTTGCTAATAATCAGGATTGATTAGAGAAACAAGAATAAAATCTCCACTTTAGCAATTTAATACTATAAAATAGAAACAAAGGAACTAGCAATGTGTAAAAAATAAAATAAAAATCTGATTTTGAAATTATAGGAAACAAATCTCTTTATACACCATGGTTTTTTAGTGCCCAGTCCAGTGAGGCCCTGATCTCAGTTGAGATATGTGGGCAATACTGCAATATATATATAATAATTAAAATAATTTGCTTTAGGGATGCCTGAGGAGCGATCTGGTATGGTTAATGGATGAACAAAGTCCCTAACCATGTTTTGGAATAGTGCCTCTTACTCTTGTTATCCAATGCTATTATAAACCCACTCAAAGACTAGTCCTTGGGAAAAGGAAAAGTGTAGGTGCAGAACTTGGGTTACATGTGCCTGTTGAGGATTTTTGTTTTATTAGGTTTTTAGAGTTCTCCCAAAAGTGGTACTGCTTTAGTTTGTTGGGTTTTTTTCACCTTCTGAGAAGATGTCAAAGGAGAAGAATCCGTTCAAAAGCATGATCTGAAGATGGGCTCAAAAGTAGTGAAGGAATGAAAATCAAGTTCATTTGTGGAGCTACGCCGCCTGGAAAAGTTATTTGGGGTGTCCCAGATTCTTCCCCTTACGTGGCTCTGGTGGAGTTGGAGCAGTCAAGATGGCTGTGTGTGGAAGGGAGGGTTTGGAATCAGTGACATAATGGACAGCGGTTTGCATTTGTGGTACTGGGAATTGGTGTAAAAGTACAAGGCTTCTAATTCTCTCGCTAGGTGTTTTCTGGTGGTTTTAATCGCAGGTACCCCTTTTCTTTTGTGTAGATTTAATAAAATTAAACTCCTAGCAGTTTACATACTGAATTTGGAGTTTCAAGGGCTTGATCCAGCTCCCACTGAAGTCAATGGAAACACTTCCTTTGATTTCAATGGCAGCTGGATTGAGTCCCAAGAGACCGCTTACTGGAGTGCCTACATACCACACAGTGCCATACTGGTAAGTGCCCTGTCTATATTATATACCTGCATGTTTGCATTCCACCTCATCATCACTGCATTCTGGATCTCTGGCTCGGTCTCTGCATAGACTTGCTTCCTTTATTTCAAGTCTCCCATCAGTATAGTTCTACTGATAGTAATAAAGGGGAGAGCACTCACCGGGGTGAGGTGGCTGCCAGAATTTTTAACACTGTGTTGCTTATGCTACCTCTGAGCAGGTTAACTGACAGTGGTAAAAATACTGGACCCTGTCTATGTTAGCAGTAGTGGCTGAGGAGCTGTGGGAGACTTCCAGAAAGTCAAATGTAGATACTTTTGCAGTGTCTGTCTCTGCTACTGCAGCCCATATAGAAACAAGGTGTGTTGTGTGACTACTGGTTAATTGTGTAAATGCAATAGATCTGGTCTGATTCTGCAAGGTGTTTTTTCCTGGCCATGCCTCACAGGCCGGATGCCATATTTTTGGGAGGGGAAGAAGGAATTAACTCACTTTAGCAGTGTCTGATTTAACATCTGTTAGCTCTAGTTAGTCTAAATGCTCATTTGTATCCATCTTTTTTGAAATAAAACCCCCAAACAACTCAAACTCAGATGGTTTGGTTATTAACCTGAAATTAGGCCTAGGTTTGCCAGGATTTCTCCTAACCTTCAGAAGAATTCCTTCTCTGTGGGTGCTACAAAGAAAAGGTTTGTGTCTCAAACCCAACTGGTTTTCTCAGCTGAATTTTGGTTGAAGTTCAGGTTCACTCAAACAGTAAACTCAAAGTGAAACTTCAGCGTGTGAACCCACACACACCAAAAATGAAAAAGTTACTGTAACCACCGTTTGACACAGCTCTCTAGTCATTACCTATTGCTCAACCCCTCTAATCTGTGCATGACAGCTTGCTTCCTCCCTTTTTGGTGAGGTAAACCTATTTCAGCGGGGGAATAGACTATTGTTTTGAGATCAGTTTTACATTTCTAGAGGCTTGTTCAGTGGAGCCTTCTCCCACGAAAAACCTAGCAGGTGGGTGTTTTAGAGAGGAGCGAAGCTAAACCTTGTTACCTGTATTGAAATTGTCTAGACTGTGTATTCAGTGATTTAAGAAGGTAAAACTGAAAGGAGGCAGGGGATTTCAGCTATGGCTTCTTTCTCTCTGTGCTTGCATTGTGGAGCTGAAGCAGGAAAAGCTTTGAGGAAGCGCACAGGAGGCTCAGGTGAAAGGTTCAAAGTGCTTATGCTTTGGTTGTGAGACGACAGCAGTTTCTGTTTGTGAAAGCACAGCCTTCCCAGCACTGGTGAGGGGAGGGTTAGGCTATCAAGCTGCAGAGGATGTCTGTGTTCAAGGAGATGACTGGCAGGACTGGAACACAACTCATTATACAAGCTGCAGCAGATAGGGGAAACATTAGTTTATGCCAATTCAAATTGCTCAAGTCCCTAGAGACTTGGTGATGTGATCCACCAGTATGAAATATTCAAGTTTTAATCATTGTTGCATAGTGGAAGAACTGTAACTCGGTCTCCTCTAAAATGTTTACTGTACTCTACATAAACAAGTCTGACTATATGGAGAGTGCATGCAAATAAAGAGAGATGTTCCATAGCTATATTTTAAATTTCATTATACATAAGAGATTTGATACTTTGTTTTAGAGACTATTTGTATTACAGCATAACAAGCATTGTAGAGAGACTGGTGGGAATGAGGTTAGTATTCTGTATGGCTGAAGAAGAATAGGGTATGAAATTTGAATATTATGACTACTATCAGATTAGTGATGGTGCATTGTAAAGAACAGAAGCTGAATACTAGTGTTTAGAGCCTCAACTTAAATGTGTGCCTGAAATGCTTTTGACTTTTTTAGTAAAACCAAACTGTCCTTTTATTCTTTAAACTTTTTTTTAATAATCCCAAATTTTAGTGCTTTTTACTTCATTTGGCCATGCAATATGATCTCAATTAGCTAAAAACCCCTGTTATACAAAGAAATGTCCTCTAGTAATTACGTACATGATGGTATATGGTCAGGGCTGTCCCTAAGGCAGCGCAGGGCCCAGGGTGGAAGTGACGGATTGGTCTCTTCCGGGACCGACCACGCTGGCCAATCGCAATGGCCTGCGGTGCCCCCCAAAGCGTGGGGCCTGGAGTGGAGGGTTGGGGGTGGGGAGGAGAGAAGCGATTCGCTGGCCAATTGCACTGGCCTGCGGGGTCTGGAGTGGTTGCCCCAATTCGCCCTACCCAAAGGATGGCTCTGTATTTGTACTCATGAAAGTAATGTGTTCGCTGGATTAGGGGCGGAAAGTAAGGAGGAGAGAATGCTGCATAGACAGCCTGCCTCCCAATTGTATGACTCTTCCAGTGTGGTTCAGTCATTATGATTTTAGCTATGTGAAGGATAACTTAATAATTGCGACAGTTTTGTAAGTGACCTGTAAGGGGGAAAAATGGATTTGTGCCTCTCTTCACTTCTTAATTACATAAGGAACAACTTGCAAATCTTTATTCTTTTAAATTTCCTGCTTTAAAGAAAATTAGAGAACTAGGTATTGCCTAACTTGGGAGATTCTTTGGCATAGTGGATCACTAATGGGGTTATGATAACATAGCATGATCACAAGGAAATGAAATCTATTTACATGAGAGATGGCAGTTTTTACTTTAAAACTGTGGTTTGAGTTTATTTGGGTATTTTAAAATACCAGTTTAACTCAATCACCCTACAAACATTGGGATGGGGGTGAGAGGAGGTGAAGCAATTCCTGAAGATTCAACACTCTCCTTCCCTTATGAACTGACACAGCTGTACTGTCCACATCTGACTCCCCAGGAAAACCATAGAAGAGATTAAAATCCCTAGTATTTCTAATGTAAGATACATGTTTTTAAATAGTACATTTCCAGAATTTTTCCCTCTGCAGTCACCTCAAGGTTTCATTTGTGAAACCAAATTGCCAGTTGGAAATAGATGCCATTAGTTGGCCATATGTTTTAACATAAAAATATAGATTGGAGGTGCTGAGCAAGAAATACTTTCCATAGGCATAATATAGTTACTTGTGCTTGGATTCTTTTTTTTTTTTAAAACAGTCCTAAGTAAAATCGTTTTTCTGAAATTGCAGTGAAGGATCTGTATAGAAGGTTAAGGTTTACTCAGAGTTGCTCCCTGCCACAAGAAGGATTCAAATACTGTCTGATTTCTCTTGCAAGGTACCAGCCCGTTTATTATTATTGATTGCTGAAGGAATTGGCCACTTGACTAGGAACTGAATCAAATAATCCCTCCATTCTTGCTTTAGGGTGACAAGATGTCCCGATTTTTATAGGGACAGTCCTGATTTTGGGGTCTTTTTCTTATATAGGCTCCTATTACCCTCCCACCCCCATCCCATCCCTATTTTTCACATTTGCTGTCTGGTCACCCTATCTTGCTTCGCAAATCCATTGTCATGGAACAATCTGCTCTGAAGCTTTACATACACACCACCGTGATGGGAAATTCTCCCTCAGAGTGGGTGTTAAAATGCACGCTTAAAAAAAAAAGATAGTTTTAGCAAGCAATGACTGTTGATTAAATGAAGGGTAAAGAGTTTGTCCTAATACCTTATTCTGGCAGGTTTTAAAAGAGTGAGAGGGGGGGAAAAAAAGGCAGACAAGAAATATGGGCTACTGGTGAAACTTTCAAAAATGCCTAAATGACTTGGAATTTAGGTTTTCAAGTCTCAAGTGCTTTTGAACATCTTACTCTGTATCTACACTAGTCTTTCTTTTTTCCCCTGAAAAATTTCCCCATTGTTACTGCCACTATCAGAGTGCTAGAGTAGAGGGGCTCCTATGACCACTGGGGCCCTTTTAACATCATGTTATCTAACACCGCTAAGAGCAGGCCTAATTGACACTAGTAAAAATGCAGCAAACCGCAGAGCCCTGTCTACCCTATAGCACTCAATTGTTGCTACTACCAGGAGAGTGGAATGATGAGAAAGTATATAGGGGAAAGGCTAGTGCAGAAGAGCTGCGGTGGCTGGCTGGAAAAAAACATGCATGCTTCAGAGAAATTCAATGGGTTTGGTTTTGGATTTGCTCAGACTCCAAGGGCACAATCCTGCAGCTCATATTTGCATGAGTATTCCCATTGAAGCAAAAAAGTAAGGACTAACCCGGGGGTAAGAGATGCAGGAGCAGGCCCTTGGGCCCCAGTCCCGCAAATAAAACCACACACAGCCCCACTGAAATCAGGATCCAGCTGCATGATTTTATTTACCGCATCAGGGCCTTGCTTTTTAATACCTTTGTACATAGCCTACCTCTGGATTTTATTAATCTACTGGGAGCTGGCTATTTCTATTTTGGTCCCTAACTTCCTCTCCTCGCGGCAGCCTTTCCTGACAGTATTTATGAGAAACCCAAGCAGGGCTAATGTCCTTGAAACACTAGTTCTGTTGCTTTCAATTGATCATAAATTTAATTTGTGTTAAATTATTTATCAAATAATAATGCTAGCAATCTTTTAAAAATTATTAAATTGCTAGGAATATTTCTGTATTTCAAGTTTTAGAAATATTTCTTATTCCTCCATATGAAGCTTTTGGAAAGCCATAAAATCCCAATATAAATATTATAAGTGAACACGGAGGTCAGAATTATTCTTATGGATACAATTTCACAAAATGAAAACCATTCACTTGTTTTATCTCTAATGCAAATTTGGGTTATCGTCAATCTGTAGGGCTCGAAGGGATGTGCTAACATAAGTAATACAACTTGCCAAGTAATTCCCCCCCAACATTTACAAATATGTATCCAAATCCAAAATTGCTAAATTTCATCTGAATATTCCTTACTTGAAATTTATCCCCGCTCCAATTATTTCCTCATTTTAAAATCAGTGATCGCAGCAAAGTTTTTAGCTTAAATAGGATAATGTAAAAATATTTCCAAATTAGAAAAATTTAAAACTTAATTCATAAAAGTGAGTTATGGCAGGCATCAGCAGGTGGCACTGTTTTTTGTGCATGCACCGGGAAGACAAGCCAGAGTGGTGGTGCTTTGGGTAATGCAAATCTCTGTGTAGAGGCTATAGTTACTGGAAGTAGGAGCAGTGGGAACAGGAGAGTTTGCTCTCTGCCTGGTCTCTAATTAGAGTCCGTTCTTGAGGTGAATTACACTTTGGGAACCAAGCATTGGTGTTGAGGTGAGATTCCTGAGAGATGGGATTACCTGCGTGCTGTAGGGATTGCTGCTGTTCCACGACTGGTGCGTATGTAACAATAAAATAAATTACATTAAGAATACTCTCAAGACTATGAATTGATAATTTCTCCTCCATTGGGAAGCCAGCCAGCAAGGCCCTGGCCATCTGCTGCTGTTCGGCAGGACATGATGCTGGTGTCAGAAAGGGATCCTAGTATTAGAAAAAAGGCCAACAGTATTTTATAGAAACATTGAGACTTCAAGGAACACATGACTATTAGTTAAACGTGTAGGTCTTTGTTACAGAATAGAACCAAGTATTTTAACACAGTGAACTCTTCAAAATACCTGTGTAATGTAGAAAGGATGAAGGGGAAGGTATATAAGTGAAGCATTGTTAGTCATAAAAAGAAAAGGAGTACTTGTGGCACCTTAGAGACTAACAAATTTATTTGAGCATAAGCTTTCGTGAGCTACAGCTCACTTCATTGGATGCATAATAAATTTGTTAGTCTCTAAGGTGCCACAAGTACTCCTTTTCTTTTTGCAGATACAGACTAACGCGGCTGCTACTCTGAAACCTGTCATTGTTAGTTATAGTACTTTCTCTGAAGGTGGTAATTTGTTTTAACACATTTAGGATAATGAGCAGGCTAGGGTGTATCCCCTCAGCTTTTAAGGTCACCACATTTTTAACATCTCCAGACTCTTGAAATGATTAGAAAATTGAGAGAGCTGGTTGAGGTTAATTTCCCCATATATCGCAAAGAAATGCAACTGGACCCATGGGCAGGATCCTCTTCTCTCTTTGCCAGCATCACCCTGTGACTTTTAAGAGACTCTCAGGTAAAACAGTATCTGGAGCAGAATTGCCCTGGTTATGATATTGCAAAACCAGAACTGACCCATAGATTTTAAACAGCTTTCCTCTGTTGCACATGCAATGGTTTGAAATGACAATGCCATTACAAGTCCTTGCTAGTGGGGACACTCTTGCCAAATGATCTTTGTTTACAGATAATTACATTTTGTCTCTTATGCTTGTAACTTCCTCCAGATGTTCAGACCAGTTTATTTATCAACAAATGACTTATAAAAAGGACACCTTACTCTAAATTTCAAATTAGCAATCAGTTGGCAATTGTTTGCTCAAATGAGCGGCCTCATTATTCTAAGACTTCCTTGTCAAGGGATAAGTTTCTGGAAAACCAGTGCTTTTAAAAGCGTTGTAACAGTTTCTGGAACACCGACTTTTTTTGGTACAGCCATATGAGAGGAGTCCAAAGGTAGATGGGTACGCTCTTTCTGAAAGAGGCCAGTGTCAGATGTGGACCCACAATAGTGCAGCTAACTCTGCAGTGTCATAGTGGAACAGGGTATGAATTCTTTCTGATTTGCTTATACCCTAAAGCATGAGGACTTCATTACCTTTATTTATTGGTTCACTGAGTACCCTTCCCATTTATCCTAGGTGAAGTAACTGTAGATGCTGTAGGTCTTTTTCATATTATGTTTTTTCTTGGAGAATTGAACTTTTTGTGACCTTTGGCTATGTCTCCTCTCCATGAGAGATGCTTTAAGACATGAAAGAGGAATACTAGGAGAAATCTCAACTATAGCATAGGAATAGAAATTCCAGATAAACCGAAACTTGTTGGGGTTCCAGCACTGTGCTGTGGGCTTCACAGAATGGAGAGAAGCTGTGGTCTCTTTGAATGTGTATTCTGTGAAAGAAGGAGTGTGGGCTCCAGTGATAATATATTTAACCGTAGCATTATAGCTGGTTGAAAATTGGAATTCCTGTACTACAGGAAACTGATATTTCAAAATGTTGTTTTTGACCTGAATCGGGGTGAAAGTGCAAAGTATCCGTTTCTTTTGTGGAATGGAAAGTTCTGAAAAATATGTATTAGGAAATGTGTAAACATTTCATGTAGCCTTTTCCCATTGAAACAGATTGTATTCATGTTCTCAGATCAAGAAATTTTATTTTACTTTGGTTCGACATTCATCTGTTCTCCATCCACTGAGCTGCCTCATGCCCCTATCCTCCTCTAGAGGAACTCAGCCTATAGAGAAAAATGGAGGCATGAGGTACCCTAACTACAGTTCCCATGAGGCATTATATGGCAGCTCAAGTAGCTACAGTTCATTGTTGCACTAATCAAAACAAAAATGTTTTGATTTTCCAGATGGAAAATTTTCCTGTGGGGAAAAAAATCTAAATTTTCCAGAAATTGCAATTTCCATTCAGAAAACATTATGATGGAAAACTCACCATATACTAAATGCACCATCTCCTATAGATGAACTGGAATGAGGTCTGTAGGCTTCCCCATGGCATACCTGTGCAGATCAGTATCACTTATATGGAGTCATGTTGGAATATTAAAGCAGTTTTTAAGGCACTTGAATGCCAGTTGTAGATAACGGCATTTAAACAGTACCATATACAAGACCAAAGCATCAGAGCGAACAGAGGAGATGGTGATCAATTACGGTACTTCTTTTGTAACTTTAAAGATATATAACAAATCTGATAAACCTAAGCACATGGAACTGAGAAAAAAATAGGTGCAAGAAGCTTATCCTAATGAGTCAGATGCATTCAAATAATAATGATGAACCATGCGTTCTCAGTGAAACTTAAATAAAGATGAGCTATGATGGGTTACATATAGAATTTTACAAATTAATGAGAACAGAAAGCTGTCTCCTGTTATGGATCAAACTAATGGGTAATGTATGGGAAGGTGCATGAAATACTGTGCTGTCTATCGTATTGGCTCATGGTAGGAACATGAGGTGTCCCCCAATCCTCCTGAGGATCCCAGGACTTGTTTAATAATTGGATCCTCTGCTTCCAGTAAATTAAATTTATTGTATCCAAAGAAGAGTAATGCAGAATGTCTAAATTCACATACCTGAAGTACATAGACATGGAGGTGTAAATAGTGCCATAGCTTCAGGGACTGTCCATTTTAAACAAATGACTTCATGAGCTGCAAAGGTGGCACAGGACAAAAGATACCTCTCTAGACAGGCAAGCCCTGTTGATTTCAACACATAGGTCTAGGAGGCAAGGCCTGGGATGGCAGGAATATAGCCACCCATAATGTCCCTTGTTCAGCTTGATTGCTCAGCTTGTGTGTGATTTAACTGCAGTGTTGTTGGCATGCATACCATGGAACTGTTACAAGTACAGTGAATTGTTGGACCCACTCTGATTTTTTTATCCTCCTTATCTTTGCAGTAAGCTAGCACTGTGGTATACTGCTTATGGCATGAGGATAGGCTAGCACAATACTTTGAGGTTGACACTGGTGCCTGGCTCAGTGTGAAAGCTTGTGATTGTCACCTGTTATGTTAATAATCTGAGTTACTACTCTTCTAGTTAAGTGTAGAGATGAGGATGAAATATTGTACTGAAATTGATTGTAAATGAGTGCTTGTGGTGCAACATAAAATCACTAATTCAACATTGTCATACCTTTTCATTTTACCAGTATTATTGTATTACTTTCCATGAGATTCATTATCATATGAGTTATAAGCCGGTTTGGAAAGAGAAATTTTAAAGAAGTTTGATGCGTGCCTGCACCGATGATTTGAAAAAAAAAAAAAAAAAACATGTTTGGTGCGGGGTTTTTGATGACAGTTTTTGATTGTAAACAAACATTGTACAAATGTTTTGTTATGACAGCAGCTTTTCCTGGCTAGTTGGATATCAATATCTGGCACCATTTCATTGCTTGACTCTGTTTTTTTTTTAATTGCTTTCAATTAAAAACTCCTTAGGATTTAGGTTTGGGAGCAAATAGACTTAAATCATGTGTGTTTAAGCATAGTTCTATTGTAACATCTAAATTATCTTTTTTACATGGAGAGAAATGTTCTACTTCAGTTTTTACACTGACATACAATGCCACATTCTGATCATCAGGAATCTTTCGTGGCAGTAATTTCTACTTGGGTTCTGGATAATGGGAACAGAGGCTCACAAATAATAATGCACATTAGTGGATCTAGCCTGTATGTGGTTCTTAATTGCTTTAATTTATTGAATTTTTTAAAAAAAGAACTTCAGTGGATTTTGTGCTGGTTGAAAGATGGGAGGCTGACAGTGGAATATTGAAGTCTTCCTTTTTATTTACACCGTGGGCCTTGGCATTATAGGCTTAACATCACTGCCTGGCCAGCATATCACAACTAGAGCTGTGCAGATGATGGAAATTGCATTTCATGAAAGATTTAGACATTTGTCTCTCTTCTGATTAGAAACGAAACCTGAAAATTTAAAAATTATCCAGAAGACAATTCAGAGAAAAAAGTTCCTTTTGAGTTGATCAAAATGTGGTTTTTATTAAGTCATTTCCAAACCAATATTTTTGGAACAAGGTTTTTGTTTCCCCCTCAAACAAAATGTTAGTGAAAGGAACACAGTTTTGCATAGCACTTCATCTTAGACCCACCTACATTCTCTGATGGATCCCTTGAAGTTTTTTCCATTCATCTGTAGTCCGCAGCCTTGACCACGGAGGGCTTATATACGGGAAAGAGATCAGTGTCCATGCAGATCAACCCTTGGCTTTTGTGCTGAGACTACCGGTGCTACTGGTGGGGGTGGCTTGGCTTTGTGAACAACCCATTTTACATTGGCTGCCAGCTAGTTATCAGTGGGTGGTGAAATCTTGGCCTCACTGAAGTCAGTGGACTCAGGATTCCACCCCGGTTGCTACTGAACTAGAGAGCAAAGGGCCCGATCCTCCTAAGTTAATGAATGCTTTCTGGATGATACTAAGTGCTTTCAGCACCCACTGAGGTGAATAAGAATGAAGGGTACTTGCCACTAACGCATTGGACCTTAAATGAGGGAAGGTGGATAGCCTGTTACCACTCTATGAAATCATTCAGTCGTCCCCTGTATTGCTAACGACAAAAATCTCCCTTTTCCCTATCTGTTTCAGCCCCTCCCAGCAGAACTTTTTTTTCTTCTCCATCCACAGCAAACGAATTCATGCCTTCAGGATTTGTAGTCTTTGCACTGTGCTATGTGATAGCTACCCAGTGAGATGCTCTGGAAACTGCATTAATGATTGATAAAAGCAGGGAGCTGTTTAATTTTTTCCCTGTTTAACTGCTATCAATAATTTAATGCACTTACTGTATGTTTTTAAGAAATAGCACCCATTTTACAGGTTTGGGTTTCACAGGTTAAATGATTCAAGCTTTACAAATGTTGTTTTGAGGAGCTAGAGGTTTTCCCTTTTTAATTTAAAAAAAATCTGGGGATATGAGGTAGAGGCATTTCTCTTGAAACAAATGGTTCTGGTTTTTCAGTATCCTTTAGTTCTGTTGTAGCAAGATAGCTGGTTTTCTGAATCACTGAAAACCGTTTCAAAACTAAATAAGAACCTGTGTCTGCTGTCATGTTAGCATTCTGCCCGTCGATAATGGAAAGCACAGGAGCCTGACATGGTGTAACTAACAGGGGTCCCCAAGAGAACGCCACTCTAGAGAGTGTATCCATGTGCCTGACATTCCTGCCTTTTATATTCTAACCCAGGGCTCAAGTCACACAAAAATGTTATTTGACTTGATTTATCTGCATCCAATAATCAAATTCATTTACAAAAACAAAACAAAAAAAAAGAGAGGGAATTACTTCTAGATGTAACTCCTGGGATTATTTGCCTCAGCCTGGTACCAAAAACTGCAAAATCAGGAATTAAAGTAGGGTTGCCACCTGTCCAGTTTTTACCCGGACAGTCCAGTTTTTGGCTTCTGTGTCTGGGATGCCATTTAGGGTTGCCAGGTGCCCAGTTATTGACTGGAAAGTCCAGTTGAAAAGGGGACCTGGCAACCCTAAATGGCACCCAAACCAAAAGTCTGGTAATTGCGAGGCGGGGGAGGCACCAGGTCATTAACCTGCACCTGCCCCATCTCAGCCATGACCACCTCTTACCTGCAAAGAGGCTCCTTGAGACAATCCAGTGAGCGACAGAGGGAGGGGGAGAGAGGAACGCGCAATGGCGGCGGGACCTTGGGGCAAGAGGCAGGGAAGGGGTGGGGCCTATGGGGTCCAGTTACTAGCACTTAGAAATGTGGCAACCCTGAATTAAAGAGAAGGGAAAATAGATATTTGGACTGATATAACTGGGTCTCTGCTTCTCTGGAAGGCACCAGTCCTATAAAATGATGAGCGTCTTCATCCACACTCATCTTTTGGCATGGAAGGCACTTGGCACATTGCTAGATTTGGTCCTCCAGGTCTTGTGTATAAAATATACACACACTGCAAAATCCTACTTGCCCTGGGTGTATGTTACATTGATGAAATAGTCAATATAATTTTGCTTTCTTCTTGTTGTTAGTTATTGTGGTTAAAGGCTGTGCAAGTAAACTTAGTGCCTGGGATGGTAAATTTTAATGTTTGTTATATAAGTGTGTGTGTGTGTGTGTGTGTGTGTGTGTGTGTATAAATATAATTATAAATATTAAATTTTGTTTCACGTTGACAAATGGTTTTCTTGTCTTTTTCCAGGTTAGAAAACATTTAAGAAAGAGACAGTAGTTCTTAGGGTGTATTTGGAGGAAGTATATGTAGGTATAATATGAAAATGACCAAAATAAATCTTTAATGGTGTAAGCAATAGAGCTGGTTGGGAATCTTTCAATGAAATGTTTTTCTGTCAAAAATGCTGATTGAACAAAATTGAAACTTTCTGCAGTGTTAACAAATTTCCAGTTTTGAAGAAAGTTGAAATGGCAATGTTCTGTTTTGATGCTTTCAAAATGAAAAGTTCCATTTTAGGTTTGAAACGTTTAATTATTAAAATTAAAAAGAACAGTTGAGAGATGTAAACCAAATTTTTATTTGAATTTTTGGTTTGTGGAAATTGTTGAGTTGTTCATTTGACTTTTCATCCCCATTCAGGATGGGAAAAATCTTTGTCATCTTGAACATTTGTTCCCGGGACAGGAAAACAATTTAGTGCCCAGCCCTAGTAAAAAGCACTCCTGCTTCTTCAAATGCCCAAAATAAAATAGTAGAAGGATATTTACTACACTCAGAACTTACTCAATTCAAACCATTATTATTAAAAATATATAATACTTTTTATTTAGTACCTTTCATACAGATGAAGTTTAAAGTGGCTTATAGATTTCTACTAATGGACAAACTTGTGTGTTCACTGGAGCTGGTCAGATTATGGGAAAACATTATTAATGAAATTCTCCTGACTCATCTGACCATGCTCCTACCCTTTTGTTTTCATTTCCATAAATATTTTTGCAACTTTTCTGTTTGCACAGATATTTGTAGTGGAGCTTTTATGTTTGCAAACACCTATTCCAAACTGTAGTCTTTAGAAAGCAAGGAGAGACTAGAACAGTGATTTCAAAATAAATACACCATCCGTGTAATGAGCAGTGTGGGAACATGCTCCAGAAAGATGAAGATCCCTTCACTGGAGACATGTGAAATGTGTACTAGCCTTATAACATAAAGAAATATGTCTGCAGTGTAGACAGCCATAGAAGTTGGAGAGAACAGTGGCTGGAGACAACTGGCCTATGGAACCAACTCTGCATACAGCGCAGAGCTGTGTGTATGGTTTTGTAATAAGATGCTTAACTGGCTGGTGCTTTGTGAAATGGCTGCTGCTCTTTGTGACTGGCAGTGGATGTGGGGAATAGTGACAGAGAATAGAGACATTATTATTGAATTTACAAGTCTCCCAGAAACATGAAAAATGTTGTAAGGAACACTGAACTCCAACTTGTAAGGGTATGCATTTGGGGAAAAGATCATGCACTTTTTTCCATTTTATCATCTGTTCTTGTGTCCCCTCCCTCCTAGTGTCTTTTTTTTCTTTCTCTCTTGATTTTTACAATTAGAAACTTTTGGTTTCATCCAGAGGTGCGAACTTTCTGTGTTTCCCAGCGTGTACTCAATCCCTGCCCCCCTCCCTGCCTCTTTCTGCCCCCGCTCCTTTCCCTCCCACCCCCACTGCCTTCTGCATACTGCAGAACAGCTGATCGAGGTGGGCAAGAGGTTCTGGGAGGAAGGGGAAAGAGCTGATGGGCGGGGCTGCTGGTGGGTGGGTATTTTCTTCCCTGAGGGTGCTCCAGCCCCCGAGCACCCACGGAGTCAGCACCCTTTGGATCAGGGACTGTCTCCTACTATGAAAGCGGCGAAGAGTCCAGTGGCACCTTATAGACTAACAGACATATTGGAGCATAAGCTTTCTTGGGTGAATACCCACTTCATCAGATGCATGTAGTGGAAATTTCCAGAGGCAGGTATAAATATGCAAGCAAAAATCAGGCTGGGGTAACGAGGTTAGTTCAATCAGGAAGGATGAGGCCCTCTTCTAGCAGTTGAGGTGTAAACACCAAGGGAGGGGAAACTGATTATATACATAGTCTCCTACTGTGTATATGTTCAGCACTTAATATAATGGGGTTCTGATTTTAGTTGATTTCTCTAGGTACTACTGTAACACAAATAATAAACTTTTGGGCTTTGTCTTAAATAGTCAAGAAACAAAAACAGATTATAAACCAAATCACCTTTAAGAGAACAGTTACCCAAATCATCTCTTCTCCACCCAAAGCCCTGGCACTGAGGCTGTGTGTGTGTGTGAGAGAGTGAGTGAGTGAGAGAGAGAGTGAGGGTGGGGAATAGGTGATCAGTCTTGACCAGTAATGCAATATATGTCAGGTAATGATGAGGAATAACTTCCTTCTGAATTGTCATTTGGACAGCTTAGGTAGGCAGAATGCTATAGCTGTCTGGAATGGATATTGGCAAAACAACCAAGGTTGATACTGCTACTCTTGTAAGCATGGTGGGATTTTTGAATGATAAGAAATGGGTGGGATTTGTATGGTGCCTGCAGTAGAATAGGTCTCTCATAGCCTTAGTATTACCTAAAATTATCTTGCTTAGGCTGAGATCTAATGAAACTGCAGCTCAAGCTGCATGTGACTGTAGGCTTATTTTTATTAAAAGTTTAATAAATTATTGGAATTAATCCTTCATGAATTTATCAACAGTTCTTGTGAGAAAGCTTGTGTTGTGAATATGTGGATCTTCTCTGCAATTAGGATCAGTTACTGTTGATTACAGTGAATATTGAAGTTTCCATATCAGTACTGAATGTCCTCTGTTCTCCATTTCTGTATTCTCAGACTATGTTGTAGTTTGTGTGTATATAAAAATGCTTGACATTTTTGTCAGCAAATTATCCCTTCGGTCTTGCCGATTTTGTGAAGCTTCTTGATATAATACAGGTCATTTGGTTAGGCTTCCCCTTTTTATTAATATTTGTACTACTATAGCCCATAGGAGCAGTCATGGACCAGGACTGCATTGTGGTAGGCGCTGTACAAACAGAACAAGAAGATGGTCCCAGCCCCCGAGGTCACATTGGAAGTAGAAGACCAGTGATAATAGTTGCAGACAGACATGGGGGAGTCACGTTTCATGTCTACAGGTTGAACTGTGCTTTAGACCGCTTTAGTCCCTGTGGAATGTAGCTCTGAGGTGACAAGCCTGCCTTCCTGCACCTCACTAGTCCAGCCCCTCTGACAGGATATCTGGGCTGCAGCCACCCAGTTTCCAACCGAGTTAATAACAAGCCCAACTTGGGTTTGCCACCTGTAATAGTTTACCTTCAGGCGCCTGTGACTGTAATAAGGCGTAGTCTAATGTCTAGATCTACATTACTCAGGGCTGTGAAAAATGTTGCGCCCTGTGCAGCCTAATTAGTTCAACCTAACCCACACTGTAGATCTAGCTAGGTTCATGGAACAATTCTTCTTTCAACCTAAGCATCACCTCTTTTCAGAGAAGTGGGTTAACTACTGCATCAGGAAAACCCCTTCTATCAATGGAGGAAACGTCTGTACTATGGTGGTACAACACCGTAGCTGTACCAATGTGCCTGTTGTCGTGCAGGCATGTCTTAAGTATGCGGTGACACAAACAGCATCATCAAAACAAAGCATCATTTATTCCTCTAAGGTACAAAGCGTGAAGAGCAAAGGATAAAAACAATAAAAGGCCTCTTGGGTCATATTTACAACAGCTAGCAAAGAAAGTTTAAGGTGTAAGTTCCTCTCAGCTCATCTAACTGGCATGGAGAAGCAACTTCTCTGGGTGCAGCAGACTCCCTTGGCTGACCCTTGGGAAGAGTCATCCATTCTGGGCTGCATGGAGGCAGAAGGCATATTTTCCAAATTGTTCCCTCAAGGACCTTTGTCTTTGCCATTGTTTCATTTCCTTTTACAGCCTCCTTTTGATTTAACTCCTGGTGACTGGTTGCTCCTGAGGTTTTTGACTGGTGAGGCATAAATCACAAATAGGCTTCCCAATGTTTAATTGAATAGCTACGAAAAGCTGTCCTTATTTACAGTGAAGAAGCAGCAGGTGAACCCAGGAGCTGGAGCCACCATCCAGCCCAGCGTGGGAGGGTCGGGGGCCAAGCATAAGGCAGGCACAGGGCTTAATGGCAGCTCCTCATGCGCACACATGGGGCCAAAAAGGCTCAGGATGTAGGCCCCATACCTGCAACCCTCCTGCAGCCGGGGCTGCTACAAACCTGCCACGGCCTCACCAAGCAGTGGTTACCACAGCAACACCATTATAAAGTGACTCCTGGGCGTTGTAAATTGCTAGGGTAACAAGGCAACTTCTTGAGGAACTATTAGGTATGCCAAGATTTGAGTCTCACGTGGCACTACTTTCTTCAGAGTTTCTGGCATTGTGTTTCACCGCTGGAACAAGCGAATTATGACATTTAAGCCCAGTGACAATTTGTCCTTAAATCTGTATATATTTATCAATGAAATAAAAAAGAATATGAAAAATGTATTTTATGACTTTTGGGAATTCTTGGCTTGGCTGTGCCTCACTTGCCAGCTGCCTGGACTCCTGGCATGCAGGCAAGTTAATACCATACAGATAACCTGAGGGGGAATATGATGTTTATAAAAAGAAATACTACACCAAACTCCCTTTTTTCTCTGTGTCAAGTTTTTTTTGTAAACATTAGGGCAAAGGAGGATAACGAGAGAGCTTTGCAGATGTTTTGCTTTTCCGTAGGTCCCATTTCTCTTTTTGTTCATGGTGGTGGTGGGAAGAGGATTACAGATATCACTGTAAGAACAGTGCTTGTTGGGTCCTGATTGTGGCCCTCAGTGGGGCTTGTTACTAGAATTGGTCGGGAAATGTTTGAGAAAGCTGGTTTTTGTTGAAAATTCTGATCCAAAGCTTTTCCTGCAAAAGGATGAGTTTAGGGGAACCATTCATCAGGAAAAGTTTCTTTGGGACCGCCCCCCCCCCAAATCTAGAATAGCCAATAGCTGAGGGGTTAGTATACTTACCCAGTATGTGGAAGACCAAGGGTCAAGTTCTGTTTTAGGAGAGTGAAACTGTGTATGATTTTTATATATAATATGTATTTAATACATATGATGACATCTAACTAGTATAGCAACTCCTAACTGGCTCCACCTGACTCGTGTCTGTGGTTTTTTTTATCATCCGTACAGACTTTTCATCATAATGCTGCCTAAAGCGTGTCTTTGATTTAATAATTAAAAAGGAAAGAAGGATGTATTTGATTTGTATCACTGATGAACGCAAAATAAGTGTGTGTGTGTGTGTGTGTGTGTATTTCTTTTGCTGTCTTTCCTGTCATGGTCTGTGGTGAGTCTGTCAGTAAATATTGATTAGTGCATTGCCTCAGGAAGTACATGTGTCACAAACAGTTCATTGAGGGTCATTTCTTTTCAGTTCTCCACAATCAGGGCTCTAAGCTTACTCCCCTTTACATGAAAAAGTGTCACATTTTGAGTACTATACTTGTTGTCTAAAATTGGTTAAAGGCAATTGAGTGCAAACAGCCATGGTACCTGATGTGTAGAAGAGATGCAAACTGGGAAACCATATATAATTGTGCTTTTCTACTATGTGGGGGAGTCTGCCGTTGGGGAGGTTTAGATGATTCTTTATTATCTCAGGATCTATCACTCAAGATGACTGATTTATTTTGTCTGGGTACTTCAATGGGCAGATGTAGCAGGGCACAACAGGAGACATTTTGTGCCACTGTTGTTGTTTGTTCTTTCTCCTGTCGCGTGCAGTCTCTGTGTCTTTTCCTCCAGGATCTCTGTTGAGGTTTTCATTGTTTATTTACACTACCGTTGTTACTTTGTGAATTCTTTTTTAGGCCATCACGCATCTAGAGGGGAAGCTGGTCAAAATTATCCTTGCACCTTTAAGTCTGCCTCGAAGGTAGAAAAGGGTGAAGAGTTGGGGTTTAGTCTCCCTGGCAGATGCAGAAGCTGTGGCCTTTTGGAACTGGAGAAACTGTACTGTGCATTGAATGGTTTTAAGAACAGATTTCCTTATGATGGGATTGCCTTCCCTTTTCTCCCTGTTAGGTTCCCCAGCATCAGATAAAAATGACTTCATTAGAGAGATGAGAATCAAATGGCACAGTTAGCCACTGTTTGGTATTAGATGCATTTTTTTTTTCTTGTTGGGGAAAAGGGTAGTCTTAGTTTCTTCTGTGTTCAGACAATTCATACTCAGAATTTCCAGGGAAAATTCTTTAAATAAGCCCTCGGTCAGAGAAGGGCAGAGAGCAGTGGGCCATTTCCTCAAATATATTCATCAGGCAAATTTATTTCATATGTATCTCTTTAATTTCCTTTCCCCTCTCCCCCTCCTGCCTGCCCTCAACTTGTTTGCCTTTCATTTGAGGCTAGCCACCAGTGAGAGAAAGAGGACCATGAAATCTGAGACACCTTAGAGTACTCCCTAACATTGGTGGTAGCTGTGGGGGAAGGAATGGGACAGGCTGTAAACCTCTCTTTTTGACAGTGGTATCTAGAGGGAGGGCAAGAGTCCTGGCTGGGATAACAGAAATGAGTGAAACTCTGTGAGAAGCTTATTAGATGGTGGAGACTGAGGCTGAGCATTGGGTTCCTTGTTTTACGTTTCTCTTTCAGCTAAGGATACCACTGCAGCTGTGCCGCTGTAAGGTCTCCTGTGTAGCTGCTCTATGCCAGTGGGAGAGAGCTCTCCTACCTGCATAATTAAACCACCCACAGTGAGCGGCGGTAGCTATGGGCATGGCTATACGTGCAGATGTAGAGAGCTTTGAGTTAAACCAGCCTTCATAGAGCACAGCAGGGAAAGCGCTGCAGTCTGTCCACACTGACAGCTGCAAGCGCACTGGTGTGGCCACATTTGCGACACTTAGAGTGGTATTGGGAGCAGTGCATTATGGGCAGCTATCCCACAGAGCACCTCTTCCCATTCTGGCACTGTGGCTTGTGGGAAGGGGGCGGGAGTGCAGGGCATTCTGGGCCCTGTCCAATGCCCCATGATGCATCGGTTCGCATCACAACAATCCCTTTGCTTCCATCCACATTTGGCACCATCTTTCAGTGTTTTTTGTACTGCGTGTTCTGTCTTCCCTTTCGGTCTGTGGGAATGGAGCCCAGACTGCTGGGGAGTATACTGATGAGTCTCGCCAGCACGTCATGTTTGGCAGTTGAGTTATTCCTTATGATCCAAAGTGACAGTGAGGGCTCCGACGATACCGACTCGAGTAACGCAAATGACATGAGTTTGCTTGTGGCATTCATGGACATGCTCACCACTGTGGAACGCCGCTTTTGGGCTTGGGAAACAAGCAATGAGTGGTGGGATCACATCGTCATGCAAGTCTGGGATGATGAGCAGTGGCTGCAGAACTTTCGGATGAGAAAAGCCACTTTCATGGGACTCTGTGATGAGCTCGCCCCCACCCTGTGGCTCAAGAACACGAGATTGAGAGCTGCCCTGATGGTGGAGAAGCAGGTGGCTATTGCAATCTGGAAGCTGGCAACTCCAGACAGCTACTGATCGGTCGCTAACCACTTTGGAGTGGGAAAGTAGACAGTTGGAATTGTGTTGATGCAAGTTTGCAGGGCCATTAATTGCATCCTGCTCAGAAGACCCGTGAGTCTGGGTAACGTGCATGACATTGTGGATGGCTTTGCACAAATGGGTTTCCCTAACTGTGGAGGGGCGATAGATGGCTCTCATATTCCAATTCTGGCACCGGTCCACCTAGCCTCCAAGTACGTTAATCGGCAGGGCTGTTTCTCTATGGTTCTCCAGGTGCTTGTGGATCACCATGGGCATTTCATTGACATTAATGCAGGCTGGCCCGGAAAGGTGCATGACGCATGCATCTTTCGGAACACTGGCCTGTTCAGGAAGCTGCAAGCCGGGACTTTTTTCCCAGACCTGAAGATCACTGTAGGGGAAGTCAAAATGCCCATTGTGATCCTTGGAGACCCCACTTACACTTTAATGGCATGGCTCATGAAACCCTACACAGCCTTGACAGCAGCAAGGAGAGGTTCAACAACAGGCTGAGCCAGTGCAGAACGACTGTGGAGTATGCTTTTGGCCGTTTAAAGGGCCGCTGGTGCTCTCTGTGTGGGAAGTTGAACCTGGCCAATGACAATCTCTCTGTAGTTATATCCGCGTGCTGTACCCTTCATAACATTTGAGAAGGGAAGGGTGAACGAGTCACTCAGGCATGGAACTCGGAGGTTCAACACCTGGAGGCTGAATTTGAACAGTCAGAGATCAGGGCTATTAGAGGGGCCCAGCATGGGGCTGCAAGGATTAGGGATGCCTTGAGGGAGCAATTTGAGGCTGAAAGTCACCAGTAATGTCTGGTGCCCTCCACGGGAGTGAAGTGCAGTGGTTCCAATGTTAGTAGGAATCTGTGTTTGCTATGCTGACTTGCAGTGTCGATTTCTTTCCTGGGCTAAGGTATCTTTTACTTATGCAATCATAAAGAATGTTTTCAAAGCCAAAAATTCCATTTATTGAAAAGAAAATTCATTTATTGAAAAGAAACACAACTACTTGGGAAACAGAAAGGGCAAGGGGGTGGGGTGGGGTGGGGAATGGTACAATCACAGATTTGCGTATGTCATGTTATGCTCAGCCTTCCTGTCTGGAGTATTGTGCAATGAGTACTGCACTTCAGGATGGCTATACTGCATGGTGATGGGGGTTGAGTGCAGTGTGTAAGGGTCATAGTTTTTAGGGCTGGGTGGTGAAGCTACAGGTGTTGGAGGCAGCTGGTGGTGGTAAAAACCACTGTTCACTCTAAGCTGTGCGCGTATGCCCAAACACAGATCCTAAACCCCGCGCACACAGCGAAACACTGTGCACGCACAAATTTGCACAGAAGTACAACAATTTGCACAGAAGAAATTTTTTTTGCACATTGCCTGTCAAAAATTAAAGGGAACATTGAAATCCGGATGTTGGGGAAAGTGGGTTGGAGGTGACATGGGGGCACAAGGGAAAGAGTTTTTGTATCGGCGCTCTTCATTCTGCTGGCGGATCCTCCTTTCACTGTCCCGCCACTCCTACACTTTTTGATTTTCATTACTTGAATGCTGCATTACTTCATGCAACATGTCTTCCTTGCTTCTACGTGGCCTCTTTCTGATTCTTTGGAGTCTTTCGGCCGGTGATAACATGGACGACTGAGATCTCAAGGTTGCATCTGTAAAGGGCAAGCACAGTCTACTCAATAGCATAATTTGCCCATCCCAAAGCAAGTGCACATAATCCACGGGAACCCCAAAATGGTGAGTAAGCACAGGGTCAAGTGTGATTGATTGTTTCATGGTTGTACTGTCCTCTGGGTTGCTGTGCCTTGAGGAGGGCCAACAGCGGCAGAGGACCCCATACTGAACACTGTCCCCACATTTTACACAGGAGTTCGTCCTGGAAGATATCTTGCTACTGAGGGTGACCTGGGAAGCAAGGGGGAGGGTCTTCTACTGCAATGCAGCTTCCGCTCTGGCCCATATGCAGCTTGCCTGTGTGCAGCAATGGTCCCCCCGCCCCTCACAGCACAATGGTGCAGACAAGTTAGCTTTACTGGGACAAGGACCACAGTGGCTCTCCTGAGAAACTCGCACAAGCGCATTGCCCAAGTTCTGGATGAGACCTTTGAAGAGATCACTGAGGCCAATTACCGCGATGTGAGAGAGCACACCAATGCCCTATTCCGCATCTAGGCATGCATGCATCCCTAACCCTTCTCGCCCCAAGAGCCAGCACCGAATAACTTCCTTCCCAAAATAGAAGCCGCTTACCAGGAACCTCCTCTGGTGTTTGTCCTTCCGCAAGCACCGGCCGCCATGACTGGCTACCTTCCTCCTGGCTTGAGAACAGCTCCTGGCTGCCCGCATCTAGGGATTCCGGGTTGTCTTCCTCCATCTCAGCACCCTCGCTCCTGCTTTGCTCCTCCTCTTGCCTTGTTGAACTGGGCTCTGAAGTGTCCATGGTGGTACTTGGAGTGGAGATGGGGTCGCCCCCAAGTATCGCATCCAGCTCTTTGTAGAAACGGCAGGTCGCAGGGGCAGCACGGGAGCAGCTGTTTTGTGGTCGGCATTCTGCTGCTCCTTTAACCCTGCCCTGCAGTGCATCTCGGTCATGGACCCTTTCCATCATGTCCCTTGATATCTGCCAGAAGGTATCATAATTCCTACGGCTGGAGCATGGCTAGGACTGGACAGCTTCCTCCCCGCAAACACTGATGAATCCAGCACCTCACCATTGCTCCATACTGGGGATCGCCTGGTGCGTGGAGGCATGGTCACCTGGAAAGATTCGCTGAGAGCACTCTGCACCTGGCTGAGCAAACCAGTAGGGGATTTTCAAAATTCTCAGAGAATTTAAAGGGTGGGTCTGATGGTTGGTCACCTGAGGGCACGGCAGTGATGACCAGAATGGCTAGAATAGGCATTGTGGGACGCTTCTGGAGGCCAATCAGAAAGCATTAACAGACCAGGGTGTCCACACTGGCACCATGGTGCTCCAGCAGTGGGCACACCAAACATTATTCCACTTGCCAAGATGGAGTACCAGGAGCGCTCTACGTGCCTTGCCAGTGTGGACAAGTAGTGAGCTAGTGTGCCCAGGGCTCCTTTAATGCACTCTCGCTCACAAGTGTAGCCAAGCCCTATGTCGGCAGGAGAGTGTCTCCTGCTGACATAGTGCTGTCCACACCAGCACCTTTCTTGGAGAAACTTGTGTGTGTCAGGAGGCTTTCTTCACGCCCCTGAGCGACAAAAATGCTAGTGTAGACAAAGCCTTAGATGACCTTCCTTGGACATCCGGTTGTGGCAGATGGGGCCAGAGACCCTCTGAGGGGAGGGATTAAGCTTTTATGAGAGCTGAGTTGGGAAAGTTTCTGTTTTGTGAACTGGCTTCTTCAGTCTGGAGAAGGGTTATTGGTTGTTCCTCATCTTTTTGGATTGTATTTTAAAGTATTTGTCAAAGAACATAACCTGGATTTGGAGTTCCTGGGTGTTGGTATACATTGGAATGAAAATAAAAATATTTATAATTGGTGCAGTGGTTATTCAGATGCATCACGTGTTGCTATTAATGTTCTTTGATAGGATGAGCACACAAGCATTTGTATGTGTGATTTTAAAAGTCTGTGTGTGTGTGTGCATGCACGTGTGTGAACATTTGGGTGTGTGACTTTAAAATCCGCTACTGTTGTTTTGCCAGTAAAAGTAGCTAATGTGAATGTTTTACAGAAATGGGCCTGAACGTAACTGAGGCAAATTCATTTGAATGAATACTCGTATATTTTGGCATCTCCCTTGCAATTATCCTGTTGTAGGTTATTTTAGGATCACTATCTTGCTCTTTAGAACACAACACCACCACCCCCTTGCCCCTGCAAACGTTTGGTTTGGATAAGATATCTGACAATTCAGATCAATCCATGCTCTTTTTTTTATTAGCAGTTGACTTGGCCTACGCATTCTGGACCTTGGCATGGCAAGCAAATCAGTACAGCCACAGATGGCTATTTTGGGGCTGGAGAAATGAGGAGGGACTATAGCTATGCTGAGGAGGAGTTGTAATCTGCTGCACCTTCAAAGGATGAGAGAGCTGATATTTACCTTCCCCTTTTCTGTTTTTTCTCTCTCTTAGGAAATACTGTGTGTTACAGACAGAGACATCAATCCCAGCTCACTCCCCCCCTTTCTTTTTCTTGCCTGAATTAGATGCTCCAGGAATGTGCTAATTGGCGGCGGCCTCTTCAGAGAGGTAAAAGGTAATTATCTGCCTGCTTTAGGTGTCTTGCCTGTTAAACCTCTTTTGGAGCAGGTGGGAAAGGAGGGTAAGGTTAGAATAAGCTTGTCAATGTGGAATTTTTATTTTCTTAGATCATCTCCAAGTTGATGAGGATGGTTTTCCATCCTCTTCAGTGTACTCATGCGAAGAGAGGCTTCTGTGTATGTTCATTCATGCATACAGTCCTGTCCTGTGCCTATTTCTACGTGTAGGACAGAGAGTCCGTTTTGAGCAACCGGAGGAAAAGGTTTGCTTAAAATGTTAGTAGAAACATGTTTTTTTTTTTAAAAGATGATCAGTGCATTGGAGGAATGATGACTTCTCTGCATTAGCGTATCTCCTTGGCCCCCGCCCTCCACCCCAGGTCCTCTTTGGTCATTTATAATCTCTTGTTCCATCATCCATAATGTCTCCAGGGGAGAAAGGTCTCCCATTGGGCAAAATACTGGTTCAGGTAAAATCACCTACATTTGAATCACATCTTTCCTTGAGATTTGGAAAAGATTGGGTAATAAGTGTAATACCTAGATCAGGGGTGGGCAAACTTTTTGGCCCGAGGGCCACATCTGGGTGGGGAAATAGCTTGCAGGGCTGGGGCAGGCGGTTGGGGTGTGGGGACGGAGTGTGGGAGGGGTGCAATGTGCAGGAAGGGGCTCAGGGCAAGGGGTTGGGGCAGAGGAGGGGTGTTGGGTGTATGAGGGGGCTCAAGGAAAGGGGGTTGGGGTGCAGGAGGGGTGCAGGATGTGGCAGGGGGCTCAGGGCAGAGAGTTGGGGTGCAGGAGGGGTTCGGGATGTAGCAGGAGGCTCAGGGCAGGGAGTTGAGGTGCAGGGTGCAGGAGGGGTTCAGGCTATGGCCCAACACTGCTTACCTAGAGTGGCTCCAGGGTGGCAGCGGCCTGCACCGGGGCCAGGGAAGTCTCCATGCATGCCTGTCCGAGCCCCAGCCCGTGGTGTGTCACGCCATGCCACTCTTGGAAGCAGCTGGCACCATGTCCCTGTGCATCCCCTGGGAGTTGCGGGGGTGCAGAGGGCTCCATGTGTTTCCCTCGCCTGTGGGTACCTCCCCTGAAGCTCCATTGGCCACGGCAACCCATTCCTGGCCAATGGGAGCTTTCAGAGAGGTACCCACAGGCAAGAGCAGCATGCGCACCCCCACCCCCAGGGGCTGCAGGGACATGGTGTGTCCGCTTCCCGGAGCGGTGCGGTGCCACGGGGGTGGCAATCCCATGGGCCAGATCCAAAGCCCTGAGGGGCTGGATCTGGCCCGCAGGCCGTAGTTTGCCCACCCCTGACCTAGATCTTACATAGCAATTTTTTTCAGTAGATGTCAAAGCGCTTTACAAAGGGCATCAGTATCATTATCCTTTTTTTACATATGAGGAAAGTGAGGCATGGGTGGATCTGACTTGCCAAGGGTCACCCAGGAGACTGGTGGCAGAGTCAACAATTGAACCCGGGTTTCCTGAGTCCAAATCCAGTGCCCTATCTACTAGGCTATGCTTCCTTCCAATTGAACTTTGTTTTTCATGTATTTAAATGCTTTTAGTTCCAGGCAGAAGTGCCAGAATATGGTATGTGTGAACCTCTATGTAATAAATTCTGTGGCCATAAATGGTGGTGTGACCTCATGTAATCCTCACCTATCTTTCCACTTCTTGGAATATGGTTTATATGGAATATGGTTTATATTCCATGTCCACAATGCCCTGCAAGTTAATGGTTGCAAAACAGTTTCTATCCTTACAAGCATTTAGATGAACCTATTTTAGAACGTTTTTAAATGTTACTTCCCTGAGACTTTCAGGGGACGCTAAGGGAGTTAAGTGCCCAAGCTCCATTGACAGCCAAGTTGATTTGAACACCTAATTCCTTTAGGCTCCTTTGGCAGCCCATTGTTAAGTCTTTAGCTCTCTGTATCCTATGATAACTGATTCCTAAATGAATCATTAGCCCTGTGATTCAGGGACATCCATGGACAACAGTCCCATAGACTATGTTTGGTGCAAAATGTAAAACCTCAGACGAAGTGCAGATACCACAGGGTATAACTTGCTGACCGAATAACAAACTGCAGGTAGGCAAATCTGCCTGGAGCAACTCTGTCCCACGCTTGCCACCGTGCTGCTGACGGTGGGGAAAAAAGCAAATCCTTTATTAGAAGGGCCCCTATTGGGTGACTGATTACCTTTTGAAACAAAGCAATGGACCTTTCGGGTTGCTTTTCTGGGGAGCTTCAATTGATACTAAGAGACAAGCAGAAACATACAGACCAGTTGAAGCATTCTAATGGAGTCTCCTGGAATTTCCCTCGGGCTCCTTCTAGGTAATTACCTGTCTATCACTTTGTCTCCTATCTTTTAATGAGGGAGGAGTGCCAGACTCCCAGACCACTAATCCTTATTACTGTAGAAAGGTAAGTTTCACTCCTCAGTTTCTCACCTTTGAAAAATGGCACCAGCTACCCAGCTGGCTTGGCTCTCTAAATCATTTAAAAATGGCTGATAACCTTTCTCCATGGCTGCCAGACTAAATCATGGGAATCTCCTGAGTGCTTCAGGCATGTATTCCCTGAATTTGCCATACAGGTAAGAAAGAGGGAGTTGATAGGGAAGGAAGACTAGCAGAAGCCACTTTACAATCCCTAAATTTACTTTCCCCCAGACAGATTCTTTATTAGAGCTGTGGGATATGTTCATTTCAAACCCAGAACTTGGAGTAAATTGACTGAGATTTGCAAGCCTGGTCTGACCTGGAGTTCTGGACCAAAGCCACTGCAAAACCTGGCAGTTCCAGCTGAGCTTGCTTACAGTCTGAAGGTTCTTTTAGAACCCAAAACTTGCAGGAACTGGGTTAATGTAAACCTGTAAACCCAAACCTCACAGGGTTGTAGGTTTTTTTCGGTGGGCCTCTGCTCATTAGCCTTCTGTTTTTTTGTTTGTTTGTTTGTTTGTTTTAATCAATTAGATTTTTTTCCTGGAAACTTTGCATGTATCCTATATTTCCAGTGTCTTCCCGTGGAGGCCCTGCTTCAGGACTATTGCCATTTCTCTTAGGCCAGGGTACTTGGTCTGCGCCTCTGTTACCTCAGCATAGTACTGGGTTTTTCCTTGGATAACCCCTTCTCTTCCTTTTGCTGGCTCGCATTATTGTAACAAGTCAGAGATATTTTCACCCTCTTCAGCTGTTGCTTATGCCAGGAGCTCAGGCATAAGCCCCATGTCCCTATATGCCCCTCTTTTCTTTATTCTTCACCTGACCAACATGCCAGAGGTCTGGGGAGATCATGCTGGTTTTGGATGTTGTCCTTTTCCAACTGCTTCCATGTGTCAGACTCCAAGAAATGTACATTGTTAAGGTCCTTTACAGTGCCTTAGTGCAGCATGTGCTTCTAACTGTCTGCTTATGTATGATATTTAAGCAGCAGAGTCTGCTATCAAATGCTATCACCCAATGTATATCCCTTGGGGTGAAAAGCTTTAGGAGAAGAGGTGGGACATGGTAGTGATATTTGGGAAACAAAGCAAAAGGAAATTTTTCCAAGTTAGTTGGGCTGAAACCTTTTGGAGGGGAGGGGGGAAGGTATTCTTGCTGGACTTTTAAGTATTTTTTGAGGGTAAGCGGGGGAGGAGGGAATGTCTAATTGTTAAGTAGCCAAACATTTGCTTTTTCATTGCTATACGTGGAATTACCTTTTTTGTCCTTTCTTCAATTAAACTTGGGCAAAGATTTTTCTCTCCTAGAAAGTATAAATCATATACAAAGTTGAGATCCTGTTCATAATTGACACACTTAAAATAATGAGAAGAAAAAAGTGCTTTCAAGATTGCAGCAAAGTCATCTCTTTATTTTATTTTTTCCCTCTCTCCCGACCCATCTCCAGAGAAAAGGTGATACAGCTTCTAGCTAACATATTTCAGGTGGGTGACGCTGTGGTATGTTAAGCGGTGTCTATAATAGCTTATCTATCGGTGGTAAGCTTACTCTGTTTGTATTTCTCTTTTCACACATAAATCAAGTTAACAGTTTTCAAGACTTAGAGCAGTATTTCAGCAGGATATTTGCTTAATGTCTTTTTTTTTTTTTTTTTTAAAAGCTTTTAAAGTCAGTTTTGAGTTAGGATTTCTAATACAGAAAACATATCCAGTGTCAAAGCTATCCAGCACCCAGCCAGGAGTCAGACTTCTGAGTCAGAATGAATTAACAGCAAAGCTTGTGTTTCCGGGGGTTCCAGTCTCTGGAGACCTAATCTTCTCACAGGCCTTAAATCCTGATTAAACAGTATATCACCACTGAGCAAAGCACTTAAGTGCATGCTTAACTTTAAGTTATACTATATTTTAAGCACATGCGTGTGCTTTGATGAATAGGGATGAACTTAAGCACATACTTAAATTATTTGCTGAATTGGAGTCTTTCTACACATTGACGCTGTAAATAGTTCAGCAGCACTCCTTGGATGGGAGGAGGAGCACTTCATAGAAGCTTGCATTTTCTCTTTGCCTGAAAAGCTCTCTGTAAGCGCTGAGTTATGCCTGTATTGGAAGGATTAGATTTGTATTGGTAAATGTTAGTAAACGTCAATTTCACTTTCCACACACAAACCAATGAAAAAATATTTCTATCAATAGTAATCAAAATTTACAGATCGTCAAAGTAAAAAAAAATGCTGCCTGAGAATTTTTTTTAACCCTTTAAGGATATTTACTTTGTATATTTTGACATGTTTCAGAGTAGCAGCCGTGTTAGTCTGTATTCGCAAAAAGAAAAGGAGTACTTGTGGCACCTTAGAGATTAACAAATTTATTAAGCATAAGCTTTCGTGAGCTGAGCTGTAGCTCACGAAAGCTTATGCTCTAATAAATTTGTTAGTCTCTAAGGTGCCACAAGTACTCCTTTTCTTTATTTTTGACATGTGATGCTGACCATCTGTGGTTACATTTTAATTTGTAAAAATTAAAGCTTTAACATTTTGAATCTCATCAGTGTCTGCTTTCATTAAATAACCATTGACTGACCTCCTTTCCCATAATTTTGCACAGCTTTGAAAATTAAAATCGGAAAAAACACTTAAAATAAAAATTGATAATGTAAAATTATATTCAAAAAATCAAATTCTGCCAAGTCTTGGTATACCCATAAGACTGGGGTGGGATATGGCCCGCAACCTGTTCTAACCCAGCCCGTGAGCTCCTGCTGGGGAGCGGGGTTGGGGCCGCACCATGCGGCTCGGCTCGGCTCTGGTGCTCCGGCTGGGGCGCTGGGTCTCAGGGGCCGGATCATGCAGCTTGGCCCTGCTCTGGCTGGGGCACTGGGTTGGGGGGCTGCCCACCCCACACAGCTCGGCCCTGCTCTGGCTGGGGCACTGGGTTGGGGGGCTGCTCCAGCCAGGGTGCAGAGTCGGGGCCACACCACATGGTTCCCGGAAGCTGCGCCATGGCCCCGCTCTGGCTCCTAAGTGCTCCAATGGGAGCTGCGTGGGCAGTGCCTTCGGATGGAGCAGCATGCAGAGCTTCCTGGCCACGCCTCCACATTGGAGCCGGAGAAGGGACATGCCACTGCTTACAGGAGACACTTGAGATAAGCGCTGCTCGGAGCCTGCACCCCTGAGCCTCTCCCCATGCCCCAGCCCTGATCCCCCTCTAACTCTCTCAACCCCTCGGTCCCAACCCAGAGCACCCTCCTACACCCCAAACTCCTCATCCCCAGCCCCACCCCAAAACAGAGCTCTCATCCCCTCCCACACCTGCCATACAGTTTCTATTCCCCAATGTGGCACTCGGGCCAAAAGGTTTGCCCCACCCCTGATACAAGAGAAGAGGAGACCCCTCTGTAGTCTGTGGAGTTGGGGACAGGTCAGGTCATAGATATATGAAAGGGAGAAAACTTGGAGTGAAGAGAAGAAAATGAACACAGAATGTGGAGGAAGACAATTTGTCAGATGAGCTAAATTTTTTACTTGCATGACATATGATGGCTGGCCATCAGCATCATAAAATACATAGTACAGAGTTAGTGGAATAGATCTGTGTCTCTTACATTTGTTTTATGAATCTTAACTAAGTAGATTTCGAAATAAAGAAGTAAAAATAACAAATATTTTCAGACTTTACATTTAAAAGGACCTGGTTAGGAATTTTTTGAAAATGCATTTTGTCAGAAAACGGCAGTTCATCAAATCCAAAACTGTTAATGGGAAAGGATAGATTTTGACGAATGTGTTGTTTAGAAGAAACTTGAGGGGAGAAGAGGAATGTTTTGAAATTGTTCTAATGGGCTGTTTTGACAATTTGGATACTTTAAAAAAAATTTAAGATGAAAAATGTTTTTTTTTGTTTGAAATGACTTTGTTTTTGCAATTTAACTAATTACAGTAAAAAAGAAGTCCAAATAATATGAAAACATTTTGAAATTATCCAAATCAATTTTTTCACATTGTTGGTTCTTGAAAATTCTCAAGATTTCAACTTTTTGTCCCATTTAGAATGGGGTGTTTTCCCCATAAATTTTTAAAATTTCCCAGGACAGGAAAAGAGTTTTCCGCAGAGCTATACATTTGAAGTCTTTTCTCTTGTACGTTGTCTTCTCATTAAGAGGATCTGTGACTAATATGCTTTGCGATGACTGCAGCAGAGTTGTGAGAGTGCAACCTAACCTAACAATCTGCAGAAGGGAGTTTTTAAAGTGTGCCTGTGGAACTAATCTGTAATCAGTGACTGGGAGGAAAAGTAAGTGTGTGTGTGTGTGTGTGTGTGTGTGTGTGTGTGTGTGTGAGACAGTTTTTATCATTATTTTTGCCTATGTTCCACATTACTCCTAATGGGAAAGTTTAAGGCCCAATCAGGCTTAATCCCATTTGTGGAAATTAGCAATGAAAAGCGTTTTTTTTTCCCCTCTAGTGCAGAATTGTTCCCTGCTGTTAAGGAAGCTCTGGTGTGTGTACACATTGCTCCATTCTTTGGTTCTGTATGTACGTGTGTGTGAGATTCTTGTACATTTCAATAACTTGCCCATTCACAAATACAAAGTCAAAGGGGAATTGTAATGTATGATTCAAAAATCATAAACTAACCCAATAGGTTGTGTGGTCTTACGGATAAAGTACTGGACTGGGAATTGGGAGGCCAGAGTTCTATTCCCAGCTCAGTTACTAAATTGCTGTGTAATGTTGGGCAAATCACTTGTACTTCTCAGTCCTTCCATTCTCACCCTTTGTCTTGTCTGTTTGGACTATAAGCTTGTTGAGGCAGGGACTGTCTTACTCCTGTTTGGCTGCCAACACTCTGGAGCCCCAATCTTGGAAGAGACCTCTAGGTTGTAATGAAACAAAGTATTAAAAAATCCTGGTCTGTTTGGTGGGGTTAATTACTTACCTGAGTAGTCGTGATCTTTAAAATATTTCATATCTAATGTAGATTTTCGTAATGGAGCAACTGTTTGTGATTACCATGTAAAACTATATCCTACTCCTGATAGCTAAATGATTTGCATGTGTTAATGGTATCTTTTGACCTGCCCTCGCCAGCCTCATCTTTCTTCCCATTCTTTTATTTCTATTCTTGTGGTCAGTATGGAAATTATTCTAAAATGCAGACTATTAAATTGCATTTTCCTGCAGAAGCATTGAAAGTTTTAGGTTACAGCTTCTCTCTCTCTCTCTCCTCCACCTCAGCCCTCCCCCCACCCCAAGGGAAAAAGAAAAAGCATTTTTGTGGCATATTTGAGGGGGAGGGACAGTAAACAGAGAGGTCTGAAAAATAATGTTACTGTGATGTGAATGATCAGGGAATAAAAAGAAAATAATGGAAATATGCAAGCAGTGGCTCACCAGTGACACATTAATAGCATCCTGAAATCAAGTGTTCATTCATTTTTAACCAGAGGTTAATTAATCAGAGAGAGTAGATAAAATCATAAGCTGCTTTTAATGAAGTGAAGCAGTATTATTAGCAGTAAGCAAAATGCAAAATATTTGGTCTCCTCCACATGTGGGTTTGATTGGGCCTGTAGCGAAACACTGGCTTTGGAGACTACTAGCCTCTTTTGTTGCACTCTGAGTTAGGGGTGTGTGTGTTTAGAATGTGTGGCCATGTGCAATTGCTGGGAAATAGGGGACTGGAATTAAATTAAAAAGAGATAAATTGTTCCTCGTACATTTTTCCTGTATGCCAGAGGCCAGTAATTATTGGCCCTGATAATTCAGATATTATTTTGCCTTTGGAGGTAAGTGGGCTTTCACAAAAAAAACTGCACAGCTTCACAAATGAAATTAGAATATGTGAAAGTAAACAATTTGGTATTGCTTAGTTAATGTTGATGTACCCCAAACTGGTGCAACACATGATTGCCTGCATAATCTAGGGGAGTTCACAACCTCTGGGTAGTAATCCACAAGGGAGTTACCAGCTATTTATCTAGACTCAGAGGGTCATGAGTCAGTGTGTGTTTGGCTATTAAACTGAAGTAGATTTGCTTAGTCGCTTCCAAATGATCGTCTGCCATCAGCAGTGCCTCTCAACCATTGGGCTCGTTCCAGTGGTGTCTCCTGAAATGCTGTGGAAACTGTAAGAGAGTGTTCTCGGATATGAATGGCAATGCAAATTACAGTAGGCAAATGGCTGTGAAGCTTTGCCATCTACTGAAAAATCATTTCAGTTATAACAAATGGGAACCTGTCCTCCTTACAAAGGAAAAGTGTATTCTTGGTGGAATTAGCAAATTTACTCTGAGCTATCCTACATTGTTTTAAATGTTTATATTTCAGGCTGGCATAAAAATTGACTGAACAGGCCTTTTAATGCACAACTCATGCTATTCATTTTTTCCTGAGTCGCTTTACGTGCAAAGTTTTGTCGAATAAGTTAATATGCTTGTGTGAACTAGAGAAATGTATCCAATGGATTTGAGCGGCTTGATAGTAAGACATAAGCAAGTAAAAGAAAATTTATTTAAAAGACGAAGCTGCCTACCGTCACTCAAGTATGAATCCCCTAGCAACAAAGGAGAAACTGATGTCCCTAGTGGTTCAAGGGTGTAAGTGATATTGCAGTCTTAAGTGAAAGGTTGAGTCCACTAAACTAAAGAATTCCACTATAGTGAGACACTCTCTCAAAAAGCTAGCTAGAATGGTAGGGGCAAGGCCAGGGAGAGCCTTGAAAGCACAGCTGAACCAGGGATATGAGAAGGTGCTACTCAGGAGAAGCTGGAGTCAGTAACTCAGGAATTGCATTTTGTGTGAGGTTATTCTCTTATGAAGAGAGCATGCTAATGAAGAGAGCATGCTACCCAGCTTGGCAATATTGCAGTCCAACTATTTTGTTCAAAGAAGGTGCCAACTACCTCTGGGGTTTTTACTTTGTATTTCTGCATCTAAACCATCATTTGGTTTTTAAATAATTTTGGCATAAGAATTTCCTTGCTAGCTCTGGAGAAAAAGCTTTAAAAGTAGAACTCAGAACAAAAAATGGTCTGTTTTCCTGTAAAGCAAGAAAAAGTGCATGCAATCTGTTTGGACCGTGTATTCCGTTGATTTAACAGGATAACATTAGATTAGACCAGTGGTTTTCAAACTTCATTGCACTGTGACCCCCTTCTGACAAAAAAAAATTACTTCACAACCCCTGGAGGGGGGATTGAAGCCTGGGGCTGCCAGAGCCCCACTGCCCTGGGTCGGGGGGCCAAAGCCCAAGCCTCATTGTTCTGGGCGGGGGGCCAAAGCTGAAGGTCAAGGGCTTCAGCCCCTAGTAGGGGGCCTGCAGCCTTGGGCTTTGGCTTCAGCCCTGGGCCCCAGCAAATCGAAGTCAGACCTGGCAACCCCGTTCAGAGGGGGTCACGACCCATTTTAGGGTTCTGACGCACAGTTTGAGAACCGGTGGGTTAGACTGAGCTACCTAACATAATCTTAACACCTTCTATAACTCAACTCAAGGCAAAATGTACTTTAGCACGTGCTAAACTGGCTGAATTATAGCCTAGTGAGGATAAAAGCCACTGAACCTATGAAAATAGCATCAGTGGGAAATTGAAGAAGATTGAATGTAAACAAGGGAAGAAGCCTAGAAGTCAGCAACAAATTTGGAACTGGGTCTGATGAAAAAATGTAGGGGAAAATGCTCATGTTTCACAGGCTGAAGGACTAATACATGTCATCTCCTCTAACATGATGCTAGAAAATGATTAATGTTTCAGAATGACGTTTTTCATAGTTGTGGTATCAATGGAATTTAACATCTTGGTCCGTTCAGGTGGGTGCTAGAATTTCTTCTCCTTAGTTGAACTCTGTGAACGAGGTCCCACAACAGGCTTATAAATTAGACTGAGCATGAGAGAGAGCATCTGTGGCTTGAAGGGCAAGGAAACAAGTCATTTAGCCAGGTTTCAGAGTAGCAGCCGTGTTAGTCTGTATTTGCAAAAAGAAAAGGAATACTTGTGGCACCTTAGAGACTAACAGATTTATTTGAGCATAAGCTTTCGTGAGCTACAGCTCACTTCATCGTATGCATTCAGTGAACAGTCATTTAGCATAGTCCTACAAGGTGCCAGCTCTAATTTATTCTTACTGTACAGGAAACTAGAACAATTGAGCTAAGATCAAGTGTAGTATCTGTTCTTATCAGTTTAATATCTGTTATGTCCTTTATTTGAGGACTGCATACTAAATTAAATTTCTAGTATTATCAAGAATTTACGTTTCTTATTTTGTTAATATAAATAATGTGAAATAGGGTGCTCATCCACAAAAAAGGCGAACGAGATGACCCCGGCAACTGGAGGCCCATCTTCCTCTGCTCCACCATCTACAAGCTGTATGCCAGCTGCCGTGCAGCAAGGATCACGGATTGGTTTGTGGGCGGGGGCGCTGTCAGCCTAGCGCAGAAGGCATCATGTCCTGCGAGGGATGTTACGAGCACAACTTCCTTCTTCAGATGGCCATGCAGGCAGCCTGGAAATCCAGGAGGCACAGCGCCCTAGACTGGCCAATGCCTTTGGGTCCATACCCCACCACCACATCTTCACCACCCTGGGAGAGTTTGGGATTCCAGAAACCTTCATCCAGATCCTCCAGGACCGATACAAGGATTGCACCACCAGCACTACGGACAGAGAGATGGACGCCATCCGCATCTGCTGCAGCATGAAACAGGGCTGCCCCCTCAGCCTCATCATCTTCAACCTGGCCATGGAAATGCTTATGCGAGCTGTCTCCGGCGGCTCAGCTGGCTTCGACCTGCACAGCAAGAGAATCAACATCCTGGCCTATGCAGATGATCTGGTCCTGGTTGCCGATAGCTTGGTAAGCCTCCAGTGGATGCTCAACGTTGCCAGCGAAGCCGCCGAGTGGATGGGCCTTTGCTTCAGCCCCAAAAAGTGGGCCTCCCTCCACGTTGAAGGCAGCGCCAGGGCTCTAGTATGGGCGTCAAGGTTCCTGATCCAGAGCAAGCCCATGGCCTTCCTCGAGGCGGGAGAGGTATAGCAACACCTGGGCATACTTACAGGAGTCCATGTCCGACAGACCCCCGAAGACACCATTGCAGAGATCCTGTGGGACACGGCCCAAATTGACTCCCCCCGGCAAAAGATCAACGCCTTCAATACCTTTCTGATCCCCCACATCTCCTTCATCCTCAGGGGATCAGCCATGGCCAAGGTCCCCCTGAACAAGGCTGACAGCACCAACAGGCAGCTGGTGAGGAAATGGCTCTACCTTCCCCAGAGGGCCAGCACCGACATCATCTACATTTCCCACAGGCAGGGCAGTGCCAGTGTACCTTGGATGAGCGACCTGTACGATGTGGCAGTGATCACCCATGCCTTCCACCTACTGACGTGCCTGGACCCGATGGTGAGGAGCATCGCGGAGGAAGCCTTACAGGATGTGGTCAGAAAATGCATCACCAAAGCCACCTCCGAGGAGGATGTCGCCACTTACCTCAGCGGCTCCCTGGAAACTGAATTTGGGAGAGAGGGGGGAGACCTGACCCCTCTCTGGTCCCACACCCGCAACACCTCAAGATGCCTAGAAAAGAGGATCGGCTGCGGCTGGAAGTGGTGCGAGGAGCGCCAGGAGCTGGGAATACTGGTGCCGTGCATAAAGATCCTGGACCACACCATCATCACCCCAACCACCAGAACGATTCTGGAAAGGACCCTGAAAGATGCCATCCGCTGCCACTATGCCGAGAACCTCAAGTGGAAGGGACCAGGGCAAGGTGTTTGAGGTGTCCAGCAAATGGGATGCCAGCAACCACTTCCTCCCCGGGGGCAGCTTCACCAGGTTCACCGACTGGAGGTTCGTCCACTGGGCCCAACTCAGCTGTTCCCCTCAAAGGAGACATCTGCCACGGCAACCGGGACAAGTGTTGTAGGAAGTGCGGCTACGCCAACAAGACCCTGCCCCGTATCCTGTGTGGATGCAAACAGCACTTCGGATCCTGGTGGCACTGCCACAATGCAATCCAGAACTGGCTGGTGAAAGCCATCCCGCCATCCCTGGGGAAGATCACCATCGACTCCGCCATGCCCGGGACAGACAACCGACTGTGACCCAACATTGTCATGACTGACACAGAAAAGAAGAAGAACCTCATGGTAGACGTCACGGTGCCATTTGAGAACAGGTCACTGGCCTTCCATGACGCCCTCACACAGAAGGCGTTAATGTATACCCTGCTGGCCGACGCCCTGAAAGCCCAGGGCTACGAGGTCAAGATCCATGCCCTGGTCGTGGGAGCGCTGGGTGCATGGGACCCCCACAATGAGCTGGTATTGAGAGCATGCGGAGTCTGTCAATACTATGCCCAGCTCATGAGACAGCTAATGTCCGACACCATCAGGTGGTCCAGAGACATCTGCACGGAACACATCACAGGACACCGCCAGTATCAGGTCGAGTAACCGAGAACGCCGACCAGGGAAATAACCCACTTCCTTCCCTGATGAACCGAGAGACGCACCCCACCCATGTATTTATTCTCTACACCAATACTGACTTGGACTCTTAATACATTCCATGGGTGGCGTACCTGAGCCCATTTATCCACTGACGCTTTAAAAACTCCCACACCCCAATCTATGCTGGTTATGTGATATGTATGTACCTCATGAACCTTGTAACTGATAATTGCAATCCCCCATAACCCAAGCCTGACCTCAGATGTACAGTACCTTCCCTCCTGTGTAAATTTGATTTTAAACATTAACTTTAATAAAAATTTTAAATCTGTTCTTATCAGTTTAATATCTGATATGTCCTTTATTTGAGGACTGCATATTAAATTAAATTTCTAGTATTAGCAAAAATTTAAGTTTCTTATTTTGTTAATATAAATACTGTGAAATAGGGTATGCTACATTTGAATTCTTGCTGGTAATGTATTTTCCATGTGTCTGTCTTAAAGGCAATACTGTATACCAGTGACTTGGGAGTGAGCAACTAATATTTCAAACAATATTTTAATCTGAGGTTTGCAATGCATGTCCCCTGCCTGTTTATAAATCTAAATTTTAAAAAGTATAATAATTTCTGTATTGCTAGTTTTACAGATACAAACTAAAGAATAAACATACTGGTTTTTTGGGCCCTTTAGGTGAAATATCGACATTAGGTGGTGACTTAATATTGAATTGTTGCTTATGGTGGCTTTTGAAGCAACACCCAGTACAAAATATCAGTGTTTATAATTTGATTGCCATCCCTTCTGCCTCTACTTGTCCTCAAAATATATATTGGTTGCCTTTTTTTATGAAGCCATGGTTATTTCATTCTTCATTGTCCTATATCGGTTTAGGTCAAGTTCCTCTCTGCCAGCACGTAGATTCAGTGTTCTGTCTCATCTTGAGAAAGTCATCCCCCCTGTATAGCAGGGATTTGCTAGCTCACCAAACTTTTTGCTGTCTCCAGTAGGTGGAGGTAATAATACTACTTGTCACATGACGCACAGGAAAAGAGGGGCCACGTACCAGGAGAGAGCCTTCTACTGGACTCAGAGTAGCAGCCGAGTTAGTCTGTATTCGCAAAAAGAAAAGGAGTACTTGTGGCACCTTAGAGGCTAACAAATTTATTAGAGCATAAGCTTTCGTGAGCTACAGCTCACTTCATCGGATGCTGTGAGCCCTGCATGTGGGGGAAAAGGGAACCCCTTCTGATTGGCTGCCTTGCCCCCCTTGCCTGCCTCCTATCAATCGGAGCTGCTATAGGAAGAGCTCTGTCTCTTTCCCTTCCCCTCAGCAACCCAAAAGCATTCTCAAAAGAGGGGAGAGGGAGCTAAGAGCCCAGTAGCTCAGGGATTCTGCTACCTCTATCCCTCCTGTGAACAGTGAGGTCAGGAGAGTTCCTCTGCTCTTCTCCATTTTCCCCTGCAGCATCCAACCCGGGAGTGGCACGGAACACGACTCCAGATCCCACCTCAGGCCTGGGACAAGGGGGAAGAACCCCAGGAGCAGCCAAGTTGAAGTTGAGAAGCAGATCTGATGCAGGGACTGGGAGGACAGGATTGGTTGGGAGGCAGCATTAGTTGCTGGTCGAGATGGGCAGATGTTGTGAAGGGGTGCTCCTGCAGCAGGGACCAAAATCATTTTACCTGATAACGCTGGATTGGCAACACTAGCTGTCAGTCATACATTGCTGCTGGGAAGGGGCAGATGGCGTTCAAATATCAAAAGAACAGATTAAAAAAACACACCCTATAATTTTTTTTAAAATCTCATGATGTTGGGGTTGGGGAGGGCAGGGACTAACAACAGATTTGTTCTCTTGAGGTGGACAATAATGGGACTGGGACACCCACACTGTGTAGTTGCCCCTGACTGTTCGCAAGAGAATTGTCTCTCTTGTTTAGTAGGCTCCTTGGTGAGGAGTTCAGCATGTCTAACTACTCCCATTCCTTCCGAGAAAAACTCCAGCAGAAGACACTGGGACAGCTGTACACAGTAACCAAAGTTGGTTACTGGGGATGTGGGGGAAATCCTCCTTCAGACCGGAGGATCATTCTTGTGAAACAAGGGGCAAGATATTGTTTTCCTGAAACCAATTAACAGCCAGAGAAGACAGGCAGTACCCCCTTCCTACAGGACCCATAGTCTGCATTCCATTGAGCTGGTTGTGAGCCCTTCCAGGAAGTCTTGGGAGCTTTTTGGTGGATGTCATTCTCAGGCCCAGGAGGGCCCTAGGCACCTGTGAATGTTCCTTCTGCCTTTTTTAAAGATGACCAAACTGAGGCACAGAAAGCTTAAATGACTTGTCCAGGGTCTCATGGCAAGTAAACGGCATAACTGGGAATGGAACCCCGATTTCCTTACTTCCAGTTCCCTCTAGAATTACTAGACAATGTTTTCTTCTTATGCCCTGTGAACATGAATCAGTCAGAAATGGCATGCACAGTTAACTTCCTGCATGAAAGGTCTGTGTGTAGGGGGGAATATTGCAGTGCAATGCAGGAGGCGGGGAAGGGCATTCAGGGACTACTGTACCTGCTTGGGCACAATTTAATAAACAACAATGAGCCAAGGAAGCAGTCTGTGTTCCAGATGCATTGTTATCTGTAAAGTCTCCTATCTAGCAGAGTGCTGCAAAAGGTTTAATGCAAATCCAAGGCCTCTGCCATTGTGAGAGACAGATTAGGTCTCATTTGCATTCTTTCTCCTATAATAATTACCTAGCAAGGAGTGCCTGTTACCATTAACTTCATTCTGTTTGCCTGTGATAACACCATCAGCAATCTCTTTTCCATGGATTATGGACACTATGAGAAAGGGGTGATAGTAGAAAATTTGAAAGCTGATAAATTGAAATTCAGATGAAAGTGTGATAATAGCCATTAAATATATCTGGAGAAATACTGTGAACAGAAGAGCAAAGGCCAGTATTAATTTATAATATTGATGAGCTGCGTGGTTTCAATATAATTTAGTAAAGACAGCACATCCTTTTTACTTAGCTTAAAACACCTGTGCAGTACTTGTCTCAATGGTTTTGTTCAATTTTAGGAATTGACTTTGAAGTGACTCTCAAACTGGTACAATACAGAGACCAATTTTAACAAAATGGTATACATTCTAGCCATCCATGAGTGAGTGTAAGTGCACACCAAAAAATAAAAGAAAAACCCAACGACCCCAGTGGCAGGCAAATCTGGTGTGTAGGACTCAATCTTGACTTTCAGATTGATGTTAAAAATAAAAGCAGAGATTATTTATCTCTCTTTTTTCAAATTACTGCTATAAAAGGGCAAAACAAAAAGTGCAAAGAAGTTTGGGAGAATGGTGATCCCAGGGAAACCTGTTCTGTCTACAGTTTAATTTTTATATAGAGATAATATAAAATATTTCTTCCCACAATTTCTGTTTTGGTTATAGTCTCTTGTCTCTGAGTTTATGTCATTCCTGATAAACCAGTGGGGGTCACTGCAAGAGAGGCAGAGATCCTATTATTTAATCCTATCAATTCTCTCCCTTGGTTCAATCTGTTTGTTTCTATGAACTTCCCAGTCATGGGAGCAAGGTCCCTACTCTGCAAATCAAACCCTGAACCCTTGCACAGTAGTAGCAAATTGCTACCATTAGATCTAGAGCTGATGGCCCATTTCAGAGTCTTTTATGGCATATTGCACATGCCTCAGTAGAAAGTCCCCTTTTTGCAAAGAGGATTGAGAGCACAGTAAAGAATATTTTGCAGGAGAAAACATTCTTAATATCGCTGGTGCCTTGTGGAGAGGGAGCGGCATATACTGCTGATGTGTGTAATTTTTCTTTCTATTGGTTAGTAGAATTTTGTGTATTTCTAAGTTTTCAATGGAAAAAGCAAGCTGTGTGTGTGTGTGTGTGTGTGTTTAAATCAGGAGCAACTATGAATGTACTGCTAAGCCTCTTTCTTATCTGGAACAGAGCATCAAAGCAATTAGTTGCATTTTAAATAAATTTTCCTGTGACAAGTATAGCGTGTGTGGGACCTAAGCTGTCACCTTCATCTTACATCCCCAGTGGAAATAGCAGTGTGTGAATGATTTGGCTTGAAGAGCCTTCCCTTCTCCCTTCCTCCCCCCCACCCCCAGGGAGGCTCTGTGTGGAAGGAGGGGGTGGGTAAAATAGACTGTTGTTAATCTGTTAGGTTAGTCACATAACCCAGCTAATGAATTACTAGAAAAATCCTTTGTTTACTCACTGTCACCATTCCTGGCTGTTAAAGATTTGCTAGCATAACACAGAGCTTTTAAAACTTGATTCAGCCCTTAAGAGTTTAAAGATCTGTTTGTGTGTGGACTTGCTTAGGTATATGGCTGGGTTTCCCTGTTTCCCCAATTTAATATACTGGATTTACAATCTGTAAACATGGCCAAACAGAAGTGCATTTTTTGAATCATGAATGGAAAACCTTCAATCCCTTAATAAGCAAATTTGGGTGTTGGAGAACCGTATTCACTATAAAATATAGTGCAGTTGAAATATTTGGGTAGAACCGGTTGTTCTGCATTTTTTCCCAGTGATGGCATTTGTAATGCCATGTGGAAAAAGGCACATTTTCCAAAATGCAGAGAAATGACATCCTTATGGAAGACAGCCTCCTTCCTGATTAGTCTGTGATTACAATTGGACATGTTTAGAAACAAGTAGTCAGGTAGTCGTTCCATGGAGTCTAATAGTTCTATTGGGCGGAGTTTGGGGGCAGTTTTGGATCCAAATATAAATCTCTGTTAGCATGGGTCCCCCTTCAAAGGAAACTGTTCTGTTGCAGGACAGTTTATATCTTGGGCTGTTTATATCTTGCATCTCTGCCAACACCCACAGCATCCAAGGTAGCTGACCTGGGAGAGAAATTGCTACATTTTTCTATACGTGGACTTCTTTCATTAGGCTTATTGATGGTGTTTAGATCCTGTTCCACTGCTCTGATAGGGAGTTGTACAAACTGAAGGGTGTTCTCCTTTTACCCTTTCTCCACCCAACCAACCTCCATGAGCTATCCCTGAGGGGCCCCCAATGAGTGGGGGGAGTTAGGAATGTGGGAAAAGGGTAGAAGGAATATGGAGCATCACCTTGGCAATGAAATGTCTCTTGCCATCCATGGAAGTCTTGTGGTGTGTTTTTTAAGAAAAACATCTGGCCCAGCCAGTTGGCCACTGGTGGGATATAGTGCTTTGAATGGTGGTACCTGGAAGACGCAGAAGATCTGAGGACTGTAGGAGGCCGTACAGGAAGTAGGGTATCTGTGTATTCTTCTCTAGGGATAGAAAGGCATTGGGATGGATAGGCAATTTTCATTCTTCCTCTTTGGACTGACCCTGATATTATGATAACCTGAAGGTACAAGTTTCTCTGGTTTGGGTTTTTGTCCCGTTCAGACCTTGGCTTCAATATTCATGACCAGAAACCGTGCTTCAGACTTAAAATTTAAAATCTGACATTTTAGACCTCTGGTTGACCAAAATTTTCCACACACTTTTGTTCAAGTTCTCCTATGCTGACTAAGGTTTTCAGTATAGAAGAATCAGCTATTCTAAAAGCTGGTATCCTACAGAGAATGAGGAAGCTAAGTATAAGCCTGCAAGCACAGCTTGTGTACATATTTGTTGAAAGCTAATTGGCAATGCAGTTGCCTTTCAAACTTGTTCTTTCACCTATCAGCGAGCACAACTCTGATACGTAATGTACTGTTGATTACGTAAACACTACCCTGAAATATTTGCATAGGCAATTAACTCTTGTATTTTACACTACTTAGGTTTATAAATGGAATCCTGTTAGAGAGCCCAAAATTATTTATATTTTGAAATTTATTTCATCATTAGATTAAATAATATTCATTGATACAAAGTATAATAATATTGTCCTTCAAGCTGGCTAGTGTCAAATGTGACAATGTAGATCAGAAATGTTGTAAGTCCTTCTAGTTAAATGGGATAAAAAGTTTCTTGCCAGGAATTGACATGACTTTGTTGATAATTATTCCCTTTCCTGCAGCCCTTATATTTTAGTGGTGGTCTAACTGGCTGAAATTTACAATAGCTGAGATTATTTTGTTTGGATTGCATTTAAAATAGAACACATCCCCCTTCTATTAGTTCATCTATTCTGTGGCTATTTAATCCTTCTAGTCAGTATCTAACACACTTAGCTCTATCTGTTGTAGCAAAATTTGGCTGATAATGAAGAAAATCATAGAAAGCATAGAATGCAGGACTAAAGGTATCTGAATGAGACCGAGTGCTCCGATAACTATGGTGGTAGGGCATTGTACAAATACCTGGTTAGATGCATCTCCACCTTACCCCACTCCCAAGAGAAATGTGATCACACCACTGCACCAGGGTTTTCAGTCTTCATTAATTTGCATGCAATATGTCCCTGAACTTGGAAACAAAGTTCCTTAGCCGTCTCCACTACCCACCGGATCGGCAGGTAGTGATCAATCTATCGGGGATCGATTTATTGCGTCTACTGTAGATGCGATAAATCGATCCCTAATTGCTCTGCTGTCGACTCCGGAACTCCACCGGGGCGAGAGGCGGAGCAGAGTTGATGGCGGCCATTGATACCGCGCCGCGAGGACCCGAAGTAAGTGATTCTAAGTTGATCTAAGATACGTCGACTTCAGCTATGCTATTCTTGTAGCTGAAGTTGCGTATCTTAGATAGATTCCCCCCCCCCCCCCCCCAGTGTAGACCAGGCTTTAGAGCCAAAAAGCAGCAGCTCCACAACTTGTGCCAAATGATAAATCTGGTAAAAGTGTAACCACCAGTACCAACCATCATCATGTCAGGCCTTCACTCACTAAAGGGACGGATGTTTACAAACTATGGGCCTAATTCTGCCATCGAATGGATTTGATGGTAATTTCTAGTGTGGGTTGATAGCAGAATGGTAAAATAGTGCTCATGACACATGTGCTGTTTTGTTTTTGTTTTTCTATTTATGGACTACACACTGATTTTAATTCTATGACATGCAATTTTTAATGTGATTGCAGATAAGAACATAGTTCTCTTGTAGAATGCAGAGTGAGTCTGTTTAATGAGGGGTTGTCAGTATTATCCTATATTTTATTTGAAATTCTCTCTTTCTCTCTCTCTCTCTCTCTCTCACACACACACCCACCCACCCCTCTCATTTGGACTGGAACACTGAAAATCCTTTATAAATTTCATTTAGTGAAAGTCTGCAACCAGGAACACAGTTTAATCAAACTTATAATATGGCTGGAGATTAAACAGACCTGTTAGATAATCAAATCCATCTCTGTATATGTACAGGATATAGTTCATCAACTGAAGTCCCTATCTGATATTACACCTGATCTTAGCTAAAAATTATTAAATGAAATATATTGCTATTAGATGGAACCTTCCAAAGTATTTCCATTTATGATGTTAGAGTAGATAGATAGAACAGGGGACACAGCGGAATATAAATAGTTACAATTAGCCATATATATATTTTTATAACAAGAAGTCAGAAAGATAAAGTCCGCAGTTATGGTGCACTGCAAAAAGAGAGGAAAGTCTATAGAAGCAGAAAAGCACAACTTGACATGTATTGATGTGTCTATTTAATTAAAATTATAATTAAAATAATTAAAATTTATTTAAAGTGCCTATTTAATTCCCTAAGTGTTTCTGAGTGGAGGTTTGTTGAGTATACCATAAGTCAAAATGCTAATGTCTTAATATGTTTAACAGACAGCACTGAGGTCCAGATTTTGCTAATGGGGAAAAAAATTACCATTTTCTTTTTGAAGGAAGTAGCCCATTTAGAAATTTTGAATTTCACTTGCTTTGCAGATGGTATGAATTGATTGCCTATAAAGTTAAATTTCCCTCTGCTTTTTCTTTTTCCCCATCTCTTATTCTGCCCTGCTCTGACCCCCAACCTCCAAAAAAAAAAAAAAAAAAAAAAAAAAAAAAAGTGAGAATTGCTGTTGATTTCTTATTTTAGAAATACAGGAAACTCCAGGCAGAGTGGTGGACCATTTGCCCGGAAGACTTATTTTAGGGTTATTTGTAGGTTTTACTTTACTGATTTTTGATGCAAGCGCAGTGACATCTTGAGACTGATACTTATTTTCATATGTTTTTGACATTCATGTAAATTTCACCAAGAGTGAATCTATCCAACTGATTTGTACTTGTGATATAGTGGTGGGTGTCTGTAGTATGCTTTAAGTGCCTGATTAAAATACACTTAATACCAATGTTTTTTCTGTAAGGCAGTAGGGATTGTCTCAACAGCCATTATAGAAAAATGTTCATTTGTGAGTGAATGAAACCAAAATAGAATGTACAATTGTTGATAGTTTTCAGTAATATCCAGAGATGGTTTCACTTAAATTCCATGATAGTCCCCTTGGGCTGTAAGAAAAAAAAATACAATTATGAAATCATTACCTTTTTGCCAGATGAAAAGAGACAGGAATAATAATTTATTTTGATACGTTCCCACCTGATTGGTTGATTGAAGTGATACTTGGGAAATGAGTAGTAATACATTGTTTTTAATTTAGGAAGAATTTGGGTTAACTTTTCCTTGCTTTGTTCGGAAATAAATCCAAAACAAATGCTTCAGTTTAAAATGGGTGTGTATGCACGTGAGCTAAATAACTTTTGATACAATATTTTAATATAATTCATTTCAGTTTTATAGTCTATCTGATCTCAGTTACATTTCTTAATCCCAGTTCAGTAGCCTGTGGGTTCTGAACCTGGATGCCACAGCCCCTTTCAAAGATCCGGTGGCTCAAGACCACTCTGCGTTTATGTCCAAATGGGAAGGGGGCAGGCAGGTCATGGTATAGAAAAAGTTGCAACCACTGCAATAGTCACTATTCCTAAACAGATCAATTTGAGGAGATTATACTGGGAAATGTATTTTGTATGAGCGTTTTAAATGTATAATTGGTTTAAACAAGACCAAACCTTTTTTTAAAAAAATAAAAAAAGACAAATGATTTTAGTTTAGCATATTTATTTCTACGGTATGCCTCTGATCCTTCCTCCACTGCCAACATTGCCAGGCCTAAGGCTTTTTGCTTATGGTGCATTTGCTAGTCCATCTCAGGGACTCTAAAAGCTGTTCATCACTTGGTTACAGGGCAAGATAACCAGCTGGTGTAAATTGGTATGGCTTCATTAACTTCAGTTTAGTTTGTCAGCTGAGAATCTGACCCTTAGACTGGCCACTACAACTCATCTCTCATTAAATTCTATTTTACTTCAGCATGTAGTAGTATCTTTCATGGTGACCCAGTTTTAAGGCAACTAGGCAGTGCTCGCTAACTCAACACTGATTTCTATGCAGGGGCAGCTTTAGGCAGTGCCTAGGGTGCTAGATTTCAGGACGTGACAAGAGGTGTGGGTACCATAACTCAAGGACTGGTTCCGTGACAAAACTCTAGACCATTGTGCAGCTGATGTCATCCTCTTTTGCCAGTGCAGGATACATGAATTTTCACTTTTGGTCTCCTTCTTCTTCCTTTCCACCCAGTTATTTTTTTAATGTATCTGGCATTAAAATCTTAGTGCACCAGACAGAATGGAAAAGGTAGTACAGCGAACATGGAGGACTGGCTGGAGGGAAGGAAGAAACTAATTTAGGTGACTTAATTTGTTCTGATCTTTAAGTGATAATATGGGTTCAATAGTTCTAAATAATATATCTGTCGTAAGGTTTTTATCTATTACAAATATGTTATCAAGTAAGCTAAGGGGCTGAATAATAATGACTGGTAGTCTTTAAATTGGAAAGAATCTAGTTATGTAGATATCATTCTTTCTAGTAACCTTGTAATTGATGGATGTAACTTGAGCCAGGATGAAACACCATACATTGGTTCTATATAAGGAAACAAAGCTTCTAAAGCATATTATGGTGTTAGTTTGAGTGTTGGGTTTCACCCACATATTGTGAATCTGAAAGCCAGGTAAACACCAAGGTTGTGCTCCCCCCCCACTTTTTTTTTTTCTGTAGAGAAGGAAAACAGTAACCCAGTATTTGAAGCATGCAAGTTATGCAGATGTTCAAAAGGCCAAATAAAACAAATAGATGGGCTGCAGCTGCTGGAGCAGTCATTTAGCTAGGCATGTTTTGCTGTTGTGATAAGGCTGCTCCATCATGCCTATGGCTTATGCCTACTTGAGGAAAATAACACAGTGAATTAATTTGCTCTATTGTGATTGTAAATATGAAATCCCAATTGCTGTGACTTCTGAAAATTATTTTTTCCTATTAAAAAGAAAATACACAGAATGGAGTAGGAGGTGGTGATGTTCTTTCCAATTAAGGAAAGGGGAGATTTTTCAAAAGCACAAATGGGAATTGTGTACTTAATTCTCCTTCTCCTTCAGTGAGTTAGGTGCCTAACTTTCATAGGTACATTTGAAAAATCTCCCCCAAATGGAATAACATAATATTTTAGGGCCTGAAAACTCTCTGAGAGCACTGAAGGAGACTGAATATGCTTCATTGCTTAGAATGGCTAGAGACCTATGTCCATCGTTAGCATGAGTGAGGAAAGTTAGTGAAGATGTTTAGTATGAATACTCTGCCAGCTTTGGATAGCATGTATCACAGGGGAGACAAGAATTATTGGCTCAGAAGTGATGAGATAAACTTCTGTGACCAATACACTTGGCCGAAGGGGTACGCTATTGAGTCAGCCAAATGAAATCAGCAGGGAGTTGAACTACAATCTTACTTAACTAAGAGTTCCATTGCTTTCAAGAAGGATATTCTAGTGACCTTGTGGAGGATTCTGGTGAAGTCTTCCATAGGCTCCCATCTTTGCAATTGACTCTCTTGCTTTTATATATGTTTTGAAGAGTGGTGTATGGAAGACCAAGCAAGATAGTGATTCTTTGTCCTGTGACTTTGGAATTTGGTTGTGTGTTTGGAAATTATCATGCTGAAGTGTCATCTTTCAAGGTGGGAATCAATCACCCAGAGGAGCTATCCTGTTCAGGGTTTCATTTAGAATAATCTCCTTTCACAAAAGGTAAACCTTTGTTTATACCAGATTTGAGTGAAGAGCACAGCTGCCAGGGCACCATCAGAGCCAGCGTTATTTGTTAAAGGAGTATGGTCTTGGACATTGCATTATATTGGGCAGGAAAGCTGAGCGCTTTTGGGGAGTAGGGAGCTCTATTTAGTGATTCCTTTTTGTCTTCATTTAAGTTTCTGAGCAAAACTCTTGTAATTGCTTTCTGTTCCTGGATTTCTTGCCCAATGAGCGCATAGGATGTTTTTTCTCTTTGTCTTTGTTTTGGTGGTGGTGGTGGTGGGGTTGTGTGTGTTTGTGTACACACGTGCCAGTGTACATATTGTTTCACTAACACTTCCTCTGTCCATTGTAGACCATCCTTGTATGTCTGGTCTGACATTCTTCCGATCAGGAAATTGAAGACTTTGTATTGCTTAGAGAGGACAAAGAAAGAAAAAAAGAAAACACACACACCACACAGAGAGACATCGAGGCTTCAAAGATCTTTGATTATTAATTCTCAGTAGATTAAAGAGTCAGTGCAGCTAGTCCTGTAATGGCAAGGAGAGACTTCCATGTATTTGAGTGAACAGTTATTCCATTGAAAGTATGGCTGGCTGTTGGATCCCATGGGCATTAGTAAGATGGGTCTGTGTTGGACTTCTGTGGAGCAGCAATGTGGGCTTCAACCACAGAAATTAGCTGCTTATTACAGGTGGACTTTAGCAACCACAAGAGAAGTCATCTGTGGTTTTAAGGAGGATTCTCCAAGCTGAATATGTAAAGGCTTTTCACCACTCCTTGCTGGAGGCATCCAGATGTGGTGATTGAGTATTGGATTAGCAAAGGCATCAGGAAACTCAGGAGAGGCACTTACTTTTTTCACATTGTAGAAGGTAAAGGAGGGAGGTGTGATTGGGGTGAGGGAGAGGATGTAGGGTGGGAGCAGTCTGTTACTGTTGTTGTGGTAGCACCAATCTGATCAATAAGATGTAGGGTCTATCTGCCCTAGATACTTTCTGTGGCCCTCAATTCCATCGGAGTGCCTCAGAAACTTTTAATATAGTAATCCTCTCAACACCCCTATGAGGTAGGGAAGTGCTGTAATCCCCATTTTATAGTGGGAGAACTGTGATACAGAGACGGGGGTATGTCTATATTTAAACCTCTACAGCAGCACACTACCTATGCTGATGGGAGGGGTTCTTTTGTCGGTGCAAGTAATCCACCTTCCTGAGAGGTGGTAGCCAGCTTGACAGAAGAAGTCTTCTGTCAATGTAAGTTCCCAGTGTAGACCAGCCTAAGTGATTTGCCCAAGGTCACAAAGCAAATATGTGGCAGAGCTGGCAATTGGGTGTTCCAGCTCAAGGCTAACATCCTAACCATTGGATCATCCAGCTTTTGAAACCATAATAATTAGTAAGCAGTATGAACTTTGCTCTTAGGATGTCAGCTTGGTTATGTAACTTGGATACCTTATTATAAATTACTCACTCACTCCAATTCTGACATCAACTGATAGCAAAGGATGGAATTTTGAAAGATTATAATATCAATAGTTCATACCCACATATCGTGTAAATAAGTAAACTCTCCGAACATCTTGAAGAACAGAGAAATGTACTCATCTTGGAGCTATAATATTAATCTCAAACAGTAATTATAGTTCAGATTACTTTCAGAATAATCATTAATTGAATATTAAATCATAGTCAAGTTTTTAAAAAATCAGCTAATTTTTGGAATCAATATTGTAAGAATTGTCCAGGTTGACAAAACCATCTTTCTTTACTTTTAAGAAGTAAGAAAGTATATGATTAGATTTGAGAAATAAGAGGTTTTCACATCATAATGAAGTATTGTGATTTAGGTCTTGGATGAAGCTAAAATTTGAAGGAAACAAGAGAAGCAGAAGAAACAGGAGCAGTGAATTTTGACTTAGGTAGGAGCATTTGTACGATAATACAAATAATACAGAATGTGAGAGGAGATACAGGCCTAGGGAGATGAAGTGTATAGTGTAAGAACCAAGAATAGAAACCAGAATTCTTGACTCTTAGTCCAGAGCTCTATCCCCTGGATTGGAATGTGTATTATACTTGAACAGCTCACAGTCTTTAATCGTTACTGCTGCGTGTAATTTATAAATGCACTAATGTATCTGGCATTAAAATCTTAGTTGACCCTACATTTAAAATCTTTTGATTCATTTGTTTGCCCAGCCAATTGCATGTTGTGATTCGGCTGCCCTGGCTATCCTTTTTCTGCATTGTGTTAGCTGGAATGGGGAATCTCCATTTTAACAACTCTGAAGCCTATTTTTTTAAAAAAAACAACCTCCATTTAGTTAGCATAGCAAGGAGGTTTCTTGCTTATCTCACTTTCTGTCTGAGATCTTGAGGGTTTTCCTCTCCTACAACTCACTGTTAAATTGTTATTATATTTAAGCAAATCAATTTCATTGCAGAGGTTTTCCTGTCATAATGATCAGTTTGCAGCACAAATCACATTGATTTTTTCAGAGCCCTGAAAAACAATTAATGAATAGCACTGGGATAACTCTGGAGAGATGCGTTTTGTGGAAGCTTGGAGAAACCACGACTAACCCCCACCTCACTTTCTCCCTGCCCTCTTCCCAACACCCCTGCCCCCCACCCACATGCGCACATCAAGGCTAGGCACTGAGTGAAACAAGCTGGGATCCTGATAGAAATAAAATTACCCTCATAAAGGAATGCGAGCTTTCATGGGGACAGGTGGAAGAGACATTCTCTGTCTTACTAAGAGAATATTGTAGCTGAGGTCAGCTTTGCCCTATCAGCCAGGGCGTGAACTTCATCAGACCTGAATCTTTCACCAAAGAGAACCAAATCCTCAGCAGCCGGGCTGAATGGAATGTGAGCATCCTGTACGTGCTCTGACAATCTGACCTCACAGTTTACGTTTTATAAACTCAGAGTCAGAATAATTGGTGTGTGAGGCTGACTCTTCCCCTCCCCCCAACATTTTCATAACTGTTTCTTGGCAAATTCAGCTTCCAGGAAAACATAAAAACAACACTAGGAAGAGGAAAATTCTCCCAATTGTGTGTGAACTTGCACTGACTCTTACTTGATCTTCATTGGGTGCTTTTGTTTTGTGTTCTGATTTTCTCCTTTTTCTGCTACCTGTATGCAAAGTGTATCAGCTTAAGCTTTGTGCATACACGGCAGGCGTAGTTAGCTTGATTGAAAATCTGATTCTGGTAAATTTCCTACCTTCACTACCCTTTCCCTCCTACTGCTTTCTTTGTCTAGTTCCAGAGTAGCAGCCATGTTAGTCTGTATTCACAAAAAGAAAAGGAGTACTTGTGGCACCTTAGAGAATAAATTTGTTAGTCTCTAAGGTGCCACAAGTACTCCTTTTCTTTCTTTGTCTAAACACTCCAGTACATTAATATAGTAGCAGTGGGACTGCTGTGCAGATTCTGACAGCATTGCTATGCTGCTGTTGGCCATTGCTTACTGTGTCTTACCAATCATCCATATAAGGTACCTTTTTAATTTCCAGTCTCTGAATGTTTTTTACACACTGGGGATGACAATCTGAAATGACCCATCCTTACACTGCAGTAGAAAATCCTGTTACTGAGACCTTTACAGCTTACATTGCTTAACCACAGTATACGAGTACCGGGAGTTCTACGAATAGACACCTCTCATCTGCAACAAGTTATGGAGTAGTGCACATTGTGCAGGGAACTACTCTGCTGCTTGAAATACAGAAGTAAATATAGGACTTTTTAATATGACTACCCAAGGGGGTTGCCATGTTTGCTTAAATATTTGTTGGTACCCCATGAGCCTTAAAAATCAGTTGATAGAGTGCAGCAGGATGACTGCTGGGAGTGCCAATGCTTCTTACTTTAATAAAAAAGGAACATGGTATTTTGGATAATGAGACAAAGTGAAGCGGAAACATGGGTTTCTTTTTGCTAATGATACTGCCAGACAAAGCCACTCACTTACGAAATGAAAGTGTTTCCCTGATGTCTAGCATCATGAAGCTTGAACTTATGAAAAGCAAATGGCGATTCACAGCAAATGTGCATTTGGCCCACCTGGCAATTTTATGTCAAAACAAGAGCCATACAAGTTTTCCTCCGCTTTCTCTTTTAACAATCATTGTTTAAATGAAACACCAAAAGGTGTGCTGCACAGAGAGGGGAAGCAGGAATCCCATCTGGTTTCTCTTTATGTAGAGAAACCGTGGTATGAACAGTATCAGAGGGGTAGCCATGTTAGTCTGGATCTGTAAAAGCGGCAAAGAGTCCTGTGGCACCTTATAGACTAACAGATGTATTGGAGCATAAGCTTACGTGGGTAAAGACCCACCTCGTCAGGTGCCACAGGACTCTTTGCCGCTTTTACATGGTATGAACAGTGAGAACTAATAAGAGGAACTGGTGGGAGAATTTTGCCTGTGGACCCTTTTCTGCAATTCTAAAATTGAAAAAAAGTATATGCAGTGACTTATAAGACATGTAAAGATCAAATTTCTGCCCCAAATTCCTTATAATAGAATGCAGAAAAAAAAATACACAGGACAATGGATCAGACATGTCAGTGATTTCTTTGTGTGTTTGCAAAAGATATGTGCTGATTTTTTTTTTAAAGGACTCATTTAAAGGAATGGGAAGGTGTTTGGAACACGGTTATTCCAAGCGTATTGGCAGGAAGAAGCTAAGAGGTCAAAAGGAAGCATGACACAAAGGGCAATAGTACAATATTTGAATTGGTTGTGGTGGTTCAAAAAATCCCACAAGTGAATAAATAAATATCCATTGGAAGCAAAAGTTGGGCTATTTTGAAAGTTCTAGCAAAACTTCCATATAATCTTTCAAAATAATACAATTGTAAGGGCACTCACTGTATACATACATCAGATATTCTGTGACTTGTTTAAAGTTAAAAACCCATGGCTGGCCTGTGCCAGCTGACTCTAGCTCATGGGGCTCTGACTAAGGCGTTGTTTAATTGCAGTGTAGACCTTCCGGCTTGGGCTGGAGCCTGGGATCCTGTCCCTGAATTTCTGCACTGCAGTTAAACAATCCCTTAGCCTGAGCCCCATGAGCCCAAATAAGCTGGCATGGGACTGTCAGAGTTTTTTAATTGCAATGTAGACATGCCTATTAGAGGCTACAAAGGAATGCAAGGTGACTAATATACTCTATACTGAATCTCCTTAAACGATAGCTGTGATAGTTACGGCCATTCTCTGTCTTGTAATATGACAGTGCTCCTTTTTCAAGGGAAGGCTAATGCTGGAATCTTTGGATGAGGATTATTTCAGTCTTGCGCAGAATGCTCTGTATCATTAGCCTTGGGAAGAGGCAGTGAATGGCTTCTTGCTGAGGCCAGTGGGCAGAATGAAAGGCAACCCCATGTGGGTGCCTTTTCTATCCATCTGCTGCAAATTGTGCTCTTCACAAATTAGATTTGGCAATGAACTCACTATCGCTGGGAGTGTTCATATACAGCCAGGTACTAGATATGTAATTATGCTTCCCAGGCCTGCCCTCGTGTATGAACGATATTAACCAGGCAATAAAGGGCTGAATGCCTGTGTGTGATGGGGGAAGAGGGTGTTGGGGCTGACGGGATATTTGAAAGTGAACTTAATTTAAAAACAAAATGATTAAAACATGAATGTGCTTTGAAAAGGGGAATATAAAGAGAGGTTATGGATGCCTGTGCCTTTCACAGACTGACTCTATAAGTTGCCAAGAGTGTTGCTGGTTCTCAGTGTATCTAAATAAAGAGCAGATATATTAACCCTTGCAACTCTGGCATCTTTCTGATTGCTCCTCTGTGCTTTCCTCCACTGATTGTGTAGGAGCGGGCGTATACTTGCTCTCCACATACCAGTCTATGGGTATAAGCATTTGTGATGGTTCTTTTCTTTCACAAACAGTTGCTTAAATTACAAATGATTCTAAAAACAGAGTTAGTGCTGCAATCGCAAATGTTGCTAAGCAGTGTCAGCCCCCCCCCCCCCCCGCCCCAACTGTTCCATTACCTAACAGACTTCAAAAGGGACAACTCAGCGGGAGACAGTGATTTTAACAACATAGATGACTGGGCTGTGGGGGTTACTATAAAGTTTTGGGGGTTTCTGTTTCCACTTTTGGGAAGACATGCGTAACCTGGGAGTGGCTTTGCCACTTGTATATAATGAGAAGAGAGGAGAGAGTGTGACTATTTACAGAGAACTTAGGGTGAAATCTGGGCCCCATTGAAGTCAATGGAGTTTTGCCATTGACTTCAATGAGCCAGATTCTGAAAGTTAGATTATACAAACTCAAATGAAACCCCTTTATTACCCGGAGAAGCTTACAGACTAACTCAGGTAGCTACAATACAAGGAATAAAAGATGAGGGGAAAAGTGGGAATAGACTGGATTTGAGAGATGAAGGGTGAGGTGGAAGAAGAGGGTTTTAAGAAGGTTTCTTGATTAATAGAAAAGGGGAAGATGTTTCAGATGTTTGTTCCTCTCTCTCCCCCTCCCTTTCTCTGTAATCTGCAAAATTTAGTGAGAAAAGGACTACTTAACATTGAATGTATTTTATTGTGTCACTGACAAGCTTCTGGTTTTGTCTGGCTGTTTAAAAAATGTTATACATTGAACTTAGTAATAAAAATACAAAAAGGGGTGTATGAATATCTTATAACATAAAATGTGACTGAAATAATTCCTGAGGCAGAAATTGTTCTGTTCACCATTCATAATAAGTTCTAACAATACTATTATTCAATTTCAAATTATGTTGTATTAAATATGATCTCTGTCCATTAAAGAACATTGTAATAAAATGCTCATGAATATTATTACTTCTGATTAATTACATATAAATTCAAATATCTCAATTTATATTTGTGACAGAATCATAGAAATGTAGGGCTGGAAAGGACCTAAAAAGATCATCTAGTCCCCCTCCCTGCATAGATTATATGCAGTTATAATAAAGCGAGTAATAAATGTGTGTACCTCCTATAACTGTCAATTATTTGTAATACATTTATTTATATAATTTTATCATTTACACACACACACACACAGAGGGAAGTGACAGAAACCAAAAGTCCTGCTAGTTGTGTCCAAAATTTCCTTTCTGTTGTTCTTGTCATTGAGTAAAGTCACAATTACACTATATAATCTTTATATTATGTGGCTATCTATGCGTGCCAGATGAGTAAAATATATTTAACTTTATGCCTTGTCACATTATTTCCCGTTAGAAATAGTAAATATTTTAAATAAATCAAGAAAGCATATTAGGCAATCTGCCATATTTCCAAAGGACAGCAATTTTGCATTTGATGTTTGTTTGTATTCCAATAGCATCTTAAGGCCCCAGCTGAGGTCAGGACACCGTTATATTAGGGCCTGTACAAATATGTATTAAGAGGCAGTCACTGCTCCAAAGAGTTTACAGTCTAAATAGATGAGTGAGAGAGAGTAGATTATATTTCCCCCATTTTGCAGGAACTCAGGCACAATGAGATTACTGCTAATAATACATAACTCTTTAAAATAGCACTTGCCATTCGTAGACATCAAAAGCCATTTACAAAGGAGGCAACCATCATATTCCCATTGTACAGATGGGAAAATTGAGACCAGGAGGTGAAGTTACTTGCCCAAGGTCACTCAGCAGGCCAGTGGCTGAGCTGGGACTAGAGTCCAGGTTTCCTGAGTCATAGGCCATTGCTTTATCCACTAGACAATACTGCTCAAGAATTCTACCACAGAACTATCAGTGTTGCTGCTTCATTGGCCACCTATGAAACCATGTGACAAAACTTCTCCTTATGTTCTTCATTCTAGCATGGTTACATAGATTCCAGACATACAGACAGTTGGGCATGAAGGTCTGACCACTTGAATAACTGTGTATAGGACGTTCACAACATATGTGAAAATTTTCTTAATGAAACACAGGAACACAGCACATAAAATAAAGTGTCCTAATCATTCTAGAGTAGTATCTGTAGAGGATATTTAATTGATCTGAGAACTGTAGGCAGTATATCTTCAGTTAAGATTTTAGTCATTACTCTTTCATCCATAAAATGGATGTTGAAGCCATTGCTAGTTTACCTTTTGGTAAATATTGTAGAGCTTTTTTAATCATCAAAATTATGGACAAGATTTCTGTATGGTGGAATACAGAGCTCTCCAAACTTGTAAATAAATCTGGTCCAAAATATTTGTGCTGTCATCTGTAAATATTGATGAAATGCTAAATTTAACTCTTCTAATTTTGGCTTTTGAAATAATTTTAGTACTGTATTAATTATATCTAACTGACAAGGTATTATTTCCTATCAGTTAACAATGTTCATTTGAAGGTGCATTGAAATAATTTCTATATTTTATATTGTCTAAAAAACTGACTTCATTTAGAAAGCCTACTGCTTTGTTCCATATTTTAATCAAATTCCTAATTACGAGGCCACTTTCTTTAGCTTTGATGGGCTTATGTACATTCATTTGGCTCGTAGGTTCATTGGCTAGTGAAGTGAGCTAGTTTTCAGTGGTAAGGTTAAATCTGGGGATAACAAATTGCCTTTCCAAATATATACCCTTAGCTCTGATCCTGCATAGACTTATCTGCGTGCTTAAGTTTATGCACTGTAGGCCAGATCCTCAGCTGTTTTCAGTTGTTACAGTTCCATTGACTTGAGTAGATCTGCGACAGTTTACAGTATCTGAGGATCTGTCCTTATGACTAGATCCACTGACTTTAATGGGACTACTCACAGTGCATACAGTCTCTGCAGAACTGGGTCTTGTTATTTGGCTTTGTAATCACAAATCCTGTTTCCATTGGTAGACTTATCTAAATTTATTCTAGCCCTCTTAGTACACCATAAGGATGAAGATGACATTTTATTTTTATATAAAGTATATGTTGCCTTTTGAACTCTCTGATCTAGTTTGTCATTTTAATATCATGAACTCCTTCAATAAAATTCAGAGGTAAAGAAATACTTAGCCAATTCATTTGTTTGGTTTTATAATATAAGGGACTAGCTTAGATCAAACAATGTAACCCAATTTTTATTATTTTTAATCTCGTTATTTTAAGCTTATTCTTAATTTTTCAAGAGAACATAAAAAATAACTCACCCTAAAACCAAACCCAAACAATGAACACACCACAGTTAATAGGGTGGGTTATTTTGAATCAGTAGAACTCCAAATACTGGTGAAGACAACATTTTCCTCTGACAACATTTTCCATTTTATTCCTGTGTATTTTTCAAATTTGAATAATGTATTGAAGTTTAAGAAGATCCTAAACAAAAAGGAGCTACTCACAGGGTGCTCAAACTTTAGGCAAATAAAAAGAGCCAACCCAAATGTTTAGCTACCTATTACCAGATGAATGATTCAGTCTAACACTCTGTATGTATGGCTGGTGACTTCTAGCCCACAACTGGCTGTCCTGCTAGTAGTGAAATGAATCTTTTACATCTTCCTGAATGCTCAGTTAGCTCTTGCATGTACAGTTTGTTAATAGTATAGTAGTCTACACATCTCTGTGGTCTGGTGGGATTCTTTTTCTTTTAATGGGTATTCATGGATTTTTTTTTTTAAATTTCAGTTCAGATAAAAAAAATGGAATACTATCTATCCCCACTAGAATCCTTCAGAAATTGATATACGAAAGAATGACTAACCCTAAGTAGTAGTGTCTAATCTTAATTAAAACTTCTACCCATGCTTCTTGAACTGAGTAACTTGGCTACCCAGCTACTACCTGCAGGGAGGGGAGGAGTTCTGGAGTGGTAATATTTATAATTAATGCACCAACAGAAGATTTATGGGGAGCTAAAATGCTGCTTGCCCGCAAAACCTGAGTTGGTGGGATCAACCTTGTTTGTTCTTGCCTGAATTTTTGTTGGCATTGTCTGTCTTTAAAGAATAAGGGCCAGATTGTCAGCTAGCGCAAGCTGAAGTCAATGGAGCTACACTGACTTACCCCAGATCAGGATCTGGCCCTTAAACATTATTTTGTACCAATGAATTGTAGTTTTGGTATTTAACTTCATCCCTCCTGGATTAACTGCACTTTTCATTTCATCCTGATGCATTTCTCCCTACTTTAAATGCCCTTCAGCCCATCTTAAAGCCCTATATTTCGGTGGAGGCTGGCTGGGTATTGATCCCTTTCTCTGGGTAGCTCATCTGCCAACTGGAGGGGTTTGGTATGTACCAGATACAGCTCTCCTTTTTCCCTCCACTTCCATCAGGTTACGTGCATTCTCCGCTCAGAGGAGGACCTTGGCTTTAAATGCTGACAGCTGTCTTTTGAAAGGGACAGTCTGCCAAGTTAGCTGAGGTGCTAGATGGAAGGCGTGGTGGTCTTCACCACCAACCATATAAGGGGTTGTGTGCACTTGGGTGCGTTTTAAGTTATTTTTTTTCCTTAGAATGGTGATAGGAAAAGGTAGAAAGAAAAGGGAGAGAACTAAAATTCACCTGAATGTGCATAGTCTCCCACCTGCCCTCAGATCTCTGGGTTGTTTGTAGCAGAATTGTCTTGTTACGTTGGCTATTCACCCCAGTCATTCACCCTCACTGCTGTCCACTTTGTGCTCTTTCTCCATTTCTCTCTCCCCTCCTTCGAACTGGGACAGACCTCTATGCCAGCATGGAATGCAGGCTTTGCAGCCTTCTCAGCCTAAAGTAAGTGCTAGCAGCTGCTTCTCAGCTTCAGTCAGAGCATCCCATTGAGCACAGCTGAGAGGCAGCCCTCAGGAAGGCAGGCAAGGTTGGAGCACTTGCTGCTGCAGCTAAGGGCTAGTCTACACTGGCAATGCTAAAATGCTGCTGCGGCAGCACTTTAATGTGCCTTGTATGGTCACGGCACAGCGCTGGGAGAGAGCTCTCCCAGCGCTCTTAAAAAAACGGCTTCCACGAGGGGCATAGCTACCAGTGATGGGGCACTGTTTACAGCTCTGAAACTTGCTGTACTCAGGGGGGTGTTTTTTCAATTTTTGAGAAAATTTCAGTGCTGTAAATTGCAAGTGTAGACAAGCCCTAGGGTAGTAATCAGAGGAGGTGGGGAGAGAATTACTGAACAGCAGAGAAAGGTACTGCTGGGTCCCCATCCAAGACCAGTGAGGTTGGCTGGAGCTCCCATTACCTGGAGTGGCTAGGTAGGATCATGGACAGCCCCTGGGCAAAATGGGAATGCTGCTACTCTTTGTTATCTAAATACAGGCTTGGAAGAAGTAGACATTTAACCGTAAATGTTGGCCAATGTCAATTTCACACAAACCAATGAAAAAGATATTTCTATTGATGAACATCATCACAATTTACAGAGAGGCAAACCAAGAAAAATGCTTCTTGAGAATGTATTAGAGTTTTTGGTTTGAAGGATATTTATTTTATATCTTCTGATATGTGATGTTGACAATTTGTTTAACATTATAAAGCTTTAACTTTTTTGAATGTGTCTATTGTTACTAAATAATTATTGTCTGACCCTCTCCATGATTTCCTGAAATTGGAAATTAACTCAGGTTATCTTAATCCATGTTAAGTAACTTGGATTTAAATATCAGTGAAGATACAGCAGCTTGTCTTTAAGCTCGAGTTAGCAATTCCAATTCAAGCAAGCCCAGGCTGCCCTATCGGGCAGTGATATGTCTTCACTGCTGTTTTAAAATGCATTAGCTAATGCAAGTCAAGAATACCCTCTCTTTTTCCATCTAGACATACACAAAGAAAGAGCGAGACCTTGCTCCAAAGAGCCGAGTGTGTTTGTGTCATGCATTCTTACTGATCCACAGGGGAAAGGAGATTACTACAGCCCCCAGCTAGGCCACTTAGGGTACATCTACAATGGAATTAAAGACCATGGCATGGCACGGCTGGCCCAGGTCATCTAACTGAGGTTCAGAGTGTAGGACTAACAATTGTGTGTAGACGTTCAGGCTCAGGCTGGAGCCTGGGCTCTGAGACGCTCCCCTCTTGTGGGGTCCCAGAGCTCATGAAATCTCAACATCTGCACAGCAATTTTACAACCCCGCAGCCTGAGCCTGAATCAGATGGTCTGGACCAGCTGTGGTCGTTTAATTGCTGTGTAGACCCTTAGGGCTTGATCCAAGAGCCATTGAATTCGATGTGAATCGTCTTTTGCTCAGGGTATGGAGGTTCATGCTGTTAGCTCTGGGACAGCCCCTGGGGTCAGTCCCTGGTGATGGTCCACTTAGAATCCAAAGTTGGAAATGATGTAGCAAATGAGTGTGACTAAGATTAGGTATCAGAGTAGCAGCTGTGTTAGTCTGTATCTGCAAAAAGAACAGGAGGACTTGTGGCACCTTGGAGACGAGCAAATTTATTTGAGCATAAGCTTTCGTGTGCATCCGATGAAATGAGCTGTAGCTCACGAAAGCTTATGCTCAAATAAATTTATTAGTCTCTAAGGTGCCACAAGTACTCCTTTTCTTTTTAAGATTAGGTAGGATGTAATGGGGGGTTATAGCAAGAGAGAGAACTTCAGTTCTCCTTTTTTTGCTTCCTTTTGCCAAGGCTGTGGGGTACTGGCCTCTGCAGAATGACAGCTATAAAATTAGATAATCTGTTAATCACTGGTAAATTAACCTCATGTCTTTACAGGGAACAAATACCATATTTATGTAAAAGTTGTTAAGAGTTTTTCTCTTTTTAATTAGCAGAAATAGATGCAAAATGAATGATAATTAGGCAGCTGATGAATTCAGTAGTACAATTATGCCTAAAGCTATGCCCCAGTACTTAATGCTGGATGCTCTGAGCAATCAAAGAAGCCTATTTAAATAATTTATTTATAAAACAAAGTTACAAATAAGAGTGACACATATACTTCAAGTGCATCAACTTCAGCTGCTGGCAAGATCTTTTAAAAATTGAATATATTAATTAAAAAAGAAAAGAAAACTCTTTGCTATTTGTGAAGAGACCTGTGATTGAATTTTAACTTTAGTAATAGATAACTGTCAAATTTGTAGAAAAGCTTTTATTTAATATGCTGGAAAAGAACAATTGAGCATTAACTAGAAATGAGCTGAGATTTTCCATGATTCAGGAAGCATGAAAATGAATCGGTTTTTTTCCATGCCCTCTTTCTTGTTGTTTTGTTCCTCCTTTGGGGCAGTCTGTGCCGAGAGAGCAGAGAAATTGTAGAGCTCTGGCTCTCTGCTCTATGAGGCTTTAAGAAAATACAAGCCATTAGAAACAGCTGTCTAACACACATCCAAGTGGGAAGACTAAACTGATTAGTGTATAAACGCTGGGAGATGGCAGGCAGCGGTGTCAAAGGGGCTATGACAGTCATCAGATGCTATTGTTTGAATGATGGATCTCTCCCAGTAGAGACAGCTTTACGGTTTTGAAGAGGTATAATATAAAACCAGAATGACGGATCCAGCTTTGGTATAAGCAACTTCTTGCTTCACTATTTTGTACTACCAACCTTCGTGTTTCATGAACAAGCCTATTGTTTTTCTTTTTACCAACCAAGCATTACAAATATAAAATGTACTTGTCTTAACAGAGTCGAAATTGGCACTTGCCCATTTAGAAGAAAGTATTAGACTGCAATACTAAATCCCTTTGGGAGGAAAATGTAGGGGGCATTTCCAACAGCAGCATTCTGACGTTTCCTTTCCAGCATCTGTATGATGAAATACTGATATAAAGGTTACAACCGATTAGTTCAATTCCAAAAGATGGGTGTAAGGAGACAAGCGTATAAACAGACTAGCTTATAATGTCTTGAGGGTTTTATGTTCAATTGGGGTGGCCAATTTGCTGCACCCCGAGTGATGTCAGCAGCAGGAATCAAAACTGGGACTTTTAGGATCTGAAAGCATGAGTCTCTGTGGCTTGAGCTAAAAGACAGGGCTCCTTTCACAAAGGCTGCAGCAGGGTCATCAACTTGTATATGTGGCCCAGCCATGACTAAAGGGAGACAGAGCACCACCCCGAGTGGGTGTGGGTTCCATGCAGTCTGTACTGTACTGTGTGTGGGTCAAACACAGTTCTATAGTGCAGTGTGTGGCAACATCAAGCATTGCATGCTGAGACTCATGCAGTCTTCACGCAACTGTGTGTTAAGTGAGTTGGGTTTTATACAACCTCCCGCAAAATATCCACTAGCTCCTTCTCAGCCTCCTGGCTACTTGCTATTTTGGCCCTAAATTGGGCTGTGTTTATGTGGCTGGGTCGCTGGTGTTTCAGGTGAGAATTCGTTTATCTAGCGGTGCTGATGAGGAAATAGTCCTCACTTCCCACTTTTTAACAATACAGGCTTTCTATCACTGATTGGACTAATCCAAGGGGCATATATCGAGATGTGTGGCACATGCTTCTCGGAAGCAAGATATTAGGTTGTCTGGAATTTTGGGATTTTTTTCTGCCTGATCGTTAAAGGTTGTTTTTTTTCCACTGTAGAATCCCATATGCTTTTCAGACAGCTGTATTTTTGCATTATCCTTTCCAAAAGAGGACTGGTGGCCATGTCTGAGGCAGCGTCACAACTTTTCTCCTTGGCACATAGATACCATTTCCACGCAGTGATTGTAAAATGGTGGAGCCTGAAGGCACTCAAAAAGGCACCCAGGGTTGAACTGCTCTGTGGTAAAGTCTCCCCAACTTATCTTGAGTCAGTCTGTTGTCCCAATGGTCTGGAATTGCTTTTAGATGCTACCCACCTGATGGGTGTTGGACTAACTCCATCTTCAATGCTCTGGGAGGATAAACTTTAAATAGAGGTCTAGTCTACACTGAAAATTAAGGTTGACTTAGCTGTTTCAGTCAGGTGTGAAAAATCCACATCCCTGAGTAAAGTAGCTATGCCAACCTAACCCCCAGTGTAGACACAGCTAGGTCACTGGAAGAATGCTTCCATTGACCTAGCTGCTGTCACTTGGGAAGGAGGTGCTTCTATACTGATGGAAAACCCTTTCTGTCGCTTTAGGCTGTGTCTTCACTGCACTATGGAGCTATGCCTCTTTAGTGTAGACATAGCCAGCTTGGAGTTGCAGAGAATTAGAATGATAGCTTGTTATTAACATTTTTTTACAAGACAGAAAATGCAGAGAATAGACAAGATTAAAATACAAAGGGGATATACTGTTATATTACAAATTTGATCTAGAAAGTATTTGTTCATGTGTTGGGAAGATTTGTAGCCGAGGAAAAAAGTTATAGGCTTTTATAAAATTTGTAACCCCCATTTCTATGACTTTCTCTGATTTTTGCATTAGGGGTCAGAAATGCTGGAGCTGAGGGACCATGAATGACTGAGGGAGTGGGATGGTTTGGTGAATGGGACATGGGACAACTAGGTTTGATGGCTTGATCACTGACTTTGGGACCATTTCATCTTTTTGTGCCTCCATTTCCCCTTTCACCATTTCTCTTGTCCATTCAGATTCTGAGCTGTTATCTCTAGAGACTGCCCACTGTTACAAGTATATATAGTGCCTAGCACAATCAAGGCCTCTAGGCATTGCTACCGTACAAATAATAATTGTTGTTCCTATCATTTGTACTCTATGGGAGCACTTAAAATATCTTGCTTTGTCCCTTCCTTCCTCCCACATCTCCCAAGGGTAAGAACCCTTCACTTGCCATCATGGTGGGTCAATTTAAAATTCCCCATATTCTGGTAAGGAGCTATTTTTTTTAAAAATGAGGTCCTGGAATGGCCCCTCCATATTTACTCAGTGGAAAAGTGCGTTTGAAAGACACAGAATTTGATTTAAAAGCTGTTGGCAACCAGCTGCAATAGGAGTATTTATCTCTGGTGTCTAAGTCGAACATTATGGGTTGTCTGAAATAAGACAAGCAAGAAACCAGTTCTCCTGTTCCGGCTGTGCTGGGCAGCTGCAAAGGTGATGACACTGGCTACTAGTTAGTGAGGATAAGAGGATATTGATTTCTGGCAAATGCATTACTGCGTAAGGCAAACATTCATAAAGGCTGTGGAGAGAGCCAAGTAATATTCAGCAGTGGAAATGAAAAATAAAATTGATTTAACATATTTTCTTAAAACAATGCTCCCTCCCTCCATTCTTCCCTGCTCTTGAGGCTTGATCTAGGCAACCTGCAAAAGAGCTGAAAGTGCTAGCTGTGCTAATTGCTTGGAATTTTGGCAGGCTGGAAGGGATGCCACTCATGTTTGCTTGCCTGGACATTTATAACTTGCAGCTGTGCGGTCCAGAACTCAGCTCAGTGTGGTAAACCAATCTGGTCCTTGGAAAGCAACGTTCCTTCTCCTCATTTCCCCCTCCCCTTGCCACCACCTTTCACTGCACATGCATGCGTGTCATCTCCTCCATCCCGGTTGGTAGAGCAGTAAGAGAGGCTTTACTTGACTCTGGCTAGGATTTTCTTTGACCATTGTGCAAGTGGAAAAAAAGCAATGGTAGTTGTACGTTCTCCCCTATTAAAATTAAACCATTTAGCATTTTAAATAATTATAGTGTGAAATACTTAGCATTTATGTAGTGCTTGACATTTTTTAAAAGAACTTTGCAGATGTTTGTTAATTATTCCTCCCAATGTCCCGATGTGGTAAGGATTATCACTCCCATTTTATATAGGGGAAGACTGAGGCAGAGAGTTTGATTGACTTGGTCACGTCTACTGAAGAAACAGGCCTTTGAGATAGGGAACTTCTAGCTTCCACCCCATGCTCGTTCCGATATGTCTCAATGCCTTTTTCTTTCAATTCTAATGCAAACAGCAATAGCATAGCCGATTTAAAATGAGGAGCTCTGCTGTTGTAACATTCTGGTTTGCTTCACTCGTAAATTAAAACTGAGGGTGTTTCCTCTGACCTCCAGTGGAGATTAAGATCAATGTTAGTTGTTGTGCATCTTCTGATTTTATGGATGTTTGCATTTTGTAAAGGCTTTTAAAACAGATATGTGCTTGATTCAGTAGAGGATGCTTTTTTGTTCTGTCACCCAGAATTCAGGAATGGCAGGATTTGGGTTTTGCCTTTGGGAGAGAGGGCAAAGATGCAAAACTCAAATTCTGAAATACCTCCATGTAGGAACATCCAAAGTTTAGGGAGCAGTAGAGTTCTGGCAATGGGTGTAGGCCTATTTCTTCTTTAAAGTACTCCCAAACCATTGACTCTCCTGGTCCCGCCTCCTGCTTGGCTTTTTCATCACACAGCTAAAATATTTGTGAACGTTCTAGGTAATAGGAAAGGGAAATTGTTGTCATCCTCCTCTTCTGTGGATCAAGAAGAGGAATACTTGTGGCACCTTAGAGACTAATAAATTTATTTGAGCATAAGCTTTCGATGAAGTGAGCTGTAGCTCACAAAATCTTATGCTCAAATAAATTTGTTAGTCTCTAAGGTGTCACAAGTACTCTTTTTTTCTTTTTGCGGAGACAGACTAACACGGCTGCTACTATGAAACCTGTCATTCTGTGGATCAGTTCATCAGAGAGCAACCCTCTCTGGTCTATCTCCCCTCCTAATTACCAACCTCCTGCTTCTCCGGTGGTGGTCTCAGTCAGTTGTGGTTCATGAGAGAGTGGCCTTCAGACCATAGATGGAGAATCCAGGCTTCAATTAATTAAAAGTCCCCCCACCCCCATCTGTTCAACTGGAAGACATTAGATGCTACATCCTCTGTCTTGATTTCAATAGTCTGAAACAACGTTATGAGCATATAGCATTGTCAGTCAGGGCTTTGTGGATTATTTCTAGTTTTAGGGGAAACAATATGATTTCTGTGTCACCACACTAGCCAGGTGCAACATCATTTTGTGACCTTTAGTCCAGTTCTCTGCTTCTTTTTCTCCCCCATAACTAGTAATTATTAACCTCAATTACAGAATTACAGAATATCAGGGTTGGAAGGGACCTCAGGAGATCATCTAGTCCAACCCCCTGCTCAAAGCAGGGCCAATCCCCAATTTTTGCCCCTCAATGTTGAATGGATCTAATTTAGTCTGGCTTGGTGCATAAAAAGGGTTTTCTACATAAATGATATATAAGTGACCTGGGTATGCATGAATTGGTTAAAACCTTGTGTGACTGACAGTGCTCCCCATTAAAAGCTGTGCAATTGCTGTTTGCAGGTAATTAACATTGCAGTGGTATTCCTTATGCCAAGTACAGGAAATACTCTGGTAGCATCAATCTTGTGAAAAGTAAAACTGTACAGATTTTAATGGAGGCCTCTATATATGAAATCTACATTAAATATTAGACTGTGTGGAAGAAGTTTTGAATTAACAAACATGCACTAACTCATACACGTGATTTCTAAGGATTGTTGAGTTTAAATTATTTTCTTTAAGCTTTTCGGGGGGGAGAGTTCATTTAAAAGCAGCCTTTGCCACATCAGTCAGTGATTTTTTTATTTTGCAAGTTTTGTGTAAAGTGGAAATACAGATGTGTGCACACACACGTGTGTGCGCAGACACAGTCTCAGTAAGGAATCTACTAACTAATTCACAGCTAGTAAAGAACTTAACAGCAGGTCAAAGTGCAGCGCTGGAAGTGGCTGCTGCAACCAATGCTATGTGAGATCATTCTGAAGCTGGGTTGGTGATTGGGGGAGGAGGGAAAGGGGAGGAGAGAAAGACAGACAGCAAGGGCTTTGTATATTCAGCTAAAATACTGGCCTTTCCGTGTCATAGTGACTATCATCTTCACAGGCAAGATATGGCTTGGTTTTTCTTAAACAAAACCTGGCAAGCTGGATAAATCAAAGTTGCTTTCAATTCATGCAAAAGTGCTTGCTGCACAATTGAGTTGCTCAATGAAAACATAGATTATCTGCATAAGAAGATGATGTGTAATCTACTTTCAAACAGATCTCTTTCCTTTGAGAGAACAATTCTAGCTTTTTCTGTTACTTTTCTCAAGCAAAGACTTATTTTTTTACTTTGTATGAAAAATCTGCTTTTCCTCTTAATTTTTTTTTTGCAGAGAGAGTGCGAGCAATTTGCTCTACAAGATCCATTTGTCGTCAGATTACACGTCTTGCCAGCAGTGTCCGACCAGTGACTTAAACCAGCCACATAGTTTATTCCTAAATGCTGAACAGTGCAAAGGTAAAACTTTCTCTTTTTGAAGAAGTTACAAAAGTGCCTGGGTTATGTTTCCACATCCATTTTGATTCCCCATCTAAGTAGCTCACTTGCACACAGGAGAGAGTGGATGCTATGTTTTGTCTCTGGCTGCTCAGATCTAGTATAAAAAGAAAAAGAAAAGCACTTGGGATTTTGAGAGTTCAGGGACACCACACTTGGTACTTGCCAATTTCCTGGAAGCAATGTTTACTTCAGATGCCTTTTGTTCTTTTGTAATTATTGGCACATGGCGGGAACTCTCTAATCTTCTCTGCCACTGATCAGACCTACCTTTTCGCAAAGTCTGTCTAGGACTTCTATTTCTGCTAAATATCTATTCCTGGATTGCAGAGGAAACTCTATGTTGTTGCTAGCTGTGCTGGTTGAGGGCTGGTCCTGATTTTGATATTAGTACATACATGGAGCTAGTTTCAAGTTAATGCTTATACGGAGCTTTGAAAATATGAAGTGCTATTTTAAGTGCCAAGCAGTAGTAATGTGAACTGTGATATGAGTGCCAGCAAGACAGAGAGAGAGTGGATTGGCTCAGATACTAATGAGGTGCCTGGCTCTGCAAGGTACTGAACGATGCCTGTGTAACCTGACTGCTGCTCTGGAAGTCAGTGGATGTTGAGAGCACATGGCATCTTGCAGGAAGTACTCAGCACTTGGCAGAGGTGAGCCCTAAAGGAGGAAAGCAGTGATTTTCAACCTGAATAATAGCACAGGACAGGGAATTAGGTGACTTGAATTCTATTCCAGGCTATCCTACCAATTAACTCCATGACCTCCTAATAAAATGGGGACTGCGACAGTTCTTGGGGCAGCCAGGACTGTGGGTCACCTTGTTACCCCCTCCCCCCGGCATGAGGGAGTCTTGCCTGTGTCTGACTGGATGTCAGATCCCTGACACCACCAGCCTTTCAGCTGCTCACGCACTCTCCTCTGGGCTATGCCAGCCCAACTTTCGCCTTGCTGGTTAAGAATAGGAGCACCCCCATCCCCAAGTGCCTTTGAATCGTTCCCTTGTGCTATCTAGCCCTTGATACTGACTACTCACAGAGATCCCAGATCCTCTGCTCCCCGAGGTGCAGCATACTCTAGTTTACTGGTTTTACCTTAGACCACCGCTCCTGTGAACCACACAGTGCCTGTGAGCACTTATTTATAAAACAAGTGTCAGTTTATTTAAGAAACAATAAAGATTTAACTAGAAACAAGAGAGAGTGATGGAAACAAATGGTTACAATACAAAACAAAATCATAAAAGGCGAACCTGCATCTATACTTTTATTAATAGTGACCTTTCCTATCTAAAAAAGTAGGTTTTCCCCATCAAGTTCATTCTGTTACAGAGCTGGCTGGTTTCTCAAGAACTAGGATACAATTTTTTATGAGAACACCTTGCTCCTCAAGATGGCTCCTCAGTGAAAGGATTCAGCGGGATTCTCCCCCCCTCTGTGTTATACTGAAAACAGCCTTATGTTCCCATTAATAGAGGATGAACCCCTATCTTGCAAAGTTCCTTTTTTACCTTCAAGTGGTTTTGATTGTTTGCAGTTGCTTCAAAGTCCATAAAGCACACTTTATATTGAAAGACATTATTCCCAAAATATTATTCGTACAGACATCTCACAATGATTATGAATCTTGACAAGTTACGAGCTTTCTGTAGATACCTTACATGTTACCCTTTATGGATAAATATCCTGAAAGACGTGTGTCTGCTGTCGTGAGTTTGTCAGGTCTGAGGTGAAAGTTGTTCGGAAAGAACAGGGGACCCTTTTCCAAGGGGTTTTGGTATCACAGGAGTCTGGTCCTTCACCACATTGGCCGATCCAAGTACCCACCCCCCAGCCCTTCCCATAGTAGACCTGACATTAGTTAAAATCTGGGCAATGATTGAGCATGTTAAAGAGATCAAGCAATGTATTGTTAATGATGGGAGCCTTGATGAAGAGCCAAGGGCATCTACCAATAACCGTCAGAAGCGTCATCCCCTGAGAGTTAGAATTGCCCGGTGTGGCATCGCTTGCATGCTCCCATGTCTGTTTTTCCCCTCTCTGTGCATAGGTCACATCAGCTGTAATGGGAATTGCGTGACCGCATCCCAGAGATAAATTACAATAATAGATCCTAATGAAAGAGCAGGATTTCATACAATGCTCTCCCTGCTCTTCCCCCCTCCTCCTCTCCCACCACGCACCTTACGTATAAAATAAATGGGGCGGGAAGCATGATATTCTGTTGTGTTCATATCAGAGCTCAGGAGTAAGTATGGGGCTCACAGTATGTCCACGCTGCAACTAAAAACCTAAGGCTGGGCCGTGCCAGCTGACTTGGGCTTTTGGGGCTTGGGCTAAGAGGATGTTTAATTGCAGTGTAGAGGTTGGGGCTGGAGTCCAGGCTCTAGGACCCTGCGAGGTGGGAGGGTCCCTGAGCTCAGCCCCGGCCCAAAGGGCTACACTGCAATTAAAGAGCCCTCGAGCCTGAGCCCCACAAGCCCAAGTCAGCTGGCACTGCCCAGCCGCCTGTGTCTAATTGCCATGTAGACCTCTCCTTAGAGGTTCATTTTGAATCCGAACTTGCAAGCCTTATTTATCAGAGGGTCTCATTAACACGGGATTACTAGTGTGAATGACTGCTTGGGTGAGGGTGTCAGGATCTTGCCATTCATGCTCTTTCATTTTCTTGAGGAACTAGTATTTTTCTCAACGCTCCAACTTCTCTTAATCGTTTTCATGTAGCAGGGAATTTAGGTACAATCAATACTTTTAAATGCTATGGTTGAATGTAATTCAAAGGTAGGAATTTCATAGCTGGAGGTATATTGGTTTGTCTAGCTTGCAGTTTTTTAAACTTAATTTTTCCTGACAATTTGCCTAAAAAGAGTGTCTGCTTATTAATATGTTGATATTTCATGCTCTTTGTTTAGGTTGGCTAGATTTTAGCTAGATTTAGTGATTTGTATTGATTAATAACAGTCAGGATTTTAAAAGCAAGTTGTCTTGAGTTAGGAACCTACTGAAAAGATCACAAGCATTCTGAAATGGGGAACAAATGTGCAGTAATAATAAGGAGAAAAAATGAGGACAATTAGTATAAGCCATTGAAAGAGTTACGGTAGTACTAGGATGTATTTTCAATATTTAGAATTGTAAATTTTAATTTTTTAAAGGAAATATTTTCTACTAGTCAGAGCAGGAGGTTTAGGGTCAGGATGGCAGGGTTCTGTTATTAGACCTTGGTTCTGCACTGACTTGCTGTGTGCCCTTGAGCACATCAGTTAACCTCTGTATCTGTTGGTTCATCTAAACAAGAAAACGTTTGGTGTTTTGAATAATTATGAGACCCTATGAGCACATAGAAACATTCTCCTGTGTTCCACAAACACCCCTAATATTGACACGACTGAACCATCTGAAACAACTCTAGCAAATGTTCTTCCCTCACTGGCTGAAGTCATACCAGGTAAAATTTTCAAAACATGTCTAAGTCTCTTAGGCGCCTTGGTTCAATTGTCACTTCTCCTAGTACAGGTCTAAAGTGGTCCTGCCCATCTGTCAGAGGTATTGGCTCTGGAAGCTGTCAGGCACTGCTGACATACAGCTACGTTATTTTCACCAAGTCAGAAAACTGCCAGTCTGCTGATTTCAGCTCTCTGAGAACCTTCCCCTCTGCCCAGAAGGATGTATGGGGGACGCAACAGCTTCATCCAAATTAAACTTTGTTTTAACAAACTCCTTTAACATTAAATATTTATGGAAAGCTTTAATGGCTTTTACCCTGCTCCTGAAATAAGCAAATTATACATGAACGGGGACACTAGTACCGTGACAATTTAAAGGCACTGGGTTGGAGCTAAGATGACTTGGGTTTTGTTCTTGGCAATGCCACTGACCTTCTGTGACTGTAGGCAAATTACTTCACCTTTCTGTGCCTCTCCTTCCCTTCCCATCCTTGTCCTTTCTGTTTGGATTATAAACTATTTGGAGCAAGGGTTGTTTCTTTTTATGTGCTTGTGCAGTGCATTGCACAATGGACACCCAGTCTTGACTGGGGGCTCTAGGCTTTATTGAAACAGAAATAATTAACAATTAGAAATGATTGGCCGGGGGGGAGAGGGGGTCCTGAAATGTTTTTAAGTTTTGTTATTGTTTTGAATTTATTTATTTGAAAATCAAAAAGTTCTGACCAACTCAATAGCTGGTCAAACCTTCCACCCCACCCCACCCACCTATTTTTTGGCTTAATTTTTTTTTCAAAAACCCCCAAATTTGGAAAATTGCAGTGCAGCACACTGTAGTTATTAGTCCCTCCTCAAGTGCCAATGAGAGAAAGTGAATTGCAGATATTCCATATGAAATGCCTGGTGGGATGTGCATGTAGTCATTGGCTGCTGCAAATGGGATGTGGAATATCTTGGGTTTTTTTACTGCTACCATCTCCTCTGAGCCCCAAAAGGAGAACTCTACAGAAGCAGTGGTTACACTTCTCCTTTACTCTCAACCAGGCGACAGTTCATGTTACTCCTACCAATAATACTTGGCACCTGTATAGTGTTTCGTATAGCCCCATCTGGGGCTGTTTGAGACAACAGAGGCTCTCTCCCACTCTCCGTGCTACTGTCAAAAGAGTACCTGTCCAGTCACTGCTGCTCTTCCATCTAATCTGTATTTCTGCTTTCTGCTGTAGGTGCCCTTCTCAAACTCGGTCTTTGGTGATAAGAGCAGAGGCAAGGTTGTTACATAGTATTATTATTATAGTCTTATCCCCAATTGAGATGGGAGCTAAGTTTCCCCTAAGATGTGCGGCCATGCAGCTGCCTATTAAGCCCCACGCAGGGACTCAGGGCTAGGGTGGGGAGAGGCGCTCCTCCCTGCCGGCACCAGCGCAGAGCTGCCAGGGCTAGATTAATGCAGGGGCTTTAGGGGCTGCAGCGCAGGACCTTGGGCTAAGGGGTGGCCCCGCAAAAATAAATTCATAATTATGTACAATTCAGTGGTCACCAACCTGTTGATCGCGATAGACTGGTCGATCCTGGAGATGGTCGATTGTGATCTCCGGGCTGCTAAAAGTCCCGTGGCACAGCAGGGCTCAGGCAGGCTGCTTGCATGCCATGGCCCCACACTACTCCCGGAAGTGGCTGGCTGCTGGCATGTCTCTGCGGCCCCTGGCGGGGGTGGTGAAGCTGGAAGGAGGATCTGTGCGCTTTCTTCGCCCCCAGTACCATCCCTGCAGCTTCCATTGGCCAGGCGCTTGCGGGCACGTGGAGACATACTGTCCCGGTCCCCCAAGGGATGTGCAGAGACGTCTCAGCAGCTGGCTGCTTCCGGGAGCGGTGTGGGACTATGACAGGCAGGCAGCCTGCCTGAGCCCTGTTGTACCGCCGCCTGGGGGCCGCCTGTGGTAAGCGCCTCCCGGCCGGAGCCTGCACCTCGCACCCCATCCTGCACCCCAAACGCCTGCCCCAGCTCAGAATTCCCTCCTGCACCAAACTCCCTCCCAGAGCCCGCATCCCTCACCCTCTGCTGCACCCCAACACTCTGCCCCAGCCTGGAGTCCCCTCCTGCACCCAAACTCCCTCCCAGAAAGAAACTAATAGAACAGCTGTTCTAAGGTATTTTGAATTAACTTAACTATATTCTACATGTTTTAAGACTGAAATGTAACCACAGAGTGGCTTTTTGTTAATTAAAAGGCAAGTTTAGTATAGAATTAATAGCCTCGATGCCATAATTGTGATCATTTTGTTTGAAATTAGAAGAAAGACTTGTATACAGGGGCCCCACAAAATCTAATAAACTAAGGCCCACAGGAGAGTTAATCCGGCCCTGGCCGTGGCAGGGAGAGGTGTCCCGTCCTGTCGGCCCCAGCGTGCAGCTGCCCCAGGTTTGCTGCGGCCTGGGGAGAGGAGCCCCTCCCTCAGCCCGGACCAGGCCCACTGCAGCTGCTGCAGCCGGGGAGAGGTGCTTTTCCCCCAGCCCTGAGCTGCTGGTGCGAGAGACAGCTGGGGGAGTCCTCTCTCCCCACCGCAGCCCCTGGGCAGTCTGCATCCCCAACCCCTCATCCGCACCCCAGCCCTGAGCCCCTTCCCTCATCCCAGACCCCATGTCAGAGAGCCTTCATCCCTAGCTGGGGCCCTCACCCCTCCGCACCCCAGCCCTCAACCTCCTCCTGCACCCCGATCTCCTCATCCCCACCCCCACCAGAGCCTGCACCTCCAGCCAGAGCCCGAACCCCAACCCTCGGCCCCAGCCCTGAGCCCCTTCCATACTCCGAACACCTCAGCCCCACCCCCACCAATATGAAGGTGATGATATAAAAAATTTGAGGGAACACTGATTGGGAGCCCCCCATTGTGTTTACTAGGCACTGTACAGACGTAGTAAGAGACAGTCCCTGTTCAAAAACATTCTCAGTGCAAATAGACAAATCACACAAAAGCTGGGAGTAGAAACAGGAACAGAGAGATGCATTGATTTGACCAAGACCATACAGCTGGTCAGTTACAGACCCAAGAATGCCCCATTGGTCTCCTTTTTCTCAATCCAGTGTTTAACCACTAGACCAGTGTTCCAGCATTTCTTATTGGAGCATTCCTTTTCCATGTCCTGAGGAGCTGGGCTGCACCCAGCATGAGGGCAGCACCCCTTTCTCATCTTGTTTTCATTGTCAAAAATTGAATTAAACCTTTATATTTGCCATAAATGTACACAACACTTTATAGAACATAGGAGACACATGGGCCGCACCTTAAGGAGATTACAGTCTAAGACACGGGATGAGGGGACAGAGGCTGGAAAAGCGATGAGCTAAAATAAAGCACCATTGTTTGTAAAATCCTGGAAGCCCCTACTCTATGACTGCTTTGTAAAATTATAATCAATGCCCAGGGACAAAATCTGCTTGCCCATCCAAGGTGGGGGAACATGATGATTATGTAAATGACTAATTATGTATTACTAGACAAACAGAATTTTGCAAGGCTCCTCTATGGACAGATCACCATATAAATGTACGTTGGTAAGAGAGGCAGTGTCTTCTAATGGATAGAATGCTGGGCATCGGCTTTGGGTTATAGTGCCAGCTCCTGCCACTGGTTTGCTGGGTAAAACCTGGGCAAGTCACTTTTTTACCGTAGCTATAAGATGGGGATAATGATACAGATCTCCTTGGTAAACCACTGAGAGATCTAGGGATGAAAAGCATTTATTATTGATTATGTATGTATTATGTGAAGGGTTAGTAATCAGGATTTGAGGAATACTTTTGAAAACAACCCAACTCTCCTTGGCTCATGTGTTATCTTATGATTATAGAATATATGGGAGGATTTTAGCCAGCATAAGACTTCCCTGTGCCTCAGTTGTAAAATTGGGTAACAGCAGGGGCCTCCCTAACCAGAGCAGATGCTGCACGTGAGCAGCATTCTCCTGGGTATAAATATATCACAGTATAAAAGGAAAAGCACTGAGAGGAGCATGCTTTCTGGTGTGTTGATCCTCTTCTTGGAACTGATGGTAATGATTCCTTTCTCCTGAGATCATCATTCCAGAGTGGGTCTAGGGATAATGCCTACCCCAGCCAATTGGAGAAATCAGCTCTCAGAGTAACAAGCAGACCTTGGGGGATTATCTTCTTACCAAGACATAGATTTGTGTTAGGTTTATTGTACCACTTGTTTTACTTCTCACCTGACCTATATTATACTTGTTTTATTTTCTCCTCCAAAAGGAGCCCATTTTATGACATGTGAAATGGAGAAATAACAGAGAAGTTAATTTGAGTAAATCTCAGATGGGTGAAAAATCCTTAATTTATTCAGTTCCACATAAAAACTAATGTGTAATAAACAGGTTATTGTTTGCAAAGATTTTCAAGAAACGTTACCCAAAGCAAAGCAGAAACATGTAACCTGGCCACTTGAGTCACTGGTGCTTGTACAGTTTTTCGAAGACTGCCATGCATGCTCTCTCCCTGTGTCAGGGAGACAAAACCATGGTGGATTTTCCAATGTAATCTATCTTTTTCTAAGGTTGCCCATCACCATTGTATGAAAGCAAGCTTTCTGCTCCAGAAAACATCTTTGGACGTGACATTGGTCAGTCCAAAACATGTGTTACTTACATACTTTGTGGAGTTTTTAATGAACATGTACCTAGTACATTTTATCTTTCAGAAATCCAAATAAAAGATGGAAATTCTAGGGTTCCAACCACCACATGGTTGGTTGGTTGGTTTGTTTTTCTGAAGTTTTGGTCCTCTTCCTCATCTATCCTATAGAATTCTCCTTGAAGAGAGAAAGGCACTTTAATTATTACTGAAAAGCTGTTGCAATTCCCTGCAGAGTGTAAGTCACAAAGGGGGAGATTTTCAAAGACACAGGTAAGCTTTAGGCCCCATGCCCCATAGATTTTCAGTGGGAATTTGGTGCCTTTGTGCCTTTTGAAAACACTCCCCTATATAACTTTTGTCCAGTGGCAAAATCAGTAGCAGTACAAGTACCTCATGACATAGTACATTGGTTCATAGCTTTTCTGCTCAACTTTCTCAGCCAGTGCCCACCACCTTCCATTCAGTTATGTCACCCACAAATGAGCTTGGACTGTTCCATACCATGATTGTGGGGAACAGTATAAACAGCTGAACTGGGAGATGGCGCTGGGGTGACCTACCACAGAAGCAGATCATTAAGGTGGGGATGGGGGAAGCATAGAGCACTAATCAGAAGAAGCCTAAGTATCTGTGTAGCAGTGATTGGAAACCACTTGTCTAGAGCTTCTCTTTTCAGTGCCGTCCGTTCTATGATTTAAGCACTCTCAGTAGTTACTGGGCCTTTCCTCAAACATCCCTTCTCCGGACAATTTTTTTTTATTTTGCCATAGGCTCTTTTAGAATAAAACATAACTTTGCTCTGCTTTAAGCTTGTAATTTTTCAGTGGGCAAGAGCAGGAAAGGTTGAGAGGAGTGACTTTTCCGTACAGGGTACACACGGATGGCAAGAACCACAAGTTAGTTTAGGCTCCACATCATATTTAGCAGAATGTGATTGCTTTTTGAGTTGGTGGGGAAGTTGTGGGGTAGTTGTTGGAATGGTTTTCTGAAGTCTCATCTCCTAGAGTAGAGATCCCCAAAGTGTGGGGTGCACCCCCTTGCTCCTGCACCTGGCTTCATCCCCAGCCTTGGCATAGATCCACTGATGGCCCCGTGCCAGCCTCGCCTCTGGCCATGGCCCTGCTCCCAGCCCCATCCCCAGCTGCAGCCCCTTATCCCAGTCCGTCCCCCCGAGCTGCGGCCCTGCTGGAGTAAGCGGGGGTGTGATCCTCTAAGGTTTGGGGACTGCTGTCCTAGAGGAACAAGAGTCAGTCTGTAGTTATTGGTTTATTGCCACTTCTTAAAGTGCACGTTCTATTAATGAACATGTTGTGTGCTTTCCTGTAGGACATGATATAATTGTAATAACCAGTGGGTCTAGAGTGCATTAGGGTCTGGGAAAAGGAGATGATTTGAGAGGTGGGCAATATTATTAAACAAATTATGTTGGGAAGTTTGTATCTTTCTTCCTTTAAATAATTTTAAATGGGCTCATAACTCTGTCAAGCATTGTGTCCAATATTGTAAAACACTAATTGGGCAAAAACATATTGACTCAAAGCCAACAGTCAACTCTCCCAACAGTCAACTCTCTAAAATCACATCTCCCAAGAAAGACCGGAAGGACAAATGGGCCCTAAAAGTTATCAAAAAAGGCTCTGATGGATCAAGAAGGGAATTAATTTCCAGAGCCAAGGCCCATTTGAAGAAAGCAGTATCCTCATCCCCCTCTCATTTACACAAAGGGAACAAGAGCTTGATTACCTTAGCATTGATCACAACTGCCATGAAAAGAGGAGGCCTTTACAATAGACAGAGCCCAAACTGTTTAAGGTTTTGTTGGATAAAACCAACACCTTAATCATGACATGGAAATTAGCAGGGAGCTGTGACTTAACACCTCTGCAAAAATCTCTTGGTATTTTTGGGTTTTTCCCTTGTGTTCTCCTGTTGCAGACTGATGGCAAACCAAATCGCTGGGAGAGGACACGTTTGTCTGTATGCCTTGATTGAGACCCAAGGCGGTGTGTTATAAGTAGACTTGGCAGAATTCAATTTTTATTTTTTTTTATAATTTTGATAGCTATCCATTTTTATTTTTAAGCGTTTTAAAATATTTTTTCAAGTTTAAATTTTCACAGTTTCTGGAAATTATGAGGGAGTCAGACAATAATTATTTAAAACAGATATTTAGATTCAAGAAGTTAAAGGTTTATAAACGTTAAAACATAAATTGTCAAAATATACAAAATAAATATCCTTAAACTCTAATATAATCTCAAGGAGCATTTGTCTTTGTGCAAATTACTTTTATCGATCAAAATATTTTTCGTAGGTTTGTGTGTGCATGGTGAAATCGACATTTACCAATATTTACTGATAAAAATTTAATCCTTTCAAGCTGACCCTGCTCCTCGGCATCTCTTTAGAGGAGATGGAGTACTCTCTTTTCTCATTGGGGGCATTTACATGAAATTACCCATTCAACAGTAATCTTAGCAAAAGCAAGATTTATTTGAGAGGAGGTGGAATTAAAACAAAATAAATAGTTTGCTTAAGATCTCTAGATTTACACTTCTTGTAAGCACGATAAGGTTGTCTTATCTTTGAGTGAGGAAAAAAGTGGATTGCTTACATCTCTTGAAAGCAATCGCCTCTCTCACCAGTCTGGCCTGACTGTCAGCATCAATTACTGTCCAGATACCAACAAAACCTCAATTTCCCCCCGGACATGCTTATTACATTTTTTAAATGGAACAAGTTTTTCCAAACTCTTTTCTGGAGACAGAGACACACAATAGACATTAGTAAAACAGTTTCATTCCCTACCTTCTAGGAGATTATCCATTGTGAAGAGAAAACCCTAGACAGTGATGAGTAGCTGCCTTTCAAAGACTTGATAAGATATCTCAGATACAACCGTTCACAGACCACTTTGGTTGGCAGTGCCACTTTTGGTAAATCTCCCATGCACTTTTTTCGTTCTTAATATTGACATGTGCCATGAATTACATCAATCTGTAACAGTAGCCCATACCGTTCACAGAGCATTGGTATAATGTGTTCCGTGCGGAGTATCACATAGTGCAACTTCTCTGCACTTGCTGAAGCTTCTGAATAGTCCAAACATATAATCCCATTAGGAACACATTGCAATAATCCAACCTTGAGTCACAAAGGCATAGTCTTCATTCAAAGGGAAATGTTTCAGCCTCCTTGGCAACTGCAGGTGATGAAAAGACATTCCTGGCAAGTGATCCTATCTGATCATCCAACAGCATTTGGAAATCCAGCAAGACCCATAAACGGAGAGTTCTTATAACAAATGGACATGCTCTTGATATCAGGAGTGAGACTATAATCTCCAACACTCCTTCCAGTTGCTATCTCACCATTTATAAGAACTACTTAGGTATTATCTGGGTGGAGCATCAACATACTAGTCCCTACCTGCATCCCAATCTGTTAAACTGAACAAGTCTTCCAGCTGTGCCATCTGTGAATACACTTTGCCACAGCGCTTTCTAATGAGATTTTATTTTTTTACTCTGTAGCTCTGTCCAGACCATCTTTCATCCATGCACTGATCATCTTATATCTTGATTACTGCAACCTTCTAATCTTTGGTGTTCGGACATCCACATCATCCCCTCTCAGCCATACAAAATGCAGTTTGTAAAATTGCCTACTGATCCGGCCACATTATCATCATCTTTGAATAACTCCACTGGCTCTGCTTTCTCCATCACCTCTGATTTAAAAGGCTTGCCCTCGCTTGAAAGGTCTTATGTCACTTTGACTCTTTCCTATTTATTTTCACCTAGTCTGACTGTGTTGTCTTCACTTCCTCTGCCAGCAACATGAGCCTTGATACCTTAATCTGTTTCTACTACAAGTATCTCCATGCCATTGTTCATGCTACTCTATATGAATCATAGGGTGAGAAGGGACAGCAAGGGTCATCTAGTCTAACTCCCTGCCAAGATGCAGGGTTTGCTGTGTCTAAATCATCCAAGACAGATGGCTATCCAGCCTCCAATAAATGAAATGCCCTTCCAACCTTTATCTACCAACCACGGCACTCTCATCATTTAAGTCTGTTATGAAAGCACTTCCTCTGGGGCGACCACAATAAGGGAGTCACTTACATCCACTAATGTCAGTGAACAGGGGAGGAGCACCTCCGTTGATGTGGATGTGACTATTTTTTGATCAGTGACATGAACCTTCTAACATAACTCCTTGTTCTTCCTAACCTGATTCCATCTTTGCTGTTTGTCATCCTCTCTTGTTTTGGCCTGTCAAGAACATAGAATGTGGAAGCTTTTCAAGGAAGGGATTGTGTCATTCCATATTTGCAGTTATGTACTAAATATGCATGTGTGTACCATAAATCCCCCAGGAACAACCTTTCTCATTTCATTGTTGGGTATTTTGTCTTACAGTAATGCCCCAGTCCAGGATTCTAGGCCCCATTATACTGGATGCTTATAAATTAGACCATCCCAGCCTCACAGATCTCACCATCCAGTATTATGGCAAAGTACCACAGGTGGAAGACACAGACAAAATAGAAATTGGAACAAGTTAACAGGAACAGGAACATGTTATGCGCTGTAGCTGCAGCAATCCCAGTTTACCACCAGCTTAGCTCACTGCTGTCAGATGGCAATAGGCCTAAGAACCAAGAAGATCCTGAAAATGAAAAATAACGAGGGATAATTTTTTGGATGAAAATTTAAGCAGGTTGGGGAGAAGTTAGACAGTCATTCTCATGGTTATTGAACCTCTCCAATTGTAGGATGGTTTTTTCCTTGTGAAAGTGATAATTCATCATGGCTGTCAATGGGAAGGTGAAGTTGCTGGATGACTATTTAAAACAAATTTTCCTTTCCCTCTTAGGTTGCTCTACTAAACGGAACTAATTGCAAGGCTATAAAATTAATTGGCACTTAACCCTGTGGCTATGCTGGGTTTTTAGCTTCCATTTCTTGTTTAAAAAGTAAATTGGGAGAATTTGTAGTTTTCTGATGTTAGTTGCTAATTTTTTAGAGAAAGGTAGAAGTTGGCATGACCATGAAGTGAAATGCCAATGGTGGCAGAAACAAATGGGTACAATAGTAGAAGTTCCATTTTTAAAAGTAATTTGCATGCTTTACCTGGAGTAAAGATATTTCAATAACACGTAAAAACAAGTGGAACAAAGAAGGTGAGTTCCCTTCTTTCTTCTCACTCTAGGTCTCCATTTTATCCTCAGTGTCTGTTACAGCTATGATGATGAAGTGGTCATCTATTTCCTCATGCCTCTGCTGGGCAGCTGAATTCTGCCCATGTCTGGATCATTGTTATATAATGCCATGGAGCCCATTGTTATTACTTCATTGTTGTAGTATGTATATGTATATTGGATAACAACTGAAAGGCATGCCAGGCATTTTACAGAAGGCATAAAAATGCCTGGTCTGGATCCAAAACCCTTGAAATCTACACAAGACATTTTTTATTGTCTTGGCTTTTTGATGTATTGGTTGGGATTTTTTTTTTAATAGTACCTGTTGCCTGGTAGCTCAGGGACAATTTTTTTAGTTTTTAGGTGTTTAAAGATAAAGAGCCCAAAATGCAAATTAAACACTTAGGCACCTTGTGAGTTTACAAAAGTATCTATCTCCGTCTTTAAGAATTTCAAAGCACTGAAAATCAGTACTTATTCAGAAAAATGAAATAAAACTATTGTTGTAAACTGCCAAAATGAACAGCATTAAAGAATTGTCGGAGCTGCCTAAATAAAAGTTGACTCAGTGTTCCTCCATTGTAAAGAATGAAACAAAAGTTAAAATGAACTAAACCCACAAAATCAAATGAAATATAAGATGAATAAATGTCTTGCACCATCTTTTTCAAGTTGGTTTTCATTGGGTAGTCGTAGTACATTCCTTTTCTTCCTCATCCTGTTGGCATTTTGGTTATTTCATTTGGTGATGAGTCCTGTTGATCTGAGAAAAATTCACATTCGCTAAACATTGTGCAGGGATTAGATGCACTTTATAAAAATGGTATTATTTCCATTTAATATTTGTTTTCTGGCCTCATTGTGGAATATACTTGTCTATGCATATAACAAAACGACATCACTGCCCAAAGAACTTACAGTGAAGTGTAATGTGTAGCCAATAGAAATGTGGTTTCCAGAAGGCTTATTTTTAAGAAAAATTGGTAGAATCTTAGTTCCATTGAAGTCTCAATTATGATTGACTAAGATAGAACCAGGATTTCACCCAGTGTATTAAGTTTAGGGTTTTGTACTCCTGTTTTCAACTCAGTTCATTTTTTAATAGCTGTACAGAAAGAACCTGCATTTATCTGTCCATTGGTTTCTTGTGGCTATAATCCACAAATGATATCCCCAAAGCTTGTTTGCTAATACACAGCAGTCTTAGTGATAGCAGTATCTCTTGGCAGCCATTGGAAACGGCTGTTATTGAAAACCCTGTGTTTCTCATTAGAACATTTCTATTGTGTGTATTGTTTAAATATAGATTACTAATTAAATGCCTTTTTATTGCTTTCTCAGTGAAGACTTTCAGAGTAAAGTTAATTTGAAGTGTTATGTAAATTCTGTTTAACTTCAATCAAGTTTTTAATTATGTTTTTACTACAGTCATTCCCATTTGATTTGTCATTTCCTGTTAGGTATTTAACATGGTGCAGGGCGTGGTTTTTTTCTTTTTTTCCCTCCCTTTTTACTTTTTGACCTGACATGGAGTGTACTCTTCACTTTTAGTCTGGATGAGTATGATTTCCTTCCATGCATGCATGATGGAATGAGGAAAAGTTACACAAAACTGATATTGGAAATATTGTGTTTAATCTATTGATTAGCAAAGAAATACAATTGATTGAACAGATGTAATGGTGCTATTCCAAAGACATCTTTTGTGCTCTTTTCATATGGCCTTCTTTTGTTTGTTTGCTCTTGTTCAGTGAGCCTTTTATGCCAACAGCACTTGGATTTCATTCGAAATATCAGATGCATTTTAGCACTTAATGCATTTAATGATTAGGTTGAGGCTTTCTGACATGGATAACAATTGTCCCAGCAAACACTTGCCCAACACAAGGCTCTGATGGATAAATGGATCTTTCTTTGGCAACCAGTCAAATTACAAATCACTTTGGTGCAGATAGAACTTGTCAAGTTGCATTTTTGAAACATCCGTATTGGGTAAAAATGAACCTGAAATGGTCTCAGTTGTTTTTTTGTTTGCACTCATGATAGGAAGGAAGCCTCTTCCAGGAAACAAGAATATAATTTTAGTTTCTTCAGTGACCTTTTAATAAACATATTCGGCAAAAACATGCAGCGGAGGGTATGCTTTAGCATTCTTCTTCCATCTAGCCCAAGATTTTAAAAAGTGACTGTGTGTGCCTCAGTATTTGGGTCCCCAACTGGAGATGATTTAAAGGGCTCTGATTTTCAGAAGCTGAGTTGTAGGCACTTTATGAAAATCAGGCCCATTTAGGGTGTTTCAGATAGAACACCGAAAATCATGAGTGTTATTTGAAAATCTTTGCTCTAACAACGTAGTGTGAAACACGAATTGCTATTTAATATTGTTGTCTGCTTTTATTCATCATATTTTCGAGGAAAATTTATGAAATTAACTCCCAGGTTACATGGCACAATTTAGGGTTTGGCTTTCTTTTTGCTTTCTTGAAAATGCGGATATCACCTTCCCCTTTTTACTTCATCAGACTGGGCAGTACATCCTAACATTTAAAAATATTTTAAGTATTAAAATAAGATGATGGATTGGTGGAATGGAACTTACACTCTTGTGTCTGCCTTCGGTTCAGTCTCCTGCAACAGTACATGAGTATGGAAGGGGAGGGAAGAGACCAAAGATTATCTACCCAGGATATAAACTCAACTATCTTACACCAAAGTCTCTATAAAAAGAACAGGAGTACTTGCGGCATCTTAGAGACTAACAAATTTATTAGAGCATAAACTTTCGTGGGCTACAGCCCACTTCATCGGATGCATAGAATGGAACATATAAAGTCCCCATGTCTACTTGGCATGTTTTTGAATCAGGAGTGGTACTGGACAGACTTTACATGTGCTTAATGTGAATCTCTGTCTTTGTATCAGAGAAGGTTACCACGAGTTATCTATACTGTGGAGGTCACTTGTATACTCACAAATTTGTTCTTAGATATGGGGTGGTCTTTCAAAGTGTTGGCCTACCTCTTCTCCCATTTCAAGTTAATGGGAGCTATACCAGTGTGATGAGTTGTTTTAGATCCTACCAATAGTATGCCTGTATACCTTTCATCCTGAGTTGGAGCTACTATTCCAATGCTACCATATATCACTGCTGGTCCATCAGACTTCATTTACAGCGGAACTAGAGCACTGGAGGGAGACGAGGAAACCAAGGCTCCCTGCAATCCCCCCACATTTCTATATACAATATACTCAGTTTGAGATGGGAACTGTAACAATATCTTGTGAGTGATGTTTGATTTTACATCATTTAAAAAAAGTTCTATTTGATGAGCAATCCCCTCAAATAGTGGAGTTGGTTAAGAAGATTCAACATCACCTGTTGCACCCTATTTAATCTTTCTGTTGGCAGGTAATTAAATTGAACTCATTGATTTGTGCAGATGTTTGATATCTCCCTCAAACTTCCCCTCCCCCTTCCTCCAGGTGTTCGGAACCATCACTAACTCAAACCCAATACTACACTTGTTAATTTCCTCATCAATGGTATAAACTCTTCCTCTGGGTAGAGCCAAGCAGAAATCTAGTGCTCTGTGCTCAGACTGGCAAACACAAGGAATACTTTTTTTTTAATTGCTAAAGCTAGACCAGCTCAACCTTTAACAGTATCTAGGTACGCCAGTTAACATTTAAGATACCTCAGGTTTTTTAATCACCCTGTAATCTATAAATCTATCAGAGTTCTATGGACTCTGGAAGCATTTTAGAAATGTTACTCCATCACTTTATTTTGTAATAGTGATGTTCTCTGTCTCTCTTCTCAATCTCTTTTGATAACTAGGATTAATTTTCTTTGAAGGAATGGTTTCCATTTTAGTGAATTGAGTGCTGGTGAAAAGTCCCAGATTGACAGCCCTGGAGACTAAAGCCTCCTTTGTATTCACAGAACACATATGGTGCAAGTTTCCCTCTCACTGAAGTTGGGCGTGTACTATTGTTAAGTGAGATGGGGGTTTATGTGATGTGAATACTAGTTCACTAAGGACTGCGCTGAGGTCACCAAATAAGATTGGATGACTTTTGTTTGCTATCAAGGCTGGATTCCATCTGGTGATAGAGGCATGAGAGGTCCATATTCTGCTAGCAATCTCTTGAAGTGACATTTGAGCTTCTTGTCATCTCTTTGAAAGGGTTCTCTCTTGTTGGTTGGTAAAGAATGCTGGTGGTTTCTCATAATTTGTTCCTGCAAAGCTAACCCATGTCTAGTGAATACTCAGCCATGACTACAATATCACAAATAAAGTCTTTTTTATTTTTTTCCCCAAACCCCAGATATCTGTATTGTCTGAAATTCACATCCGATCCAAAATTCATTTTTATGATATCTCAATTTTACAAGTTTTAAATACTTCCCAAGGTCTACATACAATTGTGTGTTACCTGGATTTCACTGTCATCCAGTGGTTTTTCTCTCTGGGACACCTAATCCTTTGGAGAAGAGAAATTTTTTGGCTGATATTTTTAGCTCTCGAAGTTCACCAGTTGCACTGCTGCTGTGAGGAGGGAAGCTAAGTGATAGGAATGTTGGGCCACTGCATTGTGTCAGGATTTCAAGTCCGCCAATGATGGGATATGTCTGAAAATATGAGAAGAGGAATGCTGGAACTTATTCTCTTCCCTGCTACTCTAGATCGAGGTAAAGTGTCTGTGTCTAAACAGCTACAAAGTCATGACATACCTCTGCTAGGTTAGCAAATTAGCAGGAATAGTTCATGTTAATTTTTTTTAAAACTGTTCCAAACTATGTAGAATTTCAAAGGGACACCTAAGAAAAGCATGCACATACAAAAGCAGAAGTCTTGTTTTTACTATAAAAAATTGACTCAGAAAATGACAGCCAGACAGCTAAAGATCTCTCTGCCATTATTTTCACATCTCTGCATTTTTCATTCAAATATAGATAATATGAATGGCTATTTTTCTACAAAGACCTTATGGATGGAAAGAAAATAAAAACCCACCGTCAAACAGTTACTCCATAAAGCTACAGAAATCAGACAGTCGGGTTGCTGCCATATGACCCAAGATTTTTTGAATCTCTTCCAAAGTGAATGAAATCTTACCCAGTTGTCTGACTATTTTTCCTATTTGTTTAAGTAAGCACTTCAGTCCTGGTGGAGTTGGAAGTGGCTGACTTTTTAAGCTCCGGTGAAAAGTGGAGAGAGGAGACCAAGCGGAAGGAATGCCATTAGCACACAGTGAAGCCAAGAGTGGTGCTATTTAGACAGCTGCACGTGTCGGATCATGCACTTGGGTCTCTGTCAAACTGCTATTTCTGTCTCTTTAAAACAAATCATAGTATCTGCGTATGTGGGGTAAGAGGGAGGGTTGTCATGCTTGAGGGAGAGCACCAAAAAAGATAAGTTCTCATATATGAGAATTTAAAATTAGAAGAGTAGTTATAAGCTGTCTGTTTGACTGTGATCCTTAAGTTAGGAACATGGTAGAATCTGCTGTTGTAATGTCAGTAAAGCCTCAAGTTAAACAGCGGACTGACACTTTACTCCCGTATGCAATTTATAACAGTACCATAGTTTACCACTCCTGTACTATGTAAATGGGTTCAGCCTTCTCTGGTTAATAGTATCACCAACCCCAAGCATTCAAAAATCTTAAGTCAGACCCTTGAAAATTGAGATTTTAAAGAAAACACATATTGGGGTCCTTTATATTAGCCTTCTGCTTTTTTGACCCTTTACCCTTTTTAAATTTTTCTTAACAACAATGAGAGTTAAAATCTTATTTTTTAAAACATGTGAAAGCTGCAATTTTCAAATAATGACCTGAATTCAGATGCTGGGGCTTTAAGAAAAATGCCATGATAAAATTATGAGCAGTTAATTTCACAGTGAAAATTCAAAGAAAGCATGATTTGCCTGAGGGTAAATTAGGAAACCTCCAGCAGAGAAACTGGTCAAGAAGTATGGATTTCTTTTTAACTAACACCGCCACTCCCAAAAAAGAAATAACAAAAAAAATCCCAAAACTTGTGTAGCTGCTCAACCATAACTTTCTTCATTGTGTTTTCTATCTGATGGCCACTGGCTAACGTGATTTTGGATTTTTGTATTTGCTTGAAGAATACTTGCTCAAACCAGTGTGTTGAAGTATGAAACATCTTGTTCCTTGCAGTTCTACCCTGTTAGCTGATCTTGATACCCGTAGCCAATAATTAGTATAGTTATTAAACCCAGGCAGATCCTGCATTCATGTTGTGTAATAAAGTGGTATTAAGGTTCTAAATTTAACTCCAAAGAATGCGGTTTTCTGCTGAAATATTGTTCTCCTCCCCGCCCCCATAATACTTACATAGTATATTCTTTCCAGGGCTTGCAGTGTGCTATACAAATATTGTCTCACTACAGCTCCATGAAGGCAGGTGGTATTATGGCGAGATGGCAACGATTCCAGAATTGGTCTCTGAGGCCGGGCACCTAAAATCGCTAGCTACTTTGGAAAACTTGGTTAATTTTTACTAAAAAAAAAATGGCTAATTATGATGTAGCAGCCATTTACTGTACATTTACTGTTTTGTGGAATCCTACATTTATTATTTACTGTTCTTTAGTATTAATTCTGTGGTGGTAGTTTCATATTTTCCAATGCTGCAGAGGACTTTTAAATGTAACCAAAACGAACCCGCTTTGTGTGTTTACATTTAATGATATTTCTTTTCATACTGGGTTTTGTAAAAAAAAAACAAAACTTTTCCCTTTCTGTAAAAACAGGGAGAATCACAGTTCAGTTACTCTCTGCCCTGACTCACCCCGTTTTTTTGCAGTGTATTCTCATATGTCCTACATGTTTCAGATTTAGGCCCTTAACTTTAATACAACTTTGTGAGGTAATTATTTTTCCCAGTACTACTATTAAAGTGAATAAATAAACAAAACTCAATGGAGGTGGTGAGACTTATTATACCATTGAGTTCTGAAGGAGTTGTTAACATGAGTGCTGTTGATGCAGTCATATTGATGGTTGGAACTATTACAGTTTGATGTGCAGGCTTTGGCTGGCCATAGTAGAGTGTATGGATTTTTGACACAACAGTCAGTTCTGTTTTTCTTGTGTCACCTCCTCTTTAGACTCCTTAATTAACTGGCACCAAAGACTGCTCTGGTTTGCCATGCCAATGTACTTGATTGTTGCTTAATCTGGAAAAGAAAGCATTCAAAAAGGATATCATTTAAAATGCCTCAGTGACCTGGTCAATTTATATTGGCTGCTTTGATCTAGTTCCGTGTAAACCAGTATTTAAAATCGTAGTGTATTCATCTGGTGCAAATAGTGAGCTAAGAGAGGAGCTGGGTGGAATGTGTGCCAAGAACTAGTTTGTAGTATTTATGATACTGGCTAGAGTGACATTCCTAGACCCTAAAGTCACACCCTAAAGGGACCCTTCTCTAGGTCTGAGAATCTAGCTCAGTTTCTGTTCCACTGGTGGTCACAGCTGTGTTTCTTGTGCTCCTCTTTCTCCACCTACTGAAGCCATTTGCATGACTGAAGTCTAATCAGATTTCTGTCCCTTATTCTCCTTCCTTTACACACCTGCCTTCAGAGACCTTGCAGTGTGGCAGATCATAATCTCAAGTAGAGGAGGGCTAAGACAGCAGCCTCCAGAGCTTCTCAGCACCACTCGTGAAATGGACCAAAAAACTTCACTTGAAAACAACTTGAAGTACATACCTCTGATGTGGAAACAGACATTATTTTTTATGATAGAAGTGCCTGGAAATCCCAATGGCGATCAGCCATCTGTTTTTTTTCTTGACACTGTACAAACACATAAGACAGAGTCCTAGTCCTGATCTCTTGTGAATCATTATGCTTTTACCCCATAGACTATAACAGAAAATACATTTGAAATCATATCCACTCTTTGCCATCTTGTTCCTATAGTTTCCACCCATTAATTTCCAGAGCTTCATTTTTATACTTTATTTATATGTTATAGATACCTGGATAGGACAAATATAACAAACTTGAAGCTAGTTATGGTTTTGCCTGGTAAGTTGCAGAATTAGATTCTTCTTTAAAAGTGTGCAGTGACTTCTGTTCTCTTCTTCTCCCTTTTGGATTATGCTAGCGTTAAGATTTCATGCATACTTGATGTTTCATCTCAAATGGTCTATAATAAATTTAGTCTGAATAAGCTGCACTTTTTATATATCATAAATTTTGCCTCATAATTTCACTAATACACTTCCTGCCACCCCCCACAGCATTTCAATTATGTACTGATAAACTCTTTGACATTTAGATACTACATCAGCTGGCTCAAGGGGGAGATGTGGGTCACACAGAGCTGTCAAGAGAGCGGTGTCTCTTTTATATCCAGTTGGATAGGAAGCTCCCAGCTGCTGAGAGTACTGTGAAGTAGAGGGCAGTAGCTCAGAGCCTAGAAGTAAAATGTATTTTCATCTTAATTAATGTGTGCAAAGCACTTTGAACATTTTCAGAAGTAGGTGAGTTTTGTCCCAGTTTTGCAATTGGGAAAACTGAGGCAGAAAGGTTATGCGACTTGTCTTTTGTATCCTCATGTGTTCCCCTCCCCCAGCCCCCCGCCACGGGTATAAAAAGAATGTGCAAGAACTTCTTGCCTCAAGAGCTCTGTTGTGCAAAGCAGGCTGTATTATGCCTCGATTGGTTCTGGAGAGTGGGCCATAATCGCCACACCCTAACATTTCAATCTCTACCTGGGTTGGTATCTCCATAACCTGGGAGCCCTGCTGCAATGTCAGGATTTGTTAAAATCACCCCTGGGGTTGGCAACATGGGGGCATTGGTTCCCTTTCACCAGTAGGTAGAGCCTCCTTGGACAGTAGCTAGGTCTAGCACATGGGATCCTTTGGATAGTAGCATATAAGATAGCATTTCTACAATTTTTATTGTTACATTTATATTCAGATGCCATTTATAAATAGTTAATAAAATAGTACATAAATAGTTAATAAAAACTAAGAAATGGTTAGTAGATATTTTAATAAATGATAGTAGATATTTTATAAAGTTATACAGAACTTAATATAAAGTGGAAACTTAATATACAATGGAAACTTAATATAAAGTGACCCTACCATGCTCTCGTTCAGCAACAAGTCATGGGCTTGATTCATAAATACTGGGTGAAATTCTGTGGATTGTGTTACCTAGGAGGCTGGATTAGATGATCACAGTAGGCCTTTCTGGCCTTAAAATCTGTACATCCATTTTTCATGTACGTTGGTATTAATTTGTTTAGATGTTCTCTAAAGCAGCCATCTAATCCATCATAATTTTGTATGAACCTGGCTGCTTTAAAAAAAAAAAAGAAAGAAAGATTTGAATAGGTCTCTTCTTTATTAGTGAATAATGTAATTTAAAGAGTAGATATTCTCATTAGAAGACTTAATCTTGAATGTAATGGGGGAAAAAAAAGGTCATTTGGCAAACTGCTTCATCCAGGATTTTCCTGTACTAGTTGAAACCATATGTTATTAATAACTGTTTACATAATCCATAAAAACTCGTGGGGAAATTGTAACTCAGAAACCTAAAAGGGGGATAAACATAAGAGGAGACTGATTACAAGAACTGTGTCTAAATTCTAAAATGAACAGAAGGTTGCTGTAGTATTTCTACTCATTCCTTTTGATTGAGAAGGAATTGGTGAATTGTGAATGCTCTTCTGGAAAAGTGGTGTGTGGTTTTTTTATTGTTTTTTTGGGTGGTTGGGGGAAGTGATTGTATAAATCCCCTTCAGACTGCTAACTTCTGGCTGTTAGCCAGCTAGTTTAGTGAACAGGCTGGATTGATTACCCAAAACAGTTATTTTTGCTTTAATGCTGGTTTTGGTATGTATGGTGTCAGATAATTTACCTTCATATCTTTGCTAAATTCAGTTGCAGCAAGTGTATTTTATCCTGTGGTCTCTACGAAGGGAGAAGGAAAATGTGTTTTTGACATATAGATACAGTAAACTGGTTAACAATCAAAAAAGACGTCAGTCTAGCTGGAATCCTCAAGCAAAGAATAGGCAGAAATGTGGCACTAGATTACACTATAAGAACCCCTTATCATGTCTTTCAACAGAGAATCTCAAAGCTTCTTGCAAGCAACATGCAAATATCGTGATTTCCCTGCAGGCTAGGTGGCATTGTCAATGTTATGCATGAGTAAGCTGAGAGACTTAGGTGCTGATGACCCACTTACTCAGCAAGCCAGGGGCAGTGCTGGGACCAGAACATAGGAATCCCTTACCTCAATCCCAGCTCTAGCCACAACTTTTCCCCAGAGGACTGGTGGTTAATAGGAAACACTGAAATTTTTGGAGCAAAACTCCCTTTCCCTTCTCTTTCCACCAAAATTTAAAATGATTTGAGAGGAAACCTTTGATGATAAAGGAAATGCCATTGCTTCCCCTTCCTAAATCACTGGGCTGAAAGTAAACATGATTAAGGGTATGTCTACACTGCAAATGAAGGTGAGATTGCAGCTCCGGTAGGTATACCCATGCTAGCTTTAATCTAGCTATCACAGGCAGTGAAGGTGTAGCAGTATGGGCTAGCAACCAGTGAATATACTCAGGACCCCCTGGTGGGTTTATATTCTGGTTGCTAGCCCATGCTGCTATGTCTTCATTGCTACTGTTACCAATGCTAGGTAGATTAAAGCTAGCACTGATTTGCTTACGTGCATTACAGTTGCACCTTCACTTGCAGTGTATATGTACCCTAAGAGACGCATTGGGGGAGGGTGGGATAAAGACTTGCCTTAGGGAAAAGCAGGGGATAGCCATTATACTGGGGCCGTTTATACGAATCCATCTAGAACTTCAAGCTGTGATTCAAAACTGTTTTGCAGATGTTGTCTTGTTGATCACAAAAACAGTGCAATAAAACTATCAGGAAAGGTTTTACAATACATAATCAACCCCCAGTTGCCATCAGCGTTGGTTGAGGAGAGACTGGCAAATAGAGCTGGACTGCTGTGTTGCCAACATTAGTGATTTTATCATGAGTCTTGTGATCATAGAATCATAGAATCATAGAATATCAGGGTTGGAAGGGACCCCAGAAGGTCATCTAGTCCAACCCCCTGCTCAAAGCAGGACCAAGTCCCAGTTAAATCATCCTAGCCAGGGCTTTGTCAAGCCTGACCTTAAAAACCTCTAAGGAAGGAGATTCTACCACCTCCCTAGGTAACGCATTCCAGTGTTTCACCACCCTCTTAGTGAAAAAGTTTTTCCTAATATCCAATCTAAACCTCCCCCATTGCAACTTGAGACCATTACTCCTCGTTCTGTCATCTGCTACCATTGAGAACAGTCTAGAGCCATCCTCTTTGAAACCCCCTTTCAGGTAGTTGAAAGCAGCTATCAAATCCCCCCTCATTCTTCTCTTCTGCAGACTAAACAATCCCAGCTCCCTCAGCCTCTCCTCATAAGTCATGTGCTCTAGACCCCTAATCATTTTTGTTGCCCTTCGCTGTACTCTTTCCAATTTATCCACATCCTTCTTGTAGTGTGGGGCCCAAAACTGGACACAGTACTCCAGATGAGGCCTCACCAGTGTCGAATAGAGGGGAACGATCACGTCCCTCGATCTGCTCGCTATGCCCCTACTTATACATCCCAAAATGCCATTGGCCTTCTTGGCAACAAGGGCACACTGCTGACTCATATCCAGCTTCTCGTCCACTGTCACCCCTAGGTCCTTTTCCGCAGAACTGCTGCCGAGCCATTCGGTCCCTAGTCTGTAGCGGTGCATTGGATTCTTCCATCCTAAGTGCAGGACCCTGCACTTATCCTTATTGAACCTCATTAGATTTCTTTTGGCCCAATCTTCCAATTTGTCTAGGTCCTTCTGTATCCTATCCCCCTCCAGCGTATCTACCACTCCTCCCAGTTTAGTATCATCCGCAAATTTGCTGAGAGTGCAATCCACACCATCCTCCAGATCATTTATGAAGATATTGAACAAAACGGGCCCCAGGACCGACCCCTGGGGCACTCCACTTGACACCGGCTGCCAACTAGACATGGAGCCATTGATCACTACCCGTTGAGCCCGACAATCTAGCCAGCTTCTACCCACCTTATAGTGCATTCATCCAGCCCATACTTCCTTAACTTGCTGACAAGAATGCTGTGGGAGACCGTGTCAAAAGCTTTGCTAAAGTCAAGAAACAATACATCCACTGCTTTCCCTTCATCCACAGAACCAGTAATCTCATCATAAAAGGCGATTAGATTAGTCAGGCATGACCTTCCCTTGGTGAATCCATGCTGACTGTTCCTGATCACTTTCCTCTCCTCTAAGTGCTTCAGGATTGATTCTTTGAGGACCTGCTCCATGATTTTTCCAGGGACTGAGGTGAGGCTGACCGGCCTGTAGTTCCCAGGATCCTCCTTCTTCCCTTTTTTAAAGATGGGCACTACATTAGCCTTTTTCCAGTCATCCGGGACTTCCCCCGTTCGCCACGAGTTTTCAAAGATAATGGCCAATGGCTCTGCAATCACAGCCGCCAATTCCCTCAGCACTCTCGGATGCAATTCGTCCGGCCCCATGGACTTGTGCACGCCCAGCTTTTCTAAATAGTCCCTAACCAACTCTATCTCTACAGAGGGCTGGCCATCTCTTCCCCATTTTGTGCTGCCCAGCACAGCAGTCTGCGAGCTGACCTTGTTAGTGAAAACAGAGGCAAAAAAAGCATTGAGTACATTAGCTTTTTCCACATCCTCTGTCACTAGCTTGCCTCCCTCATTCAGTAAGGGGCCCACACTTTGTTTTACTTAAAGCCCCGGTTCCTGGAGTCATGTGACTATAAGAGACTATTAGCTGTCATTTAAAAAGCGCCGAAGTTGCTAACCAGTCTGGTTGCAGAGAAAAGCTTGAAAATATGACCCCAATACATCCTAAAGGCTCAAAAACTAAGGCAAATAAAAAGAAGCCCAAATGTATTATTTTGTAATAATATGAATTTGGGAGGAGGCTTGATTTCATTATTCATGAACATTTGAGGTTGCCGGTATTGAAATAGCTAGGTTTTTTTTTTTCAACCCATGAATACAAAAATTATAAACTTATTTTTTCAGATGGCAGTCTCCTTACATGCTGACTGTTCAGGTTTGAAAAGGAAGCATTATTGATAATAAAAATAACTTTAAACTTGGAGCGCTTCACAGGCACACAGTAAGATACACACCATGGTGAGAAGAACTTACAAATTAAGGGCACAATCCTGCAAACACTTACTCTCAGGCACAGTGCTCATGACCGAGGACGAGTCCTGGCTTCACCATCTTTGTCCCTTTCCCACTGCCAGCCTCAAAGCACTTTTTATGATCCCCTGCTTTAACAAGAACCTCTGCATCTGCTTCTATACTGCTCCAATCATGGAATGTCCCTCCTAAGTATCCTGCGAAGTGGGTATTCACCCACGAAAGCTTATGCTCCAATACGTCTGTTAGTCTATAAGGTGTCACAGGACTCTTTGCCACTTCTACAGTTCCAGACTAACACAGCTCCCCTCTGATACTCCTCCTAAGATAGTCTGCCAAGCAGCTACCCTCCGCTCCATCCAGACCTAGTGCATTGCCAATAAGAAACTAACCAGGTGATCATAGCATATCCTGGGCATTTGGGGATAATCAATATAGTTCAATGTTAATCAAGGAAAAGAAAAGTGAAGAAATACAGTGTAGCACTACCAGTTAGCTAATGTAGCCTGGTACCTCCTTTGCACGTCACTTGTATGTTTCCTTATTTCCCCCTACTGTGGTCTTTGTCAGAGACTGTGACTTGGAGATCGTCTACCATAGCATTTAGTGAGTAATAATAAATAGTTGTTTACAGGTTAGACCTTTAATAAGTGGAGCTGGGGAAGATCAAATTTCTTTCCATTGTGAGGATAATGAGCGAAGTTCTAGCTTTATTTTAGCCTAAACAACTTTTTATATGATTCATTGTGAATTGTTTTTATGAAAGGTATTTTCCAGATGGGCCATGTGGTCTAATGCAGTGGTGGGCAACCTGCGGCCTGTCAGGGTAATCTGATTGCAGGCCACGAGATATTTTGCTGACGTTGACCGCCCGCAGGCATGGCCTGCAGATCCCAGACTGTGGTTTGCCATTCCCGGCCAATAGGCGCTGCCCACCACTGGTCTAATGGCTTGAGCACAGATCTGGGAGCCAGGAATACATTCTAAACATCTCTGTGGATCTGGACAAATCACTCAACTTCTTCATGCCAAGTTTAGTGCTGCTGTGAATACAAGTCTATGGAATTGTATCACATTATGCCAGTCAGGAATGTGTTCCTTTTATTATATATATTACCCATCAGTAAAATGGGAATGATAATATGTATTCACCTGCCTCTCAGTGGGATCTGTGAGGATTAGTTATGTCTCTGTAGCACTGTATAGGTGGTAAGTTTTGTTACAAAGGGCAAAATTGTGCAATTACACGAGAGGAGCAGAGAGCTGCGGGTGTCTTGTTACACTTGCATAGCAGAACAGCTGTCTGATGAGCTTCCCTGACCTGTGCAGTTAAACCAGATTTCAGCACTGTTGTCTCATTTATGGGCCAGTCTGATTTCTGATGTCAGGATGTCTTATTTTCTAAGGGATGGTTTAAGCATAAACAGCAGCCATTCAATGTGGTTTGCACTTTTCTTTCACTCTCCAATACACTCTGAATGCATTGCACTTGTACTTGCCAGAAGGCTTTCTTTTTGGCCGTGCAAGTCTTGATGCCCCATTCATCCACTTTTCCCACAACAGTGTTGGTTCTTTTTGTCCATATCAACCTCTATGCATGTAATGCACTTCCAAATAAGTTGAGTCACTATGGCCTCACTTTGCTCAAATCCCTCCTAAAGACTCAGTTCTTTCATGATGCCAACAAGAAGTAAATCAATAATAATAATCCTATTTATTCTCTTTTATGGGCTTCCCAGTGCATCTTGTCTGTTCTTGAGGTTGTCTTATTTATATTGCAAGTTCTTAGGTAGAGGGCCTGGATGGATTTTTTTTTCTCTTGTACAGTGTTGAGCACACTGTCAGTGCTCAAACAGTAATTAATAGGATTATCTCCTCCTGGAACACTGCACCCCACTTTATCTGGATACTTGGGGGCACTTCACTTAAAGGTATCCTAATTCATTGAGAATGATGTGAAGCATGTAAGGCAGTAGGAGTTCCTCTTCAATGGCGCTCAATGTATGCTCTAAGGCCCTTGAGAGGTTAAGTTACAGTGACTGCTGAAGTTAATGAGAGTGAGTGATAAGAAAGAGGATTTACTTGTATTTCTATTCGGATCTATTAACAAGAATTTAATCAAGTGAGATCAAAATGTTATCACCTTGTGAGCGTCATTGTCAGCAAATGTAACAACAGTGGTGATTATTTTAGTGCTTTACCTTGGGGAAAAGTGGACATAAGAACATAATTTCAGACTTGTGCAGTGCATTTAGTTGCATGACTCCCATTCATTTTAAAGGGACGTTGTTAAGTAGTTTAGGACCATGTTGATTCACATGCTGTATCTGGCTTTCATTGTGCCATATATAAATTAACAGAATCCCTGTGCAAATAAATGCCCAATATTTAGGTTTTGTGTGATAAAAGAATGTTATTTATTTTAATGTCAGAAGTATAGGTCTGCACATCTGAAAATGAACTGAGTGTCTCAGTTCTTAGGTGCCCAGCTTGTGACACCATCAAAGAGCCTGATTTTCAAAAGCAGGCTGCGCCCTATATTTTCTGAAAGCCAGGCGTCTTCAGTGTGTCTCAATTTGGGCACTGAAAGTCACTAGTCATTTCTGAAAATTTAAGGTATACTTTAGTGTAAATGTTCCTATCAGATATGAACAACATTGTAATTACGGGAGAACCATGTGGTGAAATTGGGGAGAAACTGATCCGATTAGTGTCATTGTGCAGTCTGAGTGAAATGCAGCACAGATGATGAATACGTCATTAGAATTTTAAAAAATGTTCACTTGAATGTAAGTTTAAAATATATAAAATCCTTATTTATGGCCTGATCCTGCCAATACATACTAGTAGACAGTTCTGTTTGCGTTTGTTTTATATGTATTTAAATGTTGGCAGGATCAGGCCCTGAGGAGGTTAGTAAGACATGATATTTATCTTGATGGTGTCCTGTTTAATGGAAGTTACTACTTGTGGCTAAAACATTGTGTGCCACTTAGAAAATGTGCTCGTGCCACTTCAGTTTTCAGCCCTGGGATTAACATTGTGTATCTAAATCTCCCACAGACTGACCTGGAAATGTACCCCATAGTTATGTAAGAATAACATATTACAGATTGAGGAGGGGAGCATTTATCTCCACTGATAAAGAATAGACCCACATCTCATCCGTATGAAAGCCATGATTTATAGTCTTTATCTGCCTTGTGAGGATTAAACTGTTTAGCCTACTATTTGTTTTGTGTACTTAATTTGTACTTGTTTTATATGTATTAAAAATCTCTCTCTTTTTTGTGATTATTTTGTAGCTCTGAAAAGAAGGGGAGAAGCTTCCTCAAAATGTATTTTGTTAAATACAGTAGTTAATGCTGACACAATATTTTAAAAGAAGAAATGGAGAAAATGTACTAATTATTTCTCCTCCTTGATATGAAGGAGATTCCTGTTTAACTTCAGATATTAAATATTATGAACACTTAAAAGCCTGGTCTGAAATCAGTGGGAGTCTTTGCACTGATTTCAATGAGATTTTGGGGGAAATAAGTGATTAGAGCAAATGGCCTCCACCGGAGGCAGCAGGTCATGGCGGCATTCTACACAGAGGGAGACAGATGAGGGTGGAAGGCTACCAAAGAGAAGAGGAACAGGAGGAATTCCACACAGACAGAAGTTTCAAATCTATACCAGGGCATCAACGTGGAAACTTTGGAAGATTCCTTTCAAGATCAAGTAGGTCTAAGGGAACGGAGAGATACACAGGGCACACGTGTGCATGGCAGGTTAGGCCAATCTGTAAGAAAATCAAGCTTGTGTGCAAATTGTTATCCAGCTGTCTGAGGAAGATAGACAATCCTTGTTGGAGACTCAGTATTCAGAAGAACTGAAAGAACATTTTGCAAGGAACAGGCAGATTACAGGATAGTGTGTTGCCTTCTTGGAGCCAAGACAAGAGATGTCACTCCAAGATTGTATAGGCTTCTGAAGTTGAAGGGCAAGGATCCATTGGTGATGGTTCATATCGGCACTAATGACACTGTGTTGCAGGATATCTCATAGACAATAGATGGCTTCAGGGAATTCAGAAGTGTAATGAATAAAAAGAATGTTGAAGCAATCTTCTGACATACTTCCTGTCCCACAAGCAAAGGAAGACAGAAGGTGGAAGACAGATTGTGGATGTGAACTGCTGGTTAGGTAAATGTTATAGGGTAGATGGTTTTGGTTTTGCAGAACCCTGGCCCATCTTCTGTTGGGAAAGGGTTGAATAGTTTGGATGGCATCCACCTCAATACAAGGGTGACCAATTTCTTTGGGAGTAGGCTGGCAACAGTAGTCAGGAGGGGGTTAAACTAAGAACCAAAAGAAAGGGTAAAAAGAGGGAAGATATGAACACTCACTACAACATGAAGATGTTGAGAACTACATGAATCAAGGAACCAAAAAATATGAAGAAGGCAATTCAAGAATTTCTTCATCTGCTAGGAGCCTAAGTAACAAACAAGAGGAATTGGAATTGCTCATTTATGAGTATAGTTTCAGTCTAGTTGGTATTACTGAAACCTGGTGGTATGATTCACCTGAGTGGAATGTTAAAGTCAATGGTTATAATCTATTTAGGAAGGATCAAGTGGGAAAAGGGGAGAGGGAATGGCACTCCGTCAAAAATGACCTTTTTCCAAGTCACTGATGCCTCAGAAGAAAATTAGCTTGAACTCTTATGGATCATTGTCCTAACAGATAAAACACTGAGGTGTGGCTGCAGAGGGCACATGATGAGGGGAGTGGTAGGAGGAAGTGGCAATGTAGCCTCATATTTTTGTTTGATCATGTGGTTTCTTTATGCCTTTGCAGTATTGCCATTTACTGATCTTGACGGTATTCCAGGCGAGTACAGTAGGCTTCCCTTGTGAATGCTCTCCTCTGAGGTAGTCAGGTCCCCTGGAGATTTGGAGCAGTGTGAACTGCATGACTGGGCCTTCCTTCAGACCCCAGTCGTAGGTTGGGGATCGTGGATAGTGAGATGCCGATCTAAGCTTGAGGCTTCAGTCAGTTGGGAAGGATGGGGAAGGGCTGATGCAATGCTTTATGTTTTTGGTGCTCTTAATGCAGGAACACTTCTTGCCTCAATATGACTTAAGTTTCTGAGGCATTTTGGTATCAATGAAACATTTTTGATTCTTTTAAAGCCAAACCGTATTACTGATACACTGTATCAGTCTTTATTTCTAAATGCTATAATCTATATTTTTTTCAAATGTGTATACCAGTTACATACAAAAACCTAGATTCTGAGAGACCTAGAAGATTAATATCAAACAAACAAACAAAACTTGCTAGTTCAAAATGTCTTGTTTATATGGAGACATGAGGGCATCTTGTCCAAGTGTATTTAGTGTCCTGTGAACCAGCATTCTGGGCCACAGTTGTGTGTGTTTGTGCCAGTTCAATGTCATGTGTCAGTAATTTTGCGGTAGACTGGCAGAGTCTCTGGGTTGAAACCAAATGTCGGTGGTTGGCAGGCTTGGCAGCCAGAATGTCTAATTGCAGCAGGGTATAAAGAACCCTTGTGTACTCTGACAGCACCATGGAAAATTTAGACTGCAAAAAAGTGAGATTATAAACGTGAAACTTTGTTCAAACCTTTCTCCCCCTCCCTTTAGCATAACAACATTGGATTTGTTTTTGAAGTACGTTAAATATGGGGAGTCCCTGCCTTAATGAAACCTGATCCCCTATAATGTTTTACAGAAGACCTTTAGTTTTTGGACTAAGTAGAGTTTTGGGTGATTTAGCCACTGGACTTATTTTTTGAAAAACAGTGCCTTATCTCTCCTATGTTTTCATAAATTTAACAGTTTAATAGATGATTATTAAATAATTTTATCTGGAGACAATGCTGTTTTCTCTCAGGTTTGAGGTAAAATAAGTGATCAAATTAATAATTCAATTTCAGGTGTCCAGGATGTAGTATAGAATTGCTCTGTTAGCACCACAGTGCCATATGAAGAAGCAGCCAGCTCAATTATTGCTTCATGCTCGTTAATAGCTTCCCTTCCCCCAACCCTTGTATTGAGTCTAATGGTAATCGCTTGTAGAGACCAAAAAGTACTGATGAAAGTTCCCAATGGCCGTGTACTTTTTTTAGAATGTTTCCTTCTTGGGCAGATGCTGCTGTTATTAAAAGAAGACAGTCCCAGGAATGGAGGCAAAGGAAAGCCAACTGTATGTAGGGATTATTTACCATATTCTGTGTTGATGCCATACTTATGGTAAAAAATTTACTATCAACAAAAAGTCAGATCAATTTGTGTAAATGGGTGTAGCGCCATTGACCTCAGTGAAGTGACAGCACTTTGTACCAGCTGAAAATTAGGCCTAAAGAGTTTATTAGTCTTATATTTCATGTTCTAGCTGTCTGGTTTCAGAGCTAATCATTTATGCAATAGAATTATGAATTCTTTATTTTGCTTTCATTTATCTTTTTGAAAAAGCGGCAACATACCTAGTAAAATCCCAGTATTGATGTTGAGCAATAACTGACATATAAATGCTTTGTACTTATGGAGCGGTGAAGAATAAAATGACCATGTGAAAATTTCTTTAGTCAAATTTTGACTAAATAACAATGAAAGAGTGCCCCTCTAGCACTCTGGGGAACCTTGTTTAATATTTTTAAAATAGACGAATAAACAGATCCATCAGTGACCCCAGATCAGATCAGATAACTCAGGGACAAGACACACGCACATAACCAAAAAATCTGACTTCCTCACACACTGCTACCCAGCAGGGCTTACATCACTTTGTAGGTTTTAGAGAGTAAAATATGCAGCCACGCAAAGAGTTACGAAATTGACCAGAGCAACATTCCTATCTGCTACTTCAAAAAATCCCAGTTTGTCCCTAGTAAATCATGAATTACTAACAAGTAAATTCTCCCCCTTCCCCCCCGCCCCAAAGGACATCTGATCTTGGAGGGATATCACTTTGTTGGGTACAAATCATACCAGTTTTATCTCTTTGCTACATAAAAAGAAAAAAATATGTAAGTATTACAAAAGGTCAGGTAGTTTTTGTCCAAGTAATACACTGCTCATGGCTTTAATATGATGCCTGTTTATGATTCTGCCATCTGCAGGAGCAGCAGCCTATCATAAAGTTACTGTATTGATCTGTCACTAGGGCTGTCTTGTCTGCCAAATGAAAGATGGCTTAAACTCATAACCCGAGCCAGCAGTTTTCTTATTGTGAGCCAGACAAAAATGCCATTGATCTTCTTTGCTGAAGTGTTCTTTTCACAGCTTGCCAGCACAAACACTCTGTTGTCCTTAGTCAGGGATAATTAGCTAATAATTTAATGCAACTGAGACAGCAGTCTTAGTTTAATTCAGCAGTGAAAGGATACGCAGTAACTTTTAAATGACGAGGTACCTTCTTTAAAGCTTGGCCATGTTAACAGGACTTGTCTCAACTTTTACATTCTCACTTTAAATTTGATTTCCGTGGTACTAAAGAATAATGTACTTGTTACAGTGGCTAAGATGGGTTGTCAGTTTAGGTTTTATAGAAAAAACAAAAGACAGATGGAAGATTGGTATCTCTATCCTTGAGTTCTTGGTTACTAAGTAACACCTGAGGTTTATGATCACTTACTTAGTGAAATCAAATATTAGGTTGATTTAGATTCGTCATGAAAACCCAATGATCTGTAAGCCACAAAGCATACAGATTTAGTGATATCCAATAAATAGAGGGACTGCACCTATCTTCATCTTGTTAAAAAGATACTGTTGAGTTGGTCTAAATGTAGGTTTTATATCCCTCTCTTGAAAATGAGGTTTGCTAACCCAATGTGAAAATAAAGATATAACTGTGAATTCAGAAGTTTCTAGTGAACTTTGGGGCTGGGAGCATTGGAGGTATTCAGGCTACCCCTCTGGATTTGCAAAGCACATGTAGGCTTCACACAACACGGTGTGTGTATTTTGTTTACATTTTTTATAATTTGCAGTTTGGAGAGAGAGAGAGAGAGAGAGAGAGAAACTGAGGTCCTGGTCCAGATCCTCGGATGCAATCAAAGAGCAGTCAACACAGCTTTGGAGGAGGGTGATTAATATGGTATTAAACCATGTCTCTGTCCCTGTGCACCTGTGGCTGGGCCAACCCCTGGTATAAATTAGAGCAGCTCAAAGGCTTCCCTAATCTACAGTGGCTTCTTACAGCACCTACAGATTATCCAGGTACAGGGACACTTGGCCTCATCTCCTACTCTGGTTGCTAGGGAGGTAGTACTGATGGGGGATGATTTGTAATATGGGAGCTTCTATTGTGACTCTGTATCACTTTGAGGGGAAAAAAAAACTTTTCACAGGGTGTGTGTATGTATGTCTTTTCAAGGGTTCAAGTCTGATGGGTTTAGGTCTTTGAATGAGGGGCTGGCTCAAAACTTCCCCATCACGGGGCAGGATCTGGCCCCTTGTGTGTTTGTTTTGGAATGTGTGTGGTTCTCATATTATAGCAATGAGAGCATTATAGACAGCTAGTGAAAAAAAGCAAATATCACTCTTCTATAGATGTGATGTAAGGGTATTCACCTGTCCCTTATTTTAAAGGAAGTTCCTTTTTGGAGCTTAATATCCTGCATAATGTATCAAGTCAATAGAAGTGGCATTAATTATGCAGAGGGTCATATGCTGTTTTTTCTACTGTATTATTTTGCATTACAGTTAAGACTGTGTTTGCAAAGAGGAGAGCAAAGCATTCCTTAAGTTTTCCTGTATTGTTCACACTTACATTTAATATCTTTGGAGCATGGGTGGGTATCCTAATTCTAGTTAATAATGGGAGGTTAATCTATAGGGAATTTTAAAGTTGCTTTAAATTTGGGGATTTAGATTATTGCGTCTGAAACCACCTCAAAAATAGGCACAATTTACTATCCTGTTCTTTTGGTAAACTGCTTAGAACATATCTGTCAGATTTGGGAAACTGGTGTGCAAGTGTGTGTCATTTTAATTGTCTGGCTATAAACAGAAATATTGGAATATATACGCCATAGTTGGCAATAATGTCCGTCCCTTAGATAGATTATAATAGTATTTCACAATTGCCTCTCTCTGAAGATTGCAATGTTCTGATGAATTATATCACTCTAACACTTGTGTCTTATCTTTGCAAATTGTTTGAGCTTTTCTTAATCTGTTATAATTTCCTTTTTTAACACACAGGGTAGAGAGTTGTGTTTTTTAATAAAACAGAAAAATTAAGAATTTCTTTGTCTTTTTCAGAAGATTCCCTATAGCAAATGCAACTGATTTCAGGACTGCACTCCATCTGTCTAGGAAAGAAAAAAGACGTTAGTAGTCCACACATGAGCAACTTATTAGTTCATTTGGTGAATCCAATACAGTGATTCAAGACTGATTTAAAATATTCATCCACAATTACTGGTGCAGCATAGTTCAAAGTGCGGCAAATCTGTGGGTTTGACTGAGAAATTTAGGGAAAATAGCTGCAAATTGATTCTTATGTAATTAATGAAACATTTCATTCTAATGTAAATATTTAATGTTTGGGTCTTGTTTTGCTTGTTTCCTTTCTCTCACTCATCCCTCCCAATCCCTTTTATATGTTTGTTTGCTCAGGGAGTGTGAGTGAGGGGTGGGGAGGAATCCCCTGGATAGGGAGTATTCATTCTGTGGAAATATACCTTAGCTGAGCTGCATCTTCTGCTGCCACAGCCGCTGATCTGAGAGGTCCTAAGGACTAACAACGCCCATGGACTTCAGTGAGAGTGACAAATTCTCAAAAAGAAAAGGAGTACTTGTGGCACCTTAGAGACTAACAAATTTATTTGAGCATAAGCTTTCGTGAGCTAATAAATTTGTTAGTCTCTAAGGTGCCACAAGTACTCCTTTTCTTTTTGCGAATACAGACTAACACGGCTGCTACTCTGAAACCTGACAAATTCTCGTCACTTTTCAGGATCAGGCCCTTTGTGTTGTGGAGGGAATAGACAATGATATAGATTAACTGTTTGGGTGTGAGAAATGGGGTGCAAGGAGGTAGCTTTTCCCCTTAAATGCCACAGCAGTTTAACTGAATTTTGCCATCCTCATCAGTGGCAGAGTTTAGGAAGAGCCTGTAGTAAAACCTCAAAGATCCTGAGGCAAACTTCAGCTTGTTTTGGAATTATTGTCTCTGAAGTCAGTTCTGCACATTGGACAGAGATTTTGCAGTGTTTTCTGCTTTTAACTGCTTCTCTGTGTTGTTGATGGTTTAGAATTTCAGCGTGGGCCTGCTGACAGGGTTTGTCATGAGGGCAGGCCCTGGATCCAAGTCTAAAGCTCTTCAAGCTGATCAGAAACCCAAGATCTAGAGCTACCAGTTTGGGGGTACTTGCATAACTGCTTATTTGATTAAATCAGTGGGGAGAGTTCTTGACCATCATCTGTTGTAACTGAACAAATTGGAAGGCAATGGGGGGGAAAAGCCCTCAAGCCTTCTGCTTCTAGCCAACAAACGCCTGTATAGGAAGGTTTTTCCTTTGAGGCATGGTTGTATGACTAGTTGTTTTCTTCAGTGCTGGATTTATGTGACATTAATCCAGAGTAAAGGGCTTGGAACTGTAGAATCAAACTAGATAATGTGCTTGTATCTCCTTTAGGTTGTGATGCTGCAGCTTTTGCTCCTTTGTTCCCAGAAATAATGGGACTACTTATATGAGTAAGGGCTGCAAAATCAAACCTTCTACTGCTCTGTGCTGTGTATAGTGATACAGCCAACAGAAGGAGATGGATACAGTATTGTAATTTAAAATACTCTCTGCTGTGGTGAGCCAAAGTTGCAGATGCCTCACATAAAAATGAGAAGGGAAAGGTCATGGCTGTGCAGGTATATGTGCAAGCAATGTTTGGATGTTCTTGTGTGAAATACCCAGCTTCAGGATCCAGTTTGATATCACAAGGCTTTTACATATTTGCTAGCCAATGAGGTTAGTGGATGATATATAGACTTATAATAATATATATTGGTTGGTGGCAAAATTGAGTTATCAGAATTATGATTTTCTTCTGGCAGGTAGGGCTTGTTTTCACTAATGCAGGCCTTTAGCTTACCACCTAACATTCTCCATTATTATTTTTTTTTTTAAACAAGAATGAAGGAGTTTAAACTTTGCAAAATGATGAAACTTCGTCATATCAGTATTTGAGAGAGACTGAACTAAAACAGAACTTTTTGGTCCTTCAAATAAATTCCAGATAAATAATTCACATAAATAAAGAATCCTGTTCTTATCTGATGCAAAACTAATACCCTTGTGCTGGCTGAAATATTTCCCCACATGCATAAATTGTTGAAAAAAATCAATTTAACCAAAACAACAATATTTTGTGAAAATATTTTGATTTTTTCTTCAAAGTGTGTCATTTTTTTGAATAAAAATTTGGCAGTTTTCCAAAACACTTACTTTCCTTTTTGGTTTAGTTTCTTGTTTTCTCTCACTTTTGTACCCCCTCTCTCCAGTTCTCCGCTCTTCTCCCTCCCCCCTTAAGAGTGGGAGAGGTTTTTTTTTTCCTGACCAAAATGAAGCAAATTTTTCCATTGATTAGCAAGTTGTTTTAAAACAATGAAAAATCATTTATTTCAGTCATTTCTGAAGAAAACAAAGTTTCTTTTTTCAATAGTTTTAATGAAATATACTTCTCTTTTTCAGTCAGCTATAGTAAAACACATTGGCTAAGTGCACTTAAATATTAAACTCTTTGGAGAGTCCACACTGTTTTGCTCTGTGGCCCATGAGTGGAGATCCCAGAGGCTCTTTAAAAATGTATCCGTGTGTGGCCAGAACTACTATGATAGATTTACTAGACCCAGCAAATAAAGTCTTAAATTTATTAGATATTGGTATTTTATATCTTTAAATTTCATTTAATCCACAATTAAAATGACTTTAGTGTCAACTCAGTTTCTGTCCAGATTACAGAATCATCCTATGAATTTCAGAGTAGCAGCCGTGTTAGTCTGTATTCGCAAAAAGAAAAGGAATACTTGTGGCACCTTAGAGACTAACAAATTTATTTGAGCATAAGCTTTCGTGAGCTACAGCTCACTTCATCGGATGCATTTGGTGGAAAATACAGAGGGGAGATTTATATACACACACAGAGAACATGAAACAATGGGTTCTGTATTCATGTTTCATGTTCTCTGTGTGTGTATATAAATCTTCCCACTGTATTTTCCACCAAATGCATCCGATGAAGTGAGCTATAGCTCTCGAAAGCTTATGCTCAAATAAATTTGTTAGTCTCTAAGGTGCCACAAGTACTCCTTTCCTATGAATTGTGCATGATTGATTGTTTCTGGACTCTCACCAAGTTAATTTGTTCTTTTTGAAACATTTCGGATTTTTTTTTGACACTCTACATTAATAACCCACAAACACATAATTGCTATAAAGTTAAAAGCATACATTCTGAAGGGTAATAATTTCAATAGTAAAGTTATGCTGTTAGTGTTTCACTGGAGAGAGAAATGAATGGTTAAAAACAAGCATGTCTAATCTTGTCTCAGTGTTTATGCACCGAGTAGCGATACTGTCATTTGAGAATTAAGTTTATAGCACATATTTGGGTGGGAGGCTCACTGCTGGATGTGGCAATAATCTATTTTAGGAGTACCTGAGACATTTTCTCTCCTCCCTACCTCCTCCCTGTATTTGGTATTGTATGTAAGTCTTGTTCATACATACTGCTTTCTTTCCTTGTTATCCTGCTCAGACCTTCTCTCTTACCAGTAATAGCTGCTGAGTTACCTGGTGACTCATCTATATCATTAGTCTTTCCTTTAAGTGTATTTTTAAGGGACTCCTTTCTGCCTACAGGTTATTTGGTATCCAACACATGCAACAAAAAAATCAGTAACTTCTGCTTCTCTGCAAATGTGTTCCATGGGCAAGTGGCCATACATAAAGAAGAATCTGATGCTCTAATAATGACAGAAGCAGAACCTTTGTGCCTACAAACCACTTCTATTGCTCTGATAGACTGGGTGATAGTTTGTGCGTTTAGCTACAGCTGTGGGGCAGAGAAGAGTTCAGTTAAATTAGAAATATGAAATAGACTAAGAATGCTTACGGTGGGGGTGAATGGCTGGTACTTCTGATAACAGGATACAGTGCGGGCTCTCCCATCTCAGTGGTTCAGCTCCAGCCAAGATTTGTAATGACTAGAGATGGGTAGGAAACATTTTTGCCACCATGTGACAATTTTCACGGAATTTCTGAAATTTCCCTGTTCTACGTGCAACTGACACCTTTCCAAAACCAAATAATTTTTTTTTGAGAGAGAGAGAGAGAGAATAGCCAATAGTCCAGTGATGAGGGCGCTCCCCTGGGATGTGGGGAAACAAATGCAAGTTCTTGCTCTGCCTGGTTCTCAACAGGGACTTGAACCTGGGTCCCCCACATCCCATGAGTATCCTAACCACCATGCTATCGGCTATTCTGGGATGTCTCTCTTTGTTTCTCTTCTTGGATCTGTGCCATTGAAAAACGCTGAACCTGCTCTAATGATAGTCAGTATTAGAGTGCTCTCCACGCAAACGGTGCTTCACATGCACTGCACCTGACTGGGTGGTAGCCCTTTTAGGTTGGTGGCTCTCGGAGGGATAATTTGGATAAGGCATTTTGATCTGACTGAACTGCAAAGCCAGGTTGCATGGGTCATGGTCTTGGAACACTGGCCTCCAGGTCCTCAAACAGCAGGGGCTCAGGGAACAGATTTGAAAAGCCTGCCCCTCTAATACGGGGATCATTGCAGAACTGGCTGGGAGTGGCTGTATTGCAACAGAGTCTGGGTATTTTGATGGGCTGGAGGAGGCTACTTAAGACACATGGAGAAGTCTGAGGATTTATACGCTTTCATAAAAAACTAACAGAATTTTAAGGTTGCACTGTTAGGCACTTAGAAGTTAGGAAGTTACAAAGTTAAGCCTGCATGTATACGCAATACAGTACCGTCTGTGATTAGATGTTGTCTCTCAAATAATGTATAATGTATAAACTTCTATACATAGGTGTAGTATCTTGTACAGAGCTGGTTGAAAATTTACCCTCATTATCTTGTGATGGAAATCGTTTTTGACAAAATGAAGAAAAAATCTTTTAAAAATTGCCCAGTTACTTTTAAACAAAAACAGAGTTTTGTTACAAAATGAAACATTTTTCAACCATTGAAAACCAAAAATTTCCAGTTTTAAACCACTTGAAAACCTGACAATGTTGACACAACTTAAAAATTCATCAGTTTTTCACAGGGGAAAAAAATCCATTCCTGACCAGCTATAATCTGTTAGTACTGTATCCACTAGGCAGTCGGTTATAGTCATTTAGGAGAAAAGTACATAGTAAGCTGTTTTTAAGTAATATGTTACAGTGTAAACATAAAAAGTGCAAATTTGATAGCATGGATAAGCCACCCAAGTGTACACCTAAGGCAGCTTCATAATCACTGCCTCATTGTGTAATCTGCACCTACAGAACCCTGTGTTCCTGTTGGAAGAGAAATTAAGTAGCACATGGCTGTTGACAAAGGGTTCATTTATGCCTTTAGGGCACCAGCCCTCTGCTGGGAGGAGAAATAATGGTAAAGAAATAATGGATATAGAGCTATCACTGCCCTTAGTGGGAGCTCAGGGAAAACAGGTTGCTCCCTAAAGCTCATAAGCATGCAGCAGGGTCTGCCCACAATTACAGGGAAAGAGACAGCCGGTGGCCCCTGTGCAGCCAGCCGGTTTTCTTGGCTGATGAATGGGGGGTATCTAAGCCTGTCTTGTTTTTAAGGTGTTGTACAGGGGGTACACAAAGGGAGCAGTGCTTGTGCTTTGGAGAGAGCACAGACTGATGATGTGCTGCTATACAGGAAAGCACCCATGTGCATTTTGAAAGAAGAGTTAACAAGGTTAGTTAAATCAAATAAATGGTCTTATTACATCTATGCTGTGACAGGGCTCTTTGATCTATAGCCATTATTTCTTTACCAGTATGGCACTTAAAATCTGTACCACTAGGTTCTTAGGCTTTTCTTCACTATAAAACTAGCAGACACTTCCCCCTATTTAGGTGGGAGCTCTGTAAGGGCCTAAGAAATATGTAGAGAGTTTAAATGATGCTGAATATAAATTGCTACACCAAATTTTGCAGCAATAAAATTGCAAAAACTTTGCAAGCCTATAGAGGGCTCAGTTAACTAACTTATAACACAGTCTGCATAATGAAGGTTATATTTGATGTTTAAAGACACTATTTATTTATTTATTTGTTTGTTTTCCTGAATACCATCGCACAATTGTGAGTTAACAATCTTATTTAGGAAGTGTGTCTGTTGAATGCTTCCGGTGTGGGATACAACTATAATACCGGATACGGTGTTTATGAATGAGGAGGCAAAGCTTCTGGCACACTAAACAGTTCATTCTGGCATTAGGGGTATTCCTGATTTGAATGGTATCATCCATTTTAATGAGAATATTAGTGGAATCGGTAATAACTCTAAAACCAGAATGAAATTTTTAGTTGCACCCACAGTAATTTAGGCCTCAATGAGACACTGGTTGTGTGCTTAAGGCACATGTGTAAGTTTTTGCAGGTTTGGGGGCTAATTGAGGCCTTTTTGGTTTGCCAGGGGTTCACTTGTTTGGTCTTTCGTGCTTTCAGTTTTCCTGGGTTTTGCTTTTAGTTTTTTATACTCTCTTTCAAGAGATGGGGGTTTGACTCCTGGTCACAACGTCTCTTCTTTTTCCTTGGGCCATCAGAGGTGGGAACTCAAGGGGGGATGTGATTGTTCTTCTGGATGAGGAGGAATATCTTGTGTTCCTCAGCAGTGACCGCTCTGGATTACTATGGAGCAGAGTTGCTTGGCTCTGAAAAGAAGTCTTGACCATCCTGTGTCAAAAGGCTGGTCGCTGTGATGTCGGACCACTATATGTGAGAAGGAAGGGAAAGTCGTCTTTTCTTGTGAGCCGCATCAGCAGTTTCAGATTTTAAGATCCAACACTGGTTCTCTCTCCCCCGTCTCCACCTTCGCTATCTGCTGGTAATAGCTCACCTTACCTGATCACTCTCCTTACAGTGTGTATGGTAACACTCATTGTTTTATGTTAGAATCATAGAATCATAGAAAGTTAGGGTTGGAAGGGACCTCAGGAGGTCATCTAGTCCAACCTCCTGCTCAAAGCAGGGCCAATCCCCAATTTTTGCCCAAGATCCCTAAATGGCCCCTTCAAGGATTGAACTCACAACCCTGGGTTTAGCAGGCCAATGCTCAAACCACTGAGCTATCCCTCCCCCCATTGAGCTATCCCTCCCCCCATATTGTCTGTGTATATAAATTTCTCCACTGTATTTTCCACTGAATGCATCCGATGAAGTGAGCTGTAGCTCATGAAAGCTTATGCTCAAATACATTTGTTAGTCTCTAAGGTGCCATAAGTCCTCTTTTCTTTTAACACTGGATTGTGTCACTTTCCTATTTGTACCCTTTCACTGGCTTCCCTCAGCCTTCTAAGCTTTTGCTCAGCTCTTCTCCAGCTAAATCACTGCTTATTTCTCTCTGCTCACCTCTTTCTTTTTTTCCCTTCACAAGCCCCTCCTGTTTAAGAGCTCACTGTGTATCCTTCTCCCACTCTTCAGACCTTCTTCCTTGCTGCCCTTTTGTGCTTGGAACAGGCTTTGTTCTAATCCCTCCTTAAAAAAACCCTGCTTCATAAGGCCTGACAATAAGCCACCTAGGAGATGCATTTAAATGAGAAATATGTTAAACTGGCCATCGTGCATGGTTTGCTCTGTGTGTGTCCTATGCACTCTAAAGCTATATTTTCCTTTCCCATTGTTTACTCTTGCAGAATTGCAAATTACCAACCCCAAGTGTTCAAAAACCATGAGTCGGGCGCCCAAAATTATGACTGATATCAAATGATCTTAAAAGTCATTATACTTATAAAACCACGCGCTGTCACCCAACCCCGTGTTTTGGGTTCTTTTTATTTGTCTTGTGTTTTTCAAGCCTTTGGGGTGTTCACTCAAGTCACGTTTCTGAACTTTTCTGCACGACGATGGGGGCTAGAAATTGGACAGTTGCCTTTCTTTTAAAACGGAAACAGAGATTTTCTTGTAATCAAAGGATTCCAGGAGCTGAGATTTAAAGAAAAACACGACATATTGTCAGACTTGTGATAAAATCACAAGAGTTGGCAGACAACTCTGTTGTCTTTCCATCACCCCCACAACTTTCCTAGTCCGTATGTAATGTGTTGGTTGTCCTTTCACATATTGATCTTAGAGTGTCATCGCCTCAGAGCAGAGATTTTAGTCTTTTATAACTTGTAATGCACCACAATGCCTTTGGTACTAGAAATAATCTAATACCAAGTGCCTTGGATTTTAATGATTGAGAATTTGATAGTCAAGAAACTATATTTTAAAAAAAAAAAAGACTCCTTTGGGTCCCACAAACTGGTTATTGCGCTCCCTCTGCTGGCTCTGCAAGAGCAGCAGACATACACCGTCTTCTCCAAGCCATGATTGCATTGACAGTGCTGATATGCAAACTGGAAGCTTTGTTAGGAGAGATTGTCCCTGTTCGTATAACACAGTTCCTCTTCACAGTGCACTGCTTATACAACTGCCTCACTGCACGTGCAGTACTTACATGAAAGTGACAGAAGGACTGAGAGAATTTTTTGATACTGAACCAATGGACTAGTGATAGCGAGTGTCAGTGGGGGTATAGGATATGGGCAGCATGGAAGAGATGGGTTTGGGCCAGTTTTTTTAAAAAGCGATGGAGAATCCATAATGTAGGATAATTAATAATAATGATACTCAGCTGTTGCTTTATGCTTTTCAGCCATAGGTCTGAAAGCACTTTAAAAAGGAAGGTCAGTATCATTATTCCCATTTTACAGATGGGGAAACTGAGGACCAGAGAGGTGAAGTGATTTACCCAGAATCACATAGTGTGTCAGTGGCAGAACCTGAAATAGAGCCCAGGACTCCTGACTCCTCTACTGGGTGGAACAAAAGTTTAAGCTCTAGTGGAAAAAAGTTAAAATTGTGCGGGGAGAGGGAAGGAATCTGTGGACGGGAACAAATACATAATGGAGTTTTGAAGAGATTATTGTATTGAGACTAAAAGATCAATTTTTCATCAATAGTGTCTGTCAAAATGCAGGCTTCCTAAAATGGTTATTTTTTACCTGGACAAAAAATACAGCCAAATCCGTTTCTGAGGCAGATTGTGTCTTTATGAAAATATACTTCTTTCAGTTGAGGATGCTGTTCTTAGCAAACAATTTAATTTTTAGCTTTTTTACTTTTTGTGAATTATCCATTAACAAACTAAATGCTCCTGCAATCCAAATAGGAAGTAATCATAATTTACATTTTTTCATTATTCTCCATTTGTCATCTAACCCTGAATCTGAGTATTTTGCAGTGTCTGAGTTGTTCCCTAACTCTCTGGTTTCAACTCCTGATAATTGATCATTAGCGGTTGCTGATGGACTGGGCACTGAAATCACGTGGGGTATTTTCTGCTTCGGAAGACTGGCTTTTCATGAACGTTCATGCAAACAAAAAATCATTGTGTAAAAGTTAGTTGAAAATGAATAAAAAGGATTACAAACTGTGTTTGTGTGTGAACATTCTTCATTTTTCTGCCCAGTAGTCTCTGAGTTTTAGTCCCTATTAACAGGAGCCTATAAGGATACCTTGCTTGACTGCTGAGACAGCTTGTAACAGAACCCATGTGCCAGTAAACATTCCCCTGTCCCTCCTTACAGTATTTCTTTTATGATTTAAACAGCATTTCCTAGAAGTCAAGGGGCCATGCCAAAATAATCTGTAAATTTGCTTTGTTTTGCTTCAAACAAGGTGGTGTTTTGTGGTATTTTGTTATTTTGTCTCCTCCACCTAAACAAAGTTCAGGGTTGGCTTTTTTTTTTTAAATGATAGTTCATAACATTCAGCAAAGAGTCTCCATAAAGAGAATGAAAGAGAGTTCAGCATGGCATTTAACTGAAGAAAAAATATTTACCTTTCAGGTTAATAAATCTGGATACTCACTTTAGTAGAATTCACTATCAGCTTGTCATCTTCAATTTACAGATGGGCAAACTTTGAGGTTCAAACTGATTAAGTGGTTCACCCTTCCCACAATGTGGGAAGTCCCACAACAAATCAGTGGAATTGCTGGTTATAGAAGCTGGGGTCCCAAATCTTAATCCTTTTCTCCCACATCTTCCTTTTTAGAACTTTTAAAGTTCCATGAGTTTTTGCAGATCTGCTTAGCAGCTTAAATGCTTCATTGTACCAATGAGGATGTGTGGGTAACTCATTTTTATTTCATTGTAGGAAAATGGATCGTGTTATGTGAAGGCACTGAGAAAATAGTCATCAGATCCTGAGAGGAAGAAGGCCCTTGTGGAACTCGGGTAGGAAGATTTTTATTCTCAGTTGGTAAAATACCTATGGGCCTCTTGTCTTTTCCAGCCAGTGCATCATGGTTTATGCTTTAACTACTCATCTGGTTGCTATCAAGGTTCATCAGCTCTTTTGAGAAGCAGTTCAATTGATGGCAATGACAAAACACTGCAAGTAAAGCCCTCGGTATAAACATCATTGGCTACCTTGGTTTAATTCTGTTGATTCTAATATACAGTACAAACAAATTACGCGTGCACTGGCCTTTCCAGCTGTAAAATAGAGCAATGGTATATTCTGCACGCTCCCAGTAAACATGCACTTATAATAAACTAGCAGTCCCTTAATAGAAATTCAACAGTAGTTTCAATGAAGTAGTGTTTAGTATTTATATCCAGGAGTAGTAAGAAACGAAAAGTACACAAGTACTTTTTGTGTTTATTTTTGTCATATTTAGTTATTTCCTTCAAACTTGTTCTACTCTCTTTGTTTGGTTCAATCTATTTTTTATAGTATTTAAAACCCATACGATGATAGGTTGTCGTGTCTCTGCCTTTGGCATAGTTCCAGAGTAACTTAGTGGATTTCAAGTGTTTTTGCAATGTGGTTCATGTTTTGTCTTATGAATCAACTGCCCTCTCACTTGCTATCATGGAGACCATTTCCACTTCAACTCTCAAGAATGTCTACGTGGCACTGCGTAGGTGGGGAAGTAACTTTAGGGAAATGTTTAATGTATTTTCAGTTGTTTTTAATACAAATTAGCAGCTGGAAATGAGGAGAAGGTGTTAGTATCACGTGACCATCCAGCTTTCTGCAGCTCACCAGCCAATGGTCCGGGATCATAATTTGAGAGCCCACTTTGAGAGGGATTGGCATTAATGATTGAATTGACTTCACTTGTCTATTACTACCAATATTTCTCCCCAGCATTTCAATGATACATCTTGGTGAGGTGCAGACTGTTGACCTGAAACATTTCTTCATCAGTGTTTCTTCCCAGCCTCACCTCCAAACACCCCCTGCTCCCACCCACCTGCTTATTTCAAGAACCAAATGAGAAAAAACTGTTTGACCAATATTTATACGCCAGGAGGGGGGGAAGGAGGGTATAGTGAAAATCTTGCTTCCAGCAGAAAATGCCATCCCAGTTTTGCTTCCGATAATTAGAAACGTTTCTGACATGGCCACTAGAACCAGTTAGTGATGTGTGCCTCCCATTTGCTGTACTTTTTTACTGCAATGCTGCCTTCCTTTTTTGTTTGTTTTTTTTCCTTTTAAACCAAGAAAACAAATATTCACTGGTATAGAACTAGCATTTTATGACCCCCCCCTTCCTCCTACATCATGAATGATTACTTACAAATACTGATAAAAATGGAAGGCTATTATTCAGGCTTATGCTTCAAGTCATCTTTGGTCACACTTAGCAGAACTTGAATGGGCAAATCCGTTCATTAACAGTACTAACAAAAACCAAACTGAAAAATGGGAAGACCAAAAAAAAAGAGAGACCAATGAATCAAGTCTTCATTGCTGGGGGGGGGGGGGATGTCTTAATTATTTATACCAAGAAATAGAATAGTACAGAACAAGAATGATAAACCTTGCTTTAGAATACCCTGGGAATATTTTTGTAGCAGTCTCCTAAAAGGAATGTTCGGGTTTGTGCCCTACATCTGAATATATGTCTAAAGACTTGACCCTTTCAGTACAAAATAATATGATGTGTCCAGCCATGGGTTAGAGAATTCAGCCAAATAATCTTTAAAAACAACCTTGTGTATGCTGCCCTGGCCATGGATTCTGGCTTCAAAGGAAAAATTTCCTTTTTCTATTCCATGAAGAAACTCAGGGGAAAGAAGTTCCTGGCTGTGCCTTCAGATCACATGGTTTCACTGCTGTAGAGCAGGAATGTTTGCTATGGTATTTCCGGAGGCTTCATAAACACAGAGAAAGAGCAGGTTTTTTATTTTTTGCCAGCAGAAGGACATTACAATCTGGGAGTGTTAAGAGCTCAAACAATGAGGGTTTCTGTTATAAACTATGCAAGTGTGCCTTAAAGTGCATGTTTTTAATTAAAGAAAAATCAGAAAAGCAATGTCAGGCAATGTTTTTGTTGTTGCATATGTATGAGAGAATAAATCAGTTGTTATTGAAATGTGATTATTGGGAAGCTAAATATTAACGCAAACCCCTCTGTTTACGTGCTCTTAACAGTTCACTTTTGACGTGTCATTTTAAAAGACATTCTGGAATCTGTCTTGATAGCTGTCATCTTGCAAACTGGAGTAATGGAAACAAAAGATGATCATTCAAACAAGGTTATAGAGAAGAGCCATTCCCTAAGTCTTGCTGTCACAGTGTAGAATCCCCAAGTCAAATTAGGAGAGCTTTAAATTAGTTCTGGCTCCTGGGATCCTGTAGTTAAGATTATGCAAACCTGCTCTCTCATTGTAAGAAGAGCACACATTCCTTCTGAGACTCTGTAAACACCAATCCAGACTGGGCTGGAGGATGAAGTGTGAGGGCCTCAATCTTGGACAAGATGGGGACATTCCACTCGAGTGACTGATTAGTGGAAGCTTTATAGCCATATCGATACAGCTTTATGCATGAGTGAGATTAGTGATGAGTGATGAAGTTAGAGGCGAACATACTGGTCCCATTGCAATCGCACTATATGACATTGTGGCCTTGTTTAAACTTCAAAAATATATACCGGCTCTCAAGGACTGTGTTGAAACAGTATTACAAAATTTCATACTGTTAGATGCATCTAGCCAGGGAAGAGCCATTTGCCCCAAGAATAGCAAACACAGGCTTCCTGTAGAGGAAGTAATCTGCCTTCTGTTAAAAAGGAGTTCTCTGGACTTCTCTGAAAACTCTCCATCATATTTTACTCTCTCATTACTGCTGTTTGGATAATGGTAAGTATAATCCATGAAAAAGTGGAAATAAATGAAAAAACTTGGTTAAAAATATTGCTGAAATTGTCAGGGTTTTTTTTTGTTTGGGGAAACAATAGATTTTAAAAAATCTGTAACTTTTTCACTTTTCATTGAAATTAGAAAATGTTGAACAATTCTGTGAAAATACTCACCTTTAAAAATGGAAGGTCATTTTTCATAAACAAAAAATGCTTTTGACATGCTCTATTAAATTATAATATGGTAACTTCTAGAGGTCCCAGCAGAGGTCTGGGACACATGGTGCTAGATGCTACACATAGTAAGACTCAGCCCTTGTCCCGGCAATCATACACTCGAAAGAGACAAGACAGAGAAAGGACAGGGAAAAGAAGTAGCATTACACCCATGTCATGGTCGTGGAATTGAGGCAAGGAGAGATTAAGTGCTTTGTGTGAGGTCAAAGAGGAAGTCTGTAGGTGAGTCTAGAATCGAGCCCAGAGTTCCGGCATCCCAGACCATCACATTAACCACAAATCATCCTTCTCTGTTAAGCTTTTCTTCAGCAGTGAATGGATATTTCTGTTGAATGAGACTATCTTGGTCTGCAAGTCTCAGTGGCTTTATTGAAACTGGAATATTTTCCTGTTCCAATAAACTCTGGGATATTGAACACACCAGGTGCCACCTGTCTGCCTCAGCTATTAGCATTGAACTCCTGTGACTTGTGTCCAGGGTCCTTTGGGACAGTTTGACAGAAGGGAGTAAAGGATACTGAGTGGAGAAGAGCCGTAAAGGGGAAGAGAGGGAGAGGCAATCTGCAGGTGGGCAGGTGAGAAAAAAAAAAAAGGACAATAATGGACAACAAAGAAAGAAGGAGAATAGCAAAGGAGAAGAAGTAGTAGGAGCTGTGAGGGAGGAAAGGAATGGAAGAGATAAAGAAAAAAAAAAGCAAGGCTCACAGGAGGAAAATATTACATGAAAGGCAGGAGCCAGTAACCTGTATAAGTAGAAGTAAATGTACCAAACCTTGGGTCTCAAGGCTGCAGGAAGTGTGGGTGGGAAGTAACAGCAGTTCTGGGTTTTGGAACTCGAAATGGGCGTCATGCTATTCATTTTCGCTTCCATTATTTTCCCCAAGACCAAATGGAAATACAGCTCGCAGCTCTACCTCTTATAATTCTACCTCAGCAAATAGGGTATCATTAGGTCTTCCTGCAGCGTGCACCATTGGATGAGTTGAATTGTTAAGGCGAGCCTTAAGCGTTAAGGGATCATGTGATAACGTCACTGTTAAAGATCAGTGATCAAAAAAGAGACTCAAATAATCATAAAAAGAAAAGGAGTACTTGTGGCACCTTAGAGAGTAACAAATTTATTTGAGCATAAGCTTTCGTGAGCTGTAGCTCACGAAGGCTTATGCTCAAATAAATTTTAGTCTCTAAGGTGCCACAAGTACTCCTTTTCTTTTTGCGAATACAGACTAACACGGCTGCTACTCTGAAACCTGTCAAATAATCATGTAAGTATTCAGTGTTAGAGAACAGTTAGAAAATCCCACATGTCACTCTGGCCTTCTGAGAGGCTATTTTTAGCCATAGTATGTTGGTCAGATCTGTAGGGTGTTTGGAAAGATCTACAGGCATAGTAGAGGGCTTGGGTCAAATACTCTTCCTTGATAAACAGATGTTTCTTATCTCTCCTCCCCTCTACCATCAAGAGGTCACCACAGCAGATGTGTTTAGCTGTTCCTGTAGATTGGTCCGTGAAAAGCAATTGACATGTTCAGGAAATGGAAATGGTCCAGGAATGCCTTTAGATCAGAAGAGTTCTCTCCACACTCAGCGCAGGCTGCAGGTTATATTCAGTGACTTTCGGCTTCTGTTGGGTACTTTAGCCTGGTTTGGAGGAAACTATAGGGCTTGTTACACTTACTTATCAAGGCTTTATCCTCTAGCACAGTGCTACTCAAAGTAGTGGTCCGCGGACAGGTGCCGGTCCACGAGCCATCAGCTGCCTGTCTGTGCGCACATTGGGAAAAAAAATTGCCGCTCCCCCACATCAGATAGTTTGAGAAGCACTGCTTTAGCAGCTGTACCATGGTTGTGAAGGTAAAGAAACTGGATGCCAAATTTTGCAGTCCACCACTAACTAGTCCTGCTCTGCTTTTCCTGAGCGTAGCTTGAAATGAAGAAAGGGAAGTCTCCTTGCCTGGGAAGGGACTACAATTCCTCTTTGGAAGGGGAACATGGCATACAATGCAATCTCAGTGAATTAATATTCAGTTTTACTCCAAAGCTCTTGATTGGCCTGTTAAAGTCATGCCTAGTTTGTCCTCTGAGACATCTCAAGAAAGAGACAGTGTCTGTAGGTTTGTCATGATCTAAGAAATAGAAGCCAACAACAGGCAGGTTTGCAGGTCAGAAAGCTATGTAGTTCCTGTAATCTGAAGAGCAGTTTGCACCTGGGCTGTATTCCCTTTGTACACAGTGACTATTTTGGAAGTGCTCTCTTGAGTTCATTAAATTTTGTAAATTTAGACAGGCTGCAGCAAGTGCTACCTTGGGCAGCAGTGTTAGCAAGTCTGGTTCCTTAGCCTATCTTGCTTCAGGGTTTGAAACCCATAAGTTTGGGTTGATGCCTGCACTGAATCTAAAAATGGGTAAGTTTTTTTTAGTGTTCTATTTTTTTTCTGGGTCTTATCAACCTGTTGCAAGACTACTCACCTGACCTTAGTGGAGTTTCATTTAGGGATTGGAAGTGTGCACCACAGTTTTCCTTCATATCCCTAAGGATTTTCAGTTGAGGAATCTAGAGAAAACTACTGCGTCCTGAGGCATAAACATCATATGAAGGTTATTGGTTGCCTCTGTTGGACTGGCATAGACTAGAACGGGAATACCCATTGGTCTGTGACTAGAGAAGCCAAGTGACAGAAAAACAATCTACAGGTAAAATGACTCCTTAAATAATTCTAGTCTTTTACATGTGAAACAAATCCTGTCTTAACCAGGTTAAATATAAGTGTGCCAGAACTTTAAGCATATATTTCCTTCAAAAGAAAAGCTTGATACAGAGGAGAAATGTGTTTTCAATTCAGAATTATCTGCGTATACTAGGTTTTTCTAGTTGAACACAAATAAATATAGAGAAATACGCAACTAACTTTGTATCAGATAGAACTGAATAAACCTTTATTAACCTTATACGTGAGCTGTCTTCAACGCTGTTGTGCTGTCGCATGTAACACCCTCTTAAATGCCCAACTGGAAAAAAAGACAATAACATGACTTTTTAGATAGTGCAAACATTTGTATGAGTTTCATTTCCTGGAGGGAAAATGTCTCAGTGCTTTCCCTCATCTCTTAGTTTATCTTGCCATTGTCTGAAAGCTGTGTCTTAGTGGGAACAAGCAAAGGGAGTTTCTGCAGCTCGTTTTCGTTTAACGGAAGTTTATTTTTGGGAGGCTATTTTTCATGCACAGACTTAGCCATCCAAAGTCGTCTTAAGCCCTTTAAGCCTTTGTAAGGAAATCTTGTATACGGTAGACCAAAGGGATTCACAGTTGAAACTAACTTCTGACGAGATACACTTTCCTCATTGAATTTCACAGCGATTGGGAAAGATGGAGCTTCATTGTAATGCAAAGTGAGCAGAATAGGTTCTATTTTTGACCCTGCGTTCTTAGAACTGTCTAAGTTATACCGACATAACTGCACCAGGGTAAACCCCCTAATGTAGACCTGCTATGTGCTGATTCCATACTGGCTGGGATAAATTATACTGTGTAGCACTTCCACATCAGGGATTTGTGCTACGCAGGTGCAAAAAGAAAAAACTCTGTGTAGACAGGCCCTTAGTTTGGTGTACCTTCCTCTGAAAATAGGGCTTCTTGTGGGGTGTTTTTTGTTTCTGTTTGGGTTTTTTTTAATCTGCCTTGCTTTAAAGAAGACTGAATAACAACAATTTTTCAAATACTCTATCATCATGTAACCTTTCAGGATGGCTATTGCTGTATCCTGTACTAGAAAACATTTTATTTTGCTATGGAGAAGATCCAAGCATATTTTCGTGTCCTTTTAAAGGGTGTTAGTGTGCATTTTTTTCTTTGTGTGCAGAGAAATATTTCTAAAAGAAATAAGATACTGCCCACGTCTTTATTTTTTTCTGCTATATAAAAACAGTTTATTGGCTAACTGGCTACATTCTAACTTTTTTTTCTTAATCTTTTTTATCTGTTCAGAGTGTTCTTGCAGCTATCAAATGTGTTGTCCTATGGGTCTTTCATAAGCTGTTCTAGCAACTGGCATGTTTTAGAGAAATGCATGTCGAAGGGATAATTGGGTAGTATGACTTGTGTGGCATATGTTTATTTTTGTTTAATTTTATAGAAACAAAATTAAATTATGTATTAAAAGCATAATACAAACACATGGACTAGATTCTGGATGCTGAAATGTACTTCTGTTCACACGACCTTTATACCATATAAGCTTTGATACACAGGCACATTGCGAGTTCAATCTTAACTCTGAATTTCCTTCCCTTGTGTATATCTAGATATGTCTCTTAACCTTACTTTAATCTTTTTTTTACCTTTAATCTTTTTTAGTTACTTTAATCTAGTTTGTATTCTTAAATTTCCTCTAGATGTATTACAATAATATGTGCAAATGGGAGGGAAGCGGGAAATCATTTGAAGTGCACATTAATTATCTGTTCATGTAAATGCTGGTTAATGTCATAAAGATATGTAAATTGCAGTTTTTCTATTTATTTATATAATGTACACTTACACATATAAAGTGCTATGTAATATGGCTATACATGTGAATGGAAGAGAGACAAAGTTGGTGAATGTACATAATTGATTTAACATGTGAATGTGATTTAACATATGAATATAACTGATTTCAACTCAAAGTAGATCAGCTATTTGTTGAAAATGTCTATTTTACCCCACAGGATTTTCAAAGGACACTTTTTGAGTTAGAGAGACATCAAATGTCCCCACATACAAAAAATCCCTTTTTTGAAATCTCCTAAATGAACATAAATAAAATTTGGCTTAAAAAAGGTAACAAGAAAAGATCATGTTGTCTTGATGGTTTATTTGCAGAAGGCAATTGCCTCTTACTGGTTTCTACCCTGAAACATATGCAGTATAAAGCCAAAAATAAAAACTAACATTAAAATTGTACTTTACAAATGGGGTAAGAAGAGGTGTGCAAGTGGAAGCAACAGTTTTGAAAGTTGCTGAATTAGACTGGATTGGACTTATTGTCCATCTAGTCTCCAATATCACCAAATGCTTCGGAGAATATGCAAGAAATGTTGCGTTAGGCAGATGTCGGATAATCTGCCTCCTATGTTGGGTGTTAGTACTCAAAGATCGGTTTGATTCCTAAAGCATGACATCATGTGGCAGAGAGTTCCTCTGTCTTATTACACATTAACAAAACAAAAACAGGCAAAAAGAATAAAAAAGTTAAGGTATTGGAAAGGGAGAGAATGGAAAAGAAGGAAGGGGGGCAGGGATAGGAAAGGAGAATGACATCTTGATTTCCATGAGCCAGAAATTAACCAAGGATTTCTAATAAGTCAGGCCAAATCTTTTCAAATATGTCTGAAGCCCCATTTTTCTGAAATGTTACCTGCTCTTTAGCTGCCAGATTAGCCAAGTTGCTAAGCCAAGCTCCTATCCCTGCAGGCAGTCTGCTCTTCCTGCTGAAAAATGTGGTGATGGGCTACAAGGAGTGCTCTGGAGAACCAAGCTTTCCGTGAGTTGGAGAGTTGTAAAGATGATGGGATATATTTAGGACCTCCCAAATTCATGGTCCATTTTTGTCAATTTCATGGTCATAGGATTTTAAAAATAATCTATTTCACGGTTTCAGCTTTTTACATTTGAAATCTCGCCATGTTATAACCATTGGGGTCCTGACCCAAAAAAGGGTTGTGTGAGGGGTCACAAGGCTATTGTAGGGGAGTTGTGATATTGCCATCTTTGCTTTTGCAGTGCTGCTGACTGAGGCGCTGCCTTCAGAGCTGGGCAGCCAGAGAGCAATGGGCAGTGCAAATGTGAGGGTCAGATGGTATTGGAGGGGGTGGCAGGCAGAACCTGCCTTACAGGTGGGCAACTGCTAAAGGCCTTGTGGTCAAGGGAGTATCGCAGTTCCTCCCCCACCCCCAGAATGCCCAAGGCCCCTTTGACCCCTGAGTGCAGGGCCTGGAGCCGGGGAGGTGCAAGGCTGGAGGCAAGGGCACCAGAGCCTTTGTAGAAGTGAGGGGGGGCCCCACCAGTGCCAGAATCGAGGAGGGCTGGGGGCCATGCTCCCCACTTTTTAACATGGGTTAGTTTGGGGGAAAGGGGTGGTGTTGCCCCCCCCAAACTGCAACCTTGGGCAGGCATAGAGCTGATCACTGTTATCAGTTCCTCTGCCTCGAAGTGTAGCCCCTGCCAGTGCCACTCTGCGTTTGACCGAGGCTTGCAGTTTGGGGGGAGGGCAAAGCTGCCCCTTGGCCCCCCCAAACTAAGCCCACGTTAAAAAGTGGGTGACATGGTCCCCTGGATGACCCCACTCCCCCATTCTTGTGCCATTGGCTGGGGTGCCCCAGCCAGGGGCTTTTGCCATAGGGTGGGCTCCAGCTGCTCCACCCAGCTGGGCTGGGGAGGGATGGGACTTCCTCTTCTCCTGCAGGGGCTGCTTCCAGGGCCAGGTTAGACCACCCCACCCCGGCTGGGAGCCTCCTCTGCCCCCGTTGCTGCATGAAGCTTCATGGCTTCTCCCTGCGCAGTGACCAGAGTGATGGGGCAGGAAGTGGGACGGGGATGCAGAGCAGCCTCTGCAGGAGAAGAGGAAGTCCAATCCCTCCCTAGCCCCACCAGGACTAGCAGCTGGAGCTCAAGGCATGGTAGGAGCCCTGGCCGGGGCACCTTTAGCGCTGCCCTGATTTCACAGGGGAGATCAGATTTCACGGTTCATGACACGTTTTTCATGGCCATGAATTTGATAGGCTTTAGACACATCCCAAAACACAGTTCAGGGCCATACGTTTTAGGAGGGCTCCATTATATTATTCCTTCTGCCTACTTCTGTTCTGGTACAGTCTCAAAACACGAGCCCGTGAGGCTCTGGGAGACCCACAGGCCCTATTAATTTTTGTTTTCTTTCTCTGACACCTCCCACCCCCTCAATTCTGCAATATTCTGTTTGCAGTGGGGTGACCAATACTGCACAGAGTACAGTAGGTGTGGCTGCACCATTGATTTCCATAGTGGCATTGTAATACTTTCTGTATGCACCTCCATTCCAGTGTGATATGAGATATTTCATTCTCCATACTCATTCCACTTTTGGTCTCTCTGCTGAGACTACCAGTAGGGCTGCTAAATAGGGTGTAGTTTTCCTTTGTTCGGTCATATTGATTCCTGCCCACTAGGAGCTGGCCTGAGCCCATCGAACATCTGTCAGATGGTAATGCCTTTCAAACATTAGCATCCTAGACCTGGTTTGAACTGATGACCTAGAGGTGAAATGCTCCTTATTCCCATTACTAGTCCCCAGAGCCTTCTCCTCCTTCCCATCCCTATAGCCACAGCTGCTGCCTTAGCTCTTGCAGCTCCCTTGAAATCCCCAGAGTGCCAGTGGTCCCTGTTTCTTCCATCTGCTGTCTGTAGTGGCACTAGTAAGCCCCAGCAAGCTTTTCTCTTATCAATCATGCAGTAGTAGCATTTGGAGCACTTCAGTGTCTTTGCGCTGGCAGGCAATAGAAAAGAAACAGGCTCAAAATAGTAGTTACACAGGAGATCAGGACATGAAAGAGTCTGTCAATAGTAGGAAACTGTGTGTATAGGGAGCGGGAAATATTATGTCCGGATGCGTGGGTGGACTAGGACAGTACTAATGAATGAGGAAGCAGGTAGCAGTATTAAAGAGGAAAAGGCCTGATAATTGCAGATGTAGGCTTGCCACCACAAATGGTTTTCATTCACTGTCTTTGACTTCAGTGCATTTTCTCCTGTTCTTTAGAATACTACCAAAATACACTCTCTTTCTTTAATTTGTCCAGGGTATTTTCTCTCATATTTAAGCTGCTTCATTACGAGGGAGGTGAGCCTAATGTCTAACTGGGGAATGAGAAGAGAAATTAACCTAAAATACAAGTTTAGAATTCCACAGGGGGAAAAGTTTGCTCTTGATCCCAACCCTCTGCCCCAACTACTTTCTGTAACAAATGCCCTTGCTTGTCTGTTAGCAAACGTTCACCGCTGAATTATACATTGGTAATAGGAGAGTACTAGACTGGTATCCCTCAGTGCCAGTAGTTATGAAAAAAGTTAGATATGCAATACTCATCTAGAAACAGGACTTGTGTCAAAACAAAACTGAAAAGCCAGAGTTTGTGTATTCAGCTTTGGAAAACCATAGTACAGCAAAGCCTGCGAGCCACATCCTCAGTTGACATGAATTGGCCTAGTTCTGTTGACTTCAGGAGGTTTAGCAGCAACTACGTGTATTTACGTTAGTTGAGACTCTGTCCCTACATGCATGGCTGGTAATTCTTGGGAAATTTCCCAATGTTACTAGCAGAGGGGGGTTGCCAGCATAGAGAAGACGTGTGTATGCGCGAGAGAGAGAGTGTGTGTGTGTGTGTGAATGTGAGAGAGAGAATTTTGAAACATCTAGTGAAAGCTAGACCAGTCTAATTTTTTAATGAAATAACAAAATGCTTCCTCAGCACATTTCCTACCAACTTAGTAACTCAATTCAGTGGTCCTCAAATTATTTCTTTCCTCCAAAGTTTTTCTGTGTCGCATACAAACCTTAATGCATCGCTGGTACTAACGCACTTGCTGTTTAAAAAATAATTTTTCCATTTAGCCAGTATCCTCCAAAAAGACAATATCAACCTTAATTAGTTGTAAAATTGCTTTTATTAAACTAACTTGGGGGATTGTATCTGTGCTAAAGACAGAACTGAATAATGATTTGTCTCATGGAATTAATTTGAAATTTCAGCAGCATTGAATAATATTTTAGTGGCAGCATAATCCTGTGTGTTTCATATTAAGTCTGCAGATAGTGCTGCTACTAAAAGAACCCTAAAGTAGTTAAATGACACTATAACACCACAGTATTACATTCAGGTCATTAGGAGGCATTTTATAGGATTGAGGATATTTGGCAGAATGTCAAGGGTGAGTTGTATAAACTGTGTTTACTTTGCCTCTCCAAATACATAGATTAGAGGTTTTATAAAAACAATTACACCTAACGGACCAAAGCGCTTTCTCTGCCTCAGCCCAGAAGATCATCTGTCTGCTACTTGTACTGCTAAGTACCATGCAAGCATGCGTGTGTGCGTGCGCGCGCACGCGCGCGCACACACACACACACGCGCGCCATGGGGAATAAGAAACATGGCCAGTTAGATAGATAGTTCAGCTGGTAGATGACATAACTGGGAAAATCTGGATTGGAGAGATTTTCAGATCCAGACCAGTTTTACAAAGAATATCTGCTTAAAGATTTTCTCTGTTGAGGTAAAGTGATAATTCTACATTTATTGAGAGTTTCTCTGATCTAATCTAAGCAGTCAGTGACTAGGTGCTTAATTGAAGATTTGGTCTTCCTATAAAGCACTAGATATTGGCAAGGTTCAGAACAAAGGCCAGGACTTTCAAACATACAAAGCTAAATTTGGCTTCCTCATGAGGAGATTTTGAAAGGCACAAAGGGCAATTAGGCCCCCATTGCCTATTGAAAGCACAATGGGAACTGGGCATATAGCTTCCCTTCATGCCTTTGAAAATCTCCCTCTAAATTCATATTTAGACAGCTTAATTGGTGTGTTGATTTTTCAAAATGCTGAGCACCAGAATCCCCTATTGACTTCAGTGAGAAATGTTAGGTGCTCAGCAGTTCTGAAAATTTAGCTACTTATTTATCTTGCCCTCAGTCAGGGGTGGGCAAACTTTTTGGCCTGAGGACCACATTGTGGTTGTGAAACTGTATACGGAGGGCTGGGTAGGGAAGGCTGTGCCTCCCCAAACAGCCTGGCCTCCGCCCCCTCCCACTTCCTGCCCCCTGACTGTCCCCCTCAAAACTCCCGACCCATCCACCCCCCACCCCACTCCTTGTCCCCTGACTGCCCCCTCCCGGAACACCACCCCCTGTCCACACACCCCATCCCCTGACTGCCCCGACCCCTATCCACACCTCTGCCCCCGAAAGGCCCCCCCCAGGACTCCCACACTTATCCAATCCCCCCTGTTCCCTGACTGCCCCCCCGGGACTCCCTGCCCCTTATCCAACCCCCAGCCCCCTTACCATGCTACTCAGAGCGGCAGGACTAGCAGCTGCGCTGCCACGCTGCCTGGCAGGAGCCAGCTATGCTGCCCAGAGCACTGGTGGCATGGTGAACTGAGACTACGGGGGTGGGGAACAGCGGAGGGGGCGGGGATTCAAAGGCCGGGCAGGACGGTCCCGCAGGCCGTACTTTGCCCACCTCTGGCCTAAGTAGATAGATTCTGTACAGTATGGCATCTCTGTTTCCCTCTTGCTACATTCCATGTGATTGGAAATTTTTTTAAATGTCAGGAGCGGTGTGATGGCCACTTGTCAATCCTATAAGCAGTGCATAGGATGCTGGTAGATGAGAAGGTTGCAGCCTAAAGCAAGTTGCAATAATAAATTAGAAGAATGAGATAAGGTAACATTTAAAAAGTTCATATTTTTTAATGTGATGGCAAGATGTTGCCACCCAAGTCCATTACGTGGCTTAACCTCTGCAACAGAACATGGCAAATTTACGTGACCTGTCAAATGTGTGATTCTTGCCAAGCACCTGTAGGTTTTGCTAATGTTTTGCTGCACCAAGAACAGAGTACAGTGTAAACTGTGATACTATATAATGATCATCATTAGAAAGTCAGCATTTACCAGCAGCTAGCACCCCTGAATGTCTGAGACACTGCATTTTCCAAATGTAATGGAGATGGTGGTATCTTAGTATAAACCTATATATGAAACTAATAACAGCTGTTCAGTGTTGCTAGAATTTAATATGATGTAAAGACAAGGTGATGCGAACAGGGTGTTGTGTGTGAGGGCCCTGACTTTTGAATGCATTCTCCCACCCCCTTCTCTGTCCAAAGTAGCCTGAATCTTTTGATTTTTAGGATACATTGAAAAACTTATATTCCCCCACCTAGAACATATGGATAGGTGTCCTTTATTAGGATTTGTACAAATCTAAAGAAATTAAATATTTTGTGTTTGTTTTTGTGTGTGAGTGGGGAAACCTTGGGTTTGATCACGTTAATGATTTAGGTTTACAAATGGATTAAATTCACCCATGTCAGAGTATCATGAATGGCCTAAACACCACGTAAACACTTGTAACAGAAGTTAAGTAGGACTTAAGTGATAAATAGATCTAGTCCTGGCCCTCTGTACAGAGGTAATTTCCACCCAAATCAGAGCAGATGGTCATTTCACAGTTTTGGTGATGGTTTAAAAGTAATCAGCCTTCATTTTAAAATGGGCAGCATGACCTTAGCTTCCTGCTCCACGTTGCTCTCATGTTGGATGGATTTTTGAAGTGAAAGTCAATGGGTGTTTTTTCAGAAATTTCCCTAGATAGACAGATCTCAGCTGTGGATGGCCTAGGAGGCAGGTGACTTAGGAAGCTGGTGATTAATCACCAGCTGTCATTTTTGAGTAAAAATAGAGAACTTAATACATTCATTGTAAAACTTAAATGTAAGAAAAGTGTCAGCATAGTGATCCCTTAGGAAAATATAGGGCAAAATACATAATAATCTGATGTTGTTCCCTTTTTTGGATCAATAAATATTTCCTGTGTTCGTTTCAAAAAGCAAATGGGTGACCAGAAACTGCTATTAGATTAGCTGATATTTTTTAAGTGGATTTTTTAGTGGGTTAAGTGTAACATGATGTTACACTAGCCCAGCAGTTCTCAAACTGTGGGGTTGGAATCCCAAAGTGGGTCACAACCGCCTTTTAATGGGGTCACCAGGGCTGGCTTAGACTTCCTGGGGCTGAAGCCAAAGCCCGAGCCCTGCCACCCGGGGCTAAAGCCTGAGCCCTACTGCCCAAGGCCAAAGCTGAAGTCCAAGGGCTTCAGCCCTGGACAGCGGAGCTCAGGTTACAGGCCCCAGGCCTGGGGCCGAAGCCCTTGGGCTTTGGCTTTGGTCCCATCCCAACCAGGGCAGGGATGGGCTCAGGCTTCGGTCCCCACTCCTGGGGTAATTTTTGTTGTCAGAAGGCGGTCACAGTGCAATGAAGCTTGAGAATCCCTGCACAAGCCTGAAATAAAGTTGGGGACCTTCTGTTAACTCTACTCCTGCCTGAAGGGCACAGGCATACCTCAGTGAAATAGAAGTAGCACAAACTTCAGGCTGGGCAGAAACCTTAACCCTGTGCTGCCCCAGATTTGTAATGCATGCTTTTACTTGCTTAACATCACCATGCCAGTTCAATTGCCCTTACAGCATATCTGTGGCAGGACAAACTCCTGTTTTCCTGTTGTAGTTAGGGTTCGGATGATCCAGCAGCTGAAAATTTCAGTCAAAGCAGGAAATAATCTTGCCAGTCCCTCTGATGGTAAATAAATGAAAATTATTTTTCCCCTAGTTCACTGGAGGCAGATATCTGGAATACAAACTCCTTTGGCATTTTGTGACATGCAATTTCACCCATCATGGGTTGTTTGGATAGACTAATTTTGAAAGAGTGTTGGCCTTGTATTTGGTCTGGAAATTTGCCACACTGTGCTTAAATTCCCTTGTCTGACTGTTAAAACTAGATTATAAATGAAGCTTGAGTGCAATAAACTAAACCAGCTACACCTACAGCTCATTAAGCCCTTATGAGTGTTAGGGAGGTAGTGAGCATAGCACTGCTGATAACAAACGCAAATGTCTATATAAGATTATCATATTTAACAGGCTTTGCTGCGTATTACAGAGTCAATTGGATGCTTCTTTATGTAGATACGGAGAGGGTAGCACACATGCCCTGTGCTGGCTTGGTGAAATTTGTTGACTATGCTGTCAGTTTAGTTTATCTTTATTTACAGATCAGTGGATAGTGCATTGCTCTGCTGGCATCCAAGAGATTTCTAACATTTTATCTGTAAGGCTCTTAGGCAAAAAAGAAAAAAAGAAAAAAAAAAGGAAAGTGTTTCTAAGTGAAGTTGTTAAATAATTTAAGATCATATGTTTATATAATTAAAGCTTTTTCCAGGCAATATATAGAGGTTTATGTAAGAAACTGGGAATTATATCATGTTGTCATATGTCTTCATATCTGTTGCCAAGCAGCAACCATGACAACATAATGTGATGGAATTTTTCCAACTATTGACCTGCTGAGAGGAACACTGGTAAAAGTGTTACATTATGTTTATAGGCAGATTTTGGGGTCAGCAGAAATGACAACATCAGAATACTGGTGGGACAATGAGAGGATAGTCTTGAATTATAAATTCGTACAGCACCTAGTACGCTGCTGACTGGACAGTGTGAGAATTCAAGTTATAGTAATAATAATGCAAATTCGTATCGGTGGTATATTATAAGGCTGCTAAATATGCATGTTTTTATTATCTTGTATCTTACACCACATGCAGCTTCCAGAGATGAAGGGTCTTATTCCTGGGAAAAGTATGTTCTCAAGTACAAATTAAGCCTGTTCTTTGAGGAAGAGGAACATCTACAGCAAATACTGCCCCTCTACTTCTTCCCCCCTCCCGCAAAATATAGCAGTTTATCCTAGGTCCATTCTGCAGTTGTGGCTTCATACAATCAGCTAAAAACATTAGGTTATCGGTAGCAATAAATGCTACTCAAATTATGGATAAGTGCTCTTGCATTTGGACTGCAACTAATTACCTTTGATTCCTTCTGTAATTGGATGATAATTACACAGAATAGTGTTTGTATTGGCATTTTTATAATTTATAAGTTTCTGGACTTGAAGGGTGGTAAGTGGTGTGCCCAAGTCTACATATGTCTGTAATGTTTAATATTTCTGTGATGTGAAGTCTTGTTGATGCATTTATATTAACATATTATAACCAATTTGCATAGTGATGGATACATAGGAGAATTATTAGACTTTGGGGAAAATTATATTTAAAGGTACTAGATGTTAAAATAGAAACTAAAATCTATCATTTCAGACTCCATCTTCTTATGATTAAGTTAAATGTTTGAAAAGTGGCCCATGTCTGGGATCTCATTAAAGTATGGATATGTGTGTGAGAGAAGTTTGGAGGGACTGTGATTCTTTGCAAGAGGGCCCCCCAACATTTTTAGAGTCTCAGGGAAATTTTTCAAAAAGAGATCACTTAAAATATTTCCTTGGCAAAAGTTAGTAACAATATTACCACAAAAATCACATGCAGATGTCATACATCCTTTGCAAAATTATTTTGCTACGTTTGGAGACTGAACTTGATCATTAAAACATGAAATAGAGGGATTTGAATCCAGCTTTAAGTACAAACCTCAATGCAACTTTACTCTGGAGAGCTTCCAATGTGTAGTGTGGTTCACATCGTGCCAGTTGTCTTGTCTGGAATGATTAGAGGCTGCCCTACTTCAGATTCTGGCCACTGCTATAACATCACGAATTAAGGTCTCCATTTAAAAGATATAAACACTTAAGACTGAGGATCTAGTTTTCAATTTTTCAAAAATATGGCTAGGTTAGCCCTGTATATACTCATTTTCCCACTGAGCTTCTCAAAAAGGTATTGAACTGTAAGAGGCATAAATTCCCCCATTAGTACAACCATGTCATACCCATTAGCATGAATGGAAGTTGTGTGCAACAAGAAGACCGATAGTCCTCTTAAATGAGTCTGAATGTTAACAAAGTTTATTGGCTGCATTGTTCCCAAGTTAACTTTTCAGCTCATACTTGAAGGAGGAGGGTGCTTTACTCAGGGGACAGCCTTATGGGTTAACCCTCAGAGCTTTTTAGAAGTAAGGAGCCTCCTTGGAGTTATCTTTGAATGTTTATCCTTAGTTGCTCAGTGTGAGTGGTGTTCAGGTAATAACATATTATGGCTCATTAGAGACAGTGGTTCACCAGTGATTAGCTTGGTTTCTATCCTGCTGCCTTTGTGAGCTTATACACAGACTAGGGAAATACATCCTAGATGGAGCCCTACTATAAGGTAAGTACATAACTGGTTGGAAAACCATTCCCAGAGAGTAGTTATTAGTGGTTCACGGGCAAGCTGGAAGGGCATGTTGAGTGGGGTCTCACAGGGATCAGTTCTGGGTCTGGTTCTGTTCAATATCTTCATCAATGATTTAGATAATGGCATAGAGAATACACTTACAAAGTTTGCAGAAGATACCAAGCTGGGAGGGGTTGCAAGTGCTTTGGAGGGTAGGATTAAAATTCAAAATGATCTGGAGAAATGGTATGAAGTAAATGGGATGAACTTCAATAAGGACAAATGCATAGGTTTGCCAGATTTGATTGAATGTATTCCTGGAGGTTTCATCATATGACATAATCTTTAATTAAAGATTAATCTTTAATTCCTGGAGAATCAGCAACTATTTCACTTAGGAAGGAACAATCAATTACACACATACAAAATGGGCAATGGCTGCTTCGGAGGGAGTACTGCAGAAAGGGATCTGGGGGTTATAGTGGATCAGAAGCTAAATATGAGTCACCCGTTTAACACTGTTGTTTAAAAAAACCAAAAACACACACACACACACACACACACACACACACACACACACACACAGCAAACATTCTGGGATACAGCAGAAGTGTTGTAAGCAAGACACGAGAAGTAATTCTTCTGCTCTATTCTGTGCTGATAAGGCCTCAGCTGGAGTATTGTTTCCAGTTTTGGGCATCACATTTCAGGGAAGATGTGGACAAATTGGAGAAAATCCAGAGAAGAGCGACAAAAATGATTAAAGGTCTAGAAAACATGACCTATGAGGAAAAAATGAAAATTTGGGTTTGTTTAGGCTGGAGAAGACTGAGGGGGGATATGATAACAGTTTTCAAGTATGTAAAAGGTTCTTACAAGGAGGAGGGTGAAAAATGGTTCTCCTTAACCTCCAAGTATAGTACAGGAAGCAATGAGCTTAATTTGCAGTGAGGGAGGTTTAGGTTGGATGTTAGGAAAAACTTCCTGTCAGGGTAGTTAAGAACTGGAACAAATTACCTAGGAAGGTTATGGAATCTCCGTCACTGGAGGTTTTTAAGAACAGGTTAGACAAACATCTGTCAGGAATAGTCTAATTAATACTTAGTCCTGCCTTGAGTGCAGGGGGCTGGACTAGATGACCTATTGTGCTCCCTTCCAGTCCTACACATCTATGATTCTGTGTCCCCAGAGAATAAACCAAACTGACCTATTTTGTTAAATAAAGCCATTAGGATTGTCTGAAGAAAGCAAACTTGAGTCTGGGTTGTGTAATGATCCAGCATATACCTGTAGTATAATCCAATCTTTGGTTTTTTGTTTGTTTGTTTTGTTTTGTTTTGATGTGCCTCAGTCTTCCACGTCTGTGTGTGTCTGTGTTTATAGCATGGATGAAATACCATAAGTTACCATCATCACTGCTATGATATGAGAAGCACCTAAAGGTGTTTTCTTTTATTAGAATAACTTCATTTTGTCACTGAGATTCTATTTTTTTAAACTTTTTCAGTCTTACAATTGATCTTATTTGAATGTTTTTTGTAATTCTCTCTCTCTCTTGCATGCACACATACAACTCATTATCTTCCCGAAGCTTCATGTTAAGAATGTGAGCACAGGTGTTCTGTTTCTGAAAATGCAAATTGTAAGAATGAGGTACGAAACACATTAAGTTCCCCATGTTTTCAGGAGAGCCAAGAAAAATGCAAGTGAGGCCAGGTTAGGATATCCATGGCAATTTAGTGTGTCTGCATTCTCAGGAGCACAAAAGTTTTTATTGTACTTGAACTTTGCTTCCCAATCTTTAAAACTGGGCTGACTAGCAAAATGTCTTACTCTGATACTGTGGGGAACAGTATTCCCAGTTGTGTCCTTTCATTGTGCTTCAGTCCTGATCATGAGAGACCCCGCTAAGAGTAACAGGGTGATTCAGTTCTTGGCTCCTCTGTGGAGCCTGCCGGAAAGGATGCTGGTTCCTGCCATTATGTCACTAGTTTGTGATGTGGTCACGTGTCCACTTGAAGCTGGACTGAGATGAGCAATTTGTTTCAGAGTGGCCCTACAACAGGCATCAAATGGTACCTACTTTGGGTTGCTGACTTCCAGTACTACCATAGAACTAAATCTGAAAGACGTTTCATAATGAACACTGTGTGGACATGAGGCTGAAATTTTTGCTGCTGGACAAAGGCTTGTAGGTATATTTAGTAAAACCTCATATGTGCAGAAGGAGCTCTGAAGGGTTTATGGCAGAAAAAAATGACAATGCTATTGAGAGTGCTTCCATATGTATATTTAAAAACTAACAACAATAGGCTGAGTCTCTGACACATGAAAAGTATTTTGACTAGATAGTCTTCGGATTTAGATACAGGACAGGATTTCATCTAATAAGCTCAGACGACCAGACAACAAACATTTTATTTTTTTACCTTTTAAACAGGCTGAGCCCCTGACAGTCTTAACAGCAGATAACAGTGGTTAGATTGTTGGGGAAATAAGTGTCTTGTGCAGGCATATCAATATTTTAAATACGGTTCATAAAAAATTGCGAAGCAAAATCCCATCGAATGAGATACGAGGAGTCTGAAAAACTCTGCTCAATAAACTGATACATTCTTCAGGAAATTGATGATATTTCAAAAGCTGTTTCACCAGAATCGTTGGCTTAGCTTCCCAAAATGAACATGGAGTTGGAGCATTGAGAGAGGCTTGTATCCGCTTATAATGGTGCCTGTTTTTTGTATTCCAAATTCTGCGCTTATCTTGTAGAGGTTCTGACACACACCAAAACTGATAAAAACAGTTTCAACCACCAGTGGTTTCTTGTGACCTTAAAAAGAAAAGGAGGACTTGTGGCCACAAGTCCTCCTTTTCTTTTTGTGGATACAGACTAACACGGCTGCTACTTTGTGACCTTAAGTATCCTTTAGTTTATGTGCATAGGATTCATTCAAGGAGGATTTGACGTTTTTCTTTTTTTTGAATGACCAAACATTCTGGGAAAAAGAGCTCTTGCAATTAAAAGATAAGGAAACAAAATCAACACCTAAACAGCAAATCAGTTCTTCTATGCAGGCAAAAATTATTTAGATAATTTGAATCTGTTTTTATGCTCATCTGCCTACACAGATCCTGCATAGAATCCTAGTATGTAAAAAGAAAGCAATAACCTAATGTTCCCTAGAATTTGACTCTCTTGGGGTTAGTCTAGATATTTTTTTTCCTTGTCCTCAAAAATGTGGGAATGAAACAGTCTCCAGTTCATACAACAGGATTTGTGTATTTACCTATTTGTAGATAGTACTTAGGAACATTGTTTTTTGACATTAGGCAAGGGTGACCCTTTTTGTCCTGTGTAATACAAGTTGTAACCATTTCTGTGAAAATATGAACCACTAGAGCAGTTGTGCTATAGTGAAAATGACCTTAGAAAAATGTGTTCTTCACTCTCTCCTTTTTTATTTTTTAATCGCTTGACAACACTTGAGTGTTCCAGGAGGTGTCTTTCTGCAGCTGCCTGAAGTGGGGATAGCTCAGAGTTTGTGAATGGATAGCTCTAGCCTCTGGCAGATCCGTTAAGATCTGTAAATGCTCTGGGCTAATACTTGGGTCTATACTGTAGGCACAGGGAGCTTGCCAACATTGATTGGTCACTGTGTTTGTGCAGGTTGCTATTTGTCTCTGCCAGATGCTGTTGGCGTTCAGTGCATTGAGCAGCATAGGCAGGTGCTGTCTCCCTGTGCCAAGGCACTGCAAGTATGACCAAACATGGGCATGAGATTTTTTTGGGGGGAGGAGGGGTGGCGGCAAGATGGCTTAACCATTACTACAGGAGAGGAATGGTATGGCTGAAAGGGCTTAGCCAATATTGCAGGGAGGGAGTGGTATGGCTTAGCCATTATTTCATGGCAGGAGTGGTGAGGCTTACCTATCATTGGATGGGGGAGCAGTTGCTGACATTATGTACCTAATGTGGTTTTCATGTCATCACTACTCAATAGCACTCCATTGAATTGTCCTATCTTAAACAAAGGGTAGCTCCTTATGCTATGCTGTATTTTTAATAGAGGGGCTATGTTATGGTTGCCAACCCTCCAGGATTGTCCTGGAGTCCCCAGGAATTAAATGTTAATCTTTAATTAAAGATTATGTCATGCAATGAGACCTCCAGGAATACGTCCAACCAGAATTGGCACCTCTAGGCTATGAATGACCGAGGGCCCCAAAACAAGATGCTTCAATCATCTAGAGGAGAGAACAATGCCATTGATTCCTAAAAGCTCTGATCAAAATTTTTAGTGTTTTCAAAGTCAGTAGCACTGCAAGAGCCCCTGTGTCAGCTGAGGGGAAGCCAAAACCAGTTCCACTATTGTTTCTTTTGTGAGCAAGATGCACTGTTTTGTGTTGCCAGCACTGGCACTGCCTTCTTCCTTTTTGTCCTCCTTGTCCCCCTCTCCCGGGACCTTGGCTTGCTGCTTGTGGGGTGGCAGTAGCAGCTGCTATTGCTGTCCTGTAATTCTTCCATCTCGGTCACAGGGGACTGGAAAGGAAAAGACGGTCTGTCTCAGCAGCAGTCCACCAGCTGCCAGTGCAGTGTATAATGCGTAAATTTGCAAAATGCAGCTTTTAATTTTGCTTTGCAGTCAGAATGAAAAACTAGAACACACCACCACTGCTATCACTGATAGATTAATAAAAATTTACATACCTTTTGCCAGTGTTCAAACCCTGACAGAAAGTACTTGGAAAAATAAAAGGACAGAGGAATTTTACAGACATTCAGACCGAGTAATTAACAGTAATATGCTGTATCTGAGTATATACTTATGTAAAATGAAGCTGTTGAAGGATACAAAAAAGTGATCTGTGAATAAATGTAAGAAGTTGACTCTATTGTTGTTTCTGTGGTCACATTATTACTTTTTCAAGTGTTCGGGCAAAAACTGTGTTTTTCATGAAAATGTTAGTGAATGTGAAAGATCCACAAGTTTTAGCACAAATTATTCTCCTGAACGTTGAAAGTGGAAGCATGTTATTTGCTATTCTTCCTTAGTTGATTGCCAAATCAGAGAGCAGCAAGAAAACCATGAATAGCATATAGTAGAGGTGAACAGGTCACAAATAACACATGGGCTGAAATTTGTTCTTTGATGAATAACAAATGTATTCATAGAACTCAAGATCCTTTCATGAACAGTCAGCAAAATATTGGCTAAATTTGTCAAAGCATTTGTCAAAACAAATAATTTGACTCAGGAAATAGTGAATAGTTCAGAAGACAATAGCAGTAAAAAAATGTTCATCTGTAGAAATTATTCTTGAGGTTGTGATATATTCAGTATTGGCCAAAGCTAGAAGGTACACAGCCATACGAGCTGTTTTTAGCTGTAAAATTGACTTGTTGTAATGTCTCTGGACAAACCATTAGTATATCTGTATCTCTTGAAATACCCTGAAGTCCTTAATCTCATAGGCACTTCAGTGCCTAAAGACTAGTACAGTAATATGTCTATGCCAAGTTGTCATGGGGAACAGGAGACAGTCTGCTTGCAGGCTTCTCTTGGTGGTGGGAGAATTTGGGGCAGCTGGCAGTCTCCTCTTCCACAGTTGGGGATAGCTGCCTGGCTTCTCTTACAAGGGACTTAGGGGAGCCAGCTGCCATGTTGTCTGGCCTGCTTGAGGTTGTACACCTGGGATATCAGCGATGATATCAGATACAGACTGCTGCTGTTCTGCATGTACTATTGAACAAATCCAGATGTAAGCAACAGCACAAATCTAATTTTGATAAAGTGACCACATATTACCATTCCATTAAACATCTGAAAGCATGTGTTAGGTCGGCGGTTAAAACTTAACTATTAATTATGAAGGATGGGTTTGAACCAAAGCCTGAGACATAAATGCCCCTGGACTTTGGAGAATTTTGTGGCATAGACCCATCTTCACCAATAAGGGTGATAGGGTGGTATCTTGGACCTGCCATGAAAAGGGTCAGTCCTTAATTTTGTGCACTTTGTGTAATATTACTATTGACTACCCTTAAATGAAAGCAGTAGGAAATTCTACTCTCTCCAATCCAATAAATAAAACCTACAGGGATGCTGTCAGTATAATTAAGTGTAGGTGCATCTCTGGGATTCCTTGAGAGGAAAAAATTGTTTACAATAGTTTAGAGGATAAATCAAGCATTTTAACACAATGTCCATCCCCCCTTTCCCCATTCTCTTACATGTGTTGGAAGTTCTTTTTACTAGACGTTGAATTGCAGCCTGAGGCATATTGTAATTTTTCCCCAGGGCAAATACTGTATGAAGAAATTGACATAATTCTTCCCTTATGAGGGTCTGGTGCAGCTGCTTGCTTAGTAATTGCATTGATGCCATTTTGGGGGCAGTACACTCACCTGTGAATAACTGAAGGCATGGCCTCTGAGGAAATACGGTGTGATTGAACATGAACTGAGTCAATAAGGACTTGTCATTCATGGAAGGGTAATCTTAAGTGATTTCTCTGGGCTATGACCTTTGACACATGAGGGCAAATCCCCATTTACATGCATGTGGATATTGTCATGCACTCCATAGGAATGTGTATATATTAAAAAAAAAAAAAGGGGGGTTCACGTTATGGGGAAAATGGTGCTAATCTCCCATTTTAGGCCCATACTCTAAGCACCAACCGTACCTCTGCCCATGATCTCTTCCCAGTGTGTCATGTCTCTGTTCCTGGACAGTTCCCCAGTGTCATACCATTCTCATCTCCTTCTTAGGAAAAGGAGTCAGAGAAATGGAGCAGGGGACGACAGAAAGAAGAAGGGAAAGAGCCCTGGCCACAGTGGAGGGTGGGAGTGCCAGTGCCCCTTCCTGTTGCATGGACTGTGGAGGAGAGGGCCCCAGAGATACCATTAAATATCTACTTACAGAGTTTGGATTCCAAAAACAACAGCATTGGGCCAGCGCATTAAGTTGAATATAAACCAGTCTAGTTTCACTGCCAAGATAAGTGCGACAAGCAACTGGCATAAACCATGCGAAATAAACTAGACTTCTGAATGTCTATTTTAACTATCTAAAAGTGTTAATAGTAATGCAAATAATCACTGATTCAAAAATTAGGCGTGACTCTGTCATGCAGTTTATGATCAGAGAAGTGAGAACCAGGTGTTTTTCTTTAGTTTTGAGATCTACAATCTAAAGAGGTGCACAATAATCAATAACATCAAAATCTGATTTTCATCATGTCCTAATCATATTTTTGGTATAACATTATGGCTGGGAGTAATATCTATTTCTGTAGCTATAGCTCTGTATACACTCACTAACTCAGGATAAATCATGTCATGAAATAAGTGACCTAATATTTTTATGATATGTCATGGCAATTGTATGAATAACTGTGCAATTAGTATAATTATTTGTGAAAAATAATGCTCTCATGTGTTAAGGCAACTCATGTTAACTTGCATGTAAACCCATCTGAATAAAATTCTCCAACACAGCTTCAATTGCAAAAGTTTCCCAGGAAATGTCTATCACCCAAACTCTCTTCGAATTTTAATTCTGACTGAATTCTGTCCTCACAACTCCCATTGGATTTCAATGCAAATTGTACCTATGTACATCAGAGGCAGAATCTGGCTCTTGAAAATATAGCCCTCTTGTAAAATTTGAACACACTCTAGGCCACAGATCTCTTTTAGGTGGCCCATAGAATGGAATGTTTTGAGAACTAAATACTGGAAGATTGGGACTGGAAGGAGAAGGAGAAGTGTCTCAGAAGAGGGTCTTACTCTTATAAAGTGGTCTGTAAAATGAGAAATTTGGGATCCCATTGAAACAGGCTGTACTAGGTATTGAACACCGTACTTCATCAGCTTGAAAATTGTTCTGTGATGGGAATAAATAGACCTTTAAAAATACTGAAGTATTCCGCAAAATCTCTTTTTTAGAAGGTGGCAGGGAGGGAAAGAAATAGGCAGCAGAATAAGAAAGGAAGTTCTGAACATGCTAAGCATGTCACTTGGGATAATATTGACCCCTGTTGGTTCCCAGTAAACACAACACCAGATACGGTGTTGAGCCGGAGAATAATCTTTCACTCTAAATTGTTTTTCTGTAATAGTTGAGCCTACACAGTAGCAAATCTGTAATGGGGAAGGCTATCCTCATTGTCTTGCTTTGTTTGCAGATACAAGCATGATTTCATTGTACAAACATTTACTCCATTAATAGTAATTATTTCTAATCCTCCATTTTGCTTAATGGCAAAGCATTTCACCGCATGCACACACACACGCTCAAAAAAGTGAAAACTTTCAGATGGTAAGGATTTATTGAAACCTGAAAGGGGCTCCTGTGCTGTGTATATGAGCTACCCAAAGATTATTACTGAGGTACCTTGACAAGCAATACCTGGTGTGACAAAGCTCAGTCCTTGCCTCCGTGGGTCCCGTGTTTCCTGGCGGATTTCGCTAGCCTCAGAGGCTCACTGTGACCCTCCACATAATCCTTCTTTCTCTAGAGACAAGGGTCACAGTCTACTGAGCCATTTTCATCATAAGCCAGCGAGGGAGGTGAGGAGAAGTTAACCTTCCTTGCACAGTCTCTGTTGTCTCCCAGTCTCAGTGATTAAACAGGGGGCAAAGGTGGGGAAGGGGGGAGCCCAGGCCCACCCTCTACTCTGGGCTCCAGCCCAGGGACCCGAATAGTATCGTCTATGGTAGCTGACCTTTTAGAAACATGACATGTACAATTCCCTGGGCTACTTCCCCCACAGCAGCCCTCACTTCCTCAAGCTCCACTTCACCCTTACCTCAGGGCCTCCTTCCTTGTGCCTGATATGGTGTGTACTACTCAGCCTCTCTAACCATACAACTTCTTCCCACAGCTCCTGACATGCACCACCCACCTGACTGACTGGGAGGCTTTTAACTAGTTTCAGCCAGCCCCTGATTGGCTTCAGGTGTCCCAATCAACCTAGCATTCTCCCTGCCTTCTGGAAAGTTCTTAATTGGCCCTAGGTGTCTTAATTGACCTGGAGCAGCTTCCATTTCACTTAACCTGGTACCAGGGATTTGTTTAGCCTGGAGCTAATATATCTATCTCCCACTACTCTTCCATAGCCATCTGACCTTGCCCCGTCACCCGGGAAATGGTTGGAGATACAATCTGAATTAAGTTGCTTTGTGACTCTTTCCTGCCCTGGTGGCATGTTTTTCATCACGCAATTATATAGGAAGGCAATAACGCTAGGGGTTTACTAAAGCAGAACATATGTACGTGTGTGTTTATATATCTGTATCTATATCTAAATACATACAGATATATTGAACTTCCTGGGTACATGTGTTCAGGGCTGTAAAAGCAGCAGTGTGTCAGTTCTAGGGGTTAGGAGGCAATGATCATGTTTCTTGCTCTGCAGTGGCTTGCTTTTTGGTGTCTCAGTTTTCCCCATCTGTAAAAACCCAAGTTTATAAAGTGCTTTTAGGATGAAAGTTGCTCTTTGCACAAAGTTTTATCCCCCCCCCAAGCTACAACATACAAGTGTCTAGTCCTTGCAGTATTTAATGTACTTATGCTACCTTGTGAAGTAGGAAAGTGCTATTATCCCCATTTTACAGATGATGAACTGAGGCACAGAGAGACTGCATTGCCCACAGGTCATGCAGGAAGTCTGTTGTGGCGCAGGGAGTTGAATCAAGGTCTCCCAAGTCCCAGGGGAGCATCCTAATCAATGGATGGGTGTGTCTAGCCTACATATACTAAATAGATTCAAAGATACTAAGGTCAGAAGGGACCATTCTGATCATCTAGTCCGACCTCCTGCACAGCGCAGGGCACAGAATCTCACGCACCCACTCCTACAAAAAACCTCACCTATGTCTGAGCTATTGAAGTCCTTAAATCATGGTTCAAAGACTTCAAGGAGCAGAGAAGCCTCCCTCAAATCAACCATGCCCCATGCTACAGAGGAAGGCGAAAAACCTCCAGGGCCTCTCCAATCTGCCCTGGAGGAAAATTCCTTCCCAACCCCAAATATGGTGATCAACTAAACCCTGAGCATATGGGCAAGATTCACCAGCCAGATACCCAGGAAAGAATTTTCTGTAGTAACTCAGATCCCATCCATCTAATATCCCATCTCAGGGGATTAGTCCTATTTACCCTGAATATTTAAAGATCAATTACTTACCAAAATCACATTATCCCATCATACCATCTCCTCCATAAACTTATCGAGTAGAATCTTAAAACCAGATGGATCTTTTGCCCCCACTGCTTTCCTTGGAAGGCTATTCCAAAACTTCACTCCTCTGATGGTTAGAAACCTTCGTCTAATTTCAAGTCTAAACTTCCTGGTGGCCAGTTTATACCCATTTGTTCTTGTGTCCACATTAATGCTGGGCTGAAATAATTCCTCTCCCTCTCCTGTATTTATCCCTCTGATATATTTATAGAGAGCAATCATATCTCCCCTCAACCTTCTTTTAGTTAGGCTAAACAAGCCAAGCTCCTTAAGTCTCCTTTCATAAGACAAGTATTCCATTCCTCGGATCATCCTAGTAGCCCTTCTCTGTACCTGCTCCAGTTTGAATTCATCCTTTTTAAACATGGGAGACCAGAACTGCACACAGTATTCTAGGTGAGGTCTCACCAGTGCCTTGTATAATGGTACTAAAACCTTCTTATCCCTACTGGAAATGCCTCTCCTGATGCCTCCCAAAACCGCATTAGCTTTTTTCACAGCCATATCACATTGGCAGCTCATAGTCATCCTATGATCAACCAATACTCCAAGGTCCTTCTCCTCTTCCGTTACTTCTAATTGATGCGTCCCCAACTTATAACTGAAATTCTTGTTATTAATCCCTAAATGCATAACCTTACACTTCTCACTATTAAATTTCATCCTATTACTATTACTCCAGTTTACAAGGTCATCCAGATCCTCCTGTATAATATCCCAGTCCTTCTCCGAATTGGCAATACCTCCCAGCTTTGTATCATCTGCAAACTTTATTAGCACACTCCCACTTTTTGTGCCAAGGTCAGTAATAAAAAGATTAAATAAGATTAGTCCCAAAACCAATCCCTGAGGGAACTCCACTGGTAAACCTCCCTCCAACCTGACAGTTCGCCTTTCAGTAGGACCCGTTGCAGTCTCCCCTTTAACCAATTCCTTATCCACCTTTTGATGTTCATATTGATCCCCATCTTCTCCAATTTACTAATAATTCCCCATGTGGCACGGTATCAAATGCCTTACTGAAATCTAGGTAAATTAGATTCACTGCATTTCCTTTATCTAAAAAATCTGTTACTTTTTCAAAAAAGGGAGATTAGGTTGGTTTGGCACGATCTACCTTTTGTAAAACCATGTTGTATTTTGTCCCATTTACCATTTGACTTCAATGTCCTTACTAATTTCTCCTTCAAAATTTTTTCCAGGACCTTGCATACTACAGATGTCAAACTAACTGCCTGTAGTTACCCGGATCACTTTTTTCCCTTTCCTTAAAATAGGAACTATATTAGCAATTCTCCAATCGTTCGGTACTACTCCTGAGTTTACAGATTCATTAAAAATTCTTGCTAATGGGCTTGCAATTTCAGGTGCCAATTCCTTTAATATTCTTGGATGAAGATTATCTGGGCCCCCCGATTTAGTCCCATTAAGCTGTTTGAGTTTCGCTTCTACCTCAGATATAGTAATATCTACTTCCATATCCTCATTCCCATTTGTCATGCTACCATTATCCCTAAGATCCTCTTTAGCCTTATTAAAGACTGAGGCAAAGTATTTGTTTAGATATTGGGCCATGCCTAGATTATCTTTAAACCTCCACTCCATCTTTCAGTGTTTAGCGGCCCCACTTCTTCTTTCTTAGTTTCTTCTTATTTATATGGCTATAGAACCTTTTACTATTGGTTTTAATTCCCTTTGCAAGGTCCAACTCTACTCGACTTTTAGCCTGTCTCACTTTATCCCTACATGTTCTGACCTCAATTAGGTAGCTTTCCTTGCTGATCCCTCCCATCTTCCACTCCCTGTATGCTTTCTGCTTCTTCTTAATCACCTCTCTAAGATGTTTGCTCATCCAGCTTGGTCTACAACTCCTTCCTATGAATTTTTCCCCTTTCTTGGGATACAGGCTTCCGATAGCTTCTGCAGCTTTTATTTAAAGTAATCCCAGGCCTCCTCTACCTTTAGATCCATAAGTTTTTCAGGCAAATCCACTTTCCTAACTAATTTCCTTAATTTTTGAAAGTCAGCCCTTTTGAAATCAAAAAACTCTAGTTGCAGATTTATTTTTGTTAATTCCTTCTGTTAGTTTTGAATTGAATTAGCTCATGATCACTTGAGCCAAGATTGTCCCCTACAACCATTTCTTCTATGAGGTCCTCACTACTCACCAAAATTAAATCTAAAATGACATCCCCTCTAGTACGGTTTCAACAACTACTTTGATGAAGGAATCCATCAGCTATCGCATCTAGGAAAATCCGAGCCCTATTATTATTACTAGCACTGGTCCTCCAGTCTATATCTGGGAAGTTAAAGTCTCCCTGATCACGCAGTTTCCATTAGTATTACTTGATTAAAAACATTAAAAAGGGCTCTATCCATATCCAAATTAGATCCCGGAGGTCTATAGCCACACCCAAGCACTATCGTAGGAGAGGCTTTACTAGTTATCTTCCCCAATGTAATTTTTGCCCAGATGGACTCTGTCTTATCCATTGCATTGCTTCTTATTTCTTTACATTCTACCTCATCAAGTGAGCTGTAGCTCATGAAAGCTTATGCTCTAATAAATTTTAGTCTCTAAGGTGCCACAAGTACTTTTCTTTTTGCGAATACAGACTAACACGGCTGCTACTCTGAAACCTACCTCATCATTGATATACAACGCTACTCTACCACCTTTACCTTTGCTTCTGTCTTTCCTAAACAGCACATACCCTTCAATACCTGTAGTCCAGTCATGACTACTATTCCACCATGTTTCTGTTATCCCTATAATATCTGGTTTCACTTCCTGCACCAGTAGCTCTAGTTCCTCCATTTTGTTACCTAGGCTCCTCGCATTGGTGTACAAACATCTTAATTTTTGCTGTTTGGCCTCGCTCACATTTTGTACCCTATTAGGCACAGTCATTCTACAGCCAGTATAACCTATTAGACTAGTATCCACACTGCCCTCGCTCTTTATATACAGTCTCCTACCCACGGCTGTATCCTTTCTTACTTCGTCTTCTTCCCTCTCAGTGCTAAAATCTGGCGTGGAGATTTTCTGTACATCTCCCATCCATCTCCCCCCAATTCCTAGTTTAAAGCTCTCTTAATCAGTTGTGCCAGCCTCGATCCTAGAAGTCTATTTCCTTCCCTACTCAGATGAAGTCCATCCCGAGAGAACTGTCCTCTGTCCGTGAATGCCTCCCAGTGGCCATACATCCCAAAGCCCTCCTTATAGCACCACTGCCTAAACCATCTGTTGACAGTCATAATCTTGTCACACCTTTGTTGCCCTTCTCTAGGAACAGGAAGGATCCCGCTAAAGATCACCTGAGCCTCAATTTCTTTAAGCGTCTTCCCCAGCCTAGCATACTCTCCCTTAATACTTTCTAGCGAGGATCTAGCCCTATCATTTGTTCCCACATGAAGGATAACTAGGGGATTCTTTCCCGCTCCCTTTAGGATCCTTTTCAACCTCAGGTCTACATCCCGTATCTTAGCACCCGGAAGACAGCACACCCTTCTATTCTTTGGATCAGCTCTAGTTACAGGCCTGTCTATTCTTCTCAATAAAGAGTCCCCTATCACATAGGCCTGCCTTTTCCTGGTGACAGTGCTATTCTTCAGTCTCTCCCCTGTTCCCTCTGGCTGCAAGTTCTTTCCATTCCTATTTTCCCTTATAATCCTCTTCAACCCATCCTGTATCTTCCTGGGGCTCATATTTGGTGTAGTCTCCCTTGACTCTTCCGCTTTTCCTATAGGACTAGCCTCTCTTCTCTTCTCCTTACCCTTCCACCTTCAACAAGTACCTGCTGAGCCCCTTCTTCATTTTCCAACTCTGCAAACCTGTTCCTAAGCTCTATTTCTCCTCACTAGCCCGTCTTTTCCTCTGCCTGGTTCTTTTAGTCACATGCTTCCACTGACCACTTTCCTCACCCAGTCTCCCCTCAAAATTCCCCAGCCCTGCTTCCATCTGTGAGTCTGAGCTTTTCCCTTCAGATACCTCACATCTTTGCTCCATCATCTGCTCAAACCCCTTCCTAAACTCAACCAGACTTTTCACCTGCATCTCCAAACCTAATATCTTTTCCTCCATCAGCTCTATCAGATGGCATTTCATGCAGAAAAAACTCTTACCAGGTCCCCCCTCCAGGATCATGTACATATCACAGCTTCCACATCCAGTCATTCTCAATGTGTCTTTCACTGCAGGAGTCACTCCCACAGCTGCCTCTGTATCTGTCATCTCCTTCCCACCTAAGTCCTGTTAATTTGGGAAACACAAGCCACACCAAAAAGACCACCCCCCACTTCTCCTCCAACAGAACTCCCACTCAAACTCCCCTGTTTACAGCTCTGTTTGCTAGCTCCTGTGCCGCTGCCTGACTGGCTGACTACCTTTATAGGACCTCTAGTCAGAAGCCCGAACCCCTAATCAGGGCTCAGCTGCTCTCCCAGCACAAAGCCCCTACAAGCCTCTAGACACACACACACACACACACACACACACACACACACACACACACACACACACACACACACACTAAAAATAACAAAACCAAGTACAAATACCTTCTCCTCCAACAGAACTCCCACTCAAACTCCCCTGTTTACAGCTCTGTTTGCTACCTCCTGTGCCGCTGCAGCTGTCTGCATCTTTGGGAGAAGATGCAAAAGCTGCCACTGATGTGTCTGGGCAAGTTGATTAAATTGTGCTTCAGTTTCCCATTTATAAAATGGGTAGGGTAATACTTTACCAAGTTATTATGAGATGTAGTGTTTATTAAAGCACTTTAAAGATGAAAAGATGTTATACTCTGAGGGACAAATTCAGCTCTGATACTCATGTACAACTCTCATTGCTCAAGGAATTGAAACCTATACGATTCTGGATCTTTGGGTTATTTAAACCTTGTCAGATTCTAAATGAAATATGTCGGCTATACATATTGGTAAGGAACCAAATAAAATGGGAATTCATGCGACTAAAAATGACTTTGTATGAAATCAGCTAATTCCTATGTGTTTTCTATTCTCACCTCCCCCAGTCCTTTAAGCGAAAGTCAGATTAGCTCAGTGACTGTTATCAGACCTCTCTTTTCTGTTCCCCCAAATAAATTTATATGACTTAAAGAGAGAGAACGCCAGGCATAACCTTATCCTGCTGGGAACAGGAACTGCATTTGCTGAATTTCTGTGCTGGTGTATAACACCCCACAGTGTTCTGTATAGAAAAGTGTGTGGGTGACAATTTAAATGGTAAACAAAGGCAAGCAGGGAAGGAGGATAGTACTTCTGCTTGTGCTTCTTATTACTTTAGTTCTCCCTAAAATGTTGCTCATAGAAGATTAGCAGCAATAAACATCTCAAGAGGAAGAATTTTTCAGATATTATGATTTTAGGGTCATAGCTTTAATTAAAGGTTTCTTTTGTCCATTTGAAAGTAACCTTATGGATGTAATTCAGGAACTTTCACACTCTTCTTGCAATAACACAAATTCAAGAACCTTACCTCCAGCCCTTCCACATCACCTCAGAGATGTTAACTTCATGGCTTCATTGGAAGCATTTATATTTCAGCAGCAGTGAGGGCACAATTTAGCATGATTTAACATCGGGGGGGATGCTCACCCACCTCCCTTCCCAGCCAGAATTAGCGCTTTGCTCACTCCTTCTTCAAGCTTCAGTGAAGCAATGTTGTTTAGTAGATAGAGTGCTGGCCTCAGAGTCAGGAGACAGGAGTTCTTTTTTTGAGTAGTGTCCCTGGGGTGCTCCACTTCAGATGAGCATGCACCTTTGAGTGGGGATTTTTGGTAGCAGCGCCCATTCAGCCTGCACATAGGTCCTATGCATCATTGTGCTCCATAATGATTACATGTAAGGTTGCACAGGTGCCCTCAGTTCCTTTTCAACTGCCTTATAGCCTACAATGGAGTGTCAGGCAGTGACCGCCTTCTACTTCATAGCTATAGCCTCAAATTCCAATGTTAAAATTTGATTTTTAGTCAGGGTAGTTTAGTTTACCCTTGATTTAACTTTGATTTTATTTTGAGGGACTCCATTTCCATTTCTCTCCCCTCCACCCTGCCCCATTCGGAGGGGTTTTGTTCAGGAGCACTCTCCTACTGGTATCCTGGGATTTCTGTGATTCAGATGCTGTCTTGACTGCCTGGAAGCTACCTCATCAGCAATGGACATTTCCACTGGGTCCGCTGTCTGGGTGATAGCCACATCCCACCAAAGAGCAAGATCTGCTCAGCTTTTAAAAGCAGATCCTGTAAGAACTGGGAGATTAAACTTACGCTTCTCATGGTGGAACTCTCCCTGTGACCAGACTGAGGTCCAGGCCTGGATACCCCCCTTGGACATTGACCTCCAAGCAAACACAATGCCCCACTAACCTCAGAACATAGACTTTCACTGGGTAAGAGCTCTGATAATTCTCGTAGAGCTTCCAAGAAGATGAGTTCTTCATCTCCTCACAGAGAACTTAGCTCAAAGAAGCCTGTGTCACAGTCAAATTGGAGACTTCATGTTCCAGAAAGGCTACTGCTGAGGCAGCAGATGTCTCTGGTACAGGCAGCTCATCAAAGTTTCTTTCTTTGTTGCTGAAGCAATAAAACTGTGGAACTGGTGAATAGCCAATCACATTCTCATTTCAGCTTCGTATCTTCCACACATACAGAATACCATGGGCAATATTCTGAGCAGACATTTTTCTCTGGACTATGAGTGGGAATTGAACACTCAGAGTCCTCAGATAGTTATCCCGGAGATTTTCAACATGCAGATCTTTTCCCAACTGCCATCAACAGGAAGTGCAAAAGGTTCTGTTTAAGAGGAGGTCGGGTTCCTCATTCTTTTTGAGATGCCTTCCTCATCCCTTGAACAAGGGATTTTTTTATGCATCTCTTTGATTGGATTACTGACTTACTGGATGGGGGGAAGCAGTAGATGTGATATACCTTGATTTTAGTAAGGCTTTTGACAGTTCCACATAACATTCCAATAAGCAAACTAGGAAAATATGATCTAGATGAAATTGCTATAAAATGGGTGCAGAACTGGTTGAAAGACCATACTGAAAGAGTAGAATCAATGGTTTGCCATCAGACTGAGGGGTATATCTAGTGGGGTCCCACAGTGGTTGGTCCCGAGTCTGGTGCAGTTCAGTATTTTCATTAATGACTTGGATAATGGAGTAGAGAGAATGCTTATAAAATTTGCAGATGATATCCAGTTGGGAGAAAGGACGTTCTAATTGCTAAAACTTGCAACATGGGCATAAGTGCACACCTTTTCCAAACACTATGCTCTGATATCTGTCTCTAGATCACAGCAGTCCTTTTTGGAATGTTGGATCCTGTTCTGAAGCCCCTTCCTCCTAACAGGAGTAACAGGAGATACCATTAGAAAGTGACCTGTAGTGGCACATGCAGAGGGATATTATTGAAAGAAGACGGGAAGAGGTTACTTACTTTGTGTAGTAACTGGAGTCCTTTGAGAAGTGTGTCCTTAAGGATGCTTCAGGGCCCACCCCCCTTCCTCTTTGCTTTGGAGTTTCCTCTCCGGATCTTTGTGGTGGAGAAAAAACTGAGGGAAGTTCTCCAGTGCAGCCCTTTATATCCTTGGTGCAGGACACAAGAATATGTACGGAGTATGAGCGGGCATAGCTACAAAAACCATTTCTGATCAAAGGCACATGGAGTGCATGCACATCTGGAGTGGAGCACCCAAAGGGATGCACATAGGAAAGAACTCCAGTTAGTGCACAAGGTGAGTAACCTCTCCTCCTGTTCTCGCTTCTGTCATTGGCCTGCTGTGTGACTGCAAGCAAGTCACTTCCCCTCTCTGTCTTGCCTAGTGAGAATGTAAGTTCTTTGGGGAAGAAATTGTCTTGTATTTTTTTTTGTACAGGTTCTAGTATATTGTGGCCTCCGTCTCAGTTGGGTCCTCTCAGTGCTACTGTAATATAGACAATAATAAGGGGGCCCTTTTGTGTCACACACTTGAACACTTCATTCTTGGAAATGATCATCTGCTTCCCAGTATCTTCTGGTCTATAGCGACTGCTTGGGCATGTTTTTAAAAACTGCTGCTTAGATTGTCAAGGGGTGTTCAGAAGACCTTCCCCTCTGATTGGCCATATACCTTTGCAGTTCTCTGACTTGTATGGCATTCAAGGCTGCTGTGTCAACCTAGATCCCTGCTTTGCTGCGGGAAGTAGCTACATAGAGACTCCTACATACTGCTGCTTTCCTGATTTGATTTTTGCCAGAGAGCAATCTGCTTATGTTATTTTTAAAGAAATTTCCATAGCCACTTGATTGCGTTAAATAAATGGAATAATTGAGTGATCTTCCAAAAGTTTTGCACAAGTACATACAAAAATAAATATATCTAGTGTTTTCTACTAATGCAGCAGTTTTTACTGGCAGTTTCCTCTTTGACTGGTGATTAAACTTGGAGGCACAATGCATGCATTCTTAGTGGAAGGCAGCCACTCTGAGAAAGGCAGCCAGCCAGTCATAACTTTACCTGCATTCATATAAACGTCATAATGAGCCTGGCTTTTGTTACTTATGCGTAGTAACTGGATTATTATACATGATCAAGCTCTGGTTCCAAACACTTTCCCTTTTTGAGCTGATAATTGTTGCCTCTGTTAATGCCGGAGAAGAATCTTCACAGGGAAATTGCCTCTCCAGATGATTGACTTGTGTCCAGGCCACTTACTTATGTTGTGATGCTCTGGAGCTGCTGAGCTGTTCTTATTTAGCCCATGGCCTGTGTAGAAAAATAGCCTGTTGCATAATAGGTCATGTCAAATGCTTTACTAATTACAACAGCCATTATTAGAAGATTGCTCTCATGCCTCACATAGAGCTTGACTTGCAATGTGTGTGGCTCATGTGGAAATATAGCCCTGTGTTTTGCAGCATTAGCATCAAAGATGTTTCATTGGGGGGAAAAAATCTTAGCTGCTTGTACCTTCTCTGACCTCTTCCACTACAGAAAAGCTTGAAGAACTTGACTAAAACACTTAGAACTTCTAGTATCAATGAGATGCTTTAATATGTCTCTTTTTAAAATAAAATTAATAATCCCAGAGTTACCAACACCAACTATTCAAATATCATGCATGAGTCAGATGCCAAAATATCATAAGATTGCTTTAAAAATCATGAGATAAAATTCATTTGGGTTTCCTTTTATTTGCCTTTTGGTTTTTGAGCCTTTACAATTTGCTTGGATCATATATTTAAGCCTTTCTCCACAATTGTGTGGGTATGTCAATTTTTTTAATAAAGGTTGAGATTTCTGTCTAAAATCACTTGTCTGCAGGAGCTGTGACTTAAGTAAATATCAGCTATTGCTAACATCATGATAAAATCAAACAGTCCCTCCCATCAGTGCAATTCAGTAACTTTTTTCAGATAATGATTGCTATTACTGCCATACCAAATTACAGTCTCAACTAGCCCCTACAGTCTTCGGAGCATACTGCACACACAGGGAATTCAGCTGGCCCTTTTAACAATGCAGAGTGCTGGGTAGATAGGACAGATCAATCTTCTCCTGGGATCTTGAGGGCTCACACTACAGGGGAATGAACGGTTTCCTTCCTCACTGTGGGAAATCAGCTTCTGAGGCCTTGTTGGCATTGGAGATTTCAGACAGTGATAGGAGCCTCTCGTGGAAACCCCCTAGTGCAGACGGGCAAAGCTGCTATAAATGGCGTTTTGCACTTTAATGAAGCTCATCCCTGCTGGATAAGCAGGCAAGCTGAATGGGGCAAACTGTAGCCTTACCTGTTTCCATTAAAGGTTTAAATTGGTTCAGTTGCCCTGGGAGCTAGCACCGATGGATGTAACCAGTGCAAATCGCTAGTGCAGGTGAGGCCTTGGAGGTAGCTTTAGAAAGTTTGTGTGTGTTTTGATAGTAGGAGGAAAGTCTGATTTTCATCGATTCATAGATCTTTAAGGCCAGCAGGGAGCATTGTGATCATCTAGTCTGACCTCCTGCATAACTCAGATCACAGAACCTCAAGCAGTAATTTCTGCCACAAGTTTTATATTTTATTTATCAATGTTTTAAAAGATCAATCAATAAATGGATACAGCAATAAAAACATTTAAAATGTGCAGAGGACCAGTATTTGGCAGGCATAAAAAGTAATAGTCAAGTGGTTAAACTGTTGAATAATGTTCAATTTATCTCCCTGGGCATGGTCTAGCTAACAGTGCTGAGGATATTGGCAAAGGCCTGTGCTGATGGTTACTTCCAAATACAATTAAATATGAACATGGTGTTAGCGAGGTGCTAATTGGTTTACTAATAAACTACTCACTTCCGATTTCCCATGACCATCAGATTAGAGCATTTGATACAACACTTCTCCAGAAGTGGAGACCTGTGATCAAACTGGAGAGATATCAAAAGTTTACCTGGGTAGACTGGACCGTCCTATGGGATAGCAGGGAGAATGATGGTTTTGTAGTTCAGGCATTCAGGAAACCTGGATTCAATTCTGGCCCTGCCACAAACTTCTTATCTGACTGTGGGCACTGTACTTAATCTACTGCACCTCAGTTTCTCCTTGTCTAAAAGGGGGACATAGTACGTCCTTTCTCCTATCCCTCATCTTTTAGATTGTCCCTGACCATATTATAATATGGTTTGATGTAGATAGACCGCACCCTAATGGTTATAATGATAACACTGATGTTAAACTATGATCAGTTTGCCTGTTTTGACAGGTCCTTGTTGTATAGAAAGCACAACTATCTTATTTCTTCTAAGATTTTCTTCAGAGCTTTTATGTAAGCAGTAAATGTTTTCTGTAACCAGGCTGTGGAAATAACATAACATAAGTTAGCATCTCTAGCCTTGCGGAAGGAGGGTGAATATTTGTTTGAATGAATTACGTGCTTGTGAAAAAGTACCGGCTCAACAGTCCTGGAGAGTGAAGTCAGCTGTTTGTCCACAGAACAAATGCAGCAGAACTAATATCAGCTTCTTTTCACAGTCTTGGCAATGTGCCCCAATGCTCTTTTGGAATAGACCTCCCCTGCAGTACAATAAAATTGGGGGAACCTAGTTACAACACAGTTGTTCCCTGACTCGGATATGTGATGGTTAACGTATATCCATATTACATAGCTGAGCTACAGCTTTGGTTGTGTCTAAGGCTCATGCCTGTCTGGGAACACAACCCAGCCATGACACTGTTCAAACTACACGTTTAATCTCGACCCCTCTAATTTGGGTTGTGTTTTGTAGTGAAGAGAATCCTTAAAGGGGAGAAGATATCTAACGGCCTTGTCCATTGAGTCGTTGGCCTGAGATTACCTTTGAAGGATTCCAGTGTGATGAAGCCTTTCAGTGAGGACAAACTGAGACCAGGAATCATTTCAACAGGCTACTAACTGGCCACCATCAGTATACAACATGTGAATGTAGAGTAATCAGAAACAAGAATAGTCGCACTGTTAAAAACAATTTTCCCAAACATTTAGCCATTTGTAAAACAAAATGCAGTTATTCTTATACAGGTAATGTTTCATAGATTTTAGTGCCAGAATGGATCATTAGGTCATCCCTTAATATAGGGCTCCAGACTTAGTCGGAGTGTAAGCAGATGCTGCTCTGTAGAAATTAATGGAGATACACATCCAATGTTTGGCCCCAGCAGGTGTTAAATTGAACATAATTTGAAGCCTATTTGCTGCGTCAAATAGTTGGAGCCTTTGATTTCTCCTGTAACTACTCTTAGTAGTTGATTTTTATCAAAGTTTAATTATATAAGTCTTTTTCAACCTTGAGATTATAATGCATCCTTGTGCAAAATCTACTTCTCACTGAAATCAATGAATAGCAAGGCCTGATTGCTTTCAGGGCGCCTGCATTGTTACAAGGTTAACTGAAAATTAAAGGGACAGATCAGCTATTGGCTTGAGTAACTCCATTGGGAAAGTATGGACATAAACATATCTACATTGTAAATGATGCAGAGTAGTTGCTGACACTGTTGAGATTCTGACCTTTGGGTAGAAGGTTTTTAATGCATTAACTTGTCCTAAAAGGCTGTTACATGGACATCCCGTTTGCTCAATAGAATAAACTATTGCATTGAACATACCTTGTAGTCGTTATGGGTCACATTTGTATGTGATGACAACTAGGCTGCTGGCATGACCTGTACCTATCATGCTAACCAGTACTGTACCACAGTTTCCTTGTACTCCCCCATGTTTGGATCCATCAGTTGTCTTTTGTCTTAAACTTTAGACTGTAAGTCCTTTGGGGTAATTTTTTTTTTGTTTCAACAGCACCTAATAATCATGTGTCTGTCCTACTCTAAAAGGAAGTTTTAATCCAAAAATGTTACTGAACCTTTTTTAGAAGCTTGAAAAAGATAAAGATAAAAGATAAACTTTTACATCATTTTTAACATGCCTCTGAACTTAATGATTTTGTTTGGAATAAGAAAGAGAAATGCCACAGAAAGGTCTATTGTTGAAATTTTTCGGACCAGTTTGGAACCAGGAAGAACTGGAACTCTCTCAGGATTTTTAGATCAAAGATGTTGGGTAGGCATGTCAGCTGTCAATACAAGCCAAAACCTCTGAGAATTTTGAGGTTTGCTAGTCACTACTAATGATGTCAAAAAAAGGTGATGCATCTTTTGCTTTTGAAAAACAGGAAACTTGCAACAATATGTAAAATGTACTAGATTTTAAAGTGGTTTGGGGATGAGAAACTGATCAATTTGGGTCTTCATTACCCTTGGTTTTTCTTCTTAAAGATCTCCTCTCTTGCTATATCTGATACAGCTGCACCAGTGGAAGCAAGGGTGCTCTTGGCATGCTTGCATTTTAGCCACTGGCTTTGAGTAGATGGCTGAAGCATCACCAGGCAATCTGCCCTGGTTCTTTTACTGTTTGTACCACTAGTGGAGCTCCACCAGAGACAGTGGTGGGAAATTTCTAAGAAATGTCTACTGCAGATGCAGTAACAGAGTGTGAGAACCAGGTATATATAAGCACAAGATTCAAAGCTGCATTCTGCTCTGTTATTCGAGAAAGTATTTTCTTTTAATCTTTAACCCCATTACTACTTAAAAATAATAAAAGATGATGATACATAGTGGTACTTTCTGCGTGTTTGACCTAAATTCTGATTGCGTTCATTTGAGTTGTACCAGCTAGTCAGAGTTAATTGAGCATAAGTGGCCTGATCACCCTCTGGAGATTTGTGCATGCAATTCCCATTGAAATCGTTGGGAGTTGCATGCTCATCTTCTGGGATGAATCCAGGTCCTAGGTTTGTCTTCATCCAGAACAGTGGCCCCAGTTTACACCTGGCAAATGGATAGGATGGTGCAGGGTTGGTGGTTGTTTCTTTCTCCACTGACCTTGTTTTATTTATGTTTATGTATAAAAACATAAAAAGAAAAGGAGTACTTGTGGCACCTTAGAGACTAACAAATTTATTAGAGCATAAGCTTTCGTGAGCTACAGCTCACTTCCGATGAAGTGAGCTGTAGCTCACGAAAGCTTATGCTCTAATAAATTTGTTAGTCTCTAAGGTGCCACAAGTACTCCTTTTCTTTTTGCGAATACAGACTAACACGGTTGCTACTCTGAAACCTGTATAAAAACATGATGACCATATCCATTATCTGATTAAGGAATTCCAGTTTTGCACTAGCAATCTGGTTTTTCTTCAGAAACATGGACTGGTTCAAGCTAGGAAATTTCCTCACCTGTGTCACTAATACTATCTTAGGCCCCGATATAACACTGAGCTCTGCACAGGCCCAGGGTCCCACTGTACAGAGTTCCTTGAAAGATCAGAGCCCCTCATTGATTTTAAAAAAAATCCATGCTAAAATCAATGAGCCTGAACTTGGACATAAAGGACAAAGCTTTTGGTTGTTGGATTTAATGTGTAGGCGGCTTGTGATATACAGTAAGTCAGCCTATATAATTTGGTGTCCCTTCTGGCTTTAGAGTATCATTCTGTGTTTCCTATTGACTTTAATGATGCATGCCGTAATTTCCAGCTTGGAAACTGATACTAGGTTTGCTCATTCCATTTTCTCTTCAGTTAGTTATAAGTACATAAGAATGGCTATAGTGGGTCATAGCAGTGGTCTGTGTAGCCAAGTATCCTGTTCTGACAGTGGCCGGTGCCTGATACTTCAGAGCGAATGAACAGAACAGAGCAATTCTGAGTGATCCATCCCCTGTCATCCAGTCCCAGCTTCTGGAACTCAGAGGTTTAGGAACACCTGGAGCATGTGCACATTGCATCTCTGACCATCTTGGCTAATAGCAATTGATGGACCGATCCTCCATGAACTTACCAAGTTCTTTTATGAACCCACTTATACTTCTGGTCTTCACAACACCCCCTGGCAATGAGATCCACAAGTTGACTGTGCATTGTGAGAAGAAGTACTTCCTTTTTTGTTTGTTTTAAACTGCCACCTTTTAATTTGATTGGGTGATCCCCAGTTCTTGTGGTTTGTGAAGGAGAAAATAACACTTCCTTATTCACTTTCTCCATATCAGTCATGATTTTATAGACCTCTATCATATCTCCATTAGTTGTCTCTTTTCCAAGCAGAAAAATCCCGGTCTTATTAATCTCTCCTCTTATGGAAGTTGTTCCATACCCCAAAATCATTTTTTCTGCATCTTTTCCATTTCTAATATATATATATTTTTTAGATGAGGTGATGAGAATTGTGTATTCAAAGTGTGGGAGTACTATAGACTTATACAGTGACATTATGATATTTTCTGTCTTATTATCTATCCCTTTCCTAATGGTCCCAAACATTCTGTTAGCATTTTTGACTGTTGCTGCACATTGAGCAGATGCTTTCAGGCAACTATCCTTGAAAGCTCTAGATCTCTTTTTTGAGTGGCACGGCTAATTTAGAACCCATCATTTTGTATGTATAGTTAGGATTCTTTTTCCAACATGTTACTTTGTCCTTATCAACACTAAATTTCATCTGCCATTTTGTTGCCCAGACACCCAGTGTAGTTAGATCCCCTGTAACTCTTTACAGTCAGTTTTGGACTTACAAAATTATTCAAGATAGTTATAATCTGCAAACTTTGCCACCTTGCTGTTCACCCCTTTTTCAGATCATTTATGAATATGTTGAGCAGCACTAGTACCAGTACAGATCCTTGGAGATCCCTGCTATTTACCTCTCTCCATTGTGAAACTGACCATTTATTTTTGTTTCCTATCTTGTAACCAGTTACTGATTCATGAGAGGACCTTCCCTTTTAGCCCATGACTTTTTACTTTGCTTAAGAGCCTTTGGTGAGAGATCTTGTCAAAGCGTTCTGAAAGTTAAGTATACTATATCCACTGGATCACTCTTGTCCTCATAATTGTTGACTCCCTCAAGGAAGTCTGTTAGATTGGTGAGGCATGATTTCCTTTTACAAAAGCCATGTTGACTGTTCCAACATATTGTATTCATCAACCAATTTGCCAGTACTGAAGTTAGGTTTACCGGCCTGTAATTGCCCGGATTATCTCAGGAGCCTTTCTAAAAATCGCTGTTACAGTAGCTATCCTCCAGTCATCTGGTACAGTGATTTAAGTGATAGGTTACATACCACAGCTAGTAGTTCTGCAATTTCTCATTTGAGTTCATTGAGAACTCTTGGATGAAATCCATCTGTTCCTGATGATTTCTACTATGTATCAATTTGTTCCAAAATCTTCTGTATTGACAGATCAGTCTGAGACAGTTTCTCCGATTTACATAGAAAAAGAATGCCTTAGGTGTGGGGATCTCCCCACATCTTCTGCATTGAAGACCTGATCCAGATAATTCATTTAGCTTCTCTGCAAAGGTCTTGACTTCCTTGGATGTTCCTTTAGCACCTTGGTCCATCAGTGGCCCCACTGACTTGTTTGGCAGGCTTTCTGCATCTGATGTCCTTAAAAAAGTGTACTGTTAGTTTGTGTGTCCTTAATTAGTTGCTCCTAAAATTCTTTCTTGGTCTGTTTTAGTATACTTTTACACTTCACTTGCCAGAGTTTATGCTCCTTTCTATTTTCCTCACTAGGATTTGACTTCCAATTATTAACGGAGAGACATTTAACAGTTTATCTTTCTGTTCTTCTACACTAGCAAAATTTTATATCATTAGCAAATTCTGAAAGTGAAGTAAGAACTGTAATCACAGATTTAAAAAAAGTTTATTAAAGAGTTTTCATTGATACTAGGCTTTTCAAAATTTTAATTTAAATAAAAAACCTGCCTTTCAGACATTAGCCACCTGACCAGAGAATCCCTTTGCGTTTTTTTGTTTGTTTTTAATTTTTAAGAAAAGAAATGGATTGTTCTTGGAAGCAGCACAGCATTCATATTTCAGGTTTCTAGTTTCCAAGAGACTAGCGATAAATATATGTGGAATGGGATATTGATATTAGAACTTTTGCCTATTTTCTCATTCAAGCAAATGGGAGCTTGGTGAGAGAACAGGGACAGGACAACATTGAGATGCCTTGTGGCTTTCCAGGAGTGTCTAGTAAATGAGAGCTAAAGCCATTTTATCGTACTTCACTGATGATTTTGTAGCCACTCTAGAACCTTCAGCTTAGTGTGATATAACATGAGTTTTATTTAATAGTGTTCTGATTGAAGTCTGAGTCTTGCAGGTCCCAGTGGATTTGAAGGGAAAGTATAACTCCAAGAAAACCCTCCCCCACCATGACATGCTCCTTGAAGGTTTTACTAGGCTTTTGGTAAGCCTGTTTGCTTTACCAGGCTTTTAGAATTGGAATTAACATTTTTCGAGACTTACCATTAATTTAAATTCCAAAACCAAATTTGCTGATTCTTATTTCTACATTTATTCATCTCAAAGTGTTCAGATGCCATGTGTTTCCACAAATCAGCTCTCTGCTACAAAGCTTACATTTGAAAAATAAACACAATTACCTAAGGGAGAGCTGATGTATTTTCCTTTCTGCTGTATTACCATTTATTCTGTTTTTAAGGAAGAGAATAAACTGCAATTTTGAGTAGAGCAATGTGTTGGAAAATAATGCCCAATGATAAAAATGACTTTACATTTTTAGTCCCTTGTGTATTACTTATGGTTATGAATAAAGGAGCCATGCTCAAATCTGTATAACAAAGCAAGTACTGTCTGTGTTTTAAACAAATATGGTGATTGTGTCTGACCAGTGAGGAACTGGTGTAGTGTAGATATTTTTCTAGAAACACATTTTGCACACTGTGGCAAATTGCCAGCACTACTTTGATGGGTCTTGCGCTTTCTCTTCTTGGGGAGGATTCAGGGCAACGTTTCTCGCCCCCTGAACTGGGCTATTAACTGCCCCATTAGTGTCCTAGAGGAGGGGAGAGGAAAGGGAGGGACCTGGGCCCGCCCTCTACTCCGGGTCCCAGTCCAGGGGCCCTAGGGATAGTGGTAAACCACTTGAACTAGCAGTTCCTTCCCCTGGGCTACTTCTTTCTCCTGCCCTTCGGCTGGTGGGGCTTCCTGCCGTCCCTCTGCACAAACCTGGTGTCCCTTTACCTAGGGTCTTGGTCTTCTTAGCCCACCGCAGCACTTCTCCAAACTCTCCTCTGCTTCCCTCCAAACTGCTCTTTGCTCCAACACCAATCCACTCTGCTTCAATTCCTTCCCTTGTCTGATTGAAGCAGGGAGAGGGTTTATCAGGTGACTGGCTTCAGGTGCTTTAATTGGCTTCAGGTGCTTTAATTAATCTATAGCAAACTTTCTTCCTTCTACAGGGAATAAGGCTCCCTTCTAACATTCTCGTGCTGCCCTCTGGCTATGCTGTATCACAACACCCAAAGCTCATTCGTTACAGACATCTGAGGTGCTATGACCAGTGAATGGATTTTGAGAAAAAAAGCATGCTTCCCAAAAGTCATGAGATGGTGGGAAAATCTCCAGGATAGGCCCTGTTTCAGAAAAGGACTTAAGGACATGCTTAACTTGAAGCACAAGAGTAACCTTTGCTGTATTCAGCAAAGCTTTTAAGCATGTGACTTGAATGGGAGTTGACCACATGTTGACCACATGTTTTGCATACTTTGGTTCTATGCTGAGTCAGGGCTGTAATATTAGGAAAAATTGTACTAGTTAGATACAGGAGAATAAACCCTACTCTAGTAGGGTTTGTGGCGTATGGGGACCTACCAGTCCAGGGAGCCCTGCAAAAGCAACTGTTGCCATGGAGGTAAATGCAGAAAGACTGATGCTCTCTCTGCAGCTGACTGCCTGTGGTGAAAGAACATAACATAAGAAGAAAAGGAGTACTTGTGGCACCCTAGAAACTAACAAATTTATTTGAGCTTAAGCACATCTGATGAAGTGAGCTGTAGCTCATGAAAGCCTATGCTCAAATAAATTTGTTAGTCTCTAAGGTGCCACAAGTACTCCTTTTCTTTTTGTGAATACAGGCTAACACGGCTGAAACCTGTCATAACATAAGAATGGCCGTACTAGGTCAGAGCAATAGATCGTCGAGCCCAGTGTCCAGTCCCCTGGTGCCATATGCTTCAGAGACAATGAACAAAACAGGGCAATTTGGAGTGATGCATCCCTTGTCATTCAGTCCCAACTTCTGGAAGTCAGAGGTTTACGGACAGCCGGAATATGGGATTGCATCTCTGACCGTTCTGATTAATAACCATTGATGGAATTATCCTCAATGAATTTAAATACTTCTCTTTTTAACTTAGTTTCACTTTTGGCCTTTACAACGTCTCCAGGCCGTGAGTGACTGTGTGTTGTGTGAAGAAGTATTTCCTTTTGTTTGTTTTAAACCTGCTGCCTATTAATTTCATCGGTTGACCTCTGGTTCTTGTGTTATGTGAAGGGGTAAATAAAACTTCCTAATTCTCTTTCTCCACACAATTCATGATTTTATAGACTTCTATCATATCCCTTCCCCCAGTTAGTTGTGTCTTTTCTAAACTGAACAATCCCAATCTTTTAAATTTCTCCATACCCTAATCATTTTTGTCCTTCTTTGTACCCTTTCCATTTCTAATATAGCTTTTTAAAGATGGGTGACCAGAACGGCATGCAGTATTCAAGGTGTGGTCGTACCCTGGATTTATATAGTGGCATTATGATAATTTCTGTCTTATTATCTGTCCCTTTCCTAATGGTCCCTAACATTCTGTTAGCTTTTCTGACTATGATGGCTCGTTGAGCAGATGTTTTCAGAGAACTAGCCATAATGACTCTGAGATCCCTTTCTGGAGTGGAAACAGCTAATTTAGTATCCCTCATTTTGTATATATAGTTGAGATTCTTTTTTCCAGTGAGCATTACTTTGCACTTATCAACATTGAATTTAATCTGCCATTTCGTTGCCCAGTTCACCAAGTTTTGTGGCAGCGAAGGAACAGCAGGGAATGGTGGAGGGGAAGGGTAGGACCATGAGTGGTGGAGGAAAGCTGCCAGATCTCAGCTGTCACTGTAGGAAGTTCCCTCCACTGCCAGAAAAGTTGTGTAGCTGCTTTCATGTTTTTCCTTTTCACCAGCCCATGTGGTGGCCCCTGAAGCAGCCAGCCAAGGGATTAGCACACATAAGGCAGCCACCCACTCTAGGGTGTGGTAGACAGTGATGGCAGCTTCCTTTACTAACCTCAAATGCAAGTGGGCAGAGAAACTTGGGTGAGGGACGAAGCCAGCAGGAACTTGAAGAATGGGGCTGGTGAGGAGCCACCAGGAGCAGGGCAAGGGTTAGATAGACATTTTAGGAAGGATGGGAGGATTTTCAAAGCTGTGTAGGAAACTCTCTTTAAATCTGCGCTTGGGGCCTATGTAAATGTTACCATGGCCTTAGTATATTCAAAGAATATTAATTAAGAGCCAGTAATAGGGTTTGGGGACTCTGGAATAAAGGGTCTCATTTCTGGTTCTGCCCCTCATTCACTTTGTTTCATGGGGTTCTCCATTTTATTCATCAGTAAATGGGTATACAATAATACCTACATAACAGAGTAGGTATTGTGAGAATCAAGTACCATGACTGGAGCGCTGTCATGGATGGGTATATACCTTTATATGTATATAAAGGTAACAGTACTGGATTTTTATCCCTTCCCTTTCTCCCAACCCCACAAAGAAAAAATAAATTTTGAAATTGAATACAGTATTTATCAATTAGATCAAACTTGTTTGATCCCTCCCCCCTTTGTGTCTGTAATCCTTTACGCGCACATACCCCTGTCCCCACAAGTACATATACCGCCACCCAGCTCTGAAGACAGAGCAGAGAGCAACCGCTGTTGGCCAAGCACCTAGCTCTGAAGGCAGCACCATGCCAGCAACAGCACAGAAGTAAGGGTGGCAATGTGAAAAGTGATATTTGTCAATATCATTTTTCACAGTGGACTTAGTGCCCCATTGCCACCCTTACTTCTGCGCTGCTGCTGTCACAGCCGGAGCCCTGCCGGCTCCAGGTGAGGGATTTTGTGTGTGTTGGGGGGCAGAGCCTGAGTCTCCTGGTGGGGGATTGGGACAGGGGGCAGAGAACCTGCGTGGCAGGCTGTCAACCCCAGGTTGGTGGGGCTCTGGCTGTACCCTTTATCCTCGCCTCCCAGATGTGCGCGACCATTCTGCACAAGGTCCAGCCACCTGGGACTGACGGCCAGCACTCTTTTAAAGGCACACAGCTTGCGCTTCCCATGACACATTCCCACACCTCCCTAGGTAGGCCAGCATCATAGTCTGAGAACTGCTGATTTAGATCAACCTTAAAAATGGGGACATTTTTAAGTTAAACTTGTTGTACAACCTATACTGTTCAAGGTGTTTCACAGCCAAGAATTCATAAACAGGGCTGACTAAACATTAAGTAAGAGAAAAGATGTTTTTGTGAATATGGCTGTATTTTAAAAATGTGAAACTATATATAAAATAATAAAGGCACAGGACTGGGACGTGGGAGCTCTGGGTTCAGTTTTTCGCTCTGCCACATACTGCTTGTGTAACCTTGGTCACGTCACTTAGCCTCTCTGTGTCCGAGTTCTCCATCTGTGATAATACATTTTTTCTCACAGTCTCCCTTTGATGGATATGTCTATTTTAACCCCAATTCTGCAAAGATAGACACATGCTGGCATTGCTCTTGATGCATAAAGTTAAGATTGTGCTTAAGCCTTTGCAGGATCATTGTACTAGGTTGTGAGCTCTTTGGGGAGGGATTCTCCCTTCTGGTGTGTTTGTACAATGCCCAGTTGAGGCCTCTCATGGTTATTGTAATAAAAGTAACAAATAATTATAAATAGATATTATGGTGTTTTTGCTCAAGTCTCAGAAGGTTGCAGTCAACATCCAGGAAAAGAAAGTAAAAGTCAGATCGGAGAGAACCAGGGCTGCCTTTTCTTGATGTTGAAAATTCCCTTTTATTGCTTATTTGGCAGGTAAGCTCTTCAGTGGTCAAATGGTATTTTATCAAAGCAAACCACTTGTCCAGTCCTAAGCTGGGGTCCCACTACTTTGTGCTGTGCCCTCCCCCAGCCCAATAACACAAGTTTTTTTTTTTTGTTTGTTTGTTTGTTTGTTTTTACACACACTAGATTTCAATCTAAACATAGAGTTTTTTTGAGCAGAAGTATTTTCAATTGAAAAAGCTACAATTTGTGACACTCTGCGGTGTGCTTTTTAATCACATCGGGCAGCATCCCAGGGGTGCCACTTTACCATTGCAACCAGCCAGCAACTTAAACTTAAATAGGATTTTAATGGAGACCCTGGTGAGGAGGTAGTAAAACATCCAAGAAGGGCACTAAAAGCTACCTTTGTTACTTTTAGCTTCTGTGCTGCAAGAACTCTTTTCAAAGACTACTTTACACTGCAGTGAAACACAAGTCTTAAGGGTTTTCTCTTCCCCTACGTCTCCTCCATTTTCTTTCAGATCAAGCTGAGAGTTGTTTTTGTTCTTCAGTGAGTCTGAAAAAGCCAACCAGAGAACAGTTACAGATGCTATCCATTAAGATCAGCTTCCTCCTTTTAGCCACTCAGATGAGGTATCCCCCACTCCTCCTCCCAACCTCGAAGACTGATTACCTTCTGCTAACCTTCCTTCAGACAGTGTTGCTCTAAAGAAGATGGTACGGAGTGGAGGAGGGAGGGGAGAAATCGCGGGGTGGGGGAAGAATGAGACTCTGCTTCAGTGCCTCATTATAGATAAATTTCTCTAGACACTGCAGAGCCTTGGATCTTTACAAGCCTCCCTTGGAGTGTCTTTGTTCTTTGTACAGCTCACTTGCAAAGCTGGCATGCAGAATTGTGTTTTATTCAAAATGAACTGAAAAACAGGATGTACCTTACCATTAGAAATATAATGGGCTGTCAGCCCTTTTCCCCAAATTCTAACAGATCTATACAGTTCTTAATAAGCGAACAAACAGCTTATTAACCAGATGAAACAACAAGAGCCTTGTTCTGTCGTAAAGTTTTAAATCATGTTGTTTTTAACAGGTATGCAATTTGTCTCCACCTCTTCTTTGGGAATGGGAAATGAGGAGGAACAAGTGCATTCTTTATGATTGAGGGTAATATTAATAAAAAAAATTCAGCTATGTCAAAAGATAAACGGCTGGGTAGCCTACAGAAATATTACCAGGCACTGATAAATTAAATGTCTTTGCCAAGGGTTAAGAGAACACTTAAAGTATTAAGGGAACTGTTAAGCTGGTCTGTTTCTTTTAATGGTGCCTGGTAAGTAAGTGTCATGTCTAACAGCAAAGGGCTATCATCTTATAAACACCTTATTTTTTTCAAGTTATGTGATCTTAATCAAAGTAGTATTTATTATGTGGGTTCTACACTGACATTTCTGTTCAGTTTTCATTCTACTTCTAGATATACACATATGGCCTTGGTAAGGAAACCACATCTCTATATTTACGTCACTGCCTACCGTTGTTTTCTGCAGTACATACATTTAAAAATGAAATTTTAATACTATCAAACCATTTTATAATATCCATAGTGTATCCCCCAGTTAGTAGAAGTGCCCTTCTAAGGACCAGATATAAAAATTCCTAATTCTGGAAGGCTCAGTGATCAAGGATCTATGAAGTTTTTCACCTCTAAATGAAAAGGTGAACCACCTTTCACTGGTTGAAATCCATCCTAAGAAAAGCCTTGTCCAGACTTGAAATTTAAGTTGACAACTATGGCACTCAGGAGTGTGAAACATCTACATCGCTGAGCAACTAGCTATGCCCAGCTGCAGACGCAGATAGGTTGATGAAAGAATGCTTCTTGTCAACCTAGCTATCCTCACTGAGGGGAGGTAGTGTCCCTACATCAATGGAAAAACCCCTTCTGTTGCTGTAGGCTGCATCTGCACTTAAGGGGTTATGCTGGTTCAGCTATGGTGCCATAACTATGCTGCTATAACCCCGGTAGCCTAGACATGGTGATAGTAACCAAATGTTATCACTATCTGACTGTTCTTGGGTCTTTGTGAAATGATTATATGGTTCTGATTCCATTGCTAGTGGTCAGCTATTTATGTCACAGACATTATGATTGCAAACCAAGGAGCCTGTCACAGTTTTACCAGGGAGGTTGAAGTTTGAATCGGACTGAAGTGCCTTATCAGCACTGTCACTGGTTCCCTTACAATAATTAAATAATACATAGTAATACATTACATTTACACAGCTCTTACCATCCAAAACTCTCCATATGCTTTCCAAACAATCAGGTTGATACACTCTGTGCTGTACTGTAGGTAGCTGTGCTTTACCTTTTCTACTGAGGGCTCTGCCTCCATGACTACCAGTCTGGCAAACCAAAGGGGGAAATAAATATTCACCCCATAGGAAATGATTCTTCTGTCTCTGGGAAAATCCAGACTGCTTCTTGAATAAAATATGGGGTGTATGATACCCAATCCCAGCCCCAAAAGGCTTCGGCTACTCAGGAATAACCATTTGCAGTCGGGTCAGCTTTTCTCTGTCAAATGTGAACTGCTTTGAACTATATTCTGGTAGAGTCCTTTCTGGCCTGGACCATATACTAAATAATGTGCACATTCCTTGATCTTAAAGCACAGCTACGTACATGCTGCTGTGTGAGAATTTAGGGGTAACGTAAATTGAAGAGGAAACATTATTTTGTATTTTGTGATGCTACAACAAGGTTAAGACTTCTGTTTACAGAGGTAATCGTTGAACTGTCTCAGATTGTTCTCTTTTTGTCCTTTCCATCTACTGTATTATAAATTACTGTCATATCTATTTGGATGCAATGGCTAAATTGAATCCAGCATTTTAAAAAATACTTTGGTTGATGTTAACACAATCATGCATTTAAAATTCGGCCTGGCTTTCCTACCTGTGGTGGTTTCTCCTACTTCACGTCAATGCATTCTGCTTCTGAAATAACTGAATCAGGCTAGCTATATGTGGTCACCCAAGTATTTTGTTAGGTTTGAGAAGCACCAGCAATTATAATCTTCATCTCAATTTTCCAGTGTTACTGGGACTGGCCGTAGTCAGGAAGGAGGATCATGAAAAGCTAAAGTGCTGTAGAATGAGAGTGTCTGTCAGATGTTTTGCCACCTGCAGATTTATGTTGTTATGACAGTGATTATTCTAGAGATCAGGGCGAGGAGAAAAGAGTGTGTATATCCTGAATCAGGAATTTATCAATATCAAGGATATTTCCTCCCCTTCTCCTCCACCCATTTGTCCCCATGCTTAGATTTAGTGTTACCTGTATAAACATGTTCATATTCACTTATGATTTCCTTATATTTTTATTCCAGACTTTCTTACCAACATACACTTATTTTTCACATCCATGTGCTTCCTGGGTGAATTACTATTCCATAATAAAAACAGGTTTCAGAGTAGCAGCCGTGTTAGTCTGTATTCACAAAAAGAAAAGGAGTACTTGTGGCACCTTAGAGACTAACAAATTTATTAGAGCATAAGCTTTCATGAGCTACAGCTCACTTCATCGGATGCATTTGGTGGGGAAAAAAAAAACCATTTTTCCACCAAATGCATCGGATGAAGTGAGCTGTAGCTCACGAAAGCTTATGCTCTAATAAATTTGTTAGTCTCTAAGGTGCCACAAGTATTCCTATAATAAAAACTGGAGTACTTGTGGCACCTTAGAGACTAACAAATTTATTAGAGCATAAGCTTTCATGGAGAAAAAAACTTTTGTAGTGATAATCAAGATGGCCCATTTAGACAGTTGACAAGAAGGTGTGAGGATACTTAACATGGAGAAATAGATTCAATATGTGTAATGATCAGCCACTCCCAGTCTCTATTCAAACCCAAGTTAATGGTATCTAGTTTGTATATTAATTCAAGCTCAGCAGTTTCTCATTGGAGTCTGTTTTTGAAGCTTTTCTGTTGCAGAATTGCCACCCTTAAGTCTTTTACTGAGTGTAGATTGTCCCACCATAAAGTTCATCTGAAACTTAACCAGGCCTCTCTGATGGGTATGCTAAGGTGACTAGCAAATATACCTTGAAATCCAGTATTTGAATTGCCTCAGGAAGAGCAGGAAAGCTGCAGATTTGGTTGCGGTGCCCTGCTTAGAATTTGACTCTGGTTTTGTTTACAGTGCGCTGTTCAGTATGTGTTAGTTTCCTTAGAGTTGCCATGCTGGAAAAATCATTAGAAGTGACGTCAGTCAAACAGTAGCAAACTCAATTTAGTATTTATTTATTTATTTAATTATTTTTAAAGCAGCCATCTCCCAGTGCAGTGGCTGGCAAAGCAACCAAATGATAAGCAGACTGCTTCTGGGCTGAGATTCACCTATTGGAAATCTTGGGTGCTGACATTGATATTGTTGTTAATGGGATAGCAGTGTTATTATTCCAGAGCTCAACAGCTCTAATGCTGTTCTTTTCATTGATCTTATATTTAACTCAATCTCACCCTAAACAGGTAGTATCTTCTTACTCCTACATCTTGATAAGATCTCCTGCTTTAAGTGCTATTCTGTTCAAAGTAATTAATTGAATGTGGGCATGTATTTCCTACATAATCTTAGTGGAGTCTTTCAGTAACATTCTAATGAAAGGCAAAATCCTCATCAAATAAGTGACATTTCACACACTTTCCATTCAATATAGCATGGTGTTACTTTTCTGTTATGTTAATAAGAAGTAAAAACAACATTGCTGCTCTAATTAGAACTGTTCTCCACCCCCATCCACTGGTCCCTTAACATTGACCAACTCAAATTGATTAGTTTTCCTCTTATAACGAGCAAATAACACATGAAATAAGTTTTCCCAACATCTGCAATTTACATAGTGTGTGCACAAACATGTTCAGACTTGCATATTATTTGTTTGTATTTCAGTAGCACTGAGAAGCCGCAGTCATGAGTGGGGGAATGGATTGTGCTAGGTATTGTACAAACACATAACAAATAGATGGTTCCTGCCCCAAACAGCTTACAATATAAATCTAAGACAAGAGACAACCGATGGGGATACAACAAACAAATTGGGGGAAGCACAAGGAAATAAAAAGACAGTGCTGGTCACCAGGTTATGCAGTGGTCTCATCACACCAGCTGCTTATCTATTAAATACACCCTACGTAAGAAAGTGGTTAGGGAAACAATTACATATTTAATTTATGGATAGTGTGACAGGGTTGGGCCAGATGGCTACAGGAGAGTGATGTATTAGCCCCAGGTTAAATAGGTCCCTTTTCCCTGGATAAGGTAACAGGGAAGGTTCCAGAACAATCAGGAACTTTCTGGAAACAATTAAGGCAGACAGGCGGATTAGAACACCTGCAGCCAATCAGAAGCTGCTAAAATCAAATAAGGCAGGCTAATCAGGACACCTGGATTTAAAAAGGAGCTCACTTCAGTTTGTGGTGTGCGTGCAAGGAGCTGGGAGCAAGAGGCACAAGAAGCTGAGAGTGAGAAGACATACTACTGGAAGACTGAGAAGTACAAGCATTATCAGACATCAGGAGGAAGGTCCTGTGGTGAGAATAAAGAAGGTGTTGGGAGGAGGCCATGGGGAAGTAGCCCAGGGAGTTGTAGCTGTCACGCAGCTGTTACAGGAGGCACTGTAGACAGCTGCATTCCACAGGGCCCTGGGCTGGAACCCGGAGTAGAGGGCAGGCCTGGGTTCCCCCCATCCCTCCAACTCCCTACTTGATACTGGAGGAGTTGACCTGGACTGTGGGTTCCACCAGAGGGGAAGGTCTCTGGCCTGTTCCCTGATCCACTAGGTGGATCAGCACAGACTGCGGGTATTGTTCTTCTTCCTTTCCCCATGTTGGCCAGTGATGAGGCTAACTGAGTGAATGGCAGATTTGAGCCACGAAAGTGGCCAAACTGAGGGCTGCTGTGAATCTCTGAGGCAAGAAAATCCACCAATAAGCGCAGGACCCACCAAGACAGAGGAGGAACTTTGTCACAGTAGATATAAAAAAATTTTTTTTTGCAATAAGCAAATATATGCTTAATGAAGCATCTCCTTTTCAACATAACCTCTCTGCTACGTCAGTATAATTGCTGACTTTGAGAGAACGGGGGTTTCCAAACTGCACCAGGCCCACTGATGTGACTCATGCCCATGGTTTGCCCTCTTCAAGGACCACGTGAGTACATAAACTGCAAAGGGTACAACTCCATTGTTATGTAGGCCCTCATGGACTACAGAGGGCGATTTATGAATGTCAGCATGGGTTGCACTGGGAAAGTTCATGATGCCAGGGTTTTTTGCCGATTGGGAAACTGAATTCATGGACAGGCTCTGATACTATTCCTACCAAATGACACTGGCATAAATAGAGCTACTATACTCACCATTATTGTGGGGGATCCGACGATACACCCTTTTACCTTGGCTTATGAAACCATATCCTGATTTAAGAAGCCCTGGGAAAAGATGCTTTAATTACACTCTCAGTAGTTTAGTGTGCTTTTGGCAGATTGAAATCCTGTTAGAGATGTCTACAGAGCTGTTTGTAGTCCAGTAGCATCAATACTGTACACATTACTATGGCTTTTTGTGCTCTTTCCAATGTTTGTGAAGCCATATGTGAGCCGTTTTCCCCTGAATGGACCTGTACCAGCAAGGGGCTGCTGAACTGGTGCAGCCAGAACGGGCACCTACCACAAGTGGAGCTTGATGCTTGAGGTCAGGGATGTTTGATGCTCCCACATCATGGACTTGCATGGCCCAATGGAAGCGGAGGAATAGTACCTTTATGAATGTGCTTGTGGGGGGTTGATTGCAAAGTCCTTTGTGAATAACTTGATCACTTATCAAATGTGGGGTGTGTGTGAGTTGCGGAGGGGGGGGTTAATGCACCATATGGATTGATGTAAGGAATGATCTGTGCAGGTATGTTGTCCCAGCCTTCTGCTGCTGCTGCATTGTGGGCAAGCTGTGGAGGTACTGCAGCTAGTAGAGGTTGAGGAGCCAGGAATAGGACAAGACAAAGGCAAGGTTATTGCCTTAAAGAGCTAAGTGAAGGAGCACAGAATAAATACCTATTGAATTTCAAGGTTATAAATTGTTACTTTTCCAAACTGAACTTCTGTATACTGTGAGAGGGATGCTTCAGACCACAGAAGCTCTCTGAACCCGGCCTGATTAATAGCAGTGAGAGAAGTGCAGAGACAATGGTAAATTTAAAATTGAAACGGTTTTTTGTTTTCTAAAAATTGCATAATTACTCGTTTGCGGGGGCTGTGCTACAAAAGCTTTTTCTATCATTTCAGGACTTTTGCATTTTGGAAGACATAAAAGTTCTTGTTGTGCCCAATTGCCAAAGGGAGATGTTATTCCAAGTTGCTGTTGGGAAACCTGTAGTGGATGCAACCCAAGTATTCAAATGTATAATGACTGAACAGCACATCTATGAGTAGAGTGAGCTGGTCAACTATTGAGCTGGTCCTGGAAAATTTGCCTTTCTCTGTAATGTGACTATCTATCTAGAGCAGTGCTTCTCAAGCTATCTGATGTGGGGGACCTGCAATTTTTTTTCCATTGTGCGTGCAGACTGGCAGCCAGTGGCTCACGGACATGCACCAGTCCACGGACCACCACTTTGAGTAGCACTGATCTAGAGCTCTTGCTTCAATATGGAAAAGTTTGCAGCTCTGAGCCCCCAGAATTGGGTCACAATTCTTGATGGAATCAACGGGATGATGCATTAGCTTTCACATGGCTGAGACTTATGGTTACATGCAAACACATGGAACTCCACAGCCATCTTCCCTCCCCTGCACCACATTGTGCCAAATTCAACTGCGGTTTGAATTTTGTCCAGAAACGATTTTGTCACCTTGGATTGCTTTAACTGAAATGGACGAGATTGTAAATGGAAAACATTTCCACCTTCCCTCACCTCGACTCACTGTTGCCATGTGGCTTGTTTCACTATTGAGTGGTTACAGTACAGTGTACTTTCAGGCATGGCAACATAAGGTTATTATTTTTAAGAAACAGGAATGCCCTAACAAAAACCTATGCCATCTCAAATTAAAATTCCCATTCAAGGCATTTTTACTGTTTTCATTTCCTGATCACCATTTTAATGGGGAGTGAGGGGAGCCAAGCTGCTGATGGCATACAATCTGGCATTAGTGGATGCATGCTGCTAGGTGGGGCCTCTAATTTTGAATTGGTTCATAGAATGGAAATCCCTCCCATTACTGTATTAATAAACATTAAAATGGTGCCCCTGGAGCTCAGGAGCAGCTCCGATCCCTTCCTTGTCTACTGCAGTCTCCGCAGCCAGCTGTTCCCCAGGGAGTGGTGTCACGGAGTCCCCAAGCGATGCTCTGGAACAGCTCCCTACAAACCCAGTCAGGACTCTGGTGAAGTCTCCTCTCTGTGGGCAGACTGTCTTCAAGCAAGAAGCTCACACGGCTTCCACCTTCCTGAATCTGACCTTGGAGCATTCAGCATCCTCTGCCCCTCTGTGCGCTTCCCGCGGTGAGTCCGCCCTGGTGGGGTCCTGGGGAAGCCAGAGGGTCCTGTACCCCAACTTCACAGTCAGACGTGACTCTTACCCAGCCATTAAAACAGGTTAATTAGATGACAGGATGACAGGTCTAAAACAGAGGTTTATTAGATGACAGGTCTAAAACAGAGCTTGTAGGTACAGAGAACAGGACCCCTCAGCTGGGTCCATTTTGGGGGGCAGTGAGCCAGACAACCACGCCTGCACTTCACTCCACATCCCCGGCCAGACCCCTACTGACTCACTCTTCACTCCCTCCTCCTCTGGGCTTTGTCCCTTTCCCAGGCCAGCAGGTCACCTGATTCCTTTGTTCTCTAACACCTTTAGCTATCACTTTGCGGGGGGAAGGGCCCAGGCCATCAGTTGCCAGGAGACAGAGTGTCGGCCATTTATGTACACTGGCCCTTTGCTCTGCAACAATTACACCCCCTTATCCCACCACCTAGAGACTTAAGAAAGACATAGGGGGAACTGAGGCACCCCTAAAGTATTCAGAGGAAACATTAAGAACAGTCCCACTTTGTCACATGTGGGCATTAAACAGCTCCTCTGAGTATGGTCTCAGGATGTGCTGTTGCTGCTTCTGCTCCAAAACCTCCTCTGAGACTGGTTTAACACCAGAGTCACTTCACTGTCCTCACTCAGTGCCTGCTGCTGGCTCCCAATCAGTGCCCATGCTGGATTCTGGAGCCAGCAGGATGCCATCTCGGCTGAGCAGGTCATTGTGCACCACCGGTACCTCTGTGCTTGGCACAGTGCCCAGCATCTGGTCAAACTCACCATGCAGTGGTCATGATGTCAAAGAGTTGCCCAAGGTGCAGCGTGCTTTGCAGAAGACTTCTCTTCAATCTCCATTACAGTCACAGAAAGCTCTGCTGGTTTGTTAGCAGCTCGGTGTTCAGAAGACAATGGGAGGGTTAAACACTGACCCACCGAGCTTCTGCACTACACCAAGGGGGCCTGCTCCCATTTCCCTGGGGTCTGCTGGAGTTCCTTGGGATAGAGAGGACAAAGGAAGTCGGCCTATGGGATTGTGTGTTGCTTTTGGTGGACTCCCAGGATCCGAGTTGGGGAGCTATGTTCACCCTACAAAGCAATAGGGCCTGAACCCCAGGTCCCAGCTTGGCTTGGGTTCGAATCCTCCAGCCCCTGAGGGTTCAAGAACCTTAGTTCTAAGCCAAATGGGAAAGATTTCTGTGTAGACATAAGTAGTGTTAGGACTGTTGAATCTCCATAAATAATGAGCATTTTTGGAAAAGCAGAAGATTGTGATGTGAGAGCGGTTCCACTCATGTTACCTCCTAAACAGACTGAAAGTTGACTTGTTAAAGAAGAGGTCTGTTAAATGATAGTTTTGATACACAGACAAAAATCTTAATTGCAGTGCCTGTCAATGGAATTTATTAGTCATGTTTTAAGAACTTTTTTCTTCAAAAAATACTATGCAGGTCTACTGTTTTTCAACTGTTGAAATAATACTTAGTGGACATGACTGCTGGTTTTCTCTTGACAAATTCATGTTGAGTCTTTTGTATCTCATGCATAGAAATAATTTTATTTGCCACTTGTGTGTGTGTGTGTTCCCTGCTACCACCAATAATAATAGCAATAATAATAATAATTAATAATAATTTCCAAGTTATTTTTTTTGTGTGGAATATTTGGTGGAGAGCAGAAAAATAAGCAAATATGTATCAAGAAGGTACTGGAAAGGAACAGTATCACAGAAGAGTTTTTGTGTCCATAGTTCAATGAAAACCAAATCTTTTCCCATTTGTATTGAAATAATTTAATTTTAGCTAATTCATGAGTATTTCCTAGCAAAAGTCAGGTTCCAAGGTTAGGCATTTCAGGTCTGTCTACTGTTGAGTGCACTCGTATCTGTTGTTGAGTGCATCCTTGAGGTTCTTTTCAACACTCCGGTAAGGTGGATTTCACGAAAGATAAAATGAAAAAAGAGAAATTGTACCACTTGCCTAAGGGCATGCTGTGAGTCAGTGGCATACGCAGATATAGATCCCAAGAGTCCTGACACCATGTCCCCCAGTTGCATCAGTACAAAACCCTACTTCCCACAATTATACCTTTTTTTAAAAAAATCAAACATAAAAACCACTTAAAAATCTCTCCGTGAGATACTGTAAGTCTTTCAGGTGTTAGAAAATGAATTACATGGAGATCATAGATGCAATAAGAATGCCCTCTAGGAAAAATAATGCAGCATCGTATATCTCTGTAGGCTACAGTGAAGATGGAGATGAACCCTGATGACTGTTGCTGATGAGGTTTTGGCAGGCGCATTCTGTCTGAAGTAGGAACTTTTTGGAACATCCCCCCTCAAGCCCTTCACATGTGCATTTATCTTGATGATGTGCTGAATATTTCAGGCAAGCCGGGGACTTCTTGTTCTAGTGCCCTGATTCATTAAAATATAGCATCACCTTTTAGATATTTTTAAACATTCAGGCTTTGAACAGCCTTTATTTTCCATTGCATATTTTGTTTTTTAAAGAAAATAATGCACAATATCGGCAAATAATGGCCTGTTCATATGTGACACCGAATGTAGAAAAGAAACCACTTTAGTCTTTCACATGGAAAATGTGTCTCCATGCCACAGGAAAAATGAATCATATGTTAAGATCACAAAAGCGAGACTTCATTAAGATTCCCATCAGCAAAGGGGATCTGCTTTCAAGCACAGATATTTACATTTATAATACACAGGGGATGCAGGTATCAATTTTTTCCTCTAAGGGGAAAAATATAGTGTCATTCTTAATTAGGGTGTACACTGAACCTAAATCTTGCATTAATGAGGGTTTCTGCATTAACACCTAGTGCTAGTGAACAATTCATGAAATGTTAAACTATATTAAAATATCAAACATTTCTGTTTTTACTTAGGATACATTTCAGCCCCATATTTCACAAATGCCATAGTATTCTCAGGATAAAGCCTTATGTGTATACAAAATATACAATACTGTCAAAATTTAACTTCGCATCCCTGAAGTATCCACAGAATAGGTCCAATTCTAATGGTATAAGCTTCCCACAAATGTCCTCCCAAAGATCATCAATCCTGACTTCAAAGGTACCTACACCTTAGGGTGTAATGATGATCCAGTCTGTATTCCCATGCAGTCCTTGACTGAGACAGCAAACACGTCTTGGTTGTGATCCTGGCTTCTTACATTGCAGATAGCTCTAACTAAAAGTTGGACTGAGATCACACGCTGATTCACATAGGCCACGAAACACCTTTAGAACAGTCACAGTGGCTGGGCACGACTACTTCTGAAACATAGACCAACTTTGCGCCAGGGAAATTAAATCAGAGAAGTTCCATATAGAATTACCAATCCCATGAGTCATCTGAACCCTAAAATAAAATTATGAGTGCCGTTATATTGTGCATTTCCTCGCAGTGGTTGAAAAATATATTTCTTATTTTCAACTTTTGCTTTTCTTTTTATAAGTGAAAAACTTGTTTTAAATATATATATATATATATATTTTATTATTTCCTCCATGATTAAGAAATATGCACATTATAGAAACAAAGAAATGTAGGGCTAGAAGAGACTTCAGAAAGCAATCCCACCCATGTTGAGGCCAGACTAATTATATTGGCATGCCTGGTTTTAATGGATTTTGACAAACAAGGTCTTTGTCTGCGCCACCAAATATTTGGCATTTGAGAGAGAGAGAGAGAGAGAGAGATTCTTTATATTGCATGGGGAGCTGGTTCCGTGCAGAAATACTTTTCATTATATGCTATGAAGAATACACTTGACACTTTTGTGTGTCAGAGAAATGCATATTTATATTTAATTGTTTTATTAAAGGGGTCTTGGGTATCTTTCATAGAAAAAACAAGAGAGAATTTCAAATTAAAGAATACTTTGTTACACTTCAGGCTTACTATAGGAATGGTTCCTATAGGATTTCCCCATGTAGATTTGTTGTTGATATGAACTCTGGTCTTGTAGATGGAAAAATTTTCAGGAAAGCTGCATAGAAGTGGCCCTGGTGTCAGACTTGGGTGGAACATGAGGGTTGGGAAGAACTGGCATGAGGTTTTTTCTTCTGTAAGATCTACAGGTGCTGTTGTGTTGGAGTGCCCTGTTTTGTCTGTTGAACACGTGTTTGATGCAACACTTGGCAACACACCTGTGATTAAAGTAGATGCAGTGTATTTGTGTAAATACATGATAATCTGTAAAATGAGAATCATTTGAGGTACCAAGAAAGTCATGAATAAAAAGGCACATGGGAGAACAGAGGGAGCTAAGATTATGACTACAAGCACCACCATGGCAGGGAAGCTGCTTACAACTCCTTTGCCTCCTAACCTGTTTAGGGGCATTGGTCCCACAGTTACCTCCATTGCAGGGGCAAGGTCTTGGATGTAATTTTAGTGAAGTTTGGACCATAGTAACATTTGATAACCACTCTAAAGAGCTTTTACTGAAGTGTTAGTAAAGGATCTTCAGCTTGATAACGAATCACTGTTATGGTCTAGACTTTAGTACAAATTGGAACCATGTTTCTCACCAGATTACGAGACAGCTGAGTTGTGACCAGGTTAACATGGCGGTATTGGTTCAAGACAGGGCCTAAAAGATCACATTGCGTGTAACCTGGCTGCTGCAAGTCATTAAATGTCATCATTCCAACCATTCATGCCCCAAAAGATTCCACATTCAGTTGTCTGGACTCTAGATAATGCACAGAAGTATCAGTGAGTTAACTTTTTGGAAAGTATTTATGTATGGAAATATAGTTCAAGTACTTGTCTCTAGTTATGACTTCCACATTTCTTCTGGAGGCTTTTCTTCATCTTCATGTTGCTTGTAGTTGGAGTCAAGCAATAATTTGTAGACCTAGTTGAAAATTTTTGAAATTTCATTTACATTTTTCATTAAATTTTTGAATTTTGCTGACAGAAGGGACAAAAAAAATTTTCAAGCTTTTGACTCATTTTTTGACTCGCTCTCATCATTTGATATGATGTTAGATTGATGGGTCACTTTTTAACAGATAAAGTGTAATTTAATCTTATTGGTCATTTTTTCCTCTTTGATGTCTCATTGACAATGTAATCGGTTAGAGACATCCCCACATTTGACTTACATGCCCTCCACTGGTCTCATGGTGTTAGTTTACTCTGTGGAGGAGTCAACTACATTCTTCAGATACTAAATGATAGTTGAGCCTCTACTGGTTAATTTTAAATTGTCAGCCTACATGTATTGTTTAGTTGTACAGTCTGAGAAGCTTAGATTTCTTAATTGTATGTAGCAATGAATTTGCCACCATGGAATATTTTATACATGTCTCCAAAATTAAAATTGATCTTTTATTTTTCTGGCTCTGTTTGGTTATCAGATGGAAGGAAATAAAAACTGTCAGCTGAAGTATGACTTGTTTTAATCTTAGGCAGTTCTTCTGATGGATTCCAGTTATGCTAGAGAAAATAAATGGTGCAACAGTTAGAGAAACATATAGGCTTCCACTGAATTAGTCTTTTGTAACATAAGTAAATTATCTGGAAGGCATTCATGCACAACTCTTTGATAATACAGGTGTTTAAATGGTAATAGCTATTGGAATTCGAATGGGAGTGAAATAATAAAGTCATTAGGGTGTTACAACATGAAATTAAACTATTGCTATTACTGAGCAATATTATTATCTTAAAGTTTGCAACTGTACACACACAGCAAATGAAAGCAATGTAAAAGCCATCTAACTGGAGTTTACATTAGGATTTAGTTTAGCCATGGTGTTTGCTAGTGCTATGATATTTCTATTAAACAGCATTTCTCAGCTGATAAACAATAGCGTAATACAGAAAGGGCAAAATAAGAACTACTGGACATTTAGCCAAGTAAATCTCCTCCCATAAAATTCCATTCTGTTGCTGCAAATTTGTATAGTTTGTTAAGGTTATGGTTAGGGAAAATCTAGAGTGTGAAGAATTCTGTTGTGTGTAGGGCATAAACTTTATTAATAGGTTATAAACAAGCATGCATAACTTGTCAGCCTCTATACTGATATATTTTAAATACTGTCATTTAAAAAAAATCTTCCTCTTGATTTATTCAGTATGTGTAAGCTAATTGGAGCACATAGGAGGTAGCTTATAATGGGAGAAACTATTACTTATGTGCTTGGTGGACACAATTATTTTTTCAATGCCATTTGCACATGAAAGCTTTAGTTCTGTTCTATAAAAGGATCCACTAGCATGTAGTTCTGTGTCTGTGAGAAGCTGCATAGATCTGTGCTAGCAGAAGCCAGTGCGGTGCAGGGGCCTAATCTATATAAGGGACACACAGGGAAAATGAATTTAAAAATTATGTTATTTTATATTTAAACATGACCTGCAGCATTTGAAATCTAAAGATTGCACCATGGAGCTGCTGCTATTATGTATTATTAATTGTTACTGTTAATCAAAACCAGAACATTCAAATAGACTAGTTAATTTTTATTGTCCAAACTAAAGAATTATAAGTAAGCAGCACAAATTCTTCCTGTTATTTATTATTTGTGTTATAATAGCACCACAACTAAGATCAGGGTGCTACTTCATACACATAATGGTGAAAAGTAATATATATATATGTATATAAAAAAAGGCAAATACTCTTTTGTTAAAATAACTTGGGGCAGACCTTCAGCTGGTGTGAATGGTCATATCTCCATGGTCTTCACGTAGCTATTACCATTTATAGCAACTGAGGACCTGCCCATTTTGTTTCTTAAAATTAGGACGTTTTCAGTCTCCAGATTCCTCTACACATTTTAGCAATAATAATCCAATGAATTGCAAAATTCAGGAGTAGTTTCTCAACACTAAGGTATTTAAGCATGAACCTACCATTAATCTTGTGAGTCATGTCAAAGGTCTGCTCACATGCTTAAAGTTCGTCCCATACAGCACCTAGCACAATGGGGTCCTGGTCCATGACTAGTGTACCTATCTTGGTGTTACCGCAATACAAATAATATTAATGCATAAGCACATTGCTGAATCAGGGCCTAAATATATGCAGTCCCATTTTAGAATATAGCAGTTCAAACTTGTTTTGTTAAATGTTTTTTGGTGAAGGATTTTTGCTGTAGCTGTTGTTTTGGTTATATTTGTTGAACAGGGAGAGGCTTCTAGCCTTTTTCCCTTTCAAGTTTTCGTCTCTCATCTCTTCTAGTTTATTTGTGATTTTTTTGTTCTACTTCTTTACTGATGTCTTCCATATGCTGTTGTCTAGGTTTTTCATATGCTTTTTTATTTATAATTAGTATAGTAAAGCTGAAGTCATTTCTCCACAAAAGAAGATAGAGAGAGAAAATCCTGTACTGAATAGTTTGCTAGGCCTGAACAATGTTACTTTGGGTGGATTTTAAAGTTAGTTTGTCAAGCTAGCTTGAAAGTTTGTCTCTGGCTCCTATCAAGCTACATTCACCATAATTTCATTTTAAGATATAATTATTTTTATATCTAAACATTACAGATCTTCATGTGGACACTGAAATTTAAAAAACTGTCTATGTAGACCCATAAGTACAGGTAATCTATTCAACCCCCCCGTTTTCTTCTAGAAACTAAGTATTAAATTATTTGTAAGTGATTGTAGCTATTGCTTTTAAACCAAAATATATTTTCAGTGGGCTGGTTCTACAAAATGGGTTTGTCTGACATTTTATCCAGAGGGTCATAGCCTTGAATCTGGACTGAGCTGGCAGGAGACGAAGGACTGTATTTCAAGGTCTGAAATGACAATAGTTCTATGTTCAAATACACTGAGGTTGTTTTGATTTATATTGCTGTCTTCCTTGCGTAAGTAGTGTCTGCTTTTTGGTATTCTGTCAGTAACTGAGATCACTGAAGTAGTCACCCCTTACAAAGGAGAATGTTTGTTTGAAATTGGGAGAAAAAGAAAAAATTATTATATATAAATATGTACACACAGTCATCTGTTAAAATTTACTCTTTGTCTGTACTTGGAGCTCAGTCAGGTTTTGTGACTTTGTTCTTTTGATCTAGGCACAAAAAGTTAGAAATAAAGGGGGGGGGGATGGGAGGGAGAGGAACTAAAAAAGGCATGCCAGCTAGTGCAGCTGCAGGTTTTAAGCTTTGTAGGGGCTGAAGTAAGGCTGTTGACTGTCAGCACGCATGAAGAGCCAGAAAAGATCTGACGGCCGTTAACAGGTCTGCTTTCTTCAACTGTAGAAGTGCAAAGGAACAAACACAGACCTTGACACACACCTTCCTCTTCCTTAGGTAGTCTTACAAAATATATTGTTAGTCACTAGGTTTCCTAATTTATCAAAGCTAGCTCCCTTGAAAACAGCGTGAAATACTAGTTAGATCCATTCATATAAATCTTATATTTGGGAGCCAATTAGAAAGGCAGAGGTTTTAGTGTGGAGACAATTGTGTATATTGTAGATTTGGCTTGACATGAGTAATTGGACATGGGTGAGGAATATTTTTTTGTTTTCAGGAATTTTAAACAAGCTAGTGGCACAGTAATTGTTGACATTCCAAACTCTGGTACTATTATAGCATTTCATCAAATGTCTATAGCTTCACAAAACCTGATTATTTGTGCACACTGGCTATTTAAACCAAGCAGAATATCTGCTACCTTCACACAATTCAAAACTTGGAGTATGATTCTGTAACCCTTCCCTACGCACACACACAAAATCCAATTTACTTAATGAGGGCTACTTGACAAAGTCTAGATTATTCGTATGTGTGATGCTTGAAAGAGTGTATGGAACAAAACTTGAAGGTAGAAAAACATGAATCTTGTACACATATTCTTGTTTTACATAAATCCACTTTATTTTCTTAAAACAAAAATGGCATGAATGTGATTCCTAAAAGAAATAAAACCTTCCTGCCACCAGCACTGCCACTCTGGAGTGAAATAAGGGGTGGGGGACTTACTTGATTAAGTGTAGAACTTGTAAATTGGAAACATGATGTTTCCTGTTTGAATTGTAAAATCTTGGACTTCATCTGAGCTTGGAAAACTGGCTTTCCCTTCAGGAAGTGTTTGCTCCCTACTGCTCTGCAAAAACAGTGGAAAAGTGAAACATTTTCAAGTCACTGTTTCCACTGTAAATAGAAGAAAAATTACGTCTCATTTCCATTTTCCACTTTGTTATTACTGGGGATCTCAAAGTCCCTTTTTTCTTTCCTGAGTGAAGTCCACAAGGGATATAAAAGCAAATAGACAAGAAGCCGTAGTATAAAAGCTGGAAAAAGGCTTTCATTTGGGGGGGGGGGGTCTATAACTAATCTATCAAGGGATTAAACTAGTTTCTGCTGTATAATTTTTTTTTGAGGCGGGGGAAGGCTGAGTTAGCAAGTGTCTGTGTTTGCAAATGTCCATTTAAAATGTCCCGTTTAGTAATAGACTTAAAACAACAATACTCAGCTATACATCCCATGCAAATACTAAGTGGATTGAATAAAGAGCCTTTCCTGCTGTTTGTTGCTCTTTGTGGGAAGAGTCCCTATTTCTTCCTTTCTCATGATACACTGTTTATTCTCTTCTTCAATTTACTATTAACACATACAAACTAGGCAAGACAGTTTACAGCATAGGTATGAAAAATGCATCAAATCAAAGAAATATTTCTGCCCGTACTGATTTTATTATTTTCGTGGGTGAGTCCTGTTGTTTGTGTACTGAATTGATCCAAACAAATCAGGTTCCTATTTTATCAATAATACTATCTTTCTAGAATTCCCTTTAAGTAAATTACCTGTATAATCACATGGTGATTGTATTTTAAAATATCCTTTCTACTTAAAGAAGCAGAAAGTAAAAGTTAAAGAGAAGCTCCGAAGAGTCCATTTTCAAGTCAGTGAGGTATAAAATGTCATATTAATAGAAAAAAGTAGGAGCACAGCTGTTGCTTTCTGGTTGTGACTGCATTTTACTTCTGTTCTCAAGGGAGAAGTCTTTAAAACATAAACATAAATGCAGAAGCACTGTTGATTAATTTGGCCAGTGCTGTAATTATTGGTACATATCAGAGTAACTTTCTCTCTTTTAGTCACACATCATGCTTTAACTGGTACTACAGAAAACCTGATTATATTACCCTGGCATTCTAGGGGGCTGTTAAGCAGGAGTCTCCTCTCTTTTGCTCTAAAACTCATCTAAATGGAAAACACATTGTCTTCATTATATGCCAGTGTTGAATGAACAGAGTTACCATAGCAACAGCCATCTGAGGCCTTGCTGATTTCAGGCCAGTGAATGGGGTAGACAAACAAAGTACCTTCAAAACCAGAAGGGAACAATTGCTATTCATTCAAGCCAGGTTTAAGATCAGCAAATGTCTTTAGCAAGAGAAATGTAGATAAGAAAGTATCAGACATGGCCATAGAATAGTAACAGAAAATTATCATAATCTTAAACTTTTCTGCCTGGTGGCATAGCATTAAAGACTTTTTTTTTAAAAAAGTAATTTTTTTAAGAGAGCTGAAACAGACAACGACGATTTGTCTACAGAAGCTGGTGTCGTGGTTTCAGCATTTGTAATTACATTGCACCCTCTTTATAACCCCAGCAATCATGAAGCCAAGCATTTTGAACATTTGAAAGAAGGCACTGTTATAACCAGGGCAATTATAATGTCATTGAATGCGCTGGAGAACCAAGGTAGAGTAGTCCCATTCAGAAAGCATATTATAATAGAGGTGCTCATTTTGGGGTGGGGAAGGAATGTATTTTGAGTTCTAGATTATGACCAAAGATGCTGAATTATCTGACTTCAATCTTCTGCCTCAGCGATTTATTGGAAAACTCTTCAAGTTAAGTCCAAAGTCCAGATGCATTTGTCTTATCATTCTATTGTTGTTAAATGACCGTTTTTGTGTATAAAATGGTTGAAACAGTCAACATAAACCTTGCTTAGAGTTAATACACATCACATAAATAAAATAAAATAAAAACAAATCAAGGAGTTGAGATAAATGCCTTGATGTAATAAAAAACAGACCAAGGGGCTGAGTGTGAAATGCTCATATTGAATTAGAAATGGGGTATGTGTGTGTGTGTGTGTGTGCGTGCGCGCGCACGCGAGAGAGAGAAAATATTCTTTCTTCCTAGTTATAGGAAGAAATTTAAATAAATGCTGGTAATGTTATAACTACAGTGCTATTTGGTAGGGGGACTGTGAGGCTAGAAAACGAACATCGGCAGATTGTGTATGCTATTGGCAGCACGCTGAAAAGATTCCTGTGGGAGCTGCAGATTTGACTATAGACAGTGAGGAAGGCTTCCGCTTCGGGTCTAACAGAATGCAGTAGCTGTAGTGTGTAAAAGTAGCACAGGCACTAACCAATAACCAGGCTCAGCAATAGAATCAAAAGAGCAGGCATTAAGTTCAGAAATGGGTCTGCTTTTGAGTCCTTCCTACTTGGAGAGAGTTGTTATCTCAGAGACTTGTCATCTTTTATCTAAAGTGGCCACTCTTGGCAGGAGTTTATCTTGAGAGCTAAAACAGACCGCTACATCCCACTCTGGAAGGTATCCAAGCAATTTTTTTTAATATTAGGTAGGCTTTAAAAACCCAGAAGTCTCTCCACATGGTACTGCATAGGTAAATCAGATGGTATGATAACATAAACCACTTGCTATGACATTTGGGGAGTTGGAGACAAGGTGCCTTTGTGAAAGAGAGATCAAGCTCCTCAGTAATAATAGGAAAATTGTTATCTTGGGAGGCTTGTCTTGAAGATGGAATCTGTCAAATTTTAATTAGTTTGCCTTCCATATTTCATAGAGTCTGTATATCCGAGGGTAGGGGGGAGATCATAATTAGTAGCCAGACACGGATTTCAAAGAAGCTCTCCAGCACAAATAGTGATATACTTGTTAGTCTCTAAGGTGCCACAAGTACTCCTTTTCTTTTTGCGAATACAGACTAACACGGCTGCTACTCTGAAACACTACTAATTCTAATTACTAGTTATGTAGGGGGCAAGTGTGATGTGGTCACAGGTTGTCATTGTCAACAAAGACAAATTCCATTGTTTGTTCAAGTCTCCCATTAAAAAGCATGCGAACATTGTAACAAGGTGAGTGTTTATGAAGAGAGGTTTTTGTCAATGTAATTGGATTCTTACTTAAGAATAGAAGTTTAAAAAGCATGTAAGAACCTTACAAGAAAGTAGTGAAAATGGAACTTAGGTGACTTTGAACTGATTAAAGGAATGGACAGTAATGCTGAAAATAGCATAATGACATTAATAAAACAATGGTATATCCTCATCTGAAATAACATGTCCTGTTCTGGTCACCAGGTCATCAAAAAGTTGTAGTAGAAAAGGATTAGTGATAAACTGAGAGAAATAGCAGATTGGGACTGTTTAGTTTAGAATAGGAAGACACCTAAACTGGGATATGATAGAGGTGTACAAAATAATGAATGAGCTAAGAAGGAAAATCAGACCCTCCTGCTTACCCTCTCTCATAATACAGGAAGGGTGCACAGTTCATGAACTGAAAGGCAAAATAATTTAAAACTGATAAAAGAATACACTTTTACACAATGCATAATTAACATATAGAACTCATTGCCACAAGATTATAAGTCAAATAATTTAGCCGGATTCAGAAACTGTTTAGGTATTAACATTAATATAGACGTGTACAGTTATATTAGGTAGGATTTTTGAAAAATGTGAGTTTATGTAGAACCATATGGTTTATGCCATTCTCTCAGTGATAGTTTCTGCCCAGCCTCCCTGAAGCTTATTCCACTTATTCTAGTATTATCCACTACAAGGTGTCTTACACCTGCCTTTGATGTTTGTGCTTCTGGTCACTATTGAGACATGATACTGGACTAAATTGCATGGGTATGTGTGTGTCACAATTATTGGGTTAGCTGCACCGCTCTCCCTTCGCAGGGTCTCACCAAGTTTACCCCCACAGGTGTTCCTGGGATAGAATTCTGTAGTTCACTCACTCTTAGAGCAGCACATGGGTTACAACATGCGGGGTGTCAATCAGATAAATTCTTGTGACAAACCATTAAAAAGGAACGGTGATTTAGTGTTATCCACCAACAAATGAAAGCGCTGAACAGGTCAAAGATTATGTCTCTGAAAGATTGCAGAGCATCCTTGGCAAGATCAGTAATTTGACATTGTTATCCTCATGGGAGATCTAAATGCACAGAGTTAGTCATTATAATACTGGGGGTATGAACGCATTATGGGCAGATATGGTATCCCAGGGCAGGCTGCCAATGGATAATGTTTTGTTGACTCTTTGGCTTGTGCAGTCTTTGCTTTGGTGGTACATTATTTCCACACAAGGAAAGTCATAAACTGATGGTCATAAACATGATGGTTTTATCCAGAAACCGCTCATGTTGCCATTAATAGGCACTGGAGAAGTTCACTGTTGGATCCCAGGGTGTGTAAGACTGCCAGTGTTGGAAGTGACTACCATCTTCTTACTGGGTTAATCAAAATAAAACTAAGTAAGGTAACACCACGCAAGGTGGGGAGGGTATGTATGATACTATGAAAATAGTAGATCCAGCAGTTAAGGCACATTTCAAGCTGAAACTTAACAATCGATCTGAAGAGTTGGACACCGATGGAGGACAAAGAAGAAAAATGGCAGTTTTTCAAAGAAGCAAGTGTGGATGCAGCCAGGACACAGTGGGGCTTCTAAGAAAGAAGAATGTCTCCAACCAAGTATATGAAGGTGTGGTGAAGACAGGCAAAAATTAAAGAAGAGAATTCAACAAGAATGAGAGAGCAGTAAAAGAGCTATTCTGCAACAAGAATATTGCAGACAAAGCCATGGAACTTAAAAGATGAGCCAGAAGAAATAAGAAAGAATGGATGGAAAATAAAGCAGGAGAAGCTGAGGAGACTTAGAAGAGAGGGAGTTCTAATAAGGTTTTTCTAGTTTCTAAACAACAGAGGTCATAGTTCTAAAATCATTGTGGCACTGTGAAGGCACAAGATGGTACACTTTGTGTTGCAGAGGAAGGACAGAGAGCCTAATGGATGGAATATTTCCAGACTCTGCTCAACCAGTCAGAACCACTAACGTACTTTGTGAGAGATGTGAAGAAATAGAGGACTTATCTTTATCTCTAGAAGTAGTCACCTTTGAGGAAGTAACTGAGGCCATAAACTGACTGATGAATGTTAAAGCACCAGGCTGTGCTAAGAGAGCTGCTATAATGTTAAAACTTAGAGAGGGAGTGATGGTGAAATACACGTGCAGGTTATATGGACTGTTTTGGGAGAAGGTGATTTCTCCTAAAGATTGGAAAAGAGGTGTTATCTGCAAAATTGCTTAAAAGAGGAGGGAGGACCATCTTATTTGTGATAACTGGAAAGGGATGACATTCTTATCTCTTCCTATAAATGTTTTGCTTGATCATTTTTAATAGGATGAAAACTGCTGCTGATGGTACTCTGATACTCAGAGACGAACAGGCTGGATTTCACTCTGGTAGGTCATGTTGAGACCAGATTTTCATCTGGAGATGACTTATTGAGAAAGGCTTAGAATACCAGCAGAAGATGTTTTTTCTTGATTTTAGAAAAGCAAGTGATACTGTCCACAGAGAAACACCTTGGAAGATCCTGAGACACTATGGAATTCCAGCAAATATGGTTAATTTGATAAAAGCTTCGTACAGTGAGTCTGTGTGCTACATCAATACAGAATGGAGACACAGAATGGTTTAAGATTGTTATTGGCGTACGGCAAGATTGCATACTATCCCCACTTCTTTTCGGTATTGTCATATACTTTGTGATGAGGAGAGCAATAACTGCTGCCAAGGACACTTGTGGTATTCAGGCAAGAGATAAGCTGTGAGACTTGGATTTGGCAGATGCCATAGTCTTACTGGATACCAAATTGGATGGAATGAAAAGACTTTTCAGGAGCATAAAGGCAGAAGCTGCTAAAGTGAGACTTTAAATCAATATGCAAAAGACCAAAGCCATGGAGATAGTAGAGAATGTTGTTTACATTGGTGTATGTGTAAATGATGGAGAAGAGTACGAAAGAGTTGATGACTTTGTTTGTCTTGGAAGTACAATATCTGCTAAAAGCCAGCTCACTAAATAAGTGAAGGCAGTGGATCGTTTTTCCATTTGTCAAACGCCTGGAAGCTTAAGAAGATATATCCACACACTAAAATGATTATTGTCCTTAAAATACTATTGTCACTCTCAGAAATGTGGCAGAAGGTGGAAGTACACAACAGAAAGCTGAATGCATTCCACAAGTGTTCAGAATCTTGGAAACTTATTGGAGAGATTGTGTAACTACTGTGGAAGTGCTGCCCTGCATGGGTTAGCAAACTGTGGATTCAATAATTAGAAGGGAATGGCTACTGTCATTTGGCCATGTCATCAGGCTAGCCTGTCGCAGAAGAACAAGGTACATTTTGGATTCCACCTAAAGTAAAGAGAAGGCGTGGAGGACAAAGACTGACCTATCACAGGACAATCTAAAAGGATGCTGCTATCATCGAGAGAACTTACGATGGAGTCAGACATCTTGCTGTGGACAGACAGCTGTGGGGAAATGGTCTTGTGCCACTAGGCACAGAAGATGCTAAGTTTGCAGAGTAAGTACCAACAAGGCCTTCTTAAGTAGTTCCGACAGGTGTTTGAACTGTACTGGTGACTTCTCTTTGGCGTAGTGCAAAATATACAGGGATTACATAGACTTCCCAGACAGTATTGTTTAATGTTACCCGTAGGACTACAGTAGTGAGAGACATGGCTTCAATGCAAAAAGAGACGTAACCTCATGGACCTTAGCCAACCTTTTAGCTTCTCCTGGCCTAGATGCTTAGGTCCTGCTTAGAGAGTCAGCCTCATGGAATGCTGACCACTCCTCCTCCCCCTTCTTTTCTGTCAGGACTACCTTTTTATCTGGTCAAGTTCCTTTGATCTTTAGGGTCTCAGCTACTGGGATAGCCCCATTGTTCCCTCAGTTGCTTTGCAGTTGTGTACCTGAGGCTGTTTTTATCTGTCATTGTTTCACTTTTCCTGCTCGATTCTTACAACCCCTTTACAGTCTCCTTTGATTAAACTTTGTGCACTCAGGCAGGCAAATTGATACAGGGAAACAGAACCACCGATTATATTCATAAGAATAATGCAGTTATCTCCTAGTTCATCACATTAGGCATTTTGTTGGTGGGAGGTCGGCAAATGTAATGTGCTGTGGTCAAACGGATTGTCTCAGACTAGAAGACTTTAGCACAGTTTGGAGGACGCAGTTCAGTCTAACATGCTGCAAGCTGCAAAAACAGTTGACTGGGTAGCATAGATTGGACCTTGTCTATCAGAGGTCTCCCACCTTGCCTGTTTACAAGTGACCAGCTAGTTAAGGCTCCAGAATTAACTTGTGTCTTCAGCAATTCACATATTCTGCTTGGTTTGGCACCACAGCATTGGCTCCTCAGTGAGCTAACTCCCAGTAAATACAAAAGCAGACTACAGTAAAACAACTTGATAGACTTACCTGCAGCAGCTTTGTGTGTCTTTAGGGGTGCGATAATGGGTCTGTATCTGGATTATATTCAGCTGATGATGCACTTTTCTATGTGGGACCTTAGTTAGGTGTGCAGTTTTTGGTTTCTTTTGCTTTACTAAAACAGCAAAGATGTTTAAATAGCTGAACATTTAAACATAATTCTTAATACTGTGTGTTTCCTGGTGATTTAGCAAGGGGCTACATGGTACTGTTACTAGAGGACAGAAAATCATAACTTTGTGTAATGAGTGATGAGCATTGTAAGAAGGGCTAGCTTCCTGGGAGCAATTTGAAAGGGTAGAAGTGTGTTTCTTATTTCTAAAGGTGGCCTGGAAATTGAATACCCTCACCTTTAGCAGTGTTGAATATCTCCCAATAGCCAAGCTAAGAGAGGCAATTCAACACACTCCCATAAAATCACTTTTTTTTCCCCTAGGTTCGGTGACAGCCGGTCTCACTTGGTTCATTGTTTCCTACTTCAGTATACTGTTCCAATGTGCACAGCACTGATGACAATTTCAGGCGCCATAGTCCCCTGCTGAAACACGTCCCTTATTCGGAGGGGTTCATTTGTGTTCACTATTATGCTGTATTGCCCAGATTGAAAATGGCTGACTCATTACTCAGAGGCGCTCCCAATTTGATGTGTTGTCACCAGCAATAGTGCATGCTGGGTTCATCACAGAATGAGAGCCAGCAATCTTAGAGGGGCTGCTTAGCTCAGTGTAAGGTAAGTATTAGAGTGCTGAATGCCCCGTAGACAGGCTTTTGCGGGTGGTTGCTAAAGATGCAGAGATTTTCACAATTCTCTTTACCCTAGTAATTTCAATGAATTATGGGCATCGATTTAGGTTATACTGTGACCTAACAATGGAGAGATGGTGTACAGATAACATTATTGTTCATATTATATTAGTGCCTAGTGGCCTCAAGTAAGATCTGGGTCTAATTGTGCTAAGAACTGTTCAAAGGCCTAGCAAGAGACAGTCCTGAGCCCAAAGAATTTATCGTCTGTCTAGATAAAACAAAGGGTGGGAGGGTAAACATAGGAGTGGAGAGGTGAAGTGATTTGCAGGTAAGTGGCAGACCTGGGAATAGGACCCAGGTCTCCTGTCTTCCAGTATCATGTCCTATCGCTAAACTACACTGCATTCCTGGCAATTAGGAAATCTTAATTAACTAGGGTGATGCTGCAGGATATATGGTACCATACAGGATTGCCAACCCTCCAGGATTGGTCTGGAGTCTCCAGGAATGAAAGATTAATCTTTAATTAAAGATTATGTGGTGTGATGAGACCTCCAGGAATACATCCAACCAAAATTGGCAGCCCTAGTGCTACAGTAGGTGAATGACACTCACTGGGAAAGGAATTGCTCACTCAGTGAGGTAAGGAAGAATTGCACAGTAAGTGGCTCAAAGGCTGAAGGGGAGGAGTGATCTGGCCTCCAATATGTGTTGTGAACAAGACACACCTACACTTTGGTTGGTACTTACGTGGGCAGGACATTAAAAAGTTAGTGATTTACCATCCTTGGACTGACCCGCTCTCTTTTTAGAATCCGCTCTAAAAGATCTGAACTATCCATAGCTGTTTCTCCACAGCCTGTCTTGAAACACAAGTTAATTGGAGATTAAAACCTGTTGGCTAAAATAATTTTCCATTGTTTGTGAGGACCTCTTCTGACTCCCTTTGTTGGCTCCTCTTCTTTCTTCCAGCATATGCACTCATCCATCTGCTGCCATGCCAAAGACAGTGCAAATCTTTGAAAGGCTTTCATTTTCCAGGAAGTGAAGTACATGCTTCAAGTACAGATAGAGAAAATATAATTAGTTTTTCTTTCTTTCCTGAGGGAATACAGCCCTCTAGCCTTATGTGTAGTTTTGTTAAGTGAAACTTCAATAAGCAGCAATTTATGGTAAATTTTACAAGGAGGTTGACAAATAGTTTTGGCTCAATATTTAGTATTTTCACTACCAGTCCTTCCAAGACTGACTATTTAAATCTCAGCTGTGTTTGTGACTTTCAGTGCCTACTACATAAAACCCTAGTGGCTTTGGTTTGTAGTGGTTGTGGTATGGCTGTGGCCATGTTAACATGTCTGTAGCATCATTCCTCTGTCCTTCAAGCTGGAGGAAATCTGAGGCATGGTATTGATATTTAATGATGTGGTTTTGTAAGACATAAAATCAGCTTACACACACATATACACACATACACATATACACACATATACCCCCAGCTGGTTATAAAGGAAATGGGTACCTATTGAATGGCTAAATTTAAATTAAATTATAAACTTCCTTTATTCGATTGTTTCCATTTTTATATGACTTCCGTTCTTGTGATGGGCATGTCACCGTAAGCTCAGAAGAGTGAAATGCTCTTTATCCAGAGAACAAGAACCCAAGTACCTTAACCCTAATCTAAAGGGCCTGTATGACCAGGGTCCTATGGGGGCCAGTTATGTCACTCAATTAGGGTGAAGTTTAAGCAGATCTGAGATGAACAGGATCAGGACCCAAGGGTCTTTTTATAGAGTGTACTAGCATCCACTTGACCACACAGTCCTCCTTAAACAATAGGCTTTTGATGTAACCTTTTGCTTTCTAAACACTGCCATTAATTAGTTACACACATTAATATAGGGCAATTTATCCATTAGGTAGTCTATTACAAACTTTAAAGAGACATATAGACAGTGACATTATTTTACCCATGATTCAGCTAAATGTTAATATTCCCTTTTGATCTCTGAATCAATAGTTATAGTGAGAGACAGGAACTGTCTGTTTATGGGTAGCATCTAAGATGCACACAATTAGTATTACTTCTAACAATATAGGTTTGCATTTCAAAGTTCTAGCCTATTTAACATGAATGGCCCTAATTATCATTCACATACCTTTCTAACATGACTTTAAAGGTGGACTTTGGGTCATTCAGCCTGCAAGCTGTTTAACCCTTTCTAGCCACGCATCACAGCCTGCATCCTTAATCCGTGCATTCAACCTTTGCACCCATTCAGTCTATGACCTCTCTGCTGCAACTCCCAGTTAGGGCCACTTGTGATGGTGGTTTCTGTGACATGGACGCCAGCCCACTAAGAACAGAACAGAGGCCATCAACTCAATTCATCTCATATAGGCCACTGAACAGGCAGATGGTAACAATGTTTGGTCACTGCTGACTTAGGCTGCATTTGAACTGTTGACCTAGAAGTGAAAGCCTCCATCTTCCATTAAGATCCCATGAGCCATCAATTGAATACATTTATTATGATACCCAGCCTAGGAAATACATAATACAAATAGGGCATGAATGTGTGCAATGCAGAAAAGCATTTTCTCCTTCATCTGTAAAGACTTTGTTTTGTTTTGTTTACTCCATGGGTTCTCAAACTTCATTGCACCATGACTCCCTTCTGACAAAAAAAATTATTTCATGACTCCAGGAGGAGGACCGAAGCCTGAGCCTAGCTGCGCGGGTGGCAGGGCCAAAGCCTGAGCATCATCATCCTGGGGTGGGGGAAGCCCAAAGCCCAATGGCTTCAGCCCCAGCCAGGGGGCCTGTAGCCTGAGCCCCGCCACCCAGGCTGAAGCCCTTGGGTTTTGGCTTTGGTCCCAACCCCAGGCCCCAACAAGTCTGAGCCAGCCCTGGTGAGCCCATTAAAATGGGGTTGTGACCCACAGTTTGAGAACCGCTGGTTTACTCCATAGTTATAGTTTAAAATTGTCAACTTTTCCTGTCATAAGCCCTCCTGTTGTAAGATAGTTACATGTTAATGAACATTCACGTTTGGTGAGAGCTTGATGCAAAATGTCCCATCTAAAGAGCAACCCTTCTTCTCTTTGAAAATGAGATTTTCAGAAAAACAGGATTAGCTATTTTTTACACTTTTTAGAAGGTATTCAGTGTGTTGGGGTCTTGCCTAATTTTGCTGTTTTGATAGTGACGATGCTTTCTGGATGCCTTCCTTTCAGTCATTCCAGTAAATATCCAGTTGATAGTTTGCGTCATTATACAACAGCTTCCTGAGAAGTGGTTTACACCTAGACCTGGACAGGAACTGGAATTCCCGTTACATGGGAAAATCCAAAATTAAAAAAAAAAATCTAAAACAAAACACAAAACCAAAAATTTGAAAATTTCTACAAAACAGGAATTCTACAGTTTTGTTTAGAAAAAGCCAAAACAACATCAAAATGTTTTCAAGGCTCCTGAGCTAGGGAGCTTGGGGAACTTGGGAGCTGGGGCTCCTAAGACTTTCAGTGTATAAGGAGTTGGTGAGAGCACTGAGAGCCATGACTCCAAGTCGGTCCATCCAGTGGGCTGTGTTGGAGCCAGGCAGCCTGGAAGTCCAGGTGGGCTGCCGAGGGGCTGTGGAGCTGTGGACATTTTTCCAAGGAAAAACTGAATATTTCCTTCGGAATATTTTGATTTTGCAGATAATGCGCTTTCTGTATGAAAATCATTTGCACAGAAACTTTCCGGCCAGAACCATGTATACAGTTGCACAACAGCCCGTGAGATTCTGTCTGTGCAACAATTCAACACCCACCACTTACGTGTGTGAGTTATTTCATGTTCTTCAATGGACAGCTTGCTGTAATTCAGCTTTCCCTGGCACCCACCATCTTCCCATAAAATGTAGAGCATAAAGACTGTCAGTGTATAATGGCTTGTATTGCTCCTTTGTGCAAATGGTGTAACTGCCATTCCCAGAGTACGGTTATAGAATATCAGGATTGGAAGGGAGCTCAGGAGATCATCTAGTACAATCCCCTGCTCAAAGCAGGACCAATCCCCAATTTTTGCCCCAGATCCCTAAGTGGCCCCCTCAAGGATTGAACTCACAACCCTAGGTTTAGCAGGCCAATGCTCAAGCTATGTTTATTAATGGCCATTAGATAATTTTTTTTTCATGTGTTTCTTCTAGATCTCAGTCCAAACAGATGAACACATTCCCCTATCCATCCTGAAAGAAAAGGAGTACTTGTGGCACCTTAGAGTCTAACAAATTTATTAGAGCATAAGCTTTCGTGAGCTACAGCTCACTTCATTGGATGCATTTGGTGGAAAAAAACTATCCATCCATCCAACCGTATCCATCCAAGTTCTTAGTTTAAAAAATATTCATATATTTTTATTTATATATTACTAACAAGGGTGGATATGGATGCTATTTAGTCTAGAAAGCACTGCCATTACGAGCTGACGAAAAAGATCTACGGTAAGTTAGAATAGTACCCTGAGGTATCAGCTGCAAGCAGTGCCAGGCATACTACAAGATTCATGATTACAGTAAGTGTATAAATAGATGGATCAGCAGTTTTGGAGCCTGAATCAGTAAGACATGGAATTTCTCAGTTTACCTATTTGGCAGTCATACACCACATTTTACTTGCTTAGTGTGTTATCTGCATCTGTTCACACAATAATAGTTTCACTTTCCTGCACAACACGATGGGGTATGTTGATAGATTACAGTTGAGCATTACAAAATGTCTTGTATGAAGAGAAGAAGTGTACCAGTTTGTGCGTATGTCTCTTATTAAACTTTTACTCGTATTAACCAGTACTGCATCCCATTAACTATGCTTGGAAGGATTAGATTTTTATTGGGTAAATATCGATAAATGTCAATTTTCCATGCACACAAAAACCAATGAAAAAAATATTTCCATTGATAATAAACGTAGTTTACAGGTAAGAAAAATTCTGCTAGAGAACTTACTATGGTATAATTATGGCTAAAATGTTGACATATGATGTTGACAGTTTGTGTTTTAATGGTTACAAAGCTTTAACTTTTTGAATGTATACTGTCATTGTCTGACTCTTCCCCCCCCCAAATAATTTCCCACAACTGAGAAAATTTTAATTAATAAAAATAAAAAAGGCTTATAAGTAAACATTGATATTATCCATCAAAATTATTTTAAAAAATCAAATTCTGTCAAGCCTAATATTAACTAATATAAACCACTACAGGAGTGAGGTTCTGGAGCAGTCTTCCAAAAGGAGTAGTGTGTATAAACCACCTAACTAGTTTTGAGATGGAGTGTGATAAATTTATGAATGGGATTGTATGATGCAGTTGCTTATGATACCAGGAGACTGGTTTCGATGACCCAGGAGATGCCTTCTAGTTCCATGACCTGTGTTTCTATATACATCCTGAATCTAGGCTTCCAACATTGCTCAGCAAGTAACCCTTATGCAGCAGTAAAATGGGTCCATGTTGACTCTCTTTAACTTTGCATTAGTTTTGTGGTTTCTTTAACCAGACAAAAGATATTAGTGTCAATTTTCTGAGCTATCTGTACTATCTACAGAGTCCACTGATGATCGGCAATGCTTTTCAAAGCTTGATGGTACGTTATGGGACAATATTATAATAATTGCATACCCAACAGAGCAGACCACTGCCACTTTGATACACATTCAGCTGACACTAGTGGAGAGTCTGATATCCTCTTTGGGGACTCTCACTAGAGGGCACTCGCACGTTTTGAGAGTGAAATGTTTCTCCTTTTACATCATCTTCTTAGCGGGTGAGGGAGTTCTGTAGTAGGCTACAGGTTAATTAAATTGAGGTAGAAGTGGCTTATTAGACTCCACCTTTTATATAAGGCTGGTGGCAGTAGATCTCTGGGGAAAGTGAGCTCATGAGGGAAGAAACCCTAGGAGCTACCAAGCATGATGGGAAGAGCTTAGGAAAAGTCAGGCCTATGGAGAAGGCTTTGACTGGGGGATTAATGCAGCGGAGTTAGCCAAAAATAATTTCAGCATAAAATCACATCGTAGGAGGGGTGACTTCCTAAATTGATAAGAAATGTGCTTCTCTTGTTTGGAATATGATGCTGCCAGTTCTCCATGTATTGCATATTGTCTGAACAATTCCAGCTGTATAATTTAGATTTTAAGTTCCATGCAGCAGGTACTGCATCTTCCTTCTAGTTTTGCATTGCAACAGCTACCTGAATGCGAATAAAAACTAGATGCATAGTGGACAGAAATTAAGTTGCAGAAGCTCACGTATTCAATATCAGAAATGGACACAAACTGTTCAATTCTGAGGCGATCAGATCCAGATTTGTGGTTTGGGTCTAACTGTAAACATTAAAAATGATTGAAGGGGAAAATTGGTTTTAGAGTTTCATTAGTGGAAATAAGTCCTTTAATAACATATCTTAACATTTCAGATTCACTGGCAACTGCTAAACAACAGAGCCCTTTCTTGTTTAACAATAACGCTGCTCATCCAGATGCCAATAATTAAGTAAAAGAGTGTATCATCTTGATTGCCCAGTGGTTGGTAATCAGCACAGAGCTGAAGATTGCTTTGTAAACAGCAGTTGGTGTATATTAGACTTCCTTTGAATGAGCTGTAAACCGTTTGAGCATAACAGACACAGAAGGACAGCTAAGCAGCAATCCACCAGCAAATTAGAAGCGCAAGTGTTGTGTTAGGGAAGGTGAGAAGAGGTGGTGATCTGTCTATTCCAGGGAATTCATTACATACCTGCACATCCCTAGGAGGGTGAGGAAGATTTGTGTGAGAGATTTGCAATTCTGTTTATTTTTAGAGTTGTAAATCAGCAGCACTGTCCTCTGTTCAGAGTATAATCTGGCTAAAATAGAATGTCTTAAAGGTTATTCCCAAACTTTAATGTTCTTTGTGCTCTTAGGAAATTTGTACTAGAATCACCTCACTGATAGGGGCAAAGGGCCAGAATAATCTGTGTGCCTTCAATTTTTGTGTAATTAAAGGTAATTAATAAAGCATAAGGGACTATAAAACTGTCTAGGCGGCACTCTCTGCTAACAACTTACTTGTAGGAAATTCTGTTGAAATGAATTTTTGTCATTCAACTTTGTATCTATTTTTAACAGATCCCCCATAACTGTAGTATCTGAGTGGCTCAATCTTTGATGTATTTACTCTTATAACACCCATGTGAGGTAGGAAGGTGCTATTATCCTCATTCGATAGATGGGAAACCGAGGCACAGGAAGACTGAAGGCATGTCTGCATAGTGTGGCAATGCACACGATGGGGGTATGGATTTCTAAAGCACACTGTGGTGTGCACTAATTGGTTCACATAGACGCTGCTGGTGCATACAAAAAGTTCCCTAGTCCAAAGTGTTCTGGGGAACTTTTAGTGGACTTTACAAATCACACGCCTGTAGTGCACATTGCTTCACTGTACAGATGTGCCCTCGGTCACAAAGAAAGGCAGAGTTGGGAACGGAGGTCTGTCTCCCAAATCCTTGGCGTAGCATCCTAACTGCTGGACAGATTCTTCTCACCATATAATATATGATGATCTTGGTTATGTGTATATGCCTTGTAAAACTTAGCACGTCTAGAACAAGTCTAGTCACCACCAGCCCCTTACCATGATGACAATTGGCAATAAATAGTACTTACATTTTACTAGTGGGCAAATAGAATTTTGCTCGTTTATATTTAAAAGAGAAATATTTCTGTAATTGTAAACAGGAATTTTCAGATTTGAGGTTTAGTTCTCTTGAACTGAAAACCAAGGATCAGGCTCCTTTTCTTTCGGATCCTTTAGGATCCTTTTCTTAGAAATTTTATTCTATTAATTTTTATTTTGGTAGAGCTAATTCTACTGAATGAATGTAGTAATGCTTCCCAAGTTCCTTTGTGAAATATGGGTAAAAATTTTGAAAGCAGAAAGATGATTTAGGAGCCTAATTCCCATTTTCAAAAGTCACTTAGGTACTTAAATAAGTTTTAGGCCCCTAAATCAGTTAGGCATTGCAAGTCTGAGCACAGCAACACCTAAATATCTTTAAAAATATGGGCCTTGGGCACCTAAATCTCACTAAAAGTCCATAACACCTAGGCTTGGTCTACAGTTCCAACTTCTGTCGATATAACTACATCGCTCAGGGGTGTGGAAAATCCCTAATCGCCCTAACCCATGGGGTAGAAAGTGCTATGTCGAAGCGAGGACTTCACCCGTTGACATAGCTACTGCCTCTTGTGGAGGTGGAGTACCTATGCCGACTCCCATCTTCATGAAGTGCTACACGGCACAGCTGTACTGATGCGCTGCAGCATTGTAAGTGTAGACAAGCCCGTAGACTCCTAAATTACTTAGCTGTTTTTGAAACGTTTATATGCTCAGATGTCACAGTGCTTTTTACAGTTTAAGAACCCGAGTACATAGGAAGCTATGGCTACAGAGGTATTATAATTGAGGCTTCTTTAGCTGTGTGTTTCTTAATAAAATAATTTAAGTAGAAATATATTGGGATTCTTCTTTTAGAGTATAATCTCTTTTTAATATTATAGAGCAACTTGCTACGTGTGTGGAAGGACACCTTAACTACAGCTGAAGTTGGTACATTGAAACAGTTTGAAACTTTATTTCAATTTGCCTCAGATGGGAATGTCACTGTTGGGGTTTGCTAAGAGACAGCATCAGTATTCTAGTTACAGATTATAATGTCCAAAAGGAAAGCTGTGATGAATATAAAAGTTTCTTGAGTTGCCCCACCTAACTTCTCATTAGCTGCTCTTTGTGAAATAATGTTCATCAGCCTCCCTAGAGTTCTTATAAACTTGCTTCTTACAAAGGTAGAGAGAAATATTCATTAACGAAAATGTGTCACTTTCAGTAAACACTAGGGGCAGGATTTTCAAAGAAGCCTAAGGGAGTTAGACACCCGAATCCCCCTGAAATTCACCTAGCTCCCCTAGACTTGTTTGAACACCCCAGACTTCATCCATTTACTTTCATCTTTTGCAAGATAGGGAACTAATATGTCTCCTGTCATAGACCATTTAGATCATTTAAAAGATGTGTTTTTGTTTTTGGTATTCTTTGGAGGTATCATCATGCATCATATCATTAGGTCACACACTGTTGGGTTCTGTATTAAAAATTTAGATATATGCCTTCCCACATCATGTGCCCTCTGTGAATATGCAGCAGATATCTGATCCAAAATACAAACCGAAGGCAGCAGTGAATATGTAGTATCTGTAAACCAGTTGTTTGTATACCAGAATTATATTAAGCAGTTCATGAATATACCTACTTCATATATAAATCTGAAACTTTTGTGGCTGTTTCTAAATGAGAGACTGTCCCATATTTTCATTTTTTTTAGCTATTTTGATATTTCATTCAACTGTGAAAGTGAAATGAATTTCTGTACAGATTTGTCTTTTTTTCTTCTGTATTGCCCAAAACACTTATTGTTTCCTTTTTCTAACAGAGCTTGAAATTAACAATTTTTAAAAAGTATTTCCTGGGTTGCGTACGTCCATGTTCAATAATGTCTGAAAAAAAAATCATCTAAAACATTTTTGCATAGATCCCAAGTAAAAATAAGAAATCAATTATATGTTTTGTGTTGGCAGCAACTAATTGAGATACATATACACACACATATATAGTGTATATTAATGTATGTATATTTAGATCCCAGTTGTAATTTCCCCCATCAAATGAGAACAATTTGAAGATAGAAAACACTTTACAGTCTAAATTTAAATGTCACAATTCCTCTATAAAAAACAGTGCAGGATCTCTATCCTTTTTCAGTGATAAAAATGAAACTTGTTCAGTTCAAAAGAGAAAAAGCACTTTTTGTAACTTCTAGTGCTGCAAACTTAAACTTGGATCTAACTTTCCTTTGGCCTTTGATTATAGTCATTGGTAATAAAGATTCTGCAATCAAAAGTTGGTTGACAATTCTGTTCCTGATGCCGGAGCCAGAATAGAATCCAGCTCACTCATTAGGTGTTTTGATTCTGCAGGGCTAAGAATAGTAAAAATTGCTTTTAATTTATTTGTTGTTCGTAAAGTAGGCACCAATCACTCAAACATACAGAGAGCAGATAGGTGATCTAAGAATGTCACTTTCTTATATAGTGATTTTTCTGACTAGTCTTACACTAAGTGATGGTTTACTAAAAAGAGTCAGAGCTGCTTTTTATTGTGGATTTTATGGTGGTTCTTTTAGGAAGAGATACTCTTACTGATGTTTGCTTTTAAATGCCACATAAAGAACATCATTTTGCAAAACAGTTATAGCTTGTGGGAAAGAAAGACTAAAACTTGTGAATATAGTCCTGGAAAACAGCACTCCTTGACGAAGAATAGGAAATATTGGGTTAGTTTGGGGGGGGGGGAATGTTCAAAGCTGAAGAAGAACTCTTCGTGACTGAGAGTAATTTTGTAAAAATTAATTTTTCTGTGGTGAGTGATTAGTTTGAGTTAGATAGTTCCAGGGATAATGAAAGTGGGGAGAAGAGAGAGGGAGCTTTATGGCATTGTGCATAATTTTTCACCCAGAAATTATTATCTTTTTCTTTAAATACATCTTGTTTACTTTTGTGTTCAATATTTCTATTGGCAAACATAGATCTGTGGTGAGAGACCTATTAGAGATCATTGCAAAAGTCAATTCTAATTGTTAGTACATTCCAGGCAGGCCCACTAATAAAGTATCTGGTGGTGAGTACCATATGCAAAAGGTCAACAACTGAGAATGACAAAAGACTGTGACCTATATTTTCAAATGTGGCTGGTGATTTTTAGGTATTGAAGGAGCCTGACTTTTCAGAATGACCTGACCACTCATCTTCTGAGAATCAGACCCGTCTAACACATCTCAACCTGGGCACTTAAAATCACTTATCACTTAATGAAAATGTTGGCCGTTGATCTTCTGTACAGTAAGGAAGTAAACTCACTGATTTCAGATGTAGGTTCCAGTCCTGCTAACTTTCACACATGTGAGTAACTTCTTCCATGAGAAAAGCTGCATGCATAAGTGTTACCAGAGTCAGGCTGATAATTTGTGTGAAGGATTCCTCAGGAATGAACAGGTATTTTTCTAGTTAATTGTTTGAATATTCGATATGGAAATGTAAATGAGTGAAATACTTTGCAACAGGTCTTCTGTTTAGCATTATACTTTCACACTGTACAGTAAACTAATGAATTGCAGCATGATTACACAGCACATAATTAACTTTGTAATTAATATGCAACTGCCACTTAAACTAAAGCACTGCTTATAAAGATGTATGGCAACAGTAAATCACAGGTCAGAAATAGCACTTGGAATTTTCAAAAGAATGAGAGTAAATGCAGAATTACTTACAGCAGCAGAGCAAGTTAATTAAAAAACTGATTAATTGTGAATGTCCTGTTTAATTTTAAATACCTTTGTTATTTGTTTTCTCCTAAGAAAGAATCAGCGTAAAGCCCAACCTAGTTGTTGTTGTCTTATGATATCTTTAAAACTGAGCAGTGTGAAGCCTTGTCGTTTAGTTTTTGGAATCAGTTTTGCTTTCTTTACCGTGCTATGTATATGGTAGAATATAAAGATTTTTTTAAAAATTATTTTTCTTGGAAGCTTTAAGCCATAGGGCTTTTCCTCCTAAACAACATTTCTGTTCAGTGATATAAACTCAGTCAAATCAACTTTCTCGAGACGTGCTACTGAGTTGTCTGTACTGGACCTCGGTAAGGATGAGGTTTAAATTGAGTCACATAAGTGAAGCCTTGCAGGCCAAGTTGTCACAATTTTGTATGATCACCAATATCTGTTCATCTCCACTTGGGTTAACATCATTAGCAGCCTTAGTATAGACAGGCTTCATGTATTTTTTTTTTATTCCACATCAGAGAGACAGAAGAACACGACACAGTAGCTGATAAAGTCTCTTTGGTAGCCAGAGATCCCTTTTTGCTAAGAGTACCACTGGTGCAACTGAATGGATATTAGCATTGGTGGAAAGTCCTTAGAAATTTCTCTAGTGTAGATATGGCCACTCAATCTGGGTTTTAGACAGCGTAGTGCTCCTCATCTATGAAAAGCAGCATTTAATATGGTGCCTGACTCATGTACCAGAAATTTGCCTTTTTCAAGAGATGGGAGTTTAATACCCTCTAAAATTCCTTTAATATATGCTATTGAACAATTGTTGGCTGTAACATTAACATAAAACAAACACAGCTGAAGTGGATTCATTTTTTTCCCCCTCAACAAATATTCACAGAAATGGTTTTAGGTATAAATTAGGTAATGTAGACTCCTAAGTCAGTGTCATCTCCATCATCACAAACCCACTGATACCCTTTCCAGAGATGTGTGCAGGAACTTTAGAGGGCTGGGGAATCAGATAATAGTTATTTAACATTGATGTATAAAAAGTTAAACGTTTGTAACCATTCAAAGACAATTTGTCAATACCACGTGTCAAAATATACAAAATAAATTTCCTTAAAATAAGTTCTTAAGCATCATTTTTCTCACTTTGCTTATCTGTAAATGTTGATTATTATCAGTGGAAATTTTGTTTTTGTTGGTTTGGGTATGTTTGGTGAAATGTTGCTCTACCACTAGCTTAAGTGGTAAAGATCTGTTCTGGAAATCTGGAGATCCAGAGTTCATTCCCTGCTGACTGTCCAGGACAGGGGTCCTTATAATTATCCCATGATGGAATTTCCATTTTCTCAGTTTCCTTAAGGGGGGGGGAAATATCTGGTGCATGAGAGAGTCAGTGAGTGAGAGAAACAATCTTTAAGGCAGGTTTTACCATTAAAAATCTGTTATCTGCCAATTATGGCAGACATGTTACAAAAGCAAAGTGGTCCACAGTTCAGTCATTTGCCACACATTTCAGTTGCTTGTGTCACACATTGCAAGGTCAGAAGGTTGAGAAAAATGGTAGGAATTGCCATATTGAATTAGGCCAGTGGTGCATCTAGTGTAATAACTTGTCAGACAGTGGACAGTAGATGCTTCAGAAGAAGATATGAGAAACTGCTATAGTTGGCAGCTATAGAGTAACTTGCGTACATTTACAGCAATACGGTCTGGCTCATGAAAGAGTAGCTAACCAGATGGGGTAGTTGATGTTTTCAAGCATCAAAAAAAATTTATGAGCTTGGGGATAGCAGTTTATTGGGTTAAGGGGAAATGGTGCCTGTGATAGTGCTGCTTTTTTAATTTTTAACTTACAAGTTCCATAGTTCTGATTAATAGTTTTCAACCTGTTTTTTTTTCATAAACTCAAACTCTTTGGTTTGAAATCTCATTATTAGTATTGCATTATGTGTAGTTGGTTACTTAAGCCACACAATACCGTTTCTGAACAGCTAACTGAAACTTCATACCAGAAGCAAAAGTGACAATGGATAATGCATGAATTTTGGGATAAATAGTCATTCATGTTCAACTATGCATAACTTTTGGGATTCACAAATGCCTACCAGTTGTCTGAATACTTGGGTAACATAATCTACCCTCATGAATCCTAGAGAACTCAACTCAGTGCTCCTATTTTATTTACAAAAAACATTCACAAATCAGTGTTTCCATTCTTTAACTGATCTACAGGCTGATGCTAAAATCAAGTTTAAAGATTAAAATGCGTCCTACCGTACACCATTAGGAAAACTATTCACTCAGGATGGGCTGTATGGCATAGATGAAGTCCTGATCCCACTGATATCAATGGGAGTTTTGCTGTTGAATTCAGTGAGTCAGGACTCCACCCCCTCTTGAAGGTCAACTGACTGGCTCTGTTGGATCAATGAATTCCTGAGTGAAGAGGCCTTGTCTCAAAAAAACCCAAACCAAACCAAAACAAACAAACAAACAAAAAACCATCCACATCCATACACATGCTCCCAAACCACCCTTGCAGCACAGTCCCCCTGGAGAGCTTGTTTAGTATTTTGAGTCCCAGGGAAGAATCTGACTTACTAAATTTACATTAACACTACTCCCTTTAGCCCTTCCTGGAGGCGTCTCTTCCAAATACTGATCCAAACAAGGCAGGGGGGAAGATGTGACAAAAAGTAATAAAATGGTATTGGGCAATGGTGGACTAGGACAATCTGTGTGCAGGTGAAGGACAGTTACAATCTGGACAGATTTGCAGTTGATTAATAAAGTACAAGTAATACCATCAAATAGCATCCGTTGCAATCAGTAGAGACATCAGTAACATAGCAGTATATTATGGAGGTGCCAATTATAACTCCATTGTTGCATTTTACACTGTGTGTGTGTGTGTGTGTATGACAAATACATTGCAAATACATTTAATATGTTGAAAAATTATTTAATGGCTTGGCAACAAAATGCGGTGCTTAATATTATTCAATATTTTATTTTTAAGTTTTTAAAAATTGTCATCTACACTTACAGGAATCCATATTGGAAGCCCCAGCTGAGCCTGTAGTGGTAAAAGAACTACGCATGGATGCTTTTACCTCAGTAATAAAGCTCCATTTACAACTTTAAATTTTAGGGAGGCGGGGGGGAAATCAAATGGTTAAGGAGAAAATATTTCCTTAAGCCACTTCTTACAAGCAGGTCTGTTCTATATGAAGAGAGTGGATGAAGCTTCTCTTTCCACTACACAGCTTTTTTGTGATGGGGTTGGAATATATGTTAACGTTCTGTCGACATGGACAGCTCTAGTCAATAGGCTAAAATTGCTGGGTAGTTTGTCTTTTTGACAGATCTTGTCTAGCAATTTATATGACCTTCCAACTCTGATATTTTCCTTGCCAATAAGTGTTGTAAGAGGCTCCCTTCCGGATACCATCATCATTTCTTTCTTCCTTATCATTCACTGAATCCATAAAGGGGCCTACCAGGTCATTGCCAATGGTAAACAGGGTTTGCACATTATATATTTCTCCATGAATTTCTGAACATAGTTTGTTAAATTAGTGTTTAAAAAAAATCCAAATGTATTACACTTTTTTCCCAGATTTTAAAAATTGGGATGTTGGCAATATAAAAATATATTTATCATACAGTCTTTAAAATTTAGTTTGTGTTATTTACATGGCTGATTTGCAAAAATGTAGGCCCTTCTGCAAGCTGCTTGGCACAGGCAGAACAGTGTGTACAATCATGGCCCTAATATATTTAAACCATTTCTGTTGCTTCATTTTATGCATTTCATTCATTGTGGACAATGAAAAAAAATTCTGGTCAGTATCATTTTAGTAAACTTCAGCCTTTTGGACACTACCAAAATGCTATTACAGTTGGGTGTTCAACCTTGTAATGTTTGTATTTGTTCTTACAAATATCTATGTGTGTTTCCCACTCGTCCATCCAGATTTATTTTTTTTAAACCAAAACTGACATTTCAAGTCTAAACTCAGTTGGTTCAGCCCCAGGATGAGTGAGCAACTTATGCTGAAAACACTAAAAGGACGAGGTGTTTTTCTCATCCAAATCAGAAAGCTTTGTACAATTTTGCTTCCCAGCATGGGGTCACAGGGATTTTGCATGTGTTCATTTCATAACACTGGTTTGGAGGCCATCCATGCGTTATTCCTTGAACTGCAGCACAGGGATTGGTACTGTAAAAGTGCTTACACAAGGGATATGGAAGTTTGGGGAAACTTAAAGCACAAGTAACGTAAGCTGACCTTTTCTATTATTTTAAACAAGTTATATATAGAATTTAAAACTGCTAAGGGAAAGGGATAATGGTTATGATATTCTGAGATGCCGACTCCTATATACTGTAGTTCAGATTTAGGTAATAGCACACAACCAATTGAATTCTTGTTGTTGGCATTAGGACGACTTTGTAATTAAGCGTATACAATGAGAGTCATCCCCAACTTTAGGTACCTAACACGTGAGTAATGAGCATTTGTTCCTAGCCTTTGAAAAGCATAGGACTGTGTTGTTAATTTTATTTGTAAAACAGTGCCTCTTCTTCTGTCTCCTCCCCCAAAAGTCCTGGTAAAGTGCCTGGGCTCACTACAGAAAAATAAACATTAATGTTGTTGTCACAAATCTTGAATATGAAATCCCCACATACAATAGTCAAGCTCAGTAGTTGAGCTGGTCAAAAATGGTGAACCTTTCATAAAAAAATCATTGTAATTTTTTAAAAAGTTGAAAAATATGCTAATTTTTCCAGGACAAATTTCAACACACTTTTGAACAATCAAAAAATGTCAACCAGATTTACTCAGTATCATTTAAAAAGGAGAGAAATTTCCCACCTTTGGATTAATGGTGATTTAAAATAGAAGATATGTTTTTTCACAGCACTGTGAACTTTTAAACAGAGTTGGCCTGTTGCCATTTACTGTACTATAGACCTTCCATTTGCTTATATCTCCCCTAATATTGATGGCAAGATGAAAGAACTGTTCTAGTAGCTAGTGTGTTCTGTTTCATTCCTAGAGCCTCCTTTTAAAAATATATATTTTTAGTTGTCTGCAGCTGAAGTTCAGATTGTGGTTTGTTGTTCTGATCTCTCAGCCATTTGCAATTTGCAAATGGCTATGACATTGGCTGGTGAACGGAAGAGATTCACAAAAATCTACGTTGTAGGTATTGTCTTACTGCATGCAGTGTGTCTGCTTGCCTAGAGATTGAAAGGTGAAATTAGAAGTTTAAGAGTTCAGAACTAGAAGAGAGATCAACTACTTTATCACTGTTTGTTCTGTGAGATAAAATAATTGTACCGTGATGCTGCTGCCCTTTCTCTGTGATTCTGAACTGTTATGCGATAACTTTTCTTCCATATGTCTTGACACAATATCCTAGGCCCAAAATAAAGTCCAGTCTATTTCATTGTCCTGCAAGTGAATGCTCACAGAATGCTGGCCAAACTAAATGTAAAACAGGATTGTACCATGATTTCTGAAATGGGCAGTAAATTAATATTCCTGTTAAATATTAGTATTTCTGCAACTCCACTCCAGCCATATAATGACTCTTCATGGACATTCTCTAATCTTAAAGTTGAAGCTATTTAGAGTTAGACTTAGGGCAAAGTAGAAGGTTCTTGGGTTTTGCCCTCCTGGCCTAGTCTCACAGGTCTCTGTCAAATATGCAGTGGTCTACACTGCATGAGACCTGCGAACTGAGTGCATTGTGCTTGATCTTGTGCTGATCAAGCAGACTGTTGGTCAAAGAGAGAATCTCTGTTTTGCCTCTGACTTCTGTACGAAGCGAAATTGGAAGTTTAGCATTGGAGAAAACAACGTGATTCATTTGGAACTGCAGTGTCCTTTCTCTTTCTTGCTAGGAGTGTTAGAGAGAGAAAAGAAACCACCAGATATCTTCACCCAACATCACCACGTTGGGGGGCAGGGGAAACTCTCCCTCCAAAAGAGGAAGATGGAGCTATCCTGCCCACCCCCAAGCCAGCTGATAGGAAGAATATAGTAGCCAGGAAAGGGTGAAACAGTGCAGATCTCCTCATTCCAGAGCTGTGCCAAGGGAGTGTGGAGGGTGCCAGCATGGCGGAGGGTCATTCATTCATAGGCCTGTCAGGAGAGGTACACTGTGGCTTGATGGAGGAACTGATCTTAGTTTTGAATTCTGCCTGACTCAAAGGCAGCATCAGCTGGTGGGAAAGGAAAATAAAAATCTCAGCTACAGGTTACTTCATACTTTTCCTCAGGACCTGCTTTATATCCAAAAACACATTGCAAAACTAGAACAAATCAACTCTAACTACTGCGTAGTAGCCATCTGAGACCCCTCTTCAGCCAGCTGGCAGAAGTGAGACCATTCTCTTTTTATATGCCTCCTTTGCGCCAGTCTTCCATTTTCTTTTATAACCCAGCCATGTGATAGGCAGGAACTGGATAATTCCTTATAGACCTGCTTCAAGGTGGCTAGTAGAACTGGTTTAAAAATCACAGAATTTCAGCTCTGTTGGTTACTGACAGAAATAAACACTATGCACGGTGTTTTTATTTAATGGCAGAAATAAGCATGTTGCACAGTGAAAAATGAGCAGCCCTTCCAGGGAGCAAAAAGAGAAGAAAAGAGAAATTTAATGGATAAAAGTTTACCTATGATGTGGTTAAGAATTGCCAACGGCATGTCCGCGAGGGAGTTTTATCAGTATGAAAATGTGGTGTATATGTGTCATGGGGTTACTGGCCCCTTTCAAGGGAGGCTGGACCCAGGGTGATCTAATTTAAGGGGAACAAACCTATCTAAGCAGTTAAATGAATAATGAGTACATGGGCCTGATAAAAGCCCATCAGGACTCAGTTGTAGCCAGGTGCTCACAGAAAGAGAAACTCTCCTAAGGGAGAGGAGCTTGTAGAGACCCCAAAGAAGGAAGGCTGTGCAATCTCTGCATCCAAGAGCAGAGAGTCTGTTTCAAAGTATAATGACAGGTTTCAGAGTAGCAGCCGTGTTAGTCTGTATTCGCAAAAAGAAAAGGAGTACTTGTGGCACCTTAGAGACTAACAAATTTATTAGAGCATAAGCTTTCGTGAGCTACAGCTCACTTCATCGGATGCATTTGGTGGAAAAAAACTTTTTTTTTTTTCCACCAAATGCATCCGATGAAGTGAGCTGTAGCTCACGAAAGCTTATGCTCTAATAAATTTGTTAGTCTCTAAGGTGCCACAAGTACTCCTTTTCTTGTTTCAAAGTAATTTGTGTTTAATAACGTAGAACCCCAGTGGGGGAATTTTGTCTCACTCCCTTTTGGACCATGTGGAGTTCTTCAGGGGCCTGAGAGAAGTGAAACTGAGGGAGTGTCTGCAGTGTTCTGCTAGGTCAGCAGGGGGCATTACAGGCCAGATTGATATGTCTGTGTATAAAGTGTATCCGATGTTGTGTTTGTACAGATAGTTCTAATTCAAAGGCGTATCCTTGTTATTACATTTGGTAGAACTGTGTATTGTTTCAAAGAATAAGATGCTGCCCTTACTAATGCCTACAGCACTGCCAACTTTGTATGAATGTTACTCACTCCAGTGTGTGTCTAATCAAGCAGGGGTTCAGAAAAATGTGTAGGCTATAAAGCTGACCTCTGGAGTGTGTAGTGTTGCAGTTCAGCACAAAAAAGAAGTGTTCAGCGTTTTGAGCCCTGTTGTGCCGTGTCATGCCATAATGAGCATTTTCAAAGAAAAGAAAAGAAAACCCTATGAACGGAGGGGTAGAGGGAAGAGGAAAAGAAACTGCCATCTGGACCCAGACTACTTTATTCCAGACTTCATGTGCATGTGTAATATGAGTTTAACAGATTAATTTATAATAATTAACTTTTTTTGTTCTACAAATAAAAGCACATAACTCATATTTTAATATCAGTTTAAGATTTAATTCTAATGCCATGAATGTGCCCTCTCTCCCCCGCTGTGGCAGCCCCCGAGCTGGGGCTGGGAAGGAGTGGGGTCTCTCCCCCACCACAGCAACCAAAGAGCTGAGGCTGGGAAGGAGGGCCATCTCTCCTCAGCAGCCGCAGCCCTGGAGCTGGGGAAAGTCACCTCTTTCTCTGGCCACCGCAGCCCTGCACGTCCGAAATTTGCCCCACCCCCTATTCCCCCAAGACCACCACCTCACCTTACATGTGCATCTTCTCCAGGGTCCAGGCACCTAATTAGTGGAGCCATACCTGTGTGGCTCCACTAATTAGGTGGGTGGCCCTTAGTTCTTTCATGTGCAGCTACCCAGGTGTGCACCTTAGAGGGAACTATCCATGGACCACCTGAATGGAGCTAGTCCGTGGACCACAGTTTGAGAACCTCTGAATTAGAATTCTGAGGCTTTCAGGGACAATGGAGATGGTGGTGGTGAACGGTGGTGGTTGTGCCATCTCCTGGAGAAGGATACGTGACTAATTGGTGATCTCTCCCATTGTGCCAGTTTTTGCTCAAGACCCAACTTGGCATTTGTACAATTAATACTTGTGACAGGGGCCACTCACTGCAGGTAGCACCTCCTCCTGGCTGTCCTGGATATTAGCTCTACTAGGCATCGCACCCTTCCTCTGGCAATGTCTTCGCCCGTCCTGTCTCATCATGCGGCCCCTCTTGCTCCAGGAACTGCAGCCTCCTCTTTGTCACTTGGCCGCCCAGTCGGGCCACTACATGATGTCCCCTTCCGGGTGTTACCCAAAGTCCTTCTGTACAGTCTCGGGCAGTCTTCTTCAGCACTGTCCTGATGGTACCACTTTCCCGGTGGCTGGTAGGGGAATCCTGGCTCTCCCACTACTTCCAGGCTAGGGGCGCTGTACCCGGCACTTTCGGTCTGCTTGCCTCAGCCATTGTTGCTCCTTCCTGGGATTCTTTCCTACTGCGTCTGGTTCCCCCACTTCTCTGGATGTACTAACTCAATATCACTCTTCCCAGGGAGTAACTGTTGACTACTCTCTCTAGCCTAGTGGTTCTCAACTCTGGTCCATCGCTTGTTCAGAGAAAGCCCCTGGCGCGCTGGGCCGGTTTGTTTACCTGCCGCTTCCGCAGGTTCGGCCGATCACAGCTCCCACTGGCCGCGGTTCACCACTCCAGGCCAACGGGGGCTGCGGGAAGGGCAACCAGCCCATCCCTCGGCCCACGCTGCTTTCTGCAGCTCCCATTGGCCTGGATCGGCAAACTGCGGCGAGTGGGAGGTAAACAAACCGGCCCGGCCCGCTAGGGGCTTTCCCTGAACAAGTGGTGGACCAGAGTTGAGAATCACTGCTCTAGCCGCAACACACGTCCCTTCTGCCAGGGAGTGACTGCAGCCTACTTCCCTGCAGCCCCTGTCTGTTGCCAGCTTCCTAGCTTTATAAACTCAGCCCAGCTGCTCCCCCAGCTGGACTTCATCAGCAAATTAGGCCCTAGCATTCCCTGGCTTTCCTCCAGGAATGGCCTATATGTTAATTGTCCTAATGTACCCCATCAGGCTTGTGTAGGGTAGACTCCCTATCACAATGCTTCTGAATACCTGGGGGCTTTTTAATGCTTTTGTCTAGTCAGTGTCTACACTAGTCTTTTGCTGCATGTCATCTCATATCTGTTCACATGGTCACATGATGCAGGTTACAGAAGTTACAAGTTCTAATATAATTATAGCTAGCAGAGATCTTCTGTCCTCTTGGAACAAAAAGTGCTGAATTCTAGACCTGATCATGAGGCAGAATTTTATGCAGCTGCAGTGACCAGAAGTCTGCTGCTATGGAATTTTCCAGACTTCTAGAAACAGAGTTGGCTGTGAAATTTATTTACCAGATATCATGTTTTTCACTATAATTCTACATCTTGGATTTCGGAGTTTCTTTGTTGGCTCATTAACACTAATATCTGTCTATACTTTGTGTTATTAGATCAGATTAGAGAATATGTAGGACAGGACGTGTTAGTAGTGAAACATGTGTTATCTGTACCTTACTAGTGGAATTAGTTAAATTTCTTAGAATTAATTCTTATCAGGTGGAGGTCACAAATGAAATTTATGTCTCAGTTCCTTCTAGAGAGCAGTCCCCTTTACAAAATTGCTGCACAATTCAAATCATCTACACTATGGTAATTTCTGCTCTATATACAAAGAAGTATCTGTATGGTGAAATGCATTATTATTTCAATAGATACCTGGTGATGTGAACTGTAACCTCAGAATGTGCAATGGCTTCGTGGGCTGGTATTCCCAGTTTGATGAAGTGTCCTCGTATATTGTCATGCACAGTGGAATCTCGCATATGAAAGCACTTTCTTTTAAAAATGCCTGGGCCAGTTGTTGCTTGGCCAAGTAAACTGAAAAGTTCATAGTTGTTGGGAGTTTCCTTGTGCTCTTAGGGGGTCTATCTGCACACTTGTGTGTAATTCCTTCTGACATTAATGTCAAGTCCATAGGCATAGTGAAAAGGAAATTAAACTTAAATGGGATTTTGTACAGCTCTCTCTCTCTCTCTCTCCACCCCACCCCCTTTGACACCAAAAAGGAACCGCAACAATTTCCGCTATTCCTGTGGCTATCCATTTTGCCTACTCATGATGGTAGTAGGCCTGTGTACTGCTTACTTCTACAGAATGAGGAACCTTATCAAGCATATCTGTGCCATGAAGATGCATGTGCACCACTGCCCTTTAATGACTGGGGATGGGGGGGTTTAGAGAAGATAAAAGCCCTATTGGTACTTACAGCCAAATGAGATTTTTCTTTTAGTTAAAGTGGTTAGGGACCTACCTGTGTTCCTGAAGCAGAAGATACCCAATGTGACATTTGGAAAATGCTTTGGAACTGAAGATATTTAGAATGTTTTGCATCTATGCAGAGGTTTAGAAATCTATGTACATAGAGGACTCTCTATACCTCTGGAGAGAGAGCTAATTATGAGGTGGAAAGAGACATGCAACACATGGCAAATTAGAGAGTGGATGGAGGGGGTGGTCTGACTCAGGACAGTCAAGGGGGAGCTATTTCTCTTGGAGAAGTACCAGAGAATCCTAATTTCAATGCAGAACAGGCAGGATCTTGGACTTTGCCATGCCCTAAATATTTTTTTCAGAGGAGTTATATCAGGGATGAATTTGCCCCTTAGTGTGCTTGAATGACAGCTGTGGAAACTGAAATCTTTTATCCATAGAATTGATATGGCTGTGACAGTGGCAGCCCAAGCATCCCTTGCACTGTTCTGATAGTGTGCCTCACTCCTGACCAGCAAGGGTCAACATTAAGGATGTTATTAGTTATTCTTCTTGCCCATTCAACCCTTGGGTTTTTGTTGTTGTGGGTTTTTTTGTTTGTTTTTTGTTTTGTTTTGTTTTGTTTTTGCAAAGGCTGTGAACAAGGCTGTCTATTTCTGTCAATTGGGACTTTTGAGATGTGGCCACTTGTACCTGAGGAAATGGTCCGTAACCAAAGACCATTGTTTTCAATGTCTTATTCCAAAAACTTTCACATGGTAAACTGCACGGACCTCTGTACCTGGGAAGGATGAAGGGTTAAGCTGAATGTATAAGGTAGCAAAACTGTAGGTCTAGGTACAGCGTTTCTCAAATGTGGCCACCGAGAGCTTTTTGCGTAGCTACAGCCTCCTTGCAGTCACTGGGGAGGCAAAGCAGTGTTAACAAATATACACTTTTCACAGAAGCAGACTTATTAGCTAGCAAGTCTTTAAAAAAAAAATACCATCCAAAAAAGCAAAAGAAACAACAACAAAAAGACAAGACTGTGCCAACCAAATTATTTGTTTCTGTTCTGTTTAGGTCCAGTAAAGACTAGATACAATTGTATATTACTTTTTATTATTGAGTCTGCAATAAAAACTTACATAAATAAATTATGATGTGGACATGTATATGTCCATATTTATTTGTTTTTTCTAAAGTTAATTAAGTATTGGGTGCGGGGGCAGGGGGAGTTGGTGGCTGCGCTCTGAGGCCACCAAAAAATTTTGTGTGAGAACCCCTTCCTGGTGTAGGAAGTGTAGATGTTTAATATCCTGTGCTTCGGTCATTATCAACAAGCACCACCCCAAATGCTAGAACTCCGAGTAAGCAGAGATAAATGTGGACTACAGAGAGGTTACATTCCAGTAAATACTGGAAGGCAATGTTGAAAATGTAATTCAGCCAGTGACTACTTTGTTTTTCTGGCTCAAAAAAAAAAATTTGCTCAGCCATCTAATTTCTACCTTCTTCCTTCGGCTATGTTTAGCTTTTATGGGTTTTGCCCATCCCCCTGGAATTCATTGTTCTTCCATTCTGGGAAATTGGGTAAATCTTTACTTAAATTTCATCAGAACAGACCAGGATAATGGTAGATCAAGTTGTTAGAGTCCATGTCCCATAGCAGCTATTCAGTTCTCTCTGTTCTCTAGAGATTTTGTTAATTGCAGCAATGCTTTTCTTCTTTTTTACCCCTGGTGGTTTTTTCTGAAAGAATGAAGCAATCCCTGATGGCTAACCAGAAAGTATTGGTCTTGGGAGCAGTTTTTCAGTTCTCCTAGAATGAAAGAGCAACAGAATAAATTGTGTTGTGTTTATGGACCATAAAAGGAAATTGCTGGCTATTTTAATTAATTATATATTTTTCTGGGTTATGTTTAATTCTAGTGACCAAAAAAAAAGGATCCAAATCTATCCACATTTGTGTGTATGTGTGTGGGGTGGAAAATGGTTTTGAAAAGAGATCAAGTACTCCGTACTGCTAATGGGTTCTGGGGAATACAAGAAAATGCCTGATGGTACAATGTTGTTTTTATTTTTTAACAAATGCTAACTTTCATGTCAACAAATGTTCCCTTCAAATTTTATGATGCAGCTTCCAAAACATGCCTAGTTACATTAAACAAACACAAAGGCATTTCATGCCAGAGTGCAATCCTTCTCAGTTTTCATTCTTGGTGGACTTGAGATTTACCTTGCTAGGAGCGTTTCTGCTGGCTGGGCCTAGGAGGCTTTGACCTCTCTCTGCTTGATATATTGTTGACTGTCTGGTCCAGCAGGGATATTATCAGAGCAGAGCAAACACAAAGCAGCATCTTCAGTTTTTGATAGGTAATTGTTAAATTGTTACTAACATTTGCTGCTAGTACTAACTCTTTTCCATCTTCTTGAAGTCCTCTCTGTGAAGCTTTTGATGCTGTTGGTCACTGGTACCTAGAAAAGTATTTGCTTTTTTTGCTTCTGTTCTTGTTACAAAACCCAGCATCTGTGAGCCTATAGCCAAAGAGGACCTGGGTGAACCTGTCCAACCCAGTTGGGGTTTTATTTGTAATTTACTGGCCAGCAAGACAGCCTATAGAGCCACAGTGCCAAGGCACTGTATTGACATCCGTAGAGACTGGTGCCCTTACCCACAGAACACATACAGCACATGTGGCAGCAGCAGCAGACGTTTCCCTGTGCCACTTCCAGTGTGCCTATGGTCCATCCTTACCTGCTGAGAAGTGAGATTGGTCTCTCTAGTCATTCCATCCTTAATCGCACCACTGAGCCTACCAATGGGGGACTTCAGCGGTAGTGTTCAGACACTGAGCAGGCTGATCTCTGGAGAGAAAACGCAGCTCTATCACTAACGAGGTGGCTAGTCTGCTCAGTCCTGTCTTCTGCTTAGGGTTCTGGGAGGCCGCCACTCTGTTGAGAAATCTGGAAGGCCATAGAATGGTAAAAACATTTAGTCATTACAGACCTAACTTCAGATCTGAACATCCAGTGAAGGGTGTCCTGTTCGGATACCAATCCCATTCCTTGCTCTCTTCCCCTCTTAAAGGGACCTATTGCCTCAACAGACACTTCGTTCCAATGCATAGAAACGTCCAATTAATTTACGCAAAATAGCTTTCTTTCTTTCTTGGATATGGGACCATGGATTGGAGAAAGGGGAATCCAGTCCCCTCTCATTTTAAGCATTTGCAAGTTTCCTGATGGTAGTGGTGTTAGCTGAGTGATCAGGGTCACTTGTTAGAGATGGCTCATTTGCTTGTAGCTGTTCCTGTGCGGATTAGCATTTCTTGCCTGCAAGCTACAGTATATTTAATAAACCACTGGATCAGTGGACTTTGCTGTGGAACTGTCAATGTTTGTGCTGGCTGATCTGTCTACATGGCAGTGTGCAAAGCCTCTGAGGATGCTACAGCAGGTCTGTCAGCTCTTGCTTCCTCGGAGCACACATTTAAGAATTTTTGCCTTTAATTTTGTATTATTACTTCTTGCTGTTATAAACTACAGTGTCTATCTTTCCTCCTACCCTCTCTAAATATAAGAAGCTTGACAGAGTTTTTGATGCTTGGGCTTAGGTGGAATGTAGGGAAACCAACCTTATAATATAAGCATGCAGCAGGGCGATTACTTGAAACTGGATTTGCACAGATACTGTATTTGGCCTGGGGAAACCAGTCATTTCAGCCAGTGGGCCAGAGGTGAGGGCCACTGGTGAAAAAGACAGTTCATGTGCTTTAAGTTTATTGTACTGGCCAGTGATCAGTATGTAGAGATTTAAAGAAGAGTTACACTTGGGTAGAGATGTGATACTGTTCTGTCCCTCTGATTCCACTCGTCTGTAGTTCCCCACCCCCCACAGGTCGGATCACAGTGCTGTGCGCTCCCCAGACAACCCTACCACCTTTGCTTTTGTAATCAGGCTGCAGATGTGCTTGATGATTGAATAATTTCTGCACACCGCCGCTCCTCCTCCCAGAGGAGTCCAGCAGGCTCGCTTATGCAAGCTGTCATGTCTTCTTTTTTTTTTTTTTTTCAAAAGCCTGTGTGGATTTGGTTTTGTGTGTGTCTGTGCACACGTCTGTATATAATAGACCATGTATATAAACATGTTCTCAAGCTGTGGAAAAAGCTTTCTTAACCCAACATAACTGCCAGCACTCACCGTTCAAACCACCATAAATTAAATAAATCCACTCCCACCCCTCACTGAAGCTGTGCATATTGGCGGCATGCATGCACACAAACTCTCTCTTTCTCTTGCTTTCTCTCCATCAAAGATGATAGAAAGTCTTTGGGGGATTATTGCATATTTGTAGAGCAACAATGGAAAGCAATACTGCACAAATATCTATTCTTCCTCACCCATCATAACAAACACTGCTTTGTCTCACATCTGGCCCTTTTTAATAGCTCAAAGCCAAAAGCAGTAGCTATTTAGCAGCTTATGGAAAATAAAGCTTTATTAAAACTACTTCCTTTTTCAAGTGTTTAATGACTAAATGGCCTTTCACCTGACATTTCATGCTTCTCATTTTTTGAAGTACTGATCTAGCAAGGGAAATAAAATAGTTGTCATGGATGGATATTAAATGTCTCACAGTTTTATTCTCTAGATGAAAACAATGTTTAAGTGCATTTTTAATTTTTTTTTGGAAAAGCAGATTTAAAAACAAAGCTGTTTTAATGTTTTTGTGTGTATGTGTATGCACAAAGCATTGTATGTTGTATTTTATTTTTAGGTGTCTATGCCCAAAGGTCTATATGTCATCATTTTTTTGTTACGATACCTAAGGATGTTAGCATAAGTACCTAAAAATGAATGTAATATATAATCTGTGTGTATATGCCTCCACCACTCCTCAACCCTGCCCCTCAACCTGCCACACCTATAGTTCAGGACGTAACTTCGTTTTTAAATATGCTTTTCAATCAAGAAAAATGTTATAGTTTATTTAAAATGTTTATAATCTCGAGCATACATAAACCTACTATAAAATTTTATAGTTTGTAAAATATTTAGTAAGACAAGTGGTTTCCTTCAGTGTCTTTCAGAAGGAAACAGAAATACCTTAGCACTCAAACAGTCCTACTTGGTCTGTGATTGGAAAGTATGTTTTGAGCCTATGGAAGGCATTATTTAATCCTAAGAGTGATGGTTGTATTGTAGGTTTCAGAGTAGCAGCCGTGTTAGTCTGTATTCGCAAAAAGAAAAGGAGTACTTGTGGCACCTTAGAGACTAACAAATTTATTAGAGCATAAGCTTTCGTGAGCTACAGCTCACTGTAATGCAGTGTTTAAAATGTTGAAAAATATTCTGAGATCTAACTATTGTTAAAGCTGGATAGCTTAGAATATGGTATCCAGGATCATTTTCAGTATTTAGCATGCCAGTGGTCTTCTGCCCTGTTCCCCCCTCCCTGAATTTTAGGGGAGCATATTGCTGTGAAAGGAAAGTGCAATGGATATTTTTAAATCAATAAATAATTGGGTTTAGGATTCTTTTTTCCCCTTCTCCTATTTGTGTTGAATTGTAGTAACAAATTTATATTAAACGGTACACGCTGTCAGAACCTGTTTGGTATTTAGTCTTGACATTAGCGCATTTGATCAAACAGCGGTGTTCTCTCTCTGCCTCTCCAAAGGCAGCCCTTTTTGAGAATAGCTGTCAGGGAGTATGACTGCAACTCCTTAGCTCTCTATTTGCAAGCTCTGGAGGTGTGAAAGATGGCAGCGAATGGGGAGCTAGTTAATCAATAACCACAAGGTCAGACAGACAGTGTCAGTTTTAGTGCTCCCTGTTAGGAAGCAGCAGCAAAGGATTTGTAGGGGCTTGTAAAGGCTTAAAGAAACACAAGACTGCTGTGTGAGAAAGGAATGGAGCTCTCTCCGCTTTAGTAGAAAAGGGAGACATCTGCTGGCTTGTCTAGGAGGGGGGGAAATACGTGCAGTACTTTTGTTAATCAAGACAGACCTACAATCTCCCTTCAACATAGCTAATCAACAGGAAGGTTCTTTAAGTACTTTTAAATGAAATAATTTCATTTAGCGTTGTTCTTCCTATTAATATAGATGTATACTACAAACCAACATATGGAGTAGCAATATAGGATATGTGTGCATATAAAGTGAAAACAGTGCATGTCATTTCAAGGCATGTTTCAGTAAATAGAGTACTTTTATATTTGAACAGCAAATGTTGTGAAATCATGAATGGTGCTAAATCCTCCATGCTTACACCTTAATATGTAATGATCTTCCTTGGCCAAGTTTTTGTGCAGAAACTAAACTCCTTTTGTATAGGTGAAGCACTCAGTTCGCTGCTCTCCTGAGAGAGAGGGTATGTTAGGCAAATTAATTGTTTTTAACCCCCCCGATGTGTTAATGGTACAATACAAATGTTTCATCTTAATCATCTCTGTGTTAAACTCCAACACCATAGCTTGAGCCACTTCTTTGCTGATGACTTAATTGATTCATTAGCCAATGTAATCCCCTCCCACCCTGTTCATAGCCTGGTTTGTAGCCTGATCAAAGACACTTATTAGATTAAAAAAAAATTCTTAGCCTTCTCTTATGACTCTCAGCATATTAGAGACATATAACAAATTATTCCATTGTATCTGATTGAATAAACAGCATCAGTAGTACATAGCAACAGCATTCACCAGCTGTTTGTGCTTCATCCTATGCTACCAACCAATACTGAGAGGAGACAGGGTTATTTTAAATGTATTGTAGAATTCTTGCTTTGGAAATTGTTTTCTTTCCCTTCCTCGCACCTCATTAAGGTTAAAACAAAGAAATGAAGTACACCACATAAGTGTAATTTCTTTTCTCAATAAATTACCCACTTCAATTGACTGGTTCCAAGTGGCTCCAAGTCCGACCCTTTTATTGATAACAAACATATGATTTCCCAGATGGTGGCTGCTAGAGTGCATCTTCCTTGTACCCTCAACTTGTAAAATTGAAACCAAGTATCTTGACCCACTGAGCTCTCACCTGGCAACATCTTTAGGCCCTTGTTCTTTGCCCCACAGCAGTTATTTTCTGTCCCTTTTATACACTAGCTGTTCCTAGCACATACATTGTGGTAGATGTTCCTTTACCTCTTGGAGAGCGGAAGGGATAAAAATCAATAAATGAGATGCAGTGAGTTAAGAGGAGTGCACTTCTACCAAACTTCTTCTCCTTTATCTTCTTATCTATTTGTAACTCATCTTTAATTTTTAAAACATTAACTTTAAATTCAGGTCATTACTTTTTGTTCGCGGGTATTAGTCCACTCTATTTATTTATTTATTTATTTATTTATTTTTATGTATGTTATCACTAATCTCTTGAATCTAAAAACGCCATCTAATTTGTCAGTGACATTCTAATCAACGGTTAAGTAATTACATGAATTAAGTAATTAAATTACAAAATGGTGTATTATTTATTACCCATCATATATGCTGACACATTGTTTACTTTCGAGACAGGTTCTATTCTCTAGTTCTGCCTGTATGTTAAAGGATCTCCCATCTTTTGCCGAAACTAATCAGTTAGTAATGGTTTACAAATTGATCTCTTTGGTTTATATGCTGGGCCTATATGAGTATAATGGTTTCCAGGTGCTGTACGCAAGTATTATGTGAGCCTCTGTGGTCTAGAAATAAGGCAGAAACTTACTGAATAGGCTTTCTTGTGACATTCCCAGTTACTACTTCTTTCATTGATCAGGCATAAGCAATTTCCTATGGTATTTCAGTACTACTTGCATCTCAAAACCAGAAACTGGAGAGGTATGAAAGTGTGTATGGGCACAAGCACTGAGTGAAGAAGGGACCAAAATTCTGATAACCTCTCGAAAATGTTGAACTCAGGTTTTAGCTGATGACTTGGGTCTGCTCTTATTTTATGCAGTCCAGTTTGTCTGCTCTTTATGGTGTCTGATACAGTAGTGTACACATTGGTAGCTGCTTTGTGTGTATGTGTAGAGCAAGGAATTTGGTCAGCAGCTTGAGTGCTCATAGATTCATAGATAGTAAGGTCAGAAGGGACCATTCTGATCATCTAGTCCGACCTCCTGCACAGCTCAGGCCACAGAATCTCACCTACCCACTCCTACAAAAAACCTCACCTATGTCTGAGCTATTGAAGTCCTCAAATCGTGGTTTAAAGACTTCAAGGAGCAGACAAGCCTCCCTCAAGTGACCCGTGCCCCATGCTACAGAGGAAGGCGAAAAACCTCCAGGGCCTCTCCAATCTGCCCTGGAGGAAAATTCCTTCCCGACCCCAAATATGGAGATCAGCTAAACCCTGAGCATATGGGCAAGATTCACCAGCCAGATACTACAGAAAATTCTTTCCTGGGTAACTCAGATCCCATCCATCTAATATCCCATCTCAGGGGATTAGTCCTATTTACCCTGAATATTTAAAGATCAATTACTTACCAAAATCACATTATCCCATCATACCATCTCCTCCATAAACTTATCGAGTAGAATCTTAAAACCAGATAGATCTTTTGCCTCCACTGCTTCCCTTGGAAGGCTATTCCAAAACTTCACTCCTCTGATGGTTAGAAACCTTCATATAATTTCAAGTCTAAACTTCCTGGTGGCCAGTTTATACCCATTTGTTCTTGTGTCCACATTGGTGCTGAGCTGAAATAATTCCTCTCCCTCTCCTGTATTTATCCCTCTGATATATTTATAGAGAGCAATCATATCTCCCCTCAACCTTCTTTTAGTTAGGCTAAACAAGCCAAGCTCCTTAAGTCTCCTTTCATAAGACAAGTATTCCATTCCTCGGATCATCCTAGTAGCCCTTCTCTGTACCTGCTCCAGTTTGAATTCATCCTTTTTAAACATGGGAGACCAGAACTGCACACAGTATTCTAGGTGAGGTCTCACCAGTGCCTTGTATAATGGTACTAAAACCTCCTTATCCCTACTGGAAATGCCTCTCCTGATGCATCCAAAAACCATATTAGCTTTTTTCACAGCCATATCACATTGGCAGCTCATAGTCATCCTATGATCAACCAATACTCCCAGGTCCTTCTCCTCTTCCGTTACTTCTAATTGATGCGTCCCCAACTTATAACTAAAATTCTTGTTATTAATCCCTAAATGCATAACCTTACACTTCTCACTATTAAATTTCATCCTATTACTATTACTCCAGTTTACAAGGTCATCCAGATCCTCCTATATAATATCCCGATCTTTCTCTGAATTGGCAATACCTCCCAGCTTTGTATCATCTGCAAACTTTATTAGCACACTCCCACTGTTTTGTGCCAAGGTCAGTAATAAAAAGATTAAATAAGATTAGTCCCAAAACCGATCCCTGAGGAACTCCAGTAGTAACCTCCCTCCAACCTGACAGTTCGCCTTTCAGTAGGACCCGTTGCAGTCTCCCCTTTAACCAATTCCTTATCCACCTTCTGATGTTCATATTGATCCCCATCTTCTCCAATTTAACTAATAATTCCCCATGTGGCACGGTATCAGATGCCTTACTGAAATCTAGGTAAATTAGATCCACTGCATTTCCTTTATCTAAAAAATCTGTTACTTTTTCAAAAAAGGAGATCAGGTTGGTTTCGCACGATCTACCTTTTGTAAAACCATGTTATATTTTGTCCCATTTACCATTGATTTCAATGTCCTTAACTAATTTCTCCTTCAAAAATTTTTCCAGGACCTTGCATACTATAGATGTCAAACTAACTGGCCTGTAGTTACCCGGATCACTTTCTTTTCCCTTTCTTAAAAATAGGAACTATATTAGCAATTCTCCAATCGTTCGGTACTACTCCTGAGTTTACAGATTCATTAAAAATTCTTGCTAATGGGCTTGCAATTTCAGGTGCCAATTCCTTTAATATTCTTGGATGAAGATTATCTGGGCCCCCCGATTTAGTCCCATTAAGCTGTTTCAGTTTCGCTTCTACCTCAGATATGGTAATATCTACTTCCATATCCTCATTCCCATTTGTCATGCTACCATTATCCCTAAGATCCTCTTTAGCCTTATTAAAGACTGAGGCAAAGTATTTGTTTAGATATTGGGCCATGCCTAGATTATCTTTAACCTCCACTCCATCCTCAGTGTTTAGCGGCCCCACTTCTTCTTTCTTAGTTTTCTTCTTATTTATATGGCTATAGAACCTTTTACTATTGGTTTTAATTCCCTTTGCAAGGTCCAACTCTACTCGACTTTTAGCCTGTCTCACTTTATCCCTACATGTTCTGACCTCAATTAGGTAGCTTTCCTTGCTGATCTCTCCCATCTTCCACTCCCTGTATGCTTTCTGCTTCTTCTTAATCACCTCTCTAAGATGCTTGCTCATCCAGCTTGGTCTACAACTCCTTCCTATGAATTTTTCCCCTTTCTTGGGATACAGGCTTCCGATAGCTTCTGCAGTTTTGATTTAAAGTAATCCCAGGCCTCCTCTACCTTTAGATCCGTAAGTTCTTCAGTCCAATCCACTTCCCTAACTAATTTCCTTAATTTTTGAAAGTCAGCCCTTTTGAAATCAAAAACCCTAGTTGCAGATTTATTTTTGTTAATCCTTCCGTTTAGTTTGAACTGAATTAGCTCATGATCACTTGAGCCAAGATTGTCCCCTACAACCATTTCTTCTATGAGGTCCTCGCTACTCACCAAAATTAAATCTAAAATGGCATCCCCTCTAGTCGGTTCAGCAACTACTTGATGAAGGAATCCATCAGCTATCGCATCTAGGAAAATCTGAGCCCTATTATTATTACTAGCACTGGTCCTCCAGTCTATATCTGGGAAGTTAAAGTCTCCCATGATCACGCAGTTTCCATTAGTATTTACTTGATTAAAAACATTAAAAAGGGCTCTATCCATATCCACATTAGATCCCGGAGGTCTATAGCACACCCCAAGCACTGTCGTAGAAGAGGCTTTACTAGTTATCTTCCCCAATGTAATTTTTGCCCAGACGGACTCTGTCTTATCCATTGCATCGCTTCTTATTTCTTTACATTCTACCTCATCATTGATATACAATGCTACTCCACCACGTTTACCTTTGCTTCTGTCTTTCCTAAACAGCACATACCCTTCAATACCTGTAGTCCAGTCATGACTACTATTCCACCATGTTTCTGTTATCCCTATAATATCTGGTTTCACTTCCTGCACCAGTAGCTCTAGTTCCTCCATTTTGTTACCTAGGCTCCTCGCATTGGTGTACAAACATCTTAATTTTTGCTGTTTGGCCTCGTTCACATTTTGTACCCTATTAGACACAGTCATTCTACAGCCAGTATAACCTATTAGACTAGTATCCACACCGCCGGCGCTCCTTATATACATTCTCCTACCCACGGCTGTATCCTTTCTTACTTCATGAAAGTGAGTGGTTAACAACATGTATTAGTACAGTTGAAAGGCAAAATCTGTTAACTTCCTCCCACCAATCTGCCGGTGAGCTTCATACCTGGGACCAGGAGACTCAGGAATTCTACTCTTAGATGCTATTGACTCTCCACATGGCAATGGGCTAGTCAATCAGCTCTGATTGTGTTTTGCCACCTGTAAAATATGGCTGACACATACCTATCTTACAGGGGTGTTGCAAGGTTTCATGGATGTAAAGTGCCAAATACAATATTTTTGAATCTACTTGGCACCCTAATCATTTTAAAGGTCACCAGCCAGCAATTCTCATTTATGTCACAAATGACATGCAATTTTGAAGTTTGAATCTGTTCTGTGATTGATTTAATAGCGGTTCATGTCATAACCTACCATATGAAGTAGCGATGATGATAAAGTCACGATTTTTTTCAAAACAACCATTCTTTTTCATTTTAAAAAATCTCAAATTTTTGAAATGTTGTTGAAATGTGTGACTTTTGAAATGTTTCAAACAGCTCTAAAACTGATTTAAAACTTAATTTTTTTAATGAAATGCTTTTGATTTTCAATCAAAAATATTTTCTAACTTTTGACAAAAAATTAATTGAAAACTCAAAATGTGGGGAATATCAACCAATATAACAAACTAGAACAGCAAGAAGTGAAATTCCCTTTTCCATTTCTTCTATTATCCACTACATAATCCCTACTTAAGAACATACTTTTAAATGTAGTTCACCAGAGAAAGATTCAATAAATTTAAGGTTAAAAAAAATCATTGTCTAATAGGTCAATACATCTGTTCCTTTAAAAAAAAAAAACCTTTCCCCCTTTTGAGGCATCATAAATATGTAAATGAGGTCTATTTAATTACTGCCTGGGGCTATAAACTCACATGCTTGTGGGGAGGGAAGGCAAGAATAATGTACATAACATTTTCTTTAAAAGAGAGCAGGTCTCAGAAACACAACAGGAGAATACATTCTCTGTGCATGGAACAATATAACCAAAGAGGAACAGGAACAATTCTTTTCATCCTTGTAGATGGAGTTAGCCTGTAAAACAGTAATAATTTATTTGTGTGTGTGTGTGTGTGTGTGTGTGTGTGTGTGTGTGTGTGTGTGTGTGTGTGTGTGAGAGAGAGAGAGAGAGAGAGAGAGAGAGAGAGAGAGAGAGAGATTTTGTTGTTTTTTAAGGCACCAAGTAAGCTTCCTCTTCCCCACAGCTCTGTTGATGCCATTTAATCCTGATCAGCAACCTCTGCTGCTATCCCTCTGAACAGAGGCTGGTTGTTGTGCCGAATCCTGCTATGGTTTGCTAACGCTGATATACAAGAGACTAGAATGAGACCCAACAAAGTCATTTTCACTTGTGACCTGATACAGCACTTAACTAAATAATAGAAGGCTAGTCCCATTCCACTCTGTTGAGCTTGCCCTTGCTTAAACACTGTTATTTTCGAAGTAAGGTACAGTACTGCGGCTAATCTTCAGTAGGGTTGCATCCTCATTCAAAGAGACATAAACTAAACCAGAAAAGAACACTCTTATTCTAGAATGAGTTTGTCCACACACAGAGGTATAACTATAGCAGTGTAATTATACTAGTATAGTCGTGCCTTTAATTTTCCGCATGTAGCCAGCCCTCAGTACCTTGGCAATTATTCAGCTTTCTTTTTTCTCTATGCAATTTCATGTGCATATGGTATTCTTCACTTCCGATCCAAAACCTTTAAGTGTTGCTATGGGCAATGAAACAGTTTCCATGTTACTCTGAGGTAGCTGCATGACTATCGTGGTTTATTTCTGCATGTTGTACAGCCCTGATTTTCCTAAAAGTTTCTGAGAAATTTACCGCTCTTGGGGAAAATATGGTTTTGGACAAATGGGAGAGCAATGCATGGTTCAGGTAGCTAAGATCAACCTTCATTTACACATGGTTAACTGGAACTCAGATGATTGGAGGTATATTGTATACGGTTTATAAATCAATTTGTAAAATTCTTTGCTATCTTCTGGTATGAATGGTACTACATAAATGCAAGTCATTATCATTATCTCTATAGAATCCCCCTGCAGTCTCCCAGCCCCACATTGTATTGCCAACAGCACCACAGGAGTTTTATGTTGTTATTAGCTGACAGCTTCAGTGCCTGGTACATGCAGCCTTGCAGGGGAATCATGTTTTCTGGAGGTATTGGGGATGTCCTTGAATCTATTGCCTGGAGTAGAGTTGTATTTTGAGATTGGATTCTATAGGGTTTTAAAGCTGTGAGAGGGTTAATTAAATAATGCCAAAAAAGGGCACTTATCTCTGTTCCAAAAGCAGCTTAAACACAGCATTGTGATTACTGGCTGGTTAAGAAAATTTCTACTGTTTTGTTTGTAAAGAGTTCTTTTCCTTCTGTCCCAATAAGCAATTAAAATGCAGATAATGTATTCCAATTCTTAAGATGGATCGTTGCTGAAGTGGTGTCATGTCTGGGCTAGCTTATCTCATGATAAATACCTCTGCTGTCCACTGAAAGATTAAACGCCATGGCTACTGAGGTTGTTTTGGGGTCTTGTAAGCAGATAAGAATGTGTTACTTGTTTTTAATAAAATATATGAATCTGCATTTTCTAAAGGGTTCTTAGTGCCTGCCATTGAGAAGGTGGCGCAGGCAAAGTCTAATAATGATACTTGTACATGAAACTGGCTTTACCATTCCATGAGTATTATAATTTATTGACAGGAGTGCTTTATTGAACCCTCTTGTGTCTGGAGTGTGGGGATGAGGTGCTTGAGCTGCTGTTGTAAGAACTCATTTAGCTGTCTAGCAGAAAAGATTTTTCTCCCAGAGTCTAATCCAGCAGGAGCCATGAGAGAACGTTATCAGTTAGGTACAGAAATCTCAGACGGCTCGGGTGCGTGGGACACACGCGGATGCCATGGTCTGGAATCCATCGTGCTGTGACAGTGATGCATTCAGCATCTCCATCCAGGACAGCACAATTCCCTTTCTGGGGGCTGGGCATTCACACTGCAGGCTTTTAGAGGTGCTCTAATTGTAGGGCTTTAAAGTGATGTGAGGTGGGAGTGGGGAAGGGTTTTAGCTTCCCTAGGAGAACAAGCATCAGAAAAATCCACCCTCTCTTTCATGTGTGGGTGGAGAGCAAATAGACGTTCAGGGATAGAGCTATGATAAACAAAATTAACTGCTAGGTGTAATAGGAATGAAACTAGAATTCACAATGGCAAACATTGGAGTGCAAACTTGGAATCCTGTTGTGCCAATATAAAGTTTGCACTCATGTAAATGTGCCATGAGAATGTGTCGTGCAGAATCTGTCCTTCCCCTCTCATAGAATCATGGAAGATGAGGGTTGGAAGAGATCTCAGGGAGTCATCTAGTCCAACCCCCTACTCAAAGCAGGACCAACACCAACTAAATCATCCTAGCCAGGGCTTTGTCAAGCCCGGCCCTAAAAAACAATATGGATGGAGATTCCACCATCTCCCTAGGTACCCCATTCCAGTGCTTCATCTCCTCCTCATGAAATAGTGTTTTCTAATATCCAATATCCTAATATTCCTCTCCCCCCCCCCCCCCCCCCGCAGCTCCCTTCCCCAGTCGTTGGGTGTGAGAAAGCAGCCTCTTACAGTGTTCTTCCAAGCTGGCTATCACAGTGTTGTGAGGACAGAGAAATCAATATGGGCAAAGACCAGTTTTGTGACACACCGTGTCTGCTCAGAGTGTCATGAAAGGGGTTGGGAGAAAGAGGAGTTGGGGGGAGGGGCGCTGGCTGGCTCATCACCCTTGCCTGAGAAAGGAGTATTAAAAAAAAGCCTTTAAAACTGTTAAGCCTGTTAAGTACAATTATACATAGCCGGAGCCTTGTTATAGTTCTGCTTTTAAACAAATTGCAGTGCGTAGCAGTTGATAGTATGAATTATGGACAGAAATTGCTGGTTGGAATCCAAGTTTCCGTCTTTCCAAGCAAGTGCTCTGCCACTAAAGTTAAAGAACAGATAAAGCCAAGAGGGACTCTGTTAAACTCAATCCACAGACAGTGCGCATGGGCTGTGGGGCTCAGCGGGTTACCTTTGTTTGTAGTGCATTCCAATTGGCCTAGATGCCAAGCCTAGTTTTGACTACAGTAGTTGAAAGGCCAGAGCAAAATCCCAAGTGGATATTTATCCCTGTCTCTGAAATGGATGGAGCCATAAGTGGCATAGCTGACACTTTTAGCTGTGGGATGGGTTGAGGCAGAGATAAGAGGGATTTAGAAAACAGAATCCAGAATGAGATGCAGAGGTTACTTGCTAACCCAGTACCTTCCATGTCCCTAGCATGGTCACTGATCTTAATTCTTTACTTGCATTTCACCACCACTGAAAAACAATTCTGTGCTGATATAGTCATTATTTTGACCAGAGATGCTAATGTGCAAGTGCAGGGTAGGATGAAGCCTGACTCTGAAAAGGGGTTAACAAACCGATTTAACTCTGGCTCCTCTTGATAGCTGCTTGCATTCGCAAACATAGCTCAGCATGCTGAGTGTTGATAGTGGGGCCAACAGATCGCAGTTTTGCTGTTTATATCATCATAATTCCTTGGTGTTGTTTCTCATGTGATGATTTCCTCGTGCTATACCCACGCAAATCAAAATTCTCAACACCTCTTTGAGATGGGAGTATGCTGCTTATTTTCCAGATGCATAAAATGAGGCTCAGAGAGTTTTTGGCTTCCCTAAGGTTACATAGCAAGTCAGTAGCAAAGCTGGGGATAAAAACAGAAGCAAAGATTTTTCAAAACCAACTAGTAGTTTTTGTGGCTTACAGAGAGACATCTTAAAGGATCCAGATTTTTAGAGGGTGGCTGTTGCTCAGCACTTTTGAAAAATCAGACTCCTTTAAGGTATGTCAAGATGGGCACCCAAAATCACTAGTCACTTTTGAAAATCTTGCCTGAGTCCTGAATCCTAGTCCTGTGCTCACTGCCATCACAACTCCTTCCAGAACCATTTTAAATGACATTTTATATCAAGGCATTCTTATCAGTCTAACTGAAAGTACCGAGATCCAAAGCTTTCCTAACAAATACTTAGGCAAGTATATCTAGGCTCAGTTGTGTAATCCCAGTCCTTACTTGCTGGCCATATAATGGTACAGTGCATCCAAAATACTTGTGAGAGCGAGAGGTATTTTTTTCCATAGAAAGAGGAGGGCAAGTCCTTTATGTCCTTGTCTTCATAAAATCCAGACTTCTTGGACATTGCCAGCAGTTTTGCAGTTTCATTTTAGTGGCATTTGGTGAAGTAGTTCTGTAGTTCTTTGTGTAAAAGGAACCTTTGTCATTGACTTCACAAAAGCTCCCAGTGGAGTTTGCTTCACCTAGCTAGGTGTCATCATGTGACTTTGGAATGTCATTGTTGAATTTAAAATACAGAGCCTCTGCCTGTGCATACCTTGTGGGCCCCCTGACAGAGCTCCCTTTCCCAAACTAGAAGAGAAAAAAAATCATCCCCAGGAAGGAAGGATAAACCTGTGATGTGTAACATCCATGGTTTCTCTGTTAGTAGAGTAGGCAGAAGTGCATGAACTTTGTTCAGTGATCTTTCCTCTTCTTTTTATCTTGCAGATTGAGGGATTTTAATGGCTTTCAGGTAGAAGCCAAGTGGAGATAATCAAAATGAATTCTATGGACAGGCACATACAGCAGACCAATGACCGGCTGCAGTGCATAAAACAGGTAAGCTGAAACTGGAGACCACTACTATGAGTAAAGCTAGAGCAGCCACTGCATTGCGTTGCCTGGCATGGCACATAGTTGCTTTTGGAGCCTGTATAATGATCACCCTCTTTATCTTTTTGTAAGGGGTGTGGAGGGAACCTTTTAATCTGGCTGAGTAGACAAACGTCTCCTGAAAGGATCGCCACAGAACAAAACCTTTCAAACTCTCCATTCCAGAGAGTCATCTGCTTGGGTTAATCAGTTTGCTCCCCAGAAGCAGAAAGTGATGAACAAACCAAATGAATGAGTTCATAGTCAGTTGATGTTTGTTCTTAATGTGTGGTTTTTAAAAATGTTTCTGGCTAAATAACAACTAAGCTGAGATTTAGGGACTGAAGACTGGGGCTAAATTTTCATAAGCATCTAAGCCCCATGTTCAGAAATGACGTAGGCACTTGGGAGCCTAAGTTTCATTGAGGGTCAGTGGGACTTACGCTCGCTCCCATTGATTTCAGCAGGAACTAGTTGCTTTGAGGATCTGAGCCCTAAATACCTAAATCACTTTTGAAAATGGAATTTAGGCTCCAGAATTCCTTTGGGGCTTTTTAAAATGTTACCCTCTCTGCATTACTGGGGGAGGAAAGTAGTAGTTCCAAATGCTTGTCTAATTGATGGCAGAAGAAGCTGACACCATCTCTGCCTGCTCATTCCTCCTTGTGAGCTGTGCTGCCTGACTTCCGCCCTCCAGCTGCATACTTTCTCTGACAGGAATCTGTCGCTGTGGGTGAGTGATGGTGGAGGTGCAGTTTCTCAATCTGAGATGTTTCAGAGTAGCAGCCGTGTTAGTCTGTATTCGCAAAAAGAAAAGGAGTACTTGTGGCACCTTAGAGACTAACAAATTTATTTGAGCATAAGCTTTCGTGAGCTACAGCTCACTTCATCTGAGATGACGCTAAAGGTTGCTGTATTTTATTTCCAACCAATTTGAATAGGGACCCCCACCCCCACAGCACCGTGGCCTTTTAAAAATGTATTTGGGAGATCTCTTAACCCAAATGGATCCAAGAGATGAACTCTAAAATATCACTCATTAGAGCTGGATGAAGTGTTCTGAATTTTTGTTTCAGTGAAATTTCAAATTACAACCAAAAAAAGGGGACACATTTTTCATAACACTTTACACAATTTCCCCCCTTTTTTACCAGTTCACCTCTCATAATACTTCCTGAACAATTGTCACCATGATGATCCAGAGGCCAGTATAGATTATTTGCTTCCATTTTTTTAATCTCTGCAGGGCAGGGTCGGTCTCTATTATACGTTTATACAGTACCAACATGATGGGGTTCTAGCCTCTAGGTACTGCTGTGATACAAATAATAAATAATTCTAGTAGGATCCCCGGTTAATGTGTGTGTTAACTATGTATGAAATCTTACCCTCATAGCATAAAAATCTCTCTCTGTTGAAAACATTCTTCATGCTGTGGTCCTCTCTCCCCTTATAACTTTCTTTTGCACAGTGCAGATAATTTAGTACCCTAACTAAAATCCTCATTTGAAGCTCAGATTAAAGTAAGAACAAGTCGTGGTATATTGGCTATACCTGACTTCTGAAATATCGTCTTCTATTGCTTTTATCTGCTTCCTTGCTCTTAACTTTAGAAATAGCCACCATTGTATAGCATCACACTATGCAGCACTATGTGGCATGTAGCTGTTAGCCGAGGATTATGTTTTCTAAGTTAAAGGATATTTTTTTCATACAAATCAATTATTTTAAAGCAGCTGGAGGCTTTGGTTCTGAAAGTTTTTGTTTATTTTCTAGTCTGGTTTTACTGATGTGGAGAGCTGAAAACAGCTGGTTTTGGGAAGGTTAGAAGATTGTCTAAAACAGCTGATATCCCCCCGTGCTTCTCCCCTCCCCCCTCCAAACACACAATTTTTAATAAGCGCAGATGCTGGGACAAATCCGATGAATCTGGTTCATGGAATTCAGTTGGTCCAAATCCAGTCCTAGTCAAGGGACCTGAAAGTTATCTCATGGATGTACAGAGGCCCAAGTGAAATTAAATTGTGGGACCTCAGCCCCGCTCCTTGGGGATTCATAGATACTAAGGTCAGAAGGGACCATTCTGATCATCTAGTCCGACCTCCTGCACAGCTCAGGCCACAGAATCTCACCTACCCACTCCTACGAAAAACCTCACCTATGTCTGAGCTATTGAAGTCCTCAAATTGTGGTTTAAAGACTTCAAGGAGCAGACAAGCCTCCCTCAAGTCAACCATGCCCCATGCTACAGAGGAAGGCGAAACACCTCCAGGGCCTCTCCAATCTGCCCTGGAGGAAAATTCCTTCCAGACCCCATATATGGCAATCAGCTAAACCCTGAGCATATGGGCAAGATTCACCAGCCAGATACTACAGAAAATTCTTTCCTGGGTAACTCAGATCCCATCCATCTAATATCCCATCTCAGGGGATTTGGCCTATTTACCCTGAATATTTAAAGATCAATTACTTATCAAAATCCCATTATCCCATCATACCATCTCCTCCATAAACTTATCAAGTAGAATCTTAAAACCAGATAGATCTTTTGCCCCCACTGCTTCCCTTCCAAAACTTCACTCCTCTGATGGTTAAAAACCTTTGTCTGATTTCAAGTCTAAACTTCCTGGTGGCCAGTTTATACCCATTTGTTCTTGTGTCCACATTGCTGCTGAGCTGAAATAATTCCTCTCCCTCTCCTGTATTTATCCCTTTGATATATTTATATATCACTGAATATAATTGCTTACAGCTAACTGTAGTAGAAACGGAGGTCTCAATCCAACAAAGCAGTGAAGCTTTAGTGCTTACTCCTGAGAGTAGTAAGCAATACGTTCACTAACAAGTGTTTGTAGGATCAAGTTCTTTGATAGTTACCTAAGGTACATAGCTCCACTGTAAACATTCTGCAAAAGAATATTGGATACTGGCGAACCTTTTTTGGGCCAATAGAGCCCTTAGGTCTGTAACAGATGATCCATCCAAGAAGAAAAGAGGTGGCTTGCAAATCAACATCCTTTTGCAGGAGAATTTTAGATTTTACACCTAATTATATTAGATTGAAAAAGTATCCACATCCCTCAAATCAATCTCGTTTGGCGCTAATTGGCCTGCTTCCTGACAGTCCCAACCGAGAGGCCAAGAGCAGGTGGAGCATGGGGAGCAATCTTGCTTTCTCAGCCCTAGAAGCAGACCTCCAAGTCAGGTTGAGAGAGACAGATAGGGCCAGATGGAAGATACTGTTCTCTGTGTATTCCATGGGTAAATGAAAGGTCTCTTACTCAAGAGGTGCCAGAATTCACATATATTTTTTGTAATAATCCAAGGCAAAACACAATGAAGCTTTTTCCGAAGAACAGTTTTTGGCTGCATAGTGGATAATTTGTCAGTTAAAACCACTAATACTGTACCAAAACACTGCTGCTTTGATTTAGTTACCTAACCTGTGTTTCTATTAAACAATTTAGTGACCGGAAAGAGGAGGAAGGAAGGAAAGCCAATTACCTTCCCTGCATTCATAGGATGTTCCCAATTGTGTGTGGAATGGAAGCTGTCTGGAAGATGAGTTAACAGGAGACTTTGTGTTCCATTTGTGTAGGTTAGGGAATGGTGCCACAACCCAGCAAACACAGTGATTTTTGTTCTGCAAGACACCAGGAGGATAAGTGGCAACCCTGGCAAGTGAGAATGTCCCACCACCTCCTACAAAGGAGGAATTAGAAGAGTTCTAGCTAAATTTGAAAATGGTTGCTTTTTTACCCTCACCCACTAACAACCGTAGCCTGGCAAGCCAGCAGCTGGATGCAGAGAATGCACACCGAATTTAGTTCCTCAGCATAAGCTTCTTTGGTTTGGGCTTTGTTTATATAGAGTAATGTATTTTTTTTCTGTGAAAAGGTTAACCTATAAATAGCCCCTTAGTTTTTCACAATTTTAGTAATGGCAATTTTAAAATCCTATACAATGTCTTTTATAACGGTGGGAAAAGATCACATAAACTGACCCTGCCCTACTGCCTCAGTGCTGGGAATCTTTGGCCCATGCATTTGTAAATGCCCTCCTGGTATCAACAGAGTCCTTGCTTGAAAATGTTAACTGGGTTTGCTCGTCGGTTGGCCCAGATCCCCAGATGGTGTAAATCTGTGGAGCTATGTTGCTTTACAGCCGCTAAGGGTCGGGCCCCTTGCTCTTACTCACACACAGCTTCCTTGATGTGGGGAGCCGGATAATACTTTGTGCTATGTACTGATAGTTGGGAATCATGGCTGTGTCAGACATCCTTCCCTACCTTATCTACTCCACTCCACCCCCACCACCTAGTAAACAAAAAGTAACATTGCCCTTCTCTCTTAGAAAGGTGTGTGCTTTGCGAGATTAACACATCAAGAGCACGAAAGACAATGCCAAAAAAAACCCCACCACCCCATCAAAAATCTTTCCTTGGTGTCCAGTGTCTACACATTTTATAACCTTGCTGGCAGCTATTGGCCCAGGCAACCAGACTGAGAACTGTCTGCTGTACTCCCTGCCCCTCACCCCAACCCCTGAGAAACACTATAAATGGTAATCCCTGTACCTCTTTAACTGGATCGGGTTACAACAGAGGGTGAGCGCAGGTTTCTTTCTTCCCAGTCTCTGAGACTCAGACAATATCCTTTTCTGACTCCATTGACTCCCGTTTCAGGATCAAAGTTGGGATTTTTCTCCTTATTGTTTTGCATTTTAAAAAAAGGAAACAAAAACCTGTATATTGATCCGTTAGCGAGGAAATGAGGTGTATTAGTAACAAAAATGTTTCAGAGTAGATAAAACAGGACAAATAGGAGACAAGGAAATATATTAGCTCTTTAAAAAAATGACCAGCCTTCTGTGAAACTGTAACAGCTTGTGTGGTCTCTCAGTGTGAATACTACAGCATACATGGGAATATGTTCTCTAAAATAAAGGGTACATTTTTTTCAGTGTTCAGTAGAAAAACCTAAGTGATATTCTTCCTTAGGTATGTACAATTAGTTCACAGTGGCACAAAGGAGAATTGTGGGTGAACTGAGGGGGCAGGGTGGGTGGGTGCGGAATAAACCTTAGTTACATTTTTACATGTTTGTTTAAGCAAAGTGCTCATCAAAAGCGCAGGACTGATAGTCCCTGCAAACTGAAGTGCTCTGTTTATTCACAGAACACTTACAGCACAGACAGATCCCCCACACCATCTGGCTAATATAGCTTAGCCCAGGGTTTCTCAAACTGGGGTGTGGACTTCTGGAGGGCCTGCAAGGGTACTCCAGGGAGTCAGTGAGTCATATCTGAGGTCGCTGGCCCCACTGATCAACTTCTCCCTCTCACTCCCGGTGTGGGGCCTTGGGTGAAGGGACTGAGCGGGGCAGACTTGGGGGGAAAACCAAAAATTCTTAAATCAAAATGAGGATCCTTGGGTTGCTAAAGTTTGAGACCACTGGTCTGACCGGCCCACACAGGGGTGAGAGGGTAGTTTAGTCTCCATGCTCCCCTTCAGTCCTCTGCTGGGACTGCCCAATGAGTGCTCAACACTGTGGTGTATTTTGGGAGGCAACCCAATAGCCTTATTCACACTGGTAGCTTTCAATAACTGCCAAACAACTGGGCTGGATGTGAGCTAGCCACTAGGAGAATAGTAATAATAAAAGACTGACTGTATATCCCATGACCAGTCCCCCCAACAATCCTGTCATCCCCATTGTAGTATTTGCTTTTTTACTCATTCCTCATAATACCCTTGTGATATTTCAGCCAAGTAAATAATGACTTGAGTCATAGCATCCATTATTTTTCTTAGGCAGTACGAGCAAATTCCAGGCCTCCTGCAAAGTCTTTAGATTGGACCCCTGTAGCCTTAAAAATATCTAGATCCAAAATGTAGAGCTGCCCCAACCCTGAGACTTCCTGGGTGCTGTCTACTGCTTTCTGAATTGGCTCTGTGTGCATACAGCTTTTTATGGCTTTTGTGAAATTCTTGAAGTGAGGAAGGTCAGAAAATCTTTCCATGTAAAAATTACAAGGAAATCACCCCTTTCAAAATACACCTGATATCTTGACATTGGATTGAGGATTGCCTTCATGATGCATGTTAAAGCTGTGTTGAAATAGCCACGTTTATTTCCAGTAATAGGTTAAAGGAAGTATCTGGAGGTTCTCTGGTATCTGGGGTATTTTGCTGTGGTGGGAGTGGAGAGTGCTGTTTCCGCTGCATGTGTCATGTTACATCAGGGTTCACTGAGCAATATCACATCAAGCGATGCTCTTATCACTCGGTTAACCCAACCTAATGGGAAGCACACATCATATTGCTGATTTCTAGAAGCAGATTAGCATTTCTTCCCCGCCCTTCAAAGAAGGAGCTTGCTGAATTGCTGTGGTTTGAATGCTTTCTATTGCCTAGCTGGCCATTCAGCAGGTGCTAAAAAGTCTAATTGTACATGTTTATGTTGCTTCTTTCTTTCTGCAATTGCAAACTAACCTTGGAACCAGACTTTTTCTTTTTCTGTTTTCAGTGCTTAGATTTTTTTTGTAACTTGCCATTTGGTGGAAAGTTGGATTCTTCACATATTTGCATAACTTCTGTTAGCATGAAAATCCTGAAACCATTTGAAAAAAAATCTTCCTACTTTCCAAAATCTCTTGTTGGAGATTAATGTCAGTGTTCCCAATTCATAAGCATAAAAGCACTACACTATTAATGCATTTTGTTAATAGTGTTTAATATGGACTGGAGTTATTGGAGTAAAGGTACTTGAAAGATACTTGAAAAGATAAAGATACTTGAAAGTTGCATAATTCACTAATTTTAAAAATTAATGGCATTTTTCCATAGAGAGTATTTGGGCAGAAACACCTTCTTATTAATTGTTGTAGTTCCAGTACTGCTGTTTTTAATACTGAATTATCCAATAGCTTACACCAATAAAGATAAGGTTGAAAAAGGTCCTTTCTTTACCTTAAAAAAAGTCATGTTTGTTTTAGATTATTGGTTGGTCTTTTCATCAAAAGTGTCCTAGTATCTATTTTGCTCCTATTTTTCCTGAGGCCTGTATAGTTATATATAGGCCTGTATGCTTCCCTCCTTGGTCATTGGAACATCTCTTTGCTGTGGGAAAATATGTTTAGGAAAAGACTTGCTTCTCAAGTCTTCCCATTTATAGACTTTATCAATCAACATTTCTACCATCTTTGATCCTTCATCTTGGTAGGCTGCCCTTCTGATAGGGGCAGTCAGGATGTGAGGGAAAGAGAAAAAGATGTGGCATGGTTTAAACAGGCCAGGAAAAGGAAACGTTTGTTTTGTACCCATGTTTGTGTCAAGGGAAGAATTTGGGTGGCTTGTTACTTGAGAATTGGCTGGGTTTATGAAAGGTGCAGCCTCTTGATTATGATCCTTCAACTCTTTGAGCTCGGCTAGTGGTGAGTGTGCCTATTTCCCAAGTTCTATCAATTGCCTTATTGTTGCACCTGTTTTTAAGGGATGTGTGATTTTTTCATAGAGGGAATGTATGCTCTCAAAGCTTTTAATCTTTAAAGTCTACAATATCAGGAAGAATATTACTCTTCCACGTAATTATCTCATCTGACCTACTGCTAAAAATGGCATGTGATTTTCATGGGTAAATAAAGGCTATAATTTTAACAATACTGGAAATCCAATAGGCTATGGGTCAATCATGCACATGGAATTCTTTGATTAGTAACTGGCCTTCGCTCTGCAATGAATATGTAATACAGATGGTAGCAATGTCTCTGATTTTTGACATCCCGTTTTTGTCTTGTCCATCAAGTTGAATATCTTCACAGGAGCAAGGTTCTGCTTATTTCCTTTCATATGCTTATATGTGGTTGTACAGTAATGAATCCATGTGCTTCAGACAATGGATACAATTAATATATTATCCATGGACAGCTAGATTAGATTAGATCTATCCAAACATGGGGGGAGAGGTAAATACTGAATAATGTTTTTTTATCAATTTTTTTCTTCAAAATTTTCTTACTGTCTCTCTTTTAGCACCATGGTCCTTCCATTTCACACATCTCTGCCATTAAAACTGAAAGAGAACTCTGTTGGTCATGGTGGAACATGCTCCTCCATACACCAGACAAGGAAGGTCCATTCTCATTTATTAATGTGCAGTGCACCAAGACAGCACGCTGTGATACTGACTGCAGTTTCAGAATGTTGGTTAAACCACACAGCAGCATGTGTAGGTGTGCTGGGGCAAAGGGCATGTTGCGGTTCTGAAAGTGGGTAACTGCAGAGAGATTCGATTTTTAAAAAGAAACACAAGTTTTCACCATTTTTATGCATCTTCAAACTGGAGGTTGTGTCTGAGTCTTGAGCTGCACCCCAGGGTATGTTGATTGTTTGCTACATTAGCCTTTTTTTTCTCTAGTGCCAACTGGGTATGCACTATCTACCATGCAAATGGTTAGTGTACCTGACTTAGGTCTTTGGGTGATGGAGTCAGTTGAACAACTGTGGAATATATCCTGCTTGCTAGGTGAGAAGTTAGCCTGACTTTCATTTACTTAATGGTTCAAACCCAATCAGTGTATGAATTGTTTAAGTCCATAAATCTGTTATGTTATTGATGTTAATAATGGATATTGTGTGGATATTCCAATATCCAGATAAAAGTCTGCTGATTAGATTTTGAAAAGCACAGAATTGACTTGGGGTACTAAGTCTTATTTTCAAAGGTGACTTAAGTGCTTAGGATCTGAAATCCCATTAACTTTCAATGAGACTTAGGCCCCTAAGTGCTTATATCACGTTTGGAAATGGGACTTGGGACCAGATTTGTAAAGGTACTGTTTCAGATGCAGATAAACGCCTAGTGGGATTTCCAACAGGATCTAACTCTGATTTCATTTTAGGTGCTTGAATACCTTTGAAATATGGCCAGCAGACTCCTGAGTCACTAAGGCACTTTTGAAAATGTTACTCTATGTTCCTTTTTGCTCTGGCAAGTCCCCAGGTGTCTGTAAGTTTCCACAAATGCTTATTGGCATGTCTCTACAGAGTGTAAGTGCACAGCAAGCTGGAGTGTAAATCTACAGCGCTCTAGCCTGCTGCACATGTGGACCCTCCTATTGTGCACTAAAAATTCCAGAGTCTGCTTCAACCTAGCAGAGTCCACATGGCCAGTCAATGCATGGCAGGCCAGAGCGTTACAGATTTACATCTCAGCTTACCATGTGCTAGCTCTCCATATAGATAAGCCCTGAGAAAAGTCTCTCATCAGCCCTGACATTCTGCTCTGCTAAGGAGGAGAGAGGAAGCTTTTATGATGCCAATTGAAGTAACTTATTTTCCATCAGGTTCTTTAAATGTTGGATCAGCGTAGAGGAAAAACACTGTTATTTCCAAGCAGACATAATAGCAATTTATATTAACAGCATCATGGTGCTCCATGGCATAATTCTTCTTTAGCTGGTATGGGCTAGCTGCCAGAGATCTTCCCGCCCTCCTCCCCACATTTGAGCTGTTTGATTTCTAACTGAAAAAGAAGCTGACATGATAGAGTTGCCCTCCTCCCCCAAATGCATAAAACACAGAAGTACATGGGGTAAGGAAGGGAAGGTAGAAGGGTAATTTCCTTGGGGGAGGGTCACTTCCTATTTGGATGAACTTGTTACAGAAGCAGTGGGGGAGATAGTGCTGCTGAAACTTTGACTTCCAACAGCAACTGTTTTTCTTTGGGTGGGTCTCTGTGTCCTTAGCTGTCTGATTACCTACCAGGAGGTGCCGTTTTGCTACTCTGAGCATTTGATGATTCCTGGTTTTCCTCTCCCCTTTCTCGCTATTTGTGGAAAGCATAATGGCTCCCAAGAAGAGAGTCAGTAGGGCTGCTCAAGAATCTGAGATCAGAACTTTGGCGTTTACTCCAGTTACAAAGTTATTGTTACAGCAGTCTAGACTTGCTGAGATGGGGGTTGGAATCAGAGGTACGGTGACAACTGATTATCCCTTCTTGGTCAGCCTCTCACAGCCAGATAATGAGGAGGAGGTGATACTACAAACAATTCAAGCTTTGGAGCAGTGCATTGGACAGGTAATGTTGTCTAGCCAGTTTAGCTTAGGAAACAAGCATTTTGTTTAACTTGAAATTGAAGCCAGAGGATAGAAATGAGGGAGCAACTAAAAGGAGAGCATCATTTGATGACTCAACAGGCTATGAGGGTTATTTTGGGGCATATCCAACAGGCCCAGCCCTGTAGCACAAGTGACTGAGGAGACCTCCAGGTGTCATGGTCTTCAGGGACACTGCATTCCTGTTCTAGCTCAGGAACTCCTGGGCCAGCCTGCGTTCCCCTTTGGCAGCAGGATTAGAAGGGAGAGGACGTCTTAACCGTCAATTTCCCTCTACTCCTGTCTGAAAGCAGAAGTAAGATTCAGAAGCAACAGTGCAGTGCCTGCTAGAGCTTTAATTAAAGGCAAGTTTTCATTTCACTCCAAACGTGAGAGTCTGAAATGAATCCTGAAAAGGATTTTTTTGAATATGATGCTTACTGGGATGCTTAGCTTATATAAAAATCCAGGATCCCAAATTATTTATTACTCTGTTTTGAAGCAGTCCTACACTGAAAACTGTAAATGCAGATGGAAATGGGCAAAATGTATAGGACTAATAATGTAATAAAAGAGCCCTATTGGAGCCTTTATTGGAGGTACAGAAAGAATAGAACAAACAGGATATATGCCTACAAACTTGTGCACTTCTGTATGGTATTGCTGCCTGCAAACCCTTTTTCCCTTCAGAATTATCAGTCCTATTTTTTTCCAGACTAGGATAGGGATAAACAAGAAGAGGAGAAGGAAAGTGGATGCTTGGACTCTAGGTTTCAGGAAGGTGAATGGCAAGCGTCATTGTAGTGTCCTGGAAAATTAAGGACATTTAATGGTTCTATGGGGTATTTGTCTACTGTTTGTGGTCAAACAAAAGCATTTTTAAATGTTTGTTCGGGGTTTCATGAAAAGGAAATTGATGACTTTTTAAAGATTAAATCAAACTCTGAACAGCTGCCTGCAATGCGAGTTACAAATATTCTTCCTGAAATTGGACTGGACATTGATGATTTAAAAAAAAAAAAAAGTACTGAGTTATAAATCTAATAGTCTCGAGGATTTGACCCCTCAAAACTGAATCTCTGAAACAGTCACTCTATAAGTGATCATAATGTGAGAAATTAAGTTAAATTGCTCAGGTTATGATTTGGAACAAATTTTGAACATTAAGATGTCTTGTGTTGTTTCTCAGGGTAATAATCACTGAATGCTCCTTCGTACTGGAAATCGTAAAATTGCTATTGGTGATGGAACTTTAATTTCCAGTATTAGTTGTAACCTTCAGGTTGGCCATTTAAAACAATGAAGAGGTTAATCAATTACATGTACCTCCTGCTATACATGGCCCTTTCTAAAAATAGCCCAGAGGCTTTCTGACTACATGTTTATCTTTATTTCAGTGAGTATTGCAAATTTTGTCTTTCCTAGGAATACTGAAAAATCATTTCAATGCAGATATTTTATGTACGAATTTGAAACATGTTAAGAATGTATAGGTTGCTGATAGGAGCTGGTGAGAGTAGGACATGTTTGGATGTATGTCTCATTAGAGTGGCATCAGTTCTATTCATTCTATATGGACTATGAGATGAAAATAATAAAGCTAAAACACTGAAGTACAAGAAAGACAGATGATAAATATTTAAGTGTTCAGTAAATGAGTAAAAAACCTTTGAAAAAGTACATGTCAAACCCAATACAGTGTACATAATTTGACTGTTGGCTTTGGATTTCTTACTGTTTTTCAACAAAATCCCTGCCCTTATGCCACTAGAATTGAGAAAATAGAATAAAAATTGAGTTTGGTCCATTGGAAAGAGCAAGGAAATGGGAGTCAGTACTTCTGCTTTCTTTTGCCAACTCTGTGCTTAGCTCCCTTTGTGCTATTGGGCAACTTATTTGATCTCCCTGTACCTCAGCTGTCCCTTCTGCAGTAACACAAGATTAATACTTTCCTATCATCTCGGGGCATTGTGACCTTCATTGATATCTGTAAATCGGTAAGATTCTCCAGTGGAAGGTGCTATAGAATTACTTATCAATTGAATTTAGCACTTGTGTAGCAATCTACGGTTTCCAAAAACTGTTCAGACATTACTTATGAATAAACCCAGATCATTCAAAATGCTGTCATTTCAGCTTCAAATTATATAATTGTTCCTAATGTGGAATTTTGCAGACCGAGGACCCTACTGACCTGTTGTCTCTACATATCCTATTTAAAAATACATTGTGCAAGTAGTTTCTTGTAAACAAGACAAGTAAGCATGTGTGTGGAACAAATCAGCTTCCATCAATAAAATCCATTAACAACTTTACCTGAAGTAAAGGTTTAGATTGTCATCCACATAGGGCGACCTGGTATATTTTGGAGGGAAAGGCTGACAGATACCTTGAGTATGGTAACTCAGAAACATGTTGAGATATTTAAAAACTCAAACGGCCTTGCTAAATGGCACAGGCATTGCAGATGGAAGTTCCTATATCATTAAATTGGTTCCTGGTTAAAGCGCCCCAACATCTTTGCTGAATTTTCTTTGTGTAAACAGCCTGGCTAACTAGAGTGGGCAATATCCAGTATTCACCCACCCAGAATGGAAAGGGGTAAATGTTTCACTGACTCACCCACCCATGGTGTTGTATTTTATTATAACTTTTTATATTGGAAATCAAATGGAGGAGAAGGGGGAAGAGTCTGGTATGAGTACAAATGTTTTCATGAGTCTTACTTAAATTTCACAGCAGACAGGATCTCACAGATCTAAATGGCTTGTAACCTGCCCACTGGAGAGACCCACCCCTTCCCCCATATCACTGTTCTGAAGTTGAGATCAGCAAAGGTGCTCTAGCTTGTCCCCCAGCATAAGATGGAGGGTGGTAGTGAAGAGTGTGTTCTATTTGAAAGCCATTAGCTCTGGAACTCATCCCCCACCCCTCCTACTCCAAAATGGCCCACATTTCTTGACCTTCTGGGGACACTGCAAAATTGTACATCATTGGTAGGTGCTGCTGAAGTTTTGGGGCTTTGTGTGGAATAGGAAGGGGAAGTATATTTTGCTGTGTATTTTCTTGTGGGTATGTTAATTTATGAGTGATATTCTAAGAGACTGCATTTAATTTTTGTTGGGGCACCTAGAACTCATGTACAGGCATTTTATTTTTAATATATTTTGGATGTAAATGTGTAAGTATACATAAAGTTCTCCAGAAGTGCTATATAATCCCAAGTACTAGTGCCTTGAGCTAGCACTGTGAACCAGGTCAAGGTGGCTAGAAAATGAAATTGACCAATCTAGTTTCATTCTCCTATATGAATGTAGTGCACCAGTTAGACATACTAAATGTCAGAAAAAATTTGATATTAATAATCTTAGGCAGTGATGCTTAGACATGAAGATGTGAGGAACCATATAATTATTAAAAATGGTCCTGAAGTGCCACCAAATAACTGTGCCAGGAAATCCTAACTTTACATGTTGATGTTTGCAGTGCAATACTGAAGCTTTGTATCATTATGCCTGGTCAGGAAAATATGATTAAAGATGCAACTTAATAACTATGCTCTGATTATCTTGAGACTCATTGTGGCTTCTTGCTTCTCTTTTGCTTGCCACATTCTTCCCCTCCCAGGGATGTTGGGAAGGAAAGGTACTTTTCTCCTTTCTGAAGGAAGGACTCAAGAAACAGTGTCCATAATGATAATCCAGATGTCCGGCACTTTCCATACAGCCTTGTGTGTCATGGAGCGTTCTTATGATCAACATTGCTCTTGTTCTGCCTTAGAGTAGGCAGAAGGGGAAGCACAAATCAGGCCTCCCTTATGTGTACCACATTGATCTGAGAGCTCCAGGTTGAGTATTACCATTCCTCAGGTGGTGATGGTGACATGGCTAAAGACTGGATTGGCAAATGTTGTTGTAACTGGATATATGCATTACTATTGAGCAAAATGAGCTGTTGCCACTAAAGTGAGCCTGTTTTCTCTGCTGGCTATGAGAATGAGATACCAGGCTCAGGTCTTAAACCACAAAAGCACATTGGCCTGCTTGGCAGAGCAGAGCATAACACAACAGCACCCAATAATTTTTGTTATAGAGAAGGTTCTTTTGTCGTTTTCTGCCTTAATAGCAGACAAAGGTTCTATTGTAAATATTCAGTGTGTACTGCAGCTATTTATATACTAAGCATATAACCCAGAAAAGAGATGCAGCCCTTGTAATTCTGATCAACAAAGTCAAACAGTAATCCTCATTTCAGCTCTTTTAGCTTCTGCTAATGGTTTTCAAGAACAGCCTCATGATGAATATATTGCTGACACATACCATGACTTTTTAAAGTAGGTGGACAAGATGGAGTTGCTCCCAGACACAGATTATCCCCTACCCCCACCCCCACCCCTACTCTCCCTCCGCAGCTCAGAAGCAAATCTTGTGGTTACTAAATTAAGGGACCAACACTGCAAAGTGGTTACGCTGACATTGCTATTTAAATTTTGAAAAATGAATTGGATAAATTCTGGAATCAATTCTGCAAACATCTGTGTATCATTGTGAGAGTGGTCTTTGTTTTGCAAGTGATCCCCTGCCCACAGGGGCAATATTCTATAGACTATTTAACATGAGTTGGAAAGACTCAGTGTGGGCCAGATTCAGTTCTGACCTACAGAGTGGGGTCAGTTACCTGTTTGGGTACAAGCAGGTTGGAAAACAGCTTGTTGAAAACTTCAGGAAAAAAAGGTAATGAAACATTTTTCCATGAACATTCTTTAGCTGAAACTTCAAATTTTTGAAAAATTTCAACCACTCTATAAACTGAACAAAACCCAGCAACAGAATTTGAAAAATTCTTTGTCAAAATTTCCAAAATATTTGTGCAGCCCTAGAAATTGATTTGGTGTGCATTGGCCAAGCAAAAAAAAAGAATGTCACTTATAAATGGTGGGGAAGCAAATGGGGCTTGGCAATAAATGTGTTTGTATAAGGTTAAGAAGCAGAAAAGGTGTAATAGGAAAGCAGGGGGATAATTAAGCTTGGAAGCACTGCTTTATTTTGTACACTCTAGGTGCTTTTCCTGTTAACCCATAGTATGGTCTATTGGTGTGTACACTGAGAACATTTTGCATGTCTGCTGAATTCTGCATCAATATAAGTTACTCTGCCTCACTGATTACTATACAATTCCTTGTGCCTATTTTCAACACTGAATTTTGCTCAGAGATTTCCATGGGAGTGACACCTACTTACCCATTTGAATTTGACCCTGCTTGTCTGTGCTGACCTTTTTTTCCTGTTTTCATATAAATACTCTCGATAAAGATGTTCTTTCCTTGCTCATTATTTATTGTTTTCCTTCCCTTGAAATGGGAACTGCAAATACTGAAATGTATCAAAGGCGGTCTGCTTTCACTGTATCTTCTCTTAGTAGCTGTGGATTTAATTCCTAGGTCTGTGGCCTTGTATGAGTCATTTAATCTGTTGTGCCTCAGTTTACCCATTGATAATAGGGAGTGTTTGGAAGTTTAATAAACATTTGTAGGGCAATTTGAGAGCCTCTGATGAAAGATGCTCCATATAAGTGCAAGATAGACTTATTGTTTAAAGACTAGTCTGAATGAGAAAAGCATCTGAATGTTGGAAAAGGATGCAAAGTTCACAGCTTGAGTCTTTTTATTTGCCTAAATATAAAACAATCTTTGCTCCAGAAGGAGTCTGTAGAGCTATTCCTTTTAGAGAATTGCACTATGTATAACTATATGTAGATAAGCACAGTTTGATTCCCTAGAAGAAAGAAAATAGCTCAATATTTCCCTCTATCCTCCTGAAGAAAGAGAGGACATTTTGATTCTTGGTTTCAGTTGTGTTTTTAATTTACTAAGTATAGTTCCTTACATATACAGACTCTCAGATATATAATCACATTACTTAGCTGTCACAAAAGAGAAAAAACACCTATTTTGGGTCATGGCTTTTTCCGTTTTAGAAGCACATCAGCAATTAGTGGCTGATATTTCTACAACACCACTTTAGTTCCATAAGAGCCAATGAAGGGCATGTCTGGGAGTGAGAAAGGGACTTAATTCATGAATGAAGAACCATAGCAGTTATCCATGCATGAGAGGGAGGGGATCATGGCTGGGCTTACTCACTGAGCCGCTTGAGCTTTTAGACTAACAAAAGGCTGTATTAATGAATTACAGTGAATGATCATGGCTAATATGCAGGTTCTTTGCTTTTTGCATGTAGTGCTGAGTGACTTGTCAAAAATATAGGTCTAATAGCCACATATTTATATGCTATACACAGAGAACTGTCTGGTCTTCTATCAGTTAGTCAATGGCAAGGATGTCTGAATGAGACTTATGTTTACATTATTTAGACGGGCAATTTATTTTAATTTCAGCGTTAAGCTTGCTTTATCTAGTACACAGGACCACACTCATTCTGCTCCAGTATTGTTTAAGTTGCAGGGAATCCTTCTCAGCTTTCCTGTTTGTTTTTTGCTGTTCTGTATGTGTATTCAAGGGTGCAGTATATTTTCATTAAACACAGCAAAAAGCAAGTCCAAGTGAATATTAAGATGGAGAAAATGATTAGAAAACATTGACTGATTTTAGATAGAAATGATAGTTTTTGATCTTCAGCCAAAAAAGTTTTCTTGGCTGGTTGACTCTGCAAAAGCAGCTGGACTCCATGTCTTCCGTATTAAAGGAATAGGTTAAGGGATTGCCAGAGATGGAGAAAATACTTTTAGAGGTAGATAAGTTTGGCCAGATTTTCAGCTGGTGTTAATTGACTTCTCTGCAAAGGAACTAGGCCAATTTCAGTGTTGCCAACTCTTGAGATTTTAATATAGAGTCTCATGATATTTGGTGAATATCTTTTTTAATCCCCAGCTTTTGGAGTCATGGGTTAGTTTCTGAATGTAGAAAAGGCAACATATGACTAGTTGGAGCAAGTTGATACTATATGTCTTTTTCCACGCAGTGAAAATATCCATTTGTTGGTAGTTGTTTTCTTCTACTCTAATACAAAATTGCAACGCTTCGTGTGGCTAGTGAAGCCAGACAGTAGGCGGGGGCCAAAGTGGCTATCCATGTGAGAAATGCAGTGACTGTAGGCCACTGTTAATTAACCTAGAATCTAGCAACATGTCTTAGTGTCTGTGTGATTAGTTACGTTATCATTCAGCAGTTCAATTAAAGCGAGACGTGAGACATAGAGCAGACATAACTGGGTAAAATAAACACACGACTTGAGTCAGCCTTCATAATTTCGTGCAACATCACATAAATAAATGCAATAACTTGTTTAGCATAGTTAAGCAGTTTGCTACTCAAAAGCACCCTATTTGCATGACATCCCATTTGAGCAGCAGTTAAGCTATGGTAAATTAGTTCTGTGTTTTCAGAGCCTGGCATGTTCCAAAGAAAAGAAAAAAAATATTTCCCCCCCTCAAAAATATGCAAGCTTGTAAATTAAAATTCCACGTTTAATTTCCATAGCAACATATAAAAACACAGAGTCTGCACTGAAATTATTTTGTTTTCCACATTATTGCTGTCATGTTAGTGGCGTCTTGATATATGCATGATAACTTTAACCCTCTGTAATTACTCTTAATTTTGCACTGTTGTTGTCCTAGTATTTACTGCATTGCTGTATCTACAACATGTTGGTATACATCTGGGTTGTAATCTTCTATATTTAGAAGAGATATACCTGGTATCCTAGCCGTATTTCATTCCAGGTAACTGATTTCTGTCTTCCTAAATTTTTTTTTCAAGGTTTCAGTTGTATAAGGCATGCATTTTGGTGTGGGGGTGTAGAGAACGCAGTATATAAAGGGTATATGACTTTGTTTTACTGTGCTTTGGGATCTTTTGAAAATTAAAAATCTTTTTTACATATGCCTGTCTTGCACATATGTGTGCATGAACTGACATATACTGGTGTGTGGGTGCAGATTGATGTGCATGTGGTTACATATTGTAGGCTGGGGTAGTCAATAGGCGGGCCAAATCCAGACTGCCAGTTGCTTTTGGACGGACCCCCAAATCTTTTTATTTACTTACCCTTGGTGTTATTTTTTTATTATTTTCTATGGAGAGTGGACCTTGACTATATCTTTGCCCAAGAAATTTGGATCTTGATCAAAAATAATTACCTATCCCTGTTGTAGGCCTACAGGTGAGCGGTTTCAGATGTCAGGGCCTTGCGGGTTGAATTCCCATTGAAGGAGAAATCAGTGATGCAGAGTTTAGGTATAATCTTAATGCAGCTTGTTTTATTTACACATATATAACAGTTCCAAAGCAGAGGTGCTCACAGACAACTTATAGATAATTCTCTCTTTCAGGAATCTCAGCCCAACCACCAATTCCTACTTCCCAGGGAACAACTCTGCCTCAAGAAGTTAGTGAGATATTAAGGCAGAGAAAGAAGTCCCTAGCTTCTTGCCATAGCTCCCCACGGAAGATACTGCATTAATAAATAAATAAATAAAATTTGCTTGCAAGAAAAAGAGTTTGGGAGAGTGGCAGCACCACCTGGTGATTCCTGCCCATAACAATATGTAGTCGCATGTCGCTGATTTTTGTGCATTTGAGTCTTTCATTGAGTTAAGTCAGCTGGAGTCCTAAGAAGCACTTAATTATAACAACTCAGCTCTGGAAACTTCACTTGAAGGTTCTGATAGGTTGTGAAATAATGAAATTGTGATGTTTTTCAATAGCTGTTTTATAGTAAAATTAAGTAATACTGAAGATCAGTCTTGTAAATAACTGATTCTTACAGTTTGTCTTGGTTTGTTTGTTTCTATTTTAGATTGTGAGTTCCCTGCGACTACCTTGATACAAGTGTCTTCTGCACTGTTGAGCTCATTGCTGGTGATGAAAAAATAATAAGTAACACATATTTAAACATCATGGTTGTAGGTTAAATATTGTAGTTCTCTTGTAGAACCTCTGGGCTTAGAGCTCTGCCAGCCTGTTAATGTTTTGTGTGCTTACTGTATTAGACGTAATAGCCCAAAGTGAGTTCTGAAGTCTTCAGTTTTTTTATAGTAGTAGTAGTAGTAGTAGTAGTAGTTTTTAATGTTTTCTTGCATAAGGCAACATTTCCTAGGATGTAATCTTTTCTTCATATTTATGTTTTGGTTCATGTGTGGTTTCCTTTCAGCTCCCCATTCCTACCCACACAAAACATCTTTGGTCTCTGAAATCCTGAGAAATTTCAGGGAACCCTCCCTTCCCCATTTATTTTAAAAAATATTTCTGATAAAATTAGAAAGAGGATGGAGACCTAACCCATGAATGTTTTGGCAAATTCTTTTCTTCCTTTAGATTAGTTGGGACTTTTGTCTTTGACAGAATTGACAAAGGGTGGGGGGTTATTCATCTTGCATAACTAACCTATAAATTAATTTTCAGTAGCACAGTTGCTGTGTAGGATGTCAAGTTTTCAGCATGCTGTGTGTGTATATAAAATTGTTTTTTTTGTAGAGACCCATCTTTTAGTGGTTCATTTATGATAGGTTCCTACTGTGCTTGACCATGCCAAAAAAAAAAAAAAAACCTAAGTGGAATGGGTTGATAAGATGGAGACTTGACTGAGAGTTGCATAATGAATAATTAATTGAAGTCCAAGTCACCATCGACATTGCCTTAGTAGCTTCACTTTGAGGTAGCTTCTACTGTGACATATCCCACTGAGATGAGTATATATCTCTAGAGTGAAGTTTAAAAATGAAACAAATTTATTTCTGTCCTTTACTCCTGTAAAAGCATATTGATTTTTTGATAGCCTCACATTAAACAGGTGTCAGTGTATGATACAGTGAAGTGAAAACTGAACCCATGTTTAAGGCCTCTTTAATGGTGGCCTAAATCTTCAAAAATGGTAAATGATTGAGTGCCTCCATTTGTGGGTGTCCAACTTGACTTCTTAAGGAGGCCTGATTTTTCAGAGGGAAGGTGCTCAGCACTTCTGCAAATCAGGCCCCTTTAAGATACCTCAAGTTCAGCACCCAAAAGTTGAGCCACAAGACTTACCTGCTGATCAATAAAACAAAAATAATTATTTTTTTCCATATTCTGAGTGTGTGGTCACTGTAGGAGGAGTTGGTGAAGTGATACTGAAATGCATTTTGTGCCCAATGATCTCAAACCACAAATAAAAAATAGCCATGTTGTTCTGTGCTTTGTGTTCAGGATTGGTGAGTTCTTTGCTCTCAATGCAGGATGTGTCCGATGGAAATATCACTTACAAAACCATATATGATTAAAAATATGTATTAGGGTATGTCTACACTTACCTCCGGGGCAATCGATCCAGTGGGGGTCGATTTATTGAGTCTAATGAAGACACGATAAATTGACCGCCAAGCACTCTCCCGTCGACTCCGGTACGCCACCGGAGCGAGAAGCGTAGGCGGAGTCAATGGGGGAGCATCAGCAGTTGACCTACCGCAGTGAAGACACCGCGGTAAGTAGCTCTAAGTACGTCGACTTCAGCTACGCTATTTTCATAGCTGAAGTTGCGTAATTTAGACCGACTTAGCTCTGCGCAAACCCTTCCCTCCCCCCAGTGTAGACCAGGCCTTAGTCTTGGTGGCGAAACCTACAATGCCCAACAACACGTCCACACCACATTTCCTCTCTATTATATTTAACGTTGGTTTTGTGTTATTGAGGTTGCAACATGCGATCATTTTGCTGCCACTGCAGCACATGATTATCACAGTACGATTTGTGCTCCAGTTATGCTCACATTTTTCTTTCTCTGCAATTTTTGCAGACGCATTATCGCAGGAGAAGTTGTCCTTGGAGTACGATGCTCTAAAGGGGTTTTGAGCTGGTTTTGTGTTTTTCTGCTGAATGAGAATGGAGGATTGAAATGACAGTAGATATTAAGAGCTTTTGCAACAGACATTTGCAGCTTTGAAGGCTCCCAATCTCTCACCTTTCTGCTTGCTACAGTCAGGACAAATAACCTAAACTACTTGGCCAGTTGGTATTTATAAGACATAAAAGATCACTCTTTTCTTTGTTTAGCTGGATATGCTAATATTCATAAGTATACAAAGAGCTTTGACTCCTCTCATTGAGCTGGCATGGAAATGTTGCTTTGAAAGTACAATCCAGAGGAAGTCACGCAGTTGATATAAATTTGGCTCCATGTTGTTTAGTAGGAAGGTACCATGTTGCATAATGTCTGTTTGTTTGTTTGTTTGTTTTTAATTCTTCCTTTGTTTTAAAACTTGCTGTCCCACATACCAGTCATCTCTTGTCAATGCAAGGGCTTTTGACAAAGATCCTCCATAAAAGAAGGATTAGTGTAACAGGATCCAAAAGGTCATAGACATAAGAGCTTCTCACACCCTGGTGTGGGAGGAGACTTGTTTTCACTCCGCTGTCTTGGAGCTAATTTATTTGGTTTATCTGGCATGAGAATAAGAGGGGGGGTGAACTGAATAGCCTTTAATGTGAATAGATTTTGTATGTAGGACATATGTTTATAGCAGTGCCAACTTCAAATGTTCAAAAATCATGAGTCAAACAACCCCCCCAAAAATCATCAAATTGGCTTAAAAATAACGAGAATTTAATAAATTCCATTTATTATTTATAAATTCCTTTTATGGTTGGTTTCCATTTATTTGCCTTCTGGGTGCACATTTTCAGACTTTTTTCTGCAACCACAAAGGCTTGGACCTTACTTTTTAAAAATCAAGCTGAGTTTCCCACGTGAGCTCTTGTCTCTAGAAGTTTGGTCTTTAAGTTGAACATCGCACCTGTTGCGAGAGCTGACATCACTGTGTATGTAGCCTGTTTGGGAAGATACTTACAAGAGATTGATGATGATACACATGGGAAAGGAAACAAATGAATCTTTAGCGTTAATATCAGTATTTGAAAGTAGTTTTGGGTCATCACTGACCAACTCATTTTTGTCAAAGCTGCTGGCTCTGTTGAGCTGGAGAGTTCTTCAAGTTTTACATTGACAGAAGTTCCCTTTATGCAAAATCTGTGAAGCAAAAAGCCAAAGGGCTTGAAAAAATTTGGTTAACTCTCAATGTAGGAAATTTGGATATGCCAGAGAGGACGCTAATGGGTCACCCTTTTGATGAACCGTATGGGCCAGTCCAATCTCCTGAAAATGGCAATTCTAGGAATTGCTGACAATTTCCTGGTGCGTATAGTGTGTAGTCTTTCAATAATGAGGTTTGGTTTGGGGGTTTTTTGTTTTGCATTTTCCATTGCAAGGTACGAAGGACAGATATAATATACAGAAGTTTGGTATAACCAGGTGCTGTTCTCCTGGACATAGAATATGTCCTCCAGCTCTTAGATAAATGAACACATAAAAAGGGGGAAGTATAGGAAGATGGCAGCTATAAATAGGGGCTTATCTGGGATTCAGATGACTATGAGCCTCAGAAGTCAGGTTGAGCTTCCTTTGATCAGAGAAAGTATGTAATTTGCTGGTGAGTGTATGTTACAGGACCTTCTCTATGCCCAGTCTGCAGAAGATATGAGCCTAACAGCCACAGCTAGAAAGCACTGGCTTGTTAGCTCGAGGCCATCTCACCGTAGGCTAGTGGAAACCCTTTATACACCTCATATGCTATGGAACTGATAGTCTCCATTAGTAAGCAATTCTTATTTTATTCTTCTTTTAATTCTATTGTTGTTTTAATAATAGTATAATAATAGCAACAGCAATTGCAAAAACTCTTATAGTGCCTGATCTGTGCTAGGTGCTTTACATCAAATAAAAAATGGTCTTTCCCCAAAGACCTCACAAATGAAGGCTCGACAAGCGAAGACTTGTACCATGTGGCTCTCTTGTGCCCATAATGTATCCTCATCCTGGATGTGAGCATTGTACCAGTAAGTAGGCACACAGGCATCATGTTGATGGTGACCTTATACAAATCCAGATAGGGATATGGATATATGTAAATTGCTGGCTCTGTGTCCACCTTTCCAGCAGTTGGAGTTGGGCCTGAGGAAAAGAGTTGAAATGCAGAATGAGATTCAAGTCTGCCCTGTGTTGGGGTTGGTGAGCCTTGGTATCCTAGTTCAACTCATAACATCTCTGGACACAATTCATCAAGTTTTCAAAATCTAGACAAATAATGCTCTCTTCTCAGGGAATTTAGTGGCTAATGTCTTGTTGTACATTGAATTCCACCCCATGCTAAAAATTTGGAGCATTTTGGTTTTCAAGTACTTTGAAGTATGAATTCTACCCTACGCTAAAAATTTGGAGCATTTTGGTTTTCGAAATCTTCAAAGTTTTACAAATTTTTAGCGTGGGGTAGAATTCAATTAAATTAAATAATACTATTAACTGTCTCTTAAAACAAGACTGTAATTTGGCCAGTGCAGGGGAGGGTGAGAGAGCAGCAGTTAAATGGGTTTCTTTCTCCAAGTCGTGCCGGCTAATGAAATTCTGCCCCTGCAGGGGTTGTGAGATTTCCTCTGGATATTTCTCAACACTCTATGCGCTTTTGTATTTTCAGTTGTAGCAATATCAAAGCCATACCTTGGTGTCAATGTTTTCCTCCATGTGCTGTTATCTTGAACTACAGCGCTGCAAATGTCTCAATATTTGTTGCAACCACAGGCTAGCTACAGTTGTGCAAACTGCTTAATAAGTATCATGAATGTCCATAGCAAGGCAGTCAGGCCACATTCAGTAAGCGGGGAGATGCTGAAATCTAGCTGTTCTAAAAGCATTGCTGGTTCTGTGTCCACCTTTCCAGTAGTTGGAGTTGGGCCTGAGGAAAAGAGTTGAAATGCAGAATGAGATTCAAGTCTGCCCTGCGTTGGGGTTGGTGAGCCTCGGTGTCCTAGTTCAACTCATTACATCTCTGGGCACAATTCATCAAGTTTTGGGGAACTGGATTTGGACTTTCAGTTGCGTCATTACCTCTACGCAATAAAATTAAATTAGGAGCAATATACAGATAATAGAGAATGAATTAAGTTGGTCTACTCTATTCATCCACTCATGTGACTGGATCTCTTATCATTTCCTGGGTTTTTTGGCTTTGAAATAGTGTGATGAAGAGAATGCATCTAGCAGTTAACATTATTTATTTACCATGTTGTTTAATCTTCCCCCCTTTTCAGCACTTACAGAATCCTGCAAACTTCCATAATGCAGCTACAGAGCTCCTGGACTGGTGTGGAGACCCGAGAGCTTTCCAGAGACCTTTTGAGCAGAGTCTGATGGGCTGTTTGACGGTACGTCAACTCTTTCTGTGATGGCATTTCTTCCTCTCTGTCAAAGACTGGTTACTGAGTCTCTAGTTAGTCACTGTTTTTGTACAGCACGACTCCTTAATTCCCACAAACTAATATCTATTTATTTCATAGCTATCAGGGTGACTAATGTTACTTAACATGCAACATAAGAAGGTAATAGAAAATTAATCATTTGGAGGGGAAATCTTATATACCTATACTGCATCTCTCTATATACACTGACTGAGCCACTAATGAGGGGAGCCATCGAAATTTCAGACAAATCTCCCCTATTGCTTATTTTTGAGGAAGTGGATGGAAGGGCACTCTTCTGAGGTAACCAGGGCTAGTCCGTCAGCTGATGAGCAAGCTAGAGAAATTCATTTCATTTGGCTTAGCCTGTTTCATATGCTGAAGTGGGTCAAATCCTGCCTTACTACTTGTGAGAGTGCTTTTGACTTTAATGGGACTGCCTGTGTGAGTCAAATGAGCGGGGATTGGTCCTAGGCAACGATCAAATGCAGAATGTACATTTCAGGGCCTACAACAGCAGCAATTTTTGTTCTGAACAGCGCCGCTTGCCTGGCAGATTTAGAATCCAGCCCAAAAATATTCACAAAATCAAGTAAACACTGTGTGGTGGGGGATACTCAAAAGCTTTCTTGCTATTTTCATAACATTATATAATAAAGATAAATTAAAACAAAAGCCTACAAAATAGCAAGACAAACAAATAGATCAGTTAGATAGCTTATGCCATTCTTCAGCATAAGTGTTGACAGATGCTTGTTATCCAGGCAAAAATACATGAATTGGTTTCATACAGTTTGTAAAGAGATTCAGCTATAATACTCCAAATGTTAAGGAATGGCTCCATCTTAATGTGTTGAAGTGTATCACATCTCTCAGAACTGTGTCAAGGTATGGAATGAATCTAGTGATCTATAAGAAATTGCATAACATCCTTCCAAGCAGGAAATATTTTTTGAGAGAATTATAAATGTTGTTGGACTGCACAGACTTCTGATGTTTAAACTGTAAGTTGTCTTCAGAAAATTCCCTGACTTATCAAAATATACACATGATGTAATGTGGCCATAGTTATACTGTCCCTATATATTTATGTTGTATCTGGCTATTGATAAACACTGTGTCTGAGTTTGGTGCTTGTGAAAAGGAGACAAATGAAAGACTGACGCATTATGAACTCATGTAGACTCCTGTGTCTGTGGGTTAACTATGCCCACCTGACCTCATGGCTGAAGACAGCTCAATAAGAGAGCAAGAAAGAAAAGGAACACCAAGCTCACCCTTCTCTATTTCATTTGATTGATTCAACTCTGTGCAAGTGACAGAGAATCACTCATTTAGACCCCAAGATACCACTCATGACCAGTTGCCTATTTTTTTCCCATCGGAATGATTTATTGTTATTTATTCATTTGTGTATTTTTTATTATTTGTATTGTCATGCCACCTAAGAGCCCTAGTCTTGGACCAAGACCCCACTGTGCTAGGTGCTGTACAAGCACAAAATAAAAAGATGCTCCCTGCCCCAAAAAACTTACAATGTAAACAAAGCCATTCAGACAGCTGCAGCGGCACAGGAGCTAGCAAACAGAGCTCTAAACAGGGGAGTTTGAGTGGGAGTTCTGTTGGAGGAGAAGGTAGTTGTACTTGGTTTTGTATTTTTAGTATTTGTGTGTGTGTAGGGGTTTTGTGCTGGGAGAGCAGCTGAGCCTGATTAGGGGGTGGGGCTTTGTGCTGAGAGAGCAGCTGAGCCCTGCCTAGGGGGTGGGGCTTCTGACTAGGGGCCCTATAAAGGTAGCCAGCCAGTCAGGCAGCGGCACAGACAGCTGCAGCGGCACAGGAGCTAGCAAACAGAGCTCTAAACAGGGGAGTTTGAGTGGGAGTTCTGTGGAGGAGAAGTGGGGGGTGGTCTTTTTGGTGTGGCTTGTGTTTCCCAGATTAACAGGACTTAGGTGGGAAGGAGATGACAGATACAGAGGCAGCTGTGGGAGTGACTCCTGCAGTGAAAGACACATTGAGGATGACTGGATGTGGAAGCTGTGGTATGTACATGATCCTGGAGGGGGGAACCGGTAAGAGTTTTTTCTGCATGAAATGCCGTCTGATAAAGCTGATGGAGGAAAAGATCCGAGGTTTGGAGATGCAGGTGGAAAGTCTGGTTGAGTTTAGGAAGGGGTTTGAGCAGATGATGGAGCAAAGATATGAGGTATCTGAAGGGAAAAGCTCAGACTCACAGATGGAACCAGGGCTGGGGAATTTTGAGGAGAGACTGGATGAGGAAAGTGGTCAGTGGAAACATGTGACTCAAAGAACCAGGCAGAGAAAAAGACGGGCTAGTGAAGGAGAAATAGAGCTTAGGAACAGGTTTGCAGAGTTGGAAAATGAAGAAGGGGCTCAGCAGGTACTTGTTGAAGGTGGAAGGGTAAGGAAGAAGAGAAGAGAGGCTAGTCCTATAGAAAAAGGGGAAGAGTCAAGGGAGACTACACCAAATATGAGCCCCAGGAGGATACAGGATGGGTTGAAGAAGATTGTAAGGGAAAATAGGAATGGAAAGAACTTGCAGACAGAGGGAACAGGGGAGAGACTGGAGAATAGCACTGTCACCAGGAAAAGGCAGGTCTATGTGATCGGGGACTCTTTATTGAGAAGAATAGACAGGCCTGTAACTAGAGCTGATCCTGAGAATAGAAGGGTGTGCTGTCTTCCGGGTGCTAAGATACGGGATGTAGACCTGAGGTTGAAAAGGATCCTAAAGGGAGCGGGAAAGAATCCCCTAATTATCCTTCATGTGGGAACAAATGATACGGCTAGATTCTCGCTGGAAAGTATTAAGGGAGACTATGCTAGGCTGGGGAAGACGCTTAAGGAAATTGAGGCTCAGGTGATCTTTAGCGGGATCCTTCCTGTTCCTAGAGAAGGGCAACAAAGGTGTGACAAGATTATGACTGTCAACAGATGGCTTAGGCAGTGGTGCTATAAGGAGGGCTTTGGGATGTATGGCCACTGGGAGGCATTCACGGACAGAGGTCAGTTCTCTCGGGATGGACTTCATCTGAGTAGGGAAGGAAATAGACTTCTAGGATCGAGGCTGGCACAACTGATAAAGAGAGCTTTAAACTAGGAATTGGGGGGAGATGGATGGGAGATGTCCAGAAAATCTCCACGCCAGATTTTAGCATTGAGAGGGAAGAAGATGAAGTAAGAATGGATACAGCCGTAGGTAGGAGAATGTATATAAGGAGTGAGGGCGGTGTGGATACTAGTCTAATAGGTTATACTGGATGTAGAATGACTGTGCCTAATAGGGAACAAAATGTGAGCGAGGCCAAACAGCAAAAATTAAGATGTTTGTACACCAATGCGAGGAGTCTAGGTAACAAAATGGAGGAACTAGAGCTACTGGTGCAGGAAGTGAAACCAGATATTATAGGGATAACAGAAACATGGTGGAATAGTAGTCATGACTGGACTACAGGTATTGAAGGGTATGTGCTCTTTAGGAAAGACAGAAACAAAGGTAAAGGGGGTGGAGTAGCATTGTATATCAATGATGAGGTAGAATGTAAAGAAATAAGAAGCGATGCAATGGATAAGACAGAGTCTGTCTGGGCAAAAATTACATTGGGGAAGAAAACTAGTAAAGCCTCTCCTACGATAGTGCTTGGGGTGTGCTATAGACCTCCGGGATCTAATTTGGATATGGATAGAGCCCTTTTTAATGTTTTTAATCAAGTAAATACTAATGGAAACTGCGTGATCATGGGAGACTTTAACTTCCCAGATATAGACTGGAGGACCAGTGCTAGTAATAATAATAGGGCTCAGATTTTCCTAGATGCGATAGCTGATGGATTCCTTCATCAAGTAGTTGCTGAACCGACTAGAGGGGATGCCATTTTAGATTTAATTTTGGTGAGTAGCGAGGACCTCATAGAAGAAATGGTTGTAGGGGACAATCTTGGCTCAAGTGATCATGAGCTAATTCAGTTCAAACTAAATGGAAGGATTAACAAAAATAAATCTGCAACTAGGGTTTTTGATTTCAAAAGGGCTGACTTTCAAAAATTAAGGAAATTAGTTAGGGAAGTGGATTGGACTGAAGAACTTATGGATCTAAATGTAGAGGAGGCCTGGGATTACTTTAAATCAAAACTGCAGAAGCTATCAGAAGCCTGTATCCCAAGAAAGGGGAAAAAATTCATAGGAAGGAGTTGTAGACCAAGCTGGATGAGCAAGCATCTTAGAGAGGTGATTAAGAAGAAGCAGAAAGCATACAGGGAGTGGAAGATGGGAGGGATCAGCAAGGAAAGCTACCTAATTGAGGTCAGAACATGTAGGGATCAAGTGAGACAGGCTAAAAGTCGAGTAGAGTTGGACCTTGCAAAGGGAATTAAAACCAATAGTAAAAGGTTCTATAGCCATATAAATAAGAAGAAAACTAAAAAGGAAGAAGTGGGGCCGCTTAACACTGAGGATGGAGTGGAGGTTAAAGATAATCTAGGCATGGCCCAATATCTAAACAAATACTTTGCCTCAGTCTTTAATAAGGCTAAAGAGGATCTTGGGGATAATGGTAGCATGACAAATGGGAAGGCGGATATAGAGGTAGATATTACCATATCAGAGGTAGAAGCGAAACTGAAACAGCTTAATGGGACTAAATCGGGGGGCCCAGCTAATCTTCATCCAAGAATATTAAAGGAATTGGCACCTGAAATTGCAAGCCCATTAGCAAGAATTTTTAATGAATCTGTAAACTCAGGAATAGTACCGAATGATTGGAGAATTGCTAATATAGTTCCTATTTTTAAGAAAGGAAAAAAAAGTGATCCAGGTAACTACAGGCCAGTTAGTTTGACATCTGTAGTATGCAAGGTCCTGGAAAAAATTTTGAAGGAGAAATTAGTTAAGGACATTGAAGTCAATGGTAAATGGGACAAAATACAACATGGTTTTACAAAAGGTAGATCGTGCCAAACCAACCTAATCTCCTTTTTTGAAAAAGTAACAGATTTTTTAGATAAAGGAAATGCAGTGGATCTAATTTACCTAGATTTCAGTAAGGCATTTGATACCATGCCACATGGGGAATTATTAGTTAAATTGGAGAAGATGGGAATCAATATGAACATCAAAAGGTGGATAAGGAATTGGTTAAAGGGCAGACTGCAACGGGTCCTACTGAAAGGCGAACTGTCAGGTTGGAGGGAGGTTACCAGTGGAGTTCCTCAGGGATCGGTTTTGGGACCAATCTTATTTAATCTTTTTATTACTGACCTTGGCACAAAAAGTGGGAGTGTGCTAATAAAGTTTGCAGATGATACAAAGCTGGGAGGTATTGCCAATTTGGAGAAGGATCGGGATATTATACAGGAGGATCTGGATGACCTTGTAAACTGGAGTAATAGGATGAAATTTAATAGTGAGAAGTGTAAGGTTATGCATTTAGGGATTAATAACAAGAATTTTAGTTATAAGTTGGGGACGCATCAATTAGAAGTAACGGAAGAGGAGAAGGACCTTGGAGTATTGGTTGATCATAGGATGACTATGAGCTGCCAATGTGATATGGCTGTGAAAAAAGCTAATGCGGTTTTGGGATGCATCAGGAGAGGCATTTCCAGTAGGGATAAGGAGGTTTTAGTACCGTTATACAAGGCACTGGTGAGACCTCACCTAGAATACTGTGTGCAGTTCTGGTCTCCCATGTTTAAAAAGGATGAATTCAAACTGGAGCAGGTACAGAGAAGGGTTACTAGGATGATCCGAGGAATGGAAAACTTGTCTTATGAAAGGAGACTTAAGGAGCTTGGCTTGTTTAGCCTAACTAAAAGAAGGTTGAGGGGAGATATGATTGCTCTCTATAAATATATCAGAGGGATAAATACAGGAGAGGGAGAGGAATTATTTCAGCTCAGCACCAATGTGGACACAAGAACAAATGGGTATAAACTGGCCACCAGGAAGTTTAGACTTGAAATCAGACGAAGGTTTTTAACCATCAGAGGAGTGAAGTTTTGGAATAGCCTTCCAAGGGAAGCAGTGGGGGCAAAAGATCTATCTGACTTTAAGATTCTACTCGATAAGTTTATGGAGGAGATGGTATGATGGGATAATGGGATTTTGGTAAGTAATTGATCTTTAAATATTCAGGGTAAATAGGCCAAATCCCCTGAGATGGGATATTAGATGGATGGGATCTGAGTTACTTTAGAAAATTCTTTCCTGGGTATCTGGCTGGTGAATCTTGCCCATATGCTCAGGGTTTAGCTGATTGCCATATTTGGGGTCGGGAAGGAATTTTCCTCCGGGGCAGATTGGAGAAGCCCTGGAGGTTTTTCGCCTTCCTCTGTAGCATGGGGCATGGTTGACTTGAGGGAGGCTTCTCTGCTCCTTGAAGTCTTTGAACCATGATTTAAGGACTTCAATAGCTCAGACATGGGTGAGGTTTTTCATAGGAGTGGGTGGGTGAGATTCTGTGGCCTGCGCTGTGCAGGAGGTCAGACTAGATGATCAGAATGGTCCCTTCTGACCTTAGTATCTATGAATCTATGAATCTATGAACCTATAATATCTGAAGCCCCCAAAGGCTTCAGTTGGGATTAGGGCTTCCCTCTTCAAGTGCTGGATACGTGTATTTCACTGTGGGCATGCATGCACTTCACATTCCAGAGATTTCTTGCAAGTAGTTCCATTGGTCCATGCCTATGCCCCTGCTCTCCATGTGTTCGTCACATAAAAGAGGGGCGGACCCTCCGCCTCTCCAGTTCCTTTTTACCCCCTCCTGGCCTAAGTCAAAATCCTCCAGTGTCTGGAGCTTCTCCTTTCTCTTCTTCCTGTAAATATTTAAATTCTGTATTGGTCTTAGTTTTGTTGTTGTTAGTGTTTTGGTAATCCCTACATTAGTGTGTGTGTTAGAATTCCCACCCCAGGGAACCCTCCTGGCTTCCCAGCAAGGGATTGATCCTGGGATTATGCCCTGGCTACTGAGCTTCAAAAATTTCATCTCCTGCCCTTGCTCCTTTTTGGCCTGGATGGCCACCATGGATCGGCCTCTACTGCCTCAGAGGAGCTCGTATCACCACTAAGTGCAGCATGTGCTGCTTTCCCCCACCAGAACACCGTAAACATGAGAGCTTTGGTTTCAGAAGTGGAGCATGCAACAAGGGTCCAGTCGACCCAAGCCCAGGAGATCCCCTGTGCATTGGCCAGAGTTGGCAAGGATAGGAGTGCAGAGGGAAGGAACTTTTGGCTGGGCCATCTCATTAGAATAAGGGGCACTCTCACAGACTCCCTCCTCTAGGAGGAGAGATTCCTCCAGAGCCCCATCTAAGTGGGGTGAGCCCTCACACCCAAGCCATAAGGATTTAGGCTCTCCTAAGCCGCATGATTGTGTTCAAAAGATTCCAAGGAGCAAGTCTCCTTCAGTACCGGTCTCTGCATCTACCTCGACACCAATTGCTGTACCAACTAAATAAAACACTGAGACCTGAAGGACTGGGAACCGTCTGGTACCACTGAAAACTGTGATGTTGGTGACTCATTCACCAGTGGTACCATCACGTTCCTGCAAGGGGCCACTATCTATACCTACTCTAGTGGTATGAAGTGACAAGACACAACCTTTCTAGATGATACCTTTGTCCTCCGGGTCCCACAATCTCCCTTGTTATTGGGACCAGTCCACACCAGGGAGATACAAATGCTTGTGGGAGTGCAAGACTCTGGGAGAAGTCTGTCCCCTTGTGCTGTGCACCAGCAGCAGTTTCCTCTCCATGGATCTGTCAGCACCCCTGATGGACCAGTATCTGACCTTTTCGTCTTTGGGAGAGACAGATGTACCAGTGGAACCAGCTTCTCCTCCACTCAGTGAATTCAGCCCAGATGGGATCAAGACTTTCCTGGAACCAGCCTCAACCACAGAGACAGGAACTTCCTAATCTGGACAGGTGGTCCCATCACAACTCACCTTCGACTCCTCATATTGGCCTTATTGGTGCCCATGGCATCTTTACACACATTACCTAGAATCCAACTGTTCCTACAGGAAATCTTACTACCCTTCTGCTCCCAGGGGACAGTCTGAATCCCTGAGCCCATGGAAAAAGGGGAAGATGAGCTGGATACACTGGTAACATCGGTTCTGAGACGGGTTTCATCATTGTTGCTGGATGAGGTGGTTGTGCCAGCCTCTTCTTTTCCCCTGGATAATCATAGACAGTTTCAAGAACTCCTATAGAGAGTGGCGGAAGAGCTCCAAATCTCTGTAGAGGAAATCCAGGATCCTCAGCATAAACTCCTGGATATCCTGCAGCCTCGGGGCTCCAGTCAGGCTGCACTTCCAGTAAATGAAGCTATATGAGAACCAGCAGGGGCTGTGTTGCAGTGGCTCTAAGAGGACTGCAGGGCCAGATGGCATGAGCCTCCAGCTATGTAGCAGTGAGTCATGGCCTGGCCTGGCCAGCTCTATGCATCTCTCACACTGTTGTCATCATGATATTTATCCAAAAGATGGCACACAATAGAGCACTGGAAAACTATAACTCACTGGTATATATTGTTGCATGCAGAGCCTTCCCTTGGGTAGGGTGAATCGGGGAGACTGTTCTGGGCCCTGCGCTTTGGGGGGCCACATGGGCCAGTGCAATTGGCTGGCACGATCAGTCCTGGAAGAGATGAATCCGTCACTTCTGCCTCGGGCCCGCAACCCCTGAGGGACGGCCCTGGTTGCATGATGAATGTATGGTTAACTACAAAGAATTATACAGATGTGCTGGACATATGTGACTAAAATGTGTTTAAATCAGACATGTCAGGGGAAGTTGATAAACAGTTTTTCCAGACAAAGAAAAGAGGCTGACATCTCGAGTCAGGTCTAGCCAAAAACGTTGGACTATAGGTTGGCATCAGAGTGTGCAGGAAGATCCATTTACATTGTAAAAATCACAAGTAGGGGAGAAACCAACACAGCGTCTCCAGACAACAGTATGGCATCTACATCCAGCGTTTTCCCTGGGGTTATGCTTCAGAAGAATACATTTCAAAGGTTTACTGGACTATAAAGGGTGGGGGGGAATATCTTAGATATTCTTCACCTGAGGGGCCAAAACCAAGCGCTTTGGGCTCTGTATTTGGATCCTAGCTAAGGACTGTGCCCCCATCCCCAAGAAGACAGAGAAGCAATACTTAGTTGCAGCTAAGGAAGCAGAGTTCTTGTTCACCCACCTTTCCCTGAACTCCTGACTGGTCCAGGCAGCCACTGAATGATCCTGGCAGCAGCACCCCAGGGCCGCCCCAGCATCTTGACCTTATGGGATGGAAGGTGTTTACATATTCCATCACTGCAGTATCAAATCTCAGACTATCAGGCCCTTCACGCCAAATACGATTTCTTGAATTACTCTTTTAAGTTCCTGGACATCAGGAACATGTTGCTTCAGGAGGAGAGGGCTCAGTTTCAAGCCTTTGTTGATGAGGGCAAATTAGCGGCCAGAACCTCTTTACAAGTTGCAATCGATGCAGCTGATAGGACATCAAATTCCACCGTGACCACAGTGAGAATATGTACCTTATTTTCAGTAACAAAACAGTCATAAGTAAGGCCCTACTTAATTTACAATATTGTGGAAATTGTGGATCCCGTAATATTAGGTTTCCACCGCAATTTTATTTTAATTAGCTCACTTTGCATAGTACACAATGTTGCATATATTTTGAGGTTTACAACACATGCTTCTTTCCTCATTAGTACAGTAGAAGCCTGTTTATCCGAGCTGATAGCAAATGGGGCTTGTGCTCTGAGACCCATGCACTGACTGTAATATAGTTGCAGCAAAATGTCTGGTTATCAAAAAAATTAGCAGGCATAGCATAATACTTAAGTGTTTATATTGTTCCAGCAAATTTTCTTAAACAAATAGGACTTCTCTGGCTTTTCCAAATTAACGCAATTAATAAAGGTCCATTATTACTTTCCATGATTTTCCGTGTCTTGTCCGCAACTCAGCCGCAATTATTTGACAATCATCCCGCAATTCAAGTTGGGCCTTAGTCATAAGCAAAATTAATATTAATTTAGCAACTGCATATTCTATGATATCAGAGCCAAAGCTGCTTATCTTTGGAAATGTTTATCAATTATTTTACCTTGTTGGGGGATTATACTATGATTCCCCTCCCCCCCAAAAGTGTCAAAGCCTATTCATTCCATTGCAGCAGGATTATTAATTCTTTATTTCTTCAATCCCTAAAATGACCTTTGAAAACAAATTACTTTGGAACTTCATTACTTTTAGGATATAAATTAAAAAGCACTTAGCCTCTGGCATCATTAGAACATTTGCATAACATGGGATTCCAAAGTAGCTAGCACACTGATAAATGACCCAGGAATTTCTACAAAACATTAGAAAGGTGTGCAGTATTGGCTCTTCCTTTTCCATGTGTAAAGAAATTTTTTTGTTCTTAATTTTTTCACACAACACACAATGATTTTCTTTGCACACTGCAAAAAAAAAAAAAAAAAAAAGTTCAACATGTAACTACTCCTTCCAGCACATAAATGACATGAAAGTAAACTTTCTAAAGTAGAGTTTGTGCTATAGGATAGCACTCAGGATACACTCAGCAACATCCCAATCCTAAAGTATTCAGAGAATGTGAACAAAGGATTGTCTCTCTCTAAAATGAGCAGAACATCCATTCACAAACTGTAACATTTAGAAATGTGAGATGCAAGAACAGGTCTTGAACACAGACCTGTGTGCTGTTATGAAAAGCCTGTCCAATGTACTTGGCAGATCTGCATGAACAGCAGTTTTCTTCCTTGGGTAGTTCACTTTAAAACCAATATTTTTGCTGAAATAACAAATAAGAGCTCTACCCTTACATAAAGTAAATTACTTCAAATCCCTCCACCTGTGGTTTTCCAAACAGTGGTTCTTGGAAAATGGTAGGTTCGGGGCTACATCCCAGTTTCCTGTGTACGGTCTTAGCTAGCTCTTCTTAGCTTAATAACAAAAGCAATAATTTTCTCCTTCTGCTAGTCCCACTGAATCAATATAGCTGCAAAAGAACAGGCTGCATATCATTCTGTGCGTCATCTGCAAAGTTGCCTGCTTTGATTGCGAAATCACTGTTGTTGATGTAAGAAACAGAAAGCCATCACCCATGATTTTCAGATCCTAGATTGAGTTTGAAGTGCCAGCAGTTATGGAAATCTTGTTTTGACTGGTAGACTGTGAATCAGACACATAGCACGGGTGGAACATCAAAACATAATTTTCACAGTATCACTTTTCTCCCAGTGACCACATTTTAGGCTAATGAATAGATTTGCCTTTGTGCATTCCCTGCATTGGCATTATTCAGGTTGAAATTGCTCCTATAGGAGCCAGTGAGAATATACTGGAGATAACAGGTCTGGCTTTCTCATTTTAAGAGTAAGATCAGAGTTTGTCAGAGAGCTACTGAAACTTTGCCAGAAAAGAAAATGGACAGGTTTTTATTAGACCTATAGTGAGCTAGATTTAGCTTTTTAAATACCCTTTCCTTGTTAAATAAGGCCGTTTAAGGGACACTTCCTTTAGGGGGATATAACCTTAGCCTACAAGCACTACCACCATGCAGAATAATGTCAATCTCACAGTAATCCTAGAACTGATTTTTATATCTGACCCATGAAAACTCCTGAAATGAGAGCTTAATGTAATTTTAAACAGAAATCCACTTAAACAGATAGAGAACGTGCAAAGAGGTGGAGGGAAATCTTGCATCCATTTTTTTTTCTTGCAAGCCACAGACTCCAAAAAGAGATTACAGAAAACAGCTTGGAGGAAATAAGTAGAAACATACATAAAATGCAAACACATATTTGTGTTCTTCTAGCGAGAACCTGTGTGTGTTTTCTAATTTGCAAAGGAAAACCAGGTGCTGTGTGAGCTTTTCCACAAGGGTTACTTTGCAAATCAGATTTGAGAATCTGTATTCTGAAGCCTGAATTCTGTCTATAAATGAAATTATATCTGTCCTGTTAATATTCCTGAAGTTTCAGTTGGATATAGTATTCTTCTCTGTCTGTCACTAACTGTTGTATACAGTTGTAAAAAACTGAATAAAATAGCTGCCAGTTTGTAACCCAGATAGCTGCATTTCATTGCTAGGAGAAATATTTTCTAAATATAGCTGGTGTGAAATTTGTAAAGCAATTTGGAATTAAATCTGCTTTATAAAGCTAAAGTTACATTATGTGAGTAATAATCTTTATGCTCTATAAACATAAGAATATTCATTAGTATTATACATATTAGTATACTATATATGAAGCTGTACTTACTATCTTCCCAAACAATGGCAACCTCAAATGACCAAGTCCAGATTAGTGAGCCAGTGGGTACCTTTGGAAGTGGCTTCTTGAGATAACACAGGCACACGATTGAAGCATCACTGATTTATGGTATGGTCCATAGTTTGTGACTGGTAACACACAATGTGACTGTGGACATCTATTTTCCAGAGGTGGAAGAGATGACAGCATCTGCTGTTCAGTGTTCTGAAATGGTTCAATGAGAGTTATTGTTTCTGGGGCAAGTTGAAGCCTGGAAGTTTTTTTTGTGGGGTTGGCAATCAGGTGTTTGTTTTTCGAGATATTCGCATTATCCCAAAATTCTCTCCAGTGTGCCTTGGGATTGAATGAGGCTGCTTCAAGAATTTTAGCTCCATTTCAAATAGGTTTGTGAGATTTCAGGCATGTCTTTGGAAGGTTCTGGAGATCCTCATGAATTGGTAAGTTCTAGTTGGCCATGGTTTGATCGTATGCACCAGTTGTGTGAGTATGCGCATATCCAGATTTTGGGTGGGGCTAAATGTGCCAAAGTGGGCAGCCATTGAAGGAGGGTTGATTTTAATGTTCCAGTTATGATTCTCCTTGCGGCATTAAACTACACTTCCAGAGATTTAGTATATGTGAGCTGGTATGCAATATTCAGTGATCAAGTATACCAGTGCTAGAGTTGCTGTTCAGTGTGTGTGTGTGTGTGTGTGTGTGTGTGTGTGTGTTCATCATCATCCTATTTTGTGTTTGCAAGTGTTTGGATGAACTAGTTCTTTTACTTTTTTGCATGCCTTTTCCAAATAAGGTTTAAAAGTCCAAGCTTCTGCTAAGGTTATACCCAGGTACTTCAGATAGGGCTCATTTCAGTCTTGCTGACTTTAAAAGGTGAGACTGAGTTGTTCCTTAGCAGCTTTGTTGCTTAGGTGAAAGGCTATTACCAAAATTTTGGAGGCATTAGGGTAGAGCTTCCAGTATTAAAAGTATTTCACCATTATCTTGAGGTGCTGAAAGGATGTCACCAATGCTGGCGAGGTCTTTGTCTTATACCACAAAAGCAATGCCATCGACATAAGTGAAGTTGTGTGAAATTGTGTTGGGTAAGTCACTAGTGTAGGTGTTGAATAGTAAAAGAGCCAGCATGGATCCTTAAGGTAGACCATCATTAGGGATGCATGCTTTACTGATTGGCCCATTCAGAAGGATGTGGTATGTATGGTTGTTCAACACCATGGCTAGGAGTTATACACTGCTACGGTATTGGCTGACCCTTGATCAACAGGCCATATCTCCATACTGTTGTAGGTGGCAGATAAATCTGTCAATTCTGGTTTGCTTTTAAGGTTCAGCTGGAAGCCAGCTTCAGTATGACTAGTAATGGTGAGAGCTGGGTCGCAGAAATTTCCCTTCTGCTCTGAAACTGGCCTATTCCTTTGGCAGGATGATATCAAAGATAGGGGTGAGATGAGGCAGTGAGACTCTCTCTTTCAAGTTCTGGAAAGGCGTGATACTGGGCAATAGCTGGTGGCATGATTTGGTGGATTCCCATGTCTGAGGAGGGCAATGATGATTACCTCATGACTATCACCTCTTTGGGTGTCTTCCTCCATCAAATTGCAGCAGCGAATAGACTGACCAACCATGCTCATCTCTTTGGCTCCAAATGCTTAAGAAATTCAGGATAAATGCCATGTTTGCCAGAAGTTTTTCTGCTTTTAGTGGCCATGAGGTTTATTTCTTCTCTAGTATATGGGGATCATAGAGGCAGGACTCTGCCAAACTTTTAGGAAGAGCTCTTTTTGAATCTTCTTTCTAGTCAGCTTATCAGGTTTTGTCTTTGAGCTACAGAGAAAGTGTGAGCAGTGGTATTGACCATCACTTTTGATTGTCGGTGTTTGCTGGGTCAGCAACTTTAAGCTTATGGAGGAGTGCCAGGGTTGCAACGGGAATACATGAAGTCAAGACTCTCCACTGTCTCATTCCATATCTTAAGTTGGCATATTTCAAAGTCTCTTAGTGCTTTTGTTGTGTCTAGATCTCCACTCTTCTCATACTCTTTGAAGAGTGCTTCTGTCTCCATCTGCCAAGCAAGGAGTGTAGACCTATGATAGCCATGGGAAATGAGCTTCACAGTTGCTTTGATAAGATAGTGAACTAAGTGGCCATAGTTTTCTGGGTTCAACTAGATATTCACCAGTCTTCAACTTATGCAGTATGTGCAACCCAGTTTGCTTTGAGAAAATTTCAATGAAGTTTTTGGATTGAATTCAATCAGCAGAACTCCACAGCCGACATACAGAATAGTGGAGCAATACTGACTGCAAGGTAAGTTACCAACCACTGTTCGTGAAGCTTGCAGGGTAACATAATTATTGTCTTTCATCAGAAAGCAGAGTTCAGGGTTGTGTACTGTGGTACCTCTGCAAAAATTCCCTGGTCATTTAGGGTCAAAAAGAAGATAGACAGCTGTGAACAAGGCCAATGTGTGAGTTACTCACCAGGTGCATCATAGCCCTGTTGTGAGTGGTATCTATAAGTAAGGCTACATTTTAGTCAGGGGTATTTTTAGTAAAAGTCATGGACAAGTCACAGATAGTAAACAAAATTCATGGCCCAGGACCTGTCCATGACTTTTACTAAAAGTACCTGTGACTAAAACTTGGGCGGGGGGCTGCGGGTGCTCGGGAAGGTGTGGGGCGGGGGGCTGCGGGTGCTCGGGAAGGTGTGGGGCAGGGGTGCCTCAGGTGCTGGGGAAGGTGGCCCGGGACCCTGCTGGTGATGGGGGAGGAGGGTTGACGGGGCTGGCAGGGGCTCACTACCTAGCTCCTAGGCAGCGGAAGGGCCATGAGTCTCTGCACGCTGCTCCCGCCATAAGAACCGGCTGCGCAGCTCCCATTGGCCAGGAACCGCAACTAGTGGGGGTGGGGCCTGAAGGGATGGGCAGCGCGCAGAGCCCCCTGGCCTTTCCGCCGCCTAGGAGCTGCAGGAACATGAGTAGGAGCCAGGGAGCCCTGCCCCCAAGGTGAGCGCTCCTGCACACCCACCAACCCCCTAGGCCTGAGCCCCCTCCCACACACCCAAATTGCTGCTGCTCACCGCTGCAGAAGTCATGGAGGTTACGGAAAGTCATGGAATCTGTGACCTCTGTGACAGACTCACAGCCTTAGCTATAAATCACTAACTTTAAATGGCTGGTTGGAGAGAAGACAGTAACATGGCCTTTGAACATTCAAAGTATGTAGGTTTGTAGATGTTCATTATAGTCATTTGTCCAATTCTTGGTGCAGGAATAGAGATTCTCATGGTCTTGGATTGCTCCAGAATGAAACATCTTTAAGACCATGTCTGATGTACATGGTGAGGCCATACTCTGCGTTGTTCACAGTGGCAGTTAATTCATAGGTATGAATTTTGTAACTTGCAGCTTGCTTGTAGTATGTTAGTATGAGTTTCTTGTTGAGCAACATCAGTGTTATTCACCTTGATAACTCTTGAAAGATAGTCATATTTAGCATGTTAGAGAGAGAAGGTGGGTGAGGTAATATCTTTTATGGGACTAAATTCGCTTGGTGAGAGAGACAAGCTTTTGAGCTTGTGCAGCTCAAAAACTTGTCTCTCTCACCAACAGAATTTGGTCCAATAAGATATTACCTTACTCACCTTTTCTCTCTAGTATCCTGGGACCAATACAGCTACAACTACACTGCATATTTGGCATGTGACCGACCTTCGTATTGAGTTGGTACATACATAGAACTGGTCCTGCGGTTCTTCAATGAAGTCCCAAACAAGGACTCCTAAGAAACTGATGATATTCATGGTGTTAATCAGTAACACATAACAGGAGCACCATGTGAAGGTTGTTGTCTTGCTCCTTCCCTCCCCCCAAATAAAACAAAGCCAATAGTAAAATAATTCAGACCACTATATCAAGTAAAACTTAAATCTGGTCAAGAGTTGTAACTCTCCCTTTCGCCCATTCTTAAATCCATCCCCATCCCACCACTTTATTCTACAATTGACAAATATCTAGGCATATTAATGATGGTGTTGAGGAGATTTCCATCTTGTGTCATGCTGTGGAGCAGAGAATTCCAGCTGTAGTAATAAGAGGGGGAGAACTAAGACCACTGGACGTATCCATATGCATGTCTTTGACTGCTTTTGGCAAGGAACAATAATAGCAATACTTTTGCACTCTTATAGCACTTTTCATATGAGAATACACAGTCCTTTACATTATTTAGGGCTCACAACATGCCTGCAAGGCAGTTCAAAGAGAGGGACACACATCTTCATGCAGTCATCTCTTGGTATGGAATACTGCAGTTGTTTAACAGTTCAGGATAGTTATGAAAAGAAATGGCATATGTTTGGATGTCAGGAGGAATTTAGATAGGCCAAATGTAATTACCAGAATGGACTGTGGTCAAAACACTGGCATCATGCAACTCTGTTTATCCAAAGTGTTGTGGGATGGCTGACCACAAGTGGTCAGGACCTTGGTTTCTCATCTCATCTGACAGATGTCACTTCCCCTGCTACCCTACCCACAAACACTATGCTGAGATATTTGTTAAACATTGATAGAGAGAGAAGTGATACCTCATGAGTCACAACACTTCTTTTGTTGTCTAGGTGTTCTTGGAGGTTTTCTATCCAAATAATAGCTCAGCTCAACCTTGCTTAGCCGGTGTGACCTGATGGAGTCATAACCAAGGTGGTATGACTGCACTAAAGTGACAGAAAGATTGTTAGACATAAAATTATTTGATAACTCTGGTCATTCTGTATCTGAAACTCCACATTTTCATTTGTATCCTTTCTGTAATCTGGGGCACTCCATATACTCTAAAGAGAAACATTATTCAAAAGCGGTTGTACTAAAATGTCCAAGGGAACAATGCTTTGGGCCATTTATTTGTGGTTGTGATATTGCGTATGCTCAGTCATTTTACAATGCAAAATAACCTTCTGAGTTCCATTTCTCCTTGAAAAAAATCTTTGAAGCAAGGCTTTTGACATTTTTTCAGATCATTTTAAGAATGGGAAAGCTGTTGTCAGTTTTGTGATATGGAAACCCATTTTAGCTCATCAAACGTGTAATTAAAAAATTTAATTAAAAACAAAAAGGACAAGAACCATACATTTGGATGAGATCAGGTTTCCAAAACAGGATGCCTCAGATGGCAGAAACAACAAAGTTAGGCTAATGTGTTTGCAAGGTAGCTGCTGCTAAATTGACTTCGTGCCTGGCTGGGCTTTTTCTGTTTAATACAGAGAAGTACAGAATCGAAAATCAACATGTGACACTTCAAAAATCAGATTTCAGATCTGATCAGGATCACAGTAATTACAGATAGAAGATCACATCTATACCTGTGAAAGGGGTACAGGAGGACAGCCTGCCGACCCTTAAGGATGGCACACACCTACTTGCTTCTAAGGCTTCTGTGGAGAAATTCTGATTCCATCCTGTCCTCTCCCCACATTTATGAGACAAATATTTTTGTGTGTTTCAAATGGTGAACTGTGTTCAGCTAAGTTCAGGATCTCTCTCAGGGTGTGTGTCATGGCCACCATTGTGGATGACTAGATAGGAAGATTTCCCTTATGCTCATTCAGTACCAGTCTTTAACTGTCAGCGGGGGTTGCTCCTGAGCTCTGACTTCAGTGTGTTATTTATAGATAAGCCCTGCTTTGTGCTGGTGCAGCTCATCTACATTTGGGGTTTGCACTTTGGGTAGCTACATCGATATAGTTACATCAGTGGAAGTTTGCTCAGTGTATACGCAACATCAGACACTCCCTCCGGGGGTGAGGAGTGGGGGGCGGGACTGAAGGTCCTTATTGGCATGCCTGGTCCTTGTTGGTCCAGGTAGTGTGGTGCTGAGGTTGACAAAGGAATTCATATCTCCCTCTAGCACCTTTGAGTTTTACCACAGGATTCTCATCGCTAGCTTCAGTGTCACAGACTTGAGATGTGTTATCCATTTTTATCTTTTTTTAAAGATTTTATTTAATACACCTTTTAATAATACTCCAACTACCTCTGAAACAGCTCTGTTTGTGAAGTAGTATGAGAGTTCATATCTTCTGTAGACTGCTGTCACTTACATGATCATGCTGAACTTATGAGCAGGCGCTTACATTCCACTCAGTAGAAGCCAGCTGGGCACATACACATGGTGGGAGAACACAGAGCACTATCTGTCCTAGGACAGGTTTGTATCTGTGCCTGATCTTTCATAAAGTGTGTATACAGTGCACTCACTGCCTTCTGTGGGCGGAATGTGTGGCTGCAGCCTACAGGGGTATATTGTGCAAACCCTAATGCATATGGATTGAAAAGGAGGGAAGAGATAAAAAGAAGGGGAGCTACCTGTGTCAGTGCTACCTACTCGTGAGGTTTTTCAAATGAACCCAAGTAGTTATATAGACATCTCAAATGTATATAGTGCCTTTCATCCCAAAGGATCTCAAAGCACTTTATTGCTTTGGACGTACTGCACCATCAAAAGGCAGACAGCAGGCACAGAACATCCTGCATAACAGCAGGAGCATAAAGACACCCATAAATCCCACTTTTACTGGGTCAGTCTTGTCTTTTCATATAAGATCTTGGCGTCCTATGCACTTATTTTGTTCTTTCACTTTGTCAGTCAAAATGTTTGAGTATTTTACCACTTGAAAGAGTTTGAGGTAGACTGCTAGCCCAACTTAAATGGCTTTGTGTGTTCCTATCTCACTTACTCACAAACTCAATTACTCACAAACCACTGTTCAGGGTCAAAGTTTGTCATAACGTGACAGGTGACAGTATTGCAATGAGTCCAGTGAGCTGATTGCCCTGTAGTCAAAAATCGCTGCTTTGGCCCCTTAGGAGACAACACTGGGAACATGATCTTAGGTCCCTCCTTTCCCTAACTAATCTCTGTGGTTGCCAGAACCATAGAGAGCAGGGAAGGGAGGGACAGATGTGCGGCAAAGGCAGAGCTCCACTCCACTGCTCTGGACCAAATGGAGCAGATTTAAAAAAGCATCCAGGATGCAGATCAATCAAATATTTCACAATGCTAATCGTTGTTGCCACAAGGGTCGCAGGGTCTGATTTTCAAAATATGATCCTTATCCATGTGATGGGAGGGAGGGAAATGTGGAAAATGTCTGCTTTAAGGAGCAGGGACTTTATGGACTCTTTTATTTCCACAGATAATAGGCACAATCTCAGTTTTAAGGTCCATTGTGAAAGACTAATAAATTGTGTGTCATTTTACTTACCTACTTTGGCTATCGGAATTGCTAAGGCAAACCTGCTGGATTTGAGTCTCTGAGTCTAGTCAAACCAGGCACTGAGATCACTAAGGTAACTCCCCTCCTCTCCCCTCCCTTCCCTCTTGTTCTTTTTAAAGCAGTTCTCTAGTCATGCTGCAAAAATCCTATTTGCTTCTTCTTTATCTGATCTTCCTCTGGTACTGGGGGGGGAGAGAGAATTACCATCTACATTGCAGAATTGTAATTACAAAATTTCTGCTGTAGTCTTCAAACTGTATTCAGATAATTTCAAGGGTACACAAGTGGCTGAACACACAGCCCTCTGAACTAGCAATCAGTTGGCATTTTTATTTTTTTGAGAAGCTGGCAAATTGAATTGGGAAAATTCATTCTGATGCCAGCAGGGGGGGTGCTCTTGACTGCTGCCAGTTAAGAGATTCATTGAAAGTGCAACATAATGGGAAGGGAGTTTTGTAATAAGCAGTCATAAAGCTCTCTTGATTAACAGGCCTGTTAGGTTAAGAGGTGCATTGTTCCGGTACTTCATGTTGCGATGACAAGAAGGGCAGGGAGTGGAGCTAGCTACAGCAAGTCATGCCCTTTGCCTCACAAAAAGGAGAAAAAGGGGGAAGAAAAGCAGTGCTACTTTTTAATGAGAGAAGTTGATAGCTGCATTTCTGTGCTTATTTGGTAACAGTTTCCCATTATTACAACCCAACACTAATATCTTTTTTGCTCATTATTGATGCCCATGAGATTCCAGCCGGTACCCTGCTGAACTATGTCACAGCGGCTGAATGTGGTGTTTCAGTCACGAAGCAATATGGTGTAGGTTAAAGGTTTTAAAGTAATGGACGCAGTCATATCTGCCTGTAGGCAACCATTTGAAATAATGCAGGAATCTGAAAATAGTGTATGTACTTCTCCTAAAAACACCTTTTGAAATTGTTAACACATCTAAACTAAAGTAACCTCACCATTTCATGTAGCAAACTATGAATGTCCTAAGGACTTCTATAAAATTCCATAGAAAAATTTTAAATACAGATCTTGGGCTGGCCAAACGTCTTTGAGCTAGTGCTTTTACGTCACCATGAAGGAGACCCCGGGCTCAGTTTCTGGTCTTGGCATAACTATCAGCTGCACCTTTTTTAAGAGATGGGTCTAATTTTAAATCCAGTTTTAACCTGTACCTGGCCCAGCAGGGATGCACTTTCTACATTATAAAATTACATCATGTATGACCACGGTGGTAAATAATGGAGTTAGCTGACTCACTGCAGAACATGAATTTGCAGTCTGCGTAGGCCAGGACAAATTGCAGCTGGTGACTGAACCCTGCAGAGTTAGTTGAAATGATTCTGATCACAATTCATCCTGGCCTAACCTAACCACTAACTTGTGGTCACACTGTATAATCTAACTTGCATCTGCTCACTTTAATTTGCAGTTGGGTTCAAACACAATAAAACTTCGTAATGCTGACAACTGATTCAAATTGGGTTGGGTTGTACCCGTCAGCAAATTAGTATTTCTTTCCGAGACTGCCATCTTGTTCTCCAGAATAGGTGTTGGTTTAAAATAGATGAAGGAAGAGACGAAAGTCTCTAGCTCTGGTGGCGGCAGCGGCTTTCAAAAGCTCTCTAGCTGTTACAGTTGCAAAGAAGATATCAAAAATGTGAACCAAATGTAATCAATACAGAGATGTCTATGTGAATTTGCAGAGAGCCTAGGACAAAAGCTCTGAGAGGTGGGAACTGCCCTATTCATGTTAACTTAGATGCCCAATAAAAATGGACATAGGTGTGGCTTCATGAAGCCAAAAGGGCAGAGGAGAGGAGGGGAGCCCAGAGGGACATCTAAGCAGACCATCTTGTAGCCCTAGCAGGGAATCCACCATCAGACACAGAATGGGTGGTCCCTCTACTTAGTATAACTAATGGGGGGGGGGGAAATTGCCCAGTAGAAAATGGCTGCTTTGTCAAAATGGAGATTACCACAGGAAATGTCCATTTTTGATTACACATGCTGGATTGTTGTTGGAAAAAAATATTTTTAATGAAATTTTTCATGTAGGGGAAAAATTATTTCTGGACCAATTCTATTATTTACACGTCCATTTACATTTAGATTGCTTCACACCTTCCCTTATTTACAGACTCCTACTTATAGAAATTATTTTATACATCACTTTTGTATTGGGCCCAGACACGTCAATATGACCTGCCCAGGGCCACAGAGATGTGATCAGTATCAGAGATGAGCCTGGAAGCCTTAAACCCAGTTGTCTTCTCAGATCAAGATAATGCCAAGTATAGAAGAATATTTACTATAATTGGTTAAATAAATAAATGAAATAAATAAAATAAAAATTGATTGCAAATAATGAGCATAACAGATTGTGCCTTGTCTGTATTTAGGCTTAAACTGACCCTGACTTTCTGATCTGACTAATAACGTTACTGTAATCATAGACTGTGTGTCATGGGTCAGGCTTTATGATTGTGTCTTTCCTGAATTAATGTAGAAAACTTTTTCCATAATTAGCAAGATGTTGGTTGGAAGTCCTTACTTGGCCTTTGGCCAGCAGCATCTGTGTCCATAAGTCCATATTTTAAACAGAACCAAGCATAAAAATGTCAATGAATTTTGCAAGTAAACACACTTTACTCTAGTTTCATTGATGAACAGACGTATCTGCTTTCATTCCTATCCAGTTTCAAAATATTAAGCTTGCAGATAATGTGCCAGTCAAAACAGCATTTTAATAAAGGCAGGGAGGCAGGTTCCCTTTCTTATCTCAATGAAGTGAGCTGCACTTTAAATTAGCTAGTGTGTGATGTTAGAATAGATGGTGCCTAAATGAGTTTCAATTATGTTTGCATAACAACAGGACATCCCTCTCAGGAGCCTTTAACAAGATTAAAAAATGAGCTTCCAGTTTGCTTTTTTCAGATCTCTTTCATGACATGTACCTGATGGTATGAATGGACAAATAGATTAATATTTAGATTCTGGCGATACCTCAGTTTAGGCGGTGCAAACATCTGGAGCCCGCCAAATGTGAGTATCCTCCAACTCCAAATATCTGTCTGACAGTTGCCTTCCGTCCCCAAAGGGCTTAGGCTTCTCGCCACTCATGGCTCATGAGCCATCTGGGGGTTTTGTTAAGGTCTCCAGGGCCCTGATCCTGTGAAGACTTTTGCATGAGCTTAACTTTATGCAGGTGAGTTGTCCCACTGCATCCGTTTTTTTGCACGATCTAGACCTTGAATCTTAACAAAGACACCAATACCAACAACTGTACTGTTACATGCAGGGGTTTGAAGATTATTTTACTGAGTTCAAAATGTTTCACGATTTATCAAAAAATAAGCAGGCTTTTTCTCCTAAATGATAATTCTCTTCCTATCTAAAATTTTACTTTATCTCTTCAACTAACATAGATAAACTGGATGTAAAAGGGCTGGCTGCAGTGTTCCAGACCTGTATATTATTGTGTTGATTATTCCAAATTTAATCTTATTTGTTTGTCATGAAGATCACTGGTGCTCAATTTTGAGATTAGAAGTGTTAAAGAAAACGGAAGGGGAAACCACCTGATGCAGTTGCATAAATCTTAGTTTCCAAATTAACATCAACAAAAATCTATCCATAAACTGCAGCATTATCTGTAGTAATATTCTCTTAATAAAGAAATCTGATTCTTTATTGTTAATTAGGAAAAGTAGATACTGGAAAACAATTTGGAATGAGAAGATTCATGTGATAGAACTGACTACTTAACACAGAATGGTACATTTTATTACCATTTATAGGTTATTGTGTATCTTGGTTTCTAACTCTGTTCTGTACCATTGCTTTTTGGAGAGCCGGTTCTAGACACAGATAATTGCACACGAATGTGCACTGTCTTTTAATTTAACAAGTGGCTTTGATCCTGAGACACGGAAGGAAAAAGAATATTTTATTTCTTGGGTTGTAAGCTACTGAGAGCATGGATTGTCTCTCATGGCACCTAGTGCAATAGAGCTTCAGTTGTGGCTGGGGCCTTTTGGTACTGTTGCAATACAAATAAATAAAACTGTCCATATTGCCTACACCTTACTTAAGTTTTCCTTTCAGCTTGTATGATATATGTTTGGATAATACTTTGTGTTTATATAGACCTTTTATTATAGATCCTGTTTATCCAGAAGGTATCCCAAGATATTTCCCAGAGAGTATACAGTGCTACTGAAGTGCAGCCACCTCTGGACTGGAGGGTGGCAGCTGACCAGAACATAGCGTGTTGCATAGCAGTGAGGTGGGAGGATTTTTTAATCAAGAAGATCAAGACAGTGCTCTTAAGAACAATGCATTGTGCTTGTTAATGCCTGTGCAGCAGTGTTTAAGATCTGGTCTGATAGTTCCTAAATACAATAAAATATGTCATGCTTAAGCGTATATGAAAGTTCTACTGTTTGTTTGTATTAAGCTTTGCCTCTCCAGGGGAACAAACAGATAACAGATGCAAAAGTGCAGGTTTCTGTGCTTGTTTGAAAAACTGTTGGAGAACAATGCCTCATCCCCGTGTATATGCTATGGATGTCACAGCAGCAGACAGTTGTGTACCATTTGTGTCAATATGCAGGTTAATGTGACTTTGCAAGGAGCTAGAAGTCACCCCCACTGAAGCTTTCTCTTTCCTTTCACAGGTTGTTAGTCGAGTGGCAGCACAGCAAGGATTTGACTTGGATCTTGGATACAGGCTACTGGCCGTATGTGCAGCCAACAGGGACAAATTCACTCCAAAATCAGCTGGTAGGAAAAGGCTATTTCCATTTATCAATGGTTCTTTCAGGGTCAAATTCTGAACAAATATCAGCAAGTATCTTGCTACATTGCAGCTACTGAATGTGCTGACCATGAACCAGGGATACCTGATGCTGGGAACCCCTGCATTCTCTCCAAAAAGTGCCACTCACTGCCCCAGTGCTCCTCCTAGTTAGTGTTACTTCCAGAAACAAGGTCCATAATATTCTATAACCCTGAGATGGAAAAAAATCCCTCAGGGAGAACCTATACACCCAATCCCACCATTTTATTTAACTCTTAATCTCTCGCATTGCCTTTCTATAATGTGTCTATTTGTCTCATTCCTTCAAATTCCTTCTACAATCCTTACTGTATCTAGTGTGGATTTTTTGTTGTGTGGGCCATAGGTGTCTGTATAAAAGAGTACCACTTGTTCTTATAATTTGTGAAGTTTGGTAGTATTCCCACCTATTCTTAACCTATATAATACCATGCAACCACCATTCCAATAGTCTGGCAAACAATGCATTCACCATTTCTACCAAAGTAGCAATAATGGACCCTTGACATGTCACCGTTGTGTGGGAGAGATGAAGAATCCATTGTTTTGTGCCTTTTTGCTGTACTTGCTTACATTTATTTACTGTGCTTAATTTTCACCTATTCTCTTAGGTGACGAATGTCAATATAACACACACAATCTAGGAAAATGAGTAGATAACTGCTCCTTTTCAGAATTGGACATACTTAATTATATTGCCTTCGTGCTTAGTATCGACTGCCATGCTACCACAGTCACAACCTCAGCAAATGTTACCTCCTTCCAAGACAATAATTCTTATAATTAACTAATTGATTGGATCCTACCACTGATTCTTATTGGTGCCAAACTTCCATTCATGGGTAACTTTTGCCTTCAGTGTTCAAGGCAGTTCCTTATCAAATAGTGGGTCATGCCTTATGTCATACTCATTGACTTCACAGATTTGCCTTTTGTGTGATTACCAGATTATTAATTTTGCTAAATGTCCAATAAATTGTCCATGATTTTCACTCCTCTAAGCACCTCCATGAAATATTTATTGGCTCTCAAAATGTTCTATCCAATTTATTAGGCATGATCTCCCATTTGTGAATTATCTCCAGTGATAGCTATCTGTTCTTTCCCTGATTAATCTTATCAAAGGCTTTTTAAATTCAGCTTTGTGTTCATTAAGATTCCTCTATTTCTAAATATGTTGAAAATAGACCTACTAAAGGTGCAGTGTAATTTCTTTTGCAACTTTTTCCTGATGTGGATCCCATCACGGTGCTGGCAGAGGGAAGGTTGTCACTCTTCAGACATTTTCATTTCTTGATTCACTTTTCTGGCGTAGTCTTGACAACCTCCAGTTTTTCATTCCTTCTAGGGAAATGTTATGTTTGTGTTTGGCTGCTGCAAATAATTATTTTTTAGTCATATCTATCTTCACTCAGTGCATTTCCCTTGCAACCCCAGAAAGTTACTGCTGTCTCTGTCATTAGCTGCTTGTATCTTTATGTATTTGGGAATAAAAGTCTTTAATTTTTAGCTTAACATATGATAGTAAGAATCTTCTTTTCACTCTCCTCCTTTGCTTACCATTTCCTCCTCATGTACACAGCCTCATCCTTTAATTCCAATGACCTGAGGTGTTTGCTTTCACACGTGCCTGTTTTGCCTTGTGTTTCACCAATAATCTTTGCATTTCCTTTTCCATAAACATCAACTTTTCACAATCGCCCTTATTACCAAATTTGCTAGAGTAGGAGCATAACCATGGGCATTTATTAATGAATCTGTGAAAAGTCGCATCAGTAGATGCAATCCGTACCCAGAAGGGCTTATGTTCACATGGCAAACATGTGAGAGCTACTACAATAAGTGGGGAAATTGGAAGATGGGCAGACCCGAGTTACAAAAATAAGGTCACTCCTAATCATTCTGACAGGAGGGGTTCATAGTAAATTCCAAATATCCCCACTGCTTTATGGTCTGTTAAGCCACAATGATTCTACTCTCTCATGCAACTTCCTCTAAGATCTTCTGTCAGTTATTTCTTGACACTACCTTTTCTCCTTCAGCTTTTTCTCTGGTACTCTCTAAGTACTCTATATTCATCACTATTTATAGCTCCCTTCATGACTCACTTCAGTTATTATGTCAAGAATTCTTGCATGTGTAGTTTCTGAATAACATTTTCTTTTTCCCCGGCCGGGCTTGTTGATTTTCTTTAGGACACCTTCAAAACTTTATCTGAATGACCCCCTTTCCTACTCCCAAGATGTGCTGATGTATATCCCGCATGATTTTTTTAAATCAAATCGTTTTTTGGAGTATTTTCTTTCTCTGGACTTAATGTTGAGGAATGTGCAAGGGTTTGAGTCCATTCCTACAAATTATACTTTAATGTTATTAAGGAAAGATACTTCTATAAATGCTGTTATTCCATATTGTCCACCACTTTGACATGTGAGATAAGCAAAATTTCATTAGAGAGAGGTAAGCAGAAATTGTTGTAAACCCCTCTACAGCCCATAATTTCTAGATTACTCATTTGTTCTAAAATGAATATGACCCTCATTTTTTGTGTAAAAAAACCAAAAATATGAGATGCAGTGATTATTAAATGGTTCGTTATGTATCCCCATCTATTGTTTCTATATGTGTTACATAGAAATCATTAGGAAAGTCAAGTGTTGCCTTAAAAAAGAAAGTTGTTCCCACTAGTAGTAATTTCTTATCAACATGTTTTTTTATAAGTTAAAGTGGCTTAGCTGAATCTTTTTTAAAACGAGGTTCTAATTAGAAAAGTAACTGTTAAAATTGCCCTTACTGCGTATTTGCTGCGTGTGTATCCCCCAAATCATACCTGCTAACGTTACTGAAAACCTCTTTTGTGTGGGTGTGTTAGAGTATTGTCATACAGGACACACATTTCTCGGAGATCAAGCTGGGGTGTATTCTGACTCATGCATCAGTGGCCAAATTGTAAGCTAATTTCTAACAGCAGAATCTTTGTTACTGAGATGATATAAGTGGGGAAAATCATAGCTTGATTTTCAGTTCTCAGATTTAGTTTGCAGAGCCGGTAGTTAGAATAAACATCTTTTTTACTTTTAAACTGAGCAGAATTAATCTGGATATAATTGAGAGGCTAGATATGGTACCCTAGAATGGCCTTTTTACATAGGCATTTTCTTGTATTTGCAATCCAATGTCTTGAGAACTCAAGATCTGCTTTTTATTATTATGCAGATCTTGAACTTTTTTCCCTTTCTAGAAACAGTATTTTTTTCATGAGTTGGATTTGCTTTACTAGAATCAATCACTTTGTTATGATTAAAGAGGCTGGTATTGGCACTTCCTGTCAGTTAGGAAAGTATTTCCTTTTCGAGGAGTGTCTTCTTTACAGTTAACACTGAGTGCTTCATATACTATGGTGAGACTCCAAATGACTTGAGTGCAAAATGGAATTTTGGAGAGCAAACTTATCACATGCAAATTTCAGCCATTTGTTGTAATGCAAAGGGTAATATTTTAACAGTCTTGTGTTTAAGAAAAAGTACATGACTCTTAGCTATTTGCCCTTTGGTAATGTTATTCATATTAAGATCCTAAAGCATTTTGCAAGCATTAACTGTGGGACTAGCTTTGGAAGATGTGCAAATCTTTTTTCTGTATTGAATTTGTATTTAGTTTATTTAAGGGTCTGGTCTCCCTGTTCTAGTTTGATAGCTCCTCTTAACAAAGAATGACTGGCAAATCGGAGAGGCACAATACCTGAGGGCTCTAAACCCAGAGGATCCACAGCAGTTTGTGAAGTAAAGGCAAGAGAGCAAACAGTGCAGTGGAATGTGTAGTGCAGGGGTTTGTATTGTGCAGGCAGTTGAACAGTTGGATTGACCCACCAGACACACTGCAAGAATGTTGCATCCCACAAGACCTGCCACATCCTGGCTATTATCTTTGATTCCTTCTGTGAAAAGAAAGTTCCTATTGGCTTCAGTGGGACCAGGATATCACCCCGATGTATAAATGGGCCTTTTTGTGTATCACAATACAAGAATTTTTGCAATACGCAAGTCCCTCACTCTTGTAGAAGAAGTGCATAACAATTTACACTAGTATCAAGATCACAATAAGGCCAGAGTTGGAATTTATACTGAGACGCTCCACAGTATGGTTCAGGGACTTCGAGGAGGTGGTGTTGGGAAGCCGGCACTGTTGCTGTTCGTGCTGCAGCTTTTCTGTGGATGAAGAGAAAATTCATTCTGCCACTTTTCACAAACATTAAATGTGTTTATAAAGTTCTGTTTCCCCCCCATGTCCAACCCCACCCTAAAAAAGAAAGAGATTGCTGTTACATTGGCAATAAGACAATATGCATTCAAAAATGAGGGTGCCAACTGTAAATATCTATCCCATTTTCTTAGAACTATGATTGTTTTTCCTTTTTTGGGGAGGGGGCAGGTAAATGGCATACTAAAATAAAATTAATTTGCTAAACTACTCATTGAGTTGTGTATACTATAGGGATGAACAAACGACTGTGCCAAATAACAAGTGGCTTCAAATATCAATCATCTCCAAAGTTTTCTGGAAGCTTGGATTGGTCCAGATCAGTGTCATTCACTGCCTCCTCTCCTCTCTAAGCCCGCAGCCACTATGTCTTTCCTCCCACTACTGTAGGGTGACCAGATGTCCCGATTTTATAAGGACAGTCCCGATATCTGGGGCTTTTTCTTATATAGGCTCCTATTACCTCCCACCCCGTCCCAATTTTTCACACTTGCTGTCTGGTCACCCTACACTACTATTCCATCCCCCTAACATTTTAATTTGGAGCAAATCAGTCCTTAGTTTTTCTCTGCTTAGCTCTGAATTGCTGCCCACTGGATTTTAGACCCCTCCATCGACTTGTGTCCCAGAGCACTGTGCATATGTGGTGTGCGCTCTGGAGGGTCCAGTCATTGCCAGAGTAATGATGTGAGCAACATGTAGAGGTCTCCAGACCTGGTGGCATATCTGAAATGATAAGGAGGAGGAAGCGGCAGGGGCAAGGACAGAATGAAGGAAGATGGTTCATTGGGTGTGATGGGAATGAGAAGGTTCTGATGGGGTGCATCTTTAAAAGGTGTGTTCTTACATTGTATTAGCTAATGCATTGCCACTAAAAGGAGGTAAAGTCCTAGTGAAGAGAAGGCAGTTTGTAGTTTTCACATGTGTTTAGCAGTCCAGGTGAAGACTGTGGGAGCCTACGGGGCCAGTGCAACAACTAGGCGGCCACCTAGGATGCCAAGTGGTTGGGGGAGTCCAAAAGCACGCTCCAGGGAGGCGGGTGGAGCGGAGGTGAGCTGGGGCGTGGGGGGCATGGAGAGGGCCTCCTGCAGCAAGTAATGGGCGGGGGGTGCAGGGGAACCAATCCCCACCCCAGTTCACCTCTGCTCTGCCTCCTTCCTTCAGCATGCCGCCTGGCTCTGCTTCTCTCCCTCCCAGGCTTGCGGCGCCAAACAGCTGATTGGTGCTGCAAGTCTGGGAGGCGGGAGAAGTGGAACGGTGGTGGCATGCTCAGGGAGGAGGCAGAGCAGAGGTGAGCTGGGGCAGGGAGCTGCCGCACGGCTCCCTGGGCTGAGGGGCCAGGGGTGGGCGGGGGGAGCTGCCGCAGGGGGGGCGAGGGAGGGTGGAGGGGTGAGGAGCTGCTGCAGGGCTCCCGGGGAGAAGGGGGGGGTACAAGGTGGAAGTTTTGCCTAGGGCGCGAAACATCCTTGCACCGGCCTTGGGAGTCTAGGGTTTATGTTGATCTGCTAACATGCGTTAGTAGAAAAATGGCCTTGTCTTCACTAGGATTTTACTTCCATGTTCGTTGCCACATGTTAGTTGCTGTAAGGTGAGAATACATGTTTTTTCCTAGTGAAAACAAAGCCTGTTAGGTTAATGTTGGGGAAAATATCTGCCCCAAACTCTTCTAAAGTTCATCCATTACTCCTACATATTGTACTTGTGTAGCTTTTTTCCCCACTTTTTGGCCGAAGCCCTTTGGGCATGGAGTGCAGGGGGTGCAGGACGGGTACAGGGTGCGGCAGGGGGCTCAGGGCAGGGGGTTGGGGTGCAGGAGGGGTGTGGAGTGCAGCAGGGGGCTCAGGGCAGGGGGTTGGGGTGCAGGAGGGGTGTGGGGTGCGGCAGGGGGCTCAGGGCAAGGGGGTCTGGGTGCAGGAGGGGTGCAGGGTGCCGCAGGGAGCTCAGGGTGGGGGTCAGGGTGCGGGGTGAAGCAGGGGGCTCAGGGCAGGGGATCGGGGTGCTGGAGGGGTGTGAGGTGCGGCAGGGGATTGGGTGCAGGAAGGGTTCGGGGGGCGGGTCTGGCCCGTCGTGCACCGGGGGCAGGGCAGGCTCCCTGCCTGTCTGCCCTGCCCCTGCGCCGCTCTGGGAAGCGGCCGGAACCTGGAGGGCGGGGAGGGGACACAGGAATCTGTGTGTTGCCCCGGCTGCGCCTCCAGGCATCCCCCCCCCCCCGCAGCTCCCATTGGCTGGGAACTGGGAACCGTGGCCAACGGGAGCTTCGGGGGAGGTACCTGGAGATGCAGCCAGGGCAACACCCAGGCCTCTGTGGTGTCCCGTTTCCCCCCCCCTCCCCCAAGTCCCAGCCACTTCCCAGAGCGGCGCAGGCAGGGCCGGTCCGGAGCCGCTCTAAGTAAACGCTGGGGGGGCGGCGGGGAGCTGGTGGACCGCAGAAAATCGTTTGAGACCCCTTTTCTGGAGGGTGCCTAGGGAGACCCGTCTGGCATGAAAAGGATTAAAAAGTTATTGTGCGGTTTTTCAGTAGTATTGGTGATTTAATGACTTGTGCCTCTTGCCTCCGTTTCTTGGCATTTAACCTCTCATAATGGCTGCACCTCCATTTACTCTTATAGCCCATGCTGCTGTGTCTGGGCCACTGCCTCTGTAGCAGGTCAAATGCAGCATTTCCCACCCTGAAGACAGATGACACAGCTTTTAAAAATAGATGTTTGTCTCTTTTCGTGACAGCTGCTCCCAAAATATCAATGGTAAATTCCCTTGACTTGTTGACACCTATAGGGAATGGCCCAGCAGGTTAGTTACATGCTCATTTGCTTCTGAACTACGGGCTACCTGCGGGCCTTTGCCTTTGGCTGTTTTTTCTCTCCTCTTAATGCCTCCTTCCTCAGTGCAGGAGTTCTCCTTGTAGCATAGTGCTGATTGGGACCCCTAGAGATTCCAGGATTTAAATGAAGGCTCTTTGGAGCATGAGCTTGGCAGCTTTTGCCCTTCCAATCCATCATTTTCAGTTGTATAATGTATTTATTTTAAGGCCTATTATGCAAGTAAAATGGAGTTCACAGATCATGTGGGGTTTTGGTTTTTTTGTTTGGTTTTTTTTTTTTTTTTTTTTTTGGTAAATCAGGAGGGAAATAATTTGCTAGGGTTTTTTTTTTTCATAAATACTTTAATAAGCTGCTGAACTTTTCCTTGCTCCCAGAGTAGCTTTTGCTTTTGTCAGTAGGTCAAGCTGGGGCCAGACAAGGGGACGACAGGATGAGATCATACAGGAGCTTTGTCGATATCTCTGCACTGAAAGAGGCCTGAGGGCAGTATTGTGCAGAGAAAGTACCTCAGCAGTCACTGAGAAACTGCAGCAAATGAATCCTGTGACAGCCTGGATGGGCGGCTAAGTGTTAGACATTTGATAGCAGAGATAGCAACTCTTTCTCTTTGATAGAGTGCTGTGATTGGCTTGTTTTCAACCACAATTGGCTCTGTTTGGCTTTCTTTAGAATTGCAGTTAAATAATAACATTACTTAATCTTCTTAAAAAGAAAAGGAGTACTTGTGGCACCTTAGAGACTAACAAATTTATTAGAGCATAAGCTTTCGTGAGCTACAGCTCACTTCATCGGATGCATTTGGTGGAAAAAACAGAGGAGAGATTTATATACACACACACAGAGAACATGAAACAATGGGTTTATCATACACACTGTAAGGAGAGGTTTCAGAGTAGCAGCCATGTTAGTCTGTATTCGCAAAAAGAAAAGGAGTACTTGTGGCACCTTAGAGACTAACAAATTTATTAGAGCATAAGCTTTCGTGAGCTACAGCTCACTTCATCGGATGCATCCGATGAAGTGAGCTGTAGCTCACGAAAGCTTATGCTCTAATAAATTTGTTAGTCTCTAAGGTGCCACAAGTACTCCTTTTCTTTTTACTGTAAGGAGAGTGAAAAGAAAAGGAGTACTTGTGGCACCTTAGAGACTAACAAATTTATTGGAGCATAAGCTTTCGTGAGCTACAGCTCACTTCATCGGATGCATTTAGTCTCTAAGGTGCCACAAGTACTCCTTTTCTTTTTGCGAATACAGACTAACACAGCTGCTACTCTGAAACCTGTAAGGAGAGTGATCACTTAAGATAAGCCATCACCAACAGCAGGGGGGGGAAGGAGGAAAACCTTTCATGGTGACAAGCAGGTAGGCTAATTCCAGCAGTTAACAAGAATATCAGAGGAACAGTGGGGGGTGGGGTGGGGGGGAGAAATACCATGGGGAAATAGTTTTACTTTGTGTAATGACTCATCCATTCCCAGTCTCTATTCAAGCCTAAGTTAATTGTATCCAGTTTGCAAATTAATTCCAATTCAGCAGTCTCTCCTTGGAGTCTGTTTTTGAAGCTTTTTTGTTTGTTAGTCTCTAAGGTGCCACAAGTACTCCTTTTCTTTTTGCGAATACAGACTAACACGGCTGCTACTCTGAAACCTGTGATTAATCTTCTTAATTATGGACTTTATTAAATAAAGTATGAAACTTCATGTCATTAGGGTTTTCTGTATTAAGATTGGTTTGGTTTTGGGGTATCCTTTGAAGACCATAATGGCTTATCATAAGAGTAATTAAGCTGTGCTTTTAGGGGTCAGATACCAAAGTTATCAGTACAAAGGACCCTGAGATAACCAATTTATATTGCAGTTAAGTGAATTGGCAAGTCGCAGTTTTAAGACATAGCCTTGACATGATGCTGAAGCCAAAGGGTTTGTCTTGAGTAGGATAAAAGGTCTTTTTCTTGTTCAGTGTGTTAGCTAATGTGACTTAAAACGTTGGTGTGGACAGAGTGAGTTGTATTTTAACACAGGTTATCTAGTCAGTGAACTCTTGGCTCTTCCCTACACTTCCAGCAAATATGTGGATTCTAGTCTAGATATACAGTATCCTAAAAGAGAACATGGATCATGGGAGGTTAAATAAGTGTGGTATTTGCTTTTAGGTCTCACCTTTTGAGATTGTCTTGTATGTACGACGCTGGCCTGGGTTCAGTTCCCAGGTCTGCCACACATTCACTCTGTGCCCCTAGGCAAGTCAGTCAATCTCTCAGTGCCTCAGCTCTCCGTCTATTAATTAAGAATTAAAATGCCCCCTTTCTCTCACCCATGGCCCACCTGGTCGTTGAAATTGAGAGGCCTTTGGGGCGGGGACTGCTTCTAAATCTGTATTTGTGCAGTGCTTAGCACAGGAGGGCCTGATTACAGTTGGGACCCCTATGCAGTGCTAGAATTCAAATAATAATAATTCTATGCTGGAGTACAGATCCAAGAAATATAGCTCTATTAAATTTACGAATCTCCTTCTCAACAATTTATAGTGGCTTCAGCCCAGAAGCAGGTAATTCATGCCTAACTACTTAGTTTAGATGAATGGGCCAGGTTTACCAATTCCACATCCCTGCGCAGCCTGGCCTCGTGCACACCAGAGTGATTCACCATGTGGGAGAGTAGCCAGTGTTAATGCTATCAAGGGGGAGCAGCTGTAGCTTGTATCTGTGTTCCATGGGCACCCCATCAGCAGAGACTATGGAAGGAATACAGTGAATTAGCTCATCCTGTCATTCATTTCCCAATGAATAACAATAACAATAATAATCCACTTTGAGGCTAGGCTGGAGCTGACAGTGGTTGTGGAAAGATTTCAGCCCCTTTTTATTACTTATCCTTCCCTCAGTGGAACCTCTACTTCAGTGACTGTGCCCTTGGGTTTTTGGTGGTAGAGACAAACTTAAACCTGAGCTGACCATGGCCCAATGCTTGTAAAGCACTTTGAAAGTGAAGAAATTGGTGACCTAACTGTCCAACAAAAACCTGAAAGAAAAGGGGTGGAAGATAGGGGAATGCATATAGGCATATGGAGGAGAGAAGTAAGCAAATTCTTTATAGAGACATTTGCCCATCACAAGGTGCCCTTTCTGAGCTGTAATACAGTCTGGCATGTTATCGTTTTCCAGCTGTGCTTCATCCAGATGTACACCATTGGGTCATTCCTTGCCATTCTATTGGTCTGGATGTACTGAGAGCATTCAGTTAAATTCATGGGGAGTCCAGCCACCTGGACAGTAGGATTAGCTGCTTCCAATAGTATTGATAGCTTTTTGCCACTGATGTGCTGCGCTACAGGAGCATGAATTGGATGAGCAAATCAGCTCATTTTATCCCAAGATAACAAGTGCAGTCAATATATGTAACTGAGTTTCTGCTGGTCAAAATCCCAAATCCATTTCTTAATTCCTATATTCCTGTGTCACTTAGCCTTAAAGAATGTTCTTGCTCTTAACCCCTTGCACAGGAAACTAGTATTGCCCAATATAAAGGTTAGTAGACAATGCTTATTTTCAGAGAAGAATTATGAGTTAGGTTAATTTCCATGCAGAGACGTATTATTTTTTTAATAGTTTTTACTGTTACATCTCCTTTCATTCTTCTTAGTTCTTTCCAGGTATAATACACCTGTAACAAAGAATTTAGATTAGGTGCTGTGTGATAAAACATAATTTTAAATATCAATTAAAGAATAATCAAAGAATCAAGCAGATCCAGTCTAATAAATTATGCTGATTTTTAAACCGTATCTTTCCGACATCATATGGAAGTGGAAGTAAAGGAGCAATATCCTAGAGTAATAGAAATTAGATAAGGAGAGTAGATATGAAGAGACCTTTTAGAACATATATTCCCCTCATCGGTGAAAGATTGTTCCCTATAGTGTATAAACATATGTTTTCTATGAAACTCAGTGGAGGTAAATTTGTCCATCTTTGAAAATGCACCTTGATTGTTCTCTTTATATACACTGTTTTTCTTCCATTTGACTTCACTTTTTAATAACTCATAAAGAAAACAATCAGTGTATGTTTCCTCTGCAGGTGTTCCAGGTAGAGAGAAAACTGCCTTATTCTATTTATTTATTTGATTGGCTTTTTATTTATTTTGTTGACCTGTTCTTTTAATTTTCTAACAAATCCCCTTGTTCTTTTGTATTCTTGACATCCGAGCATGCTAAATCATTGTATGTAGCAGTTACACGTAGGAAATAAATGAAGGAATAAGGGGAGAAATAACTTTTCACTTACAAAAATAAATTATTGTTCAGCATGAAGATTGATTTGGACCTAAAACTAGAAAGGGGGCCTGAATCAAACCCTGTATGTAACCAACACTCTCCAACTGCAGGTTGATCTGACCTTAATAGCTTGAGCTCATCTGTTACTAAATGGGGATGGGTGTGTATGTGTGTGTAGCCAAAGTGTGGACTGGCTAGTGGAGTTTATCACAACTCTGGTTCACTGAGCTGCCTTAGATAAGACTTTTGACCCCCTTTTCTCCATATATAAAGTGAGGATGATTATTACCTACATATCGACACAGGGGCATTGTGAGGATAAATTGTTTAAGACTTGTAACACATTTTGTAGGTGGGGTAAAAGTGTTTTTTAATGTTAAATATTATTAGCAAAAAGAAAAGGAGTACTTGTGGCACCTTAGAGACTAACAAATTTATTTGAGATAAGCTTTCGTGAGCTACAGCTCACTACAGCGGATACAGACTAACACGGCTGCTACTCTGAAACCAAATATTATTAGTTCATTCCTCACTTTGCAACAATTAGGCAGGTGTATGAAGAGCCATTGCTTCCCTTTGTTAAAGCTAAGTCAGTCTGTATGTAGATTCTAGAGCACCAGCCTCAAACTCTCAGCACTTTACAAAACGTTATACTGTACTCCATACAATAATGTTAAGCATGAACAAATTCATGAAGCTGCCATAAACCCCTCTGAAATCAAACCCCACACAGAAGTCTCATTAGTCCATTGGCCCTTCTCTCCCCAGATGGAATGGAAACTGAGAGGCTGATCAGATTTCAGGTTTGGAGAGAGCAAGTTCCAAAGTTTAAGTGTTTTCATGGAAAATGCTTGCCAACACCCCCTGTCCTGGTTAAACCAAGGAGACACTGGCTTGTGATCTGCTTGTGACTCTGCTGATCACAACTGTGGCATTTTAACACAAGGAAAGAGAAAGAGAAGTTAAGCATGTAGTCATTTCCCAAACCATTTAGGGCTTTACAAATAGAAACCAATACCTGGAATTCCAGCTGATCACTCTGAGCCCTGAAAACCTCTAATGCAAGCTCTTACAGTGCCTCATATATTAAAATATTTGTAATAGTCAATTTTCTTTCTTTCTTTCTTTTGGAGTCATTTAAACATACAAATCTGAACAAGACTGGTCCCCAGAAAGTAATATTGAACTTCTGAGAACAGAGTGGTTGGGTTTTGTCTGATGGTCTCCTCTGTAATTGCCTGGCTGGACCCAAATCATATTCATCTTATTTGCTTTGTAAAGTAAGGCCTTTTCATCATAGGAAAAACAAATTACATATTTTAATGTGCTAACTATAGAAGTAATTTCATTAAGACAAAGAATTGTAGTGGCCTCTAGATTCTCGATGTGAAAAATGATTCACTGCAGGTCTAAAATGAGATTGGTAGATGTAAATTGTTGGGAATTTGTAATAGTCATCGTCTCCCACTGGGTATTACTGTGCAGGCCTTATGGCCTTGAAATGCCAGACAGCAGTGGGAAAGGGAAGGGGTTTTTTGGAAGACTCATGGCTTTTTTTTTTTTAAAATACTGCAGTCAAATGTATATCTGTCTTTCTTTGAAATAATTAGCAGTAACCCCAAGAACTGTGAATTGACCTAAGTATAAACAACAAAGCAGGAAGGTGTGTGGGGCAGGGGTGGGGAGAGGATGGTGTTTTCTTAGGAACAAAATCTTAGAGAATCATTACAACAAAAGTACAGTTACAAAACATACTCTCTCTGCCACATGTCAGTCACCTGGAGTGCTTCACAGGGAGCTAAATATATGGCCCTGTCATTAAATTGTTTGGGATGTTGTTAAAAATACAGGAGGTGCTGGAACAATTTGTACAGTGCGGGAGCTGAGAGTCATTGAACCAAACTGTAAACTTTGTATATAATGAAAACCACTTCAAGCCAGGGGAGCCGCATCACCCCTAGTTCTAGCACATAGGTTAAAACATTACACAAAATATAAAAAACAACCCCCATGGCACAAGTAAAAATACCAAGGTGAGGAATGTCAGTGAGCAAAGAGAGGAGGAGCTAACGTGTCCCAGGATGAGAGAGAGAGATTGTCCTTTCTTTATTTTCCAAAGAGCAGAAGAATGGGCTGAGGCAGATGCTCTGAGTGGAGCAAATTCCACACCCTTGGAATGCTGCTTAGCAAAAGTTTGGCTCCATGTTGCAATAGTTAAACCTCTACAGTAACATAAATAATACTATAAAAAGAGGGCAGGTACTTCTTAGTTGTGGCTCAAAAGGAGGCTTTGATTACTCTATATATGCTTGTATATAAATTAACCTGCACATGTGCATGTTAAAATTACTTCAGGGCGCTTTACCTTCAGATACAGTATATCGCCTTATGTGCAAAAATGGGAACCCACACCACATCCAAGGGCAGAGACTCAGTTGACCAAAGGGCAGCAGCCAGTCCTTCTAGTGCATGCACATTTTGTGGGAGTCACACTTGTACCCCATGCAGACTAGCTGCTCCTCAGGTGCGGCAGCATTCTCTTCTGGCTGGAAGGTAGGACTCCCCATTGGAACAGTTTTCAACACATGCTCCATAGAAGGCTGGGTATTCTCTGGCACATCAGCATTTTTCTTCTCCCTTGACTCAGTATCATATAAGTGCCTCTTTCCAAAGCGCTTCTGAAATTTGTCCTAAGTGTATAAACTTCTGTGAGAGTACATACACTCTAGAACCTATTACAGGGAATATGAAGGACTTCAAGATATTTGACAGCTTTGATTACGAGGAGGGGAAACAAAAACACCTAAAATTATACGTGGGAAAATGGAGAAGAAATCCCAACAGTCAGAGCCATCTTGACAATTTCCTATGACACAGCCCTCTTTGATTCATTGAGCTCCGGAGCCTGCTAGCCTTTTGTTTTGTTAAAAGCTATGTTGTCTCTCTCATTTCATTGTGATCTGGTAGAATTCATGTCTTAGAGACTTCACTGAGAAATGTACAGGTTTGAGAGAGGTTGGGATTGTTCAGAATAGAGTGATTTGTTTTCAAAATCTGTCCTGTGGGGGGAGCCCTAAACATGAAGGGGTATGTATGGTGGTCATGGTGGGAGATGGATAAATGTGCTGAACACATTTATTTAACCTTAGCTCATCAATCAATGAACAGTTAGGTAAGTGTTTTAGACTGGATAGAATGATGACAGAGCAATGTAATTGGTACCTCCAAAGAGATTCCTTTGCCCGCTTCAAAATGTTGAGATGCACAAGTGCACTCCATATAATCTTGGGAACAGATTAGGATTTTGGATACAAATCTGGGGATTTTTAGAAGTGTGTGTATGTGTATTATACAGTAAATACCCTGTGCTTGAGTGTGATATAAAATTTCTATAAGCATGCTGTAAATTTGAATGATCATACTATTCAGGTGAGTAAATTACACATCCTATACCACTAAAGCTCTTATTCTGCGTATGCCACTTATGCTAGAGGAAAAAACTCTGATAGCAATGCTTTTGGTCTTGTCTAGCCAAACACTTAATTCTCATCTAGCTGGATTGTGACTCTACCTGTCACTAGCCTGCCATGATTAAAGCACACTAAGGAACTGTTAATGCACATCAGCAGGATCTGCATGGACAGTCAGTACATGGTAGGCTGGCTACTGCGGGATAAAGTCACACCCCAGCATGCTGCAAACTAAATATACATATAGTCAAGATCTTAGAGGATTGTAAATGTACTATTTTGAGGCACCTCCCCATATCAATGCGCAGAGCCACATGCCTTAGCTACCATGAGATCAACTGACCAGGCCTTGGAGCAATGAATATGGATTAGTGGGCAGAGTGCAGGTGAGGTAGTCAAAAGATACCTGATAAATGCAATTTATCAGCTGCTAGCTCTGCAATTAATCTTCTGGCTCTCACTATCACATGTTTGGGTTAAAAGCAAACAAAACTACCAATTAACCAAAATTCTTAGTTAACTGAAGTTCATTTTATATCACCGCCCAAGATGAGAATGTTGGCCCAGCTTTGCAGATTGGGTAGCCTTAAAAGGATTATATTAGTTTGACTGTTTAAAGCTAGTTGGTTTGAAAATTCAGCTGGTTTTTTTACTCCTCTGATTTTTATCTCAAGATTATGGGAATTGAGATTACAATTTTTCAAAGCCTTGTAGGGGATTTAGCCACGTCTTCCATTAAAAGTCACCGAAGATGCATAGTTAAATGCATACAGGAAAATCTCAACCTGTATGTCCCCTTCTCCCCCCACATGCACACCTAATGCGACAGTCTCACAGAGGATACAAGTAGAGCTTGCTTGGCTTGGTTCCTCTACACCACTGGTTCTCAACCAGGGGTACATGTACTGTGGGGATACACAGAGGTCTTCCAGGGGGTACATCAACTCACCTAGATATATGCCTAGGTTTACAACAGGTTAAATAAAAAACACTAACGAAGTCAGTACAAACTAACATTTCATACAATGGTTTGTTTATACTCCTTTATATACGCTGAAATATAAGTACAATATTTATATTCCAATCTATTTATTTTATAATTGTATGGTAAAAATGAGAAAGTAAGCAATTTTTCTCTAACAGCATGTTGTGACACTTTTGTATTTTTTATGTCTGATTTTATAAGCAAGTAATTTTTAAATGAGGTGAAACTTGTATTACACAAGACACATCAGATTCCTGAAAGGGGTACAGTAGTCTGGAAAAGCTGAGAACCGCTACTCTACACAACAGTAATATTGTCAGCAATTGTGGCCTTGATGTAGCATGATAGTGAAGAATATGCTTAACTTTAACCGGGTGAGTAATCCCATCATGTGGTAACATGTAAGTACCTTGCTGAGTGGGGGCCTCTGGGGACACCGGAGGTGAGTTCTGCAGACCGGTGAGACTAAAGGACTTAGTACTCCGTAACTGTCCTATTTGTTTGTTGCTTCATTTACTTGAAAATATTTGTATTTCTGTTACATTTTTCATTAAACAGTCCTGAGTTGCACCAAAATTTACCAGTCTAGAAGTTACATCTTTGCTTGATATGTTTACTTTTCCCCCGCCCCACCACACAATCTGTATCCTTCCACATCCACCTTTAATTGCAACACTGCAGCACTTAATAATGGTTGTCGTATAGTCCATCAAATTAAATTTAAAATGGCTATAAACAGAGAGGAATGGGCTGAATTATCAAAGCTAAGGTCATGTCTATACTACCACTTATGTCAGGAAAATGTATGGCGCTCAGGGTGTGAATATTCTCCCCCCACCCCCGCAGCACTATAAATTTCGCCAGCATAAGCCACTGGTTGTTGGGATGGATTAATTATGTCAACAGGAGAGCTCTCTCCAGTCTGCATAGAGTGGCTACACGAGAGATCTTATAGCAGAGCCGCTGTAAGCTCTCTAGTGTAGACATAACCTTAGAGGCTTGTTTGAGCTGGTCTCTGTGTGCCGACTAAAATTGCAGAGGCATGTAAAAAGAAATCAGATATTCCTGTGGAAGTGTTTAGCAGAGCAGTCTGATGGGAGTCTGGGTTTTGATCCTGCTGCGTTGCCCTGATGCTTTGTGTTGCAGAGGCAGCTAGCTGTATTTTGACCTCCAGGGACTCCCGTTGCTATTTCTGCTGTCTGGATAAGGTTTGTTTATGTTTTCAGCACTATTAGAACTGTTTGCTTTTGTTTAATTAATACTTTATTATTTTTAAATTGTTAAAATGTTTCTAGAATTAACATGGATCTAGAATTAAACAATATTCTGTTCAGTAAATGAAAGATCTACAGCAGGCTGGTACATGCCAAAATTAGAAAAGGATTCCTACAAATTCTATCTAATGTATCTACTCGCTTGTCAATTTATTTTCATTGCAGGCAAGCTGTATCAGTCTGCAGCTCGTCCCTTAAATAAGTAAAAAGGGGACATTTTGTCGCTGCCAAAGAATTGGTGCTGTTGAGCTTTTTAAAAGGGAATCCTGCCCCATTTTTGTCATCGACTTAATTGGCCAATCATAAAATCAACCTTACTCAGAAAAACACAAGCACATGCTTAGATTTAAGCACATGCTTAGTTTCCATTGAACTCTGTGGGTTTTAAGTGCATGCCCTTATAGCTAAGAACTTGCTTAAACTGCTTTCTTGAATCAGGCTGTTAATACTAATCCTTCAGTTATTGCAGACGATAAAGGAGGCAGCAGAAGGGAATATGTGGCCAAATCATGCTGAGATGGCCTCTGATTCATCAAGAACATGTATAACACTGAGCATACGAGTAGTTTCATTGACATCAAAGTTAGTTTAAAGTGCTTAAATTTAGGCAAATGCTTAAGTTCTTTGGTGAATCAGCTGTACTCAAACCACTGAGTTACAGGAAATGGCTATTGGTAAAACATACACTATTGTGAATGGGAAGGTATTCCAATACCTTCTCCTAGTCTCTAACAGTCCCTATGATGTATTTCTGGAGTTAATTCCTTTGTGAAACAATGTTAAGCATCTGTGTGTTTGAGTATTTCCTCATTTAAGTCAACAATACTGAAAGAATGGAATGAAATGTGTGTCTGATCTCAGGTATTTTTAACACACCTTTCCTCATGGTATCCAAGAGTAGTGCCTGACACACTGATTTCTTCAACTTTTTTTTTTCATATTCTTTTTGAAATGAGTCTCTTTTTGCCCGTGCTTTGAAGCCAAATTACCCAGCCACCTCTATTATAAAATTGGAACCAAAGAAAGGGGGAAAATAATTTAAAGGAAGATTCCTTGTCTTTTGTGAGAAGATTTTATTCTTTTGGTTTTCTATGCTTGATTTATTTATTTTTAATGTCATACCATTTGCTGGTTTTAGATCATTAAGGAGTAGGAATTTTCCCCAAAGGGATGTAAAGGAAAACATGATACTCCTTACATGGAAATGTACATGTGGGACTTTCAGTAAAGCTTCCTAAATGACTAGGGTTGATAGTGAGCTTTTAAGTATGCTCCCTGCCTAAATAACACAGTAAACTTGCCCCGATGTACTAGCAAGGGATTAATCAAGTAGGTATACTGCAAAAGATCAGATTTCTTCCACTTGGTAAAACTCCTGCCATGGGGACTGATGGGCTGCACAGGAAGTTAATAAAGTTATCAACAGCATTTAATTCAGAAAGGAAAAGCAGGTAAGAGGGCTAAATAAATCATGACTTCTATTTTAAAATGTACTTAATATTCTGATCAGATGCACACATCTTCTAATTCTTATTTCCTGGTAATTGCTTGAGCCTACAAATTTAAAAATATAGGCTGCCCTAAGATACTGGAAATGAAGCACCATGTTTGATGATTGCGTGTGTGTATGTTTAAACAGAGAAAATAAACACCTTTCCCTTCTAGGTTTCTGCATTGAATTTTTCAGGTTAGTACCCACTGAAAGTTGTTGGTTTCTGAAGTTGCTTGGTTGTCTTTGTGAGATGACTTGATGGAGGAGAGGTTCTCAGCAAATGTGTATTTCTATCAGAAACGTTACTTGCATGCCAGTTTAGCAGCTGTGTTCACAGTCTAAGGTTATGACTTCACTGCAGAAATGGTGGGGTCTTTACAGCAGGATAATGAATGTGCATTAGCTATCCTGCTGTAAAATCCTAGTGGAGACAAGACACTTGTCATTTTTATCAGGAGCTGTGAACTAAGCCAGGTCAACTACAGCCCAGGAGTATATTGTTGACCGTGCCTACCCTAGTGTGTGGCTAAAAACTAAATGTCCCTTCTGCTGAGCACTTACAGTTTTTATTAACTTCAATTGGAGCACCTCTGAAAATCAGGTCCTTAAAGTTTAAAAAGAAGGAAATATACCTCACTGTGTTTTCAAGTGATGTGAGAAAAGAGAACTTCTGTGGTCACCTTTTTGCTGTACTTCAACTGAGTGTGCAGAGATGAAAGGTGATGAATCCATTGAAATAATCCTTCTTTAATGGAAAGTTACTACACAACCTTATATAAACCATTGGATCCATTCCATCTTCTAGACTTACTCCTTTGAGAGATGTTATGCTACCAACTGTGAACATACAGATTTATGTTTTGTCTCAATATGGCAAATCTTACAGCTTAATATAGCACACTTAATAGAAGTATTTTGCATATACTGTATAAAATGAATCTTTACTGATTTTTCTTACATTCTGTTGGCCAGTTTTACATTTTAGTCAAGCTCTTAGTTCATTATATATTTAGCTATTTCTTTTTGTATGTATTTTTATCTATATGTAAAATTCATTTAAGGATTTTTTAAACACCCACCGACCCAACCCACCATGTCGTAAAGTGCATCAAAAGTCCTGTTGTGCACATTTCTCCTTGTATTCAGATTGCTTACACATTCAAACTGCTCTCTTTAAAATCAATATATACCTTTCCCTTTTTAGTTTTGACTATTGCAGAAGACGATAAATTTAAGTTATTTATAAGGGACTGATTGAAAAATCTTGGTGACTGTGAATTTTATTTCTGTTTCTGCATTTGCTAGCCAGTTCTGTCAGATTCTGTCATCATTCAGCAAACATTTAATGCATGTGCTTAACTTCATTCCCTGAAGTAGTCCCACTGAAATCAATAATTATAATATATATATGTGAGTTACTATCAGGATCTTTGGCAGATCATGCAATAGGAGGGTGCTTCATGTTGGCTGGCCTCCTCTGTCTTCACTGCAGAGTTAGCCCGGGCTTTTACTTGGGCGTTGCCCCTAACCCCCTTCCATTCATACACAAAACTTCTTACCCAAAGCTTAGTAGTGTTTTCAACCTAGACTACCTAGTTTGGTTGCGGTAATGGGTTAGAGCCGGGGTTCCACATTCACTTGGGTGGTAACCTGCCTAGTTTGCAGTGAGGACACAGGCTAAACCACTGCAGTGCTGATAGTACTCCAATGCCATCCCACAATTCCCTACTGTCTGTCCAGAGGACAAACAAGTTCTCCCATTATTCACTGGGAAAGAATCAGAGCCAGGTGCCGATCATCTGGGCTAATTCTGCAGTGAAGACAAACTGCTATAATAAGTGTTAAGAAGTGATTCGATGCGTGAATTTAACTGTGGGACTAGCTTTGTCTGTGAACATGTGATCTCAGAGAACTGCCTGTTCTTTGTTCAGGGTGGGGAGAGAGAGGAAGGGATGTGCTATGTTTTGGGAGAGGCTGACTCTTATTCATAGAATACTCACTGACCATTATTATACCCACAGTTTCTTGTAACACTAAGCGCTTACATGGAAAAATTACAACTTTTGATCTGAAAAAATCTGCCCTTTTCAATAATAATAGATTTCCTAGAGGAGCAACAGGTACTTTTAGTGTCTTCCTTTGTAAATAATGATAAGATCCACTGTACTGCCTCAGTACAGTGCTTAACAACAGCTATTTCCCACATCCTCACTTTTCAGGTCAGTGTGGCACATTCCAATTTGTTTTTGCTTCAAGACACCCAAAGAATTCCTCATATAAGAGGAGGAATTGGTTTAACACACTTTAATGCACAAAAATATTGAGCCCTTTTCTTTCCTCAACAGCTCCATTTTGAGACTGTTTATGGGGATCCTGAATTTCCCCCCAACTCCAAAAGCAAAGTGTTCGTTTTCTGCCACAAATGAAGTGAAACCCATAATCTGGGGAAATTATGGAGTACAGAACAGGAGTGATGAAACTGATGTCTTAACAGCTGGCAAAGATTTAATCTTTTGCTGTCTTACTTCTTAAAACAACAAAATTAGTTCCTTAGGTGGCTATGAGTGGGCCACCGTAACTTGTTGGAGGGGAGAAAGCACGTGCTTTTCCATCTTGAGTTGCTTCTTCTCAGCGGTTAATTTAAAAAAATATTTTTAATATTTCAAAATGAAGGTACATGCCACAAGTTGGGGCAACACCACCATTGCCAAGAACTATGCATTCTGTCTCTGACAAAATGAGACCTTTTTACATCACTTTAAGCAATTATTTCCCCCTGCTTCTGTTACTCTTGGGAGTGACTGTTTTTTTTTTTTTTGTTTTTTCCTGGAGGAAGAAAGGCACAGTTCCAATTTACAGCATTTTCAGAATAAAGAGTGGACAGTGCTTTCCACCAAAGTGTGTTTCACATTGTCCAATATGTGTGAGCTTGGTAACCTGTGGCCACTGGCCTGTGAAGGTTTCCAGGTAGCCCAGAAGTGGATTCGCGGCTTTATTTCTACACTATAAAACTATCAATCTTCTAGAGAAAAGCGTATTGCATATAAGAGTTAAGACAGGGGGCTGACAAATGGTGTGGAGTTATCTCTTCCTCAGGGATGCCATCCCTTTTGGGTTGCCCTGTACTTCTTTGTTTTTATCTTCAAAGTCTTTGACTCTCCATTAGATTAAGAAAGGATTTATAGTGGGAAGTCAAGGCATATCAGCTATATAAGGGAGAATATTACAGCAAGAGCACATCATACTTGCCTCCTGTTCCTTCAGATTCTGCCCGGGCATCATTCCAGTGTTTTTGTAGGTCACATATCCTGAAATGTTTTTTTGATATTACCCAGCTCCAGTAGACTACCAGTGCTATTTACAGGGCACTCTAAGTAGTAGCTCATCACTCCCAATGAGCCGATCAAAAGGGTTGGTTTCCCCCTGCAGAACATTTTCTGGTATTAAATTGTTTCTGAGTCTATATTTTCCTTTTTCCCTAGGGGGCAAATTTCTATGGACGGCAGCATCTTCTGTTGGTCAAATACTGGCTGCCATCAAATGTGGCTATGATTCAATGACTTTGTATCTTTTAAAGCACCATCATTTTTCTGTTGCCGGGAGGGGGAGTTGGGGGGCATATTGATGGCTCACCACTGAAACTTCTGTTTTTGTTTATTATGTTCATTCTCCTAAATATACAGTCTAGGAAGTGACATAATTGCATACAATTTAATTTCCTTTAGGTTCTGTGTGGTCTTCAACCACCTTCTCAGATGTTGGTTGCAGATGTTTAAAATCACTTCCTTCCAATTAAACATCTGCCACAAAGTGTCGAAGTGTAGGGCTGCATATGTCTGAAGGGCCCATGTATGCGCAAACAGGTTTTTTTTTTTTTACTAGATAAAATGGAAACTTCTCCCTCTGCCTTGGCTTTTAATGCACAGACGGTGAGAAATTGCTCCACTTATTGAACTCCATGGGAGAGACAGAGTAGTGGTTTTAAGTACATTTTTAAAAGTAAGGTTCTTTTTTTGTGTATCTTCTGTGGTGATTTGTTAGTGACATACACATGTCTCAGTTGTCTCTGATTTCAAGGGATATTACTCAGTCGTCCCAAAGTTCCCACATTCCACACAAATTTGGGCTCTCCTCACTTTTATGATTGAAAATTACTTACATCAGAAATAAAGAATCATGAAGCTGGGGATATAGAATGTTATTTAGGCTAAAGGAATGAATCTCACCTCATTTAAAGTTAAATGCATAATGTCTGTTTCCCTCATTTTTGTCTGTTTCCCATCCTATATTTGGGCTTTGTCAGGTTAAGAGAGATGATAATGTGGATTTATGTGGTAATTTTTTACCAGGAAGGAGGAGGGCAATTTTAGCTAGTTGGTTTTCTTACCTTCGACTGTTTTATCGAATGAGAGGTTCGCTGTTTAAAAAATTAAAAATCCGAGCATGGTACAATGAGACTATGCTAGCAAATTGGGACTCACACGACAGTCACATTCTCTGACCACCGAGTTCACAGAGGTCTTGGAAGTGGGGTCATGGGCTTTGTGGGGGTATGAATTGGGGCTATGGTATATTAGGACATCATTCTTCTAACTGGCAAGAGAGATAGTGAGATTGGCAGCTAGAAATGCTTTTGTAGTTTCCCTTGCCGAAATAAAATATTGGGTAGTGACTGCCTTAGGGGAGAAGGAGGGAAGATTAAAAGGAGAGCTGCATTCATGAGGAAATTGGAAAAAAAAACTCCTTAATTTTATCCAAAGAGGGAGAAACCAATAAAAAAAGCGAATAGACCCAAACATAAACCTTTGCAGATGGAAGTTCAGCAGCTTCGCAAATAAAAGCTTGTCTGGTGGCAAATTAACTTGAATTAAAGTGAGTGTGTGTGTGTGTGTGTGTGTGTGTTAATAGCAAGAAGTGGTGGTGATAGATTCGTGATAAGTTTCCACAGTATGTTGTTTCTTTTGTCACATAGATCTTAGTCTGCAGAAGTGCAAATGGTTTACAAGAAAATGATGACAGAACCGTTACTGTCTGTCTGTCTAAGTAGCCATTTTAAGGCTTTTATTTAAGGCTAATGGCTGCTCTCAAAGCTTATTAGGCCTGGTCTACACTATAAATTTATGTCAAATTTAGCAGCATTAAATTGAATTAACCCTGCACCCATCCACACAATGAAGCCATTTTTGTCAACATAAAGGGCTCTTAAAATTGATTTCTGTACTCCTCCCCGACGAGGAGATTAGCGCTGAAATCAACATTGCTGTTTCAAATTAGGGTTAGTTTGGACACAATTTGAAGGTATTGGCCTCCGGGAGCTATCCCGCAGTGCACCATTGTGACCGCTCTGGACAGCACTCTGAATTCGGATGCACTGGCCAGGTGTACAGGAAAAGCCCTGGGAACTTTTGAATCTCGTTTCCTGTTTGGCCAGGTGAGCTCATCAGCACAGGTGACTATGCAGTCCCAGAATCGAAAAAGAGCTCCAGCCTGCACCGAACGGGAGATACTGCATCTGATCACTGTATGGGGAGATGAATCCATGCTATCAGAACTACGTTCCAAAAGACGAAATGCCAAAACATTGCAAAAAATCTCCAAGGCCATGATGGACGGAGGCTACAGCAGGGGCGCAACACAGTGCCGCGTGAAATTTAAGGAGCTCAGACAAGCGTACCAGAAAACCAAAAAATCAAACGGACGCTCCAGGACAGAGCCCCAGGCATGCCACTTCTACGCTGAGCTACAGGCAATTCTAGGGGGGGACTGCCACCACTACCCCACCTCTGTCCATGGGCTCCGATGATGGAGTACTGTCCGCCATGCCTGAGGATTTTGTGGACGGGGAAGATGAGGAGGAGGAGAAGCTTGAGGACATCACACCGTTCTCCCCGACAGCCAGGATCTTTTTATCACCCTGACTGAAATACCCTCCCAACCAAACCAAGTCAGAGAAGGGACCTCTGGTGAGTGTACCTTTTTAAATATAATACATGTTTTAAAAGCAAGCGTTTTTTAATGATTAATTTGCCCTGAGGACTTGGGATGCATTCGTCACCAGTACAGCCACTGGGAAAGTCTGTTAACATGTCTGGAGATGGAGCAGAAACCCTCCAGGGATATCTCCATGACGCTCTCCTGGAGGTACTCTAAAAGCCTTTGCAGAAGGTTTCTGTGGAGAGCAGCCTTATTCCGTCCTCCCTGGTAGGACATTTTACCACACCATGCTAGTAGCAAGTAATCTGGTATCACTGCATGACAAAGCCTGGCAACGTATGGTCCCGGTATTTGCTGGCATTCAAGCAACATCCGTTCTTTATCTCTCTGTGTTATCCTCAGGAGAGTGATATCGTTCATGGTAACCTGGTTGAAATATGGGAATTTAATTAAGGGGACATTCAGAGGTGGCCATTCCTACTGGGCTGTTTGCTGTGGCTGAAAAGAAATCCTCCCTGCAGTTAGCCAAGTGCGGGGGGGGGGGCATTGGCGCTGAGCTGTTCACATTTGGCTAGCAGTGATCTTCCCTGATACCAGCCATGCAGTGGGGGGAGGGGTAAACCAATCATCCCAGAGAATTGGATGGCGGGGAGGGGTTAGTTTGGTTTCTGCTGCTGCACATTAACACAAAAACTGCAGTACTAAATAGCCAACTCAACGGGCTTTGCTTGGTATGGGAAAGAAGGGCGCTGCTGTTATGAAGGTTGCAGAAGCCGAAAGACTGAAGCTTACCATGGCCGCCTGCAAGCCGAATTCTGTTGCCTGGCCCTGTGTGTGTGATCTCTAACACCAAAGCTGCAGGCACTCAATATAAGATGCAAAATGCAACCTTGTACCGAAATCACATGTGCTATGTAATGTGAATAGTGTTGTTCACCGTGAAAGAGAATAGCTGTTGTTCTGTAAAATGTATCTTTTTAAATACTTCACTCTCTTTTTTTCTTCCCGCAGCTGCAAATGTTTCAAGCCTCCCTCCTCCGTCCCAAAGGCTATCTTAGATAAGGTGGTGAAAAAAACGCACGCGTGATGAAATGTTCTCTGAACTCATGCAGTCGTCCGGCACTGATAGAGCTCAAATGAATGTGTGGAGAGACACATGGAAAGTGTGTGGCCAATGAACGTGAAGACGGGAGGGACGATCGAGATGAAAGGTGGCGGCAGGAAGATCAGAGGAGGCAGGATGCAATGCTGGGGCTACTGCAGGATCAAATAGACATGCTCCGGCATCTGGTGGAGGTTCAGGAATGGCAGCAGGATCACAGACTGCCGCTGCACCCCTGTTTAACCGCCCTCCCTCCTCCCCAAGTTCCATAGCCTCCTCAACCAGATGCCCAAGAATGCGGAGTGGACACCCCAGTGGACAGCCCAAGCATCTGAAGGCTGTCATTCAACAAGTTTTGAAGTGACCTTTTCCTTCCCTTCTACCCTCCTCCCACACCCCACCCAGGCTACCTTGTGAGTTATCTCCCTATTTTTATAATCAATTAATAAAGAATACATGGTTTTTAAACAATAGTGACTTTATTTCCTTTGCAAGCAAGCTGTAATTGAAGGGGGGAGGGCGAGTGTCTTTCAGGGAATTAGAGTCAAACAAGGGGGTGGGTTTTCATCAAGGAGAAACTAACAGAAGTGTCACACAGTACCCTGGCCAGTCATGACACGAAACTGGGAGGAGAGGTAGATACGCTGGAGGGTAAGGATAGGATACAGAGGGCCCTAGACAAATTAGAGGATTGGGCCAAAAGAAATCTGATGAGGTTAAACAAGGACAAGTGCAGAGTCCTGCACTTAGGACGGAAGAATCCCGTGCACCGATACAGACTAGGGACCGAATGGCTCGGCAGCAGTTCTGCAGAAAAGGACCTAGGGGTTACAGTGGACGAGAAGCTGGATATGAGTCAACAGTATGCCCTTGTTGCCAAGAAGACCAGTGGCATTTTTGGATGTATAAGTAGGGGCGTTGCCAGCAGATCAAGGGATGTGATCATTCCCCTCTATTCAACATTGGTGAGGCCTCATCTGGAGTACTGTGTCCAGTTTTGGGCCCCACACTACAAGAAGGATGTGGAAAAATTGGAAAGAATCCAGCGGAGGGCAACAAAAATGGTTAGGGGACTGGAACACATGACTTATGAGGAGAGGCTGAGGGAACTGGGATTGTTTAGTCTGCAGAAGAGAAGAAGGAGGGGGAATTTGATAGCTGCTTTCAACTACCTGAAAGGGGGTTCCAAAGAGGATGGATCTAGACTATTCTCAGGGGTAGCATATGACAGAACAAGGACTAATGGTCTCAAGTTGCAGTAGGGGAGGTTTAGGTTGGATATTAGGAAAAACTTTTTCACTAGGAGGGTGGTGAATCACTGGAATGGGTTATCTATGGAGATGGTGGAATCTCCTTCTTTAGAGGTTTTTAAGGTGAGGCTTGACAAAGCCCTGGCTGGGATGATTTAGTTGGGGATTGGTCCTGCTTTGAGCAGGGGGTTGGACTAGATGACCTTCTGAGGTCCCTTCCAACCCTGATATTCTGTGATTCTATGATTCTATGAAACTGGTTTTCAAAGCTTCTCTGATACGCAGCACTTCCTGCTGTGCTCTTCTAATCGCCCTGGTGTCTGGCTGCACGTATTCAGTGGCCGTGCAATTTGCCTCAATCTCCCACCCCACCATAAACATCTCCCCCCTACTCTCACAGAGATTGTGGAGCACAGAGCAAACAGCAATAACAATGGGAATACTGGTTTCGCTGAGGTCTGAGCGAGTCAGTAAACTGCGCCGGCGATCCTTTAAACATCCAAATGCACACTCTACCACCATTCTGCACTTTCTCAGCCTATAATTGAACAGCTCCTTACTACTGTCCAGGGTGCCTATGTACGTCTTCATGAGCCAGGGCATTAAAGGGTAGGCTGGGTCCCCAAGGATAACTATAGGCATTTCAACATCCCCAATAGTTATTTTCTGGTCTGGGAAATAAATCCCTTCCTGCACCCATTTAAACAGACCAGAGTTCTTGAAGACGCAAGCGTCATGAACCTTTCCCAGCCATCTCACGTTGATGTTGGAGAAACGTCCCTTGTGATCCACAAGTGCTTGCAGCACCATTGAAAAGTACTCCTTGAGGTTTATGTACTGGCTGTCCTGGTGGTCCATCCTAAGATAGGGATATGCATTCCGTCTATTGCCCCACCACAGTTAGGGAATCCCATTGCAGCAAAGCCATCTACTATGACCTGCACATTTCCCAGAATCACTACCTTTGATATTAGCAGTTCAATGATTGAATTGGCTACTTGCATCACAGCAACCCCCACAGTAGATTTGCCCACTCCAAATTGATTACCGACTGACCGGTAGCTGTCTGGCGTTGCAAGCTTCCGCAGGGCTATTGCCACTTCTTCTCAACTGTGAGGGCTGCTTTCATCTTGGTATTCTTGCGCTTCAGGGCAGGGGAAAGCAAGTGACAGAGTTCCATAAAAGTGCCCTTACGCATGCGAAAGTTTCGCAACCACTGGGAATCATCCCAAATCTGCAATACTATGCGGTCCCACCTGTCTGTGCTTGTTTCCTGGGCCCAGAATCGGTGTTCCATGGCATGAGCCTGCCCCATTAACACCATGATCTCCAAATTTCCGGGGACCGTGGTTTTAGAGAAATCTGTGTCCATATCCTCATCACTCTTGTTGCCTCCTCACCTGGTTTTTCAGATTCTGGTTCTGCATAAACTGCACGATAATGCATGAGATGTTTACAATGGTCATAACTGCTGTGGTGAGCTGAACGGGCTCCATTCTTGCCGTGCTATGGCATCTGCTTGGGCAATCCAGGGAAAAGGGCGCGAACTGATTGTCTGCCGTTCCTTTCACGGAGGGAGGATTGACTGACGACATTTACCCATAACCACCCATGATACATTTTTGGCCCCATCAGGCATTGGGAGCTCAGCCCAGAATTCCAATGGGCAGCGGGGACTGTGGGATAGTTATCCACAGTGCACCGCTTGGAATGTCAACGCTTGCCATGGTACTGTGGACTCACACTGCCAAATTAATGTGCTCAGTGTGGACGCATGCACTCAACTTTATATAATCTGTTCCCAAAAATCGACTTCTGTAAAATCGGAGTCATTTCATAGTGTAGACAAGGCCGTAGGCATTCGGTGTCATCTGAAAAGTGAGACCGTCCCCAGCTGTATGTGTGAATATAATGTTGCTCAAAGCAAAATCCCCCAGGATTGCAGTCTTCTAGTCACCCACTGGACAGGTACAGCATAGGAAAAGGCATTGTAAACTATCCCTGTCGTTCCTGCCAGTGCGTTTCAAACCTAATCTGGGAGGGAGCATCCTTAGAGCTCAGTGTCCAGGCCCTTCAGCCCTTCAAGGCTGACAACAAAGTTGCCAGATTTAGATGAAGTGTTTTGGCGATATGGACACTTGTCCACTGGCAACTAGACTGCAGCCACCGTGTTTGTTTCACATAGGCCACTGAACAGCCATCAATGCTAACAAGATAAACTGGACGGGATAGTTGAAAGGCTGCTTTATCCCAATAAACAAAAAATGGGAATTATGGCATGGCACAGCCATCTAGGGTATGAGTTGTGAAATGCAGAGTTGACACATGTAGTGCTCTTATATGCTGCAGTCTCCCTGCCTTGTGTAGACCCTGTTGGCGCGAACTACAAGGTACCTAGCTCACACTGATGTTGTCCCATTTTAAACAGGACTAGGTTAATGCATGCTAGGCATCTTTTTTGTTTGCTACAGCAGGGTCTACATGGGGCAGTTGGAGTGCAACACATTAGAGCACTCTGCAGTTCACACCCCCCATACACTGCGGTGCTGTGTAGACAAACCCTTACAATGAAACCTTTTTAAAAAATTATTTTGAATTCCCTTCTCGTTATTAAATATGTAGTAATCCCCTTTGAAGTAAGCAACCAAAAATTTGCTTGCCTTTAGTTAATTCCTTAGATAACTAAATAATGCTACATCAGTATTTACAATATCCAAATATTTCCTATAAGGAAGGAAAGGGAATACTGCATCTCCTAAGGCAATACCATCTACCACATTTATCAAAGGTAGAATTGGAAAATTATAACAGTGTCTACTATATTTTCTATCCTATTTTATGCAGAGAGTCTCTTCGCTTTTATGCTGTTGGGTTTTTTTTATTTGTGTGTTAATAATGTCTAGAGGCCCTAGTGAGATTGGGACCCCATTGTGCTAGGCACTGTATGCATACATAGTTAGTCCCCCTGCCTTGAAGAGTCTACAATTGAAATAGACCAGGCAGCTAAAGGGTGGAAGAATGTCAGTGTTATCTCTGTTTTACAGATGGGGGGGGGAAAGAGGCACAGAGTGGGTTAAATGACTTAACCAGGGTTACCCAGAAAGTTTGTGGCAGAGCAAGGCATTGCACACTATCTCTTAAATCTCAGTCTAATGCTATAACCACAAGATCATATTTTCCCTGGTGAGATCTTATCTCTTTGTAGGGGGACCGGGATAAAGAATTTGCAATAATCCTGAAGCTGTCCATTGAATTTGACAGTCCGTCTGTGGCAGTGATGGAAACATTGCATTTGCAGTGGAGACTCCTACTTATGAGTGATTTTAGGGTGACTTTAACTAATGTGTCACCCCTGTGAGTTAGAGAACAAACTACAGGGTATTTCTGTGATGGGACATTATAAATGTCGAAGGAGTGTGGATTCCTGGGAGCTAGTTTAGAATTATAATAATAGATGAGTGGAGAAGAAAGTTTTCAGTTTTCACTGTAAGGGAAAGGTGCCGCCTCTAATGCCATCCCAACAAAAGGGATATTTTCAGCAGGGGACTCACAAACTGGAAGTTACAGCTCCTGGTAACATAGATTTAGGCAGCTAGTCTACCCACAGTTCCTGATCTGTGCCCAACTCCAAATGTCTCCCAGAGCAAGGTGACTTCCCAACCCACTACCTATCAGACATGTCAACAGACCTCTGGTTCATTTATTCCTTATTTATCAGGATTACAAATGAATGGTGAGTTAATATAATTGATTCAGTTAATGTGTTCATCTCCTGCTGAAATGGCAACACAGTGAACTCTCTTCTTTCTTTTTTCCCCTCAGTTCTCGGACTCTGTGTATATTTTAAGCTAATTAAGGTGTTGCATCTGGTTGCTGCTTGTAAACTGGGGATGGGTAGGGAGATTGGCTTTATTTTTTTGTATTTTAAAGGGAAAGTTTAAGGGCAAAAATGTCATCTCTCCTGTGACTTTCTTTGAAGTAAGTGTTTGTTTACAAACTAGAGTGAAAAACATTCCAGGTTACCCTGGAGGATTTGGTACCACCCCCAGGAATTTCATGTTGAGTAGATCACACATCACTGTTGCCTTGATTCACCCAAGCGTGTCTGGCCAGTGAATAGCATTTATAGTAGAGTGCTGATGATGATCTCTGTGTCTTGGTTGCTTGTACAAAGGAATCCACTTGCTGCTACTAAGCATTGCAGGCATAAATGGAAAAGATTGTGGATTTTTTTCACGATTTATAATTCATGTTGGATTGTATCCTCCAGTTAGCATTGCAGCTGGCTGACATGCACATATCAGTGAGGTTGATTATGTAATAAAAATATGGAAGTGGTGTCTGCCCATGTTTTGTCTTACCTTTGCATGTTTCTTTCTGGAAGATGACTGACTACTCTAAAAACATATTGAATCACTAAAGTATCGCTTCTATAATCCAGTGTAACTGTTTCAAGAATTGTTTTTATCTGTTTGAAATAATCAGACATCACAATCAATACTTTGCTTTCTACTTAGTATAACATAATATAAATATTTGATAACTAACATTAGTCCTATCTTCCAAAAGTTTAGCATATGAATTACAGTTTTCCTGTTGGAATTGTTGTCTTTCTTAAATTATTAGCAAAAAGAAAAGGAGTACTTGTGGCACCTTAGAGACTAACAAATTTATTAGAGCATAAGCTTTCGTGAGCTACAGCTCACTTCATCGGATGCATTTGGTGGAAAAAACAGAGGAGAGATTTATATACACACACACAGAGAACATGAAACAATGGGTTTATCATACACACTGTAAGGAGAGTGATCACTTAAGATAAGCCATCACCAACAGTGGGGGGGGGGAGGGAAGGAGGAAAACCTTTCATGGTGACAAGCAGGTAGGCTAATTCCAGCAGTTAACAAGAATATCAGAGGAACAGTGGGGGGTGGGGTGGGAGGGAGAAATACCATGGGGAAATAGTTTTACTTTGTGTAATGACTCATCCATTCCCAGTCTCTATTCAAGCCTAAATTAATTGTATCCAGTTTGCAAATTAATTCCAATTCAGCAGTCTCTCCTTGGAGTCTGTTTTTGAAGCTTTTTTGTTGAAGTATAGCCACTCTTAGGTCTGTGATCGAGTGACCAGAGAGATTGAAGTGTTCTCCAACTGGTTTTTGAATGTTATAATTCTTGACGTCTGATTTGTGTCCATTCATTCTTTTACGTAGAGACTGTCCAGTTTGGCCAATGTACATGGCAGAGGGGCATTGCTGGCACATGATGGCATATATCACATTGGTAGATGCGCAGGTGAACGAGCCTCTGATAGTGTGGCTGATGTGATTAGGCCCTATGATGGTATCCCCTGAATAGATATGTGGACAGAGTTGGCAACGGGCTTTGTTGCAAGGATAGGTTCCTGGGTTCGTGGTTCTGTTGTGTGGTGTGTGGTTATAGTTGTAGTAGTTGGGGGCTGAAGGTGATGGCTAGTGGCGTTCTGTTGTTTTCTTTGTTGGGCCTGTCCTGTAGTAGGTGACTTCTGGGTACTCTTCCCGAGATAGGACAGATTCTTCTGCTGGGCTAAGAGTATAGTTGGATAGATTAACAATATTGCTGGGTGGGTTATGGGAACCATTGTTGTGGCCCCTTGTGGCATATAGTAGTTTAGATAGCTTAGTGTCCTTTTTCTTTTGTAGAGAATCAAAGTGTGTTTTGTAAATGGCTTGTATATGCCATCATGTGCCAGCAATGCCCCTCTGCCATGTACATTGGCCAAACTGGACAGTCTCTACGTAAAAGAATGAATGGACACAAATCAGACGTCAAGAATTATAACATTCAAAAACCAGTTGGAGAACACTTCAATCTCTCTGGTCACTCGAACACAGACCTAAGAGTGGCTATACTTCAACAAAAAAGCTTCAAAAACAGACTCCAAGGAGAGACTGCTGATTTGGAATTAATTTGCAAACTGGATACAATTAACTTAGGCTTGAATAGAGACTGGGAATGGATGAGTCATTACACAAAGTAAAACTATTTCCCCATGGTATTTCTCCCTCCCAGCCCACCCCCCACTGTTCCTCTGATATTCTTGTTAACTGCTGGAATTAGCCTACCTGCTTGTCACCATGAAAGGTTTTCCTCCTTCCCCCCCCTGCTGTTGGTGATGGCTTATCTTAAGTGATCACTCTCCTTACAGTGTGTATGATAAACCCATTGTTTCATGTTCTCTGTGTGTGTGTGTATATAAATCTCTCCTCTGTTTTTTCCACCAAATGCATCCGATGAAGTGAGCTGTAGCTCACGAAAGCTTATGCTCTAATAAATTTGTTAGTCTCTAAGGTGCCACAAGTACTCCTTTTCTTTTTGCGAATACAGACTAACACGGCTGCTACTCTGAAACCTTAAATTATTAGATATCCATGAAAATAATTCTTATATTTAAATTAGATAATGTCCTTGTTCTGTCTGTGTTTTAACAGTAAAAATTATTAATTGCATTTTCCTTTTTGCACTCGAGTGTCTAGCATAATAGAGCCCTAATCTACATTAGGGCCTCTATGAGGCACTACTATAATACCAGCAATAAGTGCTAATACTACTACTAATTAAATCACACCTGCAGTTCCTTCAGTTTAATTGGTGTCTCCGGGCCTGTGGGTTTTTTTATTTTATTTTTAAAAATGGATTTGCTCATTACCCTGTCCCATGTGGATACTGCTTTACTGTCAGACCTGACCTGATGGGGGTTTGCACCTCAAATCCTACATCACAGGAAACTAGTCTTGTGCGTCTTGTTGCTTCAGCTAACTGCTGCCTCCAACTCCGTGGGCATTTCATTTGCCTCTGATGGACCCGTCCCCTGCTCTTGCTCTTAGAAGCCATGTTGAGTAATGGGCAGATTAAGTTGCAGGAAAAAAACCAGACTGTCTGTGAATACTTAGAGTATGTCTAGCTGATAGCAGTGTAGCTGCCAGGAGCAGCTTTGGCTAACCACTTGAGTACAAACCTGCCCGAACCCTTTTGATATTTACTCAGGCAGCTAGCCTGAACTGCCACCCTTGCTGCGCTGACTACACTTTGATTTTTAATGTAGCTTGAGCAGCGCTAGTGCGTGTCTGTCTACCCACACTGGGAAACATGCTCCCAGCTTCAGTGTAGACATAGGGGCAGGGACTGTCTTTTTGTTCTATGTTTGCACAGTGCCTAGCACTGTGGGGTGCTGCTGGACTAGTGCTCCTAGGCACTACCACAATACAACAATAACAAGTGCACAGAGCAGAGTGCAGTGCGGAGGCCTTTTCATTTTATGCTGGGCTCCACTGAAGCCACCAGAAAAGCATTGAGTAGAGGAAATTGCCTTCTTTCCTCAGAATCATTCTGTGACCCCTTCCCTACAACAATTGCTGCTAGGCCAAAAGGAAGAGGGGAAGTTTTAAAAAAAAAAAAAAAGCCCCAGAATACTGCCTGGATTAATGACGAGCCCAGTATGAAGAGCCTATGCATTCCTAACGTGAACAGCTGGGCTCTGGATTTCAGCAGTGTTATCCCAGTGTGCTACTGAGGGAACTGATCACTAATGGCACCCAAAAAGGAGATGTATCTTTGTGGCATGGGATTAGGGTCAGGAAACTCACTAGTTCAAGACTGATTGACAGTAGCTGATACCTACATGGGAAAAATACAGTTACAAGTGAGGAAACCAACTTGACCATTCCTTAGATCTCCCTCCTCCGTATCTCCTGATCTAAGAATCCTAAGCTCACTGAGAGACTTTGTTCACTTTGCTTACAGAGGAGGTGACAAATTGGAGGGCAAATTTTGTTCTCGGCCCCACAGACCTGAAAACCCCCAGTCCTACTCTGATCCCGTGGGTGGGAGGCAGGGTGCTTTTGCTCTGGGACGAGACCGGGCTCTGTCTGGCAGGAACATGGTATAGATACCCTCCCTTCTACAGGTGCCCATGGTCCAATGACCTACCTGTGCCACTTCCAGTCCACTCCGGCTCAGATGTTGTCCCCATTGTCCTTCCCTTAATCCTTAAAGGGGCTACAGCCCCTTTTCTTTCTCTAACCAGACAAAGTCTGCCAACATTCAAGGTTGTGAGTAGTGCATTGTATCTGACAGTTTTTATTGCCAAAAATGGCATGGTTTACGAACCCAAATTGAGTAATTAAAGTCTTCTGTGTCTTTGTTCTAACTAATATAAGATACGTTCTTCTGTAATAACAGGTTTCAGAGTAGCAGCCGTGTTAGTCTGTATTTGCAAAAAAGAAAAGAAGTACTTGTGGCACCTTAGAGACTAACAAATTTATTTGAGCATAAGCTTTCATGAGCTACAGCTCACGAAAGCTTATGCTCAAATAAATTTGTTAGTTTCTAAGGTGCCACAAGTTCTTCCGTAATGTTCACTTACAAGAAGTTTGAACACAAGAAAAAGGGGAAAAAACACATAAGCTGTTTGAGAGAGTTGCGCATGCTAGGGGTATAGTTCTCCAACTTCCACTGTGAAGGCCTGTTTTAAAATGCATCCTTTCATGATCCAGCCTCTTCTCCCAAGATCCAGTCTCCTATTACTTGGTGTGTTACTTGTGCGTGCTAAGGGTATAGTTCTCCAACTTCCACTGGGAAGGCCTGTTTTAAAATGCATCCTTTCATGATCCAGCCTCTCCTCCCAAGATCCAGTCTCCTATTACTTGGTTCTCAAAATGTTTCATTCTGTGGATCATCACTGTGCTAGGGCTTTGTATTGTGTGTATATGCCAGACAGGAGGGACAAATACCAGCTAACATCAGTTAGTCTGAGTGCAAGAAGTCTTTGACTTGTTCAAGCCAATTGAATGGAGTGTCTTATTACGGACAGGAATCCTGCCCAGAGGCTGTAAATCATTAACAGTCTACTTTTGTGCAGGCCTCATGAGTGCATGAGAAATTCAAAAATGATAGTTTATATACTGGTGGATAATTTCCAGGTTATAGCATAATATGTACTTTCTTAGCTATGCTATTGACACATGTACATGCAACACATAAATTATTTAACAAATAGATGAAAATGCTCAAAATGTTGAACTATGAACTTTAATATTTATTTCTCTATCTTCAAACAAGGTGTTTTTTGTTTGGGGTTTGTTTTTTTTTTTGCGGGGGAATTAAGACAAGCTCCTAATGAGCGTCTTCTTTGCTCTCTGAAACCATAAATTCATGAAATTAGGGCTGGAAAAAGACTTATTAGGTCAAACTCTCTGCCTAAAGAGGATTGCTTCTCACAGTGTATTTCCCAGTGCTATCAACAGTGTAGTTCTAAATATTGCAAGGAATGGGGTTTTTACCACTTCCTCTTGCAGATTATTCCAAAACCTGAACAATCACAGTGTTAGGAAGGTTTCTTTTCTTAATAGCCTAAATTTTCAATTCATCTGGTTGGAACCTACTTTTACCCCTTGCATTACCCTAAAGAGTTACCTCATCTTGGGGTGTTTCTGTTGTTTAATACAAAATAAAAGAAACTGCACAGGAAATTTACCTCTCTTACCACAAACCCATTTTCATTTAGAAGAAAATTTCGTATTGTGTTACCTTTTGACTGTCTATTGCGCATTAATCATAGTTATTGGGAACATACCATTGTGCCTTTTGTATTATTATTTTGCAATGTTTAATGCGTCTTAGATTCATATCTATTTCCAGGAAATAAGATATCCCAGGTGAAAACCTGAAAAGCTTTCCTAATTTTCTGTTTGTGCAAAGAGGGAAAATGTAGGCACTTGCAACTTGAGCTTCCCCACTATTCTGTACCAATGTGTGTAAACCTTGGCTTACAGGAACAACTTCTAATCATGGAAGGATGACACAGTCTCAATGCCCATTCTGTTCTTTGCCTGATCTTACACCTGGTCTATGCACAACATAGTTAGGGGTGTAATTTTATAGTGAGTTAGTTAGACCGGTGCAACTTTGTGTGTTGACATGCTCAAATTGATTAAAACTTGGCTTACAGCAGTTTAGCTTGAGATTGACCATATCATGATCCTAGCCTCTGTTTGTCAGAGGGTGGAGCTGCATGGCAGGAGAGAGGCTGGCTCCTCTGTGGCACCCTCAGGGCCAACTCCAGGCACCAGCGAACTAAGCAGGTGCGTGGGACAGCAAATGTAAAGGGGCGGCAGGACGTCGGGCTCTGGGGTGGCAATCTGCCCTCAGCGGCAGTGAGAATTTGCCGGCCACTCAGTCACAGCGCGTTTCACACTTGGCAGCGGGGACATGACTCTTCTTTGGTCGCCAGCAGCAATTCGGTGGCCACACCATCACTCCACCTCCGTGTTTGGCGGGCAGGATTCCGCCTCCCCGTTTGGCAGTAAGTTTGGGTTTTTTTGCTGCTTGGGGTGGCAAAAACACGGGAGCCAGCCCTGGGCACCCTGAATGAAAATGGAGAAAGGCTTGTTGATTTTTGTAATATAAATGATTTAGTCATTGGTGGAACCCTATTTGAACATTGTGAAATTCACAAGCTAACATGGTGTTCTCCAAATGGCAGAGATAAGAACCAGCTTGACCATATCATGATCTAGCCTCTGTTTGTCAGAGGGTGGAGATGGATGGTAGGAGAGAGATCTCTTGATCGTTACCTGTTAGGTTCACTCCCTCTGGGGCACCTGGCATTGGCCACTGTCAGTGGACAGGATACTGGGCTGGATGGACCTTTGGTCTGACCCAGCATGGCCATTCTTATGTTCATCCTATGTTCTTAATGGCAAATGGTGATGCTCACTGGCAGATGTGAAAGTGAGAAGAGGTGCAGATGTTGGCAGCGACCACCACCTTGTGACAGCCTCCATCAGGCTAAAACTGAGAAGTGTGGGTCCACCAAACAAGGGACATAGACGTTATGATATTGACAAGCTAGAGTCCCCTGAAATACAGAAAGCCTTCGTTCTGCAGTTAAAGAACAGGTTTCAAGCACTTGCAGACCTTGGTGAAGAGGAGGGAGAATGCAGATGAGGAGATCAACAAGAAGTGGGACAAAGTAACAGCAATTCATAAACAGAGTAGTGAAGCCTGTCTAGGCTACAGGCAGAAGAAAAGGAAGGAGTGGATTACACCCAACACATGGAAAGCCATAGAAACCAGACAAACCCTGAAGAAAAAAGTTTGACACACAATCCCAGAAGCTAAAGGACAAATACTGCGAGCAGTATAGCAAGACACACCAGGAGGTCAAACGCCTTGTGAGAGCGGACAAACGGCATTATATTGATAATCTGGCATCACAACGCAGCTTGTGGTGAACAAAGAACGGTCTAAAAAATGACACAGCTTATCAGTGGTAAATGGCAGACACCAACAAACACTCTTATCAGGAGCAAACAAGGACACCTACTAACAAACGAAAAAGAACAAGAAATGCGCTGGACAGAGCATCTCAAAGAATTGCTGAATAGGGAGCCACCTACAGAGGAAACAAACATCCAGGAGGCAGAAGAAGATTTTGATATCAACACAGACACCCCAACTAAGGAAGAGATCATTCAAGGCATTAAATCTTTAAAAAATGGAAAAGGTCCTGGCAAGGATCACTTGAATGCAGAATTGTTCAAGGTAAATCCTAAATTAGCAGCATCTATCATGGCCCCTCTATTGACATCAGTTTGGGAAAGGGAAAAAGTGCCAGATGAGTGGACTAATGGGGTTATAGTAAGGATACCAAAGAAAGGAACTCTCAGTGATTGTAATAACTGGCGTGTTATCACACTTTTATCTGTGCCAAGCAATGTATTTTGTAAGATCATAGTCCAGTGTATATCAGAGGCAGTTGATATCGTTCTCAGAAAAGAGCAAGTTGGTTTTCGGAAAGGGCATGGATGCACAGACCAGATCTTCACTCTATGAAACATAATAGAACAGTGCTTAGAATGGCAACGGCAACTTTACATAAATTTCATAGACTTCAAGAAGGCTTTTGATAGCATTCACAGGACCAGCCTATGGCGCATTCTGCAGGCATATGGAATTCCTTTCCGTATAATCAACGTAATCAAAAGCTTCTATTGCAACTTTACATGCAGTGAGCTCAGTTTTGAACTCAAAACAGGAGTATGTGAGGAGTGTGTCATGTCTGCAATCCTCTTCAACATTGCCATTGACTGGGTAATTGATGTACAACAGAAGACATGCCAAGAAGCATTAAATGGACACTCTTCTCATCCCTTGAAGACCTGGACTTCACAGATGATGTCGCTCTCCTATCACATACCCAAATACAAGAAAAAACAACTTGACTCAACGCATTCAGTCAGAAAATTAGACTGAAAATCAACTGCAATCAGACAGATACCATGACCTTTAATATTGGCTCACTGCCGCAGATCGCAGACTCACTGCCGTAGCGCTTCCTGCTGGTCGTCCGGGAATTAGCTCAATTCCAGCATTCAGAGCGCCCCCGGCTGGCCAGTGTCTCTCCTGCTTCAGGCCCCTGTTCCTCCCAGACCCCAGTGCCCCTTTCCCTTGGGGTTCTGCCCATAGCAGTATCCCACACTCTGAGTCTCCCCTCCCAGGGAACCCCCAACCCTCTAAGCCCACCTTGCCTCAGTGGCTACTGCCAGTCATCATCTAGCCCCCTTTCTCTGGGGCAGACTGCAGTCTGTAATGGCCACTCATCATTGGCAAGGGGGTTGGACCTGCTGCCTTTCTTGGCCCAGCTTCTCCCTGCAGCCCCAGTACCTCCTTTGGCATTCAGCAAGGCCTCAGCCTGGGGACTCGCCAGGTCAGAGCTCCCCAGCACTGCTCTGCTTCAGGTACCCTGTGCTCCCAGGCAGTTAGGTCATTCCCACTCCAAGGGTGGAGTGGGACTCTCTGTCTCCTAGCTCACTGCCCTTTTATCAGGGCCAGCTGTGCCCTGATTGAGCTAGCCACACTGGGGCCAGCTAGCCAGCCAGCCTCCCTCAGCTGCTCTTAATCCCTTTTCTAATTGGGTCCCAGCCACAGCCCTCTCCAAGGGCTGCTTTTAACCCCTGCTCTCCTGCAGCGCCCCACTACACTCACCATCACCAGTACAGATAGAGGATTATCTTCTCATCAATGTAGAAACATGCACATACTTGGGCAGCGCCATCAGCCAGGACGGTGAAACAAGCCAGGACATCTGGAACAAAATCAATAAAGCCAGGAACGCCTTCAGGAGCTTAAATAGAGTTTGGAAATCCTCAAAATACAACACCAAAACAAAACTTAAGATTTATCAGAGCTGCGTACTTTCAACACTACTTTATAGTGAAGAATGCTGGAGAATGGAAAACTATGACATGTCCAAACTTTCTTCATTCCATACAACCTGCCTCAGAAAAATCCTCCGTATCTTTTGGCCCTGAACAGTCTCAAACCAAGATCTATTGACACAGTGCAGCCAAGAGGATCTGAGACCCATCATTGCCAGGAGGCGTTGGAGATGGATGGGTCATGTGATGGAGATCAATCGGTCGGATGGAAGCTGATTCCATCACCAGAGTGGTAATAAGATGGACACCTGAAGGCAAGTGAAAACGAGGCTTCCCGTAAACAGCTTGGCGAAGAGCTTTGGAAGCCGAGCTGAAAAATCTGGGGCACAGCTGGGGAACCATTGAAAGACTTGCCAGAAACAGGAGCTTTGTCACTGAACTAAATGCCAGAGGCGTAATAGGAACATGATGATGAAAACTGGCACAGGTGAAAGATGCTATCCTGTTTCATTTGCAAAGAGCAAGGGTGAAAGTAACTTAAAGGACTTACTGGTACACTGGAGTCCTGAGCAAGGGGTGTGGGCTCAACCGGAAGAGGCGTGGCCTCAACCAGAAGAAGCGGGGCCTTTAATACCCAGGCCCTTTAAATCACCCCTGGAGCTACCAGCTGTAGAGGCGGCTGAGAGCTCTGGGCCCTTTAAATCACCAGTGGAGCCCTGCCGCTGCTACCCTGGAGCTCCGGCAGTGGGGCTTAGAAGTTGATTTAAAGGGCTGGGGCTCCAGCCACTGCAGGGAGCTCCGGGCCCTTTAAATCGCCAGCCTGGGGAAACTGGTCCGGTCGGGCACAGCGTATCAGCTCTTGCCGGTAGACCGGATCGGACCGGCTTACTTTCACCTCTGGCAAAGAGTGAAGCTGAATGCAGGCTAAGCTGAACAAGTGGAACATTATTAAGCCCTGTGCACTGCCCTCTCCATGTGGCTGAGTTGCTTCTAGTCTAACTCTGAACGGTGTTTGTTTTCTTCGTGTCTTGTCAATAGCAGCCCCTCCAGAGAATGTGGGCCCTCTGATTCCAGTTTCACTGGTCACAACAAACCCATTACCAGTCTCTCAGGGGATTTCAGTCTCTCATGCTGTCATCCTGCAGTTAAGCCAGGTTTACAATACGAACTTTTGCTGATATGTTTGTTAGGGAGATGATTTTTTTAACCACATTTCTATATTGGCAAATGCCCTATTATAGGTGCTGTTACACTGGCAAAAATGTGCTTGTGGTGTAGTTTATTATAGTTTATTATAATTTATTATTTATAATAGTTTATTTATTGTCCAAAGCACTCTTTTTTTTGCTGATATGTTGCATCTCCCTAGACGGGGTTTGCTATACTGGCAAATCTTTTCTAGTATAGGCCTAAGTAATTGTTGCTTGCCTTCATTTGTTCATAAATAATAATAGTAGTAATAATAATAATAATAATTAGCTCTTATAGAGCTTTTCATCAGTGGATCTCAAGGCACTTTACAAAGGAGGTAATGATCATGCTTATTTTACAGCACTGGGGAGGCACTGAGAAGCAAAGTGACTTGCACAAGGCCACTCAGCAGGCCAGTGGCAGAGCCATGTATAGAAACCAGATCTCCTGAATCCCAGTCCAGTGTTCTATCCATTAGGCAGCATAGCACCTCCTGTGACTTCAGAATAGAGATGGTGAAAAATTTCCAACATTGCGATACATCTTTTTCGTAGAAACTTGGCTACAAAAATTTTTAAAAAATGTTTGTCATATTTTTTGAACACCTTTAATTCATTGTATTTTAGTGGTTAATAGCAAAACCACAATTTGCTGTCACTTTGCTCAGTTGTTTTAAATTTGCTTAATCCATAATCTGTGATATAATATGCACCATGATCTAATTGGGATTAAATGCTCCTTATGAATCGCCATAGTACACCTTTTCATACTCTTGCTATTGTTTTGGTTTTGACCATCCATTACATTTCAGGGATTAAATAAATAAATGTATTTTAGAAGACAAAACTCTCCTATATATTGTACTTGTGGGTATAGATGCTTCTTGCATCCCCATAATAGCCAGAAGGTGAAGAGTTAAAAATGTAAGGCCTTATTAATGTAGGGAAATGCTGATACAAGTTTTTCAGTTCGATTCTGACAGAGCACCCATCTCTAATTTGCTTGTCTCTTTACCCATATAACATTGTACATCTGTCCTTGAAAACAGCTCTTGCAGCATGAGTATAACCAATAGAGTCAATTTAGCAAAGGTTGCTGTCTGCGTCCTAGCAATGCAGGCAGACAGCCTGGAGCTACGACTTATTATCAGCTAAACAGGTATATGAATAATTACTAAAGATAGAAGCCTGTGTTAATTGCTGTTTTTAATTTTGTTCTCATAAATTGTTAGATATTTTTCCCCTCAGCAAAAAATGTTGAAGTGAATCTTTTTTTCAGTTTCTGAATAAGCTAATGGGGTCTAAGACATTTTTAGCTATATGAAATGCTTTCCAGTATTGAAACACACACACTGAGGCTCCTTTAGACTGCTAAGGTGGCATAAAGTGTAAATGAGAATCAGGCCCATAGTACTGAAATACCAAGATTAAGCTGTGGACTTTCTTATAATAAGAACCCGCAGTTTTTGCCGAACTACCTGCTTTGAACAGAGTGCTGTAGAGAGTAATTTCGTAAATATCTGTTATCCCTGAAACTCTTCTTTATGTAGCCGTAGCAATTACCTACAAGTGTTCTCTTGGTATTCCTCTGAGCTACACCGCTTTCCATTCAGGTCTATTCCCTTTCTTCTGCAGTAACTGCATATGTTCACTTTCAAAATAGCAGAAAAGCACAAAACTTTAATAATTCTATTTGGGTTTTGCTAATATTGTGATTCTCCTTAGTGTACAGTCAAATATGGGTATTGAGGGATGCTCTTAAAGTCAGATTGGTGCAAGGAGAAAAAAGGTGACAACTGGATTTGGTCCACGTCAAGAAAAATTTGCCTTATTGAGCTGAAACACTGGATCCATGCTTCATCTCAGTATCCACTAAAAGCAATTTTGGATGACTTTCTGTCAGATTAATATGAAAAGCAAGTATATGGCATATGTGCACAGGTTTGTAGACAGTTAGCAAAAGACCTAGTGGTATTTCCTAAAAGAATTGCGCGCGCGCACACACACACAACCCTAAGCTTTTTACATGTAGAAGGGAAAGATTTTCCAGACTTTGGTCCCCTCTCAAGATAGGTCAGTGTTTGTGGCCTAAAACCCTGATGCTATTCCTTACATGATTCTGGATAATGTTGCCTTCTGACAACTTCTGCATCTTCCTCTAGCATATGCAGTATGGCACCAGTAAGAGAGCTTTGTGCATTTGTGATGGTTTTCATGATTTGATGGTGGTCTTGGGAGAGGGGCATCCAACGTTGTCCTCTGTTTTTTTTAATGGAATCAGATCAGTTTCATCTCAGCTTTCCCATTACATTTGAATTCTAATGCTCTAACAACTCACATCCAGCGTGGGACTGGTGTTCTCTTGTTGACTTTCCAATGCAGAAGGTGCAAACCATTGTGGGAAGATGAGGGGATAGCCTTAGCTTTTTCCTATCTTATTCATGTCCCACTCAGTGCATTTGCATCACTTGTTCTTTCTGAGTTCTGGTCCCTCTAAAACTTCGGCTTCGCTCTTGTGGCTGTATGTGAATGAGTTGTGCTTGAGAGGGAACCTTTGCATTCCCCTGGGCTGTTGGAACTCAGCTGCGTCAGACAGTAACATGCTTAGGCTCAAGGAGGTGAGCACAAGCAAACCCTGAGGCCCCTATTCATAGCACCATTTGAATGGCCCTGAATGGGGACTGGGGATGGAATGAGGAGGAGATGACATTTGGTGATACACGGTATGGTATGATATGTGGTAGTGAAATGTTTGTAATAATCAAAGTAAAAACAGTCATTTAGGCTGACCTTGTTTTCCTGAAGGCTTTTATTTCCTGAGGGTCTTAGAGAGCAACCTTGACAGCAGCTGAAACAAAACAAAATGGTCTTACAGTGCCAAGAAAAAACAGAACCCAGACCAGGGTTTTTACTGTTAGTCTTGGAGTGACTGAGGATGGAATTTTCTTTACTGCAAGGCATCCCCACCTGCCACCTCCTTGTAGAGTTTCCTGTCCTCTTTCTTTTTAGCTTGTTGTCTCCAGACCTGCCTCATTGTCCACCCTGAGCACCTTTTGCAGGGAGAGGAAGAAACTTAGCTATAGTTAATCCCCTGCATGCCTGTGCCAAGGTGTGGCTTTAGTTCGCTGTCACACAGCAAATCCAAAACAAATAGAGGAGTGGAACCAAATAAATAATAGTAAATGCCTGGGTAGCATTGGTCTAACTCTGCTCCAGCTGAAGTCAATAGACAGTTACTCTAATCCCCAAGTGCTTAACAAACAGAGACAATGCTACCTCCTAGATGTAACTGGTCTCCCATTGTTGGAGAGGCATGGTGGGCTTTGAGCTGTGCTTAGATGCTGGAGAAGGTACAATATGAAAATGAAACAAGTGATGCCTCTAATGAGCTTGAATGATCATCAATATATAATGCTAGACTAGGCAGGCACAAAAGGGTGGTCTTGTGAAATAAATATAGGCAAAAACAGGGAGCTTTATCTTTTAAATAATATATAAACCCATTAGAATTAGTCAATCATATTTGCCCCCATCTAAAAGTAGTCTCTGCATCTCTGCATCTTACTGAAGTAAAAAAGGAAAATTGGGGCAGCTTGCCCAGCCCCTCTGCATAAGTATCTACTTACTTAATGAAGGCTACTGAAAAAAGAACAGAGATAGTTGAAAATAAATGGTGCCTGGTTTTGGGAATCCCCTTGATCACGCAACAGTGTAATAAAATTGGACTTGGTACAAAAAGGCCTCAATGAATCTCTGTCTCTGTCTAATTCACCAGAAGTGCTTTGCATGCAATGGACTCCAACTGCTGTGTCCAAGGGAGTCATTAGAGATGCAAATGACTGTTGGAGATGTACATTCCTGGATTCCACCTATCTGGTAGTTTGTATAGGACTGTCTACAAATTAGGAGCATTGGTGAGTAGGGAAATGTAATAATTTAATAGGAGCTTCTCTTTTGCTGTAACCAGAAATGTTTATAGTGGGACTCCCCAACCTAAATCTCCCACATGAGGAATTCACAAAAATGCTGGTTCCTGTGAACCTCATTATTCTTAACAGTATGACATCTAATCTCATCATGCTGGAAGTCACCTACACCTCTAAGGGTAGAAAACAGTCGTGGTGAGTTAAGTGAAAAAGTAGCTCTTGAAAGACGAAAAGAAGGAAAAAAACTCCACAGATTTGAGAATATTTAGTCTATCTTTTTAGAGTTGTCTGATAGATAGCCATGTGTACAGGGAGCTCTATTGATGGGGAACAGCACTGGAGACTGACCGTGTCATTGTATAGCAATTTTCTGGTTCTGCAGGGTATGTTTTCTGTCTGCCACACTATGTTGGGAGTGGGATCTTTCCCTTGTGTCCTCCTTTCTCTTTGCTTTGGTTCTTTTTTCCCTCTTTATTCTTACAGTGGATAGTAGTGAATAAAATGTAAATGTATGAACATGATGAATTTGGCTTTTTTCCTATCTTTCTGTAGTTTTCCATATTTTGTTGTAATTGTCATAGCTCTTTTGGATCTATGTATGGTAAAGACATTTAATAAAAAAGAAAAAGAGATGAGAAGGTAGCAAAATCCTACGCTAATAAGTGACTAGGGGTTGTAAGGTGGGCTTCCTCTTCCGAAGACGATGGTGATTATAAAGGGAAAAGGGGAGATATTTCCTCATTACAGTAGGTTTGAGCTTGCATAATCACAGGCCATTCTGACCCCTCTGTAGGGTTGGTGGAGAGAAGGTTCTTTTATAATGGGGTTGTACAAGAACATAAAAATGTCCAAGGTCTTAAACATTAAAAATGGCACCTGAGATTGTCAAAGAAAATATGAAGAGGTCAAGTCCACTTGAACAGATATAGGGTGTGCTTGTCCAAAGGGCAGTGCTTTCAGTATTTCCAGTATTCTTTGCTACCTCAGAATATTAAAATTTTAGAGTCCATGCAAGTTAGCCCAGGGTAGCTGTGGTGAAAAGAGGGAGCCTGTGTGAGCCAAGATGCTACATTACATTCTGGAACTTTTCTGCCTTGCTCTTGGAGACACCTGGCAGAGATGGGGACTCCAGGGGTATGGACTGTAATTTTTTAGTTATAGTGAGATGTGTAGAGTAGCAACCTTTGATATAAACAAAAGAACAGGACTAAACCACCTTACAGAGTTTGTTTTCCTTGCTCAATATGATGGGCTTCCTCTCAGACCTCTCCAGATTGAGTTGGTTTGATCTTGGAAAAGTGGATTATGCATGAAAGGCACTTGATGCTGAGTTAAAGGATTTTCTTCTTTTTAAAGTCTATTGCTGCTTTCTGACTAGGATGCAGCCTTGTGATTTATAACAGCTTCTACTGATGCAGTCTACTGTGAGACATTTAAAAAAAAACCCACAAGGCCACTGACCCATGTAGTCTCTGTATTTTTAATATGTAATTGTAATTCTTCTAAAGGGTTTTTAAAAGCCATTGCATCAGTGCTAAGAGGTATACACAGCGATGGCATTTCTGTCTGCATTAGATAAATAATCTTTGAGGTAATGTACTGAAGGAGCGATCCTGCAGTGAAAGACTTTACTCCACTAAAACTCCCATTGAATAAGGATTGCCAGATTGGGCCTTTGGATAATTTTAGATGCTCTATTTCTTTCATTATGGGTAACTTGCCAAGTTATACTTTAGTTATGCAAAGTGTCATGTTATTCAAGAATTGGGAATAACTGACATCGTTGCTGACCTTGACAAAGAGCATAAGTGGTTCCTTCACACCCTGCACTTCATGTCTCTAAACTGCTTTGCCCCTCCACATTAGTGTCTTGCTTGCCACAATAATGAAACCACACTGAAGTATCATGATACCCCAATACATTGGGCACCACTGATGTGTGTCTGACACTGTAATTAGCACTAATCCACCAAATGCATCCGATGGAGTGAGCTGTAGCTCACGAAAGCTTATGCTCAAATAAATTTGTTAGTCGCTAAGGTGCCACAAGTACTCCTTTTCTTTTTGCGAATACAGACTAACACAGCTGCTACTCTGAAATTGGAGACTGGTTCAATGTCCCTTCTGCAGCCCACTTATTTTCATTCTTCCGCTTGCTGAGAAATGTTTATTGCTGTTTGTTTATTATTATTATTATTTATTATTGTTTATATTTTTAGGTTTTATTTAGCATTAATAATGTGCTTGGCACTGCACAGTATGCAAAAATAGATAGTCCCTGCATTAAAGAGTTTATAGTTCAAGGTAGATATAAGTGCTGGGCAATACTCCTCTGGGAGCCTATCACCATCTCTCCTTAATCAGCTAGAGGTGTTGCAAATAAAGCACTCATCGCTCTTCCCTCAAGGGTTGAATGACACTGAGAGTTCAAAAGACACCAGGCTTCTCTAGTCACAGGAGCGAGGCAGTTTTCCTGGCAGCAGAATCTGTGTTTTCCCAAATGGCAGCACAAAGCACAGCCACTGGGCTTGCTCTCCTACACCGGTTTTTAAAAATGGCTTCCCCAGCAAGACACACACTCCTCCCAGTAGTAAATGACTTCAGTGTGTCTTGTTAATAGTTATCACTGCACGAGACAACCCTTCCTATGATGTAATTTGACACACTGCTGTCATTGGGGCTTAAACATAGTAATCTTAAAAATGATTGGGAATTTGCCCTGCAGAAAAAACTCTTAAGATTAATTTCTACAAATGATAAACCACTTCTTTGCCAAAATACGGTAGGCTATGAAGTATGATTTAATCCATTTGACTACAGTGCCAGATTCCTCTGACAACTGTGACTCAAAAGTCATCACAGAAAGTGGTATTTCAAGTGGCAGGGTGGGATTAAAACCTGCTGAAGATTTGTCAGAGGAGAAGTAAGTACATAATTTTTAGATAAATGATTTTTCTACTCTAAACCACTTCCGTTGAAAAGACAGGCAGTTTAAAGAGAAACCTACACTCTGATACTGGAAAGTGAATATAATAGCAGAAAAAAAATAGTTATCTTTTTTTAACAAAAGTTTAAAAAAAGTGTAAGCATATCAAAGTGGAAATTATATCTCTATATATTTTCTTCTGAAAACCTCAGATTTCAGTGTTGTTTTCATGCAGGGAAGCAGTCAATCTTGATTTTGAAAAGGCTACTCCAGATGATCTTAAAAAGTCCTCTATTTTTTTTTTTTACTATGCAATATGATAACATTGGGATTAGAGCTATGTGAAAATTTTGTAATTGCAATAAAATCTGAAACCAGCACAGCACTCTGAGTATGTATATATGTACATATAAATTTACATATTTAAATTATATATATAAATTTATACATAAAGTGAATATTTGGGTTAATTTTTTCGTTGGGCATAACTTCAGACTCTGAAATCAGTGGAAAAAGAAAAGGAGTACTTGTGGCACCTTAGAGACTAACAAATTTATTAGAGCATAAGCTTTCGTGAGCTACAGCTCACTTCATCGGATGAATCAGTGGAGTTACACCAGCAAGGAATTTGGTCTTTGTTCAGGATTATCATCCTAAATTCCTCATAGTTTTGCCAGTTCCAAATAACATTGTCATCTGAAACTCAGGCATGTTATCATTTTCTCTGCCTGCCAATCAATATAATTCACATCTTCTTAAAGTGCAGTTCTATTCTGAAAAGTGATAAAAACAGTTTCATGAATTCTGTGTGTTTCTCTCATTGCCTCCATCTCAGATTTGATCAGTTTGCAAATTAAAATATTTTTTGTTTTGAGATTTGTTTGTTTGTTTTTTCTATCAGTCCTGCAGACTCTCTCTCTGTGGCCTGTGAGAATCTAGCTGGATTCCTTCCATCTCATACATGCATCAATACTAATGCTTATATAGGCCAAATTTGCCCTTTGTGACACCTGTGCAAACCATATTGTTTTTAAATTCTGTCATTAGTTGAACTTGTGCAGCTCTGGGGTTTGCAGAGGTGTAACGGAGAGGAGAATTTGACTTGCAGCAAGCACCTTTTTACACTGCATCCAATGAAGTGAGCTGTAGCTCACAAAAGCTTATGCTCAAATAAATTTGTTAGTCTCTAAGGTGCCACAAGTACTCCTTTTCTTTTTGCGAATACAGACTAACACAGCTGCTACTCTGAGAACTATGAGAGAAAGAGAGAACCCAGTTTGACTGTCTGACCTGAAGCTGTATTTTCAGGGATGGAAGTTAGTGAAAATAAAATGTATTTTTACTTGTGTGATCTGGATTCACAGGAAAAAAAATAAACACTGAACCTGACAATGTCATTTTTATGGAATCACTTTTGAGAGCAGAACCACACGTTGGTATCTCTGGTAGTTTGATGACCTTATCAATCATGTTGTAGACACTTTTAATTTATTTATTTATTGAAAACATGGTTTGGTGAGTAATTGTGAATACTGGAAACAAATGCAGAGTCTTCTTAGGTTCTTTAACAAAAGGGAATGCAGGTGGATCTGCTAGTATTTTTTTTTTAATTTATAGTCCGTTTCCTTTTTTTGGAATGGAAGGAGCAGCATATTAACTCAGTGAGCTCTATGCTAAAATGTCCCAGTGCCCCTTTAAGAAGTGGAGGTACATTTGTGAAGGTTGTGCCTGGGAAGGAAGTGGCTATTTACCACAGGATGCTATGTCAGGAAAAGGCTGATTCTTGGTCAGCCACAACTTAAACTGCCAGTTTTCCCTCAGAGGAGGGGAAAAAAGTCACATACACTTCCTGTACGTTTCTTTCTTATCTTTTATATTGTCAACTCCATATAGAAAGCCTTTACCCAGAAGAGCTTATTGAAATATCTTTCTCTGTAAAGAGTACTTTGAAGTGTTGAACTGACTTAAAATGCCCATGGGTCTAATTTTAAACTTACACGGTTTTAGTATGTTACATGGAAAATTATTGGAGTTATTAAGAAGAATGAGCCACAGGTAGGGAGTTGAGGGGGCTTGAACTGAGTTCTAATCCTGCCATTCTCTGTGGTCTTGAGGAAATCATTTGAGTGAGATTTTCAAAGCAGGCCATGGGAGTTAGGTGCCTAACTTCCATTGAATTCCCTTAGGCTCCTTTGAAAGCACAGTCTTCATTTCTCTGTGCCTCAGTTTCCCCATCTAAATATTTCCTATCCATTTGGCAGGGCTAAATACTTGGATGTTGCTTTGTATATTTAAGTGATATATAAATGCTCAGTGTTGTTGCAGTATCTTGGATTATCAAGGCTAAATCAAAATGAAGGCTCAAGTAACACAGTCCTTCCTTCCTTCCTCACAACCCACCGCATACACCCCCAAAAATAAATTCTGATATAAGTGCTGATCAAATGGCACTAACCAACCTTCCTGTGTTTCAACAAGTAACTAAGATCAATCATGCCCTTGATGCATATTTAACATATATCCAACTAGAAAACTTGTCCATTAACTTCCTCCCACTCTGCCTCCAGTGGACTGATTCCTCTTCACATAGGAAGCCACCAGCACTGCCTAAATGCAGAGGCTTCTCTTGGCGCTAATTAGCATGACTAGTTTGATGAATTTAGTCAACAGCATTCTGAGCAGGGGAGGGGGGAAACAAGTGTAGTAATTTTTCCAATTCTGAAGGCTTTTCAGCCTTCGCGCCCTTAATGATTTGTTATACACACTCGAACTAGAGTTGCTTCAAATTAATTGATCAAGGGATTTTATTTTAGTATTTTGGCTGGATGCCAAATAAAGAGGCTTTGTCCTAGTGCTCTAAGCACCACCCCTCCTTGCAAGTTTGAAATGTGAGCTGCCTGGGTTTTTTCCCCCTCCCCTCCTCCTTTCTCTCTCTCCCTTCTGGGCAAAGTGGCTGTGATTGCGTGTGTGTGTGTGTGTGTGTGAGTGAGTGAGTGAGAGAGAGAGAGAGAGAGAGAAGGGGATGTGTATATGGATGAGAGAGAGGTGTGTAATGGGAGAGATGGATCACTAGTCACAGAAAAGAAAACCAGCCATATCAGTAACGTGCAGCTGAGGTGAGATTTTCTGAGTGTTTGATTTTTCTTAAAACCCTTTCAGAAGATTTAAAGCAGCCTTCTTGCATCCTGGGCGCTGAAGACATGCTCCTAAGCAATGTCATATGGATGCTGACATGCACATCGCTGTTTCAGGTCTGTTCGTGTATGTGTGAAGTTTTAAAGCTTAACCTGATTCTCTTTATTGTCTCTGGAGGGTTGTAGCTTGAGCACAAATAGCCTGTTGGCAAGTACGGCATGAGCCCATTAGCAAGACTCCATCTGTGATTGGTTTTGCCTGGAAACCGGGAGACAAGCAATGAATAATTGATGTGTGTTGTGCAGTGGCTGGACAGGCAAAGAGGAGAGAGAGAGAGAGAGAGAGAGAGAAAGAAACAGCAGCGCAGGGTGCCCTCAGAGGGGGGGGGAGAGAGAGAACAAGCTTGAAAATAGCTACTGGCTGCCTTATGCTGAGATTAAGGCAACCCTGGCTGTCTTTGTTCTGCACTAGATGGTTTCTGCCTAGAAGTGTTTTCAGACATATGTGGCCTTTTTCTGCAACAGAAGAGAGGCAGGAAAAACAGAGGAGGGGGAGCAGAGGAGGACTAGTTTTTGAATGAAATATAACTTGTGGGTAAGTTGGTTTCTTTTGGGGGGAGGGAGTGTGTATGGATGTGTGCGAGCGTGCGTGCGTGTGTTTGCTCCAGTCTGTCTGAGACTGTATGTGTGGTGTATGTGTGACAGAGAGAGAGAGAGCATTGTGGGAAAAGCCATGCTGCGTGTTGTCAGATGGAAAAGGCAGAATAAGGAGATGAAAGACAGACCTGAGTAGGAAACTGGGACATATTTGCATACAGTTACTGTTCCTTGTGCTTGCCCCTGAAGAGAATTTGGGAAGCTGGGGGATATTCAGATCTTGTTAATTTGATTGATTGAGCCATAGGACATTGTTATTTTAGAGGGTGAAATGTTGACTTGTAAGCTGACATTTTACAAGATTTTTTTTTTCTTTTTACCTGCAACCATAAAAGCAGAATGTGCATCAAGCACTGATGGCATTTTCTTAAACTGTCTTTACTGTCAGAATGTTGTATATTCCAAAAGATATTCTGGAAACAGCAAATACTATAAGTGTCGTCACCATTTCATTTACGCTGCTTTCATAAAGACCTTGCTGTACATAACTTACAACTAACGTGCATCCTGGCAAGTGGTTTCAAGGAAACTGGCACAGACATGATGTTGTCAATAGCAATCTCAGGTACTAAAGTTGACAGGTATTCTTTCCTCCCATGTGGAATGCAGTCTTCAATACTAATTGTGATATTTAGCTTTATTTAAAAAAAATAGAGGACACCATTGATACATTTGAAAGAATATTTCAAAAGTTCGGAAATTAAAACTAGTGACACTGAAGCATTTGAAGTCCTGCTAAATAGTCCCTTGGTGATGTTCTTAATTACATGGAGCAGAGCAAGTGATAGTTTTACAGTGAAATAAACCAGTCTCAGTTAAATTTGGACAGAAATTAGTCATGCAGAGTTGTGGTTGGAATGATAAATTCGGAATTCAAAATTGTGTATCTAATAAACATCAACGACGTGGGTGTAAAGAATGGCATGCTTCCAGCTATTTACTGGTGGGAGAGTAGTACAGTATGTAACAACTCTCCTGATCCTGTGGAATCCTGTTTTGTCTTGTGTAGTTTGAGCCTGATCCTGTGTCCAGTGAAGTTAGCAGCAAAGCACCTATTGATTTCTGTCATCCAGGGTCAGACATGCAGTAGAACTGTTTCCATTTAGGGCCTGATCCAAAATCCATTGGCTTCAACAGGCTTTGAATCAGGCCTTCAGTTCAGAGAGTGGCTTGAACTGAGCAATTATAGAGATTCTTGTCAACCACTTACATGTTGCCCTATGCCAGGATGACACAACTGTAGAAAGGGAGATTGCTATGAAAACCTATGGATTTAATTTTTGAAGACAAATAAGTAGAAGTGTATTCTCTTGTGCATGCAGGATGAAACTATGAACTAGCCTGATAATGAAATAGCCAGGTTTATTTTAAGAAGTGATTTCTTGATCAGGTTAGGTTAGGCAGTTAATTGGGCCAAGATGACAAACTTCATCTGTATGAGCAATATGCCATTTGAAAAGTGGGGAGTTCTTAAACTAAAAATAAAGTTCAAAGAAATTATTCATAGTTACCCAGTCTTTTTTTTTTTGCATAGAGCGTTATTACAATTTTATTAATAAGATTTGTTTAAGCATCTGTTGCTGTGGATCTTGTTGTAGATGTGAATGGGTTCTATCACAGAAATCACTTGTCGGTTGATTTTGTCTTGGTTTTATAATAGATAGAAGTAGATGCTGCATTTTAAATGAACAAAAACATACATTCTCTTCCTACCTCGTGCTACACTGCTCTGCAATTTTTTTATTTCTCTTTTGGTTTATTTTGTATATAAAAATGGCATCTGGAGCAAAGTGCTTGGGCTGAAATTGAAGTGAAAAATTGCTTACAAACATTTAAAATTAATTTTAGGGAGAAGCGGGTTCGCTTTTGAAGGAGCCAGCAGAGAAAGTTCTTGGGGGAAATGTAACTGCATTGATCGTGTCTTTTTATGAGACATATGACAATCTGAATATGTAAGGGACAATTTTATGGTAGGAAATGAAAATGCTTACCTAAGAGGGGTCCAAAATTGAGTCTTAAAGTCTTTGATCTTGCATAGATCTGTAGTAGAATGGGTGCAAACATAAAATTTCCACATGTCTGTTTGAATGGCCTTGAGAGAAATGTTGCATTGACTGTGCTTGAGTGACACGCATATAAAATTTGTACTACCATAGCACCTAGGGAAGCCCCAGTCATGGAACAGGCCAGGTGCTCTTCAAACACAGAACAGAAAGACAGTCCTTGCCCCAGACAACTTACAATCTAAATATAAGAAGAGAGACAACAGAAGGTTACGGAAAGACAGGAATACAAAGAAACAGCGAGACAATAATGTGGAGAGTACATTTTGGGATGGGGGTTAATAAGTCGCTTGTCAGTGTAGTAGCTATGTGGTTTTAATTATAGTGAGGTAATTTAGAGAGAGATCTGGCAACATGGGCTTCTTGTGTTAAAGGTTAGCATAACAATTAGGTTAAGAGTTGCTGTAGCCTACCCAAGACGTTTAACCAGGGATAAGAATCTGCGTATAAGCTATTTATTGCTGCTCTGTATGTTACAAGCTGAACTGATAGCACATAAGTCTATGTGTTAGTTGTCACTGAGGCTTTTGCATCTCAAGGGTGTCTCACTGTAGATCGTGCTTTCTCATAGCCAGCAAAAGGATGTTACTGAACAAAAAGAAATCCTATAAGAGTTCAACCAGCAGGGAAGTTTCACCCCGTGGGATTTCATACTCTTTCCCTAGATGACTCAAAAGAAAAGATCGAATTCTGTGTTAAGACAGGAGGCAAGTTTACTTTTCCTGTTCGCCATTTATTGCTTTAGGAATGTCAGCAAACAAAATAAATTTTTACGATTTGCAAAGTTATTGACACAAATCGGCATTCCAGAGATATCCATTAACCTCTGTAAAAAGAGTCTGACAGTGTAATTTCTTCCTCTTTTGTTGCCCCTATAAATGGAGTAACTGCTAGGTGTCTTATGCAGAAAACTTACAGGAAGTCATTACAGAAGACTTCCATGAAACAACCTGCAACAAGCTGGGCTACAGCGATGGCCCATTGCAGTTTTCAGATAGGCTGGAAGAAACAAGCCCCATCTCAGCATAGAGTGGGAGTGCTGTAAACATAGCTACCCCAGTCTTTTTCACTGCTCTCCCCTCCCCCAGTCCTTCTCCCCAGATCCTCTTCAGGTCCAATGAATCCCTTGTTCTATGGTGCTTCAACAGTGGGATAGAAAAATACAGAGAAAAAAACCATCAGAAAAGATGGCAAAGTTTCCCACTCCAGTTTGTAGCAGGGTTTGGAAAGTGACACAGAAAGTCAGTTTACACAGACAAGGAAAGGAGGTGAAATTAGTAAAAGTGAGCACATCTTTTCTCATCAGTGCCTAAGAAATACTGCTACACAACACTAATCCATCGCTTAGCACTTAGCACTATGGCAGCGTTACTCCCCACCTAATAAGTATGCTAGATAGGGATCGGAATAGGAGACAGGGCACAGATGAGTAGATCTTCCCCCTCCGCTACTCTAAATAAGGCCCTTCTATTCTATTAGAACAGTATTGTGATCAAAAAGCTCCTCATGATTAGTGTGTGCAAAAGTGTGTGGGAGAGAGACAATTAGAAAGCCTTCTCTTCCTCTAGTGGAACCAAAAATGTAAAACACCTGCATATAAAGCCAGCGGGTTCTCCTTGGAATAAGCATCCTGAGTTTCCAGAGATAAATAGATAATTCAAGTGAATATTGTTGTGCCAAGTTGCCTCTTGGGTGACAGGTACTGGAGATGATTGAGAATTAACTGCCCACATCTGCCCTTGTCATCCCACAGACATACCCCAATCAAAATGGCATCTGTGGGTCACTTTGGGACAGACCCCAAGAACGGCTTTGGGCAGAGCAATCAAGGCCTGTCAGGATAAATAAAAGCTTGCAAACAGTTGGCCAAGAATCAAATGTGTTTGGCTGAACAAGCCCTTCAGCCAGGAAATCAGCATAACATTAAAAGATGGTTGAGCCCTTATGAAATGTAAATGTTCGAAAATGATAAGAGGTACACAAATGCACAATAAAATCATGCAGTAATTGCTATTAAATCGTGGTGAAGTGTGTCTATCGTTCATCGTCAATGTGAAACACAGCCCGTCTGGCGCACACCTAGGATCATTCAGGACTCACTGAAGAGAGCAAAGCCCAGAACACTTATACTATCTTTACACTCTTAATTAGAAGTTCCTTTAAGAATTTCTTCTTCAATATGAAGACAAAGTAACCCTGAGAACAGAGGGATGAAAATGAATGACGTTGAAACAGTAGTTACTTCATCAGTATTGAATGTTTCAGACACACATACCTGTAATCATGCTGCATTTCACTAACATAGGTCATTCCTGATATTTTACAAATTCTCCACAGCACTGTTAATCCTGATACCCACTTCACTAAGACTCCTTCTGTTGAGAATTAGCCCATACCATCTATGTCACCGAAGCATAAATTGTGTTTATTAGTACAAAAAAATGTTCAGCCACCCATTCATGTCCCTAATTTTTGTCTATTATAATCCAAGTGTAAATCCCAAAAATGTTGTGAGAAATCAAACCTTGATACCTGTTCTTTTTTTTCTTGAAACCTAATTCCTCAAATCAGATTTGAAGGCTTCTAGCTACGACTCCTAGTATCTTTCAACCTCTTACTTGAAACTCATCCATCTATGAGTGTTACATTTTATCTTGGCACCATTGAGGAAGTGAACAAAAACGTACAAGCCTTGGCAAATGTGAGCTTCCTGTAGTTTATTTTTAGATTGTGTTAACATCACTAGGTTCTTTTCTTTTACAAATACTTGACGTTTTAAAATTCTTGGGTGGTATTTTCAACAACACTCAGCTTTGGCCTCAGTTGGCTCCGACTGCATTCAATGGCAGCAGAGTTAGGACAGCGCTCAGTGTAAAAATCACACTACTAATATTTTAGTGGCTGTCATTCTTTTTTTCAAAGATCAAACTGATATTATTAGAGGCTGGTTTCCCACCACTGCCCCTCCAGACTTCATTTAGCCTTGTTAAACAGGAGTGGGTGGGTGAGGCCTGCAATGTGCAGCAGGTTAGACCAGATGATCATGATAGTCTCTCCTGACCTTAAAGTCAGATCCTGAGTCTGGCCCCTTGTTTGTTTTAATGATATAATAAATTTAGGCAAGTGCCAGAAGTTATCTTATCTCTTTACTGGGCATCACTAAGAAGCAAAAAATTTGCATTGTGAGAAAACTTTGCCAATGAATTACCTGTGTTTTGGCCACATCTCTAGGAAGTGTGTTTGTGGTGCAGTTACTTGCACTGTCTTATCTAGCAGCTGTCAAACTGTTTGGGAAATTTCACTCTGGTTTCACTCCTAGCTATAACACCAATACTTTTGGTAAAGCACATCATGATTTACTTGTTCATGCAAACTTCAGTGGCTTAGGTAGCCGTGATCCTGCTTGATCTGTCAGCAGCATTTGATTCTATTGATCACAGAATGCTATTTGACTGCCTTGAGCAACTTTTAGGTCTCCCAGCTTCTGTTAACTTGATTTACTTCTTATATTTCTCTACATTCTCATTTTGTTGCTGTCAATAGTTTTATCTCTGATTCTCTTTATGTTCAGTGTGCCATGCCTTTTACTACATGCACTAAGCTGTAATCTGGGTTTATTCCTAGATTTTTGTCTATTCTTATCGATAAATCATTGTTGGTTCCAGTGCACTTATCTGTCAGATATCTATCTGGCCTTGGGTATTGGAAAACTCCTTCTGTCTTAGCTCTAATGAAATGAAATGCTTGTAGCCCTAAATATCATGTTGTTTTTTTGTTGCTACTACATAATATTTCTTTTGTTTGAAATCATATTCTTTTTCTAGCTGTACAGAAATGAAGGGTTATCTTTGAAGAAACATTTGGCCTATATCTTCTGACCATTTAGGGAGCATTTCTAGAGTATGCTCTTTTCTGTTTCAGTCAGATCTCCTGCTGGTTATCCCTGTTTTGTTTCTGCTCCTCAGGGAAGAAAAATTATAATTTCTTAATGGTTGATTTGCCTACAAAGACTTTACATTGACTCCACAGAGCAAAATGTGGCTGTCAAGAATGTACTGGGCTGTGCATTGCATTCTGCTTAAAAACTGAGATTCTTATTTTTAAGCTATTAGATGGCCTTAGTCCGTCAGATCTTGCTGATCGTCTTAATCCTGTGTTGCAATATGTTCTTTAAGATTTGCCAAATAAAATTTGTTTGTGGTTCCAAGATTCACTTTCAAGCCTTAAAAGAGATTTAGATGGTTGTTCTTCTGTTTTATTTCTGGATAAACCTATCTTCTAAAGTGAGGGGACAACATGTTTTCCTTTTGAACCCCCAATTAGATTTTTCCTGGTGAATTAATTTACTTACCTGTAGTTCTGTGCAATGTTTTAGCATAAAAGGCTCAATAAAATAGTTTGGGGGGGGGGGTGTAATTACTGTTAATTTCCACTCTAATTCAGAGTGAAAATAATAATAATTGTAATTTTGAACTTCCAGAGAAGCTTTCTTTGCTTTCAGCATGTGCTGTGATGTATGTTTTTTTTATTTCCTGAGGCAACATTTCTTACATTGACTAGCAAATGTTTTTTGACCTTCATTAGACTTCTCATTAACAAGCTTCCCAATATCCATAACCAACTGCATCTTAAGCGTTAGTGATCATACAGTGTTTAGTGGCATGTCTTTTATGTTATATTGTGGCCATAATATGGGCAGGAGGCAATGGCTCAGAATCAGCAAGATAACCATGGAACATTGCCTAGTTAGTGGCTCCTGAATGTTTTATTTGTAGAGCTCTATCAGCTGAAATTAAATATAAGAAAACTGGAAAATTATACCGAAGCTAACTTTAAATCCACTAAAGCCAAGATATTTATAGTTAAATCTGCCATTGCATTCTTAATTCAGCCCATCAATTCCATGTACTGCAGCTTGGAGCCAGAGAGTCTCTGGACACTACAACCACATGAAATGCATTTATGTTGGTCCCAATTCTTCATTCACTCCATGTGCCGACCTTGTATTGATCCTGACTCAGACAGTAAGAACCTATCACAGGTGCTGCAAAGATGTATACCATATAGGGGCTAGCAGGGAGAAAAGGCAGAACATGAGTTTGTGGGCTTGGAGGAAAACATTCCCTGTAGGTGGAGAGTAACGACAAGGAGTGTAAAAAGAAAAGGAGTACTTGTGGCACTCCTTTTCTTTTTGCGAATACAGACTAACAGGGCTGCAACTCTGAAACCTGTGACAAGGAGTGTGAGGGCAGAGAAGATACTAGCACAGCAGGGAGATGCAGTGACCAGGGGCTGATTTCTGCAGCAGTTTTTTTAGCTATAGAATTGTGAGGGTCTAAAAAGACCAGGTAGGCTACCACAGTGCTCTGAAGGCTTGTATCCTGACGTCCATTCCTGCCCCTCCCCTGAGAGCTCCTCAAAGTTCACAATCAAATTAAAATATTGTCTTCATTTTCTGAGCTAGGTTTTTTTCTTTCCCCTCCCACATAGAGAACTTACTGTGGCTCTCACAATGGTGCCACATCTTGAGCATTCATAAAGTTTAATGCACTCCTTTGCTGTAATTTTGGACCCTGCATTTTGCTCCCAAGAACAGTGGGAAGCCACAACTTTTAACTTGTTAACTAAGGAACTAGGTGGAGAATAGGAGCTAACTATTGAAAAAAACCATAAAGATACTATTCTCTCTAGATTTTTTTAACAGTTTGTAAGAAAGCATAAAAGACTCATTCTGTACACCAACTGCCCCTACTGTTTAATATGGACTTCAAATTTATACAAGCTACATTTGATGGATTCTGAGTAGGAAAAAAACTTTAACAAAAGAAATCCTCCTCCTTGTTAAATGACTATAATTTAGCATGCTAGATAGGGCTAACTAAGTGATTTATTTGACATCTATTCCTCTGGCATTTAACTAAATCTATTGCACGCCCATTCTGTTTATTTTGGCTGACAAACTAACAAGCTATTTGCATGTTAGATAGAGGTGGTACCTCCCCCTCTCACCCACATTTGAACAGCTTTTAATGTAATTGTTTATCATGGAGGCAAATTATTATCCAGGCTGGTGTCAATCAGAAGAGGACCTTTTTTAAAAACTGAAGTAATTGTTTGTTAATATAATCATAAATAAAGATGGATATTGCACTTGAAGCCTCTTACATGTACATTACAATATTTCTGAAACAAGAGACACAGACTATCTGAGGAGCTTTCTTTTCCTTGAACCCATTTGGGATGTTGAAATGTTAGTATTTATGGATAGTTGTCTGATGGTTAGAGCAGGGTACTAGAAGGGCTCAACTTCATTTATTCTTTCTATCTATCTCATCAGCTTATGATGGTGCCCATTTCCATCATATCTGAGGACCTGCAAGAGACAATAACCAAAATGACGATAAGTCAATGTTGTGTTAGTAGTGTGAATTGTTATTATTATATTATTTATTATTATGCAAGTACAAAAGGCGTGAGGTGTGCTCTATAATCTGTTAAAGTGTTCTTTTACCTTGCTACTCACGCATATAGTTCCGTAGTGCATTCAATAGAAAAATGAACATGGTTTCTTTTTTGGGTTATCACTGTGCTGTTCTAAGCCTCATCTTTCGAAGGTAAAATGATGTGATTTTATGGTAACAATAGAGACAATACATGTTTTCTGACAATTGCAAGTAAGTATCTTCACTGGTTATGTGCTGGTTGTATATTATTGCTGGTCTTTCAGAGTTCTGAGAACGTGCACCTCCCTGCTGTGGAAGCTCAGCACTTCTATTCTAATCAATCTATTAATTTACTCATACAAGCCCATCCTCAAGAATAGACTGAAGCAAACTGGTGTATTCAACTGAATAAGTGTCAGATAGTGGTTTGTGCAAAGTGAATATAAGCTTGTACTTGTACACAGTGAGTTTAAAATGGTGTTCAGACTTCAATTAGTCAAGTGGCAGACATCACCGATTTTATTAACTTAATGTATCTTGTCTACATGCATTTGAAAGCTTATTATGTCTACTTCAAGATGAAGTGTGATATAGAGCTATCAAATGGTGCCTTTACCATAGAAATGGGGATAAACAATGACACTAACAACATGTTGAAATATTTACATTTGTTTCTGTTAGTTTAATATCTCTATGTATTATTTCAAGACGTAAAATTGGATTCCTCTGTGACCTCAAATCACCCCTAACAACAATCTAAAGGGTAAATCAAAATCTAATAATAAATTTATCCAGAGTATCAGTGAAATGTAATAGTACTGGTGACATTTCTAGTCAATGTTATCATCTTATTCATCATTGTGATTTCTGTCCAGAGTGCGTGGGTTACCACTGTCTTCAGTATATACACAGTTTGATGCAGGGGAGATTGTTCTGACTACAGACACAGTTGATTCTGCAGCAAGTCCTACTGGTACCGGCACAAATGAGGTCTTGTAGAAGCTCAGATGCTATTGGGCCCTTGAAGAATACAGGAAGCAGTTCACCATGCACATTTTTCCATGTATGTTGCAATGGTAATCCAATATCTGGTTTAAGTACGTGTGAAGACATCTAACTTTTTGATTGCCAAGATCCTCTTTTGACATGTATTTCAAAACTGTCCTCACATGGTGGGAGTTTGGCTAGTGACTTGTCCTTTTGGATGGCTAGGTTGAGGCAGAAGCAATTCAGGTGTCAGTGGGTCTCCTTTTCTTTCTCTCTGTGGTCATACAGAACTGCTCCCAATTTCCTTGCTGCAGAAATTGCAGCTTGTCCGTCACTCTCTGCTAATTTGGCAGGATCGCTGAAGTGGTAAGCTCCCTTTGTTTTGATAACATTAAACACAGGTTTTTTCCCAGTACCAAACAGGGATAATGCAGAGTCACGTACTGTTAATGCGTGTATGGCAGAAAGTATGTTGCAGAAGTCAGGAGTGAGTGGATCACAAATTGCACGCCTGCATATGAAGCAATGCGTGTCACTGGTGCTGGTAATGGTGCCTGTTTCAATCCACATGTTATCTGTGTGTTCCATATTTGAAAAGTAGTGAACAGCAAGAACCAAAGCATCTGTATCTGGTGACCTAATTAATATGGTTCCTCGGACACCAAGAGACCGAAAAGTCATATTGGCACATACATTATGCAAAAGCATCCTGTTTGTGCTTGCTCTAGAGTACTGTAAAAGACTTGGTTTCTTCAACACCCCTATTGGTGATTGGTTTTACTACTTCACTAATGGAAAACCTCCAGCAAGAAGGAGTATTTGTTTTGGGTGTACTCCTATACACTTGGGTGCATTTTGAACCATACATTCACAGAGGAATTTTACAAGTGATTGTTTGTTGGATGCCACATATGGAAATTTTTTCCAGGGTGTCCACTTATCACCTGGTATTTCTTGAATCCTATCTTAGATGTTGTCCAGCACTGTCTTTCTGAAATTTTCACAGAGTTACTGTTGTCATATCTTTCAAAGAGTCAATTACAGAATTAGCTTTGTCAAATCCTTTTAGGAACTTGCCTCAAGTACTCAGCAGCCAATTCATCAAATATGGGGAATGTGTCTCCAGCCATCATTTGTATGACAGCCATGGCATCTCTGATGTACACTCTGGTTTCTTTCTATGTATCCTTAGCTCAAGGACTCTTTCAGCTTGAACTTCCAGCTTCATTCCCTAATTCAGCTTTGTCTGTTTTTCTCACTGTTCCATCCTCACACAGGTTTGATTGGATGAATAAGAACAGTTGCCACTGAAACATCATCTTTGCATCTTGTTAAGGACAGGACTCTGCGAAAAACAATTTTCTGGACTGTTGGCTGCTGTGATTGTCCCTTCCTTGCCAGATTTAAATTTGATCGTCTTGGCCATGTCAGCAAATGTTTTGCTGCCAGGTTTCTTGACTGGGCCTGAAGAAGCTACATTAATCACCAGAATCAAGTGCACCTACCACAAATCTCCCATTTCTTCTTCACCAAGATCTGCTGTTTTCAGTAATACTCTTGGACTTGACTTCACTACTTCTTGTTAGGTCACTTCTTTCCCTCATAACTTTTGCATATTCACACAGAACATGACTTGGGTCAATTTGACAAGGGCCAGCTTCTTTCTTCTATGTCAATTACATTGCAAGACCCAAACTCATGGTGTAGCTGTGCACTAAGGGTTATGTGCAGTGGTGTGATAATTTTGCAATATATTTTTATATACATTGGATCCTCGCTAGAAGGCGCGTCTATATAGCACGAATTCGCATATAACGTGGTAGCGGCCATGGATCCCTAATTTAATTACTTTAATTACAATTCATTTTAACGCGTTAACGTGGTGCCGCGCATGGATCCCAAATCCCGCATTCTAGCGAGGGTCTGGTGTACTACATACTCCGCAACTGAAAGGGACCTTCTTTGAATGTCTTCGGAAGGATGATACACGTTGCTGGCTGAATTAGACGCCTCTTTGTATATAAACCAAAGGAGAAACTCTGGCACAAAAAGAAAAGGAGTACTTGTGGCACCTTAGAGACTAACAAATTTATTAGAGCATAAGCTTTTGTGAGCTACAGCTCACTTCATTGGATGCATTACATCCAGCTGTAGCTCACGAAAGCTTATGCTCTAATAAATTTGTTAGTCTCTAAGGTGCCACAAGTACTCCTTTTCTTTTTGCGAATACAGGCTAACACGGCTGCTACTCTGAAATCTGGCACAAAAGTAGCTGACCTCTGTAAACTACAGTCACCCGGCTTTGGATAATGTTCTGAGGCTTTCATTTTGGCTATTTCAGACCAAAGGATTGAAGCAACATTGTACAAAACCACTTGTTTACTTGAAAGCTGTTTATCAGGCTCACTCGCCAGAAAATATCCGTAAACATTTGGATGACTTAAGTTTTTGCTTCAGATTACGAGCATCTTGGATAGCATCAGCTAATGTTGTTGTGCATGGCACAAAATTGCAGAACCATAATGTTTTTCTGATCTTGCCTGTAACTTGCTACTGGAATAGTTTGCAGTTTCTACATCTGAGGGAAGTAGGGCTTTATAACTTGGTAGCAGCTAGGACAGGAGAAGAGCCTCTTGTATATAAGATCATTGTCTAGGTCTTCAGTCAGCTGATAAAATGAATAAAGTACAGTATTGTTGCAGTGGTTTTGCTTAGATTCATTTAACTTAAGTAGGAAGAAAGGCACGGTGAGTGATAAACTACATTCTTAGCAATCAAGTCTTTCACAGGTATTCTGTGCAGCATGTCATCTTTTCTCCGAAGAGCTGCCTCCTTTAGATTGGTTGTTCTTTCAAATGTTTCTGTTTTATGAAGTTTTTGTCTGTTTTGTGTGTGTTTCTCAGGCAAACAATACAACAGGACTAATCGCTGGAGGATGTGCTTGTTCTGGTGGCTATAAAAGCAGGTCAACATGATGCTCTCTGATTAGATTTTTGATTTCTGTTTTCTTTCCTAGGTTCAATACAGTTCTGACATGTGCCAAATCCGACTTGCTTGTGTATTTCTGAAAGCAACCCCTGCAATAGAATATTGGTGACACATCATTTAAATTAGAAAACTCAGCCAGTACAATTAATCTCTCCTGGTTTCTGCTGCCAGCATCACAGAATTCTCTCCAGCACTCGTGGCTTTTGACAGTTTCTGCATTCTTTTGAATTTCTTGACAAATAACACATTTTTCAAAGTTTGTGGAGAGTCTTTTTCTCCTTGATGTATGCTTTGAGGGGATTGTATCTTCCATGTCTTCATATGCAGTAACTTTCCTGTAGAAGTAAAATTCCTGAAGTATATTGTTACCATTACCATGCCCAACACCACCACTTTTCATTTTTTTCAGAGTAGCAGCCGTGTTAGTCTGTATTCGCAAAAAGAAAAGGAGTACTTGTGGCACCTTAGAGACTAACAAATTTATTAGAGCATAAGCTTTCGTGAGCTACAGCTCACTTCATAATGCATCCGATGAAGTGAGCTGTAGCTCACGAAAGCTTATGCTCTAATAAATTTGTTAGTCTCTAAGGTGCCACAAGTACTCCTTTACTTTTCATTTTGTACACATATACATATTTAGCTTGTGCTAAATTAGATATAAATTAGATCCATAGGTTAGTATCAAAATAGAATATTTGTTTAGTAAGCTCTTTGAAACCCAATATGAAGCTGTGTATTGTCACCTCTAACATAATATTGGCATAAATGTCACAGTGAATTAAAAAGCTAATTTCTATAACATTTCAAAGGCTAGTACTGCATGCATAGGCAGACTAGATGCTACATTGTACGTACAAAAGCTTACAAATGGAGAAGCATTACATTAGGAATTCACTTACATTTATATCTACCCAATATGCACTACGAACTGTGGGCATACAATCTACTGCTTCTGGTACACAACCTTCAGTGTGAGACTGATCTGGTCAGAAAATTTCAATTAAAAATACAGAATACTGTTCTAATCACTTGTGAGATACTTTGACAATTAAGAATATACAATGTGAAAGCATTTCATATTAGTATATTGCAAAATGCTGATATCCTTTTTGCCACATGCTAAATAGTTTAATCATTTCTGGGAGGAAAATACTTGTCCATGCAAAACCAATAAAAATCTTTTAATAGATTATTGTTTGGTAGCTTTGACCAATAAACACCATTTTAAGGTGTTGACATGAACTTAAACAATAAACACTGTAACCCTAGTCATGTTGCCATGTTTCTGAAACTGTGCAAAAAAATGCCCCTTTCATTTTGGGTGCCATTGTTTCACCTTGCCTACAGAGTTATGGCACCACTTGACAGCGCCAATCCTAATCTCATCTAAACCTATGTAAAATAAGCTTTTAAAGTGTGTGTGTGTGTGTGTGTGGTATGGGTAGATTGAACTGTAAAAATACAGTCCTTTGTGGAGTATTGTCACACACCTAAATGTAATGAAGAATGTATTTACTTAAGTATAAGCATGTCCATATTACACGAACTATGCATACGTCAAGAACCATTGCAAACTCTGACGGAAATGCTGTTTGTTCTAGAAGTCAGTGTAACTTAAATCTGGAAAAGATGAATAGATTTTTTTTCTCTTATGTAGCTGCATGTTTCCTAGTTAATGTGGTTGGCATGGTACAGCTTGAAATGTTTTATAGTCTTGCATCTGCTTAACCTTTAATGTTTTCTGTCAACATCTATTATGACCGTATGACCTATAGTTAGTAAAATATGCCCTTTCAGGCTGCCAGATACTGTAATGGAATTAAGCCTTTAAAATAATCAGAGCTGTCAAAGGGAATCCTATAAGAGCTTTAAGTGGTTTCTTACCTCCACTTGAATATACGTTTGACCTGGTTAAAGGTCCCCTCCCTTGTTCTTATTTAAAAGCTTGTAAAAACCAGTTTCCTTTCCATATGGAAGAAGAAGTACTGTACAGGCTTTCCTCTCCTTGGTTCAGTTTCACTAGTATTTTTTTTGATTCCTTACTCTTCTCCCTTCACTGCACCTGTAGAGCTCCCATTAGCAGTAATGGACGTTCTACAGATTTTTTGATGGGAGCATAGCCCCTTAAGTAAGCAATAACCACACTCCAGCACATGCATTTATCAGTCAATTTACACCACATGATGGCATGACTTAGAATGGAATGTCAGTCTTGCTTTGTATGTTTTTTAAAAATCAATGTTGTGCTCATGGAAGGTGTCAAATTGACAGCTCCAGCAACTGATGTCATCTACTTAATCTGCAGTGCAAGTGTATAGCGGTAGCAGTGCAAATTTCCCCACGCTACATCACCAGTGTGCCTCACCCTGAGGTCAAGGGAATAAATTGCAGATACAGTGTAATCTACTCTTAGCTAGTTCAGTCCTTGCTTAACTGCTGATACTGCCCATAAAAACCACACCCACCTTGTTGTTCGCACCTAGAAATAGACTGAGTCTACTGGATCCTTGCACACAAGCCAGTAAGCAGCTGGTGACAGCTTGAAGTCACTACCAAAGTGTAGAATGTTTTCAAATAGGTGTCGTTGAGGTGAATAGCTCTGCTTTCCAGTTCCCAAGCCACCCAGTCCCCATCTCCATTATTCTCGTATAACATTACAGCCAGGCAGAGTAAGATGTGAAAAAGAAAAACAAAATACGGTCCTTACTCTTGAACTCTCATCCAATCTAATTTTGGGGGGTAGTAAAAGGCCAGCTTGGGGCTGTTTAAAGGTGAAATTAATTGGGGCAGGGGATGGCGCAAAATGAGGGATCAAATAGAAGAATTTGCATCCTTCTGGAGAGGAAATTGCTCCTGCTTCTCTGACCAAAGTCATATTTGGGAGCCTCCAGGAGCACTCAGGCTCAATTCTGAGTCCTGTGGTGTTAACTAGGAATGCTCAAGGGCCTGACCTTTAAAATAAAACAAATGTGCTGCTTTTCCTTAGGGAGTCCTAGTCCTGAGGATTCTCCTTAGGCCCCCAAAACGTACTAATCAACCACCCTCCATACAGTGTACGACTGGATGTGGTTACGTTACTGAAGTCAACCAGCGGGGGATACTGGCAAGTGTTATGAGATGGGCTTAGCCCTTCAATACACTGTCAAAGCAGTATTCTCAATCCTTGGCAGTCCAGGAGTGAGTGAGTTTAGTTCACCGTCTGCTGCTGCTGCTAGCTGATCAGAACTAATGTTTTGAAGCAGTACCCACAACTATAAAATATTATCCCGGCTGACTGGCTGCATCAGGGGATTAGCTAATGGCTACTGCTTCATTTTTTGTTACAAGAGTAGTGCGTTCTCTGATTTTCATATTTAAACATAATTGTCTGACATTTGACATTTTGGGAATGTTGGGTGTGGATTAGAGTTAAATCCTCATCTGACAGAGAGGTGAACCCCACCCCCTCCCCAAATGAATAGGGACTAATGGGTTGCCATTGATGTGCTTTTGTGATTTCTCAGGTTTATGCTAAATACAGACCCAGCTCTTACATAGCTGGGTTAAAAGGAGTCTGTGCAATGCTCCTGCTTCCATTGCAAAGATGACAAGAAGGCAGCTCTAAAAAAGAACTTTCCACACTGCTGCTACAGCACTGGACTACCAAACCCCAGGCTAGTGTATTCAGTGGGTTTAAGATGCTGATTAAATGTTATGGAATGGAATGGGCTTAACAAATGGGTGTTCTGTGGTTATTTTTTTGTTTGTTGGGTTTTTTCTTCCCCAAGTTGCAAAATGAAGGGTGTTTTGATTGAAACCAGGAAATCTGTGACTTAACTATATATTTCTGATTTGTACCTTTTTCTTCCCCATGATCAGACCATTACTTTTCATATAATTTACTGCAATAAGCCGCTGTCCCTACCAATGCAGTATGCAGCCATTCATCTCTCTCATTTGTTGAAATCTGTCCTGGGTCAATAGTGACCTGACATTATTACTCGTTGCCATCTGATGGCTGTTGTTTGGTGTCTGTAAAATGAGCAGGTGGAGTCAATCCACTTCCTTGTGTGCCAGCACCTGTACAACAAGAACCACCATCACAGCTTGCACTAACTTGCAGCCTCATTGACAGCCATAGCTGAGACACCAAGGATTTGCCTGAGCATTGAAACTGCTCTCTCTCATTTGTAGAGGAGATCATACCAGCACGTAGTCCAAGGCACAGGGGCAAGAGACATGCCCAAATACGGCTGAACTGTTACAGTGAGATGTTGTGTATGGGATGCTTTCACTGCCACTGCGACTTTCCCCAGTATCAAATTCACCTGATTGTACACTATACTCTCCCTGGAGTCACATCAGTAGTGTAACCCAGTGGAAAATTGGACCTACATGTTTAAAAAAAAAAAAAAAAGATATTCCCTGTCTCATATGCTTCATATTTATTAATGATCAAGAAAACAATTAATCAATGAGACTTTTCAAATACATTATTTTAAAATGTGTATTTTATTCAAAGCCTTTGTTATGAATGTGACCGGCCTATGCTCAGCATTTCTAGAAGGAGAATTATAGTTCTGTGGATTACCACTGGAGACAGGATCTTTATTTATAATTTTGGCAGCATGGTGACTATTTAGATTAGAAGCCAGCAGGACTGATTCGCACCATGTATTAGAATGCTATAGGTACTAAGATTTCTTTATCTGAAATCCCACCCAACAGGATTCCAGTGTTCACTCACAGCTCCACAGTTCTCAATTATACATGCCCTCCTTGCAACTAGCCCACATGCACGCAGCACATTTGAACACTCAAAGGGTTTGCCTAAATCATCCGAAATACTGGGTGACAGGTACTTTACTTGAAATATTCATTCTGTTCTCCAGCCATTTAATCAGTTTAAGGATGTACAAATTGCAAAAGGTGTCAGGGTGACCCAGAGCGGATTGAAACGGGAGAATTTATTTCAAGAAGGCAGAATCTGATAGCAGAATAATACCATCTGAGTTAAACACTTTATTTTTAAAGTGAAGTCCTAAATAAAGCCAATGTGATTCTTTTGTAATTCAGTCCTATCTACATACAGCTTTAGTTTTAGGTTCTGCCTACATTTATATGATAACTTAGCTGTAAAAATGTTTTAGGAGCTGAAATATAGCAGCCAGTGTCTTAGAGTGGAAGTAATATTAATTTATTAATCAGTTAACATGACACTGGAAATGACACTTTAATCTTCAAAAAGCATATCAGAAGGTTTCAGAATTTCACAAAATCTCTTTCTGAAAGCATCTGTATACTTTTAGCTGTGGATAATTGTGTCTCTCAGTTTCATGTCATTATACCACCCTTCTAATTCTCTTCTAATGCCGTTTAGATCTTTTGTATAGTTCCATTGGTAACACTGGGTAAAATTCTGAAAAAGGCCCAAATTCCATTGGGTTTTAGGCTGCTAAATCACTTAGGCACCTTGGAAAATTTTACCCAGCGCAAGCAATGAAACTGTACAAAATATTTAAACTCAAGCTCCATAGTTACTAAGGCTCTTTTGAAAATTTTACCCACTGGCATAATCTATAACAAGAATCTACAGCAGAGCTTTCCCACTTGTATTTGCCACCTCCTGCTAATCTCTTTTGAAACTGATTATGCATGAACTAAGTTTCCTGGGAGAAAATCTAACTTGCGAACTCCAGAAGCTTCTGCTCAGATTTCATCAAAGATTGAGACCCGTCCAGCCTATCCTTTACTTATCCAGTTTTACTTAATTAGGGCAGGGGTCAAAGCTAGTGTTACATTCCATATGTGCTGCAATATCTATGTACCAGGGTGAATTAAAGATACAGGGTCATCCGCCTTTATACTTTCCACGCTGAAGATGCTTGTCATGTTTTTGTAATGTAGTTTTGTTGTATGAAAGCACGCTCTCAAGTGTTTTTGTCTTTGCTGGTGTTAGTCTTGCTCATTCCTTCATATTGACAATTTCCCTCTTACAAGCTTGAAAATAATTCCACTTAATTTTTGATGTAAATTCATATAGGAAATTGTGACAGACAGTGACAGTATCCTGTAATATCCTCAACAAACCTGGCTGAATTAAGATGAACTTTATTGAGTGAAGTTTAACCTTATTGAATTCAGATTAACACCTTTGGGATACATTGTATTAAAAACGCATTTGTGCATGTGTTATTTTGGCATTGTATGCACCTTCTCTAGGAGGAGGGGTTGCTAATGTACTTATGCTACCATCATCACTTGTAAGCCACACCTCCCCTCGCCCTCCCCTCAGGGAGGTGTGCATATACTAGTTTGAACTGGATTCTCCAGGGACCAACAGACCAAAAAAAAAAAGATTTTTGAATAAATATCCTGGTTTTAAACTGGCTCAGGACCTTCTTCCTGGTCCTGTGAGGGCCCAATCCTTAGGGTAGGGTTGGAAGACTAGGCCTACCTACAAACTTTTTACCACAAGGAATCCCTGTGGTTGGGGATTTGAAGAACTGTGCCCACCAGAATCTATGTTATGGTTGAGTTGATCTCTGGTAAACATATTAGCATGTGTGTAGGTTCTTTTATTGTTTTTAATGTTTTCTCTGTAATGCTTTTACCTTAAGAATGCACAAGAACTGCGTGGTACATATAACTGTAGCAATTACACCTGTTAACTGTCTCTGAAGAGAAAGCAAGCAAATGTGCTTAGACAACCTGTCTCTGCTGGGAATAACATAATGAAGGCACAGAACTGCAGGCTGGAAACACCCCAGTCAGAAGGCAGTGAGACGCAGGTCTTCACCCAAGAATGGCAATGGCTAGGGAGTTAGGTGCCTGAGAGTGGGTGCCCTTGCTGATCCCTGAGAGGAAATACAGGGATAGTTGCCGTGAAGAGTGACAGAAATACTGTAGAACCCTGATCTGACTTGAGAGAAGAAAGACTACCAAAATAATGATCCATTTCAATAGCAGCGAAGTATTATGGGACCAAACTTGATGAATAGCTCTAAACTGAGTGTGACAGATGAGTTCTACATTTTGAGGAGGAATATGGGATTTTACTACCATTTTTAAGTTCATAATAGGTTTGGCAGTGAATCAGTCCACCAAGATGATGATTGCTCACCTCACATCTACCCTGCCTTTGCATAACTTCCAACAGGGTTACAGATTCCTTTCCCCAGCTCGGGAAACTCTGTACCTCACCACTGAACTCTAGTTTTTTACACAGTTTGGGATATGGATTTTTTTGGGAAGTACTCTGAATCTTGACAAAGTGATGTCTCCAAAGCCTGGGACAGAGGCGATAAGCTGTAGTGATGAGGAGTTTTGCAGGGTGGAGAAGAGAAGACGGGTCTACATTTAAAACTTTTGCCAATATAGTAGTATAGTATAATATAGTAATGGTTAGGGTGTGATTTTTTTAATGACATTTCCATACTGGCCAAGCTCCAGTATAGATGCAATTATACTGGCAAAAAAGTGCTTTTGCTTATATAGCTTATTTTGATCAGGGAACTAGTATAAACTATACTGGAAAAGGCACTTTTTTGACAATTTAAGGGTATGTCTTCACTACCAGCAGCAGTGCTTTAATATGGCTGTGTAGTCACAGTGCCAGCGCTGTAAAAAAAAATAAAAAACAACCCACCCCCACAAGGGGAGTAGTGTTTTTTTACACCCCTGAGCAAGAAAGTTGCAGTTCTGTAAAGTGGCAGTTTAGACAAGGTCTAAGCTACATCTATGCTAGGAGGTATTGCTGGTATATTTACACCAAACCTTTTCTAGGGTTGTTGGGTGGATGGAAGATTTACTTGAATGGTCTCAAGTAGCAAAAGAGGCAAGAAGCATTAAAATTCTGGGAGTACCTAAACTTCTCAGGGCTGATTTGAAATTGCAAACTTTTTTTGAGGTCTCACCAATCACTGGTTTCTCTATACTCCTCTTTGTCTCTCACACTGAGTAATCATACTTAGATCTTCCCTTTTGTTCATTAGTGAATGTCAGAATTATGCATATACTCTAAAAGCTTGTAAGGTTAGTTCAGGCTGCTTCTTCAAGTTCCCACAAAAGAAAAATAAAACTCATTCCTAGAAAGTCTCCTGTGGACACTCTTCAATATCTAGCTAGAAATAGCCATTCTCCTTGTGGCATTATATTTTCCTTTATCTTGGGACATCCCTTTAGTGTCACAAGTAATGGTATTGTGCCATGAATAGTCTGCGATTTTGCAAAGAGATAAAGAAAAGATCTGTAGATTTGAAGCGATTTAACTACACTCGAGCAGCTTCTCAGACTTGTTCTTTTTCTCCCTGACATTATAAAGAAGCATTAAAAAAAAAATTTTTTTTTCCTTTTGCAGATCACCTTTAAGATGAGACCTTGTAGAGCTGAGCATAATTTTGAGGTTTCAGTTTGGATGGATTTGATCCCACCCTAAGTTTCACTTCAAGTTTCTGGTTCAAAGAACCACAAAATAATTCTTAACAGAACTCAGCTGAAACAGGCTTGGCTCTACTAATGATTGTAACTAGTAAGTTTCACATTCTCTTTATCTGAATTTGTAGTCACTCAAGACATGCCCCTAGGTCATTCAATCTCTTCTTGCTCTTTGGACAACCTGGCCTGAGTTTCCTTTGATAACTATACTGAAAACTAAGTCAGGTCAGCCTGGTTTCAAGCAAATAGTTCACATTACTGGAGCCTCAAGTGAAAATGCATTCACATATACCCTGTACTACCTTTGCTTTCTCTGCACTCCCACACTTAGACCCACCTCTCGGAAGAAATTGATGCATATGAGGGCAAGACATACTTGTAGCTTGAGAAACACTGGTCTAAACCACATCTATGGAGCTTTAGTAAATTAATAGACATGTAGTAATGCCTTCTAGACCAAAATTCATGTGTTCCATTTTTTGAAGACTGTCTTTGGCTGTGTTTAAAAAAATATATTTGAAAGATCTTTGTAAAGATCAACATTTCTTCTTGCCCATTTTCTTTGTTGGCTTACTTGTCTAGAAAATGTTGTCATGTACCTTTTACTTATCTTGTAATGATTAGTAAACATCAGTTGTTTATATCTAATCTTTGGTAGAACCTCTCTCCATATTCAGGTGGTCCAATTAAGCGTGATCATTATTTCAAGCATTTTATAATCTCTGCCTGGAATATTATGTTTATCTTTTTTTTAATTCCTCGTTAATCCAGCGATAATATACTATTGATGTTACAATTAAGTGAATCCAATATTACAATTAAGTGAATCCATAAAATATTAATCTAGTGATTGACCAGCCTATTGTACTGGATAGGACTAGAATTCTTCCTATCAAGGAGCCTACTTTCAGCGTACCTAATCCTTTTATCTGCATTAAACCCAAACATGCATTGTTTGTGCTGTGCTCAACTTCTCCTGAAAGCTGCAACAATATAAACTTGCAGATTCAAGCTATTTTTATTTTAGCAAGTTTGCTTTCAATATTTTTTTCCTTCTGAAAATTAATTCCGTGTTTTTACTTGGGTATCATTTATTCAAAGTGACATCTTGGAGTAAAACAAAATCAAATAATCCAGTAGTTCTCAAACTTTTGTACTAGTGACCCCCTTTCACACAGGAAGCCTCTGAGTGTGACCCCCCCTTATAAATTAAAAACACTTTTTAATATATTTAACACCATTATAAATGCTGGAGGCAAAGTGGGGTTTGGCAGTAGAGACTGACAGCTTGTGATCCCCATTTAATACCCTGGCGACCCCCTGAGGGGTCCCAACCCCCAGTTTGAGAACTCCTGAAATAATAAATGGTTTGTTTTATGTTTTTGTTTTGATATTTTAAATCTTATCTTCAGTGATTTTATAAATTGCATCCCATCTTTCATTTCCCATGAATGAGTGTGAGGAGTTTGTTTTCACTAAAGCGAACAAAAACAAAAATTTGGACAAAAACTAAAGCACCAATCCTGCAATGGGCTGAAAGCAAATGGAATTCAGTGCAGGACTGGTGCCTAATACCGTCAAGGATCCTGACCCTGCAGTGCCATAATCCCCACACATAGTCCCACTGAAGTCACAGGGATCTCCATGCATGCAGGTTCCTTTGCACTAAAGTAAGGTTGTGTCTCAGCAGGAGAGAGGAAGATTGTATTATATGTAAGTCTTAATCATTTTTTGTTAGTAATACTTTATTTCCATCAGAAAAATTAACACAAGATGTTTTCTACTCCATTAAAATATATTTAAAACAGCAAGAAAACCATACAAAATAAATAGGGAAAAGCAACATTTAAGTGAATAAATATAGTGAAGAAAATTGTTAGATGCAGTAAATCTGTAACCCAGTCTATTTGCACTATATAAAAACGGTGCTTCTAGCAATCTGATTCCAAAATAATCACGGCTAAATAAACAATGGAACACCCACAAAACTACAGTCATTATGGTTGAAGTCAAGCTGACCCGCATGTACATGCATAATCACCGATATGTGCAACTATGGAACAGATAGCACCAGATTCGGATCTCACTTATTCCAGTGCAGATCAGGAATAAATCCATAAGTCAAAGCAACTGTGTACTGGTGCAAATGAGACGGGAAACAAGCCCCATAATAAGGTATCCAAATGTCTCTTTTTGCTGCACATGTTAATACTTAATGGAAACAATGAGTTTTTCATTGTCATTTTAACTTGAAAACAAAACTTTTGTTGAATTAAAATGTGAAAGGCGAATACAATTCAAACTACAGTTTAAGAAACCTTCTCATTTTCAGAACTGTTCTTTTTTGCTGGAGGGGGCTGCCCGACGTTATACTAGGTCTGCGTAGACAGATGGGTGAATGTACCTGAGTGACTTCTCTGCATCACAGCTGTAACCATTAGTTTGCATTTGCTATTTGAGTCTCTCCAGTGCCATATGCTCTTTTCTTTAAATAAACAGGTATATAATAGTTAGGACAGATGTGAGAAGCAAAATGACATAAGCAGAGGCATGATTCTGAACCAGAATCAAATGATTAATCTTGACACTCTTAAGTAGTCTTGCAGAGCACCAGTTTGTGAGGGGACTGAATTAGTATATGCTGTACACTTTCTTCCATTGTCCTTGTTAATGGAAGGGTAGTTTTCATCGAATTGTAATCTCAGTTGCTATCTGTCTTCTTACGATTCATTAGTATTTATAATTCCATCCCTTTTAAGCTTAGTGGCTTGTATATTGCTTACTAATATGATTCAAGAATGCCGCTGATCTGTTTAGTAGACAGCCCCAGTCAGTCTGTTCATCGAAGGGATCCGTACAACAAGTTTTTGTTCTATTTAATTTAATTTTTACAAGGGGTACAAACTCACTGCGGTAAATACTTATTTTTTTTAAATAGTGCTTTAGAAAACAATAGCATTATAAGCATCAATCATAAACACACAGGGAATTACCATACAATTAGAGTAGCAAAACATCAGCCAGAGATGTAATTGTGTAGACAAGTACAGTACAGCAATAAATCCAAAAACAATTGCAAGATTTACTGTGGAATTATACAAAATGTGCTTAATGTGTATCAGAAGTTTGTCAAAATGTTAGAGGAGGTAGGGCAGATCTTTTTAAGCATGACATTTTCTCCACTCAAGAAGGTAGCTCTTTTAGTTTCAGAAGTGTTTCTGTACTATTATTAAATCTAATCTAGTCAGAAAAGTCACTAACTGAAAACAGCCTCTTCAAGTTCTTCATAGCTGTTTTCTTTTGGGTTCTTATCTACTTGCTTTACTACTGTTAGCCTTGAAGATAAAATACAGCTTTGGAGAGTGAACTGGGTTTTATTCTCATGAATCACCAAATAAATTCTAACTTTTTTCCCCTCTCGCAGTGGTGTTAATGAGCAAAAAACACAGTTGAGTTTTGAAATCCCAGGGTAAGATTGCAGAACAGTTATAAGAATCAGCTTTTGACTTGTAAACTGATCAGATTTTATCGGAATGTCATGGAGAGGGAATAAATAAGAAATCTAACAATCTCTTTTCTACAGTTGAGTTAAATCCCCTCATTGAAACAAGTTAAGTCCTATGATTTAAGTTCAGTTCTAATGTATATTCTATGTCACTGATTTTCATCTGATGTGTTGTTGCCATTTATGTGATGGCACTTTTATTTCAGGAGGAAATAACATTTTCAGTGTACTCTTATGTGCGGGGCTATTGCTATGAAGGTAAACAGGGACTCTGCAGCTCTGATTTACCACAGAATTGCAAGAGTAGTACAATATAACTATACTGGAAAAAATACAGCAAGGCCACCTATTGTATTAGGTTGCTCTAACTTAGAAGGAGTGTTTGTTGTGAAAGGAGTATCTTTGCCTGTTGCTGATATGTAAATAAGTTAGTAGCCAGTCTTTCATCAGAAGATAACAGAACTGATAGAAACTTCCAGTTTCTTGACCCAGGGAATGCTGCAAGGAAATGCAGGGCTAGGGCAGGGCCACAGCACACAGATCTGCAGTGATTCTGGGTGGGGCCTTATCTTAATTATGCTGGGGGCTGTAGAGCATTCCAGGATCAGGAGGATGCAGTTGGCTTAAAGCCACCTTTAGAGTATGAGTTTTGGCTGCATCTCTTAGAGCAGGGGTGGCCAACCTGTGGCTCTGGAGCCACATGTGGCTCTTCAGAAGTTAATATGCGGCTCCTTGTATAGGCACCAACTCTGGGGCTGGAGCTAGAGGCACCAACTTCCCAATGCGCTGGGGGGTGCTCACTGCTCTACCCCTGGCTCTGCCATAGACCCTGCCCCCCCACTCCACCCCTTCATGCCCCCTGAGCCTGCCGTGCCCTCGCTCCTTCCCCCTTCCCCACCCCATAGCCTCCTGCATGCCAGGAAACAGCTGATCAGGAGGTATGGGGAGGGAGGGGGAGGCACTGATCGGGGAGGCTGACTGCCGGTGCTAGGAGCAGGGGCTGGAGGGAGGGAGCTGCTGCGGGGCTGCTGACGTATTACTGTGGCTCTTTGGCAATGTACATTGCTAAATTCTGGCTCTTTCTCAGGCTCAGGTTGGCCCACCCCTGATTTAGAGGCACAATCGGAATCTCATCCAAAGGGGTAGAATCCTGGCCTCACTGAAGTCAAGTGAGTGTTGCCATAAACTTCAATGGAGTTGGGATGTACCAAAGGGTTTTTCTTCTCCTATACTTGTGTCTCCCAAAAACTAAACTGTAAAGAACCTAACTTATAAAATCAATATATTTGACCAGTGCATATACTTCTGTCGTCATGGCTAACAAATTTTGCTGTGTATTTTATAATTCAGTTTGTAGTTTCAAAATGATACCCAATTTCCCTTTAAAAACGAAGCAAGCTTTACTATTTGCGGTGGGCATACAAGGCTTGCAATTGTCGTCTTGTCATCTGGACATAATATCACCTCACGTCATGTTTCCTTCGTCTCTTTCTATTAATTTTTTATGAGCTTCATCAGAAATGTAAGGCGCAGAGTTACATTTTTGTGGTGATTAAACACTGGAGACATGAAAACAAATAATTGTCTTGATGTACATGCTACCTGGAATGAACAGCTTGCTTTGAAATGCACCAGTCCAGCACACTGTATAGGCAACGGTCTTATATAATGCAGTTCTTTTTTCTGACCCTTGATTTGCTAACCTTGTATTTTCTGATCCTCTGATTTGATTTGTTGTCCTTTATAGCTATTAGTCATACAAGAGATTTAGACATGCTAATTTCATTGTGGAGGTGAAAATCAAAGTAGAATATTAAGTAACATGAATTTGATGGGTCTGAACTCCCATGGTATTCCATGTTTCAGCAAATGGATGAAATGGTATGATTTATTTTCTTCCGTGTTTTAAGTTCTTAAAAACTACAAACATCACCACACAGTCAGAATGTGTGCACACATGCACACACACTAGATAGCTATAAGGGCCCTAAGCAAGTTAGTGGTTGGCTAATACCAATGCCAACAGTCCCTTTATGTCCCAATTTTTTTATCCTTTCTAATGTCACTGTAGACATGCTCATTATTCACATAAAAAAGAAAAGGAGTACTTGTGGCACCTTAGAGACTAACAAATTTATTTGAGCATAAGTTTTCATGAGCTACAGCTCACTTCATCAGATGCAACATGTCCAATGAAGTGAGATGTAGCTCACGAAAGCTTATGCTCAAATAAATTCATTAGTCTCTAAGGTGCCACAATTACTCCTTTTCTTTTTTGCGAATACAGACTAACACGGCTGCTACTCTGAAACCTGTTATTCACATAAGCACTTAATCATCTTTTGAATTTTGCTGTGCTCTTGGCGTCAGTGATATGTTAGTTCCACATACTAGCATTTTGGATTATGTGAAAGGAGAAACAGGAGTGCCTAACTTCCTTTTTCTGGACAATTCATTATTTTGTATACCTCTCTGTCTCCTCTTATTCATCTGCTTTCTAAACTAAATAGTCCCAACCCAAATTATCTGAGCATATTCTGTTTGACATGTTATTTTGTTGACATACTCAAAGAATTCTAGTAGTTTACCTCTCTCATCTGGTTGTTTTATTCTTGTATTTTTAATTACCATTTCAACTGGTTTCCCTGGCACCGAAGCAAGGTCTACTGGTCTGAAATTCCCAGGATGACCCCTAATACCTCTGCTGCTTTTTCTTTTTAAAGGGTGGATTTAGATCAAATGTCCTGCAAAGTGTATGTAACGGACTCTGCATGAGGAGAAGGGGAAAATTTGTTGATACTTCATTTCAGTCTAAAGCATAATAAATTGTTGCCAATACAAAATGTTAATGATTTATAGTATATAATTGCAAACTGATGGCTGTCATTGGGTTCGAACTGCAATAAAAAACCTTCCTTTACTTCTTGGAGCTATTCTATGATACTATAATTGTCTATAGTACTAAGTATTAATTGATAGGCACTCCTTGAGCAAACTTTTAAAATGTTTTATTCCTGAAGGTCTAATTGCATGGTGGTCAGAAGGGAGTCTTGAAGGCAAAGGAAAAGCTGGCGTTTTGCTGACATTCTAGTGGAAGTCAGCTGTCTGCTGGCGCACTCTGTTATACATACAGTGCACTGACTCACGGTCTAGTGGATCGACAAGGTCAGCTTGAGAAAAAAGATAAAGGAGAAAGTAGTGTCTGCCTGCTGTTTATGCTGCGTTGGATAGATGGACTCTGTTCATTTTGCTTGTGTGGTTTTTTTATTTTTTCTAATTCAACATTCCCTACTGTAGTCATTCACACAAAGGGTGCTTTTAAATTAGTAATGAGTGCTTTCCGTCTTGGCAGTTACTTATACTGAACTTTGTGTCTAAAGCTCTTTACGATTCACTCATTCAAGACCTAAAATAGTCAAGACTAGTAGGGGGAGCAAAGCTCTGTCTGGCTCATGCTGTTTCTAGGAAAAGGGAATCTTGGGGGAAAAACACCCTCCAAAGGCTTACAAATTATACACTGCCTTTTCTATCCATGAATAGCTTCTCTTGTGAGCAAACTAGTTTGTATTTCTGGACAAGCAGACAAAGTTATGTAGCTAGGGCTTTTCTCCCCAGGTACACTTACAAAACTTGTTTTCATAATAACAGATGGACTTAAATAGGTCTGAGGATTCAACAGGGTAAGTGTCCAGCTGATTTTATGTTTATCTTTACCTTAGATCATTGACTCTCAAGCTTTCCCATACTGGGACCATCCTCCCATAGAGCTAGGATCTACCTGGTATTCATCTCCCATTTAGCAGTAGGGGAAACCCCTTTCTGTGGGATGTGACCCCAAGTTCAGGGTTTCAGGTTCAAGGACATTTTGGAAGAGGCACTTGAAAACTTCCAACATAGACACCACAAGCTGGAAAGATATGGGTAGCAACAGGTCACGCTGGAAAGTGCACTGTGTCAGGGATTCGGAAGATGGAGAGGTGAGGAAAGCAAGAGGAAAGCACAGCAGGCCTCAAGTTCTCATAGTGTGGTAGCTTCATCCGCTGACCCTGTGCCTTATGCCTGCACTATTTGTGACAAGGACTATTGCTCAAGAATTGGGCTTTTTAGCCATTCATGATCCTGCAACATGACACACAGTGCCTGAATTGCTTTGGCGCTTACACCATATCTTTTGAGATGGATGGTTGCCATGCCAGCATGTGACCCCCTAGCTGCGAACCAACTACTTGGATTATCCTCTTTTGAGCTGCATACTGTCACACATCACAGTGTGACCTAATGGTCAGAGCAGCAGTCTGACCTCGTGGTCGAAGCAGAATCAGAGGGCAGAACCAGAGGCGGGGTCAGGACATAAGCCAGTGATTGGAGCCAGGAGCCTGAACAGAACCAAAGGGCAGAACCAGAGTCATGGTTAGGAGACAAGCCAGTGGTCAGAGCCAGGAATCAGGAGTTCAGAGGTAGGCAGGGACTAGGGCTGGAGCAGAGCAGGCAAAGGTTGGAGCAAGGTCCAGATAGGAAGCAGGTTTGGCACAATTATGGGTGTGGAACGCATTGATCAGCTGCTGTGCTGCTGTTGCAACAGGGCTTAAACAGTGATCGCTGTTGTCTCTTCTGTGCTCCATCAGGGAGCACAGTCACTTCATGAGGGTTTACTGCATTCAGATGAGCTCATTGAGTTGCTAGGTGACTGCCCGGAGGCAGCTGAGATCCTGACAGGTATTTGGTGAGACTGAATGCACCTCTATATTCACACCCTACACACTAATGATTGTAATAATCTTTGTACAAAATAAGCCTAGAAAGGTATCATTTGAAAATGAATATATTTACCAGAGAAGTCTGGGCAGTGGGTAGACCAGTTTCTCAAAGACAAAGGGCAAGCTGATGCCTCAGGTGTCCTCAAAGTCAATGGGACAAAATCACCTGTCTTCATAGAATAGAATAGAATAGAATAGAATATCAGGGTTGGAAGGGACCTCAGGAGATCATCTAGTCCAACCCCCTGCTCAAAGCAGGGCCAATCCCCAATTTTTGCCCCAGATCTCTAAATGGCCACCTCAAGGATTGAACTCACAACCTTGGGTTTACCTGTCAAGTGGCCATTCTATGGCAAGGAAGGAGGGCAAGAGCAAACAGATCTGTATCTTAGGTAACAACAGCATGAAACCTCTTTTACCACCAGACTCCTCGTCTTCATCCTCATAGAATGAATGAACTTTATCTCGGGGTAACCTTCAGGAAAATGCATTTTAAAGAGTGACTGAATTATAAAAGTGAGGGACAAAAACACCAGCTCTCGCTCTTTCGCCCAAGAACACAAAAGAAACCAGCTCATTTGACTTCGGGAGAGATCCTGTTCTGAAATTTGGGAGCATGTGGTAAGAATTTTATCTTGAACCAAGTCTAGCTTGTTAAGTTTTAGTCCTAGGGAGCACTTTATCTTTATTTTAAGGCTATCAAGTGATTAAAAAATTAATAATAGAATACCATTTATTTAAATATTTTTGGGTGTTTTCTACATTTTCAAATCTATTGATTTCAATTACAACACAGAATACAAAGTGCACAGTGCTCACTTTGCATTTATCTTTGATTACATGTATTTGCAGTGTAAAAAACAAAATAAATAGTATTTTTCAATTCACCTAATACAAGTACTGTAGTGCAATCTCTTTATCATGAAAGTTGAACTTACAAATGTAGAATTATGTAAAAAAACTGCATTCAAAAATAAAACAATGTAAAAGTTTAGAGCCTGCAAGTCCACTCAGTCCTACTTCCTGTTCAGCCAATCGCACAGACAAACAAGTTTGTTTACCTTTGCAGGGGAAAATGCTGCCCACTTCTTGTTTACAATGTCACCTGAAAGTGAGAACAGGCGTTCACATGGCATTGTTGTAGCTGGCATCACTAGATATTTACGTGCCAGATGCACTAAAGATTCATATGTCCCTTCATACTTGAACGACCATTCCAGGAGACGTGTCCATGCTTATGACTGGTGCTGCTCAATAACAATCCGAAGCAGTGTGGACCGACGCATGTTCATTTTCATTATCTGAGTCAGATGCCACCAGCAGAAGGCTGACTTTCTTCTTTGATGGTTCGGGTTCTGTAGTTTCCACACTGGAGTGTTGCTCTTTTGAGACTTCTGAAAGCATACTCCACACCCCGTCCCTCTCGGATTTGGGAAGGCACTTCAGATTCTGAAACCTTGCTGTAGCTATCTTTAGAAATCTCACATTGTCTTTGCGTTTTGTGAATTCTGCAGTGAAAGTGTTCTTAAAATGAACAACATGTGCTGGGTCATCATCTGAGACTGCTATAACATGAAATATATGGTAGAATGCAGGTAAAATAGAGCAGAGGACATACAATTCTCCCCCAAGGACTTCAGTCACAAATTTAATTAACACATTATTTTTTTAACAAGCGTCATCAGCATGGAAGCATGTCATCTGGAATGGTGGTGGAAGCATGAAGGGCATATGAATGTTTAGCATATCTGGCACGTAAATACCTTGCAATACCAGCTACAAATGTGCCATGCAAATGTCTGTTCTCACTTCCTCATGATGTAAATCAGAAGGCGGCAGCATTATCTCTTGTAAATGTAAAAACACGTGTTTGTCTTAGTGATTGGATGAACAAGAAGTAGGACTCAATGGACTTGTAGGCTCTGAAGTTTTACATTGTCTTGTTTTTCAGTGCAGTTACGTAACAAAAAAAAATCTACATTTGTAAGTTGCACTTTCACTACAAAGAGATTGCACTACAATAGTTGTATGAGGTGAATTGAAAAATACTATTTCTTTTATCATTTTTATAGTAAAAATATTTGTAATCAAAAAGAATATACACTTTGATTTCAATTGAAACATAGACTACAATATATGAAAATGTAGAATAACATCCAAAATTGTTAATAAATTTCAATTGGTATTCTATTGTTTAACAGTGATATTAATCGCGATTAATTTTTTTAAATCATGATTAATTTTTTTGAGTTAATTGCATGAGTTAACTCCTATTAATTGACAGTCCTACTTTATTTCTCTTGTAAGCATTTCTGACTTTAATGCCTTTTACTTGTACTCACTTAAAACTTATCTCCTTGTAGTTAAATAAACTTGTTTTATTCTTTAATTAAAATTTATCCAGTGTTGTGAATTTTGGGTAACTCCATTTAAGGTAGTAGACTGTTGTATATTGATCCCATTAGAGGAGCAACAGACCTAATATATCTAAACTGTCCAGGAGAAGCTGGATGGTGCAGAACACATCCAACACAACACACTGTTTTTTGGGGAAAATCTGAGACTAGAGTTGTGTGTTGGGATCACCCTGCAAACAGTAACCAAGACAGCTGGAAGCCGTGTGGCTGATGTTTGCTGACAGGTTGCAGGGGTCAGAGCTTCTGGACTAGGGATGTGACTGTACACAGATACTCAGACCTGCATGCTGGCAGACTTATTTGTGAGAGATCCAGGTGGGAGCTACAGCAGCAAAGCCAAGTGAAGCACCCCAGGTTGCAAGGCAAACATGACATAGCCACTTACTGGTCCGGATGGCACCCTGGAATGCCATACCTCATGAGAATAGGTTATCTCCCATAATGAGATGGTTAGTACTTCACAGCTATGATAATGCTAGTTATTCTTGTATTGCACTTTGAATCAGAGTAAATTTCAAATATCTGTCTATTTCAGACAGAGAAACTATGGCATAGTGATGCCAAATGGCTGGCTCATGATTGCACAGGAAGTCAGAGGCAATTGGGAATAGAATTCAGGTCTCCAGAATATTGTTCCCCAGTTATTGCTGCCTCTTGGCAGAGTTGTAAATAATGCAAGAACAGCCTTTCTCACAAAATGTTACTGTGTCCTTTTCTGGTTTCATCCAGAATTAACAGAAGTCAGTTACTTTGCTATAGGTACAGAGTGCCTCTGAAAATATGGCCCTGTGCATCTCAGCTTGGATACCTAAAATCAGAGGCCATTTTAGAAAATGTTGATTTTTAGACTGTGGGGCAAATTCATATCTGGGGTAAGCAGGAACAACCCTACTGACTTCAGTGGAATTGCACCTTCCTGCTTATTCCAAGTTTGAATTTGTTTTTTCTGCATTTTAGCTTTCCCAGCTTTAAAATGGGAATGCAAAAAAGACTTTCTTGCTTCATCTGGATGGGAATTAATTATTTTTCATTTAAAGAAACTTGTGCAACATTATCCATTAAAAGATACCATTTGCTAACTTTTACCGCAATCTCCTCTAACTACATGGGGAAGCACTTAAATGATGCTTCCAGTGAGTGCTGATTTGTTGGGTAGGGGAGGGGTCAATGTATTTATTGACTGTTGCAGTTTTGTACGCTTTGGTGAACTGGTTTTCAGTATCCTGTTCATTTGCGAATTACAGTTGTGAAGATGTATGAAGATTAGAAAGAACTTCTTGAAAAATGAAAAAATAAAAGTATTTGTTAAAGCTGAAAAATTTGCACCTAAACAGTTTATGTACTTAAAAAAGAATGAGCTGTTGTACAAGAAAAAAAGACACCTTTAACATCATTATTTGTAATTTTAAGATCTCTAATCTATCATGTTACTTGTATCCACTCTTCTCTGGAGCATCTTAGCTCCTGATCAAAAAACTCACCAAGCAATGTGAAGTTTCTCTTCCTTCTCTCATAAAGGAGAGAGTTAATTCAAGTAGTTGACCTCTGACAGCGATTTGATGCTTTCTTTCAAATAAGCCATTGATATCACTCCAGTTGCTAGTGAACAGGTGTCTGCATCTCCTAAATTACCATTACAATTGGCACTCATGTTGTAGTCTCAATAAAGAGACCAGTGATTAAATGGGCATCGGACTAAAGTGCTCTCCCTCCCAAAATGCAGTGTTCTTCCAGGTAAGGGGATATCGGTGGGCCATGTAGAAAAGCTCATGTGTGTTCTCTGTGTTGTAACTTTTCTGTGGTTAAATAGAGGGCCTTAGTCTCCCAAGATTGTCACTCTAGAACCTTTCATGTGCCCCTAAATTCACATTAAGAAAAAGTTCAGTGACTCTGGCACCCTTGAGGGTAGCTGATAGTGGTACTAAATATCATAGCCTGTAAGAAAAATGAGGCTTTTAGACTGCCTGAATTCAAGTTATTCTACATTTCACCAGTGCGGGGAAGGGGGGGGTGGAAATGAGGCTAGAAAGAACATATTTTAATGGTTTTTTGGTATAATAACTTCACCTTGTTAAAAAATCATCCTATAGTAGAAGAGTTTCATTGCTTAGGAAACTAAATTCTGTGTGTGTGTGTGTGTGTGTGTGTGTGCGCGCGCGCGCGCGCGCTTCCTATACACTGTTCATTGCCTGTTTTTTCATGTAGGCAGGAAAAGGCTGACCTGACCAAAATAAATCATATTGTAAGCTGTATCAATGCTTTATGCCATATGCTTTAGGCTGCATTTTAATACCCAAATGACATTAGCAGTTACAGAGGGAAATTTCATCAAGCTTTCTTTGGTTTAAAGCTTTTGACAAAGGTTCGTTGGCATCATTTTAGTCTTACATGGCACAGTGGTAAACTCTGAGCATTCAATTTGTATATTTACTTTGCAGGTAGGGCTGGTAGGCCTTGCCTGTTGTTAAGGTAGTCTGTCACTTCCTGTTATTAGACCCTAATTTTAGTTTATTATAATTTTGCCAAACTTTAACCATTTGGGTTGAAATTGTATATGATGAGTGTCTACCTCAGTCTTGTATATGAATTTCAGCCAAAATGGTACAGCCATTTCTGTGAACAAAGCTAGGACGAAAATACATGCGTTTTGTTTAAAAAACAAAAACTGGTGACTTTTTTTTTTGAACAGCTCTAACGCCCCATGCTTTGAATCAGGGTCTTGAAATTCAGCAGGAGGTGGCCTTTGTGAGAGGTATGCGCATTTGGCCATCCCCTTGAAAATCTTCCCAAATTTGGCCAATCATAAGCCTTTGGAAAAATGTAGTTTGCAGAGGCTCAGTAGCAACTTCTCTGATTTTAGCAGCTAAATCGCCAAAGATTCTGGCCTCACTTGAGCATGTCAAACCTCTCTTGGCTCCTAGTGTTGACCAGACAACACATGACTCTTCCCCACAGAGTGACTTAGGGCTTGTCTACACTGGGAACGTTAAGGCGCTGCCGTGGCAGCGCTTTAACATGGCTTGTGTAGTCTCAGCACAGTGAGGGGCATACCTCCATGTGGGGCATAGCTACCAGCGCTGGTGCACTGTCTACACTGGCATGTTACAGCGCTGAAACTTGCAGCACTCGGGTGTGTTTTTTCACACCTCTGACCGAGAAAGTTGCAGCACTGTAAAGTGCCAGTGTAGACAAACCCTCTGCCTGCTCCATCCGTTAACAGCTCTTGTGTGTAACAGGACTTTACATGCATCATCCCCATAGATGTGACAGATTGGACAAAGGGTGCTCCCTCCTGTGCAGGCAAAGCTGAACGGTCCCTGCTGCTCTGGGGCAGGGTACAGGTACCAACCACAACTGAGAGCAGGGAGCTTGTCTCTCTTGTGGTCTCAAAACTCCCCCTGCTGGCACTCAGGCAGCATTCAGAAGGAAGCCACTTGATTTGGACACAGCGGGGACAAAAGCCAGACTGGGGGAAGGAAAAGGAGTAAAGAGGGACAAGGAGGAGAATCGGGGACTGGGAGTCTGCGGGAGAGGAAGTGGCAAGGGTAGGAGGTTTTGGAAGGGAAGGTTAGTTTGTCTAGAAACACATCTACTGTAGGTCTCATGAACTGATAGACACTATTGGTGCTTCAATGGCCCCTTGTGGTGAATTTCTCTCATTTTTGTAAATGAACTATACAGAAATCTTGTTTGCTTATAGGGTTCTAATTGGTCAATGTCTCCCAATTTGTTTGGGAAGCAGGTTTTGCAATATAAAATGTTTGCCTAGATCACATTTATTATCTTCAGTAGTAGAAAGCAGAACTATTTAGTTCCCCTAACTCATTTCTTTTCATTGAGAAACAACTCTAGAAGCAATGGCAGCATTTCTCTTCTGAAATATTTGAGCTGTTTTCCTAATTGTTATATTGCTTCAGAGTATCTAACATGCTAATCAACAGTGTCCTGTAGAACTGAATGTCTAAGTAGTTTTTTATACAGCGTAGCCCTGCTGCAGGGCTTGAACATTCCTCCTTTGTAGGGGTAAAAAGAAAAGTTTCCCAAGCAAGTGTTATCAGCGTTTGCAAAATATAAGCTTTGATTTAAGTATATTTTTAGCCCTTAGGTGTGACAATAACCTTGCGAGCATAAACTGAACATTGCCCTTCGTTACTTGTACTTTGTCACAATATGTTTTAAGCACACGTAAATCACATTTTTTACCCACTATGCTTACAGGTCATTTTTTGTTAGCGCTTTGTCCACTGACCTGTTTTTTCTTTTGGCATATAGTTTGCAGATATATATTTACCTTCTCTAATTGCATGTACCATCTGGGCTAGATGACATAATTATCTAAAGTTCTCTATAGCTGACTAGATTGTTTCTCATTACTTTCTTTGCCTCCCAATTAATAAATGTTCTTTTGAAACTTTGATATGTATTCTCTTTTTGTTGCCAACAGCTAAACAACTTATTTAAATATACAGCATGGTTTGTTTCGACGCGGGACACTAAGTTAACTGCAGTCAAATGCCAAACTTCTGTAGCCAGCGGCCACGTGGTTTCACGTAGAAGAATGGGACTGGCTCTCAGAACTGATGCACCTGATGTGTTCTTGTTGGCTCCTTCCTGCTTAAATTGTTTGTGGCTTGCGTCTTGTGCCCCTTGCCACTTTTGACTTGCTTTTGATTTTAATTGTTCACCTTTTTGTGATATTAAGAGTTAAATATCGACTTATATAAGGCTTCAGACACTATTCAGCATGCCATGCCAGAATTGCTGGGTTCCCATGGTGTGGTTTGTAAGCTCATTCAGGGCACCTTTGGATTTTATAAGTTTTCTGTAGCAATGTAGACTGCATTGTGAACTCTCATGATTTATGCAAGATCACCACATTTTTTAGCTGATAGCACATTAAGGATCCACACTCCTTCCTTATCACCGTAATATCTCTAGTATAACAAATGCCATCACAGATACAATGCTTTCCTGAGATTATAACATTTACCACTGTTGCTTATTATTTGTTTAGTCTTCATGCTAAACAACACCAGCTAAGCATCCCCATAGTGCTAAGCATGCAAACACATGCAGACACGTTCCCTGCTCCAAAGAGCTAAGCAGATTTCTAATTTAGTCCTTTCACTTACTTATAGTGATTTCTTTTCACCACTCACTTCTGATTATCTGATAGATCACTTGTGCATTTTTGTAGTTATAGTAACACTTTTTATTTATCTGGTTTTTGCCTGGATAGAATATATAAACTCTAGTAGATCAAAAAGATTCGAGTACATTATCAAACAGGAACACAATTAAATTGATAAAATTCATTCACTGATAAAATAATTCTAGAAGCAACTGCTGCATGACCCACTTAAAAAGGAATTTTTAATATATTTCAAGACTCTATTCAGAATTTAGGTTTAACTTACCTGAGCATGATTTTGTGACCAGTTATATTTCTAGTTCTGTATGCATAGAAAATTATAGTCAAAGCTCATGTGTCTGGGCTTCAACTGTACACCACAGGAGTTGGAAATTCCTGGAAAACACAACTGAAAAGTAAATGTCTTGGAAATATTTTCTCTTTCCTCTAAAGCATCAAATTTGGCCACTTATTGATGAAGAAAATTGGGCTTATTGAACCAATTGGCTGATTCACTATAGCTTCCCATATGAGAAAAGATTTCTCTAGTAGTGATCTCGTGTCTTGTAGACTGCGTGTGCAACGTCAGCGCTATAAACATTGTTTTATCAGTTTTAAAAACTTCCAGCTTTGTTTGTTAATTGCTTTATCATCTCTTGTTATAATAGTTTCTCATCTCCTTGCCTATTCACCTTACCCTTGACTTAGGCAAGTGTTCTCCATTTATAAAGAGAATCACTGTTCTTGCTGAGTGACTATTCTTCATATCTTCAGTTTCTTCCTCATCTTAGTCCTCTTTAAAAAAGAAATCACTATTCATCTATTGTCTGTTCTTGAGGAACCATTTAGTTTGTTAAGATGTTCTCTTATTCAGAATGTAAGTTTATTTCATCATGTCATCTTCAGTTTTATGGGCTGTAGACCATATAATTCTTCCATTCTTCCCTTATACCAAGTCCTTTGTACCTTTTCTATGCATTCCTTTTATCTTGCATACGGTTCATCTTGGCTTAGCCATGTTTCGTCCTGCTATCCTTTTTGATTCCTAGATTTTACCTGGATGAATTTACACTACTGCCATTCTAATGCTTCCTTAAACATATCCTACTTTTCTATATTAGTTTATTCCAGACTTTAATAGCATGAGCTTATTCTGTACTTTATGAAAGCTTTAAGTCCAGGCCTCTTGAGGTGCTGCCTTTCATGTATACTTCAGTGAACTAGCCTACTTCATTTTATATTGTTGATTGCTAGATCCTGTTCCTCAGCCTCTACTCCTTTTTTTTTTTTTTTTTAACATACCTGACTTTCTTTCTAGAGCTAAAACCAAAATAGTCTTTGATCTTTATTGGTGTTGATCAAAATGTATAACTAAATCTATATATTATATCAAGAACATGCACTAACCTCCATTAATTTCAGGGTATTCCTGGAATCCCACCCATTAAGAAAGATTAGTGTTCCAGACTTTACTTCTTTACAGGTCTTCATTGGTGTGCTCATCACGCTAGGAACATTTTTACAATTATTCCTTTATGAAATAGAAATATTACATTTGTGACTCTTCCATCTGTCTTTGCAGAACTCAGTGTGACATGCAGGGTTCAGTTTCTTTTGTATCTTTCTCTTTTATCCCATATAATTGTTAGTCCATATATTTTAAATTGCCCCAAAGAAACAGAGGAGCCAGATTCTCAGCTGGATTGCTCCACTGAAGTCAAAAAATGGCATTGAAGTTGTTGGAGCTACGCCCATTTCAACCAGCTAAGGATCTCTCCCAGTGATAGTGCAAGACATTAAAAACAATTTTGTATGGAAACAAAGGAGCTGAAAGGAGTTTGAGTTTTTATTTCAGCTCTGATGCTGATTTAAGGAATGTCCTTGCCTTTTAGGATGCTATGGTCAAGTATGCTTGTCCTCAGGAACTGACACAGAGATATTGAGTTTGAAGCGTATTCATCCTCCAGCACAGTTCCCTCCCTTCTTTCCATGGCCCTGCTATAGAAATTTGAAGAGTCCTCCCCTATATGCATGGCCAAGCTCTAGCTCTCCCTTGTACTCCTCATGTCCACTCTTACCCAACAAGGGAGACCTAAATACAATAGAAGAAATGTGACCAATAGAAGAAATACAATAGCAGAAATGTGACCAAACAGATTGTAGGCAGGAGTTTTGCCCCAGAACCACCACCCAGCAGCCACAGACCTTGTTTCTCCCTGGTGCTGTGTCCACTATGGGGTTCTCACCATACCCCGCCATGAAATTAACTAGTCCCTACAGCACATCCATCTGGCCATTTTCCTAAGGGATAACCTCGCTGCCTCAGTTTCTCCCTTTGTAAAATTAGGGTGCTGCATGCTTCCCAGGTTACGTGCAACTTCGCGAGTGTTCATCAGATGACTTAAAGATGAAAAGTGCTTTTATGTACATGTATTTCTGATGTATTACATGATCTTTGACAGAGGTACTGTGCATTCCTCTGTTTGAAAAGTACCTATTTTGGGATGCTGCTGCAATGTAAATATTACAGAACAATAAAAGATGCTGAGTATTAGCAGAATTGAATACGGCCCTCTTAATCCTGATATTTTTCCTAGTTTGAAAATATTCCACATTATTATTGATATTTAATATTTTTATGATGGTAATAAACAGGAGCCTCAGTTAGGATTCTGGTTCCACTACAATGAGTGGTGTGCGAAAGTAGAAGTGGACACTGTCCCTGCCTTGCTGAAGTATTGATCATCTTAAAAAGGAATTAGATGGGCACTTCATTGTCCTCAGTATCTTCCATATCAATTGTTCCTTGTTTACAAGTCAGAGGTTATTTTTTCCCAGCTGTCCAGTCCTGCAAAATCACACCGGAACCTGAAATGAAAATGTTACTTCTGCTGCTTCTATCATTTCTAGCAATACAGATTTTGCAGCTAGAACATAGTTGATAATTTTGTTGATAATGCAGGAGAGAGTACAACATGTATCTTGCAAAAAGAAAAGGAGTACTTGTGGCACCTTAGAGACTAACAAATTTATTAGAGCATAAGCTTTCGTGAGCTACAGCTCACTTCATCGGATGCATTTGGTGGAAAAAACAGAGGAGAGATTTATATACACACACACAGAGAACATGAAACAATGGGTTTATCATACACACTGTAAGGAGAGTGATCACTTAAGATAAGCCATCACCAACAGCAGGGGGGGGAAGGAGGAAAACCTTTCATGGTGACAAGCAGGTAGGCTAATTCCAGCAGTTAACAAGAATATCAGAGGAACAGTGGGGGGGGGGGGGGGCGGGAGAAATACTATGGGGAAATAGTTTTACTTTGTGTAATGACTCATCCATTCCCAGTCTCTATGAGTCATTACACAAAGTAAAACTATTTCCCCATAGTATTTCTCCCTCCCACCCCACCCCCCACTGTTCCTCTGATATTCTTGTTAACTGCTGGAATTAGCCTACCTGCTTGTCACCATGAAAGGTTTTCCTCCTTCCCCCCCCTGCTGTTGGTGATGGCTTATCTTAAGTGATCACTCTCCTTACAGTGTGTATGATAAACCCATTGTTTCATGTTCTCTGTGTGTGTGTATATAAATCTCTCCTCTGTTTTTTCCACCAAATGCATCCGATGAAGTGAGCTGTAGCTCACGAAAGCTTATGCTCTAATAAATTTGTTAGTCTCTAAGGTGCCACAAGTACTCCTTTTCTTTTTGCGAATACAGACTAACACGGCTGCTACTCTGAAACATGTATCTTGTTCTTCCATGATGGTTTTGACCCTGCAAGCCTTTTGTCAGTCGCATGAGCAGATATGACTTAGAAGACTCAGGGAGAGAAGGTATGTTATGCAGGAAGGTAATTTTGATACTAGTCTTCTGGCCATTGCAACACTTGAACCACAGTGACCATACCATAATAGCAGCTTTTCTCATTTTAATTTTTAGACTTTGGATGACAGGCACTTGAACTTGAGCCAATATTTTGCACTGATCCCATTCCACCCACATGTAATAGATGCTTGTACATGTGCAGATCCATGTTCCTGATATCCTCATCAAGAAGAATCTAGGCATCAATCCTACTCTTCTCTTTTAGTGGGACTCACCAATATGGGAGCTTGGGCAGATTCCCTGTGTATAGTTTATTCTTGGCTATTTTGAAAATGAACAGATCATCTGGAATAAGAGCAGGAGTAATTCTATTGTGCAACACTTTCCCCAGGTCAATCAGAATATATTTGAAGTGGTTTCTCCCACTTTGTTTTGCAAATGGCTGCAGTATCCAGCTTCTGGGCATTATTCCAGACATTTGGGAGCTCCAAACTTCAGGTTCATGATATAGGTGTGTTAGGTTGTAAAAGATGAGAACAGAATGGGGTTCGTGCCTTTATTATCTCAATGGCTGCATTTTGGCAGATTTAATATTTACTACTGGCCTCTATTCCATGAGTAAGGAAACGTATCAGCTTAGCTGAATGGCTCAGAACAGGACATGTCAACTGAACCTAATCAGCTCTGTCTTTAAACAGTGAAGAGGGGAAGGTCAAATGGTGTCTAGGTCTCCTGAGGCAGAGCCCACTCTACCAGGTAGGACACCTGTCCCTGCCCTCTCTAGCTAGTTGTCAAAACAAAATGCAAACCCAAAACTGGGGGAAATCTTTTAATTTCTTATTAATTTAACAGGCTTTGTTACACATCCTTCATTCGCCTTTACCAGTGCCTATCATATCTACTTTACTTTCCTGCTACTCTCATTCCGTATTTTCCTCTCTGCTCTTTAGGGCTTTCTTCATTTCTTTCTCTTGTTTCACTCCTTTCAAAGCTGTTACCCTTGGAAGAGTTTTCCACTTCCTGTCTCCAAAGCCCTCTTCCCTTTCAATCATTTTATAACCACCCACCTCCACACACTGCCCCAGGAAACTTTCCTACATTAGACTCCTTGAGAATTCCTTGTCCAAGCCATCTTGTTTTGAATTATTATCCCATGTATTGTGTTTGTTTCAAGTTCAACAGAATAGGGACCAAGTCTTTTGTATTTGCAAAGGGCCATGTATGTGCACAACAGTCCATAGACAGTTGATAACTTCAACTGCTATCTCCAAACACTGGTGAAAATCAGTATTTCTCCACTTTTATAGAGCTCTTACCTTCTTCTCTCTCTTCTCTTCTTTTCCCATCCCCATTTCAGTCATTTTTTCCATAAGCTATATGATCTTGTCACTAAAGTTTTAAAATGTCAGACCAGCAGATTACAGTTTTCTCTGATTTGAAGAATAGAAATGCCTTTTGCAACATGATGTCTGACTGTATGTCCCCATAGAAGGATCAGAACTGTCGGCATTATACACAGGTAACAGAGGGCTTGGTCCTGCTACCCTTGGGTCAATTGCAGAACTTCCACTGACTTCACTAGGAGCAGGATCAAATCGAGAATTGTGCTGATCGAGAAGAAACTGGAACTGTTATTCACCATCTTATGTTCTTGGATAGCATCCTCCAAATTGTCATGTAGTAATAGTTGGTGTTCTGATATCCTCTGTTTCCTTTTCTCCAGATGCCATTGAATTGTCTCACATATTTAGTTTCTATTCCAAGAGAATGATCAGTGGTGATATGAGCTGTTGATTTCCTGCAGAATAAGATATCAGAAAGGTTGTCCGTGTTTATGTTAAAAACAAAAACAAAAAATCCCACACCTCCACACACAACAGCTCTGTAGAAATAACAGAACTGAAGCCTTGGGAATATCCTTTTTTTGTTGTTGTCCCCCCCACCCCGATTTTGCTTCCAAAGGTCAAAATCTACCCCCTGATAATGACTTGGGGTTATTACAGATAGATAAACAAAACATCTTTTTCATTCTGTATTGACCATGTCAGCTTCTATTCCAAACATTTTCTAAGAGAAACCCTGAGGAGTCATGTATAACTTGTTTGAAATGGTTTCCTATCTACCTTTGTTACTAATACTGTAGAATTACTTAAGCAGTCAAAGCAGATAAAATCATTTGGTTCTTCTGCATTTCTACAACCAGTTTGGCCAGATAAAATTGGTCTTAAGATCTGATTTTTTGACTCATTCCGATTTTATTCATTTCTGTGTTGTCCTAATCCTGCTTCTGAAATATTCACAGGAGGGAGCGGGGAGACACTCTGCAGTTCAGTGCAAGACTGCATAACTGTTTTACTGTGTGGCATCCATTCTGCGCTGTTGTGTGCGTGCTTGCTCTTTTATGCCACCCACCCTTTCCTTCATCTGCATCTCTCAGACCTATTCGCCTTTTCAGTGGTTGAGATACTATGTCAATTAGAGGGGAGGGAGGGTTAACAGAGCTGCCTCAGGAATTGGTTCTTGTCTGCCTTTCTGAGCGGTCTGTGTGCACAGCAGCACATGATATGATTTTACACAATACCCTGTTAATATCCTACTCTTCCTAGGGAAGAGCTGGATTGGAAAATAAATAAATAACGGTACTTCTCTGAAGACCAGAGGGAGTGAATGGACCAGAGCTAAATTTGGAACACTAAAGCTTGGTTTCCAAATGCGTGCTCCCACACACATACATATATCCTTAGTCAGCTTTTCCACAGTTTTTCCATGTGACCCTGTTGAATCCAGTGCAGCTGTTATTTATAGATGGTAGGGGTAGTGATGGCATTATCTTTTAGCACTGTTCAGGACTGAAATTATAGTGTTCTTCTGCAGCGATACAGGGCTAAATGCCCTCCACAAGAATTCATATCGATGGCTCGTTTTGTAAATGTTCCAACTATCAGATGATTGCAGAATAGCCTTCCCCATCTTTTTATTTTTAAAGGCAGGAAATAAAGGGTATTGTAAAAAAAAATTAGAATGGGCTGTGATTGTCACTGGCTTCAAAATGTAATCACCTCATCCTTAAGTGATCATTCTTTTCTCTTCTCTTCCATTTTCCCCATACAACCTATTGTAACCTGGGAGGAAAAAGTAAGTGTTCCACTGAAGACAAAGACCAACTTTTTCCAAATCAGGCTATCTAAAGTTAGGCTCCCAAATATTCCAAAGTTCTGAGTATGTGTAGCTCCCAATGATTTCACTCAGGCTTGTGTGCTCACTTAGTACCCGTGAAAATCAGTTGGTGTGTATTTAGGTTTTTGGTTCCTTATTTTAGGTCCCAGGTTTGAAAACTTAGGTCTAAATATAAAATAATAGCTTTATTTTTTGCCATATTTGTGGAAAATAAGCTTTGGAATATATAACAAATCATATATTATATTTTCAATATCCCACAAGTATAATGCAGCCACCTCTGAGGTGAAACACAGAAGTTGTTGAATTGCAGTAGATAAACATGATGCATGCATGTGTAAGCATGAAAAGGGGGTCAATTTATGAATTTGCCAAGATATCATTTAGATTTTAAAGATGAAATCTAGCAAACTCGGTTTGGCAATATATAATCGAATCCAATAGGATGACACTTCTTTATTGAGTCTAGGGAGTGGTTAGCCTTAATAATTTTAATGCTTGGGTTTTTTCAGGTCAACTTTTAACTTGAACAGTATTTCTTAAATCAGGACACTTGTTTATTCTTAACCAATCAACAATTTATTAATTCACCCAGAACCCATTCATATACAATCAACAGTTCACCACTCAAAAGTAAATGAACCAACTGTGTGTATTACATGCACAATTCAGTTTTGAGAGCAATTATCATAGACTGGAGTTGAGGCTCAGCAGTTATATCAAGAAACAATGCAAATTACCAAGATTCTTATTACATATAAATATGATCATGAGTTCCCAGTTCTTTAATATCTAACACATTTATCACACTTCCATGGGTGCGATAAGGAGCTTTGAAGCATGTGGTTGTGTCTCTTTGACTAGATTAATCCCAAAGGGACAAGTTTAGAATATTCAAACAAATTGCTTAAAGTTATTGTTTTCAGTTTTTCTTAGTTCAGTTAGCTTGGACTTATAAAGGAGTTTAAATCTAAAATATGGTTACTTGAGGTATCACTAGATAATGTAGACTCAGCAAGATAATGTTTAGTTATTTATATAAAAAAAAGAGGAGCGAGTATAGTCTTGGAAATGAAATCTCACCACTTCTTATCCTGTTCACCCTGGGATGGGGGAAGGGGCCTTTCCCACAGGCATTGTTCTCAGTCAACTCTCTTGAGCACATGGTGACTTCAGTTTACATAACCTGGTTTCAGGTCTTGTGGGAGGGACTCCCATCACCTACCCACCCCACCCCCATTGCTATTGGAAACATGCCAAGAGAGTGCTCAGGTTTTAACAAAAAGAAAAGGAGTACTTGTGGCACCTTAGAGACTAACCAATTTATTAGAGCATAAGCTTTCGTCGCTGCTACTCTGAAACCTCAGGTTTTAATGAAGTGAGCTGTAGCTAACGAAAGCTTATGCTCAAATAAATTGGTTAGTCTCTAAGGTGCCACAAGTACTCCTTCTCTCAGGTTTTAGAGTTTTCAGTTTCTTTGCAGCTTCCCTTGTTGTCCAGTACATGGTGATTGTGTATAACAGATTTCTTCAATCCTTTTCTTATCGGAGGCTTTTAAAGTCTGATCTATTACAAGGATTCTGTTTCATTATTAGCCACTACTATCAGTTGATATCCCTCCTTTTAAGCAATTAATCTTAATATCCCAAAGTGTATACCTTAATTTATATCTTTTAACATTTCTTTTTCCTTGTGCCAGTGCCAGACAATTCCTATTACTTCTACAGTGCAATTATTTACAGTGATAACCAACACAATCCTAATAATCTTCTAAATTTTTAAGGCTTGTTGCCAGAGGGTGTTCTGAAGGCCAAAACTATAACTGGGTTCAAAAAAGAATGAGAGAAGTTCATGGGGGATAGGTCCATCATTGACTATTAGCCAATATGGTCAGGGGTGCAACCCCATGCTCTGGGTGTCCCTAAACCTCTGCCTGCCAGATGCTGGGACTGGATGACAGGAGATGAAGCACTGGCATTGGCCACTGCCAAGGACCGGATATTGAACTATATGGACCATTGGTCTAACCCAGCATGGCCATTCTTATATTAAGACAAGTACATAAGCATTTCACCTTGTTTAGGACTTACAATAGACATTTCCCACATGTAGAAGGACGTAGATCTGACTCACAAGGCAAACAAATGTGCAGATTCTAATTTGGTGTGAAAGACTTGGAGTTCTTTTTAGCTAGATTAGGAGAGAGAAAGAGCTTTTATCCATATGCAAATTCTGAGATTCCTGCTTAGGTGATTAATGATACTCTCATTTAGCCATTTTAGTTTCTATTCTTGGGGAGAACTCCTGACTTTGGCTGATCTGTGGGTCCTTCGACAAAGTGTCTTAAGTGATGCATGCCGTTTTCTTCTCTTTGTAGGTGGATCGTGTTTTAGGAATAAACAGAAGTGAATAGCTTTTCTGATTTTTAAGGGCCAGAAGGAATCAGTAGTTATTAATCAATCAAGGCATATCTATTCTATATATCCCTTACACATGTTCTGCATCATTCTAGCTACCTTGCATCATTAGGATTATGATTAACTTCAAATCTATTGTAGGCTAAATAGTCTTCTGCAATTATTTGCATATGAAAGACAAGGGGGAAACTGGGATGTGATGGTCAAATCAGGTGTCCACAGTGAACTGGGTGGAAGTCTCAGTTCAAGTAGTCAGGTGTCCATGTCACAAAAAAACAGCTCCACAGCTGACAGATTTCAAGATTGATTTTTTTAACAGTTTCTGTAAAATTGTCTGGGACCAAATGATCTTATTCTTCTTCTCTGCTCAAAAATAATATTTTCTGTAGCTATCTACTAATTCCTTTTTTTTTTTACACAGAAGGTAAAAGTGTAAAATTCAAGTTAAGTTGAGCCTTAAGCAAAACCTCAGAGCAAAAGTTCCTAAAATAGCTTTTGGGTCTTCTGTGGGAATCTGGCAGCATGATGTTAAGTTAGGAAATACATTTGTGCCATAAATTTTGTCTGCATTGTTTTCATATTTTTTCCTCCCTTTTTGAAAGCATGTACAGATGTTTTATGGTTGTTGTATGAAAATATGGGGTTAGAAAACTAACCTTGATGTGGTTGATGTGGTTTTTCCTTCCACTGAGAGGAGGGAGTGTGGTCTCCTAGGCATCTGGACTCCTGGGTTCTCCTCTTGATTCTGCCATTAACAATGTGACCTTGAGGAATTCACCTCTCTTGTCTATGCTATAGTTTCTCCATCTTTAAAATTTAGTCACCAGTTGTTTGTTGGGTGGCTTAGTTTACTGACCTTTGTAAGGTGCTGTTTATTCCATAACTGAAATGTTATAGATTTCAAGTAAAATTATTATTCTGAAAAAAACAGAAGACAACAAGGAATTCATAATTAAACTTTGCTCAAATGCAAAATCTTTGTTTTGACTAGCTGTGTATAGTAATGTGACAGAGCAGAGATTTCCCATATGCTAGACAATAAGTATCTAAATACCTTTCCTAATACTTACTAGCATAAACAAAAATGCTTCTCAGAAGATGCTTTTGTGGTACTTGGCTAGCTTAGAGGATTGATAATGGGAAACACGGCTTCTCATCTTTGGGTCACTGGTTTGAACCTAGCCAGGTTTGTTAAGTGAGTGAAAGTGATTTCCAGACCATAGTGGTGAGTTGGAAGAATAGGTCTTTGTGAATTGAGTAGTTTGGGGCCACACACTTGCCCCTCCCTTCTCCAGCTTCCCAAACCCTGTCACCCTTTTAAGTAAGAGAGAGAACAGTCAATTTTGCTGTATTCCAAAATCATGACTGAAGATGATCATCAGACTTTAATCTATGTTTGGTATGTGACAGTTAAATATTGATTTGAAATCTTTCTAGCATTCATATAGATAGTGATGTGACTGTATCTTCTGCATTCTATTTGTCCCTTGTGAGGAGAGAAATGAAATAAATAAATAGCCAGCACAGTACTCTTTCTCCCCCAGTGCCACAAATTATCTGCCAGGATGATTTGTCAAACGGAGTGTTGCAGACTCTGCTTGTATAGCAGAAGATACAACACCACCTAAAAGGTCTAAAAAATTCTGCATACAGAAAATGTGAATTTTCCTTTAAAAGCTACATGTGATTTATTGGTGTAGATCTGTGAAAGGCGTTGTATTTTCTTGCATCTGCCACAAAAGCCCTAGGACCTTACTGCATTTCTTGCTGAGATTAAAAAACAAAACAAACTGGGGGATGGTGCTCAACAGATATTTCTTCACAATTTTCATTGCACTGAGTAAGAAATATGAGTCTGCCAAGCTGCCTATTGAACTATCTGCTGCAGCTTAACTGCAGCAAGAAAACAGTAATCCTATTGTGCTCCTACAGCAGTCTCCTGGGAAGCAGAAGGCATTGAAATTACTGAGCAGTTGTCTTGTCCCTTCCTCACCTGCCTTTGTAGCTGTAAATATAGTGTCTACCTATAAATAACAGTTTGCTGCACCTTTAAGCATGTTCCCTAACAAGAGGAGGTGATTTACTGAGGTGATAAGCTGTAACTAATACTAGGGTATCATAATAGGTAAATAGATTAGCACAGTGCTTCTCTGTATTTTGCTTTCTAGGGAGCCCACTGACTCATTCATTCATTGTAGATGCTTACTACAGCACTTTGCAATACATCGAGTTAAATCAGTTCCAGGATTGTAGCTATTGATGGTTGTATGTATAAAGCTAATGAAATGCATTAGTGAATCTATCGGATAGCATTTATTGTTTAGGATCTCTTCTTTTCTCCCTCAACATCTCTCCCCAATAAAAGGGTTATAATGGGCAGAATCCATTATTCAGTACCATGATTATGTATTTTGAAATGCATCATCATTTTGTTTTGTGGTTTTGAATGATGTGAAGTATAGTTGAATCATTGGCAGCAAGGTGTTAAAAACCGAATATGCATTCTGGATTTTATCCATGGATTCCCCATCTTGGATTAATTACTTTTACATTCTTAAGAGTCTGGCTTTTCTGGAGACTATGGATCTTTAATTAGCCAAAGCATTGTTTATCTGTTCCGTGTTAATGACCTAAGCCAAGGCTGTCCTCAGGGCAGATAGTGATGTGTTCTTCAGTCCGGAGCACCCCTTGTCTGTGTAACAGGTGATAGCTCTGGGCTGAGTCAGGACCACTGACCTCATTTTACTAATTAAATTGTACTAGTCTTTCAACCTTTGAGAACTGATGCGGAAGCATACATTTTACCCATGAGCCCTTCCTGTTCTGTCATTCCTCAAATAATTTCTCTGTTCTTTCCAAACAGGCTGCTTCCTTTTCCCATTTCTCATGCACCACCTAGTGACCGGTCAGGAACGTGACTGTCTCTTTTGGTCATGTCAGCGCATATATAGGCACTTGCAATGACTGTGCTACATCCTGGGTCCACATGAACATGCATAGCACTTTCTAAGTTCATAGTTATCGATATTTTATTAAAATACTTTTGAAAAACATGTTTTTAATTTCAAGACAATGATTGATCACTTATAATTATGCAATACTTTGATCAAATACACCGGAGTATGTTTGGTGGAAACAATATTGCACTGTGTGGGCAACGTATCAGTATAAAGGGGGCCTAGGAAGATAGGAGCAATATTAAGGGATGTTGCCAATGCTCAAGATTTTTTTTATCACAAGTCTTGAGATATCGAGTGTTTTTCTTTAAAGTCTCAGATTATAGACTCAAGTTATTGTACAAAAATCTCAGTGTTTTTGTAAGTTTGTAGCCCACATGACTGCAGAGAGATGTTATTCAAGTGTCTCTTAAAAGTCAAAAGGAAATTAAGAGTAAAAGAACACCACATGAATGTGTGTTTGTGTGTGTGTGTCTATATATATATATATATATATATATATATATATATATATATATATATATATATGTAACGTTTTTAAACCATTCTTCATGATTTTTTGAGGCTTAACTCATTTAAATATGAGGGTTTGGCAATAGTGGATCTTAAATATGCAAAAGGCCATAAAATGAATGTAATAGGATGTGATTTTAATATTGAGGAGATATGGGTCAAACTCTGCCTTCAGGTATGCACATGTGAAGGCATCATGTGGCACTATATTTGTAAGTCCCCCTGGAAGAATGAAAGTAAGACAATAGGGTAGATGGCAGGAGCTGACATTATTGAAAGTACCTTTCCTAACTTTCAGATATATTTTTCTCACTTTTTCAACAACTCCTGGGCTGCTTGTAAATGAAACCGCTCCCTTTTTTTAAAAACTGATTCCATTTTTCTCCATTTCACAAACATACAGGCCTGTTGCTATGGGGTTTGGTGTTGGGTTGCTACTGTCATCCAATTTAGCAAGCTAGCATTAATTTGTTTTAATAAAAATACTGAAATCCTTAAAATAAAATAATTACATGAAGAATTATACAGGTTTTACAAAAGAGAGGTAGGTCACAAATATTGTGCCAATCAACCATGAGAATGTCTCTTTAAGCAAAAGAAATGGGGAATACACTAAAACCGTCATTTGGTTGCCTGTATATACTGCTTTGATATGAGCTGGCAAAGCCTGTGTGACTGAGTATTGGGGGGAAATGTCAATTTTAGTATTTTAACCAGAATATCCTTTATATTTGGGTTGGGGATGGCGATATGGAGGTATAAAGAATTCCTATTCTACCCTTGCAAACATTGACTTTTTATTTTAACACACAAGCTACATTATTATATTCAAGGGGCATTGTAGCAATGCAGCATAGGAACACAATTTAAATCAATCATTAAACTGCAGCAGAAAGAGGCTGTGAGAGGTAGTGTGGATGGTCCATCTGCAAAATCTGTGTTCCTGTATTACGAGGAGGAGGGGTTAGAGGGTGGGGGAGAGAAAAAGCAGCTGCTTGGCTGTTCTCTGTTAGGGAGAGACTGACTGTTGGCACCATCTGTAGCTGTCCTTTGTGCTTGCTTCTTTATCTGTTCATTATAGTGATGCTGAATTTCTCTTGCTTTGAGTTTAAATGAGTTGAGATGTGCCTAATACTGTCAGCACAAAAAAGCTGAAACTAAGTACACTAAAGATGAATAGTGTAATCTGTAAATTCATTTTCATCTTACTTGAATAGTCACAGGAAGTAATGTTCTTCAGAATCCAGCTGTACCAGATGCTTGTATGGCGCATTTCATCTCACCATACTAAGTGCAAACCAGGATAAGAGAGGGGTGAGGGGAAGTTGCAACATTTGAGACAGACAATGGTAAAATCGCTGAGGGTATGTCTACACTGCAATGTAAGCCCAGGATTTGAACTCAGGCTGAAGCCGAACCCCTCTTCAGTCTACACAAAAATTGCACTAACCCTGGGCTCGGACCCCAGGTCCAAGGACCCCATTGTGTTGGAGGGTCCAAACCTGAGTCAAACCGGGACCCAGAGTTCAAGACCAATTGCTTTGCTGTGAAGACACAACCCCACTGGACTCATGATCTGGGAGTCCACCAAAAGAACCCTACCGGCCAACTTTCTTTGTCTTCTGGACAGTAAAGTGAGCTGTAGCTCACGAAAGCTTATGCTCAAATAAATTTGTTAGTCTCTAAGGTGCCACAAGTACTCCTTTTCTTTTTTGCGAATACAGACCAACACGGCTGCTACTCTGAAACCTGTTTTCCCACACTGCATCACAAACACAATGCTAGAGTGACCACATTTTGGGAGGGTGCTAGGGAGTCTGGGATACAGGTGGTTGGACTCAGGCCTGCCTAATGCAATGTAGATCCTCAGGCTGGGACCCAAGGGTTCTGCAGTTCCTAATCTAGGTTTACAAATGAATGTAGATGCTCAAGTACTAGGTTAACTCAAATTCCAATTACCCAGGGCTTACATTGCCGTGTAGGCATACCCAGGGTATTGTCTCCCACGCTTTTGATGGAGATAACGGTGATTTGACATTTTTAGAGACAGTTCTGAACCAATCTATTTTCATTCAGTGCACGAACACAAATAATTATTATACATGGTACATGATTGGGAAATGTCCCAGGAGAGGAAAGGTTAAACCTCTCAATAATGAGCAGTGAGATGGGGATGAGTACATTTGTTATGTTTTATACCTTCAAATTCTTACTTTCCAAAAATGTGAGTCATTTCCTGATAATTTGTAGCATGTAACTGTCTCCCTTATCTCAAAAGCCTGGCTATTATGTGACATTTACATTTCACCTTTACAAATATGTGCATTTGATATTAGTAATAATAATAATAACTCATTAATATCTTACCTTCCATCCCTACTCAATGCAATGTTATCTCATTTCCATTGCAAATTATTTGGCCAGGAGTTAACTCTGTTTTTTTCAAAGCAGGTACTGGCTTTTGTTTGCAGATTCATGTCCTCAAATCCATTAGGCGGCTGCTTTTTATCTTTATTTGTCAAGTGCTTATATGTGTGCACTAGGAACAGCTTCCTCCTCACATCAAAGCCACGTTTAAGATGGACGGTTTCCATTTGACACCATAGTAATTACACTCAGCTGTGGAAGTGCTCAGCATCCGCTATTATTCTGACATGGCTGCATTTACAGCTCGGCAGAACACTTTGTTAATTTTTCTCAGAACTCAAGTAGCCATAGTGTGCATGAGGAAACTATGTTAGGCAGTGATTTTTATCTGCAGGCAGCATGAAAAGGGGATCGGGGGAAGACCCTTTGTCACTGGCACATAAGTAATGACATGCCAGGGATAAAAGGTGAGTATAATTTGATCAAATGCTTGTTGACAGATTCCTTGGCTAATAGAGAAGCAGCTTAGAATGACACTCATTGCTAGAACATTTTGGCACGGAGCTCAATGAGAATGCCTTCTATAGGCTAGATGTGATGCTAACAATTTCAGAGTAACCATATTTAGTTATATAAAGAAGCAGTATTCCCTTCTTGTCACAGAAGGACTCTAAAGCACCTCCCGAAGTACCATTATTGACCTTGCATGTGGTAAATACAAAGAAATTACTACATCCTCAATACCCTGATGTTGTGTTTACTTTTCTTTAATAATATTGGTTTTATTAAATATTTCTCTGGTATGGCCAGTTGATTTTTTTTTTTAATTTCTAGTGTTTTTATATAGAGACATATTTTTCTGTGTTCCTGTCAAAATCTGGTAATCTTACACTTTTCAGTGTAACTTTCCAATTACATCCTTTGAAATGGTTCTGATAATTATCAGTTACACCACTTTTGAGTATATAATGGAAGAAGAAAGTGAAGTCCCTTTTAAATTATGGGTAATTACAGTATCACACCATTATAAAAAGCATACAAGTGAAACTAAACATCAAAGTATTGGACATCTCCTCACCTGTGTCACTTACATTGGTGAACTGACATAATGTTTTAAACCTCATCTACTTTTGACTGTTTATACCGCATGTTTATTTTAAACTGGCTTTCTGGTTCTTGCCCACTAGCACAAATTATTTGTTTGGGTACACAACGCTGTAGGGAAATAGTTTAAAACCTTTTAATTGATGTTTAAGACCCTTCAAGTTTTTTATTGGCATGAAGATTTGCAAAACCCTCTTTTAAGAAAGAACAAAGTAGACCCTTCTGTTTGACAAAGTTGTTCGTATCAACCACAAAATTTTGCAGTTGGTCTGAGCTGTATCTTACTGGAACTCCTCACCCACCACTTAGCGCAAAAGATCTTTAATTACATTTCACAACAGTTAGTTATCACACTGGAATTTAAAAGGACAGCTCCTTGGATTAATCACTTTTCTATGAAGATATACTGGATAAAATCCTGCTTCACTGCAATCAATGGAGCCTAGATTGTGCCCACTGTCATTTCTAGAGGCTCTGTTTATCAGAATTTGTGTGATTTTTGTAGCATAGGCCAGAATTTTCAAATGTGGATGCCTAAATAAGTGACCTGTCCCATTATTTCTGTGGCAGTTGAGGATGTTTAGTGCCTCTGAAAACCAGGCCACTTATTTAGGTGCCTAAGGCCCCAATTTATCCAAGTGTGCAAGCATGTGCTGATGTGTGAATATCTGAGTAGTCCCATTGACCAAAGGAGTATTTACATACTTAAAGTTTGGCATATGTTTAGGTGTTTTGCTGGATTAGGCCCCAAATATGGATCCAGGTGTCTAACTTTAAGCACCAAAATTTGAATATCTTGCCCATTCTGTTTTGTAAACTCATTCACAGTTGGGGTAGGTAATACAATGTTGCAAATTAAATCTAACACCTGATTTTTCTTTTGTAATCTGTGTCTTCTGCAATAAAATTTAATACAAAGAAATTGCAATATTGTCAATTGTACGGAATGATACTATTTTAGTTAAATAGTTTGCAAGAAGGCAAAGGACAGCCATCACAATAAATTATATACAAGACTGGCTAAATTAAGAAATGCTGATTGTACAGATTGTGACAAGTATCTCTAATAAACTAAATCCAAACTGGAATAACCAGCAGAACTAAAACTATCATCTGCTGCTTATTAACATTAGCGATGTAAGGGGATGTGGAAGACTAGAAATAAATCTTGATTTCTCTTGCTCCCCTCTCTTCTTATCTACCAATGATCTCGCCCCTGTTTCTTCCCATAGTTTTCTCCCTTTTAGTGTAACAACATATTCTTCATATGATGGTAGTGGCTCATGGGGAAAGTTTTCAGAACTGGGGTGTGTCCATTCAGTTAGTGACTAATGTGGTTAAAATATCCTTTATCTCAACACAGCTGCACTCTTCATTGAGTTGTACACCTTCATTTTGTTCTGTTTGCACAGCGCTGCTTTCGTCGTGGTGTGAGGAATTGGGACGACTCTTGCTGCTTCGTCACCAGAAAAGCCGGCAAAACGATCCTCCCGGGAAGCTACCCATGCAACCCCCCATGAACTCTATGAGCTCCATGAAACCCACACTCTCTCATAGGTGAGTCACACAAGCCTGCTATTATGAGAGTAGATGCATATACAAATTCATTACAGTGAGAAATCTTGTAACTGAAATGCTTATTGCCATGACAAATTGGGAGGAACTGGTTGAGAATTTGCAAGTGGAAGGCAGCTTGCGTGAAAGTGATAATGAGATGGTAGAGTTCATGATTCTAACAACTGGTAGGAAGGAAGATAGCAGAATAAAGATAATGGATTTCAAGAAGGCAGACTTGGCCAAATTCAGGGGGGTTGGTAGGAAAGATCCCATGGGAAGCAAGTCTAAGCGGAAAAACAGTTTGAGAGAGTTGGCAGTTTTTCAAAGAGATATTATTAAGGACACAAAAGCAAACTATCCCACTGCATAGGAAAAATAGGAAGTATGGCTTAACCAGGAGAGCTTCAATTATCTGAAACTCAAAGAAGAGTTCTACAAAAAGTGGAAACTAGGTCAGATTACAAAGAATAAAATCATTTACGGATAAAATTAGAAAGGGCAAGGCACCAAACGGGATTAAACTAGCTAGAGACATAAAGGGTAACAAAGGGTAAGAAAACATTCTACAAATACATTAGAAGCAGGAGGAAGACCAAGGACAAGGTAGGCCCATTATTCAATGAGCGCGGAAAGACAATAATATAAAATATGGAAATAGCAGAAGTGCTAAATGCCATTCTTGTTTCAGTTTTAACCAAAAAGGTTAGTAGAGATCAGATGTCTAACATAGTGAACACTAGGGAAAATGAAGTCAGATCTGATTCTAAAATAGGGAAAGAACAAGCTAAAAATTATTTAGATAAGTTAGCTGTCTTTGAGTTGCTAGGGCCTGATAAAATCCTAGAATACTCAAGGAGCTGACTTGGGAGATATCTGAGCCATTAGCAATTATCTTTGAAAATTCTTGGAAGGGTGGAGAGATTGCAGGGGACTGTAAGAGGGAAAATATAGTGCCAATCTATATAAAGGGGAATAAGGACAACCCAGGGAATTACAGACCAGTCAGCTTACCTTCAGTCCCTGGAAAGATAATGGAGCAAATAAGCAAGCAAGCAAGATAAGTAACAGACAGCATGGATTTGTCAAGAACAAATCATGTCAAACCAAGCTAACAGCTTCCTTTGACAGGGTAAGAAGCCTTGTGGATGGGGGGAAGTGGTAGATGTGGTATATCTTGACTTTAGTAAGGCTTTTGGTACTGTCTTGCATTACCTTCTCATAAACAAACTAGAAAAATGCAACCTAGATGGAGCTACTATAAGGTGGGTGCCTAACTGGTTGTAAAACAATTCCCACAGTTATCAGTGGTTCACTGTCAACCTGGAAGGGCATATTGAGTGAGTTCCCTCAGGGATCAATCCTGGATTCAGTTTTGTTCAATAATTTCATAAATGACTTAGATAATAGTAGAGAAAATACACTTACAAAGTTTGGGGAGATACCAAGCTGGGAGGGGTTGCAAGTACTTTCGAGAATAGGATTAAAATTCAAAATGATCGGGACAAATTGGAGAAATGGTCTGAAGTAAATAGGATTAACTTCAATCAGGACAAATGCAAAGTGCTACCCTTAAGAAGGAACAATCAGTTGCACACATACAAAATGGGAAATGACTGCCTAGGAGGGAGTACTGTGGAAAGGGATCTGGAAGTCATAGTGGATCACAAGCTAAATATGAGTCAGTAGTTTAACTCTGTTGCAAAAAAAAGCAAACATCATACTGTGATTTATCAGCAGGAGTGTTGTAAGCAAGACACAAGAAGTAATTCAGCTCTACTCCACACTGAAAAGGCCTCAACTGGAGTATTGTGTCCAGTTCTGGGCCACATTTCAGGAAACGTGGACAAATTGGTGAAAGTCCAGAAGAGAGCAACAACGATTAAAGGTCTAGAAAACATGACCTATGAGGGAAGATTAAAAAACTTTGGTTTGTTTAGTCTGGAAAAGAGAAGACTGAGGGAGGACATAACAGTTTTCAAGTACATAAAAGGTTGCCACAGGGAGGAGGGTAAAAAATTGTTCTCCTTAACGTCTGAGGATAGGACAAAAAGCAATGGGTTTAAATTGTTATCACGGTATTTAAGCACAAGAAAAAATTTCCTAGCAGATTGCGGAATCTCCATCATTGGGGGTTTTTAGGAACAAGTTAGACAAACACCTAGGAATGGTCTAGTTATTACATAGTCCTGCCTTGAGCACTGGGAGCTGGACTAGATCACCTATTGAGGTCCCTTCCAGTCCTACACTTTTATGATTCTATAACAAAGAATAGCTAGATCGGTTCATTCACCGATTGGAACTAGAGACACCAGCACATACTAAATAAGCTAAATTTTCAGTATTGCTAAGTACCCAGAACGTGGAGACGTGACTTTTCTATTTCCCAACATGAGTTCAGGTTTAGTAAAGAAGTGTGTAATTGGTCCCCTGAGACATCAAGCCTTAAGCCCCACCCTAAGGAGGCAAACTGTACTGACATTGATTAAAACAACACTGCTGTGCATTACTCATCAGATTTTTTTCCATGGAATATTTAAAGAACACTGCGTTTTCTCTGGCCTGCAAACATTTTATTGAAGGTTTTTTTCTTTTAGGTTCCATGGTGATGGTTACATTAGAAATATCTGTATAGATTAGAGTAGATTGGATGTTGCATCATGGAGGTAATATTTATGGGGTTAATCAGGGAAATGAGAACCTTCACTGCACTCTAATATCATCAGTCAGGAGAAATTCATAAAAAAATTATCACATTTGAGTGGAAAAGTGAGCCCCAAGGATTGTCTGAGAAGAGACTAAATCATGCAGGATTTCAAATCTCTAGTTCCCAGCTATCTGGCTAAAGAGCAGTGGCATTACTTCAGGTCAATAAGAGATTGGAAGGATTCGTGTAGGCAACATCAGACATTGGAACTGCATCCCTTATGTTTCTGTTTTTATTTATTTTTAACATGACAAACCAAAAATAATTTCTACAGCTGCTCTGTTTATAACCAAAATGTAGGAAACTTTTATTATTAAACCATTATAACACTGTACGCTAAGTCAAATTGCCATTTAAATTCTTCATGTCCTTATACCGTGGTAAGACCTAAACAATACATTCTGAACTTTGGCTCAAACTTTGATCTATTTTGCGAGAGTACCTGGAGTTGACTCCACTTTATGCCAGTGTGTTTGGCTCTTTATTTTGAGGTTTGGGTTTTGGGGTTTTTCTTTTGTTTTTGTTTTGGTATATTTCTGTTTCATTAATGGAAAAAATATGAAAGCTACACATCATTTACTAAAAGTAATATCTCTTATTCTAATATAACTGATTTTAGTGATATATGTGGCTCAACTGCTTCTTTTCTAATTTAGCTTATGAAATGATTTGGATCAAATACTTAATTACATTAGGTTGATGAAAACAAATTTCTTACTAGAAAACCCCTTTGATTCTAAAAATAATAGTTGGACTGCTGCTGTTTGGACTTTAAATAAACTCCTGTCCTCTTTTCATCATCCAAGATGAAATCAGATGGGGAGTCAGCATAGTAACACACTCTTATTGGGACCCACAGGGGCTAGTTTGTAGAGGTAGGGAAAGACAGAATGGTCCAGTGTTTAGGGCACTGGTATGGGACTTGGGACACCTGAGTTCAATTCCCTGTTCCACTATAGATTTGTTGTGTGACCTTGGGCAAGTCGCTTTGTTTTTCTGTGACTCAGTTCCCCATCTGTAAAATGAAGATAATAGCATTGCCCTACCTCTCAGGGGTGTTATGAGGATAAATACATTAAATCTTGTGAGGTTCTCAAATAGTACAGTAATGGAGACCATATGAGTAGCTAAGAGAGATAGAAAAGGCAATCAACAATAATCTGTTGTCTAGTGAACGAGTCCATCATGTATCAGCGTAAATAATAATTCCTGTCAAAGCCTAGATTTAGATTCTAAGGTTGTTAGGTCTTGAAATACCTGGCTGACTTGTGTCACAGTTCCTGAATTAATTGCACCTCTGACCTCTTTGTGGCCTCTCTGAGGGCATCCCACTTAAGTCTTAGGCCTCTAGCTGTCACCTTTCTCAGGCAAAGTCCTGCAACACTCTCCCTGTAGACCACGGAGTTAGTCTACAATTCCTTCTGCAATTCACAGTGATCACCTTAGCAAGTCTGACTTCAGTTCAGCATCTCCCGTCCTGTTCTCTCAGAGGCAATGACCTGGGTTATCCAGTGCTTTATAAAGCAACTATTATTTATTCCTAACATAAGCATTACAGAGGAAACTTATCTTAAAAACCGTAAAGCTTACCAGGCAGACATCCCTCTTCCACAGGGTCTATCCCTGTTGGTCTCAGCATGTCAGTTCTTATATTGAGTGAGAGTGACCACCCTCTCTATGTCAGGTTGGTGACTTTACACAGTTCTCCTTTCTTTGTGTCAGGTTTTTTAAACTAGATTACACTAGCATATGCAGTTTCCCCCCAGGGGTCGAGGTTACTGTCCTAGGAATTTGTATTACCTCCCCTCCCCCCCACAGTGATTTTTTTGTTCCCCTAGGAAAGTCCTGTAACTCCTCCATGGGGCTAGAATAAAATCCCTAGCCCATACTGATACATCTAATGTTTATAAAATCAATACTGAAGTCTTTGGGTATTCCATGTACCCATAATAGGTCACTGCCTATGCTAACTCATACCCTCCAGTTATGTTCACAAGTGGGCATATCCAATTTCAGTTGAACACCATATTTCTCTCTCTTTCTCCTGGAATACTGCCTTGAAAAGAAAAGCTTTACTTCGGCTGGTACTATGAGATAAATCCCAAATCAGAGTTGTCCAATGCTGTGATGTCCCTCTGGAAACAACGCTTCTGTGGCATATCTTCTTGTAGTAGTGCAATTTAACATAATGGCACACAGCAGTATCTGACGTATATGTCAGACGGTAGGACAGATAGAGCTGATTTGCAACTGCCTTGCAGTCCTTGCTGAGACTATACATTTCCATGATTGTTCTTCAGTGAACTCATAAAACAGAAATTAAGTATAGAGTGGGGATTTACTGGGTTGTTTTTTGGTTTTGGGGGTTGGGGTTTTTTTTGGCCTTTTAAAAAAGAGGACCAATGGCAACCATGAAGTCGTCCCTCACAGATACAAAGTCAAACTGGGTTAAGGAGGCAGTTTTTGGATCCGGATTAGGTTCTGGTTTGGATTTGAGGTTACATAGATGCTAAGGTTGAAAAAACTTGACTCTGTGCCAAAATCTCACAAGCCATTTTTATGAGATTTTGTCTGCATCCAAACAGTTCAAGCTTTGGAACTTAATGCCACAAGAAATTAATGGATCCAAGTGCTTCATAAGGTTAATAAAAGTATGAGATAATTTACTTGCATAATGAGAGCACGCACAGTTACGTTATTTAGGATTTAAAAAGGAATGCAGATCTTCATGCTTCAGGGCATAAACCAACCACTAAATTGTTTCTGATCAAGAAGAAACGTTTCCTATAGGTAGGTTATCACAAATTATTCATTATGGACTTTCTTGAACCTTCTTCTTTAGCATCTTGGGATGGCCACTGTCTAATATTTGATACAGGTCTCAGACAGACATGATTTAATATGGCAGTTCCTATGTTCTTTCAACTGGAAAATGGGCTATATCCATGAGAGTCTGGTTCCAAGGATTCCTATCTGAAGCACCTTACATATACAGATTCATAGATCCCAAGGCCAGAAGGAACCATTGCAATCATCTAGTCCTGTATAACACAGCCCATAGAACTTCCCCAAACATTTAATTGTTAAAAATGTACACCTTATTTCCAGTCTGAATTTGCCTAGCTTTACCTTCCATTCATTGGATTGTGTGATGCCTTTCTCTGCTAGATTGAAGAGCCCATTATTAAATATTTGTTTCCCATGTAGATACTCACAGAGTGTAACCAAGTCATCCCTTAACCTTCTCGTCATTAAACTAAATTGATTGAGCTCCCTGATTCTATCACTATTAGGTATGTTTTCTAATCTTTTAATCATTCTCCTGGCTCTTCTCTGAACCCATTCCAATTTATCAACATCCTTCTTGAATTGTGGGTACCAGAACTGGACACAGTATTTCAGCAGCAGTAGCATGAATATCAAACACAGAGGTAAAATAACTTCTCTACTCCTACTCGAGATTCCCCTTTTTATGCATCTCAGGATCACAGTAGCCCTTTTGGCCACAGCATCACATTGGTAGCTGGCTATCCACCACAGTCCCCAAATCTTTTTCAGAGTCACTGTTTCCCAGGATAGAGTCCCCCATCATGTAAGTATGATCTTCATTCTTTGTTCCTAGTTGTACACATTTACATTTAGCCATATTAAAGCACATATAGTTTGTCTGACCCCAGTTTACCATGCGATCCATATCGGTTTGACCTGTCCTCTTCATTATTTACCATTCCTCCAAATTTTGTGTCATCTACAAACTTTATCTGTGGTGATTTTATGTTTTCTTCCAGATCATTGATACAAATGTTACAGTGTAGAGCCAAGAACCGGTCCCATCCAGGACCCCACTGAAAACACAGCTGTTCAATGACTAGTCCCCATTTACAATTATATTTTGAGACCTATCAGTTATCCAGTTTTTAATCCATTTAAGGTGTGCCATAGTTTTTTAATCAAAATGCATGGTACCAAGTCAAATGCTTTACAGAAGTCTAACTATATTAGGTCAACACTATCATCTTTATCAACCAAACTTGTGATCTCATTAAAAAATATCAAGTTAGTCTGACAGGATCTGTTTTCCATAAACCCATGTTGATTTGAATTAATTACATTACCCTCCTTAAATTCTTTATTAATAGAGTCCCGTATCAGCCGCTCCATTATCTTGCCTGGACTCGGTGTCAGATTGACAGGCTTATAAACAGGTCATTCCATTTACCCTTTAAAAAATTTTTCACAACATTAGTTTTCTTCCAGTCTTCTGGAACTTTCCCAGTGCTCCAAGACTTATTGAAAATTAACCTTAATGGTCCAGCGAGCTCTTCAACCAGCTCTTTTAAAACTCTTGAATGCAAGTCATATTCACCTGCTGATTTAAAAAAGTCTAACTTTAATAGCTTCTGTTTAACAACCTCCAGAGATACTAGTGGAACAGAAAGAGTGTTATCACTATATGATGAGACTATATCATGTTTTTCCCCAATACATGACAAAATATTTTTCCCCAATACATGACAAAAATACTTAGCCTTTTCTGCATTATTATTGATAATTCTACCACTTACATCTACTAATCGACCAATACCATTGTCACGGTTCTTTTAGTTCCTAATATGTTTAAAAAACTCCTTCTCATTCCTTAACTATACTGGTCATAGATTTCTCCTTGTGTCCCTTGGCTTCTTTTATCAATTTTCTACAATTCCTAACTTCTGATTTATATTCAGTGCTATCAACTTCCCCATTCTTCCATTTGTAATATATTTTATTGCTTAAAGTTGCCTTTGCTTCCCCTCTAAACCAGATTTTTTTTTAACTAGTACAGCCTTCTTCTGGGATTGTGGGGTTTTGGAAATATAATAAAGCTTTCTTAAATTATTCCCAATAATCATTCACATTTTTTTGATTAAATTCTTCCTTCCAGCTGATTTGGCTCAATTGTTTTCAGCTTTGGGAAGTTAGCCCTGTTAAAGCACCAAGTATATACTGGTCTGGAATTTATTCTGCTTGCTCATTATAAATATGATCAAGTCATGATCTCTTGTACCTAAGCTACCGTTATTTTTTAGTTCTGCGATCTTTTAGACAAGCTCTAATAAAGAATTCTTCCATGTTGGCTGCAACGCTTTTGAGTTAGGAGATTGTCATCTATAATGTTTAGGAATTCCACGGATGTTTTAATACTGGCATCATGAGACCTCCAGCCTATGTCACTCAAATTTAAATCTCCCATTATCATACATCTTTTTTTTTTTTGCCCTATGCCTTATAGATGCATGAGGGAGCAATCATCCTGTTCCCTAGTGTGATTTTGTGGTTTGTAGCATATGCCAACTAATACCCCATCTTGTGTTTTTATCTGTTAAGATGTTGAATCAAAACATTCAAAATAATTTTCATCTGAATTATCAGTGACTTATATATGCACATGAATGTCAAAGGAACTCAGGGGCAAGATTCCAGGTTTGTCCCATTCCTAGTGTATAGTCCAACTGTTTTTTGAAAGCTTAAGCTGGGTTGATGAAGAGTTGAAATGACAAGGCCAAGAGGGCTCTGGCAGTAATATTTCAGGTCAAACATAGGGCAAAGGGAAGTAGAAAGCAAGGCTGAAAGTTTCTTGTGTTAAAAGGTATATATTTGGATGGTTTTAGCATTGGTTTCTGGTTGTGTGGTTCAGAGCACACAGAACCCGAAAATCCCTCTATGCTTGGGTTTTTCATAAATACAGAATGTTGTCTTTTAAAGATTAGAGGCGATTATATGCTAAGTCAGTTGCATGCAAGCCAAACAGTTCAATAAAATAAAGACTTCAGTTTGAAAAAAGAAATGCTTTTGGTTTAACATGAAATGTGGTTAGATTTTAAGTTCCTTGTGGCAGGAATTGTCATTTGTGTTTTATGGAGTACTGAGATATCTGTTGGCTCTTAAATAACTCATTTGACATTTCAGTAAACACAGTGCGGTGCAGTTGTTTGGGCAAGACTGGATAATAAACACATGAATTTTATTCCCAACACTATTAATGGTTAATGAAAATCCACCCCAGAGCAGAGCACCAACATGAGACCTGTCCAGCACATAATCCTGGGGTTGGCCCTCAGCATAGGGTAACTTTCGTACTGTGTGGCTGTGGGCAAGTGACATACACTATAGTTTCCCAATCTGTGCTAACATGTATAACAACACATACTTATCACACAAGGTCGTTGAGTTTTAATTAATATTTGTAGAGTACTTAAAGATCCTGGGGGAATGGTGCTGTGTAAGTACAAATTATTATTATTACAGTATCTTCCTCTTATTTTGATCAAGTCTATACTTACTGCATTTATTGAATTAAGTGGTTGACCTTGTTCTACATGGACCTTATTAAGCCCAGCTTTAAATGGGCAGAGCTTTCTTCGAAGTGTGTGGGACTACATGTTACTACTGCTTGTGATGAGTTTGACTCTGTACAAGTGCCAGGGTGCATATTACAGATTGTACAGCGCATATCTATGATTACACTGTCAATAACAATGTCTGAAAGCACACAGCTGGCTGCTGTAGTCTCGTATGTTACCAGGAGTCTTCCTTTGGTTCTTTTTATCTTCTATCTCATTTTGAATTTTGGCCTTCCATATTAATTAAATGGCGGCTTTCTTATAGCCAGGGATTGAATTATAATAATGCCTGCTTAGAGCAATCAAAATTGATTGAAATAAAGGGATACCGCTATTTTTTAATACAAATGATTTAGTTCTGGAGGTTGTGATAAAATTAAACTGACATTCAAATTAACCAGTAATTCAGTTAGGTTTTAGGCACTTTATTTCTTAATTATCATTATTATTTTTTGTCTAAGCCATGGCTCCAAAATAGCACTTACGCTATTGTTCAAAATTGTTTTAAGGTAGGTAGCGTGGTGCTGGTTTTTTCCATTTTAAATGTAGCCAGTAATGGAAGTATTTTGTAGGGAGGTGTTTGTGGCTTGTTGGAGATAATTCTGCAGCTAAATTTTTTGTGTGCACTTAGGGTCCTGCCCTGTGCATGGTTCGTTAAGGTCAGATGTCATCCAGTTTCAGAGTATTGATGGAGGCATTTCTGAAGCAACTGGAGAGCCTGCCTCCATCACTATCTCTGGCAGTTTTGACTAACAATGAAGATAGCTGCTTTAATCACTTTCCAAGTCTAGTAATTTTAAAAGTAGAAGCAGTGGAACAGAGGCCATTTTTTGGTGAAAACAAACCTTTCTATATTATATAAACCTCTGTTCTGAGAGTTTGGGTCCTTTCCACACCTGGCTTGAAACATGGGGAAAATCTACACAAATGCGGCATTGCTAAGAGGAAACATCTGCAGACTTTCAAAGCATTTCCATCTTTTTATGATGAAAATGTGAACAAGACTCACAGTTGGTGAATGCTTAATTTAAAGGAATATGTCCAGTAAGGCAACCTATGCTACTCCTGATTCTGCAAGAGCAGGGCGCGCGGGGTGTTGGGGGGGGAGGGCGTGTTGGGGATTGTTATCATGTGGGGAGGTGGTGGAACGCACCATCAGAAGGAAATAGATTAAAGAAAAGTTCAGAGTCCAAAATCTGTTGGGTTCTGTATGATAAATCCTTGATTGAGTAGTAAGACTTTGGGAAAGAATTGCAGTGCCTAGAGTTTGTTTGCTTAAAACTGTGGTAAAAGTGATCATTTGTGCCTGAAAACTTTGTGCAGAAAAGGTTGTGATGTGATTGTTAGGAAATGATTTCCCAAAATGTTCTGTGCAACCTTCCCTTTGCTCAACATGCTGCTCTCTAAATGAGGTGTTACTGATCGAAATGGTTGTCGCTTTGATAGTTATTTAAAGATCTGTCTGAAGTGATGGAAACTCAGACACTTGATTAGCATCACATTCTTGAAAACCCGGAAGTGACAGGACACTGAATGGAAAGTGAATTTTCCAATCTAGCTTCATTCTCAAATCTAAGTGAAGTGCAAAAAGTAAAAAAAAACAAAAAACAAAAAACCCATAAATAGTAGAAAGTATATTTGTTTCTTAGAATTCTTTTTTAATACTCTAATGAAGTGGTTCTCAAATTTTTGTACGGGTCACCCCTTTCACATAGTAAGCCTCTGACTGTGACCCCCCCCCTTATAAATTAAAAACTCTTTTTAATATATTTAACACCATTATAAATGCTGGGGACAAAGCGGGGTCTGGGGTGGGGGCTGACAGCTTGTGACACCGCGCCCCCATGTAATAACCTCATGACCCCCAGAGCGGTCCCGACCCCCAGTTTGAAACCCCCTGCTCTAATGTTAGTAGTAACACCTATGAGAATTTTAATGATTTTTATCCTGACACCTTCTCTTTAAAAAATACCTGTAATTAATTTCCTTCAATGAAAATATGAATCTCCTCAATGACCCTGGCTAATAAGTTACCTCAGTTAAGGTGGAAATTATAAAAGGAATAAATACCTGATTTATGACTCTTTTTTTTTTTTTTAAATTTTTGAACATTCTCATACACTTGGGTCTCAAGTTTCAGTAAATTTCACAGTGGGAAGAAAAGGAAATAGTTACTAGTAATTGAAGTGATGGAGAATGTTTCTAATGGTTGCCCTAAATTAAAGTGGGTAGGAACTCTAGTTAAAATCACTGCCTGTGTTTCATTAGTGATAACAACAAACACTCTGTTCAATAGACAGAGCACATCAACAACCTGTACAGATGTATCTGTGAAATTAATTAGATACTGACAATGCCTTTAATGGGCATTGGTTATTTCTTCAAATAAAGAGGCTGTTAAAAGAGTGAGGAAAAACACATTAGCCAAGGGAGCTGCTTGAATTTGCTCATATCCCACCATGCTAAGTAAAGAATTCAGGGAAGGTGCAGTAATCCTGGTCATGCTCTTATTTACCATTTACCATGTCAAAGGAGATATGATGTGATAGTTTGTTTGCCACTGTCATTGTTTCAAAGCAATAGCATTTTCCAAATAATTTTGACAGGCAAAGTATTAAATACTTCTGTTAACATTTCTCAAACCTGTCCTTTACATGCTATGAAGTTTAGTCACACCAGAACAGTGAAGTTGTATTTGCTTAGGGAAGGCTTTCCCCCACTACCCCCTCCCCTTTCACCAGCCTTTGAACCACCCCAGTACAGTCACCCCTGGCTAATCTGAACCTCTGTATTAATACAACATACACACATCCCTGGTCACTGTGGAAGCACTATGCTGTGTTTGTCTTGCAAGACTACTAAGGAATTAGTCCACCAACTGTATCTCAGGGTAAAACAAAGGAAAATCCATCCACACATTTTACTTAATTACTTTGCTTCATTCTAAAAGCTCAGTCTCTTCCACTAGGCATGGACCAATTTGTTCTGTCCTAGAAATCGAAATTAAAAAAATATCATTCATTGGTTCCGATCAAAAGGCACAAGCTGCTCATTCAGTAATTTCCTTCTATTCAGACATGTTCAGGTATCTGAACTACAAATCGATCAGCCCCTGAGCTTGCATCTGAAATTCAAATTCAAAACCGAGCTATTCACATTGTGACTTTTCCATCGAAAATAATTCATCAGTTCCAGTAGGGTTTTGTTTTTTGTTTTTAAAGAAAACAGTTTTTCTGCTTTTTTGGGGACAGTAAATTAGCTTCATCTGTAATCTCAGAAATGCAATTCCATCAAACCCTCCTGGTTGCTGCTGCACCTTCTCTCTGAGTCAGACTCTCTGCAGATCTTCCAGTAGTCTTATTTCTGTGCATCCCCCCACCCGCTGTCTCAGAGGCAAAAGCAGAAGTGGAATCTGCTCACGCTTTCAGCAGTTCCTTCCTGGGTTGTTGTAGCAGTCGCTGACCTCCAGGCATTATGAATAAACAGCAAAGCTGGGAACAAAAGGAGTCTTCTGGCTGCCATTATCTCACATTAACATAGCAGACGCGCTGCGGTGTGAACAATGCGAGTCTCATTCTCCGATAATCAGCGAGTACCCAGGCATTTGGATTACCAAGGCAACAGGCAATGGTAGAATACTGGGTGGGTGTGTTGTTGTTGTTGTTTTTTTATTGCAAAGGAGCAATCGGATATGGAATCCCAGGTATATTGATAAACCAGAGCAAAATGAATGCCTTGCAACTGACTGGGGGGGGAAACTGAGGAATTGGTTTTGCATTCTGTCACATGTCAGATAAATGAGACATGGGTCTGGCTGTACTATGAAAGGCAATAAAAATTAAACTGTGTTTGTCAAGCTGAAAATGTTCTTAAGATATTTTTCAACATCTTAGAAAAGGTAACAGGTGGCATGTTAATAAAAGGGCCATTAGTGGTGGAATTTGTAACTGTAATCTGCGACTGTGATAGCACATTGCATGGTCTACTTGTATAACAATAGACAGAATTGGATGTGATGCTTTAATCTTTCTTCTTTAATCAGAATGGATGCTGTAGTCCTACAGCGTCATATGGTGATAACCCCATCCAGCTTCTTTTTGATGCAGGGAGTGTGTTGGTGTTTCTTAACTGCATAGCTTTGATGTCATTTGTTCTACACAACCAGAAATAAATTGCATATAGCTGTGTATGTTTGCATGCACATGTGTCTAGACATGTGGAATATTTAATATAACAGGACTCTGTGTGTAGTTTGTACTCAGGCTGAGAAACGTGAATTTATTTATAAGGGAAATACTGGGGCCTGATTCATATTCAGATATAGAGAGTCAGATCCCAATGCCCTAACTCAAGTTGAGTAGTGTCTTACTATGCAAGTAACCACAATGAGACTGCTTGTGGTGTAAGATGCAACTCAGCATGAGTAAGTGTATCCCTGTCTGCCCTGTAGAAAGCCAATGTGAAATGGAAGTCGGTTTTCCCACCCAATGCGATACATAAGCTGGGTAGGCCTCACAGGCTTGGGCCATTGCACATCTCAAAGAAAAAATGTTCAAGTCACACCGCATCCAGAGATGCTATCCTCCCCTGACCTCCAGGTTTAATTTTGCAGTGTTAAACATCCATCAGATTCCACCCCAAAAATAGCTGAAGTTCAGTAGCGATGGTGGTTAATGAACATCTGTGTGCACGTGGTGGTGTTAGCCATGTGCTAAGTTACAGAGCCATGTTATGAACTGCATTTATCATGCATGTCACCTGCCTACTGACTAATCTGTATTGGGAGTGATATTCCAAACCTCAGAGCAGTTTTAGGGTGGCCACTCTTGCATTCCCAGAATACCAGACATTCCAGGACTTCCTGGAACAGCATGGGTGGGTCCATCCACACTGGCATGACCTTGCATGCATGGAGGACAAGATTGTGAAGAGCACACCAAGCCCCAACCGGTGTGACCTTGCACACATCATGTATACAAGGTCACAATGGGGGCAGAGCAGCACACTCTTGAAACTGGCAGCTTCCATCTGTGATACCTTACAAAACCACATGTGGTTTTGTCTCAGAACTGGCCAGGGGACAAACCATTTAAAAACAGACCTGTCCCGCTTAAAACTGGACGAATGGTCTGCCTAGAATAGTTTTGATCAGCTACTCTTTTTCCCCCACAAACAACCAGCCAGAAAAACTCTTCCTTGTTTTCCACCCAAAAGTGGAATTCCTAACCCCCTTCCCTTCCAATTTACACTGGTCCATAGCCCAATATAGGCAACATTAAGTCCTGGAACAGTGGGGTTAAGGCAGATCTTTGTCAACCATGCAGAGCTAGAAATGCCTGCTTTAATGCCATTGGAAATGGGAGATTCAGGGCCTTCCAAAGAGAGAGACAACACATGCATCTTGTTTAGAAGTTTGAGAGATATCAGACTAGATGTTTTTATGTATAGAAAACATCTTGGGGTCATTTTTTGAAGTTTAAAAAATTATATTTTGTCTTGCCCTCTGTGGTTCGTGCATTTATACTCATGCTACTAAGAAAGTCTGGTGGAGATTATACGAAAAATATTCTTAATAAGAACCTTTTGAAACATTTCTAAAATAGCTTTTCTATAAAATGTGGCATATTCAGAATAGTCAGTGATGTGGCTTGAGATAAAGTTTTTATGGTGCTTGGGGCAGAGACCATCTCTTTGTTTTATATATTTGTATGCACAGTGGGGTCCAAATTCATGATAATGGCTACTAAGAACGCCCATAATACAAATGACAATATTAAGTAAACATTGACTCTTATTTTAGGAAGAGCTGCAGAATTCATTATCACTTCAATAGTCAAAAGTATTGTAGTCACCACAAACTTATGCTAATACAAATCTTTACATCACAACACCATCATGCTTGGGTTCTTTTCTTTCTTTCTGTATCATATATATACACAAGTAAAACCATTTTTTGGAGGATATTACATAAATTGAGATATTATTTGTTGTCCTTACAATGACTCCTTAGATGTCCCTTAGATTTGGATGTCCCCTTAGCTTGGACCACCCAGGCTAAACCCTAAATCATTAATAAAAAATGAATTAATCAAATGTATGTGGTCCTCAGGCCCATTCCCATGCCACTGCTTGCATTCTGGTCCCTACCGTGAATATATTCAGAGTCTGGCCAGCCCCATACAGAAAGGCATCTGATTACAACTCTCCTCATTCATTGTGGCAAGCTTCAAATGCATCGGTCTTCAAAGTTAAGACTATATATGCTTATATGTAAATATGTATTTGTATGTTTATGTATGGTATGCAGTGTTTTTTAAAATCCACATAAAAGATGGCCTAAAAGGACATGCAACAACTTCACTACATGTAACTTTTGATAAAATGTTGTTAATAATAATGCTTTATTTAAAAAAAAAAAAAAAGTTTAAACTAAACCAAACAAGCTCCAAATTGGGACACTCCATCTATGGGGGTGTTGGAGGGCCTACATCTACACTGCACCCAACTGGCAGTGGCATATAGCATATGTGTAGCTACACACTGCAGTGAAAAGCAGGCCGTGTCCACACTGTAGTGTGTAGCTACATCTGTCAGTGAAAGGCTCTGGCAATGGAGGAAAGCTTCAGCAGCTCCCCGCAGCTGGAGCCTTTCCTTGTGGGGAGGAAAGGCTGTGGCATAGCCTCTTCCTGCAGCATGGAAAGGCTCCAGGGCAAGGAGCTGCTGAAGCTTTTCTCCATTGCTTTCCCCCGACCAGATCCTTTCCCTAGTCGGGGAATCTTTCCTTGTAGCGGGAAAAGGGTCCAGAAGGAGGGAGGCAGGAGGACACCACACTGCTACAGAGGAGACAGGAAGACATGGTTTGGGCGAGTAGAGACCATGTATGATATGTGCTTGCATACATACCCACACCCTTCAGGTGTGTCTTTCCTTGCCTCAGCCATACCCCATCAGCTACATGCTGTTTATACCTGTGCTAGGGGGACTCTGCAGGTATGTACTTTGCCTTCTGCTGAATGAACGGTGCACTGTATACATACCTCATGTGTGTGTTACAGCTACTTGGGAGTTTGTTTTTGTTCCTGTGAATAATTTCAACAAAATGGAAAATGTCAAAAGTTTTCTTCAGAAGTTTTGGGGGGGAGAGGGGGTTGTTGAAAAACTGAAACCTGAGAATGTTTTGCTTTTGATTGCCAAAAGCAGAAGCATTTTGATTTTCAAGTTTGGGGTTCCCAAAATTTTCTCACAATCAGCTATTTTCCATGGGAATTTCTGTGTTGATCACTACAAAAGCCATTCTTCATCCAAAAATAATTTCTGAAGAAAATTTTTGCCTCGCTGTAGTATATATTAAAAAGGTTACCAGGAACTTCCAGTTTCAGAGCTGTGGTGAGATACAACCTGAGTTCCTTTCTGAAGCCTTCTACTGTTATCAAAACTAAGGTATTAATGGAGTTCTGTCCAGTTTTGTAATTTCATTTTTATTGAAGACTATTCTATTCATATATGTAGGCAAAAGGAACGAAGCAGAGAAGCCTAATGACACTAACATCCACAGTATGCGGTGAGCACACTGAAAAATCTAAAGAATGTTGGAATTCAGTGTGTGTGAGTGTGTGTGTGTGTGTGTAGTAATATAACGTATCTTCTACAATCAGAAACCGTTGAAATAAATTGACACTAAGTTTACAATGGTGACTTGACTAAGAGGACTCACTGCCGGCAATGTGTCATTAGTTAACTTATATAGCAGTTACAGAGAATCTCGCGTAAACATAAAATAAAGTAGAAAGTCAAAAAGCTATTAAATTTATAGGCATATAATAAGAAATCCTTTGATTGGTACAAGAGAGGCATGAGGATTTATTTAGTTTTCTCACTCTTGACTTGTTGTATTTATCCATTGTAGGTGTAATGGTTTTTGTTTTGTTTTATGGGTTTTGGGGGGGAGGATATTTATTATTTAATTTGTATTACAGTAATAGCATGCAGGGGTCATTACCAAGGTTGAGATCATTATTGTGCTATGAACTATACATACACATAATAAGAGGCAGATTCTGCTCCAAGGAGCTATAATCTAACTATAAGACAGCCAAAAGGCAGAACAAAAGCACAGAGAGGCAAAGTGACTTGTCCACGGTCAAACAGCAAATCCAGGAATAGAACCCAAAACTGTTGAGTTCCAGTCCAGTATACTATCTACTAGAGCACACTGCTTTCATTTAAATGATTGTGAAAAGGAGCCAAGAGAGTTGGTCTAGTTTTTAACTCTGGAATTTCACTCCCTGCAACCCAAGTGTTTCTGTAGGTGTCCGTAGGTGACTAACAGACAAGGAAATGAGAGAAATGACAGTGAGTGTTGTGATGGCTTTGTCTATCCACATCACTGTCATTCCAAGGATCACTGGTGCAGGTAGTATATTTAAAGGATTGTTTTTATGTATTAGCAGTTTTGCAGATACTGTAGTTAAGCCAAGGAGAGCACCTACACCTCAAATGACAGAGATTCCACCAAAACTAGAGAGCAGACGTAGGGGAAAACAATGGAAAGAAATTGCTGGGAACCTAATTGCATGACATAGCTGGGTTTATGCATAACCTTAGCCTAACTTTGAAGCGAAAGTGGTGAAATTTTTTCAGGAAAGCTAATGCCTAGTGCTATAAAGTACATGTGGGTTGTGTCTCCATCAGCCTTTAGGGCTCTGTGGGGAACCCCAGAACTATAAAACGGGAGAGAACTATAAAACGGGAAAAAGGTAACAAGAGAAGTATGTTCATCACAGCATATGCATGGACTAGAAACATTTTAAAGGTTAGCTACTCTGTCCTTTCGCCTTCCTTCACTTTAACTTTGCTGTGAGATTTGTATTACATCTGTATATCAGTAGTTGTCCTTTATGCTAAAATAAATACTTAACAAAAAATCTTTCATACATCTTTATTATTATTCTTTGTTAGATTACCTTTTGCAAATCCTTGACGATGTAATTCATATGTTTATTATCTCATGGACAAAGCTTCCCATTTACATACTGTAGCTAATGTATTTGCTATGTTTAAACTGACTGTTTTTATTAAGGTAAATAGTTTATAAACATAAAGTAATTGTCTAAACAAACCTCCCCGTGCACAAAAAGCAATGTGAATTGCTTTTCTCTCAGTAAGTGGAGGTGTGTAAACAGAGTGTCCAATACACACACACACACACACATTTGCATTAACAAGCGAACTAACAAATTAGTGTCAGATATGTAAACCTTTTTTTAAAATAAATCTTAATTTACACATACGCACGATATTTCCAAATAAATGCCACAAACCATGTGTGAATCATTGAAAGTCAACACGTAAACCTCAGTTTTCATGCAGTGACTTCTCATAGCGAATTTAGCTAACAATCCATGTCAGACATGATGATGTGGGGTGGTTGAGAGTAATAATTTGTTAGTGGTCAGTGAAGATTTAACTGTAATTTTGGTGAAGGGAGCCCAGTAGAAGGAGAAGCGGGTAAATTTGGCTTTGGTAAAAGAAATGCAGAAGGAGTGAAGTGAATTGACGGGTGTTTGTTTATTGGATTAGTGGTGACTACATGGATTGAAAAAAGAGAATCCTGCCTGGTAACATACTACAGTGGAAAAAGTAAAGCCTGTGTAGACTGTACGTTGATAAGAAGAGAACATAGGAAAATGGTTAAAAATATAAAGTAAATATGTAGCAGAACAACATACATTATTAATAGTTGGAATCTGACTGCAACCTGAGGAAAGAAGATGAAATTGAGGAAGAAATTGCATTGGTAGCTATGTAAGGGAGGGGAGAAAGGAAAAGTTTTACCAAAAAGTCAGTGAAGGCTTTCATGCATTGCCAATGGCAGTGAGTAAGTGGGGGAAAAACAGAGGAATTTTCAAGATTTTTTCATGGAGATAATATGTGGCAGAATGAGTAGAAAGATGGCGTGCTTTCGGAGAACAAGGTGGTGATAGAATGTGATGTACTAGAGAAGTTAAAAAGAATAAGAGAATTATTCAAAGAGTTTGAGGAAGCAGGTTTTGATAATGAAACAATCAAAAATTCAAACAGGAAAAAAGGAAGTTGCTAAGGCAAGATTGGAGGCTGAAGAAGAATTTGTACAGAAAGCTGGAAGAAGATGATGGCAGGAAGTTGAGTTTTGGGTTGGCAAAAAAAGAAACAATGAAGCACAACAGATGAAGAAATCAGTGACTTAGTCTAAAGAGGTAGTAGAGGTATGGAAAAGATATTTTCCAAGTTTGTTAAATGAGAAGAAAGATTTGTGAGCACAAACACTGTCAGCAATTATGGGGATGTTTCAAAAAGACATCAATCTCTGCACATGAAGTAGAAGCAGCACTGAATAAGATGAAGAATGGTAAAGCTGAAGTGAAGATGACATAATTGTTGATATGAGCAAGGTAGTTGGAAGAACTGCAGTAAAGAGCTTTCGTAGATTACTGTGTGTTTACTGTGATCAAGTAAGGATATCAGACTGGAGAACAGGATTGATTGTGGCTCTTTAGAAGAGTAAGGGTGATGTAAATGATATCAGTGCCCATTGGGGCATCACTTTGTTAAGTCAACCCTCAAATTCCTTGAGAGAGTTTTGGAGGCAAGTTTGAGGGGTAAGGTGGAGGAAAATTTAGGAGAGGAGTAGCATGTTTTTAGGAAGGGAAGGATATTTGCAATGAGACAGAAGTTTGAAAGAATGACAAATAGAGGGTGTAATTGCTGTGTTGCATTTATTGATCTTGAGAAAGCCTATGCCTTGGTTCTGCAGGAGTTGGTATTTGGAGCATTGAGATGGATGACAGGGGGACTTCAAGAAGTGGAGATAATGAATTGTATTGAGGGTCAGGAAATGTGGTGAATAGCACTTGGAATTTTGAAACATTTAGAGGTGATGGTGGGATTGAGACATGGCAGTGTGCTGAGTCCACTTCACTTCATCCTAGTTATGTAGACAACTAGTAGGAGAACTGAGCCTGTGGAGAGACAGAGAAAACTAATGCATGTTGACAATCTAGCCCTTTTTGCTGACGGCAAAGAGGAATTGATAAATTGGTATCAAAGTGGGCATCTGTGTTTGAAGACGTACTCTGAACGTAAACACAAAGAAAACTGAAGAAGTGGAAGAAGAGCTATTGATGGAACTTTCAGGAGAGAAGCTGAATCGTAAGAAAGAATTAGTGTTCTTGGGAAGTATGCTTTGTGCCATCAGAGGGAGATCTGGGGAAATGAAAATAAGAACCCAGTGTGCGTGGGAGGCAGTGAAAAAGGTGGCAGGAGTACTGCAGGACTGGCAATTAAGTAACAAACTGAAAGAAAAGATATATGCTGCATGTGTTTGTCCCTGCCTGCTCTATGGTTTGGAAACAGTGGGCCTTATGGAGTTGGAAGAAAAGAAGATACAGGTAGTAGAAAATAATATACTGAGGAGAATGGCAGGCAAGTGGAGGATAGAGCATGTGCCAGGGAGAAATTAGGGGATAGATGGACTTGGGACTCTACGCGATAGGCCAAGAGCGCACATTCGAGGTGGGCTGGGTGTGATAAGGTTGGGAGAAGAATGACCAGCAAAGAAAACATAGGAGGAAGAGGACTATAAGAAAGGACATGGAAGACTGAAGGTTCGTTGGAAAGACTATCGAGCGAAAAGGACTGGAACTCCAAGACCTATGAACCTGTGACATGGACTGGAAAGCGTGGTGAAGAATCATGGGCACCTGCGACCCTGGGTCAATCGGGAAGAGGAGTCGAGAAGAGAAGTGAATCCAGGTCTGATATGGAAATCTGAAACCAACTCATGGTGTAATTTGTCTGTTTGTTCTTTGAATCCCACTATTTTAAAAAAGTTATTTAGACTTAAAGCCTCACTTACCTCTTTGACATCAGCGTTGACTAACCATTGGCTTCAATATGCGTCAGCAGCTAGGAAGTCTTTTTTTTATATCTTTCTTCTTCGCACTGTTGTTGAATGGTTGCAGCATCACTACATCATAGCCTAAGAAGTAATATCCCTCCTTCTCTTCTTTTTCATTTGATGGCTTCCTCTGCTGCTTGGTCAGCCTCAGTACTGACCCCTAGCATATGGTGGTTCATTAACATTGTTTTAAATTAGTCAATACTCTTTTAGTGGACTCCAGCTGACTCACTGCCCTCCAGGGTGTAATGAAGAGACTTAATTACCCTTGTGCTGTTCAACAAGAACAATGTTGTGGGGAGGATTTCTCTTCAAATGCTAGGATGACGACAGAAGGCCAGTGCAGACATCTACCAAAAGGAGTAAGGAAAGAAGTAAAAGTGGCAAATATCACATGGATAGAGGGGAAAAAGTGGAAGGCATTACAACAGAAGTCCAAATCAGCCCCTATTTCCAGACCCTGAAGATCTCCCATCCCTGGCCGTATATGCTTTTTGCAGTGTTGATGGAGGGATGTTGCTGCTGCATGTATTTGAAATATTGCATCATGCTGAAACATTGTGCAGTGAGGCAACATTGTGATGTACTGTATGAGACAGAAAATGTAGATTTGGTGGTGGACTTCCAGATTGGCCAGGAGAAAGTTTTTTAAAAACATAGGATAATCACAGTTTTAAAGATTTCCCCCCCCTTTTTAAAATATATGTTGTTTACTTAATTGTAATTTATATTATTACTTTTACTGTTAATAGATTGTAGTCTCTTTGGGACCAAGGAGCATGCATGCACACTACTTAACACAAGGGCATCCCAGACCCCAAGTTTTGAAAAGAAAAATATTTACATCTTTTGATCCTTCAAGTACATACATATTAGCTCACTTGAGTAGTCCGGAGGCATAAGGGAATGGAAAGATTGTCCAATAGTTAGAGTGAAAACTGGATACCCATGTTCAATTCCCTGTTCAGCACAGACCCCCCGCATGAGACTTCTGTGTCTCAGCTGGAAAATGAAAACAGTACTTTCTTGCCTTGCAGGATAAAGATTTTGAGGCACTCAGATTCTATGGTAATGGGAGTTGTATGAGTTCCTTAGACAGCTAGATAAGCATTTGCAGGGTCAGATTTGTAATTTAGTTTAAAAATGAATTCATGGCCTAAACCGCTTGCCAGTATCTCTTTAAAATAAAAGGACTATATATGTGTTCCTTAAATAGTTTGTATATACCTGGAAAAAATCATAAACGTTAAATCAACTTTAAAAAGTGATATATAATAACACATGAACCAAATAATGTTAAATAAGATATGTGGGAAAAATACTGTATTTATACCTCTGGTTATTTAACTGAGTTTGATGTATTCAGTAATTATATTGCATATATACATATACATATTCCTTCTCTGTATTGTATGCACCAAGACTTGTATGTGACAGGCTTCTTGCTTGTATCTGTTTAGTTTATGGAAAAACCCAATGCTCTTCCCCACTTAGTTATCTGAAAGGATGCATTTTTAGTTTCAGCAGCTGATTTTCTAGAATACTGATTAGCTAATACTTTTTGGCATACAGCTCATCCATCGTGCAGTAGGATGCCATCTGGATTTTAATTCACTTTTTGAAAATTATTGTTGGGCTGCTATTCCTTTAAAGGCTCTTCTGGCCATGCTGGTTCCAACTGCAGACAATGGGGCTGCAGTCTAGTCTCAAAACCTAATTGAATTGGAATGAGACAGCTGAAGCAATGATTGTTGAAGAGCTTGAGATGGATGACTTTTGCAAAATGAATGCCTCCAAACATCCAGATAGCTTAATGTTCTTGTTGAAATCTGTGGCCGAGAGTTTATTTTTACTTCTGCAGGTGGCAGAGTTTTAGGGGTGAACTCTTCATTTCATCCATCACCACATGGGTTTATGTGTCATGAATTAACTTAATTTCCCTTCTGCTTTGATGCTGTGGTGATAGCTCTGCTTGTAACCAAACAGAAACTGCCCACTTCTTAAATATACTAAGATACTTATAAAGCTGATGAGTTGGAGAAGAGTTAAGGTTACTCCATCTGCCTATGTCAGTTAAGAGATCAACCCCTGCTTCCCCAACCATCATTCATTTAAACTGTTCCAAACCATGACTCTCTGGTGTGTTTGTATTTTACAGTGATGGATCTTTCCCCTATGACTCTGTTCCTTGGCAGCAAAACACCAACCAACCACCAGGTTCTTTATCAGTGGTCACTACAGTATGGGGTGTGACTAATACCTCCCAAAGCCAGGTAAGCTTCATTTTATGCGCCGTACCTGGAGCAATGCATTTTAGTTAAATGTTTGTCAGTAAAATGAAAAAAATAGAGAAAAGAAGGGAAAGGACTGTCATAAAACTATATTTTTGTCCTCTTATTTTCTTCTTCTGGCAGCACAATGGCTACATATTAGGGTTTTACTTATTTTGAGCTGGTAACACATTTAACTGCATGGGTGGAAGTGTCAGATTATATTGGTGGCAGTTGCAAGCATCACTTGCTTTCTGTACAGGAGAGGGGTGATTATCAGACCTATCATATTTATCATAGCATTTTTCTTGAGTCCTTAATGGAAAACTTTTCTCATTTAGCCTGGTGCAATGTTCTGAAGCATTGGGACAGAGGCAAGAGCTAAGTGGTTAGTGCCAGGGTAAAACTGTCCAGAAAATGAAAATCTGTTCCCATGAAAAATTTTGTATTTTTGAACAAAATGTCATCTCATATTGTGATGAAAAGTCCAAAATGCAAAACTTTTTACAGGAAGGGACTTCCACAAAATTCTGTTTCAGGAGAACTGAAATGGAATTTTTTAGCTTGCAGGCAGCCAGCCTGGACAGTTCTTGTCAATTTCACTTTTTCCCTGCAGGCAGAAAGTGAAATTGACCAGAACCTTCCAAACAAAATGCCAGAGGCCAATCACCTGGCTCTCTACTTCTCCCCCAGCTACAGCTACATTTTCTGGCTGCCTGACTGGAATGTTCTTGTCCATTTTGCTTTCTCTTGAATGCAAAATTGACATGAACTTTCCATGCAGATAGCTGGGGAGTTGTCATTTCAATTTTTTGCATTGGAAAATTGATATTTTTCAGAAAAATTGAAATTTTGCCACAGAAAATTTCAGTTTTGTGAAAACTGCATTTTCTGTTGGAAAATCATTCAGATGGCAAATTCCCAACCAGTTCTCTATGTCAAGGACTCAAGTCTCCATCCAACTGATGTTCAAGCCAGTGGAAAGACTTCCCTTTACTTGAAAAGGAGCTGGATCCAAGAACATTAGTCAAGTCACTGAACCGCTTTATGCCTTAGGCTATGTCTACCCTATGGGCTACGGGTATGATTCCCCATCTCGTGTGAGCATACTTGTGTTAGTCTCATCGACCTAGCTCGAGTGTTAGTACTGATAGTACTGTAGCCACAGCAGCTCAGGCAGCAGCACTGGAGGCACGGCTGATCCATACCAAGTGGAAACCTGCCTGAAACCAGTGCTCAGCTGTGCCTCCACTGCAGCTATTCTGCTATTTGTACTCATGATAGCTCAAAGAGACTTAACACAAGTACACATTACATGGGCAAGAGAATCACACCATAGCTCATAGTGCAGTCATAGCTTTGGTTTGGTCATCGATAAAATGGAGATACGTCTTTATAGTAATGTTGTGAGGCTTAATGAGTATTTGTAAGTCATTTTGAGGTCCTACATCAAAGACATTATGTTGGGGGGTGGGGGAAACTTTAAATCAAATTGTCATCTTGCAGACCAACAAATTGTCAAATAACACAGTTGTTTCTTGCTTCTTCACTTAGTCAGATGGATTCTCCACATGATAAAAAAAATGTGATGTCTGCTGTTCCTTATTATAACTTTTCAGAAGCTTCAGTGAGAGACTAATCTTATGGTAGGGATCAGAAAATGGCAAGGGAGAGCTCATAAGAAATTAACATACCTAGGTGCGTATAGCATAATGAACCCAGGACTCATTTGAGTACAAGTATATAGGTTAATTAATTGTACTCGAATGTCTGTAGCAAACTAACATTGTTAAAGCCATAGCTTTAAGGGCTTTTTCCTTATTTTGAATATTTCTCCTCACAGGTGCTGGGAAACCCAATGGCAAATGCCAATAACCCTATGAACCCAGCAGGAAACCCCATGGCTTCTGGGATGACTACAAGCAACCCTGGCATTAATTCCCCTCAGTTTGCTGGGCAGCAGCAGCAGTTTTCAGCCAAGGCAGGCTCCGCGCAACCTTATATGCAGCAGGGCATGTACGGGAGACCCAACTATCCTGGAAGTGGAGGCTTTGGTGGGAGGTAAGATGAGTCTGTATGGGATGGCAGTTGGATGTGAATAGTTCAAGGTGTTGTAGCTTTGCATAGCAATCTACTGGATGTGTCATAGTCTCCCTTTGCTTATTTAAAGGGTAAGTCTACACACCAGCTGGATGGTGTGATTCCCAGCTTGGGTAGACATACGTGGGCTAGGTCTGCTCAAGCTAGTGTACTAAAAATAGCAGCGTGGCTGCAGCTGCTCTGGCAAGCCACCCAACTTCCTGGGTACATACTCAGGCCACTGCAGCCACGCTGCTATTAGCTTGAGCAGGACTAGCACATGTATGTTTACTTGCTCTGGTAATCACATCTCCCAGCTACTGCTTAGAAATACCCCAAGTCTTGGTGGTTATTTATTCAGGCCTAGCTAAATTGCATACTGGGTCCATTGCTCGAAAAATTGGTACCCAAAGAGCAGGACATTCATCACTGTACCTGGAAATTAGGTCAATCAATTACCCCTGACAAACACCAGAAATAAAGTTTTAATTTCCACAAATACAAGACACAAACCAAGGTCCTAGGAATGATTAACATTCAGTAGGGCTAGTATGTGAGAAGTATCGGTGGTACAGCTTCCATCAGTCTATATGAGGAAATTACCTCAAATATTAGTAAGGGTACAGCCCTGCAAAGCTAAAAGGCAGACCCCTTACTGCAGGAATTTATAAAGTACTTTGTATGAATGAGGGACAGGGCTTTGGTCTTAAATTTTAAGTTATGTATTTATTTTTGTGGGGTAAGTGCAGTTCTTGTGAAATGTGCCAAATTAATAGCCCAGGTTATCTACAAAACACAGGCGTGGGCAGTTAAAAGGTAAACACAGGCAGTAAGAATGCAAGCTTCCCACGCTCCTAATGCTTTTCCTGAATGCATTTCTTTGGTGATAGTGTAGCTCTGTCTCTGGGCGTAGTCAATCTCGGGGTTCCTTTATTGTTACTGCCGAAAAGGGTACCAGCATGGTAGAGTGAAAAAGCACTATCCTGGAAATTGGAAGACCTAGCCTCTGTTTTCATCTCTGCCACTGTCTCGCTGCATGAATTTGTACCACTCACTTAAACTTTCTGTACTTCAATACAGTTCATCTGTAAAATGGGCATAATGTTGACCCACCTTTTTAAAGACCTTTGAGATCTACAGGTGTGAAGTACTCTAGATTATTTATTTACTTACTTACTTACTTAGTGGTAGTTTTGTGATTAGTACATGAAGTATGCAGGCACAGCCAACTTGCTTCTTGCAGAACTCTGAAGAGGCATCAAATGACAGCTGTCAGTCACTGTCGATAACAAATAGCCCCTGTCGGCCTCTTTTCTGAGATCTCAGTGGGGACAGATTTCCTTTTCTACTCCTGGAAAAGCTGATGCATTCCACTGTTGAGGCATATAGATGGCTCATTGTGGAGGAAGCTCACAATGGATGCTACTGTCCATGCTGCCCCTAAATTGTGGATAATCAGTGCACACATTCGTTTACAGCCTCTCAGTCCAGCAGCGTGGTAGAACAGAGTATTAAAAATTAGTTAGAAACTCCTGAAAACTGTAGTTTCTAACTCCATTGAAAAGTGCTGACGTTATCTTCCCTCTATGCCAGAGCAGCTCTCCTATCCTCATTTACATCCCTGGTTCTCTCTTTCTGTCGGAGTGCTTGTTTTCAATAGAAACTTATACATGGTTTTGGAACTGTTCCAAATGACATCAGACTGAGGCCCCAAATATAGGCTCAAAACACTAGGCCCATTTTAATATTCCTTTCTTTCTTCACCTGATAGTTACCCTGGTGGCCCAAATACTCCTGCGGGAATGGGGATCCCTCCACACACGAGGCCGCCTGCAGATTTCACTCAGCCGGCTGCAGCTGCCGCTGCAGCTGCAGTTGCAGCTGCTGCCGCCACAGCAACAGCTACAGCCACAGCCACTGTAGCAGCCCTTCAGGAAACCCAGAACAAGGACATGAACCAGTATGGACCGGTAAGAAAGTAGATCTTGCAAACTTGTATCCTTCTGACTTCTGCCTTTAGAGAGAAGCAAGTGCCCCTATTTAGTATGTGAGATATTCAGGTATCAGCTGTATTGTGTGTCTGTTTGCACAAGAGACGGAGACCAAGCGATCTCTTGTAGCATGGATAAGTATGTATGTGTTAATGACATAGAGTGGCCAATACATCATCTTTCTGAATCCCTGTTATCTGCACTAGTCGTGCATTTGTATTTCAAAGAGGTCATCACTTAGTTAAAAAAAAAAATGGTATGCAAAGTTTTATACCCACTTCTAATGTGATGCATTAGTACTTCCCTTCCCCCAAACTTTAGCACACAGGTAAGTGTTCTAAAGCTTTATTTTAGGGCCTATTCTGTTTCTCTAATTAATTATGTTGATCTACTCAGTTTAGTTTTTCAAAATACAGTAAAAAAAAAACCCCACCTTTTAAGGTATTATCTGTGAGAATAGCATTTTGAAGCATCCATTTTTGGTGACCCTAAGCTCAACACAATTATTTCCTGTACTAACTATTAATGAAAAAGGAATGAGAGTTTGATCTCTGGCAGCTGCTTTTCTCACCGCTTCCATTCTTTGTAGTGTTTCTAAGCATAGGGGTTAAGGATGGGGCGCATGCAGAATCTCAGCTGGCGTAAATAAGCAAAGCTTCTTTGAAGTCAGTAAAGGGGTGCTGAATTCCACCAGCTGAGGATCCTGGCCCATTACCTTGGGGAAGATGACTGGTCACATCAGTGGATTTTTATTTGCTTATATTAAAGCCGTTTTTCTCTTACTAAACTATTATTTTTCTCTCTTGTTGCTTTTAGAATTGCAGTTGAATTATTATTATGCCAAAAAAAACCCAAAACCCCTCACAGAAGGTTACAGACCATAAAAAGAAAATGCGACATAATCCCACCCCCAACCCCTGCCAACAAACATGTTCAGCTCCCCACTCCCATTTTAAATGCATGTCGCATTTTATTCTTTTTTTTTTCTTTTCTTTTCTTTTTTTCTTCTGTTGAAGGTTTGTTCCTCTTTCCAGATGGGTCCAACTCAGGCTTACAACAGCCAGTTCATGAATCAACCTGGCCCTCGCGGCCCTGCTTCTATGCCAGGCAGCATGAACCCAGCGACCATGGGAGCCGGAATGACGCCTTCCAGCATGAGCGGGCCACCTATGGGTATGAGCCAGCCGAGGCCCCCTGGGATAAGCCCCTTCAGCAGCCATGGGCAGAGGATGCCGCAGCAAGCTTACGCAGGTCCACGCCCCCAGTCCTTGCCTATACAGGGCATGAAGAGACCATACCCAGGAGAGGTGAGTATTCTCGCTTCCTTATTCCTTTTGTCTTACAAACGATACCAATTATGCTACAGATGAAATTCATCCTGTGCAGAAAACCTGTACAATACCCTGGTGAGTATGTGTAGCAGGTCACCTCTGTGCTTAGCCCACAAATAGTAGCTCTGCCTAGGGAACTTTAGCTCAAGCTGTAGCTGCTTGTGCTTTTTAGCTCTGGAGGTCCCCAGAGTTCAGTCCCTGGTGTGTCAGCCAAGATGGCCACCACCAAGCCCAAACAGCCCTGTGAAGTTCTTGAGCCCTCAAAATATCACTTTGAAGCCCTCATAACAGAGTTTAAGTTCATAGGTCTTATACAGACTCTCTGCGCAGAGATGAATTTCAATCTAAATGCTTAAAATAAATTTGTCATGGGCAGACTATATGCTTTATTTACTTTGGGTTTTTTATTGTTTTAAAGAAATATGGGGCAGCACCTTGCATAAACACAAAAAGCATGTGAAACTTTTAAAAATCCCAATGCTTTCCAAACTTCCTGTGGTTTGATTTTCATAGGTGCTAATATTCAAAACTCCTGTTGAGCTCAGCATCTCTGAAAATTCCCATTTTGTCATTTAGGTAATTTTCTTTTGGTCTGGGGTGAAGATTATCTGAGTTCTTTTCCTGTCTGCCTGTCTATATCTATTTGTCTCTCCAGGTTTTTATAAGATTAGGATAGGATGTGAGCATTTCCCAAGACGTAGTAATCAAAATCACACAGCCATTGGCTTGCTGTATGACTTTAGGCAAGTTCTCTTGAAATCATTGGGAGTTAGGCACTGAGATGCTTTTGAAATTCCCACTAGTCACCCATCTTCATCTTTAGGGGCCTATATACCTTTATAAATCTAGCCCTTAGTCTATAACTTTAGATAGAATCACAACATATACTAAACTGATGCTATGCTATTTGTCAGTAGAGTTTACACTAGCATTTTATTGGCCAAAATATAATAGTGGCAATGTAAGTTTACAGAAGATATACACTGATATCCAACATTTAACAAATATTTATAGAGTTTCTAGCAGTTTTTCTAAATGCAGCGTTTCCTGGTCTGTAAATGAATTCTGTTGTTGTTGTTACCTTATGCATCAAAAATGACTTACTGCTGCAGGAGTTGCTTATCTAACGAGGCTTTTCTACTCTGTAAATGCTATCACTCCTTTCCAATTGAGCTAAAAATGCATAGTTCAGATGATTATTTGTATTGTTATATTTCATACCTTTGTGGAAGATTGGGAATCCCTCCTCACTATTTCAATAGCATGTTTTTCATCACAATTGAATACAAGAATGTTCTCAAGTAACATGCATTTTACAGTTCTATAAAATCATATGCTTGTTGTAAGGGTGCTGTGTAAGTTTAGTAAATGCTATTTATTTATTGATTTATGAAAATTTCATAAAGGGGATATTTGTTATAAATTAGCTTGCTCCAGAATTATTTTGTTTTTGTTGTAAGTAATCAATATTCGTAAATAGATTTGCCATCAGAACGGTAATATTCTTGACCTCGCCCTAAAGGTGCTGAGCAATAACCATGTCCATTGACTTCCTGTTGGACCACTACAGGGAAAATGGGGAAGAACTTAGGTCCAGGAGTTAGGACTATAGCCTAGGATTTAAAAGGCCTGGGTTCAGTCATCTACTTTGCACAGACTTCTTTTGTGACTTGGGCAAGTCACTTGCTTCAGCGTTTCAGCCAGCCACCTATAAGGATTTTTCCGCCTCAATGTATTCTAGTTTTGGGGAAGGTTATTTCATCCAGGATGGCCACAGCTGGGGATGGGACATTGGCCAGAAAGAGCCAAGGTATGAAGCATTCTCTCTCTCGGGTGCTTGGTTGGCTGATTTTTAATCACATGCTCAGGGTCTAACTGATACATGGGGTCAGGAAGGAATTTTTCCCTAGGTCATATTGGCAGTGATCTTGGGGGGCTTTAGCCTTTCTTTGCAGCATAAGAACATAAGTCCAGCCATACTGGGCCAAACCACAGTCCATCTAGCCTCATATCCTGTCTTCTGAGAGTGACCAATGCCAGATGCTTCAGAGGGAATGAACAGAACAGAGCAATTATCAAGTGATCCATTCCCTGTCATCTAGTCCCAGCACTTGGCAGTCAGAGGCTTAGAGCATGGGGTTGCATCCCTGATCATCTTGGCTAATAGCCATTGATGGACCTATTCTCCATGAACTTATCTAGTTCTTTTTTGAATCCAGTTATAGCTTTGACCTTCACAACATCCCCTAGTAACATGTTCCACAGGTTGACTGTGTGTTGTGTGAAAGAAGTATTTCCTTTTGTTTGTTTTAAACCTGCTACCTATTAATTTCATTGGGTGACACACACACCCTGCTTGTTTATGTGCTATGTGAAGGGGTAAAGAACACTTCCTCTTTTTTTTTGATCCATACCATTCATCATTTTTTATTCCCTCCTCAGTCATCTCTTTTCCAAGTTGACCAGCCCTATTCTTTTTAATCTTTCCTCATATGGAAGCTGTTCCATACCCTTAATTGTTTTTCTTTGCCCTTCTCTGTACTTTTTCCATTTCTCATGCATCTTTTTTGAGTTGGGTTTCCAGAACTGCATGCAATATTCAAGTTGTGAACCTACTCTGGATGTATATAGTGTCATTATGATATTTTCTCTCTTATCATCTATCCCTTTCCTAATGGTTCCTAACATTCTATTCGCTTTTATGACTGCTGCTGCATAGTGAGCAGATGTTTTCAGAGAACTATCCACAATGACTCCAAGATCTTTTTCTTGAGTGGTAATGGCTAATTTAGATACCATCATTTGTATATATAGTTGGGATTATGTTTTCCAATGTGCATTACTTTGCATTAATCAGCATTGAATTTCATCAGCCATTTTGTTGCCCAGTCACCCTTTGTAATTCTTCACAGTCTGCTTTGGACTTAACTATCCTGAGTAATTTTGTATGGTCTGCAAACTTTGCCATCTCACCATTTACCCCTTTTTCCAGATCATTTATGAATATGTTGAACAGCAATGGTCCCAGTACAGATCCCTGAGGGATCCCATTATTTATCTCTCTCCATTCTGAAGATTGACCATTTATTCCTACCCTTTGTTTCCTGTCTTTTAACCAGTTACTGATCCATGAGAAGACCACCCCTCTTATCCCATGACTGCTGAGTTTGCTTAAGAGCCTTTGGTGAAGAACCTTGTCATAAACTCTCTGAAAGTCCAAGTACACTATATCCACTGAATCGCCCTTGTCCATGTGTTTGTTGATCCCCCACTCAAAGAATTCTAATAGCATGTGGGTGTGGGTCCTTGCAAGGATTATCTGGGTATATCTCACTTAATCCTTTCCCTGCCATTGAAGTGGCCTCAGGCACTGGTGCTCCTCAGTTCCTCCTGTTTTTTGCCTGTGGGACATAATAGTCTATCTCCTGGGGGGTGTAATAATTTTGGTCTCATTTTGGTGTTTTTGTTTAGTGTATGTGGTGTTGGGTGGTGGTTTGTGGTACACAGGAGATCAGACTAGATGATTTGGTCATCCCTTCTGGCCTTAAACTCTATGGCTCTGTGACTTAATATCCCTATGCCTCAGTTCCCCACCTGTAAAACATGTAGTTAATAGCCCTTCCCTGTCTCCCAGGGGTGTTGTGAACATTACACACATGAGATGGTAAGGCCCTCAGATGCTGTGGTTATGGGACCATAAAAGTACTTTAGATGGATGGATGCAGGTGCTCAACTCCTCCGAAAATATGGCTACTTATTTAAGTGCCTAAAAGTTAGGCATCCTGGAGTGGAGATTTTCAAAGGCACAAATGGTTGAGTGCCCCAGACTGAACATTAATAAGATCTGAGCACATTTGAATATCTGCAATCCCCTGTCCCTCAGAGGCCCAACTCCAGGCACCCAGGTTTGAAAATGCTGGGCAAAGCGTTCATGAGACAGGGACATCAGCCTGATTTTATTTTCATTTTAATTCTATATTTCAAAGTTCAGTTCAAAATTATTTCTTGTTTTGTTTCATCTCTGTTGTAAAATAGCCAAATTATGGAAACCAGCAGTATGGACCAAATAGCCAGTTTCCTACCCAGCCTGGTCAGTATCCAACTCCCAACCCTCCAAGACCTCTTACATCTCCTAATTATCCTGGACAGAGGATGCCTACCCAGCAAAATACGGGGCAGTACCCACCTCCAACAGTCAACATGGGACAGTATTACAAGGTGAGACCTTGGGTTCATTGACTGTCTCATCTGGTGCCGGCGAAAGTTCTTTCTTCTGTGTTAGTGGATAAAATGAAACTCCGGAAATATCATAAGATCCCTAGATAGGGCCTGATAATACGCCATTAAAGACAATGGAAGTTGTGCCATTGCCTTTGATGAGTCAGAATCAAGCCCATAGTACAGTAAGATATGCCACATCATAATTTGGGGGGCACTTTAGCTAAATGGTGGGCCAGAAGTAAAAGTGAATGCCAAACTGAGCCCGCCTTTGAGGTTTGACATTTCTAATTGTGGCAAAGCAAAATGAGGGCACACACTGCACGGTTCTTGGATTAATTGAGAAAATTGCAGTAAAGCTGGTAGATCGGATCTGCTTTAAGATTAGAGTAGTCAAGTCATTTCTGGTGTTGGATTCTGAGCCAGAAGAATCTTAGGGCCATTAAGATGGCTCTGGAAATGGGGTTATTTTGTCATTATTTGTATGGAAGGTGGGTACTATTTGAGATGACAGCACTATTGGAAAAGAATAAGGAATCATTTCCCACAGAACATCTGTATACAGTCAGGTCACTTATTGCCTGATGTCTAGAAACATTGCTTTTTCTAAAGCAATTTTTATTATACTGTGGCAGCTTCTGTCCCACATTGTCAAGATGAATGCATCAAGGGGCTAGATGCTCAGCCGGTGTAAATCAGTGTAGCTCTATTGCAGTGACTGAAGCTACAATGATTTATGCCAGCTGAAGATCAGTCATGAGAGTTTTAAAGATGAAAGATTTTATATATATTTTTGTTGGGGTTTTTAAAATTTTGTTTTGTTTTATAGCCAGAGAAGTTTAAGGAACAAAATAGCCTTTCCTGGGAGTGATCCAGGGCTATGTACAAGGGAATCTTAGTTTGGTTTGAGAAGAAAATCATAACAAAATTTGAAAAGGGAACCAACCCTTGGTCTATTGAACTGTGTTGCATGTTTTTCATGGAAATGTAGATTGATATGGTGACAGAGTGAATAGACAAGATGAGCTCACGGAGAAAGGCATTTCTCCCAGCTAAGGGGCAAGGCTCTGAGTTGTAATATAGATGACCTGGTCTTTGGAGTTTGAAGACTGTGGAGACTAGAGACTTGATGAATTGAGAACTGTGAGGAACTTTGGTCTCAGCGGAGACAGGAATGGCTATAGTCTGTAGTGCCTTTCAACCTGTGACTGCTCAGTGGCCAAAGATAAAATGTTCTCAGCCAAAGATGAGGTGCTATATTATTTACTGCTACATCAAGAGGAGAGGAGAAGAGTAAGAAAATTAGGGCAAAAGTAGGAGAGATCAAAGGTGGAAAACCGGATAAAGAGGCAGGGAAGAATGAAAAAGTGTAGCATCTGCAATTTCTGAGGCTTGCAACTCCTTGCCTCAAATCTAAACTACTGTATGTTTTAAAAATGAGAAGTAAATGCAAAGAAAAAAGTAATTAAGGTTTTCGGTTTTAGCTCTCCTACTCAGTTCGTTTTAACTAGTGCAAGGCCCAAGCCACAGTACTGATATATAGATTCAGTGTTTAATAGCAATACATATGATATGGGCGCTTTCTTTTTTTTTTTTTTCAAAATTCAATAACAGCTTAGTATTATTTATTTTCTAGCCATCAAGGCCTGTACCTGTGGCAAATTACCCTCACTCACCGGTTCCAGGAAACCCCACACCACCCATGACTCCAGGGAGCAGTATTCCACCATACCTGTCACCTAACCAGGATGTCAAACCACCATTCCCACCTGACATTAAGCCAAATATCAATGCTTTACCACCACCGCCAAGTGAGTAGCAAATGGAGCGGTCCCTCAGTCTTTTACTGTCTCTCCTTCCTTTGCCATGCATATCACGCAACCCAGAAGTGATGCTTTAAAAATAGCATCTTGATGGCTATTTTTTGACATGGAGAGAAATTTTGATTGCCAGTTGATATATGGCGTCAACCAACCACATTATGCAAGCTACTCAGAGAGGAAGGAAACAGGAAAGAAGAATATTTGTTTCCAAACAAAATATTGGAAAATGCCAAATGGAAAACTCTCTCCAAAGTTAAACTTTTAAGGATTTTGCCACTTAAATATTCCTGTAGTTGATTTCTCAGAATGAAACTCTTAATTTTCAACTGTTTCATGTTGTTGGGTTTGTTTATTGCATAGAAACTCCATCACTAGTAATGTGATGTGTTTTGGTCAAGGGCAAAGCTATTGAATACTACTGAAGAATAGCTTAAAGGGTGAATATTTATAATGGTACTCCTATTATATCCATGCAGACCTCTTAAAAATATTCAGTAGAGTGCCAAAAAAATAATGTATACTCCTTTCAAAGCCACTCAACCTCACAGCTATGTTTGGCTGAGAGCAAGTCAGGAATGTGGCTGTGTACTCATACAATTTGTCTAGGGTCTAAAAGTGACTAAAGAATAATCAAAAGTTAGGCACTGGAAGAAGGAGTATGTTCTCTATAGAAAGACCTCTGTTGTGTTAGCTCTTTTCAACCGGCATTTTGGGGTTCATGGAGAGCTGAAAGATTGAGGTTACTGGTACTGTTTTAGCTTCAGCAGCTTCAGAGGCAGGAGAGTATTTTAAGTAAGAGTTGAACAGCAGCTTCTGTTTCTGATGAGTGAAGAAGAAACGCAATCTTAAATCCAGTGATTACAATGGACAGCGGTAACCTTTTCAAGCTCCAGGTCTTCCTGCTTCAAAATCACTTCAAACAAACCTGTTTTTTCAGTCAGAACATATCTGCTGAAAATAGTTGGCCATCATAAATTGTGCATAACAAGCAGCAAAACTCTTCATGATGGGGGACTAAATGGCTTGTGGAACTGGTAATAGAATACCTGAGCCTTCCATCTGTAGATCACCATTAGAACCGAGAGTCATTACCATCTACTGGCACACTTGAAATGAGTTGAATAATCTCAATTCCAATTTCTAGGGGGAAAATAGCCACATCACAAAAAAACAAATAGCAATGCACCACCACAACTGGCACTAATTGGCAGTCTCAGCAGAGTGATTGAATGGGTATGGTGATTGAACTAATCTCTCACAATGAAAAACGGTGCCCCCCACATCAGGTGTAAGGCACGTCTGTGGTGAGAGGCACTTTTGCTGCTCCTTTCATAAACCTTATCTGTGGATATAAATAGAAGACATCAGTCTCCAGAGCTGTCAGTCTGTGCCCTATCACCTGCATGAAATTCACTTATACAGTTATTTGTCATTTTCTTTTCTATATGTGGCTCTACTAGGTTAACCCCAGCAATAGATCACTGTATCATTTGTCATTATTCTGTATAAATATACACATTGTTATTGCACTGCAGATGCTAAAGGGAAAGTTCACACTTTCTCTCCCTCTTCGATCCCAGCCAACCACAACGATGAGCTGCGTCTGACGTTCCCTGTGAGAGATGGGGTGGTGTTGGAGCCCTTTCGGCTGGAGCACAACCTGGCAGTCAGTAACCATGTCTTTCACCTACGGCCAACCGTCCATCAGACGCTGATGTGGAGGTAGGTTTGTGCAGTGTTCTGAGGCAATCTTGCGTGACTGAAAGCAAAATGGTGGGTCAGATGAGCTTTGTTTGGGTCAGTCATGGATTTTGACATTAGGAAATATGGTCTGGATAGAAAAAAAAATCCCTTTAGCTCACATATATGTGAATAACCCTCAACTTCCCAGAGAGTAAAGTGCAATAATATACTTCTTGATTCAGCTCCCAAGCCATTTGCTGGCGCCAAGTTGTATGCCATCCTTCCAAGCAAACCTGATGGAATCAATGTGAATGGGACAAGGGGCAATGTCTGGAAAATAATTATTTAAATGTACCTTTTGAGTTGCTTCTACTAATTCCGGTAAAAGTGCTAGGAGCATGCGTAGCTGAGACCAGCATGCAAGGATCATTCATGGAATATTTCTGAACTAGGCATACTCCTTGCATCATAGAATCATAGAATATCAGGGTTGGAAGGGACCCCAGAAGGTCATCTAGTCCAACCCCCTGCTCAAAGCAGGACCAAGTCCCAGTTAAATCATCCTAGCCAGGGCTTTGTCAAGCCTGACCTTAAAAACCTCTAAAGAAGGAGATTCTACCACCTCCCTAGGTAACGCATTCCAGTGTTTCACCACCCTCTTAGTGAAAAAGTTTTTCCTAATATCCAATCTAAACCTCCCCCATTGCAACTTGAGACCATTACTCCTCGTTCTGTCATCTGCTACCATTGAGAACAGTCTAGAGCCATCCTCTTTGAAACCCCCTTTCAGGTAGTTGAAAGCAGCTATCAAATCCCCCCTCATTCTTCTCTTCTGCAGACTAAACAATCCCAGCTCCCTCAGCCTCTCCTCATAAGTCATGTGCTCTAGACCCCTAATCATTTTTGTTGCCCTTCGCTGTACTCTTTCCAATTTATCCACATCCTTCTTGTAGTGTGGGGCCCAAAACTGGACACAGTACTCCAGATGAGGCCTCACCAGTGTCGAATAGAGGGGAACGATCACGTCCCTCGATCTGCTCGCTATGCCCCTACTTATACATCCCAAAATGCCGGACGCATCATCAGAGGTGATCTTTTGTTCCTGTGTTGGTAGTTGGCCTGGACAATCTGTGATAAGCTTTCTCACAATACCTTGGCAAGGTTGCTTCTATTTTCAGCTGGAACACAGAGGTGTAAAGATATCTGAAAATAAAAATAGTAAGCAAATTAAGGACCTGATTCAGAGAGATTGTAAATTCAGTGGCAGTTATAGGTGCTAAACCCCTATCAGGATAAGGCCCAAATTTCAGAGAGAAGGTGGATTTTAGAGAGCTGTTCTAACTTACCCAGAACAGAAATGAGCCAAGGGGCTGAAGTGCAGCTTTCCCCACACAACAAAGCTCTTTCACCTACAGTAAATATTACTTTTCATCAGAGAGAGAGAGAGAAAGAATAGTCCCTCTGGATTATATTTTGCAGCTCTGTAACTCAAACTTGCATAAAATGATTCCAGATTCTGTACTGGTTTTGATATATGGACAAGAAATGAAATGGCATTAAATTAAATCAAAACCAAAGCCTTGATTTGTTTACGTTTCCAAATACTGTAGGATGGACTTGTTTTGAATCTGTGCTTGTGTCTTGGAGAATTTAGTTTCTCATTATCTTGTCTTATTGTATGGAGCTTTCCTTTGTTGCACATGAAATAGCTGAGCAAATGAAACCTCTTCTCAGCAACACACTTTCCAGTGTTCCCAGAATTCCCCTTCTTCCAGTTTCTCTAAGTCATCCTTCAAGGTAGATCATTGGATTAATAATGTTATGACCTCAACATTTTCCATACTGGGACCTTCCTTCCAACAAGCCGCAATCACCCACCAATTTTGTAATGTGGGAAGGGTGGGTGGTTGTAACCTCATGGGCATCACAACTCCTGGTTGAGATTTGACCTAGGATACAGATACTTATTTGCCTGCATGGTGTTGGTAGTCTCAAGCCTAGGAATTAGAAATGTGAGAGATTTCAAACAGGCAACATCCAATAATTAATGCCTAACTTTGAGGTCAGTTATTGCTTACTTGCATTTCATTATCCTGGAGTGCTCACAGCAAGAGGGAGTTTTGGCAGTTATTTGCTGGTTCTTATTAATAAGTAATCACCGTTGAGGATTGTGCAGGCTAGTTCTGTTGATTTATAGAGCTGCACTGAGGCATAAAGCTGTTTCTTAATACCTGATCTTTCTTTCTTTTTTTTTTTAAACTTCTTTAGCACACTGACTTGGACTTGTATTTAAATTCATTTTAATGAAGACTTATCGGTAATTTGTGCTCAGGTTTGCCACCTTGAAAAACTTGTTAGTGATGGGAGGGCAGGGGCAGCCTGAACACTCAGAAAACTGGGTCTTGTGTCTGTCATCCTTATCTCGCTCATTTTTCTCTGCTTGATCACACTGTTACACCCACATAGAAAATGCCCATACTGTTTCTCTTGCCCTGTCAGCTGTGTGTGGCACATCAGTTGTTTTAGCATTTGTTGTACAACAGCTCAGCTAATAGAGTTGAATAGAATAGATATTAGATGGCATTAAGATATTTTGCACGTTGAAATTTTAATGAAGTAATATGAAGTTTGTCTTGGACTGCATGGATTCCAATACACGTATTAGTCATGTGAATTCTAGACCAAACCTTTAGATTATTTTTATGCTAGTTAAAATATTGAGTAAACATCCCTCTCATAATCACACAGCTGATGGCGACACAAATATTCTTCTCCCTACTGGGAACTCCATGCTCTTACAAAGCAAAAGAATGGAGCCAAAATCAACCAGGAGAACTTTGCCTTAACAATGGATCAGTCTTTGCTCACCACAATTTATGTATTATCTATCATTGTGGGGCAGCATGGCTAGAACACGAGATTCTCCATATTTCCATTCCTCCCTATGTGACCTTAGACAAACTTTTTAAGAGGGGTCAGAGAGGCAGTTTTGTCCTTTATAGTGTCTGTGTAATGTATAAAGACTCTCTGGTTTTTTTAATCTACTTGTTTTTAGGTTAGAGATATCAGGTCCCTGCTTCCTGCTTTTATTTTTTGTGCTAACTAGATTTCCGTAGGCCCTGAATAGCGATGTCACTTGAGATCTTCACCTGAGTTGCTTTCCTTCCCCAAAAATAGAGACTGTGATTCTGACCTAAATCTCCTGAATTTCTGAGCATGACCACACCACCAGTACAGGACATAAAACATGACCTTTACAAGGGGAAAACTGAGTATAAATTATCTGAGCTTTCAGTAAAAGCAGTCTAAACATGAGGCTGCCTGTTAGTTTTTTTGTGTTTTTTTTTTTTAATTATCAGATACTAAGAAACAGCCTCAGCACAAGGCCTCCATTCTTAGACTCTAACAAACTGCATCCTCTTCACACCTGCTGCATCTCGGATTATGGTCTCATATGACATCACTATTTATGTCCTTCAAAGGTCTTACAGGAGAGTCCAGCAAAGAGAAGGAAATGAGCACCTGATGTTTCTTATGTAAAAGATGGTCAGCGATGGACTTTGTGGCAGTCATTGTTCATAGTAAACTAACAGTGAAGGACAAAACCCCAAAATTTCAGATCAACTTTCCAGTCCACCTTTAACCTCTCTGTACTTCAGTTTACCCATTTGTAAAATGAGGTTAATACCAGTATGATGGGGTGCAAGTGCGTTACTATCTACTGAGGCCTGGTCTACTCCTAAGATTTAGGTTGACCTAGATACATCACTCAGGGCTGTGAAAAATTTTGTGCTCTGTGCGACATGGTTAGGTTGACCTAACCCCCACAGTAGATGCAACTAGGTTGATGGAAAATGAGAGAGATGGATTACAAAAACAACTTCCATCAATGTAGGACTTGTCTACGCTATGACACTATTGCAGAGGTCTAGCTGTGTCACTGTAGCTACTGTAGCCTAGACATACCCTCAGTTACTCAAGAGTTAACGTCAGCTCAGCTTGGTATTATCTATCATTATGGTAGATCAAGAATGGTCGCTTTGGAGATAGAGTGGGACATATGTTTTTAGATTCTGCTACTGAGGTGATACCCAGGCTGGGTGAGTTCTGCTTACTCTCTGAATGTGTTAACTTGCTTTATTTTCTTGTTATAAACACTAATGCTTGCGGAAAGACCTACCTGACTGCAACTTTTTCCTTTCTGCTGAGTCATTCCACCGACTTACAACCCACCTTTGTAAAGCACTTTGAGATCTTCACATGAAAAGCCATGTATAAGTGTAAAGTATTATTATTATTCTCTCAAATTTCAGATGTGTCTTGTTTCTGTTAATGGCTTTTATGGGGAGAACATGTGTTATGCATTTATTATTAGTGAGGCATTTCCAGAAAAAAAAAATCAGACTTAAGCAAAGCAGAGTAAGAGTGAAGGGGGTGGGATGGCATAGAATTTCTAGCATCCAAAAAAGATTCATTTAGTCATATGAAAACCAAGTTTAAGCCAGGTTTGTGCCTTGCGCTACAGGTCTGACTTGGAGCTGCAGTTCAAGTGCTACCACCACGAAGACAGACAAATGAATACAAACTGGCCAGCATCAGTCCAGGTCAGCGTTAATGCAACCCCTCTTACCATTGAACGTGGCGACAACAAGACATCTCACAAACCTCTGCACCTAAAGCACGTCTGTCAGCCGGGAAGAAACACAATTCAAATTACAGTCACAGCATGTTGTTGTGTAAGTACATGGGGCTTGCTGCTGCCGCTGACTCTACAGGTTTGCAGCACAGGAAGGAACTGTTCCGAAATGTTCACTTAGGCCAGCAGTTCTTACCTTTCTCACTTTTACTTCTTTTTAAATTTTCATTGTTGGGGCAGGGAGGTGTCACTGATTGTAGCGCTGGTGACAGGACAGGGCGAGAGTGATAGTGCTAAAGACCTGATCATATTTTGACCATGTCATATTTTGCTGTAGAACTGGGGCAGCGTGGGCAGAGCAGCTACTTTGCCAATGTGTCTAGAAGGACCCACCTCTGAAAGGGAAAGTGCCTCAAATCTCTGTGCCCATTCAGTACTTGTCTTTCTAACAATTCTGATAGCAAGGCGAGTAATGTGATGGTGGATGGTTTTCTTGCTGGGGACACTTGTCCACTGGGAATTGGACTGAGGCCAAAAACTTACTTCACACAGAGCATCAAATTGCCATTTGTTTGCCACCGTGACTCTGTGCTGGGTTTAAACCAGTGAGATAAAGGTGAAAGGCTCTATTCCCATTACTCAATCCACTGAGCCATGCAACTTGCCTCCCACTGATAGCTCTCAATTACAATTAGCATAGATTTACTTTTAATGGAGAGGGCCTGCACACTTCGTAGTCTGGGCTTTCTGCCATTTCATTGCCAGTGGCAAGGGCAGAGAGTCTGGGGACAGCTTTCCCAGAGTCAGAGTCTGAAAAAATTTGAAGAGAGACCTCAAGCTTATGCCCATTGTTTTACTTCAGATGACTTTCCTTGCACAATCTCACATTCCTTGTCTTCTGCCCCACAGTGTAGTGGTGGACCACTTATCCGATGGCTAGAAGGAGAGGTCATCTCAGCAACTCTCCTTGCTATTCAGAGTGCAGGGCAAGTGGACAATAGGGCAGGGGTAGAAAATCCAGAGGTCACTGTGACAAACCCCATAAATAACAGATTATCACAACACATCTTGGACTTTAAAGGGGAAAATGGTGCCACGAATGCTACCTTTTCTTAACAGCGGTATGGCCAAGTGTTACGCAATCCTAGACTGCAACTTCAGAATACCCTTAAAGGGAGTGTCTTAACTCAGATGAGCAAAACCAGCTCTAGCATGTATTTGCAGGGTTTCCATTGGAGTCAGTGCAGAGCTGCACACCTACCATCCCAGGGCAGAACTCTGCGCCACCCAGTGGTCTATAAGAACGTAACGTGCTTGTTTCTGTTGTTAACTCCGTGATTTTTTTTTGCAGTCACACTTGTTCGTGTTGCAGTTAGTGCACCGGCCATCAGTTCGTTCTGTGCTTCAAGGCTTGCTAAAGAAACGTCTTCTCCCCGCGGAACATTGTATCACTAAGAGTGAGTTTTGTGTGTGTGTGTGTGTGTGTGTGTGTGTGTGAGAGAGAGAGAGAGAGAGAAACGAGGTGGATGAGAGATTATCTTTATTGGACCAGCTTCTATTGGTGAGAGAGACAAGCTTTCAATCTACACAGAGTTCTTCTTCAGCTAAAAAAAATGTAACTCCCTCCTGATCCATGTAACCATGCCAGTGTGGAGTTGTTCAAGGCAGGATAAGTCTTCCTTGTGGCTTTTTACACAGCTTTGGGGGTCTGGGCCAGAGGTTCCTCAGTGTACTCTGCTTTGTGTGCCAGTGTGTATTCAACTCAGACCAGACCCACTCAGACAAACCACCAGGAACAAAGTTGTATTCTGTAAGCAAATGTAGAACAGGATTACAGTGCAGCAGCTTCCTCTCTCCCTGCCTCATGCTCCCAGCTTCAGGAGAGCTCGTGTAAGCTCGAAAGCTTGTCTCTCTCACCAACAGTAGTTGGTTCAATAAAGGATATTACCTCACCCACCTTGTCTTTCTAATATCCCAGGACCTACCCGGCTACAACACTGCAAACAATGACTGTATTAATTGTATTAACCAAGACTATCCAGAGTGCCTTATAATCAGTTATAATATTTTATTCCTACACCACTTTTACTCACGTATTGAAACTTTTAATAACACGGGCCTGGGCTTGCCAGAGCATCATGCTGTTTGGCTACCTCCCTGGCATACTCGGATTCTGGAATGGGAAATGGGGCAGAGCAACCAATGATGTCCGCTTTACACAACCAAAGAACTCTGTCAGGCTGGGGGAATCCCTAGCCATGTCAGCTTTTTATCACTCAGAGATCCTCCCAAGCTGGGGGAATCCCTAGCTGTCCATTTAAGGCTGCTTTCCATACCCTTTGCAGCACAAATTGGACAAACTGGGGCTGAGCACCCGGCCCTGTAACTTTTCAGTATGTGATGGTTTCTCTAAATTTGATTTTTATCATACCTATGCTCATATTCAATTGCGCATACAATACTTGACTTAAGTATATAGGATTCTATGCCATCTCATGAGAGCAGTTTATCAGGGCAGGGGAAGGCACTATTTCCACAGCTAGACTTCAAGCAGCTACATTAGAAACCATAGTGCATTCTTTCACATACATACATACCATCTTCCTAAACAGTCAAGAGGAACTTCAGCAGCGTGGCAGCCTCCTCTGGCAACGCAACACTAAACGGTGAGGATGGAGTGGAGCAGACAGCTATTAAAGTGTCTCTGAAATGTCCAATCACATTCCGGCGAATCCAGCTCCCAGCGAGAGGCCATGATTGCAAGCATGTACAAGTGAGTGCATTTCAGTGTCCTGACATTTTTCCCTATGCTGTGCATAACAATGTCTTTTGAGTGGTTTTGTGAATTTCTTTGTTTTTCATATAGATTTTGTGGTTCAAGATTATATTTTAAATTTGTCTAATTTCAACCAAAGGGCATGGCTGTTTTTTAAATAAATGCTAAGTTCAATTGATGATGAAAGCTTTAATTCCTCTTATCCTATTGCAAAATCACATGGAGTGAGATGAATGAAATAAGAAATGTCACATAACATTTCACTTGTAATCATGAATAATACCATCATTGGCCAGATCCCGAGGTTGCTACTGAGACTCCAGTCCTGAAACACTTACACATGTCAGTAATCCCACTGAACTCAGTTGAACTACTCATGTATCTGTTTGGAGGAACAGCGCCTCAGTCCTTACGTAGGCAAACAGGCGAGCTGCTACTGACTTCATTGACAGAGTAAAAACTAAGTAAGGACATCAACTAAAAAAGTAAGGCCTTCCAGATTTGGCCCAAAATGCTTTGTGTCCAGTCTCTGGTGGCTTGGCTCATCTTTATTCCCAGGCATTTGAAAATGACGTGAGGAATTATTGGAGGGATCAACTGGGGACTGAGTTTTTAAGTTACCCAGTTTTATTGGTTGTGGGTCCTCTTGAATTGTACTTCTGCACTCAAGGAATTATTTGTGATATATTTTTAAGCCATAGAAAATATGGTCAGCACTTGGCTTTAGCATTTTGTAAATGTAAATAAATAAACATAATGCATCTGCTTATTTTGAACAATTCCTCTTACCAATCACTATCCAAGAAAACGATCCCCCTTCTTTGTCTTCATTTTTTTACCAAGGGGGGAAATGTTAGAAAGTCTTATGTGTTTTTATGCAGCAGGGAAAGGATATTTTCCATAAGCCACCTTCTCACTTCTGTAGATTTATGTCTCAGTCTTGTTTCTCCACTGTCTGCAGTTTTATTTTTGCTCAGTTGGCTCAGTTAATATGGTCTCTTTGTGTGTGTGTGTGTGTGTGTGTGTCTGACTTGCAGTGCTTTGATCTGGAATCTTACTTGCAACTGAACTGTGAACGAGGAACTTGGAGATGTCCTGTATGCAAGTAAGTGAAATGTTATGTCAAATGCAGGTTGCGTAGAATTTGTCCTAAGTTATCTTCCAAAACAAACAATAAGAGGCGATAGGATAGATATGTTTAAAATTGTTGAAAAGAATGGAGAAGGCCACTAAGAATGTTTGGTTTATCTTGTTCCATGTTATACAAATATGGGGACAGTCTATGATATTTAAAAGGCAACAAAATTAAAATGAATGAAAGAAAATATTTTCCCCTGCAATTCATAACCTGTGGATCACTGATTCAGGATATTAATGAGGCAAGGAGTTGTGCAGGATTCAAAAGAGGTTTGAACCTTTATATTGATACGATTGGTACCTATTGGGTTATTTCAGCTAGGATAATAGTTACTAAGGCTGTCATTCCTTATGCACCACAGCATGAACGTCAAGTAAATTAAGGAAGAAACTCTCTACCAAGCAGTGGTGGCATTGGACAATTGAATTGCGGGTTCATTGCCTTCCTCTGGATCATCAAGCGTAAGCCACAATCAGAGACAAGATATCAGAGTAGAAGGTCTTCTGGTCTGTTCTGAGATTGCATTTCTGTTCTTCTATGTTGTAATTCAAAAATGACTGAACTTCAGATGAGTAGATATTAAAGTGCTCACATACTTACCCCCACTGGGGAAATATAGGCAAGGTCACGTTTTAGAGGTGGGAATCAATCTACTGTAGACTGGGGGAGGAAATCTACACTGAGCTTGAAACAGTAATGCACTGCTCCTTGTAATATTTTAACCTGGGGATGGGCTAGTCACAAAACCCAAGATCCTGAAGAAAGTGTGTGGCACATCCAGGAACTGAACAGGTCCCAATCTGGTGATTTACCCCCTAAATCATCCTTCCACTCTATATACATACATGCAGCTATAACAATTTAGGGTTCTTCCTTTCTAGTAAAACTGCTCTACTGGAGGGCTTGGAGGTCGACCAGTATATGTGGGGTATTCTGAACGCTATACAAAAGTAAGTGAACTCTCTTTATTTCCGGTTTTGGTTTTGACCAGCTGCTTCAGTTCTCTGCTTGGGTTAAAAAGATTTTCCCCAGTTGTATGTATTGATTAGGGCTGTTTAAAAGCATTAGATCTGAAAGTTGCAAGGGGGAGACTGAATAGCTTGGGTTACTGAGTATGAAGCTTGTCACCTGTTCCAGGGCAGGTTAGCAGTAAATGAAATTCATTATAAATCTGATGGTTCTTTGGTAGCTTAGGTGAAGTGACTTGGCCTCAGTCTGGTTGCTAATGGACCTGACTCCTAATTGGCACTTTTTATGGCAGATTCATCAGAGAGGCAAAAGATGGAATGGGGAATGAACTATTTTCTCGCTCCTAGAGAGATCCATCTAACTTGGGTTGGTGCCACTTTAGGCAGGACCATACAGAGATGTTTGCAATGCTGCAGTCCTATTGTACCCACTTGTGGACAAAGGGAGGAGTTCATTTTTCAAGGGCTCTGAAACTATCACCTTTTAAGAGTGCTGCCTACACGCTCTTTGCAAAGGAAACACATTGAGATTGTATTGTCTTTAGGGCAAATGGAATTCGCAAGTTACAATGCAGCTTTTCGTGGGAAGTTCAAGAGAACTGATAGCAAAGCAAGAGCCAGTGATATTGTAAGTTGTTTCTGTCTTACAGCTCTGAGTTTGAAGAAGTTACAATTGACCCAACATGCAGTTGGAGGCCAGTCCCTATAAAGTCAGATATTCACATCAAAGATGATCCAGATGGCATTCCTTCCAAGAGATTTAAAACCATGAGTCCCAGCCAGATGATCATGCCAAATGTGATGGAGATGATTGCAGCTTTGGGTCCTGGCCCGTCACCTTACCCATCCCTTCCACCTCCACCAGGGGGCAATAACTCCACTGAGTATGGTAACCAAGGTTGGTTTTATTGTTTCAAGAGTATAGAAAACATATCCCAAAAATGGTTGAGCGAATCAGTCAGTTTTTGTGATCCACGTGCATAGCAGTGTAATCTATGAATGCCCTTGCATGGAAGATTGTTTGAGCAAGTGAGAAAATATACAGCTACTGATATGAAACACTAAAGCAGCCTTTTCACTTTAGAATGTATTTAGGCAAAAATCTTTAATGAAGTAAATCAATTATTCTCACCCATTTTATGATAAAGCACCTCTATCCCCCCCTACAATGGATGGGCAGCGGCTGCTCCCATGTCTGCTTGTGTCATGCCCCAACACAGTTCCCTTCATCTTGCTTTCTGTCCATTTCCTCCATCCCTCCCTTTGGTGACTTCCTTTCCCTGTTCCCGCTCTACAGAAGGCCACATACTGCTGAGGGTGATAACCATGGAGAAGCTTGGGCCAGTGGGCTGCCGTCTGAGCCTGCAGTCCTGTACATGTAAGCTTCTCCATTGGCCAGCTTCATTAAGGGCCACTGTGGGTGTAGGGACAGAAGGTGGGCAACTTTTAAAGAACCATACACCACTTTGCTGAGAAGCACAGGAGTGTTTTTGCATTAGGAAGTCAGATTTAGAGTCATGCAAATTTCTCCAACACCACATGCCCCAAGGTTGGGAAACACTGGACTAAATGCAGGCAGAGGAGATATCTGTTCAAGGACCTCGTATATTGAAAATGACTAGATTATAGGGGCAGGTAGTAGCTCAAATTCTCATGATATTGTTGTAAAACTAGAGACAATTATCTTTGCAGTGGTATGATATGACTCTCAGTACAACTCTCAATAGTTTCAGAAAATGTCATTACAAGACAATAGTTGTGCTTCTTTCAGGCATTTTGGAAAGAATATATATATATAATTTGCTCCAATGATTTTGAGACCAACAACAGATTATCCAGCTTTTTGAATTATCAAGTAGGTGAACAAACACTATTACAATATCATGGGTACTCCATCACAAAGTGCATTTCACTCAGTCAATAGTGAGGACGCGTAGTTAGAGCATGAGACCAGGAATCACTTAATTTGGGTTTTGCTCCCTGCTCTTCCGACTGACTGTGACACTTGGGGCAATTACCTCTTTTCCTCTCATTACAATAGCCATGCAGTGAGGCTGAGTGCTTAAAAGCATTTAATGTCCTCTGATGAAAGGCACTGTAGAAGGACAAAGTAGTAGTAATAGTACTACTTTGATGTTCATAGCTTAGTTTTATTTATTTATTGCAATATTTTCCAGTATAGTAGTAAATATACTGCAGTATGAGACCTCACTCCAGCTCCCTGCTACTAAATCTTTCCTGAGAAGTGGGGTGAGACCAGCTGTGTACTGTGAGGCTTATCCGGTTTGCAGATTAGCAAAGTGAGAATTAGCAAGGCTCTACAGCATTTACATGATAGATCAAAGTCCCAACTTCTTTGAGAAATACTCTTACATGGCTAATGACTTCTATTCCTCTGAGATTAAACTTCTGCTTAAAATGAGCTGTGCTGAAAAGCAAATGATGCAGATACTTCAGTTTGTCAAACTACCTGCTTGACTTGAACATTTAAAGCTGCTCTACTTGAGCTGACAAACTGCAAACAAGCTCCAAAGCCGTTGTATTATTTCAGAGCTCAATATGATCCCATTCAGTGGCTTATATGATAGCTTGGTAGCTTTAGTTCAGTTTCTACTGTTCATATCAAGTAAACCACCAGAGTTGGCAGCCCAGTTGGAAGTCTTAACAGAGACACCCAGGATAGAAAAGGATATGGAGAGTGAACTTATCTGTACACCTATAGAGGATCAATTCAGAAGAGAGTTGGAGCACAGTGGCTGGAATGGAATGGAGCAAAACAAACTGGTCCTGACCATACAGTACTTTATCTGCAGACAAATATCAGAGTAACAGCCATGTTAGTCTGTATCCGCAAAAAGAACAGGAGTACTTGTGGCACCTTAGAGACTAACAAATTTATTAGAGCATAAGCTTTCAGGGGCTACAGCCCACTTCATCGGATGCATAGAATGGAACATATAATAAGAAGATATCTATATACACACAGAGAGAAGGTGGAAGTTGCCATACAAACTGTAAGAGGCTAATTAATTAAGATGAGCTATTATCAGCTGGAGAAAAAAACTTTTGTAGTGATAATATCCTCACATCTTCTTGTCAACTGTCTAAATGGGCCATCTTGATTATCACTACAAAAGTTTTTTTTCTCTGGCTGATAATAGCACATCTTAATTAATTAGCCTCTTACAGTTTGTATGGCAACTTCCACCTTCTCTGTATGTGTGTGTGTGTGTGTGTGTGTATATATATATATATATATATATCTTCTTACTATATGTTCCATTCTATGCATCCAATGAAGTGGGCTATAGCTCACAAAAGCTTATGCTCTAATAAATTTGTTAGTCTTTAAAGTGCCACAAGCACTCCTGTTCTTTTTGCAGACAAATAGAGGATTTTATTCTCACAGTCAGATTGTAACACTGCAAATTAAAAGAATGAATGCCTAGAAAGGTAGATCATTAATGTTCAATTTTCCAAATGACTGAGTGAATTTTATTAGGTTTTGTGAAAACAAGGAATATGATAGCACAGGCTTGAGCCAAAGCATTGAGGCCTCTTCTGTATTAATCTTAAAGGAAGCTATATTCTAAAGAGGGGGCAGTAAAATAGATGCCAACTATGAGCACGCGCTGCAGTAACTTCCTTATGCAGTTCTGCCAATAAGACGCCTGATGAACTGCAACAAGCGTGTAATCCTAGTTAGACAATAATCTTTAGGAACAAAGATGACCACATACTTTTGGACATAGGACATCAGTCAAATTTGAACTCATGTCCCCAGAACTGGAATGTCCTCCAGGATTTTATGTCTTCACTATTGTGTATTGTTTTTCTCCTTTCTTAAATGAATGTGCTAAGTTGAAGTGGTTGCCATTTAAAATACCAGCCTTTGCCGAGTTACTACATGAATGTATCTGAACTGCTCCAGTTTCCCCTTATTCATAGAATAGGAACTATGTGGTATCAATCGGTGAATGGTTACCTTTCTGTGGAAGACGACATATAAGAGACTGGTTTGGTATTTGTTTCTCTTCCTCTACTTTGCTCTAGAACACAGAACAAAATTCCACAGTAAGAGTCCAAATCACTGCATTGCACTGTTGAGGGAGCAGTGTGAGAAAACTAAGAGTCTCTTTCATGGTAACTCTTTTTTGGCTTTTTTTAGGCAACAGTTACCAAGGTCATGGCAATTTTGATTTCCCTCATGGGAATCCTGGTGGAACTTCTATGAATGACTTCATGCATGGGCCACAGCTGTCTCACCCTCCAGACATGCCCAGCAGCATGGCAGCTCTTGACAAACCCCTCAGCCACCCCATGCAAGAATCAGTAAGTAACCTTACACCAGATCTTTCCGTTTTTTCCTTATGCAGGTTATGGGTCGTGCAGCACTAGAGGAGTCTGTATTGGACTGTGAGCTGTTCTTAGCTCTTAGTGGATTCCCCCTTGTCAGTTCTTAAAAAAAGATATGTCCTGGTAATAGAGTTCGAAGTGCCACTTTTAGTGTCTGGTTTGGGGCCTGTGAAGCAGCAGTTCTGAGCTTTTTGAGCTGTCAGTTAAGCATGCCTATCTGAAAGAGACAGCCTGGTCCAGTATGTTAATCATAGTGGTTTGCACTGGCACATGGAAAACATAGATTTCATTCCTAGTGTTTCATTCCCTAGGCAGCAGGGTCTGTAAATACTCATCCTCAACAGAGAGCCGGTTAAAGCATGGCACTGTTGCTATCTCGTCTGCCTTTGTCCTTTAGGACAGAATTTTGCATCACAGCATTGTAACACTGTATCCTTCCCAAGATAAACTGAGGAGGGTAAACAGCCTATAAACTGGTCTGGCAGGACATAGGAGAGTACCTTGGATGAGGAGAGGTAGACCTGCGGATTTCAAGGATAGATGCCAACTCTGCTTTGAAAGGACATCAGTTGTTGAGGAAAGAAAAAAACAGAGGATGCTCATATCTCAGATAGAGACACAAGACTGCAGGTTAGGAACAGAGATTGTTCATTTCAGAACACTGGATTGTGACTATTTCATGTACAGAACTTTATATCCAGAAGATACAGCACTTCAGCAACAGTAACGCAGTACTAAACCTACCAGCAACACTTAGCTTTTAGGCTTGGCTAATCATCTGTTTTAAGCAGAGCAGTAAAATTTAATGAGTGTATATATATCCCCCTCTGTATTTGTGTAAGTAACAGGGTAGGGGCTATATATTATCTGGCACTGTGCTACATGCAAAGGAAGAACACAAAACTTGACATGTCAGATGTGCTGCGTTTTTAGTGAGTGTTGTGAAGCACATTTACAGTGTGTAACATGGACATGTGGTGGCAGCAGCTTAGGTCAGGTCTCTTCTAGATGGCAGCAGGTTTTTCTGAAAGAGGATGGTGGGAAATTAGGAAGACAGTAATAAAGGGAGCAGAAAAAAAGGGAAGTTAAAACAGGTCCAAGTGCCCCAACAGAAGGCTGGCAGCAGAGGAAAAGTCCAGAAACCATAACAACTTCGTGAATTGTAGGTTAAATAAGCAATAGTGCAAGGCCTATGTACAAGCCTTGGGAAATCAGCTTATTGAACTATCCAGACTATCTATATCAGAGTCAACTGAAATAGCCCTAAAATATAATATAGTGAGGATTTGCTACCAGCAAGAATTTTCCATGCAAAGCAACTATCCCTTTGTAAAAAGGCTGCAAGGACTTCTGCTTTGCCTCCAACTATGAAACACTTCAAACGAGTCCTAAGCCAGCCAGTTCATCAGAGTTAAGCAATGTCACTGCTCCTCTAGTTGGCCCAGTGACATTTCACATGACAAGTGGCAGAAGATTCAAAAGGCAAATGGCTTGATGTTAGAATGCAGAGCTTGAGGAGTTGTGTGGCCTTCGGTAAGCTAAGAGAAAATATGAAGGGCAAAATTCTCTCCAATCTCTGGCCTTCACTTGGTGCAGGAGACTGAAGGGGCAATTATGGAGCTGTTTACGGCTCCTTGATTCTGTGGTCAGTTTGTGAGCTAGTTACTCATACTAGTTGGTAACTGATGGAACAGAGCTTTGCTTTGTTTCGCTTCCTCCTCACCATGACATGCACTCTATGCTAGTGGAGGGGAGATGGCACTAAAGTAGGCTCCATCAGGTCTATATCAGCTGATAGTTCCTTCCTGCACATGAGGGGGATTCTCAGCTGACAAGTTATGGCCAGTTTCCATCTCCCTTGCGCTGCTTGAATAGCACAAGGAAATGAGATTGGATTAGAGAATCTTTCCCTAAATCTTCAGCTATTTCCTGTAGAAGAGGTTACCGTATATACTCGTTCATAAGCTGAATGTGAACACTCCAGGTAAACAAAATGTCCAGGCCCGCTAGTGGCTTACTGTAATGGGCCAGGAGCCAAAGTTTGCCAACCCCTGAAATATAGGGTCAGCTTATGAAAGGGTCATACAGTTTTTACCTAACCATCTTGGGGGGTCGGCTTATAAACGAATGGGCTAATGAACGAGTATATACGGTATGTTAGGATTCTAATTTAGCTATTTGAGTATTATAAAGTATCCGTTTTTATCCCTTTGTCTTTCTTTCTCTTCCCTCCCTTAAAATGATAAATCTTGACTTGACTATAGCAAGCATTCAGGAAAGATTTCTTTAAACCCACAGCTTTTCAGTAACTGCATTTCATTGCACAGACTCATAAAGTGCATACCTGAACTGGACATATATACATTTAAAATAACTAAGTAACATACTGCATGATAAGAGATGTATTAACATAAAAAATGGTCATTGAGTAGTTTGTGTATGCTGTTTACCTTTAGCTCTATACAGATAGCTTGTTTATTATTCTGCTACTCACTGAATATAGAAATATAAAATTGCCATACCAATGGCCATCTAGGCCAGTGTCCTATATCTAACTAACGTTGACCAATGAATGTTGGATACTTCAGAGGAAGTTACAAGTAATCCCTTAATAGACTGTATAGAGTAGCCTGCATAGAGGGGAAGCTAGTGAAACTTGATCCTTCTTCACAGACCATGTAGATCACTCCAGGAAATGGAGATACAGTGTGGTGAGACATAAGGTCTTGTAACAGTGAATTCGATCATCAGAAATATCATTTGTCAACAGTGGTGTTCCACCTACGTAGCAAGAAGAGAAAATCAATCCCCAATCCAGCATGTGGCTACGAGGGGAGAAATAAGCCCCAAGATTATAAAGTGTTTTGGTATTCTGTGGTGGGAAAGGCTCTTTACAAATGTAAGATAAGACTGCAACATAGTAAGCGCAATTCCTTCATATTTATGTTGTGACGGGGCAAGGCCAGATGGCTGTGGAAGAGTAGTGGGAGATAGATATATTAGCTCCAGGCTAAACAAATCCCTGGTACCAGGATAAGTGAAATGGCAGCTGCTCCAGGTCAATTAAGACACCTAGGCCAATTAAGAAGTTTTCAGAAGGCAGGGAGAAGGTTGATTGGGACACCTGAAGCCAATCAGGGGCTGGCTAAAACTAGTTAAAAACCTCCCAGTCAGTCAGCTGGGTGGTGCATGTCAGGAGCTGTGGGAAGAAGTTGCGCTGTTGGAGCGGCTGGGTAGTACTCACCATATCAGGCACAAGGAAGGAGGCCCTGAGGTAAGGGTGAAGTGGAGCTTGAGGAAGTGAGGGCTGTTGTGGGGGAAGTAGCCCAGGGAATTGTACATGTCATGTTTCTAAAAGGTCAGCTACCAAGCTGATACTATTAGGGTCCCTGGGCTGGAGCCCAGAGTAGAGGGTGGGCCCTGGCTCCCCCCGCCAACCTTTGCCCCCTGTTTAATCACTGAGACTGGGAGACAACAGAGACTGTGCAAGGAAGGATAACTTCTCCTCACCTCCCTCGCTAGCTTATGATGAAAATGGCTGATAGACTGTGACCTTTGTCTCTAAAGAAAGAAGGGTTACGTGGAGGGTCACAGTGAGCCTCTGAGGCTAGCGAAATCCACCAGGAAACATGGGACCCACGGAGGCAAGGACAGAGCTTTTTCACAACTGGTGTCAGAAGTGGGATTTCGTTCACAGCGTGGCGGAAGGAAGAGGTTTCTTTCTGGGGTTTTGGATTTTTTTCGTTTTGGTTTTTGTTTGTTTGCTTTATACGACAATGGAGGAGGTGGTAAGAGCTCTAGTACAAGCCACAGCAGCCCAGCAGGAGGCCACCCGGGTTCAGGCAATGGCACAACAGGAGTCTATGTGGCTACGACAGGAAACCAATCAATTACTGATGAGCCAGGCGACCCAAGATTGTGCCCTCTTGAGAGAGGTGGTGGACCTCACTGAAGATCCAACAGGACGCGAACCCTGAGGGCCACTGGTTGTCTGCCAAAGATGACATCAGGAGATGACATAGAGGCATATCTCCTCTCCTTCGAAAGGACTGTTCAGCGTGAGGCGCGGCCCCAGGAGCAGTGGGCCAGCATTCTCGCCCCTTTTTTGTGTGGGGAGGCCAGAAGGCATACTTTGACTTGCTTGCCACGGATGCCACTGACTATACCCATCTGAAGGCAGAGATCCCAGGGGTAACGGCAGCGGTAAGGGCCCAGAGGTTCTATAAGTGGAAATACCAGGAGAACAAACCCCCGAGGTCCCAGCTATTTGACCTCATATGCCTCGCACAGAAGTGGTTACAACCCGAGGTATGCAGGCTGGAGTAGCTTTTGGAGACCCTTGTCATAGACCATTACATGCGGTGACTGCCGCCAGATCTCTGCAAATCGGTAGGCCAGGACGATCCGTCCATGTTTGACGAGATGATCACACTGGTAGAAAGACGGATGACAGACAGGGAACTGACCCGACTACCCAAGGAAGGCCCCTTTCGAAGCAAGCACCCAACCCCCACCTTGGAAGGTTGGGCAGCCAAACCCCTGGTGAGTCCTAGGTGGAAGAAGCGGGGGGGGGGCCCGAAAACCAGCGGGGACCCCAGAAGGAAGGGATTGGCCTGACGAAGCCCCCTAAGCCCCGGGATAGGGGAGTGATTAAAAGCAATTATAGATGTTATGCATGTGGGGAGTAGGGACACATAGCAGCACAGTGTCCCAGCACCGAGGAGCCTGTGCAATGTAACTTGGGGGATTGGGAGGTCCCATGCTCCCTTATCCACCTCACGGGGGTCGCATTAGCCCCACATAATTACACCAGGCCAGTGAGGATAAATGAAGCAGAGACTACAGCGCTTGTGGATTCTGGGAGTGCTATCACCCTCATATCGGGTAAGTTGGTAAAAAATAGTCAGCTGCTACAAGCCAAATGCATAGCAGTGACATGCATGCAGGGGGCCGTGAGCCATTACCCCACCATCCCAGTGGAGATAGAGGTTCAGGGAAACCCCATTGAGGTGACCGTGGGCGTAGTTCCTAAACTCCCATATCCTGTAGTCATTAGGAGGGATTATCCAGGGTTTGATAATTTACTCCCCCCGGAGAGGCTGGGGGGAGCTGGGGACCCTGAGGACAGCGACTCGTCACTGGGGGAATGTCAACCCCTGATGTTCGCTGAGATTTCTCAGGATCTGTTCTCAGCCCCCCAAAAGACCCGGAAGACAAAAAAAGAGAGGAAGGCCGCGAAGGCCTTGGGATCCTGGATCCTGACCCAGGGCCAGAAAACCTCCCTAGTAGGCAGATGGACGCGAGCAGCCAACAGAGAAATTTCCACCACAGAAGGTGAGCCAGTACCCCCAGCCATGACGGCGGCGAGCCATTGGAAGAAGCAGAAGCCGGCCCCTGGGAGCTTGGGCAGGTTAGTCCCGGGAGAGAGACTTTTGGGCGGAACCAGGCGGAGGACCCCAGATATGATAATGCCAGGAAAGAGGTGGCAGAGATCGATTGGATACCCGTGGATGGGAAGGTCCAGGGTCCCAGACCTTACTTTATAGTGAAGAAAGATCTCCTATACCGCGTGGTGCAAATGCAGGAGCAAGAGATACAACAACTTCTGGTGCCACGAAAACATCAAAAAGCCATACTGAGTCTCGCCCACAGTCACCTGTTTGGAGGACACCTAAGGGTAGAGAAAACCCAGGCACAGATCCTGTGGAGGTTCTTCTGGCCAGGAGTACATGAAGATATCCGGCGAAACTGCATCTCTTCTCCGGAGTGTTGGTTACACAGCACTCGCCTGCACTTGCGGGCTCCTTTGGTACCTCTTCCAATAATAGAGGTTCCTTTCGAACGGATAGCCATGGATCTGGTAGGGCCTCTAGAGAAGACAGCTTGGGGCCACCAACATGTGCTTGTTGTACTGGACTATGCAACCTGGTACCCGGAAGCTGTTCCCCTGTGTAACACAGCTTCCAAGACAATAGCTAAGAAGCTAGTACAGATCTTTGCCCGGGTTGGGCTACCCAAGGAGATATTGACTGATCAAGGGACACCTTTCATGTCCAAGTTGATGAAAGATCTCTGTTCATTGCTCCATGTACAAGCCCTATGGACCTCTGTATACCATCCACAAACAGATGGCCTTCTGGAAAGGTTCAATAGGACCGTCAAGGAAAGTGGTGAGCCGGGATGGAAAGATTGGGATACCCTATTGCCTTACCTCATGTTCACCATCCGGGAGGTTCCGCAAGCCTCCACGGGTTACTCTCCATTTGAACTACTATATGGGCGCCACCCTCGGGGCATAGTGGATATGGCCTGAGAAGCCTGGGAAGAGGAGCCAAATCTCGGAAGGAACATAGTTGAGCACGTACTGCAGATGAGAGGTCGGATAGCCCGAATTACGCCCATTGTACAGGAACACTTGGAGAGAGCACAGGAGACCCAACGAACCCATTATAACCACCAAGTGAAGCTTCCAACCAGGGGATCGGGTGATGATACTGGTGCCCACAGCAGAAAGTAAACTGATGGCCTAGTGGCAGAGACCCTACAAAATAATCGAAGCCATGGAAGAGGTGAACTATAAGGTGCGGCAGCCAGGCCGCCGGAAATCGGAGCAAATTTACCACATCAATCTTCTAAAACCTTGGCATGATTGAGAGACATTCTTAGTCATGCAGGAGACCCTTCCCCAGGAGGATAACTTACATGAGCAAGTGAGGATATCATCCGACTTGACGCCGATCCAAAAGATCGAGGCAGCCGACATGATTAATTGCAACAGAGATGTGTTCTCTACAAAACCGGATGACTGAGACCTATCACCATATCTGCACAATGCCTGGAACCAAGGTAACATTGAGACCCTACCAAATCCCAGCAGCCAAAAGAGAGGAAATCAAGGCCGAAGTAATGAAAATGTTAGAATTAGGGGTTATTGAAGAATCTTAGTCAGTGGTCCAGTCCAATTGTTCTAGTGCCTAAACCTGACGGTACCATGAGATTCTGTAATGACTTTCGCCGACTGAATGAAATATCCCAGTTTGATGCATACCCCATACCACGCATCGACGAACTGGTTGACCGACTGGGTAGTGCCCGGTTCTTGACTACACTGGATCTGACAAAAGGGTACTGGCAGATTTCTCTGACCAAAGAAGTTAAAGAAAAGACAGCATTCTCCACCTTGGATGGGCTATTCCAGTACACCGTCCTCCCTTTTGGGCTACATGGGGCCCAGCCACATTCCAGCGCCTCATGGATAAGCTGCTGCGCCCCCATACTAGTTATGCAGCTGCATACCTAGATGATGTCATCATCCATACGCCAGACTGGGGAACCCACTTGGAGAAAGTTGAGGCAGTACTGCGCAACATAAAGCAGGCTGGCCTCACTGCTAATCCCGCTAAACGTACCATAGGGCTAGCAGAGGCTAGATACCTGGGAAATATTGTGGGAAGGGGTATAGAGAAGCCCCAAACGAATAAGCTAGAGGCAATTCAAAACTGGCCCCGGCTGACCTGAAAGAAGCAGGTCCGTGCATTCCTAGGCGTGGTAGGCTACTACCGACGGTTTATTCCCCACTTTGCCACTCGGGCAAGTCCCCTAACGGACCTGGTGAAGGCCCGAGGTCCAGACATGGTAAAGTGGACCGACACAGCAGAGGGGGCATTTACAGACCTTTGGACGGCCTTGTGTAATGACCCCATACTCATAGCCCCGGACTCTAACAGGGAATTAGTTTTACAAACAGACGCTTCCGAGGTGGGGTTGGGAGCAGTTCTGTTGCAAATGGTAGGAGAAGAGGAACACCCAATCCTCTACCTAAGCAGAAAGCTTCTCCCAAGAGAACAGAAATATGCAGTAGTCGAGAGAGAATGCCTTGCTGTCAAATGGGCTATGGAGACACTGCATTATTACGCCTCTTACGCCAGCGATTTACACTTGTGACGGACCATGCACCCCTCCAGTGGATGCAGCGGAATAAGGAAAAGAATGCAAGGGTCACCAGGTGGTTCTTATCCCTCCAACCATTCCAGTTCCCCATACGGCACATGGCTGGATGCCACCATGGCAACGCTGATGGTCTGTAACAAGCATATTGCCTGGCATCCCAAGTTGCCCAACTCTAGGGTATTGAGCAGAGGGGATGATATGTGACAGGGCAAGGCCAGATGGCTATGGAAGAGTAGTGGGAGATAGATATATTAGCTCCAGGCTAAACAAATCCCTGGTACCAGGATAAGTGAAATGGCAGCTGCTCCAGGTCAGTTAAGACACCTGGGGCCAGAAGGCAGGGAGAAGGCTAGGTTGATTGGGACACCTGAAGCCAATCAGGGGCTGGCTGAAACTAGTTAAAAGCCTCCCAGTCAGTCAGGTGGGGGGACATGTCAGGAGCTGTGGGAAGAAGTTGTGTGGTTAGAGAGGCTGAGTAGTACACACCATATCAGGCACAAGGAAGGAGGCCCTGAGGTAAGGGTGAAGTGGAGCTTGAGGAAGTGAGGGCTGCTGTGGGGGAAGTAGCCCAGGGAATTGTACATGTCATGTTTCTAAAAGGTCAGCTACCATAGCTGATACTATTAGGGTCCCTGGGCTGGAGCCCGGAGTAGAGAGTGGGCCCGGGCTCCCCCCACCCCACCTTTGCCCCCTGTTTAATCACTGAGACTGGGAGACAGCAGAGACTGTGCAAGGAAGGATAATTTCTCCTCACCTCCCTTGCTGGCTTATGATGAAAATGGCTCAGTAGACTGTGACCCTTGTCTCTAGAGAAAGAAGGGTTACGTGGAGGGTCACAGTGAGCCTCTGAGGCTAGCAAAATCCGCCAGGAAACGCGGGACCCACAGAGGCAAGGACAGAGCTTTGTCACAATATGTTTTCATAACATTTCAGCGGTCGCAAATAAGTTTTAAGGAGAAGGTTATTTCAGACTAATTTCAAGCCTATTGCTCTGAAAAGCAGAGGAGTAGAAGAATTCCATATGAACATGGTACCCGGATTAATAACACATGTTCAGTAGCACTCTCTCTCTGCGGTGAGATCCAAAGATGGGCTGCTGAATTTACATCTTAATCCTTTTCGCACCGTCCATTTTCTGTTGAGGTCAAAGGAATATTAGGTTTTGGCTGGCATTTTCAAAATAGCTATGCAGGTGTATTTGACATCCAGATTCCTAGAACTTAGTGTCAGTCTTATAAATGCAGTCAGTGCTGTTTTGTGATGTTAAATTGGAGAAGGGGCTTGCATCCCTATTTTTGGTATAAACTGCTATTGTATAGATTGTGTACATCTCCATCTTAAGTTAGAGTAGTACAAAACCCAGAAAAGTCTGTGGTCTTAGAAGTCTTTGGTGTGCATGCCACGCTGTAAAACAAAAGCAGTTTTGTTAGACTGTGCATCCTGCTTTTTTATAATGTGGATTAGTGTTTTTAAGATACAAGGATAGGGACATGAAGAAATTAAAGATGTCTGAGTGATGTTTAGAAATGTTGCATCCTGCTTTTGCATCCTCATGAGCTTTTTTCCACTGGTAGATTTTATGGGGTTTTAAGGTCTTGAGTAAATAATACACTAAATAAGGTGAATTTAGAGCCCAAAATGTCTGTCTGAGACACAAGTTTACCTTATAAACAATACTGAAATGTAGAGTTAGATATTGGTCTATAATGCAGCTTTTTTGGATCCCCTATCCTTTGATGTTGTTATGAACAATCATCCATCCAGCAAATAGCTCAGTCACCAAAATATTTATCTGCCTAGTCAGAAATATCATTTGTCAACAGTGGTGTACAAATGTTGCCTAAAATATTTCTCTGCTTTGAAGTGTGTCTGTCTGAGAACATAAGAATGGCTCTTGGTTTAAATAATTGGTTTTATAAATTTCTTGCAATTATTCCAGCATGCTCATATTGTTGTGCCTGTTGGGTTTAAATGGCATAAATTAAACAGGAGTCCAAGATAATTATATTTTTTTAAAAAATCTTTCCCATTTTATCAACACTACTTTGTATTATTAAAAATAAATATTTTTTTAAAAAATCTAGCTTACTTTCCCAGACTTCTGGTATACATTTATTCACTTTGTTAGATATACAGTGACTGTCCAATTTCTCTAGCATTTCATAACGTTACTAGCTTTGACACCCATTTACAGTAAGGCTTGTACTGGTATCACTACATCAGTGAGGGGTGTGAATTTTTTTTTAACTGATCTAGTTATACCAGTAGAACCCTTACTGTGGACACAATTATACTAGCATAAAGGTGCTTTATACTAGTATAGAGCTTATTCCTCTTCCTGTATGGGAATAATTATACTGGCATAACAGAAGCCCACACTAGAGTGGGTTACACCACTTTAACTATACCAGTATAAGTAAAGGAGTGCAATTTTGTGTTGACAAGGCCTGAGGCTTCTTTGCACTATTCTGGCAGTATAAAGAGACCTAAATTACAGTTACACTCACTTTCAGCACCATTTATATAGCCAGAATATTGTAAAGGGACCTCTGTGTAAATGACAGTCAGGCCCACTGGAAATTAAAATACAGAATTGTAGACAAATATTTGAATAAAAATGACTGGTTTCAGTTATATTTTTGACTGTTGTAAAATATTTCTATTAACATAGGCTTTTATAATAAACCTCCCTTTTACTTTCCAAAATTAAAATGTTCCAGCTAAATAACCTGACAATTCCCTTTGAAGTGAAAGGGTCAATTCTGACAGAGTTTTGCTGGCTTTTGTTGGTTTGTGTTGGATTGTTTTCATGCTGTTGTTTGCATTTGCTCTTTTATTTCAGCTCTACTTTGTGGCAATATGTAGCATTCCTCAAAAAAATGTTCACATTTGCTTATCCATCTACCCAATTAACGTGAACACATTGGTTCCATGAACATTCATGCACTTTTTTTCTCATGGCACCAAGGTCAAATTCACAGCAACACTCCAACATTAAAGGCAGCATGGAAAGGAAGGGGGAAAAATAGGGCTTGTGCCCTTTGATTGCTTCTTTATGATGTGAATAGAAGAACAGAAGACCATTCCCCAAAGCCCCAATAACAGAATTTTGAAGATTTGTTTAATTTGGGGGGTTGGAATTTTTTTGCACATAGAAATGTCAGGACTGGCAAGTCCTCACCTTCTCGGATTTTGAAAGAGGACTTCTTGGATGACTCAGAGGTGGACTGGGAACTTTCTCAGCCTTTAACTGAAGGACAGAGATCCCGAACAAAGAAAGGTTTTCTGTCAGGTGTTTTTAATTAAGTAATAACCAGAATGGAATAGAGTGTTGTTAATATTACCTACTTAACCAAAATAGTCTGAATAATGATCACTTGTCTTCTCAGTTAAGAAGGTTTCCCTTGACTACCTTCTTTGATGTCACCATACTACTATTTCTCCAGACATCCATAGACCCTTCCAGGAAAAACATGGTCATCCATACCTGGATTATTAATGCAAAGAAATAAGCAGAACCTTCCTACCCTGCTCTTTTCTCACCTTTAAGGCTTTGTTTGCCCATCATGAAGAAGCAAATAAATAGCACAAATCCAGTGCCCTCCCCCATTTGCAGAAAACCTTTAAAGAGACAAACATTTCCTCTGATACTGGGATATGGGATTCTCTTTTCTGATGGCTTTTTTTTGTTTTGTTTTGTTTTAACATTCAGTTGAGGAATTTCATTTTCTTCAAACACCTTGAGCACTGTACCTTGTGGCCTCACTTTCTTTTCCTGCTTTTTTCCTCCTTCGCAGATCCCTCATCCTGGCAGCACTGATCAATCCCATAGTTCCATGCAGCAAGGTTTGCACGTACCTCACCCCAGCAGCCAGTCAGGGCAGCCATTACATCACAGTGGTCCTCCTACCCAGCAGTCCCGGCAGCCGCCACAGGCCGCTTCTAGCAACCATCCACACAGTGACCTGACTTTTAACCCCTCCTCAGCCTTAGAAGGTCAGGCTGGTGGACAGGGAGCATCTGACATGCCGGAGCCCTCACTGGATGTAAGTTTGTGTCATATGATCATCTGCCTGCTTTGGAATGTGCTTTACATTTCTGAGAGGTGGCGGGGGAGGGCAGGGAGAGGGAAGGGGAAACAGCTTGCACAGCACATCATCGTTTCATGCATTGTTACATGAACGTAATCACTGAAGCTGAGATGGCAGGCGCTCTTGGCTTGCTGAGAAAACCTTTCTGTTGTAAGCAGCTGCATGACACGCAAGTCACATCTTCGTTCTAGTGAGGGTGTTTCCATGGGGCCAAGCTTTTCTCAAGACAATAGATCATTTAAGCATCTGATTTGTTTTTCTTCTTTGGACTGGTGAGCCTGCATATTAAGGACTAGATCCTGAAGTTTCCACAGGTCCTGAGTAAGGAGCAGGGCACAGTTGCCCTGTCCCAGGTGCATGGACTGAATTGTACTGAGAAAGTCACAGTTCAGAGCCTGTTTCCCCCCTTGCTCCTAGGACATAGTAATCTGCGCCAGCCTGGCATCACTTATCATCCCTTTCTATGCTAACTGGTGTCTGGGTGAAAGCTTTTCTCCACCCACACCCACCTCTGCAATAGCAGCCCTGCAATGGCTGCTCTCCCTCACCATGCACAGACCAGCCCTGAAGGTAGCCACTGCAGGGAAGCAAGCTAAGAGAATGCCTTTTGTCCCTTTACTCCCCTGTTTGGTTGCTTAAGGCAGCTCATGACTGAATCCTGAGTTATTGCTGTATCCATTTTAAAGCAAATCGTAATCCTCTCTTTCAAACAAGGTTAAGGAGTTAGTTTATCTGTCTCCAGGAAACCTTTTGGTCAGCCAAGCACTTCTTCAAACATACATTTCTTAATGCTAGGGTTGGGTTGGGTTTGGTTTTGAATCCAATCTTGCTCCTGTCCTCATATTTTCAGTCTCTAGTGTGAACTCAATACATGGTGTGATTATAACTTCCAAAGTTGTTGTGCTGTTGTGCTGCATTCTTGCACATGTATTTATTGCTCATGCTTTTAAATGTTCTCTGTCACAGAACAGCATCGTGTCTTTAAATAGCCATACTAAAGGAGGAAGGGTGGAAGTAGGGGAGACAGGATGACCCATGTCATTCTGGTCATTCCTCCTTTAATAACGATGAAAGTTCTAGGCGGGTCAGTTTCTAAGGCCGTGTCTACACTTATAAGCTTATAGAGGCACAGCTGTACTGATACATGTGTGCTACGCTAAGAGCGCCCCTGTAGCCCATTATGCTGACGGGAGGGAGCTCTGCCACTGACATAATAAAACCAGCTCAACCAGCGGCGGTGGCTAGGTCAGTGGGAGAGTGTTTCCTGCTGACATAGCGCTGTGCACATGAGCACTTATGCTGGCAAAATGTATGTTGCTCGGGGGGGGGTGTTTTTTCACACCCTGAGTGACAAAAGTTTTGCCCATATAAGTGGTAATATAGACATGGCCTTACTGTGAGCCAGATTCTGCTGCCATTCATAGCAAGCTCACACTGAAGCCATTGGGGGATGCACTTTGAGGGACAGCTACTGAACAAAGCCATTAAAGACCACATTCAAATAGTGTGAATGGGTTGCATAAATAGCTAGGCTCCTTCTCATACAAATGTTTAGGTAACATAGAGAATGCTCTTTTGGTTGAGGCACTAGGCACTCATTCTTTGGGGATAATCAGAGTATAAAAATCTGGATAGATAGACATGGTTATCACCGATAGAATCATGTTGGATTCTTGAAGAGGCCCTGAAATTGCCTTATCTAGGTAATGAGACAAATACTGCAGAATGTGCAGTGGGAGTTCTTTGAAACATAGGTAGAAATTCATTAGTTGATTACTTTAGTCTTCAGTGAACATGTTATGAAGTAACGATGGGATACAAATGTCATGCAGTGTTTGATATCAGGGGACTAAAAGATCATTTCAAAATATGCAGTGGCTAGTAATCTAGCATGGTGTACTCATTGGGCAGAATAATCTGCCTCAGTGTGGCTGAATATGATGATTCCCATAACATGAGAATTTCTCTTGTGTACAAAGAACTACATTATCCAGCTATAGATGTAGATCTGTTCTTGTGTTTATACAGCAATTCAAGACACTCTAGTTTTCAGAAGTCTTCTTTTTACAAGCTCAGACTGTGTGCAAAGATACCAAATAACTGGCACAAATAACCAAACAAAGATTATGTTTACACAATAATTCTCTGTGGGCCACACACGTATAACTGCTTGACTGCAGCCAATGACTCCCTGATCTTTTACAACCGCTTCTTTTTTTTAAATGCACCCCCAAACTTGGAAAAGTATGGCTTGCGGGATAGGGGAGAGAGAGATTGTTTAAATCCACCCTTCCAAAAAATGCAAACAGTGAGCCTCAACAACATTCCGTTAATTTTTTAGCATTAATTAATTGTAAGGTCTTGAGGGTGGGGGCTGCCTTGTATTCCGAACAGCACTTTGCACGATGGGCTGCAATTCTGAACAGGGCCCTTGGTGACAATGCTTTTTTTACATTTAATACTGAATAGAAGGTAGATATTTTAAGAACAACAACAGTTATTTCCTCTTGGAGATGTAATCATCATTTTTTAATCATCACAATTAAATTTTAAAAAGTAAATCAAAAAAGTGCAATCTTTGTGTTTCTCATAAAATTTAGAGATTACATTTACATTTCATTTTTAAAATATTGCAAGATAAATTTACCTGTTTAAAGTTAGGGAATGAAAACTATATTTGCATAAGAATACTAAAAATATATTAGTGTAATATTAATATACAAAGTGTAATATATTAAAGTCTAGCTTTTAGTTTTGCAGCATTGGATAAACACATAGCAGCTCGAAGTGTGCATCTGAGCTGCTATTCCATTTGTTAAAGTAATCCATATTTTTTATCTTGGCACTAAAAGAATTTTGAATATAAAAAGGGCTTATTACATACTCTTTTCACTGCCACACTTTAAATTTGTCATTTTTGCTTTTTACCAAGAAACTGTTAGGAGCAGAATAAACTGTAAAATGTCCCTGGTTGTGAAACTGAATCGTTAGGATTCCTGTGTATATGTCAGACCAAAAAGGGATCTGAATGGAATTTTGAAGAAGAAATTTTCCCTGTTTGAAGCATTATGTCAGTGGAAATATATCTCAAAATATTTCTGCTGTTACTCTTCAAAAGCTGTAGTGAATAGAGACTGCACTCTGCTGTCAGACAGGGGTATAGTGCCTCTGAATCATTTACCCAGCTTGGGTCACCCATAAGATACATCTGCCGATGCCGCTGCCGATTCATCTTTCCATGCAGATATGCATAATCCTACTTTACCTACTTAAAGATGAAAGATAATTATTGATCAAACTTAGTGCATATTTAGAGTATGTATTTGCATATAACTTTTATGAGTGCTCCCTATGAGAAAGTCGTATACATGGGCAAGAAAAACCTTTGCAAATATCACCAGCCAGGGAATTAATTGTAACCCCTGGAATAAACTCACTTTGCCCCACACAAAAGGGATTCGTGTTAAGGATGTTGGCCTTGAGACTATAATTGCCACAGTACTGGGATGGCTGCAATTCTCATGCCAAAAGTGGGTTATACAGACTTGCCCAGTCAAGAGTTCAGACTAGATGATCACAGTGGTTCCTTCTAACCTTATACTCTATAAAGTGGCCAAAAAATCTTACACCATCTTAATTTGTCTTGTTTATGCTTTGGATTTGTTTTGATGCAAATACATTACAGTCAGTTTCCAGGTATGTGCAGTTTTTAATCCCTCGTTCTGCCAATCTGTTTCCATTATCTTTAATTTTCCTTTTAACTTTATATTTTGTAGCTGCTTCCAGAACTCACAAATCCAGATGAGCTGCTTTCATACCTAGATCCTCCCGACCTGCCAAGCAATAGCAATGACGACCTTCTCTCTCTCTTTGAGAACAACTGAAACCCTATGTATTTTCCCCATGCCCTCACTTGTCCACACATGGGTAGCTGCACAAAGAAGAATCTTCACACTCCCACAGAAAAACCAACAAACTCAGACTTGATCAAATGGTGCACTCCCTGCTTTCTTCATCTCAGAACTTGTTTTGTCAGCTTCACTGACTGTGAAAGCAATGGGAGGGGGAAAAAAGAAAGAAATGCAGTGATCTCACAACGAAGCATAGACAATAGTGCAGCTAATGGAAACCCCATTCATTGTTAATCTATAGAGAGAGAGTTCTGTGATACATATAGTGTGAAGTATACTGGCAAGAACCAATCTTGGCAAGGAAACAAAAGGCAAAAGAATGGAACTATCCTAATTGACCGGTCTCAGAATGTCCTTCCAACGAGTGTTCTTCCATTTTTTTGAAACCCTTCCCCCACTTTCCCTCCTTCCCCCCTCAACTGCAGATTTGTGTTGGACAAATTGTATTGACCACACACATAAAGGAAAACAAACATCTTAACCACCAAAAAGCACAAATAATACAATAAAAATCAAAAGTCTGGAAGAAATGAATCAAAGGGAGACATCTGCATAACTAATATTTGTCTTCAGTAGAGGAGCCCTGAGAATCTCCAGGCTGCAGACAGTGTGTGTTTGTGTTTATAAAGCGTAGGAATCTGCGACACCTGTTTGCAAGGGATCCCTCTGCTTAGACACACAGACTCGGAAAAAAACCTTTAAATTTGTTTTGGGGTTTTTTGTGGGGGTTTTGGTTTCCAATCACTACCATTAGTGACTGTGTTGTTATCCAATTGTTGACATGATTATTTTTATCCCATATATCCATTCAAAGCAGAAGAAGAGCGGGGAGGGAGTGTAAAAAGTTTTCTATCTCCCAGAGCCTTTAGTGTGTTCCGTCTCTGTGTCATTAGATCCTCTGTACTGCACAGCTAGCAGGACAAGCTGGATGAAGGCAGGGAAGAGCTTACTGCATGATGGGGAGAGTGACATCACTCTTGGCATTTTTTTTTAAGAGCTTGAAAGGAGCATTGAAATTGGACAGACACCTTAGAGCTTCTCTTTTGTTTTGCTTTGTGTTTTGTTTACAAGACTGTTACAAGTAATTAAGCCTTTTTCCGCCCTGTTTTTTTTAATTCTTTAGCAGCCCAGGATGTTTTATTTTTCAAGAAGGATGGGCATGGGAAGAATAAGTAATTGTTGGTAGGTTACTACTGCCCTCAACAGACCCTGCTGCCACAATCACTGTCTTGCCCTTGTGATCTGTGCTTCTCGTGTGGTTGCTTCTCCTGCATGAGCTTCCTATTGCTTCGGTGCCCATTTTTGTGCGCGCGCTCTCATAAATTATGTACAGTAGCCGTGTAAAAAGTGCATGTGTGCCAACTTTGCCCTCGTGGTGCGACATTTCAGCTTTTGCCTACTGTACAGTTATTGCTTTCTTTATTACAAAAGCAAATTTGACCACCACCACCCCATCCCACATCCCATCAAATAGTCCTTTAGTTGTTCTGAACAATATGTTTTAAACTTAACTGCCAGATGGAATTTTGTTAGGATATTTTTTTGTCCGTTTGAATATGTAATCTCTCACTCTCCCTCTCTCCCGCTCCCCCCCTCCCCATTTCTCTTTTTAGTTTGCAACGCTGTAAATGGCATGACACATGCTTACAGTTCTAGATTTGCTTTCCTCACCAAAGTCAATATTTGTAAATTCTTTGCGTATTTTTGTTAACATTTCCCACTACTGCTGTACATGCATCGTGATATATATATATGCTAGTCCGCAGCACCTTGCTGTAGATATTAAAGGAAATGGCGGTTTAGTTCTTTTATTTTCCAATAGGCGTATTGAATTTGTCAAACATTTTATGTAGAGGTGTTCCCACGCTTATATTTTTCCTGTTTTATGGTTTTTTTTAAAAGGCGCTGTTCATTATGCAAAATCAATTATTTTAAGAATTGCTATTGTAAATATCTGTGTGAATATTTTAGGATCGTCTTTGATTATATTCAACATTTTCATCATCTGGTTATCCTTTTGCTGGTGTTTTTAAATACCTTGTCTGGGGGGGGAGAAGGGGGGGTCCTTTAAAAAAAAAGTAGGGTTCTTTAACAGAATGAGGGAGCATTTTTTCTTTAATAAATTAGCCCAATTTTCATATCCATTTCTCAAATGAATTGATACATCAGGCAGTACCTGGGCAATCGGGTTCCAGCTCTGTCATGCAAACTGAATAATAATTCCCTGGGGCAAAAAATAATCTTCATTGATTGTGAGGGTGATTATGAGCTGGTTAGTGGCAGACATTTTGCCTAAATCAGCAGAACCCGTAGAGCCAGCCCTGAAAACAAGTAAACTTGCACTAAGGCAAGCAGCAAGTATATAAGATACAATATGTATATCATTTTCTGGTCCTCCAGCCTTTGAGACTGGAGCTAACACTTAAGGGTGTTGGTGGGTGGGGCAGGGAAACAGTACAGTATGTTTTATTCTGCTTAGAACTGTCTTTTTTTTCTCTAGACTTTACCACCTGTAGAGGATCTCTGCAGAATGTTAAAGAAATCTTGGTATAATACATGATGACGTGGTTGTGGTGTGGTACCACTCTCACACAATTAGTAGGAAAGACCATCCTTCAGTTACCAATGTGTTTTGTAGCCGGTTTTACTGTAGTAGTTTTCCTCCTGTATTTTTGCTGCATCATTTATGTAGGTGTTGAAGTCATTTGCATGGGCGGATAATGATAAACTGACTTTGTATTGCCTTTAGGTATTTGGGGGTTTTTAGTCATAGATCTTGGAATAAAGAACACTTCTCACTCTGAGTTGGAATTGGTTGCTCGGATTCTGTAATTGATTCTGCTAATGATTATTTAATTGCTCTACCCCATTGTTGCTCGAGCAGCTGGCTAAATTAGTCACCTGAAATGATTCGTCTATTAAAATGAGCCTATGCTTTTCAAACCAGATATGTTAAGAATCAATCTATTGCTAATTGGTAGTCGTCTTAACTGTATCGTGTAGAGGTACCTGTTGGGAAACATAAACAGAAAAACCCACAGAGAACAGCAACGTGGTTGGGGTGGTTTTCTACGTTGTACATTAATAACAAAGAATTAAATGGACATTTTAAGCCTACAGAAACACTTGGTTCCTAAGCAAAAGTGACACTAGGATTTTTAGCCATTGTCAAACTGTCAGAAATTTGAGACAGTTTTAAAACTGTTCGTCAGCTGACGTCAGGTACTGTACAATAGATTCAGTATGAAAAAAACTTCTAAATGAAAATATGGATAATTTTTAATCTGTTCACTGCCATAATGTTAAAATGTAGGGAAAGACCTACCAAATAGGATAATCACAGTTATTTTCCTTTAAAGCTTAATTATTATATCAAATTCCCAGTAGTGTTTTAATCTGGTTTTTTTTGGTTTTTAAAAATTGTTTCCTTATGGAAGCTCATCTGGGAAAGAACCCACAACAATCTACAGTTCTGCTGCCAAGACGTTATTATAGGACTGACCGATACACACCAATGTCTGCAGTGGAGACTCAAGGGACATCTGTACATATGTAAATGATGAATAGAGACATGTTAACAGAAACGCATTCATTTTCCTTGGAATGTGCATTGTTTTTATTTTGCAGGAAAAAAAAAGCTTGAAGCTCCATCTTATGTGGAAAATGAATCCTGTTTGTTAGCGTTTGTGAAGTCTCAGCATTTGTTTCACTTTCACTTCTGTAATATACTCTGAACCTTTGTGGAAAGAATTTTTTGTTTTGTTTTGTTTTTGTTTTACCTACATGTAATAATTAGCTTAAGTGTACTAGTCTATCACCTGTGTATTTTTAGGGTGCTACAGAAATAATGAAGAAAATAAGGGGATTTAAAAAAATTGTAACCAAATTCATACTTTGTACAATTTTTGATATCATGATCAGAGGAGAATTTAAAAAAAAGTACAATCTGAAGTAACATGCAAAAATGGCCATTGTCTTTGTTTGTACATTGTATGTACAGTACAATGCAATCATTTCATACTTTAAACTGGTCAGAAAAAATAATTGTGATTTTTAGTCTTGCAAAACTGTATGTAGTTAGATGATGTGACAACCTAATATTTATCTAATAAATATGTATTCAGATGAAACCTGTATATTAAGTGTTCATGTGGTTATTTTGTATTTAAAAATCAAATTATTTGACAATTGCTAGACACTTATATATTCTAACACTGAAATATTCTCATTTGTTCATGTTAATTTATTTCCTAAATAAATTTACAAAGTTAAGGTTTGGCTAATTGGCAGCTGTTTTGTAAATTTGAAGTTTCTTTTTCAAACAAACAAACAAACAAAACCCAGTTTGTATGTTAATTTAAAAGTAACTCTATTATGGGATTTTTGTGGGAGGAAAAGTGAGAACAAGGAGGGCCAATATTCTCTGTGAACGTTTTTGAAAGAAACAAAATAGTCTTTTTTTCAAAATGTTCAATGGAATTTTTCTGTTTTTCAACGAAAAACCAAAAAATATTCAGTTTGAGGTTTTTTGAAGTAAAACTGGAAAATTTTGAAAGAAATGATATTTTTAATGGAAAATTTTTGTTTTGAATAAATACTTACAAAACTAATTTTTTTCCACTGGCCATATAAATTATTAACTTCAGTCCTCGTGTGGAAAAAACAGTATTTTCAGATTCCTATTTCATGATTGAGGATAAAAGTGTCATTGAAAAACATTGAGTCAAAAGGTTTTAGGCTCCTAAGTCACACGCACATTAAAGTTTTACCCTGTGCTTTTAAATATTCTGTTTAACGTTTCATTGTAAAATCTTGTTTATCACCTGTTGTGAAATTATACATGTGGCACAGATACTAATGTACTCTTGACAGTTATACCAGAACAACAGGTGAGGAGTTACATATCCAATGAATTGCCTCATGCGGTTGTCATCGAGGTATGTCGTAAAGCAGTGCGTTGGCAAGCAGGCTAAAGGTTGAAGACTGAAAGGTAATACTTCTGTATATCAAAAAGTGGAGCTAAGAACAGAGGAAGCAGAGACATTATCATGATATGTCTGTTCTAGGATGGACTTTAATGTTAAAGAATCAGTTGGAATTTTAAAGTCTTGTTGCAAGACTAATGGAGCTGCCTTTTTATAATAATAAAATAATAATAATAAATTAAAGGTAGGTTTCCCCAAGATTAATTGACTCTGCTCCTAACTAGTAACTAATTATACTAGCCATTGTTAGCTCATAGATTTCTGCTGTAGTTCCGTGGGATCAAGAGCAGTTGCCTCAAAACTATTATTATTGCTAGGTTAGTTTAGGCTGCCTGGTGCTGTACAAGACATAGTGGAAGAATTGCTTCAAAGAGCTTACAGTCTAAGTAGCCACAGTGCAAAATGCAATGAGAGACTCAGAGGAAGTGTCTGTCTTGAAAGGTTTGGTTTTGTTTAGATGGCTGGTTGATATTTTTATGAAATATTTGTGGGGCCAAGTGAGATTTGAGGAGGGGTCTGAGAGGAAAGAGGGTGGGTGACTAATATGCTGTGGAAGGGTAGTATCAAAACCCATCCCACAAAGGATTTAATTATATTGTCTGGATATCTAGTAGAGCTGATCAGAAATTTTCCATTGGAAAATGCTGATTTGATTAAATCAAACATTGTATGGGAAAATATCAATTTCATTCACCTTGTCAATTGGAAACTATCAAAATATTTCATTTTGACATTGTTTTGATTTATATTGTAATACAATCTATAATATAAAAAACAGGTGAAACAATCACCTAGAAACAAAATGTTTTGACCCTATCAACACAAAACTTTTCAATAAGATCAAGATAAAATATTACGACATTTCATTTGGCAAAAAATTCCAAGATTTCAACTTTTTGTTCTGCTTTGGGATGAGACAATTTCATAATGTTGGAATTTCCTGTGGGACAGAGATTCCACAGGGCAACATCGAGCAAAAGGTAGTGTAGTCTAGTGGGTAGGACACTCTACTGCAAGTCAGGAGTCCTGGGTTTCATTTCCGGCTCTGCTACAGACTTGTGTAACTTTGGGCAAATAACTTCCATCTTTGTGTGCCCTCATCTCTGTTTCCCTTCCTACCTTTTCTCTGTCTTGTCTATTTAAATTGCAAACAAGATTAGCCCCTTTACAGCTGCCATAATCTGCAATTTTACAGCCCCACTCTGACAATCTTAATATATTCAAAATATATTGGCACTTTTTATCTTAATGCATATATTTCTGACAGTAGATACTAATATAGCATGTGGTATTGACAAGCATCCAGTTGTGATGTCATCAGGTATCCTTATATAATCAAGTTGAGACTCAGTCAGTAGAGCTGTTGGATGAGAAAGAAGGGGAAAAAACAGGTGCAGCAAGAAGTAGTATTGCAATAGATGGCACATTTCCATTTGAGTCAGTAATGTGGTAATGTCCTAGAATGGTGCTGGGGGCAATGTGGTGCTGGCTGTGCCATCCTGTGGGATGAAAACTGAGTCTTCATGATCATTAAAGAGCACTTTGTCCTTCTGTAAAAGTCCTGGGTCACTTCCATTTTGATTAACTGCGTTCTGCCTCCTGACCCCCAAATTCCCCTATTGCTTCAACTGGATAAGGCAATGTTCATATCCTGTTCCAGAATTAGTGTGGCTGATTCTATCATAATGGTAGCTGCTTCTCACATCGGAAGTGGTATTTTGCAGTTGGTAAAGTGAATGAATCCCTATACATGTAGAGTTTTTAATTCAATAACGCAGGGATTCCCAAATGTTTTCACAGAATGGGGCCTCATCTTAATAGAGATCATCTCATGGATCTTCTCATTCACAATTGTGCAGACCTCTTCCCCTCCCACAAGTGATCCTGGAACTCATTGATTTTTAACAGGAGGTAGGTGTTAATGGGTATTTGTAAATCCCACTGGGCACCTATCTGCATCTTTAGGCAATGAAGAACCTTTTTAAAAACTGGCCCGTTGTGACCAGACAACTCATTGTGGACCACTAGTAACTGCTTTATAGACCACATGTTCCACTGACCACCGTTTTGGAAGCATCCCTGTAAGACATTCTGGTGTTAGCTAAAAGCATTATATAAAATGATACACGGTGCAGGTCGACTAATGAATTCCAGGCCCACAACGTCATTCAGTACATTTGAAACCAAACTGCCTAATCATGGTAATAAGAAGCATGAGTAGGAGGATGAGGTTTTTCTCATATGCTTTTTTGCAGGTAATTAATATGATGTGGGAACTCCATTCTTTCTGGACAGCATGTGACCGAGAGAAGGTTTGTCAGGCAGGTCAGGTCACTGCATGTTTGTAAGAGGAAGTCGAGGAATAGATCTATTAATAAGAGCAAATATTTATTAGCATTTCTTTCAATCTATAAACACACATATGTCCCATTTCATGCGCTGGGGGCTCTTACATCATTTAATTTCACAATCTCTTAATGTGACGGACCACTATTTCACCCTCTTTTCCCATGCCAAACCAACTAATGAACAAAATACACACCAGCTAATAAAAGCTCTAGCTAGCTGACATAAATACCACACCCACTCTCAGTCCATCCTCCTCAAACCATTGGGAGAAAAATGACCTTTATAGTATGCCCCGCAGAGTAACAGTTCCAGGCTCTGGCAGATTAAGGGTGGAAGAAGGGGTAATTGCAAAGCTGAGAACCTTTCAATGGTAATGTCCTGCCAACAGCCAACTCCCTTTAAAACCTGCCATAACCTTGACACAGCTTCTGAAGTCCCAAGACATACGTTAAAACCAACACATTGGAAACCTACTTCCTGGCAGTGCAGGCCGTAAGTCACAGGGGTCATGTGCTTCTCATGTGAAATGGTGCTTGATAAACAGATCTCTGCAATCTGCATTAGGGTTCTTTCCTGCGAAGTCTCAAATGTGAAGGCCAAGGTAGAGCACGTCAAGCAATCTCATCTCAGAATGCCAAAGGCGTGGATAATTGGGGCTAGATCCACGTCAGAGATAAATGGTCACACTCTTATCACCACCTAGAGGTGGAAGAACGTGCTTCTGGACACAGCTGCTACTGGGAATGACCCAAGGTCTATTAATATACCTAACATATGCATTTGCATTATAAAAGAGCAGATGCTCTCTCTGTATTAGGAGTGCCAGTATAGCTCAATATTGATAAGTGAAAAGTAATGTACACTGTGGGGAGGGAGGGAAATACCCCAACTCTACACCTACAAAAAACTCTAAACTAGCTATTACCACCCAAGAAAGATGTGATGCCTGTTATAACAATATCCTCATTTAATACAAGGCACTTAAATTCACTCATCTTAGTATTTAAACTTCTAGCATTTAAGGACTTACAAAATTTGTCAAGTTAGCTATCTGCCATTGTGTGATGTAACTGAGATTCCACCAACTTCTATCTTCTCCTCTTTACTATGATATAGAGTATCCCCTTTAATAGGTCCTCCGCTAGGGGATGTCTTTGTTTGAACTGTGTGCTCCTCTGCACCTGCTGGCATTCCCCCAGCCCTTAGTTTAAAAACTCCTGTATGAACTTTTTACTTTGACATGCCAGCAATCTGGCTCCTTTTTGGTTTAGGTGGAGCCCCTCCTTCCTCTATAGGCTCCTCCTTTCCAAAAAGGTTTTCTAGATCCTAATAAACCTAAATTCCTCTTCCCAACATCATAGTCTCATCCACACACACAGACCTTGTCTAACTGGACCTGCATGGAAACTGGAAGCATTTCAGAGAATGCTAACATGGAGGTCCTGAACTTTAACTTTTGACCTAACAGCCTAAATTTGGCCTCCAGAACCTCTCTCCTACTTTTCCCTTTGTCACTGGTACCTACAAGTACCACAACCACTAGTCCCTCCCCAGCACTGCACATAAGTCTATCTCGATGTCTTGAAACATCTATCATATAGATGATAGTCTATAAAATCGTGCACAGTGTGGAAAAAATTAACAGAAAAGTATTATTTACCTTTCCACACAATACAAATTCCAGGGGTCACCCAATGAAATTAATAGGCAGCAGGTTTAACACAAACAAGAGGAGGTACTTTTTCATAAAACATACAACTAACCTATTGAACTCATTGCCATGGGATGTTGTGATGGCCAAAAGCATAACCGGGTACAGAAAAGAACTGGGTAAGTTCATGGAGGATAGCTCTATCAATGGCTATTAGCCAAGACGGTTAGGGACGCAACCTCATTCTTGGGGTGACCCTAATCCTCTGACCATCAGAAGCCAGAAGTGGAAGACAGGGATGGATCATTCCGTAATTGCCATGTTCTCTTCACTCCTGAAGCTCTGGTATAGGCCACCTTTGGAGTTGCTATATTGGGCAAGGCTGACCAAGGTCTAACCCAATACGGCAGTTCTTGTTTTCTTAACTTCAATACTTGTGCACGCTTCATCAACCCACCAACATTTCTTTAGAGTTAGCTGTACCAAGTTGCAGCCAGCTAGCTCTTTGATTGTCAAAGCCCCAAATTCATCTAGATATTGAGTTTGGATCAGGCAGAGCCTTCAGGAACTGAATTAAAAACTAAAAGAAAAAAATCCAGTTTGATTTGAACCAAAGCCACCTTTATATATATATATAAAGTTGAAGAACTAAAAAAGAAATTCATTTCAAATTGACCAAAATATTTCAGGTTGATCCAAAATGATTTTTTTCTTGGTTTGTTTTGAGTCAGCCCATCTATTTGTCAAAATTTTTTCACTCTGCGCCACTCATTCTGGCTCTGGATTCCATACCAGAAAATCCTTTCTACTTGCTCAGTCATTGCTAAGAATGCATGGCGTTTCAGTTGAGAGCATGTCTTCTCTGCAATTGGAGCTTTAGAGAAGAAAGTAGATGATGTGGTGATGAGCAACCATCTGTACTCATCCACTACCTCATAGGACAACAGCCTCAGTGGATGTGTCACTTTAAATGAGGGAGCGAAGTAGAGTTTCTTAGCCAAACCCGTTGTTTAGAAGTTCACTAAAATGCTGTCATCTGCTTTTCTCCTAGCCAAACATCTCAATAAATTCTCAGTAGATTTAGTTCTTAGTCTGAATCTAAGTCTGGATCTAGATTTGATATTCTTCCAGGTTCCAATGAGGTTTATATACACTTGTTCCAGTTTGGATCCATCTCTAATTTTTAGCGCTAAATTCTAAACATGTGGTAGTGGGTCTCCTTGTTAGTCTTGGGTTTTGAACTGAGAAAGATTCATCACAAGTCCATTAAATGTGCTATAGATCTTTTTAAAAATGTTTTGTATGCAATATTGTCTGTTTTAATCTTGCAAATTTATGATAGACAGTCTTAATAAACTAATTAAATTTCGTACCAGAATTTTGTCATCAGATTTCCAAGGTTTGCATCATTGTCTTTTCTAAAACTGTGCTACACTAAGTAACATCAGGTTCTAGGTCTTCATTCAGACATGCAATTATTGTACCTATCTTCTTACTCAGCAGAGAGCTATGGAGCAGTTATTGTCAGTTTTAGTAGCCCTTTTTCTTTCTCAACAAAGCTAAACATGAAACTATAGTAATCCTTTATTTTAACTTTAAAAATAGCTATCAGGTCACCATGTTATAAACGTAACTTTGTGTGGCTCCATTGTATGGCAAGAATGTTGTGCATTTTCTCAGCTGTTGTCATAACAATTATGTTCATAGTGTTTTTAAGCATATTACAGGAGTATTAGTATTATTATTTGTTACTGTACCACTTATAGACCCCATCTTAAGCTGGGGGGCCCATTGTATTATGCACTGTAGGGTGAAATCCCAATTCCTTTAAAATCAATGGCAAAGCTCCCCTTGACTTCAGTAGGGTAAGGTGTTCACTCCTAGTGAGTGACTGTCACTACCCCAAAATGCATAAATTCTACCTAAACTAGAGACAAAGTATGGGAGGGGAAACTTGGGCAAAGAGAGATGGAGTGAATTGACCCAGGTCATACACCAGGTTTACATGCAGTGCCGTGGTAGTCATGTCGGTCCCACAATACTGAGAGATCAGCTGAGAGAGGCAATATCTTTTATTGGACCAAAGTTTGTTGGTGAGAGAGACAAGCTTTTGATTTTGTCAGTGTCAGAGTCAGGAATAGAATCCAGATCTCCTTACTTATTGGTCCAGTGCCCTGTCTACTGGACTATCTGCCACTTCTAAGTCCCTGGAGACTAGAATTCCTGAGTTCTCATCCTGGCTCCTGCATTTACCCCCTCTGTAGCTTTGAGCAAGTCACTTAACCTGTGAAATGGGGGTACTATTTACTGACCTACCTCACATGGGTAAAGAGCCTGGAATTCGAAAAGCACTGTATAAATACCAAATACTGATATTACCATATGAAAAAACTGGAAACCCCCATGCACACATCAAGTGCTACATACATTGATTTCTTTTTCCTGTGGGATTTTTTTTAATATGTCCTATCCAGGGTCCATTTATGAGTCCTCTCTGTAAGGCCTTCCTGTTGGTTTCTTACGTTGTTTACTCATATAATTTTGTATTGCTTTTTGGGGGACAGAGGCTTGGAACTAACTAAAAATATCTGGGACAAGTCTTGTTAAATGGATGGCTTTTGTGGTTTGTTTTGTTTTATTGTGCTGGAAAAATATGTCTCTTCTGAAAGTAGTTGTCATTTTTTCAATACACTTTGCCTCTCTTCTCAAGGGCACACACTTTTCTGGCTGTGCCACAGAGGGGGAAGTATCAAAGCAGGAGAAGGCAGACTTTAAAAGGGGAACTGAATTTTTAAGTAACTTTTTAAAATAACTTAAGATCCCATCTCATAAGCAAAATGTGTGTAAACATAGTGTAGGCTAATGAGTAGAGCAGGAAGCAAGCATCAGGGACGACTCCTAGGTTTTAATAACCACCTTGCCAAAGACACTTTCTGTGATCTGGGGCAAGTCTCTTAAGGCCAAATAAAACCGAGGAGTACTTGTGGCACCTCAGAGACTAACAAATTTATTTGGGCATAAGCTTTCGTGGGCCACTTCATCATATACATGCAGTGGAAAATACGGTAGGAAGATATATAGACACACAAAGAGAACATGAAAAATGGGGGTTGCCATACCAACTGTAATGAGAGTAATCAATTAAGATGAGCTATTATCAGCAGGAGAAAAGAAACTTTTGTAGCGATAATCAAGACGGCCCATTTCCAACAGTTGACAAGAAGGTGTGAGTAACAGTAGGGGGGGGAAAAATTAGCATGGGGAAATAGTTTTACTTTGTGTAATGACTCATCCACTCCCAGTCTTTATTCAAGCCTAAGTTAATGGTGTCCGGTTTGCAAATTAATTCCAATTCTGCAGTTTCTCATTGGAGTCTGTTTTTGAAGTTTTTTTGTTGGAGGATTGCGACTTTTAGATCTGAAATTGAGTGACCAGGGAGGTTGAAGTGTTCTCCGACTGGTTTTTGAATGTTATAATTCTTGATGTCTGATTTATGTCCATTTATTCTTTTGTGTCCAGTTTGGCCAATGTATATGGCAGAGGGCATTGCTGGCCACATGTGTCTGACCTTGTGCAAATAAGGCTCCTTCCACCCTCTTACCTCCCACCTTGTGCCCATGTGCCGGGATTAGACATGATCCCATTAAATAGATGGAATTTCTAGTGCTTATATAGAGTTCCTTTATAACTCTGCCAACTTACCTGTCCTGACTTGTAACCAAGCCTTCTCATTCCACTTTCTATCACTGCAGGTGCAAAAGGGGGACTCTATTTTTATAATTAGATCCTTAGAAAAGGAATGTACTTTGGGGCACAAGTACATTATTGGGAGAACTAGGAGGGACCTGAGCCATTCCATGAGGGAGCACACAGCGTACGGTACCCTGCCACAGGGCCCAGGCAAAATCAGGGTCCCATTGTGCTAGACCCTGTACAGTTGTTCTTTAAGAGTCATTAAGATGCTCATTAAACCCTGGGGAGCTTACAATTTAAACGGGCAAAGGGTGGGAGTGGAAAGGGGTGAATTGACGTGACTGCACAGCAGGTCAGTGAGGAGGAAGGAAGAGAACCTAGCTCTCGCTTCCCAGTCCACTGCCTTATTGATGGACACTGTCTCTCCTGTATCCTGTCCATAGCCATTCAAGAACCCGGCTAACACAGTGAGGCACAACAGAGTGTGATTAGAACAAAACAAAACAAAACTTATATTTATGAATAAATACATTAGGATAATAGAGGTCACACCATCTTTCCTATATGGCTGAGTGAGCCAATTAGCTTGGTGTAGTACGTATCTATATTATCTTTTAGAGTTAGTATAATAGTCTTCCTATTAAATATAGATGAGCCAAGAACAAGGATTAATTTGGTAAATACTGAGTTGGCTATATGGCTACAGACACAAAATGTTCTAATTTTGCTTAGAAACAATGATAGCAATTATTCCAGCAATTAGTGTAAAATCAGCTATCTGGCATATTTAATTAGCTGGTTTCTTGCAGTAACAGCATTTGTTTGTGCTGTTTAAATATATGAAAACAGTGTTTTGCTTTAAGGAAAATATACAGAAATGTTCTCCAAATATTTTCCTTCAAATGTACTGAATGGTATGTTTAAATCCTCTGTAACATACACATTGCTGTTAACTTATGAAAGATTTTTAATCTTCTGGATATACATGTACAAAGGGATATACCATGGAAAGTCATTTTTATTTCCTAAGCATAATATTTCTTACAGGCTTCCCTTCCATTCCCCAAAGGATAAGGCATTTTAACAACTGTTGAATCTCTCCATCTGACTGTATCTGAAGTGTAACAGATTGTATTTTGGATCGTGGCAGGTTCACTTTATAAGATGATGGGTATATGTGGTGGTTGGGGAGCAAGGGTATGTGTATACATTTTGAATAGCTGACTGCCTTTAGGGAACACTGCAGTGTGGCTGGTGGTAGAGTTTATCGGTCTGCATCAGATTTTTTGAGTCAAACTAATCATTAGATAATTGTAATTTCTGACTGTCTACATAGCTGCTTCCTGTTGAGGGAAAGGAATGAGAGTTACAGTGTAAGGTGTAGAAGAAAACACTCAGTTAACATACTGGCAAAAGGAACAGCTATAGAAGAACCATATTGTAAGGGGGAAAGGAATGTTTAAGGTGTGGCCCATGCTTTAAATAGACTGTGCAGAAATAGTGCCTTCTCATTCAACAGCTCTTCTCCCAGTGTCCATTTAGGGGCAGGTCTGCTCCCTCTGCATTCAAAACCAGATTTATCCTCTTGGGTGACAAAGCTAAGTTTTTAGTACTGCAGAGCCAACACAACTGGGAGAGACTGAGATTAATTCCTTTCTGGTAAATGTGATATGGAAAACATGGAGATGTTAAATACGAAACCCCGAGATGCCATTTGGGCACGTTATCTTTTCAGAGTCCTATTTGTGCACGGACTGGTCTACCTGGGCTACTTTGAATCTAGCTAGCGTGGGTAACAATATCCCTGAAGACAGTGCAACATGGACTCCAGTACTGGTAATACAAGCCTGGCATGGACTATAGGTACTGTTCTGAAGCCCACGCTGCTCTATCTCTGCTCATAGTGCTATTCATGCAAGCTAAATTCAAGCGAGGGTGGGTAGACCAGCCCGTGCACATTTTTTGCTGTGTAGGCCTAACACATTATTCATGTTTGGGGTAAGAAGAATTTCTGCTTTGGTGAAGCTTGGAAGCTTTGCGATGCTAAAGCTTTGTGAAAGACTGGGCTGCAGACCCAGTTATGTTGGAGGACAGAGGAAAAATCAGTCCCTACTTGAATAGCTTCCAACCCCTCAAATCTCCCCACTCCAGCTCTATAGAGTGAATTCCCAGTCCTATGCAGGCAACAGATTTCCCTGACTGATAAAATACAGTAATGTAGCAAGCTGCTGTGTGTTTGGGGAAGGCTATATTGGCAAAAATCTACAAGTAATTGCTACATCACTATCTGGTGAAGTGCTGTGGTGCCCATGTAGGTCACTACACTGAAGATGTAATCTTACACACTGCACCTAAATAAGCTATGGCGAGATTATATTTTTAAATTAAATATTTTTAATTAAAGCAAAAGTCCATAGTCACACAACAGTATGAGCTTGTTTGAACCAGGTAATATATCATAAGAACATAAGAATGACCATACTGGGTCAGATCGATGGTCCATCTAGCCCAGTATCCTGTCTTCTGACAGTGGCCAATGCCAGGTTCTTCAGAAGGAATGAACAGAACAGAGTCAAGTGATCCATCCCCTATCGCCCATTCCCAACTTCTGGCAAACATCAAAATATTTGTCATTATTTGAAGAATGGACCGATCTGAGAAGTTTTTCTTTTTCATGAAGTTATGCTGGCACAACCCAATGGCCACCTCCCCTTATGGAGTCCCCTGGGAAGGTAGATCAGCACTGTATATTGCTAATGCTGTTGCGAGCATCACAAAGTATTTTGGGAAGGGCTAAAGGTTTGTGAGTGGAGAGTGGAAGATTGCTTTGCAGGAGTACGAGAGGCCGAGGGAGGGTGGGGGGAAAGAAGAAAGTAGAGAATGGGTTAATTCAACACTGCAGCTTGCAGGCTCAGTCTGAAGAGAAGAAGCTAATTCCAGCCCAAGGCCAGCTGCTACCTGCCAAGACAGAAGAGGGGAAGTCCAACCCCACCCCCCCAACCAGCCATGTAAAAAGAAGAACTACATGGAACAAAGCTGCAGAGAAAACAGCGAGAACATTGAGAGCGAATGAAACGGCAACAGCAAAGGCAAAAACAGAAGGGAAAACAGTCTCCGGAGCCGGGATGTTTTGGGAAACTGGGAAGGCCATAGCAAACCTATTTGGACTGGTACAAAGAGCACCAGTCCAAGAAGGCCCTGGATGAAAACACCCCAAAGGACCCCAGGATTTATAACCCTCCTGAGAGCCAAAGCAAGTTGGAGAGCACAGCAGATCCTTGGACGGCCTAGGCCCAGCACTCCCGTCCACCTTCCCCACCCTCCCCCCGCTTCTTCTGATGTTACACCCAGACTCGGCCAGTCTGGGTCGTGCGTGTGTGAGTATGAAAGTGGATTAGGGCTTGAGGCATTAACGCTTTCTTTCTTCCCCTAAGTGACATGGGAGCGTTCCCAGCACTCTCTGCTATTTTATTATTTTATCAATAAAGCTTTAAAATGTAGACACTTAGTGTGCCTCATCATCTTCTCCCCAAAAAAGAACCTGTGGCCCCAGCCTGATCAACTGTGGCCCAGGCAGATTGGTAACGAAAATCTGTCACAATGCAACTAAGATCCTTAACCCCTAATTATAAAACGTTTTTGATGTTTAAAATGCTCTGGCAGACTTCATGAACAATACCCAATCACTCCAGCAGCTCATGGACATTTAAATTTCCCAAGGGAAAAAACTATTCAGATACACTTCTGTTCTGGAAAAACTATGTAATGAGTTTCTCCCAATTACTGATGGATTACATAGTAACAATGAGAGACAAAAACAAGTCTGTGGAGCATGAGAGATTTGCAGAGATTATTCCATTTGACTTACAGTATGGTCATGTGAATTGTATAAATGTAGTAGAAGACAGATAAAAATCATGCTCTAGCTGATGGTCAAGGAATAGTATACTGAATTGCCAGACCCTCCGGTGGTGTACGGCATGATGTGACCATCATGCAATTTCTGAACAAGTACTGTAAGAAGCATCAACATTTTTGCACGAAAGATAAACTTCTGACCAAGTATTACCAGACTGCCCATTTTAAACCAGCTGTAACAGCTATGACTTAACAAATGTGCAGAATGCAGCCTTCAGTACCAAAGAAGCTACCACAAAATGCATTGCTGCAGATGAAACTCCTATCCAAGAGATCGTAAACACTGTGACTAAAAGAATGACAAATCCTTTTAGCATTGAACCTGGAACAATCCCAGACAACAGACTGCCACTTGCCGGCACTGCATCATCTACTGTGACCACATCTGAAATTGCAGAAAGTTTGTACATGATAAGAGAGAATGGCACACAAGAAATGAAGTAGTTCTTAACCAGTAGGCTGCAAAGGGGTGAGGGAGAGGTCTTTGACTCCATAAAAAGGCATAATCTCAAATCATTTGGAAATCTCAACAAAACAATCAAACAAAAGTTGAAGCAGACAGCACAAGAAATAACTACTGATCACTAGCTATTCAGCAAGCTGACAGTTATTTCCCAGTGCTGAGAGGTTGACAGCCAAGGTCTGATAAAATGTAAGTTGGCACCTTTCCCTTTTCAGCTTGAATGGATCTCTAAGAAAGACTCAAAAAAGCAACACAGTCTTAGCAGGAGAAAAATCTGTCCATGTTTGAGATACCACCATTCAGTGAGCCAACGTTAGCTATTATTGACCTCAAGATCTTCTGCAAATGATGTACACTAATAGTGTAATATGTAAAACTTTTGGGGAGCTGTCCGATCAGCTGCTGACCATTATCCTTGAACTAAAATGTCAATACACTGCTGTTGGGTGGTGACAATTATGCCAATGACGAATCAATCAAATTTAGTGAGAGAGCCTGCATTGTCCAAATGCAAGAAGTTCAGAACCCCACTTCGTTTACATCATATCAAAGCAATGCTTAAAGATATCAAATTCAAAGAATAAACCAAATATTGCAAACTTTCTCTGCAGTGACTGGGTCATGGAGTGTGAATGGAGATTGTCACCTCATCGTGAAGTATACCTTGCTGTTGGCTTTCGCGACATTGCATGAGCAGTGAAAATAGTGACTGGCAACCATTCTGCAATAGGAGAACTCGAGGCAGTTCACGAGGAAGCAGATTCATGCATGTTTTTGCATGTTCAAGCAAAGCAAACTGTCAGAATAAACAGGGTGCTAATGTGGAGATTGGACTCAGGTGTTGCATCTATGTGCCCAAGATATTTCTCTGTTTCTGGGTAAGAGTATCTATTCAAAAGAGATACTGGCCAAAAGAAGAGATTCATTCCCATGTATGGAGTGGCTACAGCGCTAAGAATGGGCATGTGTCTTATTCTGCCAAACATTCATGCAGTCAATGGCTATGACTCTACTTCAGCTTTCAGTGGCATGGGAAAAACGATGACTGAAGACAGCAGATGAACACCCAGAGCTAACAGAGGGTTTGAAGCATCTTGGGAGCAGTGCATCTCAGATTAATTCTGTCTATTCCTCTCTCTGTCTCACTGGTATCTTTATTATACTGTAGTAAGAAACACACATCTCTGGATAATGTGTACTATGAGTTGTTTGCTAAGAAAAATAAAACAAGTGAGAAACTGCCATCGACAGTGGACTCCTTCAGGCAGTACCTGAAACGTGCAAATTATCAGTCATATAGACTCATGCAACATTTCAGTATTTTCAAGTGTCCCCTGTCAACAACGGATGGGTGATGCATAGCCCAGGGCATCTTGTTCCTAAAATAATGGTGCTGCCACCTGTTCCAGAAGCCATCCCCACCTTTGTGCAGTGTGGCTATGTGAGTACCTGTGCAACAAGGAGATGCAAATGTCACAGGGAAGATTTGGTGTATTCTGATGCATGCAGTTGTCACAGTGACAGGTATAGCAACAGAGTACTGTACTCATGAGACACAGGTTCGAAGGGCGAGTAGAAATGTTTCAACTATCTGCAACTTACTGTGATATTTTTGTGAGTAAATATAGCTTGAAGAGGTGTTGCATTAGACATTCAGTAGCTCATAGTTATATGTAGGGGTTGTGGCACCAGGGGCTACTACCCCGATTGGATCTGTAATGGCTCCCAGAAGAAAAGATTACTGTCATACAAGTGAAAAAGGTCCACAGTAATTAACTTGCATACAATGCAGTTTATTTAAGAAGGAATTACACAAACGGTAAAGGGTTACATTAAGCATATAACTCCTATGTTAGACATTAAAGAACTATACTGTAAGAGCTATATGTAAGCGGGGGAATAGTCCCGCTATTGTGGGGAACTTTTCTGGCTTATGCACTACCTCGGTGAAGTGGGCTAGCGAAAGGATCCGAGTCCTCACTCCCACTTCCTTTACCCAGTGGCCTCCCTGCCCTTGAGGACTCCCCTTCCACTCTCCTGTCGGGCAGAGTTCTCGTAACCCCAACAAGGCTGGGCCCAGGATTCCTGGGGGGCTCGACTCCCAACCCTGCTGTGGTCACCTAGGACAGGAGCTAGGGTCTCCCCACTCCGGGGTACTCTCTCTGCACTGGGCACTTCTCTGATCCACTGACCATTACATACTAGTTAAAGCAAATGCAAGTTATTTAATCAACAATTAATTTAAAAAAGAATAAGAAATAATGGGAAAGGTTAAAGGATACATCAACCCGCTCTGTGGCAGGGAACATCACAAACAGTGTTTCTGGAATGTCAGGGAAGTTCACAGTCTGTTCCTTCTAAGTCCCAGGCCTTCTTCTCAGGCCCTGGCTGTGCTGCAGGGATGCTGTGGGTTGGATACTTGCTCTGGTGGTGGCCTCACGCTCTCAGGCTCTAAGTGGTAGGACCCTTCTTCTCAGTTTTGCCCCCGCCCTGTCACGGTTACGATCCAAGCCTGGCCTGCAGAGCCTCTTGGCTGAGGCATCTCCCTGTGCTGGGCCCACTGCCCAAGGTCCCCCTCGCTCTCCCCAGTTCCGGACTGCTCCAGCCCCTGCTCCACCACTCGGTCTCAGCGTTATACCAATAAAATAAAAACCAGCAGGATCTTATTAAAGGGGAAATTGTGAATACAGAAAGAATCAGAGTAAGCAGTTAGTTATAGCTATAACATTCCATTCAATTTCATATTTATTCACACACACACAGGTTCTGCAAGGTTGTTATCATAGTTACCAGCCTTAGAGTTGCTCATGCCAAGCCACTGACCAGGTGGCCTGGACAAGAGGAGGGAGCAGAGCCTTGTCAGATGCACATCTGATGCTCCTGGAAGTTGGTTTCCAGAATCAGACCCCAAAGTTCTCACTTTCTAGAGTCCATTTTTATAGGAATTTCTTCCTATGCCAGTCTGTGGGAATTGTTTTATCATGCTGTTGCTGAATCAATCAGCAGATGGCACATTCCTGACGGCTCCGTGCTGCCAGATGTTATCTTGTTCTTTGGTTCTCCCATTCTTGAGGCTGTTGGGTGGATTACAGTCTGCTCTCAGGGGCCTCTTGTTATTTCCACTTGATGCCTTCTTCAGCCGACGGACTCTGGATTCTTAGGCTGGCACCTCCCTGATCATTCAGTTATTATCCACACCAAGCATCCATCCACATATATGCTCTATCTCTATTTTAATCACAATTGTTAACAAAGCAAGATGAATACAACAAAAGGGCGGAGAGTCTCTGGGTGGTATTTCTGTTGTTACAGAGTCTTGCTTTAAGTCTCTCTCTGTGTGAGTAATTGTTGTTACAAAGAATTGCTTTGAGAACAGACTCTGTCTTAGAATGTATAGAGTGTGTATAATGTCACACAATTAGCAGCTTGCAAGTTTCACACAGAGAGGGAGAGAAACAGTACCAAAAACCAAGAGACCTCTTAATTAATAATACCCTGGAATTTAAACTATGGGGAGTCAAATTCATTTGTGATTTTAATACAGAACTTATTTAATATGATCCAACATCAGCACTGCTGCTGCTCTGCCTCCAGCTCCCTGGGCTGCTTCTTTGGCCCCTCTGCCTCTGGTTGCTACAGCTCTGCTCTCTGGACAGGTCTGCTCTGCAGGCTGCTTCTGTTCCCAGACTCTGCTCCCAGCACTGACCTCCTTCCTGGGCTGTTTTTCTGGCCCCTCTGGCTCTGGTTGCTGCAGCTCTCCTCCCAGGGCAATTTGCTCTCTCTGGGCTGTGCCTCTGGCTTTGGGACTGCAGCTCTGCTCCCAGGACAGGGCCTGCTCTCTCTGGATCTAGCACAGCTCTGCTCCCCAGCTCAGCTTGCGCCCCTGCTTTCTCCTTAGCTCGGCCCCACTCTGTCTGACCCAGGCAATTCCAGCTCACATGGATGACGGGACCTCCATGGCCTCCTGACTCCCTAATTAGCCTGCCCACCCTGTCATTCAGGCTGACTTGGAGCATTGGCCTCTCCCCATTGTTCCTGGGGACAATCAGTCTCAGGGTCCTGATTTCCCATAGACCCTTCCCCTTTTAGTACTGGCAACTAAAACAGTCCCACTGAATGTTAGTAAGGGGGCAACAGTCCCCTTACATATACATTCTTCTTAGTGAGCCTCTCTTTTGCAAACATACACACACAGGCCCTGTGCTAGCCTCACACAGTTCCTGCTTGGCAAACAGAGAAGGTGGTTACCAATTCTATAGAAGATTTCTTCCCTCCAGGTCTGGTCTCCTCAGCCCTCTGGTCTGTCGCGGATTCCCTCGAGGCAAGGCCTTGGCTACCAGGAAACCCCTCAGGCTCACAGTTCTTCTCGAGCCCATGGAGCAGAGTTTTGGCTACTCTGCCTAGCAGTGTTGCTTCTTTAAGTGTTAATTAAGGAATTCCCAACAGTAATTTAATTTGCTTGATTTTTATATCTTTTTCCTCAAAGAAGTCACATGTCTTACAAGCATGCCCAGTAGATGTGTGACTACTTATTTTTACCTAATTAATACTTTAGGAGGAGACTGCAGAGTGGTGCCAACTGAACATTACCCCACATTCACTTCCTTATCAGTCATTCACTTCAGCCCCCTGCATGTCTTTCAACAGGATCGAGATGCCCCAGTCAGCCTATAGTCCACTCAGGATGTTCCACACATGTTGCTTGCTTTCAGGTGGACATATTTGCTGTTTCACCTCCGCCATCTGCCTGATGTTAAGAGAAGGATTCTGCTCCCAGAATCCTCTTTTGGAGTTCAGTCATGTCAAGCCATGTTCTGACCATTCATTCAGTATGGCCGCACCAATTCGACACCATGCCAACAGGGCTTACATAACCACATATGTTTCAGAGTAGCAGCCGTGTTAGTCTGTATTCGCAAAAAGAAAAGGAGTACTTGTGGCACCTTAGAAACTAATAAATTTATTTGAGCATAAGCTTTCATGAGCTACAGCTCACTTCATCGGATGCATTCAGTGGAAAATACAGTGGGGAGATTTATATACATAGAGAACATGAAACAATGGGTGTTATCATACACACTGCAACACACTTAAGGTGAGCTATTACCAGCGGGGGGGAGAATCTTTTGTAGTGATAATCAAGATGGGCCATTTCCGGCAGTTGACAAAAACCACACATGGTTACACTTTGTTATTCATATGACCTATTCATACAAGACATTCTATAGCCCTTCTACTAAGAGTCTTTACTGTTACATAAGTAGTTTACATGTATTGTCATTTCATTCATTGATACAAAGAAAATAATTATAGGTGTACTATGTGTGCTTTAGAGTTACGACTCCAGCTGAACAGATAACATAAAACAGTTCTATAATTAGGGGCAGGACTCTTATCCACATAACTTCATAAAAATAGCAGATGAAAAAACTATTCTCAAATAAGTCCATTCTACAAATAATGACAAATATTTTGATGCATTGCATGGTACAAACAAGCTCATACTGTGGTATGACTGCAGACTTTTGCTTTAACTGGACAGAAAGAAGTATGGGAAAATGGACAAAATATATTACCTGGGGCTAAATATTTCTCAACCTTTCCAAAACAGTATTATTTTGAGTATGTAGTTGCATTATAGATTGTATTTAGAAGCTATCTGCCAATTTTGGCCAACATTAAACTAGGTTTTTATGAGTTATGGCCCTTTGTGTGATTTTTATGATTTTTTTCAGACTTGATACTCAATAATGTTTAAACATTACGTGATAAAGAAAAACTGCATCATTTCCAGATCTACATCCACCTTGGTGTTAACCACAACACATATGCCTAACATGTGGCAACAATTAAAAATTTTTTGCTGATGAGTTACATCTTAGTGTCAAAAATGGGTCCGGGGTGATAGACTAAGTCTAAATGGTGTGTGGTCCAATTACTGTATATAATAGCTGTTGGGGCTAGCATCCAGAATCTCTCATAACCAGATCTGATGCTGCCTGCAAGCATCTGCTGTGTTTCTAGTAAGGGAGGTGACAAATCTGAGGAACTGTCCCAGACTGAGGTATCAATAAAGGAGGTTTTGGAGCAAATTGATAAGTTGAACAATAAAGTCACCAGGACTAGATGGTATTCATCCAAGAGTTCTAATAGAACTCAAATATGATATTGGAAAACGACTAACTGTGGTATATAACCTATCACTTAAATCAGCTTCTGTACCAGATGACTGGAAATAGCTAATGTGATGCCAATTTTAAACAAAGGCTCCAGAGGCAATCTGGGAAATTACAGGCTGGTAAATCTAACAGCTGTAACAGGCAAATTGGTTGAAACCATAATAAAGAACAGAATTATCAGCCACCTAGATGAACATGATTTGTTAGGGAACAGTCAACACAGCTTTTGTAAAGGGAAATCATGCCTCACCCATCATTTAGAATTCTTTGAGGGGGTCAACAAACGTGGACAAGAGTGATCCAGTGGATATAGTGTACTTGGCCTTTCAGAAAGCCTTTGACAAAGTCCCATTCAAAAGGTTCTTAGGCAAACTGAGCAGTCATAGAGTAAGAGAAAGTCCTCTCATGAATCAGTAACTGGTTAAAACATATGAAGCAAATGATAGGAATAAATGCTCAATTTTCAGTGTGGGGAGACGTGAATAGCACAGTCCCACGAGGATCAGTGCTGTTTAAGATATTCAGAATTGATCTGAAAAAAGGAGCAAACAGTGAGATGGCAAAGGCAGATACAAAATTACTCATAAGAACACAAGAATGGCCATACTGGGTCAGACCAAAGGTCATCTAGCCCAGTATCCTGTCTTATGACAGTGGCCAGTGCCAGGTTCCCCAGAAGGAATGAACAGAACAGGTAATCATCAAGTGATCCATCCCCTGTCACTCATTCCAAGCTTCTGGCAAACAGAGGCTAGGGACCCCATTCCTGCCCATCCTGGCTAATAGCCATTGATGGACTTATCCTCCATGAATCTATCTAGTTCTTTTTTGAACCCTGTTATGGTCTTGGCCTTCACAATATCCACTGGCAAGGAGTTCCACGTACGTAGTGTGAAGAAATACTTCCTTTTATTTGTTTTAAACTTGCTGCCTATTAATTTCATTTGGTGACCCCTAGTTTTTGTGTTATGAGAAGTAGTAAACAACACTTCCTTATCTACTTTCTCTATACCGGTCATGATTTTATAGACCTCAATCATACCTTCCCCTAGCTGTCTCTTTTCCAAGCTAAAAAGTCTCAGTCTTATTAATTTCTCCTCAGACGGAAGCTGTTCCATACCTCTAATCATTTTTGTTGCCATTTTCTGAACCTTTTCCAATTCCAATATATCTTTTTGACATGGGACGACCACATCTGCACACAATATTCAAGATGTGGGTGTACCATGGATTTATGTAGAGGCAACATGATATTTTATGTCCGATTATCTATTCCTTTCTTAATTATTCTGAGAATTCTGTTTGCTTTTTGACTGCCACTGCACATTGAGTGGATGTTTTCAGAGAGTTATCCACAATGACTCCAAGGTCTCTTTCTTGAGTGGTAACAGCTAATTTAGACCCCATCATTTTATATGTGTAGTTGGGATTATGCTTTCAATGTGCATTACTTTGCATTTATCAACATTAAATTTCATCTGCCATTTTGTTACCCAGTCACACAGTTTTGAGAGATCCTTTTGAAGCTCTTCGCAGTCTGCCTGGGACTTAACTATCTTGAGCAATTCTGTATCACCTGCAAATTTTGCCACCTCACTGTTTACCCCTTTTTCCAGATCATTTATGAATATGTTGAATAGGACTGGGCCCAGCACAGACCTCTGGGGGACACCACTATTTACCTCTCTCCATTCTGAAACATGACCTTTTATACCTACCCTTTGTTTCCTATCTTTTAACCAATTATCAGTCCATGAGATCACCTTCCCTCTTATCCTGTGACAGCTTACTTTGCATAAGAGCCTTTGGTGAGGGACCTTGTCAAAGACTTTCTGAAAATCTAAGTATACTCTATCCACTGGATCCCCTTGGTCCACATGCTTGTTGACTCCCTCAAAGAATTCTAGTAGATTGGTGAGGCATGATTTCCCTTTACTAAAACCATGTTGACTCTTCCTCAACAAATTATGTTCATCTATATGTCTGACAATATTGTTCTTTACTGTAGTTTCAAACAGTTTGCCCTGTACTGAAGTCAGGCTTACAGGCCTGTAATTGCCAGGATCGCCTCTGGAGCCCTTTTAAAAACTTGGCGTCACATTAGCTATCCTCCAGTCATCTGGTACATAAGCTGATTTAAATAATAGGTTACAGACTACAGTTAGTAATTCTGCAATTTCACATTTGAGTTCCTTTAGAACTCTTGGGTGAATACCATCAGGTCCTGGTGACTTATTACTGTTTAATTTATCAATTTGTTCCAAAACCTCCTCTAATGATACCTCAATCTGTACCAGTTCACCAGATCTGTCACCTAGATTCATAGATTCATAGATACTAAGGTCAGAAGGGACCATTCTGATCATCTAGTCCGACCGCCTGCACAGCGCAGGCCACAGAATCTCACCCACCCACTCCTATGAAAAACCTCACCCATGTCTGAGCTATTGAAGTCCTTAAATCATGGTTCAAAGACATCAAGGAGCAGAGAAGCCTCCCTCAAGTCAACCATGCCCCATGCTACAGAGGAAGGCGAAAAACCTCCAGGGCCTCTCCAATCTGCCCTGGAGGAAAATTCCTTCCCGACCCCAAATATGGCAATCAGCTAAACCCTGAGCATATGGGCAAGATTCACCAGCCAGATAGCCAGGAAAGAATTTTCTATAGTAACTCAGATCCCATCCATCTAATATCCCATCTCATGGGATTTGGCCTATTTACCCTGAATATTTAAAGATCAATTACTTACCAAAATCCCATTATCCCATCATACCATCTCCTCCATAAACTTATCGAGTAGAATCTTAAAGCCAGATAGATCTTTTGCCCCCACTGCTTCCCTTGGAAGGCTATTCCAAAACTTCACTCCTCTGATGGTTAAAAACCTTCATTTGATTTCAAGTCTAAACTTCCTGGTGGCCAGTTTATACCCATTTGTTCTTGTGTCCACATTGGTGCTGAGCTGAAATAATTCCTCTCCCTCTCCTGTATTTATCCCTCTGATATATTTATAGAGAGCAATCATATCTCCCCTCAACCTTCTTTTAGTTAGGCTAAACAAGCCAAGCTCCTTAAGTCTCCTTTCATAAGACAAGTTTTCCATTCCTTGGATCATCCTAGTAGCCCTTCTCTGTACCTGCTCCAGTTTGAATTCATCCTTTTTAAACATGGGAGACCAGAACTGCACACAGTATTCTAGGTGAGGTCTCACCAGTGCCCTGTATAACGGTACTAAAACCTCCTTATCCCTACTGGAAATGCCTCTCCTGATGCATCCCAAAACCGCATTAGCTTTTTTCACAGCCATATCACATTGGCAGCTCATAGTCATCCTATGATCAACCAATACTCCAAGGTCCTTCTCCTCTTCCGTTACTTCTAATTGATGCGTCCCCAACTTATAGCTAAAATTCTTGTTATTAATCCCTAAATGCATAACCTTACACTTCTCACTATTAAATTTCATCCTATTACTATTACTCCAGTTTACAAGGTCATCCAGATCCTCCTGTATAATATCCCGATCCTTCTCCGAATTGGCAATACCTCCCAGCTTTGTATCATCTGCAAACTTTATTAGCACACTCCCACTTTTTGTGCCAAGGTCAGTAATAAAAAGATTAAATAAGATTGGTCCCAAAACCGATCCCTGAGGAACTCCACTGGTAACCTCCCTCCAACCTGACAGTTCGCCTTTCAGTAGGACCCGTTGCAGTCTCCCCTTTAACCAATTCCTTATCCACCTTTTGATGTTCATATTGATCCCCTAAAAAGAATGGTTCGGGTTTGGGAATCTCCCTCACATCCTCAGCCATGAAGACCGATGCAAAGAATTCATTTAGTTTCTCCGCAATGGCCATATTGTCCTTGAGTGCTCTTTTAGCACCTCGATCATCCAGTGGCCCCACTGATTGTTTAGCAGGCTTCCTGCTTCTGATGTACTTTAAAAAAAAATTGCTATTACTTTTTGAGTCTTTGGCTAACTGTTCTTCAAATTCTTTTTTGGCCTTCTAATTGTATTTTTACACTTCATTTGGCAGTGTTTATGCTCCTTTCTATTTTCCTCACTAGGATTTAACTTCCACTTTTTAAAGGATGCCTTTTTGCCTCTCACTCCTTCTATTACTTTGTTGTTTAGCCATGGTGGCTCTTTATTGGTTCTCTTACTATGTTTTTTAATTTGGGATATACATTTAAGTTAAGCCTCTATTATGGTGTCTTTAAAAAGTTTCCATGCAGCTTGCAGTGATTTCACTTTTGGCACTGAACCCTTTAATTTCTGTTTAAATAACCTCCTCATTTTTGTGGGTTCCCCTTTCCGAAATTAAATGCTACAATGTTGGGCCGCTGTGGTGTTTTTCCTGCCACAGGGCTATTAAATTGAATATATTCACTATATGTTAAATTTAATATATTCACCTACATTTAATATATTCAGCTATATTCACCTTTTGGACCAGATCCTGTGCTCCACTTAGGATTAGATCAAGAATTGCCTCTCCTCTGGTGGGTTCCAGGACCAGTTGTTCCAAGAAGCAGTCATTTAAGTTGTCAAGAAACTTTATCTCTGCATCCCATCCTGAGGTGACATGTACCCAGTCAATATGGGGATAACTGAAATCCCCCATTATTATTATTGAGTTTTTTATTTTAATAGCCTCTGTAATGTCCCTGAGCATTTCATAGTCACTATCCGCCATCCTGGTCAGGTGGTCGGTAATATATCCCTACTGCTATATTCTTATTATTAGAGCATGGAATTTCTATCCATGGAGATTCTGTGGTACAGTTTGATTCATTTATGATTTTTACTTCATTTGATTCTCCACTTTCTTTCATATATAATGCCACTCCTCCACCAGCACAACCTGTTCTATCCTTCCGATATATTTTGTACCCTAGTATTACTGTATCCCATTGATTGTCCTCATTCCACCAAGTTTCTGTGATGCATATTATATCAATATTCTCATTTAATATGAGGCACTCTAGTTTACCCATTTAGACTTCTAGCATTGGTATATAAGCACTTTAAAAACTTGTCTCCTTTTAGCCTTCTGCCATTACATGATGTAATTGAATGGGACTCTTTTCTATTTGACCATTTCTCATCAGACCCCGCCTGTATTTTATGATTTTCCATCCTCTTGTCTTCACTAGAGCACAGAGATTCTCCATTAATAGATCCTCCCCTAAGGAATGTCTCTGTCCAAACCATGTGGTCCTCCACACCTGTCAGCTTTCCCCCAGCCCTTAGTTTAAAAACTGCTCTATGACCTTTTTAATGCTCTACGACCTTTTTACTCAAGATAGTAAAGTCCAAGGCAGACCGCGAAGATTACAAAGGGATCTCACAAAACTGGGTGACTAGACAACAAAAGGATAGCAAAAGTTGGCCGCAGGTATCAAGTGGAGTCCCCAGTGGGTCGGTCATGGGGCCGGTTTTATTCAACATCTTTATTAATGATCTGGATGATGGGATGAATTGTACCCTCAGCAAGTTCACGGATGACACTAAGCTCGGGGGAGAGGTAGATATGCTGGAGGGTAGGGATAGGGTTCAGAGTGACCTAGATAAATTGGAGGATTGGACTAAAAGAAAAAAAAATCTGATGAGGTTCAACAAGGACAAGTGCAGAGTCATGCATTTAGGAAGGAAGAATGCCATGCACCGCTACAGGCTGGGGACCAACTGGCTAAGCAGCAGTTCTGCAGAAAAGGACCTGGGGATTACAGTGGATGAGAAGCTGGATTTGAGTCAGCAGTGTGTCCCTGTTGCCAAGAAGGCTAACAGCATATTGGGCTGCATTAATAGGAGCATTGCCAGCAGATTGAGAGAAGTGATTATTCCCCTCTATTCGTCACTGGTGAGGCCATACCTGGAGTATTGTGTCCAGTTTTGGTTCCCGCACTACTGAAGGGATGTGGACAAATTGGAGAGAGTCCAGCAGTGGGCAATGGAAATTATTAGGGGGCTGAGGTACATGACTTACGAGGAGAGGCTGAGGGAATCGGGGTTATTTAGTCTGCAGAAGAGAAGAGTGAGGGGGGATTTGATAGCAGCCTTCCACTACCTGAAGGGGGGTTCCAAAGAGGATGGAGCTCGGCTGTTCTCAGTGGTGGTAGATGACAGGACAAGAAGCAATGGTCTCAAGTTGAAGTGAGTGAGGTCTAGGTTGGATATTAGGAAACACTATTTCACTAGGAGGGTGGTGAAGCACTAGAATTGGGTTACCTAGGAAGATGGTGGAATCTCCATCCTTAGAGGTTTTTAAGGCCTGGCTTGACAAAGCCCTGGCTAGGATGATTTAGTTGGTGTTGGTCCTGGTTTGAGCAGGGGACTAGATGACCTCCTGAGGTCTCTTCCAACCCTAATATTCTATGATTCTATGACAGATGAAATTCAATGATGATAAAGGCAAAGGGATAGATAAGAAGACAGAAAATATCATAATGCTACTACATGGTATGACCATATCTGGAATACTGCATGCACTTCTGGTCGCCCCATCACAAAAAAGATACATTAGAAATGGAAATGACACAGAGATGGAAAAAATGATTTATGGTATGGAACGGCTTCAATCGGAAAAGAAATTAAACAGACTGGGCCTGTTCTGCTTAGAAAAGAAATGAATGAGGGGGGATATGACAGAGGTCTATAAAATCATGAACTGTGTGGAGAAAATGAACAAGGAAGTGCTGTTTACCCCTTTACATAACATAAGAACCAGGGGTCACCCCATGAAATTAATAGGCAGCAGATTTAATACAAACAAAAGACAGTACTTATTCACACAACACACAGTCAACCTGTGCAACTCCTTGCCAGGGGATGCTCTGATGACCAACACTATAAAATGTTTAGGGATGCAATCCCATGGTCTGGGTGTCCCTAAGCTTCTGACTGTCACTTGATAATTGACCTGTTCTTTTCATTCTCTTTGAAGCATCTGGTATTGGCCACGACTGGAAGACAGGATATTGGGCTACATGGAAAAATTGGTAGACCCCTGTATGGCTTGTCTTATGGAGGATGAATATGGAGTTTACTTACTTGCCATTGCATCAGGAAGTCAACTATTGACTTAGCATACAGCACAGCATTTGACTCAATTCACTCTGGTTCCCCTTCACTTATTTTACATTATATGATGGTATCTGGGAATACATGCCTTGAAGAAATGGGCAGTGAACCAGGGATGAATTTGACCTAATGTGCTCAAGTCCATAGAGGATTTCTCACAATCCTTCATAGTTTTATACTGTATCCTTGCCACTTATCCCATAGTTATCTTTTTCTTCAGAGTAACTTTGGAAGAAACTTTGTTGACAGCTTTTTGAAAATTCAGCTACTTTATGTCAATCAAGTAATCTTTAGCGGTTACTTTATTAATTATTTCAGAGAACTTTAGCAGGTCTGAGAATTACTGTTTCCCCTTATGGAAACTGCACTGCAATGTTTTTAAAAAAACAGAAAAAAGAAAGCGGGGGAATGATTTACTAGAGACTGCATCCTGCTACCAGTGAGAAGTATTGGAAATGCTGCCTTTGATTTCAACAGAGTCCCAAGAGAGCTTGTAGTAGCAGGAGATTTTTAAAATTTTGGCAAATCAACAGAATACGGAAACTCAATGGGAATAATTCTAAAATAATGGCTGAAATTTGCTAAAAAAAAGTTAGTAATGTGTTAGTAAATATTGTTGAACTAAATTTTACTAATTTAGGGTGAGGAACTGCAACTAAGCTGCCAGACGGTGGCTTTTTGTTATTTTGTAAACTGTTAATCTTACTAAACAGAAACACAACTTTCCTTTATAAACCAGCATAACCTGGAGCACATGACATGGTATAATGACATACAGTTTCGTTGTAATAGTCTCTCAGGTAACAACAGGAAACTACATAGGATTGGGAAAGCACTTTAGTATCCTGGGCACCTTTGGAGCCTTCTGGATGTCTGTGATGTCAGAGTCACATCACACACCTGTGTGTGACTGTTTTACTTATTTCTATTTATAAATACCATTTCATAATAGGTAATGATATGTTCCAGTCAATGCATTTCTAAAGGGTTGCTGTACAGCATGGGTAGCTAATTACTTTTCTTCTCTGACCTTGTGGTTCATCACATTACTCAATGCATGTGGTAATAACCAATTTAATTGCATTTCACATCTTAGTGCTCCAAGTGTGTGTCTCATCCAATGGTTGTTCTGGGACTCGTGAAATTAGTTGATGGCTTCTCTTTAGCTCTAGAGGGTAGATTGCCAACTCTCTCAAAATTCACTTTCACCCTTGTGCATAGGCTCAGAAGGAGTACCCTGTCTTTGAGATGGTCATTGCATGTCAAAGTTAAAGCACCTCCTGGGGAAGTTTGAAAAAAAAAAATAGCTGAGTGCCTATCCCACTTTTGGGCACACTAAAAGTAATTATTATTAGAAACATATTGGTCAGCTAAACTAGTTTAGGCCCTAAAAAGAAAAGGAGTACTTGTGGCACCTTAGAGACTAAATTTATTAGAGCATAAGCTTTCGTGAGCTACAGCTCACTTCATCGGATGCATGCTCTAATAAATTTGTTAGTCTCTAAGGTGCCACAAGTACTCCTTTTCTTTTTGCGAATACAGACTAACACGGCTGCTACTCTGAAACCTGTAGTTTAGGCCCTCACGCTGCACGCTGGTGGGCTGTCAGTTGCAGAATTGGGGTTTTAGTTGGCAGAGTATATTCATTCCCTTCTTAACACTTAATGGAGATGACTATTCCGTTTTGTGAACTGATCAGATGAATCGCCCGTCTAGAAGTTTTTGTACCTCTAAGTGGCAACTCTTAGGAATGTAGTTAGGTATGTATGTGGGTTGAGAAATTAAGCAGCTCCTGTGCTCATGCCCGAAATGGTCAAGAGAGAGTACAGCAATGAGAACCAGGCCCTACATTTCAATCTGGCAATGCCCCTTTATGTGGAATCCAGCCGGAAACGCAACCGATTTTGAACACTTGAAGTGGTGCTGATTCTCTTTCTGGAGGTTTCAGAGTAGCAGCCGTGTTAGTCTGTATTCGCAAAAAGAAAAGGAGTACTTGGGGCACCTTAGAGACTAACAAATTTATTAGAGCATAAGCTTTCGTGAGCTACAGCTCACTTCATCGGATGCATTTCCACCAAATGCATCCGATGAAGTGAGCTGTAGCTCACGAAAGCTTATGCTCTAATAAATTTGTTAGTCTCTAAGGTGCCACAAGTACTCCTTGTCTTTCCGGAGGTGAATTAGGGTTGGCTTATGGTCCTGAGTTCTACTCCCAATTGTGACATGTTCTTTGTTCGAAAACACTGATAGTCTTCAAGTTGGGGGGGGTTTTTATAGCAGGACCCAGGCCTCGCTACCGCCACTGTCTCATCGCCGCCGCCTTCCCTAGTCGCGAAGGCTCTAGCCATTGTTTCCACAGAAAGGTAGCCCGAGGAAAGTACTGAATGTGTTTTTAAGTGTCTGCTGTGGTGTCACAGTTGGAAAGATGGAGGCGGAGGGGGGCGGGGGGCTGCACCAGGGGCACCCGCCGGGCTGCCGCAGCCCCCTGCGTGGGAGCCTCAGCTCGAAGGCGTCGCGTTGTCACGCCCGGACGATGATGTACTAGCGCCGGGTCTCGGGGGTGTGGGTCGGGTACGCCCAGGGCTCTGGTTCAGGCTGGGCGCTGGGCCAGCCGGTGCTGAGGCCGCAAAGCAAAGGCGCTCACGGTGTTTCCCCTGCCCTTCAGCCCCGCTCCCCAGGCTGCCCGTCTCCCCCTGGCTCCCCTCCCCCTTTCCCTACCTGCTTCTTCCCGCATCCGCCTCCCGGCAGCACGGGCCGGGCCCGGGCCCTCTCACCTGGCCGCCGCCTCTAGGGGCGCTGCGGGGGCTCCCGGCGGAGGCCAGAAAAAGCGCCGCGGCGGCCCCCTTTCGCAGCGCAGAGAGAGCCGCCCGCCCGCCCGCCCGCATGGCCGCGCTGAGCTCCGCCCGCCGCCTGCTCCTGCTGCGCCCGCCGCAGCTCGCCTGCCCGCGGGCCGCCCGGAGCCGGGGCTGCAGCAGCGCCAGCGCGCCCAACCCGCAAGTCTACCTGGACGTGGGAGCCGACAACCAGCCCCTGGGGCGCGTCGTGTTGGAGGTAGCCGCCGCCTGGGGTCCCCTGTTCCCGGCCGGCGCGGCTCTGCTGGCCCCAGGCCGGGAGTGAGCCGGAGCAGCCCCCAGCCCTGAGCCAGGCTCCTGGGGCGGCGCGCGGGCGGCGGCTGCAGCAGCCTGGGAATCCCGAGGGGTGGCGGTTCCCGGCTTTGCCCCCTGGCTGGCGGTGTGACCTTGGGCGAGTGCCGGCCGCTCCCTGAGCGCGCCCCCCTCGCCGCGCCTGGCCAAGGCCATCACAAGGGGGATGGGGGCAGCTGCGGAAAGCCCTTGGGGAATCGGGATTCAATGAGGATTGTTATCGGGGAATAGCGGTTGCTCCCGGTCTGAACCACCTGGATCGTACCGAGCTGCTACAGGAATATTTGCCTTCTAAATAGCCACCTAAAAACTCTTCCCGATCGCCTTTGAAATCTCCAGGCCTGGGCCTCGCACGCACAAGGAGAGTGTGTGGTAGGGACGCTGTCGAGTATCAAATTATGCAACAGGACAGTCCCCATCACTGCCCTTTAGAGATCCCGGGTAGACTGAGTTCTTATTATTTACTTTGCACTTACCAAAGTCTCAGGTTTCAGAGTAGCAGCCGTGTTAGTCTGTATTCGCAAAAAGAAAAGGAGGACTTGTGGCACCTTAGAGACTAACAATGAGCTGTAGCTCAGGAAAGCTTATGCTCTAATAAATGTGTTAGTCTCTAAGGTGCCACAAGTACTGCTTTTCTTTCTGCAAAGTCACACAGTAAGTCCGACCAGAGCTGGGAATGCCTCCCCGATATCCTGACTCCCAGTCCTGTGCCTTAATTGCTAGACCAGGCATCCTTTCAATATAATATGTCCCCTCCAGTCCCCTCTTCCACTGCTGAATGTCTTTTTTAGGCAGCACCAGAAGGACCTCCAGGAGGAATTGGCTTCATCGTTAGCATATAAAGTGGCTCAGACAAAGCTGGGTATTCAGACTTATTTGTATGTTGATTTACTGTAAATTGATGATGCGGGGGAAAAAAAAGTCCTGTCCTAGAGGAGATGAGTGCCTGGTTTTGAAATTGACACAGGCAAGGTCACGACTGGCAAAGGAAAAGACTTTAGGACATGAGCAGAACTGTCATTTACCAAGGCAGAGCAGCAAAATCTAATGAACAGGAAATGTTACTGAGTAGCAGATTGCAAGTGTACACTCCCTAGCCAAATTCAAACAGCAAAATCCTCCGCTGGTGTTGGTTGGGTACATATTGAGCACTCAAAGAACAGTTGCTTTGTCTTCAGGAACTCAGCTATGAAAGTACGTAAATACTGATACAATGGAGTAGTTAAGACTGTAACATTTTCCTTTGTAGAATCACTCAAACTATTGAAATTCAAGCTGTACAGTTTTAGTAACTTCCACAGACTTTGGATGCTCTCCTACTCCTCCCAAAATCCTGTTTCCTAACCTTAGTTTCATTATGAAAGTGAAACGGCCCACTTCCGGTATGTGGCTATTATTATTTAACTTCCTGATGGGGCAGTTGAGAACTTTTCAGTGCTAGGCTTCTGGCATTATATGTGGTGTCTGTCTTCTTACAGCTAAAGAGCTTTGTTAAGGCTGGCTTCTTTGTTAAGGTGAAGTATGAAAATACCTGTAAAAGAGTCATAGAAATTGTGGGGAGATGGACAATTATGAATGGTCCTGGGAATGAGTATGTGTTTGTAATACACACAGAAAATGATCCGTCTGTTTTTGCTTTCTCACTTTTCTTTTGAGAAGTTAAATAATGCATCCAGAGATGGAGAGAAATGAGTAGTACTGGTTTGCTTCAACTGTTAATCTTTGAACTAAGAGGCAAGTTTGGACTAAAATGCTTTTGAAGAAAAACACTGAATTTTTAAATTGATTAAAAACAAAATGTCTCTAGAAAATTATGCTTAAATTGCATAAAATAAGCAAAGTGTTTCGAAAATAATAAACACCAGAAACTCTATTTCAGTTGTCCAAAACTGCCTTTCCAGCTGCAATCTTCAGTATAGCTTATGTAAACACACTTGAGACTTTTGGGTATGTAGCTAATGTCTCTTTCATTATCCTAAAAAGAAAAGGGGTACTTGTGGCACCTTAGAGACTAACAAATTTATTTGAGCATAAGCTTTCGTGAGCTATAGCTCGCTTCATCGGATGCATTCATAGGAATGCATGGTGTAGCTCACGAAAGCTTATGCTCAAATAAATTTGTTAGTCTCTAAGGTGCCACAAGTACCCCTTTTCTTTTTGCAAATACAGACTAACACGGCTGCTACTCTGAAACCTTTCATTATCCTAGGGGTCTGAGTTTTCAGCTGCTTTATTTGTTAAAAATACTTCAATAAAGTTTTAGGGTTGCCTGTTTTTCCTTTATTTTGTCTGTTTTGTACTCTGGTTAAGGGAGTAAAGTTCACCATTCTGGTTCCTTGTCTTGCTTCCTGGAGGTATTGTCCCAGTTCCTATGCTTTGCATTAGGTTCCTGCAGGATCACACAACTTTGTGCAGCTGCTGTCTTTCACATCCCTTCAACCACCCAACTGGTTGCTTGCTAGGTCATAGTAATTCACAGATACTGAAAAATCTTTGCCATTATAGAAAAAACAGAAACAGAAAAATCATGCCATGTATTACTCCTGTGATAGTCATGACAAATGCTGAATCTATAATGGCGATATGTCCCTTGTATCGTTAGTACCTGTTTGTGAACACACTGTAGGAGAAGGACTGAAATGTTTGTTTCAGAATATGAAGACAAGAAAGACTGTCATGTTCCATTCTGATTGATATTGATAGAAAGTTCATCACAGCTTCTTTCTTGTCCAACCATCCTTGGATCTCTTTTGATGTAGCACATGAGGGTTCAAATGTACTCTGAGAAGGGTTTCATGTGGCCAAAACCTTTGTTAAAAGTATTGCTGTGAAAACTAACCAAAACCAAATAGTCTTCACATTGTCTTGGACTGTTTGAGGGACTTCTGGTAAAAATACCATTGTGCAAGTAGTTCATTACCAGATAGTCTTCTCTTTGGTATCATAAAATCATTCCTATAAAATTTAATGGGATTATAAAGATCACACCTTCTTGTGACTGAATGTTAGGGCAACAGGAGGAAGTCAACATGCTTGGCTGTAGCATGTTCATGGTTGCATGGTCTTCCAGTAACTGTACTTGTGTGGCAATAGTGTCATCCTTGTGAGTAACTGTTGAGAACATATTACAGGGTCCCCCTCTGTGCTGAACTGCATAGGATATGAGTCTGTTAAAGCCCCAGCAAGAGAGCTTTCGTCATGCTTTTAGCTCTGAAGGCTCCCAGTTCAGTATGTCAGCCAAGATAACTGCCATTGCACTTATAGATCCGATACACTCCCTTCCTGGATCTGGCAATGCATCTTCGCAAGGATATCTCTCTGCTCTAATTTGTGGTGTAAGTTGATTGAGGGACAATATGTACCTGAGAACAATCATGTACACTCTTTTGCAGATGGTCACTAGTCTAAAAAATCCATGCTGGTTGTTATGAAGAGATTTGTAGTGTCTATAAAAGTACTTCCTGTGAAATCTTCAGAAATGAAGACTAATAATTTGAGACTGTGTGACTTTGGGAATCAATTTTAGGTGTGCAACGTCGGCTTTTCTTTCTGTTCCTGCTACCTCAGTTTCCGTAATATAACTATTTTTAAGCAGGCTTCAAAGATTAGTCTTTGCTGGAAGTAATTTAATTGCAATGATAGTCCAAAATACTTTTGGTCAGTGATCCTGAGTCTTTCCAGTCACATTTCAAATTCTTCCTGAATTTCATGTTGTATTGTTAATTTTAGTTCTTAAATACAACTGCAGTCATTCTTAAGTGACTGACCAGAGGCCCAACAAGAAAGAGTTGCTTCGAAGAGATGGTCTTTAATTACAGGCAAACCACATTAAACTATTAGGCTATGTTAAAATGGTTGTTTAGGATGTGGGGTGGCTTATTTTATATACAAGGTAATCCTTAGTACAGGTTCCCCCCCCCCAACTTTTGGATTGGCTTAGTTCATTAAACCGATGTAGGTATCTTTTCAACTTTTTTCATGTGTGTATTTTGTTATATAAAAGCTCACTTTTTGTGCTCTCTCTTTTTAACAGCTAAAAGCTGATGTGGTTCCAAAGACAGCTGGTAAGCAAGTGTCTTGAAAATTTCATATTTGTGATTTTAAGATTTAGATTAGATTGGGGCGGGGGATTGCATTTTCCCCTCCAATTTCATTCAAAATTAAAGCTTCTCTAAAGCTTTAACTAGCTCAATATTTTATTGAAAAATAGGAAAACATTAATTATGTTTTGTCACCAATTTTTCTAATTTTTTTCCTGACACAGTTGGGTTCACTACCTTGCCTGTGCATGAAAGTTATGTGTTTTGGTTACTGACACTGGACAAAAATGTTTAACAAAAATAAAACATGCACTTCTTTCACTAAAATCCAAAGCAACAGCAAATTGGAGGAATTGTGGAGTGGGAACAGTGTGGTTTGGGAGATTGGTAATGGGATATAGATTTTTCTCCCTTTCACCTCTAAGCTGGTTTTAATCCTTCTACTCTGTTAGTGATTAGAAGTTTTTCTTTGAGGGCTCTTCAATGACCCAAGTGAACTTGAAGTCTTTAAAGCATGATTTGAGGACTTCAGTAACTCAGGCAGAGGTTATAGGTATGTTACAGGATTGGGTGGATGAGGGTCTGTGGCCTGCAGTGTGTAGGAGGTCAGACTGGATGATCATGATGGTCCCTTCTAACCTTAGTCTATGAGTCTGAGTTGGTTGTCTTGGTCTACTTCCTAGTAGACAAGTGTCCATGGGAAAAATACCACTTTCACAACTGAAGCAAGAGCAAAGTTTAAAAGGCATGGAGACTGAAATCTCACTCCTAGAGGTGTTGTTTCAAACTGAGATTAAGGGCAAATCTACACTACAAAATTAAGTCAACCTAATTTTGATTTACAGCCACCGCAGTGATTGAATTACTTTTGCATGTCCAAACTATTCTTCTGTCAGCAGTGTGTGTCCTCACCAGGACCCCTTGCACTGATTTAACTGTCAGTGTGGGGCATTCTGGGACGGCTTCTGAAAGGCAACAACAGTTGATATAAGCAACACAGTGTCTGCGCTGACACTGAATCGACCAAACTATGTAGTCCTAAGCACTACACCTCTCACAGTGGTGAAGTTAAGTCACTGTAGTTGGTGGGTTACATCAGTGGGAGCTACGTTTTAGTGCAGACACTTAGAGTTTGGTCAAAGTAAGCTGCTTTACATCAGCCTAACTGTAGTGCAGTGTTCCCTCTAATTTTTCCCACGCATAAGTGGAATGAATTTTGTTATGTGCACCGATATGGAGGAGGTGTGTGACACATCCCCTCCATATTGGTGCACATAACAAAATTCATGTGGTGGGGGTGGGGCCGAGGGGTTTGTAGTGTGGGAGGGGGGCTCAGGGCTGGGGCAAAGGATTGGGGTGTGCGGGGGAGGTGAGGGATTTGTGGTGGGGCCAGGGATGAGGGGCTCAGGGCTGAGGCAGAGGGTTGGGGCTTGAGGGCTTTGGCTGGGGGTGCAGGCTCTGGGGTGGAGCCAGGGATGAGGGGTTTGGGGTGCAGGCTTGCCTGGGGGCTATGGTGGGCAAGGAGAGAAGACTCCCCACAGATTTCTCTCTACCCGCAGCAGCACCTGGGCTGGGGGCGGAGAGGTGCCTCTCCCCTGGCCACAGGGCTTAATAGGCAGCTTAGATGAAACTTAACTGTAGTGTAGACCAGGCTGAAAGAGTGCAAGTGAAATGACAAACTTGCATTGCAGCTACATATAATACTGCACAGTAGTGGGGGTAAACAAACTCTGTCTTTGGAGCTCTCTTATTAGTACCTTTCACTAATACAAAGCTCTCAGGCATGCACAATAGAAGAATTAACAAAAAAAAATAATAGGACTTTATATTGCTGTTGGAGACTAAACTTTTTTTTAAAGAATGTGCTTTAAACTCTTTTTAAAAAACACTGATGTGGGACCTAAATTACCTGCCATTTATTTTAATTTGGTTGTAGGGTACTGTATAATGTTACATGATAGTAGTTCATATATGTTTTTGTTTTACCAGAAAATTTCAGAGCTCTTTGTACCGGTGAAAAGGGTTTCGGGTATAAAGGATCCATCTTTCACAGAGTGATTCCTTTATTTATGTGCCAGGTAATGTAACCTTCAGTATTTTCACCAGACTTTTATTTTGGGAAACATATTATGGCGGATCTATTGTACTGAATTCTAATATCTGATTTAAGAATGATTTTTATTTGTGCTGTATTAGAATACAAGTTTAACACTGACTTTTAAATAGTTTTGCTGTTGTAACCTCTTAACAGCAGAAGTAAGATATGACAATGTGCCTTGCATTTCAGATCCTGTTGCTATGGCTGTTGTGTAGCACATCGGTTTGCACGAGTAAATGCAAATGCCACTCTAGACTGCTTTTAGAAATCCTGACTTCGGGTTCTGTGCTTTTGTGTAGTGATGTATTTTAACAAGTGGTGTGCTCAATAGAATGGCTGTTGGTAAGGAAAACAGTCTGTGTGTAGAATTATAATCAGTGCAATGTATCACATAAGAGAACAATGTACCCAATCTTTCCTTGCTGACAACATCTTGTTAAGCTATATTAAGTTTGCTGTTGATATATAGGCATTTAAAAGAAAACAACTGGAGGTTTCATATGAACGCCTCACGTGGGGAAAAAAAGAACACTCACTGTGTTTTCCAAGTAAATAGGCTGACTCACTAAAAGAATACTTGGTGTCTTAAGAGATTCTGAATGTGGTAATTACTTCTAATATGAAGACTGAATCATTCTAAACTGCTATAAATAATACACAAACATGACCGTGATCCTGTTTAAAATAAAGCGTATATACACTTTGGAAGAGAAATTAATAGCCTACCTGTTTTGTATGGATGCTGTATTAACATTCCATGATGCTCTGCATGACGGAAGGAGTTTGTTCCATTGCACTTGGACAAAATTCCCCCCACCCCCAATTGCTGCAGTGTACCGGACTGCATGATGATGGGTTGCTTTCTCTCAACCCAGTGAAGGCTGCATTTCAACAGTAGCATATTTATAGAGTTTTTGAATGGCTTTGTGATTTATTTGAGGTGAAAGGGTTTATAAACATGTAAATAATTGCTGTTATTAATCAATAACCTTGGAGGCACTTGCATCTTGAGCAAAAAACTGCATTTAAAATTTAAAAAAATACCAAAAAGCAAATGTTCTCATGTTATCCTACTTTTGATAAGGGAAAGTGGACAAATATGCTGCAGTAGACTGACTTTATTTTGAAAACACGCGTTGGATCTTTTGGTGGTGGTAGAAAAGAAGCAAGGTCTAGACTATGACCTGGGGGTCAGGAACTTGAAAATATTGATTGTTGCTCCACCACTAACTTACATAGTTCTATCCAAAATTAGTTGCCTGTCTCTCAGAAGTGTTGAGATGATGAGTTAGTGTTTGTAAAGTGCTCTGTATTTGCAGATGTGTAACTGCTTCTATATGCTTCAAGGACCATATAATAATTCTAGGACAATTTTTCTTTTAACATTCTAAAACTGGTGGAAATAGCGAAGGGCATTCCACTTGTAGGAGGTGCAGTGTTAGTGTGATGCAGCCTGACGAATACACCTAATTAAAGGTTGTACTTTACTTTGCAATTCAAATACCTCTTGATGACATACAGCAAGTAAAGCATGCTTCCGGGATTACACACGAATTGCCACACTATTATGTAAAGCACAACTTTGGGCTGCTCAAGGCAATCTTGAAAATGTGAATGTCATACACAATATCTTATGATTCCAAAGAACATAAAAGCTGCCATACTGGGTTAGACTATGGTCCATCTTGCCCAGTATCGTATCTCCAATAGTGTCCTGGGCCAGAGCTTTTGGGGGGAGATGCAGAGCAATTATAAAGTGATACACCCCTGTCTTCCACTCCCTGGCTTCTGGTAGTCAGAAGTTTTAGACCTACCCCGAGCATGGAGTGGCATCTGACCATCTTGGCTAATAGCAATTGATGGACCTATTTCTCCATGGACTTTTCCAGTCCTTTTTTTAATCCAGTTATACTTATGGCCATCACAACATCCTGTGGCAATGAGTTTTATGGGTTAGTTGTTGTGTAAAAAAAGTACCTCCTCTTACGTGTATGAAACCTGCCAACTTTTCATTTTATCAAGTGACCCCTAGTAAATAACACTTCTCTATTCATTTTTTCCACACTTTTCATAATTTTATAGACCCCCATCAGATCTCCCCTTAGTCATCCCTCTTCTAAAATGAAACACTCTAATCTTTTTAAGTCTCTGCTTATATGGAAGCTGTTCCATACCCTTGATCACCTTTTGTTGCCCTTCTCTGACCATTGTCCAGTTCTACCGTATCCTTTTTGAGATGGGTTTTGAAGTACTGGACACAGTATTTAAGGTGTTGGCGCACCATGGATTTATATAGTGGCATTATGGTATTTTCTGTCTTATATTCTATCCCTTTCCTAATAGTCCCTAACATCCTGTGTGCTAGGATTAGCTTTCGTTTGCAGCAGTGTGCTTGGCACTGTACATACATAAGAACTCTGTGTCCCGAGGAGCATTCAGCCTATGGTAGTTACAAGGCAGATAAAACAGGTCAGATATATGACACATCAGGTGATCCAGGGGTTTCAAAGAGGATGGCTCTAGACTGTTCTCAATGGTAGCAGATGACAGAACGAGGAGTAATGGTCTCAAGTTGCAATGGGGGAGGTTTAGATTGGATATTAGGAAAAACTTTTTCACTAAGAGGGTGGTGAAACACTGGAATGCGTTACCTAGGGAGGTGGTAGAATCTCCTTCCTTAGAGGTTTTTAAGGTCAGGCTTGACAAAGCCCTGGCTGGGATGATTTAACTGGGACTTGGTCCTGCTTTGAGCAGGGGGTTGGACTAGATGACCTTCTGGGGTCCCTTCCAACCCTGATATTCTATGATTCTATGATTCTAACAATTTTTGTCCTGTAAAAGAAAAACTATTGGGGGCATGATCCTGCTGCCTCTGCGAAAACTCCCATTCAGCTCTGAGTGTGACTAGAATCAGATCTTCTTTCCAAATTTAAAACTACAAAAGCAAAATGTTTGGATTAAGACTCCCACAGTATCGGAATCTCTTCCATTGAGTGTAGGAAGTCTGCCAGTACTGCATAATCACCAGGTGAGTCTTCAGTACCTCTGTATTGAAGTGGTGAATAAAGTATCCATTGGGGACCTTTCCTGCAAAGTTATCCTAATTGTGAACTCAACTGGAAAAAGTGAGTGAAAACTTATAAAATTGTTACAAGAACTTATAACAAACGATGAGAAGACTTTCTGGGAAAATTATCAGAAGAAGCTGTTTGACAACTGCTTACTGAGAAATGGGCAGACAGGATAGGAGCAAGGTGTATGATCCTTGCTGCCACCCCCATCATTTCCTAGTACCCTGGGATCCACCACATCACTGTTGAGCCTTCATCATCCTAATCCTGACCTGACCAGGCCAGAGAGAGGGGGACCCAGATGACATAGCCAGAGCCACTGAAGGTGGCTAACTGGGACGTGAGACTTTGCCACCGATCCCCACTCCCACCCATGTGTCCTTTTTCTTCCCCACTTTATTTCTTCTCTTTCCTAACCCTCTCCTTTTGCTTTCTGTCTAATAAGGGTCAATGCTGGTGTGAGTTTCCCAGGTCTCAGAGGGCTAATAAGACCAAGTGCTATGTATTTGTTTTTCCAGCAGTGAGGTGGCAAGTAAACACTGACCCAAGACAGAAGCTGTATTTTGTATCTTTGCTGTTCTTTTCTCTCCCGTCTTGTGTGTATTTGTCTTATTTTGTCTTCTAGGAAACAGGATTGGGATTTTAACAAAAACAGCACCAGCCTCTATCTTAATTAACTCTCTTTTCTGGGGAAAAGAGAAGTTATTTCGATCTTTAATACTATCTAAAAGACTGTCAAACTGTGGTTTGGGGTTTTTTCCCTTTAAGGACTCACTACAGCTAAAGGGAAAAAGATGTTAAAATGAAAGTCCAACTTAACGCATTTGAAATATAAAGTATTAACTATTTTTCCTTCATTTCTATATCTTTAATAAAAGGTTTAAAATTTTTAATCATGTGTTTGCTGTAATACTAAGAAGGCTGAAGTCTCTGTATACCAAAGCCTGAACCTTGCTTAATGTTGGATGGTGACAGGGTCATATTAACTCCTTTGGGCCCGTATATTCCATGTAAATTAATTACAACAGTGCATGTATTTTTAATAGCACCTGTTCTAGTATAAAATGCAACCTGTCCATTAGTAAAGTTAAAAACCACTTATGTTTCAGGCTGGGGACTTTACCAACCACAATGGCACAGGAGGAAAATCCATTTATGGCAGTCGATTTCCAGATGAAAATTTCATACTTAAGCACGTTGGACCTGGTAAATAAACTTATTCCTCTTCCCTTCTGCTGAGTAACTTGTAATGATTAGTACCTGTAGAAAACGTCATTTTAAGGAGCACATATTTGAGGTGGATGAGGTACTTGATCATTACAAAAAGGTCATTGAGGTGGTGTCGAAGTGGTGAGGTGTAGTTGAATTGTGCTAGTATACACATCATGTAGACAGCCTATGATGGGTGACAGTCAGATCATCGCACCTATTGAAGTTTGCTTTAAGTGGATGCTATGCAAATTATCATAGCCTAACGTGTTTTACAAACTGTCCCAAATGTGGAACAACTCTTTTTGTAATGGAATGGAATTTGGCTACATTGTCTGTTTTCTGAATTTCCTGACTTGAATTTTTACTCAGAGTGAAATGAAGTGGTCATGGCAGCTCCCCTCCCTGCCTCTGGCCCCAGCTTATCTCCGCTCCACTTCTGCCCCTGAGTTACGCTCCGCCCCACTCTGGTTCTCCACCCCCTCACCCCCGGTTTCCCACGAATCAGGTGTTCGCGCGGGAAGCCTGGGAGGGCTGAGAAGCAAACAGCGGCTTCCCTCTCAGGCCCAAGGAGGTGACCTCGGGTTGGGGGGGGGAGCGAGGACGGCTGCCTGCACCGCAGCAGGTAACCTGGGGGGTGGAGCATGCAGCTCATCTCCGCCTCCCTGGGCCTGAGCATGAAGCTGCTGCTTGCTTCTCAGCCTCCTGGGCTTCCTGCGCGAACAGCTGATCCGGGGGTGAGGGGGTGGAGAACCAGAGTGGGGCAGAGCGTAACTCAGGGGCAGAAGTGGAGCGGAGATAAGCTGGGGCCAGGGGAAGGGAGGGGAGCTGCCGGTGGGTGCTCTGCACCCACCAAATTTTCCCCATGGGTGCTCCAGCCCTGGAGCACCCACGGAGTCTGCGCCTAAGGTGCCACTTTTGATGTGATCAGTGTGGGGAGCAGCTGCTCCCCCGCTAGCTACGCTACTCTGCACCTAGGAGCCAGAGGGACCTGCCGGATGCTTCCTGGGAGCTGCCCCAGGTGAGCACTGCAAGGACTCCCCACCTCACCCCCCAGCAGGTCCCTCTGGCTCTTAAGGCTGGGGTGTGGTGAGCACCCCCTCCTGTGGCCCACAAGACCCTCCTGCCTGGTTCCAGGGGCAGTCAGGAGGGGGTGGATGGGGCAAGGGTCCGGGGGAGGGGGTCGTCAAGGAACATGGGGGGTTGGATGGGACAGGAGTCAAGGGGGGTAGGCCATGACCCCCTTGTGGGGTGAGGAGGGAACCAGTTAAGATTTTGGGAGCTCATCACTGCTCCCAATGGCAGATGAACAATCCCCATACTACCAATGCTGGAGGAGAGAGGACAGGAGAAGAAAAGGGAGGGATATGAACAGCCAGGTTGAAGCAACATGCCTTCCCCCCTATTCCGCATCTCTGCTAGCCTTACGTATGCAAAGGAAAAGTGCATTTTCTCTGCAGCACACTTTTCAGATGAATACATCACTAATGTGTTCACGTTTTTGTAGGTATACTCTCAATGGCCAATGCAGGACCCAATACAAATGGGTCTCAGTTCTTCATTTGCACTGCCAAAACTGACTGGTAAGTTTTCTATAGAAATACATATGGTAACAGTTACCCCATGGGTCTGCAGTTTTTAAATATGTATCTACATTAATTGCTTTGTCATCACAAGTCTTGAAGTTCTGCAGAAAAGGACCTGGGGATTACAGTGGATGAGAAGCTGGATTTGAGTCAGCAGTGTGCCCATATTGCTAGGAAGGCTAATGGCATATTGGGCTGCATTAATAGGAGCATTGCCAGCAGATCGAGGGAAGTGATTATTCCCCTTTGTTGGGCACTGGTGAGGCCACATCTGGAGTATTGCGTCCAGTTTTGCCCGCTCTCCCCCCCCCTCCCCACAGAAACGATGTGGATAATTTGGAGAGAGTCCAGTGGAGAGCAATGACAATGATTAGGGGGCTGGGGTACATGACTTGCAAGGAGAGACTGAGAGGACTGGGCTTATTTAGTCTACAGAAGAGAAGAGTGAGGGAGGATCTGACAGCAGCCTTCAATGACCTGAAGGGGGGGGTTCCAAAGAGGATGGAGCTCGGCTGTTCTCACTGGTGGCTGATGACAGAACAAGAAGCAGTGGTCTCAAGTTGCAGTGCGGGAGGTCTAGGTTGGCTATTAGAAAACACTATTTCACTAGGAGGGTGGTGAAGCACTGAAATGGGTTACCTAGGGAAGTGGTGGAATCTCCATCCTTAAAGGTTTTTAAGGCCCAGCTTGACAAAGCCCTTGCTGGGATGATTTAGTTGGTGTTAGTCCTGCTTTGAGCAGGGGGTTGGGCTAGATGACCTCCTGAGGTCTCTTCTAACCGTAATCTTCTAGGATTTGGGGAGGTTGGAGGAAATGAGGACATAAAGGAGATGAATCAAACAGTTGATGTTGTGCTCTGCATTTGAATGGGTCCAATAAGTGGTTTCATTTTCCTATTATAAAATGAAGGCTCACGTTTATTTTTATTCTCATTTTCTTTGGATGCAGTAGTGTACCTCTTGCTGCTTCCAGCGTACTTCAGTAATACCTCCCTCATTGCTGGAACAAGCCTTTGCTTCTTCCAAGTCCAAAGTTGATTAGCATTGGTAGAGCAGGGTGAAGCCATAGGTCAGGAGTGGAAATTAAGAAAAAGGAGTCAGCCTTAACCAAATATTTACCCTGTGAGTTGTGACTTTAAATTTCTCCACTTCCTAGGAAATCTGTTTGAGCCAGAAGCTTTAAACATAAGTTAATGGGATGAACATGGATGGAGGACTGTTCTCCATTGCATGTTTTAAAAGTTTACTTTTTTTTTAACTTCTAAAGAAATTACAAGTGAATCTGGATACTGGGACTACTTCACTAAGCATTATGTGAGTTAGAAAAATATAAAATCTTGCTTAGCTGAAGGTTCATGCATCTCTTCATCCCCATTCCTCCTCTTCTTCCCCCCAATTACAACAATCTTATAAGTGTATTGAGACATCCTACAAAACTGCAGGACAGTAATGAATGCAATGTATGCTTTCCCCTCCCCTCCCCTCCATGCATAAAGATTCTATGAACAAATTCTCACTGTAGCCCCAGGATGTGTAGAATGCTTACTGACAAGTGGAGATAGAAAGTAATTTGGTCAATCCTAGGGCTTCCAGTCTCCCAGGCCGGGTTGCTTCACTAGACACCATGCTGCCTTACAGTCCCTAAAGGCCTGACCCAGATGCAATTGTACTCGAGAGACTTATATTGACTTCAGTGAGCTTTGGATTAGCCCCCCTTAGAACAGCCTTTGCTGTTCACATCTCTCTACTGCTCCTGCCATCTGGAATACCTTTTCTGTAGCTCTCTGCCTCATCATTTCAGTACATTTTGCTCCAAGATTTAAGACATTCCCCTTGCCCTCCCTCCCCAATTATGCCACTTCCCTTCTATCTCCATCTCCTATCGTTACTTGAGGCTTGCAACCTGAAACTCTTTACATTCTTAAGTAATGGGCACTATGCAAGATGAGGCCATTATCCTGCTAACCTTTATTCATGTGAGGAAGGGCCTGTAGGATCAGGTCCTAAAGCTGTATTGTATTGTTTTACTTTTTCGGTAAGTAGAGTTGATCAGAATGTCATCAGCTAGTCTGAATATGCATTCACATTCAGCATCCCCATTCTTTTCAGTGTGTATTTAGTTTAATATTGCTTTTACTTATACGTATTTATTATTCATATTACAGGCTAGATGGAAAACATGTTGTGTTTGGCCATGTAAAGGAAGGAATGGAAGTTGTGAAAAAAATCGAGAGCTTTGGTTCCAAGAATGGAAAGACATCCAAAAAGATTGTCATTACTGACTGTGGTCAGCTGTCATAACCCACTGCCTGTAACTCAGGAGAACTTAGATGCTGTGAAAAAGAAAAATGAGGAAGAAGCATGTCTGATTTCACTTTTTAGGGTTGTTAATTGCTAATGTGAAAATATATTTATTTCTGTTCAAGATAATTCATTGAAGATACTATGATCAGGGACAGTAGAAATGTGAGGAATTCTAGTTAAAAATCTCCATCTTATTGTGGGTAGGGTCTAGAGAGTCCACGTTTTCTATCTAACTTGGCTCTACTTTTACATTGTTGTATAATATTTACTAACAACAATGAGAATATTCTTAAAATTTGTATTAGTGTGTTAAACTGAACTACCAAAATAGAGGCTGTCAGATAGCTTGATGGAGAACCCCATAGTATCCTGCAAGCTGAAGTGCAGTGATTCAACACTGTATTTGGCAGCAATATGACTATTAATTTTGTCATAAATTACAAGGAACATTGTGAGCCTTATCAGAATATTTGAAAGATTCTCTTGTTGTCGACTTGGCTAGTCAATGTTTGCACCCTTCTCTATTTCAAATGAATGTAAAGTTAGTGTTTGACAAATCCATCCAGGTTCAGGGGATAAATTCATTGGCTGGATGTTTCAGGCAGTAGGATCAACAATGAAGTAATTAAGGATGTTGCATTTAAACTTCTGTAATTGGGGTTAAAATGCTTCATTAAGATGAAATAAAGAATTCTACATTTCCTTTGGTGCTATGTTTCATTCCCATCTGGTTGCAAACTTGAAGTCGTACTGATAAAGCAAATTAGTTAATGCTCTCATGGCTATCTCTGCAACCAGAAGGGCTAGAATCTTGTTTCTGCAAAAGATGACAAAACTTGCAATGCAACTTAAATCCATGGATTTCTATTGTCTTGGGCCATTGCTAATTCTTTAACAGAGGGGGAAAACTAAGACAAAGGCTTGGTCTACACTGGGAGGGGGGGATCGACCTGAGACACGCAACTTCAGCTATGAGAATAGCGTAGCTGAAGTTGACATATCTTAGGTCGACTTACCTCGCATCCTCACGGCGTAGGGTTGACTGCCGCCGCTCCCCCCATCGACTCCGCTTCTGCCTCTTGCCGCGGTGGAGTATAGGAGTTGACGGCAGAGCGATCAGAGATCGATCACTACCCGCCAATCCGGTGGGTAGTGTAGACGTACCCACAAAGTATCTTGTATCTAAATTAATTGATCAAATTAACTTTTTGCTGTACATTATATTAAACTGAGTTGGTGGGCATGCTACCACAGCTCCAGTCATTTACTTGATAGAATCAAGAGATAACCAGAACTGATCAAGTGACTTTTTTGTAGTGCAACTGCTAACTAACCTGCAGTGCAGCTCTACTCTGAAACCTGACTAGGTAAAAATAGCAGCAGATTCGTTTTCTGTGTGTATTCGGAATGCTATCCCAAATGACAAATAAGTTTTACTGCTTTTTCTTTGTTAGCCCATCAGAGCCAATTCATCTTGGGGATTAGCTGGATTCCATTTCTTCTGGTGCATCATCAACAGAATTACTAATTTAAAATTGGTTACTACAGTGAGAGGGAAAGAATCCAGATGGACTGATGGGAGTCCATCAAGAGTTTTCAGGGCTGGCAGTTAGAAAATACACCTTTTCACTTGTAAACTGTGTACTTCTGATAGGGAAGCATTGAGAAATAATTGTAATAAAACCTTACAATGACATTTCTAGAAGCACTTAAGCTGCTAAATATATATATTTATATATAAGTGGTGGAGGAAGCATCCTGGTGGCTGGTACAGTAATTATTCAGGAAATAGAAATAAAAGGTGAAGGCTCTTTCCAAAAGTGAGTTAATGTCCATCATATAGAACAACAGTATGCAAGTTTAAAATGCAACTTGCACTAGATGGATGTCTTTTTAGCTAATTGAAGATTGCATACATTTGTGTATGTATGTGTGATGGAATTTCAATACTTTCACAGAAAATAGGACTGAACCGCTTTTATTATAGTTCCACTATTGATTTTTCTTTTGAAATATTATTAAATATTTTAGCTAATGTTGATATAAAATATTTTATGTTCCCTTCATTTGTACGTGGAAAATCATTAAATACATTTTTTGGTTAAAAAAGAAGTCTGTCTGTTGTGTGTTTAATGTTGCCCATTGATTTAAAACTGGCATGTGAACAGCTGAAATATCACAGCATTGGTTGTGTTTTACTCAAGCTGCGCTATTCTTTGAATTTCCCCCTTGTCATATGGTCTATATCAGGGGTGGCCAACCTGCGCCTGAGAAGGAGCCAATGTGCATTGCCAAAGAGCCACAGTAACACATCAGCTTCCCCTCAGTTTGCTTCCCCCCTCGCCCCCAGTATCTCCCACCCACCAGCCACACGACTGATCAGCACCTAATCCTCCATCCCTGCGCCTCCTGCCTGCCGCGATCAGCTGTTTTGTGGTGTGCAGCAGACTCAAGGGAAGGGGTGGGAGCCTTGGGGGAAGGAGTGGAGTGGGGCCGGGGCCTGGGGCAGAGCCAGGGATTGAGCAGTGAACACCCTGTAGCACCCTGGAAAGTTGGAACCTGTAGCTCCAGCCCTGGTGTTGGCGTCTATGCCAGGAGTTGCATATTAATCTCTGAAGAGCCACATGTGGGCCACCCCGGTCTATATCAATGGTACTCAGAGCTGCCACTTCTTCATTTAGTAGATACTCGGAACCACAAAACTGGTTGTAGTCAGCAAGTCAAACTTTCATGATTGTCTTACACTGGAGAGAGATTTCAGAGTAGCAGCCGTGTTAGTCTGTATTCGCAAAAAGAAAAGGCGTACTTGTGGCACCTTAGAGACTAACAAATTTATTAGAGCATAAGCTTTCGTGAGCTACAGCTCACTTCATCGGATGCATTTGGTGGAAAAAACAAATGCATCCGATGAAGTGAGCTGTAGCTCACGAAAGCTTATGCTCTAATAAATTTGTTAGTCTCTAAGGTGCCACAAGTACTCCTTTTCTTTTCACTGGAGAGAGAGCTCTTCTAAAATGGGTTAATGTGTGCATGGGGAGATTAATGCCAGAAGGGATCATTTGATCATCTGGCCTGATATGGATAACACAAGACATAAAATTTCACTGTTATCCCTGTATTGAGCTCAATAACGTCTGTTTGACTAAAGCGTAACTTCCAGAAAGGCCTCCAATATTGATTTGAAAATATCAAGAGATAGAAAATCCATAACTTCCCCTGGCAATTTGTTCCAGTCATTAATCACTCACAATGTTTTGGTTTTTTTTGTTAAACAAGTGCTTTCTTTCTAATTTGAAATTTGTCTGATTTAGCTTCCAGTCACTGGTTCTTTGCTATCCCTTTCTCCGCTAGATTAACAAGATCTAGTATCTTTTTCCCCATGAAGGTACTTGTATGCTGTAATACACTTCTACACTGTGAAGGTACTTACACGCCTCTCTGTTTTTGATATAGAGCTCAATCTTATTTAATTTCTCAATGGAGGGAATTTTCCCTAGCCTTCAGATGATTTGTTTTTCTTGCAGTGTTCAATTTTTCAACATCCTCTTTAAAATATGGACTCCAGAACTTGATGCAGTATTCCACTATCTGTCTCTCACTACTGTCATATGAAGAGGTAAAATCACCCTCCTGGTCCTACTCACTACTTCTGTTTATACATCCACAGATTGCATTAGCCCTTTTTGCCACAGTACTCCACTGGAAGGTCATGTGGGAGTTGCTTGTCTATTATGACCCCCGAATCCTTTTTGGAGTCACTGCTTCCCAGGATAAAATTACTCTTCCTGTAAATATGAGCTACATTTCTTGTTCCTAGAGGAACAACTTTGCATTTGGCTGCATTAAAACACATTTTGTTTGAAGGGGCCTACCTTACCAAGCGATCGCTGTATGACTGCCCTGTCCTCGTTGTTTATCATTTTCCCAATCTTTGTGTCGTCATCAAATTTTATCAGCAGTGATTATATGTTTACTTCTGAATCCCAAATGTCAAATCGTATCAGGCCTCTGCGGAATCCACTAGAAACGATTATTCAGTGATGATTCCCCATTGTCTGCCACTACCTTTTTGTGATTTGTCAGTTAGCCAGTTCTTAATCCTTTTAACATAGAATCATAGGACTGCAAGGGACCTCGAGAGGTCATCTTGTCCAGTGCCCTGCACTTGTGGCAGGACTAAGTATTATCAAGACCATTCCTGATGGGTGTTTGTCTAATCTGCTCTTAAAAATCTCCAATGATGGAAACTCCACAACCTCCCTAGGCAATTTATTCCAGTGCTTAACCACCCTGGCTGCCATTTAAGCCCATCGTCCTGTCCTATCAGTGTTTGAGAACAATTTTTCTCCTTCTAACAACCTTTTATATACATGGAAACTGTTCTCATGCCCCCCCATCTTCTCTTCTCCAGACCAAACAAACCCAATTTTTGCAATCTTCCCTCATAGGTTATATTTTGTAGACCTATAATAATGGTTTTTCTTCTCTGGACTTTCTCCCATTTGTCCACATCTTTCCTGAAATGTGGCACAGAACTGGACACAATCCTCCAGTTGAGGAAGAATTACTTTTTGTGTCTTGCTTACAATGCTCTTGCTAATAGGTCCCAGAATGATGTTTGCTTTTTTTTTTTTTTGCACAACAGTGTTACAATGTTGAATCATATGTAGCTTGTGATCCAATATGACCCTGAGATCCCTTTCTGCAGTACTCCTTCCTAGGCAGTCATTTCCCATTTTGTACGCAGGCAACTGATTGTTCCTTCCTAAGTGGAGTACTTTGCATTTGTCCTTATTGAATTTCATCCTATTTACTTAAGACCATTTCTCCAATTTGGCCACATTGTTTCAATCCTATCCTCCAAACCCCTCCCAGCTTCGTTTCGTCTGAAAACTTTAAGTGTAGTCTCTATGCCATTATCTAAATCATCGGTGAAGGTACTGAACAGAAACACACCCAGAACCGATCCCTGCAGGTCCCCACCTGACATGCCCTTCCAGTTTGACGGTGAACCACTGATGACTATTCTCTGGGAATGGTTTTCCAATCAGTTATGCACCCACTTTATAGTAGCTCCATCTAGGTTTTATTTCCCTAATTTGTTTGCGGTCATGCAAGATAGTATCAAAAGCCTTACTAAAGTCAAGATATACCACATCACTGTTGGACATCTGTCAAGGTTCCTTCCCCACTCTAAACTCTAGGGTACAGATGTGGGGACTTGCATCAAAGACCCCCTAAGCTTATTCTTACCAGCTTAGGTTAAAAACTTCCTCGAGGTACAAACTTTACCTTGTCCTTGAACCCTGTGCTGCCACTACCAAGCGTGTTAAACAAAGAACAGGGAAAGAACCCACTTGGAGATGTCTTCCCTGCAAAATATCCCCCCAAGCCCTACTCCCCATTTCCTGGGGAAGGCTTGATAAAAATCCTCACCAATTTGCATAGGTGAACGCAGACCCAAACCCTTGGATCTTAAGAACCATGAAAAAGCAATCAGGTTCTTAAAAAGAATTTTAATTGAAGAAAAAGTAAAAGAATCACCTCTGTAAAATCAGGATGGTAAATACCTTATAGGGTAATTAAATTCAAAACACGGAGAATCCCTCTAGGCAAAACCTTAAGTTACAAAAAGACACAAAAACAGGAATATACATTCCATTCAGCACAGCTATTTTACCAGCCTTTAAACAAAAAAAAAATCTAACGCATTTCTAGCTAGATTACTTACTAACTTAACAGAAGTTCTGAAGAGCATTCCTGACCTGGTCCTGGCAAAAGCATTGCACAGATAGACAGACCCTTTGTCATCCCTCCGTCTCCCCCCAGCTTTGAAAATATCTTGTCTCCTCATTGGTCATTTTGGTCAGGTACCAGCGAGGTTATCTTAGCTTCTTAACCCTTTATAGGTGAAGGGGTTTTGCCTCTGGCCAGGAGGGATTTTATACTTCTGTATACAGAAAGGTGGTTATCCTTCCCTTTATATTTATGACAACATCTAATCACTTGTAACCCTTTTGGTGAAAACTGAAACAAAAATGTCATTTAGCACTTCTGCCATTTCCTCATTTTCTGTTTGTTCCCTCCCCCCCCCATTGAGTAACGGGGCCTACCCTGTCCTTGGTCTTCCTCTTTCTTCTAATGTATTTGTAGAATGTTTTCTTGTTCCCCTTTATGTCTCTAGATAGTTTGATCTTGTTTTTTGCCTTGCCCTTTCTAATTTTGTCCCTACATGCTTATGTTTTGTTTATATTTATTCTTTGTAATTTGACCTAGTTTTCCACTTTTTTGTAGGTCTCTTTGGAGTTTCACATCATTGAAGATTTCCTGGTTAAGCCAGCGTGGTCTCTTGCAATACTTCCTATCATTCCTACACAGAGATAGTTTGCTCTTGTGCTCTTGATAACGTCTCTTTGGAAAAACTGCCAACTCCTTTGAACTTTTTTCTCCTTAGACTTGCTTCTCATGGGATCTTACCTCCCAACTTCCTGAGTTTGCTAACGTCTGTCTTCTTGAAATCCATGTGCTTTATTGATGTAGTGCTCATTTTTAAATCCATCATGTGGTACTAAGTCAAACACATTACAAAAGTCTATGAATCTACATGGTTACCTTTATTTGCCAAACTTTTAATCTAAGAGAATGAAATCCGGTTTGACAAGACCTCTTTTTCAAAACCCATATTGACTAACATTGTTCTCCTATCCTTTAATGGAAAAGCTAATACATGATTCATTTGATAAAGAATTACTTTGCCTGGAATTGATATCAGGCTAACTAGCAGTTCTCAAACTCCATTGTGCTATGACCCTTTTCTAACAACAAAAATGACTATAAAACCTCAGAGAGGGGGTCAAAGACTGAGCCTACCCCAGCCCTGCCACTCTGTATGGGAGGCCCAAAGCCGAAGCCCAAGGACTTCAGCCCTGGGCAGGGGACCTGTAACCTGAGCCCCGCCTCCCAGGGCAGCAGCCCTTGGCCTTTGGCTTCGGCCCTGGGTGCTGGGGCTCAGGCTTTGGCCTCGGGCCCAGTAAGTCTAACACCAGCCCTGGCAACCCCATTAAAACAGGGTTGTGATCCACTTTGAGGTCCCAACCCACAGTTTGAGAACTACTGAACTAGCCTATAATTACCAGGTCATCCCACTTACCCTTTGAGAATATTGGCACAACATTATCCCTCTTCCAGTCTTCTGGCATTTCTCTAGTATTCCAAGATTTATTTAAAAAAAAAAAATCAGTGGACCACTGATCTTCTCAACCAGTTATTTTAAGAATCTTGGGTGCAAGCTTTTTTGGCTTGCTGAAATTAAAATATGTATCCCTATTTGATGTACATCATCTTCTGTTCCTAATGGATGGGAAAGTACTTCATCTGCATACAAGTGCATCATTCTGTTTCTTTCCAAATACAGATGTGATGCTGCACTCCATAATGTTTTATGGAAATGTGCTTGAGTATGACTATAATATAACTGGTATATGCTTTATGCAAAAGGTCTCTGTGAGGAATCATTACAAATCTTATAATCTACTGAGTGTGCTCATCCTATTTGTATGTAGGAATCATTTTGTATCTGAAGCTAGAAAGATAAAGTACAACTCTGAAGTCCTATTGTAATTATGCAAAGTGTGGGCCATTGATGGTGGTTTAGAATCTTGATGGCTCCCATTGACAAGGACAATTGGTGTAAATGGTCTGTTTACTTGCAAACCTTCCTGGGTGAGTGCAGGCCAGCCCTGGAAGAATGGAGGCTGGGGTCTCATAAGACATGGGGCAACATCACTTGAAACTGGAATCCATCTTAAACCTGGTACTTTTTCATTTAGAAGGCGGGGCAGGACCCAGAGAGACACAAGATTCCTGCCTTGTGCTAAAGCTATAAAAGGGTGGAACAGAACAAAGGGGGCTGCCAGTCATGAGAACACCCCTGCTTTCCACCTAAGATGTTTGCTGGAACTAACAAGAACTGTACCGGGGAAAGGATTGGGACTAGACTAGGAAGAGTCTAGTCTGTGAAAGAAGCTTATTTGAACATCTCTGAAGGGGAGATTTTACCTGTAAACAGTTTCTTAATGTATTAGGTTTAGGCTTAGGCTTAGACTTGCATGTTTTGTTTTATTTTGCTTGATTTTGTTCTGTCCATCATTACCTGCAAACACTTAAATCCTACTTTTTATACTTAATAAAATCATTTTGTTTATTAATTAACCCAGAGTAAGTGATTAATATCTGGGGGAGCAAACAGCTGTGCATATCTCTCTATCAGTGTTATAGAGGGCGGACAATTTGAGTTTACCCTGTATAAGTTTTATACAGAGTAAAACAGATTTATTTGGGGTTTGGATCCCACTGGGAACTGGGTGGCCAGGTAACCTGCAGAGCAGTTTTTGGTGAAAGGCTGCAGCTTTGGGGGTGTGGCCCAGATCCTGGGTCTGTGTTGCAGCAGGCTAGCATGTCTGGCTCAACAAGGCAGGGTTCTGGAATCCCAAGCTGGTTGGGAAAATGGGGCCAGAGGTAACTTCAGCATGGGTGACAGTCCCAAGGGGGTCTCTGTGACCGAACCCGTCACAACAGAACAAATATTTATTGAACACTTTTCTATATTAGTGGTTCTCAAACAGTGGGTCGGGACCACATTTTAATGTGGTCACCAGGGCTGGCAGTTAAGACTTACTGGCGTCCAGGGCAGAAGCTGAAGGCCAAGCCCCACTGCCTGGGCCAAAGCCTTCAGCCCTGGGTGGCAGGGCTCAGGCGTGGCTTCAGCCCTGGGCAGTGGGGCAAAGGTAGGGTCAGGCTCCAGTCCCCACTCCTGGGGTCGTGTAGTACTTTTTGTTGTCAGAATGTTGTCGTGGTGCAATGAAGTTTGAGAACTGCTGTTCTACATAATTAACAATTTTATTATCTTTAATCTAGTAATAGGCCTATACTATGCTAAGATTTCTTTTGTACCTAATATACATAAACTCCTCCTTTCTTGTGCTCAGCCCTCCTAGCCATGGATATTCTCCCCCCCCACACACACACACACATCTTCAGCTTCCCTTATCAATTTTCTGTGCTTCATAAATTCTAATTTAAATTGATTACTATAGATTTCCACTTTCCCTCATTTATTTATATTGCTGCTTTATTTCTAAATTGTTACTTTCACTATGCCACTGAATCAGGATGGGCTTTTTGCCAAAGAGCTCTTTCTGGATTATGGAATCATGGCTTTTTTGGTGACCTAATGAACTCCCAATTTTTATTCACATTTTTTGGTCTACATTTTTATTCCCAGTCAATTTTTCCCAGCTTTGAGATATTAGTCCTTTTGGAAGCACCAAGTATATGTACTATTGATTGATGCTGTCCTGTTTGCCCAGACTGAATGTAATCAGGTCATGATCACTTGTCCCTAGTCAACTATCACCTTCCAGTCTAGTGATTAGTTCATCTTTGTGTGTGGTAATGAGGTTCAAAATAGTTACCATGGGTTAGGTTCAGCTCAATACCATTTATTTAAGAAATTTTCTGTAATTTTTAGAAACTCTAATGAATTACTACTGGATGCATGAGACCTCCAGCATATGTCTCCGATAATGAAATCCCCTATAATACACTACAGTGTATAATACACACAGACCCGTGTTCAAGTGGTAACTCGTTCTGTTCCATGGTTTGAGTCAGGGGTCTGGAACAGATTTCTAGGCCCCTTCTGGCTTAATTCAATAGCACTTTGATGGATGGTGCTGTGGTTAAGTTATTAATTTTAAAACAGGTAATGGTGTCATTAATAAAGAATGCCAATTATTAAGGAATGTATATTTCAGTTGAGAAGCTCAGTGCTTAACAAATATTCATTACTCTGTCAAGGCCTCCTTGTGGTATAAATAGATGCAGCAAGATTAGTTCAGCTCTGCACGTGTAAATTACTGGAAAACAAAGGGATGATTACATAAATTCAATTAAAGAAAAATATGATCTGTTACAGGTGATTAATGCAGTCATCATGTTCTGATTTTTATCTACAAACTTAGCCTTAGATCGGAAATTAGCATGGTAGAAGATAAAACACTGGTGCCAAAATTTTCACAGCTACCTAAATTTACGCACCTAAATAAAAGTTGCTTTATTTTCAGATGTGTAGAGTACCAACAAGCAGCTTAATTGTTTACAATTAAACTGGTGCAGATTCCTGTGTATATGCTCTGATTTTCATGTAGCTTAAACTTGTTCCCAGTGGATTTAAACTGAAACAAGACTGTCCATACCCCAGGTTCACCACATTAGTTTAATTTCACACCTTAGGATAAACCAGTGCAACTTTCTTGTGTAGCCGAGCCCTTTCTGGTAGATCTATTATGTGCTTAGAGGTTATCAGTCACTGAAGCTGTTGTGGAGCTTTAAATAAAATAAAAGAAATTTTGGATATTTAAATGGTTGTTACTGTAATAAAGCACCCCAATGTGCAACATGGATATTAATTTAAATTGTGAGACTTAAAACCCTACCTCATGCATTTGTCCAAATGTACTTAGAAGGTAAAATCCCTAATTGGAAAGCATATTGGGTGTGGTGATATGGTGAGAATTAAAGATATACCTGAGGATCTCAAAGCATTTTACAGACAATGAATAGAAGGGTCTCAATTCTCCTCTCAGATAGATAACTAGTATTGCACCTATTTTACAAATAGGGAAAGGGAGGGGGAAGCTTAGGGAGAGAAACTTTAAACTTGGGTGTGCAACGTTTAAGTACTAAATCAATATTTAGGTCCAGTTCAGGATAGCATTTAAGCACGTGTTTAAGTCCCTTTGTATTCGGAACAGCTATGGGAGTCAAGCATGTCCTTAAGTGTTGTCCTGGATAGGCATGCTGTCCTGAATTAAGTCTCAAGTACCTGAAAAATACCTTGATCTGCAAAACACTTAAGCAGGTGCTTAACTTTAAGCACATGTGCAGTCTCATAGAAGTTAATTAGCCTTCTCACCTAAATTAGGCATGTGACAACTTGCAAGAGTAGAGCTCAAGTGTGATATATTTTTCAAAGGAGCTATAGCTGCCAACACTGTGGCTTGTGCAATGTCATACAGGAATCCTGTGGCAGAACTGGGAACAGAGTGGAATACTAAATACTCCACAAAATAACAGGAGCGCAATTACTTTGGATTTAGTGCCCAGTTCAGATATGGTAATTTTTTTCATGTATTTGGATTTTAGAAGTCAAGTTAAAATTTTGAGTCTTGGCTTGGAATTTTCTTCACAATTGTATTGTTGTAAAGGTGGTGATTTGAGTTGGGGTTTTAATTCTGCTGTAGGTGTAGTATGTTCTATGGCTGTTGTGCATTTGATAGTCTTGAAGTGCTCTCTTGAACTTGCTGATAGTTATACAATGATAATCTTGAACTTGCTGATTGTTATACAGTGATGCATTTTTATTTATGAACTGATTGTGGGCTGTTACAATATTGCTTTAGCAGAAGACTAAAAATATCTTGTATAGAACTTGTATCTTAATGATCAGTTTCATAGATATAAACTAATTTTCCCTCCTACTTTTTATTGAGCTGTCCAATAGCACATTTCATAAAATTCTTTCAAGAGGTGATGCTTACTACCCAAGACCTTTGCAATGAGCTCCCATTAATGCCTTATGATCCTAAATCTATAGGCTTTGCCAGCAAAGGGAGGTTTTATTTAGTCTTATTGTACCACTAGGTGGCACGAAAGGATTGTCCCTTGCTCTGTTGACAGCTGCTTAGAGCAAGTCCCAATGAAATGCATTTTCATTAATATTCAGAGCAGAAACCCTGAAGTCACAGTATACAGCTTTTATTAAGTGCATCTGAATTCTAAGTAAAATTCTAATACGCTTTCCATGTAATGCTCTTAGTTCTCCTTCAGTTACATTGCATTCATCTCATCCCACTGGTATAGTCTTTGGAGGTACTAAAAGTGACTGCATTTTGATTTGTATGACTTGCTAAGAAGAGGTGTAGATTAGTGTTTTGGCATTGGGGGGTCAGACAGTGTTATTAATCTAATGAAATTTTACTAAGTGCAATTGCACCACTACATTATCATAATCTAACGTAAAGATGATATGGGAATTGTTATAACAGTGGAAATACATGTGCTAAGAGTCTTTTTGATTTGACTCATCTTCTAAAAGCCTTGAGCAATTCTAATTTTCCTTGTTCAAAAAGGATAAGAGTGCTTCTAAGAGACATTGTAGATAATTTTGTTAACAAAACTAAGAAAGGTTCACCATATTCTTAAGGACAGAAGTTTATACCTTGATGTTTATGGTGAGGATTTTCACACTGACAGAATATTTTATTATGCCCTCTGCAGCTAACCCTGAATTCTTCTGGCATGAGATATGAATGCAACAAAAGAATACAAGGGGCAGTGTTATTTGTTAATGTGGATGGAATTCCAAATGCAATACACGTGTGTTTAACATCCTTTAAGGATTCTATTTTTTTAGTATGCATCCGATGAAGTGAGCTGTAGCTCACAAAAGCTTATGCTCAAATAAATTTGTTAGTCTCTAAGGTGCCACAAGTCCTCCTTTTCTTTTTGCGGATACAGACTAACATGGCTGCTACTCTGAAACCTTTTTTTGGTAGTGTTACCAAATATTCCCCGCTAAAATAAGATCAGATTTTAAAGTTGTTCCAGCTGTTCAGCAAGCCTTTTTGTTTAGCCTTGTGATGTAATTTTTTGTTCCAGACCCACAGCTGATGTAAATTGATTTTACTGTTGCGACACTGAGGATCTGTCCTCTTGTTTTGAAAAAATTAAAATACTTGGAGAAGAGGCACCCACAACGCAAATATTGCTCTTTCATGATCCTGTTGGATTTCATCAGGTGGCAGAACTTCAGTATTTAAGGACTTCCAGCAAAGTGTATTTGTACAAATTTGCAATGATCACTTTATTTGATTTTAAAAGAGAACCCACTTTGCTCAGTTCCACATTATGAAAATTCCCAGTGTAAGAAGCACTTCTCCGCAGATTAAAACTAGATGGGTTCAGAATGGAGCCTCAAATCTACCACCCTTTGAATCTTGAAAAAGTCGAAGTTGAAATCCCCAGATCTCAATCCACCTGGTTTGGAGTTTGATCCAAAACAAGAAAGAGCCTAATTCCTAGTTCCAGTTTTAAGGAAGGCACCATGTCAATATAGGTGAACTTATGAGATTTTCACCATTCATGATGGCAGAAGTCATGTGAGATCAATTGATCTCAGAAGATTTCTGCAACTTTGGGCCAAAATCTTTAGAAGATCCCACAGCATTTTGGCACTGTCAAATCTAAACCGGAACCAAGCTGAAAAGCTTAAAGTCCTAGTGAAAACCACTCTTCAGCCTTCTCTAATTTTAACTGACATTTCTGAGAATACCCTCATTTTCTAGTACACTCTTACTGTGAGATAGTATACTAACGGTGTCCTGATATCGTGCTGTCATTAAGTCCTCTGGAAAAGACTGCACAAGATTCTTCCACAATATGAGGTCCATTTCATGCTCCCCTCCCCCATTACCAATAGCTGTAGAGCCAATCAGCTGGAGCAGAATAAATCGGATGCACTGACAGCAGCATAAACATTGCTCATGTAACCACCTCCTGTGTGGCTCAACAGTGAGAATTGGACATGGGTCCTCTGGATCAAAAGCATGAGTGTCTAGTGTTTGAGCTAAAGGACCCACTAGGTACATTAGTTCAGAGGCAGTAACAGACTCTCAAACCTTACTCTGTGGTCTAACCATTAGACAGAGACACCCATCCGGCTGTTAACGTGGGTTTCTCTCTTGTGCCACAGGAACAAGTGGACAGCTGGATTAGAAGGGGAGCACCAAGGTGTGACTGGAAAGAAGGAAGGCCATTGGGTGAGGGAGGGCACAGGGGGGAGAGATAAGTGACATAGCTACACTCCCCTCAGGCACCAATTACCATGAGCCAGCATACAGTCCTTTTTTTGTTAGGGCTGAGAGCTCCCTTAGGGCTAGCTGTTCCACATATTCATTACCTGACCAAACCTCAGCTCCAGACACCCAAGTGCTTAAGACAAGCTAGGTTAGGCTTTCATGCTCTGCATCTGTTCTGTCAAACCCCTCATTCTTGAAGGAATTCTTCTTCTTGTCTCTCCTGTAAGTCTCCTGCAGACCAAAGGCCAGGACAACCTCCCAAAGCAGAGTCATGCTACCCCTCTCCAATGCAGTTACTATAGCCTCAGCATATCAAGAGAACTCTTTTGGGGGGAGGGACCCTGTTTTATATAGTGCCATGGATATAACCAGAGAGCTTAACAAAAAGCAATTACAACAGTGATGCTATTCAGTTGATGCATAGGGGAGGTACAGTCTAGCAGTTCCTACTTACAGGAACATGGAGAAGAGTAAAGGCAGAGAGGTTTCTCAGCCAACTGAAAAAAGAAAGTATTGACAGGAAATGTGGTATTAAAACTGGTTACTCCCTTTTCTGATATGCTCCCCAAATGGGGCTTTACCTCACGCCCAACTCCTAGAGAAAGGGACACTCCCACCTTCATGTCTTAGTGGTGTTCAGTATGCTCTTATTGTACAAGATGTCTCCTCCCCATATTGCTTCATGATGCCACCGACAGTGGGAGGTGGCAGAGACACAGGCCTGGATGACTGCAATGCTTTGTGGATGGAGAACGATGGAAAAAGCAGAAGGTGGTGTGGGGAGTGGCAGCAAGAAGGTAAGTGGATTGACCTCAACTCTGGCAAAAACAAAAACAAAAAACCAGCCTCTAGGAAGGAGAATCTAGTGGAAGGAATGTGATTTAGGAGTAAGGGGCTAAAGATGAGCCTCTGGAATTTGGCAGGGTCGGGGAGGGCCCAGGAGAGCCTAACTGGGAGTGATCTTTAGGCTTTGGGTGGGGCAGAGGCTTTGGAGAAGCGTCGGGTGTGACTGGAAAGCTTATTGTGGACATTGTAAAGAACAGGAAATGGGGGATTGGAACATTCTCTGTCACAGACTATGTGGGTGAAAGGGGTAGGATGAGGTCATATCACATGACCGGGTGGAGAAGGACTAGGTGGCGCCTGATTTTAGAGTGCTATTAGTAGCTAATGTATCTGGGCACAAGCAGGAGAGCTCCTGGGCCATTCTTGATATTGGAAACAAAATGATTTTTGTGTCTTGGACCTGATTTCAGGGGCATTACTTCAGGGATGAATCTGCTCCCACATTATTGTTTGATTGAAAGAAAACTCAAGCAGCTGATCATGCAGGCTTTAGTTCAAACTGACAACAAGCAGCTTTGCTTCAATCAGTGCTCCTAGTCAGTCAATAAGGCTCTAGGAAAAGTCCCAGGTCTCAACTGTTTGTTTTGAAAGTGCAACAAATCCAAGACGATAACCTGAATGTAAACAAAATTAACTGCACCCCATCCCTCAGCATAACCCATTCAAGAGGCAGTACTTCCTCATCACTAGAAATGTGCAATGCATTTTGTTTTACTTACGCAAGCGTAGCTTTGCAAGCTTGTGTAGCCTTGTTGGGGATTACAAATAGATGCACAGTTTGTAGTGCTCAAAGGAGTGGGTTAGAGTAGAAATCACATCACAATCTGAACTGTAGCATTTGCTGTGATTGTGTTAATGTGTGCGCCTTTAAGCCCCATGCTTGCATAATGGCAGGCTTTCATTCCGAGATTCAGGCTCTTGTAGAGCTCTCTCCATCCTGTCTCTAAAAATTTCAGGAGTCTTGGTGCTACAGCTATGAAAGTGACATTGAACAGAGCAGAGGAGGGATAGACAAACAAATCCTGTTAAGGCAGAATACCAAGGAGACAGTTCTTGAGCTCTGAGACGTAGGTCCACACTCACCCTAAAGTGGGGGAATAGGTTATTGAGATTTGACATAATTTACATCAAACAGAACCTTTTGTGGAAAAGGTACAAGAAACATCTAGGAGGAAAATCTCTTGCTTTTCAATTTCTGTGTGTGCGTGCATGTATATACACAAGGTATGCCCCTATGCACATATACACTCATTAGGGGGGTCAGTCTAAAACACACCAACAGCCTGAGGGTTGAGGTGTGCAGTTCTAGAGGTAGCAAAGCTGAAGTGTTGCTATGCATTAGGATTTCAGTACCTTGTCGTCCAAAGGGCATTGAAAACAGTACTCTTTTGGCCCCCTGTTGCTAGTTCTTCCTTGTTTAATAGGTGAATACTAGCCTCAGTTGCTGTCCTTAGTAGAAAACTATTTTATATGCTGTATATGCTCTGCTTAAACCAGCTTCTTGGTTGAAAACATACACCTGTTTTGGAAGAGTTGGATTATATGCAAGTCAATCTCTGTTCACATATCCAGTCCTCACTGGAGAGGGAGACTACCTCCACTTCCAAGGAGATACCTGTCCCAAGCAGGATGCCTAACCTTTAGGGGAATGAACAGGAACCGACTGATTCCTATAGGAGCACTCAGCCTAATGGTTCAGCACCAGCCCCCATTCCCCTTTTGTTCAGAATGGTTCATGAAAACAGATAAGTTGCCTTGGATATAATGACTTGAACAAGAAGAGACTGGTAATGATGTTTACCTGTAGCATATTGTTTAGCCACTAGAGGTCCCTGGGAGCTGTGCAGCATGCTGGGCATGACATGCTCCCTGGCAAATCAAGTAAATGAAGCTGGAACTTGAGCTGTGTGGAAGCCTTGATGTCAGTGAACAGTTAAGCAAGCATGTTAGTCTTTGTATCATAGGGGATTATATCTTGGATTTCTTGCTATATACTTGCCATGTAGGCTCTACCTACATTTACATATAGCTATTCATAATTGATAACAGACATGTCATGGATTCTTCCTCACTTCTGTGAAGTATTATGGATTTGAGAGAGAGCAGATAAGAGACAAAAGAAATAAGCCTAGAGCTAGCTATTAAAGCTAGCATTGGTTACCAGCAGAAAATAAATCCAAGTGCATTGACCTAAATGGTTCTGTGTTGTTTATTTTGAAGACCGATTCCGTTATTAAGGACCACAACAGGATATGATGCTATATATTTAGCTTGCACTTACTCATTCCCTTGTTTAAAAAGCTCCAGATTTGTTCATTTGTATCCAGTCTTAACACCTAAAACTGAAATTTCCTGTTAAGTCGGGGGACGGAGGGAGACGGGACAAGCCAAGAGCAGCTGGTCGGCTCATTCTAACGCTCAAGTGTCGTCTTCAGTCACACTTGAGACATGTGAGTTTGAATATCCAGCTATTTTCACCCACCTGGACTAAAAACATGTGGCTGGGAAAAATGGATGTGTATCGTTGAGAAGAGGTCACTGAGAAACTGCAATGTGTGGAGATAGAGGTTGAGGGAAAAACCCTGTCACAATTCTCATTTTCACTTACCTCTTACTTAAAACGTATCCAGCAGGGCAGAAGGACACAACAGCGGCTAAAATTACCAAGTGGAAATCATTTTTAGCAGGCGCAAGTGTTTTGTGGTGTTTCTGCTCTCTCTATCCACCTCTGCCTCATCCCCTACTCGCTGCAGTATCCTCCAGAGAAGCTGTAGAGTCACTGGTGTCTCTCTAATAACAGCCGCTGGAAGAGCCAGACGTAATCTGTATGTGATATGTGTCAGCTGGAACATGAGCCTCCAGTGGGACCTCAGCCCATAGGAGGGGCTCTGGACAAGGCCTAGTATGGACCTCAGAGGAGTCACTAATCCAGCCCCACCACTGGCACAGCTGATGTGAGGGGGTCCTTTGAGAGACGGAGGAGTGCGATGAGGAGGCAGCTGCTAATGTTTAGGGTTTGCTGGAGTAATAAATTGTACATTCGTACTCACTAGCACAGGGTCCAAATGCGGCATGGATGTCTTGGATATCTTTTTTCTGCCAAAAGTCAGTATGTGGTTAGGGTTTTATTTTTTGGAAGCGATGTTGCTTTTAGATTGATGATTGCTAAGGCCAAATAAAGTGCAGTCTCCTCTGAAAGAGCGGTGTAACTCTGTACGTTAAGAGTCATGGGATGCCAGCACACAACCACGCTGCTGCAGACTGTCACAGGACAGGGCCATACTGCCAAACTGTCAGAAAGCTTTCAGTGCTTCCTTTTTGTATTACCAATGTTCTTGTTCAAAGTGCATGAGTGAAATATTTTCTGATCTGTTTTTCTTGAGCACGTCAAGGGCTGTGCAACCATACTTGGATGGTTATGTGTGTTAGCTGGGTGGGGGAGGGCTGGCTTTAAAGAGGTGAAGAAGATGTAACTTGGATCCAGCATTCAAGTTACACCCAACGCTCACAGTTACACCCTATATTCCACACCCTAAGTGTGAAATGTTTGTTGAAATGATATTATGCATGTCTTCACCCACTGTTGACTCCCTTGTGTTCGCGAACACTAAACACATGTTCAATGCTGTAAAAACAATGCATATTGTTACATCATGCACACAACGGTGTATGCATTTATTACTCTTTATGATCACGCAGTCCGTTTCAGTTATTATTTAAATTACAGTAGAACCTAGAGACCCCATTGGAACTGGGGCGCCAGTGTACTGGGCTCTGTATTTATGCATAGTGAGAGAGAGCCCACTATCTCAAAGAGCTTACAATCTAAGTAGACAAAGAGGGGGAGAATGGAGGTCTTATTATCCCCATTTCATAGATGGGGAAATTAGACACAGAGAGGTTAAGGGATTTGTCCATGGTCACACAGAAAGCCAGTGGCAGAGCCCAGAATTTAACCCAGATCTCACTGAGATCAAACCCAGTGTCTTAACAGCAAGACCATCCTTGTCTTTCTGGAGTCCTTAAATTATGTACATTAAAGCTTGATTTGGCGCCAAGATCCACACATTATTCCACTTTTGGTAACGGGCATTATCTACTTGGTGCACCTGAATGAACAGCTAATTGTAGCTTAAGTTATATAGGAATTGCTACCACTAAATTACAGCTGCCTCTGTGGTGGAACACAGCAGCCATTTATGAACTAATCTTTTGATTCTATGACCACTGAAGTCAATGAAATGCTTCCATTCACTTCAGCAGACATTGGATTGAGTCCTACAGTACAGAGCAATAAAACATAATGGTATTGTATAGGAACAGTAATGTATATCCAAAGCAGTACAGTATTTCAAATAGTTTGTTATAACTTAGATTGGAATTTGATCCAGGCCCTGATACTAACAGCCCATCAGTGAAAAAAGTCATGGGATCATTAATGGCAACAATTCTTCCACCACAGTTGTTTTGAATTCTCTTCAGTATCCCATTTCAGGGAGGAATGAAAAAGTACCCTGCAAATTTCTCTGTGGCTAACCCAAAAGCCCACTGTTGTTTCTCTCTCTTTCTCACGCCAACACACCCCGTTTCTGTCTCATATGGGAAGAAGAAGATAAAACATTTTAAAAAATCTGGACAATAATTGCACAGATCATTGTCCGGGGTCAATGAGTGCACAGAACAAATCAGGAAGGGGACAGCAAAGGAGGTGTTAAGCTGTCTTGATCCTGGGCTGGTTATGGGCTGGGCCAGTCCCCTGAGGGAGGAGACCAAGCAGGCAGCCTGAGGGTAGCTCTAACTTGCACCACTTGCCAATAGTCTCAGTAGGTGGATATGGCAGCCAATAATCACTGGGGTGCAGGAACACCCATGCTCTCTACACTGGCTGCAGGGAGGTGAAATGTGGTAGACACTGCTACCCCAGTTTTATACGCCAAGAGGATCCTCCAGCACTGGGATCATTCTCTGAGAGCTGGCTTTTGGGTTCTCTACACCAACAGGGCACCAGAAGCTCGCCACATCACAACTCTGTATCTGGCCTTAAATATACGCCCGACCTAGCCTTGAGAAGGAAGGGCAATGGAGGATTTCAGGAACTGTCTTATTTAAAGCTTGGATGTACTCTAATGCCATCTCTCTCTCTATTAAGCCTCTCATCTATTCAACATCATTTTCACAGCTGCAGTGCTAAAAGCCCTGAGAGTTTGGAGACAGGCCTAAGGAAGCCCCATGAGGCCTGAGTCCAAGGCCAAAGACTCCTGGCTAGGCAGGTGTGGTTCCCTGTCATCTCACAATGGAAGGTGTAGTAGACTATCGCTATTCTTGTCTTTCCTTTATAGGCAGTTACATGTACTGGTCAGCAAGGGCAGCACATCATGATGGGAGAAGACACCCACCTGTTTGGCAAAAATCCTTGCCCTCAGCTGCTAGTGTACAGAATGTTCCCATTGCAGCTTGATTAGCCAGGAACAGATGCAGCTTCACAGTTAGATATAGGACAAGTCAATTAAAAGCATTGGTTTGGGTTTTTTTAAAGTAAACATGCAATTAATTGTGATGACTTCAAGTACACTTGATTCAGTGAAACTTCCAGTTGAATCTTAATGAGTCTTTTGTTTTAAAGTAAATTCCTTACTTTCACAAAGACAAAGGGCAGTACAGATTCTTGGACTTCCTGTGATTCACTATCCTCAGGTCAACACGACCATTATTAGTTCATTTTAATTTTTTAAAGCAAATCTAGTGCACCTGGAAGCTGTTGGATTGGCAATGTTGGAAACCGAAATCCTCTGTTTAACCATAGCACAGGATCTTCATGGGTAACAAATTACTGAGCAAGCTTCCTCCCAGAATCTCACCCTTTAATTCAGAAGGCCTGCTGCTAGGAGGGAAAGGGGATGGGGTTCAGTATCTGAGCTCTTTCAGTCCTTGGCACCTCAGTGGTGTTTGCCAATAAGGGTGCCAGCTGTGGTGGCAGGTGTGTGCTATGAACGTGGGTCTGCTAGGAATTGGACAGACACAACCAATCCGTGCCACCTATGCCATAGAAGAAGCTTTGGACAGGGGACTTAGACGTGAATGTTTCTGTAGCTTAGGTTTCAGAGTAGCAGCCGTGTTAGTCTGTATTCGCAAAAAGAAAAGGAGTACTTGTAGCACCTTAGAGATTAACAAATTTATTTGAGCATAAGCTTTCGTGAGCTACAGCTCACTTCATCGGATGCATTCAGTGGAAAATACAGTGGGGAGATTTATATGCATAGAGAACATGAAACAATGGGTGTTACCATACACACTGTAACCAGAGTGATCACTTAAAATGAGCTATTACCAGCAGGAGTGCGGGCGGGGGGGGGGGGGGAGGGAAACTTTTGTACTGATAATCAAGGTAGGCCATTTCCAGCAGTTGACAAGAACGTCTGAGGAACAGTGTGGGGGTGGGGGAGATAAACATGGGGAAATAGTTTTACTTTGTGTAATGACCCATCCACTCCCAGACTCTATTCAAACCTAAGTTAAGTGTATCCAGTTTGCAAATTAATTCCAATTCAGCAGTCTCTCGTTGGAGTCTGTTTTTGAAGCTTTTTTGTTGAAGGATAGCCACTTTTAGGTCTGTAATCGAGTGACCAGAGAGATTGAAGCGTTCTCCGACTGGTTTTTGAATGTTATAATTCTTGATGTCTGATTTGTCCATTTGTTCTTTTACGTAGAGACTGTCCAGTTTGACCAATGTACATGGCAGAGGGGCATTGCTGGCACATGATGGCATATATCACATCAGCCACAATATCAGAGGCTCGTTCACCTGCACATCTACCAATGTGATATATGCCATCATGTGCCAGAAATGCCCCTCTGCCAGTACATTGGTCAAACTGGACAGTCTCTACGTAAAAGAATAAATGGACACAAATCGGACATCAAGAATTGTAACATTCAAAAACCAGTCGGAGAATGCTTCAATCTCTCTGATCACTCGATTACAGACCTAAAAGTGGCAATACTTCAACGAAAAAACTTCAAAAACAGACTCCAACGAGAGACTGCTGAATTGGAATTAATTTTCAAACTGGATACAATTAACTTAGCCTTGAATAGAGACTGGGAGTGGATGGGTCATTACACAAAGTAAAACTATTTCCCCATGTTTATCCCCCCCGCACTTCCACACTGTTCCTCAGACGTTCTTGTCAACTGCTGGAAATGGCCCATCTTGATTATCACTACCAAAGGTTCCCCCCTCCGCCCCCAGCTCTCCTGCTGGTAATAGCTCATTTTAAGTGATCACTCTGGTTACAGTGTGTATGGTAATACCCATTGTTTCATGTTCTCTATGCATATAAATCTCCCCACTGTATTTTCCACTGAATGCATCCGATGAAGTGAGCTGTAGCTCACGAAAGCTTATGCTCAAATAAATTTGTTAGTCTCTAAGATGCCACAAGTACTCCTTTTCTTTTTTCTGTAGCTTAGGACCATCTTTCAATCGAGTCCCACCAGAGCTAATATGGGGCTAAATCTTCACTTAGTGTAAATCTATATGGCTCAGTGGAGGTCATTGTTCCAAGTCACTGAAGTCAATGGAGCTGCACTGATTTATACCATCTGAGGAACTGGCCCTGTAATGCAAGGCCTCTTCCTGCACCCATTTCACTCAGTGGCAAATATCCTATTGACTTCAGTGGGAGCAGAAAAGCAGGCTGCCTTGTCTTATACGAAGCAGAGGCATAACTGTTGGACTATTTACCTTTTATTTTGAAGTGGATGTTTCTACCAATAGTTCACTGGAATGAACTGGGTCATATTGGGTCAAGACATAGCAGTTCATTTTCCAGTTGTCTTAATTCTGTTTCATTTCCAAGTATTGTGTCATCATGATGCTTCTAAGCTTTGGAAAATAGTATTCATGCACACATATGCAGCAGGACATAATGAAAAAAAACAAGATGTTTTTCCTTTAAATAGAATTAAGACCTAATTTCTGGCATAAATTGGGGGATTATGTTTTGTTTTATTATGGATGCATGAAAATTGATTTGGAACTGGTGTGAAGATCTTTTTGATTTTGATTGGGATTTAGCCTAACATTGATTAAAGCAAAGTGCACACTATTTTTAACTTGCTCTCCAAGTCTTATTTCCCCACACCATTCTGGCTTCAGAATGAATGGAAGAAAATACTTTATACTCTTATAATGACATGAAAGAATTTGGTAAAAAATGTACACTGCCCCCACCCCATCTATTATAGATACTGTGTATATTTCTGATGTCACTTATTTGAACTTAATGTAATACAGTAAAGATGGGGCCCTAACTGGAACCCTAGAGCTGAATGTCTTTTGGTCTGGGGGTGTTTAAATATTCAAATCCAAATCCCAACATTTGTAGCTAGCTCCTATTTCTATAATGGGTGAACCAAAGACCAGATCTGAACATACTCTAACTTCGGGGGTTTCAAAATTTGGTTCTCAATTTTGCAGCCCAGTCATCTGTGTAAAATTTTAATCTAGGCCAATTACATCTCTCACTGCTGCTCACTTACACCAGCCTCTGAATGACTCAGAAGAATAGGGGGCCACAGGATGCATTCCATCAATCCTAATCACAGACTGAAAATGTAATCTAAACTCTATCCTTTGTTGTTAATGAAAAATATAAACTATTTCAATAGCACTTGAGACTATAGGGGAGGGAAGACTCGTATTCTTTGCCATTTCTATTTTGCATGCACAAATTTTCCCATGAGCAGCACAATACAGATGGAAGGGTGCTGATGCAAGCTGTGCTAGAACTCCAAAGGCAATGTGGCCTAGAAGATAGTATGCTGGTCTGTGACTCCTAAGACCTGTGTTTTAGTCCCAGCTCTAACGCTGGGTGATCTTCGGTAAGTCGCTTCCCCTCTCTGCCACTGTTTTCTTATCTGTAAAAGGAGGGATAATGAGACTGACCCTTTGTAAAGCGCTTTGAGATATACTGATGAAATGTGCTACAGAAGAGTTAGGTTTTATTATTATATGCCAAATCTGCTGCTGGATTATAAGTAACACTAAACAGATGGAAGAGATATTGGTGGATGTGGTCATGGCTAAAGAGGAGGGGCCAACAGTAACACAAGATATACTTTCTTAACTTGGTCTCTTGCTGTGTATCTTAATAGGCAAAAAAGATGACAGAAATGAATTGAAGTTGTCTCAGTGGTTAAACAGGATACATGTTTGAGTCTGCAGGCAGACAAGGAATGTAGACTGACCGTGTGGATATGTGGGGTACAGTGAGTTCATGACTCCTAGGGGGATATTCCTATTCCTTGTCTCCTCAAGATGATTGCTATGTGGACATTTCCCATGTATTTTGGATCGGTGTACTTGCCGGGGCGGGCAGGGCTGTTTCCCCTATGGTTTGTGGCATAGTAGTTTACACATTGAGATGATGGCATGGCACAGTGCATCTTAAAAGGCCCCCTAAACTATGGCAAGTACAAGCAATGTAGAACATGTAAACAGTAGACCATTCTGGCTTCCTTACTTAGGCCCTGCTCCTGTAATGAATTCTGTGTGGGTGGCCCCCTGGTGTTCCATTGATTTCAATGCAGGAGCAGAGCCTTGGTACAGACATGCACCGATGGGGCCATTTAAGGTGGGTCCACTGTATTTTTAAATATTTATTGTAATATGCTTTTTTTTCTCCTATCGAAGTTTGCCCTGACATCTGAACTGAATGTGCCCCCAGTGAATTGGAACTCGGCACAAATGCTAGTGCCATACAGTACTGTCATGTCTTGTAAGTGAGAACTCCGTGGTGATGCTGCTCTCAGTCTAGTTCCTATTAGATGTGGTCCACATCACAAATATCTGTCCCCTTGTTGGCAGTCCCAACAGAGAGGCTGTGGATTGAATGGCCATTAAACTATCTTCTCATCCTTGGAAGTATTTCTCAAGTAAGAGTTGAGGTACATAGCTGGGGAAACTTGTTTTAAGTTTGAACACCTTCTGCCTTCACAATTTGTGTTCTTTCACATAACAGGAATGTCAACCTGATCCCTTCCACAGGCATGAGAAATAATAAATAGCTTGCAGAATTGCCCTTTTATCCTTTAGATGTAGCTTACATTTACAGCATAACGGCTATTCCTTTATATCAGTGAGGATTCTCAGGTTGCAACCATTATTGTGTGTTATCAGTTAAGAGTGATTCAGTTCCTTCTTTTCACATTGCAAAGGAATTGAAGCACCATTCCTTGCTGGCTTAGTCAACCTCCAGAAAGTCATGTCTCGATTTCCCAGCAATGAAGCAGGCAGGTTTGCAATGGCTGTTAGCAGCCCTGCAGATACATCAACTTACTCCATGTTACTCTTTTGAGAGTAGGCACCAAAAACAAATAGACTGAATACTATATCAAGGAGTCAAACAGTTTATAACAATATTGCCACAGCATGAAATTGCTGACTAAGGCCCTAGGTTTAACAAGATCCCAAATTATTCATATTCCAGTGATGTCGTTTGTTATCCTGTGTTTTAATTATTTGACTTCTCTTGTCTCTAGAACCATGGCTTCAACATTATATCCTTCAGTCAGTCAAGCCCTCAATAGCTCTGGGAGAAAAAAAAATGTGTCTGGACGATAAACTAATTACACTAAATGGAAACAAGAAAGGCAATTAAGACACCTGCTTTTCACTGATCTGCACTTTGGGCCTGATTCTGTTTTCACACCAATGAAGCAGGAGTAACTCCATGGAAGTCAGTGATGTTCACCAGTGTAAAGGCAGGCCCTGTGTGTAGTCATTTATACCAGCACAAGGTTAGTTCAAAGTGGGTGTAAAAACGCTACCAAATTAGTAGTGGTTTATAACCACTTTGTACTGGTGCAAATACCGCCACAAGATGCAGTGCAAAGATGCCTTAAAATGGAATTGAAAAGAATAAAAACCAAAAATAAACTGTACTCTCTCCACCTCCGATCCCAGCAACTACTAATACTCACCAGTGGCACACCAGTTATCTACCTTGCAGGACAAACTATACAATGGTATCCTTTAGTTTCCCATGTTCTACATCTCCCCTTCATGTGCTGTAAGCACTAGTCTATTAAAAATAGAAATGGGCCTAGATCAAACCACTGGATCTGAACATCCCTGAACTTTGGAAAGGGTAGATCTATATGCGGACTTTGCAGCTTGTTTAAAATATGCGTCAATGTTTTTTTTTTTTAAGGCACTCATAAACATCATTGCTGTAAAGCTTGTGCGTGAAATCCTAGCTCATTGAAGTAAATGGCAAAACTCCTGCTGTGGAGAGCGGAGTCTGGAGCTGTTCTAGTTTTGTGGTTCCTTTTTAAACTCCTCCCAGACCAGGCAGGGATCAGTGATTTTAATTTTTTATAATTCATTGATGTTTTGTTCTGTCTGAAAAAATAATTTACACTGAAAGTATTAATTTCCCATGCCCATGCTCCAAAATGTCATATTCATCTCCAACTATTTTTACTGTGGATTCTTTAAGGAATTTTGGTCTTCTGGCTAATTTTTATTGGCACTGCTTTTTAATATTCAGCAGTCCTGCCTAGATTTTTTTTGTAACAAAACTGAGATAGCTTAAACAAAAAAAGCTGACAGCTTGAAATGCAATATTTTTTTAAGACGGTCATAAATAAAGGCCTGATGGTAGCTCTGTAGTGGGAAATGCTCCCAGCTTATCCAGAAATTACGGTTTTTCAGTCTACACAGATAACAAGATCACTGACTTTTTTTTTCTTTCTATGTTAGTTGCTAATGGTTACTAAGGTCCTGATCCTGCAAAATGATCAACATGAGCAGCCCCTTCTGCATGCACAGATTTCCCATTGACCTCACTAAGGATCTGCTCATGTACATGGGTCTGCCTGTGCAAAACAGTGTGCAAGATTGGGGCTTTATTTAGTAAAAGGAACAGTAGCTATTCAACAAAAGATTCTCTGCTGCTTGATTCAGCTTGTGGGGAACTTTATCATGAATTATTATCATAGTTTGTTACCACTTGCATAGTACCACAGACGTGCATGGAGCTGTACAGGGAACATAAAAGGCACCACCTTTGCCCCTGGCACTGAATATCTACTGTTGTTTGGATGCAATCTGATGTGACATTGGGGGAGGATACCATCAGGCAAAGGGAGTGGAGGAGGAAGAATTCACAAACGATGATTGTTTGCATCATGCCAGTTCCATTTTATGGTGATTATTACATTTGGGAAGGCCTAAATTTGATTGGTGTTTGTTGCTACACCACTGAACTTTTATTTACAGATAGGCAAAATTGCCCTCTATTTATATATTTTTCACCAATTATAACATAGCAGAAAGCGAGATCAGTTCATCTAAATCAAAGGGCTAATTTTAGCCTGGGCCAACCCAGACTCAAGATGGAAAAGAGTTGTTAGTCCTTCGTTCCCACCTCATTTAGTCTCCCTCAGTAGAGATTAGCCTCTGGAAAGCACCACTGAGTTGATCACTAGCAAATGCAACCACTTGCAGAGAGGGTTTCTGAGATTGATTAGAGTCTGTTTGCAAGGATAGTCAATGATTTTGATTGGAGGTTACTACAGATAGGCATGATAAACTAATTGCATGGATTTTGAAAAGGGGGGGAAAAGCTTAGATGATGATAACATGCAATGCTAGCTCCTCCACTGCTGTAAAGTGGCATAGCTTGACTGACTTCAGTGGTGCAATGCCAGGGTGTACTGAAGATCTGTCTCAGAGCACTTTCTTTTGTGGGCATAGCAGATTGCTCAGGAGATGGAGACTTGGAGAGGGCTTCGCTGAATAGGCTGGCAGAAGTCCTTGGACTTTAAGGAAAATTGTGGGTTGTTTTTCCCCACCAGTCATAGGAAGGGTCAAAGGGTAAGAAGCCCTTGTCAAAACGAATTAACTGTGAAACCCATTTGTTTATGCCATTTTTTTTTTAAATAGCAATTGGCATTTCTGACCCTAGTGCTAGAAAAAGATATGTCATTTGTCATTCCAGAGGTGTGACAGAGAGCAGAGCCGCCCCCTGGGTAGGGTGAATTGGGGTGATCTCTTTGGCCCCACACTTTGGGGGGCTCCGCGGGCCGGTGTGATTGGCCGGCGCGGTTGGTCCCAGAAGAGACGAATCCGTCACTTCTGCCCTGGGCCCTGCACCCCCTAGGGATGGCCTGACAGTGAGCGAATTGAGTCTGCTTCAGTAATCAGAAATGCTTCTAATCTTTTAAAATTAGGCAGTTTTTCTTTGGACTATTCAACTGTTCTACAAGTAGGTTGGAATCTAATTTATATTTCTTTGAGTCATCCATTCCTCCCAGTACAATGTGTTTTTAAAATTTTCCCCATGAAGCTTCAGTTCACCTTCAGCTGCCTCACAGCACATTGTGTTGACTATCTTCCCATTTCCGGGTAGACTGAGGGCTGTATCACAAGAAACACATGGTTTTAAAGAGCTTACACTTGCCACCCTTCCAACAGGTTTTCTTTCTGCTTTTCTCTATCTATGTAGATCCCAATGGGAGCTGCACCTCCCACACACCCTTTACTCCAAATACAAGACAGGATCTGACACTAAGGACTACATTGTGACTCTGACAATGTCTCTTGGCAAAGGAGTAAGGTATGGGCTACACTTAAAATCTGGCAGTATTTTTCATACCCGTGAGTGCTGTAACTATGTCAACCTAATCCCCGGTGTAGACACAGCTGCCATCACTCAGGGAGGTCTGTTTCTACAGTAATGGAAAAACCCTTTCCTCCCTGTAGGCTGTGTCTACGCTATGGGGTTATGCTGGCACAGGTATGGTTTTGTAGCTATGCCAGTACAGTGTTTTTATCTTTAGTTAATATTCTCCAAGCCCAAATACCATGGTGATGGGTGCCCTATAAATATTTGCAATAAGAAAAACAATAATTAGAAGCTAGAGAATAAATGTCTGCTGAGAATAAATGTCTGCTGTCAAGTATGAATTTTCTGCAGTGAAAATTATCAATGCTGTTTTACTAGCTGGTTATCTCAAAGCAGCAAGTATCCAGACTGTGGTCTCCAACTTTTGTTATGAAGGTCAACAGGAAATCCATCCTGTCCAGAAGAATTATTAGTTTCCATTGCTCCTGGAGATGTCCAAAAACGTTAAATTTTTTGTTACTAAAGTAGCCTGCCAGCGAGTAAGGCTCACTCACTGTTTTGATCTCATCCCTTAGCTCTGGGAACTAGGTAGCAGCCAGAGAACTGATGTCAACATCTGGTCCAGTGGTTATTTATGAAGCAGCTCTCCTCAAAACACCCAGATGACTCAGACTATAAATAAATTGTTGCATAACCAACCAACAGGCAAAATTAGTATAACAGCTATACGTGGATCTCAGGTGCAATTAGGCCACAGTCGTTGCCATTAAGAAATCAGCATTTGTCAATCGTTTCCACAGAATATTGCGATGATGCCAAAGTTTTCCCTTGTACTTAGAACAGAGAATAACAGTGGTAACAATAGCTCAATGCAGCAGTCGCTAAGTCACAGAAGAAATGGTCCCTTGTGCATCATGAGGTATGTGACTGAAGACTGAATAATCTACAAAAAGTAGTAAGAATAGGAGGAACACAACTGGAAGAACCTTACACCCACTTAAATGCCATTCACCTGATCCTCTTCCATGGATACTGTTTTCACACCATCAGCTGCAATAGTTAACTGTCAATAAGGAGGAGGCAATTGTGCCTGGTGGGCTTGATTTGTCAGTGTGCCCTGGCTACCCTGATGTAAAGAGCTGTAAGGGCTACCTGATGAATTTCCTTGATTTATAGGGAGTACTTGCCAGGCATAAAATCAGTGGAACTGGAGCTATCCTATCCCAGCAGAAGCTGGAGGGGGTCTATGCTCAGGCTATTCCTGGCTGTTGCAGCAACCCATAAGGGCCAGGGGCAGCCATGCACAAGTCGAAGCAGCCCCGAGACTTCTCTAGCCTGCAGTGGTATCCCTCTGGTATCCCCAACATAAAAAGTTCCCTAACACCTGTCCCTCTGCCTCACCATAGGCACAGAGCACTTTTAGACCCATCTACTACTCTTTCTAGCCGGACTCCTGTCCACAGGCAGTCTGGCATAGGAGTTTGAGAAAGAGGAGAGGGTTTGGAAAGTTGCATGCTGAATCTTGACCTGTCCCTGTGCTACAGTATTCTCTCTCTCCGGTAAAGCCAACTGGTCACTTGTCCTGGACAGAGAGATCTCTCCTGTTATGACCAAGAAAGCTTCTCAGTGCAATAGCAGTGCCGGGTGCGAACACTAAGTGCTCCTCCAAGGGATTCTTCCAGGCTCTTAAATAAAAATCTAAACTTGCATCAAAACTCAACCTCAACAGGAAAATCATTTTATTCTGGCAAACTAAATACAGGAACATTGTAAGTAAATGTACCTGTCAGGACTGCATTTGGCTTTTAGAATAACATCATGAGCGGAGTGGTCTGGCAAAAGTCTCCTAGAGAAACATTACAGCACTACTGTGCTGATGTAGCCTTGAGCAGGTAATAACATAGCGCTGGAGCTATCAAGATTTTTGATTTACAAAAAAAGACACGTGAGGGTAACTATAACAGGCCCCAGAAAGCGCATATTTTTAAAGGCACATTGTTAGCATTGCAATGTAATACACAGTGTAATGAATCAAGCGTTGCAATAAGAGGTGCAGAATGTACTGTAGCAATTGCTGCTTCCAAGTAATGAGGAAAATGTTCCCAAGCTGTCTTTCATAATAAAATATGAAAGCCCTAAATAGCTTAGCTTCAAGCATAAATTGTTTGGAAAGCACTGCAGCCTAGGTGAAGCTGGGGACAAAGCAGAGGTGAGGTAGCAGGCACCAGCCAGGGGGCTCAATTCTTGCTTTACTTACAGCAGTTTATTCTTTGACTTCAGTGAAATTACACCTGATTTACACACAATTGATCTGGAAAAAGAAGTAAATAGTGAAGTGGGCAAAATTTGCAGACCATACAAAGTCGCTCAAGATAGTTAAGTCCAAAGTAGACTGAGAAGAGTTACAAAGGGGATCTCACAAAATTGAGTGACTGGGCAACAAAATGGCAAATGAAATTCAATGTTGATAAATGCAAATTAATGAGTATTGGAAAACATAATCCCAACTATACATACAAAATGATGAGATCTAAATTAGTTAATAACATTCAAAGAGATCTTGGAGTCATTGTGGCTAGTTCTCTGAAAATATCCACTCAATGTGCAATGGCAGCCAAAAAAGCAAACAGAATGTTGGAAATCATTAGCAAAAGGATAGATGATAAAACAGAAATATTATAATGCCACTGTATCCTCCACACCTTAAATGCTCTGCACAATTCTGGTCGCCCATCTCAAAAAAGATACATTAGAATTGGAAAAAGCACAGAGAAAGGCAACAAAAATTATTAGGGGTATGGAACAGCTTCCATAGGAGAAGAGATTAATAGACTGGAACTTTTCAGTGGGGAAAAGAGGTGACTAAGGGGGGATATTATAAAGGTCTATAAAATCATGAATGATATGGAGAAAGTGAATAAGGAAGTACTTCCACACAATGCACAGTCAATCTGGTGCCAGGGATGTTGTGAAGGTCAAAACTATAACTGGGTTCAAAAAAGAACTAGATAAGTTTATGGAGGATAGGTCCATCAATGGCTATTAGCTATGACAGTCAGGAATGTGACCCCATGCTCTGGGTGTCCCTAGCCTCTGATTGCCAGAAGCTGGGAATGGATAACAGGGAATGGATCACTCAATGATTGCCTGTTTTGTTCATTCCCTCTGAAGCACCTGGCATTGGCCACTGTTGGAAGATGGGATACTGGGCTAGATGCACCATTGGTCTGATCCAGCATGGCCATTCTTATGTTCTAGGTGAGAGGGCAGTGTACAAAGACCTGACTTTGTATCCTTAGTTCCACAGGTGAGGAGGGAATGATGAGTGGCAAAGTTTAAGGGATGATCAAAGAGACCAACTAAACGTGATAGGTTTCAGAGTAGCAGCCATGTTAGTCTGTATTCACAAAAAGAAAAGGAATACTTGTGGCACCTTAGAGACTAAGACATTTATTTGAGCATAAGTTTTTGTGAGCTAGAGCTCACTTCATCGGATGCATTCAGTGGAAAATACAGTGGGGAGATTTATATAAATTTCCCCACTATATTTTCCACTGAATGCATCCGATGAAGTGAGCTGTAGCTCACGAAAGCTTATGCTCAAATAAATGTGTTAGTCGCTAAGGTGCCACAAGTACTCCTTTTCTTTTTGCAACTAAACTGAGTAAGGCAAGCTAGTAACAATATTTCTCGGCTCCTTGTATCATTTTTCCAGCTCCTCACCTCTCCGATTCATGGATTTCGTCCATTAGCAACTCACTCATGTTTTGATTTTGTTTGCTTAATTTTCACAGTGCCACCGACCGTTGTATCGCTTGGTGCATCGAGGACAACAGTCTAAAAAAACCTGATTATAGCTGTAGTATTACTAAAAGCTAGAGGTTGCTTAAGCATTTCTATGCTAAACCCTCTTTTGCTCATGGTTTTGCTCATAATTTTCTGAAACTTTCCATGTATGGTCTTGTAAATGGGAAGAATTTGAACATAACTGGCTGAACAGTGCATTTTTCCTCTTATAAAAAGATATGCATTTTTGAACACTTGTACCAGCATAGCAGGCGAGGTGGACTTTGGGATGGGGAGTAGTGAAAAAGGCAGAAACTATTCCCAGATGTTGTAACATGTCTCCACCTCCCACCCAAACTGCAGGGGGTTTTGCAAACAACTTGGGAAACTGTTGTAGGGGGCAGAGAAGCCTAAGAAGTTCAGGTTTGACCATTCAGTACAAACCTTTATGAACTTCGACCCTTTCTAGAGCTTAGGGTTTTACAGATGACTGACTACAGAGATGACGCAGAAGGTCTTATCTTGCAGATCACTTACTGGTATAGGGAGGTCTTATTGAACCACTTTCTAGATGGGTTTTTTTCTATTGCCCCCCCCACTCTGGTGTTGTGTTCCTGTAGCAAGTACCTCATAATATTGATATGTTTGGGACATGGGACCACAATACTACATTATGTGGCTACGTGCAGATTTTCTCTGTTGAGCCGGCTTTCGAATTATATCAGCCCAATCACTGCGATCGAAATTAGATCGAGTTCTCACAAAGTGTGCAGGCTGCAGCCAGTTAGTCTTTAATCTCTATACTCAACTGTCAAAACTGACTTCTATTTGTTCAATGGAAAAATCTAGGATCCATAATGAGGAAGGATCTCTTCTGTCATTTACAGCACGTATGGAACATGCCAGACCTCCCTTCCTCCTAACTCATCCTTTTTGCTCATCCTCAGTCCCCTTCCACTTTCCTTTTCCCATTCATGTCTGTCTTCTCCTATTTTATTACTGTTACGCCACCCTAAAATGTCACATCTATGTAGTATTGTCTGGTTGTGTATTATCTAGTCTTGCAGCTTTGACTAGTTGTGGAATTCCATCATTCTATTGGAGATCCCATAAAGCGCATGGTATACAAGCTGTAACTCTTTACCTTTTTGTACTTTTCAGTGTCTGTTTTTTTAGGAAATCAATAACACATTAATCAAACACAAAAAGTAGTAGTGTTAGTGATTCAATGGGTGGCATTCTTCTTTGTACTGTACCAATGACCAGCATAGTGTTGAAGGCCATGGTGCAGCCGGAGGAATGATTGTTTGGTTTGAACATGCACCAGAACCGCCAATAACTTATGATCATGAGATTTTATGCAAGAGCCATAGCATTAACCTGGTAAAATTCCAGCTTGGGGAATAACATTATGTGCCTACATATCTCCTTTCTGCTGCTTGCATTGGATACAGAACAATTTATTTCCTGACCTAAAATATTGTCTATTTTTGTAATGTACTGTTAAACAGCTGCACCTTGGAGGTGGCTGCATTTCAGTAATAGATTAAAGTCATTCTTCTGTAACTACACATAAATTGTAAGAAACATGGCACTTTCAGTTCTCTTCAGATAAAAAGCAGTATATTGATTTATTTTTATTACTTACAAAAAACCTGTTAAAATAACTTAAATATAGCAGAATAAACAATTTATGAAAAGTAACAGCACATTCAGCATGATACTAGGAAGGCCTAATGTATTTCTTAAATTATAAGCGATTTGCAGCAGGATCTAACTTTAGGTTTATGTATGTACAATGCTAGGCGCCCCCATTGTGCTTATCAGGGCACTACTGCAATACAAATAATAATGCTGCTGCTTCTGCCTTAAATCAAGGAAACTGCAGGGTAGGGAGTGTAGCTAACCCAGATTTAAAGTACAGAGGACCACAAGAGACAAGTTAGTATGCCAGCTAGAACAAAGCACAGATTATTTTGGGGGAACAGGGAGAAAATGGGTAGGAGGCATCTATAGACTTTTAAGAGTTTACAGGTTTCAGAGTAGCAGCCGTGTTAGTCTGTATTCGCAAAAAGAAAACGAGTATTTGTGGCACCTTAGAGACTAACAAATTTATTAGAGCATAAGCTTTCGTGAGCTGTAGCTCACGAAAGCTTATGCTCTAATAAAAGAGTTTACAGTTTCAGTAAATACACACCCACACCAGCAAGTTTGTAGAGAAAGGAACCTCCATCAGAATTGATCAACTTTGTAATCTAAATTTACCTGTCTCATTACTGTGGTTATGAAGATTTTAGCCAGATGTTCACTTAAAACTTTAGCTACAGAGAAACCCCGCTTGGGAGAGGGAGGAATTGAAGGAATTAATGCTAGATTATTTATTTATTTGACCATTAAATTTTCCTGAAAGGAATTGCTAATAATTTTAAGGAATATCACCACGGGAAGCGGAGCTTTACCTCCTAAAAAAAACAAAAATACCTTCCACAGGTATTTTTATACCCATTGTTGTAAAGTTAAAATGATACCAGCTGTATTCTCTCTGCTTACAGAATGATCTCAGCTGACAAATTTCTCCTGTTTCACAAGCTTTGCAATATTTAGAAAGCTGTTTAAAGACTACCAGGTTTTTCTGGTAAGGTGTTAAAGAGGAAGGCTGAGTTTATGGAACACATTAAATTGTTATTTAAAAATCTTTAAATTGTATTTCACATGTATAGTCCTTGAGGGGACAAAACCACACATACCAGACTGAACTTCACCATTTATAAATCTTGATTTGAATGTCTACTTCTCCTGCAATTGTGCTAAATTCTAAGAAGAAAGCATACAGACTCTGAATGTAGGAAGGAAAGTGGTAGGGGATAAAAAGTTCAAGTTCTTGTCGTGGCTAAGTTTATTTTACAAAAGCCTCCAGATGTAACTCCTTGTGTCTGAACAGTTCTATCTGGCTCAGGCTGACACTTCCTTTCATAGGAGTGAGATGAACAGAGATTTGTGAAGAGGAAGAGGCCACATTTTAAATGGTTTCTTAATCCAGCCTTTGCAATATCAGACATGTATGTTTTTTCATGTTTACTGTACATTTTTGCCTATACAAAAGAGGCATAGGACTGGGAGAGACAGATCCCATTACCACCCCTACTGCAGATTAAAGACTTGTTTACACCCACAGTTCCACCAGCTTAACTAAAGGTATGAATTAAGATCAGTTCATCAGGAGATTGCTGGCACTCATGTGAGTGAATTTAAAGTGGCAGACCACAACTTGATTAAATTTTAATCTTGAAAGTCTAACCCCCCTCCCTCTAACAACTTGGCATTAATCAGGTCCAGAGCAGGACTGAATGGCCTCAAGCCATACAATCAAGGAAGGAGGGTTGGCTCACTTAACCCAACCCTCCTAGTACTCCACTAATGAGCTTCCTGGCCAATGCAGGGGAATGAAAGTACAGATGAGGGGAATTCTGTGTGAGGGAACTTGAAGAGCACCTCTCAGCACACACAGTGCAACGTAGGGCCTGTGCACAGGTTTATCTCAGGAACAAGCCCTTTGAAGCCTCTTACACTGGATGCCAGCTGTAACAATATTTGAGATTTGTATATGCTTCCTCTTATTTTTTAAGATGTAACATCTCTTCCTTCTTAACCTCACCTACCAGGTCTCCCGCATGCAGTGAGGAAGGCATAAAACTCCACCTGATACTTTCCCTAGAGGGCAAAATTCCTTCCTGACTACAAAAAGTGATCCTGGAAACCCTACACTGACCCCTATAGGGGAAGGCAGTTTTCTGCTGTCATGTGCCCAGCAATGCTTAAACACCCAGGAAAGGGGGTTTAGTGGAGCCAGTCAGATCCCAAACCCTCTTTGAATTAGCAATTGGATGGCTAGAAGAGGTGGAGCTCCCTGCCACTCATCCTGTCTTCACCCAACCCCCATGTGCAAAGAGGCACAGGAAAGGGAGGGGTGGTCAAAAGAAGACACTCACCTTCCCTGTAGCAGAACCTTAAAGGCTAGCTTGTCTTCTCCCCAGCCAGTCTGATCATTCACCCTTCTCATGCCTGAGAAGGAGCATTGAGTTAAATCGGAACAAAAGGCTGTGTGGACGCTCTTCAATCAATATAAACCTGGTTTGTATTGATTAAGCTTAAACTGATTCATTTTTCAAATAAGAATGTCTGCACAAGGTCTTGCACTGATTTTTAAACTATGACTTTAGTTAAACTGGTGCAACATTTTTTTCTAGACTACAGTTTACAGCTATTTTAATTAGTTATTTGCTCACTGACTCAATTTAACACTTTTCAAATGCTAATCTGGACACTCCACACAAGTTTGTTGCAATATACAAATGTTTGTAAAGTATCTAGATGAGCATTTAATAACTTAAGTTAAAATCACACCACAGACTCTAACTAGACACCTTTTAGGGGGGACACTTAGTTTCAAATGACAGTGGAGTGCCTAATTCCCATTGAAAATTAATGAGAGTTAAGCACCTGAGAGTATGTCTACACTGCAATAAAAGACCTGTGGCTGGCTCAGGCTGACTTGGGCTTGTGCTGTGGGGCAAAAAATTGTAATGTAAATCGGGCCTTGGGCTGGAGTCCGGGCTCTGGATCCTGGTGAGGGGGTTGGGTCTCAGAGCCTAGGCTCTAGCCTTAGTCCAAACATCTACGCAGCAATTTTTAATCTCACAGCTCAAGCCCTGTGAGTCTGAGTCAGCTGACCTGGCCTCTGAGACTTGGTGCCGTTGTTTTTTTTTTATTGCACTGTAGATGGATCCTGTGTGTCCCCTAAATCTGTGCCTTGGTTTCGTCATCTGTAAGGCTGTTGCAAGTCTAAGAGCATGCCAGTTTTTGCACGGATTTAATTAACTCCGTAGGAAAAATTGGCTTAATTAAAGTGGTGCAATTCCCTAGTGTGCATGGAGCTATATTGAAAGAAAAGGGTATATAACACTTTTCTGTTGGTAAAACTGCCTTTGCATTTGTTACTCTGATTTAATTATGTTGGCTAACTACGTAGTTAAACCTGTGCAAAAAGGCGCAAGTTAAACAAAGCACATGCAGACCTCAGACCCAATAAATGTGGGAGACATTACCACCCAATTTTATACTTATGGGGAGAAATGCACAAGAGAGTTTAGATGCAGTTTGATTCTGTTCATTTTAAAAAGTATTTACACTAAAACTTCTTTCTAAAAAAATCTTACTTTTGCATATTCCTGTGATGAAAATTCTATAGCTGACCAAGACTGTTCTGTGTTGCTTTTAATTATTGTGAAAATGAAAGCTTCTGAGCAATATTTCCTAATTACAACAGAGTGATCTGTCTCACCTCACTTTTCTCTTAAGCAGTCAGGTTTGCTGTTCTGGGTTTTTCTGTTTTGTGTGGTTTGCATATGTGAATAAGTGGGATATAAATGAAGTCTGAAAAATAGTAGTTGTCTTTGTTCTTACTGCAGTATTTTCTATCCTTCTAAGAAAAGCAGCAAAGGACAAATATGCAAATTAAACACACACACCCGTGGACAAGTTAATGCAGATGATGGCTTCCAATGTCTGGAAGAGTCAGATGCGATAAGTTAGCAGTAGGGAATGTTAAGAAAGATAGAAAGCTCACAGTAGCATGTATCTAGCTCTGGCTGCTAAGCCAGGGTCTTTGTGCTGGTATTGATTATCTAGGCTATGTGGTGTTTTGGAAGCTTTTTCCCCAAGGTGGGAAGGACAAATATATGCAATTTTCCCTACTTTGATACAGCACGTTTTATTTGTACTTTACAAGAAGCCAACCCAGCTATTTGGTCTGACACCAATAAACCAATTTATTTCAAGGCTTTGATTCAAACTACAGTACTATGCCAAAGTTCAGAAGTGTACTCACATATTTCCCAACGGCAGTAGGCCAAATTCAGACACAGTGTAAGTTATGTCCAACTCTACTGAAGTCATCTGAGTTGCACTTGCTTATGTTACATCTGGATTTTGCCCGTTAAGTTTGCAAAACTGGACTGGAAACCTATGAAAACTGGCTAATATTGGACTGCTGGTACCTGCCACTTTAGGTCAGGCCAGAAATAACACTAGGGAACCGTTCCTTGTGGTATATCAGCATTTTTGTTTTTCATCTCAGCTGGAATCAGAAAGGGCAGAGGAAAAATGAAAAATAGTTGGCGAATGGTGCAAGCCAAACTTTTGAAAACCTCTAAAAAGGCTTGGCTCTGGTTTTCTTTGATTATTGGGTTGGGCTTTTTAAAATCCATTTCAGCTTACCCATTCTTAAAGAAGTCATGATGCTTTAACAAAATCTGGATGAAACTATGAAGGTTTAGTCTAAGGAGAGCGGAAGCCAAATAAATCTAAGTTTTCCAAAGTAGGCCCAGGTTTGATGGGTAGGCAATCTCAATCATTTTAAGTCCATGATTACTGCATTGTTTCCCATCATGGGTCACAGAGTGTTTACAGAGAATGACCAAGGTCATGGCTGTTCCCAAGGTCTGCTCATCTGCCAGTTTGGGTTTGTTATATTTCTGGATTGTGCTTAAACCGTTCAGGCGGTCAATCATTTTTTGTTTCTTGCAGAGAAGCAATGGACCTGGCGTGTAACTCAGGGAGGTTCTGACATCCATTAATCTGATTGCTGAGACTTGCATTTCAGCTCATTAAAGAAAGAACTAAACAGTACTGATTGAGGTAGGTTTTCCCATTGCATTACATCACCACCAACAACCTTTTAGATTTTATGATGTTTTGAAGGGGAATTTTGTTTTAATTATGATTTTTAGGATCTGTCCTTTCTAAGAAGGCTGTGCCAAGCATCAAAACCTTTGTTTAAGATGGGTTTGAGGCAAAGATAATAAATGAAGATAATTGTGTTAATTTTCAAGAAGCTAAACACTGTGGGGTCAATTGTGAGTCTGATCCCTGAGATTATCAGGGTCAAAAGATATCTGTTTATATTCACCAGAACTGTATGCTAGCAAACAATGGAATTGAATGTGTATTGCAAGTTACTCATTTCTTATATTTATATGTTCTTTATGTGATACTTTTTATGGGTTGCTGCTATGAATCAACACAACATACTCTAAGCATTACCAACATTCTGGGATTTGGTGGGTCATTTTCCTCTCTACCCTTTGCTTTGCCTTCCCCATATCTGGGGATAGAGATAAAAGGTAGACTCTTTACTTTCTGATTTACTGGATGTAAAATGCAATACTGGAGGTAGTAATAATCTTAGATGGCTTGTATGTGTTTGCTATGCACAGGGATGCACAAGCTTTAATATACATTTCTCTTGCTGGACAGCAGATTTAGGCATAAATCATATAGTTTATACTTAACCCCATAGTGAAATAGAATAAACCACAGTAATAGTGAAAAAACTTATTAAAATGTGATCTCACTGTGTTTTGAAAAGATGTTTTTGAGCTTTCGACCTCTGCGTACTAAAACTGAATTTAAAAATCAAAGGGCTTTGGTAACAACAAATGTTATAAGACTTCAGTGTTGTTTAAACATTTCTTCTCTCTCTTTCTCATATATTTGTGCTGCTTATCTAAAGTATGGACAATTAATATGAAGAGCCTATTACTTACCTGTTTGTTTGGGCTACAGAGGTACTACTTTGAGGGGTGGGTTACTTTGACGTGTGACCTCAATCCTGTTGTCTTCTGGAAAATGTAGTCTGGTTTTGTTAATGCAATGGTAAATATTGTTTGTATTAGTGTTTGGTGTACTAAACATAGGAAGCCATTTCTATAATGAGGCATTGTAAGAGGGAAGTATATAACAGCATGGTTTGTCTACTCTACATAGTTTATCTTCTGCTTTTTGGTTTAAAGGGCACGTTGGCCATTTAAGGTGCAGGATTCTGCATAATTCCTGAGTATAAATAGAGGGCTGGGTTAATATGCAGTTTATTTCACCTCAGAGTTTTTGTTATGTAGTACATTATGAGTTCTAGGAGTAAGTTTTCTATCAAAGGGCAAAACTCTCCTTGGGATTATAGATTAGCAGGCAACCTTGTAGTCACTTTTGTGGGGTAGCAGCACTATTTTATAACTTTAATTTAAAATGAAGAAGCCACTTGGTTTTCCAAATGATGGTAGAAATTACTTAGCCAGTCAAAAACTCCTTACAATTTAAAGTTTGAGGAGTTCAAAGTCACTAAATGAGGATAGCTGCACATGCCTTTCCACAGAGATCAAGCTACACCTACAGTATACATTGCATCTCCTAATGATAATACTGTGGATATCAAATCTGCACCATGTTTCTTAGGGCAACTATATGCATCTATAAGGTGTTAAATGTTTTTCAAATTATATGAATTGGAATTAAAAAATAAAGGCAAGGTTTTATTTTAGAAGCAGCATATTTAATTAACAGAATTAATTTTAATGATCCTTTTATATTTTTAACACTTCATACCTTTAAGGTATCTCTGACAGGCTTAACAGAGCAGAGGTTTTCAACTTGTGGTCCATGGACCCCTGGCAGTCCATAGACTATCTGATTTCCAAAGGAGTCTGCACCTCTATTTGAAATTTTTTAAGAGTCCACAAATGAAAAAAGGTTGAAAATCACTCTAATATCAACTTTGACTGAGGTTGCAAGAATGGCTTGTAGCTTTATGAGTAAGACTACGATATTGTCATGGACACTTTTAGTAAAAATCATGACCAGGTCATGGGCAATTAACAAAAATTCACAGAAGCCGTGACCTGTCCCTGACTTTTACTAAAAATGTCCATGACAAAACGGGGAGGGAGGAGGGTCCAGCATCCTGCCCTGCTGTGGCTGGGAGGGACACCCGCTCGCGGGGACTGGGGAGCTGCCGGGGGATTCTCCCACACTGCCTGCAGTGGCAGCTGGGGAGCTGCTGGGGGATTCCCCCTTGCTGGTGGTGGCAGGGGTACCCTGCAGCTCCCAGCCACCACAGGAGGTGGAGTGGCTGCAGGCTGAAGTCACAGAGGTCTGCAGAAGTTATGGATTCCCTGATTTCCGTGACTTCCATGACCAAATCGTAGCCTTATTTATGAGCAGTGAATTGAATGGATCTCAGTGTTGGAACCCTACATGTTTACAAATCATTAGTTTGTCCCCCGCCCAATCACGAGATTGACTTAACAGTTGTAAGACTTTTTAAAATAATGTTTTTGTTTTTTTTAATTTGCCTTCTGGCATTGGAGGTTTTAGAGTTCACATTTTCCAGCTTTTCCTGCAACCATGAGGGCTAGAAACGTACCCTTTCTGTTTGTTTTTAAAGAATGTGAAGATTCTCGGGTACAAACATGATTCCAAGGGCTTTAGGGTGACCAGATGTCCCAATTTTATAGGGACAGTCCCGATTTTGGGAGCTTTTTCTTATATAGGAACCTATTACCCCCCATCCCAATTTTTCACACTTGCTATCTGGTCACCCTAGAGGGCTTTAAGGAAAGCACTAGAGACTGTGACATTGGCGATACAACCGCGAACACTGGATGCACTGTTGTAACTCTGTCCCCTCACAAGAGAAACCCGCTAAATTGCAATGTGACCAAACTAGCAGAGGGGTAAAGGACTGAATAGGCGTGGTCATCTGCTCATTCTAAGGTCTGGGTTGTTGGGACAAGCTCACGCTATGACTGCCAGCACACGGTCTGTGCATTATTACCAAGAAACCAACACAAGTTATGTTAAAACCCTGAAACAAACAACTCTCAACAAAAGCACTCAACTCTCTCACTGTGTTGTTGCAATATTTTAATACAGCATTAAAATGCTATAATACTAGAGGAAAGCTGTATACTATCCAGCTAATAAGGCACATGTCGGAATGCCATTTTATGGACAATCCACAACAGAGGCTTTACAGTCTTTTCAGCAACACAAGTCACTAGTTGAGTGAGTTGTCATCTTGGTTGCTGAGGTAGGACTGGTCCCTCTGAGGCCTGTGTCCATAGGTTTTTGTTTTTAAGCTGTACAAGTTTAACAACAATTACAGAAAAGAAAATCATACAAATTGGCAACTAAAATTGACAAGGTCAGTGGGTACAGCTGGTTAAAAACAAACAAAAGTCATAATAATTAAGCTAATTTTTAAAGCTGCAGAAATTCATAAGATACAGTTTTAGCACTATTATACAATGTAGTGACTGCTGTACTAAATAACCTTTTAAAGGAAACAAAAGTCCAGTACAGGATTAGGCAAACCTTCCATTTAAGCATGGTTTAAAAACGAAATCCATTACATAATCAAGCTACACGAAACGTAAAGTGTAAAAATGCTTCAAATACATGCACATGCATATTCTATCACACTATGAATTCTAATTAAAATAGACACAAATCCCTACAACAATCTACCTTGATCCTTTTCCATTATGTCCTTTGATTGACAATATTGCTTTAGCCAGTATTGCGTAGCAGCTCTCAGTTTATTGTCTGCAAACTGCCATGAATGTCAGTTTGTCAAATGATGCCCCCCAACCAAACCTTCACACACACCCACCCTCGCGTTATGAAAACAAAAACCCTACCATACAAAAATTGAATATCTGTGTTCGATAATTTCTGAAAGCTGAATAGTTACTGTGCTTTCAGCATTTACTGTGTCTCTCACAAGTCATAAAGTGATAGTATAATATTATCTGATCCTTACTCACGAATACATCTAGTTATAGCTTTTCCTAATGAGGCAATACTTCCCAAAATACACATATAAATAAACTGCATAAGCTCATTAATAGAAGTCTATGCACTTGAATAATACATTGGTTACTTAATACTGATATTTTCATCCAAGGAAACAAAAACAATATGGCTTAAAGAATTGCAAGGGTTTTTGTCAGAATTATGTACCAACTTTCATATAATATTCTATGTAGACAATATTTCCTTCTTAATGTAGTTCTGTTGCATACTTTATACAAACAAAAGCATTGTAAAAAAACAAAAATGTAAATTACTTCCATAAATATTTTCTTGAGGATATACCCTTAGTTTTGCAAAATACTTAAGAAAACTCTGACCTCTGTTAGTATTTTAGTTGAGAGCAAGGCCCTTTTGAAAGCTTCCAAGTTGTAAAAACACTTTTTTAAAAAAACAAACAAACAATACTATTTTTCTTTTTTTAAAAGGCCCTCAAATATATACAAAAAAGTTACTGCAAAGAGTTTCCAGATAAGATAATTCAGTATTACAAGAAATATTTGTAACCATTCAAAAATTTTAACATCTAAAAAGGTTTCCAAAATACACACATAGTATTAAAACAAAACAAAAACTGAAATGAACTCGGTCAAGTATAACTCAAGATAAATACACATCTGCAAGTAAAACTGTAAAATACGTCATACAGGGGGTAAACATTAATATCAATCAACTACATCTAGTAACTGCACACGATTGTCCCTTTGAAATTCATCCTAAAAACGCAAACCGTCCTCCATACATCTAATATCTCTATCAGCCCTCTGAGCACTTAAGCAATATAAATGGACAGCAGTGGTTTTTGCAGATGTAAAACTGATATGCACTGATATCCAATCAGGAGTGGAGTGATGTTTTAAAAAACAACATTGTGAGGGGCTAAAATTCCATCAAACTTCTAATTATGTTGGCAGAAGCAAGTGAGAGAAACATGCTGAGTGACTTCATTTTAACAATGCTTGTATGTTGATGAATTATTGCATGCTATTCACTGATGAGCACTTGGAATATGTACTGGACACACACACATGATTTAACTGCAAGCCATAGAGAACTAATATATTTATTGCTAATACTTTCAAATGGTCTTAGTTTTCATCTACTGGTTTAAGTAGTTTCATTTTTGGAATAATGGCTATCGCTTCAAGAATCTGCAATTCATGTCTAGTCTAAATTCCATGTTGTACAAAAAAGTAGAATATAGAGGATCCTTCTATAAATGGCCTCCTCCGATATACATAACTTCACATTATTGTTTACAGACTAGGTCCCATATAATGGGGAACTTTAAAATACACTTATTTGCAGAAATAATATTTATCTTTTGTGTATTTATTTGCAATTAAAAAGAAATTTTGAGACACCAAGGCCTTGGATTTTGCTCAGGTGGCATCATAATGTATTATGGGGAAGCAGCAGCAGAAACTGGGTAACCTGGGGCCAAGATTTAAATTATTGTGGGGGAAGTATCCTCAGCTGGTGCAAACAGATGTAGCCCTGTCAACTTTTTTTTTTTTCCTGAGCAATAGTGATCCCGAAGATAGGTTATACATGAAGGTTCTGATTGACTAAAGGAAGGAAGAATTATGACTTACATGGAAAAAAAATGAATGCTAAAAGTCTCCAGAAGAAACAAGGAATAGGGTGTGGTGAACAGTTCTGTTCACAGGTAGATAACAATCTAATGTTTATAATTAAGTTTCCCAAATATATCCATAGGGTCAAATCCTGCTTTCACGTATGCTGCTATCAGCAGACTCAGTGAAGCAACTTGTATGTATTCCTTCAGGCAGAATTAATTAATTCAGACTGAATTAATTTGTACTGAATTACTAAGACTTGCTTTTGACTTTTTCAATAAAACAGCTAAATCCAATTCAGGGAATAACAGTTTGAGTTAAAAAACTAGAGCTGATCAAAGAAAAAAATGGTAGAAAATTGTCATGAAAATTTGAGGAAAAAATAATCCCATATTTTCTGATGGGAAAAATCAGAAATTTTGATGAAAATTTTCAAATCTGGAAAATTTCAGCTGGTCAAAAATGGGATGAATTTTTACCAAAAAAAAAAAAGCAAAAATCAATGTCTTATTCAAAATTAATTTTTTTATATAAAGAAATGTGTAAATCTGAAATTTAGAAAATTTAAACCTTTACTAAAAACTGTGCCCTTAGTAAAGACTAACAACTGTGAACTACTTTAGATTAACAGTGAAATATGTTCTGATACTGATGTATAAATCCATATACAATAAGGATACTTACCAATAAGGATAAATACCAAGAGCTCAACATTCCAGTCCTAATAATCCCATCAGGAGGGGGGAAGGAGTTCACTTGAAACTCTGGCCATGTGGACTTTTCCCCAGATCCACCCCTTGGGGGATGGGGTTTTTGATAACGCACAGTGAGTCTGGATGGCCCAAAAAAACCCAGAGGGAAGCCAGATTTCATCCCTGTGCAAGTAGGGGCAATAAGCATTGTGAGCTGACTTCTCCAGCTCTCTGGCATTTCATGCTATTCACTCTTCCTCCACACCCCATGGACTGCACCGTATATCTTGCTTCGTTGATACAGATGGAAAGCATGGCAAGAATAAATTCTGCATGAAGCAACAATCTACCCCTACCAGGCTCAGAGAAGAGCATGCTGCTTCCCTTTCTGCCCCCTCTTCCTGGCTTATATACCTGTGGCGTCCCCATCATCTGGAGTGGTTTTTGTGGACTCTGGGGAGAGGGGAGCAGGCCCAGGGAGTGTTGCTTCCTGCTCTCCCACAGTCTTATCTCCTTTGCTACCTGCTTCTGGGCCCTTCTTCTCCAGCGTAAGTGGAGAAGAGGATCCCATTCGCCCCTTGATTATTTCAAATGTGCTTACTAAGTATTAATTAAAGATGTACTTACTAGGTCACCAGTGTCAATACATTTGGTGGGTTTCATTCTACACCTTACTTGGGTACATTGTGCAAGTTTAAGTGGTAACTGCTTAATCATCACTGGCGGAAGACTACAATAAGAGGGGGATGCTATTGGTCATGAAAGGGGTTCACTGATAGAGATGTGTAGGGAAGCTTGCATAGTCCTTGCCTGGTTCCAGCAAGCAATATTCATTCTTTCCTTTCAAGAGCGTTCAAGTCACTAATTAAAACGGGGTAGGGTGGGGAGGGGAAACTCCAAAAGACCAGAGAGGTCAATGGGAGTCTTTCCATTGACTTCATCTGGAGTTGGACCAGGACCCAAATGCATTTGATTTGTCTTTTCAGTTAATATGTTGACATTTCTAACATGTAGGATAATATAATGACATGACTATTTATCTCCAATAAGTATGTATAAAAAAAAAAGTTATTCTATGCATATGCAAATGGTAGTTGTATTAAAGCCACATTGGATGTATATTTGGGAACCTTGGTTTAAAGCATTCCCTAGAAATCTATAAGCTAAAAACACCGTAATGCAATAGTGAACCTGAACAAATAACATTTAAAATGGTACTAATGTGAAAAAGGCAACAATTTTGTTTAATAATGTCCTTCAACTGGTCTATGTTAAGTTCGGGCAGTGGCTTAATTATAGCTAAATATAGCTACATATTTTTTGTGCTGATGTTCAGCAACAGTATGTCTTCTTGGTTACCACAAATTTGAAATTATTTTGAAATGGAGGGGCAGGTTGGTTGCTACATTCTTAGCTTTATGAAGAAAATGGCTTTTCTCTTACCTTTTGTTTGGTACTATTTCTTAGCTTTTCCTTTAGCTGGATATTAAGTGTCAAAGAAATTGCTGCTAATATACCATTAAGTGCTCAAGGGAAAAAATTATAGCCAGTTTATTGTATGGCCTTCTTGCAATCTTTCCCTTTGAATTACTGACACACCAAACAATGAGTCAAAATTAACATTGATGCCAAGTTTTAAAAACCCAACTCTAAACTGGCATGCAGAAATTTTATTATTTTATGGGCAAATTAAGAAGCTTTGTTTAGAAAATCCTTCCCTAAATGTACTTTTCAGTCTTCAGCTAAGAATGCATTCCCACTTGAAGATGCTAATTGTCTCACTTGATTGAGGCAATCAAAATCTGTGATTAGTGTTAAATTTCAGTCGTATTTTTATTTTAAATTATGGTAGTGCTAACTGGGCAAAATTAGTCTCAAAGTGTTTAACTTAATATTATTTTGTAATTATATAGCAGTTTTCATCCAACAATGTCAAAATACCTTTAGACATTAAATAAACCTCACAACACCCTTGTGAGGTAGGTATCTTAAGTATTATTATCCCCATTTTGTAGATGGCGAAACTGAGGCATGGAGAGGTTCAGACAGTTGCCCAATGTCAAACAGCAGGCGACTGGCAGAACCCAGGACAGAATCCATGTGTCCTTTCTCCCAGTACACTATTCTAACTAGTAGACCACATTACTTCCTACTTGAATTTTTGGGTTCCCCATCAATTGTGAAGATTGAATTTTGTGTGAAGTTTCTAAACAAATCATTTTTGCCCTGTTGACATTTTGCCCTGTTCACAGATAAGCATGGAAATGGCAAACGTTTCACTCTGGATCAACTTTGTGAAGATTTTCACATTTCACGTGGGAATGCTTACTACAAGTTTTTAATCTGCTTTACAAGACTCTGACTGGTTGTACTGGTACCACCTCATCCTACCTTGGTATGCGATAACTCTGGATTGTATCTATCAAATTTAACTTTGAAACAGCTTTAACTTGCTGTTAACTGTTAACAGCTGAAACTTGCTATGAATGTTTCGAATTTAAAACATCTTCACTACATAACAAAAACACACACAACCATTTCTTAAAGAAAATTTCATGAAAATAAAAAACGGTTGATTTTAAAAAAACACTCTCCTGTATTTTTCTATAGAAGTGGATGACACATACAAGTCTTATTCATTCTGTCCTTTTGCCAATGTACTCTTAAAAATACATACAAAACCAGAATACTGTCCTGAGGTACTTTCATTTCATGACATTCCCCAATCTCTGATAATATATTTTCCTTTGTAACTGGATCCTCCTGCACAAAATTCCTTCTACCTGAAATAGGACAACCACATACAATTACTACATTTCTCCTAACCTATATAGATGTTTTAGAAAGACAGAGAAGAGGGTAGGTTATGTTCTTCATGCCCCATACAACCCCTGTGGCTACATACGTATATACTTTTATATTAATAAATTTGCACAGTAGAAAACAGGACATAAAAATATTTCGAGAAAGTGGCTTTCGAACTAGTATAAATATTAAGTCTGGCTACTCACTCAATTAGGGTTTGGGGACAAATTTAATCATTCTTATTCCCCATTATTCACAGTAAATTTAGTGTGCTTGTGGCCTAATGAATAGCAAATACACATAAAGGGCCCATTTAAAAGAAATTATATGACAAGAGAAGGATTTCAGTCAATCACAGCCCAAAGAAAGCAAACACTATTCTCTCCCAAAAGATGCTGGAATCCTTACTGACAATCTGTCCAGCTGCTATTCTCCATTTCCATACCAAAAACCCACTCCCTCAAACAATTATACACTTGGTTTTACCCTCACTGAGTCCACCTACACCCTACCCAAGTTACATTAAGCAATGGAAGTCCAAGAAAACAGCAACATAGAACTTTCAAATCTTCCAAAGCAAGGAAAATATGATAGTTTCCTTTCTTTAATACTGTGGCTTGTTGAATCTTCCTTTGTCTTGTCGTATAGCAGGAATAATGTTCATGGGGTTAGCGAGCACTCCCAATTAGTGGCCTTGCAGGTTACGTAAGTCCTGCAAAAGCCATTCATAATGTTTACTCCCCAGTGAACATTATACCTTGCCTAACAAACAGCACTTTTCTTCATTTCACCTGGCCATGATATAGGAACTGTGTAAACAATCAACAGAAACCACAGCAGTGGTTCCATTGTGAACACTATCAGTAACACTGTTTGATATATAGATAGATCGATATATAAAACACACCATAGTCCTATAAATATATCTTGCACGTATACACATACACAGGAAAAGTGTTACATTCTATTAATGGTAAGGCATATTATTAGTTTAAAGATAGGCAAAATTGGCAATCTTTTTAGCTTTTTTTTGTCTTGGATTCTGAGTCGCTGTTGACCGCGTGCTGCCAAAGGATCTCACAGGATGATGGGGACGGAAGAGGCCACCCTTGAAGGTTTATTGCACACGACGGCAGTAGTAGCCCAAAACTTTGCACTTCTCACACAGATGCTGAGGATGCTCCTTGCTCTGATCTGAAACATCCAGGCCATCCGGCTTTTCCAGGGGTCTCTGCAGGGAAGAATGGGAATAGAGTATGCTCTAGTAAATGTCACTGACAATCAATCGTGTCTAGGCCTACAAAACTCAACTTTTAAGCTTATTTTGCTAGGCTTTCTCCCAGTGCAGCTAATGGTACTATTTTTTTTTTTTCCCTGAAAAGCCAAAACATGTTGCCAGCCACCTGGCTCTGCAATGGTGGGAACTGTCTTGACAGCATGAATGTCATTCCCTTTCACACAAGGTCTTGTAAACCCATATTCTAGCTATACCGCGAAAAAAAGACTTAATTTATAACCTCATGCTATAAAACAGCCCCATTTATTGACTTGGCCCCAGTGATTATGTCCCAAAGGACATTAGCACTTAGAAAATAGGCGTCCCATTGCCCCAGGCATGCCAAGGGGGTTAACATTATTAGGATTCAGTGCTAATACCAACAAGCCAGCTTGCCAATGTACGGTTATGAAACAAGTGACAGAGGTTTGCCTGACACATACCTCCATATTTGGAGAGCTGGAATTTCCCAAACACAGCAGCTGCAAAGTGGGGGAAGAAAAGTGCTCAACTAGTAACGTGGTTAAGTATTTGTAATAGCAGTTGGGTAAGATATGGCGGGGGGACAGAGGAGGGAATCAGTAAAACAGGGAGTGAAAATTCCTCAGATTTACTAGATCTTGTACTTTAAATTTCCCTGACATCTAAAAGCTTTTACATTCGTTTAAAAAATAAATCACCCACACTGTATATCAAAGCAAGGCTGCCTGTTTGAAAGATCTGATGGGTACAAAGGTGACAGAGACATAAAGATGAAACAATACAGTGTGCACTTTATAGTGGAATCATAAAAATGTACAACTTCTCTGGCTTTCTAAGAGTGCACTTAAAAGGCAGTCTGGTTGCTCGATGATTTGCAATAAAGGCGGCAGTGAGTGTTCAACTGTATTGTGGATAATGACAGCGAATAGGGTGAAATCTGAAAACAAGCCAAAGATTTTCACTGTTTTAGGAATAGTAGCTTCTTGCTGATCATCTCAAAGTATTGTTCTTGGGGAGGGAAGTGGAGAAATATAAAGTAGACATTTAACCCTGTTCACCTCCCTGCCCCATTCCCAAACCCTCGCTCCAATCTTGCCTGAAGTGATAAAATGTTAAGAGCATTCGATGTTCTATATTATCAAGATTTCTAATTTAACAACAATTGACTAGATAATCACAATTGTCCCTTCTGGCTTAGTCTATGAGTTTATGAATTTAAATGTCTGCTCTTCATTCCAGGGTAACTCTCTTAAAATACTGAGCATCATAACAACCCAGAGTTGAAGGGGTACATTTTACTGCATTCTAAAAGAAGAATAAAATAAGCCAAAATCTAATATATTCTTAGCCCAAGAAAGGATACCTGCAACTTCTTGCTGTGTTCATTCTTGTTTCTGACTCCTAAGATGAAAATTTTCATGTGTTGCCTTCTACAGATAGTAATAATAGCAAAATGGAATTAATTCTGTGGAGATTGCCAATAGTTTGTTCATCCCTTTCTCTACAGTACATGGCCCAATGCTTTGTTCACTTGGGGCCAGATTCTGAACTGGTGTAAATGCGCATAGTTCAGTTTACTTCAAGAGACTAGCACATGATTAAACTTGATCACAAACTTCAGTACTTAGCTGGATCAAGTACAGCGTTCCCAGCATTCAAAGCCTGTGAAAGATTCCCACTGATTTCAATGGGCTTTGGAACAGGCTATTAATGAGTTCCTTAAAAACAGAGCATTAGAATTTGGGATTAGAACTCAGGAACTGGGATTCCAGCCCTGTGCTCATTCCACTAGGCCACACAGTAGTTCTGCCAGTCTAGTAATGGATAGTTTATATATATAACCAACCAAGTTACCAAGATGAATAAGCAATGTAAGGTCTGTTTTCAATTGGGAAAAACTGTCATCTCCCCCTATCCACCCCTGCAAATATTTCCTTCATATGTCACCCCAGGAGATGTGTTGGATAATACATGTTTTCCCTGAAGTTTGACACCATCTGCAATACAGTCAAAGTTGAGGTTCAGGCACCTCAAGAGTTAATTTGTGCCCCAAGAGGAGAGCTCCTGGAAGCTTTGAAATGATACACTTAAAACAGAGCAGCCATTCGGCACAGCTCCGATTGCTTCTACATACTAGCTGTGCTCTGATTAAAGAGAAAAATACAGCAGTTATCATGTTTATTGATATAAGCCAGGGTTTTTTTTTTAAACATAAGGCCTCGGGAATCATTTTTCCTGGAAATAGTGCAAAGGACGTTGGGAATGCCTCGGAGTGCCAAGAGTTTCTTGGATTGCTGTCAGAAACAATACCTCTCCATGGTTTGCGTTCCCCCTGTGATGACTGAGCTCAGCTTTTTTGGCCAGGGAGCCACTTAGATTTCAGAAATGTTATTGTTACCAGCACGTTACGACATACAGACTGGGGAGAGAAGGGTTATGAACACAGGAAACCAGGTTGCTTGGGGCCAGCTGGAAGGCACAAAGCAGTGTTAGGGCTGCTTTTTTGATGAGGCTAGAGGGCTATATCTCCAGAAACTACACTGCGTATCAAGAGTTTGCATAAAAAAAAAGTGTTGCTTCAATATTTAAATGCACTGAAGGGCTTGGCTTTGGCATGTATCTAAGTTATTTGCTGTAAAAGTCAATCTGCCCCATTCCTATTATTCCTTTATCATTAGTAATGATAAAACAAATATTTCATAATAAAAAGACAACATGAAGTTATAGGTTGAGCGCAGCATTCCTGCTCCAGCCTTCTTACACCATGTGAAAGGCCCAGAGTGGTGTAAAGAGCCCTAAAAGCCCCGTGTCCAGCTGTAGCAGAATTCCCCTAGCACAGGCATGGTGCAGGACAGCTATAAGGCTGCCCCTTGAGGTTCTGGGAGGTGTACCAGGAGGGACAAGGGGTTGAGGGCAGGAGAGATGTATTGAGGGCAGGCTGCAGAGACTCTGAGCTAGCTGCTGTACCATAGACAGACCCACAGGGCTATCTAAGGGTATGTCTACAGTACAAGTGCTACAGTGATGCTGTCATAGTGCTGTAATATAAACACTACAGCAATGGAAGGAGTTTTACTGTCATTGGAACAAATCCACCTGCTTGAGAGATGGTAGCTAGGTCAGTGGAAGAATCCTTCAATCAATCTAGGTGCATCTACAGTGCAGTTAGCTTGACCTAACTACGTTGCACACAGCATGACAGCCCTGAGTGATGTTGCTAGGTTGACCTAGGTTTTAGGTGTAGATCAGGCCTAAATTATGTCAAGAGCCTCTTCAGCACCCCAAAATCTGGAGGGCACAAAGGTGGCTTAAAGACACCACAGCCCTCTCCCCTGGGCTGCAAGCTCTGTGACGCACCTCTGAGAGGCCCATCAGGGAATCTCACTTATGTTTCTTTGGTCACAAGTGCTGGTTGCTGGAAAAATAAAAAACTGAGAAGTAGAGATGGTAAAACAAAACAAAAAGACAACTGTCAACAAATTTCCATTGGGAAAATGACTTTTCAGTTTATGAATGGTTTCATGGAAAAAATATCCATTTTTCACTAAAATTTTTCAAGTTTTTATTGAAAAACAAAGTGTTTTAAACGAAACAAAATGGGTTTTGGGTGTTTTGTTTTTTTAATGAAAACCCATTTTTGTAAGTGATAAAAATTGAAAAATATCTAGTTTTTCACATAAAGTTTTCTTTGTGTGTGGGATGGGGGAGGGGGAAAGAAAATTCTGACTATCTCTACTGAGAAGGCGTTTGGCTGCAGTGACTATCCTGTTGCCTGCATGGAATAAAGATGAAATGATTCTATATTTAAACAGCAAGGCCTGCTTCCCAAATTAACTTTTAATTGAAGCCTTTTGTTAACCCACATTCAGCATTTTTCTGATTATAATCCTCACCCCACTAAATAAATAATTAACAAAACAACCCCCCCTCCCCCAAAAACGAATGAAGTTGTTACAAAAATAAGGTGAGTCTGCATGAGCAATGGAAGTAATAGCAGGGACAGTGCACCATTGTCCATCGTAATTTACAGTCACAGATGTGCATACTGTAATGAACCTAAGCTTACTGTGCCATGTCTCAAAGATATGGTACAGAGTTCATATCCTGGCTTTGATCATCCCTTTTGAGATTCACAGCCCTCTGTTTGTGGATCTTTCCCTGTCTGTGTGAAAAGAGAGGCCATCCCTCTCAGCCCCTACCTGTGGAGGCTTCTCCCTGGGTCCCTAAGTCTGTGTTTGCAGAAGGGTTGGAGACGGCACATGCAGGAGAAAGGAAGAGCTGGTGCAGGAGAATGAAATGTACTTAGGAGAGACAATTCAGCTCCTTTCCAATGGAGTTGTACCCCAAGGATATGTAGTTGACAGGAGCATTAAGGTGCAGAGCCAGTGTGGAGACAAAATCTCTCCTGCAGATCTAGAGAGATTCTTCCTGTCTGGAAGCATGCTTCATGGTCGTTCCCATGGGATAGCGTGAGGGAATCTCCACGAGGGTCCTCATGGACGTTCACTTCCCCCCTCACAAGTTGTACCATGGACTGGAATGACCTGCCCTGTTCTTAGAGTTGTATTTTTAAGCCTAAAATTACCTTGTTTGGAAGGGAGAACAAGCTGATATGCGGAGGAGAGCTATGAAATAATAAGAGCACAGAGAGAAAAGGCCAGCCAGGCCCTGGCTCATAATAGAAAGGGGAATTTAATGAAATTCAAATGCAAGTGAACAAACAGCATGTAATGAACCCATGGGATTGTTTCAAGGTCTTAATGAAGTAAATAGATTAGCATGGTTTAAATAAAGGATTAGATATGTATGAATTAAAATAGACTCTAAAATTACACCAGATAGGATAACAGTTACAAGGGTTACAATCCTCAAGTGGTCAGAAATTTCCCCCATGACACTGGTATTACAAGTATATAATTAATTATACGTTTGTTCTTGCTTTTCTCTGAAGGATCCAGCATTAGCCATTGTCAGATCATTGGCCTGTTCAAAGACAGCAGTTCCTATGTGAACTTTAAATGCAATTAATAATCTTATGCACAGTGTCATACAGACTGTGTCTGTGGTGTCAGTCTACGTTTTGCCATGTGGTACATCTCCATCAGCCCTGTTATGCAGTAATGAATTTAGCTCTGAGAATGAAATTATGAAGTGTTGTGCTAAACCAAAAGGAAATAAGAATGATCAATCGTATCAGAAGTTTAAGTAATATTAATAAGTAGGGCAGTTTGCATATAGCTGACATAATTCTGCATTTCTACTAACAGATAAAAAAATGTTCTCCTGTGTTTAATTATGCATTCCCATTAGGGTGACACATTTTTAATGGTACAAGTAATGAAATTAATGGACAGCAGGTTTAAAACAAATAAAAGGAAGCTCTTCTTCTCTCAGCGCACAGTCAACCTGTGGAACTCCTTGCCTGAGGAGGTTGTGAAGGCTAGGACTATAACGGGGTTTAAAAGAGAACTGGATAAATTCATGGAGGTTAAGTCCATTAATGGCTATTAGCCAGGATGGGTAAGGAATGGTGTCCCTCACCTCTGTTTGTCAGATGGTGGAGATGGATGGCAGGAGAGAGATCACTGATCATTACCTGTTAGATTCACTCCCTCTGGGGCACCAGGCATTGGCCACTGTCAGTAGGCAGGATACTGGGCTGGATGGACCTTTGGTCTGACCCAGTATGGCCTTTCTTATGTTCTAAGTAGATTTGCAATAATAGTCTTATTTTCACTGGATTGCACCATTATGTTAGTAGAAGTAAACTCTTTGAGGCGATTGTATGTTTGTACAGTTTGTACAATGCCTAGCAAATGGAGCCCAACTTAGTTGTGTCCTTTAGGAAGTACCACAATAAAAATGTTAAACAATAACAAAAGACTGCTGTGTGCAAAACTGAAATGGCATTTTGTGAGGCAGAGCTGATGTAGCCTGTTAATTTGGAGTGATATATACATAGACTGTGCTCTCTGATGGTTACTTTAATTCTTGTTCTTGTTCCTTGCTGAAATAAGTCATTCAGATTGGAAGTATCTGGTTACTCTTTGTGTATGGAAAACAGAACATTAGTATGCTGTTAGGCCATATGTTAGCTCAACTAAGGTGAGATGTGGTTATGGCTGTGTTAATGCCCTATTGTGTCAGTATGGCTATACGTTGATTAATGTTATTCTACGGCTATCTCTTGACAACTGTGGAATTAAAGTGCTGCTATGGTCAGAAAAGTAATTCTGGTTCAAAATGCCATTTGATGGTACTTTTTTCCAGCTTCCTATGTTTCTTTTCAGCTAGATCAAGGCAGCTTACTCATGAGCAATTTTACTCCTGACTTCATGCCCTTAGAGTAAAAGGTAAAGTTAACCCCACTGACAAAATTACCTTTTTTTGGGTGATACATACAAGCAATAGCCTGGATCCCATGGAGAATTTGTTTACACAATAAATCTATTTTCGGTCCAAGGGAGTAAATTCACAAATAGACAGCAATGGAACAATACGGAAGGTCAAAGACATGGCTTGATAGGAGGCCAACCAGGAAGAAACCATGGACACAGATGCTACTACAAGAGGATAAGGGGAGAAAATGAATATTCAGAGCTTGGCATCTGGACTGTGATGCTGCCAAGAATGCCAAATGAGCGGCTATGAGGACTGGCTCTACTGCTGGAGCACTATGACAAGCAACATAAATGGCAGCAAAATCCAATGCACTCTCAAGAAAAGAAGGTAGGATCAAGTGCCTCTTGGAAATTTTGCTTTACAAACTACCTTCCTATGTAAAAAGGCCATTTTAATATTTTTTCAAAAACAGAATTCAAGTGACAGTCCAGGAAATCCTCTGTAGCAGTGTCAGGGTGGGCTCTGTCAGTGTGATACATTTGTATTGATTTTCCGTGGTGAGGTTTGCGCCACACAAGCCTCTCATGCTGCCCCACGTCCCGGCTCTCCTGTGATGGTCCATAGGGATTTCATGGCAGCAGTACAGGATGGAGGAGTGGAGGACCAGCAGTGAAACAATTGAGGAATGAAAATCCTAACACATGGGGAGCTTTACACAAAGCAAAAAGAAACCATCAAATGAAGCGACATCACCTGTGACAAGCTTTGACACTGCCTAGATCCAACCAAACTGTGTGTGATAGTTCATTATAATTTATTATTTGGGGAGCACTGGCAACACCTTCTACTATACAAATTCTTCCATCCGTTCTTTTACAGAGCTCGAATGCCTTATTTGTACACGGTGCTATAAAAACATTGAGAAGACTTATCCTGCCCCAAAGAGATTCGAATCTAATTGGGATGGATAGGTATGTGAAATAACAGTGCAAGACTGAATGGAGACCTTCTCTGTGGGAAGCTGGCATTGGAATTCAATGGGTTGTAAGAAGCAAAGAGCAGGTGGCCAACCCATGGAATTGTGGCTGTTCCAAGCAAAAAGGACCAAATGCTGAAACGTGTGCATGGGAGAAGACAAAAAGAGACTGTGGAGCATATGAAACAAGCAGAAGCACTGGAGCAGAGGGGATGGAAGAAGAGAAATGTAGGTGGGAACAGTCGTGACAAGCTTTGAAGTTGAGAACAACTAGTTTGTATTTGACACTAGGAAAGGGATAGAAAATAAGACAAAATTTCACAATGCCACTATATAAATCCAGGGTACATCTACACCTTAAATTCTGCATGCAGTTCTGGTCTTTCCATCACAAAACAGATACATTCGTATCAGAAAAGGTAAAGAAAAAGGCAACAAAATGAACAAATTCCATATAAGGAAGGATTAAAAAGACTAGAACTGCTCATCTTAGAAAGAGACAACTAACAGGAGATATGATGGAGATCTATAAAATCATAAATGGTGTGGAGAAACTGTATAAGGAAGTGTTATTTACCCCTTCACATAACACAAGAACTAGGGGTTACCTGATGAAAAGAGTAGGCATCAGGTTTAAAACAAACAAAAGGAAGTGCTTCTTCATACAATGCATAGTCAACCTTTGGAACTTGTTGCCAGTGGATGTTGTGAAGGCCAAAACTATAACTGAGTTAAAAAAAGAACTAGGTAAGTTTATGGAGGATAGGTCCATCAATGGCTGTTGATCAAGGTGGTCAGGGATGCAACCCATAAATCTCTGACTGGCAGAAGCTGGTATACTGGACAACAGGGGATGGATCACTCGAAAATGCCCTGTTCTTTTCATTCCCTCTGAAGCATCTGACACCAGCCACTGTCAGAAGACAGGACACTGTCTGACCCAGTATAGCGTTCTTCTGTTCCAATTAATGGAAGTTAGGAGTGATTTTGTGTAACTACTTTCAGGCCAGGTCGTCAGCTGGTGTACATTGATTAATGAGACTATGCTAATATGGCTATATCACCAGTTGAGGATATGGCCCTTTGAGCTTTTAATTATGTTCATGTCAAGATGCCCTTTTCCATTATAGGTCACAATCAAACACTTAGCAAGTGGTAATGATAGGAATGAGCAGGGGGTTAGGATGCTAAACCCGACCATACTGCAGATAAGAAGCATTGAACAGATACTGAGATTCTTGCATCATCAACAATCTTGTCAACAGCAACAATTTATTTTTTAAAAAAGACAAATACTGACTGAAGTAGAGCATTGGCCATTATTTTTCGTTTATGGGCCAATGCCTCTGGATGTTGACTTCAAACAGCTGATGCTATTAAGCCTTGCTGCATGCCGCCTTCTTAAAAAAAGGAATTCTGAGTGATAGGGATGTATCCCTCGAATGACATTTTGAAGTGTGGTGACTTTTCGGTGAAAGAACAGATGCTGGAGTATAGTAAATTTAGTTCCTCTACTTGAATAAACTAGCATTTGCACAGCACACTTTGAATACAGGACATACCCAGTAATACCAGAAAGTATTTGGACTAGAACTGAACGAAATTTTTCGACTGAAACATTTTCCAGCACATACAGCTTCAGTGACACGGAAACATTTCACGAATTTGTATTAATCCTAGTGAATTGTTTCAGTCAAAATGCCCCCCCCCCCCCCAAAAAAAAAGAAACATTTTGTTCTGACATTTTCCAGAAGAAACATTTTTGATTTTAGCATTCAAAATTATTTTTGATTTTCAAATTTCCTTCCAATTTATTTTTAAAAAATGTAAAATGTAATAACTTGCTTTAAATTGAAATGAAACATTTGATTTTGGGTGGAACAAAATGTTTTGTTTGACCTGAAATGATATATTTTGCCCTTTTGATTAGCTGAAACTTTAGACAAAAATCATTTTTGGTTTGACCCAAATGGTTTTTTTGAAATTGCCAGTGAACTGAAAAATCCATTATCCATCCAGCTCTAATTTCACAAGAGAATTTCCGAAGTAGTTCAGCCCAGTAGTCTGTGTCTTGTAGAGTATGTCTATACTGCCATGCCAGCTGACTTGGGCTAGGGCTGTAGGGTTATAACATTGCAGTGTAGATGCTCGGCTCGGGGACCCTCCCCACTCTTGGGGTCTCAGAGTCCAGGTTCCAGTCTGAGCCCAAATGCCTACATTGCAATTTTATAGCCCCACAGCCCAAGCCTCGCGGGCCTGAGTTAGCTGACACAGGGTCAGCTGTGGGTGTTTTACTTCAGTGTAGACATGGCCAATGTTAAATGATTGAGAGCACTGCATAAATCCCTTGTATTGCTCTGATCCTACACTGTTGAAGTCAATAGGAATTTTCCCACTGACTTCAATGAGCACAGGTTCAGGCCCACTGAACCTAATTGCACCATGGGAGGAAGAACAGATTTCATCCTCATTCTATTGGCTTATGTCTTGAAGCATGAAGACTGAAAGCACTTGCAAAGCTACTGAAACTGCAGATCACTTTAATCCATTCACAATTTTATTAAGATGATGACCTCTCTATCAGAATGGCATAGCAAAGATGAAAAAAATGACAGCTGTGATTACAGGTCCATATGCTTCGGCATGAGAGGAGGCTTCTTCAACTGCCATCAAATATCGTGATTTATAAATCTCATGCTATTTTAAAAACAAGAACTGGACCAAGAAGGAAGAAAAGGACAAAACCTGGCTTCAGGGTCTGGTCTTCTATGTATCGCTTGCATCGTTCTATGTATCCTACAAGTTGTTCTATGTATCCCATGTAGTCCACAGATCTTAATGTACTTTGCCAATATTTAATTAATTTAAGCCTAACAACGTTTGTAGGAGGTAAGCAGATCAGGAAACTGAGGCACAAAAAAGTTTTAGTTGCTTGCCCAAAGTCATGCAGTAGATTGGTGTCTGAGCCAACAAAGAAATTCCAAAATACTAGCTCCCAGTCCTGGTTTTTGAATCAGAAGACCAAACTTAAGATAGTTTCACATCATTAAACCCATTTATAACAGTGATATTTTAGTGTGTATGTGTATGCAAGCAATTAAATAATAAAAAGCAACTGGATAATACTACATCCATAAAAACATTTTACTGTCTGTATTTCATGGCCCGTTCAGTATTTACTTGTATGGAAATGTGTTAAAATTCTTAGGGCTGAATTTTCAACAGCCCAGAGCCAGTCACAAGTGTATTCACATTTGCCTTTTAGGTGACTGACTGACCATTTGCAAACCGCTGATTTGTACGTTCGAACATAGTAAATGTGTGTGCAGATAGAATGCACATTTAGATCACAGCCTTGGAATATGGGGTTTTTAAAAAAATCAGGTCCTAAGCGTTTAGATTTACTAATTTTTTAATTAAAAAAATAAAACAACAAATTGTTTATGAACCTCTTGAAAACTATTGGATTATTTGGATCAGAGGATTAGTAACTGGATATACGTTGTTGTCCACAAAGTATTAAGTCCCTTAATTAAGGATCCACTCTACAGCTTCAAATCCCTATTACACGTCCTGATGCGTAGTCTGCCACATATCCTGGATGCCCCTTTGACAACTGACTACTCTAAGTCATGTATGGGGCTGATAGTATTTGGATCAGTCAAGGAAGCATGTTGAACTGATGCAGTCCATGTGAGCTGTCTTTTGCTGCTTGTTCTGTGTTTAAAACACTTACATACAAGTCATTTATAACCTCTTGTTAGGAACCAGAGCTCTCCCTATTTTTGTTTAAACGATTCTGTGGCTCAACATGGATTAGGTGCCTAGATGCATCTTTGGATGCCTAAATACCATTACAAATCTGGCCCAAAGAGACTGCCTGTGTAACTGGGCCTGAGTCTCTTCCATGACATCACAAGTTGCTAATGGTGGAGTGTCTAACCTCATTTTTATTGGATCATTTTTCCTTTTTACCTATTGCATATATCATATGTCTGAACAATTCTACTATGGTTGGACAGCTGGTAATTTGATTTGCTCTTCAAATTTTACTGATTCACAGTCATTAGCTTCTTCTACTTGTTTTACAGAAATGTCTTCTCTCCTCCTTACTAGATAGTTCCACATTCTGCTTAAACCTTATACAGCTCTTCATATCACACAGTGTTCTATGCCTTGTTTAGACTCGGCCAAGGTGAATTACATCTGCAGCAAACCACCTCCCTAGGAGTGTGTTAAATAATTGCCATTTTTCCATTTACAAAAATGTTCCCCAAAATTATAAAATCTCCACCACATTTTTCCTTGAGGTATCTTGCATTTAGTCCAAATTGGCTATCTTAAAGTAATAAACTGTGGTGTTGCATCTTTGGATACTTGCTCTAATAAGTATTTCACGTCTAATTATATTGGAATAATTAGATCCTAGATCTTGATCAGTGTCAACTGTGCTTTTCATACTTGACTTACTTCCAAGAATGAGGCCAGGAGTAGCCTCGGATTCTGTCTGGCTGCCTAAGAAAACAATTTTGCACTAACACTAGCAATGAATTTTAACATAGTCGGTATCCTAATAGATATCAAAGTAATCAGAATCTTCCAATATCAATGTTTTGGGCTCATGAGGAAATGATTTTACATGTAAGAGACCTTTGTGAACTGAATTCTCTAATGTTGGAGGTACAATATAGAATTTTCAATCTCCCCTAACCAACTTAAGTGTTCATTTCTACTGGGTCAAGCAAATTTAGTTTCCAAGTCCGGTGAGTGGTTTTCCTACATACGCAAGTTTCATCAAAAAGTATTCATAGCATTTCTTTCTGCAGCTTTGATATCATTTCACTGCCACTGCAGCTCCATTTTCTCAACCCTTCTCTAAATTTAGATCTGTGTCTAATCACACTTGAAAACTGTAATTCTCTGCCAGCAGACTGACTATGTGTTGCATACTCCTAGCATTTGTACAGGATGGAAGTGTAGTGTGATGAGTGAAAGTGAAGGAGAGTAACATTTCAAGAGGGTTTCATGGGATGCTATTTGGATGGGATGCTGGGGGCTCACAAATACAAGTTGGGATCAGGCTGCTATTGCTGTCTCTAGAATATCAGCATCTTTACTAAAGCGCTCTTTCCTACAACTCTGCTTGCTTGCTGCATCACTTATTAATACCAAAACAAGACACCTTTTTCTTTACACCCAGGCTGTCTTGCTTTACTGTGTCACTGTCACTGTGTTAAACCCAGGGTATAGTATGTTGGGCTCATCTCTGTGTTTGTCTCCATCGCTAATCTTAAAACATTGTCCAGATGAATTATCATGGAAATGAGAATGTCATATTCCTTAACATTTGTGTAAATCAGGAATAACTTCACTGGTGTCAGTGAAGTTAAACAGGAATAAAATTGGTGGAGAATCACTAATATTAGGAGGCCCGTTTTTGCTTTACCATAGCATCTAAAGATCCCACTCAGGATTGGGACCCCATTGTGCTGGTTGCTGTACAGAGACAGACGTATACTTCTGATCTGGAGACGTTTTCCAATGAAAAGAAGGGTACTCAAATTTTGAAACCCTGAGACAATGACAGGCAAGCTAGTCAAGACAGTGAGCAAAGGATGTCAGACTAGATGATCTGGTGGTCCCCTCTGGCCTTAAGCTCTATGATACAGAATCTTGCTTGCATAGAACTTGGCATAAAACCCACGATAATATTTGCTTACACTTGTGCTACAAATCCTTTCCTAGATGAATAGAAATCGCTTGTTTGTGTTCACTAGGAACAAAAACCTGCAGCTGATAAGGCTTGTCTGTACACTGTTACCCCAAGTTACATTTTGGGCCTGCCCTGATTTAAAAGTCAGATCGGAATTCTCTTGATTCCATGCCTGTATCTCCAGTGGCCATGCTGCCCAGCAGCTACCCTACCTGTTTGTGAGGATAAACATTGATGTGACACTTGATACATTCTTGTCCCATGTTAGCCCAGGAGTTTCCACTCATCCATTTTCTCTTGCATTTAGGGCACTTGTATTCACCAAAGCAGCGTTTCTTGCCTTGGTACGGGGTCAGACCCTCTCCTTTTGGACGAGCCTAAATTACAAAAAGGAAAAATAAGTAGTAACGGTGGGAGAACGAATCAATAGAAAATAACATTTAACCAGGAAGTTCATATAAGTTGGACCCAGTCCTCCCCATCCCCACAAATGGTTAGTGATACACAAAACTTCAATTTCACCAGTTTTGAGGGAGCTAATAGAGATGAAGGGCTCACCAGATAGCTCCAAAATGACATTAAAAGGACATTTAGAATTCTATGTTCAGCATCTTCTGATGCTCTGATATCAATATCTATCCCATTACAGCAGGATAGTGTCTGATGATACTCCATCAACTTTTCAATCCAATCTTCAGTTTTCTCTTAGGAAACACAATAAATCAAACCAAACCACACTTATGACTCTTCTGTATGGTGAATCCTCCATGTTACGATAATAATAATACTTTGCATAGCCTCAGCACCTTGCATCCACAGATACCAGAACACTTCCAAAACAATTGAGAGAGAGAGAGAGGATTGCTCCCATTTTATTGACAGGTAAACTGAGGCACAAAAGTTAAGTGAATTGCCCAAGTTCATGTAATGAGACCATGGCAAAGCTGAAGCTCCATGAATCTGAACTCCCAGATAGCTGCTCTTAACTGCTAGTCAGCATTATTTATTCAAAGTATGTCATATATCTTAAGCACTTACACAGTACCCGTCACAGAAGTTTCAAAAATGAGTGCTTAAACTTAGGCTCCTAACTTTGGCACCTAAATAAATTGCCTTATTTTTTTCAAAAGCACTGAGCACCCAGCAGCTCTCATGGATGACACCCTAAATGGGCTTCAATCTTCAGAGGGCTGTTGGGCTTCCATTCCTATTTGACTCATGACCTCTCTTCTGACCCTAAGAACAAGGGTGTCAATTATTACATTGAAATGCATAATTTGTCTCTGAGGAACTGGATTGGGACTTATTTCATACTAGCCACCAAATTGTGAGCAGTGGGTAATCTGAACTCACTACGAGCCAGGGATGGGATTCAGATAGGTGACCTAGCAGCGAAAGGCTCCATATCCCATTATTAAACCCTGGTCCATTCCCCATTGCCATATTTATTTGCTAGCTGTAGTTAGGAAAGTTTTAATTTTGTTTGATAGTCTGTATTCGTTTGTAAGTCTATCTTACAGTGCCCCTAAAGGAAATCCTTTAGGTAATTAATTGACTCTCACAATAAATTGCTAAATTGGTTAGGATTTGTTCAATGGCAGATCACTCTAAATAATATAATTAGTGGCATAAAGCATCGTAGGGGGATTCTCTGATAACTGTTAATATGTTAGGTCATAAAGTACATTATTTCCCTTGATTACCCTCCTGAGTATATTTCCTTCATTTCATGACTCATAAGGAAGGGCAGAAAGCAATGATTGAAATGCCCATAATCTAGAGAGTATTGAGATCCACATGGTTTCCATTTTAGATTTTCATTCTCCTACTCCAAATCCTGGAAACAGTGAATCATGTTTTTCTCTGTGGGACTGACAGCCTGATAACTACATCATTGCCTCTCATAATAATATTTACTCTTTTGCGTAACCTTTTAAGGTTGCTTAACATCCTCTGACGGATTCTAACAGCCACAGAGTAACTTGAATGCTTTTAGGCAACACACATCCCAGTAAAGAAAATTTGTACTTAGTAAAAATAAAACTTCAGCTGTGTACAGAATCTATTTGCTTCTGGTCTCATCAGTAGAAATCCTTCAGAACTTAGATGCGATGAACTCTGATCTGGTGTGGGTTTTCTTTCACATGACTGAATATTAAGCCTTCTTGTATGTTACAATATGCGAAAATGTGACAATGTTAAATATGCTATTACTTAGGATGGTTTTAAGTATTCTCAGCACGATTTAGGAGTATAAAAATGCATGCACACTAGAGTACATCCATATGATCAATTACTCTATAGGATTCCATGGCTTTTTTTCCTCCTCCTAAACTGTTCCTTCACTAAATACATTAATTTGTTATATCATTGTTGGGTGGATGGATATTCTAGTTTAAAAATGTACTGAAACTTGGGATTCATAACCTTAAGTATCCAAATGATGCATATATAATGTCCAGTAGCTAGAATTTGTGTGATTGATACGCTGCAAATATTTACAGAAAACTTTCACTTGCAGGTTTCATGTAGTGCAGCAGCCTTTCTATTTTATTATAATCTATTTATGTCCATTGTTGCAATTTACAAGTAAAAACTACACTTAATTTATATGTAATCCAATAAAGTAGTACGGTAGGTCACAATATAAAAATATGATGCTCTCATCCTAAATACCTGTTTATTCTTATCATGAAATCACCATTCACTTTAGTGCATTTCATAATTGCTGTTACAGCAAGGTCCAGGACTAAAACCGTAGATGGTCTTGAAGATTAGGATGGACATGTATTGGTGTGTGGGGAACCCTGAACAACACTTGTCTGCGTTGTGGCTGGGTCAAGTCAGTTCCAGTAGTAGTAGTTTTTTATTCTGAGAAGCTCTACAATTCAAATCATACCAGTTTAAACAGGAGAAGGAAGCTGTGCTCAGTGCAAGTGTCCAAAAGGGAATTCTGCTGCTTCAAACCTTGCAATCTCCAGCAAACCTTCATTGTATTAGGGAAGAATCAGAGGCTGTCTACACTTTACCACATTTACCCTGTTTTGGTATTAAGTGTCATATGCAGCTGGGCTCCCCACCTCCAAGCTAGTGTTGTAAAGGTTGTCCTGCTGGTCTGCATTTGCTGTAAGAAAGTTTGTTCAACCCCACATTCTAACAGGAGTTAATCACACATCTGATGGGAGGTACTGAACACAGTTTGGACCTCCCCACACCAATTACCAAGTCCTGGATATACCCATTGTGACAGGTTTGGTCACAGAGACCCCCTTGGGACTGTCACCTGACATGCTGGAATTACCTCTGAGCCCGTTTTCCCTGCCAGCTTGGGACTCCAGAACCCTGCCTTGTTGAGCCAGACATGCTAGGCTGCTGCAACACAGACCCAGGTCTGGTCTATGCCCCCAAAGCTGCAGACTTTAATCAAAAACTGCTCAGCAGCTCACCCATCTCCAGTTCCCAGTGGGATTCAAACTCCAAATAAGTCTGTTTTATTCTGTATAAAGCTTATAAAGGGTAAACTCATAAACTGTTTGCCCTCTATAACACTGATAGAGAGATATGCACAGCTGTTTGCTCCCCCAGACATTAATCTGTATGCTCCCCCAGGTATTAACTCTGGGTTAATTAATAAACAAAAGTGATTTTATTAAATATAAAAAGTAGGATTTAAGTGGTTCCAAGTAATAACAGACAGAACAAAGTAAGTTACCAAGCAAAATAAAACAAAACACACAAGTCTAGGCCTAATACATTAAGAAACTGAATACAGGTAAATCTCACTCTCAGCGATGTTCCAATAAGCTTCTTTCACAGACTAGACTCCTTTCCCTTGGTACAGTCCTTGTTAGTTCCAGCAGGCATCTTAGGTGAAAAGCAGGAGCTTTCTCATGACTGGGACCCCCATTTTTCTCTTCCACCCCCTTTTTATAGCTTTGGCACAAGGCAGGAATCTTTTGTCTCTCTGGATCCCCACCCCTCCTTCTAAATGGAAAAGCATGAGGTTTCAAATGGATTTCACCATTCTTCCTGGGCTGGCTTACATGAACAGTGGAAGGCTTGCAAGTCAACAGAGCCATTTACAACCAATTGTCCTAGTCAATGGGAGTCATCAATGGCCCACACTTTGCATAATTACAATAGTACTTCAGCGTTATACTTTATATTTCTAACTTCAGATACAAGAATGATACATACATACACACACACAAATAGAATGACCACACTCAGTAGATTATAAGCTTTGTAATGATACCTTACAAGAGACCTTTTGCATAAAGCATATTCCAGTTACTTCATATTTACAATCATAAGCATATTTCCATAAAACATTACGGAGTGCAACATCACACCCATATTAAGTTCAGCGCAACGCAGTTTGAGAGGATGGGAGTGAGGATGCAACAGTGTTTGATAACTGATGTTGAATAGGGCACAGCCTGTAGTGTGTCAGAATAAATACAGTAGCATAAGGCCATCTCCTCAATCAGAACAGAATGACACTAGCTCTTGTCTAGTATGGTCCTGCAAGAATGGTTTTTATGTACAATAATTATGAACGGTGCCAAGATGGATATTTTTAATCAACTTTTTTTTAAGTTACTCACTTGCTTGTGCAGAATGTTTCCTAATGGTTTGAATCCATGACCAGCACAGTTACAAACTGTGTGACAACAACAGCGTTAGACTGTAACTAGGTTTGAAAATAGTATCACAGGCCATGACTATATGGCCTTCACCTATATCGTTCCTAATGCCAGAAAGCCACTGTATTGAGAATCTCAGGACGGTAAAGAATTAGAGGCTAAAGCAACAATTCAGGAATGATAGCAATAGTATTTTTCTGGTTTTGAAAGGCTGAAGACTAGAGAAAGAAATTTTGTCTGTCATTTTTGGACAGGCTATGTGGGAAATTTACAACATCTGCCTCTCCCAACATAGGGTTTCATTAAATTACAAACTCAACAGACAAACCAAAGCAATCTTTAAATAGCATGTCTGCATGGTGCTTATGTCAAAACTAGTATTGGACTATCCTGCTAGATGTATTCAGTTTTGCGTTGACATCTGATGTTTTTGTGTTTCCTCAACTTTCAAGTATATGTTGTAGTAATGCCAGTAAATCCTTAACTATATTTAAATCCAGGCTCATGATGGAAGATAACACCCAATGAATATTCTAATACAGAAAGCTTAAAATGCAGCTCTGTGCTGAAAAGCAACTTCGCAAAAAATTTCATTGTGGGGTAGCATGTTTATTATGTCTGTGATTTTTCATGGCAAAATACTCATATTGCAAGTAAACAGAGGCTTCTTCTGAATGCCATTCCTGCAAACTTTACCGTGGGCTCAGTGAAGTTTTGTTCTCTCCTTCTCATGCATTATCTCGTGTTATAAAGGTTCTGTGGGCTAAATTAAGGCATCGGTGACCCCATTGCCTGTGTGAAAGATCTGTTCCTATAGATGTATTTATAATTTTACTTTGTTTTTGAGGACTACTTTTGGAGCAGGCACTGGAATTAATACAACCAAACAAAATATTTCCCAGCATCCTGAGATACTGGGGGGAATGAAGAGAGATGGGGGCAAATATTTTATGTTCTAAGAATGCAAATTTGGCATGGAAGAGGTGGGAAGCCAAGGTTTTGATTAGTGGAATAATGTGGGTTTTGTGAAGGGGTTAACTTGTGAGGTTTCTGTTACTTAGTGCATACATGTATACTTTGCATCTAGAAAGAGAGATGTGATAAGAAGGGATAATGAAATATCATGGACTGTCCTGACGTTTGAAAGTTAAACATTTCCAGAGAGAGGTTCCCTTGGTCAAATGGCTCCACAGAACAATTGTGGGAGGGCAGCTATTTGAGAGTTGGGGAATGGTCTTGGTTGAGTATAAGGTTTTTTTCCCCCGAAGTATAGTCAGTACAAAATACGAACATGTATTTAACTTAAGGACAGTAGCATATAATGTGTGCATGTTAAGGCAAAGATGAAAAGATTGGATATACATGCTTTGAAAATATATGGTCAAATTCTCCAAAGATGATACTCTCATTCCCAGAGGCAATTCAAACAGGTGTGGAAACACTTGCATATTTCCTATGTAGCCACTAACTTTTGTCCACTGTTGCTTAATGGGAGTGACTTTTCTGTCATACCCTGTCAGAAGGGCATGGTGACCTATCAAAGGGTTCCTGTAATAGGGCAATCTGCCCATTTAAGGCCCTGTTTGATTACCAGTCCCATTCAGGAAGGGGTCAGGGGCTGCCTTTAAAGGGCTTAGAGAGTTCATCTGGAGGAGAGCTGGCTCCTAGGCCTGGCGCTGGAACATCAAGGGAGATATAGAGTGAAAGGCCTCTAAGCCCCTACAGCCTGCGTGGGATGGGGAATGGCTTTGTTTTGTGTTATTTAGTGAGTTTTGTGTTTGAATTAATAAAATCTGCCCCGAGGGAAGGGCCTGAGAGAGACTGAGCAGCGGCACTGAGGTTTTCCTGGGCTGCTGCGGGAGCCCACCAGCCTACAGTTCTTTATCCATTCATGTGATAGACATTCTGTTACCCTCCCGAGACATTTTACAAAGTTCCCATATTAAGTTTACAGAATTAACATCATTCTGGGAAGGAGTTTGTTCTGCTTGTACAGTTTCTCAGTGTGCAGGTCCAAGTTGCTCTGCATGTATAATTGTATGTAGAAAAAGCAGGTGCTTGGCAGAAAACCTGAACTTGGCAACAACTTTGGGACTCCAGCTCCCATGGCTGATGGAGATTGTGAGTGCTGTTTTATTTTAATGGTTGCACGTGTGAGCAGTTGGGAACAGTACATTCAGCATATTCCATCCTGCATAGTGAGAAAGACGGGTAGGGGAATAGACGGACCACATAACTAGCCTGACCTTTTCTACCTGTAATATCTATGAAGAGAAGATTATCAGTGAACAAACAACCTTGACTGCTTTTTACACATTTATATTCTTTGGTGTTGCAATAATTTTTTGCTTCTGAGATCAGACAACAATGGTAACCTGAATGAACTGAATTGACTGACAGCCAAGCTGTTAAAATAATCAGTTTACAGGGCTTCCCTGAAATCTGACTGGCAACTGTAATAGGAAAAAAACCTGAAATTGACACTACACAAGAATAGTAAATTTGCAGCAGTATTGTAAAGAGAAACCATTGGACATCCAAGTGTAAATGAGTACTGGCATGCACCCAAAATTTAATCCTCTGATTCACAGTCTCCTCTGATAAAGAAGGAAGATGAAAGTTAAATGAGGGGCAAGAAAATGACTCGGACAAAACAAAAGCAGCTACCATTTTTTGGGTCAGTTTGTTTGAACATCTTTATTTGGGACACTTAATTGTTTGGGTCCAGAAGACTTTGTCGTACAGTTCAAGTCAATAGATTGTTGTGAATCTGCAGGCTCAGTTCACTCAAAATTCCTCATGGAAGTCAAAAGGAGTCCTTTGTGTAGAACTCTTGGGATGGGCCCAGGTTATCTTGTGAGATCTCTTCTGATCTAGTGGTTTCATAAGTCATTTCTTTGTAGACTCAGCCAGGCCTTTTTTCTTGAACGTTAGAAACCCAAGTGAATTTTCTTCTAATTTCTTAATGTATTTTAATAACAAACCATATGATGCTATTTTTTAAAATCTGGGCTAGTTTTTAAGATTGGGATTTTCAAAGGAACTTGAGGAAGTCAGGCAGAGCTAACTTTCATTGAATTTCAGCGGCATCTCTACTTAGCCAGAGAATCTTACTACACTTAGACCTGGATATACATCCATACTATAGTTCCTCATGAGCAGTAATTGTGGCAGTAAGGTGCAGGTAATGGGGTCCACTGACTCTAAAATTAATACTGTACTTTATGAACAATAATTAACTAAGCCTCACGACACCCTTGCAACGTATGGTAGTATCTACATTTATAGACTGGGAAACATGAAAGATCAAAATGTTAACTTCAAAAGGAGCTTCTAATGAAGGGTTGTTCATATTTAGGTAGCCAACTTTAGACACATTTCAACTGGAGGTGTCAGGGCTCAGCATTGCTGAAAATCCTGCGGGGGGTCTACATATAATCAGTCCCTTGGAAAATCAGGACTTCTGTGTGCATAGCTGGGCACCCAAAACACAGAGGCACTCGAATTTAGAGTCTACTTTGAAAATTTGGCCTCAGTGACTTATTCAAGGTCACCCAAATCAGAAACAGAACCAGGAAATGAACCCAGGAGTCTTGACTCTGGTGGTAATTTCCTGCTTTAATTGCTAGACTACATTTACATTTGTTTTATTTTTATTTTAACCTTTAAGCCATCACAACGCCTCTCTGTCAGTAATTTCAATTAGTTTGCTGGCAAAACTGCAGCATTCTCTGCAGGCATTTTGATATTGTTTTTTTATGGATATTTATAGTTTGATGCTGTCACAGATATTATTTTCCTTCCCATATCTTCAGTTTCCTAAACGCTGCATCAAAGGAAATCTGGATATTCAAACAAACAAGCCAGTTTTCTCTAGTTAGAAATAGATTTAAAAAGGTCTGACAGCAGCAGAGGCTCCATTCGAACACTCTCTGGCCTTCAGTTCTGCCCAAGCCAAGCTGAAGAGGTTGACAAAACAAATATGCAAATGCTCACAAACATGCACTTGTGTGGAGGCAAAACCCAAATGTGATGATCTTCATGGGATCCTAACCACCAAGAGAGAGGTCTTGGGACAGTCACTTCCAGGCCCTCTTGCTTGTTAGTACACACATTTCTTGTCTATGGGTTGCGCTAGGAGCAGGACAATTGAGTAAAACAGGACGTTCCAAGAAACTGAATGCTCCCTCATGTCCGAGGGCCTTGCAAGCTCCTCACCCTTCCAGGCCAGAGGAGTCTCTCAGCCACAGTCCAAAGGTAACATGTAAATGGCTCTACTCAAACAGATTCCACAGCTTTTCCTTAGCCAAGTGCTAAGAAAGAGCAAGAAGAAACACGCTTATGGGCTTCTCCTCATTGGACCTTCTTGGCTTTTCGAGTCCAAAGCCCCCTTCCACCGTTCAAACAGCAGGGTTTGACTTCCCTAGACAGCTGGCCTCCAGTTCGTTTCCCCCTCACGCTAGTTTCCTGATATGCAATGGTTTGAACAGCATTTGCAGCAATCTTTTTCCTACCCCATCCTGTGGCATTTATAGGGCACCAACAACTGTTGCATCTAGGCACATAATAGTGTGAAGTTAAGCACAATGATCATCCACTTAGACTTTGCTCTTTCCATCCTGTGGTTTGTTCAGTAAACTTGACCTTCTCCTCTTCCTGCTTTTTCCTCTATTATTGCAGATAGTTTTGTGCTAAAACACGGCCCCTGGCTTAACCTGGCTAAGTGTAGCTAGCACAGTGCCCCTGCCCATTATGGAGGTGGATTGTGTTGTTAACTGCGCTAGACGCACACTCTTCTCCCCTTCCTCCCCGGTAGTCTGTAGCATGGTTTCTGCATTTGGTTGTAAATGGTAAGTGTGGAATCCAATCCGTGCTACAGCTGTTAGACTATAACTGTATTTGAAAATAATTCAAGCCATAGCACGGACAAGACCTGAGTATTTTCAGCTGTCTCCCATCTGGGTAGCTGGGAAGCTTGTCCCAGGCTTTAAACCCTTAATTTGATAAACAGACCTACTCCCTCATAAATCTCCTAGTCTTTTGCCCAGTATCTGACTTTTTCCCCATGCAGGGTCTAAATACACCACCATGCCAACATTTCAAATATTATCTAATGTTGCCCATAGGGATAGGCTGCATCTCAACACCTCCTGAGCATTGGGGACATTTGGAACCAAGCTCTGATTAATAAGTAACAACAATTTGCTTCTGTTGACGTTCGTGTGTTGTCATCATTCCAGTTAGGGATCCAGATCTTGCCACCTCACCGTGGCCCCTTTGTGCTGCTCTGGCTTAAGGAGTTTCCTGGGAATTCCCCTCATACAAAGGAATCCCCAGATAGCACAGTTGCCATGCCAGCCCCTGCGTCACCACCACCTTTACAGCCCCCAGTGGAGGGAATGATTCCTGCCTGCCAGTGGGCTCCTTTGGTTGCAGACAGAACAGGGCACAAGTTAGAGCAGCTGTCAAGCTGGTCTCACTACTGCCAGGGCTGAAAGGACCATAATTGGCCCTGGGATCAGGGAATAGCAAAATTGTCACAAAACCACCTGCTCCACACCTGGTTCTGTGCCAAGTAGAGCTTAGCCTGGTCCAAGGATCTGGCCCACTGACTTCTGACACTTCCCATCAGCTGACTTTTAACAATAATGTTTTATCTAGGACGCATACAGAAATGCGGAAACCAACTAAATTCTCTCATCTGTCTGGTTCAAATGTTGGCTTTTAAAATCCAATGGATGTCTTTCCTTTAGCTAGATCCAGCATATGCACAGATCCATGGCCTCTTATTCTGTGCAGCATAAGCAACAAAAATGGCATAGATATTTCAGAACCCCTCCCCGCGGCATTCCTCCACATTTTCTTTTTTTATCCCTTTCCTTTCTTCAGCCAAAACCACAAATTGTCCATAATGAGATTTTAAAAGTGTTTAAGTTAATCTTTTCTGTTGGTAACTGGCCAGCAGAGCTCTAACAGGACCGATCAGATCATGCATCTCATGGAAGAACCTGCCAAATTGCTTGGCAATGATGGACATAATAAAGGTCTCTTTGCTTCCCCTGGACAATTCTGCCAAAGTATCAGTTTGCACACTCAGCAAAGAACAAAACACCCAGCTCCAATACCCAGCTCTGAGACTGGATTCATTATAAACAACTTGCAAAAAGTTCTCTCAAAATAAAATGTAAAGGGAGAAATTTATTAAACTCCTTCCCTCTCTACTTCCCTCTCCCCCCACGCTATGTGCTCCAGGGACCAGCAGTTTGTTACATATCCAAAAGGTACAGAATGCAGCAAAAGAAAGTCAGCCTGATATTGGATGTGTGACTTACCCAGAGGGTTTCTTAAGCATTTGTGTGTAGGGGACCCTTGATCAAATAAATTCCTCTCCTTGTGATATAAGAATAATAACAAAAACCACTAACTTGATCCACTGATTAACTCCCAAGAGAACAAGTGTTTTGTGAAATGGGGGTAGAGGCAGAGCTTTATCTTGGAATTTGAACTCTCTACAACCTATAAAGCTAAGATTATTATAAGGGGGGTGGGGGGGTAAAACCACCAAAAATCTCTGCTTTGCACTCCTTTGAGTAGTTTTGGAAAAGAGGAAGTGCAGAGTGGTCTTGCTCATGTTCAGAAACTACCATGGTATAGAACATAAAGAGTCTATTGGATTGAAAATGGAGGAAGGATGGTCCTGTGATTAAACTGCAGCATTGGGAAGCAGGAATCCAGGGGTCCTGTTCCCAATTTCCTGCGTGACCGCTGACGTTTCACTGAACTTCTCGTTGACTTTTCTCTGCACAATCTTTTGGGATGGGACATGACCTTTCAGTTCTAATGCTATCAATTAGGAGTCATCTCGTGATAGAGTTCCTGCGAGAAGTCTGGGTGTAGTCTCAGACCCATGGCCATGCTCGGCAAGAGTAATGCCAAGCTGGCAGATGAGCCTACCTCATGAGTTTGTCAAATGCTTTTCCTCATCCTTACCTGATTCTCTCGCTATTTTAAATCTAGGTTACAAATACTCTGATGCACAGATTGTGCCTTTCAGAAATGTCCCTGATATAATCTATCTATTTTCTGTGACTATGTGAGGTCTGTGTTGGATGGCATTGTTGCTTTTGAAGTATTTAACTGAGTTATATAGCCATATCTTTTTAATGATGTATATAACACAAGAGACATGCTACAGAAACCAATTTGAGGCTACTGCTATGAGCATCCTAGTTTCTGGCATAGCTAATAAGCAGTAGCGTAATGAGTATTCTTATTATTTTATATGGGAATGTTATGGGAAAGGAGGGGTAAGTGTTAGAAACCAAACTGTTAACCAAAACTTTGCTATTCAAATGGCAAGCATCTATCATCCTATTCACTGGACAACACATAGTGTGAGCTATCCAGATATTGCTGGTCAAAGGAGTTATGAGTTTGACACACTAAATCACAATATGTGGGCAACATGTGAGTGACACACACAGGGAATGTTACAGGAGAGGCCTCAGGTATTTTGTGGGGACAAGATAGAGGAGACCCATTCAGCTCTCATCCCATATATGACACCGTGGGGTGGTGCCATTAGTGATTCTGTGATCACTGGTTCAGGTGTATGCTCTTGATATCCCTGGATGTGTGTGAGATCTTATACAATCACATTAATAACACAAACTTATTGCCCTTTCTGCGTATCTTCTAGATCCAGTTTGTTAAATGCACTGAAGTTATTGCACTTGATAGAGTTGACTTTGTTAGTTATCGTTGACATGGAACTTGTTTTGGACATGTTGCTCTCAGTTTCCTGCTCTCCTCATGTCAACATAGTTACCATTACCATTCTTAAAATCTGACCTGTCCAGGCAACAATCTTCTGATTTGTTGGGTCCCAAATAACGAAGGTAGGGCAGGCACCCCATAAAACAAGCAGGGCTTTTGCCTCCTGTCCTGCTGCAATGGTGAGGAGGAGGCTGAGTACATATTACACACAGTCCAGCAGGACCACCCCTTCCAGTCCTGATGATGAGGGGTCAGGATAGAAAAACAGGGAATGAGTGGATGAAGGTGCTGCATGGCCCTCACATAGAATCATATACATTAAAAGTAGAAAAGACATATTAAGCCATCATTCTAGTCCATTTCCTTGTCAGTGCAGGATTGTTGCCTAAAGCAGTGGTTTTCAAACTGTGGGTCGTGCCCAGTACTGGGTCACGGAATAAAAGGCACTGGGTCGTGGCAGCTCTGGTCAGCACCGCTGACCGGGCCATTAAAATTCCCATCAGCGGTGCTGCCTGGCTAAGGCAGGCTAGTCTCTACCTGTTCTGACATCCTGGAAGCGGCCATCAGCAGGAGCCAGGTGGCTCCACATGCTACCCGAGTACCAGCTTTCACTCCCGTTGGCCGGGAGCTGGGGAGGGGGCGGTGTCTCCAGGCGAGAGCCATGCAGAGCTGCTTACGTACCTCTGCCTAGGAGCTGGACCTGCTGCTGGCAGCTTCCAGGGTGCAGTGCGGTCTGCTGTGCCAGGACAGGTGGAAAGCCTGCCTCTGCACCCTGGCTGCACCGCCGGAGGTACGCCCGCGCCGCAATCCCCTGCCCCAGCCTTGACCCCCCCCAACCCAGAGCCCCTTCCTGCAACCCAAACCCCTCATCCCCAGCCCCACCACAGAGCCTGCACCCCCAGCCCAGACCCCTGACCCTCTCCTGCACCCCAACCCCCTGCCTGAGCCTTGAACCCCCCCAAACCTGGAGTCCCCTCCTGTACCCCAAACCCCTCATCCCCAGCCCCACCCCAGAGCCCTGACCCCCTACCACTTCCCAGCCCTGAACCCCTCCCATGCCCCAAACTCCTCATCCCCAGTTCCGTTGCGTCATGGGCATCAACAATTTTCTTCAACCGGGTCGCCAGAAAAAAAGTTTGAAAACCACTGGCCTACAATACACTTACGAGCATGTTGTTCCATCTAGTTTTTCAGTTGTCTCATACAATGAGGAGTCTACTTTTTCCTTTGAAAAATGTTTCCACAGCCCAATATGCAAGGAAGTGTTGACCTAAATCATCTCTTCCTTAATTTCATCCCAGTACTCATAATTATACCTCCATGTGACACTGTAAATAATGCCTTTCCCATGCTTTCACCCTTCAAAAAGGTTTAGACCGTGTAGCGGGGTGGTCATCCGCTCCAGGCCTGAAAGGGTTACAGCCAGCCCTGGGAGAGGGCTGGGGCTGCAAGCCAAAGGCTAGGCTAATGGGAAAGGCAGCCACAGCTTGGGCCACGCCCCAAGAAGGCCACAGCTAGCCCTATAAAAGGCTGCGAACCAGGAGCTCAGGTGGTCTCTCTCTAGCTGTGGAGAGAGAGATGGGCCTGGCTGCTTGGGCTCAGCAGGGTACCTAGAGTGAAGCAGGGCTGGGGAAAGGCCAGAGGAGCTGGGGAGCTCCAGGTTGGAAAACCCCCAGCCTGCAGGCCTTGCTGAAGGCCAAAAGCAGGTACTGCGGTTGCAGAGAGGCAGCCCAAGGTTAGGCAAAGGCAGCAGGTACAAACCCTCCTTGCCAATGATGAGTGGTACAGACTGTAGTCCGCCCCAGTGCATGGGGGCTAGACGAGGACTGGAAGTAGCGCTGAGGCAAGGTGGGGATTCCCTGGGGTGGGGAGACCCAGAGACTGCAGGGGGACTGCAGAGGGCAGAACCCCGAGGGAATGGGCACCGGGGTCCGGGAGGGACACGGGGGGCCTGAGGCAAGTGGGACACTGGCCTGCAGAGGGCGCTCCGGAGGCTGGAGAGCTAATTCCCAAGACAACCAGCGGGAGGCACTGCACCAGTGAGTCTTGGCCTTGCTACAGACTCTTATCACATCCTGCATCAAATCCCCAATTCGAGCTCTGCCCTACCCAAGACACGCATACTTAGTTCTTTTAATCTTTCCTCTGATGACAGTAATTCCCCCCCAGTCCCTGTTGGTTTCTGTTGTTCTTCTAGGGAATCCCTCCTCTTGGTCAATGTCTTTCTAATAAGGTAGTGCTCAGAACAGAATGCAGTGTTCCAGGAGCAAAGCTTTAGACAGTGGGATGTGATACTTACCCATCATGCAACCCAAAACTGCACTCCCTTTTTATTTTCCTTCTACAAGTTTTCTATCCATGCTTTCTTGCAAATATACTACGAGGGCCCAAATAGACTTAATCTTTAGGATTGAATTGAAAATTACATTTATTAAACAGTGTCAATGGACCTTTTAAAGGTAGTTTTGAAATGTCAGAAGACTTATTTTACCATAGGTCACTTCGATGTGTGAGTAAGCATATCTCTTTGCAGTGCCGGCTGCTTAGAAAATCAATCACCAATCTACTGTATTCACAACTGAAATTTGGATCTGGTTTCCACAATGATAAACCATGGGTAAAATTTAGCAGCATTCATCAGTAATAGAACACACGTTTTCTCATGCTGATTAAAATGATAGGCATGGTTGACAGATGAGCTGATCAAAGTCTAGAAATCCAAGAAGCTGGCTTGACAAATACTCTATTGTTTAAATCAAATCTGTGCAGCAGATCTTTCAAAATCCTAGCCAAGCTTTTGGAACAGAGATTTTTCTTCAGTTGAGCTGATCATTAGAGCCATCCGAGGGTGAAAGGTATATAAGCCACCTTCAGACAGTGTTCAGTTATAAGCACCTCAGCAGCTGGGCTGCCAAATATTTGTTACTGTCTGATGTCTCAACTAACAAATGTCACTAGTGCTAGGAGAAGTCAGGAGTGTGGATACTGTTTTTTCTGTTGATGTTCAGCATTAATCCCACCCACCACATCTAGACGGAGGGAAGAGAGGCATGTAGTTTGCTAATTTACTGTAAAATCCCCAGGAAGAATGGTTAAATATTTTCTTCATGGTACAATGGTAAGCTATTTTCACAGGCCTCTGCCTTCATAATGAAGAAAAGCTGGAGGTACTCTTACAACAGAAGCACTGCACAATGAATACAGATGGACAATTATTTGAAAAGAAGGCCAGTCTTTTGAGACCTAAGTTCAATGCCCTGCTTTACCCCAGACTTCCTGTGTGACTGTGGGCATGTCACATAATCACTCTGTGTCTCAGTGTCAGCATATTGATGACACAACCTGCATAGTACAATAAGCTAAAGGAACCATATGTCCAGAAGGAATGGTTTTTGACTTTCTGCACGTGTTCTCTCCTCTAGTAACGTGCACTCTGCGACAAAGGAACCACTTTGGTTGGTTGCATAAAAGCTCAAATTGATTTTTTCCTCTAATATCATATCAATAACACTGAATGAGTGATACTGAGTGCTGCTGTATGCGAAACCACTGCATTTGATCTAATTAAGTGCTGACATTTAGGACCTGATATACAAAACTGTGTGTATGCAACTCCACATATAATTTGCATGTGCAGTTACTATAAATGAACACCCAAATCAGCTATGTGTGCCTTCAAATAGCCAGTTGCATGCACAACTGGCTTTTGTCTAGCACACATACCAGCAGGACCCTGTGTATATCCAGGAATATAAATGACTGCCTAACTACCCTCCTTTTTGAAAATATATAACTGAACCTAATCCAGAATCTAAATTTTCAATAATAATATAAAAAGTAGACCTCTGGCCCTTATGGATGTGAAGATAACCATCAAACTATGAACCAACATTTAGCTGACACAGTGAAACAGACAACCTGAAAAAACAGCTCTGAGGGAAAATAAATACTGTATTGATTGTGCTATTTATTTTCATATTTAATTCACAAGGAAAGCTTCATGCGGGGGGAGAGGCTGGGAGGAAGAAGCAGCGCTTATATAAATCTGGGTCCTGCCATATAATTTAGGTCTAATGTGTCATATAAAACATGGGGACTCGTGTATCGGATTAGCATATGCAATAGCAAACACTGTATTTGCACACTAGGGTGAAGTCAGGCATATTCTTATTTTTTTTAATGGGGCCCTCGGTGTTACAAAATCATATTGTTCCAAATAGCTTGAGATAAAAGTAAGTAGCTGAAGTCTTTCTTTCCCCCTCTCTGATACAAAACGGCCCATATCGAGTTAATTATAAAGAAACTAGGAATGCATTCCCCTTAATAGCTTCCTGATGTGTAGTTTTTTCTCTCTTCATATGGTGCTTGAATACTTACAGTGGCAATCCCTCACCCCACACTTCTGCTATGGTAAACATGCTGGAACTTTATGGTTGGCATAAGAGTTTGGGAGTGGCGAGGACCACGTCCTTGCTGTAATCTAACTTGTAATCAGACTTGACCTCCTTCAGACTGAGATCAAGGCTCACGTTTTTGGTCTTATAGGACCTGTTTAATTGGGCTATGCTTGGAGAATGGTGGTCTCAGGTTGTGTTTCAGATTTCCCCAAGGGCTAATATGGTGCAGCTGGGGCACTGCTCTTATGATCACTTGGCAGGTCTAATGAGGACTATCTTTTTTCATTTAACTAGTAATATAGAAGCTCAGTCACAGCCTTCTTACAGGTCACAGATCCCTCCCAGAGGTAAAGCAGATAGGAAGGAAGCCAGACATGAGTGCAGGTCATAATGCTCCTATATAGGGGAAAAAAGGGGAAGTTTCTTCTCCTCTGCCACTGCTCCAGAGAATGTATATGTAAAGCACCAGCCAGGGGAAGACAGTTTGGGTTGGAATTTATCAACAGCATATTGATGACACATCTTTTTGTCTCCATTAGACCCAAACAGTTCAGTTTCTTTCCTTATTAAGTGCCTGGACTAGGAGACTAGGTGGATGAAGAATAAGGTTGCTGAAGACCCAAGCCAGGCAAGATGGGATGGGCTTCTGGTTGGTTGCAGGAAACCTCCAGAAAAGGTGGAGGGGTTATATGTGGACCCTCTAATTGAGATGGAGGGTCAATGAGATTTACACATTACAGGATGATTGAGTCTGATGGCAACACTGGCAAATGCTGCTTTTTGTCCTATGCATTTGGCTAGAAATCTGTTTGTTTGAACTATTACAAGGATTACTTTCCATTTAGAATTAGAAACATTTTCACATTCTTTTAAAGGTTTTTATCTCTTCAAAACAAATCTTGGAAAGCAAAGGAAAACACTGCTAATGTGATACGGGCCAGGTGGATTTCAGAGGAAAGGATGTCGCTAAAAGAGTTGTGCCTTCTTCCTTCCTAAGCTTTTTAAATGGGCTTTTTCTCTTATCTGCCAAGTCCTGGGTTTAGAATTCTAGACCAGATTCAAAAGTTACATAAATGTTGACTTAAATTATATTGGTAAATTGATATAGGTGAGTGGAAGTTGGTGTAACTTGCGTACTTAGGATATGAAAGTGTAGAGTTTTAGCAAGAAAAGCAGCCAACAGGAAGAGTAGTCTTGTGGTTAAGGCCCTGGACTGGGCCTCTGGAGATCCAGTTTTAAGTCCTAGCTTGACCACTGACTTCCTATGTGAGCTTGTGGGCAAATCACTTAATTTCTCTGTGCCTCAGTTCCTTATCTGTAAAATGGGTAACAATAGCACGTGTCTCTATTTAATGTTGTGAAAATAGCATTCACTGATGTGCGCTAGGTGCTCTGATATTATGGAGCTGAGCAGTATGGAAGAGACAGTTGAATTATATAAAGTTCTGGCAGGTATTTTTTTTTTAAATGAATGCTAGCCAAGGGCTGATACCAGTGAATTTGATCTCAATTCTTGATATTGCATTATTTTAAGCATCTGGTGCACCTATATTTTCTTTTTCTCTTATTCTCTTTTCCTTACAACTAATTGATTGGAGTAGCTGGTGCTCTCATTTTCCTGAAAACTGTCTGTGCTATCTCCACTGATGCCTCTCTCTCTCTCTCTCTCTCTCTCTTTTTGTAAATCCTAGGACCCGAGGTCCACCATGGCAGCACTTCAACAAGCATTCCCATTTTAGAAGATGGGATATGTAGATACATGGTCACTTTGAAGGATTTCTACTCATGAGTCCTTCATGTTAAAGACGGATTATCATCTCTTTCATCTCACTTACTTCCCCCAAAATCAGTACAAAGACTCCCAACTCCCACCTAATCTCCACTTCCTAAGGAAATATAACAGAGGCTCAATGCATGCTGGGATACTCGTACTCATGCTGCAACCTGTCCTTCTCTAGGATGAAATGAGCAAGAGACTCATTGTTTCCAGCTGGAATGGGCCCTTTGCTCTGAACTATTAAGAAAAGGGAAAGGAAATAAAGACCAGATGAGTAACCTCCTTCCCTCCCCTCTTTTTTTCTCCCCTTCCCTGAGATGATGCATGAAAACACCAGTTGAGTCAGTCAGCCTGCTTTAAATTACAGCATTCTTTTTGAGCCTGGAAAAATACACGCTACGCTCACCTCAAGTATATGAACCTTGACTTTGGCTGCTGCCGTCATCCTGAGATGAGTAAATGTTTATGGCATTTAACAATGCAAGTCAAGTACTTCTTCCATATCTTCCTCTACCCTTAACCTCTTTCTTCTGGAAAAACCTTGCCCTGTCATGCAAGAGTGTGTTGCAGAGCAGAAGCCCCTTCCCTTCACAACTCAACCACTTTGAGAAGCTGCCAGGCATGATTACAATCCAACTCATGTTTCCTTGAGTCCTAGCAGCTGATCAAGGCTAGCATGCATGACAACACTAATGGGCATGGCTTACTGGCTTGGTGGACCTGGACTCCAGTGTATGTTTCCTTCTGGTGCAGATGTTAGGAAGGAGCTCTTTGTTGGAGTAGTAACAAGATGCACTGCAGTGCGTGTTGCCCCCAGCCCATCTGAACCATCTTTCATATAGTTGCTAGCTGGCTCAACAACTTTCCACTCTTCATTCCCTTGTACAGCTCTGTTGGGCAAGGGCAGGTTTTCACTATCTCATTAGTTGAGACAAAGGTTTGGAGCAACAGACATCAGCATTAATTAGAAGACCACCCTATCTCAAAAGCTTGCTTACCTTCAAAACTTTCCCATATCTAGGCATGCAAGCATAGTGCTGGGAGAGTCTGCAATCCCCTGCTGTCTCATCCTTTCCTCCTATTGCAAAAAATTCTACTACAGTTTACCACAGCATGGATACAAAACTAGCCTGCATCATTTGAGGAGTTGTCTGTGTCAGGCTACTAGAGTCCACTGGCAGCTGCATAAACTAATCAAGCTTTCTGATCATCAAAATTTGTTGATCTCCATAGTATTTTGGGAACTCTTAAAATTTAAATAAAGGATTTGTCAAAAGGCGATGGGTCAAATTTAATTCCCAGTGTAACTCCATACACTGTCACATTCAGACATAAGGAGAGCCTTGAAGCTGAGGATAAGGAAGGGGAAGCCGATGGCGATGTGGATGGTGGGAGGGAGAGAGAAGCTAGTAGGATCTGTAGCGAGTGGGGCAACATGATCAAAATAGCAGGCAAAGAAGATGATTTTTCACAACAGCATTCTGGATGGAGTGAAAGGGAGTAAGGTGAGAAGTGAGGAGGCCAGAGTTTGCAGGAATGGGGGTGAGAGATGGCCAAGGAACAGAAAAGGAATTAAACAGTAGGGATGAACCATTTTTGTATTAAATCTTTCCACTAATGACCAGCCTTCAATCTCCTGGACAAAGGTTTGAGTTGTAGACCTTGGAAGCAAGTGGGCTGAGATTTCCTCATTAGTATTTTTATTCATCTGCTATTTCCCTACTCCTCCTTTAAAAAAACCCTTCCACTTCAGCACCTCTTAAGTTTTCAAAATATATTTGGATAGTAGCCCAGATTGCTCTTCCTGTGTTAAATAAACATTTTTCCCATCAAAGACACATAGTTTCCTTGCCATTGATACCTAGAATCTGACCGCATGGGAGTCCGCACTTTGCATCTATGCATAGGTATGTGATTTCTTTCAAAACTGATGCAGACATTGTTATGAGAAGCCTGTCACCCACTGGGTCATTCTTCTGAATCTGCCTCTTTGGTGGCAGTGACCCATAGTTATTGTCAGCTGATGACTGTTTGGTGGCCTATGTGAAAATGGGCCACTGGTCTTAGGCAAGTTGGTAGTGGTACTTCATGGAATACCTTTGTCTAGTTCCGAACACACTGAAGCTGAGAATTGAATGGGCCATAGGGAATGAACTAGCCTTGTTGTCCCAAGAGGCGCCCCTCCGTGTCAGAGCTGTGGGCCAGCTTGCAGTGCGGCTGTCTGGCTGTACCTGTTCTATAGATACCCAGAAGACTTTGTTCTCCAGCAGTGGCAATCAGGCATCCTTCGCAAGCACTAAAGTCCTTCTGATACAACAGTGAGAGATCGGGTCTCCTCGCTTCCTTCATTTTAAGGACCTAAGATCGGTGAAAATAGGAATGATGATTTTGGCCCCCATACTCATTACATTACTTAAGCAAAGACTACAAACTTGGCTGGTGACCACAGACTCAAAAGCGGGGGCTCCCTCAGGCTACATGGCTTCCTCTGTTGATTCAGGCCACAGGAGGGGGAAACAGATCTGATTTACGCTGATCCTGCTGTAGCTCTGTCTCCTAAGCACACTTCATGAGATTTGGAAGTGACCATCCACAGTTCTCGTGTGGTTCTGCCTTACCCCTGATTTCAGCTATCCTATCTCACACACTCCACTCAAGTCACTTCTGCAGCCCAGCACAGTCAAAGACAGAGATTAATGGAAGCCAGAAAGAAAGACCTGTTGGATGCCAGGAAGTTTCTCCTGGTTTGTGCCCATCCCCTCTGAGCTTGACCCGAGGCTATGCTACATTGTGAGAACACCCCAGGCATTCAAGAGCAGTTGTGTGTTAGAGTTGCCAAATGCCCCAAAATTTAAGACAATCACAACTTTCATGCATCTATTCTGCACCCTGCAAACCATGGAGGTAAATCTGCCATACAGACTAGGAAGAACATACTATGTATTAAGGAACAAAATGACATACAACTTGGTACTGGTCTTGCTAGCTGAGAACATCTTGCACTGAAAAAGCTCAAGGGACAGCTGCTGTAGTCAGCCATCATAAATTTTCCAGAGGTTTTCGTTTTGTTTCAGACCAGCTAATTATACTTCATCCACTTGTCCCTGTTTGGAACATCTGATTCCATCCTCACTCTGCTGTATTTACGTACTGTGCCACAGCTCTATTACCCATGAGCAGGCAGCAGAGAACATGCACACTTCATTATTAAACAATGGAAAAGATGAATCAATGTTTTTAATAAAAGAGTTTGAAAACAGAGAACCCTAGTAGAGGATTGCAGGGCTCTGGAGGTATGACGAGGCCATTTGTTGTTGTTCAGCACTTACACAGGAACAAGTTTTTGAGCAAGAACAAGTCCAGCTTCTCTCAAGTAAAAGCCATTTATTCCTGAGAGAAACACTGAACAGACCACTGCAAATTACCTACACTAGATGCTATTTCTCTTTTTAATGCCAGCACATATACCAGAAAATGACATTGCACAGGACTCAGCTGGAGAAATCTGAAATGTTGGTCAGAGCGATGCTACAGAAAACCATTGGGAAGTCAGGGTGAAGATGCAGGCAGAAGGGAGTCATGGTCCTCAGCCCCTCTAGCCTTTCCCTACTTTTCTTCCCTTCTCTGTCTCACTCAGACATCCTGGTTTTATAACAATGCCAAACAAGGGAGAAATTCATCCCTGGAATAATTCCATTGGCCTCCGTGGTAACTCCAGGAATGAATTTGTCTTTACATCTTTGATAAACACCTCCTCCAGAACCATCTTTGATATTGGCGAGCCTTCTCCTTGTTAAAGCAGGAGTCCACCCTCCCTCGATCACACCTTTCACATTAAGTGCCCCCCTTTCCTTCTATCTGCAGCACTGAGGCACTTCATTCAGCGATGTCACAGCATTGGAGCCTGATGTCTTAGGTTTTACACCTCCTTCTGTTCTGTTTGCATAGGAGGTATAGTCTGAAAAAAGTACCTTCATGATTTCGCTTAAGCACTGTGCAACACAGTTGTTCTCCGACTGTTACGCTCATACCAGAGAAAAATGTTTTCAGAGCCTGATGCTGGCCTCCTAGGCTTCTGGCATCACACATGCCTCCTATTACCGGCAGGAAAGGAGGCTTCCCTAAAGCCCCATGGAATCCAAACCATTTCATATCCAAGGAAATGTGCTGAGAGAAATGGGATGAATGGCAATCGGTGAAGCCCACATGTCTTTGTTCAGGGACAGGGAAATACTTTCTCAGTCATAAGGGTGATCCCTCCAAAACAGGGTGAAAGCTGTGCTAGCATTCCTGGGGGCTGAACTCGTTCTGCATCCACACTGAGAAGTCCAGACTTACGGCTTGTCACTAGCACTCATGCTTTTTAAAAAATCCCTTCCATTTCTGTGTTTCTGAGGACTGGTTAGCTTGATCTGCCCTGCAGGTTTCAGTGTGGTGCGCAGTTCACTTGTGTTTAGTGAGTGGCTCGTTATCCAGTAAAGACTCAACTCTAGCCTTTGACTAAAAAAACAAAACAAAAGGAGAAGCCGGTCATGGTTTCCGGTCTTTAGCTGAGCCAGCATTCTGGGCTCCTTGATCACAAGTGCAGCTGTCTCTTTATAAGCTAGGATGTAATAAAAAGGGCTCAAAAGGAAACTGTCAAAATGTCAGGTGTGCCATGAAGTAAGAAACTTGGCCTCAGACAGTGCCTCTGTGTGTGTGGGGTGGTGGTGGGTGAGCATCTCCCCATGCACAGGTTTTGTGTTTGGCTTCATCCAAGGGCCTCCTTGTCATAGCACAAATAATCTCATCCTGTAGTCTCCCTTTCTGGACTGTCTCCCAGCCAGCTCTGGTCAGAATAATCCCCTCTCTCAAAACCTAATGTCACAGCAGAAATGTCATCGTTATTCTGCAAGACGGGTGTTTGTCAAGTTGATGGGAACAACGAGAATATTCATTTAGCCAGGAGACAGAGAAAGGGCCTCAGGAAATACCCTGCAAGGGGAAAGAAAAAAAAGTTCTTCTATCGAACTCTGAACTCCAAAGGAGCTGCCATTTGTGTTGAAGCTTGATTGAACTGAAGACAGTGTGCTGCCTCATTTAGACCATGTCTTCAGCAAGACTAACAGAGGTTTAAATCCTTCAGATAGTCAGTACGGCAACAAAGTCTCTCTTTTCACAGGGCAGGTGCGCTTTGGGAAATCACACGCACAGCAGGGGTTCCACCATTTGTGCACCCATGGCACTAGTTCACTCTGCAAAATTAAAGCAATGTAAAATGGATTTACCATCAACCCTATTCTATTCACACTGACACTGCTTGCATCTCCCCAATGAGGGGTCCAAGCAGAATAGCTAGGGCTAGGCCACACTTCAGTGATGGGGAGCAGGACTTGAAGGAGAATTGCCTGCACTTTTTGAACAACTTGGCAACCACTGCCAAGATACTTTCAAGAGTGCTTTTAAAGCACGTGCACAGCTGGAACTTCAGTGCAGAGCTCTCATTGCATAGGCATCAACCTTAAGCTGAGAGAGAGAGGGGAGAGAGAGAGATGTAGGCCCTCTTACAGCTTTTCTCCGTACATCAGCAGCCCCCCTTCTAACAAAAAGTATCAGATGTTTCTCACGCAGTGTTGAGAGCTGCTTGTGAATCACAGTAAATGACACACGTTTGCATTATATTTTAGCAGCAGTATTCTGTTGTATTACAAGCAGATGACAGGAATTTAAAATGCTCAAATTGAGACATGAGTGGAGTGGGTACAATAATATACCATGTCTTCTTTGAAATCACCACCCTCGGGAGGCCAGTCACTTGGGTGTGTTATCCTGAGGTGGGGATGGTATAATTAGAGTTGCTACAATGGAGATTTTGTATAAAGTAGTCAATGTTGCAATCTGTGTTCCCCTTGCAAGTTCAGCTGGTTAAGGTATTCTCGACTTCCTGTTCTAAATGGTTGTGTAGTGGTGCTGTGTTCTGTTAAACAGGTGCCTTGGCTGGCTCCAGAGGTGGCTGCATTTCAGGAAAAGATTAAATGATTCTTATTTTGGTAAATAAAACATTTTGAGATAATAACAGTAATATTTCAGGCTTACGTAGCCACCTCCTCCCAAAGCTCTTTGCAAACTATGCAGAATACATACATCCCTATTGATATGCCTGATATTCTGTTATCTGCTTGAAAAAGATGCATGACTGAGTTAATCCTAATCAGATTTGAACCTGTGTTTGTGGAAGTTTATGCATTCTCAGCCTGGTGCTTAAGCATTCTAAGCTCTGCACGGGGTGGATGAAGGAAAGAGAACATTTGGAAAAAAGGCAAAAAAGACAAGGAAAGAGAGGAAAAAAAAGGGGGGGCGGGGGAAATAGGGAACGGTAGTGAGAGAAGGGAATATATTTATGGGGAAAATGAACAGAGATAGTATCAGAAAATAGTGCTTTGAAGAGAAGAGAGATTTAAGAAGAACAGACAGAGAAAACTAGACAGAAGGAAAAGTATTAACAACAAAGGATTATGGGCCCAATCCTACTCCCACTGAAGCTAATGACAGTGACTGTGAGGATCAATACATTAAAGACTGAGCTGCTCAGATACTAAGGTAACAAGAGCCAAATATGTTTCTAAGATAGATGGTAAGGAGATGGCAAGGTTGGAGTCAGCATGAATTCACCCCTGATAAACAACACATTTGTTTATTTACATTGATTGCTGTAGATTGGTATAAAAACATTTCCATGGCACTAAATAATGGATAAACAGCCTGCATGTAGTCCCTTTTAAATGATCTGATCAGACTGTGTATGCACCAAATCAGAAGGTAATCATGTGAACTGAAGTTTACTAGAATGAATTTTCCACCATGCCTCTCTTTGTTCTCTTTGGGCTGCTGCTATGCTTTACTGGAGTTACTAAACAGGCTGATCTTACTGTATTATACTTTTAAAATGTTTTCAGGCTCTGAATAAGGCTAGTGAAATAAAGTGCACATCTCCCAGATTGGTAAATTCCTGGGAGTTCCTGATTAAGTCAATTGTCACTTAATTGTCACATTGTAAAAGTCACTTAATTGATTTGTTTCTCTTACCTCCTGGGGATCTGTGCCAGTCGAGAGCATTCTATTGTGATGGATTTTATCATACTGGAGAAAAGCTATTTATGATGCCAGAAAACTGTAACAACACAAGAGAACTGTCTTGTTCCAAACAAGATATTTAATTACCCCAGGTACAGAAAGCCAAGATCAGTGGATTCGCTCATAGATTGGTGTGAACAACTGAGCATGTCACTTGCACCAAATCATTAGAGTGCTATGGGAAGTGTGTTAGAAATGAAAACTTTTTTTGCTGGGGGGGGAAATGATATTTGGCTGGAAGGTTCTGACAACAAAATATTTTTGAAGCAACAGCAAAATAAATAAAAATGCTCCATAAAGAGAAGATCCGCACAGCAAATGCCAAGGAAAGAGAACAGCTGCCCTGATCCTTTCTGTGCTTGTTTGATTTCAAGTTTTAAAACAAAACCCCTTGTATCATGCTGCCTCCAAACAAGCAGATCATTTCTATCCCTAGAGCAAATACACTGCATGCTCTGTCCACAGAAAGGTGGTCATTGCGCTAGCCATAACTGTATTTGGATGCAGCAGGAGTTTGGCATGGCTTCTTTGACCAACATGGACCAGTGTTTAAACCCAACTGTTAAACTTTGTATTGAATCCAGTTATCTATACTACAAGACCAGACCGTATTTTAGCTGTGTTAGGGTACATTTGTATTATAAATCAGTTTCCACCCTGACACAGTCGATGTTACAGAATAGATGGATAGATCCATTCTGCAAACTACCACATAGGGTTACAGTGTAACATTATTTGGCTAGGAAAAATCCCTGTTGAGGGAGATGGGGAACTGAGCTAGCCACAATCATGTTAAACATGGTTTAGGGAGGTCTGGGCCTTATGTTCAAGGCAACTCTGTTACACCGAAGTCATTTATTTTTCTCCTCGTCTAACGATTTCCCTCTAAGTGCAAGTTGGCTCTAACTGGAATTGTGATTGGCCTGCTGAAATGCACTTGTGCAATGTGGGATTTGCATTCTGCTTCACTATAAACAGAGTTTTGCTATATCAGAGGTCACAAAAAGCAAGTTAAGCTACAATTAACGAACAACCAACAAGAAAGATCTTTTTTGGCTAACTCATCTCACGGTTAGCACAAAGAACAAAAGTAGAAATATATACACAGCTCCTGGCTAGCAATACTGAGCTCTTTCAAAAACAGTTTAAAGCTGATCCCAAGAAAAGCAATGACCAAGATTGCTTGGAATTCAGACGGAAATGGCTGCGTCATGCCTGGTAGAAGCTATCAGTTCCTGGGGTGGATCAGGCTGGGAGCAGTTTGGTGATTATAACAGCTGTGAGTAGATCATTTTAGCCTTTGCATCAGTGAATGGGGAGGATGAAAGGGAAGAATGGGACATTGCCAGTAAAAAGCATATAAATAGCAGACAAAGGATTTTTCTCTCTAGGAAATAGACACTCAACATTCCCAAACCTTTTGTTTCCCCATTCTTGGGGAGCACAGAGCATTTCAAGTATTTGAATGAGGTGGTAGAATTTTTAGGGTGTTCAGATGGAGTTTTAATATAATTATAAGCAAAGGGGTGACACCTACCTGCCCACCTACACCCAAGTGACAAACAGATTCAACACAGAACCTTATAATGAAGACAGAGGATGGGATATTCAAATGAAATTAAGCACCCAAGTCCCAGAGACTTTCATTAACTCCCTTTGAAAGCCCTACCCTGAGTTTGTCAATACAAGAACTGGGCAAATAGTGAAGGGTCATGACCCATAACCATTTCAGCCAACTTGACACTGAATTTTACTTGGCAATATTTGCCTCGGTTGTGTATCCGATTTTTGTGAGTAAGGTTTTTGATGAATGTTCGTGATTTTTGGACCCCAAGCTGCACTTCATTTTGCAATTACAATTGCAATTGTAAAGATCATTTCAGGTGGAAGTAGACTGCTGTCTAAGGCAAGGCCTGTAAATTACATTCCACCATACTATGTGTAGGGCCCTACCAAATTCACTGTCCATTTTGGTCAATTTCATTGTCATAGGATTTTAAAAATCCTAAATGTTGTGATTTCAACTATTTAAATCTGAAATTTCACAGTGTTGTAATTGTAGTGGTCCTAACCCAAAAAGGAGTTGGGGGGGGGGGGAAGGTTGTGGTATTGCTACCCTTACTTCTGTGCTGCTGCTGACAGCAGCACTGCCTTCAGAACTGGGCACTGGAGAGCAGCAGCTGTTGGCTGGGAGCCCAGCTCTGAAGGCAGCATCACTGCCAGCAGAAGTAAGGACAGCATGGTATGGTATTGCCACCCTTACTTCTGCGCTGCTGCCTGCAAAGCTTGGCCCTCAGTCAGCAGCTGCCACTCTCTGGCTGCCCAGCTCTGAAGGCAGCAACACAGAAGTAAGGATGGCATGGTATGGCATTGCCACCCTTACTTCTGTGCTGCCGCTAGTAGGGCATTGCCTTCAGAGCTAGGCACCTGGCCAACAGCCGCCACTCTCCGGTCGCCCAGCTCTGAAGGCAGTGCAGAAGTAAGGGTGGCAATACCGTGATGCCCCCTAAAATAATCTTGTGCTCCCCCTCCCGAAATTCTCTTTTGGGCCAGGACCCCCAGTTGGAGAAACACTGGTCTCCCCCGTGAACTCTGTATAGAACAGGGTAAAAGCACACAGAAGACCAAATTTCACAGGGAGAGGCCAGATTTAATGGTCCTTGATGCATTTTTCATGACCGGGAATTTGGTAGGGCCCTAACTATGTGACAGCAGGAGCAGCAGCATAAAAATCTTTTTTTTCCTCCTCATTCAGGGAAGGTGTCAATCACAAACCCCTTTTTTCTTCAAGGTCTGGTGCCCTCCTAGTTCCAGTGTGGCATGGCCTGTTAAGCCAGGCAAATACACTGCTACAGCAGATTGCAAATCATCTAATGGAATACATTTCAATCTCATACTACGGGTCATAAACTAAACTGCTTGCAGATCTTATTATTCTCCTCCTCTGGGCTGGGTGCTGGAACAATATGTATAGTGGGGGGTGCTGAGAGCCATTGAACCAAACTGTAAACTCTGTATATTATGGAAACCACTTCAAGCTGGGGGGGCCAGCAGCACCTATTCTGGGTCCAGTTCTTTCCTCCTGTGATGCTCACAGTCCTTCCTCCCCTTTTCTTTCTCCTCTTCAGCAGTAGAGCTGGTTGAAATATTTCAAATTTATTTTTTTTAAAAAGGAAAAAAAAAAGTGAAATATAATCTCCCCCTCTTTTTTGACCAGCTCTACTCTGTGGAAAAACTATGACATATGTCTCACGCAATGAAACCTTCTCTCCAGTTAAACATCAGCATCACATCTTGTGTACTCAGCTGGGGGACCCCCCATCTCTGACTACTTGCCAGTCTCAGTCTGAGTCTGACTGTGCTAGACCGATTCCCGGACAGCTCACTGCTGTGGTGTGGCACTAACAGTGCCAGCTGAGAGGGTGACACAAGGCTGCTAGTGCTGATGCTTAGACTGTCACTTGAGGCCTTTCTTTCCCTCCACAGCCAATGCTCTTGTTCACTCTTTGTGCTAATGACCAGTAAAAGCTGTTACGATGGGACAATGAGGAATTAATACAACAGGAGGATGGACGGTTTAAAGTATTCCTCAAGCTCTTGGCCAGAGTCCTGATATGTAGGCTGTTGGAGGAATGTGATCCCACCAACTTGGACTACACATGAACAGACAGCCATGATCCAATTATTCATTAGTCTGGGACAATGACTGTGGTGACTGGGTATCAGGGACAGGAAACTGCAGATGGGTGAATTCAAGCAATTCCCTTCAGCAATATTTCTGCTATCTACAGGACACAGTGGTTAGTACCAACACAACACTCTGGGGACTCTGCTTCCACAACCTGAAGTCAGAGCACTGGGATTCTGGTAGGTAAGTGTGACTAACCAGAGTATGCAATTGCACACTTCACAGCTAGTACTAGCTCCCCAAGTCGGAGGTGACTAAATAACCCAGGGAAGGAACTGGTGACAATGGCTGGGACCAGGCATGCACATGCAATGAATTTGTATGAATGTGGCTCCAGACTCTGCCATCAGCATATCCTAATATTTCTGTAGCAGTGTTGTCACACACAAGGCCTGACTCAAGTGGCCCAGAAAAGAAAAAAGACTAAACATTTCCTTAAATCCCCATGTTCTGTCAACTTCACTCTGTGCTGCTCCCAGTCTGCCCTTGAAAGAATCAAAACTCCAGTGACTTGATCATATCTCATTCTCTTTGTTACAATTACATTCATCCAGTTAAGAAACAGAAGCTATAGTAATCAATCACAGATTGGTGATTACTAAGGGTGAGCTTTGAGTACATGCAAGTAAAGTAGTTCACCAACAACCCATTAACTGGAATTTGTTTGCATACACAGGTAGACTAATAGTTATGAATAATGAATAAATCCACAAAAGAAATTGCACAATTTGCAAATAGGGGAAAAAATAAGCCAAAACCCAATGAGTAAGCTGTTTGCTCTGAATAGTTCACTCAGTTCCACTAAGTACTTATCAGGAGATTCCCATTGAAATCGGAAACTGAAGTAGTAGGAGAAATATTGTACAAACACAGTGGCAGCGGCTTTGGGTTTTTTGAACTTCAGTCCTTAAACGAGTGTAGACAGAAGCCTTGTTTATAATAAAAACATCCTGCAGGGAACTTGAAAAGGGAACCAGCTTTTCTCCTTCTGTAATAGCCTAGTTGCAAGCTTTTCCCTATGCCTGGCTGGAGACGCAACTGTGCTCTCAGTTTATGGAAAAGAAGTATCTCCTTCAGAGTAGGTTCGTGACACAAATGCCTGTGTATCTATTCAGCTAAGACATATGTCAATGTAACACACATTTTAAAATACACAGTATAAAGAAGTATGCAAGCTGGAGGAGTCTTGCTAACCATTACTGTTCAGAAGCAGGAATAGGACAAAAACACTTACATATTCTGTTTTATTCTGTACGATATAGGTTTTTGCACCACACTCATCACTGTCGTATCGGAGCACCTTTCAGTAGTGCATGAAACAACATGACTAATGTCTGTCACATGTGGTTTGTTCCCTCATTCTCTCCCCAGGGAAAGATGTACGTACAGTGGAGTGTCTTATTTTGGTAGCCTTTTTCTTCCTTTTATAAATAAACATGTTGCTCTGTATTTCTGGTGAGAAGGCAGGTCAAAGAAATGTGCTTTGCACTTGGAGTGGAAGGTGGTGGTAAGGTCTGCGATGCACCTCACTTCCTGGGGGAGTTGATTTCACAGTCGCAGATAGACTCCTGAGAAAGTTCTGTCTACCACCCAGATGAGCTTTATTCTCATTGCAGAGAGTGCCATTGTGCCAGAGAAGCATAGTTGTTGATCAAGGTCTTCACTTCGGAGCTTTATGCAGTCTTTTAGACATCCTGGGCCCAGGTCATGGAGCGCTGGAAGTTCAGAAGTCAGACCTTGAATAACTTGAATATTACGTGGGAAGCCAGTGTAGAGAGCAGAAAACATGTGCGTGTGGGAGCCTGTGTTGCTGAGGTGATGCATGGCAGTGTTCTCTACTAGCTGAAATTACCTAAGTGCTGAAGGCTCCATGCCTAGGTGTATTGCTGTAGTCCACCTAAGAGGTGTCAAAGGCAATAACTGAAGCCCACTCCCTGTCCCTGGGGTTCAGAGCTCCAGCCCGTGCTGCAACCTCAAAGTGCTGTCTACAAAGCTACTTTTTATGGCACTAGTGTGAGCCCAACTCTATTCACCCAGACTGGGCGGGCGGGGGAGAGGGGGCTTGCTCCCAGGGGCTGTGTAGACATACCCCAAGAATATTCTTAGGCTATGGACTGAATTGAACACTTGTGGGTTTGTACCTTCAGCTCTTCAGGATGTTTTCTTTTGCCCAGGAGCATCACCTCTATCTTGCGCAGCTTCAGCCAGCTCTTCTTTATTCAAAAGCTGATCTCATCCAAGCACTGGGCCATCTTGGTGGTAATGGTAGGGTTGTATGTGGTGAAGGATATGTACAGCAGTGTGTTTTCTGCTTATTGCTGGCACTTGAGTCAATGTCATCTGACCAGTTCACCTACTGGCTTCATTTAGATGTTGAAAAGGGCTGGAGAGAAAATTGATCCTTGTGGGATTCCACACGCAGTTTCCCATCACTACTTGTTGTGTGCATCCCTCCAAGCATGACTCAAACCGTTGTACTGCAACACCCTGGACCCCTTCCATCTCTGTCAGGTAAGAGAGCAGTGCCTTGTGGCAGATAGTATGGAATGCGTCAGAAAGTTTCAGGAGGATGAGAATGGATGGTTGCCTTTATCCACTGGATGGAGATCATCCATCAGTGCTGGTCTGAACTAGAGCTAACAGTGGATTCTCTAACTTGAAATTTTTAAATCAAGATTTGAGGATTTCCGTAATTCAGCCAAAGGTTATGGGCCTATTGCAGGGGTGGGAGGGAGGGGTTCTGTGTCCTGTGATGTGCAGGAGGTCATTTCTGGCCTTAAAGTCTATGAGTGCCACTAAGGCGATTTCAGTTCTGTGTCCTGCCCTGAATCCCGATTATGCTGGGTCTAGAATGTTAGAGTCAAATAAATGGGCAGAGCCTTAACTCTTGTGAGAATTACACATTGCCATGGACAAAACGTTCCCTCGAGCAATTACATTTTTGATCTATGCATGTTTGTGGAGCACTTGAAATCTGTCAGCCTGACCTCAATCTGTCCAATCCAGGGTGTACACTTGTAAACATTTGATCAGGCTGAATTATACCATAGATTTAACAATTTTTCCATAATTATTAAAAGATTAAATATGCATTTTGTCATTTTAAGTTGCTACTGCATTCTCTCAACCTGCCTCGGTGTCATCCTAATCAGTTCTACAGACATTTGAGATAAACAACTTCTGGCAGTAAAAGGAAGAAAGCTTCCTTAGTATTACTGCTGAACTGCAAATAGCATCTTGAATAATTGTTATTAGATACAAACAAAATGGCTCAAAGCCTAGCTCCTGGAGTAAGAGTTCCTTCAGCAAACACATTTAATGGTCCATCTAAATCTCTCTCTCTTAAAAGGAAACATAACTATATATAAAAACAAGTCTGTAAACACCACTTTGCACTTCGTTTTGAGGGGGAACATGATCCAACCAAGAAAACAGATTATATAATATAGCAGGGGTGGCCAAACTTACTGAGCCGAATACAATAATCTTCAGAAGTTCGAGAGCCAGGCGCACCTGCCAGGGCTCAGAGCTTCTGCTCTGTGACAGGGTGGTGGGGTTAGGGGCTTCAACCCCACTCTTACCAAAGACTGAAGCCCCAAGCCTTGGCAGGCGCCTCCTGCAGTGCTGAAACTCCTAGACCCCCCTCCCTGCTGGGCAGAAACACCTAACCCCACCACCCTGCCACAGGGCATAAGCCCTGAGCTCCCCCCAGAGAATAGGTGGGTGGTTGAGGGGCTTCATGAGCCACACTTGAACTGTAAAAAAGCCACTTGTGGCTCACGAGCTGGTTTGGCCACCACTGTAATATAGCAGGCTAGCCGCATGGGCTATATCCAGATAGCAGCCACCACCACAGTCAGTGTTGTGTCTTGGTCTCACAAAATCCGAGGTAACACTGCAACTGTCCCTATTTATTTCAGTCTCCCAAAGAGAACTGTTTGTTTGTTTTCTTTGTCTTTTTAAACTTGGACTTGCCCCCATTTTTGATTGTAGTTAACAGCTGCAGTTCATACAATGTGTGTGTGTGTGTGTGTGTATATTACATTATTGCTGTGTTTCATTTGTTTGTGTTAGCTGGATTGTATTTTTAATGTATGGTCAAGGTGCCTAGAGCCTTGGAGAGATTCTTGACGGTTTACTAAGGAAAGAAAGAAAGAGGAAGAAAATCTGTACTGTTTGTTGAGTGCTGCAATGATGGGCCTGATCCTCAGCTGCTGCAAACTGATGTAGCACCATTAGTCAATAGAACTATGCTGACTAATGGCAGCCAAAAATCTGGCCCAATGTATTTAGTGTTCTATAGCACTAAGAGAACACAAGCCCCCTGAAAAGCAAGAAATTCTCAAGCCCCTTTGCTGCATAGTGTTTTGGGGTGTGAGAGGAGTATTGGGCCCCCATTAGAACTTCAGCTCACTGTTTTCTTACAATGCCTTACCTAAAGCTTGCAGGATGGGAGCATTAATGAAAACAACACAAATCACAGGATTCGCTAACGTTAACTGTAGGCATATATCACATTGGTCGATGTGCAGGTGAACGAGCTTCTGATAGTGTAGCTGATGTGATTAAGCCCTATGATGGTGTTCCCTGAATAGATATGTGGACACAGTTGGCAATGGGCTTTGTTGCAAGGATAGGTTCCTGGGTTAGTGTTTTTGGTGTGTGGTTGCTGGTGAGTATTTGCTTCAGGTTGGGGGGCTGTCTGTAAGCAAGGACTGGCCTGTCTCCCAAGATCTGTGAGAATGATGGGTCGTACTTCAGGATAGGTTGTAGGTCCTTGATGATGAGTTGGAGAGGTTTTAATTGGGGGCTAAAGGTGATGGCGAGTGGCGTTCTGTTATTTTATTCGTTGGACCTGTCCTGTAGTAGGTAATTTCTGGCTCTGTCAATCTGTTTCTTCACTTCAGCAGGTGTATATTGTAGTTCTAAGAATGCTAAGGTGCCACAAGTACTCCTTTTCTTTTTGCGGATACAGACTAACACGACTGCTGCTCTGAAACCTGTATTAAAACTGTTCTTCCCAGTGTACTCAGGATGCTTGTTAAAAAAATCACAAATTATAGTTTTAATTGAGGGGAAAAACGCTATTGTAAGAAGTTTTTAAAACTCTGGGTAAAGAGCAACGAAAGGCGATTCTCTTGGTGGGATTGGATGGATTAAAGTGACACAGGTGCAGGGTTGTGATGCAATATCAACAAAACTCAAACATTGGTTCCTGGAGATCAGGTTTGCTGGTCTTCCAGAACTTATGGGGCTGTCCATAAATTACATAATACATTTTTTGGTTATTTTTTTTGAGACCCACCCACCTCAGTAACACTTTGTACCACTGAAATAAACATGCAAAAATAAGGACCTCCCTACCCTCTAATGCATTATATAATTTATGGTGAGCCCCATCTAAGTTAGAATTCAGCTAATATTATCGATAGAGCAATTAATTAAATAGTTCTTCTTGTTTAGAGAGTTGGGTGTAAACTAGGTTTAATACACAAACAATGTGACTATATTTGCCTCGATCAAATCCCTGGAGGACAGCTGTGCTCCTCACAGCAGCACCAACACCAGGCCCTGCCCAAACTGGCACAATTGGCAGCCTTTTCTCAGAAGACTAGCACAAGAGGGTCACTATGGGGGCACTATCTGATCACACCTGATAGAGTTGTCTGACAAAACTTCTGTCAGACCACATGCCTGGGTGGGTCAGCAGCGATCAAACTTGGGACCGCTGACTCTAAAACTGTGAGCCTCTACTGCATGAGCTGAAAGATCCTACTCTGTTAGCTTAAAGCAGACATAAATCTTTGCACTGCAACCACTAGGTGAAAACAGAGAGCCATGGTGCATAAGTGTGGATTATTATACTTGTATGGCACTCGCCTATTTTATGGTTGGCTCCTGACTGTAACATTAATTTCTATAATACGCTGGTTTTTATTGCACAATTGTATTAATATAGGTCCACATGAACTTTATGTAAATAACGCATCATGTGTCACAATGAAATTTGTCAAGGTGACTTACTCATAAACTAGCCTAATGCTGAACAATAATCTAGTAGGTTTCGGAGCTGGATGAGTAGTAAAAAATGGAGTCACTTATATTTTTCCAAATCAAATGAGCAAATTCATTTCTTTTTGATTCATGGTGTCATGTTATTTTCAAGCTTTCAGTCAACTAACAGGTATCAATGAAAATGTTTACAAAGCCCAAAAGCTCCATGTATGACCATTTGTATCAGAAATGTGTTCACTATGCTCCTGTTTTTTTTGCTTTTCGGATAGGAAAATTGGCAAAGCAAAAATGGATTGGTTTCACACAAGTGGTTTCACACAGCTGGTGTTGCTGAAACAGAGGTCTGAATGAGCAAAGAAACTGACATCCCCTTTCAGCCCTGGAATTTGGCTCTCCTGAGCAGGGGCAAAGCTCACTGGCAGGGAGGTGTAGGGAAAGCTTGCACTGACCCTGCCAATGTTGAGATGATTTTGGTCCTCTGATGCCACCAGCATGGTGCTTATGCTAAAATCCCATTAATTAAAAAAAGGTATAGCATCATTACACTAGACAGTCATTGAATAAAGTAGCTAGGTTATAAAATTGCTCTAGCAGTTTAAGGCTCTGTTTTAATGTCACCTAGGCTGGCATGCAATGTCACATAAGTTGAAAGATCTCATGACCACCTGCAATGCTCTAGTGCTGTGTTTCCCAGACCTGGGACGCCGCTTGTTCAGGGAAAGCCCCTGGCGGGCCACACCGGTTTGTTTACCTGCTGCGTCCGCAGGTTCGGCCGATAGCGGCTCCCACTGGCCAGGGTTCACCACTGCAGGCCAATGGGGGCTGCGGGAAGCGGCGCGGGCAGAGGGACGTACTGGCCGCCGCTTCCCACAGCCCTCTTTGGCCTGGAGCGGTGAACTGCAGCCAGTGGGATCCGCGATCGGCCGAACCTGCGGACGCGGCAAGTAAACAAACCGGCCTGGCCCACCAGAGGCTTTCCCTGCACAAGTGGCATCCCAAGTTTGGGAAACACTGCACTAGAGCAGTGGTTCTTAACCTTTACTGCAGCCTGCACCCCTTTGGTTCTCAAAATATGTTCTCGCACCCCTTATCAAAAATCAAAATATGTTCTCGCACCCCTTATCAAAAACCGTTGAAGTAGGTCAGTTCTTTAAACCTAGATATATTTTTTGTTTGTATATTACAGTAATCGTTAAAAAATGTATAATGTTAAAACAATACATAGGTTTGATGAAACAAAGTAGTTGTACTTGTATGCCTGTGCTTAATTTGTGTTTTCGATTATTTACCTTCTAAAAAAATTTGGCATGTCTCGCACCCACAGAAAGGGCCTCTCGCACCCCCAGGGTGTGCGTGCACCCCAGGTTAAGAGCCACTGCTCTAGAGTAACATAGTTTCAGTGCCCTGTTACATTAATGCTGTCAACCTTTCTACTGACTAATACAGCCAAACATTACTGCCTAGCCAGAATTTTAACAAATGGGACACTTTTACTTCGGGCACATACTAATCCTCAGTTTGCGATGGACAGAAAGCACAAGAGGTTAACACAGAAAACGGCTGGCTTTTCCAGCAGCTGGGTTCCATTGTGAAAGAGTCATGTGGTGCCAAGCAAAACAGAAAATAGGAAGGCGCACAGATTTGTTAGTTTGAAGTAATTGACCACATGGTGTCCAATGGTTTGTGTTCTCATGTTCTCTGGAGTGAAGTCCCCTGGGAGCTGAGGCAGGGGTTCCAGTTCCTAGCACTCTATTGTTTACACTGATGGTTTCCAGATGCTGGAGACAACGACAGTGAAATCTTTGGGACTCTGCCAAAGAACGGCAAAGACTAAAGAAAACATTGAGGATTTTTTATTTCTATTTTTAAAGAGACAGTACTTCAATAAAAACGCCTTCATTTATAGACCTCTCTCTCAAACAGACACATGCATGCTACCTCTGTGCTTAAGTAGCTGTGTAGTTAAATTTGTAATGCAGCTAACCAAGACAATGCAAAGTGTTTGTGGTGTTTCCCTAGCTCATCCTGTTTCATGTGTATATTGTAGCATCATGTATGTGCAACATCGCGGAGAACTGAAAATCTCAGTAAAACACTGAGGTAGACACGTTTCTATCAGGCTATTAAAAATGATGGGAAAGCCTCCGTAGGCTGAGAGTTTGAGTTTGGTTTGGCAAAGCTCTCAGAAGTTCAGATACTTATGAAAGCTTGTACAAACATTTAATTGGGGAGGGGGAGGCTTGAAATCTCATCAGATTAAAGGGTTTGTTTTCCCCCCACATGATTTCAGGCACTTTCACGTGTGGTCCAGGCACAGCTAGGAAGCATAGAAGTGAAACAGAAAAAAAAAATGGGGCAGAGAACAATTAGGTGAATATTTGATAAGCCCCAGAACACTGAAGAGTCAGAGAAGGAAGTCTTTTGACTACAGCAGGACTCTAGCAGTTAGGAACCCTATCTTGTATTTCTAGCTGTGCCATTGACTTCCTGTGTTAATCACTTAACTTTTCCATGCCTCAGTTTCCTCTATGTAAAACAGGAATAATATTTCCTTTTCTCATAGTGTCGGAAATTGTGAGACTTAATTGATGTTTGGTAAAGGCTTTGACGACCTCTGATTAAGCGGCTACCGAAGGGCAACATTTTTGTATTTTATTTTAATTTTAACCAAAATATTTTACTTTAATATTTATTTCACATTTCCCAGTTTATCAACTGTAACTCTGGTTTTCCTTGCTTTAGTTAGTCTGCCTCATGGTCATAGGCATGACCTATACACAAGTTGTCCTGGTTTAATTAAAAGTGTGATGTTAAACTGATTTATACTAGTGCGACTCAGTGTACCATTTGCACCTCAGTGCATCCTTTCCCGCTGAAGTGAGCTCTGCTGTGTCACGGGAAAGTGGTAGGGCAACTTTAAATGGCCATCAGGGCTCTATGATAGCCCAATTGTTGGAGTCTGCCCAGGAGAGCCTGTGAATCAGTCACGCCCTACTCACCCTTCGGATTGCCCTGGCTGGCTATGAACTCCTGATTATAGAGCAGTTAGAGACACCTTGTTCTGCTGTGACCCTTCTCCTTTAAGAGGATGTCCACCTCCTAGGGCATGTTTCCAAGGGGGAAGTGAGTCTCACTTATATAAAACTGATTTTACAAAGTGCATTGTCAAAAGCATCGATCCCTGTTTCTGCAATGACTTTGTTGGTTGCTGATTTTGTGCCTTCAGCATTCTGTACCCATGATACTTGTGAATGCCGAACTATGGCCCCACAAAGACATGTAGCCTTGATAAATATGTATTCAGAGCACCACCTCCTGACAATGTACTGTGTGCTGTTGAATATATATTAAAATTAGTACACCAAACACAACCCATATTACGAACATGCAGAATGCGTACTATTATTTATCTGCCTTTGCAGCTTATATTGCAATGGCTTTGAAAAGAAATGCACAAACCCCAGCACAAAGTATCATTCAGCTACCATCAAGTTTTCATCAAGCCCTGTAACATGCATTAACAATTTCCCGACCCCCACTTTATTAAATGTGCTTAACGTATTTTTGATTTTGTTCAGAGACAAGGCAGTGTGGACTTCACATAGCCTTGCCACCCCAATTTTCGGTAAATAACTGTTTCAACTCATTACATGGTTACTGAGAGAGACCTGTAAAAGAGTGTCTTCCACCTCTATCTTGAAACAAACCTTTAAGTTTGACACCTGAATGCCCTTACCCCGCAACCAAACCATGTGAGCTGAAGTAAAGTTATTCCTGGGTAACTGATTACAGGCTCAGTGCCTGAAAAATTACCAAAAAGGAAAGGTTTCAGAGTAGCAGCCGTGTTAGTCTGTATTCGCAAAAAGAAAAGGAGTACTCGTGGCACCTTAGAGACTAACAAATTTATTTGAGCATAAGCTTTCGTGAGCTACATCCGATGAAGTGAGCTGTAGCTCACGAAAGCTTATGCTCAAATAAATTTGTTAGTCTCTAAGGTGCCACAAGTACTCCTTTTCTTTTTGCTAAAAAGGAAAGGGGATTTTTTGGTTTGATTCCTGTAGCTGACTATTCTTCATGATATATAAGACTCTACATTGTGTGTTTGACTTGGGGCCTGAGGCAAAGCCAGTGGAACTCAATGGGAATATCAGGCCTTGACCTTTCTTTTGTTATACTGAAAGGATCTCTTTGGAGAACGGCTATAGTGACATCATAGCTACAATTCTCCCAGCCCTCAGCTGAGACAGAGGGAGTGTTGTGTCTTTTGGGAGAAAATCTCTTTCTGCAAGCATTCATTGTCAGGAGTCTCCATTAAACAGGCTCTAATAAAAGCCACCCTCCAAAATGGAATAAAGCATTTTAACCAGAGTGTTGTAGCCTGAATCTAGACTCACTCATGTGAGTAAAATCACCTGTGTAAAAGCAAACTCTTGACTCAATATTCATTTTCCCCATCATCTGAAGTCTGGGAAAACAGATTTCAGCCTATTGTGATATCTCTGTCATTCAGTTCTCAAAAGAGTCTTTTAGTAAAAACAAGGAAGTCAAGAACTGAAGTGCAGTACGAGTATGAATGATTTTCTTTTTGCGTCACAGTTCATGGATATATAGCATTTAAGAATGGACCCCAGGTCTGTTCCTATTGGAATTTGAGAGTTTTCCATTTAAAATTGATTTTCATTCAGTCTATCCCTCAGAAATTCAGATGAGTGGTTCATTGCAGGAGACAAATTTCCAAGGGGAGAAGAACTAATGTAAACACATTAACCTCTGAGGATTTTCTATTTGTTTGTCATTTAGATTTCATAGATTTTTAAGGCCAAAAGGAACCATTATCATCACCTATTCTGACCTCCTGCTGAACAGGCCATAGAATTTCATCCACTCATTCCTCCAATGAAACGGGAATTATTCTTCCTTACTTCAAATGTGCTAACATTAGCATGCTAAGGGTGAAATCCTGGCCCCACTGAAGCTAATGAGCATTTCATACTAAGAAAATTACCTGCCAGTACAAGATATGACAGATGGAATTTCCAAAGCGAGGTAAAATAGGCATCCCGCAAAAATGTGGGATGCATCTTTGCGCCTTCAAAAGCCCACAGTTGGGCACACGTGCACTGACACATGTGAGTCTCATAATTGTATGTGCAAGCCAGATAAAATGCATGTGCTAACAGGTATTTGCACACACACACTGGTAAATGCATTCACAAACCAGTCAGAAGCCCTGCAGTTACCCAATTTGCATCTGCATGAGCTTGGTTTTTGTAGAGGATACCTGCTTTTCCCACATGTGAAAATTTGACTTTAAAGGTCTGAGTTTATCAAACAATTTCTGGGAGAAAGTCAGAACTGCATAATTAGCCCTACTCCAAAAGTGTGTGTGATCCTTTTACAAGGCACATTACATATTGAAATGGAAATGCCCAACAGGGCGAGTTAAAAATGAATTTTTTTACTGTGTGTGTTTACATTAATCCTTAACCATATTCAAAAGTAGGGAGTTTTCTGTGGTTTATATTTGACTCTTCCTTGGTGCTCCAACAATATTTAGTAAATGAACTGGTAATTTACTGCTCTGCACTCAAGCTGTGGAGCAAATCTATTATATTATTTTCTGTAGTACAGTAAAGACACTCCTCCCCCCAATCAGAGATCAGATTCTTACCATACTGGATGCTGTTCAAACATATAACAAGAAGATAGCCCATCGCAGGCAGGGACCATCTACCCCACACAATTGGAGAGCAATTAGTGTTCCTAGTTACACCGGGAGGGTGGGCTAGGCCCAAGTGAACGTGAAGATAGGAGAGGAGTTGGGTGGTGAGCATAAAGGAAAGAAGGAGGCGGCAGTTGCTAGAGAGGCCAAGAGAGAGGCAGTTGTATAGTAAGCCCAGGGAGGGCCTGTGGAAAAGGGTCTGAAGGAAATCCAAGGCAGTGAGGAGTGTGAGGGAGCAGAAAGTAGCTGCTTGCCACAGAATCCCTGGACTGGATGATGAAGGGCTTCGGTTCCTCCACTGGAAAAGGCGGTGCAGAAACACCCTGATACACGCGAAGGAGGGCTATTGAGTTTGGAGCCCGGCCTCTCGGGAGAAAGCCCTAGGAGGCATTGCTCCACATGAGAGCGGGAAAAAAACCCTGCAGAGCCTAGGAAGGGATCAAGAGTCTGTGGAGGAGTGAGCCGACATAGGGAGGGAGGAGTTTGAGTATTGGACTCTTTGCTTACCTGGAAGGAGTGGGACTGAGCCACCTGGCCAGAGAGAAGAGGCAGATTGCTGCAGGGGGGGAGTGGCTGTTGGCCGGGGGCACTTGAAAAGGAGAGGATGCTATGCCGTGAAGCCGCGAGGGGACATGCTAGCAGTGAGTCCACTCTGACACTGCCACAAAGAGTTTAAAATCATTAATATGGTTTCAACTTCACAATATAATACAGGCCAATTTCTGTTCTCAGTTACTCAAATAAATCCATTAACTCCACTGGAGTTGCTCTTGATTTACTTCAGTGTAGCGGATAGCAGTGATTTGGCCCTATAACTTCATTTTGTACATATGCAAATGCTATTCCAGAATGCTGCACACGAGCAAATCATCCAAGAGTGCTGGTGGCAGACAGCACAAATTATAAAGAAATGAGTGAGTAAATAGTGGTGTTAAAAATACACTGACTAAATGGCAGCATTTAGTCATGGTTCAGATGTATGCAAAAAAAGGCACAACCAAACAATAGTCTTTCCTGCTCCAATGCTAGCAGTTAATGAGAAAGCTAAGTACCAAACAATTAGCAAAACACCTAGGGATTTCCCCACACCCCTCCTGTTTTGTGAACTAGTTACATGCAGTGTTGCCTGTTTAGTGATTGTTTGGAAATTTGAATTGAAATTGAAACATTAATACACACTTTAAAAGCATACACAGTGTATGATAAAATACGTGTTATCTGAAAAACTATAATAGAATTGAAAAGTATAATCATAGACTAGCTTCCTTATACAGCTGTTGTTTTTTATGACAATGTCAGTGCATTCATTTTGGTGATGTTGGCCAACCTAATAATTTCAAATTATGATTTGTAAGCAAAGCCTAAATGAGCTCTCCCTGACAGCTAGTGATGACCTAGGGGCTGGGGGGAAAGGCTTCAGGGCCGGAGTGTATTTATATTCACACCTAATCTACCTAGGTATCCAGCAAACAGAGCTGTGTTGCCCAAGTGATAGATTTTGGCTGGGGTTGGGTTACAAATCACTTGAATGCGGGCAGGGGTGGGGGGAATGAAATGTTGTTGTTCTTATTGTATGAGTAAAGGGCAGTAGAACTGTACTTAGCCTGTGCTGATTGAAGGCATCAAGAGAGAGGGTGGGGACAGGTGTTTTGCTTGCTGGTCTGCCTGAGTCACCTATTAGACCTGCCCCACTCCACTGTTTAAAGACAGAGCTGATTAGGCTCCATAAATAGTCTTTTGTTTTGTTAAGTGACCACTAGAGCTGGAATCAGGTCTAAGTGCTTAGACCTGCTGTGGGACAGTGTTTCTGTGGAAGAGACGACCCAGTCTGCACTAGCAGTGAGGTTCCCCCACTGAGAGTTGCATGGAACCTCAAGAGACCAACTAGCAAAGGCCACAGTGGCAGGTGGCAGCAGAGGGTGACGGCACAGGGCCATTGGCAACAGAGAGATGGAGTGAACAGTGACACAACGAACAACAGTAGCCAGAGCAAACAGGGAGAAGCTGGTGGAACGAGCAAGGTGCCTTCTTGCCCCTGACCTGGGAGGTGAACTCACGTGAAACCACCTCTGAACTCTGAGTCTCCACTGACCAAGGACAACACTGGTGAGTGTTAATGAGGCTGTTAAGAATGCTGGAGACACAATACAGTTCATGAGAACAAACATGGCTGTGGCATCATACTTTCTATTTAAGCAAGAGATACCGCACACTACAACTGGAGGCCAATGTTAAGTGCATTATCACTTGTTCATCTTGAAGTTGAGCACTGGTTCTGAACATGACCAGCAATCACTATCTTTCTGCAAGAAACTCAAATGACTGGCTAGAAGCACGTGGTGCAACAGTGAAAGACCCAACAGCTGAAAAAGTGAAGAACACTCTCACCACAAAATTTTTGTGCATACATGGCTGATGAATGCACCTATGCAAATAGGCATCAAGTATTAAGTCATTGTGTACGTTACTTTGATGTCAGTGGTACGCCAGTAGATGCATTTTTAGATGTTCAAGATATAGAAGACACATCGGCTGCATCTGTGACAATCCACATCTTAGAAGAGTTAAATGCTTGTCAATTGGACCCCAAACAGATGGCTGCTTTTGCATTTGATGGAGTTGCAAACTTCTCTAGAAGACATGGTGGAGTACAAGCTTTGCGCAGAGAAAAGTGTAACCCTAATCTCTCCTATACACACTGCAGAGGCCATCTACTTCAAGTAGCGGTAGTACGAGGCTGCAGACTCTTCAAAAGACATTTTAAAAAGCTATAAATTTAATGTCTTCATTATATTCTTTTTTCAGCAAGAGTCCAAAAAGACTGAATATGTTGGAAAATTTAGATGATACACTGGGACTGAAGTTCAAATTAGTCCAACCTGGGAAAACCCTCTCGCTTTCTCATGAGCGATCCTTGGCTTTTGTCTTAAATTTACTCCAGCCATTATTACTGGCTTTGGAAAATATCTACCAAGATGCGATGGATCTAAGTAGTGAGGCTGGTGGATTACTTTTGCTACTACATTCAGAGAAGACTATTGCCATTCTCTCCCTTGTAAACCTACGGTTGAAACCACTTGGGTCATTAAACAATGCCATCCAGGCATCTGCTGCAACAGTCTAGCAATAGAAGCTACATTAGGATCAATCGGAGAGCTGTCCATTGAAAAAGTACTGGAAGAAGCAATGACTTCAGTCCAGAAGTTGAGTAATGAAGGCATTTATATTGAATCCTTAAGTGAAGAGGACAAGAAGTGTTTGTTAAGACAACTGAAAAAGTACACAGACTTGATTCTTAAAAATCTACAGCAGCAACTTACAGATTCTACTCAACCTCTATGTAGCTTTTACAGATCCCTGTCCTATAAAACACCAACAGTTGAGTGGAGTGAGGCACTACCAGCAATGGGGCTGCCATGTGCTCAGGACAGAATAGAGAATTTGAACCACAGTAGAATATCATATGACGAATGAATTAAGATTTTACTTCAGCTTCTTTTTTATCGTAACTAGTGGCTTTACCCAATCTTTGTGCTATGTTTCCTGGGATGAAAGAAGTAGGAATTAATCTCTTGTTACTCCCAGTCACAATAGCTACAGTTGAGCGTTATTTTGCCTCATTGAATAGAATTTTGTGTTCTGAAAGAAGTCGCCTTCTGCCTGATCCTGAGAATGATCTAATGAGCATATCAATTGAAGGAATGGAAGTACCGGACACATGAGAAGCCATCAAAGATTAACACATTGCATTCAAGAAGTTCATTAACAGAGTTGTGCAAAATTATAACAAGAAACCAAGAAGGATAATGATGTAGTGCTTCATAGAAGGCTTGAGTAGCCAACTTTAATTTTTGTGATGATTTTAAAACATGAGTTAAATCTAATTAAATGGGCATGAAACATTTTTCAGTTTTTACTATGGTGCCATAGAGCCACCTTCACCCTCACGGTCTCACCCCTCATTGGCCCTGACACCCCCCCTGTAAATTTGAACACCCCCCCTAATTTCAATTCCTGGGGAAAACACTGCACTGCAATCATTATCTCTTTCTTTCATCTCATCTCCCTCTAACACAGTAGGATGCAGATCAAATCCGAATGTGTCTTATTTGGAGTCAGGGAGAAAGGTTTTTCTACTTAGACTTGTGCGTTAGTGGGATCAAGAGGTATTTTTGATCACAGCTTAGCACTAATTTGTTTACAGAGGCATCTATTTTTCTCTACAAAGGTTCAACCAGGTTGTTTCTTGGTTTAAATATACTGCTTGGTTTCATGGCCTGTTGTATTGTGGTTTCTTCCAATTCCCAGAGGACAAGTATTCCCAAGGCAAAAGCCACTACCATAAATATCTCCCTTTGTGCTGGTCTTAATACAGGGGCCAAGGATAGAATGGGAATGGAGACTGAGACACCTATGCTGGGTCTCTTCAGGTCAGACATGAGACGTGGGGAAACTTGAAAAGCTGCTACCTATGTTATACCTTCTCTGTGGATAAACAGAAGACTTCATTCTCCAGGGCTGTCAAGCTGACATCTTTCACCAGCACTTAAAAGAAAATTGAGAGAAAGTACTTGTACTTGGTAGCTTGACATAAAGTACGATGCAGGAAAATACTCTGGAAATGAGACCGTAATTCATGCTTTAATTAACACAGCAAATCTGTTTAAGCATTTCTTTCTTCTTTTAAACTTTGTTTATTGCAGTAAACATGGTTACAGACAGACTTATAGCCCCACTGGGACACAGGGCAGATTGGAGAGTTTTTGAACTAGCCTCCTTAATGTTTTTTGTTTTCTCTGGCAGTGTTGAAATGAACTAGGTATGTAACTCAAAATGGAGTTTGGTACATGTGTAAGAGAATCTGTAAAGCAAATGGGAGGATAGCAGATAAAATGGACACAAGATGTAAAAGGATATTTAAGGTATAAGGTATTGTAGGCATGTGAGAAGCTCAGAAGAAGAGGGAGAAATGTTTGGGGCTTGGTTCTCAGCTTAGGATCTGACCAATAGGGTGATCAGACAGCAAATGTGAAAAATCGGGAGAGGGAGTGGCGGGTAATAGGAGCCTATATAAGAAAAAGACCCAAAAATCGGGACTGTCCCTACAAAATCAGGACATCTGGTCATCCTACTGACCAAGGAAGTTTAAAACAGAAGCTAGAGACAGTGGAGTAGATGCACGATAGGAAAAATTCCTGAGCTACTGTAAGTGCAGGGACTGCAGTCATGGCTGGCTTTTATGCGCACTGTGCCAGACATGGTGGAAAGTCGCATGTTCCCTCTGCACCTCCATATACCAGGATAAGGGTCATCCCCCTCTGGCTCTAATGAATGGCATGCTTGGTGCTGCTTGTCTTTGACAGCCTAATAAGAAACATGTAAAACACAGCATGGAAAAGCTTAAAGGCAGTGTGGAAACTTTTCAATTCCATTGCACTTTTAACAGCTGCCAAGCTGGCATTCATGTGTGCAAAGTTTGAATTCTGAACTGTGCGGTTCTTCCATGAAGATTTTCCTTACTGTAAAAATTCACTGCTCTTCTGGTGCTATTTCAAACAAACATTTCCTTTTTGCTACTTAAAAGGGTGTCTAGAAGGGTTGTTTCTCACTGTTCAGTATAGAACAACCCAAAGGAGATTTGAAAGCAAGATATGTCTCTTTACCAAAAATGTTTTTCTTCTGTTACCTATACACATTGTTTTGTTATTGTAGGGTTGCGTGTGAATGCTGGCATTAAGGTTTTTTTAATACACATAGCACCAAAACATTTGATTTGTTTAGAAAAAATACATGGAAAGGATTGTCTCCAAAGTTCTCAACGGGACTAGCGATTCTGGGGGTTTTTGGGTGCCCAATCTGAGACACCTTAAAGGGGCCTGATTTCCACGGATTGCTGAGCACCTATCCCTCATGTAAATGTTGGGTACCCAAAATCACTCATTTTTGAAAATCTGGGCCATATGATTTAGCTAATAATGACAAGGGGGGGAGGGCACATTTGGGACCCAATCCCCTTAATGTGAAACTAGCATTTTATCTTGCATCAACTTTCCTGCAATTATCACAGTTTACAACTTAAACATCTATAGTAGTAGGGATACCATATTTGAACATTCAAAAAAGAGGACGCTCCATGGGGTGGGGGATATTTGCTCGTTGCCCCCCCCCCCGCCCCGCCCCAACTCCACCCCTTCTCTGCCCCCATTCCAAACCCTTCCCCAAAGTCCCTGCCCCAACTCCAACCCCTCCCTGTCCCATTGGACCCCTTCCCCAATCGCCACCCGGCCCTGCCTCCTCCCCTGAGCGTGCCGTGTTCCCCTTCCTCTCCCCTCCATCCCAGCCATGTGAAACAGCTGTTTTGCACCGCATGTGCTGGGAGTGGACGCTCTTTCGAATGATCAACATTCACTCTCTTTCTTGAATGATCAACTCTTCTTTGGAGAAAAATAATAATGGCAAAATCCCGGACGTTTTTAGATATTTACAAATTCCTCCCGGTTGGCAAGTTAAGAACCAAAAAGCCAGATATGTCCGGGAAAATACGGACATATGGTAACCCTATATAGTAGTGCACTGATTAAACATTTTAAATCTGCAAGCAGCCAATTGCCAAACAGCACCACATATCCAGCCCTATAGCTGTAAAAGACAGGTCTCTGGGTCCATTCTCAGTAGAAAGGTCTGATTAAGTGAGGGTGCATATGAGGGCAGTTTCACTGTGATAGGCAGTGAATGGGAGAGGTTATATTCAGCACTGGTCTATGACTTCAGTCTGCTGAAAATGTGCTTGTTCACAAGCATCTGACTCACTTCAAATGCAAGTGACGTAGTAGATATCTTCACGTTAGGGAGCTATAGTTTATAGAAGGATCAGCTCCCAAAGAGACCATTACAGAAGGAGAAGATGAATGGAAAATGGTTTCATTTGTTGCATATGGTTCACCGGTAACAAAACAAATACAAAAACATCCAAAATTATATCCTGCGTTTTGAGAGCTTCAAGGCCAAGCTTTGCTTGACCCTGCTGCTCTGGACTGTCTTTAGAAATGAAATGCTGTCTTTCCTCCTAGGCTTCAGAACTGTTTCCTCTCTAGGATTTATGGCTAGTGGTGGACCTCAAAGGGCTGCGTCATATTCAGTATCATAGGAAGTAAAGTGGATTTGGCTGCAAGCATAAATTTAGAGGAGGATTTGCGGCAGATTTCTACAATGCATGTTCTTCTGTAACAGTGCCATGGTTTCTGAGGAGTCTTCTGTCCTTTTGGCTCTAAACATTTTTACACAATACGACACACATCCCTGGATTGCACATTACGGTCAAAATGTCATCAGAATACCAGCAATTTTCACCTATTAATTTTGACATATTTATCAAGTTAATTTCATGCTTCCAGGTTCCTCTTGGGCTGATGGGCACAAAATAAGCTTTCATGCTAATCAATCTGAGCAGTTTGCACAAAATGGAGAAATCTGTGATCTCTGTTCAAAGTGTTAAAAGGCTTTTGTGGTGTACAAACAAATTGTTTACTGCAAACATTAGTAGTTTCACAACACACAAACACAATAAGGGCCTGGTCTTGCACAAAAGTCCTGTTGATTTCAACTGTGGCCTTGATTTTGCATCTACAGAAGTGTGCATTTACTTATTTTAGATGAGCCAACAGGTCATTGTGCATGCAAATCATGTATCTGAGCATCAAATTAAGGGCATGAACAAATCAGGAAAGGAAGCATCATCAAACTACCCACTTTGGGTGAAATCCTGGCTTCACTGAAGTCAATCGGGGTTTTGCTGTTGGCTTCAATAGGGCCAAGATTTCATCCCTTGTGTGTGTGCAAATGCAAACAAATTTTTCAGCTCAGTATCAGGGTCTGTTTTGAGGGGAGCTGAAAATAGGTCCATAAATGCCTAAAGGCTCAACATTTTTCTTCCCAGGGTGGGTTTGGGAACTGACTTCGATATTATAAACAATAATAATGCTTTGCACTTCTTATCATAGTACTTTTTGAATCATTGTACAAATATCACAATCCATTCATAAATATTTCTGAGTTGCTAACAAAATATTTAAATAAGTTTGACTAATGGTCAAAATTTTCATAAGTGGCTAGTGATTTGAGTGCCTCTGATGTTGGATATCTTATTTCAGAGGCCTCAAAATGGTCTGTTTTCTTAGGAAAATATGGAGCACTGCCCCTCTGAATATCAGGACCTTTATTTATGAGTGTACAGTTTTAGATACCTTAGAGATGCCAGAATCACTGATCACTGCTGGAAATCTTAGTCATTTTGTGTATGTTTTGTCATTCCATCATTGCTACTGAATTTTGTTTTTTCTTATGGTAAACACTTATCTTTATCCTTTTCCAGACTTACAAGCCAGGTCTGTCCCCAGGACATATCGCACATTTAAAGTACGAACAGTTATTGCAACATGATATATTTCTTTTACTGTGAGAATGAAGCCCAAAGCTAATGACTTATGTCCATCTCGGTATGTGCCATAATCTGCCACTTCTCATATTAACCATTTACAATCTGTTTTGGATGCACGGTACAAAATATTTTAGTGGGAGATCATGAACCAGGCAAACTAACATCACTGACACTGTACTGGGACTTAGGAGATCTCTGTTCAATACTCAAGTCTGCCCTCTTGGGCACCATTAGGCTATGTCTATGCTACAAGCTACGGGTGCAATTCCCAGCTCATGTAACACACTCAGACAAGCTCTTATCTGAGAGCATGCTAAAAACAGTAATGTCATCGCATGGGCCTTAGGAATGGTTGCATTATGTTAGCCATTCCGACTACAAACTCGCCTAAAGCCTGGGGGTACATATTTGAGGCTGCTAGCACATGCCACCACTGCCTATGGAGATAACAGAACAGCCTAACAGAAATGTTATAAGGAGAACTGTATTCATCATTGTGAGGTGCTAAATACCATGGTGATTGAGCTAGCATGCTAAAATGGAGTGTAGCCACAGTGGTGAAAGCTGCAGGAGGGGCTAGCCACACTGAGTTCATACCCACCCGAGACCATTAACAGAATTGGGCCCAAGTATGTGCTTTTGTCCAAGCAAAGCTCCCATTGTGCTGATTTAAGGACCACAGAATTTGACTTTGTATCTTATTTGTATCTACGATTCTTCTGGAAAGTGAAAATGAGTTACACACACATAGCCCTGCTTAGGCCACTTTATAGCCATGTGAACTTAAAAGCAACTTGAAGTTTGCATACATGGGTCTAGTATAACTAGTTCAACCATCCTATCATAGATCCCAGTACAGCAAAGCAGTTAAACATATATGCTTAACTTAAAACACATGAGAAGTCCCACTGATATCAAAGTTAAGCACATGCTTATGTGCTTTACTGGCTCACATCCTTAGCACTGTGAAGGGAGAGTTGATTTTAAGGAATTTTAACTAGAACTTTTTTTCCGCACATAGGGGGAAAAAAAAGAAAACAGCCTTATCTAAACTCTGTTTTACTCCTCCTCTGTGTGTGTGTGTGTGTGTGTGTGTGTGTGTGTGTGTGTGTGTGTGTATGTATGGAGAGTCAGCGTTTGTTACTTTTCCTAATACTTTCTCTGTTTTTTATCAGACAAGAGAGAAAAGAATCAGAAGTGAATGGGGCTCTGTTTCTGTTACTCAAAATGGCTCTAGTCTTGCTATAAAAGTACGTGTGAAAGCAAAAAAAAAAAAAAAAAAAAAAAAAGACAGCTGCAACCAAAGAGCCCAGTAACCCTGAAATTTCCTGTCCCATTCTTTACTGTGCAGCATGTGGGGAGTTGGGAGCTTCCAAGACAAATGTGCATCTATGTTCCCATTTAAGAAGACAGCACAGCTGCCAAGTTTATAAAATGCTACAGAGAGTCCATAAATGTGTCTGAGATAAATTGTGCTAGGAATTTAACTGCAGATAAGCCTGATTTTATATTTCATGTCAGGTTATCCCCTAAAGTCAAATGGATGCTATTAGTAGGAAAACATTTTGATTTTATGGTTCTGAGAACCACAGAAATGTGGCTGCCTACCTTAAATGTATCCAGGTATCTCATGGTATTGAGTTGGGGTCATCGGGACTGGGAGCCTGTGAGAAACGAACTTGTAAGTCTTGCTTCTGTATGAGCTAGCAACACCATGAGACAAGACTTGCTGGTATCAGATAGGAGCTGTCCTGGCCCTGTTATAATGTGATTGGCTAGACATTCAGATAAGAGACTTTTCTGCTGACTATACTTGGGGTGCAATTAAAAACAGAGCTGTAACAGCTAGTGAGATGGATCATACAGGATCCTGTAGTGTTACTGATGTGAGGCAGACATTCATGACCATCATGGAAATTTTGGGCTAGATGGCCCGTCTAGCTGTACAGCAAGTCGCCTTGTTCTCAGTTTGGCTTTGAGAACAGCCGAGTATCCCATTTTAACCGGCATTCTGCTCTGTCCAGTGCAGGTGCGATGCACGTGGATCACCCAGCCCTGCAGCCATCATGTCTCCTTGATGGGCAGTGGTGAAAGCAATTCACATTCTACTGCTCTTTATCAGCAACGTGTGTAGCAATCCAATCAATTTCCCTCTTGACCCTTCCTTCTCTTTTCATACCTCTGGGACTAAGGTAACAGCGAGAGCAAAGACCGTCTCAGTTACATTCTTCCATTTAGAATGGAGCAGTGCAATGTCATTCCCTGCATTACAACTAGATGTGAAAAGATTTAGGCTACAGTTTGAGTGGAGGGACTCAGTGAATGGTAGCTAGTGGGGCTAGGCAGGAATATCTGTGTAATGTCTCTTTTCTCTTCTAACTGTTTTTTCAAACTCAGTTCTTCTACTCTCTTTAAACAGTAGTATTCATTCATGTGGCAGTGGTGGAAAAAAAAAGGGAGGAGACAGAGACAAAGGAAATAAACACAAAGCAAGGGGAGTTTAAATGTTCCCCCCTCATAGAAAGACTGACCATGACCAAGACTTCTTTTGGGATGAGGGGTCATTTTATTTCATTAAATTCAAAATTCAGGAGTTGAAAAAAAATCTGATGGGTCAGATCCCCAGTGCAAATCAGTATAGCTTCACTGATGTCAAAGAGCTACACCAATTTATACCAGCTGACAATCTGCCCATTGCTAATCAATGAAAATAACTTTTCAGATAACAGCCTACAGTCATCTTGTTTTGGCTAAGCAGATTTCCTTCCTCTAGTATTTGATCTGCAGCCTTATTATTATCTGCTACCATCTGCGATGGGGTGTACCTGGCCTTTCTGGCTCCCTACAGAAAACCACATGGTCCTACGATCCCGGGAAACAAGAAGTGAAGGGAAAGAATCGGAGAAGGTGGGTTCTCCAAGCATGCCTAGAGAGGCCTCATGGAAGATGCAAATCCGAGCCAAACAGGCTCAGATAAAAGGAGCTGAAGGGCCTTAGCAGAGCAGTGCCTGTCTGGGACCAGAGGGGTGAGGAAGGGTGTCTCTCTCTGGCCAAAGGAGCTTGAGGGAAAAACAGGGTTTGGTTCTGGCTGCATTTGCTTAAGCTGGGAGAGGGTCCCTGGGTTGGAAAAAAGGGAACTGAGGCCCTCCCACTACTGCGTTCAGCAACAGTGGCATAAACCCCAAGAAGGGGACAGGGCTTATTTGAGAGCCTTTGTGACTTGGCTGGATGACCAAGTCACTAAAGATTCACCAAGATTGGCTGGCAACCTACAGCAGGCATCAGGGGTGAGAAAAGGACTGTGATGCCAAACCTAGTTGCTCAGAGGCACTTGTAGTGGGGCACTTACCTTTTAACATCCCTCCGCAACTTGGTACTATACTGGTACCTAGGCTTCTGCCTCCCATTGAGTCATAGAGTTTAAGGCCAGAATGGTCCACCAGATCCTCTAGACCACCAGTTTATGTTCTGTGGATTGCTCTTCCCTAGACTTATTAGCTTCCATTTTTCCAAGCTGATTTTCATTTTGTTATTTTCTACCAATGTTTTAAACTTCTTGAGGTCCACTTCTGATATTTTTGTCTTTACTGGGTGCTAACAATGTGGCCCAATTTATTATCCTCTAGAGTTCATAAGCCTGCTGACTATTCCCTCTTCTAGACATTAATTAAGATGTTAGGTAATGTCCATTGAAAAGACTGGTTTGAGCTATTGGTACGCATTGCCTGAGTCCAAACTAACTGTAACACCTCAGGGAACAAAACATCTGTACATCATTGTGCACAGATCAATGAAAACTTCTGCAAAAAGTAAACCAAATGATAGGATGTATAAAATGTGGGATAGAAAATAATTGAGACTAGGTCATTGTATAAATCAATGGGGTTCCCTCACATGGGATATGATGATCAGTTTTGGTCATCCAGAAATACATCTCCAGAGAGATGCAACAAAAAGGGTTAGAGGCTTGGAATGACTTTAAAGAGATTTAAGTAATTGGAACTTCTTAGAGACATGACAAATAAGATGGTATATGAGAGAAGTACATACAATAATGCAGAGAAGGTGAATCACAAGCCCCAACTGGCTCTTTTAAACATAAGAACATGGAGACATTCAATTAAATTCTAAATGTGTTGCTTTTCAATTTATAAAGGGAAATACATTTTTATACACTGCATAGTTAACCAGTGGAACTCATTGCTACAAGACATCACTGAGGCCAACAGGTTAGTAGGATTTAAAACAGGATCTGACATTTATAATAGTGAGAACAGGCTGTTATATAAAACAAGATAAAAACATTTTTAGATGCAAGATCTCATGCTCCAGGACATAAGTCAACCACTAACTGATGGGGATTTAGAAAGAAACTTATTCTATATTCAGATTATCCCATAATTGACCATTAGGTGGTTTCTTGCATTTTCCTCCGAATGATTTGGGAGCAGCCACCGTTAGGTACTAGACTAGAAGGAAAACTGGTCTGATCCTGCATGGCAATTCTCATGTTTCCATGTTAAACAAGGCTTTCTCTAAGGAAAATCCCTGAAAGAAGATGTTTGACTGAAATGAGACGATGTCCAAAACACAGGGGCCGACATGGAAGATGTAAAGGTGAGTGTGGGAGAAAGGTGACTTTGGAAACAGCTGGAAGAACATTAGAAGCAAGATTGGGTGTAAGATGAGAGCAGAGCTGTCAGCAAGGATGGGGTTGTGCAGCACCCAGAACGTGAGCACATGGAGCTCTAACTTTTATGCTTGAAGGAAGATGAAGCCAGCAAAGATTCAAATGTTGTAGGGGAGGGGAAGAGGATGGTGATGTGGCCAGAATAGTGAAAGAGAGTAATGGTTGCATGAAAGATTTGAACTCAACTAGAGGGGCATTGTATTGCATGCATACTTCTATTTTAGTCCATATCCTGGAACCACAGGATAATTTACTGGAAATCCAGCCTGAAAATGCATTCTTTGTGTAATACTGTAAGTAGGAAGATACCACCAAGGGATGAGAGTTGCCAAACACTGTGACGCGGTGGAGTAAGAGACAAACCCAAACAAATGAAGACTCTCAAAAGCCTGTAGCTAAATATTTACATCTAAATCAATTTAAAAAACAGAACTTTCATCCAGTAAGAGCACAGAGTAATCCTAGAAGTCCAACTTGGCTCCACTGCTGGGGGCGGGAATGCAATTTGAAAAAACATATTTCAATGTTTTAAGCCTCCGGAACAATAAGCTGGACCAGAAAGTCCCTGGTGCTTCAGAAATTCCATTAGGTAACAAATATGGATGCTCTGCAGCTTTTCTGAGCGCTTAAAAGAATAATACACATTGTTCCTGGTAGCTAACACATCTTAAATCATGAAACACCCCTGAAAATATAACTCAGCTATGCCAAGAAAGAACCAAAGAGAGGAATGGCAATGTGACCAGTTAGGATTTCAGCTATATATTTATCCAGATATTTGTCTAATAAAAACAATGTTTAATTCTTCAACCTCTTTCCAGTTGGGATTTCATGGAACTTTAATCCACGTTAATGTAGTAAAGTTACCTTACATGAGTTTGAAATAAATCCTTATTACAAACATATTTTATCGCATTAGTGTGCAGATCCTGGTAGTGGTGCAGGGTGGCCTTTGACACACAGGTCGGACGAGATGATTCAGTGGGCCTTTCTGGCCTTAGACTCTGCGACGCATTTGGAGCTTGCAATCTACATTCATTTTTAAATGTGGGGATTCATTTAGGGTCAGTTTGTGAACATCTCCCACTTAGTGAGCATTTACTCCCAGGATGTCAATGGGATTATTGGTGTGAGCGCCAGCTCTCCAGGATAAGGGGCTCACAACCTAGCCGTTCATATAACTTATCCTAAGGCACCTGCATAGTTGTTTTCATCTCCACAGAACCTCACAACAGATTCTTTATTCCGTATAATAACCCTGTGGGTTAGGTAAATATTATTATCCCTTTCCTGCCGCTGAGGAAAATGAAGAAGAGAAATGAAGTGACTTCCCTAGGATTGCAGGTGTCAGAATAAGGGACAGAACTCAGGAGTATTAAATATATTTGGGTAGCCTCATCTTCACACTTGTTTTCCCATGTTTAATTCCCCTTTTGGTACATAGCTATCAGGTTGAGTAAGTTTCAAGTAACCCTCTCTTTGACAGCCTCCCCCATTTCTCTAACAGTGGGAGCCTGATCTTAATTTTCTTTATTTAAAACGAAGCAATACCGACCCAGCAGGTGCCTGAAAGCAACAGACCCAGGAATTTGTGGGCCACATGCCCAGCATGTTCCCTTATGTCTGAAAGGCCACCTCAGCCTTGGTCTCAATTAAACTGGCTCCTGTCACCCTTAGCTGTAGGGAATGGTTTAAAAATAAGCCGCCTCTGTGGCACCTCATGGACTGTGCATAGGCCAATTTCTCTGGTAAATAAAGATTTTTAAAATTTTTACTACGATTGTGGCCAATGGAAGAAAAAGCACTAGTAACATTGGTAATTATTAGGGTTGCCAACCTTCCAGGATTGACCTAAAGTCTCCAGGAATTAAAGATTAATCTTTAATCAAAGATTGTCATATGATTAAATCTCCAGGAATACGTCCCACCAAAATGGGCAACCCTAGTAATTATAGTTGACAGAATGAAAAAAATGACTAGAAAACCTTTGTGCTCAATACACATTCATTCGTCAGTGAATTCCAGAAGGTTCCTTGATGAATCTTTATCTGTGGGCCTGTTCCTAGGCTTTTCAGAAGTAGATTTATTTATTTATTTATTTTTTGGTGCTTTAAACCTAGCTTTTGCGTGAAGTAAACCTACATGAAGAAGATCCTGAGGAATGAATTCTTTCAATAGCTGGGTAGTGCTTACGACTCCCACTGCTGTGTGTGTGTGGGGGTGGGGGGGGGAGGGTAGGAAAGGGAAGGGTAGAAATGGCTTCATGACTCCCTATGCAAAATAAAAGAAGTGTGATTTTTCTCTAGCTTGTTACCCATATATGACAGGTTTTCCCCCATCTCCATGTGCCCACACATTCATGGCCCCTTCCCACCTGCCTGTGACCTCCCTTAAGATGTAGCAAACCCTCTAACTTGTGTAGCTTTTAGTGCCAGCTAAAAGTTGGCCATAGCAAGTGCCTGGTCCGAAAGTGAAACTTTGCAAGCAGCTATAGAGGCAGCTTTAGAATTCATGATTTGTCGCTCGCATCAGACAGAATTGGCCATGGGTCTCTGACTAGGCTATCTTGTGTGAATGTTGTACATAGGTTACAGAGGCTGAAGATTGCCACTGCTGTGACTTTGTGCAATGGAAGCAAAGATACCCACTACCCACAAGGATTTTGCTCTCTTGTCGGACTCAGCTCCATCATGTGCAGTAAAGTGGAAATGAGACTAAAATGAACTAAAACAGCTTAAGCTTCAGCTCTGGGGAGGAGGCCATCTCTACACTATCACTTACAGCAGTCTAGAGTTTGTTTAAGAAACAAGCCCAGAAGTTAACAGGACTGTAGCCTGACCTGAAAAATGGTTTCTTTTCTATGTGTGTGATCCTGAGTTATACTTAGCCAAGGCAAAAAAAGCCTAGTGAGAAAAAAGTTTCCCTTGTCCCTCTAGATGTGGCAATTGATTTATTTGTTATGAAGCAGTCACTTTTTTCTTCCTGTTAGGACTAGTGCCATATGCCCCCCTGACACTGCTGAATCATCTCCACACACGCACACACACCCTACACACACACTAGCAATATTTATAAATGAAACACTTATGTCAACAATCAACACTTGGCAATGAAGAAAATATGACAGGAAATATCTTTAGTATCAAAAGGGTAGTTACACAGCAGGATGTATGCTACTTGAAATGCCCAGAGCCCCAGGCAGAGTACAACACAGATATGGGGGGGCATATCAATCACAAGAATGGCAAACTGGAGGCAAAAGGAATGTGGGAAATTCAGGTGGACTTGGGTGCCTAATTCCCTCAGGTTCCTTTGAAAATCTCCGCTCAGTCTATTAAGTCAGTGCCTGTGATGTCCCACCAGCTTTCCAAGCACATAATCGCTATCAGAGAAACAACGCAAGGAAGAGGGACAAACCCTGAAGTCCTTGCTCATGCCCTGGTAATGAGAGATGGTGATTGTTGTAGTAGTCAGGCAAAGCACTAACAAACATCAACAGGACTTTATTTTTTAAAGTGGAAACCTCTTTTTCCAAGCTGCTGCTGCACCCTCAGTAGATCTCCCTCAGCCTCTTCAACTCCTCCCCCCTTCTTCCTGTTCCCTGTCCTTTCAGTCTCCCAACAGCCAGTGCTCCCAATTCTAATAATTACAAGCAACATCTAAACACCACAATGACCACATACACTTCCAGTTGATTTCATTGGGGTTTGTGTGTGCTCAACCTCTTTCAGAATCTTGTCTGTCTTTAGCTTTCTTTGGAGCTCATGGGCCAAGTCCTGAGAGATTCTCCGTTTCTGCATCCTCCACAGCCTGCAGGAGGAATGAGCAGTGCTCATTTGCCCAAGGGCTGAGTGGGTTTCAGCATTTGGCCCAGGATTAGCGTCTCATTCTCATTCTTTTGAAAACAACCAAATCCTAAAATGGCCTTAGTGAGATTTCTTTTGGAAACCCTGCCTCTGCCCTGTATAGTTAGTGCAGCTTCCTGCTTGGAGATTCCTGTTGCCAGGAAGCGTCAAAGCCGAGGCCAACAGGAGAGAGAGAGCGAGCGAGAGAGAAAAGAAATATAGACCATTTGAGCTGCACCAGGTTTTGTGCTTCCACTCCGGAAATGAACTTTCCCAGTCGCTTGCCAAAAGGCCATTGTCTGGATGACAATTTCACCTTCAAAATGTTGCTCTCTCAAAAGTTAACCTTTAACACCCCCATCACAGTGGGAACGTAGTGCTAGGCTTCAGCTTCTCCTCTGCAGTCCCTGTCTTGATGACCACAGTGTGAGCATTTTCAGGGTCCCACTTCGTGTGCACACACATTTTCTCACTATCTCCTGCCCTATATGTCTTCCCCTTTGTGCAACTGGCATAAGGAATGGCTATTCTGTTTTGAGGGAAGAACGTCAATGGTTATGTGCAAGATGAATTCAGAACCTGCCTGCTGCAGGAGCACACCTTAAAGACAAACATCCTGCAATTGTAAATCCCAGGGTTGCCTTTTTTCCCTTGCACTGCAGTTGGGAGTTTCTGGATGGGAGCTCAGTGCTTTCCTCCAGACTCGTCATGGAAGCTATGTACAGCTGGTCTGTTAGCTTAATAAGCATTACTATTATTTAATAGCATGCCGAGATTATGACCTAGTGCATATGAGAAAAAACTCAACTAACAGATTTAGTGACATGAATTGTATGAATAACAGTAAAATGATTAGAAGTGGGCCCAGGCTACCGAATTCAAATCCTGAGATTTTGAGTGCTCCAAAACCCATGGGCATTCAGATCCAGGGTTTAGATTCAGACCATTAGATAGACAGGGCCAGCTGTGAAATTCAGACCTGAGTTAGGGCTCTGATTCTGAACCCCTCACCCTGCCAAAGTTCAGAGATGTTCAAATCAGGGATTTTGCTTCAAACTCATCTCTGACAATAGCTTGCATTTAGATTTCACCTTTCATCCTCTATAGGCCTGATTGTATTGCTCTGGCATATGAACCACCAATGGGCTTCACAGGAGGTCATGTCTGATAAGAAATGTACGTGTAGGAACAAAGCCCTGCATAAATTGTGGGATGATTGCCTAAATTCTGCTGCAAGTGCTTTGGTTTGTGCAGTACTCCAGTGCTGCAAACTGGCTTCTGATACAATTTAAAATTGCAGATTTGTGTAGAATTAAGTATGAAAATGAATTATATAACCAGGACAGTATCGCCTTTATAATTCAACTATTTGATTTTATGCTGCCCCTGAATTTTCACTGTGCTGCAGAATATTGTATTGAACCTGCCTTCTGCTGCAGAATTATGCTGCAGAAGCTAAGCTTCAAATTAAAAGGGAAAAGAGCTGTACAGTCCTTATGGCTGCAAAGGTAACCTGTCAAACAGGAAACTAATGTCAAATGGTGCAGTGTCAACTGCCTGAATGTGCAGATCTCCTGAAACAATAGCACAGAGAGGTGACAACTGCCCCATTCCTTTCTATGGGTTGTTGACTTTGAAACCTAATGATAATTTAAATGTCAACATTAACTGTGTCACTGCTGATCATTTTAGCTGAAACATCATGTAAAGGTCAACCTAGCATCTCACCAGTTCCAGGTGAACAGCAAGTTCTGGCTGTGATTCCAGTTTGTGAAAAAAAATCCAAATGTTCATCCCAGTCAAAAAGCCTTTGCATGGGCAGCTTCTGGAAACTTGGCAGATTCCACATCATGTAATACATGGAAGCAGGTCACACTTACCTATTGTGGTCAGCTCCAGTGGAAAGACCTCCATTATGCTCAGCAACAGGGCAGCAGATAACAGCAGTACAGGCATGCATAAAGACTGTCTTAAGTACAGGAGAACAGTGCATTGGGAAATGCTTTTCATGACTATCAGAATAAGTATAATCAAAGACAAGGTACAAGCTCTGTCATGGCAGTTAATGCTCACAGATGCTGGCATAAGCACTAATCGTCTTATACAGTACACAGTGATACAGATATCTGACTCAAGTACTCAGCAGATGTGGGGAGGCTCCTCTATAAATCAATCAGTGGGTTAACTCATGTCACTTCAGAGCATGGCATGCATATTAGATGTTGCTCCATTGTTTTGGGGCACTGTAGCCTGTCTCAAGTGTGGAACACATCAGGTGACAGAGGCATCTTGAGCCTGGAATGTGAAAAATCTGATCTACAGTGTGTGCTGTACAATCAAGAAAATACTGTTTCACACACGGGCAAGAATGAAAGAGGTGCCTGACACTCATGAAACACATTACTCACTGCAGGAAGAACAATTCATGAACAAGAGCATGTCTAGCACCTGAGAATGCAGTGGGAAAGATATGCAACCTTTCTCTAATCTTCTTTTTAACTGTTTTTTGCTTTCAAACTTCAGCCAGGACTATGAGATGCCCACTGCAATGCAATAGCACTATAAGGAGTTATGATATCTCCTGCCTCATTTACCACAGCATTTTCTAAAGCTACAAGACTAACCTTGAGGGCAGGCTGGGAAGGGATACAGAAATAACAAAGATTTGAAGGTATCAGCCACCACCTCCCACAGCACACACTTCCTTGTTCTTTATTCTCATGATCAACTCAGTCAGGCTGAGGTGATGGAGGTGAAGTTTAGTTTGACTGCAGAATTTGGATTCCGGACTGCTAAGACACTGTGGATATGTCCTAGCAGAACATATATTCTTCCAGGCCCATCTCAAGAGGCCTATTCACAGAAGCGTTTACATGTAAACCACAACTCCTTGAGGAAAACAAAGTTTGAGAGGATCATTTCAGCCTACTTGCTAGAGTACCCTGTAATCTTTGATACTAGGTTACGCTCCAAAAATAGCTGAAGTCCTTGAATGATATACTAGAAGCAAGCGGAAGGTCATGCCTTGGAGGCACATAGCCATTGTGGCCAGTCGGGCTTTATACTGGACTCAAGGAGGGGCGTGCCCTTCAATGAGATAGCTCTGATCAAAGAAAATGCATGAGTAACACATGCCATAAAGACAATACTCGGGTTTTGTATAGTGACTTTTAGCCAAGGATCTCATAGCACCACAATGACAGAACTAATTACTGCACAGCTGGTGAGCGCTATTTGGCAAAGTGCTGCCAACATTTTAAGAAGGGCTGCCTCAAAAACTATCCCTATTGGTTGGCAGTGATGTTGAAATTCCCTGAGTGGGGGGGAAAAAAATCTCTCAGTTCTATTCTCCTCCCTCTCTGATGGGGTTGGTTAAGGCATAGCTCTCCTGGACAGTGAGGGCACCACTGTTCTTGTCTGGAGGAGGGGGTGGATTTAGTGGGGTTGTTTCCCTAGATGGAGGTGGAAGGTGTTAGGGTAAGCAGAGCTTCCACTGCGTGCAACAGCAGCCTCTTCCTCTCCTCTTTCACTCCTGAAGTCGCCAGTAAATGGGGAAGGCAGACTTTTGCTGGTAAAATAACATGGTGGTGGTTGTGGAGAATTAGTGAGCAGCAGCTGGCTTAATTCCACCTTCAAAGAGGGCTGGACATTTTAACAATTTAACAGCTGGCAATTTGGAGTGAGCCTGCAAAACAATTTTTGTGTGTGCATGCACACATGCAGTACACATTTAGCATGTGGGGGAGGGTTAGTGAGATGGTTCTTTTGGGGGTGAATCACAAACCCATATTTACATGAAAGCATGTTTGCATGTATATGTGTGTGGGGTGGAATATTTAGGTTCCTCACCCCACCCCCTAGCTCCTGCTGCAGTCCACTTGCTCAATCCACTTTTGCAATTAGTTTATATCAGGAAAATGTCTAGACACTTACAGTTAACAAAAATTAAACAGAGATTTTCCCCCCAAGAGATTTTCCTCCACAGAGCCCAAAGGACACTGTCAACAGAACACCCTGCAACTACTCAGCTTTCTAACCTACAAAAGCTCAAATTCAGAGACCTTGTAATTCATAGTCGAATTTACCAGTACACAGAGTCTGTACTTCAGACACTAGTAAAATTTAAATTCCACTAGAACTGCTTCACTTTCCTGAGAGCTCACACTTGCATTGTTATAGGATGTTATTCTTCTCCTGTTGCTACATTTTCTGTTCCAAGCTCTGCTTGACTTCTTTTGCTCTTCCTGCCAGGTTCTGTTCCTTGACACACACATTAGTTTTAGTTGTTTAGAGCCTGGGAATGCAGAGATATTCAGCTCTAGACAGATAGATTAGAAAGAAGCCCAAGTGATGAACTTCAGATCTGGATTCAGAGCCAAACTTCCCCCAATCTGGGATGTTTTGTTTCAGCTTATTATAATGATAGACCTGAGCTGAGAAGTTTAGATCTAGATTCAAACTTTGGGAATGGAGGAGTTCCAGATGGAGTGTTTCTATTGGTGCCCATCTCACTCTGAGTAGGTTCAGACCTGTATAGAGTTTAAAAACCCACCAGGGCAGGCTAATTTCTGATCCTGGACTAAGAAATTAATGTGCAACAAATTTCAATGCTGATTTAACATGCCAACAGTGGTGGGGGGAAGCTTTGAGAGAAAGGGATGGATTTGTGGTTAAGGCATCGGGCTAGGAGAGCTGGCTTCTGGTCCTCTCTCTGGCTGCAAAAGTCATTATAATGAAAGAGGAGGGGGGAAGCCTTCCGTTATGTGAAAGAAATATTGCAGTGCTGTTTCCTGGAGCTGGCTTTGTCCCAGGATTTCTTGTGTGGGTGAGACTTGAAGAATTCCTCTAATCATGACTCGGATTGTGAAGAGTCTGCAGGGTAGTAATGCACAGATTCAGCGTGGATCTCTCGACCACCAGTTCTTTTTATTTTTTTATGCTGTGCGATCATTTCTTCACTAAGGGAATGGTTTCCTCAGATGTGACAAAGGGTAGCCCCCTGGATGACCTGGGACTATCCAGCTTTTTAAAAATACATCAAACCCTAAAACATGTTGTTTAGAAATAGGCTGGACCTGAATATTTTTGTCCACATCACTAAACTATGGGGAAGTTAAGAGTGATCCAGATTTGAGCTTTGCAGCTTGACTGATTGGTGCTTCTTTTTGCATTTTGTTTACTGTTAAGGGCTTGCTGTGCTAAAATAAAAACAACACCACCCCCAAAACATGTTTTAAATTGTGTTAACTCACACATTTTAACAACTCTAGTATATGCGCTAGTGTTGACAAGGGCAGTCATGTTTAAAAATGTGTTAGCTCATGGTAAATGCATTTCCACACACAATGTGGCCATCTCTACAGTAAGTGCTAAGCTGCGTTTAACATGAACTAACATCAACTAACATGATGTTTTTCCTAGTCTGGACATGTGACTTGCGTGAAGAATTCTGTTACTGGAGACTCAGAAGGGAGAAGAGACAATGCTAGATATTCTCACGTGTGAGACCTGTGCAAGGCTCCCATTGCAAAGCTGCAGTCCAGCACTGTGCAGTGTCACAGTGCTAAAAGTTCATGGGGACTGCAGTTGTTTACTTTGGGGAAAGATGGGGGAGTACAGGGGAGAAGGGTGTAACCTCCCCCATGTTTTGCTAACAGTCTGACACCCCAGTACAGGCCTGTTTTTAATGATTTATGCAGCTGCCGGACGGGGGTCTGGTTTCAGGGGATGTGAGCTGCAGGAGCAGGTGGGGCTCCTGGGCTTGAGAACAAAACAAAAAGAGAAATCTGTCCTCTTTCCAGACTGGGAAGAGGACTGACAAGGAAGTGTTTTGTAAGCTTAACTCATCTGTGAAGCCCTAAGAATCCCTACATGGCCACCTGCCAATGCCAGAGTGAGAGGATCCTTTATAGAAATGCCACGGGATAGGCTCAAAATATAGTACAAAAAGCTCTTGCACGCCACAGTGTCTAGCATTATGAATTGAATAAGGAATAGGGATGTATTTCCTCTGTGTACTACACATTCTTTTGGTAGGCAGGTATCTACGAACATGCATGTCCCCTCACCCTCTTAACTCTGGCATGCGGCAGTTTCTAAGCAGATATTTTAGAGTCCCGCCTATGTTTCTAAGGTAGAAAAAGGGACTGGAGGCTCTTTAGTTTACTGCCACTTTTTTTGGTTCTTGCTCAAGGGTCTGCTATCAATGTTTTTGGCATTCAAGAAAAATTTAAAGCCAGAACACCCAGTCTAACAACAACAGTTTCTCTGTTGTGTCCTTGTGGAAATTCACATCCCTGTCCTACCGGCCTCATTGTTCTGTTCAGTTTGCCAGCAGGTGCAATAATTTAGACAAGTGCAAAATAGACAAGTGCAATAATTTACAAACGACAGACGCTTTTATTATTTTACATAAAACTTGTATATTATAATGAGGGAAAACCCTTTTGGAGGGAAAGAATGGGCTTTCGGTTAAGGCATGGGAGTGCTGGTTTCCGATCCCCTCTCTGGAATACACTTCCTGTATGACCTCAGACAAGAGACTTTACCTCTCTATGCCTTAGTTATGCCTTAGCCATCTGTAAAACAGGGATAATACTTCCCTGGCCTCACACAGATGTTGTGAGGATTAATCCATTCATATCCACGTAGTGCTTTCAGGTCCTCAGACGGAAGACCCCAAGTCAGCTGAAGTCTGTGTGCCTAAAGTTTAGGCCCTGATTCCCCAAAGCACTTAACTTATTTTACAGATGTTTGACATCACCAAGTTAATCCCTTTAATTAAAATGATCTCATTACCCACTTTCCCCTTGGATTATAAACCTTTGCCTACTCTGTATTCTTCCAGACCTCAGGCAATGTAATAATGAAATTACTTTTGAAGAGTCTGGATGTTTGGACTGTTTCTTTTGGATGGTGAAATGTTATTAAAAGGAAGTCTCTGCTTGGAAAGAGAGAGAGTGGAGAAAAGAGCTGATAGGTCATGATCTCCAAGTCACCTTATTTGTCTTTCTAGGGAGTAGCCCTCTGCTCACAACTAAGACAGATTGTTAGGACACCACCATTTCCCCAGGCCTTCTGAGCCACCTGCATGCTGTATGTTCCTCCCAAACCCCTCCTTTGGACTCCGGCCAGATACAGAGATTTGTGTTTGGGGAAATGAAAGCTCCCTGGAGGGTTGGAGTCATCCTAGGTGCAGCTCTGAGCCCTGCTTGGTCTGTGGGTTTTGCTGACATCTGGATATTTCAGTCATGTTAGAGAAGAAGCAAAACATGTATAGAGATTATTACATCAGACTTGGGCAAGGAGAAAGGGATAGCTAGCAATTCTCCTCTTCTGCGTCTGGACAGAAGGTGCAGCTCCTGGGTTTGACACCTTTTGGAATCACACCTATATAAAGCGGACACAATGGGCATGGAGGGAATGATGTGGAAATTGGCGGCTGTTTTGCATACATGCACACATGCAGGAACTGATTAAATTTAACACCAACCATTCCTAAGAACTGATGTTCAGTTCAAAGCAGCGGTGATGCACACTGAGTGATAACTGTGCCACCCATTGCATTGCTACAGGGTTTCTAAGAATGAGGATTTAACATGTGAAGATATCTATCCTTCTTTGTGTTGCTTAGGCTGGCATGTTGTCAGAAATGAGTCAGAATTTCTACAGTCAGTCTCACTAGGCTGTTTAAAAAAAAAAAGCGCCATGTGTATTTGAAATCAGTGTAGAGTCTTCTATACCAGGCTACTTTCACATCACATGACATCTCAAAAGCCTCGGTATCATTCTAGCCCTGGTGATCCCCCCATTCTTGTGTATACTCTAGATCTTCTACTTCCTTAAATTCATTCCTGCCTTCACTGTGCACTTAGTCCAAGATAAATGCCATAAGCTACAATTTTTACTGAAGCTTGAGTCTTTTTATATACAGAGTGAAGATTTCCAAACTTCTCACAATTGTTGAGAACATATTAGGACCAAATAGGTGCTTTTCCAATTCTCTCCACCCCCTGGCTCCCACAAAGATGTTCCAATCCCTCTCCCTCTCCCCAGTTGTGGAGGTGAGAATCTCTACTAGGGAATGACAGGAGGCCAAGCTTCAAACAAAGATAGAGAAATACAAATCTCAGTGTTTTATAACCACAGCTGTTGTTCTGTTGTTAGCAGAAAAGTCCAGCAGTTGTGAAGGAAAGTTGTCATCATGGTACTTATGTGGGGTGAGAAAATTTTGCTAGTTGGCAATGGCTGAGAAGGGCACTTGTCATGATTAAGGTAATGATTAGGTCAGTTAAGAGCCAAGTATTCTATAACATTCAGTGAATTGATGTGCTAAAAGGTTGTCGATAAACAGCATGAGGCATTTTCTCCCACCTAGTTAAGTCCCACATGTTGGGGACGGAACTCAGCTCTCCCATGTAGCAGTGCCAAACACTAACCTAGACCAGGGGTCAATAATAGCATGTTGTCAAAGGTACCTTTATGGGACATGCCATCATGTTGGATTTCAGATTCAGTTCTGAACCAGAAACATTCAGCTTGACTATTTATTCAAGATCAATCAAGTTGACATATGCCAGAAGAGCCAGTCAGTGTATTTCTTCTCGGTTTTAATTCTATTGGCAAGAGGATTTCTCATTATGAGTCTCACTAAGCATTTTGGGAAATACTAATTGTTGCTCTTTCAGCACATCAGAAACAAATACAAAGCAATTTTTTGTATAATTAAAAACCAAAGCCAAAACAAAACTTGAAAAAACCCACCTTCGGCAACTGTTACTAACAGTGGGTCCTACTTTTATTTCCAGTATTTGTGCTTTAAACTGACCACTTTGATTTAATTTCCAAAAAAAGGTGTGAGAATTAGTGATGAAGTCAGGGTGACCTCATGCAAAGAGAAGAAAAATATTTCCATCCCACTTCAAGCTTCTTAATGCCTCTGCATTTGATAAGATCAACATAGCCTGACATTGGTTTGGCACCATCAGCCAGTCTGGGCGCTGTTGTTGAAAATTATATTATATAATTTATCAAGATTAAGATGCAAAGGGTTCCTAAATTACTCAGAGTCAAAGATCATGCCATATGTCGATGGAAAGGTCATTTTCCATATAGTTTCAATAAGGTCTATGATTTGATCTTGACATTTGACCTGTATTCTGAATATTCATACTCTTTATGTATGATTTTCTTTGTAGATTGGCCAAAATGGTGCAGATTAAATTTAATTAGTAGAACTCATTTATTTATAAAGTTTAATATTTAATATAAAATTTAAAATTAATTTATTGTATTTACACAGAATATACTGTTTCTTGGATGGTAGCTGCAACAGCTAAGGCAATTCTACTATGTACAAATAGCATGTTACTCAGCAGATCTGCCCTCAGTGGGCTTGATCCAAAGCCCATTAAAGCCAATGGGAGTCTACTGACTTCCCATGTGCTTTGGATCACACCTTATGGGTGTATTCAGACGCATGCCTGCTTTACTGAGTGACAGCAATAGGATTTTATCTCTTTTTGCTACTGTTTGTAATACAGAACCAACACACCTACAGGGAGAGTGAACTGGATTATATTCCTGCTAGCAAAGCAGCAACAGAACTGATACTAATGCAGAGCCAAATCTGGCTCCTCATTAATTCTCTGCAATGCCACTGAAAACAATGGAGTTGCTGAAGGGTAATTCATGGAAGAATCAGGCTTGAAGAATCTTTATTATTGGTGATAATTAAAGCTACGATCTAATCACCAGTACTTTTAGTAAAAGTCACGGACAGGTCACAGGGCGATAACCAAAAAGTTACTGCCAGTGACCTGTCCATGACTTTTACTAAAAATACCCCTAACTAAATCTTACCTGCTGTGGGAGGGGGGCAGTGCTCCAGCAGATGCTGCTGCTTCTGGGGGGTGGGGGGCAGCCTGGGGCCCTGCCACTGATGCTCGGGGGGGGAGGAGGGGCAGCCACTGCTGCTCCTGGACCACTGCTCTAGGGCAGTGCCCAGCCCCAGTTGTCTAGGCCGCCAGGTCAGCCGCACCAGCTGCTACAGCTGTGGAAGTCACGGAGGTCCCAGAAAGTCCCACGGAATCCGTGACATCCGTGAAAGATTATCAGTCTTAGCAATAATCTTGCAATTGCAAAATGAGCTGTGAAGGCTCTGGTGCTGTATTCAGATCAGTAGCCTGTAAGTGGCAAGGAAACCTGAAGTTTGGGCTCGAGCTCTAGTTGCAAAGCTCAGCCAATCCAAACTCCAACCATGATAAGACATTGTGATCTAAGGTCATGAGTTAAATGTCATCATTTTGGTTCTGTGCTGACGTGGCAAATGCAATTGTATTATGCAAAATAACACGGAGAGAAGCATAGATAATGCAGCAGAGCTCTGTGCTATACACTGGATTCATTAATGACAACTCATCTCACAATGGCATTATCACAAAGAAATCTGGAGGATAGTTTGTTCAGCCATAAGGCACATCCAGGGCTAGTCTTAAGACACAACATGTGCAAGCAATCGCTTTGAACCACATGCATTTGGGAGCACTGCAGTTCTATAACAATACTGAGAAACAGGCTCTCCACCTCCCTGTCTCTGGCAGTAGCACCAAGAAGAGAAATAACTAATGACCAGCCTCGATCCCCCACCAACTTGAAGGCCAGACTTAACCATATTCTCTCCTGTCAGCAGAACAGGAAAACCATGTTCTCTCCTGCAACAGAAATGGATTTCTGACAAGCCAGTGAAGGGACAAATACGCCATACAAGAACAACAGCGAAAGGCTATAAAGGAGAATAAATGAATTCCAGTGTGGGCCAAAGTGCTTACACAAGAACATTTACACAATCAAAGCATTGTACAAAGAAACAAAGATCTGGCCTTGAGGAAGTCACTGCTGTTTTGTAAGTAATAGTTAAAAAATGTTTGCGCTGACTGTACTGAAAAAATATGCCGTTAGAGGCAGGGGCCCTAATAAGGAGCAGCCGCCAGCACCCCTATGAGTAAACATGGCTCCCTGACCCCAAAGACTGCCCTGAAATAAACACAAAAGTCTTTATACAGAGTTGCATACTCTGGCAGGATCATGGAGCTATGCAGCCTACCACTGGCCATCACATAAATATTTCAGAGCTGAATATACTCTTAGAAACACATGGGGACAAGAGGTTTCACAGCAAGAGCTTTCATAATTATTTTTTTATTATTGTCTACATCACTGGTGATTTCAGAACCTGGCACATGCAGCTGTGTTTTAAGAGTAAGTTCTCCCACTACTTCTTTGTTCTCACCCTTCTCCAGTCTCCTCTGTACCTAGGCTCACCCAATGGGATGGGGACAGGGTGATCAGATGTCTCGGTATTATTGGGACTGTCCCGATATTAGGGGCTTTGTCTTATATACGCAACTATTCCACCCCTCCCCCAACCCTCTGGGGGGGGAAAAGTGTTCTGATTTTTTTTATACTTGCTATCTGGTCACCCTAGGTGGGGAAAGCTTGCAATTGTCTGTAAAATGTTAGAATATAGACCATGTCTGCTTGTTCCGTGCCAGAGCTTTAACAAACTCTATAAAGACTGTTTAATCATTTAAGAAACAAAGCTTACTGGGAAAGGACACTGTTGAAATGGGGGATATAAATAAATACTGAAGTAAGAACTTTGTAGCTTGCAGTCACAAAAGCAATGGAGTCCCAAAGCATCATCAAAACAGTGGAATGCCATGTGACTTTATTGGAACAGCTGGTTAAAAAATATCTTGGTGATCACTATTTGATGATGGGAATTGGCTATGATGAGATTTGTTGCTACAAGAGATGTCTATTGGTTAAAACCTCTTTTATTGACATATTAGAGGGAAGCTAGCTGCAAGCAACAACATGATAAAACAAAAGAGCTGGAAAACTGACCAAGGAGGAAAAATTAAAAGAACTATAGCTGGGCCTTTAAGAGAGCCTAAAGGAACATAAGAATGGCCATATTGGGTCAGACCAAAGGTCCATCAAGCCTAGTATCCTGTCCTCTGACACTGGCCAACAGCAAGTCCCCCAAAGGAATGAACAGAACAGGTTATCATCAAGTGATCCATGCCTGGTCACCCAATCCCAGCTTCTGGCAAACAGAAGCTAGGGACACCATTCCTGCCCATCCTGGCTAATAGCCATTGTTGGACCTAGGAGGTGAATAACTGAACTGGACACCTAGTTCCCTTAGATGCTACAAAAATTCCAGTCTAAATATGTACTGATTAGCTAAACAAAGACTAAGTGGATGTAGGAGGTGGTACGATACCCGTATACATATATTTATAGGTATAAACTCCAAGGAGGTCGAGGAGTTGTTAAGGCAATCCCAGGGTTACAACTGTGAGTAATAGGATTTTTCCCCTGTGATGTTCAACCTAAATTTCCCTTTGCTCAATTTCATCATAACTGAGATCTATTAGGGTAATAATCTTCCAAAGGAAGTGGTAGAATCACCACTGCTTATGATATCTGAATCTATACTGGACAAGGGACTTAAGAGTAAGTGTGGAATAGTTTGGTAGAAGCAAGAGGATGCCAAAATAACTTAATAGGCCCTTTCTATTTCCAACTGTGATTGCTCTTTCTCCTCTTCCTTCTTTGCACCCTTCCCTGCCATATTGTTCAGACATTCACCACACCATTGGCTGAAAAGATAAATTGTGGCTAAACCACTACTTTGACTAAGTGACATGAAATTCTTTGTAGATACTTTGTTTTCCCCTTGCTTCCCCATATCACAATGAGTGCAGAGACATGAAGAGCTGCCAAAAATGGCACTTAATCTGACAAGAAACTAGGGATCACGCTTCAACTTCCAAGACACCAGACTCAGTACTTGAGAGGAAAGAACTCACTTGGCACTGGTGTTAATGACTACAACAAGGTGTGGGGGGTAATGGAGATTCCGGTCTTTTATGAGGAAATACACTTTTCCTTACCTATACTACTGACACTTTAAGATACAAACCAGAAAGGATTTTGAAAGGATTTCTTCTACTTTCATTGTTTATGCCATTTCTTTACTTTTTGCCTTTCTCTCAGCTTTGGTCCAACTTCAGCAAGTGCCGAACTTTAAGCAAATGAGTAGTTCAAACACATGCTTAAGTACCTTGCTGAAATGGGGCCCTGGACATGGAATATAGACTAGTCAGTTTCACCCTCGGTTCTAGACAATTACACTTTCAGATTCTTCTGCACAAACACAATGGCATTGTGTTTCAAGTTCATAACGCAGCCAAAAACAAAACCAAGGAAAATTTTCTATTGATCTTTTTTTAAAAAGTTTGTTGGTACAAATATCAAAATTTCTCTGTCTTTGAGATCACATTGATTTGCATGATCGGATTTACTGAGTTGTATTGGTGCCTATTGGTGGTTTGAACCTGCCTCTGCTTTTATTTTTATTACAGTGCAAGTGTTATAGGATCAAAGACCACCGCAGCCAGAGAGAGGTTATGAAAGAAATGTTTCCATCTCTCTGTGCCAGAATAGTGCAGTTGCTCTGTGCTATGGTTTACAAAAACAGTTCTCTTTCAGCAGTAGAAAGCCAAAAGCAAGAAAGATAAATTAATTAGTCTGTGGAACTGATTTAAAATGTAGTTGTGGAAACCTTGTCAATGATCCATTTTAAACTGGACATTATTAAAGAATATAGTTCAGGGAAAAATCTACTACTGGCAGTACTATGGATTAGATGACCCAATAAGTAAGTTCCATTTAGAATTTCGAGGAATCTATGATTCACTGAAATGGTGACAAACTCAGGAATCTGTTTTACTACCTGAGAGTTTAAAGAATAGCATGAAGACTTCAAAGTGGATCATCCTCCCAAAATGGAGCATTTTTGAACCATTGAGTAATTCTCAAATGGAAATTTCATGTTAGTGTATCAACTAATGAGAAAGACAGCCAAGCAACACTGACTGGTATTAAATTAACCCTGGAGAAACAGTTTCTGTAGCTTGCTGTTTCCAGTCATAGTTACTGTTGTCACACCTTGCAAGAAGATATGTGAAACAACACGAAAGGGACTGTACCCTCGGTCACAACCCAGGAAAGGACATTTGATTGGTTAGAAAGATTTCTCAGTCTCCTCAGGTGTCTTATTATATTTCTCTTTTCTAATGTAAGCTCTTCTGGACAGGTACTGTATTTATATTTTGGTAATATACATCACCAAGCACAAGACAGCAGCGCTTAAATAATAAAAGACTTCAGTATAAACTGAAGTAGCAATTCACTGCTGGGGTAACTCCAATGAATTCAGGGGAGTTATGACAGCAGAGAATTTGAACAGCAGACTCTGGAACTCCTAAACAACAGCCAAAAACCCCCCAAAATGCATTAAAACAGAGTTTAATAGAGAATTTGAGCTGATGGAGGTAATTGGAATTTATCTGCAAATAACTTAGACTCAGAATGGAAAGAAAAGGTGTAAAGTGGAAACTTCTCTTTTCCAAAGCTGTAATGAGCATGCATGATCTCTGTTTTCACTGACTGGGACTATAGCCTTTTCCATGTGTATCCATAAATGCAGCCTTCTATAAATACACACTTTATCCAGTGTTCTTGATCAGCTTACTTGTAACTCTGCAAGACCATTAGCTTCTAAAACAGATTCCATAAACTTGCCAAAGCTGTCTGTAGACTCAAAGTGAAACAAAACATTCCAGTGTATAGTGAAGAACTTTTCCACGTTACTGATGACCCAAGAGAAGATCTCAGTGATCCAAGAGGATGGATACAGGCCATGTCACATGATGAAGGTATTGTTACAGCCTGGGACATATCACGATTGTGCACACATTGATGGTAGTTTTAACACCTTTGTTTTTAGATAAAATTGTGCCAGACTAAGGGCAGGTCTATACTTAAAATGCTGCAGTGGTGCAGCTTCTCCAAAGCTTGTCCCATCAGCTAAATGAATCCACCTCCACAAGAGGCAGTAGCTATGTTGACAGGAAACGCTCCCCCCTCCACCTGTTGACATAGCACTGACTACACCAGGGGTTAGGTCAGTATAACTGCATCGCTCAGAGATGTGGATTTTTCACACCCCCTGAGTGATGTAGTTATACCCATTTAAGTTTATAGTATAGACCTGGCCTATGGCAAAAGACTGTGCAGGTGGGTGAACTACCAAATTACTTTACACAGGCCATAGGCCAGGTCTATACTATAAACTTAAAAGGCATTTAAAAATGCATTCTGTTCTTTCCAACATTAAACATTTAGTACTAATCCAGATTCCAGGGTCAGGGAGTACCTCCTGATAAAAGAGCTCCAGTTACATCAAATGTGTGTAGTGTCTATAGAAAACATTTTACCTTTTTTCTACTGCATCTTGCCAAGAGGCTGTAGTATTTGAGTATAAACTCACTTCCAAGCCATCCAAGGTATTCTCTAAAGACTGAAGGAATTTGGCCTAGCTCAGGCAGGGGTTAGTAATGAGACTGCCACCTGCTATTTTAGTCTGGGCTGACCTGTTTCCCTCATGTAATCTCATTTGATGGTGGGCAAAATTCAAAAAAGTTTCAGAGGTTGGGTTTCGATTAACACCTCCAAGTCTGGATTCCTATCCAAACCCTTTAAATATGCGAAAGTAAGATGGAGATGTCTAGATGATGGACTCTATTCAGATTTCCAGTACCTCCTGCCTTCTGGGATGGTTATACCATAATAACTTTTCCTGTACTCTGCAGGTCTGCTTCTTATTCCTGCTGGAACAATACAGCAGAGGTGTATATGATGGAACATGATGAGAAAAAGCCAAGTACCCAAACTTTTTCAATCCTCAATAAAAGGTCAGTTGGGATTTGGTTCAGACAGAGATTTTGAAGAAACATTCCTATTTTACCTAATTCTCTTCATCAACCATTCCCAACTCCTAATGGCTACACTCATTCCTGTGGCTCATCTTGCTGCAAGAAATGCTTCCACAGACATCTTCTAGCAAAGCAAGGAACCGGCATGAGCTGCACCACCCTCGCAATCTCGAAAAGTGAGAGATTCCTCAGTGCTTCCAGCTCCCGAACTCTCTCCTGAGCCTTGATCCCTGGCATGGTCCTCAATCATGGCAGCAGCCAATTTAAAAGAAGAATTTCTCATGCCAATTAGTGATATTTGGGACAGACAAAAATATTGTTTTAAAGTCCCCAGAAATCTCTGCAGTTGTGGGACACACTCTCATTGCCAGTCTAAAACAGAACTTTAACCCTTTCCTTTGGGGTCATGGAGATTTCTGTAAAGCCCCCATAATAATGCAAAATAACCCTAAAGGATGTTTACTATACTAAATGTGAACGCCCCTGAAAGAACTAGTGACAGTAATGTGTTGAGATTCAAAAAGTTAAAGCTCTATAGCTGTTAAAACACCATTTGTCAACATTACATGTCAAAATATACAAAATAAATATTCTTAAATAAAGCCCAAATAAGTTCTCAAGAAGCATTTTTCTTATTTCACCTATCTGTACATTTCTGTTATCAATGAAAATATTTTTTCATCGGTTTGTGCGTACAGTGAAATTAAAGTATACTGATAAAAATGTGGTCCTGCCAAGCCTACTTAAAATAAAGGAATAAAAAAAAATCAAAAATCAGTGTGATTCCCTTTGAGAGCCCAGGACAGTGAATATGTTGAGTAAACACCACTCTACAAAGCTATCACAGCATCAACACTTATTCCAGTAAAAAGAAAAGGAGGACGTGTGGCACCTTAGAGACTAAGCAATTTATTTGAGCATAGCTTTCGTGAGCCACAGTTCAAAGTGAGCTGTAGCTCACGAAAGCTTATGCTCAAATAAATTGGTTAGTCTGTAAGGTGCCAAAAGTACTCCTTTTCTTTTTGCGAATACAGACTAACACAGCTGCTACTCTGAAACTCATTCCAGTCTTTACCTCCCCTTTAGCAAACTGGCAATCATGTAGAACTGTGCAATGGTTGCCTGGCATGTGTCATCAAGGACTGCCACCATTTTGTTGTTCTTCCCATTAAGACAGATTTTTTGAACGGAACAAAGTGTTCTTTCATTTAAACATATCAAAGAAACGAGAGCCTTGTGTAGACATGAGCATGTTGCACTGTGTTCTGGTCCTGACTATCCAGCCTGATAGCACACATCTAGATAAGGCTGTGAAAGGGTTTGCTGGTTTGAGCTTTGTGCTTACATTTTAAAAAAAAATTGTGAAGAAAAAAGCTTTGGTTTCCCCGCTGCTTGGCATCACAGCTGAGCAGAGGGCTCAGTTTTTGCATCTTGTTTTAATAAAGAGATAACCGAGGCAGCATTAGTAGCAGCCTATTTTTACTGTCTGAGAAACAGCTGTAGTTAAGAAAAAGTACAGACCAAATGAAATTTCAGTAGCCTGGTATTTGACCGTCGCCTGCCTCCAGAGTGTATTCTGAGAGTCTCTGTGGTGGGTCCAGATATGTGCACATATGTTCCTGGGTGAGTCTAACCAGGTGAGGACAACCCTCTGTGCTACACTGAAAAAAAGACAGAGGAGGAAAGACAGAGGCTGTGGAGGAAAAAAAGGGGATCAACTCAAAGGCAGCTCACCATCAAACTTGATATGCTGCAACTTTTTAGCAGATTATTGCACAGAAAGGAGCGTTTGCAGATGGACAGCGTGAGAGAGAGAAATAAGGCAGGCACGCTGGCACAAACATCACTGCATTTACGGCAACCCTACAGATAATCATGAACAGGTTAGATAAAAGATGCTCATGGGGATGGTCTATTTAGTACTCCTAAGAAAAGACTGAGGGGAGTGGGATCAGACTGGACTAAATTATCTTTTTGGCCTTGCTAACCAGGGGCCAGATCCTGTCCTTTGTAAAGTGAATGCGCTGGGAGAGGGGAATTGTTATTTCCTGCATTAGCTCACCCATGGAGAAGCAGAACAATATTCCTACCTACCATTTGACAGGACTAGGCAGGGTGACCAGCCACTGCATTGCCAAAGGGAAAAAGTAATGATATTACCATCATTTACTGTTTGTATTACCCTAGTGCCTAGGGATCTTGCATGCGATCAGGGCTCCAATGTGCTAGGCACTGTACAAACACATATTGAAGGACACTCCCTGCTGTGCTAGATAGACAAGATGCACTAAGGGTGGGGAAAAAGGAAGTAGCAGTATCCACATTTTAGAAGTCTGCTGGGTCATACACTTGGGGTCTGATCCTTTGCTCATTTAAGTCAATAGCAATGCTCCCATTGACTGCAATAGGTGCATGAAGCCTATGTTGTGGTCTGGCAATATGCACTAGCCGGATTGCATACTACTGGTTTTCAAAGCAGTATTTTCTGCCAGCTCTTTCTTACCCTGGCACTACACTAGCAGGAGGGCTTTAGTGCTAGCTGAACAACCAGCACTATTCAGTTCTCCAAAGGCAGCCACCTTTCTTAAGATTAAGGTTTTGCCTTAGGCCTCATCCTACTCTGATTGACATTAATGGTGAAACCCTGACTGACTTAAGTGGGGCAGGATCAAGCCCCCAGCAAGATACCATAATCCCAGTTGTAAGAGAGGGTACATGAATGTAAAAACTTGAGCCTGAAAATGAGGGCTGGGTATAAATAAAATATATGAACTAATACGAACTTTGCTGCCTGTAGCTGAAGATCAAAAAACTTTGGCTAATTTGCTTTCTCAGTGAGTTTTAGTTTCTCATGGCTCCGCTCCTCTGGGTTCCAGCTGGGACCAGAAGCAGAGGTGTCAAAATACCATGAGAATAGCAGCTCTTGCAAAATTTCTGGCCTGACCAGATATAGGAAAATCTCATGGAAGAATCTGTTCCTGTTTGCCTTCCAGCCCTGCTTGGCAACCCCAAAAGGTTGAGAGAGGTTCTGTGTGGAAGTTTTGAACCTGAACTGAACTTTTATTAGGTTCACCATCACTCCTGTAAACAGTCAGCTTGCTGCAAATCGGTGAGATGTGAAATGTACTAACTTCTTGCTGTCCCCAAATGCATGAAAATCAGGGAGCGAGGAAGCTATTTTCTCCCCTTGTCCCAAAATTATCATTATATTAGAGTAGTGCACAGAATTCCAAAAATGGGGTCCCCTTGTGCCAGGGGTTGTACATTCAACTCAGAAGAGACACTCCCTGCTGTTAAGAACTTAATCTAAATAGACAAGGGGTGGGGAAAAGGTTGTATTAATCTTAATTTTATAGATGGAAAATTGAGACAAAGAGATGACATGACTTGCCCAAGGTCACACAGGAAGTCGGTGGCAGAGACATGAATTGAACCAAGATTGCCTGAGTCCCGGTCTGGTGCCTTAACCCAAGACCATCCTTTTTCTCAAAACAGATAACCCAGACATTGTGCGATGTCTAATAGTGAACTGGAAACACCTTTAAAAACCTAGTTCTGAGAGAGTCAGGTTGGGCTCCAGCCTCTTACCTCTGAGCTCACGATTAACCCTGCTCCTTTCAACAACTTAAGCTTGCTGCTCTCAAGTTTTCTCTCTGGTGGACAGTAAGGAAACCCCACAACATTAATTCTTATGAGAAGCCAAAAAATGCCACTTTCAGGTCCAAAAACTGCTAAGACTGCACCTGACCTGCAGTGGGGGGGGGGGGGTGCAGGGGAGGGGGACATGGTTTTTACCTTCCAGGATTTGTAGTTCTGTAAAGTGTCAGACTGCAAATTTCTACTGGAGCTGCAAAAAAGGGAAAGAAAAAGAACAGCTTGCTGACTCAGCAATATAAGTCACTTTTTTCAGTTCTTCAGGGGCAGAGGACAGGAATTTGTCCATAACTTCAATGTCAGTTTCTGAAACCCATGTTGTGCTCCTTTTAGGAGACAGCTATACCGAACTGCTGCAATCTAATGTGATTCCCTTGAAAGGCCTCTTCCCCTTGGGAGTCCCCAAAAGAGCAAACAATGATGACCGTCTTGAGTGAACTGCAGAAACACAGTCCAGTGAATCTTTATATTAATGAAACAACACAAAAAGCCCATGCTGTTTCCAGTATATATTTTATAGCTAGGACTTGTAGCCAGTAGCAACAGGGTAGACCGAAGTTCCATGGGCACTAGTATTTACTAAGGAGGAGCTGGCTACAGTTTTGAAAAGCGTGCGCTCCCTAGGGAGAATGTATGGGGCACTACAACACCTCCAGGCGAACTGGGAGAGCCAGGGAATATATTTCTCACTGCACTAGAAAGATGCCCATGCAAAGTCCATGAGTCAGAACAAACACAGCTCTGTTTCATGTGATGTGGTTGGATTCTAAGGTCACATTACCGCCTTCTTGTAAATAAAAAAAAAAAGGATGCTCTTTGTGACAAATTCCTTAGTATACTGTACATTGCAGCTAAATCAGAGAGGCCCCCACACAATGTCTCTGTTGTGTTACTATGGCAAATATGTGACATTGCAAGAAACAATAGCTGAATGGGACACAACTGGAACTATCTTCACTGAATAGTAAATGGGATTATCTTCCTTAGGTGTATATCCGGCCCATAACTCATGAAGTAAAACTCAACTATCTACGCTTTGATATGTAAGTGGAATTCAAAGACAGGTTGGAGGGCTAAAGGCAGCCAGAAGGAGTTCTATTCTGTGGCCTGCAGATCTCCTCAACAGAGGGGCAGCCCAGATAGACCCAAGGATGTAATGTTCCACTTTTATTCAAGTAGCCAGCTAAAGCATTGTTGACAGGGATCTGTCGATGGGAAGGATGATCTTGTGGTTAAGGCTAAGACTAGGACTCCTGAGATCTGGGTTCAATCCCTTGGCATTGCTGCAGATGTCTCATGATATCATGGGCAAGTACTTAATTTCTGTGTGTCTCAGTTCCCATTATGTAAAATAGGGACCCTCTCTCCCATCCTTTATTTGTCTAGTTTATTTAGATTATAAACGCTTTAGGGCCAGGACTTTCGTAAGTATGTATATTGACAGTGTTTAGTACAATGGGTCCTAGATCTTGGTTCAGGACTCTAAGTGCTATTGTAATACAAATAAATAATCATCATCATAGTCTCCCCAAGGTGCACTTCCACATAACAAGGAGTTTCCCTGCAACAGGATACAAATGATGTGTGATCCTTCATTTCCTTCAGTTTGCCAATGTGGCACTCAGTTACTTCCATGTTTTTCATTAGATCCTGCTAAAAAACTGCAGAGTTTCACCAAGCCAGTAATAAATAAGATTTGCCTTTGATAGACTAAACAGAACACAGTTATGTCTTTCATAATCTCTCTCCTCTCAGCTGCTATGGGACTTATTCTTGCTATCAAGCCCTGTGGCTGGATGCCACAAGTATGGGAGGGATATACTGGTTGAGCTAGCATCATTTGGATGGAGAGATTGTTTCAATGGGCCTGTCGCACTGTTATCTGTGAACCAAGTGGATTTCCTTTCCAGTGATGATAAACTAGATGGTCAAATATCGAACGTACCCATCCTTTTGGACACCCACTGGTATACCAAAATATCCAGTGCACTTAGGAGTCCACCTTCCTGGTAGTGCTGCTGCTATGCTCTGACCTCATGTCTAATGTACCTGAGATTTCAGATACACCTCCCAGAAAGATGTGATAGCATCAATCCTTGTGCAAACTCCCCCACACCAGCTTGTTGGCTTGGCTGGACATCCCTTATAAGTGCGAGGGTCTTTGTGACCCAGTTCCATGCTTGGCTCTCTATTGAGGCTGCCAATAAGGGTATCAGTTTGTGCCAGTCATGAGAGTGGCATCTGTGATGTGGACACCTGCCCACTAGGAACTGGATTGAGACCATCATCTTATTTCCCCTGGCCACCAGAGAGCACTTTTTTCAATATCTAACAAAAGTTTTATAGTCAATTTCACTTCCACTGAAATTTTGCGTTTTACACTGAAGTACCTCAGGGGGAGACTGACCTGCATACAAATTTGACCTATCTCGGCTGGTGAACTAGACCAAAGGGAAGTTCTCTGACTCTTAGATCAGCAAACTGCAAGGAAGGCTACATCCCCTTTATATAAATCACCACAGCTGGCAGGAAACCCCTCTCTTACTCTTAACTTTTGATTTCCTTTTTAAGGAAGTTTAGTCAATATGCTCTCTCCCCACCCCCTCCCTTGCCTTTTCCTCCCTTCGCCCCCCCCCCCTTTCCTTGGGTGTCATTTATTTTCTTAATTTAGATTTTAACCACTTGGGCCTGTCACTGGAAGTATAAACAGACCTGGGCTGTAAGATAGTGCAGTTGAAGTTGAAATTCTGATGTCATACGGGTATTAAAGTTTTTGTTGACTTTAACAATGACCGATCCTAATCCTAACAGTCAAAAATCATGCAAGGTTTATGAAAATGTGTGCTCTAAAAACAATTGTATTTTCTTAGAATACTTATTTCTTCAAAGTGGACGAAGAAGGAACTCTGCCTACTCTGTTTCTGATATTTAACATTCCAGAGAGTAACGAAATACAGAAACATGCCATGAAAGGCAGGTAATCATAATGAAATCATCTCTTTTGTCATTGTAAAACCACATGCATAGTTTAATCACAAGTCAACGAACTGGGTGACACAGCTTTGCCAAATCGCCTGAAATACTGTTCCCACTATGCAGGGCACCAAAGACTTCAACAATTCTCGGTAGCGCAATCTTATTCTCAGACTCCTGTCTCTAGAGCTGCAGTCATCTCCCATCTTGTTTTGTTGCTGGTAGAACACCTGCAAACTAAGGGGAGGAGAGGAAGACGCCTAGGGTCTACTTCAATGAGAGCTGAGGACCCAGAATTATTTTAAATTCCTATTGACTCACTGATGGAATGGTCTGTGTGAGGGACAGTATATCTCCGCCTGCCCAAGCTCTCTAGAAGTGCTCCGGTAGTCCGGTTCCATTAACTTCTGAGGGTGGATCATCAAAACAGGAAGTGGTGCAGATCTTAAATAGGAGATTACTTTGGAGCAGGGAGAGGAGGAGAGAGCGACAGACTGTATTTTATAAAGATGTCTAATAAATGTATTTAGCCTACAAAACAGAAGGGCTGCTGTAGCTTTCGAAAAGCTCAGCAGCAGGGGAGCCTACAGCTGCACACAAGGGTCCAGTTCCACGAGCCAGTAGCAAATTGTTGAGCCACATGAGAGACAGGGTTTCAAAAAAGACTTGGATTAATTTGCTTCCAGGAGGGTGAGAAACTTACTGGTGAATTTTGTTGCTGTTGTTTTCTCCTCTTCTCCATCTTTCCTGTTACTTACAGTGTGCTGCTATGACTCCTCCTTCCAGGAAGCAAAAGACTTGTCAGTCACTCAGGTTTATATTAGGTCATGCTCCACCCAATGCCCTGCAATCTGAGTACTCCCCCAGCAGCCTCAACTCCAGAAAAGTAATACAGAAAAATACTCCCTTGGTGACACCCCACTATGAGGGAGGGACGGAAGAGACGCAGGGTGGGAAAAGCAGAAAACCACATAAGGAAAAGGATTTACCATACCCAGCTGCTTGTACAATGCATCTGGCAAAAGCTACTACAGCCGTGGTAGAATTCAGAAGGATCTGACTGTAAAGAGAAGATGGGAAAGAGGCCCCTCTTGTGATAGGAAACAAAGCTTTAAATAGATAAAACATGGCTGCCCTGTAGCAAATGACCTCAGTATTCAGCCTTTTTCGACAAGAGATGGTCAGAGCACCCTGAAAAAAATGAGCCTTGTAGGATAGGTATGTGGTTTGTTAAGAGCTGCTACTTCTAGGAAAACTAGTTAGCTATTAACTTGTCCCTTTCACCCTCTAGGCAGACAGGGAAAGACAAGTGGTGTACATGATGTTCCCCTACTGATGAGAACACTGAAAGAGACAGGTGAGGATGAGGTGGAGGTGATTTACAATCTCCTGTCTGACCCAATACCCCATGCTTCCAGACCACAGGATCCTTGGGAGTTTCCCTGTCCGTGTGTATCTCTTTCACCAGGAACTGCTCCTAATCAAGAATCTGGATGACCTGTCTCTGCCTGCCTGGAGAGTGAACAGAACAAGTGCCAGATGATGGCACGTAACTGCAAATGCTTTCATCAACCATCCCTTTGCAAACCAGTTATTGTAGGGGAAAACCAAGTGAGTGCACTCTCTGGTATCTAAGAAATATCTAAGGCTTCAGACTCCTTTCTCCAGGCAAGAGTTTCTGAAGACCAAGCCTAGCTGTCCTCTAAAGGTACATAGCTCACACAGAGAGCCAGTGTGATTTCAAACACAAGCTGAACTGAATAGCTTTGTCAGGGGCTAGCTACTGTGGGTCGTCCCCCGTTTGTTGACACTTGCCTTTTTGTTGATGGGGGAGCACATTCCGCCAACCGTACAGGTTGATGGGGAGAGCACATTCTGCAACTGACCAGTGTTCCTGCAGGCAGGAATTCCCAAAATGTGCCTCCCACCCCTGAGACTGTCATAATCAGTGACACACCACAAAAAGAAAAGGAGTACTTGAGGCACCTTAGAGAGACTAACAAATTTATTTGAGCATAAGCTTTCGTGAGCATCCGATGAAGTGAGCTGTAGCTCACGAAAGCCTATGCTCAAATAAATTTGTTAGTCTCTAAGGTGCCACAAGTACTACTTTTCTTTTTGCGAATACAGACTAACACGGCTGCTACGCTGAAACCTGACACACCACAGTGACCCATACACAGTTGTTGAAGTCATGACTCCAGAGTCCATGACTATTTTGGGCACAAAGAGGCAGTCCTCCAGGAAGGGGAAATTGTGAGAGGAATCCCTGTAGAGGCTTCAGGCTTAACCACACCCAGAGAACCAGATCTATATAAGCCACAAAGAGGCCCTAAGATTGTATAACATTCTTCAACTGGACTGGGCTAGCAATTAGAGGTTGAAGAGCTGACTTGAATGAGGGGTGAGAAAAAAACTCCAGGAGCAAAAAGGCTTCCACACAGCACGCATCCAGATTCATTCTGGGAGGAGATGCCTGGTTTGTAATGGTTCATGCCAAGCAGTGAATTGAGTTATACTTCTTCTTTGCAGTTGAGCTCCAGGTGGGCTCTTTCTGAGATTTCTTCTTTACTCTTTCCCTTGGCATTTTTCTGTATGGTAGAACAGTGTTAGTTAAAAGAGAAGCTGAGAAGTGTGAGGAGAAATGAGAAGGGAAAGAAGTTAAATAGCACTTTGTAACCAAAAGGAGGATGGAAAAGAAAAGCAACACTCAAATACAATTACTGTAACCACTCCCTGATGCCCACTCCTCAGATCTTTTGACTCCCTTTAAAACTACCATTCATTAAGATACAAAGTTGAAAGGAATGCTGGATTTGAGTTAATAATATTTTAGAGACCAGAGGCAAGTTAGAAAAATAACACCAGTGTATGTTGACATTTAGTTCATTAAGGCTATTCATGTGATTGAAGTTATTCAGGTGTGTAAGTGTTTGCAGGATCAGGCCCTAGGAAATCCTGGGCTCCATCGAAGTTAATGGGAGCTTTGCCTTTGACTTCAGTGGGGCCAGTATTTCCCCCTAAGTCTACTCAACTTGATTGAAACTGCATTAGCAAGACAGGTGTGTGTGGGGAAGAGAGAATTCTAATTCCAGAGAAACTCAACCCACCAACACTCTTTCTTGGACTATCAAGTTACAAGCATTACATCATCACTGAAAAATGCTAAAATTGCCTGTTGCAGGATTTTTTAAAGATGCAGTATCTTAAAGTTATGATGAGAAAGGTTCAAAGGTGTTCTGGCTCTTTTCAAAAGGTGTGAATTTAAGTAGTGATTTACAGTAACATCAGTAAACCTCTTTGCACTCTGTTATTTAAGATGCTGATAACCTGCCCTTGGTGATAGGACTTGGGCTTATATAAACTGCTAGTAACAATATATCCTTGCAAAGTATGACCAGGAGAGCCAAAGAAAAAATGCATTTTCCACAAAAGAATTTGAATGAAACAAAAGAACCAAGCCAAATTAGCTGATCTTTAGAGCCAATTGAAATGATTTAATCTAAAAAAGGGTTTTTTTTAAATAAACAATGACCTTTTAACGTAAACAAAACATTTTAGCGGAAATTTTTGTTTCCCTTTAAATTTTCAAGAGTTCACTGAAACGAATAAAAACAATTTTTTTGTTCCATTCAAATGGAAGATGTTCATTTTGATTCAAATCCAGAGGAAATACAAATATCAGTTTTTATTAGCGTCACTGACACTGGAAAAATTCCATGAAATATGTTGAACAAAATAAAAAGTGTTTTGTTTCATTCAAATTCTTTCGTGGAAAATACATTTTTTCACTGGCTCTCCTGGTTAAACCTTGCGAGGGTATATTGTTACTAGCAGCTTATATAAGCCCGAGTCCTATCACCAAGGGCAGGTTATCAGCATTTTAAATAACGGAGTGCAAAGAGGTTTACTGATGTTACTGTAAATCACAACTTAACAGTCATAACTTTTGAAAAGAAAAGAGCCAGAACACCTTTGAACCTTTCTCATCATAACTTTACGATACTGCATCTTTAAAAGATTCTGTAACAGGCAATTTTAAGATTTGTTCCCTGATTCATACACAGACTAGAACTGGATGTAATGGGTGCCTTTTTTGCTCCCTAAAGAAGTTTTTTGGGGGCTAGCAAATCCTAAAGCAGAAATTTAACATTGTTCAGAACATTTTAGTGTTGAAGCAACATTTTTTCTTTATTTCACTACTATTTGGCATATATGCAACATGCCAAAGGTGGCATGTCACCAGGATTCATCACCGAATTTGGTCCGCTGGTTGGATCATTAGCTTCCTATGGAAAGATGATACTGAGCAGCAGCCACAGTAAGGCACAAACCAGTCCTGTTAGCAGACTACTGGCTAGAGAAAACACTCTCAATTAATTCACACTGAGCCTGCCACATCTGCTCAAGTAAAATATAAATCACAAATAGAATGGGTGGGGAAATGTCTGAAAAGGGATAGAGCATCAATCACTGACCTTGCTCCTGTAATGCACTCAGTATGCGGTAGACATCCTTCTCTGGGTCACATCAACAGAAAATACAAGTCAGTTACAGCTCTCAGGTTAGGAGTCTGGCTCCTTAGCTCAAGCTGTAGCAACTTATGCTTTTTTAGCTGTGGAGGTCCCCGTTTTGATCCCTGGTGTCAGCCACAATGGTGTTGCTATGGCTATGCTTCATGTAGAAATGGGTCAGAATGCACAAGATAAAGTAAGGCTAAATGGCCCCACCCAAAAAATAAAATAAATTTGATTTTAAGTAGCCATTTTTAACTGATATAAAATTAACATATTAATTGCACAATTTTGTAGATGGCTTGATTCATAGAAGTAGTATTCATACTTTACATTTATACAGCGCTTACCACATGCAATCTCAAAGCACTTCACAAACAATATACATACAGCACCATTAGGATGTAGCCCTCTGTGCATTGGTGAAGCTAGGTAATGGCTAAACCACAATAAAAAAATAAAGGCAAAACATCATTCTGGCTAAGGACTCCCATTCAGTGAAGGAGTTACCTGGAACTTTCTTACTATTTGTAATGCAAATAGTTATTGTGGGCAAGATCCTCAGGTGGTGTAAACAGATGCATCTTCATTGACTTAAATAAAACTGTGCCTATATACACCATCCCATGAAACAGCTGTGAGATCTGTCAGTCTACCATGTCAAGGCTGAACAGAGACAGCTTTGTGAAAACTCTGGCAGTGGGGAAGGTTCTGAGGTAACACCAGTAGAAGGCAGAAGAAAGGGAGGAGAAGCAGGTGTGATGGAGGAGTAGACTTCAGAAATCCTAGCCCTGCGATTCCATTTAAAATGAAGAACTAGTCGAAAACTGGGTGCCTGCAATGTGAAAACTGCAGCATACGCACTTTTTTCTGGCAGGAGTCGAATAGACAGGAAGGCTGTTAAAATGCAAACCCCAGTGCAGCTGTTATGACTTAAAAGTTAAAACTGAGTGGTCGTGGCATTTTTTAATCCACATGGGAGACAGGGAAAGTGGAATTTGTGGTAGCCAAACTTCCCCTTGGATAATAACTTTACCCAAGGTCAGTTGTGTATTTCCTCAGGTTATACCCAACATGTCAGGAGCATCTCCCAGAAGATCTAAGATTCACTAGATGCCTTGAGAAAAGTTCCCATATCAGCTATATAAAGAGGCTGAATTCTGCCAGCCCCTTGGCTTGATCTGGAGACCGTCTCCCCCAGGCCATACCCTGGTCCAGGAGAAAGAGTTGCCATCCATCTGGTAATGTGAGTCATGTTTTTTTCCTACTTTGCAGTACATTTAGGGTATGTCTAAAGAGCATTTTCAAGCCCATGGGAGCGAGCTTCCCAGCCCCAGTCAATGGACTTAAGCTTGTGCACTCAAACTACTGCTCTAAAAGTAGCTGTGTAGGGCAGGGGAATGAATGTTACACACAGACCTGTCTGCATCTTCTGGCTTCAGGCACACACAGAATTAACACCAGTGCCGAGCCATTGGTCAGCAGTAGCTTTCTCTCAGCATCTCTGTCTCCCCTCATTCCTCACACTTCTCTCACTCTCATCTCCACCAGCTTCTGATCTTGAACTACACAACAACCAAATGTATACAGGGTGTACATGGGAGGAGGTTTGGGAGCAGAGGGAGAAGACACCCAAGAAGTGCTTGTGAGAGAGATACTCATGAGACACTGCTGTTCCTCCTAAGAGAATGGTTTGAGTCATACACCCAACAAGTAATGACAGGAAATCGCACCTCCGCCACTTGCCCCATCACTTGCAGAGTCTCTGAAGGATTTAACATTGGCATGAAACCACTAGACAGACCGGTCAGACAACATGGACTCAAGTGCCACCAATATGCAGATAAGACCCAAATCTACCTCTTCTTCACCATAAACTACCAGCTCAGATGAAGAATGGCTGATTGAAGCTAAACCCAAGCAAGTCAGAGATGATGGGCAGAGAAAGGTGCTTTGAAGAGACTGCAGCTCCAGTGGAGTCTCCTTTGATTGAAGGTACACAATTGGTCAACATTGGTCAATTCAAGTCCATAGTTTTAAAAGTGCTCCTGGATTTCTCCCCAACCCTAAGCTCTCATCTAGCAGCATTCACAAGTAACACTTTCTATCACCTCTAATGGGGTTAGAGACTCTGTCCCATCCCTGCAGTCAGTGACCAAGCCTTATACACTGTTATGTTCTCTCTGAACTACAGCAATGTCATATACCTGGGCAGGAAGCCATCAGCCTCAGAAACCAGCTACTACAGAATGCTGCAGTGCATCTCCTCAGCAACATGGTCTACCATGAACACATCAGACCTGGCCTCTGATCTTTACACTGGCTTCCCACAGAATCAAATTCAAAGTCTTGGTCCTTAACTTCAAGGCCCTGGCCCTAACATAGCTAAACGGGAGAGCACAGTGGTCAACAACTCTGCTGCTCAGGCACAATGGAACTTTCTACCAGGAGGGTAAAGCTCATTGGTATAGGAGACTAAGTTTAACTGGGGGCTGGTCAAGACTGGGGAATGAACCGTGGACTGTCATGAACATCAACATCTTCCACGCAATGTGCAAAGGGCATTTCTTTGACCCACCTTTTCTCACACTAAAAAAAATAAAGCCCACAAAAAAATACAATGCTATACATACATTTCTCCTCCTGAAGCAAAGGCACCATAAGGCTGGCTTCCCCTGCTTTGGAAAATGTCCTTGTAGAGGAGGATTCTCCAGCCAAGAGAAACCTGGAATAACAACTCTGCCAACCTCTCTCCCAATCTCACCCAGTAAGAGGCTATCGGGTTGGTCAGAGCTCTGCGGCACTCTGGCTATTCTCAGCTGTCAGAATGGTGGCTTTGGGAAGCCAGGATGAAGTCTAAGCAGCCCTGAGATGTCTTTCAATTACATCAGGATATGAATCAGCCTCTCACTAGCTCCAGAGTACAGGGACTCTAAAGGCAGTATAAAGTAACTTTTGGCATGTTTCTGCAGCGAGTAGAGCTCCACTGAAATAAAGAATCAGGCCCCATGTGCCAGAGGTATACCTATGAAGATCTGCATATTGAAGTTCTGTTGTAGCCTGTTTGGAAATCCATCCCAACGTCAGCACAAAGTCAAAAGCAAAGCTTTCCATTTTAATTACCCACCTACTATATGTGTGAAGTTGCTGCCCCCTCCTAAAAGGTGTCTTCTCCTACTTCCTTTGTGTTAAGTGGTGGCTTCACACCAGACTAAAGTAAAATGTATTTTTCTTCATTCTTCCCCCCTCCCCAAAATGGAAGAAAATTCCCCCATTCTTCCCCCTCACTTCATTACCAGAGTTTTGGTACAACATTTTCTGGACTTTTCTCACAACTGTGCTTAAGATGTGACAGTTTCAAACATTCCAGGAATGAAATATAGTAGAGTATAAAGCATGTTTGTGCATCCAGGCCCACAACCAGCAAAATGAAGGAAGAAAAGAGCCATGCTGCCAGTTTTATAGTTGGACTAGTTTACTTCATGTTGCTCCTTTATTTCTGACTCAAAATTGCCATCTGTGATGCTCACTATAATTTTCCAGGACTCTGGCAACTAACAAGCTACAACACTTCCAAACTTTCCTTTCCCAAGAGAAACTAAGTAACAAAAAAGAGAGGGCACTGTGTGCCTATTAGGGTTCATAACATGAACTAAGACCATCCCCCTTCTGTTTCCTGTCCCCCTGCCTTGTGGAGAAATCTTGATTTGCTGTCAGCCTACCTCCGCCCCTCCCCCAGCTGCTCCTTCTCCTTGAAAACTATTTGAATACTGGAATCTAAAGTTTCAGCTGTTCTAGGAATCTCTCCTGATTCTCCCCCCCCCCCCCCCCGCCTCAATCTCCAAGAAACCTGAGCCACCAGATGGGTGGGAGAGCTTATTGGGTTTTTTGTCTGACATCTGGATTTCATTAGCAGTCTCATGCGTGCTGAATCAGGAATGGGAGCTCAGACCAGAGCAGATGAGAATTAAAAGTCTTTTAGCACTGAAGAAACTGCCTTATCCCCTCCCTACCCCCACCCAGTCAGCAAACACAGCCATAACAGTATGGGCCAAATTCAGCGCAGCCATAAAGTGATGCAGGTCCTGCTAATCGTCCTCATAGCTGCTCCCATTTATGCCCGTTTTGGATACAGTCCCCCAGATTGCTCCAAAGCAGATTACATTATTTATTTATTGCCATCACTGTTAAAAAGCCTTTGCCACAATTTCACATTAATAGCAGCACCTTTCAAGTCTGTAGCTACAAACTCCCGTCTCCTACAGAAATGGATTCAATACAGTATGAAAGGAACCAATCCGCCAAACTAGGACTAGGGCTTGCTGCTTCAGAGTTGGATGTTAATGATACCAATGGGTATCATAAATAGGGTGGATTTGTGCAATTAAAAGTGTCATGGGCAGCAGCATGAGTGGCTGTTTTAGTCATAGTATTGCTAATCACTATAACCTTTTAGTTACTGAATAACAGAAATGTCAATATAAACAGGGGCTTTGTGTCAGGCCTATATGTGATGCTATACATTCCTTCTGTGCAATCCTTCTCGTCTTTTGTTATATCTTATCTTTTTTTAATTAGTCAACCACTTTGATGCTTGCAGATATACAACATTTGTCTGTCCCTCCCCCCCAAACAAACACATCACCTTTGACTATGCCATTTATCAAGAGAGACCCATTTTCTAAAGACACATATCAGCATGTGGGGGGAGATTTGGAGATTTGGGGACTGAGCCACAAGCTGAAACACACCGAGGAAGAGGAAAGACTAAAAAGTTCACTCCAGATTTAAAAGGTGAAACAGGTCTAGAATAAGGAACCAAAACCCCAAACCAAAAAGCCCCACCAAAGAAATCAGGTCAAGTGATAGGTATTGGAGAAAAGCTCAGTGTGGGGTTCAGGCCTAACAACTCTGTACTGCACTTTACACTATGCATTTCAGAAGCAAGCATTTCCCAAAGATCTTCTGCACCTCAGCATAGTGTGCATGCATCCACGGCAGTTGTACCAATGGGAGCAGAGGAAACGACTACAGTCCATCGTATCAAGGCTAGGCGTATCAATAATAATGCTAACAAAAAAAACAGACAGAACCTTTCAATCACAGATTCCAAAAAGCCAATTTTTAAAAACTCATGACATGCTATTTTACATACATGCACACAGAAAACACTTCACTTGTCACATCCATGTGACCACCTCTGGGCTGAAATGAAGCAGCTATTACACAGCAATGCTATGTAACATGTAGTAAGACAAAGTGAAAAATACTGGGCCTGATTCTCCACTGTCATGTGCCTTGTGTAGTCATTTGCAACAGTGCAAAGTGAGAGTAAAATGTTACCGAATCAAAATGGTTGCATTTTTATGCCCACTTTGCATCGATGTATGTGATTACCAAGAATCAGCCCGACTGTTTCACCAATCTTCCCAACCCCTGTAGTGATTGCGTGGGACAGGAATATGTATATGACTTTTATATGACCATTTCAACCGTCACCTATCCATGCAAAGCAGACTGAACAGATCACAGAATCATAGAAATGTAGGGCTGGAAAGGACCTTGAGGTTGTGTAGTCCATCTCCCTGTGCTGTGGCAGGATTAGAAACCCATGCTACAAATATTTGGGAGGGTGAAAGACTGAATCACGGCTTGAGTTTGGGCCTTTTACTTTGCTGCCTGACGTTGCACCATTTGAACTGTTGCATAAGTGGGTAGATACACATGCTAAAGTGGCAATATTGACTGGCTGGGCCATTGCTGAGTTTCATCGATTTCTTTGTAGGGACACCTGCAACATGGGTTAAAATTAACAGTGAGCTTCAAACTGATGCTTTGCATCTGAAGCCCCTGAACCTGGGGAAAATTCTGATTCTGCTCTGAACCCAGCTGAGATCCAAAGGTCCAAGTTTAGTTAAAATATGGCTATTCCTTATAACTTGTAATGTGTTTTTTAAAAAAAGTTTATCTACTGAATTCTGTTTAATGGAGATGAAGATCTCAGCAGAATTTGCCAAACTCTTATTCAGATTTCGCTAATCAGAAAGTGAGTAGAAACAAAAGGTGCATAACAGTTTAATAGAAAATCAAGAACCATAACTTAAGAATTGATTCATAAATCAAGAATGAGTTACCCCCAGAATGTTCAATAATAATGGTAAAACTTCCTAACATTTTAATCAGTAGACCACCCCAAGTTTCTGGTGTGTTAGCTATTAAACTGGCATTGATTAGTGTCTAGTATAAAATTCTTTCCCTTCTTTTCTTTAATTACCAAAAGAACGCTATAGCTTCTCTCTTCTGGAAGGGCCGGGGAGAAGTATAGAAGGAAATACTAGATGTGGGAAGAAAAGATAGGCCCAGATTTGGACCTATGAACCTTGGTAATAGCTTTTTAAACTACAAATATTTCATTAACAATACATCGGTTTTGATTCCAGTACCTAGTATTAAAGGCTAATGAAAAGATTATATAACTTCTCAGTATGATTATAATTTAAGCTTGATTAGTAGCTTTGCTTCGTGTACTTTTGCTACTAGGGATCCAGGAAAGGATGTTTATGAGAATATTAAGCATTGCTTTCTGGAATTTGAAGATACAGACAGACCTGTTGCCAAAGTTTCATTGACTAAATATGCAAACAGGAAACATAGTCCAGTAGTTAAAGCACAGGACTGGAATCAGTACTCTATTCCAAGCCCTTTCATTTGATGAGCAGAAAAATCACTAAACTGTTCTGTGCCTCAGTTTACCTATCTGTAAAATAAGGATAACCATACATCTCTCGTCCATAGGAGTGCTGTGATGTCACATTAATTAATTAATTCTTGTGAGATCCTTGGATGGAAGACAGATCATTAATTAGCTCAAACCAATTAACAGAGTGGTCAATTTGCACAGAATTCATTCTGTACTCAAAGAGTAAGTGCTGTAAGTTTGGGGAAGATGCATTGTATTTTTCATACAAAACAGAGGATGAATCCCTGTGTTATGTACAAAATAGAACTCAGTCTTCTCTATGGACAATCACCCTCCATAATATAAGCAAAAATATGGCACAAGTGACTCTTAATACTATTAAGAGGGTGTCAAATATTTTAGTAAGAAAGATCAGAGCACTAAGAATGGCCTCTGTTGAAAATCAGTCAGAGCAAACAAAGGAGCTGCTTTCATGAAATTATTGCCCTTGGATTTACAAGAAGATTAGCATGGCTGGGCTGACAGGTCTTCAAGGATGTATTTCAGCAAGTTTACAGAGGCACTGTCCTTTGCAAAGGTATGCACTGAGTGGTGCTGCTGCACCAAGGAACCTTCAATCAGTTCTTTGCTCTGGAACACTATTAATTTAAAGCTATAAAGTGTGACTTTCACAGTGCAAGAAGCAAACTGCAGCTAAATCAAACTTGTTCCAAGGACTAATGACCAGTTGTTTTTTTTGTATGTACAGTGACGTTTTAAGATGATAAACTATGAACATTAAACAAGCCCTTGAAGTGCCACAGCCAAGAGCCAACACTTTATTTTCTAATATGCACAATGATCTCTAAAACAAAAACTTTTAATCCCCGAGTCTCCCTCTGTAACTACAAGAAGGCTGATTGGCATGTGAGCAAACACGCACTGCGCAGATAATACCTCTACTCCAGACAGCATCACCTGGAATACTTCATTGATGGCATATATTACGTGATGCAGCTCGTACTTAACGTACTAGTGCTTGATGTCCATCATTAACAGGGATTTTACAGCTACAGCTGAAGTGGTGATTATCCAAATATATGTGACTCCTTTTACCTCTAATGGCATAATCCAGACGGGGTGGTGCAGCTTCAGACAAACAAGACGCGAATGATTGTCTGTGGCTCCCAATGGCACAATGCAGGTGGAGCGGCAGAACATCAGGAGAGTGGTGGATGAGTGTCTGTCTACCTCTGATTTCAAAATCTAGTTGAATAGATTGGACATCAGGAGGGAGGTAAATGGTTGATTGAATTACCTTTAAAGTCTGAATTGCTTAGGGAGGATAGGGCAGCAGGAGGGAGAGGTATGACTGACTCATTTATTTTGATGTCTGCTCGCACTGGGATGGGATGATACCTGGAAAGAGAGGGATGTTTGGGTGTCATCTCTCCCGGAATCTCCCAAACTGTCCTCGGCAAATCAGAAAGGAAGCAAAAGTTTTGGGCAACAGCTGTCAGCTCTAGCCACTAGAAGCTGCTGGTTCCATGGCTGACAAGTAGAGGGGTGTTACCTCCTCTGCTGCTTCCTTGTTGTTCTCTCCCTCCCCGTTTCCCAGCTCCCTGCTCTGTGCATTAGGAGGAGGGAAGGAGAGAAGGCGCTGGTGCATTCTGCCCCCATCCCCTCAGCTTTGGCAGCAGCTCCAGCCTGCAGGGGAAGAGAGATAAGGAGGCACGGGGTGGGGGGGTTGAAATCCTGGTGATGTCACTCAATAGGGAAAGAAGGACCATGCAGATGGAGATACTTGGGTGGAGGGAAGAAAGGGGAGAGACACTACAGCGGGTGAAGTGAGGAAACAGGGTGCACAGTACAGGGAGTGACTACAGAAGAGGGAGACAAGGAAGATGCTGGGAAGGGGGGAGAGAACAATCCCGCCTTTTAAACAGCCAGGCTGTAGGACGCTAATCTGAACCAAGCCCAAGCCTCATTGGGGTTCTTTATTTGTGGGCAGAACTGGAATTTTCCTCCTATAAGAAATGCTGAAATTAGTTTCCATTCCGAATCAGAAGAGTGTCAAAATACTGATACATTTCATGGAATGAAAAATTCCAGAAAGTTTCTAATCTGAGCCATCAAAACAAAAATGTTGCCATTTTCGATTGAAACAAAACAATTGGTCATGTCAAAATGATACTTTGTTTTCAAATGAAAACGTGTTATTCCTCCTCCTCCCCCAAAAATGTCAATTTAAAACAAAAACTTTTCATTTTGCTATGCCAATTGGAAAGTGAAAAATGTTGCTGAAGTCATCATTTTCCCATGGAAAATTCCTGTTGGAAAATTTCATTGACATTTAAAATGTTGATGTCAATGAAACTACATTTTCCAATGGAAAAATATTTTGTCTCAAATATTTCAACCCACTTTTTTTTGCAGGTTTTACTGTATATGCATTTTTGCTATAATGCATATGGGGTTTTGCTGCTCTTTTATGTTTTTGCAATATTGCACTGTAATTAATTATTATATATAAAGGCACGGTCATGGTGTAATCTAGGGGACAGGCTCTGGTGGCAGTTTGATCTGATGGAGGAGGAGATCTTGAAAAAGAGTCAATACACTATCAGTACTGAGGTATGAAAATTTAGTTATTTAAATATGAAAGTAACCCAAAATACATCACACTCTCCATAAAAATACATAGAAAGCCTGCTTATTTGGTGAAAAGCCCATGGAATTTTGTTCCTCTGGTGCTGGCAGCTAGTTGTGTTATGTTTTATCCTGCCTGTGTTGCATAGAAAGTGCTTGCTTTATGTTGCTGTGATTAATTTGAAACAGATTAGTTCATACTGATGATGAATTCAATACCCCCCAACCCTTTTCCCCATCATGAAACAACAGTCTGCTTGGAGGAGTTGCTTTTCTTTCCAGCCCTATCCCACAGGCTTTTCAGTGGGAGGGCATGGTCTATTCCACCTTGCTCATATTGATCTCTCTCTTATTAACATTAATAAGGAACTTATAAAAGCTATAGTTTTGCTCTAATATTCCTCCTGCTTTGTCTATAGTTCACCTTATGGGAGAGTGAGAAAACAGATACTTCTCAGTTCTACCAAATAAAACCCTGTGCCTCTCAGAGGGAATGCTTACATTTAAGTTCCCAGCTGGGTATTTAATTCAGGTTTATTAAGACATTTATTGCACACTGAGAAAATATCATTTTGTTAGTAAACAGTGTTAGGAATTGTGCAATGGATATGCACCTGTGGCTCGCTCCATAGCTCACTGAGGTCAGTGGCAATCCTCCCATTGACTTCAATGGGATTTGGATCAGGCCTGTGGTATATGATTTTTTTAAATCTAATTTGGCATGTTTATGGTAACCAATTATTTTATTAACATATGCTGACACTCTCAATCAATTGAAATATGATGCATATATTAGGGCCTATGTTTAACACTGTTCTTTTCTCTCCATCTAGGGTTACCAGAAAGCAACAGGGGGTGGGAAGTAATAGGCGCCTATATAAGAAAAAAAAAAAAAACCCCAAAATGGGACTGTTCCTTTAAAAAAAGGACAGATGGTCATCCTATCTCCATCCCACTTGATCTCAGTCAATGGGCAACAGGCTCTGAAATGAAATTGTGATTACGGAACTCACTATTCCACTGACATGAATGGGAGTTCCATGAAGGGTGATGCCACAGTACCAACCCCAAGGAAATCCTGGGGCAGTGACAATGGGCCTGTGAAGTAGCCTCTTGCTCTAATCTAGTATGGTATAATAAAAATAGTCTAACATGTAAGGCAAAAGCTCCAGTCAAAAGGGACCATAACCAACAAGGGAAGATCTAGAACGACCTGTGGTCGAATTCTAAAATAGCGGCATATGTTATTTTTAGACCGTTTCCCTTTCTAATATCTGTTTACATTCCATTTCCCCAAACTAAGAACGTTCATAACACTAGCAGAGCAAAAGTAAGGTGGCTGTATGAGAGACAGCACATCAGGAAGTGTTTGTTTTCGGCTGGTTTGGTGCACTTTTTTTTTTTGGTGCTACAAGTACTCCTTTTCTTTTTGCGAATATTGCTCATCTTAAGTGATAGCTCTCCTTACAGTGTGTACGATAAAACCCATTGTTTCATGTTCTCTATGTGTGTATATAAATCTCCCCACTATATGTTCCACTGTCTGTATCCGATGAAGTGAGCTGTAGCTCACAAAAGCTTATGCTCAAATAAATTTGTTAGTCTCTAAAGTGCCTTTTCAAGTCCTCCTTTTCTTTTTGCGAATACAGACTAACATGGCTGCTACTCTGAAACCTTTTTGGAACCCATACACATAATCAAAAAGTATGTTACACAGGAAAGTGGCATAATAAAATCAAAGGGGTCAATTGGAGATTTCTTTATTTTCTCTCTCTTTGTGTAGTCACTCATGTGCTTGGATTAGGATCCATTATCCTTTCTCAAAACAATATCAAACATTTAATCCAAATTTCAAGGACCCTGCTACAAATAGAATTTTCAAACTGGAACTCCGTGAGCTTACTATGAAAGCACAGACTGTTTGGAGTAATGTACTATCAAATGTGGCCACGATAGGCCCTTCTCTGCTTGCCTACAGAAGTCTGAGTTACATGCTGCACTGCTAAATGATTTGAAGGCACAACACACACACGTTATTCAGAATTTCAAAATGCAGACATCAGTGAGTGTTCTTTGATATCTCAGACCCTCAACCAGCTTAAGTTTCCAGTGTTGAAAGGGATGTTAAAAAATCACAGACCACTGCACTGAGTTATTGTACACAAGACATCTGCACGTTTTCATAACAAAACTTGTAACAATCTGAAAACAGTTCTAAAACCCACAGTGCAAAGTTAAACATAGCCCATGAGAAAAAACAAATAAACTAAGATTTACTTTTTTCAGAGAATTTAAACAAATACATGTGGAAAAACTTGAACCAATTTCAAATCACATAAAACAAAAACAGTATGATTGAGATATAAAGTGGAACAGAGTTAATGTGCAATAATGAAATTTAAGGTTGAAAACTGCATATTGTTTCGGTGCATTAAAATGTGCAAATTTAGGACATGATATTGTAAACACAGTATTTAGTTAAACATGTGCATAAGTGCTTTCAAGATCACAAACTGAGACTTAATCTCTGCTTCCAGAGATGTATATATGTGGGAAAAAATGTCTTATGTAAATGGTTGCTTACAGTATATTTTAAAGATATAAGGCCAGATCCTCAGCGGAAGTGAATTGGCATGGTTATGTTTAACTCAGTGAAGCTACACTGATTTATACAAGCTGGGAATCTGGTCTGTAACATATACAACTAAAACAAATTAATTCACATTATTAAAAGTGTATGTTTTTTTTCTTACCATACATGTTGTTTGCAGTGTTATTGTAGCCATGTTGGTCCCTGGATATGAAAGGTGGGTGATGTAATATCTTTTATTGGACCAATGTCCGTTTGTTGAAGAGACGAGCTTTTGAGCTTCACAGAGCTCTTTTTTACCTTTTCCAGATCTGAAGAAGCGCTCTGTGAAGCTCAAAAATTTGTTTCTATCACTAAATTGGTCCAGTAAAATATATGACCTCATCCACCTTGTGGCTCTCATATATTATATGATGTAAAAGGGGGCTAATTTCTTTGTTACAAACCAGATATTTGTTTCACATTATATACAAACACGTGTATGACATTTAAATATTCCAACTTTCCATATGTAAGACTCAGAAAGATAGAGGTTTGTTAGGAGAGAACCAGATCTGGAGAATCCTTTTTAATTTCTGCCAGAATGCTAATATACTCCAATACAGTACAGGTGAAGAGCGCTCTCTTTTCTGAATAGAGATGCACTGGATCAAAATCATCCGTAGTCTTAAAGAAGTCAGTGGTGTTACACCAAGGTTGAATTTGGTCTGTTATCTTTCTGTAGAATGTATATCACAGAATTTCCACTTACCCAATGTAAGTAAAATACTACGTGGGCTGGTGGTTCAAATGCCATTTGTTTATAACTAGAACTTGCATGATCCAGATCCTAAGTGATTCTCAAATTCTGGGGACTGCAGCTTGTGAAATCCAGATGTATGTAACAACAAATGCCCATACGTATGGTCTCCAACCCAAGAAGATGGGGGAGTGATGCCAGCTGGCTTTGAAAGCCCTTGCTCTGCATTTGAGGGTTTGCAGAATCATGGAGATAATGTATCTGATCCCCAAATCCCCTGACTGAATAAGGGCCCAGGGCCGCACTCCCTGATTTGCCAGAAAGAACGGTGCATTTGTTTGTAAGCCACACATATATTCACCAAGTCAAAAGGAGATCCTTCTGTGATCATCCCTCAAAATACCCCATGCATTGCCGACATGTAGTCCAGTAACTTGGCCAGAGGTTAGGGGGTCTATTACTGGAGTGGGTGGGTGAGGTTCTGTGGCCTGCAATGTGCAGAAGGTCAAATTAGGTGATCATGATGGTCCCCTCTGGCCTTAAAAATTTGTGATTCTTTGAGTCTATGATTGTTTAGGATTTCTTCAGGGTATGTGTGGATGATTGTAGCCTTAAATTAGCTGATGTTTCCATGACCTAGAGCTGGTTTTAAGGTCTCACAGTCTCTGACTTCCTGACCTGATTTTGGGGAACCATAAAAGTAAAGGAGGATCTCATCTTTCACTTAAAAACAAAAGTAAGTTTCTCTTCTTTTTATGAAGAGCCTTGACACGCGCCAACCACTTCGGTTGAAGCTTGTCACTTTTTTGTAAAGATTAAATTCTTCACCATCCCCGTCACAGCTACCCAGGGCTGCCCTTAGGGGTCTCTTAAAAAAACAAAAGCCACACGTCCTTTGAATCTTGGGCACGTTCCAGATCAGTTGACTGTTGTAGGGAGCAGTACAACTCAGGTTACCACTTACGGTCCTAGGGTCACTACAAGCTCCCAACCAGAGGGCTGCCTCCTGACCCAACTCTGCTGCAGAGCAGCCAGCATGATCTGTGATCACAAGGAGAGCCATCTCAATAGTATGAGGCAGCATGGTCTTGTGGACTAAGTAATGGACAGAGTGTGGGATTAAGCTCAGTTTATAACTGATGTGGTCTATATCTGGGTCAGTCCCTATGGAAAAAATGTCTAAACGTGAGTGCCTGAAATTAGGCTTCTCAATCCAGATATGCTGAGTGTCACTCTCATTGACCTGAATATGTATATAGCTTTTATAGGGTCTGATTCAAAGTCCATGGAAATACTCCTCTTATTAGTTGCAATGATTTTGAATCATGCCGATATAGTGATTTTCATCCATAGATCTCAAAATGCTTTGCAAGTGTCATTATTCACTATGCCTGTGTCTATACTGATACATATATATTTATGTAAATATATATATACACACCTCTGCATGTATATACCTATCATCTACATACACGTACATATATATTCACAAAATATAAACAAAGTGGTAGAAGATATTCAAACACAAATTTATGTACCTTTCAACTTTCCTTGGGTGGGATTAATGATTCAGTGTTTACAGTACCTGAGCATAGAATTAAGACCACCACCTATATTTTCCACGGCGTGTTACCTAGTGTCTCCATGATACGAGTTCCTTTCCAATGTAGTGAGTTCAAAAGGTTCCCTCTTTGTTGACAAGACTGTTCTAGACAGATTGGCAATGACTAAGGGGTCAGAAGAACCAACATTCAGAACCACATGGCTGAGGCCATAAACGTGGGATGATATTTGCCTGACAGGCCATGCATGTAGTTTTACAACAGATCTTGCAGGCATTTGGGTAGTGATGGGACACAGAGACCCAGCAGCTGGAATCAGTGCTTGGCAGAAGCAGCAGACAGAGAAGGGGTTTCGCGGGAAGTTTTGAACACAGACCTGTTTTGCTGGAGCCCTGAGACTGAACTGTATCTCTGTTAGTTTTGTTGCTGCCTTTGCTGTTAATCCACCCTTTCTCAAAGCAATAAAGGGAACTATGCAAATTATAAATATAGCCTAGGAAAGACTATCCTGAATTTGCATCCACTCATTCCTCTCCCAACAAGGAATTAAAACAGTCCAGAAGCCCAAGCATTTTGTGACTTCCCAGAAGTTGGTGGGAAGGGGGGGAGAGACAGAGAGAAAGAGAGAGAGATAGTGTGTGTGTGTGTGTGTGTGTGTGTAAAAGTACACATAAAACCAGTACAGTTAATACATGATAGTGTGATGTGGTAAAGAAATTTTACGGTTTCATTGGCTTGAGTTTGGGGTAGCTGCATAAATCAAGAGTGGTAAAGCAGTGAGTGAGTTACCCAGATTATCCCAAATGGATGCCAATAAGATATTTATATCACAACATGCCATTTTGTATATGCCACCTATATCTCTGGGGAGGAATACCATTTTACAAATATTGTAGATTTTTCTAAAAAAATTGAGACTCCAACTATAACACATGGGAAGCAATAAAACCTTCTAAAAATTACCTAAAATAGATTTTCTACACATCCCCATCCCCCCAGACTGATTTTCAGCTCCAATATTTCTGGATCTTTCCTGTTGGAAAGTGAATATTGTCTTCCACTTCTAGCCTTGCAGGGCTGAGAGATATCTGACTAGAAAATCATGACATTTTATCTATATGATAGCTGTTACTGGCCCAAGACTGAATATTACCTGTCTTGGGGAAGATGTAGAGGGTGAGATCAGAAACAAGATCTGAGATTTAGATTAGGGTGGAATTGTGTAGGTCCTTGATAACAAAGACAAGAAGTTTCTACACAAATTAATATATGTGTGCATATGCCCATCTGTGAACAAAGAAACAAGTTCTCACATTACCTATCATTTTAAATTAAATATGTTGAATGTTTGCCATTGTTAGATATAATTACAGAGATCCAAATTAAATTGAGGTGTGATGCTTTTGGCCTCAATCCTGTAGTCATTCTATGATTGAAAGTCCTGTTGAAATCAGTGAGAGTTTTGCATTTGAAAGAATAGTAGATGCCTGACTGGAGTGGAAGTTTAGCTATTTTGGCTACTTGGATTCAAAAAATTAGTTCAGAGCAAGTGTAGGAACACATGGAAAAAAGTGATTAGTTGAAAGTGTTGTCTTCTTGGCACAATTACAATGTGACGAAACCACACGGAAACAGATGGGTCCCAAATAATTGGGTTTACTAAATATACACAAACCTACAGTGATTAGCTGCATACATACTACTGCTCTTACTGGTTTCAGGGAGCTTCTAAAACATAGACTACATTGAGCGCCACTAGATGTCTCACAAACTATTTAAAGGTATATTACCCTCTTTCTACATGCTCCAAAAAAGTGACAGTAACCATGATCTTACAAAAGTCTTTAGGGATCCCAAAAACCTTTGTAAAATCAGAGCTTTATAAAATCATATTTCAGGTTTGATACAAATGAATTGAGATGGAATTTCAAATGAAAAGAAGCTTTGGATATCTGAGGTGCTAGAAAATCAGATTTTACCTGTTGTGATTTATGCTTCTGGACTGGGTCATCTCTCAAGGTGTAATCTGAAATAAGTACTTACATTTCTGTCAGAATGGTATAATGTCAACTCATATGGCAGGAGGAAAATCAGACAGTATGTTGTTATGTTTGCAACAAGGAGAATAAGGGAGGATTAAAAAGTCCTGAAGTTAGGTAATTTTTTTATTATGTAGAAGAAACTCCACGACAAAATCTGTTTCTTATTAGGCGATTATATAAAAAAGAAAGAACGAGAATATAAATACCATGTGATTTACTGGTTTGCATATTGTCCAATCTGATTATTTTATCTTTCCCCCGTCCGAATTAAAACGTAATTTAAAATACGGAGTAATATTTTTAACTATTATACCATATTCAAAATAGCTTTTGTTTTCGATGACACTGGGAGGAATTAAGCACTAAACTCTACAGCTATTACACAGTATATTAATCATTTTAAAACCAAAATCAGTTGCGGTTAGAGGGATTGGTAAAATGAAGGGGTTTTATAACATGGGCCCCGATCCTGCAACTGGATCCATGCTGTTGGACCTGTGAGCTTGCAGCTGAAGTCAGTGGGGTGCCATAGGGGCCCATGTGGATCCGACTCTGGATTCAAGGCATTTGAAAATAAGACCGTGATTCTACAAAGCACTTAAGGACATGCTTAACTTTAAGCACAGGTTTAAGTACATCGCTATTCAACAAAGCACTCAGCTGCAAGCTAGAGTACCAGTACAGTGCTTGTGTTTAAGTGCTTTCCTGAATCAGGGTTTATTTTTGATATTACACACAATACTGACCTAATTTCATACCACCTTCCCTAAATATGGTCTGAAAGTATACACTGATATACAAAACACACACGTACTCAAACACACCGGCACATATATATTTGTTTATATAATATTACAACTCGGCCACAGAGCACATACTGTAGGTAGTATTCTCCATTCCTGTTTTGGTTCAACGGATAGCTTAATATATTATTGCTTAAATCATAATAACTCAGATCCTCAATAGTATTTCAATGGGAGTTAGATGCCTAAATACCTTTGAGGATCTGGGCCAACATGCATACAAAAATTGGATAGAGTGTACAACACAGTCAAGTTAACCTTGCTGTAGGAATATATTACTTAACTTTTGCATGTGCTGTGCTTTAATTGGCATTAACTGATTTTAAGTTATTTTCCTTAACTAACCCTGAATCTCCATTCAAGATATTGCTGATCATTCACTGGGGACAATCTACACAAGCCACTGCCCGATATCTACTGATTGTTCGGGAACCTGTTGCATTTCTCTCATACATACACAGAACTACACTATTATCTCACACAGTATTGCATTGGAGTCCACTGCTGGGTATAGTACAGTTACAGTTAGTATATTTCTATCCTAGTATTGAACAATGTATGTTATCACACGATCATTTCTGTATATTTTGCAAGTACATACTAACTGAGTCAATTAAAAATTAAAACATTTCTAAATAATTTTTGTCTCATTCCTGAACAAAATGCTCCATTCAGTTGTATTCTGAAACAATACAATGTACAATATTTTGAAGTGCATTTGCCGAGCTGCATGGGGCGTTTTTGTCCCACAACTTCCTTTAAAATCAGAAGGAGATATGCAGCTAAAACTTCATGGAGATAACCCCCTCTTTGTTTCACATCTCTGTGACCAACTGCAACAGGAACACACTCAGTTAAAGCTCATCTGACTTTAGACTCAATTTCATGCTGACCTTGCTTAGCAGGCAAACATTCCTTCTGCCTGCAATTCTGGCTTTTATATGTCTGACACCCCTAGCTGCCATGGACTGTGGTCAATTTTACTGAGAGAACAAAGGTTACATGTTAAGAAGCGGAGTTGAAAACTGATCTAGAGGATGCCACTAAATGTGCACTTCTGTATTTTCGGAACGCCATCAGCATTTTTTTTTGCCTCAGGACTCCAAGTACATTGCTTGTTGGAGCTGTGAAAGTTTAAACCATCTCTACTTCTATGGGAACCAGAGCATCTTAGCAATGCCAAGCTGAAACCTAAGAAGATGGGAAAACCTGGCACGCTGGGTTTTGGCTCTTCAGAGGAGAAATGCAAATTAGTATATGGTTTTAGTGCACATTACGGTACCCAACATCTTTAAGGAAATAATGTTACCAGTTTTGCTATTGCAAAGGCAATCTACTAAGCCAAGAACCATCAAGAACTCTAGTCAAGTAGCATAAACCTCTTATATATCAGGCAAGGAACATTTTGCAGTAGTTGCAACAGTGTCTTAAGGTTTTCATCTGATATAGCATTTTCTCTTTCCTTACAGTGTTTAGTGCTGGGTACTTCCATTACTTGCTATATTTTTTATTAAATGTTATATCCAAAATAACTATGAAATGTGCAGCTTTAAAATGAATGTAATAATATCTTCAAAATGGAAAATTACACAGTAACAACCTTCACCATTGCCAAAATCTACCCACGCACTTGCTTGGAGTGAGGTGTTTTTTTGGGGAGGGAGGCACATTTGGGTAGGTGCAGGGGTGCTGGAACAATTTGTATAGTGGGGGTGCTGAGAGTCATTGAATCAAACTGCAAACCCAGTATATGATGGAAACCACTTGGAGCCAGGGGGTGAGGCGACATCCCCCACACCCCTAGTTCCAGCACCTATGGGTAGGTGGGGCCAACACACAAGTAAAATGTCATGGTAACAGGCCCCATGATAACAAGTGGATGAAAAGAACCTTGGTCTGGACTGGTAAACTGTCAAGACATTTCTGCAAAGCTGCTCTGAAAAAAAAAAAGTGAGTCAAGTTCAGGAAATTGTCTCATTAGATGTGTGGTGTGGTGAATATTCTTACAGCCCATCACACATCACTTACCTGTGGACAGTCTTTGATGTAATGTCCCTTGTTAAAACAGAGGTGACATAGGTAGTTAGGAGGTGGCCTCTTGCTGGGTTTTCTGGCTTCCGAGGAGAGGGATAGGTCAGAGAAATGCTCAGTGAGCGAGCTTAACCCATCCACTATGTTGTTAAGAGAGCCATAGGGAGATGCACTCTTATACAGACTGCTACTCAGCGCCTGCAAAAAAAGCAAGAAAGAAAGATAGTATTGTACTAAAGGTTCTTCTAAGAGTGAGCTGAACAGCAGCTGGCTAAAAATAGCAGCAGGAACTTAGAGAGAGTCTTTTCATTAAGAACAAGGCTGCATACTTTGTGAAAGCAATATATGGGTCATTAATACAGAGGCCTCTTGGTTGTAAGCCTAAAGATAGCACGATGGATCAGGTTATCCCATTGGTGGAGAAAGTACTGAGCTCACCGCAGTTCACTCATCCCAGCCTGGCCACTAAACGATGATTGCTTTCTTATGTGATACCCTACCACAGTCATGGAGTGGTTAGAGCTTCCAAGCAAAGTGCTGAAGAGTGACCCAAAAAAGAAACATTTTTGGTGTCCACAACTATTTGAAGGGACAATATTGAAACCAGAGAAATGAAAAGAACACCAATAAAAATGTAAATGTTCATTTGCAGGCTGCTTGATGAGACAATAAACACAGTGTCCTGAGTTTTAAAGTCAAACAATAAGAAGTGCTCAGATCCGGGGGAAAAGGCTGTGATTTAACCGTTTCCTCATAAATAGAAAATACCCAGTTTTATCTTTCATCTGCAAGGGATCTCCACTTTCTTCAACCGGCAAATCAAAACTAAAGGAAGCCCAATTTGCCATTCTGAAGCTTCAAAACAGCAGGAAACTCATAATCACCTACATAGGAATTAAGTGATGATAAAAAGAAAAAGTACTTGTGGCACCTTAGAGACTAACAAATTTATTTGAGCATAAGCTTTTGTGAGCTACACTGCATGCATCCGATGAAGTGAGCTGTAGCTCATGAAAGCTTATGCTCAAATAAATTTGTTAGTCTCTAAGCTGCCACAAGTCCTCCTTTTCTTTTTACGGATACAGACTAACACGGCTGCTACTCTGAAAAGTGATAACAAGTATTCATTCTCTTTAATGCCTTGGGGCACAACAGAATAGTAACTGGTTGATAGGAGCTTTAAAACATAAAGAATAGCTTTTTCTCTGGGTTTTGCAACATGGCAGTTGTGCAGACAGGACCACAGCATGGACAGTTGTTCCCACCTAATGTATGGGTAGGACGCATTTGCCAGGGTAACGTAAGGAATTTGTATTTGTACTTGTTAGGTCTGGTTCTCCTCTCACACTATTGTAACTTCACTGATTCAGTGGAGTTACTCCTAATTTACACTGATGTGCAACTAGAATCAGACCTGGTCTGCGACTATATTTTTTTCAGTGCTGTCAATCAGAAACTTTTAATGAGGGCCAAAAAAATGAATTAAAAATCCTTTTTATAAATAGATGCTAGAAGCTGAGATTTAGTGAGTTTGTGAAATTAATTCACTAATCTTTGAAAACCTCAGATATTCATGATTTCTGTCCATCTGATGTGATGCTCAAATAATAAAGGAGTCACATAGGAATAGCTGAATAATGGAGACTCAAATATGGATCTCTGCATAATTTAAAGCTATCGCTGCATGCTAGGACAGTGGCTTTGGATATGCAAGTGAAAATTAGGTGCAAGCTACACTTTGCAATCTCCTTTAGCAACACCAGAGGCAAAAGTGACCAGTTACACAACTGATGAAGGGTCTAGTAGATAGGGCACTGGATTGGGAGTCAGGAGACTTGCATTCTGTTCCTGATTTTACCGGTGACTTGCTCTGTGACCCTGGAAAAGTCATTGCAACTCTCTCTGCCTCAGTTTCCCTGTTATCCTTTGTCTTGTCCAATTGCATTGGAAGCTTTTTGGGGTGGCACAGTCTGTACTGTGTGTTTGCACAGTGCCCCCACAAAGAGTCCTAATCTCTGTTGGGGGTCGCTATCTGTACTTACCTGGTGGACCTGACTCTCCCCTCATTTTGCACCAGTGTAAGCCAGGAGGAGCTACATTAATATAATAGCACATGGCATAAATTTGGTGAGCGAAGAATTGGAACCTCTGTCTTCGGGGTTAATTCTGTACATTTTGAAAATGAAAATTATCCTAACAAGTGACTGAAAAGTTCTAAGTGCTTCAGTTGTCAAGTGACTAAAGATACTACAACAGTCATCAGCATTTATTTTCTAGGATTATGGAATTCCATAGGAATGAGAATATCTTGGCAACAAATTGGTAAGAGGAAGGAGAAGTGCCATGGAACCCAGATTGTTGTTAATTAAGAGACTTCAAGAAGTTCTTCTCTCCCAAGTAGCCACTTTCACTTACACACAATTGGAATAATATGAAATGTTTTTAATAGCACATTTTGACTGAGGACTCTCCAAATGTTTCATGTGCATTAAATAATTAAGCTCCTCAGCTGCCCTGTGAAATAGCTATATCATCTCCTTTTTACAGATCAGTGACTTTACATACAGCGAGTGAGAAATTCCACTCCCTCCACCCCCAGCAGAAATCCACAGCTCTTCTTTGAGTTGAGTCACATGCAAGTCCTCTGCAACTCATGGGCAGGACACGAGGCTGCAGTACAATCCGCACATGGGTGTTTTTTCTACTCATAGGACCCAATCCAATGCCCATTCTTGACAAGAGGAGTCCTTCATTTGACTTCCATGGGCACTGGATTGGGCCTGTAGATTCCAAAGGTGGCCACTTTCCATTCCCATCCATGAGCTACTAGAGCCTCATGACTGTGTTTTATGTTGGTGTAGGCAAGTGCTACCCTAGGGCTTGCAGAGGGATCCTACTTGGCCATTCCACTAGCACCACATTACCCTCTCCTGCAGCAGTGAATATCACTGAGAGAGCACACAATTTGTCCCACAGCGAGTCAGTGGTCTAACAATGACCACCATACTTTGTAATCACCAAACACTACCTATCACTGGAAAATTCCCTTTGAGCTGCGCCGAGATGTATAGAATCCATCAGATGTTGGCAGGGAGAGGGTTAACTCTCACTCCCCAAGCAGAGGAAAGACCACAGCTGCATGCCCTAATTACAAGGACTGTGAGGGTAGGAGGGCTGGGCCAGCTGTGGTGAATTAAGGAGTTCCCTATCAGGCTGTATCAGGGATGTGGGTTAACTGGTGTTAGGAATTAGTGTCTTCTGGTTGGGAGAGGATGACAATGCTAGTTGGCAAAGCCTGTGAGTCTCTTTCTCTCAATGACTTTGCAAAGCTTTGACTTGCTTTAGTTGAATCATGGGGATCTAAGCTGAAGGAAGCATTTAGAAATCTCAGTTTAAGTCCCCTATTGTAGAAAAGTTTGTCTGTGCTCAGAGTGTGGATGCACCATCCAATCAGATTTCAAGTCACTTGTGTCCTGGTTCTGTCTGGGTATGCAGCTTTCTTCACTGGTCAGAGAACTCTCACACACTTATTTTGTAAAGTGCTCGTTAACTGAGTACATTACTCAGCTGTAGGAAGCAGGGTTAACTCTGTATATTTGGTGATCCCATGTGTGAGAAGGATGGCTGTAGTCCTATCCAGCCTCCTTATTCAAGTCTACATAGGCATGTTGGATAACATTTTCAAGGATGCCTAAGTGATTTAGGTGTTAAGAGCCAAAGTCTCTTTTGAAAATGAGATTTGGGCTACTAAGTCACTTGGACACCCTTGAAAATCTTATCTGGGTTGCTCCTTGCTTGGCAGAGACCACCTCCTATGCTCTTTCAGGACTCCCATGCCAAAAGGAAGACTAGAGAACCACTAAATCTGAATTTGCTTCTCCAGTTACTTAAACATGGAGACCAAGGCAGCAATAAGAACAAGATGACAACACCACAATTTAATTTGTTTATATATAATAAAAATAAAATAGACCCTTAGCTCGGAGTGTCTATGCTGCACTTTCCCTCTAAAACTTCCTTTTAGTGCTAGCACCAGTTCAGGTCTAAAGGCAGTAAGCAAAGATAGGAATGCTAGCATAGAAAAGGCTCTGATGTTTGTGCCATGATCAGTCCCATTCAGAACAGACCTGGACAACACAGTGGCTAAAGTGCTGGTAGTGCCCTGTCATCTGTTGGTGGAGTTGAACCAGTTCTAGTAACAATGGGAGATGCCATGGGAGAAGAACCTACTGTTGTCAAGGCCTGCCAGGGCTGGGGACCAAAACAGCCAGGCAGATGAAACAACAGGAGTCAGAGTTCCCCTGAACAGCTCCCTGTTTAACTTTAAAAAGCCAGCTCCTATACGACCAGAGGAGATAGTGAACAAGAGGGGCAAGCCGGGGAGTTCTGAGAGAGAGTTTTCAGGTGAAGGAGGAACGACTACGTGACCTTTGAGGTGAGTTTGTTTGTTTGTTTGTTGTGTGCTGACTGTTTGATTTTAGCATATAGTGTGGCCTGTTTGGGGGGCAATGCCTGCACCTAGCAGCCTGCTAGGCAAGGCTGATGGCTTCTTGATGAAGCTTTGATCCCTCATCCCTTTAGGATCCATTAACCAGGGGCAGGGCTACTCAGAGAGAACTGGGGTTTAAAAAGCCAGCTCCTAAGCGACCAGAGGAGCTACCAAACAGGAGAGTTTTTTATGAGGGGGTTTAGAGCGGGAGCATGAGAACCAGATACACCTAACATTCAGACAATAAACAACTCCCACCCCACCCCCTGCCAAAAAAAACAACATCTCCCCACAAAAAAGCTGAAGGAGTAACAATAATATAGGCAGAAGTCCAGCAGTAGAGAGGGGAGAGATAGCCTAACCCTAATCATGTATGATTACTTGCCAGGTGACATATATGTGCATTCAGTGCAAGGAGCTCCTGGCCCTCAGAGACCAAGTGTAGGCTCTTAAGACCAGAGTAGCTGAACTGGAGGAGCTAAGGGAGACAGAGAGATACAAGATGAGACTTTCTGGGATACAGTGCGGTCCCACCCGTAGTCTGACTGCTTTTGTGCTGCTGAAGAGGATGAAAGTCTTGGGAAGGACATCATCAAACTGGAATGAAGGGAAACGATCCTATAGTTGGGACCCTCCTTCCAGATGATGCTGTGGTATCCTCCTGCAATGAGGATACATGTCTGGGGGAGGGAATCCCAGTTATTAGGAAGAAACAGGTAACAGTAATGGGGGATTAGATCGTTAGAAATATGGATAGCTGGGTTTGTGATAACCGGGACAATCACACAGTCAATTGCCTGCTGGGTGCAAAGATTGCAGATTTCTCGAGACTTGTAGTCAGACTTATCTGCAGTGCTGGGGAGGAGCCAGTGATTGTGGTACATGTAGGTACCAATGACATATAGGGAAAGGTAGGAGAGAGGTTCTCGAGGCCAAATTTAGGCTGCTAGGCAAGACAGTAAAGTCCAGGACCTCCATGGCAGCATTCTTCAAAATGCTTCCAGTTCCACACACAAGGCCAGTTAGATTGGCAGAACTGCAGGATCTCAATGTGTGGATGAGATGATGGTGTAGGAAGGAGGGATTTAGGTTTATTAGGAACTGGGGAACTTTTTGGAGAAGGAGGAGCCTACAGAGGAAGGATTGGCTCCACCTCAACTACACTAGAACCAGTTTGCTGGTATGTAAAATGAAAGAAGTCATAGAGGAGTTTTTACACTAAAGGGCTGGGGAAACAGGTGCAGAGGAACATACGGTTCAGACATAGCCATCTCTTCGGGGAGGATCTATTAACAGGGATTCTCTATATGCTAGTAAAGAGCAGAGAACAGAAGTTGAGAAAAGTACAGGTAGGAACTGAAGAGAAAGTTAAATGAAAAAGAGTTCCATTCAATTACATAACATGAAGGCAGACAACTAAAAAGTGACAAATTTTATAAGTGCTTATATACAAATGCTAGAAGCCTAAATACTATGAGTGAATCTGAGTGCCTGGTATTAAATGAGGATATTGAAATAACAGGCATCACAGAAACATGGTGGAATGAGGACAATCAATGAGACATGGTAATACCAGGGCACAAAACATAGGAATGACAGAATAGGTGGAGTTGATGGGGGAGATAAACTATATATGAAAGAAAGCATAGAATAAAATAAAAAACTTCAGCTCTATAATAAGGGTGAAGTGTTGGTGAAGTTGCTGAGGCCACAGGAAAGTAGCCCAGGAAATCATAGCAGCATTTTGAGCAGTTGAAAGGTATGCAGTGGCCCATTGCTGCTATTCATAGGGTCCCCGGGTCAGAACCCAGAGTAGTGGGTGGGCCTGGATCTCCCCACCAGCCACAGGTGAAATAAATTACTCCCTGAGGAGGGAGTTGAACCTAACCCGAGAGGGGACGGAAGACCCTGAAAAAGGTCAGCAATTTACTGACTATGGAACTGTGATACAACCCATGAAGGGGACCTAACCTATTTAGTGTCTTAACTGGAGAGCTGGGGCTAGAAAGGGCAATTGCCTCCAGAGAGCAAGCCCGGGGGGTACGGCTTGATACCAGCACTGTTTAAAGACTGCGGACCGAGACTTTACTGTTTATCCTGGAAGAGCTTTGTTGAAGAGCTTTGTTGAAAGCCCTCAAACTGTGTGTGTGACTTGGCTGGAGGATTGAGTCACCGAAACTGCCTGAGAAACCACCAATACTAGTTCTTGATATAGAAGTTTGGATGTTGTGAAAAGTTTAAATCTGGACATCTTAACCATATCAACTAAACAGAAGACTTGTCTACTACTACTGTGTTTCCCTCAAGTACTGATAAGTTTGAAGAGCAGCAAATATATCTAAGGCTAGTGAAGGTATTCCTTCTAATCAGCGACCCATTGCCAGGGTGTGTGTCTTTCTCTCTCTCTCTCTCTCTCTCTCTCTCTCTTTGGTAAGGTATTTATTTTTCTTAAATGAAGTCTTCTAACAAAAGTATCTTATTTTGTAGCTGTTGAGAGTGTTTCTGGATTAATGGCTCTACAGATGGGAAAGTACTTTTCCTGCAGAACAGGTTCAGCATAGGCAGTGGTCGTGCAAACATCCCCTCCCCTTCTCCACTAATATCTCTTAAATCGGACCTAGAGAGATATTTTCAGGAACGAGATTGCAGTTCAGTCTCCATGTACATTCAATCATCTTCCAAGACTGCAAGCAAGGGTCCAATTAGGGCAAGTTGGGATGGTGGCTTTTGTGATGTGAACTACTGTCCATGAAGAACTGCACTTAGATGACCAAATAACTTTGCCTACAATTCCATTTATATTGTTAGGCCACTAAGCATGAGAAAACTCCCTTTGGAACTGGCACTGCTGAGAGATCATTGGAGCTGTTCTCTGACAGCCAAGGTAGCAGAGAGGGTGTGAGAGCAGGATCTTTCAGTGAAAATGAGACAGTGCTGAGGAAAAGGGGGCTCTTGGCAAGGTACAGTGCAACACCGTGAGAATACAGTTTCCACGGGGCAATGATCTGATTATACAGAAAGAGACAGAAGTGAAACTGGACACTACACTGTGGAAGCGCTGCTGCAAGATTAAAAGATCTGTCCCAAGCTGCACCATTACCTTTATTGAAAACTGCTACTGCTGATTCCTCAGCTGACATTGGAGAGAAGCACCAACATCTTCTCAGCAGCATGGAGAGAGGCATTTCCCTCATGCTTGGATGGCTTCCTCAAAATAAAAAAAAAAAAAAGCACTAGGGAACATAGGATTTTCCCTATTCCATTGGGCTAGTGACCCCATCAAGTCAGCATCCTGCCTCCAGTAGTGGGACAAACCTTGTGTCAGAGAATCCTGTGATCCCCCTCATCCACCAGAGTGCACTAAGATATATGTGCGGTGCTGTAAATAGATGGGGGGTAGAGTGAAATACCTCTTGACTCCTGCATTGCTCACCTTATGCCCTGAAGGATGGGATTAGAGTACCCATATCTTGGTATATTTGACAACAAATGCACTGGGCCAGTTTGAAATCTTAGGGGTGAAAATGAAAAACCACTGATTTATGCAGTGCAGGCTGATAAGGAACTGCAGTAGCACCTAACTAAATGACCCATTTTAAAACCTATACTGGCAATCTCTTTGCACTCTTGACTTAATTGCTGTAGTGAGGTATCATAACTAATTTTCCTACAAAATATAGTCCAATGTGCCACCTATTGCACCATAAACAAAAATAAACTATAATTGAAAAGCAATCAGCTAAGAACACTTGTCCGATGTTATCCTTGTCCTGATTCAGCAAGATACTGAAATTAAGCACATGCTTAATTTCAAGCAGCAAGTCATCCCAATGACTTTAAATCACTTGGATTATTTGATGCTGGGGGTTGGCTGAATAAAGAGCTTTAAGTTTCTCCCTGTCACTTGTCCTCTTCTAATACACTGGGAATGATAAATACCACAAACTGACTAATAATATGTCACAAAGTTAGAATTATTATACTAACAGGTCTTGCAATGAAATGCCAAAAGATGCTCAAGTCATAATAAATTGGCTTGAATTTTCTTGTTGATGGGAAGGATTGTGCGTGCAAGTGGCCTCTTGGGAATGAACTAACTCACCAGTTATAACCCTCCTCACCTTCACCTAAAAACACCTGCTCACAACAAGGACTAACAGCCAAAATAACTTGTTTTTAACAACAATAAATAAAAGAGCTATTTTGGAAATACTGGTATGTGGGGAACAGCACAAAGTCACAGGTTTGAGGTGCTCCTGCTATTTCTAAAGAGCTGAGATGATTCCATTTTCCTATGCCAATTTTCAGTGGAGAGTGAATTTTTATAGCTGAGTAATAAACCCCTGAACATAGGGATTTTAATGGAAACTGTGACATCACTTTAACTACAGCAGTTCAAACAGGCTAGAATAATAAAATAGGATATGTTAGCTATCAAGGCCAAGAAAGTGTCAGGATAGAGCTTTTTTAAAAAGATCTCTAATTCAGAAGTAGCAATAAATATTTGGAAATACGTGAGCTGAAAGCACTTAGTTTGGTTTAGCCAGATTCTACCCCAGATAAGCGTACACAACTCCCATTGACTTCAGGAGGAATGTTTGCACCTGAATGAAGATTCAGGCCTCCATCATGCAATGAGCAGTGTGTGGCCTGATTTATTGCATGATCTGGCTCTTCAGTATGGGCTTCAAGACAGCAGCCTTTCTAATTACTCACCGAATGTTACTCCATTACTTGGTAAAAACATAGAACACTATACATATTAACAGAGCGGGCAGATAGACACAGTGAATAGGCTTCAAGTGAGTGACCAGATTCTTGAAGAATTACATCTAAATCACTGGGCCACTCCTGGAAGATTTCAAGATGTGATTGAGGTAATTCACTAATAATTAAATAATATAATAATAATGAGGTAATTCACTAATAATTAAAAAATAACCATCTCTTATGTGGCTCTTCACCTATAGGTCTCAAATCCCTTTACAAAGAAAAGAAGGTAAATATCATTAGCTCCTTTTACACATGGGAGCAATTGAGAGAGGTAAAGAGACTTGTCTGTGGTCACAAAGCCAGACAATGGCAGGGACAGAATCCAGCTCTCATAAATCCTAGTCTGGTGCCCTATCTGCTAGATTTTATACTCTCGTTTTAGATTAACTGACCTTTAAAACTTTGATCCAGAAGAAATTCACCTCTATGGCTAATGCCATATAGAATTTACGCAGGTACCCTGGGCTGCATAGCCAAAGAAACTACTCTTTATGATATGCAAGAAGAGCTGCTTACTACCCCATACCTACTTACTAATAACTGAGTAATGACATATTAAGAGGCTGTCCAATCAGATGGTACTGGGGGAGTGGTGAGAAGACAGCTGGGGAGACATTTTAAAGGAGTTGCACTGTTTCTCTTTGGATGCTGGCTCTGGCTATATCAATCACTCAAGTATATTTTTCTGTGGTTGTAATTTAATGAACATGATTTCAGCTAGAATTCTATCTGGAATGAAAAATAATATTCCTTTATTCTGTGCGGGTCAATTAACCATCGAGGGATTTCCTGTCCCAGAATCAATGGTCACAAAAAAACCCATATTCATAACTTAACATGATTAAACTTACATGTGATTGTTGTTTGTGGATCTAAGCAACAGAAACAAAGATAACAAAATAAGACAAGGACAACTTCATTCCTAATCTGACCCTATTGACTTCCATGGGGTTATATCTGTCCTGTTAAACTAGCTCCTATACCTTACATGATCGGTTTATAAGTATGAGAATGGGACAGAAATCAAGCTCTCTCAGGAATAACAAACCACAGCTAGCCTGCTTACTTGCTAGCTTAATGCCCAGGCACTCCAATGAGAACAGCTGGACCCCAACTGAGATACCTCATTGGCCAAGCTGCCTGATTAGCTGAGGGAATCTGCAGACCTGCTCTTAAAATCAGCAGCAGGAGCAAGGCACTGGCTACTCAAAACATTCCTCTAAGGCTCTGATAATGTCTGTGCTTGTTTGTTCCTAGCCCTGCTCTTGTTTTCACTCACTCCAGGTAACCTGGCTCTGACTCTAGCTCTGACCTCAGGCTCTGACTCCAGCACATCAGATTCTCACCTCTGATTCCTGACTTTGGTTCTGACCCTTGGCTCTGGCATCTGCCCCCAACCTCTGCTCTGATCACCAGGTATGACTTCCATTTCCTATTCCCTGACAAGCTCTACATGCAAAACCAAGATGTACACAGCACTAAAACAAAGAGTTGGTGTCTCTTTAAAAAAGTATGCACTGGTGGTCTGTTACCTCCAGAAACTTTTGAAGCTAATACTTAGTTTAAATAGTCAGTATGAATACAGGAGGCAGGTTGGGGAGGGGAACTGTTGTTGAATGAACAATTATACACCCCAAATGAGTCTTCACCTTGGCACAGGGAAGGATGACTACTCTTTGCAGCTTGCTCCAGCTGCCTTGGTGGGGGAGAGGGAGAGTAAAGTGTAAACTCCTCTCTTTGCTATAATGCTGGTGTGCTGGTATTAAAAATCCTTATTAATTGATATATTAGGCCCTTTTCAGGCAAACAGTTTTGCATAAAAATTGTAGATCCCAAGGGGTGTCTATCAGAAAGCTGCCAGGTCTGGATTCAGAGAAGCACCTCAATATGTGGATCTGGACCTCTTTAGTGAGCTATGCCTCTCGTAACAATAGCCTTTCCCATAGTTTCTCTCTTCCAGAATTCTGAAATGCAGAAGTGAATAAGGATGTGAATTTAACTGGGTGAAAGGAAGAGGCCTTGCCTACCTTCAGATTCTGGCAGATGCTTATTTTATCAAACTTGGTGCACCAGTGTCTGACCCCAAACTATGACAGCTGTTCCTTCCCTTAGCTTCTCAGCATGAAGGGAAAGAAATTCTAGACCACTGTATAATTAGATATGCTTTTCTTGAGGAGAGGAATTGCAAGAATTCTCTAGAGGGATGGTGCTTTCAGACACAGAGATCTGGAGCTAGAGGGGTAGTATAGCCTAGTGCACTGAGCAAAGGCATGGAAGTTAGTCTTATTTGCCGATAATTCACTGTGCAACCTTAGGGAAGCCACCCAATCCCTCTATGCCTCCATTTCCTCATCTGTAAATTAGAAGGGGTAATATTCTTGGTTTGGCGAGGATTAGCTAAAAATTCTACCCGAGACTGGTCACTTTCTATGCTTCCTGTGAAACAGGCATGCAAAGAGCTCCATCAGATTTCATCACCCAACTCCCCTAAGTCTGTGCCAGTGGCTAGAGAACAGCTGGGGAGGTCGGGGAGAAGCCCCAGACTGCCTACTGAAATGCGCAGCCTAGTAGTCCACAAAACTACATGGGGCTCTTCTGACAAATTTTGTTGTACTCAAAATGACTCCCAAATCCAAGTAGCTTCCCCTTGCTACCTAAAGGCCTGCTCCTGCTCCCTTCGCTGTCAGTGGGAGCAGCACTGAGCCCCAAATCACCATTTTAGTGTAGCAGTGACCCCGGGAAAAGCCCTCAGGGTGGGAGTAAGGGATGAGAAGGCAACTATAAAGATTTCCACTGGTCAGACATACAGTCTTGAAGGAGCTTTCTAATTCTTGTACCAAGCTCTGCAGGGAGCCTTTTCATCTTCTGAATGCTAAACAACTGCCCACTTATACTAAAGAGATGCTCTAACACATGAGCACTATATTAGGGACAAGGGGGACCATTCACAGTGCAGATTACTGTTACACATCCCCACAGGAGCTTTCATTCCCTCTGTCTCTAGACTGCGTGCAGCTGAATCTCCCCAAGTTCCAGACAACTAATCTTCCTTACCTTCTGAGGCGGGGAGAGGGATTGCAACATATTAGATCTCTGGCCAATAGTTCGATTCAAAAGTGCCTCCTTACTCTGTTAAAAATAAGCACAGAGTTTTATGGGCGTCAAGGCAGGTTGTTCAAAGATGTGAGGTTAAAAAGCAATATGGGGAGCAGATGGACATACTCTAATTTTTGCACTTTAATACCTATGGTCACATTCCATTAACGTCTCTCCTTCCTGCGGGAGATTTTGTCTCAGTTTGACCTATAGAGTGAAAAAAACAAGGGTCAGGTTTCCTTTTATTTGGTGGGTCTTCTGCCACTCCAAATGCAAGAAAAATAATTCCTGTTTAAAACACACTAAAGAAGGCATTTACCTCCTGTGCAGTTATCTGATGGTTAAACATTTTTCTACGGTTCAATTTAACCCATAAATCTGAGACAGTTTTGTTTATATACTTTTGATTTAATAATGCCTTCTTGGCACGGCAACCTGTACAATGGCTGCCAAAGTTTAAGAGACAAACCTCAGGTCACTGTCAGCAGTAGAAAACAATAAATCGTCCAGCCAGATTGAGCTTCACAATATGTTTAGGGTTTAACGCCAGTTCTTGAGTAAGATAAATGTTGTATTAATACAAATAGAAGAACTGTTTACGAAGCTGTAGGCTGGAACTGTAAGTTGGTAACTCCAGTTTTTGCATAGTTTTATATGTGTCTACAATGACTCTTCTAATTGGCTGCAGTGCTGCTCAGATTTTAGTCCAAGTTAGCTAGCCATTTACTATATGATCTCTCTCAAACACTTAATTTAAACGTTAATAAAGAAACGGTCTCCTTTTCAAGTCAGTTTTAAAGATTTTTTTTTAATCTATGCTTATTTGCCATGATATCAGTTGGAGGTATGAAGTCTGCCCTATTAAATGGAAACTAATTTAACGGGTGGCGGGGGAGGAAGGATGGATGAAAGTACACATTTACATCTTAATCATGTTCTTTTTTTTGTTTAAGCTTTCATTTACTTGTTTGGCTTCCCACAATTTAAGATGTAGTCAATAAAATAACTTTCTGATAACTACAGAGTAACTTTTGCTGCTTTGGATCTATCCAGCCCAAGGGGTCCATAGTTCTGAGACATGTACCCTGGTTGTCTAGCAGTTGATCTAACCTAAAGAAATGTGGACTCCCCTGCAAACACACCCACCCACCTTCTGGTGAGTTTGGGAGGTGGGAACTGTTAGCTTGGGGGAAAGCCTTCTCTGAACCCTGTACCTCTCTAAAATGCTTTGCTGGCTGGCTGGCAGGTAGCTGAAATAGAACCAGCCTCCACATCCTCTTAAGATGTTGCCCTGTTATGTGGTTGTCAGATGGGGCAGAGCCACAGATTTTTGCCCTTTGAAGGTAATGGATGCAGGTGGTCGTGCAATGACTAAAGCAGCATTATGCAGCTGCTACAAAGCTGAAGCAGCCCTCCAAATAGGCTGCAGGAGTCAAAGAGACTGCAGCGCTTTTGTGAGCCATGCAGAAAGCTTTTACCTCACTCACGATCAGTCTCAAGAAATGCAGAACATAATTCCTTAGTTGTAAAGAGCATGCAGTAAGTTTCAGCAGTTCAGTGGGACCTGAAGAGCTGCAGAATGAGACATCTACAATGTGCGGGGATTTCAGATTTCTCTGGTTCTAAATCTGGGACTTGTTAATACATATTCAGACTTAATCAGTGCCAAAAAGTCCATGATAGATTGGTGACAATTTTAAAGTGTGATATCTCACAAGCCACCAAGGCTAGAAACAACTGTCATATCCTTGGAAAGCTGAGAATCTTGGCTTCCCAAGTGTATAAAACATCTGCTTCCAGACCTGATAGGTTAGGGAATTAAAAATACAAATGCACAAACTCTTAGTTCTGTATTTCATCGTATCTTCCCCAGGTGAATCTTTATTAGTTTCCACTGTAAGTAGATACCAATATTTTGTGTCACATGAAAGATTAGACTGACCTCACATGTCAAAGCATTATCTAACTCATGCCACTAATGAAACATTATCTGCTTAAGTCATATCAGATTTAGTGAAATCCTGTCTTCCTTGATTTTTTTGAATCTCAATAGTTTTGCAAAACTTTCAAAATACTTTCAGGTTCAAGAAGAGCTACAATGGCTGAATGAAGTTTCCTTCATATAGTGTCAAAGGAGCAAAGCCTAATATTCTCTGCCTAATGTAAGGAGTTCATTGTGGGTCCTCTTAAAATGGAACTGCCTGAGTGTGGCAAAATGGGCATCAAATTGCATCTCAGATTTCACATAAAGAGGGAAGTGCAAATACTAACTCTTATGTCTTGTGGAACTATGCAGCACTTTTAAGGAAGCATCCAATATCATTGTACTTGTGTTAAATCAAGTGTCCTCTCGGCTTCACTGCCCAGAAACTTTGAACCAGAAAACATTTTCTTCTTTTTAGCACTATTCCTGGCCTAGTAAGCAGAGACAACATTGTGATTTTTTTGAAGTCCATTTTCCTTCCGGAGGACCAATACAACTACTGATAGTTGTTGCACATTACCCATGCTTACCCCTCCCTTCATTCCCCCCCCCCAAAAAAAATTTACAATAACGGGGGAAGTTTTCATATCTTGGAAGAGAACTTGGTTTTATATATGGTTTTGAGGATTTAAATCTATGTCACTTTTCACAAGAACAGGCATGTTAACAAGTGTCCTGGTCAAATTCCTACCTCCCTACCCAAATTACCTGTGCTATTTCATCAGCAAACTTGTTTTTTTCTTGCTGTTCTAAACAGCTGAGTGGTTTTCCTGTGGACTGTTCCGCCCCACGAGGATCTCTGTAGAAGAATGAATGAAAGATCACTCCATGGTACTTAGCTACTATAACAGCTTGTTCAGGTCCTTTGGAATGCAAGGTAAGATAAATACTGCGGCGTTACATATTCTGTGTGAAAAACCTAACTAAAAAGTCTTAAGTGGTTTATCTTGGGGAGTCTGGGTTGGGACAGAAAATGAGTGCTAAGGCTGCCATCAATTAGGGGTTTCTGGGAATGCAAAATTCCAAATTGTTTATATGAGATTGGTGGAAAACTCATTGGCTGTCAGAATGAAAATACATGTAACTGGGCTCTTCTCTGCTGCTGACTTTTCAAAAACTAATTAATAAGAACTTAACTATAAATTATTGGTTCCATATAATTCTCTTGGGAGCTGAATTAGGCTTTTCAATTAATTAATTCTGCTCTCTCATGCCCTTGCCAGTTTTCCAAATATGGTTCAGCCTTTGATATGATATTAAGTGGCTATGGAACACTGTCTGGAGGTCTCCTTTGTTGCCATGATGTAAATGCCCAAATGTAAATAAACTTTAACTGCTTAGATAATGAAGCAAAAGCATATGCACTGTTTAACTCAGCAGCATTAATTTCAGAAACTGAGAGAGTAAAGAAGCAACATAGGAAAGGCTTTCACAGCTCAAGCTACTTCAAAATCAGTGGGACCAATTTAGGGCCGAGTCTTGCTGTCCTTACTCAGGTGAGGAATCCAATTGTATACAGTGGGATAACTCCACTGAGTAAAACGAGCAGGATTTCCCTTTAGTAGCCAAACTGTTCTGCTGGTTAATCCTGGCACTGCTTTAAGAATAAGAAAGACATGGCATGCGTCATAATGTGTAATTTGGTCACTTGTGCTTCTTGTTTCATGCAGTAGAAAGATAGCCTCAATCCGATGCACTACTCCTTAGGGTACTTGCATGCATGCTCTTTCCCAGACTCTGTAAGATGGTGTTCCACCATCCTAAAGACCCTTCTAAAAATCAACAGAGGAACAGAAACCCCCTTATAAATCTCTTAGTGGATTTTTTAAAAAAAATCAAGACGTACTCATTCAGTCTCTCTTTTTTTTGTAAGTGAAGTTGACTGCCTCCCTCTAACACAGCTGGATGGTACCTCTCATAGGAGACTACACAACAACAACAAATAAGTAGCAACACAGGAGTTAGAAATAAAGCAACTGTTAATGGGCTATGGAGCCTTCTATATCTAGACTGTTGTTTTAAATCTGCTCTGAGTTAGTAATGACCAAAATCCTTTACCATCCAAAACCTTATGCAGTGGCATAAGTAATAATGCTGTAGTCCTGTTCAGGTTTACATTACACCACAGAAGTTACAACTGCATTTGGCACTAATTGGCAGTTTCATTCAAAATCTCAACAGAGATACTAAGCACTGAACAGACTATGAAATCTGACCTTCTCACCCTTAGGGGTAATTTCTCCTAAAGAGTATTGGGGCATGCTGGTTGGGCAACAGGGAGGAAGCTTGTACTGCTCCTGGCTACTTCGCCATAATGCCTGTGAATAAACGGAGGATTTCAGGTGGAAAATGGAATCTTTCACAAGCATTAATTAATGAAGAAAATGTAAAAATAAGCTTAATATCAGGCTCCAGTTACATTATTGGGATTACTATCTTGAAATCTCAAAAGTTTTTTTGGGGAGGTTGAATTCAGTATTTCTAGGGTTACTGAAAAGATAGATTTAAAGGGACACAGTCAGCATAAAACAATCTCGCTTCCCTCTGGAATTTTTTACCTATTGTTTCAAGTAACAGATAAAAATGATAGAACTGAAAAGTTAGGGTCAAAAAGTTATTTTGTTCCAGTTTGATTGCTTTGTCTATTTGACAATATTTTGTGCATCTAGTCAGGTTCACTCTTTCACCTGTGTTGTCAGGTTCCCCTGTTTGTGTGGGGAAATAGAAAATAGCAGGCAATAGTAGCTGGAGGGGTGTACATGAAACTATTTTTAACTTTTTTTTTTAAATTGGCTAGAATTAAAGTTCACTGTTACTTTAAATGGTCATAAGCTACTTGTGATTTACAAAAAAAGTGATGGTTAGTCATCTCCTATTATTCTTAACGGAATCAGAGGGCAGAGGATTGTTGAGCTATTGCCTATCATGTCAAGTGTGTAATTCACAAGTGCCTGTAATTACATGAACAATAGTGAGAAAAATGACAATGAGGAAATTAATCAAGCATAAGAAACAGACCACCATCATTACAGCATGTTTTGTTAAGTATAATTTTGGGCCCATAGGCCTGTTCATATGTTTAACACTGTGTCGGTCTATAGACAGTGTTTCAAGCGTTAAATGCCTTTTTTAATGTATTACAAATCTTATTGATATCTCTGGGGTTATAAACATACTATATCCACAATTATTTTTCCACTGACCTGGAAATTCCAGCAAATCTCTTTGAGTAAAGAGGAAATAGGTGAAAACATGTTTTGTTTTGTTTTTTTTACAGCTGTTTAAATTTATTTTTCTATAGAGAAGAGCTAAGCTATTCTGGCTCGACAGACAGGTTATGGGCACAGCTGAAATTCTAAAGCTCTCCAGAGAAGAGCCGTCAAGGAGGCTTATTGCTGTGGCCCAACACAAGGCATAGTCCTGCTGTCTTCATTTATGTAAGTAATCATTACTCGCATGAGTAGTCCTACTGAAGTTACTTTGGTACTTTATGATTAGGGCCTTGAAGACATTGCTCTAATGGTAATTCTTGGATTTGCTTCAAGGATGACAAGCATTTGGCATGAATAAAAACACTTATTTTTGTCATCTTAAAACACACTTTTACGGTACTGAAAACAACCTTTTTAAATTTCATGGCTGTGGCCATGAAATCAATTCACCTTTTACACAACAGCTGTTAAATAAAAGTTGGCTAGTAACTGAACTTATTTAGCCTGAAATGGAGATGTTAGGAAACATCTGACTGATATATTTATATACATTAGTATGGATGATGAGAATATTCAGATTTAGAATAGTAAAAATTTTAAATAAACAAGAGATCTGGAAGGGATATAAACTCCCATGCTGCAGGGCATAAGCTAACTTCTACTGGGGAACAGGAGGAAACTTGCCCTAGGGACAGGTTATCCCAGAACTGCCTGTTGAAGCGCTTCTAGCATCTTGATCTGAGGCATCTGCTATCAGTGACAGGATACTGAACTTACTGGACCAGTGGTATGATCACGTATGGCAGTTTCTACGTTCAGAAAATACAAAGATGTAGTGAAAACTCAGTCTCTTTTCTTACCATCTCCCTCAAAACTGATAAGTTTAGAAGAAAAGGAAATCTCTCTTCACAAAGTATGAAGTCAGTGTGTGGTATTCCTAGAAATGAGAGATGGATAACAAGTCACCTGATCCATTCCCCTGCAAGTACAAATTAGGTCCCTACACTGTTTTTACTAGTGCCCAGTTTAATTTGAAGAGTCCGAACCTATGGGATTCCCATCACTTCCCTTCAAAGGCTAATCTACCAGCTTTTAGATTTTACTTTGGGGAAGCCGTTCTTGATATTTTGCTTTGATTTTCCCTTTTTTGATTTCATCCCACTTTCTTATGTGCACCACCATAAGTAATTCCTCTCAATACTTACTATTTACATCTTTCACATATTAATATATAGTAATATTCCTCCAGCCTTTCAATCATTGCTTTGCTAAAAGTATAATTAGTCATTCTGATCATCTGCACTCATTCCATTTTGGCTATCTGTCTGGTAATGACAGGTTTCAGAGTAGCAGCCGTGTTAGTCTGTATTCGCAAAAAGAAAAGGAGTACTTGTGTTATAGTCTCTAAGGTGCCACAAGTACTCCTTTTCTTTTTGTCTGGTAATGAATGAGGTGCTCCGGGCCATCTAACTACAGCAAATGCAACACTTCTGCTACAGTTTATTATCTGGTTTCAGAGTTGCAGCTGTGTTAGTCTGTATCCGCAAAAAGAAAAGGAGGACTTGTGGCACCTTAGAGACTAACAAATTTATTTGAACATAAGCTTTCATGAGCTACAGCTCACTTCATCGGATGCATTCAGTCGAAAATACAGTGGGGAGATTTATATACACAGAGAACATGAAACAATGAGTGTTACCATACACACAGTTTATTATCTGTATTATAGTAATGACTAGAAGCCCAATCCCCACTGTACAAGCATGTAATCAAAGGCCCCAAAGATTTTACAATCAAGTTGAGCTACAGATATACAGGACTATTTCCTACTCCCTGAGGTAATTAAAGCTTGTCTGTGTGCAGTTAAAATTACAAAGCCCTTTTTTTGTTGTTGTTGCCATGTAACATGTTCAGTTTGCATCTGATCTACTGTCCCCATCACACCTGTATTTCTTCCTCCCACTGAATATCAGTGCATGAGAGTATCTTTTCCTGGTGTATATGTACTTACCATTTACTATAGTTAATTTCATTTTGTTACTTTCTGCTCATATTGTTAGCCACACTTAGGCACCTGAATCTCTGTTTAGGCACATGCAGGCTGATTTGAGGCAAGTAAAGTTGATTTTTAGGTAGAAAAAAATAGAGAGATTTTAAGCAAATAGGGCCTCAAGTATCTTTGTATTGTCTCTGTCCTCACTGGCATTCACATTTCCCAGTTTAATATTATCTGTTAAATTAATTAAAATTAACCCTTTTCTCTTTGGAACCTCACTAATGTGAGAATGGGCTGGTGGTCTTCAGCCACCTAGCATTCTTCCATTACAATAGGTGTTAGTACTACTTCCCACAGGACATCCATTAGATTTCTTAATTCCCCTGCCACCCGCCAAATAAATTGCCTTTCTAAACTGGTGAATCCATTCCTTACAATGGTAAATTCATGTAGCTCAAGTTTTCTCATTACCAATTAGTTCTTTCTTGTCTGTAAGAAGTTGATCTGGGAGGTCACAGGGTACCAAGTTATCCTCTAGTTACACTTTTATAATCAGTAAATATTTGCAGTTATATATGTTAAAATAATGGTAAATAGACCAGATGTAGCAGGGCTGTTGCAGAGAAAGGATTTCCTCTCTCTCCAGTGCCATGTACAGCACTACACAAATGGTTGTGTATCATAAAGACATGGTGCTTCCTCTCAAGTATACGATTGGCCTCTGCTGGAGTTAGGATACTGAACTTGATAAGCCAAATTTGTTATGGTAGGGTAAACCCCATGTCCCTATGTAATGGTGGCCATCTCTACATGACCACATTCTATACCAATTTGGTAGGCAGCCTGTTGAAAGTGAGTATGGAAAACAACATACAAATCGGCCACACCATTATCCTAGGTCTCTCAATTACTGACACAGATACCTGGCTGACTCTCAACTATATTAAATCTCTTGTAAGCAACCCTACAACAAACCTCAAATACTTGGCTCCAAAGAATCAGGTTATAATGAAAGTTAAGTTGAGTTAAATATCATCGTTGCTCTTGCAAAATGCCTTCATTTCATATCTTGGGCAATAAATACTCCAGTAAAATTGTATTTAAAACCAGGTCTGTTTTGTGAAATGAGTCTCACAGATGGAACAAAACATTCATTGTTAAACCTTTATTGTTGCCTTTTTGTTGGTACAAGGAGCTTTTATGCACCAAACAGCTGTATTCATCATGTTTATCTAGAAGGCATCCAGTGTAGTGGAAAAAAAGTCTGGAGGACAAAAATCTTGGTTAAGTGCACGAGTAGTTTGTGGATGCCGGCATTTTTTTCTGTCCAGTTCCTTTGGTCAGCATGCAAGTCACATACACAGGCACTACCATGCAGACTTGCAAGTCCTGTATAATAGCAACTTTTCATGAGCTGTCTACTTTTCCAAGCAATCTCCTCTGAAAATTTTTCAACTGCACAACAACACGCTGTACACATGCTTATTATATTCTCTATGATCCTATCATTTCTCAATCTGTTGCTATTTTGGCCTCTCATTAGGTCACTTTCCAAATACTGTGTACAAGCTATGCGTCAATCATTGTCACAGCTCAGCCCGAAGCTAAGCCAAGCCAGTTCAAAACTAGGAGGAAAAATCGCCAACCAAAGTAAGCACTATATTGAAAACAGTTAACAGTTTAACTTTGGAAAGCTATTTGTGTTCCAAAGGCATCACACAAACCCACTTGATATAAAAGAAATATACGGCACCATTGCTCCCAAAAATAATTGTACACAGTCTAACTACTAAGTATGTACTTAATGGCATTTGAAACTGTTGACAAAAACAGACATTAGAATTTCAAGAATTAAGAATATGACATTGGAAGAAATATTCTTGGGGTTTTTCCTGCCAAGAAACATTCAAGCTTCCAACTTCTGGACAGAGTGGAGAAGTGTATCAACTTGAGCTTTTTTGAGCTACAGCATGTCTAAATTCTTTGGTGATTCTTAAATGAAAGATGCTGTAGAAGAGCAAATTATTGATTAACAAGTACAATAGACACACTAATGTGAAATTAAAAAAGTGCCTCAGATCAACTGCATGCTCTGCTCAATTGCTGTCAGAAGCAGGAGAATGCATTTGTGAAAATTGCAAACAAGCCTGATCCTCTAAATATGAAGTATCCTCATGGAATCATGACTCCATGTTTCCTGGATATTGAATCCTACAGACTTTGTACAGTGTTCACATTCTCAGCTGATGTGAATGAAGTGCTTTACAAAGTTGTTACAAGAGTGAAAGGAGCAAAACACAGTTGCATCTGCATGCTCCCTACCTGAGTGGGGGCCTTAGTAGACACTTAGCACAGGTAAATTTACCAGTCAGACTCACCATGAGTGCTTGGTGAGGATGGGGTTGATAAAGCTGTGGTTTGCAACATACAACAGAAGCAGCCATCTGGAAGTGGCCTAGTAAACCTAGGGACTGAGCCTTGAAGTAGGGACGGTGAGAATAAGTTTTGGATGTAGAGAAAGAACTGGAGAGAAATGTTTCCCAGAGGGTGATGTTTCTGATGAAAAGAAGGATGAAACCCTAGTTACAAATTGTACAGTGGGCACAGAAAGAAAGAACCTTAGAAAGACCAAAAATCTCTACCTAGAGCTCTGTTCCTGGGACATAATTTCCCAGCTTCCCTAGCTGCAGCCACACATTACTTTTGGCTAGTTTTACATTAGGGAGAAAACACTTCACTCTTAACAGAATGGATTCTAACATTAGCAAATGCTGAGCTGCACAGTGTTCTCAACCCCCTAATGAGAGACTACACAGACTGAAACTCTGGATTCTTAGCTCTGTCTCGAAACCAGAATGTGTGCAACTCAAATGCAAAATGACAGTATCAGTCAACTTGGAACTGACAGGTGTGCAGTTCTGTATTTGACTCCCACTGCCTGCTGACTTTGCTAAAAGAACACTGTGCTTTTGAATTCTGCATTTTTTACCTTTTTAAAGAAATTACACTGAATAAGAATTTGGACATGGACTTCTGAATAAGTTATGTTGAATAACTTCCTTTTAAAAAATAGAGGACCTGTCCATTTGGGGCTACATTTGCTTCTGCAAAACATTCCATTATTAAATGAAGTCTGACTGAATTTTAAACTTGTTTCCTTGGTGGTTCTTCCTAATCGCATCACTAGTAACCCATTAATAAAATTATGCCAAAAATTGGCTGCTGATTTCAACTGAAGATTCCTTAGCTTTGGTTCCTCTGCCAAAATAATAATACAATAATAATAATTAATAATAAAGAGTCCTATAATTTAAAGTGGAAGTTCCTTTTAACCTGTTCCTTGGTTTAAATAGGCTTCAGCAATGTTCTGAAACTACATTACCTGAGAATTGCCATACTGCATTGGACTCAACGTCCATCTACTCCAGTATCCTATCTTCCACAGTGGGTAGCATCAGGTGAAAGTGAAAGAATGACACCACATTAGGTCTTGTCCTGATTGGTAGTAATTAGAGAGGGTCTTATAAAACCTCCTGGTTCAGGTTTTATCTCTTTTACAATTTTTGCCATATTCTTGATACCCATTTAAATTTCCAAACCCTTTTTAAATATTAAGTTCTTGGCCTCTGGGATTCCATGTGTCAGTGAGTTCCACAGTTTAAATACTTCCCCACACAACAGATTTCCTTTATCAGTTTTTAATGTCATTGACTGACTGTTCCCTTTTTCTTGTGGTATGAGAGAGGGAGAACAGAAGATTCTGCTGTAGATCATTATTTTATGTACTTTTATCACATCCCTTCATCACCTCTTTTCTAAAGTAAACAATCCCAGTGTTTTCAGTCTCCCATCATTATTGATTAAAATGTTCAGCTTCAGTTCTACCATCTGCATGCTATTTATTTAAGCAAGATCTGTATCTAACAATGATATCCTGTATTTCCAGTCCTAATTTTAAGCATGAGAGGGATGTTTTAAACTTCAGTAATTTCACTGACTTAAAATGTTATAATGTATTTGTTGTCCTCCCCCACCCCCTCTTGTTATTAGTAGTTATACCGTATCTGGTTCAGCTCCGGGATAGAAATGCAAATAAATCAATGTAATCGTTTACCAGATTGTCAACAGAAGTTGTGTGCCTAGCACACTCCGGGGGGAGGGGGTTTGAAAATATATGATTTAAATACAGGCCATACCTCCCGCACAGAAGCAAACGGTAATTCCCCCCCGCCCCCCCTCCTCCAACCTGAAAGTGAAATAAACTTTGTTACAACTTTGGTTGCATTCCCATCTGAACACAATGCTGAGCACGGTTCATTGGCGCAGACTTGGCAACATCAGCAACAGCAGAAAGTTACAGCTAAAGCTGCATTTTTACTGGTTGGAAAAAATAAAAAGCCGTTTCTAACAAAACTGAGGGCTTTAGGGCAAGATCCGACATTGGAGAGACAAACCAGGATTACGGGTTAAATATCCTGCACTGGTTATTTTTCACCGATTTAGAGGAAGGGAACTCTTTCTCCAGCGCTCAAGTCCTCCCCCTGTACTTCACAAAAACGATTAAAAGCAAAGGCTCCCTTTGGGCCGGATAGCTTTTGTTTCAAAAAGCAGGAATCCAACTGTAGAAAAACGGGAGAAACTTCTCAAACATCATGGCGGTTGGGGCTCAATTTCTGAGTGAACTTTCTGCGAGTCTTTTGCAAAGCGATCACCGATTGCAGGTCGGCTCCTCCGGCAGAGGAGACACTGTCCCCCCTCCTGGCTCAGCCCAGACGGTGTGCGAAACGATTGCACCCAGCCTAGCGAGCCCACTCGGCGGCCACAGGGGGGAAGGCACCTACCTCGTTCCTCTGGAGCTGGAAGAAGCTGTTCAGATAGCTGGAATTGAGGGACGAGCCCAGCTCCGGGCTGTTCTTGGTGTAGCTGAGATCGGGGTGCTGGGAAGAAGAGGGCTCGGGTCTGAAGGCATCAAAGGCGCTGGCCTGGTGGGTGTCTTGCAGCGACAGATAGACCCAGTTGAGGAGCTGGGCAGGCTGGTAGACAGAAGCAGCACTGGTGTCTATGGCTGACAACAAGCTCATCTTTCCCCAAAACTCTGCTCCTGCCTGGGTCTCTCTGTTCCCCCTCCCTCCCTCCCTCCTCTCCTCTCCTCTCCTCTCCTCGCTCACTGCCTCCGGTCAGCTCTCCCCGGGATCTTTTCTCCACCCCACGCGCTTCTGCTGGGTCCTTCTCGTTTAGGGGGAGGGGTGCTGCTCTTTATTTTGCTTTAATCCGGCCAGCCCCACACTTTCGTCTCTCCCCCTCCCTCCCCTTCCTAAGGCGATCCGAGCCCCCCGAGCCCCGAGGCACTGCACCGCACGGGCATAGCTGCTGCTGCGGCTGCAAAGTTTCCTAGCAGGAAACTTTCTGGTGGGGGGGTTTTTTTCCCCCTCGTTTTCCTTTTGCTGCCAGATCCGCTATCTGACTTTATTCCCACTCCCCCAGGCAGCCCTGGAGGGGCGGGGCTGATTGACTATGCAACAGCCGCCGATCCAGTCCGCGGGTCATCTCGCTGCATATGGAGCGCCGGGGCGGGGAGAGGGAAGTCCGGCGCTGCCTGGAAAGCTGAATGGACTGGCTAATTTGAATATGTATGAGGCTATAGGCCAATCAGTGGACGGCGCCGCCTCCTTCCCGCCCTGCAGGGGGCGGGCGCGCCACGAGTGGCGGCGGAACGGAATGGAGCGCAGCACGGCTTGGCTGCGAAGTGCGGCTGTTTGTTCGTGCAAACTTTTACCGTGCGTTTGTGGGTCTGTCTCTCGCTGCGTGAGCTTCCTTTGTGATCTTCCTGGAGAAGGGCTCGCCTACCAACCGGGACTCCAGTCCCGTGAGGGTGTTTTCATGGTGCCGTGGTAGCTTGCAGTCCCCTCTTTATTTCTGTTTCTCACCAGGGCTAAGGACTCATTATTGGAGGGTCTGTCTCATTCAATCTTTGTCAAAACGCCAGGTCCGCAAAAGGTTCCTTGGCTATTGAGGCTGTGCCAAGACCTTGCAGAGTGAAGGTTTCCCAAATAAGGCAGGAGAGTGGTGTGAGCTTGGAAAGCCAGCTAGGTAGACTGGGATTGGCTTCTTGAGGAGCCATGGTGCAGTTAGCATACAATGAAGGGATAACTACCTAGGCCTTTTAAGGAGTCAACAGCAGAAAAGCGGAAGGGGGTTATTCTTCTTTTGGGAAAGTGCCTGAGTGGGGTAATTACTGCTCCAAAAACTTTTCCATCCTGCCTTCCCTGTACTGTCTGAAGATTGTGGTAGAGTAGCCATTTCTCACTACAAATCCCATAAAGAAAAGGAGGACTTGTGGCACCTTAGAGACTAACAAATTTATTAGAGCATAAGCTTTCGTGAGCTACAGCTCACTTCATCGGATGCATTTGGTGGAAAAAACAGAGGGGAGATTGATCTACACACACAGAGAACATGAAACAATGGGTTTATCATACACACTGTAAGGAGAGTGATCACTTAAGATAAGCCATCACCAGCAGCGCGGGGGGGGGGGGGGGGAAGGAGGAAAACCTTTCATGGTGACAAGCAAGGTAGGCTATTTCCAGCAGTTAACAAGAATATCTGAGGAACAGTGGGGTGGGGGGGGGGGAGAAATGACATGGGGAAATAGTTTTACTTTGTGTAATGACTCATCCATTCCCAGTCTCTATTCAAGCTGTAGCTCATGAAAGCTTATGCTGTAATAAATTTGTTAGTCTCTAAGGTGCCACAGGTACTCCTTTTCTTTTTCTTTTCTTTTTGCGAATACAGACTAACACGGCTGCTACTCTGAAACCTTACAAATCCCATGGCAATGAAACCAAGACTTTTTTCAAAGCTAGAGTCTCTGCATGAAGGTGACGTTTTACATTTGAGCAAAACCCCTTGAGTTATCAGAGGCTAAAAAACACACCCACCTTCCCAGAATGTATTTGCTTTGTTTTGGTTTTAAGAATCCCATCATTTTCTTTGCTTAGATAATTGAAAAACATCAACACTTTGACCCTTCAGACTTGGCTCAAGAGTTGGCCTGAACAAGCGCTATGTGTGCTGTTCACATGGAATAAAAATGTTGTTCTGAAAAAGCAAAGTTACAAATGTTTTGGAAATGCAGGGCTGAGTGTGCACAGTAGAAAATACCATTAAGCTGTCAGCTACAAACTCAAAAGATGGATGTGTTTTGCATATGGGAGTAGCTAGTTAACTGCACAGCTATCTGGTGACAGGAATTTGTAAACTCAGTTGCTGAAGATGGAGCTTGTAAAGTCCAGAGGCTTGGAGCAAGGGATGGTGGAGTTTGTAAAATGAAGCAAGATGCTAAAGGCCTTATCTGCTGAGAAGTTGGATCAGTTTTGCATACTGGTATATTTAAAACAATACCCCCCACCCACCACCCCACACGCACTTGGAATGCAGTTGTACTGGTATATCAGTATAACTTTTTTCATTATAGGAAGAGCAATAAGCTATACTGGTGAAAGGACCATTTATACCAGTATAGCTGTTCACACAAGTGGTTGTACTGATAAACTACACTGATAAATAACACCACTCTTTAACCAATATAGTTATGCCAGTACAAAAGCAGGCCTTAGTGGTTCTGCAAGCCCATTATCTCTGGAATAAGGAATTATTGAGATCTGCTGATAAGGGTGAATGAGCAGATCACTCTGCTGTCCCTGCCTCAAAATACTGTCCCTGCCTCAAGAGCTCACACTTCAACAGGCAGGCAGAGCGGTGCACTCGGAAGCCCAGATGAGGGCTTGAAATTGTGTCTTTGGTGTAATGGACTCCCTTTTTTTGTGCATGTTAATTACCATGTCACAGAGGGAGTATTTTCTATCCCAGTTTTCCTGGATAAATAAAAGATGTCAGATCTTGTTCATGGGTCAGATCCAGCCCTGATTTGGCATCTAGACCTCTCATTGAAGGTAATGAGAGTCCTTAACAAAAATGGATACGACATGGCTTGTGTGATAAGTATCAAAAATATAGAGCGTGTGGCTGATTTAATGTTGCACTTGTTTAATTTTTGTTGTGTCCTGACCTGGTTGTCAAACTTAACATTGCACTAACTCTGGTGACTTGTTTTTTAAACTGAATAATGGAATAACGGTATAGACTGGGGTATACAGTGAGCCAACTGGAAACTTATTTGTTGTCTTTGGCACTTAGGCATCCCCTATTATTGTAATGTATGAGCCTCAGACAATCTTTAATGTATATATCCTCACAACACCCACAATACCCAACTTACCCACTAAGGTAAGGCAGTGCTATTATCCCCATGGTATGGAGGGGAAGCTGAGGCACTGAGAGACTAAGAGACTTACCCAAGGTCAAACAAGAAGCCTGTGGCAGAGCTGAGAAATTAACCTGGATCTTGGAGATTACAGCCTAGTATCCTAACCAGTGGGCACTATCCTTATTCTGCCAGCAAGTGCAATACACATCATGATCACTATCTTCCCTTCATATCAGCATTCTGGATCTTTTCTCTCATTATTCCTAGCCCCTTTCCCCTCTGCATCTCCCCGTGCATTCTTCACTCATTCCCTGCATTGAAATCCCATTACTGTCAGTGCATTCCAGGAAATAGATCTTGTCCCTTTGCTCGAGGATCAGAGAGGATAATTTTAGCCTTATTTTGCTGTCATTTTCCTACTGTTCTCAGAACAATAGAAAATCCATATTGCATAATGAGGTGAGGTTTTTTTTTCCCTGTTTGACTATTCTGATGTAACTATTGAATCTGCATTGTTCTTAATGAGACAGTATTTATATATGGGCTCTTCCTTTTACTATGCTAAACTCTGTTCCTATTACTTTGGGTGAAGCAAGTAGCTGACCTTGTTGCTCTGCCTAACATTCTGTACTTTGCATAGCACATGGTAGTGTTTATAATGTGAATGTGACTGAGTAGTACAGTATGGTGAGTTGTCCATCCCACATAAGGCCTACAGGGGTAAATTAGGCTAATTAACCTATGGGCCATACCTGGAGGGAAGCCAGATTGTGCTAAGGCCTGATTTGCTGATGAAGTCCATCTTGGGGAGGAGCTGGGTTGGATTTATAAAGACAGGAAGTTCACAGCAGAAAAGGGCTATTCCAAAGTAGACTGTAGTTACTGCCTGGGAATGGGGAAATGTGTTTGAGGGTACGGAGTTCATTTGTCTGCACTTACTCCCTAGGAAGAGGGTGATTGAGCCGATACACTTGGAGAGGGGGAGCCAGAAGCTGCAGAAAGGAGTCCAGGGAAGCAGCAACAGCGTCTGAGGGAAAGCAGGCCAGAGTGCCACGTATAGGGTGCCTGGACTGGAATGTCGAGTAGTGGGTGGACAGGCCAGGGTTCCCCTACTGGCCACTAGTGAAATGGCATCATCAGGGCAGGGCATGAGAAGACTGCCTGAGATGGTTGATGCAGAAGGCTTTTGATACCCCAGAAGGGGGAAATATGAATAGTGACTTGGAGCAGAAGGGGAGGCAGACCTGGAAGGAGCTAATCTCCAGAGTGGCCAGGAGAGGCACCGCGAGTCAACCCCATGACACACAGATGCAATTGTAGTCATCTTCTGGCTTTTTAGGGCTTCTTTTTCTCTGGCTTGTTCAGAATGCTGGTCTTTGGCATACAAGTGGCTGTCCAGAGTACATGCACAAAGCTCTCCAAGGAAAATAGAAGGAGTATTTCATGAGGGCGGGAGGAGTTCCTGTATACAGGGAGGAGACTATTCCAGGATTACACAGCAGCATGAGGAAAGATACAGCATCCTCAGGATCATCCACTGAATCCACCTGGGTGGTCTTATATTCCTGTTTTATAGCTTCTCCCTACCTGAGCTCTGATTGGCACAGTTCTCAAATTATGAATATTTGTAACTCCACTCACTGTGGAAATTTACTCTCCAGATCATGGGGAAATACTGATCTGCCCACTAAATACCAGTCCTTCCTTGTGGATGGTTCTGGGCACTAGAAGTAAATGGCCTTGCTCTCTCTTTGCCTTGTGTATGCAGAGATACAAACCACCTGGAATCCACTGATTTCTCAACAGTGCAGTGCCAAAAGACATGTGGGTTGCATGAACAGAAGTCTTGGATAGTTGATTTGTTCTTTGCGGGGGAGAGGGGGAAAGGAGATTGGGGTAGAGTGGGATGGTGTGGGAGTTATGTAATAAGGGAGAAGGAGCAGAATGTGCCACTAGAAAGGAGTGCCTCTGGTGGCAAAGCAGAAGATGGTGGGAAGAAGAGCCCACGATCTTCAGAGTGCTGCTTCTAGTGTTCATTTCAACACCTGGGAACAGGATAAAGAAACTGACATGGGCGCAGGTCATAAAAGACCCTATTTGGAAATATTTTCAAGAAATTCCTGTACTTCTGGGTAAAAAGGAACCCATGCCAAATGCAAATTGTATAAAAAAGAGATGCAAGGCCTGGTTGTCGGAATGAAACAACCTTATGAAAAATGCTCCTCAGAAGGCAGCCTAAGTAACTTAGGACAGTGATTCTCAAAGGCGGTCCACCGCTTGTTCAGGGAAAGCCCCTGGCGGGCTGGACCGGTTTGTTTACCTGCCGCATCCGCAGGTTCGGCCGATCGCGGCTCTCACTGGCCGCGGTTCGCCGCTCCAGACCCAATGGGGGCTGCTGGAAGCGGCGTGGGCCGAGGGACATGCTGGCTGCCCTTCCCACAGCCCCCATTGGCCTGGAGCAGCGAACCGCGGCCAGTGGGAGCCACGATCGGCCGAACCTGCAGACGCGGCAAGTAAACAAACCAGTCCGGCCCGCCAAGGGCTTTCCCTGAACAAGCAGTGGACCGGCTTTGAGAATCACTGACTTAGGAGACTCTTGTCTCATTTTCAAGAGACTTAGGTGAATAGGCACTTAAGCTCCAGTCACTTTCACTTAGGCATATTTGAAAAGTTTTCTACTCTGACCTGAAATAATCAGTTTAGTTCACTGACTACAGTTAATCCCTCTGTTCCTTTAATAAATCATCTAGTTGTAAATGTGCAACATGCTTTGATAGAAGTTTATGTATCCAAAACACTTAAGGTTGTTCTGTTTAAACCACATCAAACAACACATAACATTTATCTTAATTAACTGAATTCCAGTTACCATCCCTAATGCAGCTTGATACAAATCATGAGCAAAAAATTATCTTGTAAATAAACAATATATCATGCGCCATTTTCTAACATACTAAAAATATACAATAATAAGAATCTGAAAATATTAAGCTATATAATTGCTAAAATGTGTGTATATATAGTATACACTCCTAGCTAGCAAAAAGATGCACCACATCTAGTGTAAAGGCTCTATTTAGTTGTAAATCAACATGTTTTAAAAGTTATATCAACTAATGAGAATGTACCTTTTGTTTAGGAATAACTGAAGTGCAAATGGAAAAGTTGATTTTAAATCAATGATTGATTGAAATCGAGGATTTCCACTTGTTGATTTAAATTACCTTGATTTAAATAAATCTTCCCTGATCACAAGTGGGAGGAGGAGACAAAGGGAGTATCAAAGAGAACAAAGTTTCATTAATAAGAGCAATGGCTTCCATGACTCTTCAAAATGGAACTCCCAATCTTTGCTAGAAAGTACTGTAGAAAGGGACTGCCTTCAACCCATGTGCACAATTCCCCCTGGGAGTTATGCATATGGACTCAATGCTTTTTTTGCCTTGGTCTTCACAGACAAGGTCAGCTCCCAAATTGCTGCACTGGGCAGCACAGTGTGGGGAGGAGGTGAGCAGCCCTCAGTGGTGAAAGAACAGGTTAAAGACTATGTAGAAAAGCTGGACATGCACAAGTTCAATGCATCCAAAGGTACTGAGGGAGTTGGCTGATGTGATTGAAGAGCCATTGACCATTATCTTTGAAAACCCGTGGTGATCAGGGGAGGTCTCGGGCTATTGGAAAAAGGCATATATAGTGCCCATCTTTTAAAAAGGGAAGAAGGAGAATCCAGGAAACTACAGACTGGTCAGCCTCACCTCAGTCCCTGGAAAAATCATGGAGCAGGTCCTCAAGGAATCTATTTTGAAGCACTTGGAGGAGAGGAAACTGATCAGGAATGGTCAACATGGATTCACCAAGGGCAAGTCATGCCTGACCACCTGATTGCCTTCTATGATGAGATAACTGCCTCTTTGGATATGGGGAAAGTGGTGGACATCATATAGCTTGACATTAACAAAGCTTTTGATACGGTCTCCCACGGTATTCTTGCCAGCAAGTTAAAGTAGTATGGATTGGATGAATGGACTCTAAGGTGGATAGAAAGCTGGCTAGATCATTGGGCTTAATGGGTAGTGATCAATGGCTTGATGTCTAGTTGGCAGCCGGTATCAAGCGGAGTGCCCATGGGGTTGGGTCTGGGGCCAGTTTTTTTTCAACGTCTTCATTAATGATCTGGATGATGGATGGATTGCACCCTCAGCAAGTTTGTGGTTGATACTAAGCTGGGGGGAGAGGTAGATATGATGGAGGGTAGGGACACAGTCCAGAGTGACCTATACAAATTGGAGTATTGGGCCAAAAGAAATCTGATGAGGTTCAACAAGGACAAGTGTAGAGTCCTGCACTTAGGATGGAAGAATCCCATGCACTGCTACAGGCTGAGGACCGACTGGCTAAGTGGCAATTCTGCAGAAAAGGACCTGGGGATTACAGTGGACAAGAAGCTGGATATGACTCAACAGTGTGCCCTTGTTGCCAAGAAGGCTAATGGCATATTGCGCTGCATTAGTAGGACCATTGCCAGCAGATCAAGGGAAGTGGTTATTCCCCTCTAATCGGCACTGGTAAGGCCACAGCTGGAGTATTGAGTCCAGGTTTGGGCCCCCCACTACAGAAAAGATGTGGACAAATTGGAGAGAGTACAGTGGAGGGCAATGAAAATGGTTAGGGGGCTGGGGCACATGACTTATGAGGAGAGGCTGAGGGAACTGGTCTTATTTAGTCTGCAGAAAAGAAGAGTGAGGAGGGATTTGATAGCAGCCTTCAACTACCTGAAGGGGATGGAGCTCAGTGGTTCTCAGTGGTGGCAGATGACAGAACAAGGAGCAATGGTCTCAAGTTGCAGTGGGGGACGTCTAGGTTGGATATTTGGAGAAACTATTTCGCTAGGGTGGTAGTGAAGCACTGGAATGGGTTACTTAGGGAGGTGGTGGAATCTCCATCCTTAGAGGTTTTTAGGGCCCGGTTTGACAAAGCCCTGGCTGGAATGATTTAGTTGGGGTTGGTCGTGCTTTGAGCAGGAGGTTGGACTAGATGACTTTCTGAGGTCTCCTCTAACCCTAATCTTCTGTGATTCTATGGATTGAAAGCAGTGTCTGATCCTTGGATTGCAATAATTTAACAAACGTTAATGTAGCCTTACTGCACTGAGATAGCTAAGTACCCTTTAGGGACAAATCCTGCTTACCTTTCTTCTGAGTAGTCCCACTGAAATCAAAGCATGAGCAGAGCGCTTAAGTGACACGATCCACATTTTAAAACAAGTCAGTGGCAGAGCCAGGAATAGGATTTGGGGACTTCTAATCCTGGTCTCTGAACCCTAAGCAGCCTGTTATAAAAAACTGTGATGTTACAAATGTTACAAGAGGATTAGCCTATGTGCTTTGACAAATGATAGATAAAAATCTGCATCTCTAGATGGACCATTTGCAGTATTCTTATAGTCTCTTTACAAGAGCTGCTCATCCAAATGTAATATGCACAATCTGTATTTCTAATCTGGCTCCAGATTAGACCAGAGTCACAAAATGGGGTAGGGATAAAGCACCCTGAAATGTGCAAGTGAGCGTAACAGTGCTAATACATAAACAAGATACAAAATAATTCTCTGATTTGTGGACTTTATATGTATGTATATAAAATATGACTTTATGAACTTCCCCTGGGCTCTGCAGCCAAAATGTACATGCAGTGTTCCAAGCGAGTGGGTTTCACATGACAGGGGAGTTCTCATTTTATTATGAAATGATTTAATTATGCTATTGGAAGGGCATATACAATTCTTAAAATTATAGGAAGACTTCTCCAAAACACATCTAAATCCTTAAAACGAATTCATATGTGGCTTTTGGAGTGCCTGATATACAAGCAGCATGTGTCCTTGATATGTAGATACAGCAGTTCTTTCGTCTCAAGAACTGAAGGCAGATCAGACATACTCCTTATCTGGAAAGAAATGCATTTAATTTAGCACGTTATAAACTGTTTGCTGCAGGTGCATAAGGACTAGATTGTGTCCAGGTGCTCAAGGAGGGGAGGGTGCAGGGACTCCTGCCTTGCACTCCTAAATAGAAGTGAGGTATAAAATTACAACCCTTGTGCTCCTTGGACGACAGGGACTGCTCCCTATGTACCTCTGCCTCTTCTGGGGAGCAAGACAGTGGAGCAGGGGCCTTGAGGTGTGGGGATGAGGCACTGCTCTGGCCTCTCTCCTCCTCAGGGAATGGGCGAGTTTGCTGCTCTCTCTGGAATGTATATCAAGATGGTTCATTCATCCTGGGAACTGGGAAGCTCTGGGAAGAATTATGTCACTTTCCGCTGCATCAATACAAGGTTTTGCCTAAATGATATGACTGACGCTAATATTTCCTGCTGCCCCTTCCCCTCAGGTTCTCAAAATCAGCTTTGCATCCCTGACACTTTAATTCCTTATAGGCCCCTAGACACTTCTCCCCTCCTTCATTTGGTTGGGTAATGAAAACTTAAACATGTTGTTTCTATACTCACTGGCCTATGCATTGACTTTTAATCGGTTTTATAAACCTCTTTGAAACAGTGCTACTCTATTTAACAACACAACTCTGGCATTGCTGTTAATGTAGCCTCACACTGTACAAGGCAGCACAAATGGAGGGAGGGGAGACAGCATGGCAGACAGAGGCAGAGACACAGACCCTATATGTGGGAGAGAGAGAGAGAGAGATGCACATTGCCCCTTTCAGTACGCTGACCCCACTCTAAGTACATTGCCTTTAAAAACATCATGAAATTGAGATAGCAGCTGCAGCCAGCAAGCTCTCTCCATCCTGAGCCCTGTCGTGTCCCCACCCTGCTCTAAATGGAAATGGAGTAAGTGGGGGGCAGGAGTAGGGGGGAAGGGGACACCCTGACATTAGCCCCTCTCAGGGCCGTCCCTAGCTACTCTGGGGCCCTATGCAGCCCCCCATGGGGGGGCAGGCTTCTGTGGGGGTGTAGGGGCTGGCCCCAGGCCTCTGCGGGGGGGGTGGGGCTGCCTTGGGAGCCACTCCTCAACACTCACTGGCAGCGTGGCTGGGGCTTGGCCACTGCACTTCCTGCTGCTGGTGAGTGCAGGCCCAGCTTTGTTGCACTCATCAGGGGAGTGGGGGTGGGCCTGGGGCGGAGCAGGGGTGGGGGCTTTGGGGAAGGGGTTGAGTGGGGATGGGGCAGAGGCCATGGGGAAGAGGCAGAACAGGGGCTGGAGCAGCACACAGCTGTGCAGGGCACCAGGAAATTAGGTGCCCTAAATTTGGTGCTCTATGCAGCTGCGTACTTTGCGTTTGGGTAAGGATGGGCTCCCTCTTTCCCGCCGCCCCTGCACAGCAAGCAGGAGGCTCCCGGGAGCAGCTCCAAGGCAGAGGGCAGGAGCAGCACATGGCAGTGGGGGGAGGGACAGCTGAACTGTCGGCAGTTGATAGCCTGCTGCACAGGGAACTTAGAGGAGCGGAGAGCTGATCGGGGCTGCTGGTCCACCCTGGTTCCAAGCCCCCACCAGCTAGCTGCAGTGGGCTGCTCTTCCTGCAAGCAATGGACAAAGAAGGCGTTGTAAGGAAGCATTGCGAAACTTTAAACAAGCATGTTCCCTAATTGATCAGCAACATAACAATCAAACAACATTAACTGGGGTGACTTTAAGTGAGAAGTTACTGTAGGACCCCGTCATTTACCTCTTTACATTGCTGAAACTCACCATTTATTCCTATCCTTTGTTTCTTGTCTTTTGACCAGTTAGTGATCCATTAGATGACCTTTCCTCTTATCCTATGATTGCTTACTTTGATGAGGTCCCTCACCAAAGGCTCTTAAAGTCCAAGTACATTATATTCACCATATCACTCTTGTCCACATGTTTGTTGACTCCCTCAAATAATTCTAATAGATTGGTGAGGCAGGATTTCCCTTTACAAAAGCTGTGTTAATGCTTTTCCAACTATGTTCCATTATGTGTCTGCTAATTGTGTTCTTTACTATAGTTTTAACCAATTTGCTTGGTACTTAAGTTAGTCTTACTGATCTGTAATTGCCACAAACGCCTCTGGAGCCTCCAGTCATCTGGTACAGAGGCTGATTTAAGCAATAGGTTACATGCCATGGTTGGTAGTTCTGCAATTTCATCTTTAAGAACATAAGAACAGCCATACTGGATCAGACCAAAGGTCCATCTAGCCCAGTATCATCTCTTCCGACAGTGGCCAGTGCCAGCTGCCCCAGAGGGAATGAACAGAACAAGTAATCATCAAGTGATCCATCCTTGTCACTCATTCCCAGCTTCTGGCAAACAGAGGCAAGGGACACCATTCCTGCTCATCCTGCCTAATAGCCATTGATGGACCTATCTTCCATGAATTTATCTAGTTCTTTTTTGAACCCTGTTATTGTCTTGGCCTTCACAACATCCTCTGGCAAGGAGTTCCAAAGGTTGACTATGCATTGTGTGAAGAAATATTTCCTTTTATTTGTTTTAAACCTGCTGCTTATTAATGTCATTTGCTGACCTCTAGTTCTCGTGTTATGAGAAGTAGTAAACAACACTTCCTTATCTACTTTCTGTACACCAGTCATGACTTTATAGACCTCAATCATATCTCCCCTTAGCCGTCTCTTTTCCAAGATGAAAAGTCCCAGTCTCATTAATCTCTCCTCATACGGAAGCTGTTCCATACTCCTAATCATTTTTTTTGCCCTTTTCTGAACCTTTCCCAATATATCTTTTTTGAGATGGGACGACCACATCTGCACACGGTATTCAAGATGTGGGCGTATTATGGATTTATATAGAGGCAACGTGATATTTTCTATCCTATTATCTATCCCTTTCTTAATTATTCTGAGCATTCTGTTCGCTTTTTTGACTGCCGCTGCACATTGAGTGGATGTTTTCAGAGAACTATCCACAGTGACTCCAGGATCTCCTTCTTGAATGGTAACAGTTAATTTAGACCCCATCATTTTATATGTATAGTTGGGATTATGCTTTCCAATGTACATTACTTTGAATTCTAGTAGATTGGTGAGGCATGATTTCCCTTTACTAAAACCATGTTGACTCTTCCTCAACAAATTATGTTCATCTATTTGTCTGATAATATTGTTCTTTATTATAGTTTCAACCAGTTTGCCCTATACTGAAGTCAGGCTTACTGGCCTGTAATTGCCACCATCACCTCTGGAGCCCTTTTTAAAAATTGGTGTCACATTAGCTATCCTCCAGTCATCTGGTACATAAGCTGATTTAAATGATAGGTTACAGACTTAGTTAGTAGTTCTGCAGTTTCTCATTTGAGTTCTTTCAGAACTCTTGGGTGAATACCATCTGGTCCCAGTGACTTATTGCTGTTTAATTTATCAATTTGTTCCAAAACCTCCTCTAATGATACCTCAATCTGGGACAGTTCCCCAGATCTAAAAAGAATGGCTCAGGTTTGGGAATCTCACTCACATCCTCAGCTATGAAGACCGATGCAAAGAATTCATTTAGTTTCTCCGCAATGGCCTTGTCATCCTTGAGTGCTTCTTTAGCATCTTGATCATCCAGTGACGCCACAGATTGTTTAGCAGGCTTTCTGCTTCTGATGTACTTAAAAAAAATTGCTATTACTTTTTGAGTCTTTGGCTAACTGTTCCTCAAATTCTTTTTTGGCCTTCCTAATTGTATTTTTACACTTCATTTGTTAGTGTTTATGCTCCTTTCTATTTTCCTCACTAGGATTTAACTTCTGCTTTTTAAAGAATGCCTTTTTGCCTCTCACTCCTTCTTTTACTTTGTTGTTTAGCCATGGTGGCTCTTTTTTGGTTCTTTCAAACTCTTTCTTCCTTTCAAACTCTTGAGTGAATATCCTCTGGTCCAGGTGACTTATTACTGTTTAATTCATCAATTTTTTCCAAAACCACCTCTACTGACACCTGCATTTGGGACAGCTCCTCAGATCTGTCACCTAAAAAGAATGCTCAGGTGTGAGTATCTTCCTCACATCCTCTCCAGTGAAGAGGGATGCAAAGAATTCATTTAGCTTCTCTGCAACGGCCTGGTCTTTTTTGAGTGCTCCTTCAGCACCTTGATCATCTAGTGGCCCCAATGATTGTTTAGCAGGCTTCCTGCTTCTGATGTAATTTAAAAAAAAATTGCTCTTAGTTTTTTGAGTTCTTCTGCTAGTTGTTCTTCAAATTCTTTTTTGGTGTGCCTAATTATACTTGACTTGACATAGTTTATGCTCCTTGCTAGTTTCCTCAGTAGGATTTGACTTCCAATTTTTAAAGGATGCTTTTTTGCCTCAAACTGCCTTTTTTACTCTGCTGTTTATCCATGGTGGCATTTTTATTTTTTTTTTTGGTTCTCTTACTGGTTGTTTTTGGTTGGTTGGTTTTTTGTTTTTTGTTTTTACTTGGGGGTATACATTTAGTTCGAGCCTCTATTGTGGTGTTTTTAAAAAAGTTTCTATGCTCTTGTGACTGTTCCTTTTAATTTCCATCGAACTAGCTTCCTAATTTTTGATAATTCACCTCTATGAAGTTAAATACTACTCTGTTGGGTTTCTTTGGTATTTTCCTCCCCAAAAGGATGTTACGTTTAATTACAGTATGGTTGCTATTACTGAATGGGTCAACTATATTCACCTCTTGGGAACAGATGCTGTACTCCATTTAGGACTAAATCAAGAACTCACTCTTCCCTTTTGGGTTCCAGGACTAGCTGTTCCAAGAAGCAGTTGTTAATAGTGTCTAGAAATTTTGTCTACCTATGCATATGGGAATGAGTCATATACCTAGTCAATATGGGGATAGCTGAAATTCCCTATTATTATTATTATTATTTATTATTTTATTACTATTTATTATTGGATTTTTTGTTTTGTAGCCTCTCTAACCTCCCCGAGCATTTGAGTCTCTGTCACCATCCTGGCCAGGTGGTTAGTGGTACCTATTGCTTTGCTTTTATTATTCAAGCATGAAATTTCAATCTATAGAGATCTTATGATCTTTGATTCATTTAAGGTTTTCACTGTGTTTGACTCTGTGCTTTCTTTCACATATAATGCAACTCCCCAAATAGTGCAACCTACTCTGTCATTCCTGTATGTTTTGTACCCTTTATTACCATGTTCCATCGTCGTTCCACCAAATTTCTGTGATATCTGTTATATCAATACAAGGCATTCAAGTTCATGCATCATAGTATTTAGACTTCTAGCATTTATATTCAAGCACTTGTCAAATTTGTCACTGTTTTGTCATTTGCCTTCATGTGATGTAATTGAATGGGACTCTTTTTTGTTTGACTGTTTCTCTTCAGTTCCTACTCTACTATATCAACTTCTATAATTTCTTCTTTATTGGATATAGAGAAGCCCCATTAATAGATCTTCCTCTAAAGAATACCTCTGTCCAAACTGTGTGCTCCTCCACTCCTTGCATCAATGGGGTTTTTTTTATGTCCCTAATTTTGGTCTTTGTCTCGCACAATGTCCCACATTTTGGGCTTGGGCAGCTTGAGAGAGATGCTTAGAATCATATGACTGGAAGGGACCTCGAGAGGTCATCTAGTCCAGTCCCCTGCACTCATGGCAGGACTAAGTATTATCTAGGCCATTCCTGACATGTGGTTGTCAAACCTGCTCTTAAAAATCTCCAATGATGGAGATTCCACAACCTCCCTAGGCAATTTATTCCAGTGCTTTAACGACCCTGACAGGAAGTTTTTCCTAATGTCCAGTGTAAACCGCCCTTGCTACAGTTTAAGACCATTGCTTCTTGTCCTATCCTCAGATGTTAAGAAGAACAACTCTTCTCCCTCCTCCTTGTAACACCCTTTTATGTACTTGAAAACTATTATTTCTCCTTTCAGTCTTCTCTTTTCCAGACTAAACAACCCCAGTTTTTTCGGTCTTCTCTCATAGGTCATGTTTTCTAGACCTTGAATCATTTTTGTTGCTCTTCTGTGAACTTACTCCAATTTGTCCACATCTTTCCTGAAATATGGTACCCAGAACTGTACACTATATGCCAGTTGAGGCTTAATCAGCGTGGAATAGAGCAGAAGAATTACTTCTTGTGTCTTGCTTACAACATTCCCAGAATGTTGTTTGCTTTTTTTCCAAAAGCATTTCACTGTTGACTCACATTTAGCTTGTGGTCCACTATAACCCCCAGATCCTTTCCGCAGTACTCCTTCCTAGGCAGTCATTTCCCATTTTGTATGTGTGCAACTGAGTTTTCCTTCCTAAGTGGAGTATTTTGCATTTGTCCATATTGAATTTTATCCTATTTACTTTAGACCATTTCTCCAGTTTGTCCAGATCATTTTGAATTATAATCCTATCCTCCAAAGCACTTGCAATGCCTTCCAGGTTGGTATCATCTGCAAACTTTATAAGTGTGCTCTCTATACCATTATCTAAATCATTGATGAAGCTATTGAACAGAACCGGACCCAGAACTGATCCCTGTGGGACCCCACTAGTTATGCCCTTCCAACTTGACTATGAACCACTGATAACTACTCTCTGGGTATTTTTTTCCAACCAGTTATAATAGCTCAATCTAGGTTGCATTTCCCTAGTTTGTTTGAGAAGGTCATGAGAGATAGTATCAAAAGTTTTACTAAAGTCAAGATATACCACATCTACTGCTTCTCCCTTATACACAAAGCTTGTTACCCTGTCAAAGAAAGCTATCAGGTTGGTTGGACGCAATTTGACAAATCCATGCTGACTGTTACTTATCACCTTATTATCTTCTAGATGTTTTAAAATTCATTGCTTTATTATTTGCTCCATTATCTTTCCAGATACAGAAGTTAAGCTGACTGGTCTATAATTCCCCAGGTTGTCCTTATTTCCCTTTTTATAGATTGGCACTATATTTGCCCTTTTTCAGTCTTCCAGAATCTCTCTTGTTTTTCATGACTTTTCAAAGATAATCGCTAATGGCTCAGTCAGCTCCTTGAGTATTCTAGGATGCATTTAATCAGGCTCTGGTGACTTGAAGACAGATAACTTGTCTAAGTAATTTTAACTTGTTCTTTCTCTATTTTAGCCTCTGATTTCACCTCATTTTCACTGGCATTCACTATGTTAGACACCCAATCACCACCAAGATTCTCAGTGAAAACCAAAACGAAGAAGTCTTTAAGCATTTCCACATTTTCTGTAATTGTTTTTTCCCCCTCATTGAATAATGGGCCTACCCTGTCCTTGGTTGTCTTCTTGCTTCTAATGTATGTGTAGAATGTTTTATTGTTATCCTTTATGTCTCTCTAATGAGTTTGATCTTGTTTTGTGCATCAGCCTTTCTAATTTTGTCCCTACATGCTTGTGTTATTTGTTTATATTCATCCTTTGTAATTTGACCTAGTTTCCACTTTTTGTAGGACTCTTTTTTTGAGTTTCACTTCATTGAAGATCTCCTTGTTTAGCCAGGGTGGTCTCTTGCCATACTTCCTACCTTTCCTATGCAGGGGATAGTTTGCTCTTGTGCCCTTAATAATGTCTCTCTGAAAAACTGCCAACTGTCTTCAATTGTTTTTCCCCTTAGACTTGCTTCCCCTGGGATATTACCTACAAATTCCCTGAGTTTGCTAAAGTCTGCCTTCTTGAAATCCATTGTCTTTATTTTGCTATTTTCCCTCCTACCATTCCTTAGAATCAGGAACTCTACCATTTCATGTTCACTTCCACTCAAGCTGCCTTCTACTTTGAAACTCTCAACCAGTTCCTTCCTATTTGTCAAAATCAAATCTAGAACTGTGTCTCCCATAGTAGCTTTCTCCACCTTCTGAAATAAAAAATTGTCTCCAGTATATTCCAAGAACTTGTTGGATAATCTGTGCCCTGCTGTGTTATTTTCCCAACAGATGTCTGGGTAGTTTAAAGTCCCCCATAACCACCTAGTCCTGTCCTTTGGATGATTTTGTTAGTTGCTTATAGAAAGCTTCATCCACCTCTTCTTCCTGGTTAGGTGGTCTGTAGTAGACCCCTACCATGATATCACCCTTGTTTTTTACCCTTTTATCCTTACCAGAGACTTTCAACAAGTTTGTCTCCTATTGCCATATCAACCTCAGTCCAAATGTATACATTTTTAATATATAAGGCAACACCACCTCCCTTTTTCCCCTGCCTGTCCTTCCTGAGCAAGCTGTACCCTTCTATACCAATATTCCAGTCATGCATATTATCCCACCAAGTTCTGTGATGCCAACTATGTCATAGTTGTGTTTATTTACTAGCATTTCAAGTTCTTCCTGCTCTTTCCCCATACTTCTCGCATTAGTACACAGACATCTAAGATGCTGATTTGATTCCCTCCCCCCCCCATTCTCTGTTGTCTCTCATTTATCCCTGCTCTACTCCCTTATTGCTGCTTGTCAAATTTACTGGGTTCATGTGTAACTAGTGACTCTTTGCCACTTCCTGTTGCAAGTCCCTTGGTAGAAGGGGTGGAGTGGCCAGCAAGCACCACTAACCCATCCCATTCTATATCTCTGGCCAGCCAGTAGCAGGCCTACCTTCCAACAGCTCCTCTTTGACCAGTACTGTCCCAGGTTTCACACATGTAGGACCCAGAAACCATAAGCTTTGATAACTATAACAATAACTGCAAAATTTCCAGCTGCTCAGGAAAAGTTATTTAAGGGAACCAAATGAACTTGAAAAATCCCATTTTCATCTTAAAATTTTGTTCCTGTTGTTGTCACAAGTAACACCCAAAGTTACTATACATAAGAGAGATCAGAGGGGAAGATAATTTTTCAGTGTTTACTGTGTGCATTTGACAGTACTTTAAATGGTCACATGAGCTTTCTGTCTCATGCCTAGCACAATGACATCACTCTCACACCGTGGTCTAGTGGGAGCCCATTGGCCTGGGCTTGACCAGGCTCTGCAAAAGGGTGCTCAGAAGTAGCAAAGCTGAACCTGACAGGCAGCAGGTAGTTATGTGCATAGAGAGAAAAAGAAGTTAGGCAGAAGGGGTGGTTTCTGTCAGGTTTGATGCTCTCAGATCAGCCCTCAACCCACTCCCAAATATCAGCACAGGAGTAGAAAACTTTTCTAAAGGAATTTTAAAAGATAAAATTGAGGGGTTATTATTTAAAGGCTCTCCGGACAGAAAATGGATGTTTTTAGTGAAAGATGTTTGGCCGCCAGAGAATGTTAATGTTTGTGAGGAAGTGGAGTGGAATGGAAACCTTCCAGTTTTGGTGAATACTCCATTCAGTCTAGTTCGGTATTGCTGAGATGCTCTGAATTATTGGCTCACTTGGGTTTTTAAATTATTATTTTAAAAGGGAAACTAAAATTAAGGGTTTCTTAATAGCATTGTCTTTGTCCTCTTATTCCTGAAGTAGGAGATGTTAATCATCCCACTGAGGCCATATATACATCAGCAAAAGACTGTTTTAATTGGATTAGCTTAACTCAGTTGAAAACCCACCTGAACACCCTTGGCCTAGCCTACAGCACAATCATCTAAAATGATTTTAGGCCTGGCCTACGTGCGTGTGAGGTTTGGTTGGTTGGTTGGTTTTTTGTAGCAATATAACTATTTTGGCTAGGGGTGTGATATTTTTAAAAAAGTATTTATTTATTTTACAAAAATAATTATCCTGGTACAACCCCTAGTATGGATGTGGTTATACAGGTGTAAAAGTGCCTTACACCAGTACATCTTATTTCCCTTCCCATAGTGGAATAAGCTATTCCAGTATAAGCACGTCTATACTAGTATAACTGTCTCCGCTAGAGGACATCACACCACTTAACTGTACTGGTGTAGATAAAACAGTACAGCTCTTGTATATAGACAAGGGCCAGAAAGTGATAAACTCTGTCTCTCATGTTGTTAACTTAGACCAAGTTAAGTTAACTCAGCTGAGGTAATTTGATTGAAAAACACCGTTCTTTTCTCTGTGGTAGTGTACTCTGACTGTGTCTATGCTTATAGCGCCATGTAGAGTACAAACACTGCACACCAAGCTAGCATATGTATAAATACCAGGGTAGACTGTTAGGCACTGCTAGGATGAGTAAAGACATGCCAGAACCTGAGGGTATATACCCTATTTACGTGGCTCTCTAGATTTCCAAGCAGTGCCACCCACCTCTACCCTGTTATTCTTAGGAGCGTAGTGTCCCACGGCCTTTCACTGCTGTGTGTAGCTACATACGACAGTGTGGATGCAGTCAGCTTTTCACTGTGGTGTGTAGCTACATGTATCCTACACAGTGCTGGCCCGTAAGCGTGGACTAGGCTTTGTGAAAGCAAATGCCATCCTATCACTGGATAAAGGCTCTGAAGATGCTATTCCAAAGCATTCTCCTGTGTCAGATTTCTTGTGTCTGATGAAATCTGTGTTTGCATCAGCATGAATATCCTGTTTTATCCTGCCATAAGCAAAACAGAGAACTGTTAACAGGCAGGTTTCCTGTATCTTTTTCATATGAGCCCTAAAAGGAAAGATAAAATCTACACAGGGGATTACTATAACTCAGCAGTTCTCAAACTGTGGGCCGGGACCCCATTTTAATGGGTCGTCAGGGCTAGCATTAGACTTGCTGGGGCCTGGGGTCGAAGCCAAAGCCTGAGCCCCATTGCCTGGGGCCAAAGCCAAAGGCGGAGGGCTTCAGCCCTGGTCGGCAGGGCTCAGGTTACAAGTCCCCCAGCCTGGGGCTGGTGCCCTTGGGCTTTGGCTTTGCCCCCTCCTCCTCCTGGGCAGTAGGGCTCAGGCAGGCTCAGGTTTTGGCCTCTTTTCCTGGGGTCATGTTGTAATTTTTGTTGTCAAAAGGAGGTCGAGGTACATTGAAGTTTGAGAACCCCTGCTATAACTAAATGAACCAGAGCGATATTTGTAGTTCTGATTTAAGGAAAAATACACCTCAGTGTCCTGGTGTAAAACCTGAATGTTTTGCTTTACTTCGCTTCTTCTGAAAATCTTTCTCCCCTAGCAACCTTATCCATTATTTTGACTTGTTTTTAGTCCAGACTTTTAATAGGACCATGACAAGGGTTTGCAATAATGTTTAGGCTGGTACCAGTTTGCAGTAATGGCCTGAGCAACTCTCTAGTGCCTCTAGTTTAAACATAGCCACGATTTCCATCTCCCACCTGGTCCTGCAAGGAAGACGAGCCAAAAGTATCATTAACGCTATTCATCTGTTAAACAAAAAAAAAAAGTGCAGGGTGATGAAGTCTGTGGGGCTGTCATTGCTCCAAAATTAACTTTCTAATATTTCTGTGTCACGGGATATCTTCTTTGCCTGAGAAACTGAGGAACCAGTGAATAGAATGTGGACTTTCTGACAAACTAGAAAATAACATTTTTTTTATGTTTTAATAACAATTTTACTGTTGCTGTAAGAGAAGTGGGTGTGCCACAGAGTATGACATCACATGGCTATGGAAATGTCTCAGTATGTCAAAGGATAAGAGCATATTGGCTATTTTGGGTCAGACCATTGGTCCATCTAGTCCAGTATTCTGTCAATGCCAGATGTTTCAGAGGGAATGAACAGAACAGGACAATTATTGAGTGATCCGGTCCCTGTCACCATTCCCAGCATCTGGCGGTCCGAGGTTTAAATCATAGTATCCTCGAGTTAGAAGGGTCCGCAAGGGTCATCTAGTCTAACCCCCTGCCAAGATGCAGGATATGTTGTGTCTAAATCATCCAAGACAGATGGCTAGCCAGCTTCTTTTTGAAACCCTCCAGTGAAGGAGCTTCCACAACCTCCCTAGGCAGTCTGTTCCATTGTCCTACTGTTCTTACTGTTAGGATTAATCTAAATCTTCTATCCTGTAGTTTGAACCTATTGCCTCTTGTCTTGCCCTCTGTGGCAACAGAGAACAACTTTTTCTCCATCTTTTTTTTTTATGGCAGCCTTTCAAGTATTTGAAGGCTGTGCTATCATATTCCCCTCTTAATCTCCTCTTTTCCAAACTAAACATACCTAGTTCCTTCAGTCTTTTCTCATATGGCTTTCATTCCATCCCTTTGATCATCTTTGTCACTTGTTTCTACATCCTTTCTATACATTGGTGATGAAAATTGGATGCAGTACTCCAGCAGAGGCCTAACCAGCGCCAAGTAGAGTGGTACTATGACCTTCCATGACTTGCACGCTATGTCTCTGTTAATGCATCTTAAAATTGCATTTGCTTTTTTTGCAACAGCATCGCATTGCTGACTCCTGTTAAGGTTGTGATCCACCACACCTTCCAGATCTTTCTCAGCAGTGCTGCTGCCAAGCCAGTTATCCCCCATTCTGTATTTGTGCATTTGCTTTCCTTCCCTTTGTGTAGCATCTTGTTTGTCTTTGTTGAATTTCATTTTATTGTCTACTGCCCAGTTCTCCAATTTATCAAGCTCCCTCTGAATTTTAGGGACACCAGAGCATGGGGTTGTATCCATGACCATCTTGGCTAACAGCCATTGATGGACTGATCCTCCATGAACTTACTCATTTTTGAATCCAGTTTCAGTTTTGGCCTTTACAACATCTCCTGACAATGAGTTCCACAGGTTAACTGCTCATTTCATGAATCATAGAATATCATGAAGAAATACTTCCTTGTGTTTGTTTTTAAACCTGGTACCTATTAACTTCATTGGGTGATCTTTGGTTCATGTGTTATGTGAAGGGGTAAATAACACTATTTTTTTTTGTCCACACCATTCATGATTTTATGGACCTCTAGCATATCCCCCACTTTAGTTGCCTCTTTTTCCAAGCTGAACAGTTCCAGTCTTTTTAATCACTCCTCATGTGGAAGCTGTTCCCTTAATAATTTTTGTTGCCCTTCTCTGTACCTTTTCCATTTCTAATATATCTTTTTTGACATGAGGTGACCAGAACTGCATGCAGTATTCAAGATGTGGGCATACCATGGATTTATATAGTGGCATATTTTCAGTCTTCTTATCTACCCTTTCCTAATGGATCTACCATTGTTAGCTTTTTTGACTGCTGTTGCATGTTGAGCGGATATTTTCAGAGAACTATCTACAATGACTCCAAGATCTCTTTCTTCGGCCATTACAGCTAATTTAGAGACCATCATTTTGTTTGCATAGTTGGGATTATGTTTTTCAACAAGCATTACTTTGCATTTATCAACATTGAATTTCATTCGCCATTTTCTTGCCCAGTCACCCAGTTTAGTGAGATCCCTTTGTAAATATTCGCAGTCTGCTTTGGGTTTAACTATCTTGAGTAGTTTTGTATCATCCAGACTTTACCACCTCACTGTTTACCCCTTTTTCCAGATCATTTATGGATGAATGCTACAGCCAGTGCATACCTACCACAGTGTTACTGCCACAGAATGTTGACTATATGAACATCTGATGTATAAAATACACTGTCATTCCCAATTATGGATTTAGAGAGCTGCACAAACTAGCATGATCCACAGGGCTGGGCCACTGAGGGACAACCATATCGTCCTGATACTTTTTTTAGAGATTATGACAAGAAGTTTTTACTATGTGCATATCCTGGAAAAAACAGAAAAGATAAGGATCCTTGAGGAACCCTGTACCTCTGTGATGACTTCTGTCTCCAATTGACTCTTATCCTCTAGATGTGACTTCTCTCTGCAGAGCACCTCCCCGGCTCACTACCAACCTCCCTTAGAATTCATTGTCATTTAAAAGCTGCTGAGAGATACCAACCTGGCCAACTGACCCCAGTCTATAACCTGACTCTGACCAACATGGTCGCAAGCCCAGAAAAAGAGCCTGAACTTACTGGCATGTACTTAGAATAATGATAGTGCTAAGGTGTAACTGGCGCTGTAAAGCCATCACTTTCTCAATAACCTTCCCTAAAAAGGGAAACAGGTGTAACAGACAAGTACATCATCAGCAGGGGCTGAACTTCTTAGAGTGTGAGTGTGAGTGTGTGTGCAAATGCCATGCTGATTATGCCCATATAGTGTTACGTGTCATACTCACTAATGGCACAAATTATAATTTGCACCAAAAAAAGTTTTCCTAACTTGCAGTAGAGATTTAATAGCAGGCTGCTATAAAAAAGTTTCAATTTGACTAAGATTTAATTATCTCGACCAAGTAATACTGCAGTATCTTTACTACCAGAGCTTTTGAAGTTTGTTTTTTGTTTTGTGGGGAGTTATTTTGCCAAGTTCTTAGACTAAATAGAATTTTTTGCAAGAAAACTTCTCTTTGAAAATGTTCAGGTTTCCATTGAAAAGGTATTTTTAAACCAAAAACTTGGTTTTCAGTTTCTCAAAAACAGGAAGTTTCACCAAAAATTTAAAAAAGTGTCAAAAAAATTGTGGGGGGGGGAGGGAAAGAAATCACTTCCTGACTGTCTCTAATATTTATTGTATTAAAAATAACACTGATCTGAAATAATCAAAATAAAAAAAATATACATAGTGGGGAAAAACAGATAAGTCAGGTTGAAGTATCTTCACTTTTTTACCCGCTTACCTGCTAATGTGCAATGGTGCAAATGGTGATCATTAGTGCATATTAGCAAGGTTTTGATGGGTGTGTGTAGTTGCACTAAAGGGTAAAAATTTTAGACCATTAAATAATGACTGCATCACTTTAATGGCAATTCTGCAGTACATGCATCCTTTACATTTAAAATAAAGTTCTTATTTGTTTAGGGCTAGAGAGTTAGATTAGGTAGACTTTCAGAATGAAGCTGCTATTGGACAATTTCACTATATCAGCAGTCTACTGGTACCAAGCCAGTTGCATACAAGAATCAAAATCATGGTGAAGGATGAGAGTTGAGCTGCATTTAAGATGACCTCTATTCATGTTTCCCTTCTATGAGTTCAGTGCAAACAAAAATCAATAGAGAAAATGCACTATCCGTATTTTTAGTTGCAAACCCACCATTATTCATACGTTTTGAAGCATTCAGACACTGTCCAGGGCAAATTAAGCAGCGAAACAGATCTGAATTCTGTGCTCTATGGTGAGAAGGTTGGGATGTGGGGCCTTATCCTTTTTTGGGGTGACTCAGAGGAATTATAGGTTGGAGAGTGAGGAACACTAAAATAATGTTTGTGGCTTCTGAGGGGAAAAAAATCAGTGTTCAAATTCACTGACTGGTGTGTAGTGTTACATATTTCATTCTCTTTGCACACAGTGCAGTCTGAACGTATATACTGATAATATACATTGACCAAAATTTAAGTAAAATTGACTTCTGAATCCATATTGAGGCACTACAATAGCCATGCCTTCATTTTTCAGTCTGATTCTCTCAGATTCCACAATGACTTGAATGGAAATGGTACACACCTACTGAACCTTCTTTCCTATTGCACCATATTGTTTTGAGATGAGCTATGCAGACCTAGTGCAGCTTGGAAAGATCTTGCTGGACTGTGTTCTTTTGTGTGCGTCAGCAGAATTGTTCACTGAGCTCTAGTTATTCCTGTGCAAACCCAGATAGGGATGCCCTGTTGTCATTGAGGGTATAATCTGAAGACAGTAGCATTGCACAGGTATTACTAGCTTAGTCAGCAGAGCACTTTAAAGATATATGAGGAGTAAAGAGCCCAGCATGACTTTCAAGTCCCAGGTTCAGCCCCTTGGGCACCAGGTTTAAAAAAAAATGTGTTTTACGTGGGATATGAGCAAGTTGAATCGAGAAATCTTTGAGACACAAATGATGAGCTTATAGTGCTGTTTTAGCAGAGTCGCATCTTGGAGCGTAACTGCACTTTAAAGATTCATATGTTCGTTCCACCATCATAATTCTATGATTGTAAAATGGCTCTTGAAAGCAAAAAGATAAATAATTTCACTGAATACTGCTGTAAAGCTCTGATTTCTGGATTGTTTTCTGGGCTGCCTCTAACCGCTGTTCATGGAGCTTCCAGTCATCCTTTAAACTGAATCGTTTACTTTTGACTACAGTGACACCAAATCTGGGACGGGTGATTAAATTCCACTGAATTAGCCACAGCTACTTTAGATATAGCTCACACTCATTATAATCTATCATGGGTGTATTAATCAGGGTACCTGCATAGTCATTTTAAAGCTTGAGAAACTGATCAATTTATGACTTCATGTAAAACTAGAAGAACTTCATATCTTGACTTGGGTCCTTTTTCCTTCTTTGTATGACAGTCAATGATACCTAGAGATGGAGGGAGGTCTCACTCCTCCTTCCCACCCGCTTCTTCAAAGCAATCCCTCCTCCGTTGGTGTCATCAATAAGCCCCATGTCCCTTTTCTTGTCCTCCTCTCTTGTCCTGTGCCTTGTTTGAATACTTACTTTCTTTCAGGGCTGAATAGTTAACTAACAATCCTACCAAGTATAGGGCAGTGTATAGCTGTTCTAACCCTTAAGCAGAACATGAATCATGTTGTGACTCTGTGCTTCCCATTGTCATATGAAGTAAACTGAACCAGTTATTTCTCCTTCTGTACTGGCTGTGGAGGGTGAATCCAAGGCTTTGCCTACTCCCTGCCTATCGGCTAGGAAGGGGAAGAGCAGCCCAGTAAAATGTTCACACTTTTTGGTGTCCTCCTTGAGATACCAATATATTTTGGCCCCCCCACTATATTTTTTGTCTCCTTTGCCATTCTCTCACCCCCCAATGATTGTCCATAAATGCCCATTAATTCCTTTTCTACTGAGGCTTCCAAAAAGTGACAGCTATAGTGGGTTGCATACATGTTTGCTTGGAACTGGATTGCCATCACCAGTCCTGATTTTCATTCACTGCTGATCTGGGCTGGGTAAACCAGCAATATGGAGAGAGAAGTACCAATATCCCTAAATCATCTAGTTCCTCTTCCAAAATGTCTTTACTCTATTATCTTCTGAGAGCTTCAGAAACAGCTTGAGGAATTTAAGGCTCCTTTTTTCTTTTTAAACTCTCATTATCTTGACTGAAACATGCAAATCTGGGTTCTGTTGTGGATTCTACCATTGGCTCCCTGAGACCTGGGACAAGTCATTTATTAGTTGCTCTGAGCATTAACAGTTTTATGAAAATGTGAGGATATTTACTTTTTATTAGTGTAATTTTGGAAAGTGTGTGTGTGTTTTCTAAGGAAAATTGAAGCTTTCTTATAAATTATTGCAACGCTATTTCCCCTTTACCCCCCCCCCCCAAAATAACAGGCTGTGAAGTTCAGTGAAATAAAGATAAATATGCAATATTGAAAAATAAATTGGTAAAAATTTTGCCGTAAAATCCTCACTTTTGCTAAACTTTTCACCAGTCACCTGCCTCTTCTCAGAAACATAGTACAAGATAAGGGGGGAAAATTCACTTTAAAAATTATACATTTCCCAGCACACAGTCCTGTTCTCATAGATCTAATTCCAGTCCTACTTGAAGTCAAGGTCAGTGCAACAAGGATTTCGCCCACGGTGCAGTAGTCTCACAGCATATATATGGAGATAGGCTCTGCTTACAGTTATTTATTCATGACTTGTTTTTGGAAATGGTTTCAGCAGCCTATCCATACCTAACCCTGCCCCCATATAATAGCCCTGTGAGTTGTGCTCAGCATAAATAAGGATAGTGTGTTTTTGGAGGTGTATTCAACTTTATATTTCCCTTCAATTTAAGGTCAGAATTATTCTATCCAGATTTCTTTGTCCTATGTGAGAATGTTTAATGCAAACTCTGGACTTGATTCCATATCGACATTTAATGGGAGTTCTATGTGCAGGACACATAATAGAAATTGGCACTGCAGAGAAATACGGTCAACAGGTCAAAGAAAGGAGAAATTTGTTTCTTGCTTGATTGCCTGTATTTGAATCTGATTACGGTTCTATTTTGTGTATGTGTGGGCAGGGAAATAACACTTTTTTTTTCTTTTAAGATCATCAGGAGAAAAGTGCCATAGAAATATCTGTAAAGCACTTTTTATATTAATTAAGCCAAACAGTGTGCATTTGGTAGATAGTATGAAACCATTTTTTCCAGGAGCATATGCTCAGAGCAACAAAATGTCGTGCCCCAGGTCTGAGGGAATCAGTGGTAGAGTTTGCAATGGAACCCAGAAATGCAGACTTCCACTCTCTCACTCCCAACCACTAAAACCACAGCAGTAATTTGATGTGTGTTCTGGTGGGATGATGGATGCTCTAGAGAGTGGTTCCCAAACTTTAACAACCCCTGAACCCCTTTCATTAAAATGTCAAGTCTTGTGAACCCCCTTCTAAAAATGAATATTTCCAGGGATTTTCTCCTTTACCTGACTATACATTATAGAAGCAGTGATCTTGGAAATATAAAATTTGTTTTTATGACATGCTTATTACACACTATTTATTATTAATTATTATTTATCATAACAGTATTTTTATTACATTATGAAAACAGCAACACTCTTCCAAGATCTCACTTTCATAGCTTGTATCACTTTGAATAAGCCTGTTATAAGACAAGGCTCCTGTTTCATCAAGGAGTATCGGATGTGAAACAGCATGAAGATATTTAAGAAGCCAACTCAAAGAGTTCCTCCTACACAAGCATTCAGGTCTTGAGCAGTCCAGGCAAACAACGCACATTACAACAAAGCTTAAACTTGTTCTTCATAATAATTTTAAAAGCAATACTAGCTGCCTATTTAATTTTAAAAACAGCAAAAAATATCCACCTCCCTTTTCATTTCTTATAAGGAGTCTTAAAGTTTAAATCTCTTCACTGTGATAGATATGCTTGCTTTGATCTGCTTAGCCCTTAGAAGTCGAGGGGCTCCAGGCTGCTGGCCCCTTGCTGCCCGGGGGTCCCTAGGGACAGCTCTGTCTGCCATTAGGGAATTTTTCCCTGAGAACCCCTTGTAACATTTCACAAACCCCCAGGGGTTCACGAATCCCAGCTTGGGAGCCACTGCTCTAGAAGTACTTTCTATAGACTAACGATGCTTTCCACTGAGGGTGAAAGAAGCCTTTGGTCAAATGTAAGAACAGTTTTCAATAAAGGATCCTTGGGGATTAACCCACTTCTGAAAATATATTTGCGCTTTCGGCTTTTCCTCTTCTTTAGAGGGCAGTCTAAAATGGAAACATTTACTTTAAAAATCCGCTCTGTATTCCATGATAATATTTTAGTTTGGAGCCAGTTTCCACCAACCCCCTCCCCCTCCTTTTTTTCTAGTTAGCTGACTTGGCCTGATTAGAGATCCTGGCACACATCATAGTCTGTGTAGTTTTCTTTCTCCGTCCCCCTTACCCTGCCTCTCATCATAGACTCCAGAGGAATGGTTTTCACTGTTTATCAGAGCTGGGATTAAGCCTGGCTGCATTTGAGTGACAGACACTACTGGAGAACTGTAAAGGCCTCAATACAAATTCTTCCTTTCTTTTTACACTGCTTAGACTTCATTGAAAAGTGGCACTTAGTCAGAGTGAGAAATAGCAATTTTATAAAGCAGGGACTTTAAAGCTAGAACCTTGCTGTCATTTGGCACCCGATCAGTGGGGGTGGGGTGGAGGGAAGATGTGTTAGAAAGTTCAGACTGTTTATATCTGGAATATTTGTGGTAAACACCAATAATGCATTTCCTGCCATTCCTGAGAATGCAAAATTCTCTTATAATGGTTTAATTAAAAACATAATCTAAAGCTGAAGGGGTTTCCAAATCAACAAGTGAAAGTAATGAAAACCATATCTTGAAACAGAGGTTCTGGATGTTTAGGATAAATTGGGTTTGCTTGGCCATGTGTGTGTGCTCGTGGTATTTGAGTGCCTGTCCAGGCCTTGGTGTTCTAAGCATAAGCTAATAATCTACTATGAGCTTTCAACTTCAAACACTTTTTCAATGAAAATCTCTACTGTTATTGTCCTATTTGCATTGTAGGTAAACTTCAAATAGGTATTGATACATTTGTGGGATATTGTTTAGATTTGAAAATTTCTTTGCCTAAGGTGAGAGTTTTGTTTGCAGACTGTTTTGCTGCATCTCCACCTGGAATACCTCCAGCCCCATATCCCCCATAAGTTGGCTGTGATGCATTCCCAGAGCTAATAAACCTTCCTTTCTCCTAAAAAGGGGATGGCTTCTAGGTTGGCCACTAATCATTCCTAGCCTCCTGTATCTACCTGGAGAATTTCCATCTCCAGGAATGAGGACACCGTCTGCTATGCAAAGCTCAGACCTTCAGCTGCTGAAAACACTGCACTTACTCTCCCAAATATGCTAGTGGAAGTTTGAGAGTCCTTGGCCTACTGGAAAATACTTCCCTGCATTCACAGGTTCCAACCACCGTGTACTGTTGATTATTTTGTGGAGCAAGGATTTTTTCATTGTCCATGCTCTTGATGCTCCTAGCATACTGGCTAGTTCAGGCAGTTCAGAACTCGATACTAGCAGCTCTAAACCTTGTCTCTTTGTGCAGTGTTACTAATTTAGGGCAGTCCAATAATGATGGTACAACTTTTTTTCTTTACATTCCCCCAACTCCTTAATACTCTACAAGGGCTATTTTATTTTTCTTAACAAATCTTTATGCTCCTTTGTTGAAAAGATTTGGTACAAGTGTTTCCACATTTTTATGTCTAAGAGCTCTTTTGATAACAATGCTGACTATTTGAAATCCTCAAATGAAAAATGTTATGAGTTGCTAAGTTTTATTAGTTTATATCAGAGCAAAATTACCAGCTTCAACTGCTATTTGTAACAGGGACTTAAATGTGTGAATATGAGTCACAAGAGATACCAGATGGATGGTCCCAGAGCCAGATTTCCTCTGTTTGTCCACAGAATATGTAGCAGTTGCCAGTAAACGTCTCTCTTCTGTTCTGAGCATCTCAGTGGTAGGTAGGCACTTTAGTTTTCATGTGTCTCCAGTCCTTGTCCGCATTATATCTGGTGTTCTTATGGGAAGTCTTAGGAGATGGGGTTCTGGGAAATGGCTTGAGACCACCACTTATCTCTCAAGGGGTACCAAATAGCCAACAGAACGTGACTTAGGGTTGCACCTTGCCACTGAATACAGGCTGAATTTGAACTAGTAATCCAGTCCTGCAAGTTCAGAGGAGTTTGTCCCAATGAATATGCAATTGCCAAATACATCAGAACCAACTGATCAGTCTTCATTGATCAGGGTTTGTTTCATTTTCACATCAGCTCTTCTTTATGGAAACATGATCTACATTCTTGATCACTATCTTTACTGAATGTATAATGGGCCCTTTGTCCTACTTAATATCCTGCTTTTGAGAAAGTCATAGCTGCTGTAGATTCTGACCCAGCAAGTGATCCTGCTGCGCACTGCAGGATATGTCTGTTTTGACTGGCAGTGTGGGTTACATGGTATCTTTCTGTTCATCAGCTGGGTAAGCGTTACTATTTTAATTAGGATTTTGCTGAGGCTCTTTTTGGAGGGGAAAAACAAGATTGAATTTTGCTTTGTTAATATTCTGCAACATTCACATGAACCCCCCTGTTCTTTCATGTATCTAGAAAAACACCAAATGGTTTGCATTGCCAATGAAACAGCTGTAACTATGAGTAACCAGTAACTTCAACATACTGCTCCCACATGACTTACAGACTTACACTTGTGGAAATTACTTGGCAAATAATTTGACAAAGGATATATTTGAGAAAATCCTATTCTGTTTAGACAACTAGCAGCAAACTGAAATAGGCAAAATTATTTGGTAGCATTAGAATAACTTGCTCAGCTTTACTCTGAAGTCTTTCCTCCAAGAACCCTGCATTTCATGAGCACAGTGTCCTCTTCCCCTTCCAAATCATTAATAAATAGATGAAATAAATGTAGTGTCTGGACTATCCCACTGTTTGTTTCTCTTCACTCCGTAGAGCAGCCATTCACCATACCTCTTGGTTTCTTATCGCTTTAATCAGGTTTTAAACCATGACAGGATTATGAACCTAACCCCATGGTTATTTATTTTCCTTAATAATCTTTTATGAGGGAACTCCTCAAAAGCCTTTTGAAAATCCACATAAATTATGTCCAGTGGCTTGCTATTGTCATCTCTTCTATTACTTTTTTTCAGTGTGTTCTAGCAGTATAGAGGGGCACAGCTTTCCCTCAGAGAAGCCACACTGCTTTGACCCAATAGTTTATAGTTTTATCCAAGTGTTTTACTACTCTTTCCTTAATTACAGTCTCCATCAGTCTCCTGTAAAATGACTATCATTGTTACACCGGAGCGATTTATTATACACTATATGTAACTGCAATGCGGGGAGGGGAGAGGATTAATGGGGAACATTTTAATGGAATAAATATTTGAACTGACTATGGCCAAACTCTGGTGAACTTTTGCAAAATACGTATTTTACTTAAATCCCATTAAAGTGTCATGTACTCTTATGGCTTTCACTTGCTGAAGTAAAATGTTAAATTGAGTAACAGTGGTACATAGGGATGGAGCTTACTGCTAGAGCCGGTCAGGGAAATATTGTTTTCCCCATGAAAAGTTCTCACAAACTACATTTTCATTTTTATTTAAAAAAAAATTCTTCCAAACTTTTTGGGGGTTTATTCAAAATTAAAAAAAAAATTAAACCCATTTTTTTATGAAACTGATATTTTTGTCAAAAAGCCATTGTTTCAATGGAAAAAATTGTTTTAGATGGAAAATTATTTACCAGCTTTTGTTACCCCATTTTGAAGCAAAGAAAATACAGTGTTACCATAGCAGCCTCCCTGAGCACAGTGCTGGGTCAAGCAAATCTCACCCTCTTGTGAAGCCATGATTGGGCCTGTTGGCTGCAAGCATTGTGATTCAGTGAGCAACCTTCTACATCCCATGGTATCCCAACTCCTATACCCTGCTGGCTGAGGAGAAAGGGGGTAATATGAGGTGAAAATGGACTATGTCCAGAACTGCAGTGGGGTGGAAGAGTGGGGAAAGAGAATAGTGCTGGAGCTTTGGCATCAAAAGGGGAGAAGAAATCTACTATGGACCCCAGTGAGGGCCAAGAGAGAAGTTCTGATTTCCCAAGGGCTTTGAGTTCTTGATACCAGATCTGTCAACATAAAGCAATTTGTCCTACCCACCTCCACTCTGTAGAGCCAGAGCAGTAAGCACTGTCACTGGTATGATTGGTGGATACCTCCATCTGCACATTTGGCAGCCGGTTTGGACTGGAAGAATTCTGACTGCTTTGGATGGGAGGTGCCCTCAAAGGGCAAAGTATTGTAAAGCTGGGGCACTAGTTTCCTCTCAAATGCCTTGCTTTTACCATGTTACATTATTTTTTCTTCCAAGTTTGATGCCTGGCAGGGAGAAGTGGAAGTGTTTTCTCACGTTATGGAAGGCGTGATCATCGCTGTTATCTTTCAAAAGGGTTGAGCAAATGGCTTTATTTATTGAGCACCAGCCAAGGAGACGTTCTCATACCTCCCTTGTCATTTACCTTTCACCATCTGTTTTATCCTCTGGTCAGCTGTGCTTTGTTTCTTCCCTAAACAGAATTTGAGCTAAAGGCACTCTGCTGTGTAAACTCTGTGTGCAAGGAGATAAACACATCCATTATTTAGGCAATAGTCCCCTCACTGCAGATCGCTTCCTGCAGTTGAATGACAGATGAACTGAATGGCCCCCTAAGTGCGTTAAAACTTATCAGTTCTCACTTCCTTCTGGGGAGGCCTGCTGCCAATGTCATTCCTGCTGTTTTGAACTGGAAAATGGAGGTGTATGAGGGGCAAGTTTTCATATGATTTTGGATTTTAATAGATTATGCTTTCTCAGTAGGTAGGTGTACATCAAATGGGCCCAGTTCTCTATCTGGCCCCAGTATACCACTCTGGTAGCGTAAAGGGGGGGACAAATGGTCACTTGGGGAATAGCACTTCAGATCAAAGGGTTCCCCCACTGTAATTTTGGCAGAGGAGTAATGTGGTGGGATAGAGCAGAAATAGGGGTGGCTGGCTGGATCGAAGGCTGCCATAATTCAGAGCAGCCGCTGAGGATGAATTACTCTGGGGCCTGGCCAAGCCCACAATTCAGAGAGAGTAATGTAACCTCTGTACAAGGTTGGTATCAAGCAGACTTTTATTTGCCTCTTTAAGCTAGAGACTTGGGTTTTTCAATGTATATACTGCTATTTGTTTTCAAAATGCTGTACAAAGATCTAATTAATCTTCATGTCGGCCCTATGAGGGTATAGAAAGGAGGAGTATTATTGCCATTTTGCCAAGAGGGGAGCTGAGGCAGAGAGAGAGGGACTTTCCCATGCCCACAGGGAGAGTGACCGTCAAAGCTGGGATTGGAACTCATTCACCCCTGGCTCCCAGCCCAGGCCAGAAACCACTAGGTCACCCTCACCGTCATTAGCCAGTCAGGCTGCTGGAATCCTCCCAGCATTCTGGTCAGTCTACCATTCTCACTAGAATGGGAGTCTCATGAGCATTTTGTTCAACAAGGTCCCACTACTAGGAGGGAAAGCCATGGCCCAACTCGCGCTTTGTGTGGGCTGACTGTGCTATTCTAGCACCACCTCACCAGATGTGAATTGCCATTCTCAGCAGGCGGATTTGCTAGTCTTCACAGCTGGAATTAGTTTCAATTCCCAGCAACTGCCAGTGCTTTGCATTGGGATTCCCACTCTCAGTGGCATCTGCACCAGATCATAGTTCCTGTGGAGCTCCACCAGACAGTAGCTGTGCCACAGCTTTCCACTTTGACTACTCCCCATACATGCTACAAAATGGAATTGTAACTAGCGGTGAAAGAATTAGAAAAGGGTCTACAAATGTTTACTGATTCACTGTAAAGCTCTTCACCCAGGGATCTCAAAGCACTTTACAGGCGTTAAAGTCTCAAGGCATCCCTCTGTGGTAAGTAGGTATCCCCATTTTACTAACCTGATCATGGGGATATGAAGTGACATGTTTCCTTCAACCTGTATTGCTAAGTAGATGAGCTGCTATCTGTGGAACCAGCTGATCTCTCTTCATGGCTTCCTCTTTCACCTCAGCTAGCATTCGTGCACCAGTTAAGTGTGTAGGTGAGAATATGAGAGGGAGAAGCAGAGGCCCGTGACCAGCTCCAAGGAGGGGAAGGGCATTTCTGGAGAGTTACTGTTTGAGTTTCCAGAGAACGGTTTGAGTCCAAGAGGGTTCAGACTCTACAGCACATTGATGATGGGGGGTCAGATGCCTTCAGTGGTGATGAAGGTTTTAATGGGAAAATGCCTAGGTTTAGTTCTAAGCAGCTGCTCTTCATCCAAGTGCTGGTCTCCCCGAGGGGTTGGGACTGTTTGCATTTAATCTGAAGAAGTAATGTGTCACCTGCATGATGCTGGCAATAGAGGTGAGATTGGATAAGACTGAGCCTTGCAGACCCCACAAAAGAGTGTTCTCAGGCACAACTACAGATGACAAAACTCTGGGATCTAAGAGGATTGAGTGAATCAGCTTACTACAGTTCTGTTCATTCTGCCAGGTCAATCAGGTAAGTCACAAGTGCTTTCACTGGTTCAATGGTGTTGACAGGCCTAACAGCACTACCATGGAGATTTGCTTCATATTGAGGGCTAAACAGAGGTCCCCAGAGTGACCAGTGCAGCCTTCAAACTAGGATATAATTTAGAAATAACCATGGGAGAAGCTCAGAATATTGGTGGGTTTCTTATGCTGTTGGAGAGAATTAATTGCCAGCTTCTCTGTCCCATTGCCCTGGAAGAGAAGATTAGAGACAGGATGGTAGCTCAGAATTGTTCATTTTGCACAATAGTTTCTTGAGCCCCAGTTGTTGTTTTGCATGTTTCTGGGTGGCCAATAGGCTGGCTTCCTGAAGGAGGGGTTGGTGAGCTGTATGAATATACAAAAGGATTCACTATCTGGGAACAAGTCTTTTTTGGCCTAGTTTCTTTGTCTCCTCCCCTATTCTCCATGACTTCAAAAAACCCAGTAGTTGGATTTCTTAGTAATTTAATTTGACTCTACAGAAGCTGGAAAATTTGAATTCAGATATGAAAAATCACCAGTTCAAATGTGAGGTTTTGATATGGCTCCTTTATAAATTTAAAGATACTTAATTGCAAAACTCAGAACCAGGTTCCTATTTTAAAGAACCCAATTTTTTAGAGGTGTTTTGGGTTCAGTCTTGACTGAAAACTTTGATTCATATAATGACTGAGACTATTGCAAAAGGATATCCTTAATATACCCTTATGTTCATCGCTTTACAGTCCCTTGAAAAGGGGCTCTAGTCTTTCATCTAGACTTACCTTTCTCAACAATGAATCTTCTATGCTTTCACAAGAAAAATGAAGTTTGGTGGTAAATTTGAAAAAAAAATCTCTTTTAAGTATATATGTTTATGGACATTAAGGGACTGGTGAGACACTATATCAGAGTTTTATATTTATCCACTGACCTGCTCACAATACAGCTCGTGTAGCTAGCAACATAGTGAGTTTTCCCCAGTACTGCCATAAACCACTAACCTCAGCCCTAACCTTAGAGGATCAACTCTGCAGACGTGAAAATAAAGCAGTCTTCATCCAAACTGTGTCTAGTGCATATAATACATACAGCCTTATAATTGTACTGAATGTATGTAGGTGGCTTTGTGTGCAGGAGTTCTGGCTACTCATTTCTTTTAAAATATCTGGTTGGAGTCAATCTTCAGTACCAAAGAAATTACAAATACCTATATTTAAACTGTTTGGCTAAAAATGTTGTATCTATTTCTATAAATCCTTAAAACATGCATTGCAAAATATTTGCTAATGCAGTAAAATCCTCGTGTGATTACCTGTTGGCACATGCTACTACTTCCTTTCTACCAGTGTAGAATCTGTTGCTGATCACTGAGCATTATCTTATTTTTACAGATCCCCTCACCTTTTAGTTCTCCCTTTTAATTGCTTTATTTTCCATTGAATATGTTTGAATTATTTTTATTGAATAGTGCTGATTTAAAGCTTTTGTATGTATGGATTTATAGCCAGATTGACTACCCTAAAAATTGAAGCCCTCTTTCTCTCTGCACAATGTGCATGGTATGAGCAGTGCTAGTACAAATTTTCCCCTGTTGCCCCACCAGTATTGTTCTGGATGGACCACAGTCATTATGTTTAGTACCTTTTAGGTCATTTGGCTTTCGCCAGGCTCACAATTGCCCACACCAGTTATCCTTTTGCACTAAGTGGACTGTACAATCAAAATGTCCTTTGTCTTTTGAGCCTCATAACCAGTTCATTACTTATACCTTGCTCAGCCTCCCTCAGTGTCAATGTTTGTTTTCTCTCTCCAAAGTGCCTTTCAGAAGCAAACAATTCTGAGATCCAACTAGCAGGTCTTTAAATAGAAGTGTGTGTTTGGCTATCGTACAAAAATAGAAAAAATATAGAATAGAGAAGTCAGTTACGAAAAACCTTGTCTAGTCAAATACTATAGATGCTGTGGCCAGGCTCAGTTACCCTTCCTCTGCCTTAAAGATCAGCCCATGGTCCGAATAGTGCAAAGTGTTCCCTATAGATGGGAGCCCCGCACCTGTTTGGAGAAGTTTGTGGATCAGAGTCCACAACAGTAATTTTCCTCATGTTATTAGCAAGGAAGAAAAGGGCCTTGCTTTTTCAGTAACAGTTCCAGCTTTCAGTTCCTCTTATGGCTAATATGCATTTCTTCTTTCCTCAAACATGTATGAATATTAATAGGGCCCTACCGTTTTGGTCAATGTCATGGTCACAGGATTTTTAAAATAGTCAATTTCACGGTTTCAGATGTTTACATCTGAAATTTTACGGTGTTGTAACCATGGTGGTCCTGACTCACAAATAAGTCAAGGTTATTGTTGGGGAATCGTGGGATTGCCACCCTTACTTCTGCACTACTGCTGGCAGGGACGCTGCCTTCAGAGCTGGGCAGCAAGAGCAGCAGCTGTTGGCCAGGCACCACTGCCAGCACCAGCGCAGAAGTGAGGGTCACAGGGTGTGGGGGGATGAGGGGTTACTATACGTCCGGGTTTTCCCAGCAGCCTCTCTGCTTGGGTTGGGGGCTGACATCTGGAGATGCAGCCTCTCCGCCCGGTTTGGGGGCTGGCAGCCATCCTCACTTCTGTGCTACCTTCAGAGCTGGGCTCTCAGCCAGCAGCTATGGAGCTGCCTGCAGCCAAGGGAAGTTCCTGGAGGTGGATCTGATCTGGCTCCAAGAGCAACCCCTGCAGGGGAAGAGGAAGTCCTGTCCCTCGCCAGGCCGGGACGAGCAGCTAGAACGTGGTGGACAGTAGGAGCCCCCAGCTAGGGCACTTCCAGTCATCCTACAATAGCCAGATTTCACAGGAGAGATCAGATTTCACAGTCCATGATGCATTTTTCACAGCTGTGAATTTGGTAGGGCCCTAAATATCAATAAGTCAATACTCTCCTCAAGTCCTGCATCCAGATGCATCCCCTCAAACGTCTCTCCCCTGACCCTAAGGTGTCTTTCCACCCTTCAGGTAACCCAGACATAGACATCCTTCATCTTTCATTATTCTTCAGGTTGTGTCTTTGAGCCCAGGGTTCAAGGAGCTATTATTTAGCCCATTCCTTCTAGGGTTTCCTAACTAACCATAAACAGTTATTAGAGAGACACGGAGAGGGTATATCTCTTATTGGACCAATGCCTGCTGTTGAAAGAGACAAGCTTTAGAGACACATGGAGCTTTTCTTCAGGTTTCAGAAAAAAGTTGCTCCAATAAAAAATATTACCTCATCCACCTCGTCTCTCTAATATCCTGGGACTGATGTGGCTACAACTACACTGCATATATAAACCGTTATGTGTGCTTCCCCTCATTGCCAACTATGAAGTTACTTAGGCCAAAGGCAGATGGCAGAAACAGTTTTAAATTTTTCTCTCTCTCTGGGTGCCTTATAGTTTCTCATACATAGGGAACAAAGCTTGGGATGTTTTTTTCCCTCCCCCACCCTTCAGCCAGTGCAGTGGCAGCAAGTTGTGGAGAGAATACAGAACCTGAGCAAAGCATTTAACCTCTGTGCACTTCAGTTTCCAAATCTTTGTTTAGAAAAAGTATACCTCCCTCCCTCACTGGACTATTTGGAAGCTAAATTTCTTAAAGTTTATAAAGAGCTTTGAGATCCTTGATGGGAAGGCACTTTAGAAGTGCAAATGATCATCACTCACATTTGGTCTACCTTTCTGTTCACTATTCCCTACAGAAATGTCTTCCAAAGCTTTGAGAATTTTTTTCATGCACCCCTGTGACTGCCAGTCTTTTTCTTTCTCAAAATCACTTAGCAAACTAAACAATTTTAAATATTTCAGTTGCTACAGTATCTTAATTGAAATTAAACATTGAAAAGCATGCTACTGCTCTGATAAAGAAGGGCTGCATTGTTGATTATAGCTCTCCCGTAAATCTTGTACCACAGCATCTCATAAAGCACAATGGATACTAGGAAAGAAATGTACAATGGTCCATTGATATCTTACTACACTTCTGAACTGTTTTTGTGGTTGTCAGCCTCTAGATTCAGAATAAAGCCATAATCTTTTTCTTGAAGAATTGCTGCTAGTGTAGGGCAATGGCCGAGAGTTAGGAGGAACTGTGTTCTTTTTCCATTTCAGCCACTGTGCTTCTGTTCCTTTTGCCATCCTTTGTCTGTCTCCTCCCATCTTTTGCAAGCTCTTTGAGTTAGGGACTGGCCTACTATGGCCAATGTGACTGATAATATATTGGATAGTGTATACAGCTATGTAGATTCTTATGCTTTGTCCATCACTGTGATATCAGAGTGCCTAGCAGATGAGTTTTTACAAGGCTTGAAATGAATGTAATGTATAGATTAATATGTGTGGCGCACATGTGCTTGTATTTGTCTCATCAGTCTCCTTTTCAGAATTGAGTCTTGCACTGCATGTATTTCGTTCTTCCTGCAGAACCCTGTACATCCTCTTGACACAGAATGAGGTTAGCAGATATCCCATTTTGCTTGCAATTTAAAATACCTCCCCTGGTGTGAAGACAGGGTAGAATGGGGTTAGGTAGCTTAAGGGAATCACACTGGGCCATAAAATCTTTCTTGGATAGGTCACAATTTCAAATCTAATCCCTATCTGTAGTGACCAAAAGTCATTGTCATTTGAGAGTTATGCTCAGTCGTGTATGCAAAAAGCTATTGGTGGTTCCAATCTATTCCACATGCCATCATCATACTTGACATAAATTGGCCAGCTTGGTGACGGTCTCAGCAGAGAGGACAAGATTTAAATTGGAACCCTCTCCTGTAGTGGGTCGTTCCAGTTCAGGGCTGAGGCAGGATGGCCTCTCTGTCATACTTGTTCTGTGCATAACTGGAGAATATCAGTCTCTAGAGCCAGTCCTGTAGCAATCTGAATGGAACTTTGAGGGCATAATACAGGTTGCAGAAGGGAGGGACCAGGAAGTCGGTCTGTATGCACGTGGCCAGAATACTAGCGGCAGTTGCAGCATCTCTGTAAATAGTTCTCTTAATAAAGAGCCTGTTTAGTTTTATGTATATGGAATCCTTCTTGTTATTACCCAGTGCGGAGTACATAAGGCAAGCAACCTCCACTAGTACATTCACATGAAAAATGTTTGAATTAGATTGAAGAAATGATTCTCCAATTATTTATTTTCTTATCATTGCATATTGTGTTAGTCTGATGAATAGAAGGGGTAAAAATGTCACTGTCCATAGCATTTCTGTTCATATAAACTTCCTTCCTTGGCAAGTTTTCACCCACAATCCCCAAGGGTGTTTGAGAGGGACCTCCCACACTGAGTAGTGCAAAAACATAACCTCCAAAAAAGATCCTTATGTGATCTGTTCTCCTTCCCATCTCCTAGCTGTACTGCTTGCATGAGGAATAGAGGGTACTGCAGTGGTAATCTTTGTCTTGCCCATGATGGCCGCAGGAAGTGGTCATTGCTGACCTTTCCAGAATGATGGGGGAATCAAGGTCAGAAATCACCAACAGAGAAAAATACAATGACATAAAGATTTTAAAAAAAGAAAAAAAAGAGAGGAAGAAGACACGCTGTATATTGTACTCCAGAAAAGGAAGGGAGGTTGCTCTTTAACAAGTGGTCAAATCCATCCTTTTGTGATTGAACTTAAGCTATGTATACTATCCCCACTACCACATGTCAGCTTCTTTACTAGATTTGCACATAGACCTTTTGAAGAGCAGAGCAATTGCAAGATGAGGTCCCACGTGTTCCTAGGCTCAAGGGTATACTCTGCCCTCTCTCTACAGTGGCACACGCATTCAAGCAAACATAGAGGCATGTTGATCAAGGTCTAGAGACTATCCTCAATCCAGTGGTTATTTCTCAGTTTGTCTGTTTTTTCATCTGTGTGTGGCTTGTTTTACCTTCCAGGACACTTGAGATTTTTCCTGGGGGAGTCCAAAAGCCCAGTTTTCATGTGTGACTGACCTAGTCAGACAAACTGAAAGGGTTAGCTAATGACCTGACCCATCAGCCCTGTAGATGTGAATGACAAATGTTTCAGTTCTCCAACTGGGTAATGGTTGCATGTTTTAGCCCTGTGTGTTAGCCATTTTTGTGACACTTAGTCAGATTTCTTCTCCTTTGCCTGGGATAAGTATAAACCTTGTTATGCTCTCTGAAGTGACTCACGAGCGAGAATACCAAACGCAGGGCAGACTGCTAAGAAGCAGGGCACAACCCACAAATTGGTTGTGAACATAATAGCAGCTATACTGGGTCAGACCGGAGGTCCATATAGCTCGGTATCCTGTCTTCCAACAGTGGCCAATGCCCAGTGCCCCAGAGGGAATGAACAGAACAGGTAATCATCAAGTGATCTATCCCATTTTGCCCATTCCCAGCTTCTGGCAAACAGAGGCTAGGAACACCATCCATACCGAAGCAGTGACCGGAGCCCTGGGCCCTTTTAAATCGCCGCTAGAGCCCCGGGTGGCATGGGCCAGGCAGCACGTCCTCTTCTGTCCAAGGCCCCACCCCTTACGGGGGCCTGGAGCCAGCTCCATATACCAGTTAGTCTTCTTTTTTACTTTCACCCCTGTATAAATCCAATAACTATCTTAACAATACTAACACACTGGTGAGACAGACTTGTTTCCAGCTATGCATTTGTCATTGTTCGGTGATGTCTAGGGGCCCTCACATGTGCTGGCATCTGGTCTGCCAGCATCACAAACCTAATTTAGGGTGGTCTTAAATACCAAACTAAAACCAGTTGGACACCTCATTGGATAAAATGTGGTAGAACAGGGTGGGCAAACTTTTTGGCCTGAGGGCCACATCTTGGTATGGAAATTATATGGAGGGCTGGCTGGGGCAGGGGATTGGGGCACAGAGGGGGGATGAGGGCTCCTGCTGGGGGTGCAGACTCTAGGGTGGGACTGGGGATGAGGAGTTTGGGGTGCAGGAGGGTCCTCCAGGCTGGGATCAAAGGGTTTGGAGGGCTATCAGGGCTGGGGCAGGCGGTTGGGGCTTGGGGGTGCAGGATCCGGGCAGCCCTTACCTGAAGTGGCTCCTGCCCCATCCGCAGGCACCGACCTGACAGTTCCACTGGCTGCAGTTCCCAGCCAATGGGAACTGCGGAGCTGGTGCTTGGGGTGGGGGGCAGTGTGCGGTGCCCTCTGGCTGCTCCTGCTTTTGGTAGCTGCACGGAGCTGTTGCACAAGCGGAGCAAGGCAAGCCCCTGATCCCACTTCCTGCCTGGAGCACCAGAGCAGGGAAAGCTCCCAACCCTGTTCTCTGGCGGGAGCTCGAGGGCCTGATTAAAAGGTCTGATGGGCTGGATGCGGCCTGCGGGCCGTAGTTTTCCCACCCCTGTGGTAGAAGCTTCAATCAGAACCTTCACTCCAGAATACTGTGCTGAGAATCTAATTCTTCATACAGTATAAGGCCAGAAGGGACAATTTCATCATTGTCTTGTATAACACCGGCCACTGAGTTTCACCCTAGGTACCCCTGTGGTGAGCCCAACTTGTGTTTGGCTAAAGCATGTCTTTCAAAGAGGCATCCAGTCTTGATGTGAAGACATCAAGAGATGGATCATCTATCATTTCCCTCAGTAGCTTGTTCCAACAGTTAATCATCCTCAATGTTGTTAATTTCTCCCTTATTTCTCTTTTGTATTTGTCTCGCTTCAGCTTCTAGCCATTGGTTCTTGTTATGCCTTTCTCCACTAAATTAAGAAGTCCTTTACTATCCAGTATTTCCTCTTCATGAAGGTATTTGGACACTGTAATCAAGCCACCTCTCAATCTTCTTTTGGATCAAACAGATGGAGCTCTTTAAGTCTCTCACATAAGACATTGTCTCCAGTCTTTAAATCATTTTTGTGGCTCTTTTCTGCAACCTCTCCTATTTTTCAACAGGTTTTTTTTAAAAAAAAAAAATCTTCAATTTTTCCTTTTTAAAATGTGAACAGAACAGAGTAATGCAGTATACTGGTGTTGGTCTCACTGGTGCTGTATATAGATGTAAAATAACCATCCTACTCCTACTCACTACTCTCTTTATACATCCAAGGATCACATTAGCCGTTGTTTGCCACAGCATTGCACTGGGAGCTCATGCTGAGTCTCTTGTCTACCGTGACCCCAAATTCCTTTTTAGAGCTACTGCTGTCCAGGATACTGTCCCCCATTCTGTAGGTGTGGCCTGCACTCCTTGTTCCTAAATGTGTAACTTTACATAATCTTTGAGTCTCAGTGTTCCCTTTTTATAAGAGTTTGTAGTAGGTGGAGAGAGATTGGAAATTGCTGTAGTAAGAGAGGTATATCAAGAACCCTCCCTCCTAACTTCCCTCCTGCTCCCCCCCAAAAAAACCTTTCTTTATTTCAGTGAAAGACACAAGAACCTTAATTTAACCCTTTGTCCTCCTCCATGTATCTTCATTCCCTATCTCTCTAGCCGTTCCTCCTCAATCCCAACTCCAGAAACAGAACTACTACATGATGTCAACTCAAAGTCAAACAGTATCTAATAATGCAGGACATTTGTCAGAGTCCTATGGAAAAATAGGAAGATGAATAGTATTTAAATGCATGTAATTGTTAACTTTGTGCTCATCATGTTTATATAGAATCAAGGCAACTCTTAAAAGACAATCAATCAACCTAACATATGTGGGTGAACTTCCCCCACCTCAGGTTCGAAGCCACTTGTTGTGAGGTTCAGGGGGTATAGAAGTGACATTCTACACCTTAAAGGAAGATGCTGACAGATATGATTCTGTTTGTTAATGATCCACTCTCACTTTCCAGCATGCCCCTGCCATGCAATGCCCATACCATTCCCTTCTCCATACTTGGTTGCGTATTACATTTCGTAATGATCTAGTGTATGACCAGTAAATGGATTGGCTTATTTCTCTCTGGTGCTCTCATGTAACCTTATTTTCATGTCTCCCCACCCTCAATCACTACACAAAGCTGCCTACTGTTGCTCTGTGTCTGAGAAAAGATGGTAGGCCAGAGGCATCCTAGCCTTCGAGGAGTCACAGTCCTGTGGGTCACACTGCACTGTTTTCTGCAGGCACCATGCAAGAAATTCTCTTCTGCGATGACTGCACTGTCTCTGGGAGTTTCACCAAGTATTTGACTGGAATGAGAGATGCTCAGCTTAAACTGTATTGTGCCTGTGGAGTCTTAGGTTTCTGGTGCCAGGTTACCACAGAGTTATCAGTCCTTATAGTCAGACAAATAGAAGACCAGATTTAGCACTGGCTTACACCCTACTCCGCCACAGAGAGAACAGTACAATGTAACCCCTATGACTCTTGATGCTTGAAATGCATGGAAAACTATGGCATGACCAGGCTGCTTGGCAGGGAATTTCTGTTTGCCTTTTCTTCCTTCCAGAAATTACAGCAATGTTGGGAAGTTATACCCCATGGGTAGTCCGCTAGTAGGAAGGGAGTCAAATACATTCCTGTACTGCCAAGGGGAGAGAAGTGGGCATTTCAGCCCACGGTTATGTCCCATTATCCCACCACTGTAAAGCTGTATTGAAACTGTCCCTCATCACAGTCCACTGCAAGATATCCTTTCATCCAGCCACTCCTACAACAGGCAAAGGATTATGGACTGGGGAGTAAGTGCTCCTGTCTTCTGCTTTCAAACAGAGAACAGCTGTAACTCAGCTCTGAATTTGGTTCAGTGCATCTTGTTGGTTAGACATGAGCATGTGTAATTATATATTTTTTTATTTGCCTTTTACTAATCCTCTATATTTCATGTTAACCCTTTCCAGAGTAACTGCTTGGTTCAAATAAAGGACCATCTAGTGGGAGCCCACTGGATAGGTGAAAGCCTTTTAATCTGGTGGTTTTCCTCACCCATTCCATCCCTGTAATTTCATGTGTCCAATCTTATCACTCCAGTATTACCTGAATGAGGGTCTAGATTGGAGGTACCAAGCAACTAATTTGAACCTAGCCTCCAGCCATTTGCATTAATACCTTATAGCCATATGGAGGTCATAAAGTAATGAAAAAACATTTAAAAAAAAAATAAGATAAGTTTGCTCCAGGTATTTCATCTTACAAAAACAGAAAGGGAGACAAAATGTTTGTAACTGTGGTGGAGCACAATCAGATAAGGCAGAAAGTGTTGGATGAACAATACCTACGTTTTGTGCCCAGTAAGTTCCTGTCTTCAGTTTCTTAGAGGAAGGGAGACCTTTATATCAGAATGACATAGGAAATGTAAACCTTGGTCTGAATGAACTCCCCGCTGCCATCTGCTGATGAACTGCCCCCAGGAGCAGACCATATTTGCATAGACACACCTACTTTGCTTACTTGGTCTGCAGACATACCTGTTTTGCCAAAGGGATTTGGTTGTTTGGAGTTAAAATTCACTTAAGTCTTGAGGGCAGTAGTGGTGAAACTTTATTATCTTTATTGTATGACTAAAAAGAAGCAGAACTGCACTTAATATACCCTCACTGAACAGGCCATCCTAAGTATAACCTCACTCACTAAGCATGAGGTAGTGATGCCAAACCCAAGTGAGAGAGGGTGGGGACAGGCATTCCTACTTGGTACTAGATTCTGTTTAAATGGCCCTGGATGTCATTTGATCCTTCTCCTCCAATTTTTAAAGGACAGAGCTGATCAGACTCAATTGAGAATCCTTATTTCTTCTTGTATGCAGCATTGTTGTAGGCATGTTGGTCCCAGTATATTAGAGACAAGGTGGGTGAGGTAATATCTTTTATTGGAACCAACTTCTCTTGGTGAGAGAGACAAGCTTTTGAGGTTACAAAGAGCTCTTCCTCAGGTCAGGTTGTTTGTTCTTCATGATGACTAGAGCTGAAATCACTGAGCCTTAGATTTTGTGTGGAGACAGTGTTGTTGAGAAAGACAGCACAGAGGAGGCAGCAGTGGCAAGGTTCTAAGAGCTGAAATCACTAAGGACTGGGCTAGCGGGTGAAATCTCAGAACATGGCATTGCAGCTAAAGGCAGCGGTGAGCAGAGGGGCAGTAGTGACAGTAGCAAGTTGAGACATCACTTGACTACTACCTCAGGGGTGGGAGGAGAACACACTTGAATGCACCTCTGGACCCTTGGACTTAGCTGACCTAGGACAACCAATCTGTGTGTGGTGTGCAATAGAATGAAAAGGGGAGCGGTGTGTTCAAAAGTCATTTGTCCACTGGACTTTCCCACTTCAAGGTGGGAAGCTTCAGCAAAGAACTATTGCCCAAGATACTGCAGGGAGGGTGTTTACTTATTGTTGGTTTGCTTGTGGTGTTTTCCTAAATGAATGCTGTGTTTCCTCAGTAGACTCAGTGCTTGTGAGGGGGGAAGTATTGCCTCTTGGAGGCACTTGGGGTAGTGCTTAGTTTTCCCAGATTCCTGGGTGGGGGTTCTAATTGAGTATGTTTTGTAATGCTAATAGGAACCCCTAGATATTGAACCCAACCCTTCTTGCTGGTGACACCACCTGACAGAAGGATTACAAGTATATGGTGAAGCCTCCCTTGGGATGAGATCACGATAAGCAGTAAAACTGTGTTTTCATTCGTTTTCTCTCTCTCTTTCTTTAATTCCCCTTACACTCAAGATTCAAGTACTTGGTACAGATGAAATGAAAATGTAAAATGAGACTTTTCTAGAAATGTTCCTATGTCAGAAGCAGGAATTGCTGCTTCTAACACCCATGGAGTGAATACAAAGGGGTCTTTTCTCCCATTAATGTACTCATGAGGGAATCGTAATCTGTGCCTTCCAATAGTCTGAGTGGGGGTTATCCATGTAAGCCCTCCATGCATCAATGGAAGACTAGCCCTCAAAAGCTCCATAAATTATCTGCATTGATGTTTACAGAACAGCCTTTTGTCTGACTGTTCTAACCGCCAGCACATAACAAATCACAGGAGGACATTTGTAAATCTCCTTGTGTATTTCACTGGTTGGAACACGAATGCTGGAAGCTGTAATGTGGACTGGGGAGGAGGAGGAATGACACCACAGCTGTGCAAATGATGCTAAGATGTTCTTCACACTTCCTCCCTCCCTGCTTGAGTTGCATCCCCCTCCATTTGGTCAGAGAATATTGTAAATCACATACACTTGAGGCAGAGGAACAGACAGATCTCTTGGCTAGGAACACTGCTGAGGTCACCCTGTTTTAAAGTGCACACTGAGAATGACACTATTGTAGTTTGAGGGTATGAGTGGTCATTCACAGTCTAGGCTCCCTGCCTGAGAGCCCAAGTGAATCCAAAACTATGATCAACATGACGCCTGCTAGGAGGCAGGTTGTAGCAGAGGAAAAAGTGAAGGGCAGTTACTTGCCCTGAAGAACTTTGGGAAGAAAGGCTCAGTCCTTGCCCTGAAAAACTTTTGGAAGGAAAGGCAGCAGTGGTAAAATACAGTGCAAACCAAGAACAGAACAGTGAGTGTCATGTGGCCATTATAGCTGAAATGTGCCACAGAACACGTGGGCTTCCAGGGTATTTTAAGGAAGGGTGTGGGGAGATTACTTGAACATGTTATTTGGGAATTATGGGTATAGCTTCTTGATGAAGTCAGTCCTGCTTACACAAGCGGAGAGTAGAAACAATCGAAAGAAATTTCCACAACATTATTCTTCCCCCCCCCCCCATGTTCTGTTTAAAAACCACACATGCACAAACCCTGACATATTAAAGAAAAAGGGCAGGGGTTATGGGGCAAAGAGATTAATACTTGCCCTCATAGACTTTAAGGCCGGAAGGGACCATCATGATCATTTAATCTGATCTCCTGCATATTGCAGGCCGCAGAACCTCACCCACCCACTCCTGTAATAGACCCCTAACCTCTGGCCGAGTTACTGAAGTTCTCAAATCGTGGTTTAAACATTTGAAGTTACAGAGAATCAACCATTTACTCTAATTTAAATCACCAAGTGACTTGTATTCCCTGTTGCAGAAGAAGGCAAAAATATCCTAGTGTCTCTGCCAATCTGATCTGGAGGAAATTTCTTCCAACCCTACCCTTTCTAAATTTAGATTAGTTTCTGCAGAGGTGTCTGGAAATGGTGAGTCTGTGATGCCTTTTGAGTTTTCCCACCCATCTGGGATCTAGAAATGGGGGATGAGGGGGAATTCAGAGTGATATTGTTAAAACTGAACAGCACCACAATAGTGTGTGTTAGTTTCATGTGCAGGCTTCAGCAATTTGATATTTCTATAATCATGTTTATCAAAAAACCATAACCTAGTATTTGTCTGACTGATTCTGTTGTTTAATGTTTGTATGTTGGCTTATAGGGGTTCATGGCATTTTACCCAGTGAGTAAAGAACTCGATCTCCTGCACAGGTTATTTCCACAATGAGACAGGACAAGACGCTAGGTGAGAGAACATCAACGAGGAGGGCAGCTAGAATACTCAAGAGAGAGGCTTGTTTGGATGGCACAATATGAATCATATCAGTTGGTCTCATTTATATATTACAGTTTTAATCCTGCTTGATAGTTTAAAGAGAATTAGGGGATTGTTTTACTGTCCAGCTGGGCCTTAAATGAAAACCATGCGTTTCTAAAGGCTGGTAATGTGATCTCTTCCCTTCACTTCCTGTTCTAAACCTTACCCTGAGCCGTTGCTGAAATCCCTGACCCTCCCCTGTCTCTGAACTGTTCTGTGTACTGAGATTGGATGCACACATAGGTTTTCCTTTCCCTACCCTAAGGACTTTGTTGATAAAATGGTTACACTTTGCTCTTTGCTTAATTCTTCCCTTTCGTTGGCAACTTTCCCTGTTCCTGGCAGCTGTGGTTCTTTGTCCCAGCTGCGTTAGAAGGCAGTGTTCTCTTTGCTTGTCTGGGTGTATCTCATGGGAGAAGGAGAATAACTTTCGTCTCCTCCAACACAAGCCTTGTAGAAATCCACATGGTATGGTCTCTTCATGCTCCAGTCCCTTTAAATCTGTGGGATCCAGGGGTTCAGAACTCTCTCTTACCCATCTGTTCAGGAGTCTTCTCGCAGCTGACCGAAAACAGAGAGATAGGTCTTCCTACTATTTCCACCCTGCTCTGGGCTTTCCTTATCTACAATATGCTAATAATTGACTGCAAGACCCTAAAATTATTCTGGTATGAAAGGACTGTTGAGATTTTTCTGCCGGACACTATGAAGCCCCAGTTCTAAAAGCAAATACATGTGTGATTAGTCCCATTGAATGGAATGCTCAGTACTCATGGAACTACTCACGTGGGTAAAATTACTCTTGACTCGAGCATAAGTGTTTGCAGGATCGGGGCCTTAGTGGGACTTTAAATGCTCACTTAGTAAGGGTTAAGTCCTCCATTGACTTCAGTGAGAGCAGAGTTGGACCAATGCTCAAAATCCCACCCCAAATCTCTATGGCTTTCCTATGACTTGTTGCCCTCACTTTCTTACTCTCATTCAGTAATAATTAAAATTATAAATAGATAGATGCTTTGTTTTCACAAAGAAAGGTGCAAACGATAAAGGCCTTAATGTTCACTCCCTCTGCTTTTTGTGATTCCAGGTCAGACTCCCCTGAAGCAAAATAAATTACATTGTAGTATTAGCTGTTATTTTCTTTCATTTTATTCCACAATAGACTTCTTAACATGTATTCCCTGGTGCTTAATTCCCCCCTACCCCCACCCCCTGCATATCCTATTTCCACATGAGGACTGTAAAAGGGCTGTTTCAAGGGGAGATCTACTATTTCACTAGGCCTCTCCTGGCTGAAGCTATAAGCAGATTTCACAAGATAAAACTGTATTTGAAACAATCTGGAATTGCATTCCTAAATACTATGAGCTCAGTCCTGCAGCCCTTACCTGGTCCTTTGACTTAATGAAATCGGTGCTTAATTTGCATGCATGATTTGGCCATATAAATGCTAGTGTTTTTTAATACAATATTCTTATCGAGCTCTTATATAGCTAACTCTCATTGGTATCACATATCAAAAGACTGGTTTGCACTGCTGTTGCCTGTGTATGTTTTCCCCACATTTTCTGATTAAAAAGACTTAAGAACAGAGTTGCTTAACTCTTCCATTGCTTATAGTTTAATTAGAAGTGAGAATCGAATGTGACACAGATAGTAAGCAAATGCTTTTTAAAGCTACTACAACTCCAAATGCAAAAGTTCAGTGATAAGCTTCAAACAACTGTAAAATAATGGGGAAGTTAAGCTCAGGATTTAAAATAATAGATTTCACATGCAAGTAACAGTGGGAGTGAACAGGTAGCAAACATTCTTCTGTTTTTTAAATCATGAGAATAGAGACAAACTTCTGACTTGTAGAATGGAAATAAATAACGTTATTGAGGCACTATAGAAGGAGGAGTAAAAAGCATGTTAACAAAATTTATAATTCATACTAAATTTGGAGTAAGTTGAAAATACCATGGAGGGCTGAGAAATAAGAGATCCGCTGCAATTAGTAGTATGAGCAGGGAATAATAAAATGATATTTGATATGTATAATTGCAACTACAACAGTTGGGGGGGGGGGGGGAAGACGGAATCTGAAAGGCAAGTATTCTATGGGAAGGAGAAGCTTAGAAATCTGAAAAGACACTGTGGGTAATATCAGACTGCAGACTAGATTTTAATTTGCTAAACATTATGATATCAAAAAAGACCAATACAATTTTGGGCTGTGTGTGTAGACGTGTTATACTAATGGAGGAAGGAATTAACATGACTCTGGTGTGACCACAAGTGGCATAGTACAATGGTTCTCAATTGGGGGTACACGTATCCCTGGGAGTACACAGAGGTCTTCCAGGGAGTACATCAACTCATCTAGCTATTTGCCTAGTTTTACAACAGACTATGTAAAAAGCACTAGCAAAGTCAGTACAAACTAAAATTTCATACAGACAATGTTTTGTTTACACTGCTCTGTGTACTATATACTGAAATGTAAGTACAATATTTAATTCTAATTGATTTATTTTATAATTATATGGTAAAAAGAGAAAATAAGCAATTTTTCAGTAATAGTGTGCTGGGATAGTTTTGTATCTTTGTCTGGTTTGTAAGCAAGTAGTTTTTTTAGGGAGGTAAAATTTGGGGTACACAAGACAAATCAGATTCCTGAAAGGGGTACAGTAGTCTGAAAAGGTTGAGAGCCACTGGCATACTATCTTCAGTTTGGGACACCTAATTGCCAGAAGAATAGAGATAAGCTAGAGGGTGTCCAGAGAAGAGCATTAAAATGAGTAGAACGCTAGAGGGATTGTCTTCTGAGGAAAGATTAAAGGTCCATTACTACAAATGTTCTTGGGTGCACAGTTCCCCCTGAAGTCACTGGGAAAGTCTCATATAGAATACCAGAAGGTTCAAGCCCCGAAACGGCTAAATAAATATGTATATCTTGACTAAGCAATAACTACAGTGCAGAGGGTTCATGGTAACAGCCTGCAAATATTTGAAGAGTTTAAATGTCAATGAGAGAGGGCATTGTTTAGGCCAGCATAATGAAGAATAATGGGAAGCAAAGGGTATTCTCTCATAGTGTATTCTTTACTGCACTATAAACTAGGAGCAAGATCTATTCTGCAAGGGAATGAGAAACTGCAAGGCACACATTTATGGGCATTCTAGAGCCAGGGAGGGTGAGTTTAGGCAAAGCTGCATGGGAAGCAAGGCATGAAATACAGTGTGCTCCGAGCTCATCATGTGGGAGCTTAATTTAAAAAAAAAAAAATAGGAATTCCCACAATTCTTGCTTGAGGGGAGACGGGACTGGCCATCGGATATGGAACCTTTCATCTCTAGATCCCCAGTATGAATCCAGCTTTGGCATGGACCACGAACCCATGTCACACACCACCAAGCAGCAGTCAGGCACACATTGATCTCAGCTCTGATCCTGAAATGGCTCCGGGCAGATGTACCCATGAATGGGACTCTGTGAGGGTGCAGAATCTGCCTATGCAGTGCTCAGCGTAGAATCCTACATCTGTTTTTTTGCCTGACATCAGTTCAGTGATGTGAAAGAGCTGATAGATGTCTCCTGGGGACTGGTCTGAGTCTATCTGGCAAAAGTTAGTCCTCTCAGCAGAGAAACTGCAGACCAATGTGCCATGGGGACTTCATTACCATCTTACACCAATACTGCCATTGCTTGTATGCTCTTTGTTTAGGGCAGAGGGCTTCATTTGCCAAGGTTTGTGCAGTACTGTATAGTTAACTTTCTGTCCTTGCTATGGAATAAGAAAATATACCACACCAATGGAATTCTCTCTTTCATATCAAAGTGCTCTAACAAGGAAAGACAACATAATTACAGAAGGTTTCAGAGTAGCAGCTGTGTTAGTCTGTATTCGCAAAAAGAAAAGGAGTACTTGTGGCCACCTTAGAGACCAACCAATTTATTTGAGCATAAGTTTTCGTGAGCTACAGCTCACTTCATCGGATGCATTCAGTGGATGCATCCGATGAAGTGAGCTGTAGATCACGAAAGCTTATGCTCAGATAAATTTCTTAGTCTCTAAGGTGCCACAAGTTACTCCTTTTCTTTTTACAATTACAGAAGTTAGAGATGGGGGGAAAAACATTCTAAATCACTTAGTCCTACTCCTTGCCAGTGCAAGATTGTTCCATTTTGTACATTTTCACATGCTACAGTCAGTCAAATGATGTGTCCAAGAAGGAAGTTCCACCACTTCCACATTCTACAACCGAATATCAAGTTCACTGTCAGTGTAGCTTGATGTTTAGTGTAAAATATTACACTAAATTTTATTACACATTGGTCTGCAGCTTCTCTGCTGATCTGACTAACTTTTGCCAGATAGACTCAGACCAGTCCCCAGCAGACATCTATCAGCTCTTTCACATCAGTGAACTGCTGTCAGGCAAAAAAACAGATGTAGGATTCTACACTGAGCACTGCATAGGCAGACTCTGCACCCTCACAGAGTCCCATTCCTGGGTACATCTGCCTGGAGCCATTTCAGGATCAGAGCTGAGATCAATGTATGTCTGACTGCTGCTTGGTGGTGTGTGAGAGATGGGTTTGTGGTCCATGCCAAAGCTGGATTCACACGGGGACCTAGAGATGAAAGGTTCCATATCCAATGGCCAGTCCAATCTCCACTCAAGCAAGAATTGTGGGAATTCTTATTTAATTAATTTATTTATTAATTAAGCTCCCACATGATGAGCTCGGAGCACACTGTATTTCATGCCTTGCTTCCCATGCAGCTTTGCCTAACTCGCCCTCCCTGGTTGTAGAATGCCCATAAATGTGTGCCTTGCAGTTTCTCATTCCCTTGCAGAATAGATCTTGCTCCTAGTTTATAGTGCAGTAAAGACCACACTATGAGAGAATACCCTTTGACCTAATTTACTGAGTAGCTGGTATTCACAGCCTGCCAAATATCCAGAACTTCAGCTGCCTATAAATGAAGGGGTTTTTAATCTCCTCCTTGTGTTCTTTCATAGGTACTGCATGTATTTTCCTTTAGAAAGGGCCTAAATTTTAGCTTCAGTTATTAAGGTTTTTCATTTTGCGCATGATCCTGCCTTTCTGGTGCACTCATATTCCACTGATTTTACTGGGAATTTTGGATCGTCTGATCCTGGTGCTGCGTGGTAATCCAGTGTCCCATCACAGAGCCTTTAGTTATGTATGAAACTCTGCTTATCGCACAAAGGGACAGATGGAAAATTTCAGATTGCTCTTTGTCAACTCTTGGATGCTCCCCAACATGATCACAGGGAGCAGTGCTAATGTGCTCCCAGAACCCAAACATTTACCCTTCAAATAGTGTTTCCAGCACCTGCTGCCTCAACAGATGTGAGCTCTGGCCCAGATCATAAACTGACGTAATTCAGTCTAGCTCCACTAACTTCAGTGATGGTAGGCTGATTTATATGAAAGACTGGGTCTCTGATATCTACGGCAGTTCACTGCACTGCTGCCAGACTTCTCAGCTGGCCCAATGGGCTTTAAAACCCCCCACATTCTGATAGGAGTAGATACAAAATACTTGTTTCTCATTGCTATTTTTCTTAACACTTCTTCTAGTGATCCACTGGCTTTTTGTACATTTCACACAATGGCCTCACCTTTGTAGACTTGTGGGCTACATTGCTAAAAAGAAAAGGAGTACTTGTGGCACCTTAGAGACTAACAAATTTATTTGAGCATAAGCTTTCGTGAGCTACAGCTCACTTCATCGGATGCATTCAGTGGAAAATACAATGGGGAGATTTATATACATAGAGAACATGAAACAATGGGTGTTACCATACACTGTAACGAGAGTGATCACTTAAGGTGAGCTATTACCAGCAGGAGAGCGGGGGGGGGGGAGGAACCTTTTGTAGTGATGATCAAGGTGGGCCATTTCCAGCAGTTGACAAGAACGTCTGAGGAACGGTGGGGGTGGGGGAATAAACATGGAGAAATAGTTTTACTTTGTGTAATGACCCATCCACTCCCAGTCTTTATTCAAGCCTAAGTTAATTGTATCCAGTTTGCAAATTAATTCCAATTCAGCAGTTTCTCCTCCTTGGAGTCTGTTTTTGAATTTTTTTGTTGAAGAACTGCAACTTTTAGGTCTGTAATCAAGTGACCAAAGAGGCTGAAGTGTTCTCCGACTGGTTTTTGAATGTTATAATTCTTGACATCTGATTTGTGTCCATTTATTCTTGTACATAGAGACTGTCCAGTTTGACCAATGTCATGGCAGAGGGGCATTGCTGGCACATGATCGCATATATCACGTTGGTAGATGTGCAGGTGAATGAGCCTCTGATAGTGTGGCTGCCCCTCCACTCCCACGAACATGATACAGTTCTGTGGTGACCTAGAATCCTATTTTTGACTTCTCCGACTCAAGGAATATTTCCAACACACCTCTGAACAACTTACTAAGAGACCAACAACTAACAACCACAGAGACCTTCCTACCAAGACTACAAAAAGAAGGATTCTGGGTGGGCTCCTCAGGAAAATCGAAACAACAGACTGGTCTTCTACATAGAGTGCTTCTGCCGACGTGCACGGGCTGAAATTGTAGAAAAGCAGCATCACTTGCCCCATAATCTCAGCTGTTCAGAACACCAATGCTCTCCATAGCCTCAGAAGCAACTCCGACATCATAATCCAAAAGGCTGACAAAGGAGGTGCTGTCGTCATCATGAATAGGTCGGAATATGAACAAGAGGCTGCTAGGCAGCTCTCCAATACTACTTTCTACAAGCCATTACCCTCTGATCCCGCTGAGGGTTACTAAAAGAAACTACACCGTTTGCTCAAGAAACTCCCTGAAAAAGCACAAGAACAAATCCGCACAGACACACCCCTGGAACCCCGACCTGTGGTATTCTATCTGCTACCCAAGATCCATAAACCTGGAAATCCTGGATGCCTCATCATCTCAGGCATTGGCATCCTGACAGCAGGATGGTCTGGCTATATAGACTCCCTCCTCAGGCCCTACGCTACCAGTACTCCCAGCTGTCTTCTAGACACCACTGACTTCCTGAGGAAACTACAATCCATCGGTGATCTTCCTGAAAACACTGGCCACTATGGATGTAGAAGCCCTCTATACAAACATTCCACACAAAGATGGACTACAAGCCATCAGGAACAGTATCCCCGATTAATGTCACGGCAAACCTGGTGGCTGAACTTTGTGATTTTGTCCTCACCCATCACTATTTCACATTTGGGGATAATGTATACCTTCAAATCAGCGGCACTGTTATGGGTACCCGCATGGTCCCACAGTATGCCAACATTTTTATGGCTGACTTAGAACAACGCTTCCTCAGCTCTCATCCCCTAATGCCCCTACTCTACTTGCGCTACGTTGATGACATCTTCATCATCTGGACCCATGGAAAAGAAGCCCTTGAGGAATTCCACCATGATTTCAACAATTTCCATCTCCAATTTCCATCTGCATAAACCTCAGCCTGGATCAGTCCACAAAAGAGATCCACTTCCTGGACACTACAGTGCTAATAAGCGATGGTCACATAAACACCACCCTATACCGGAAACCTACTGACTGCTATTCCTACCTACATGCCTCCAGCTTTCATCCAAACCACACCACACAATCCATTGTCTACAGCCAAGCTCTACGATACAACCACATTTGCTCCAACCCCTCAGACAGAGATAAACACCTACAAGATCTCTATAAAGCATTCTTACAACTACAATACCCACCTGCTGAAGTGAAGAAACAGATTGACAGAGCCAGAAGAGTACCCAGAAGTCACCTACTACAGGACAGGCCCAACAAAGAAAACAACAGAACGCCACTAGCCATCACCTTCAGCCCCCAACTAAAACCTCTCCAACGCATCATCAAGGATCTACAACCTATCCTGAAGGATGACCCATCACTCTCACAGATCTTGGGAGACAAGCCAGTCCTTTCTTACAGACAGCCCCCCAACCTGAAGCAAATACTCACCAGCATCCACACACCACACAACAGAACCACTAACCCAGGAACCTATCCTTGCAACAAAGCCCGTTGCCAACTGTGTCAACATATCTATTCAGGGGACACCTTCATAGGGCCTAATCACATCAGTCACACTATCAGAGGCTTGTTCAGTAGCACATCTACCAATGTGCAAGTTGCAATGGGGGAGGTTTAGATTGGATATTAGGAAAAACTTTTTCACTAAGAGGGTGGTGAAACACTGGAATGCGTTACCTAGGGAGGTGGTAGAATCTCCTTCCTTAGAGGTTTTTAAGGTCAGGCTTGACAAAGCCCTGGCTGGGATGATTTAACTGGGACTTGGTCCTGCTTTGAGCAGGGGGTTGGACTAGATGACCTTCTGGGGTCCCTTCCAACCCTGATATTCTATGATTCTATGATTCTATGCCATCATGTGCCAGCAATGCCCCTCTGCCATGTACATTGGTCAAACTGGACAGTCTCTATGTACAAGAATAAATGGACACAAATCAGACATCAAGAATTATAACATTCAAAAACCAGTCGGAGAACACTTCAGTCTCTTTGGTCACTCGATTACAGACCTGAGAGTGGCTATCCTTCAACAAAAAAACTTCAAAAACAGACTCCAATGAGAGAGTGCTGAATTGGAATTAATTTGCAAACTAGATACAATTAATTTAGGCTTGAATAAAGTCTGGGAGTGGATGAGTCATTATATAAAGTAAAATTATTTCCCCATGTTTATTCCCCCACCTCCACCCCTCACTGTTCCTCAGACATTCTTGTCAACTGCTGGAAATGGCCCACCTTGATTATCACTACAAAAGGTTCCCCCCACCCCCGCTCTCCTGAGAGTAATAGCTCACCTTAAGTGCTCACTTAAGTGTGTATGGTAACACCCATTGTTTCATGTTCTCTATGTATATAAATCTCCCCACTGTATTTTCCACTGAATGCATCCGATGAAGTGAGCTGTAGCTCACGAAAGCTTATGCTCTAATAAATTTGTTAGTCTCTAAGGTGCCACAAGTACTCCTTTTCTTTTTGCGAATACAGACTAACATGACTGCTACTCTGAAACCTGTCATTGCTAAAAAGGTCACATTAAAGAATAGCTTATTAGTAAACTCTTTTGAAGAAATCAGTTTGTTACTTGGAAAATGCTGCTCTATGTTGTCAGCAAAAAAACTGAGAAATTAGACTGATGATAAATCACGAGCTTAAGTTCTAAATTACCAAGAACCTTCAGAAAATTGACTTATGTGATCTTCCTACGCAAATGAAAGCACAGCTAAGGAAATTGAGTAATTTCCTTCTCACTGTGATATTTCTTTTTTAAAATAGCTTTGTATATAATCTGGCTAGTGGTAATGCTAAATAGGTTATCACTTGGAATCATTTTGAATGAGAAAACGGCAACCCAGATAGTTTTCCTATGGGCTAAAATAGTGGTGTATTTTTTTTTCCTTCTTATAAATGTGGTAGAAACTCTGGCCAATCTTTTTGTAATTTAAACTGCTACAGCTCTGAAACTCCTTATTAGGAATTAACTAGTTAAAGAATACTATAGTTAGCATGGAATCCTGCAGATTTGTACAGTGTTGCATATGCTTTTATTGTATTCCAGGGTTGGGATTTTGCATTTCCAACTAGGTAGCATTCAGCAAGTATTTCAGATGTTTCTTTTCACGTCAGGATCCCCAATTCAGACCTAGTGCAAGTGATTGGAATGTTATTTGTATAGGAGTTGTGTATAGAAGCACTAACTGAGATCAGGCTCCCATTGTGTTAGACACTATACAGACCTGTATTAGGAGGCTACCCCTGCCCCAAACAGTTTCCCATCTAAATGGACAAGGGTGGGAGGAAGAGCAGAGGATGAATTAACTAGCTAGCCTAAGGTCATACAGCAGGGAAGTGGCAGGATCTGGGACTTGAACCCACATGCCCTAAATCCCAGTCTAGTACCATGCAGTAGACCATGCTGCATCTCAGTTGACTTCAATGGAAATGCACATGCTTGCACTAGGTCTGAATATGGCCCCCATGTCATCAACTTTGCGGGATGCTGTGAATTTACTGTGGTGTAACTGAGATCAGAGTTTGGCTGCTTGCCTGTAAAATGATTGAGGCCAAAACCCCAGACGCAGACACTCCAAACCTAGAGATCTGCAATCCAAATCTGAAGCTCAAAGTGACCAATGTTTTCAAATTTAGTGTTTGAATTCAGCCCCTTTCAGCTGTGAACTTGGATCCAGTCCTTAGTCTCATTAGAGATCAGTACGTTTGATTCACCAGGCTCCCGGTCTACACTGAGTAACTCTACAGCAGTAGCAGAGTGGTGAATCAGGCCCAGTGTTTTCTTCTCATCTATGCATCTCAGGTGCCAGCATGAATTCCTAACTCCACTCATACAACTGTGTCTTTGAAAAAGCTCATTGTGTCATGTACAAAACAGGAAACGTGTGATGGTGTGAGCCCCAGAGGAAGCTCTAGAGCTAAATATCCTGCACTCTAGGAAAGCACACATCCATCTGAAACTCATCAATGGAATCAAAACATACAACTTGCCTATGGAAGTTTAAACCTTTCCTTGCCTGCATCATACTGATTTAAAAAGAAAAAGCTTCTATATTATATATTATATTATATTCTATATTTGCAAAGCAGCAAATAACAGCATGCAAGCAACTAGTACCTGAGGGCATTTAAAAAGGAAATAAACAGATAAAAACAAAAAAACCAGACATCATAGGCCTGTTAACTTTCATTGTGCAAATGAACTGGCTTTTTCAGTGAATTGTGAATTAAGTTAGGTCCGTCTGTGTCTTTTTCCTTTTAATTTTCATCTGTCTATATACTGGCAAATAGGACAACTGTCCTAAAAGGATCTGAGTGACATAAACACCCAGGGAGGGAGAGGACCAGTTCAGAGCAATTCAAACTGGTCTGAACAAGGAGCAAAGAGAAGAAACTGAACAAAGGAACATTGAGACTCAATTCTAGAAATTTCCCAGCACTGCGTGCTTCTAGAATCTAGATGATGCATAAATAGAATGAGAGAAACGTAATGCTGGAAAGGACCTTTAGAGGTCATTTAGTCCATCCTCCTGTGCTGAGACAGGACCAAGTAAACCTAGACCATCTCTGACAGGGGTTTGACCAATCTGTTCTTAAAAACAATGACAGGGATTCTGCAACCTCTGTTGGAAGCCTGTTCTAGTACTTAACTATTCGAATGGTTAGAAAATTGTCCTATATCGAACCATTGGGCCTGATTCACTACTGTCTTATGCCTGTGTGACTTATACCAGCACACAGTGAATGCGGAAATGCTACCACATCAAAATACATGTTATGCTCTATCTGCACTGGTGTGAAGGAAAGAACTAAAGCCCGTTGAAGTCAATGAAAGTGTTTCCACTGAATTCACTGACTTCTGGATCAGGCCCTAGATGTTGTCAAAAGGTACAAGACGGGAAAAATCAGACTTTGTGTTGTAAAGTGGTGGTAGCCCATCATCTGTGTTATTTCAATCCAGACTGGACAAAACAATGAATAACAGAGGGCCTGGAGTGAGGGATGGACCAGAAATCATAAGCAGGTAGGAAGAACCACTGAAATCTTGTAAGAAATTCTGTCAAATTCTTGATTGTTATTGTGCTGGAATTTGGGAGGAAATCTGTAGTTTGGAACTCCAAAGTTAAGCTCCCGTCATCATTTGAGTTCTACCATTAGACATTCTTCTTAAATGGACTGGAAATAGAGAGAGAAACCTCTTAAAACTTAGAAATCCCACATAACACAACTAGAAATCCCACTAGTTAGACAGCAATGTGCTAAATATTCAAAGAGAGACTGATAATCGTATATTCCTTTGATAGACTTGGATTTGTGCATGGGTTTTTTTCTGCATCTACCTGGGGGAAGAATATTTCTGGCAGCCTTTCAATTAAACATGGGGATGATGGTGCTAAGTGAAACACCAAAAGCTTCAGTGTTGCAGTTTATCTTTAAGCATCTAAAAGTTTGAACGCTGATCCAAAATAGCTAGACTTGCAAAAATTGGGCTGGAAACATGTTTGTGTGTACACACAATGTTGTGTACTTGTTTCCATTGAAGCTCATACTGACACAGACCAGGAAGTGAAGAGCTGCTCTTATTCAAGAGGGGAAAGGTGAACAGATATTTTTAGACTCTCAAAGGTTTGGTTTGAGCTTGATTTCAGTTTAGAGTTGGCTCTTACTTGATCAGAATTGGTCTGTCCATTGCTACGGTGGTTTTAATACAGAAACACAAAGAATAATTTATAGTATGATCCCAGAATCTCTGCATAGGCAGATTTCCCGGTGAAGTCAATGTGAATTTAGCCTGTATCATGACATGAGAACTAAAGAACAATAGGTTTTTAGGTGCAGAGAACACCTTCCATATTAGGATCACAATGTGCTTTGCAAACATTAATAAACTAAGCCTCACAACAGCCTGCCCTGTGAGGTGGTTTAACTGAATTGTAGCTGTTGGACAAGATTAAATTATAGCATCCGGAAAGAACCCAAATGACTCTTGGGTATGTGTTGGCCAACAGAGAGAACAGCCTTTTAGCTATATGGCATAATTCTCTAAAATGGGTATAAAAGTGATTATTCTCTCAGCTATTTTAAAAGTTGTGTCCCTAGATATAATTGTTATAATGACAAATGACCAGTTGAATTCCGCAGTCCCATTGAAATGATTGGATGGCTGATATTACCCCATGGTTTGTTATTCTATTAAATACTATGATGTGACATTATTTCACAAACCTTTTTTGCTATTACTGCTATGGTAGTTTTCAGAGTAGCAGCCGTGTTAGTCTGTATTCGCAAAAAGAAAAGGAGTACTTGTGGCACCTTAGAGACTAACAAATTTATTAGAGCATAAGCTTTCGTGAGCTACAGCTCACTTCATCGGATGCATTTGGTGGAAAAAATGGTAGTAGCACAATAGGGACACAACTTAAGTTGTTTTAAACTTTTACTAATAATTTTGTCTAGAACTATACTAGATAGTTAAAGTACTCCCTCTGTTGGCAGATCCATGCATAACTGCAAAATGAATAAATCCCATTTGTGTCTTCTTTGTGCTTCTACTTTGACTTTGTCAAATAATAGTAATTTAGTTAACACTGCTAAGATCTAAATCAACCGGCTGCAGTTTGCAGTTAACTAATTCTGAAGCTGCAGACTCCTCAATCCAATAAGTTGATATATTTACCTTAGTCACAAATGTTTTATCTTTATCTTTTTACCCAAGTACTTTTTGTTGTTTTGTTCCATGCTCTATGCATAGGGATGAAGACAGTTGTCATCTCGGGACAGGACCAAAGGGTCATATGTTTGGGTGTTGAACTGTCCTGTTTTTAAAAAGCAGTAAAGATATCTAAGAGGAAATGAATTTCACCATCTGGGTGGGTTTTTCAGAAGTTTTTTGTTTCTCCTTAGTTCCAAATGGCCACATGACCCCACCCCTGCATAAAAGCATGTGTCCATGCGTGCATGCACATGCACACATACACACACGCACACATACAGTCCTCTCCAGACTCTGACGGTTGTGATCCTGAACGTGCTGCTGAACTTGCAAACCAGGCTCAACCTCAGACAAGATGTTCTAGGGGACAGATTTTCCTTTACTTGATCTTTCAGCTCTTGTTCCCTATCCCCTTCTGCTCTTGCTTTTGGAGCAGACAGTTTTTTCCAAGCAAGATAAAGCAAAGAGTAAACTATCAATCTGCAAGCAGGGTCCCTCGCTGCTCCTTATTTAAACAGAAACGTCTAAATATTTTTCTAGCAGTATCTATGTAACAGTTTTAGCTAGAGCTGCGTTTTTCAAAAATTGTCACCCTGGTATATATTTAGATCTGTGGTATCTAAAGTGTGTGTGTGTGTAATTACATCCTCCTAAACATTGATTTATTTAGAAAATGTTAGGAGCCTGGTGCTTAGTAAAACTACTAGAAGAAAAGGATTGCAAAGCTGGTGGAAGTGTTTATTTATAACCGGTACAGATCTAGCCCAGGCAGCAGCAGCGTAAGCTTCCCCGTCACTGCCATACCAATGCATACTGTGACAGCGCAAGGCCAGATGGCTATGGAAGAGTACTCTTATTGGGATCCGGCTATGGAAGAGTAGTGGAAGATAGATATATTAGCTCCAGGCTAAACAAATCCCTGGTACCAGGATAAGTGAAATGGCAGCTGCTCCAGGTCAATTAAGACACCTGGGGCCAATTAAGAACTTTCCAGAAGGCAGGGAGAACGCTAGGTTGATTGGGACACCTGAAGCCAATCACGGGCTGGCTGAAACTAGTTAAAAGCCTCCCAGTTGTCAGGTGGGTGGTGCATGTCAGGAGCTGTGGGAAGAAGTTGCGTGGTTGGAGAGGCTGAGTAGTACACACCATATCAGGCACAAGGAAGGAGGCCTTGAGGTAAGGGTGAAGTAGAGCTTGAGGAAGTGAGGGCTGCTGTGGGGGAAGTAGGCCAGGGAATTGTACATGTCATGTTTCTAAAAGGTCAGCTCCCATAGCTGATACTATTAGGGACCCTGGGCTGGAGCCTGTGCCTACCCTCTACTCCGGGAGCCTGGAGTAGAGGGTAGGCCCGGGCTCCCCCCCTCCTCCTTTGCCCCCTGATTAATCACTGAGACTGGGAGACAACAGAGACTGTGCAAGGAAGGATAACTTCTCCTCACCTCCCTTGCTGGCTTATGATGAAAATGGCTCAGTAGACGGTGACCCTTGTCTCTAGAGAAAGAAGGGTTACGTGGAGGGTCACAGTGAGCCTCTGAGGCTAGCGAAATCCACCAGGAAAGCAGGACCCACGGAGGCAAGGACAGAGCTTTGTCACAATACTAACCTTGAGCCAGAGCCACTCTACTGTGTCTGCCAAGGAGGCCTTCTGAGGCTAGTTTTTGTGGACACTGTGAACTATTCTGAGAACCACCAAACTCATTTCACAGAGGCCCTAATATAGATATATAATGTTATACCTAGCTCTTATCTATAGGATTTTCATCAGTAGATCTCAAAGCCTTGACAAAGGAGGTCAGTATCATTAACCCCATTTTACTGATGGGTACACTGACATACAGAGAGGTTAAGTGATTTGCCCAAAGGACACCCAGCAGGCCAGTGGAAGAGCTTCGAATGGAACCCAGGTTTCCTATCCAGGACACACAGCAACTGTACAATCTATGCCTTTGTCAGGAATCCTAATATCCAACGCAGAGAGAGTAAGGGGATTCCTATACTCAAAGTGATCTGAGAGCCGAAGAGCCCTTCTCAAGTATGCAGGCTTTAGAGCTGGGCTGAAGACTGAAATATAGAAAATGTTGTGTTTGAGATCCTTTGTAACTTTTCCAGAATTGGTTGAGTATGATGGGGAAGAAGGGTGAGGTGAATTTTTAGGCTAGGTCTATACTACAGCTTATGCTGGCTTAATTTATGTCACTCGGGGGTATAAATAATGCATCCATCTGAGTGACATAAGTTACACCACTATAAGTGCTTGCGTGCTCAGTGCTATGTTGGCAGGAGAGCTTCTGCTGACATAGTGTCTGCCACTTGCCGGAGGTGGGTTTTTTTATGCTGATGAGAGAGCTCTCTCCCATTGGCAAAGAATGTCTTCAGCACGTGGTGTATCGGTACACTGAGCCGCTCCCGTGCTGTGCGTATAGACATGGCCTTAGGTAAGTGTAAATTTTCATTGCATCTGATTTGACTGTCTCTTTGTATTGCACATTCTGCCCTGGCTTTATGCGCAAAACTCCTTAATGTCAAAGGCAACTCTGCATGGGTCGTGAGTGAGGATGTACAAGAGAAATCCATGCTGGAATCTGCAGTGCACAGAGGCGCGCAGAATTTTGCTTTACAGTTGGAGATTATGCACTTGAATAAACCGATACCTCTGACCACCAGGGGGCTCCCCACTTCTTCAGTTCAGTTATTGCAATAAATTTATTATTGTAACAAACTAACCAGTTCAACTGTTTGTTAGGGAAATTCCTTAATTTTAGATCCACATTTACCTCCTTTCCATAGATAACTGCTGCTGTCTCTTTCTCTCATTACTGTCAACAGTGACAGCAGAAATGCTGACTTATTAAATTGAGGCTAAAGAAATTTGTTTATTCCAATAACACGATAATTGATTCTGGATAATTTCAAGCTTTCTGCCCTCTAATGTTTCTTAGGAGTTCTGTTTTGGGGACTTTGTCCCACATTTGAGCTCTGTCAGAACATAAAAGATATAGGTAAAAAGGGTTTTACTTATAAACAAAAGTAAAAGAGGGTTTCAGATATGTGTGTTATCAGTTATTTTTAGTAATGTCAAAGAAAGGGACTTTTTGGTCTATAAGATGAACTATATTTATTTGCATTGCAATAGAAACCAGGCGCCCCACTATTCCAGGTGCTGCATGTGCTGTGGTGTACACAGAGGGTGTGTTTAACACTGCAGCTGGAAGCAGGCTTCCTAGTGTGTGTAGACGGACAGTTACTAGCTCCACTCGAACTAGCATGCTAAAATTAGCTGTGGAGCCAGGACTAACATGAGCAGTGGCTTGGGCTAGCTGCCTGCATATGTACCCTGGGATCTAGATGGGTTTGTATTCAGACGGTTAGCCCAAATTGCTGCCTGTGTTATCCCAAGCTACATCACTACTTCTAGTGTGCTAACTTGGGCAGAGCAAGCATGTGTCTTTCTACCCGAGCTAGGAAGCATGCTTTCAGCTGCCGTGTAGAGAGACAGCTGATGTCCTAAAGAGTTTATCATCTTAATAGACAAGGCAGGAGAAGGATGGAGGAAAGGAAGCATTATCCCTATTCTGAGACGGAGATTAAGTGATGTGCCCAAGGTCACACAGGAGGTTTATGGCAGAGGTGGGTATAGAACACAGATTTCCTGTGTCAAGTTTCTTAATCACAGTATATTAAAATATATAGATAGATCAACATATTCAGGAAGAGGATAATACATCATCTACTTTGTCCTCTTTTACCTAATTTAGCAGCAAACACTTCTTGGACAAGAAACAAAAGGATGAAAGTGACTCCTTTTGTACTAGAACAAGATTGAAAGAAATTCCTTTTTTGGATGCACTAATGTATATTTTTGCTTCTCTAAACTCTCCTGCATCAGTGGGTAAAGAGGACATGGTGTTAAAGAACAGTCATTCACTGGTCATTAAAACTTGGATAGGTAGAATGATAGGTTGTGACTCAGCACTTCACTTTGTACCATGTTGCATGCTACCGCCTTGGTTTCCAGCTTCCAGCAAACTCACTTTTATCACTAATACCAAAGACACCTTGTTAAGGTGTGACTGGCTTTCCATCTATGCCCCAACAGAGTTTTTAGCATTTCGGGGCAACTGTTGTAACTGAATCACTCAACAGAATTCTTCTAATGAGGTTTTTAAAGTTATTCTCTGTTTTAAAGAAAAAAGACACTATGGGGTGCCATGTTTGTTGTGTCTCAGTAATTCCATAATGAGTTAGCTCAGCTTACAAGAGAGAGTGACTTTTTTGGCCAGCTCTACAATCCCCACCCTGGTACTTGAAAGTCAACCTGGGCTCTTTCCAGTTCATACACAACATTGCCAGGAGCACAACTTCTGTGATCAGACCGTAGTTACCATTTCTACGGGTGGTGCTACAACTACAATGGAATCCAGCTCCCTCTCCCACAGCTGTCTGGGGTCTGATGTGCTAACAGCAGTTAGAAAGTACTGAAACTTATTTTTGTCAGGACAATAAGCATGTATGAATGATTCAGAATACACCCAGGGAGAAATCTGCTCAGTAAGAAGGTGCTATTGTTACAGTCACCTTTCTGACCTTAACTGTACCTTTAAAAGCATGTTGCTTCACTCCTCCGCTACTAAGAAGCAGCAACCAAGACCAACAGCAAAAGGATTAAAGATTTTTTTTCCCCTGTTTCGCCAGTCTTTGTTTTCTGACAGCTATTACATCTTCTGTTATCTGAGCACAAACTAATGGGAACTGCTTCCTCTGCTGACTGACCCCAATGCTTTTATCTGCTTTACTATTGTTAGTACGAAGATCTTCCAAGATACAATCCAGCTTCTGACCTGTAGATGGAGCACACAAGTTCCCAGCAACATAATATGCTTTGAATGCTCAACCATAGTTTCTTTACTAGGAAAATCAGCTCCTGTCCAAACACTTAAAGAGTCCCATTAGGAGCTGAGGTGAAATTAATGTATAAACCCTGTTGGAATCCTAAATTTAAATACAACAAGCTGCCAGGTTTATTCTGATTGTGAAGTTATGCTTGTGAGTTAACTCGACTGATCAAGGTTGTGTTGTAATACGACCTAAGTTTCTACCAACGTGCCCCAAGAGCTATTTATGGTGTGCATTACCAGATCTAGAACAGAGCCTGGTAGATATGTGTAACAGCTGTTGCTAGACCAAAAAAGAAAAGGAGTACTTGTGGCACCTTAGAGACTAACAAATTTATTAGAGCATAAGCTTTCGTGAGCTACAGCTCACTTCATAGACCATCACTCAGCCTGTTAATACTTATCTTAGAGTATGGCTGCACTAGCCTCAATTGATTGCCAACATGAAGTACTTACTTAACGTATTTGTACAGGTTAATGTGGATACTCCTCACATGTTGGATCTATGTTTTTTAATAAGAGGTAAACAGAAGTCCTTATACTCATGCAAACTAAGAGTCTGTTCCTTTTGCTCTAAAGTGCCTGATAAGTACTGAACTACAGTAGGTACATAAAGTGACAACTGTAAGGCCCTATGGACACATAATACAATCAGTGAATCTAGCTATTTTCACTTTAAAGCTTTACACCTACACTTTAAAGCTTTACCAGTAAGATTATACTTTTTACCAAAATAGTTATACCTTTAAAACAACTAGTGTAGATGCAGTTATATCAGTCTAAAAGTGCCTTGTACTGGTATAACTTATTCCCCTTCCCCTGTCGAAATAATCTATACTGGTATAAGCACTTTCATGTAAAAGTTGTACTGCTTTAACTAGAAATTATATACCATAGCTTCTGTTTGTAGACCAGCCTTTAGGTATTACCATTGCATCTTTTCCCCCTGGTGATGGTTGTCATTCAGTGGTTGTCCTGTGCCAGGATAGAAGGACAGATTGTTATCTACTAGGTAGAGTTGAATGGAGAAACTCAGGGTGATCCGCCACTGACTCAGGGCATGGCTACACTTGCAGATGTAGAGCGCTTTGAGTTTTCGTAGAGCACAGTAGAGAAAGTGCTGCTATCTGTCCACACTGACAGCTATAAGCGCATTGGCATGGCCACATTAGCAGCTCTTTCAATGGCCACAGAGAGCAGTGCATTGTGGGAGCTATCCCAGCATGCAAGTGGCTGCAACGTGCTCCCCAAATGGGGGTGTGGTGGAGTGTGAATGTGGGGGGAGAGAGCATGTCAGCATGCTGTCTTGTAAGATCAGACAGCAGCAGACCCCCCCAACCCCCTCCGCCTCTCTCTCTCACACACAGCATTCCACAGTAATGGTTGCTTTGTCTCGGAGCAGATAAGCAGTCGGCTGCCAGAAATGGAGCCGGAGCTTTCAAAGGGCATATCCGCATTCCTGCAGCGATTCCAAAACAATGAGAAGAGTGGCCACTTGATTTAAGGGGATTATGGGACATTTCCAGAGGCTGATCAGAGCTCAGTGATGCAACACCTCATTCACACTGACGCCCAGTTTCAGCCAAGGCACAACAAGCGTTAATCTGTTCCCCGAGGTGGAGTGCCAAGAGTGCTCTAGCCATGGAGTCAGAGCGCTCTACGTGCCTTGCCACTGTGGACGGGTAGTGAGCTAGGGTGCCAGGGGCTGCTTTAATGCGCTGTAACTCGCAAGTGTAGCCAAGCCCTCAACGAGGAAACTTTCTACCTGGTTCTAAACTGGTTTAAATCATTTAGAGCTGCAATGAAGACCTGGTTTAAAGCAGCCTGATTTGTTTTTCCTGAACTGGCTTCAAGACCGTGTGTGTGTGTGTGTGTGTGTGTGTGTGTGTTATTTAAAATTGGGTTAGTGAAGATGAGCCATGCTGCATTAAACCATCTAAACCCAGGCCTACACTTTGCCTCCCACCAGTTTTAAAATTGACTTAGCTTAACTAGGCTCAATATCCTGTAAGTCTCTTCAGCTCTGTGCCTCAGACATGAAGTAATGGCTCTAAAGCACCTTGTGATTCTCAAGTAAGATTTGCTCTAGGAAGACAACTCACTGTTAAGCGGCAGCATCTCTGGTACAGATGCGTAACTGATTCATTAGATTAATGCTAGCGCAGCTAGTTGGACACAATGTGACAATATGAAAGGCAATGGTTTCCTTGCTTAGCGTGAGTCTTGGAGTAGAGTAGGTGGGTGAAGAGGCTTTTGGGGAACTGCATGGAAAATGCCACCGTTTTCCTTTGAATGGGGCAAGGACTCTTGAGGGGAGTCAGGGCCGAGTTATGGGAACAGTGTGCTACTTCTGTGGAAATAAAACATACTCTAAATTGTTTCTGGTATTGTGCCCATAGAAATATGCTGTAATTTAAGGGCACGGTTCTGCAAGGTGTTGAGTACCCTCAGCTCCTATTGAGGTCAGTGAAGCCCTCAAAAGCTTCCAGGCTCAGATTCCAGGATGTAACATGGGGTAAATTGAGGGCATCACAAGTTGCACAAAAACTGGTTTGAATTATATTTTATCCTTTAGTCCAGTTTTTTTTTTTATATGCATGGCGTTTCCCATGCCAATAGTAAACAGCATGCATTTTTACTATAGGTTGTGGAGAAATTTTTATGTGACAGGAGGAAATCTAATATCGTTGCCAGAGCTACCTGCTATCAGTCTAGAGCAGCATGCCCTACTTCCGCTTCAGCAGAGACTCATGCCGACATAGGGAAAGTGCTGGGGAAAAGTGTCTTCCCTTTTGCTCAGCACATTCCTTTCCAGCAACCTGCTGCTGGTGATATATCCTGTTCCTGAACTTGCAAGGCTGTTGAAACACAATGCTACCGTTCAGCAAAGCACAAGCAGACTCCCACATTCCATGCACAGCCCAGGGAGCACAGCCCAATGAACAGAGGGTTCACTGAAGAAAAGGAAATCCTGTGCTCAACTCTTGACCCGATTCTTAAAATCCTTATTGTATGATAGGATAGCAAGAGGTGCTTGGAGGTCAGTTCACTATCCATATCTAAGAGTCGGATGGGGAAAAGAGTTTAATCTTCTTGTTAAACTCCACCTATTAAACCCAAGCCCCACTCACAAACCTGGGGTAGCATTTTGGTTAAAATGATGGCAATAAAACATTTAACAATATTGAAGGTAGGTTATCATTAGTCTTCAGGGTTAACATCCCATTCAGATAAATGGGATCAGTTGAAGCTTCTCTAATAACTAATGACTACTTCTGCATCCAGAACTTTCAACCCCCAAGCACTCAAGTGAGGCCCCCCAAGTGCATGAGATTTTTAAAAATAATAAATTTGGGGTTCTTTATGTTTATCTTCTGTTTATTTAACCTTTAGGCAAGGTTGCCGCTGGAATTAGAAACGTCTGTTTTAGCTTCCATCAGGAGACTCCAGGAGTTGGGGCTTTAAGAAAAACACCAACTATCACGAGACTCCTGATAAAATTGCATGAATTGCCAATATAAAATCTGTGGAAATGGTTGGGCATTCAGGCCAGTACCAGCCCCCCCCAGAAATTGCACAGGGCAATTTGAAAATTAAAGGCACAGTATGCTCTCAATTATCCAACTAGGTTGGGGGACATAGATTTTATTGAATAATTGGGACTCCAGATAATCAAAATGGCAGGAGCCATTGAACAGCGAGGTGGCCCCCCCACCCCCAGGCCAGGGGCTTGTCCTCCTCCCCCTTGCAGTTTGGTGAGAGGTCTCTGCTCAGCCCCCCTCACTCAGTTAAGTTATACCCAATCTCCGCAGGCACAAGGGGTGGGGCAGAGCATGGAAGAGACCCCTGGCCAGGACTCTGCTCTGCCCACCCCAGGACCACAGCCTTCCCTGCCCCTTGCACCAGGCAGGGACATGGGGCTGCAGACGGTTTCCTGCACTGCCTCAGGAACTATTCAGCAGCAGGGGGCCACCCCTATGGCTGGGGGCTCAAACTCTTCACAGTCCTGGCTGAGAGTCTCTGTTCTAATATCCTAATCACTGCATTATCCAAATCCCTTCCTAGTTCCCCAGCATGAGATATGTGGGGTGCAAGGAAGGGATTGGGATAAAGTGGAGGTTAAGATAATAGGTTTACAAATGTAACTAGATTAGATTTCAGGACTGAATGTGGTTTGCAGAACCTATGGCCTTAGGCAGAAGAGCCAAGTGAGTTGCATAAGGAGCAATAACAGGAAAAGTTCAGCTGGCAGCAGTTGCTAAGGGAAACTGTAGAGCAATCAAAACAGCAGAGGATGAGCCACTCCCTTCTAGGGATAGTTCAAGATGCCGAGTGTGAAGTCAGCAGCAAACGCTGGATAATGTCCGGTAAAGTAGTAAAACACTGCGCAACCCCATTGTAACACTTGGATTTGAATGAAGTATGCTTTCGAATGGAGATGTTCATAGTAATTAAATGGAAACAGGCAGCACTTCCATCTGTTAAATCTTAATAAATTAGCTTCTTTAAGAACCTTAATCTGCTTCTCACAGAAAGAGAGATTTTTTTTGCATATATATGCTGTATAGATGGAAGTGTCTAATTAACTCCTTTCCTAATAATTGAGTGAATTTTTGTGATGGTGAAAGGTGCCAGAATGACAGCCCTGGAGGCCAAAGTCTCATGCGTGATTGCCTGTTTGGAGAGAAAGCTAATGTATGTGCAGAATAAGGCTTTGCAGCAAGAATTCTGTAACAGGGCACGGGAACCAGAGGACCATGGCTCCATCACTTTTTTTTACTGGCCTTAAGGGCGAACAGTTGGTCAGAGCGGAGTTGGGGGGCCCTTGGGGGAAGGGGCAGCGTGAGGACAAGTCCACAGTTTGGGTGCCAGTGACTCCCCACTTTTAGGAACCTTCATGGCTCCTGTTTTATAAGGATGTTTAGTATACTGCTATCTAAAACTATTAGGTGCGTACCTTGCCCCTTTTACCATAGAATCTGAACACTGCACAGTCTGCCAGATATTTATTCTCCCAACAGCCCTGTAAGATAGGGGGAAGTACTATTATCTGTATTGATAAAACTATGGCACAGAGAGGCAAAATGAACTGCACAAGGTCACACGGGAAGTCTTTGGCAGAGCAGGGACTTGAATCTAGATCTTCCATATCTTAGGCTGGTATCCTAACGCCTAGATACAGCCTTTCTGTCTCAGACATAGACTTTGTGTAGCTCCTGGATTTATTGACAATGGCCCAGAATTCTATTTTGTGGTGGGTTTTGGTTTCTTTTTAATGAGTAAACTGTTGGGTGTCTTATCTTTGAGCTTTTCAGCACCTGAATGTGAAGCAGGACAAGTGAAAGTGCTGCAAAATGTAGGCAAGCAAAGCAGCATATGCCTCCATGGAAAAAGAAAGGAAGACAGCAGCTGTGAAATCACAGGTGTGTGTGTGATATGGTGCTATTACTGTTACCTAGCAGTTTCCATTGCCCAGTCCTAGCATGCATACGCATGGTCTGGTGAGGGGAAGGAATAAGGCTGCAGATGAAGGTTGGGAGAGCTTCCAGGAAAATGTAGGTGCTGCAGGAAATGGTGTTTCTGATTCAGTAGGTTGGCAATCTTCCCTTTGAATCCGTATTGACCAGAACCCTGGCATAATGTTAGGGGACAATAGTCCAGATGACATTGAAAAATGAAGATCCTGATTACTTCTGGTCATTAAAGATCTTATAGCCCTTATCATAGCAAAACATCTTGTAATAAGTCCTGGACCTGCCTTACACCTTATGTTGTTTATACCAATGGGTGTAAAATGCTAATAAAACAGAATGGTAGCATATTACACCCACTTTGTACTCTTTTTGCACAGGGGTAAATGACTATACAAGGTGTAGGAGAGTGCAAGTTCAGGGTTTTTGTTCCAGTTTGAGAACTACAGTCTGAATCCCTGAACTCCACCTGTAGTTTCCAACTGGAGAAAGCAAGTACCTTTGAGTTTTCCCCTCCCAAACTGTTACAAATGTTGCTGATGCAGAATTGCTTCTGTATCTACTGCAGAGCTGGTTACATTTCAGCAGTGGGTGAAGGCTCCTTTTTAGAGCTGGTTGAAAAACCAGCTTAAAAACTTTGCTTTTAAATTCCAATGTTGGGTGTGTTTTGTTTTTTTAAAATTCATAATTGACATTATATATGTATACATCCAGCCAGCTCTATTCCCTATATTCTAGCATTTGTCCCTTCCTTATCTAAATGACTATGTGGTATTGCTGTCAGTCACATTTTACCCTAGAGGGAGCTGCAGTTGAGTGGTGATGTGATTCCGATCCTTTTGGGATGAAGGGTGTTACACAAATGTAAAAGGTACTACTCTGAAATGTAAAAGAGGTTCCAGTTGCAAATCTTGACTTTGTTCTACCTTGAGAGTTGTAAAGTGAATGCGACTGAGAGTGAACAAAAGGAAGGGGGGCTTTGGCAGGAGTCCTGGTAAATACCTTGCTTTTCAGTTAAACAAACTCTGAAGTAAGCAGGCATATACCTTGATGTAAAAGTAAATTCTGGCTCCATAACAGAGTGATTTGCACACTTAATGTTTCCATTCCTTATGTAATTAAATATTCTTATATACTCATGGTTGAGCTAACATTGTCCCTTTGCAGACTACACTTTGTCCCTTTTCTAAACAGACCAACTCAAAAGTACTAAATGGAGAGAAAAGGAGGAGGAGAGTGCTATGGACTGGTAGAAATATGTCACTGACACCAACTCCTGATCCCACTGAAGTGAATGGTCAGACAGGTTGGGAACAGGATTTGGTTCATAATGCTGGAACAATTATTCTGTTACTCATCAGCACATTTAAATTACCTCAGTACTATGATTGTGACAGTGCCACTCTATTGATAGGTTTCAGAATAGCAGTCATGTTAGTCTGTATCCGCAAAAATAAAAGGAGTACTTGTGGCACTTTAGAGACTAACAAATTTATTTGAGCATATTGATAGTGATGCCAGGCTGTGATATTAATTGCTCTGAATTTAGAGAGGCAGCATTCTTTACTCCTGGGGGCATTCAAAAAAATTGAAAAATCTGTGCTAAAAAATAAAAAATTCTGCACACTATTTTAAAATTCTGCAATTTTATTTGTCAAAATAACACTACATAATCATACCAGTTTCAATTATTTTGGCAATTTATTTCAAAACACCTGTCAGCAAGTATGTCTGTAAATATACAGACACATACAAAAATTCCTGCAGGAGTAGAGAGTTAAAGAAACCCCAGTGACAATCCAGTTACTGTTTCTCTGCCCTTTTCCCCACTTGAGCCCAGCCAGGGGCCAGCCACCCACAACCCTCCCGCCAGTACACCCAGAGCCCAGCTGAGGGGCTGCCCCGACCCAGATCCTGCATCTCATCTCTCCCCCCTTAGCCCAGCCATAGCCATTGCCTAGATACCCATACCCCTCTCCTCCTTCCAGAGCCCAGCTGTGCCGTCCCCCAGCCCAGAGACCCGCACGCCTGCCGCCCAGGGATCCAGAGCGAGAAACAGCCTGATGCTTGGTACCAGGCTTATATGCAGTTTCCTGCGCACCACCCTCTTCTTCCCTCAGGGCATGCTGGGAACTACAGTTGCCAGGAACCCTGTAGCTCTGTCTCTCTCCCCCTAGCAGTGTCTTCTATATGTGAGTTGGACTCTGTTGGGTCCAGTGGCTCTTAGTGGCAGCTAGCAGCACTGCAGTCCATTTCTGTGAGGGAAAGGAAATTCTGCATGCACATTAATTTCTGCAAAATTCTGCGTTGTGCAGTGGTGCAGAATTCCCCCAGGAGTATACATTCTGTTCTGCCTGAGGGGATAGAGCCTGTCCTACTCCTACCTCCTCAGAAATACCCTGAAACCCACCCCCATCATGCTGAGTGTGCCGCAATAGTGAGCAAGAGGGACCAAATGTTGTTCTCTCATATACGCACAACTGCCCAACACCCCCCCCCCCAGCAGTGATTTATGTTTCTACCAACTGCTCCGGGCACCCAAACCAACCTGCCTGCATTGCCAGAAAGGGGCACATGACCACTCTTGCAGCTTCCCTTTGCTTCCCCATCAGAAGTCATTTTTCTGTGGGAAAGTAAAGAAATCTGCGGGGGACATGAATTCTGCACACACGCAGTGATGCAGAAATCCCCCAGGAGTAATTCTTCTTTAGTATTTTGGGTTTTTTCTCTATATCAGGAGAAAATCAAGGGCTTTTCATTGATAGGTAGTTACCGTTCATGGGCTGTTTATTGATGTGACATTGGATCTGAGAGCTAGGGAAGAAGGAGGAGGAGCAAGAGGAGAAAAAACATGTACAGACAGCTCATTGGATTTGCAGTGGGCTGTTGAATTCTATCCTGGTAGTCTGCTGAGTAAAGTATTTTAAGGACCATACAACAAGGTGTTTGAGTAGTTGAAGTTGAGATGGAGAGCCAAGTCTTACTACGTGACCCACAGAATGAAAAGCCAGAGCTTCACTACCCTGAACTATATACAACACAACAGGAAGGTAACATACTGCTTTTTGAGCATTAACAAACTTAGCTGCATTATACTCAGAATGACTCCAGGGTTGGGGCCCTAGCCACAAGCCAATATGGCCTTTGCCTTAATCTAACTCTGCTTTCAACTGAACTCTTTCTGTTTTAGGCCTATGTTCAGACCTCAGACCTACTGATTGCGATTTTCCTGCCCAGTTTGGTTTGAAAACATCCTTACAGATTCAATGGTGAGATTCCTGTTGACTTCACTGGACCCTGGATCTGGCCTTAACACTGCTGCATCTCACAAGGCTCTAGTAACACTGTGTTTTCCTCATCTCGTTGTAAAATCTCATTGTAACAGTTTACCAATTGGTTCAAACTCCCCATGCAGCTCTTATGGCTCCTTAGGTAGTTTAATGGCTCCCTCCCACAAATGTTGCTATAAGCAGCAAATAAACTAGCTAGAAAAAGAAACTGAACACTGTAGTGCAGCAGCTCCAAATGGCAGACCCAATGAGTTACAGTTATATAAACACACCATAAGGGACAATTTTATAGCAAAGAAGCCTATATTCAGAGGGTAGCATTCTTTGGGGGAGATGTCCAGAAATGAAATGCATTAACCAAATGCTTCACTCCCTGCCTGTATGAAAAGGGCAGTCAGTGAGCTCATCCTACAATGGTTTCCTTGTCCAGAGTTATTCCATAGACTGCCATAGCCACCCCAGTTCCTGTTTGTCAATATTGTGCTAGTGAGAGGTGATTGATGGACAACTGTAGAGACTGAATCCCTCTCTCTATCCACCGAGGACTGTCAAATCATACTCCTAATTAAGTCAATGGAAATTTGCCATTGATTTCAAGGCAAGTAAGACTGGGCTTGGAACAGATACAGTACAGAACACACTACTGCAAGTTCCCTCCTATTGCCTGGCCAACGTACCTGAAGTTTGACAGTCTGGGTGTAGTGGCAGCAAGGGCTTGTCTGCACCAGTTTAACTTAGTATGATTTTAAACCAGTGCAAAGCCACGTGTGGAAACTCTTACTGTGGTTTAAGATTGGTTTATAGTGGTTTAGTTTTAGTCAGTTGGGAACAGGGTTAAGCTAAAATAAATAAGTCACTCCTTAAACTGGAATAAGAGTGTTCACAAGGGGTTGCACTGGTTTAAAGAAGAGTTTAAATCAAACTTTCTCATGTGGACGAGGCTTCGGTCTGCATGCCCATTGAATCCTTATCAGGAGAATGCCAGTTAGATTATTGGACACTGTGATATAGGAACTGGGCTAAGACCAGGACCATTGACCTACATTTTCTTTTTTCAGCTTTGTTGGGGTCTGCTCAAAATGACTTCTAATGAAAAAGGAGGGGAAGCAGTAGGTCTGAGAAGTGTTCCCTTTCAGTCTCTTCTTCTGGGGAAAGGGAGGATCAAATGAAATGAGACTTTCTCACAGTAACCTTAATTTAAGGCCATGTCTACACTTACAAGCTATACCGATACAGATCTGCTGCTGCAAGAGCACTCTGTAGCCATCTTATGCCAATGGGATAGAGCTCTCCAGCTGACATAATAAAACCAGCTCAACTAGCGGCTGTAGCTATGTTGGCTGGAGAGTGTCTCCCACTGACATGTTTCAGAGTAGCAGCCGTGTTAGTCTGTATTCGCAAAAAGAAAAGGAGTACTTGTGGCACCTTAGAGACTAACAAATTTATTTGAGCACAAGCTTTCGTGAGCTACAGCTCACTTCATCGGATGCATTCGAGGAAGTGAGCTGTAGCTCACGAAAACTTGTGCTCAAATAAATTTGTTAGTCTTTAAGGTGCCACAAGTACTCCTTTTCTTTTTTGCGAATACAGACCAACACGGCTGCTACTCTGAAAACTGTAAGGAGAGCGATCACTTAAGGTGAGCTATTACCAACAGAAGAGCGGGGCGGGGGAGGAAGAAAACCTTTTGTAGTGATAATCAAGGTGGGCCATTTCCAGCAGTTAACAAGAATGTCTGAGGAACAGTGGGGGGTGGGAAATAAACATGGGGAAATAGTTTTAGTTTTGTGTAATGACCCATCCACTCCCAGTCTCTATTCAAGCCTAAGTTAATTGTATCCAGTTTGCAAATTAATTCCAATTCAGCAGTCTCTGGTTGGAGTCTGTTTTTGAAGTTTTTTTTGTTGAAGAATAGCCACTCTTAGGTCTGCAATCAAGTGACCAGAGAGATTGAAGTGTTCTCGGACTGGTTTTTGAATGTTATAATTCTTGATGTCTACTTTTGCTGGTTTAAGCACGACTTATGGCGCTCAGGGGTGGGTCTTTTTTCACACCCCCAAGGGACAAAAGTTTTGCTTACATATGGACTAGTGTGAATATGGCCTTAATCTAGAAGAAAAAGGCCTTAAAATCCTTGTTCCAGCATCTTTTGATGCCCCCTCCCCCCCCACCATTGACATGTTCTCACCTTTATAATCTGAATGGAAGCAGAAGGGATAATCAGGGCGGTTGTGGGGAAAGTAGCTACTTGCTAGATGAAAGGCAGGGTGTAAATGTAAGAGGCGTTTTCAAAATAACCATGTCCTCCCTGCAGTATTTTCTAAACAAAAACGTAAAGTCTGAGACTACCCCACCTTTGCTTCTCCGTACCAACCTCTTTGGAGCAGGGTCAGTCTTCATTCTGTGCTTGTACGGAAGCTTAGTCCTGATCCACAGCTGGGGCCCCTAGGTACTAGGGCACTATAAAGAATAATTACTAATGTGGGTGCGAAAGGACAGCAGTGGAGTGGTGACTTAGGGAGGGAGGGGCTGGCTCCTCCACGTTTAAAGGGCTATTAAAAAGCCTGACCCAAATGCTGTTCTGACCTACAGTCTGTGCAACCTCAGGGCGACTTCCCCGAGGGCGGGGAGGGTTCAATCCGCCAAGAGTTAGTCAAAAGGATGTTGCAAGAAGAAAAAAAAAATGGCAGAAAATATTCCGTCAGTTTCCTTTTAGGTTTAAAGAAAAGGAGTACTTGTGGCACCTTAGAGACTAACAAATTTATTAGAGCATAAGCTTTCGTGAGCTACAGCTCACTTCATCGGATGCATTTGGTGGAAAAAACAGAGGAGAGATTTATATACACACACACAGAGAACATGAAACAATGGGTTTATCATACACACTGTAAGGAGAGTGATCACTTAAGATAAGCCATCACCAACAGCAGGGGGGGAAGGAGGAAAACCTTTCATGGTGACAAGCAGGTAGGCTAATTCCAGCAGTTAACAATGCTTGTCACCATGAAAGGTTTTCCTCCTTCCCCCCCTGCTGTTGGTGATGGCTTATCTTAAGTGATCACTCTCCTTACAGTGTGTATGATAAACCCATTGTTTCATGTTCTCTGTGTGTGTATATAAATCTCTCCTCTGTTTTTTCCACCAAATGCATCCGATGAAGTGAGCTGTAGCTCACGAAAGCTTATGCTCTAATAAATTTGTTAGTCTCTAAGGTGCCCCAAGTACTCCTTTTCTTTTTGCGAATACAGACTAACACGGCTGCTACTCTGAATCCTTTTAGGTTTAGTGACAGCGGAAAGGAAGCCCAGTACGTGGGCGCCCCCCTGCCTCCACATGCAGGTCACAGGGTAGTTATGTAGCCCATCGGGGGTGATTTTTTTTCCCAAGCCCCACCCAGACACCCGTGCTAAGCCTTTGTATCACTGACCCGCCCAGCCCGGGAACCCCCACGCGCCGCTGGCTGGATGGCAGCGGGAGGGGCTGGGGCTGGAGCGAGCCACACCCTGTATTTTCCGCGCGGCGCGGCGCGCTGGCATCAGGGGCGCGCTGTCCACGTGGTCCATCGCGGGGGCGGGGCGGGAACGTGGGGCCGCGCGCGAGCGAAAATCTCTCTCCGCCCCGCCCTCCTCGTAGCGGGGGAAGGAGGAAGAGCTTTTGTAAGCGGCGGCTCCTCCCATCGAGCGCCTCGGCCCACAGGGGGAGCGGCCGCCTCAGCTTCCGGGGAGCCCCGCAGGTAGGAGCCCGGGGGTGCAGGAGAGGCTGGGCCCGGCGGGGCGGGGGACAGCGGGGAGCGGCGCAGGACGGGACTGGGTGGCCGGGCCGGCGGGAGGGACCCTTCCCCCAGCTCCTCGCCCCCTTCTTCTGCTGCGCGCCCGGCCTCGGCCCCCCCCCCCCCCCCGGCGCCCCGGCCCCAGGCCGATCTCCCGGCAGCCAGAAGCGAAGGAAACCCCCACCCGCTGAAAGCCCGAGGGGCTGCAGCCAGGCACAACCAGTCAGACTCCGGCCCCTTGGCTGGAGCGTACGTAGGGTTTCTGGTGTAGCTTGACTGGGGGGGGGTTGCTGCGGTTGGACTGCAAAGTCGGGCCGGGCGGGACGCAGGGACTGTCGGGGCAGGGAATGTCTTTCTGTGCCGTGCAGCACCGAGCACAATGGGGGCCGCAGACAGGGCTGCAATGGCAATGCGTGTCAATTGCGCTGCTCCGTGACTACTACTAAAAGGATAGGAGGGGTATGAATGTGGGGGGAGGGGAGAGGTATAACCTTCCATATTGATATCCCTGTTGGCAGTAGCCAACAGTGTGATGCCATGTGGTTGCTTAAATATTACATAGGTCATAAATGTGCCTTTTAGTCAGTTGAACGTGTTTCCTCGTCACCTGAATTCCGATCCAGAATGTTGTCACATCATTTGCTCTTCTTAGGTGTGTTGCATTTAATTTCAGAAAGGGAAACTACACAAAAATGAGGAGGTTGAAGTGAGCTGTAGCTCACCAAAGCTTATGCTCAAATAAATCTTTTAGTCTCTAACGTGCCACAAGTTCTCCTTTTCTTTTTGCGAATACAGACTAACAGGGCTGCTACTCTGAAACCAGAAATTAAAAGGTACAACACCAAAAGTAAAATCCCTGCAAGCTGCATGGAAACTTTTAAAAGACGCCATAATAGAGGCTCAATTTAAAAGTATACCCCAAATTAAAAAACATAGCAATAGAACCAAACAAGTACCCCTTTGGCTAAAGAACAAAGTGGAAGAAGCAGTGGAAGTGGAGAGGCAAAAAGATTTCCTTTAAAAAGTGGAAGTTAAATCCTAGAGAGGAAGATAGAAAGGAGCATAAACTCTGGCAAATGAAGTGTAAAATATAATTAGGAAGGCCAAAAAGGATTTTCAAGAACAGCTAGCCAAAGACTCAAAAAGTAATAGCAAAATTTTTTTTAAGTACATCACAAGCAGGAAGCTTGCTAAACAACCTGTGGGGCCACTGGGCGATCAAGTTGCTAAAAGAGCACTCAAGGATTATAAGGCCATTGTGGAGAAACTAAATGAATTTTTTGCATCGGTCTTCATGGTTGGGGATGTGAGGGAGATTCCCAAACCAGAGCCATTCTTTTCAGGTGACAAATCTGAGGAACTGTCCCAGATTGAGGTGTTGTTAGAGCAGTATTTGGAACAAATTGATAAACTAATCAGTAATGAGTCACCAGGACCAGATGGTATTCACCCAAAGGTTCTGAAGGAACTCAAAGGTGAAATTGCAGAACTACTAACTCTGGTTTGTAAACTATCATTTAAATCAGCTCCAGTATCAAATGACTGGACAATAGCTAATGTGATGCCAATTTTTAAAAAGGGCTCCAGAGGTGACATCAGCAATTACAGGCTGGTAAGCCTGACTTCAGTACCAGGCAGACTGGTTGAAACTTTAGTAAAGAACAATTTGTCAGGCACATAGATGAACGTAATTTGTTGGGAATAGTCAACATGGTTTTTGTAAAGGGAAATCATGCCTTACCAATATACTAGAATTTGAGGGGGTTAACAACCATGTGGACAAGGGGATCCAGTGAATATAGTATATTTCAGTTTTTATAAAGCCTTTGACAAGGTCCCTCATCAAAGGCTATTGAGCAAAGTAAGCAGTCATGGGATAAGAGGGAAGATCCTCTCATGGATTGGAATACTTGTGGCACCTTAGAGACTAACAAATTTATTTGAGCATAAGCTTTCATGAGCTACAGCTCACTTTATCGGATGCATCTCTAAGGTGCCACAAGTACTCCTTTTCTTTTTGCGAATACAGACTAACACGGCTGCTACTCTGAAACCTCTCATGGATTGGTAACTGGTTACAATATAGGAAACAAAGGGTAGGGATAAATAGTCCTCTTTCAGTTGGAGAGAGGTAAATAGTGGTGTTCCCCAGGAGTCTGTACTGGGCCCGGACAGAGTCAATATATTCATAAATGATCTAGAAAAAGGGATAAACAGCGAGGTGGCAAAATTTGCAGATGATACAAAACTAATCAAGATAGTTAAGTCCCAGGCAGACTGTGAAGCGCTACAAAAGAATCTCTCAAAACTGGGTGACGGGGCAACAAAATGGCAGATGAAATTCAATGTTGATAAATACAAAGATTGGAAAACATAATCCCAACTATAATATAAAATGATGGGGTTTAAATTAGCTGTTACTGCTCAAGAAGGAAATCCTGGAGTCTTTGTGGATAGTTCTCTGAAAACATCCACTCAGTGTGCAGTGGCAGTCGAGTGAACAGAATGTTTGGAATTGGATAGATAAGACAGAAAATATCATATTTCCTCTATATAAATCCATGGTACTTCCCCATCTTGAATACTGTGTGGAGATATGGTTACCCCATCTCAAAAAAGATGTATTGGAATTGGAAAAGTTTCAGAAAAGGGCAACGAAAATTATTAGGGGCATGGGTTTAGGGTCTGCCATATGAGGAGAAATTAATATGACTGAGACTTTTCATCGGGGGGATATATGATATGATAAAATCATGACTGGTGTGGAGAAAATAAATAAGGAAGTGTTATTTACTCCTTCTCATAACACAAGAACTGGAGGCCCCCAAATGAAATTAATAGGCAGCAGGTTTAAAACAAACAAAAGGAAGTATTATTTTCACACAATGTACAGTCGACCTGTGGAACATCTTGCCAGAGGATGTTGTGAGGGTCAAGACCATAACAGGGTTCAGAAAAGAACTAGATAAATTCATGGAGGATAAATCCATCAGTGGCTATTAGCCAAGATGGACAGGGATGGTGTCCCTAGCCACTGTTTGCCAGAAGCTGAGAGTGGGTGACAGGGGATGGATCACTTGATGATTACCTGTTCTCTTCATTCTCTTTGGGACACCTGGCATTGGGCACTGTTGGCAGACAGGATACTGGGCTACATGAACCTTTGGTCTGACCCAGTATGGCTGTTATGTATGTTTCCAAATACACAACATGGAACCATCTATCTATATCTCCTGTAGTTGCTAATAATAACAGTTGCATTTTTGTGGTTTGCCCTGATAGCTCATTGCAGAGAAATCCAGTTTGAAGTAAGCACAAGCCCTGAAAGCTGCCCATTTACTGGCAGTTGCTTCACCCTTTGTTGTTTTGGATTACTGGAAATGCATATTTTGAATATAAAAATCTTAATGGGAAACTGTTTAAGCTGACAGATTCATAATCAAATCTACCTTGAAATTTATATAGATTTTTCAAAAACCAAACAAACAAAAAACAACCCATTCTCTATATCCTGGAAAGCCTGAGTTTCTACAAAACCAGGAAGTTGCAACATAGATAAATTCAGAGTGAGCTGTAGCTCACGAAAGCTTATGCTCTAATAAATTTGTTAGTCTCTAAGGTGCCACAAGTACTCCTTTTCTTTTTGCGAATACAGACTAACACGGCTGCTACTCTGAAACCTGAGAATATCTTCTGAACACCCTGACAACAATAAACCTGGTTTTAGTGTGGCTGGAATACCTGCTGATGTTGAATGTGGTCATCCTGATGTCCTTCTGTCCTGCTGCCTGGTTCTATCCTTGCAAATGGGCACTGTATTGATACTATATGAAATGCTTTGTGGGCAGCGTTCCTGTATATTTTAATATGCTGCCTACTCTCACGAATGTAAGAGGGTGAACTTAACGGAACACCACCATCACTTATTTGCTGAACCAAAGATAAAAATGGATGGATTTATACATGTACACTCATATAAATCAGGCATGAAACTAAGTAGGTTTATGTTTTTTCAAAAAGGTAATAGAAAAACTAACGTTATTAGAAAAGATGTTCAAGAAATCCCAAAATTTGGGATAAAATGTGTATGTGTGGCCAAACACTGTAGCATTGTGTTTAGTACATGACTAACCTGTTTACCTTTTTATATTTCACTCATTTTAGACCAAAAATAAATAAATCTTGGAGTATTAGTTGGGAACATTTAAATTGGAGATCTTAGATTATTAAAACTAAATAAAGTTATGAGTAATGTAAAAAGGCCCTATACTTTCAAGATATGTTTCTAAATGAAATTTAGTGACCTAGATGAGCTAGGCCCTGTTCTTGCACACACTTATGTGAGAGCTAAACTTTTAAGCCTATGAGTAATTCTGTTGACATCAATGGTCTCAAGTTGAATTTGAGCACTTGTTACTTTGGGGGGCGGGGGAAGCGGGGCAGGATGTGTATACATGTGAAGAGGTTTCACACAGGAAAACTGTTTTTTGTCTCTTGTCAGATCTGATCCCGGTGTGTCCTCACTTTCTTTTGAGTATTTGGCTCTGCTGTATACAGTTTTTAAAAAAAAAAGAAAAGAAAAAAAAAACACTTTGTTTTATCAAACCTATTTATTTACCTCTCTCTATTCCATTTTCAGAATGGAGAGAGGTAAATAGCAGTGTCCCTCATATCTCTACTGGGACCAGTACTGTTCAACATATTCATAAATGATCTGGAAAAAGAGGTAAATGGTCAAGTGGCAAATTTTGCAGACGATACAAAATTATTCAAGATAGTTAAGTCCAAAGCAGAGTGAGAAGAGTTAAAAGGGGATCTCACAAAACTAGGTAACTGAGCAACAAAATGGCAGATGAAATTCAATGTTGATAAATGCAAAGTAATGCACATTGGAAAACATAATCCCAGTTATCCATACAAAATGATGGAGTCTAAATTTGCTGTTACCTCTCAAGAAAGAGATCTTGGAGTCACTGTGGATAGTTCTCTGAAAACATAGGCTCACTGTGCAGCGGCAATCAAAAAAGCTAACACAATGTTAGGAAAGGAATATCTGGTAAAACAGAAAATATCATAATGCCACTACATAAATCCATTGTATGACCACACCTTGAACACTGTGTATAGATCTGGTCACCCCACCTCAAAAAAGATATATTGGAATTGGAAATGGAAAAGGTACCGAGAATGACAGCAGAAATGATTAGGGGTATGGAACCGCTTCCATATGAAGAGAGATTAATAAGACTGGGACTTTTCATCTTGGAAAAGAGACAACTAAAGTTCCCTCATATGATAGAGGTCTATAAAATCTTGACTGGTGTGGAGAAAGTGAACAAGGAAATGTTATTTATTCCTTCACATAACACGGGAACTAGGTGTCGCCCTACGAAATTAATAGGCAGCAGATTTAAAACAAACAAAAGGAAATGCTTCTTCACACAATGCATAGTCAATCTCTAGAACTCATTGCCAGGGATGTTGTGAAGGTCACAACTATAGCAGGGTTCAAAAAAGAACTAGATAAGTTCATGGAGGATTGATAGCCATTGATGGGCAGGGATGCAATGCCATGCTCAGAGTGTCCCTAGCCTCTGTTTGCCAGAAGTTGGAAATGGGCGATAGGGGATGGATCACTTGATGATTACCTGTTCTGTTCATTTCCTCTGAAGCACCTGGCTTTGGCCACTGTCAGAAGACGGGATACTGGGCTAGATGGATCATTGGTCTGACCCAGTATGGCGATTTTTGTGTTCTATGTTCTTATTCATGCTGGGAGGTGCGATTAGCAGTTTGTGTAGCGCTAGCTCAAGCTAGCATCTAAACATAGTGGTGTGTCCATGGTGGCACAGGCGGCCACTTGGCCTGGAGTACAAACCTTCCTGACCACCTGGCCATGTCCTGGGGTGGCAGGCCTAAGCTCTCACCCATGCTACTGTGGACATGCAACTATCTTTAGGCACTATCATGTATGAGCTGGGAGACACGTACTGCAGCTCAAATGTAAACATAGCCAGAGAAACAAACTGTCAGATGAATGGGAATCCCTGCCGTAAGGTGGAGCGTATAGGGGATGGATGTAGTGTCTCAAGGGGGAATTGCAAATGATGCTTCAGGAAGTGAGGGGAAACTGCATTGGGAAAAACAGACATGAGAGTGTGCATGGCTGCTCTTTCCCTGAACCCATAAAATATATGAATACAACTACCGTTGGGTAAGCCATCATAAATAAATGTCCTTAAACGAAGCCTTAAAATACCTATAAGGTTGTTTTCTCTGTTTACAGTGGAGTTATGCCAGCAGAGAACTTGGCCTCATATCTAGCTCCTTATTGAGCAAGGCAGAGTTCCCAGACTCATTGAGGTTCTTTTGTAAATCCCACCTGCTAATCCTATACCTAGTAGTCACCAGAAGTCCTGCACCATGAGAGCCAGTCATGCCTGCAGTGGCTTAAGAGCATAGGTACCAACCTCAGGGCAGACTGTTAAGAACCAGGGCACAAACCCCAAATTGGTTCTGAGTTCTATACTTAGATTTCACTTGCTAATTATCAAGTGTAAATTCCTCAAGCACTACACCAGCCTTAACCTGGAGTCATAGACAGTCCCCTGGGGTACTCTGACTTATGTGGTGATAGATGGTCCCTTATACCAAAAATCACAACAATATTCAGATTACTCCCAGTCCCAAAGGACCAGTCCCGTACCACAGGTCAATTGCACCTTAGATCTATCACCAAAAACAATGCTTGTAGCCAAACTTGTAATAAACCGTGTAAAGAGTTACTAACTAGGAAAAGGAAATAAGTGTTGTTTACAAAGTTAAAGCAGGTAAACATAGATAAATACACATGGGTTCTGATCTTAAGTTTCCAAAAGTAATAGACACTTCTATAATAAGCAAACTTTCTATCTTCTTTAGCACTAACCTAGACTAAGCACTGGTATTCTTCTGTTTATGCTTAATAATCTTTGCCCTTCAGAGTTCAAGCAGCATAAAAGATACAGTTCATCCTTGCTAGGGCTTTTGATTCCTTCCCGCCATCTGCAAATTCAGCTGTTGGGAGAAATTCACTTGCACCTCTCCTGGTGGGGAAGGGGAAGGAGGAGCAGTCAACGAAGTCTTTTGTCTTCTGATGTTCCACAATGGTTCCTCTGGTGTTGGTTGCCTTCTTTTCTTGGGCAGGAGAGAATGTCTCCTGCTGGAAACTAATATGTCACACTCCATGCTTCTCTTTTGTCTGGTGACTTACAGTTACAAACACTTTATAACTAGGGCTGTCAAATGATTAAAAAAATTTAATGACGATTAATCGTGTGATTAATTGCACTGTTAAATAAATGTTCTATTTAAGTATTTTTGGATGTTTTCTACATTTTCAAATATACTGATTTCAATTACAACACAGAATAAAAAGTGTAGTGCTCGTTTTACATTTATTTTTGCTTACAAATATTTGCACTGTAAAAACCAAAATAAATAGTATTTTTCAATTCACTTCATACAAGTACTGTAGTGCAATCTCTTTATCATGAAAGTTGAACTTACAAATGTAGAATTATGTACAAAAAATTACTGTTTTCAAAAATAAAACAATGCAAAACATTAGAGCCTACGAGTCCACTTGGTTCTACTTCTTGTTCAGCCAATTGCTAAGACAAACATGTTTGTTTACATTTACAGGAGATACTGCTGCCCAGTTATTTACAATATCACCTGAAAGTGAGAACAGGCGTTCGCATGGCACTGTTAGCCAGCATTACAGGATATTTACATGCTTCAACCACCAGGCCAGAGGACATGCGTCCATGCTGATAATGGATTCTGCTTGATAACGATCCAAAGCAGTCAGATGCCACCAGCAGAAGGTTGATTTTTCTTTTTTGGTGGTTCGGGTCCTGTAGTTTCTGCATCGGAGTGTTGCTCTTTTAAGACTTCTGAAAGCATGCTCCACGCTTTGTCCCTCTCAGATTTTGGAAGGCACTTCAGATTCTTAAACCTTGTGTTGAGTGCTGTAGCAATCTTTGCATTTTGTCAAATCTGCAGTGACAGTGTTCTTAAAATGAACAGCATGTGCTAGGTCATCATCATCCGAGACTGCTATAACATGAAATACATGGCAGAATGTGGGTAAAACAGAGCAGCAGACATACAATTCTTCCCCAAGGAGTTGTCACAAATTTAATACATATGTAAATTTTTTTAATGAGCAGCATCAGCATGGAAGTGTGTCCTCTGGAATGGTGGTTGAAGCCTGAAGGGGCATACAAGTGTTTAACACATCGGGCACATAAATACCTTGAAATGCTACAAAAGAACTTTCAGGTGACATTGTAAATAAGAAGCGGACAGCATTATCTCCCATAAATAAAAACAAACTTGTTTGTCTTAGCAATTGTCTGAACAAGAAGTAGAACTGACTGCACTCATAGGCTCTAAAGTTTTTACAGTGTGTGTGGGTTTTTTTTTGAGTGCAGTTATGTAACAAAAAATATATCTATTTTTAAGTTGCACTTTCACCATAAAGAGATTGCACTACAGTACTTGTATGAGGTGAATTGAAATATACTATTTCTTTTGTTTATCATTTTTACAGTGCAAATATTTGCAATAAAAAATATAAAATGAGCACTGTACACTTTCTGTATTCTGTGTTGTGTAATTGAAATCAATATATTTGAAAATATAGAAAAACATCCAAAAATATTTAATCACAGTTTTAATCACGTTAATCACGATTATTTTTTAGTTAATTGCACAAGTTAACTGCGATTAATCAACAGCCCATAACATGGGATACAGATATTATGACATGAATGCATGCAGCACTTTACAAACATTTCATAACAGTTGAACACTAAACATTTGCTTAGAATTCTAATACCTATTTTAATAATACTAACGCACAGGTGAGTCAGATGGATTCCAGCTATGTATTTGTCAGTGTTCATTTGAGACACGGGAACCTTGATGTGAGCTACCTGGTCTGCCAGCATCATGGTGTCAAAACTATCTAAACCTTATCCACAGATGTGGTTTCAAAAAAATCATTTTAAGTTGTCAAAGCAGCTCTGTATGTAATATTTAAGGGGAAGCCAGTGTAATGAGTGTGTTAGAAAAATAGTTGGGGAAAGCAGAGGTAGCATAAGAATCCACGCAGCGATTCTTTGCCTGAGCTCAAGCCTACAGAATATTTTATTTACTAGTTTTTTACTGTAAATGCAATCTCTGGAGGACCATTTGCCATCTGGTAACATGGGAAAGAGGTAGCATGGAATGAAATGGCAAGAGGAAAGTTCTGGTCAGAATACAGATATGACCAAAGATGTTGGCCAGATGCGACAGTAGCTGTGATATTAACAAGGCTGCTAACTCTAAAGGCAAGGCCCCATGTACTCTTTAGTATGACTCCTTGGTGCTGCATATAGGAAATCCTGTGTCAGCGCCAGGTGAATTCATAGATGTAGACTTATCCTGAATTAAATCTGAAAGTGAGTAATATAACCAGTGCTCTTTCCCTTCTGTTATTTATTTTCATATCAAATCACATTAGTTTTACACTACTCCTAGACCTTCATTTCTCACTGTGTCACTTTATACACCCAATGTAACGCTATGCGTTGTAGGCACTTAACTGGGTTGTATAGCTATATGGGGAAAAGATGAAGTCTTGACCACTGGTTAGGGGACACCTCGAAAGGCAACTTGGGCTTGTAAAATAAGCATAAAAGTTAGATGTTAAGGTAAGAAAAGAAGCAGTTTAAACATTTTGTCACTTGTCGCTTATATTTCAGAGTTAATGTCCCTTGTAACAAGTCAGGGTAGTAGTTTGCCCGTTTTTCAGTTATTGCTCTAAGCTGTTTGCAGACAGAATATACTGGGAAGGTTTTTCAGCACAACCATAAGCACTAGAAATGTATTTTTTTTTTTTTTTTAAATTAAATTTAGGCAGTGGACCAGAACCCTGTGGCAAATCTGGAGGCAAAGGAGTCACTTAGTAGTTCATGGATCAGGCTCCGTGTTTGTCATGGAAGTCACAGATTCCATGACTTCTGCATCAGCTCCATGCGGCTGGCCCAGGAGCCGCCTGAGCAGCTCAGGCAGCACTGGGGTCAGTTGCACTGGCTGCTGCTGGGGCAGTCTCAGGGGGCCTCCTGCGCCCCAGCAGCAGGAGTTTGGATGTGAGGGGGCTCAGGCCTAGGGGTTGGGGCTGCTGCTTACCGGGGGGGGGAGGCTCCCCTCCCTCAGCTCCCCTAGCTCCATGTGCTGCCTCTGCCAGCAGCCAAGCACTGCCTTTGCTGTTCCTATTGCCCGCGGCTCCCAGCCAATGGGAGCTGAAGAACCAGGGTTTGGAGCAGAGCGGAGGCAGCACGTGGAGCTAGGGAGCTGGGGCCGCAGCTTCCCAGGAGCTGAGTAAGGAGCAAGGCTCAGCCCCCCCGCCCATGCCCAACCCGTCCCAAGCACCTGCGCTCTCCCCGCCCCCATCCCGGGCAGCGACTCCCCACCTAGTACTTGTGCCCCCCTCCCCAGGACCTGCAGCACTCCCCTGCCCGAACCATGACTTGCCCCCTCTTCCTTCTCCCCTTCCCCCCACAATTTTAGTTGGGTATTTTTAGTAAGTCTTGGATAGTGGTCATGGGCTCATGAAATTTTCCATGACTTTTAATAAAAATACCCGTGGCTAAAATGTAGCCTTATTCATGGGGCCTACCTAGAGGCAATGTCACCACAAATATGCAAGGAGGTCACCTGCAATAAACTCAGCTTTGTCACTGCTCAGCTGAAGAAAATGATTTAACATCTGGCTCTGGGCTTGGGTAAGAAACAATAGCACAGAGAAAACCTGTGAAAGAGAATATTGGAACTCAGTGTCATCAAAATAACAATGTTGATTCAAATGTACTGGCAAATATCTGAAGTTTGATACCAAAACACCAGGATTCTCAAAACAGAGCCTGCTAGATTTTCTACAATATACAGGTTTCAGAGTAGCAGCCGTGTTAGTCTGTATTCGCAAAAAAGAAATGGAATACTTGTTGCACTTAGAGACTAACAAATTTATTTGAGCATAAGCTTTCGTGAGCTTCACGAATGCATCTGATGAACTGAGCTGTAGCTCACGAAAGCTTATGCTCAAATAAATTTGTTAGTCTCTAAGGTGCCAAAAGTATTCCATTTCTTTTTTACAATATACAGAAATTATATAGGGATAGACTGCACAGGTAGAACTAATAAGTAGTGTACTGATGCTTAGGTGATTGCCTTCACACACCTTTTATAACGAATAGCGTTGATGGAGGTAGTCCTTTTAATTATGGTAAAACACCGTTATTGGACCCAGCGTCTCGGCTAAATGGTTGGCTGTTGACCTGATCAACAGAGACCTTATGGTATTTTTGAGCTTCTGATATTATGCAAATATTGTATTTCCCTTCTGGCAGCTGCCAGGGTGAAATATCCTGTCGTGCTACAGGTATATGAAAAGGTCAGCTGTAAATATTTACAATGTATTGCTTCCACTGTTTTTCCATCCTAGTCTTAATTCTGGATTCTGCCCTCTGATTTTTATAAAGCTTCCTCTGACCATTGATACAGAGCTAGTTCTGTCAACAATTTATCTGCCTTTTAAAAGGGAGGAATCACATGCGATTCCTTCATCCAAGCAGTCGATATCTGCTGCAAGCTGTGAAGCTGGGCTCTGGTGCATTTACCGTAAGAGAATTTGTATCCATATTACTGCAGAAGCCAGCTGTGCAGCAGCTGCACTAGTGCTAAACGATTGGTGTAGCTGGGGCTCAGGTATTATGTCATGACAACTTGGTCTGAACAGGCTTTTGTTTCATGGTGATAAAAATACTAGAGCCCTGTCTACACCAATGTCTGTCTAGAGCTGGGAAAAAATGTTTAGACAAATAGTTTTAGACTAAAAAATGCAGTCCCAGTGGTTCTGAAACGGCACTGATTTTTTTTTTTTTTTAAATACAACAGAGGTAGTGGCGTGTTGGTGTTGGCCCAGTGGTTGGGAGTTCTTGCTTGGGGTCTGGTAGACCCAGATTTGAATCTCTCACTGTGGAACAGACCCCAAACAGACTTTTTTTTGTTTCCTAAAAAATTCCAAAACTTTCAGATTTAGCAGTCTCAGCTAGGCATTGGATTGTGATACCACATTCTCTTACTGAAGCCACTGAACAGCCAAGGAAGATGGTCCTTGGATACCAAGTCCAGATCCAACTTCCTTAAAGTTCAAGGGAGTTTTGAGGCAGTTTTAGATGGTTCCATTAGAGCAGTGGTGGGCAACCTGAGGCCCATGGGCTGCATGCAGCCCATCAGGGTAATCCACTGGCGGGCCGTGAGACAGTTTGCGTACATTTGCATGGCCGCCTGCAGCTCCCAGTGGCCGCAGTTCGCTGTTCCCGGCCAGTAGGAGCTGCGGGAAGCAGGTTTTGGTTTGGACTGATCTTTAATAGCATTGTTCAGCCTACACAGTGTTGTTGTTTATAAAGGGACACTTCCAGCCTGAATATCACATTTTTTTCTGAAAATATTGTACCTGGGATAGTTGCAAGTACCAAGTTATCTGCTGCCTTTGACAGAACTTTGGATATAGTCAGGCTGGACCCCTGTAAAGTCGGGCAGTTTCTCCATTGCTGAAAAGACTCTTAAAATTGATGGAACATTTTTTATTTTTTAATACTAATGTTAAAAATCTGGAGATGATGTAGAAAGGAGACCTTCTCAGAAACGGTATGTTTAGGCTTAAAAGGATTGTATTGGTAAATGTCAGTAAACGTTGATTTCACCACATACACACAAACTGACAATGTTTACAGATAGCGAAGTAAGAAAAAAGCTGCTTGGGAGCTTGATAGGGTCAAAATTCAATAATTTAGATTTTTTTAAATTTGGCTTTTTACAAATAGACTAGCAAATGAATAGTGAAAACAGAATTTGTTGACTTAAGGAGATCTATATTCTGGCATGTGATGACAATTTGTGTTTTAATGGTTAATAAAACTTTTTAAGTTTTTGAATTTTAATGTCTGTCATTAAATAGTTGTGGCCCAGGCATAATTTCATACAACTGTTTAAAATTTAAATTGATAAAATAAAAAAGTTTAAAAATAAACATCAATATCTGTTAAAATTATTTTAAAAAATTGAATTCTGCCAAGTGTTTTTATGTTAAAGATGTAAATTGACAGTGTTCTTTTCAAAATTGTTTTGTTGTTTCAACATGTGCTGGGGTTGAGATGGGGTTCATTGTAGACCCTAGCTACAGCAGCAGGAGGGGTTCTCCAGTTGGTGTAAGTAATCTACTTCCCCAAGAGGCTGTAGCTAAGTCGACGGAAGAAAACAGTGTAGTGCTGTCTACAGTGGGAATTTGTTTTCCCACCCCTGAGTGATGTCATTAAGCTGACTTAATTTTCTAGTTTTTTTTCCACCAAATGCATCCGATGAAGTGAGCGGTAGCTCACGAAAGCTTATGCTCAAATAAATTTGTTAGTCTCTAAGGTGCCACAAGTACTCCTTTTCTTTTTGCGAATACAGACTAACATGGCTGCTACTCTGAAACCTTAATTTTCTAGTGTAGACCAAGCGTTACTTTCCTTTAACTACCCTTTGACAGTTTTAGTAAAATCTTAATTACTGTGGAACGCATGGATTTCTGATTTAAATACAGTTAACTTGGTCCCTGTGAGGAATTAGTTGAGGCACAGCGCTAACTTTTTGCCATTATTAATGAACAAAGCGCATCGTCAAAGTATGACTACCGGATACAGTACTTTGCATACTGGCTTCCTGGACAATTCAGCACCTGAGGGAGTTATGTAGTGAATGTTGTTACACTAGTCTCCATTAAAAACAAACAGTTGACTGATTTTTAACTGTGCTTTGAGCTTGGTCTTGCCAAATCTAGCTAGTTTCTTACAGAGCATATATATTCATATATTTATACTGCATAGGTTTCACAAATACAGCTTCAAAGGTCTCTTCCAGCCAGTCGTTCTCAACCAGGGCTATGCAGAGGTCTTCCAGGAGGAACACCAACTCATCTAGATACTTGCCTAGTTTTACAAGAGGCTACATAAAAAGCAGTAGCAAAGTCAATATAAACTAAAATTCATACAGACTTATTTATACTACTTTGTATACTATACAGTGAAATATAAGTACAATATTTGTATTCCAGTTTATTTTATAATTTATGTGGTAAAATGAGTAAGGAAGCAATTTTTCACTAATAGTGTGCTGTGACACACAAATCAGACAAAAAATACAAAAAAAGTAAGCAAGTAGATTTTAAGTGAGGTGGAACTTGAGAGTACCCAAGACAAATCAGACTCCTGAAAGGGGTACAGTAGTCTGGAAAGATTGAGAGCCACTGGGGTTTTCCATCCTAGTGCGTATGAGACTGTCTCCTTAAGAGCTAGGTATTGTTGTTGTATTTTTCCTCTTCTTTTGCAGTCTCTGGAACAGAAATACAAGTATTTGCAATAGAGGTTTCAAAAGGCTTCTGTATTTCTTTTATTCCCCCAAGCTAAGTGGAGAGAATGCCTGAACCCTTAGGCCACAGAAGGTGGCTGCTACATTCTCTAAGGCCCCACCTTATAAACTGTAAACAAGGCGGTGGTTTGTAATACAAGTTGCTATCATGGTTAGGAATGTTTGTTTTCTTTTTTTAGACAACTTAAATATGACACTGCTTTTTCCTGTGTTTGTGTTCTCATACCAAAGAAAAGGGCAAGGTTATTTTAGTGCTGTTTGACTCTTTGAAAAAACCTACTCAGAGTAATTAAGACACAAAGGCTAAATATTAAAGGCTGAAATTTTGCAAGGTTTGGGCTGTGTTGGACATACGCCATTTTAAAATAGAATATTCTAAACCTCTGAGGAGTAATTGAACTCTGAAGAACATCATGATATTTGTATGGAGACTTTATCTATTCTTCAAATGACTGTATAGAAAATATTATGATTAAATCATAACTGTTCAATTGAATCATCTATTCCAAGAGCTCATAAACCTAATTTGATGTCAGTTGAAGATGTTTTCTTTATGCAAACATCTTGTTCTTGCAGTGCGTCTCAAAGCAAGTGTAACAATGTGTGTGTAGTCAAAAAACATTTTTGACAATGAAAGTACAAGAAGCATTTCAAAATGAACTACCGAGGTGTTACAAAAGGAAAATGATCAGTCAGGGCTGCTTGTCAACTAATTCCATTTCTGTTTACCTTTTGACACTGGATGGGGAAGTTAGAGGCTTGTACAAACACTGTTAAAGGCTTTGGTCTTTGTCCCCCCAGTATGTATTTAGAGACTTCTTAATAAACCAAGAGCTTGTCTACATGGTGCTTTAGTCTGCACTTGAGGAGTATACATTTTAGGCCACTCCAATGTGTTGCACAACTGGCTCTCGTGGACTATGCTTCATTAAAAGTTCTCTAATGCGCATTAATATAATCCCCCAAATCCACAGGGGCTGAACTGTCCCAAAGAGCACAGAACTGAATGATTGGGAAACAAATGTTCAGCTGCGTAATAATGATACAAATAGCACAGGATTTTTGGAGTCAAAAGCTGGACTTTTCTGTGGATAAAGCAATCAAGAGCTGACGATGATGACTGGCTGCTCCATATCATGCTATTGAATATATTATCCCTTTCCCTTCTCATCTGGAATCCTAATGCAAAGTTCCCCTTAAGAATAAGCGTACAGATGTTTTCTTTCCTTTGCCTGTGATTTTCCTCCGACTTAATGCTGGTGAATGGTGCTAGAGACAGTGGTCCTGCTTATGTCACAAAATGTGCAGTGGCATAGGTGCAGACATTTTTGTGTTGCTCCTCTGTCTGATTTGGAGGAAAGACATCCACGGCTGAAAACCAATTCAGGCTCCAAGCTCATTCAGTCCTTGGCCTTTCCTGAAAATGTGGGTGTCCCGGTGGTATGATATTGTTGAGAACATGGGCTTACCCTGCCCATTTATTTCACATAGATTGCCAAACAGCCATCGAATTACAACTTTCAGTCACTACCAACTGTGCTAACATAGTTGGGACCTGCTGTGAATCATTTTTAAAGAGTCTTAATGTAGCGCTGCTTTCAAAGTAGCAGCCGTGTTAGTTTGTATTCGCAAAAAAGAAAAGGAGTACTTGTGGCACCTTAGAGACTAACAAATTTATTTGAGCATAAGCTTTTGTGAGCTACAGCTCACTTCATCGGATGCATATTTTCCACCGAATGCATCCGATGAAGTGAGCTGTAGCTCAGGAAAGCTTATGCTCGAATAAATTTTAGTCTCTAAGGTGCCACAAGTACTCCTTTTCTTTTTTGTAGAGCTGCTGAATTGCTCATTTCATCAAATCAGCCTTTGAAACTCCACAGTAGTCCCACTGAGGTCTCCCTTGAACATATCGTGCATTTTTTCCCGGCCACGTGGTGACCCACAAGGTATAGATAGTAATTCAGAAGAACAGTGATTTGTCAAGTCTCATGTGGGAAATGAAGAATTCTCACTAACCACTGGTAAAAGAAATCTTTGCTACTTCAAGGACATAGAATAGAACGGCAACAGTTTGTTACCATCTTAAATGTGGTAGAACTATTTTTTTTTTCTTTCTTTTGTCTGTCTCTTTATCACCACCCTGGATGGTGATACACTTGATTTCAGTTGTAACAACTGAAGACTGAGAGCAGAACTCCAGTAATTTGAGCTCACCCTACTCTTTCAAAATAACCTGGTACCTTCTCTAGCTTTACTCAAGTCCAAAAGCAATTTCAGCAGATCTGGGGGGGGCTCCTGAAGACCATTTCTGTCCCCCTACACCATGCTGATTAAAACAGAGAGAAGCAGCAGACAGAGTGTGGGGCAAAGGTGTAGAAGGCAGCATCCATGCTGTGGCTATGGCTAAGGAGATCTTAAGCAAGAATTGTTGGGGGGAGGGGGTAGTGGCTGTAGCAGTGGTGCTGGAGAGGATCCTGAAGCAGTTGCTGGGGGAAGGAAGTCACTCCCGTTACGGGCAGCAGTTGGTGGTCAATCTGATGCAATTCTAGTATGAGGCAGAAGCAACTGCCCGGGCCACAGTCACTGGGGCTCTAGAGTAGCCCCTGGTAAGGAGTGCAGCTAGCAAGTAAGAGTGCTAGAGGGAAATCTGACCATGCTTCCTCTGCTTTCAGTGGGGGACAGAAATGTCAGTAGGCCTCCTCCAGGGATGTAGGCTGGTGTACAGCTCCAGAAACTGGATCTGGGGCAGCCACATCTCTCACCTTTCTTGGATGCTCACTGCTTGTGTCTTCTGGAGAAGGACTGATGAGCAAGTTTGCCTCTCTGCCTCCCTTATGGGGTTCCTTCCAAACAGGTGGGTGCCTCTTTCACCACAGATTTCTTATGGATTGTAAGCCCTGCTCTTTTTAGGCCTGTGTTCTTCATGGAACTGGTGAGATGGTTTAATTGGGATCATTTCCTGCTTGGGAAAGTATTTGTCTTCACTGAGCCTGGTTTGTGTGTGTGTGTGTGTCCTTTAATATAGGGAGGGTTTTTAAATGGCCTGAATCAATATAAGAATAAAAAGCCAATAACTTGTTACATGACATCATACTACTATTGCACAGGTCATATCTTTGGCTGTTGCAGGCCTGAGTTGCTCCTGCTAATGGTAGATTCAAGCTGTTTGGGGTTTTACATGGAACAGAATGCATTTTAAAAAAAAAAATAAATGGGAAAGCGCTGTCCTACCTTATACTGGCCTTGCTTTGACAGTGAAAGTAGCTGTTCCCATAGCTATCAGTTTACTTTACAAAACACCATGTCCTTTTCTTGTCCTGTCACTTAAACAAAACACAACAGGATTGGTTCACTAATCACCCTCATGTAAATCCCCATGGTGGAAGGGCTATGAGTTATGGGTGCCATCTTGCATAACACATTCATAACTTTGTGAATGAAGTCACACATGTGCATTAAAGTTTTCAAGATTGAGGCTTAAGTGCATAGTGTTTTCAGTGATGACACCAAACTTGCCCTGGAATGCCTGCCTTTTATTATGTGGGTGTTCTTCAAGGGTAATTAGTAAACCACCACACAGGCACAGCGGAACTACTTATGGGAGTATGGGATGCAGGGACCCTGTATTTACAGGGATCAAAATGATGTCTTGCTTAGATTGTGGTTGTCTGTTTACCTCATGACTTATTTGGAGTATTTTATCTGACACTTTCTGGAAGTATGAATACAGAATAACCAGATGGAATCTCTATGCTGCATGGTATCTGTCTGAACCCATTGTGACCCTAAGAACCCTGCAATGCCAACTGGCAAAAGGTTCACTCTTCTGTAGCAGCAACTCCTAATGTGCTGCTTTCATAGTATTTGCCTAAAAAAGGGTTGTGGGTGCCTGGGAGGTGACTAATAAAAGTTTGTCCTGTTGATATTCATCATTTTGAGATATATGTATGATGATTTTAAGGAGTTACGTATAGGTGCAAAAATGTGTCTTAGAATCTGTGTCCCAGGCAGATTTGTCAAACAAGTTTTTGTCACACAAAGGGATGTAGACTCTCCAATCTCCCTATGTTTATGTCTAAGTCGAGCACTGTAAGCCAACACAATGGAAACCCATTTTGCATACTGAACTGACTTGGGGATGTGAAATCAACAGTGAAGAGCACACTGGAGAACAAAACATTGGTGTGGGGGGGGTATACTTCAAAGGTTTACTGCATTGTAACTGGGGGACCCAGTTATCCTGCACCTTGGGAGTAATTGATCAGTGCAATTACATTCATGAAAACGACCCTGGTTGGAAATGCTGCGAAAAAGCTTTGGGTGAGACAAGACTGCTTTTAGACAGATGGTTTGCCTGTAAAAGGTAAGGTGAGACTTTAAGCAGCATGTTATACCTTCTTGTTTTCTATGTAACCATTTCTGTTCCTACTTGTTATCCTTGCTTACTGTCTCTTAATCTTTAACAATAAACTTACAATTGTTTTCACTATAAATATATCTTAGTGCTGTGAAGTTATCAAGGACCTGATCCTGAATTGTACCAGTCTAGCTGTGTGCATACTAGCCCTTTGGGGCCTGCAAACCTGTTAATTTCTGTGAGTGTCCAGTGACTGATGTGTCAAGGGAGTTGGTGGGTTGGTATATGCCTATTGCTTGTCTGCACAGAGAGAGCAAGGCCTGTGGAGACCTGGAAGACAGTGCTTATGTGACTAAAGGCTGTTAGTCTCAGGCAGCTCATAAACAAGAGATTAACACTAACAGGAGGTGGTGGTGACATGCCTCACAGCCCTGACCCCCTCAGGAGCATAAGCAGATTTCACCCAGCTCACAGCAGTATGATATTAAAAGTAACTTTGCAGTCACCCTACTTCTTAGTGTGCAAACTATATACATTTTGGTTTGGCCTTTAAGAGATTGCTACCTATCCTTACTGAGTCTTACAGTGTGACACCACTTGAAAACCTGCGTACATTAGAAGTTGTCTGGAATGTGGTCATTTTTGAGCAAGAGAGAGAAAATCTAGTGGTCTTCTGGTGGCTTAAAGAAGGCAGGAGTAAGTTACTGTAATGTCATGATGGGTGCACTTTGGTTTAAGTGCTGTAGTAAACAGAGTCTAAAATCTAATCTAAGATGGTTCAGTTAGATCCTCTCTCTGTTTTCAGAGTTGCTGGCATGCTGAAGATCTATATTGATAGCAAAGAGGATTGTTTTCTGTTTTTGCATTCTATTTTTTCTGATAATCCTGCAGACTGAAAGCAGAGAAGGAGCAGAGTTGCAGCTGTTTGGCCAATGTTATCCATGCTTTCCAATGTATGTTGACTTTTTTTTTTTTTTAAACCCTTATTCTTATGTACAGTCTTTGAGTGTGCCATTGGATGCACAAGTTTAAGCCAGTATTTCCTCAAACAAGGATGTCAGAAAACATTTGGCTGAGACAAACAACCATTGGAAACTAATCAATGTAGAACTTGACTTAAGGGGAAGGGAGGAAAGTTCTTTTTCTGAGCAGATAAAGGATGATCAGATACTACTTGTGCAGTTGTGGGAAACACTCTATAAATGGATACAATCCTGACCCCAGCTTAACAAACGTCCCCTGAACAGGAAAATACTTTCACTTTAGACAAAGGGCTTAGTGTGTCAGTAATTCAAGTCCCTGTGGAGTTGGTCATCTTGCGAGGGACTCTGCTGCAGTGTCCACATTGTGTAGGAATGAATTAGCGTATTTCTCCCTAGATTGTCCTCGATTTTACCATGTGGCACCTTTCTCCTGGTTCCCAAATCTTGCACCACTGTTTTTTCCCCGTGACCTCCATTTGGCTCCCGCATTAACTTTTGACTACTGATCCTACAAAGACTTAAGCATTTGCCTAGTAGTGCTTTTCTGCCACTGAGACCCCATATTCTGGTGTGTGAGGAAAAGAGCCCCATATCCATGAAGGTAGGGGGAGCGAGGGCGGGCAAGAGGAGGATTAGTGTTTCATATGAAGTGTATTTTTGTCCAGTGATATCAAAGTTTTTTACCTCCTTACCTTCCTAAACCAGACCACCAGTCTAGCCTTCTTCTCACTCTCACATATGCCTCTCTTCTGTCATGGCAATAATGCTCTTCTAATTATCTTTCCCCTATGAAGTCCCTCTCTGATATCCAAATAACAAAATAGCACTACATTCAGGTAACATGTGGTCTAGTTAGCGTTCCTGTGGGCTAATGTTCCTGTTAGATTGCAGGATCTGAAAACATCTGCTTTAATGTGATCTTTGTTTTCCTGTTTGAATGTTTTTGTTTCACAAAATTGTTTAATCTCACACACTGTGCAGGACATATATGGCACTAAATGTATCCTTAGTGACTAGTGTTAATGACTAAGTTTTTCTAATAGTTTGAGGTCTGTTTAACGGTACTTACGACAACTGTCAAAATTCCTGAAAACTATGGGATGAAATCAGTGGATTGCTTTCAGTTTTCCAGGCTGTGATGATCACTACACAGTCTCTGTTGCAGGGAATCATGACGATACTAGTGTATCTTGTCTGATTGCAGTTGAACTGAGTTGCTGTGAACAGGCTGAAGTGAAACAAAATGGCTTAAATAATTAATATAGCTGAAAGTGAAAGTAAACAGGCTCTAAATATCAGAATCAAATATGCTGGGAAATGTCTGACATGAGTGTTTTCTGATTATGTGAAATTTGTAGTTATTGACTAGCTTTGCTTCTGATCCTACTGTGATATGGTTCTGTATCGCTGAAAATAAATACGAATTAAACAAATAACAGAACTCTGTAGTATGCTTTTGTTAATACAGCTGCTTTATTGAGGAACCTTCATACTGAACTGCTGTGTGGTGGAAACAGCGTTTTTTTCCCCGCTTTGACCTCGTTTTGACCAGGGTTTGTAACTGCTGCTTCTGTGATTTTATTTTTTTTCCCCCAACAGCCAGGACAGAAAATGTTGGGATGTTTTCCAAGGAAGTATCATTATGGTGTGTTATAAAATTAGCAGACTTCAGTAATGTTTTTCTCCTAATTCTGCTCCAGAGGCAATTTAAACACACAGTTTAAAATGTGAGGGGGGTTTTAGGTGAATTCATTTTTTGTTTTCCTCATTTACCATTGTCTCATGGGTTGTTGAAAGCACCTTTTGTCTAGGGAATCACAGGCTCAGTGAATGAGACTGTAGTGCTTTTTAAGGATGATGATTTTACATGGTTCTCAGTAACATGTTTCTTGGATGGAAACTAGAAAGGTTCCCGAAGAGAAACCATGAATGGCACTTTCTGCACATGAGATACGGCTTATGTCAAATCACAGATTGAGTCAATGTCTACACGTACTGCAATGAGTTTAAAATATTTTATTGAATTAGGTCAAATCTACAGTTTAAAATGGAGGAAGTCTAGACAAGTATTTGAAATTTGTATAAAATAAACACACATGCCTCCCATTATGGGGGCAGGAGGGGAAGGCTGTACTAAAGAACCCTTATCTGACATAATGGTGAACATGACTTGCATTCAGTGTAGGGTGACCAGATAGCAAGGGTGAAAAATCAGGACAAGGTATGTTTTTGTTTTTCTTGTTTTTTTTGTTGGGGGGGGGGGGATTTTTTTTTTTGCGGTGGGGAGGGAGGGTGGTAATAAGTGCCTGTGGAAGACAGAGCTCTGAATATTTGAGGCTGTCCCAATAATATTGGGATATCTGGTCTCCCTAATTCAGTGTGTACCAGGACATATCTGACTTAATGATTGATTGATTGATTTGATTATATCTTGCTCAGCCCTGGGTTTAACCACAGTTACCTGATAGGACAAGCCACATTCAGCATCCTCATCTACACTGACTGATAAATGAGTTCAGCATTGTAGCCTAATTTGATTAGCCATTGGTGAAGTGTGACAGAATTGACACCACACTTGGATAGAATTTCTCGACAAGAGAGGAGCTGAGGCAGCATGGTTTTGAGAATTACAGCGCTGAGCTGGAGTCAGGAGATCTAGATTCTATTCCAAGTTTTGCCACTAACCGACTATGAGATTTTAGCCAGATCACTTCACCTGTGTGCATGTTTTCCCCTCCATCCTTTGCCTTGTCTTATTTAAACTGCAAGGTCTCTGTGGCAGGCACTTCCTTACTCTATATTTGGTACCGTACACAAAGGGGCCCCTGATCTTGGTTGGGGCCTTTACGCACTACTGTGATGCATACAATGCTAATTAGATTAAAAGGGGTTTTAGTACAAAAATAGACCATGACATTCCTTCTCTCATGTTCTTGAGTCATGGCACCTATGCCCAATGAGTTCTAACTCTGGGCATCCTATACAATTTTGTGAAGGTTTCAGAGTAGCAGCCGTGTTAGTCTGTATTTGCAAAAAGAAAAGGAGTACTTGTGGCACCTTAGAGACTAACAAATTAAACAAATTTTTGAAACTTTTTCTTGCTGCCCTTTGTAACAAGCTTTCTGCCAGCATTACCAACCAATTCTCTAGTTGTGCAGTAAGCTGCCTTTTTCGTATAAGATTATTTATCTTTTTGCGTTTTGGTCTTATGCATATTGTAAAACGCTGTCTCGTGGTCCCCCCCCACCACATTATATTATATGGGGGGTTTACTTTGGGGGGAGTTTACTGAATAGTAAGCCCCTCATAAACCTCTCAAAAAAAACATTACCAGCTATGTCTCTTACAGATAGATCTGTTCGTTTGAGTCTTAGGCACTTCCCTTTTTGTCCTGGATAGCTAAGGAGTCGTGTTTGAATTTTGAGTCCGGTCAGGTAGCTTGTATTGCTATGGTAGAACCTTGTACAGCTTTTCAGAGTTTCAGGCTGTGTCCAAGGGCGAACACTATGAAGGACTGTGGGATTGATGTCAACGAGACAGGATGGTGACTGTAGGTGTTTTTGTTTTAACGACACTCCATTTTTCTATTTTTATTTATGTGGTTTGGAAGGAATATCTGGCACTTCTGTGCTTTTCATCAGTGGCTTAAGGAAATGTAGATATTGCAACTCATGTGCCACATGCTTACTGTATTTACACAATGGGGTGTATTCTAAATCCTGTTTCAACTGCTCAGGTTTAGAATGTTGAAATAGCTGGTTCCGGCACAATGAGTGTTGAAATGAGATACTTAAGCACTTTCTCCTCATTGAACATGTCACTCACTGCATGCACCAGGCTGGGGAAATGTTAGGAAGAGGGGGACAGAGGGTTATGGCAATGCTTGGGGAAAGTAACCTGGAGAGGTGGCTGACCAGAGAGATGGAAAAATGTCTCAAGAAAAATTGACAGAGCAGGCAAGAAGCTGTGGACAAATCAGCTGTTGAGAGTGGGAAACTTGGGTGCTGGTAGACAGGACTTGACTGAAATCAAAGTGATGTTGAAAAAAATCTCTTCTAATAACATATGAATAATATATTTACCCAAAAGAATTAGAGAATTTTATGTAACATACTTCGCATATTGAGGATTCCTGGCCTTTCTAGTTGAAAATAGCATGTCTTCAGTAGTAGTCTTGTTTTTTGAGTCTCCTAAGGCTGTTTTCTAAATTTCTCTCTAACTTGACAACTCGGTCTATATGGGCTTTTTTAAAAAATAATTTTTAATTTTTTTTAAACTTTCATCTTAATATTTAAAGGGTTCTGCTGGAAGAGAGAATGGAAGGACAAGTTGTGATTGACTAACCTGTATGAAATTTGTGGTGGTGCTTCTGTAATCTGTTGTTAAGGTCTGATCTATTGTGTTCTCCCCTGCGCATGCACACATACACTTGATTTGATTTCTGGAGTTCTATAATGAAAATAGTCCTGAGAGTTTCAGAATATCCTGCTGGCTCTATGTTTATTTTAAACCTGGAGGCTGTAGCGTTGTATTTGGGTGCTGAAATAGTTTGGCTGTGAAAAATATAAACTGGGCGAAACAGCTTTCAAGGATAGGTATCTGGATCAATAGGGTTTTCTGGAGCAGGGCTGGTGTTTTGGCTGGTTTTTTTTTTTTTTTTTTTTTTTTTTTTTTTTTTTTTTAACTTAAAAGGAAGCACCATCAGTCTTAATCCACCAAGTGTGTATATACACCCAGGTTTCCTTAACAAGAGTTTCTCCCTTTTTAGCGCTTTGTAAGAAGCTGTGCTATATTGTACTACACAGTACTAATAAATAGAACTTGCTTTAATGAGGAAATAGTATAGGCTTTTAAAAATATTGTATTTTCTCAGGTTCATGCGTTTCAAAAGGCAGGGTTTACTTTATTGCCAGAAAACTCTGTATGTTAATAGGGCTGTTCCATTTTCCAAAGATGAAGGGGGTGGGGAGGGAGAGAGAACAAAACAAAAAACTAGTGGCATCTGTCTATAAAGACATTTGCAAAAAGTCAGATTTTATTGCGTAGAGCAAGTTAATATGTAATAAGGACTTGAGCTGCCAAACAATTTTCTCTTAATTTTTACATAACTTCTGTGGCTTTTTTCCTCTTTTCCCCCCCCCACCCTATACTTGGGCTAACCTGTCCTTTCAAGTACAAATAGCTGTAGTGGCATTACCAGCTGTAATGGCCAAACAAGCTTCCCAAGGCATTCTGCCCATGCAGTACAGCTGATAGAAAGGAAGGGCTGTACACAGGTTCTCTGCCTCTGCATTGAGAAAGTGTGACATGTAGTTTCCCATGCCTGCTTGGTGGTGATACCGAGCTCATGCTGGGTCAGGGCCTTGGCTACATCTCCAAATCAATTGAATGCTCATACTATAGGGGGAGCATCCTCAGTTGTTGACCTCTCTCTTTCTTCCTGTATGAACACACAAGATGGGCAAGAAGGAAGAGGTCCTTTGTACCTTCTCCAGGCACAGGAAAAAACAGTTCTGCGTTCAGCCTAGATCAGAAGTCTTTAAATAATACTTTGCTTTGTAGGTGGTGTTATTATCACTGGGAATCAGAAAATCCTTTATATGGGGAAACGCTACAGGGTCTTTTAGTTTGGAACTAACTCCAGTAATGAAATATCCTTTGGGATAAGATAGTTTTGAAAAGGGCACTTGGATGTTGAGTATGATGTGGATTTGAGCCTCTTTTAATGAAGCTCAGCTTTCTTATGTTCCATTAAATTGTGGAGAGACTATGGCTTTCCAAGAAAAACAAACAAGTCGCAGTGAATAACCTTCAGGCTGGAATGTTGTCTCTTTATATCCTGCAAAAGGGGACACACACAGTTTTCACCATAACTTTACAGTATTTGTCTTGGCATTTCTTAGTAAAAATGGTGAAAAAAAATTAGTGACTTATTGGACGATAGATGAGAGATTCTGAGCACCAGAGACCTTTTCCCAAGTTTGAGATTTTCATGCTGTGTTACTGCCAGCACACCAATGGAGCCAAATTCTGTCCTTAGATACGCACATGGCACTCCCAGTATAGTCAATAGGATCTATGGGTTAACATCGAAGCATGGAATTTGGTCCTTATTGCTCATTTAGTGTGGGGTATATGTGTGTGCTTTTAGTCCTGATTTGATACTTTAAGTTTTATATAATGCACTTGCTGATGAAATAAAAAATGGAAAATTAACTTTTTATTATTTTTTCTCCTGTTATAGCAATGTTGATCCCAGGATATTAGAGAGACAAGGTGGGTAAAGTAATATCTTTTATTGGACCAACTTCTGTTAGTGGAAGAGGGGGTTTTCAGGCCGGAAACTCTGTATAGCTCGAAAGCTTGTCTCTTTCACCAACAGAAGTCGGTCCAATAAAAGATATTACTTCACCCACCCTGTCTCTTTTTATTATTTTAAATCTTTTGTGGATCCACTTTGAAACTTGTTTACCAGTGTGAAAAGGACATTGTCGAGACCGGAGGTCAAAAATAGGACCTCCCTGTTTTTCCTCATGTGCTAATGTTTTATAGTTAGTCTCAAAACAAATGCTTTAATGCCCGTATTCCCCCTGCGCGCACACACACAGATATCTCCCCCACCCCCATCATGGGTACTGGGAGGGGGAAATACTACTAAGCAGAGCAATCTCAATTCCAGAGGTCTGATTTCGATCTGATTTAAGATCTGATTGTGAGCAATAGCAATGGGAGAATGATAGGAAATATGAGGGCAGGGGGCTCTTGACTGTGTCCTTTACTATTAAATATTTCACACTGCTCCAGCACTTCTCTAGATTATGCCAAAGCACTGAACAAATGTTGGGATAGGTGGTTGTTTATACTGGAAAAATCTTTTTGAAAACACGGCAATTTTGACTCATGGAGTTTCCCTCCAATCGTCCCAGCTAGTCAGGGTGGGAAACATTCCTTCTGTGGGACTGGAAACTCCCTCGGGTACAAAATTCCACTACAGCATCCTGTTGGTGGGGCCTGGTTTCCCTGTCCCTTCATCCCTTGCTACTTCCCACCTGAGATCAGGGTGGAAATGTATGCTCAAAAGGCCATTGTTGGTATTGAGAGAGTCAAGGTCAGTGTCTGGAAACCAACTGATGCCTGAGGGGAGGCAGGAGAGGAGCACCTCAAGGATCAACCTGAAGCCTACTGAAGTGAATAGAAGCCCATTGGCTTCATTGGGCTTTGAATCAGTGAACCTTCTGGCTGAACGAAACTTCTTCCCTTCCCTGCCATTTTCAGTGTGCGGGGAAGGTTTCTTGTGTGGAAAATACCTGAGTTCTAAGGGAGGCAATGATGCTGTAGAGAGAGACCACAAAACTGCAGTCTTGTGGAGGGGGTTTCCATAGGGCTCAAGGAGAAAGAACGTCACAATACTGTCGCACATCTTTGTTCCGTCATGAACACAGCCACCAATATAGTTTCCAGCTTTTCTTTGAATATGTGTTCCCTGTGTGATTTGACTCTGTCCTCTCTTGCTATTGTTGCCTCCCAGGTTCATTAGTCTATGCTTCAGTTTGTGGTCCCATGTGGCACAGAGCTAGATACACTTTGAGCCTAATTTGGATTCTACCAGTTTATAACTAGAACTGGTTAGAAAATGTTGTTGGTTGTTTTCCCTCCTGCAGAAAATTTTGATTAAAATGAAGGGAAAGAAATCCAAAAAAAATTTGACAGAAAATTTTGAGTTTACATAATTTAAAAAAAAAAATGAAAGAAAAGAAATTTTCACCTGAAAACCAAAAACTTTCACTTTTTCAATGACGACTCAAAATTTTTATGTAAAGCTGGCACTGTCCACAACAAACTTTATTTAGTTGAAAACCCAATTTTGGTTTGAAAATTCTGACAAAAATTGCTTTTCCTACTAGCTCTATTTATAACCTCAGCAGAGTCGCTCCTGATTTATGCAGGTGTAAGCAAGATCATAATCTGTCATTAAAATGATAATGAAGTTGCAGAATCCAAGCAAAGGTTGGGAAGTTTTACATGAGATGACTGCAGCTTACCTGGCTTCTAGAACGAATACAACATTTCAGTAGCCAATCAAATAAAGCTGAATTTCTGCCACTGACTCCAAAATACTTTACATCTCTTCCGTTCCTTAAAGCCTCTTATTTCAGCGACCCCATAGGGCTGCTAGGTATTAATTGTCAAATTGTAGTTGTTGGTTTTTTGTTTTTTTTGTTTTTAAATCCCCAGTTTGGAAGAACTTGAGCTACCAAATACAGCTCAAAATACACAAGTCAGTGTTCATGTGGCAGATGTGATGAGTGTGGAACGCTGCATAAAACTTGCTCAATCTATTTTACCTAGAGACTGTGTGGGTTTTTTATTTGTGGTTTTTAAAAAAAAAAAAAAAAAAAAGGAATAATTCATAACAAATTCACTTGACGCATTGTTCCTAACCCACTTTTAGTGAAAAATAGGTGTAAGCAAATTCTTTTTCTTTAATCCTTGTCATGTTCTTCTTTCTTTCCTGCTTTCTTTTTGTTTCTTAAAGTGAAATGCTTTTAAAAAGACCAAAAATACTGCAAGAATAATTTTAAAATAAAAATATCACGAAGCAGTAACTGTTCCTATGAAACAGCTCTAAAGAGCCAAATCTTGCCAGGGGCTTAGCGTGCTCACATACCATTGATTACAGTGGGAGCTGAGGGGGGTTCTAGCACTCTGCAAGTTTGGCGTCTGTCTTAGGGCAAGTACGGTAGAGGACCATCTGAATTTAAGTAGACTGTACAAACACTGGGGTGCATTCGATCAACTGGGAAGTGATCAACTGGATGGGATCTGAGTTACCCAGGAAAGAATTTTCTGTAGTATCTGGCTGGTGAATCTTGCCCATATGCTCAGGGTTTAGCTGATTGCCATATTTGGGGTCGGGAAGGAATTTTCCTCCAGGGCAGATTGGAGAGGCCCTGGAGGTTTTTCGCCTTCCTCTGTAGCATGGGGCATGGTTGACTTGAGGGAGGCTTCTCTGCTCCTTGAAGTCTTTAAACCATGATTTAAGGACTTCAATAGCTCAGACATGGGTGAGGTTTTTCATAGGAGTGGGTGGGTGAGATTCTGTGGCCTGCGCTGTGCAGGAGGTCAGACTAGATGATCAGAATGGTCCCTTCTGACCTTAGTATCTATAAGTCGGAGAATTGCATGCACATATCTGAGGGCAAGATTTGGATGATTGCATGAGACTCACCATGTTAATCCCTTAGCTGAAGGGGAGAGTTGCACATCTGCACCATCTAAATGAATCACTAAAAAAAAAAAAAAATCTCTTAAGAGCGAGTTTTGTTCAGATATTTTTCTTATTTCAAGCCCATGACAATCTAAGGGGTTGTCTAAATTGCTTCATCATGTCTCTGCTAAGACTGGGAAGGAATGAGTCACACCAGGCATTTCAGAACCCATAAATTCTGTTTCAGTCACATAAAGGAGTCCCTATTTAGGATTGGGCCTTGTAAGAGCTGTTTGAGGGCTTCTTGGCTAATGGGCTGGCCTATAGGAGGGTGTGCTGCAAGAAGGTAGGGGGAGAGGATTGATAATCCATATGTCCCCTTCCCAAAAATAGAAGGAAGCTACTGGGGCAATAAAGAAAGTGGCTCTAGCATTGTGGAGGCTGTAGTGGGAAATCCAGCAAAGGGAATGCTGGTAAGCAGCATGCCCAAAGGGAAGGATGGGTGTATATTTGGAGGAGAGTGTAGACAGTCTTTGAGGAGTGGGGCAATGCGCTCCCTCACTCTTTTTGCCTATTGCATTTGCCTTTGCCTTTGCTTGCAGCTCAGCTCAGGAGCATTCTGAGCAGCAAAGACATCCTACCTAAGTTGATTCTGGCCTGCTAGTGAGGCCACTAGTTAACTTTATATAGGCTCTGATCAGTCACACATCTGCTGGCACCTGTTTTAGGTTGTTGTTGCTGAACCCATGCTAAATTCAAACCAGTGACATGGCAGCAAAAAGCTCAATCTCCCAAGTCTGTGCAAGGGAATATAGCTCTTAAATTTGTGATATTTGTACTGTCAAGATGGTTCTTGATGGGTGAAGGTGTCTGTATGCCTGGATTGTAAATACTGTAGTATAAAACAGACACTTTTAAAGCTTCTTTAACTGCAACAGAGGAAAGAGGGTTTTTTTGGTTTTTTTTTTTTTTCCCCATGTTCTTAAATCCTTAACTCTTTGGCAGTCATGAAAGAAGGGGCACCTTGTATATCTGCTGCCTTGTTCTCCCTGATTCAAGGATTATAGTTTACTGAATAACTTTATCTATTGTTGTTTCTTAATCTTATGTGCATTAACATACTCTAGCTCTATCTAGCTCTTACAGATCTCAAAGCACTTTACAAAAGATGTCAGATCCCTTATCCCCATTTTGCAAATGGGGAAACTGAAGCACAGAAGGGAAAGTAACTTGTCCATAGTCACCCAGCAGGCCAACGGCAGAGCCAAGAACAACAACCCAGGTCTCCCAAGTCCTAGTCCAGTACTCTGTCTACTGTGTGCCCACATGGCCTAAGACCCTGAGAGCAGGAGAGGGAAGCTGTGAGAATGTGGTGATGAGAGAAGTAAGCAATAGGATTTTGACAGCAGTCTGGATATCTTAGAGAATTGGAGTTGGATTCATTTGCCTACCCTGTCTTTCATCATTCTGATGAAAAATCTATTCAAAATAGAAATAGACCTTGGCTACAAAATTTGGCTGTTGATCCATTCCTTCGTCAGAGTCCTAGATGTGTTCTGGATCTGGGGTTTTGGCGTGAGACATTATGGGGATCTGGGTGAGTTGTAAAGTTTTGGTTTCAGATCTGAAAAATACCTGCAAAATTTGCAGACACCAAATTTTAGTATTTTGCCTGGCCCGTTGCTAATTCTAGTGGAACATATTTACTACGGTTGCCAGATCCTAACTTAGCAGTTGTTAGCATGAGTGCAAGATGCATCTGGTTTTTCTTTAGTGTGGCCCTGCAGCTAAATATTTCCTCTGTGTGTGGGTGGTAAATTAATTGCAAGCAATGACTGCATTTATAAATGCTTTCAGTGAATGTAGATATTACCATGTCAGTAAGTGCTTATGTAAGTAACCAGGGACAATGGGATATGTGGGAAATATTTACTGCTTTCGTAGAATATTGAGGGGGCACCTCATGCAATGTACAGAATTTTCCTTTTTAAATGCCTCTTTCTTTTAAATGTAAGTTGGCTGTGCATTAGAAGCGAAACGATGGCCATGGTCTTGCAATCAGATCTGTACAGATGGATCCCAGCACCAGAAGGCAGCTTCATTGACTTTAGTGAGGCTTTGTATGTGTGTGAGGGTCCGCTTGTGAGGATCAGTTCGCAGGATTGGGACCTAACTATACACCTTCTGCTGAGATTCCTCTTGCTTATTCTCCTGACTGTTGGAGTTGGTTAAATAATTAACCTTGTTAACACTAGCTGTAGAGGATGGACATTACAGCATTCACAGATACTTTTGCAGCTGTAGAGTGTAGCCCTTATTCCTCAATGCTCCCTGCCTGACACAGGGACAGTTAATTGAAGGAGCCACTTACTCTTCCTGGGTGCAGCAATATGAAGCCTCCACTGCAGTAGCAGCAGGGGACGAGTGATTGAGTAAATACCTGGACTTTTTTGCAACCTAAATTAGTGTGCAGGGAAATCCTTATTTCAGGGAACAGGTCCTATGTGAGCAGACATCCCATTCTGGAAGTGAGACAATATTCTCTGCCTTTCTAATGCTGAACTCCACACCAGGAAAGTACATTCTCATGTACCCAGTCTAATAGATTTTCTTCTATATCCAACCTATTTCTTTGGACTTTGGTTAGTCTACCCTGCTTAGTGTAATCTGTATTGCAATTCTTCAAATTTTGTCTCTTAAGTTAAATGAGCACCAGCAATTTGAAACCCAGTCAATCTTTTAGAATGAGGTTATAGGCATTTTAGGTACAACACTTACACCTGCCACTTTCTGTGACCTTTCCTGATCACCCTGTGCCTTCGTAAAAATGTTTTTTATACACTCTTTGCTTTGTGAAAGATCCATGCAAACTGAAGATGGAAATGAATCCAACTAGGCAGAAGAAATAGCGAAACTGACTAGACACACAATGCTGTCACATGCCCAATGTGAACAAACTAAAAAATAAAGCAATACTTTTCTCGCTAGTCTGAGTCATTATAGGAGATCTCGGCAATAAGAGAACATAAATGAGACCGAGGTATAATTTTTAAGTCATTGATGTCTCTTCCTTTATTTCTGATGATGATGAGCAAGAAAAGGTGAAAAGTTGGTGGGTTTGCAACCACAAGTATTTATCACAAATTGATTGCATGTTGAAGTCTTGAACCTTTTTCATTCTCTAATAAAACAAAAGAAGACTTCTGTTGCATTTATCCACAGTTAAATCTGTGGCTTTACCAAGCATTTCAAGTTCTGATAAATGACAGTAGCATGTAATGTGCACTTTACAAAGTGGTAATGTATATAAAACACAGAATATTTTTTAAAACAACTTGTCTGTTTTTTTTCTTTTCAGATCTTAGCAATGAGTTACCCAGGCTATCCTCCGGCAGGCGGGTACCCCCCAGCAGCTCCAGGTAACTTATCCAAACAACCCAATTCAAGTGGAGACAGAGCACAAAAAAGAGGGATCTGAATGGTTTCAGGAATTGGGGATTGGAACACAGAACCTGTTTGTGTCTAGGTCATCAATTAAAATTCAGGACAGGAGTGAATGAGCATTGTTATGTCTGGTGGCTATGTGACCTCTTATGACATGAGTTGAGTACTTTCAGTCTTGCTCCGAATAGACAGGTACTTGCAGCACACTCAACACTGGGGTCAGTAGAAAATGCATTGATTTTGATACCGGAGACCATGATTTCCAAATGTGATGAGTGATTCTGGGCACTGAACTTGTGCTGCCTTAAAGGAGCCTGATTTCCAAATGGAAGGGGCTCAGCACTTTCTGCACATCAGGCCCCCTTAGAGTGTCTCATGTTGAGCACCCAAAAACTGATGCACCCAACATTAGTAGTAGCTTCTGAAAATTTTGGCCAGAATAAATAAATAACAAGAAAAAATGCCCTTGATGGCACTGGATGGGGGAAAGAACTAGAGGGCCTTGCTGCATGCTTAGTGAGGATCTGTTGTGTAATTGGAGACCAATAAGCCACATGGAACATGGGCCTTGGTTGTAACATTATCCCCAGTGCACTACATAATATGATGAAGCAGTGAACACAGCCAAATGCATATCAAACAGACATGGCTGCTCGAGGGCTCCCAGCAGTGCTGGAACTAAAACCTCTGTAGCTACTGTTTTAGAACAGCATTTGAACTTTGACCCTATTTGATAATGAAGGGATAAAAAGAGATTGCTGTGTTACCAGAACTATGAAGTGCCTGAGAATGTCCATCCTATTGGAACACTCAGCCTGCTGAATATCCAGTGTCAACTGCTACAATCCCAAAATAGATCAAGTCCTTACATGTGAGGATTGAAGTGTCTTCAACTACATTATATTATATAACTCTATCAAGTTTGCTTTTGTTAATAGAGAACATAATGGTCCAAGGATACTTCACACATGACTGCATGTTTCTGGTCAGGTTTCTTTTCCTATTATGGTCATGTTATCATCATGGTTAGGTGTGAGATCTGCTCATTTGAACCTTGCAGACCTTTTAGTTTGTTTTCCTCTTGTCCAAACAGCCTACGTTTTAATAGATATTACAGTTACAAAATGCAAGTAGAAAAGGAGTACTTGTTGCACCTTAGAGACAGGACAGAAATTTTAGAAATTTGTAAAATTTGTTAGTCTCTAAGGTGCCACAAGTACTCCTTTTCTTTTTGCGAATACAGACTAACACGGCTGCTACTCTGAAACCTGCCAAAATGCAAGTAGTAATGAATAGGGTAGAAAAACCTTTTAAGTTTTGTGATTCAAGGTGACTGATTATTTCAGGTAGTAATCCCTGGGGTGGTTCTGGCTATCCTCCTGCAAATCCACCTCCAATTGGACTGGAAAATGTTGCCAACTATGCCAATCAATTTAATCCAGACTATATGTCGGGGATGGTAAGTATATTTCCATTTAACATATTTTCAATACGATTTACTTCAATGTCAAGCTGTATTTCTACAGTAGCAGCGAGAGGGTTGGGTATGTTTTCAGTTTGTGTGTGTTTGCCTAGGAACATACAGGAGTAGCCCAAAGCTCCATACATTCTGGGGTCAAGATTCCCAAAAGGGGGGGAAATGGGAAGAATGTAGTGGCTGAATTCATGGCCTGGTTTTTTAAAAGTACTGAACATACAATAACTTCCTTTGAGGCTAATGTGTGCTGCTGGGAGTTCATCATTTAAGAAAATCAGGCCATTAATTTAGTCAACTAAATATGGGTTTAGGAGCCTAGCTTTAGGGAGGGTTGACTTTTTTTTTTTTTTTTTTTAAATCTTGGCTTGGTATTGTGGCTCTTGCAGTGCACAGAGGATGGGGAAGAACTAATAATATTGGTGCATATAGCTAATTGGTTCACACTGGAAAACTCATCCAAGTTCTGCTTTTTACCTAACTCTTCAGCCAGTTTACAGCCTTGCTCACTCAAACAAGTGACTTAGCTGAGGTTACATAGTGTGAGACAGTGTCTCATCCTTAGTCTCCTACACTCCTTCTCTAAGACTGGATATGCCTCCTTGCAACAGATTACGGTGAAAGAAACTTTTGTAGACTTAGGAAAATGCAGAAGTGATTGATTTATCTCTTTATTTTTATTTTATTCTTGTGCTCAAAGTAGAAGCTGCAGGAAAACTGAAATGGTTGATCTCCTTTCACTGTATGCTGTTTATATACAAAGTGATCAGTCTAAATCTGACCTATCAATCCTCATCCTCAAAGGAAACCTACACTCTTTCTTGCAAAAGACAAGCCTGGGTGCTTAAATACATTACTCTGCTAGACACTAAAAATTGTGGACTGAAAGGAGCTACCGGATTTATGACTTATTACAAAAATCTGTATCCCCTCTTTTTGTTCTAAGTCTGCAGAGGTATTAAGGAGCCACTCTATCTTGAATGGTCCCTAATGTGCTAACTACTTATGCTAAACAATCTGTTCCACCTTGCATTTTGCTGGGACACTGGCAGAACGTTTCACCTGAAGAAGAGCTCGGTGTGAAAGCTTTTCTCTCACCAACAGAAGTTGGCCCAATAAAAGATATTTCCTCACCCACCTGGTCTCTCCATTTATACAATGGACTTGGGCAAATTGTGGACATTTGCACCACAAAGTGAATTCCTGAGTGTTTAATATATGGAGATATTTGGTAGCTACAGATTGAAATAAGCAGCATGTTCTCAGTAGTGTAAATGGCAGGACAGGCAGCATGAAACTGACTAGAACCATCCTGTTCTAGTCTCATTTATGCTACCGGAAAAAGAGTACTTTGCAAGAGCATAGTGCGATTACTGAAGGATGATTCAGTGGGATTCTACCCAGATGCCTAAGTGCGCTGCAGAGGCTTTTATGAATTATGAGCTACCAGCACATCTGTCTGCCACATAAAATACTCCGGAGAGGAGGGCAAATATGTTTTACTCACAGTATCTGAGAGCAGATCCCTGCTGATACAGTAAAACTATCATGATCAGAGAAGGAATTGACCTCTACGTTGGGTGGGTGTTTTTTGTTTTGTTTTTTTTGGTGTTAATCAGATACCTTTTTAGCTGTAAGGATGGCGTGGTTTCTAGTGCTTGTTGTATGAGCATGGGAACAATAATGCTGGAGGCTGTGTTTAAGTGACTGTCGTTCTGATGGCTGAGGTAGAGAATCTTAAGAAGAGATGGTAGCAGATATGCATGCGTTACAGCTCTTGCATATGTTTCATGTAGTGCATAGATTTTGCCCCAGAATGGGATGGGATCAGTTTCAACAGCCATTTCTCCCACACTGGTCAATCTGTTTTATTTGGGAAAGGAGATTTTCACACCTGGACATACACTTCCCTCTCCTGATGGGGGAGGGAGGTTCTCTACTTCATTTTTTTTTTACTGTGCCAAGTACACAATTGAAAGTCAATGCCTGATCCATCTTAATCTATATTGCTTTAATTGTCTGTCATTGCAGGCTTCTAATTTGTCCGGAATCTTTGGAGGTGCCAATGTACCACAAACCGCATATCCTCCTGCACCTGGAGGCTATCCCCCTCTCCCTCCTGGGGGCTTTGGGCAACCTCCGTCAGGACAGCAAGCCTCTTACGGAATGTACCCCCCACCTGGAGGAAATCCACCCACAGGAATGCCAGCTTATCCAGGATACCCCGGCAGCCCAATGCCACCACCACCACCAGGGCAGCAGCCCATGACCTACCCAGGGCAGCAGCCAATGACCTACCCAGGGCAGCAGCCAATGCCACAACCTGGGCAGCAGCCAATGCCACAACCTGGGCAGCAGCCAATGCCAAGTTATCCGTCAGGCCCAGCTGTGAATCCCTCTATGCCTTCTTATTCAGGATCTGTGGTGCCCACAATCACACCTGGAGCAGTAAGAGGCATTTCAGTGTGTTTAGTTGCTGCATGTTTCCTTTGCGTGAACCAGAAACAAACTCAGCCTAATAAAATCATGGACAAAGGAGGAGGTTTGGCCAGAGAGAGTGCTCTTATTCAGATAGCAACAATATAAATACAGAATGGGTGACATTAAATCTAATTTTAGCAAAATTATCCTGAATTAAATTCTTAAGGCAAGTTTTAAATCCCTTTTATTAAATCTGCCTTTCCTAACAAAATATTTCCATTTACCTATACCACTTTATGAAACCTTAATTAATGAGATGCTGTGTTTTGGACCCGTGAGGCTTTTTCTTTTCCATTTGTCCACATAGTTTGAGTATAAAATGAATAAACCATTTAAATTCCATTGTAATTTTCTTCATTTCTTCTCTGACATGTGCTGTGACTGGGGCAAGTTAGTAATGATGTGAAATCCAGTTTTCTAGCTAATTCAGTATGTAACAGTTATCCTTTTTATTGGCATGACTTAGTCTGGAAACCGAGGCACAATCACTGGTGCACCAGGATTTGACCCCCTGCGCGATGCAGAAGTCTTGAGAAAAGCTATGAAAGGATTTGGTGAGTGGTCCTTGGGCTTAATTTCTGTTGAAAGCGGTATTGCAGCATTGCTCCACCGCTGCCATTCTTCATTACACTTGCGAAGAGTGGAATTAGTTCCAGGACTATTATCCTTCCTGTAAGAAACTAAACCTTTATCTGAAGTAATCAGCTGGGAGAGACCACAAGAATAACCAGTGTTATGAGTCTGGTATGTTTCTTTCCATTGCATTTGCAGTTGAGATTAGTGCTGGAATTAATTTGACAATCCTAGCATATAACTAGAATATTTGATGTAATGTCCCATCTGATACGTTGGGGATGCTGTGCAATAAGGGTACAATTCAGCTCCTACTAAAGTCAAGAAAGTAAAGAATTTAGCCACTGACATAAGTAGGAGCAGGATCAGACCCGAATAGAATGTGATAGCCTTAAAATGTCATACATTATGCACCCTTTATGTTCACAGGAACCGATGAGCAGGCGATTATAGATTGTCTTGGAAGTCGCTCAAACAAGCAAAGGCAGCAGATCATCCTGTCCTTCAAAACAGCTTATGGAAAGGCAAGTATTTCCAAGCAGACCACAGAGCCAATCACCACCTGCTGCCATGCCTTTTATCAACGGGCCACACAGTCTCAATGCTTGAAAAAACACTGAGAATTAACCAATGTTGATATCGCTCATAAAGGAATGCTGGTATTGGTGAGCAGCCACCATAGCACATGCAGGTATAGCTCTACCCTCCCTGACCTCCAGCCTTTAATCCAGTTTGGTTGAAAGGTGCCAGTCCACTTTGCTAACTGTTCATTTTGACCTTTTGTTCAGTACACAACATTTGAAAGTTTTTTTTTTTTTTTAAAGTTGTTGTCAGTTGCTACCATTAGTACCGTTAAATGGAACAATTTTATATTGTGTATGTGCTACTTATTCTTGAATGTGAAAAAGTGCCAGGAAGCTGCAAGAATCTAGTGCTAGTATTTGTCAATATCTCTGATTCTGAGCCTTTTTAAAAAATTATTTCCAATCAGGATTTGATCAAAGATCTTAAATCTGAGCTGTCGGGCAACTTTGAGAAGACAGTCTTGGCAATGCTGAAGACACCTGTCATGTATGATGTTTGTGAAATAAAGGAGGCTATAAAGGTTTGTTTAGGGAAATTAAGCCTTTAAGATTATGTAGTTTTTGTTAATCATGTTGAGTGCTTAAATTCCCCCAGAAACTTGTCTTTAGATTGTGTCTCTGAAATGATTGTTTATGCCCCACCTCTCAAGTAGATAACGAGCAAGTGTATTTGTGAAATAGATTTGAAGCTCTTTTTATTTGTGTTGGGGTGCCAGTGCCTCTGAAAACCTTAGGTTTCAGAGTAGCAGCCATGTTAGTCTGTATTCGCAAAAAGAAAAGGAGTACCCGTGGCACCTTAGAGACTAACAAATTTATTAGAGCATAAGCTTTTGTGAGCTACAGCTCACTTCATCGGAAAGTGAGCTGTAGCTCACGAAAGCTTATGCTCTAATAAATTTGTTAGTCTCTAAGGTGCCACGGGTACTCCTTTTCTTTTTGAAAACCTTAGGTACGTCACTTGGGCACCAAAAACTTTGGCTGTAACTTCGGCCTTGGTTTCCCCCATCAGTAAAATGGGGATATATTTCCTATCTCACCTAGGACTTCACGTAGAATGCTTTAAATGATGCAAAGCATTTTAGAAACATTGGGTATTTATTATTATTGAAAGTTTTTCCAGACTGTTTTGCAAACTTTATTCTCAAGATAGTTCAATTTTTCAACATGTTAATTCTTAAACTTTTTTTGATAAACTTACAAATATAAGCTGAAATAAATATCTAAATCCCCGAATCACAGACCTTGTATAGGAGGTCTCAGTTGCAGGGTATAGGCAAAGTAGCCATGGGGTTGAAACAACAGTTAATACATTAGTTGCCCTCAGAAACAGAATTGGATCACATCAGTCTTTCTCAAGTATTGTTCATTATAAGAAATATTAACTAACTAAAATTTTCTGTATAAAATCAGATGTAAATGATATCATGTAAAATACTTTGTAAGTACTTAATTAATGTCCTTAACACGGCTCTTATGTTTTCTCAGGGGAAAAAAAGCCTGTTAATATGTATTTGTGTTATGAGCAATGTCTGAACTATTCAGCCGGAATATTTCTTACACAAAATAATGACTTCTGAATTGCCTAGTTTTAATTCTGACCTGGAGATGGTTTCTTGGTATCATAGCACATTACAGCAGTGAGCTGTGTCCAGGATATGTGTGTTTCTTTTTTTTTTTCTCCCCTCTTCTTTGCATATAGGGTGCTGGCACAGATGAAGCCTGTCTTATTGAAATAATGTCTTCTCGCAGTAATGAGCACATTCGAGAAATCAGTAGGACCTACAAAACAGGTTAGGCTTGAGACAGTCCCAGTAACTGTACCTTTTCTGATCACCCCTCAGAGCACATTTTCATAACAGTAATGGAAAAAAATCAGAGGCCTCCACCGGGCATTGGAGGCTTTAATCATGGATTTGTAGTAAAATTGTGTACAAATACTTACGAAATGAGCGGATATGCATAATGACTTTCGGTCTTCCAGAATTTAAGAAAACTCTGGAGGAAGCTATACGAAGTGACACATCTGGACACTTCCAGAGGCTTTTAATCTCACTTTCTCAGGTACTTCAACACTCAAGTAATACTTCTGTACTGTCCTTCCTGAAAAGTAGTGGACATCGTGGGATATGAGAGAGATGGATATCCAGTTCTTCATCTGATATAAACTGACATCCCTCATTGGCATTGGTGGAACTGTGCCAATTTACAGCTGCTGAGGATTTGCTCTCTTGTGTTTTTTAGCCTCTAAAATTGAAGTGTGCTGTTTTTTGTCAGGAATATGGCCACCACAGCAGCACATGGTCCTTACTGTGCCACGTGGTATAAGATGGTGAAAGTCTGTTAGCAACACAGGTTGAATTGTTCTGGCTAAGAAGAGAATAAAAGGATAGAAAAGACTTAAAATTATCATGTGGCCAGGTCTCCAGGCTCTAAATATTTCTCCACTTTTTCACCTGTTTCTTTTCTTGTCTTTTTTACAAGAAAGGCAAATAAGTAATAAGGTAGCTTTCAGAGTAGCAGCCGTGTTAGTCTGTATCTGCAGAAAGAAAAGGAGTACTTGTGGCACCTTAGTGAGCTGTAGCTCACGAAAGCTTATGCTCAAATACATTTGTTAGTCTCTAAGGTGTCACAAGTACTCCTTTTCTTTTTTTAAGTAATAAGTAGTCTTCCACTGCTTGCTCATGTTGATTCCAATTAGATGTGCGCACACTGTTTGCACAGTTGCCAGAAAGTTTTTCCCTTAGCAGTACCCATTGGGTTGGTTGTTGAGTCCCCTGGAGTTGCACTTTCATGGCGCCTCATATAGGGCCCTGGTGACCCACCACCTTTCCAGTTCCTTCTTACTGTCAGTGACGGTCGTTGGAGCGTTTCTTCTCTTGTTCAAATGAGTGATCCTCTAGCTTGCTTGTATGTGTATATGTATGTATTTAAAATACATATACGTTATTTAAATAGTTAAAAATAGGGTTTTTTTTAGTATTAGTTTAGACTAGTTGAACCCTTGTTACCGGGAGTTTCCTTTCCCTCTCCTGGGGCGAGGGCATGCCTCGGTCCCAGAGGTTTAAACCGCGTGGAGTTTGCCAGAAGCTGATGCCAAAGAGCGACCCACACACAGCTTGTCTGAAGTGCTTGGAGGAGCCTGAAGGCACTAAATATTTCTCCACTTTCCCCCTGTTTCTTGTCTTGTCCTTTTTTTTTTTTTTTATAAGAAAGGATAATGTATAGTAGGGGGACACAACTTTAATTTTTAAACTGCATGACAATTGTATTGAACCAGAGGATGAAGAAGGGTATTGAAGGTCTGCAATGGGACATGTTCATAAGTATTTGCAGAACTGGGGCCTTAGTTTTGAACTCAGTTGTAGCTAACCCAATTCGTTGTTTCTCCAGGAATCGCATAACCTGCGTTTAAAATAAAGAAGCAAAGTGCTTAAGCTAAACTTGTTTAAAAAGTAATTTTGTTGTTGTGGCGTGCACAGTTGATCTGGGTTTTTTTTTTTCTTTGTTTTTCAATTTTGATGCAAAATAGAGCAAGAAATTTTTGAAATTCGTTTCCTGTTTTTCCTAATACTGGTTTCTACTTACCTATTTTGCAGTGATAAAAGGGGCAAGTACTGCAAACTTCACTCATGCAAAACTTCCAATGAAATCAGTATATGATTTAAGAGATCAATCCCCAGTTGGGAAAATGATCTGTCTGTCTGTGTTAGTGCTGCTGGGTCTTCAGAGATGTGTGAAAGGAGTGGGGGGAAATGTAGAAAAATAGGTCAAATAATCTTAACTTTAAGAAATAAAAACACGAGTACCTCTTAATTTTTGGATAATATTGATATCCTGTAACTACCATACATAAATCCTCATGTCCCCTTTTTCATGGATTTATTTTAATTCCCCATTCCTGTGCAAGGATTAGTGGGATATTCTACCCAGTAATTATTTTGAAAAATGTTTTATAACGTAATATCTGTCTATTAAATGCAATAACAGTAGATATATTCCAGTCTAGAATCTAGGCTTCCCTCTTGATGATATAAATGAACAGTCCAAGGCTGTATTTAGCATATAGGATTATGATAGAGGACAGTATTTGCTTTACTTAGGTTTAGGTAAACAGAATAAATTGTATTGTTGTAATGTTTGGGCTGGTATCCATTTAAGTACAGATTGGTTCATAACGTTTTCTGGTGGATTTTGGAGTAAATGAAGATGGTAACAATGTCATTCTTTCTATTGTCCTTATGCCTAAACCAGTGCATTGCAACAGTAAGGCAAACACACTCTCCTGAATTCAGGTGAACACTATTACTTGCACACACATCTATTTTTTTTCTTTACTTGATTACAAGTAAATCATATATTATTATTTGTTACTTCTATGAATAGAAATTTTATTTTCCCCAAGGTGAAAGGGTCTGCAGTTTGCTTTACCTTCAGAACCAAAATCCCCACAGTAGCAAAGCAAAAAGGATTTTGTTTGTCCCAGGTTATAAACCGTTAAAATGTAACTGCTTAGCGGCTTTTTTGGGGATATGTGGGAGCTTGAATGGAAGGGGCTGTTTTGCTAACTGAAAAGTGTGTATATTAATCACTACTATTTATAATTCTTTCAGGGAAACAGAGATGAAAGTACAAATGTAGACATGTCACTTGTCCAAAGGGATGTTCAGGTTAGTAAGAAATGCTTCCTCATGTACAGCTGTGTATCTCATCTCCGTACGTGGGAGTTTAGTAGCACAATTCCGATGAAATCCAATAGGATTTGGTCTACTCAAACTGGGCACCTTGAACTGAGAGACTTACTTGTAGTTGTTCTCTTTCAGAATGTTGTTACTACTTCAGTTGATTTTGTACAAATATTTTCTTTTGACCCTTTTTAAAAGTTACTTGTAAAAATGACTGATCAAAGATGTTATGTCTACACTGCAATTAGACACCCACGGTTGGCCCGTGCCAGCTGACTCAGGCTCACGAGGATTGGGCTATGAGGCTGTTTAATTGCAGTGTAGATGTTCAGGCTCAGGCTCGAGTCCAGGCTCTAGGACCCTTCCACCTCACAAGGGTCTGGAGCCCAGGCTTCAGCACAAGCCTGAACATCTACACTGCAATTAAACAGCCCGAGTCAGCCGGTATGGGCCAGCTGTGGGTGGCTGATGGCATTGTAGACCAACCTGACAGAGCAATAGAACTGTGTGGTTCTGCTGCAGGAGGCTGGAAATGGAGATCCTAAGCTAAGAGAACACAGCCCTTTTCTTGCTGTGGAATTGTGTTCTCTGAGGAGCTCCTTATGTCCCAGTGAGTGGATTTTGAGGAATGAGCTGGAGAAGGTGAGTGTTACTCCTGAGGGAATTCTGTGCCCAAAAAAAGAGGAATTCTGTGCATATTTTAAAGTTCTGCAAATTTTATTTGTCAAATAAATGGGGAGGCTCCAGCATGGCATTGGAGAGCACAGGCCATGGACTCAGCGGGACGCGAACTCAGTGGTGAGGCTGTACTCAATCCTGACACAGTACAAGGACAGGGCCTACCCCAGAAACACCCCAGGACCCTGCCACTCCATACCAGGTGTGGGTAGGCAGGATCCAAGTGTGGAGGGACTTCATGTTGGGGGATCCAGGTGTGGGTGGAGAGGGTTCTATGTGGGACAATTTGGGTGCAGTTGGCTCAGTGGGGGATCTGGGTATGGGGGCGGATCTGGATGCACAGGGGCTTGTTCGGGAGCTCTGGGTGCACCAGTAATGGGACTCTGAAGGGGGGGGTCCAGTTGAAGGTGGTTGGGGATCAGTGGGGGGGAAAGGGGTCTGAGTTTAAGGGGGAAAGAGCTTGGCAGAGGGATCTGGGTGTGAGGGGCTCCGTGGGGGGGGTCCAGATGCAGGCAGAGTGAGGCCCAGTGGGGTGGGGATCCAGATGCAGTTGGTTGGGGCTCGGTAGGGTGGGGATCCAGGTGCGGGTGACTCGTCTGGGTGGTCCAGGTGCAGGGGAAGTGGTACTTGTCGAGATGGGGGGTTCTGAGTGCAGGGGGGTAGGAGCGAGGCTCGGTGGGAGGGTCTTGGTATGAGGGGGTCTGGATGCACAGAGGTTGGGCGGATGTGGGGAGCAGTTCCCTGTACAGTGACCACCTCCCCCTGCAGCAGAGAAGCGATGGAGGAAGCACTGGGAGGGGAAGTTTGCAGAGCTTCCGACAGCTGGGGGAGAAATCTGGGCATGGGTTTGACACAGCCCTGGATGCTGTGCATGGGAAGAGGAAGTCCCGACCTCCCCAGCCCAGCCAGGACTAGCAGCTGAGTGTGATACAGGGCAGGAGCCACCAGCCAGGTGTTCCCCAGTCCTACCCCCACAGTGATTTACCTCTCTACCGGCTGCCCTGGACACTCAAAACATACTGCTGGGGAGGGTCGCATGACCATGCTTATGGCTTTTCTTTGCTTCCCTGTCAGAAAGTCATTTTTCTGAGGGGAAGCAAAGAAATCTGTTGGGGGACATAAATTCTGCACATGCACAGTGGCACAGAATTCCCCCGGGAGTAGTGTGTCTCAGGGAAGACCTCATCTAAAGACCATTGAAGGCAATGGGAAGACTCTCTCTCTCTCTCTCTCTCTCATTGATTTCAATGGGCTTTTGATCAGGCTCTGATTCTGTACATTTGTGGATCCATTGGCCAAAGCCCTTGTGTGGTGGGTGGAAGGGAAGTACGTGAAGCAGCCACAGGCTGAAAACTTGTTTTTTTTTTTTTAAGTGCAATACATGTATGGAGCAGAGGAAAACTTCTCCTTCCCAATCACTCAAAGCCCATTAACCAGGATTTGTGCAGCAGGGAGACACTTGGATCCTAATGAAATGTTTCACCTTGTCATAGCATTTACTATCTGGGGAAGGGGGAGAATAAGATCTTTGTGCCAAGAACTGTGCCTTTTTCTGGGTCTGTATCATGCCTGGCATATTTAGTGCCCTAGTGTGATATAAATAGTAATAAAAATTAGTTTTCTGCATGGTGAATTTTATTCTAGGAGAATTCGGAGGAACTCTGACAGTGTTTGGGAATACTTTAGGATGAAAACTAGAACTGAACCTTATCACTGGCAAGAATTGCTCTCGCCCTGTGTGGCCAATCTTTTTTTCCAGGGGTTTCCCCTTAACATGGGTACTCTGGAGATCTTGTAGTTAAGCATCTGTGTATCTTTCACTGGTAATTATGGATTCAGAGAAGGCTCATAATGTGCGCAAAGACTCAATCTAGTGCCACTCGGGTCACTTGTTGCTCGGTCCTGTTTTCCAATAACGTTCAGATCAAGTGGTCAGTGTTAGAAGAGGGGAAGTGTATAAGTGCCTAGAAGGCAGGTCGAAAAGCCACCAGACTGAGAAACTAATTAGTGAAGTGTGGATTCTTTTTTATGTTTAGGAGCTCTATGCTGCTGGAGAGAACCGTCTAGGGACTGACGAGTCCAAGTTCAATGCCATTCTGTGTACCAGGAGCAGAGCTCACCTCAGGGCAGGTAATGGTGTCTTGACTTGCTACATAAATGTCTCCTAAGGAGCTTAGATTACACACCTACACATTGCTTTTAGCTTACCCTGCTGTGTGTGTGTGTGACATTGAAAAATGTAGGCATACATCTCTCCTAAAGATAAAACTAATATAGGGACTCATCTTTTGTCTGAATGTGTGCCTTAAGAAGAAATTAAGGAGCTCTACTTAATTTTTACATCGATGTGCCCGCATGGCAATCCCACATGTTCCTCGTTACAGTCGTATCAGTAGCTCTTTTGGAGTCTATGCACAAATACTGTAATTGTTTTACAGTTAATGCCATTTTTAAATGCTGAATATTGGGACTCTGGGGTGGCATGAGAGAAAAAAAGATCTGAATCTCATCCTTTAAGTCTAGTGCTATGCCCAGTTAGTTCCCTCTATATTCAATGCTATAGTACTCTGATCTCAACATGGGTCTTCTCTGTTCTTGTCTTTATCATCCCTAAACTGTCTCACCATTGCCACTCTCAGTGCAGCTCCACTGGTGTTAGCAAGGGAGGTGTAGTGTAGACAAGGTGCTTTTTAACCATCATCTCTGAGCAGGGCTAGACAACATGATGGTTGAAAGCTGCTCTGCACTAATGCTTCCATTTGCAGAGCTGCAGCAGAGGAAATTGTAGGGAACGTGTCTATTATGGCCGTGTCTGCACTGTTCAGAATGTCAGTTTGCAGCTGTAGAAGATTTTGGTTGGCATTTTTCTCCTCGTCGTCCCACACAACTGAAGTTTCATATGGTCACAGACTGCAGTCACCCAGGTCTAAATCTTGTTCATGGTACAGAGAGAGAGTCTGCGTATAGACCCTGGACTTCATTTGTCCTTTGGATCTCTGTAACAACATGCTCAGCATGGCTAAGAGATGTGGCTTAGAAATGCCCCATGGTGACAGAGTAGAAGGGGATGCTTCCCCCTCCCCTCCTGCCCCCATCTCTGCTCCTCCTTGTGATCCTGGATTAACAGAGTAGCACTTACAGTACGAAGGTCTTAAAGGTCTCCTTCTAGTCTGTCATCAAAGTTTTTTAAAAATGAATGGCTTAACCTTAGGGAACTGTGACCAGGCTATAGTCTTTTTATGCTGAGATTTTCAAAGGAGCCTAAATGAATTAGGCTCCCAACCTTAACCGCGGGATTGCTAGTTCGAAGCCAGCACTGGTTGGCAATGACCAGAAAGTTGTTGTTTGCCTGACAGTCTCAAAGAGGCCAAGATGGAGAAGTTCGGAGAATGAACAACCCATTCACCCCCAGCCTCCAAATGCACTAGCTAGGCTGCCTGGAGAAGCTTGCTCATTCTGTACCTCTTCTGTGATTGGACAACCTGAGTCACCAGGTTGTCAGTCTGGCACCTTAAATGATTGTTAGGGTGGTGGCTTTTTTTTTTTTTTAATTATTCTGTTTGAATGTGAAGGGGTTTTTTTTTTAACATTTACCTTTAGAGGTGTGTTCTAGATCTTTTTAAAGATTGATTTGATTTGTGTGTGTGTGTGTGTGTGTGTGTGTGTGTGTGTGTGTGTGTGTGTGTATATATATATATATTTTATATATATATAAAAAAAATAAAAGGCCTCTCTTTACCACAGACACCTTTTCTGTTCATGCTGGGTTCTAAAAGGTTGTCACCAATAGCAGGACTATGACTTCTATCTCCTTGAAGAAGCAGAAATCAAGACAGGGAGATGTGAGGAAGGCATTTCCTATTTATCCACATCCACCCGTCAGTTACCATGAAGAGAAGGGGGTAGATTGTAAATATATGGCCTCAAAATGGAGTAAAAAGTGTGTTAAGTGTGGCAAGAAATCTTGCCAGGCATGAAGGATGAACTTCATGTTTTATTTTAAAAACTGGCTAACTTGGCCTGAAAAGCATTTGAACCACCATCACCAAATGCTACTGTAAAAGCTCTGTAAGCAAAGTATAACTTCAGAGGAAGCTGAAAAGTATAGGCATGAATCAATACCCATCGTACAAGACTGGCTGCTGAAAGCTCTTCTTTTCTCCCCTCTGCCCCTCTAGTTTTCAGTGAGTACCAGCGGATGTGTAACCGTGATATCGAGAAGAGCATATCTCGTGAGATGTCTGGGGACCTCGAAAGTGGCATGGTGGCAGTAGGTGTGTCTCTCTTTTTGTTTCAGTATAGAGAAGCTGTTGCAGCATATGACGGTAGCAGCAGGAATAGCTGCGGTGTTTGCACTGCTCGTTCTTGCTGAAGTTGGGTTGTTTTTTTTTCCAGAGGAAACCTGACCTGTAATTCCAGTTTTTTGCCTTTTTGTTGGGCTTCCTAGTGAACCTGCCTGCGGTTAATAAAACGCGACAAATAACTTACCTGGAAAGGAAGGGTGGGGTTTCAACTGAAGACAGCCTCTGGACTTAAAATTAGAATTTGTTAGACAGAGGAGAGGTAATTAGGCATACTTGGCCTCATTTTCAGAAGTACTGAGCACTTGTACTTTCCCTTGAAGTCAACAAGAGTGATGCGTGTTGAGTGCCTTTTGAAAATCAGGCTGTTAACTTCAGTGGGTTTTGGATTAGGCCCCAATTCCTTAAACAGCAGCTAAACTGGATCAAGCTTTACCAGTTTAGAATTGCTGTGCATCCTCTCTGTAAAGCACATTGTTAAAGATAATTTACTTACACATCTGTTCCAAATTACCTCCTCTAAATAACTGCCTTGTTATAACACTTAAGTGCAGCCTCCCACAGAATTCTAATTCTTCTTCTTTTCCTTTAATTACATTAACAAGTAAATGGTTAACATGGTTTAACAGTGACTAGAACAGGTACGTGACCATAAAAATTGGGGCCCTGATCCTGCTGTTGCTGAAATCAATAGCAAAACTACAGCTAACTGCAACAGGAGAAAGAACAGGCCATTTGGCTGCATTAGGATAAAGTTGGGGGTTCATTTTATGCAAGTTCCAAACAAAACTTGGCAAAATGTTGAATTTTATGTAAATGTCCTTTATTTTTCACTCCCTAGCTCATGTGCACAGTGTCTGTGTAACCATCCTTTACTAATAATTAACATTTTTGAAATCCAGTTTTAGGACTGATTGCTCTCTTAGTTAACTGCTTATATTTCTCTGCTTGGCTAGACTGTCATTCCAATGGCTTTTTGAAGCCTTGAATGGGACTTATTTCTTTGGCTTTTTCCATGATTGATAAATTCATAGCAGATTAATCATATCCTAACATTAGAAAGCTAGACCTACAGAACAGAAATAATGGCAAATTAAGTACATATTACGCAGTAAGTATCCCGGTATCCCTTTGGCATCGTATTTAACACTGAGGATGATGTATATGAAAAGGCTACCATTTGCCGCAGCAAAGAAACTCTATTGTCACAGCATGGATCCTACAGTCTGATTCCCTGTAGGAGTGCCCTTTTGCTCGCATGGAGTCACACTGACTTGGGTGGGACTTCACAAGAGTGCAAGGGGCCAGATATGTGGATCCAGTTACAGGACTGGGACTTTAGTTTGCGAGCAAAGCAATAACCCTTTTTACAATGCCCCTCTGCCATGTAGATTGGCAATACCGGACAGTCTCTACGCAAAAGAATAAAGGGACACAAATCAGATGTCAAGAATTGTAACATTCAGAAACCAGTAGGAGAGCACTTCAATCTCCCTGGACACTCAATAACAGACTTAAAAGTCGCCATTCTTCGACAAAAAAACTTCAAAAACAGACTTCAACGAGAAACTGAAGAACTGGAATTAATTTGCAAACTTTACACCATCAAATTAGGCTTGAATAAAGACTGGGAGTGGCTGGGTTACTACAAAAAAATTATTTTCCCTCTGTTGATACTCATGCCTTCTTGTCAACTGCTGGGAATGGGCCACGTCCACCCTAACTGAACTGGCCTCATTAGCACTGACCCCCCTCTCCCCCCCCACTTGGTAGGGAAACTCCCATCTTTTCATGTGCTGTATATTTATACCTGCTTAATGTATTTTTCATTCCATGCATCTGATGAAGTGGGTTATAGCCCACAAAAGCTTATGCCCAAATAAATTTGTTTGTTTCTAAGGTGCCGCAAGGACTCCTCGTTGTTTTTACTGATACAGACAAACACGGCTACCCCTCTGAAACCTTTTTAGTGTGTTTGAAATCCTGTTTTTGACCAGTTTATTTTTTATTGCATAAATCAGCCTTTTCCCTAGGATGATTTGTTCTTTGCACCTAGTCTACAAAAGTCTAATTGTAAATATTTGTTTCCTTTTGGTTTTGCTCTCTTTAAAGCTTTCTGGATTGTACAGATGGTAATTTACAATAATAAACTCAAAATATCTTGCAGTGCCAGTGGATTGTTTTAGCAAATTATGGTAATTGGAAAATATACATTTCATGTTTTGTAATTTTCTGTTTTTTGAAGTGAACTGTGCACATCCTTGGCAGTTGTGTGTAATTGTGGATTGCTGTCTTCCATCTTCTTTTCAATTAAAAACCTACACTTTTCCATATAAAGTGTGCATTGTTATGAAACTCTCCTTTTCAGATTTGCTCCTTACGTTTTACCCTGATCTTAGTTGGTTGCTTTTCATGCTTTTGTAATTCCCTATGAACCGTCCTAATGAGACGGTTGTGCGGTGTGGTTACTGCATAGTTTGTTTTACACTGTGTGACTGTTTGTTCCTATCAAATATGGGATCAGTTTGTAGATTTTTTTTTTTTCATTCTGGGTGGGATTTTTCTCAGTAAATTGTTTATATGCTCTTTTACCTTTCTAACGATTTATGGAAAGCCAGTTCAAGCTAGATTTCACTTAGATGGGGATGCCAAGACTTTAAAAAGTCCTTGGGAACCTGTGTGCAGTTACTAAAACAAAGAACTTGCCTGGAAGTGAAGGGTGAGCCTTCCACTGAAGGCAGCTGCTGGACTCAAAACTAGAATCCCAATTTAGGCTCCTAAATCAGTTGAAGTCAGTGGAAGGTGCAAGATAGTTAAGTCCCAGGCAGACTGTGAAGAGCTACAAAAGGATCTCACAAAACTGGGTGACTGGGCAAAAAAATGGCAGATGAAATTTCATGTTGATAAATGCAAAGTAATGCACGTTGGAAAACATAATCCCAACTATACATATGATGGGGTCTAAATTAGCTGTTACCACTCAAGAAAGAGATCTTGGAGTCGTTGTGGATAGTTCTCTGAAATCATCCACTCAATGTGCAGCGGCAGTCAAGAAAACAAATGTTGGGAATCGTCAAGAAAGGGATAGAGAATAAGACCGAAAATATCATATATAAATCCATGGTACACCCACACCTTGAATACTGTGTGCAGATGTGGTCGCCCCATTTCAAAAAAGATGTATGAAATTTGAAAGGTTCAGAAAAGGGCAACAAAAATGATTAGGGGTATAGAACGGCTTCCGTATGAGGAGAGATTAATAAGACTGGGACTTTTCAGCTTGGAAAAGAGGCAACTAAGGGGGAATATGATAGAGGTTTATAAAATCATGAGTGTATAGAGAAAGTAAATAAGGAAATGTTATTTACTCCTTCTCATGATACAAGAACAAGGGGCCACCAAACGAAATTAATAGGTAGCAGGTTTAAAACAAACACAAAGTATTTTTTCCACGCAACGCGCACTCAACCTCTGGAACTCCTTGCCAGAGGGTGTTGTGAAGGCCAGTACTACAACGGGGTTCAAAAGGGAGCTAGATTCATGGAAATTAGGTCCATCAATGGCTATTAGCCAGATGGGCAGGAATGGTGTCCCTAGCCTCTGTTTTCCAGAAACTGGGATTGGGTGACAGGGCATGAATCACTTGATAACCTGTCTGTTCGTTCCCTTTGGGGGACCTGCCATTGGCCACTGTCAGAGGACAGGATACTGGGCTTGACGGACCTTTGGTCTGACTCAGTATGACTCTTACGGAAGCTCAGCAACTTTAGAAAGTCAGCCCACTAATTTTAGGTCCTAAATGGATTTAGTTAAATTTTATGCTCCTACCTTTGAAAATCTTCCCCACAGTCAACAACTGTAATTTGAATGGCTAGTATAGTTTGGTAGCTTATCAAATTTTATGCTAACTATAGTTCTTCCATCTTTCAGAACTGTTAAAATACAAATTCTTTGTGACCGTGTAGCTGCTAAACTGCCACCTGTTTCTGCATGTGCTACAATGGCTATTAGGTTGTCTAAGTTACCTGGCATTAATGCTGTGCCATGCACTGTACTAAATCCCTGTTGTTGGTTATTTCTCTGTCTAAAAATCCCAGACTTGGCAGCTGGAGGGAAACCAGCTGTCAAGTATTTGAAGGAAATTACAAGTATTTTTGATGATACAGCAAGAGGCTGGAAAGTTGAGAGAATGGGACACGTCTGACCAGTTTAACCACTCCCTTGAACTTTTAGGACAAGAAATAGAATCCACCTTGCAGAAAATTTGCACTAGAACTTCTCGGCAACAGGAAGGCTGGCAAAGACCTAATGTTGTTCCCCTGCCTCAGTTCCATAACTAGATTCAGTGCATTGACTGAAAGATTTACTTTTATCAAGGAAGTACTGAGGTTTCTCAGACACTACAACTACCACCAGTCTGATGCAAAATTACAAATTTTGCCTTGAAAATTAAAAATTAATTTCAGTGACTAACTCAAGTGAGCAGGAGCAGGGTAGGGGCTCTGTGTGTGTGTGTGTAATATATAGAAGTACATACCTGATTCGGAGTAAGTTCTGTGAAGTACAGTGATTTTTATTTAGCTGTGAGTAACCTGTTCAACAATTTCTTTTGCAGTTAAGTGCATGAAAAATACACCAGCTTTCTTTGCAGAAAGACTCCATAAAGCCATGAAGGTAGGTCTCTGTGGCTGTGTGTGCTCTCTCCGTGCATCATTGTATTTTTTATATAATTGCATAAGTGCCTTGGCACTGATAAAACATAACTTCATTAGTAATGGGTCAAATGTGTTGAGAGTTTTTGACTGAGCAAGGATTTGGTCAGTTATTGTGTAAGCACAGAATAAAGCTAATTAGGCTGTGAGAATGAAAATCATACCAGTTATGGCTGTAAATGATGTGAAGAGCTTGGGGTGTGCTGTCTGTGTTAGGATAGGCATTACTGTACTTACTAATGTCCATATCTTGCCACCTTGTTCATGTTGAAAAACAACTTTCTTTCGATAAGCTTTACATATGTTTTCATGGAATTACTCCAGGAGTGAGGTATTGATCACCCAGGAGTAAGGCTGATGGAATCTGGCCTTCAGTAGGGGATTTATTAAAGAAATGCACATGATCATAACCTGCTGTCTATTTATGAAAGCCACAGTTCAGCAAAGCACTTGAGTGTGTGCTTAAACCCTATTCAAGTCAAGACATTAAAGTTAAACTAATAACCGTTGTAATGCAAACCGCTGGCCTTCACACCTTCCTACAAATGTATTTAGCTTCTATTTCTTGTTCTTGGAGCCAGAGCATGAGTCTAAAACCGGGATTTCCTCAGAAATGCAACTCCGCGCATTTATTTATGCAAACGACCGAGACAAGGAAGGGTTGACAATAATGGAAATGGGTGGAAATTCATCATCCTCTTTGGTTGCTCTTTGTGCAAGGAACTGAAAGTGGTAATGTCCTGTTAGCACACGCTTCATTCACTAAAGCACTGTCAGCTAAATTCACCCTTTGTTACACAGTTTCAATCCTATTGACTTTGGTGGGGTTGTCCTGGCATAACATGGGGAAGGATTGGCCCTTGGACTCTCCAATTTGTGTTGAATTGTCTAGAATTTGCAAGCTGATTGTATTCATGCACTTAACTGGTTTCTTCACAGGGAGCGGGAACAAAAGACAGGACTCTGATTCGAATTATGGTGTCGCGCAGCGAGGTTGATTTGCTGGATATACGGACTGAATACAAGCGGATGTATGGCAAATCCCTCTACGCGGACATCACAGTAAGACTTTTTTATTATTATTATTATTTTTCTCCTACTGTTGATTTCTGTACGTACCATTAAAACCCCACCCCTGACACTGGATCACTGAGTGTATGCTCACTGCTTCTCTCTTCATGCATGGAGGGCCAAAGTGCCATGGAACACCTGTGTGAGGAGGAGACTGGGAAGAGGCCATACTGGTGGCTTCTGTCTGCTCTCCATGGCAGCAGTGGAATGTAGGTTTGGAGAGAAGCCAAAGGATCAACATCTCCACAGATTTACTGGCAGCCACGTCACTTGCAGATGAGATGTGCTGGGTCCCCAGCCTCTACTGGAGTGTAACAGGCTGTAATGGCAGCCAAAGAAACTGCCTGCACAGCAACTCCGTAACCTGGCCATGGAAGATTCGGAGTGGACTACTGTCCCCAGCCCTTAGCAAATGCTCTCTACAAGTCTGTCTTTGGGTGGAGATGCATTTGCACTATAATTACTAGAATGTAAACTGGAGCCTGAAAATTGGACATGCTGTCAGCTGGGTGGGAAAGGGCTGTGTGGTTGTGTGTCAGGTCAGCTCTTTTACCAGGCAGCAGCAATTGCTGGTGCTAATCAGTTTAAACGGAGTTTGTGCTTCAAAGATATGAACCCATGGTGATTCAGTTTATTAGACTGATTATTCAGGAGACTGTGGTTGTGAATTAAAAAGTAGTTAAAATATATATGGCCCCATTTCTGTTTCCTTTGAAGTAAAAGTGGAAACTTCCATTCACTTAAATGCAAACAGGATCAAGTTCCTAATCCATATTCCCCTCCTTCCATTGACCATTGAAGCAACTTCCAAACACAGCTGAGATCTGCTGTGACACTGTTAATCCACACAGAACAGTTAGCAGCCATGTCCAAAACCAGATTGTAGCATGGCTTTAGCTAGTACACAATATTCTTGGACAGGAAAACTATCTCACATTGTCATTCAGAAACAGATATTTAAAATGATTGTAGCTGGCATGCCTCTCTTCCTAAGGACAGGACTCTATACAAACCATTGGTGAATTTCAGCCACTATGGCATTTGTCATGAGATATTTATTAGCCGCAAGATGTCTCTTGTAACTTTTTTTACTTCCCTCTCTTTCATCCTACCCAACACATACATACTCTTTGATTTGTCACTTGGTTTGGGCCTAAATGGAAGCTTTTTTGCTTTTTCTTTTAAACCATGCCACAGAATGCAATAGATGTGTTTTTAGCAGTGAGAAATCATTTTGCTAGAGTCATTAATGTGAAGTCACCCATTTCAGCCATACTGGTGTCTGGGCTTAAAGGGCTTCATTCTCATTACATGTTCCCATAACATAGCTGGATGGAAGATCAGAGGGAAAGAAAATACAGGCCCCATTTTCCAGTTTCCATCACATTTCCATAGCACATTGTCATCTTTTAAGGGGAGATGTCTTTATGCTGCTGCTGGAAAATTAGGTGAATTTGAATACTGAAGGACAAGTTGGTGTGTCCTCCATGACACAAAACATAACACAGTACTTATGAGTCCAGGACAGTCTTCTGAAGAAATATATTCTTGAAGGGTTTTTACTAGATAAATCCTAAGGATCCTTCTGTGGACTTTTACTGTGTTTGGGGTCAATTCTTTATTAGCCCTGGGATCTGGAATTCAAATGTGGAGTCTAGAATAATGAAGGCTCCTCTTTATTAAAGGGTACCCTCAGTCTATTTTTGGCCATTCTAAATGTTAGGATCTGTATGTGCATGTTCTCTCACCTCCCTCACAAAAAACAGGAACAAAAAAGTGTTAGAATTGGATGGCTTTCTTTCTCTAACTTTTTCCCTTTGGATTTGTTGCTAGGGTGATACTTCAGGAGACTACCGGAAAATCCTGCTCAAATTGTGTGGTGGAAATGACTAAGTGGAGCTTGCTGCTTTTCTGTTATTGCGTTAAAATATCAATGTTGGGTTTGGTTTCTTTGTTTTCCAAAAAACCAAACAGGCCATGAATTGTTTTCCTAAAGCTACTATGTGTAAAACTAACTCTCTATGTGTAAAACTAACTCTCTAAAACTTCTCCTTTCCATCCAAAAATGTATAATAAACACAAGAAAATCTAGCTATTGTAGAAACTGCTCAGGATTTTTTAAAATCACTTTCTAGTTAATGAATAACAGATTATTATTTCTGCTTGCATCCTTGGCTACAATTTTGTTTCCTGGTTTAAAAAAAAAATCAGTCTTGTTGATTTAAAGGTGGGGAGGATTGGGGGTTTTGTTTTGGATGCTTTTTCTATGGACATTTTGAGTCTTTTTTTCACATGCAAATTTTCTCATATTTGTTGGACACAGTGTTTTTGTGTGCGTGAATGAAACCACCCTCACTTTGTTTTGCATCTAATTATATTGTTTTTTTAAAGAAGTTTTACTAAATACTTTTTTTAAGGAAGACCTGCTCTGCTCTTTATGCTTCACTGCAAAGATCACAAGAATGTAGAATCCATATCAATTCAGCCTCTCCAGTTAATATTTTTGGATCGTGCCTTAAAAGCAATGCATAAATCTAAGCGGATTGTAAAATTAAAGCCATATATCTTTTAAACCACCCACAACAGCTTCCTTTTGTTTTTAATATCATCCTACATTTTTTGTGTTGTGACTCAGTTAAACCATGTTACTTGGGACTTGGATGGAAACATTCTGCTGGAACTGATTAAGGATTATCCACAAACAGAACTGTTTTAGCCAATGACAGTGCCTTGCTAATTGTGCATAGCTATTCTGTTTTTCTTTACTTATGCAATTTCCCGCACGCTGATTAGATGTGGGTGTTTGACTTGTTTAATCAATGCTCTGTTTTTTCTCAGTAGGCAAGTACCAAATATGCATATCTCTCTACTCTGATTCTTCTCTTCTATGATTGGCTCCTGTAGCTCTCTGAATGGTCAGATCTTTTGCCACAACATGAATGCCTCTTCATCTTGTCACTCTCAAAGAAAGAAAATGCCAAAATTTTCAAGACAGTAGAAGGTGAGGGAAAGGGAAAGATTTAGAGAAAATGCAAAGCCCTGTTCACTGATTTCATTCCTTCCACTTTTATCTACTAAAACTCAGCCAGGTGCCTGTTCCTGTTGTAAAAATTACATTGTTTACACTGGGAGAAGCCTAGGCCTTCCAAATTCAGGTTTGAAACAACATGTAAGCAAATACCTATTGGTGGTGTTCTGGGGAGAGGAGCCTGCCTGAGTCCTAGGGATCGGACAGGAGGCAAATGACTTCAAACTTTTTTTTTTTTTAAACCTGCTTTGCCTACTGTGGTTTTACAGCTCAATTAGTCTTAACCTTTGCCTAGTAAAACCTTCCTCAGAATAGTCTGGGGAATAAATTTACCTTCACCTAATAAGCTCCTTTGCCTTCAGCCTTTAGAGTTTTAGTTGCTGCGAATGCCTCCATCTTTGGCCTTGGAATCAGTTCACCACAAAAAGGCCAAGGCAAGCAGTGTGATGCTGTTATAATAATGTGACTGCACTTCCAGTTTACCTCCTACTGTATCCAACATTCTAGCTTCAGATATGGATATGGATATGCCACTCGCATTTCAGGCAAAGGTAGGGATGTACTTGTATACCAATTCAGAACACCCTCAATTCTGTCAGACAGTCTAGGAGTATGTTAAGAAAATTCTGAACAGAAACCATAATTGAATACATGTCTTCACCAGTACACACTGGTGACGAGCTGAATTCTTTGGTAGAAAGGAGTAACAGCCACTTCCTGGGCTTTGAGATTGTGGTAGTTGAGTTTGTCAGGTGTGTTCTGGCCCGGTAATGAGAAAGGATCAGGCTGAAATTTTCAAAACTCCTGATGTCAAGGCATCTTTGAAAATCTCACCCTCCAAATGCACGTTTCGTCAATTGTGAGGTCTGGATTGCTTGTAAGATAAAGCTTTACAACTATGTCTGAAAAGCAATTTTTTATTAAAAAGCACAAACACAAAGTAATTGACTCCTCAGTGTTCTTCATCCCTCTTCAATCTCTAGAAATCCTACAAGGCTTATTAAAGCAACAAAGTGCAACTGTCTGAGACAACCATACTGTGGAATATTATTAAATTCTGTTCTCTTCCATTGTCCTGGTGCTCAGCTGGCATCTGTGGGGAGAAGATTTGATATTATTTTTGGTGATACGAAGGCGAAATAGGTACTTCACATGTGTGAGTTTTTTGACACTTTAAAGAACAAATAAGAGACTGGCTCTGCTAAGTATGAGAGAGGCTCTACTGATTCATTTAGTCACAGAGGGAGACCCCTGCAGTCTCTCGGCAATTCTTGGACCATTCAACGATTTCTTCCTTCTCCCTCACACCTCCCTATATCCTGTACCTTGTAAAATATAAATAACTGTCTTCTTTCCTAATTCTACAAATCAGGTTTCATCTGACTTCCATTGTATAGTCCCTCAAATGTTTTTATTTTTGGAAAAACTTGTAGCTAAGGTAGGGGAGAGCATTCAGTACTGCTTAGTAACTGTGGTTAACGGAGAGGCAGCATGGTCTAACGAATAGACACTGGACTGGGATGCAGGAGCCCTTAGTCCTAAACCCAGCTCTTGATGCTGACCTGGAGACGGGTTTCTCAGGGGGGCTGAGGCACTGGAATGAACTTCCACATGAACCAAGGTCCATCATAAACCTTGGGCTCCATGTGCCCATGCAAGGCACCCTTCTGCAACCTGCCTTCTCAAAACACCAAGCCATGTGTACATTAAATAACCAAAAAAAATCACCAAAACAAAATCCTATATTCCAAGCATAGGTGTTTTTTCTTTGAAGAGTGAATGGGAGAGAGAACAAACTACATGTGACAGATATTAGTCATTTAATGCATGACTGGCAGGTGCTCAGCTACTAAGGTGATGAGTTCTGTACAAAATCTTTTATTGCAGTGTCACCTTGTAGAAGTCACTTCACCTTTCTGGGCCTGTTGGTTTGCAGGTGCTCTTCTTACATGCATGTATTTGGTGTTCAAACTCTGCATTTCAAAAGTAAACTCAGGCTACCAAAAATGTAATCTTTCCGGTGATTTTCAAAAGACTATATGTGGGGCTACGACTGGGGGGGGAAAATGGACACTTTGGTGTAGCACAACAAAAACTATTGCTGACCTTCCTACATACTATCCCTAGGAGATACAGACCATCAAAAATGTCCATGAGGGGGATTCCAGGAGCGATTGGGGCACTCCCTGCTGTTTCACTGATGTCCTTCAGTAACGTCTTCACTTCTGACTCAAGATACTCAACTGTCTTTTCTACCTGCTAATAAAAAGAGAGGCAGGGAAGTCAGGATGGGATGGAGGGGAAAGACTACCAAGCTTGCTGATAAAAATATCTGAGGGTCAGGACATGAGCTACCACTGTGTTTAAGTCCTGTAGTCATCTAATCAGTTGAACTTGCTGTTGGTTTAATAACTTGTGTCATACTGACCTCTGGTGGTCATGAGAGATTAAATCTTTACACTTCATTGAATTTTTGTTTTTTACATGTTTCAGAGTAGCAGCCGTGTTAGTCTGTATTCGCAAAAAGAAAAGGAGTACTTGTGGCACCTTAGAGACTAACAAATTTATTAGAGCATAAGCTTTCGTGAGCTACAGCTCACTTCATCGGATGCATCCGATGAAGTGAGCTGTAGCTCATGAAAGCTTATGCTCTAATAAATTTGTTAGTCTCTAAGGTGCCACAAGTACTCCTTTTCTTTTTGTTTTTTACATGTAGCACCTCAATAAACTGAGTTGTGTGTAATGTTGGCTTTTGGAGGATGGGTTAGAAAGGATGTGTTTGTTTGAGCCAGCAAAGCACCCAGGAAAACCCAACCAAGGAGAAGATGGGTGGGAGGGGCTGCCTGTTCAGAACTGAGAAAAGCCAGATTAGGTGCCAGTGCATGTGCTCATTGAAAACACTTGGTGCTGAACATAAAGCTTGTATTGCAGGTGCTTCCTACACTATGGCAAGACCCTAAAGGGCCAGACTTGACTAGAAATCCATTCACTGCCTTCATTTGGGTTTTAAGCATCTGCAGTAGCTCAGCCTTTTCCTTCAGCCATGAAGTCTGCAAGGAACTTTGTATTAATATTCTCTCACAGCTAATAATGATCTGATGTGACAGCTTTGGGTGGGTACTAGGAGTAATTCAATATCAGTGCTGTGAGCTACAATATGAACCCAGTCATAAGCTTGACACCTCAGCTATCCACATTGATGTGGAGATGCACCCTTTTGCCCTAGGCTTTTCTCCAGTCTAGCACCTGGAAGTAGGTGATGGGTTTGTTAACCTTCCGGCCGTACTGCACAAGCAATCTTCTTTACTGCACGCTTTTTGGGAAGAAAGGCGGTGGGGTTGAGAGTGTAAACTCTGGGTTTGAAGTTGAATTCTAGGAGTAGGGTGGACTAGTCCTGTCCTGGGACAATCCAATATTCAAAGAAATTCTGTTTGCAACCTATATTTTGAAGCACTCAGAAGCTGGGATTGGCATGTTGAAGGTAGATTTTTTTTATAAACAGTTTTACAAAGGGTTGAATGAGTGAACTCTTAGTAAATAGTTTAATCGGGTTGAACGTAGTAAGTTAATATGATCTTTAACCATGGATACAACAGGGTGACCTGCCTTTTACAGGCCAGGAGCCAGCCCTTTTCTAGTAGCAATGCCCTCCTGTGCTGCACCTGTGCAGGCTGTAGGATTTTGAAGAAGGGATGAAGCCAGCAGAGGTGGGCCTATTAGAAAGTGCTATGGGGGGGGGTGGCGGCTAGTTCCTTTAGTGAGCCCTGGAACAAAGGAACTAGCCATAGATGGTCGTATGCCCCTCAGAAGAAGGTGTTTCAGATAAGTCATTGACCAGGCCAGCTTCCAGGAAGGCAGCCCTGGGGGCCAGTGTTCCTGTAGAGGACCACGGAGCTGAGGGAGAAGAAGAAGGGGTAAGTGACTTCTCCTTTTCCAGGGGAGATGTAGTCTAGCCCTGGAGGAAGAGAGGCTCTCTGTGAGGGAAAATCCTGTGTATCAGCACTCTAGTAAGGAGGGAGAGAGACTTGATTTAAATTAGCTGAAGCCCAGGTGGGATGGAAGCCCATTTTGGTTTCTGTTGTGCTTGGATTCCCAGGAGAGAATAGCCCAGGGAATCGGCTCTCCAGTGAAGGCTGAGAAGAACAGGGTTGAGCCTGGGAGGGATAGAAGAATTGTGTAAATTTATGTAACATGGGACTATTGGTGAAGGTGGTGGTGACCCACTTGAAGGGCCAAACCATGTGAATCCCTAGAAGAGATGTAAAATTCTGGGGTAGGAATGTTGCAGAGCCACTCCGGGCCATGAGGGGGTTCTCTGGAAGTAGGTCCCCAGTTTCAATGACTTATCTGAAACACCTTCTTCTGAGGGGCATATGACCATCTATGACCCATACTGCTCCAGTCTGTAACATGTTTGTAGTACTTAATGAAGAATTAAGTGCTATAAATGTACCCTTGATATAACACATGATGACCAAACCAACTAAACAACTGCATGGAAAGAGGTGCCCCTTCCCTTTTCTCTCAGGTCCGGCCTAATCTCCCTGGAAGCTCTGATCCAGCTACCTACAGATGTACTATGGGTGAAATCCTGGCTCCTCTGAAGTCAGTGGCAAAATTCCTATTGACGTCAGTGGGACCAAGATTTTATCTCCTGCCTTTAAGCATTGAATTCTGCTGCAGATGTGCAAGAACCCTTGCCCCATCTGGAAGGCCTGGCTAAACTGAATCCGGGAAGGAAAAGTGCCTGAAAATGTGGCCTCTTGCCCCACCTTTTTGGTGAGCCTATTGGGACAAAGCTCTGGTTTGGGGCCAGGTGGCAGCAGTTCTTACCTCTTCAATCACATCTAAGCGCCTATGGATTGTGTTGTGTTCATTGCACCAGTCGCTCCTTCCTGAACTTCCAGGTAGTATGCTGACAGGATCTGCAGCAGCTGTGGAAACAATTAGTGACATGACAGGGCTTTGCTATTGCTAACAACAGTTGATGACCTTTCATCAGGCAGCCCAGGTTGGAGTTCTAATGACTGAAGGGCTCTTGGGATGTTAAAGAGAATACAATGAAACACCAACATAAGATTTTGAACCCGTGGGCCTAATAACTAAGCCCCCTAAACCAGTCCCTAGGGTCTTGTGTTGTGGTACACACACTGGGGTTGTTGGGATCAAGCTGTATGCTTTTTGAGACCATTGATTTTCTTCCTTGACATGTAGCCATTGGTATATGCATATTCTATGCTTTCCATAACATTGCTGTATCTCTACTAATGTATATCCTGATGGTCAAGGAGATGCAGCTGTACTTCCCCATGACTCTATACCAGCCTTTCTCTAAAAGAAAGTGGTGTACCTGGCCTGGAAGGGCACACCTGTTAGCTGTATCCCTTCAAGCAGCGTAAGCAATCTGTTTGGTGATGCCTGTTGCCATTGAACAAGTGTCTGTTGCTCTAGTTTCACAGCAGGGAGGAGAAATAATCAAGACATGTACAAATGATGTTTTGTTGACAAATGGTGTGTCTGTGGGGCTGTTTACAATGTGGTTAATCTTTGTTTATCCTCTTAGTAGTGCTGTTGATTGTTTGCATTGCTCTTCCTCCTAATTTACTCAGGGACTTTGATTGAGGGCACTAATGAGCTCCTTTCACTTCATATTAGTGCACTTTCATTTTCTTGGCTGTAGCCTCTGAGAGGACCATGGGTATGGGTTAGGAGTCTGTCAGCATTCATTCATTAATGTAGCCATCTCATGATGAATTCGCTTTAATTCTTTCACTGTCTATGCACTGCTGCATGAAGATTTTACACAAATGCTTACAAAACCCTATCCGTTCTTAACAAAATGCATAACTAATGGTACCTCCAAAGAGACAAGCATTTCAGCTGGGAATGCTGAATGTGAAAGGACAGGATGCAGGACCGTCCTGTGGAAAAAGGTGTGAGCTCAGAGACCAGTGTTCTATTTCCGGCTCCACCACTGATCTACTGTGAGCAAATTAATTCACCCTACACATCTTGTCTATTTAGACTTTTAAGGTCTTTGGGATGGGATTGTCTCTGTGTTTGTACAGGACCAGAGCAATGTGGGTCTCCTTTCCTTGGGTCTCACTTCTGTTGTTGGGTTCAGTGTGTGGGTGCTGGATGGCATTGTTGGTCGGTGGTATGCAGGATGTTGGAGAAAAGGATCTAGGCATCCTTTCTGGCCTTAAACTCTGTGATTCTAAACAAATAATAATGAGTTAATTTTAAGAACCTTCTATTAAAAAGATAACTGACAAACACTAAAGAAATAGTGGAGAAGCATCTTGTAACAGTGACACATTCTGCTATTAAAAAGGGCCTGATCTAATGCTCATGGAAGTCGTTGGGAGTTTTTTTATCAATATCCATAAATGCTGAGCCAACTCCCATATCTGGTGGCTACTACTGGCACCAGCCCACAGGGGCTGAGGGAAAGGTAGAGGGGTGGCTAAAATGTAGAAGAAGAATATCTGCATTGCTCAACTGAAGCCATGGGGAGAGGTGGGAGGGCCTAGCTTCCAGAAATAAAATACCTGGGATCTCGCAGGAAGATCATTGGCCTATAAGCAAATGCAAATCCTGAAGACTTGCTGACTGAGGTCCTTCTTTAGGGACCCTTTGTCCCCCATCACATGGGAGAGGGAGTTATGGGTTATAGTGGGGTAGTCAATTATTTTGTCAAGGTCCAGATTTCTTGGTCAAGCCATAGTCAAGGTCCAGTCTCCTGAGAAGAAAATAAGTAAATAAAAAGATTTTTCCAGCTCCAAGCTCTAGTCAAAATGTCAGTGATCTTACTCACCATCTAGCTTAGACCTAGTTTACATTGTCCAAGTTAAATTTAAATAAATTAGTCTCAGAAGTGATTCTTTGCTTACCACCTTTTCCATTCCTGCCTCCCCCAAACCCTGCTCTACTAAAAGCTGTGGAGAGGGGAAATGGGTACAAAATATACATTAGCTGATGAATATCTTAAGTACAGTTATAAAGTGGCTAAGAGCCACAATTGTTGCACTAAAAGTTGTCCCTTGAACAGAATCTTAGAAATGTAGGGCTAGAAGCCACCTCAAGAGGTCAGCAAGTACAGCCCCCTGTGCTGTGGCAGGATCAAATAAACCTAGACCATCCCTGCTAGGTGTTTGTTCAACCTGTCTTTTTAAAATCCTTCAGTGATGCGGATTCCATAACCTTCCTGGGAACCCTATTCCAGATTTTAATTACCTTCACGGTTTGAAAGTTTTTCATAATATCTAACCTAAATCTCCCTTGTGGCAGATTAAATCCGTTACTTCTCTGGGTCCAGTGAAAGTAGGACAAGAACAATGGATTGTCTGTTCTCTTTATACATATCCCCCCTTAATGTGTTTGAAGACTTATCAGCTTCCCCCCATAGTCATCTTTTCTCAAGACTAAATATACCCAGGTTTTTAACCTGTTTGCATAGGTCATAAATCTTTTATCATTTTATTGCTCTCCTCTGGACTCTCCTTAATTTGCCCACATGTTTCCTAAAGTGTGGTGCCCAGAATTGGACACATTACTCCAGCTGAGGCTTCACCAGTGTGGAGTAGAGGTGGGACAATTACCTCCCATGTCTTCTATATGATACTCCTGTTAACCCACTGGCAAATGATGATTGGCTTTTTTTTTTTTTTTTTTTTTTTTGCAGCTGCATCACCTTGTTGACTCGTTCCACTTGTGATCCTCTATAACCCCCAGATCCTCTTCAGCACTACTACTGCCTAAAAGTTATTCTCTATTTCTGCAGTGGTGCATTTGATTTTTTTTTTCCTTCTTCCTAAGTGAAGTACTTTGCACTTGTCTTTACTGAATTTCATCTTGTTGATTTCAGATCAATTCTCCAATTTGTCAAGATCATTTTGAATTCTAATCCTGTCCTCACAAGTGCTTGCAACCTTTCCAAGCTCAGTGTAATATGCAGATTTTATAAGCATACTCACCACTTTATTGTCCAAGTCATTTAATGAAAATACTGAATAATACCACACTCAGGCCTGAACCCAGGCAAGACTCCACTAGATCCTCTCTCCCAGGTCAACAGTGAATCATTGATAACTATGCTGTGAGTACAGTCTTTCAACTAGCTGTGCACCCATCTTATAGGAATTTCATCTCAACCCCATTTCCCTAGTTTGCTTATAGAAATGTCATGTGGGCCTGTGTCAAAAAGCCTTACTAGAATCCAGATATATCACATTTACTGTGTCCCAGTTCTCCCCCCCCCCCCCCCCATTCACTAGGCTGCAGTGTCACAGATAAAAGAAGAAATTTTCTGAAGCTAGATTATTTTTTTTCTAATCTACAATGTGATTTGATCTTTATTTTAAAATGGGTTAGTCAGTGCTCAAATAAATAACATTTCCATTCTCTTTGAAGGCAGATTTTTATCTGTTTCAGTGAATTCACCAATAGGTGGCGCTGCTGGGACTGAATCCTACTAAAGTAATATGCCAATGTAACTCAGCAAGGACTGCTGGAATTTGGCTTGTACATAGCTACTAACTATTCTGCAAATGGATACAGAACACTACAGTCATCAATATTTTGTTGCTACTATTGATGCTATTTTAACTACAAGTGAAAAAGGAAGTCTGGCTATAAGAATTGACTGCATAGATTAATTATGAAACAGTAATTTGTCATGACAGTTATGCAAGACTATCATAATGGGGTAAGCTCCATTCTACGGAGAGAGGCTAATAAAATCTCTCTCCCGCTCCAATATTTACAGATTTAAGCCTGATCTGATTTCAGCAGCATGCTGAGTTGCAGCCTTTCCTGTCTAGAAGACCTAGGTCAAGGAGAATTGCATGTGTACCTTGCCTGCTGCTATTCTTTTCAGAAGTTATATGTATGATTCTCAGATATGCAGTGTTCTCATTAGCAAAGTTGATTTATTAACAAAGCGTAGTGGTGGGTCAGATGTGAAGGAAACAGTTTCTAATTCAGCTTGTTAAGAACTTCCCCAGCTTTAACCACAATGGGTAAATGCTGTAAAAGTAAAATGTGTGGTATTCATGAAAATGGAAAGGAATGTTGACATCTATAACCTCTGATGCATACTGAATGCTCTTGTTCTGAGCTTAGTACAGCAAATGCAGGAAGGTAACCCCGCGTAAAAATCCCACAATAGAATATTATTCTCTTTAGTACTGAGTACTGCAATAATCTAATGGTAGGTGGCTGGATCAGGAGGATATGGGAAGGTTTGAGTAGGGACCCAGCATCCATTGTGTACATTTGTTAAAGTAGTCTTTGTTCAGCTTTAAGTGCCAGATTCATTTAAGTTTGCTCAATTTATGGAAACAGAATGCAAGGAAGTTAGTGTTTAGCCAATGCTGTCTCCTCTCATTATGATCCTTATAACGTTCATGTAGGTTATAGAAAACACAGGGCTCTATTGGCATGAATGGAAAGGCAACTACTGGTGCTGCTGGACACTGACTAATATATTGGGGCTCTCTCTGCTTCTCTAATTCCTCCAACAATCTGCAGTGCCTGGAACCACCAGATTTCCTTACATCTTGGCCCTGACTTAGGCCTTGCCTATGCTACAGGGAAAAGTTGATCTAAGATACGCAATTTGAGTGATGTGAACAGTGTAACTCAAGTCAACATCACTTAGATCTACTTACGGTGGGATCCACACTACACTATGTCAACGGGAGACAATCTCCCATTGACTCCCCTTACTCTTTTTGATCCGGTGGAGTACAGGAGTCGACGGGAGAGCGATCCGTGGTCACTTTAGCGGGTCTTCACTAGACTCGATGCATCAGTGGTTGATTTAGTAATTGCCACACGTTGATCCCCAGGTAAGTGTAGATAAGCTCTTGGCAGCCATGGAGAATACTGCTGACTACGATGTGGCAAAATGGGAGTTAGAAGCAGGGATGGTAAAATTAGGCCTTCTTAAGAACCAGCTTTTGTCTTTACTTTGCCTTGTCTATCTGGGTGCCTATGAGATTCTATTCTATAGGCGGCACCTCAACATGACGCTGCTTGACCTGAGTGCTGCTCTAAGCAGGTGAGCCCTGGGTGGGGCCAGGATGAGTCAGCAGTCCTCCCAAAGTAGGGCAGGTATATTTCACTGGGAGATCAAGTAAGAGGACAGTCAGAGTGTAATACAAAGAGTGTCTCAAGATAGCTGGGTAAGAATTAAATTTAAAGGTGATTCTGAAACTCTGACTCCTTTAGTGTGGTTTTTGTGGAGTTTTATTCAGGAATAAGCTGTGGGTGGAAGAGTGCAACTATAACAAGCTAAGAAGAGCTAGGCCAAGAATAAGTCAGCTCCAAATCACACCCGTATAGACAAAGCGCACCTGAACAGTTCAGGTGTTCCCATGCACATGCTCTGCTATTATAGAAAAGTCATGTGAGAAAGCTCTGATTAGAAGTGCAGTAGAATCTACATACTCAGAGTAAAATCTTGATAGGCAGTTTATAATGAACTTTTGAAGGCCAACTGCTTTTGTACTAAAATACGTAGATTTTATACACTATTACATAGATGACCACATTTTCAAAAATAACATGATTTTTTTTATTTTGGGGGGGTTGCTCAATTTGATAGCTTAAAGGGGCCTGGTTTTCAGAGGGTGGGAAAGTGTTTCAAATTAGGCACTCAATCACTAGTCAATTTTGGAAATTTAGGCAGGTGTATGATTGACCTCTGGCTGTCAGGCTATTCTCCAAGAGACAAAACTTTGACGTAACGATCTTGTCTTCCAAGCAGTCATATTTACTTAGCAGACTAGATCCCTCAGATGTTTTGCAATAATGTTTCAATCTGGAGGAAAAATCAGTAGTAGTGGGCCAAATTCCTCTCCAAACTCAAAGTCCAAGACCCCTGGGCTACAGTTTACTTTTTGCAAGTGAAATGCTAAGCAGACTTTTAAAACCCAAACTACTCACTCTGAAGGTTGACATCTTAATATTCAAACTGTTTTTAAAACTCTATGCTAAATAGGCTATTTAAGAAAGAGGGCTTATTTTTCAGAAAAATTAGCCTTTTTGCAGTAACAGGGTAACTACGTTCATGTGTTATCAAGAGTTGCTTACAATTTCTATGACCACTGTATGTGCAGTTGGAAACTTTAAAAGGCTGCTACATACGCTATACTGTCCTTTTCCCCTTTCCCTTTCTCTTGATTAAAATATCTGTACTGAATTGTCTATGCCAATGAGTTGAATAACTTTAAATTCCTTGTGTGGTATAGCCCGTAACTAATAGAGGGACCAGGAAATTGGTAAATCTCTTAATCAACTGCTAACAAAAAAAAATCTTTCGTGGAAATGTAGGAAAGAAATGGAGTACTTTGGGATGGACTCTGATCTAGTCAATCTTTTCCATCCCTAGAGGACAGGACTTGGCCTTTTTTATAGGGGATGGTTACAGTAATTAACTGTTAATTCATTTGAGTGATGTAGACAGAGCTCCAGGTGGCTGCCAATATGAAGCACCAGGTTTGTGTGGTGTGGTTGCTGAAACGCCAGCAGCCACATGTACCTTGTCCACTGTTACTATAGCTGGGGGAGAACTGAACTGGTGTAAATGACACTCGGTGACGGAGAGAATCAGGCCCATAACTTTCAGTAATGGGTTGAATGTTTGCCATGTTGTACCAGTAAATGATGATGTGTACATTTGATATTGGGTTACACAGCGATTTTAGACATCATGTGGCTCATCAGCTGAAACTTTTTGCTTGATGACATGTAGGGAAGCTCTCACAGCTGTAGACCTCCATATGGGCCAGTCTAATCCCAGTTGTAACACTAATTTCTTGTAATTGCTTTCAAAAGCTGGCTGTAATATAGCAAACTAAACAACGACAAAAAAATCTACTTGCACCCCTCTGTGGGTATGTCTTCACTGCAGAGTTAACTCATTATCTACACTCAAGCTATTCCTTTGGAGTTAGCCTTGCTCTGGAGAGAACAGCCACACTGTGAAATAACATTTGAGCTGCTCACTCACCCATGTGTGGCACTAAGGCTTCTGGGGGCATGTTCCATGCTGCTTTGCACTACAGTAAATTGAGCCTCTCTATGAATTCTTTTCCAGCGAACTGTGGGAGACGTTTGTCCTTTCTGGGCAGATGGAGGGAATTGTGGGAAGGGATTAGAGGCCTACCGCCAATCAAATGGCGATAGCTTGTGTCCGTGCTGCAGAGTGGTCATGTTAGCACTGACGAATTGTGCTAATCTGAACTTTAGTCTTTACCATCGACACTTCAGCCAGCTTGAGTTAAAAGCACCACCACACATGAGTGTTTGTGCGTGGATGGGACTTGAGTTAAGGACAACACTCGAGTTATATCATGAGTTGACTTTGCAGTGAGGACAAACCCTGTGTTACTCCCAAGATCATTGTTTCTTTAGGATGTCATGTTATTGGTTCAACTCACTAGTAAAAGATTTTCCTAGTCTAGTCCTGAAAACATCTATCCTTATTCTAACACAAGCACAAACTGCAGTATACAGAGGCCTATGACACTGTTATAGATCAAGACTGATTTGTGTGCAGAAGGCTAGTGGGAAGGGAAGTTTGCACAACAGCTACCCACACCCAGGTATAGATTTAGCCAAGCTTGTTAACAGCACACTTCAATCAACATCTAATCCTTTAATAATCTGACGTATGTATGTATGTATGTCAAAGCAGAATTTTCTCTGGTTTATCTTAAAATATAGCAGCCAGTTGCACTGTTGGACTGTAGCCAAGGGTGGAGTGGAGCTGTTCAAATAAGAAAAATCCCACTGGGGATGAAGCGATTAAGATTAGTAATGTCATTGACTCCAATAAAAATATATGACATACAGAGCCCACTGTGATCCATGTAGTGATTATCTTCCAAACATGCCTTCCCTTAAATGTGTGCCTATTTGCATACATGCTCTCTGTGTGAGGTTCAATTCCAAATTCACAGAGGTCACTTATTGCTCCCCTGCCAGTAAGTGGAAAGCTTTAGATAATTTTATTTACTTGACAAAAAAAAACAAACTTTGTTATAATTTGATTTAGTATTAGGGATAAACAAACTCAGCTTCAAAGTAACTACATGGTGAAGACATTTCTGATAGTAATTGGCTCTTCAGTCTAAAAGAAGGGATAATAAGGTCCAATGGCTGGAAGCTGAAGCTAGACCCATTCAGACTAGAAATAAGTTTGTTTACACAGTGAGAGTAAATAACGACTGGACAATTAATAGAAATTGATAGAAATTAATAGGTGGGGTTCTGTGGCCCGTAAAGGTCAGGCTAAATAGTCATGATGGTCTATTCTGACGTTTAAATCGATGAATCCACAACACTCGCTATGCTCCATTTCAACACCACTGTGGCTTTGAAATGTTACCGGATTTGTGATCTGCTCAAGAAAGTGTGTGTGGGGAAGAGGGGTGAAAGTGAGAGTTAAAAATCAAATTAAAGAGCAGACTACAAGCTAAATGTCAAACAAGTGAGACTAAAACAGGAACCAGATGGCATGTGTGAGAACTTGAAAATATCCAAAAGATGGAGGGGAAGAGGGAATAATATAACAGGGGAGAGTAAGGGTGTAACTGATGCAGATAACAGCGTGTGTGTGTGTGTGTGTGTGTGTGTGTCTGTGGTGGAGGGAGGGTACAGTTAAATAGAAGGATCCTTCTAGTCCTGATACATAGTCATTAAGGGACGCTTCTGCTATCTCCCTTGGGGTTGTGGGGAGGTTAGAATGGATTTAGGAAAAGTTAATGGTGAACCAAAACAACAATTTGAGAGGCTTCTAGAAGCCCTGACCTCCCAAGGGCTTTGCCCTTCTTTGCTTAAATGATTCCATGTCTAAATACAGTGTTGTGCTCCACTTTAAAAAAATGTATCTCACTTTAAACTCAAGCTTGTTAGCTTAGCAAATTATACACTTTACAAATGGGAACTGATGTGGTTAGCTAACTGGAAGTTTAGTATAAAATAGGCCCACTGCAAGCTTCAGAGAGTTGATCCTGCTCTGCCCTGAGCCCCAGTTTGCCATGCTTAATTTGGTAGACTATATATGGTGATTTTGTGATGGGGATCAGTGCTCATTAGGGTCTTACCTAGGGGCATCACTCACCTTCCATGAATCCCAAGTCTCAATTACGCTCACATCTCCAGAGCTAGAGGTACTGGATGAACTCGTGTCACTAACTGAGTCTGCTACTATCCGCACACCCCCAACCTCCAGTTAAGATGCAATGTTCAGCTATTGTATTTTAGAAATTTATATTGATGAGGCTCAGTGCAGTAATAAGTTACATGCAAAGATTATTTTGAGGTTATGGTATATATTGTGCATAGGCTGCGGGCTCCATTCCAGAGGTAGCTGCAAGGATTTGCATATTTGTGCACAAATATAACTTGATTCTCCTCCAACTCACAATGCAGAACATTGCTGCAAATTCTATAAAGAGCTAGTATAGAATATGCAAAAGTGACCCAAATTTACAGATAAAGGTATGCAGTGCAGACTGGAGCAGAAGAATTTGCCCATTAACTATAAAAAGTTTTAAGATAATTTCTAAGACTTCAATCTCCAGGGCTATTGATGCAGTACCTGCTATAAATGCTAAATGCCTTTCCTTGAAAAAGAGAAGTACCAAGAAAAGGAATTCCCATGCATTGTGTATCCAGATGAGTTAATAATACAGGTAAAGTCAACATAAGAAATAGGCACACTACAAAACCAGTTCTTAGTTTTCCTTTTTGGCATCATTTCTGCCATTGTGTGCACATGCTGTTTGACATTGTTTGGTGCCGTTATGTATTTTATTTGGAGGCAAAATCAGAAGCAGCAGGGTCCAAGGATAATTTTTGCTCTCTGCACCCATCCAGAAGATTGAAACCAAATCTGGATGAAGATCCTGCTGTTATGATCCATGTCTTTTTCACCCCATGATGGAATTACTGCCATGCACTCTACCTGGGGCAATTACTTGCTTCTGTCTGGAGATTTATACTGATACAGCATGTAATGGCCCATGCTTCAGTGATAGTATGTGTCACTGGTTCTCCATGATCTGCACTGGTTGTTTGCTTGTTTCTGGGTTCAATGTAAGCTGTTGGCTTTGGTCTATAAAGCCCTAAATGTCTTAGGGGCTTGCCTACCTAGTGGGGTAATGCACTTTACAGAGGTGTGGTTTCTCAAGTGCACTAATGGTTTGCACATTAACTAGTTCATGCAGACCCTGCTGGTGTGCTTCAATATGGTGCTGTTTGAAATGCTTCTACATTAAAGTGCACTGGGCTTTAGGGCTTACTAGCAGGGTCTACCCAGACCAATGAATGTGCAACACTTTAGTGTGCTTTAGAAATCACCCTCCCCCACCTCCCATATAGAGTGCATTAACCAACTGTGTAGACAAGCCCTAGGATATTGGTACTTGAGAGACTAGCTTTTTCCTTGTTCTGTGCAACAACAGTGATTTAAAAGAGGGGGCAGGTGGTACAACATTCTCTGTGACGGGTCCTTTGCCCTGAATTCTGGAACATGCGTCCCTTGGGTCCAAAATAACCCAAGACTATTGACCTCCAGGCCATGCTGCCAATCTACTTGTGCAAATGGCTGCAGAGGTGGGCTTTTGGGGAAAAGCAGATTTATGAAAGGGGAGGGGAGTTTGGTGTTCCCTCAAATGGCTGAACTTGATTTGTTTTTTTAACGTATGGTATGGGTGCCTAGAGCCTTGGAGAGATGCCCCTTCACTTTTTATAAATATAATTTGTTTGTTTTAGAGACTGAGGCACTGTGCTTTGTAGGCTGCAGCTGGCACTTGTCCAAGATAGTTGTCGGTGGATAGCAGCATATGTCTGACTTCATCTGGAAGGAGAACAAGATGCATGTAGTGGCACTCGTACTACTATACATTAGAGTTTTTAGAAGACCAATCAGATGTTTGAGGCACTCAGTCATTGGAGTGATCGGTGCTGCTACAAAACATTAAGCTGGGGTGGGTGTCTGATGTCTTATTCCCTGGTTGGATGGTGAGAGAGGAAGACTCTCATTTTTGGTTGGACATTTTGAATCTTTGGAAGAAGTGTGAGTAACAATCTGATTTGCCCGTGCCAGAAAGTCCAAGGAAAGGAACCATGTTACGCCACCCAGCAGAAATAGGATAAAACTACCTGTGTCCTTCAGCATATTGCTTCCCGAAAGCCAAAGACAACTTGAAGGGAGAAGACTGTGGTCCAGAGCTGGCCACCTTGGAGCCCTCCTGGTGAACATCAAGTGCTTATCTTGGAGAGGCACTGTAGCAGGGTGCTGGTGCAAAAGCACCCAGTTAGCCCCTGCCCAGTCAGCTCCAATCAGGGAAAACAGATTGGGGCTGATGGAAAACGCTTGATGCCGGCCTGAGGATTGGCAACACCTGCTGGCCTGACAAGCCAAGGGCTATAAAGGCTGGGAGGGAGCCAGAAGCTAGGGGGGCAGCCAGGGAGAAGTCAGTCAGGGAGGGAACTGGAGGCCTCTAGCTGAAGGCTGACTCTGCCCGTAAAAGAGATTGGATCATCCTGTAAAGCTTGTAAATAGATAGACGCTGGTGGTGGAATAACTGTCAGTAAATAAAGACGTGGGTGTTGCACAACCCTGAAGCCCCTCTGAGCCTTATTGGGGGCAACAAGCGGGCCCCAGGAAGAGGGGTGGGTCGTGGACCCTGTTACAGGCACGTTTAACTGTCTTTCTATTTTTCAGCAAAATGGGTTGCCCATTAGCGCATTGGGAAAAGACTGTACTTGTGTCCATCCTTCACTCCACCTGATACAATAATGTAGCTGAAAACTGGTGACTGAGCAAAAATCTAATAAGTAATATACAGACTTTTTCTGGAGTGATGACCCAAATCAGTTAATTGATCAGTTCCTGAAACAAAGTACCTAATTAGTTAAGAAATGTATGCTCCTGTGTACGCTCTAAAGATTGTCAGAGTTACAGGGTGTGTCTTGTTTTGTAACCAGTTCCATTGAGATTGCTGTAAAGTAGCTTTAAAACTAAATAAGGTACTGTTATCTAGGATTAAAGAACAGTATACATGTCTATCGTAGTCAATGGTTTCACACAGCTTTTCAAGTCCTATGTGTCTATAGATATAAAATGAGACCAAGGGTGCAAGCTTTTTTAACTGCACTCAGTCTGTAGGAGTGTTTGTCAGATCCTAGGACTAATATCATTAATTAGGAAATAGGTAATGAGGGTTGACTTCCATAGATCCATTGGGAGGGAAACTTTGGCATGTGAGTAACTGACCGAATTGTTTTGTGATCTAGTTTTGTTTTTTTTTTCCTCTGTTGTGTTAGCAACACCAGAGCTGATAGCCAATTGACACAAGTGAGGCCCTGTTCTGAGCAACAATTAGTCATAAAATCTAAAAAAAAAAAAAAAGTCACCAATATAGTGACTGAATATAAGAGTTGTTTTTCTATTGTGATTATGTGCTTTGATTTGAAAACCTTAAATGGTTAGATCAACTCATTTTCTCATTTCTTAGCCAAATCATAGTCCAATACCATTTTTGACTTCTTATATCCTATATTATTATTATTATTTATTAGTTGCTGCTGTTAAGGATGTATAATGAAACTACATTGATCTCTTGAATCCTGTTCTTTAGTTAAGCAATTGAATTTAAAAGGACAACAAGAAAGGTGCTACACCTACTCCATTAGGCAGTTGCTTAACTAGGTTGGTTTTATATCATATCTTCCTTACAGTAGATAAGGAGACAGAAATTGTCTCTTGGCCTAAGGAGACACATCTCTTAATCTGTATCTAGTACAGGTGTACTACGGCCCACGGGCCGGATCTGGGGGCCCACAAACTGTTTTAAGTTGTGTCAGGGGCTGCACCACGCGGCTCAGCCCCATTCTGGTCGGGGCACTGGGTTGGGGGTCGCACCACACGGCTCCTGGAAGCTGCGGCATGGCCCCGCTCCAGCTCCTACTCACTCCAATGGGAGCTGCAGGGGCCATGCCTGCAGATGGGGCAGCGTGCAGAGCTGCCTGGCCGTGCCTCCGTGTAGGAGTCGGAGAAGGGACATGCCACTGTTTCCGGGAGCTGCTTGAGGTAAGCGCCACTCGGAGCCAGCATCCCCTGAGCCTCTCCCGATGCCCCTACCCCAGCCCTGATCTCTCTCCCGCTCTCCAAACCCCTCAATCTCAGCCGGTAGCATCCTCCTGCACCCCAAACCTCTTATCCCCCCCCCCAGCCGGACCCTGCACCCCTTCCCACTCCCCTGCCCTAGCCCTGATCTTCCTCCCACCCTCCAAACCCCTTGATCCCAGCCCAGAGCACCCTCCTACACCCCAAACTCCTCATCCCCAGCCCCACCCTAGTGCCTGCGCGCACACACACCCTGCACCCCAACCCCAATTTTGTGAGCATTCATGGCCCGCCATACAATTTCTATTCCCTGATGTGGCTCTTGGGCCAAAAAGTTTGCTCACCTCTGATCTAGTAGATAGAAGAGTGAATGTTGTTGTAGCTCCTCATGCCAGGAGTCTCTGGGGCTAGCTTGTCAGCTCCCTACTGAATGTAGTTTGTATGGGCTGTTTGTGAAAGTAGGTAGTTTGTTTCGGAAATAGGACAGTACAGTGGGAGTAAGTTCTGTATTTGCAACCTTGTCTGGAGATTTCCTTTGTTTTGTTTTTTTTCAGACTGTACTTAGCTACTCCTGAGAGCTTGCTGTAGATGGGAGACAGATTACATTTTCCTATCATTCTATGTGGTGTAAATATGGTATATTTAAGGCTCTACTTGAATTGCAGAATGATTGTCAGAAATTTGTGGCTGAGTTGTAGACAAGCCATGGAAAATTGTGGACAAGCAATAATGGACCTTATTTGCAGTAATAAAGTCCACTATTACTTTTTTGCAATTTTCTGCTGCCTGGGGCTCCCACTGTTGGCCCCGCGCAGGGTGGGGCTTCCACTGTCAAAAATGCGATGGAAGCCTAATATTGCAGAATTTGCAATATTTGCAATATTGCTGGTTAAGTAGGGCTTTGTATATATGAAATATACAAGATTCCAGCATTTTAAACCGAATGTTTCCTTCAGCCAGAGCAGATCAACTACAGTTTAAAAATACAGCTGAACAGCATAGGTTTTATAAATTCCACGTGACCCCTGGCTTTCTTGGGAGTTAAGATTGTTACATGTGGAGTTTATAAATTCCGTTTAATACTTGACTAGTTTACAAATTTAATAATAAACTAAACTCTACTTACTGGAATGTAAAGTCTGGAACATGGACTTTTGAAGGGTTTATTAAATCTGGTAAAGAGCCTAATCCTACTTGGACCCCTTCTTCAGACCTCCGATTCTTCATTCAACACAGAGTCAACCTGTGGAGTTCTTTGATAGGGAACGTTGTGAAGGCCAGGACTGTAACAAGGTTCAAAAAAGAAATAGATAAGTTCATGGAGGTTAGGTCCATCAATGGCTATTAGCCAGGGTGGGCAGGGATGCTCTGAAGTGGCCTACCCTCTGTTTGCCAGAAGCTGGGAATGGGCGATGGATTGCTTGAAGATAATCTGTTCTGTTCATTCCCTCTGAAGCACCTGGCATTGGCCACTGTTGGAAAACCGGATACTGGACTAGCTGGAACATTCGTCTGACCCAGTATGGCTGTTCTTAAGTTCTTATGATCTTATTCTGCTCAGAGCCCTCCCTTTATCCAGACACACACACACACACACACACACACCCCATTGTGCCAACCTTCCTTTTCCCTCCCCCATCAGAGCTCCCGGTAGGAATGAGTTGTCTGGTTCGTTGTTGCTAGGCAGATGCACAATTAGCTCTCCACACCCAGAAGTTTCTGGAACTGGGTGTGGTAGTTTTGGGTATGCTCAATAAGTTCCCTGTACCTAGACTCAGACTCCATGAAGGCAAGCAGTCAGGGCAGCTGCTTTACAAAAGGCCAGGTGCTCTGTGTGGGCTGGGAGAAGCTAAACCTAGGAGCAGAAAGCAGGCTGTTTTCCCCGAACTCTGAAGGGTTTTGCCACAGGTTTCTTTTATCTACATACTTAGTGAGTGGTTGGTTAATTAGTTAGCTGATTAGCTAACTTAGTGACTTCAGCAGAGGAAGAGTCTGCATGGAGGTTTCTACAAGCAAGAGGAAAGAAGACATTGTTGCAGTGCTTTAGATCCAGCGGACTGTATAGATGTTGGTGATTAAAAGACTAACTCAGACTTGGGTGCACTCAACCTTTGCTTTTGGGAACTCGGAGTTACTTCTCACTGCATTTCTGTGGAGACTGACCTGTTTAGATTCAATTTTTGTCTAACTGTGAAGATAATATATGTGGATTATAAAGTACCCATGTTTATGTTGTAAAAGTTGTTGTTGTTTATGTTGCTTTATCATTATAAGATGATGTAAAGTTGCTACTTAATAATTAATTATTCTTTTTGGATTTGATTGTGTTGACCCAATGCATTCATTGCTGGAAATCCTCAGTGACTGAATTCTGGTCTCCATGTGCTTTGCTCTGGAGTTGGGTTTTTTTAGGCAGTAGAAGGCAGTGAAGTAAACTCTAGCCCACCCAAAGGTTACTCCTGCATATGTTACCTGTGTATCAGCGCTTCTGGACTTGCATATGGAGATTAAATGTCAGTGATTGGGGGATGTGAACTAACTCACAACTGATTTATGACATGAGGGATAGAGGACAAAAATCTAGCTTACCGTGGAAATGCTCTTAAAATCTTAACAATGGATTTGCTTCTCCCGCTGAGTAATGTATTCAGTGGAGTGTAGACTCCTGGATGAAAAGCACATCACTGTGCAATTGTAAGATGCATGCAGCCAGACTTGGCAGGAATAGACTCATCTGAAGCCTTTTTTCCTCTCTCAAATACTCAGGCATGCTGATCATCGAGGCATAGGCGCCAACTCCGTGGGTGCTCCAGGGCTGGAGCACCCACGGGGAAGAATTAGCAGGTGCTCTGCACCCACTGGCAGCCAAGCTCCCCCCCACTTGCCTCCTTCTCCCCCTCCCGAGCATGCCGTGTCCCCACTCCTCCCCCTCCCTCCCAGCACTTCCTGCCCCACACTGCCTGACAGCTGTTTGGTGGCACTTAGGACTTTCTGGGAGGAGGGGAGGAGCAGGGATGTGGCACACTCTGGGGAGGAGGTTGAGAAGGGGCAGGGAGTTTGGGGAAGGGGTGCAATGGGGATGGGGTAAGGGCGGTGCAGAGGTGGGAAGAGGCAGGGCAGGGGTGAGGCCAGGGGCGGTAGGGGGAGGGGGTGTTGAGTACCCACCGGGCAGAGGGGAAGTCGGTGCCTATGCATCCAGGTCTGGTAGCTGATCTAAGTATTGTTCAGCATTTGAGTTCAGAACAGCCCACTGAGTACCTTTATAGAGCTGCCCAGATAGGGGAATCACGCTGGAGTACTTGAATGAGCCAGTTGTTCTGAGGGGGCAGCCGTTGCAGTGCACTGGACTGCCTAGCACACCTCAGCAGCAGCAGAACCCCATCAAATAGTCCAGCACACCATAGTGAAGCACAGCCTTTACGTAGGGAGTATGTGCATGTTAACCTAGGAGACTCCATGCGACCACTAGTCTTCATCAAGCTACTTGTCAGTAGAGCAGGATGAGAATTTTTCAGACACACGTGATTTTGGTGGAAAATGCCAATTTGTGGAAATGTATTAGTTCAGACAAGACTTTCTCAGGTTGGGAGGGGAGCGAGAGGACCCAGAATACCCATAACCTGATGACTAAGGTACTCACTTCAGATGTGTAAGGCCCAGGTTCAAGCCCCTGCTCCCAATCGATACCTTGGTCTATTGGCTATTCTGGGACGGTCTCACTCATGTTTGTTTGGATCAGAATGAAAATAAATTTCAACATTTCAGACTTTTTCATGAAACACAAATGCTGTTTTGCAGCCAGTCCTACTTGAAAGTCACAAAATGCAGGAAAAGATAATGAGCTTGTATAAAGTGAAGGAAAGTTACAGTGCCCCATCTAGGCTGAAAGCTGGCATAATCCCTGAAAGATGTAGGCTTGTACAATAACGGTGAAGGTTGGCCTAGGTTTGGGAGGGGAAAAGTACCACTAGTTTTTCAGGAACTGTTTCGGTTGTAAAGAAAACCTGCTAACTTGTCATAAAATCCAAAAAGTTAAATGCTGTCAATCAGTAATAGGAGAGGAAAAATGATTGGCTCTAGCTATTAGAAAACACATAAAACAAACATTCAGCAATGCAAGGTTTGTGGTTACATGGGGACTGTAACTTCTTGAACCAGCCAAATGGAAATTTTGATTGAGAATAGATTTCAGTGCTCACCATAAAAGCAGCTGCAATTTTGTTAGAGGGGAGCCCAGAGCTGGATGTACTACTAATGAAAATTAAACATAGATACCAGTGTGCTGTCTATGTGCTTATTCTAGACTCATCATCACCATGGTATCCATATGCTTAGAGTTATGTGCTTAGACAGCTCAGGAACAAGTAAAAATCAATAATTGCAAAAGCACCAGAAAGAGAATTTATTACTAATGGAAAATTCAAAGTAGATTTCTTTTTGATCTCCTGGGACATTTATCTTCCAGTGCTGATGTGGAGTTGGTTCAAGATGGTTTTGTATGTACTTGTATGTATTTTTAAGACTGCCACAACTATCATTATAAACATGCAGGGCATTAGAAGCAGCATGTGGATGAGGTTCTAAACTTCTGCAATAGCTCAATGATATGTTTCATGAGTGATGAAACCTCTCCTATTGTGTAACACTTCTAGCTAGAGCTGTAATGCTCACATGCATTTTAATAACACAAAATATGAGCCTCTCCTATATAAAAAATACTTATGTAGTGCTTTACAAACACTACCTATGTCACCTTTATGTAAAATCCTTGTTGACTTGCTTTCAGCACCTATACAAAGAAATTATCTACTTATTTCCCCATGAAAACCCTTCACCCAATAAGTTAATTATCCTACAGTTTGTTCCTTGTAAGCTTGGAATCACTTACCTGAAAAATCTTGCTCCTGAAGCACTAAAATAAAAGCCAGAGCCCAAATGAAAAGCATGGTTTCGAAGCCTGCAAGCTCGCTCTGGGGATGTCGCCTAGTCCAGGAGGAGAGGAGCAATGCAGAGTCCCTCCTCCGTTTACATAGCCTCCCAGTCCAGGCTTTTGTGCTGAGGTTTAGCCAGAGCGCTGGGAGGAAATACTCCAAGGCTGAGCCAAGATTCTTAAGCTGATCTCTTTCCTTCCTCTTTTTAAAAACACCCCTCAAGCTCCACAAAGGGTCCAGTTAACCAGGCAAGCTGGCTGCAGTCCAAGCCTCCAAAACTTTTAACTCTTGTATTTATTTTTATTGAGCATGAATGGAATGTGTTGAAGAGCTTCGAACCTTGACCATAAGCAAATGGGGCAAGAAAAAGAGCGGGCTGCTCTGCCTGGGATCCTGAGACAGAAGTGGGTGTGTGCATGTTTATTCCTCCTTTAGGAGTCTGTCTAGGGTGGGGATAGTGAGGGTGAACGATTAAGAACATAATGGCTTTCAGCATATGATCTAACAGGTTTTGGGTTTTTGAATCCACAAATCTCCCTGGCAGTACAAATTATTTCTTTTTAAAGATATTGGCTAGTGGCTAAGTCTCTTTTAGACAGCTGGAAATTCTACTGGATTAAATAGTATTGAATCACAGGTGGTGGTAATATCTAGCTCTTGTGTAGGGCTTTTCATCCACAGATCTGAAAGAACTTTACAAAGGTTACGATTACCCCATTTTACAGACAGAGAAACTGAGGCACAGGCAAATCATCTGGTAGGCCGGTGGCAGAATCAGGAATAGACCCTGGGTTTTCTGAATCCTGGACCAGTGCTCTTGCCAACGCTGCCTTTACTAGTAGTTGTTCTTTCTGCCTAATGTCTTTAAAAGTACTGCTGTGTACCTAATCTGGGGCTCACGGCACTGAATTTTCAGTTTTGGAGCCATCTTAAATCTTAACCCAAATCATGATATTTGTCTTTGATACTGTCATGCATGAAAATTTCAGTGCCAAGGAAGGCTTGTCTTGAAGACTTGGTTTCTTTTAACAGGATCACAACTAACTGTTACCAAATATACATTTTTGTCTAATGGGGCTAGCCTATATCGGTTGGGCCAGTGATTAGTGTATGGTTTGGGTTCAGCTGGGCTCTAATCCAGACTCTGCCACAGAATTGCTGTGGAACTTTGAGCACATCACTTTAAACCGTCTGTCCCTCAGATTCCAACTGCAAAGTGGAAACAAGATACTTACTTTACCTCACAGGACTGTGAAGCTTACTTAATGTTTGTAAAGTGCTTTGAGATTCTTGGGAAAAGGGGATATGTACAAGTAAAGCATTATTCTTTGGTGAAGGAAAATTAACACCCGGGGGAATAATTACAAAAGCCACTTCAGCAAAGAGTGGCTTTGATAACGTGTCATCTGTTCTGCGTGGGGCCCACTAGAAATCCTGTTGTCTGACTGAGCCTGCAAAGTTAGTATTTTTCCTGGATGCTTTTGAGGATGACCTTTGTGAATCTTTTGACCTGAGCAGAAATGTTAATAGAAGCCTAACGTGGATCCAAATCCTTAGTGCCTCCTTTGAAGTGTGGGGGAACAAAAGCAGCAGCATGTCTTTCGCAGTCAGAAATGTCTGACTTTTACAAAGTGGACTAAAAGATTAGTTCAGCTGCTCTGTCAGACAGAGCCTGCACAAAGCAGGTTTCACAACAGTGCGTTTCCATGAAACACTTGGTGTCTTTTACTGTCTGTCTTGTGCCCTTCCAGGAGAAGATTACCAAGTAGTGCCTGAATTTAGTGCATGATACAGTCACATCATCTCAGTACAAAGACGTAAGTTAAGAACAGAGCCTCAAGTTTTGCTTGGAATATACTTGCTTTTAAAGGATATTCCTAAATACCAGAACTGCTAAAAACAATAATTTTTCAAGGCAAAAATGTTTCTCATCAGAAAATGCTGATTTGATGGAATTGAAATCTCCCACGAGAATGTGTTGACCCCATCAAAAGTCTCTTTGGAAACTAGGTAGACAGGCTGGCTGACTGGTCAGCCTGCTGCTTCCTTCCAGCCAGCTGGTAGATGGGCAGGCTCCCTGGCTGACTGCCTCCCCAACTGCCCTTAATTCTTTTGAATGGAATTCTGTTTCACAAACAATGTCACAATTTGGATTTTTGATTCCCATTTGGAAACTTTTTTTCTTCAAAATTGTGAAATTTTCCACAGAATGGGAACTCCAGTTCCCACTCAGCTCTGATCAATACCTTCTCTGTTCACAGATGATTGGTGTTTCTCTTAAATGTGCCCAGTTTTGTTTGAGATGTGCTTGTGATGGTGATGTTACATGGATGGTTGCTTTGAGAGTAATGTGATAGTGGTCGATTTTACATGTGCTTCACTAATGAATGTAATTCTATTTTCCAGCAAGTTAGTTATGCTGGGGCAGGAGAGCATGCCTCTGGAGACTTCACAATGGAATGACTGGCATGATGGTTCTGCGCTTAATGATAGCGTTATGCTCAGAATTTCCTAAAAGTGGATTTCACAAGCTGCTCTATACTTGGGAGAGATCAATTTTGCAGAACTGGAAAAAAAAACCCAGGTGATAAAATGGTAAATAAACCCTGATGTCCATTTTCTCTGCAAAACTCTCTGCAGTTCTTACTGGCTCTAATGAAGAAAGGGGGAAACCTCAGGTTATCAGATGGACTAGAAAAATATGAGAGAACTGGGAAAGCATTGATGTGAAACTGGGGCATTCTTCTAGTACCTATGCTTCTGTGCTTCTTGGTGCACACTGCCCTAAATGTTCAAAAATAGAGAGCAAATAAAGATCCCCAAATTTATTTTAAGAATCTCACATTTAAGCCAGTCTCCAGGTTTTTGGAGACCTGATTTGTAATTTTGTTTGTGTGTGTTTAAGTCTTAAGACTGGCAATACTGGTGTATCTCGTTGACAACTACCCTCCTATGCCTCTTATGTGAACTCTCAGAGCTAATGTTATTATCATACAATAAAGGATATAAAGGAAAATGAAATTCAGCTGCTGGAAACGTAAGAACCAGCACTTTGCCACATGGATTGTTAGCCAAATGAAAGTGAGTCTATTCGGAAGGTGTTGCCTATGCTGTCTACACAACATCAAGTTACTAGCACAGTTGGATTCCAAATAACTGTATTTATTAACTATGTACAAATATACAAAACTAAGCTACTTATATACACTGCTGCTTTGCCACTGCTCTGATGGCTTCAGTAGAAGACAGCGTGGCTCACAAGTGGGATTCCAAACTGTTTAAGGGGGTGCTACGTAGTTTCAGACGGCAACGCTATACAATGTTCTCTTGTTAAGTATTCATTGTGTGCTACCTGTCAATAGCACAGGTCAGAATAGCCAAAGGTGGTGTGGTTATAGTAGGCAGCTGTACTGATTCTCCCTTCTCGCTGGTGTCTCAGGATGTTAACACTTCCATGCTGCAGTCTGGTTCAAGGGACAAACTGAATTTGACAGCTGAGTTTCTGAAATGTTAAGTCTTTTAGGAAATCGGATGGGGCTGAAGAACTTCTTAGGGAAGATCATCCTCCTGCTAAAATTTGTGGAGCGATGGCAATTTACACTGGCTCAGGTTCTGTCCCAAGTTGCTCAGCATGGGAGCAATTCAAAAGAATCAAAATGTTGCTTAGGGTAATTAATCTGCTTTCTTTTAAAAGGGAGAATAAAGATTTCCAAACTGGTTTGTAGTTTATGGAGAACTTGCTGGTGGTCTTTGGAGAGCTGGCTGGTCACATAGTGATGCATCTCTTTATTCTTCAGTGCTTCACCAAATGGTTGTCTGTAGTGATAGTTAGCCATTTGGTCCATTCCTGTACAGCCACAAGGGCTTGACGGGCTGAAAGTCCAACGTTGGAACACACTTGACGCACCCCTGTAATAGTGGGGTCTGCCTCTGGGCTGGTTCCACCCCTTGGTTGGTGGAATTTTTATTCTGGATGTTACAAGCACCTGGGGAACAGCGTTTCCCGGAACGACTTCTGACATTCTCACAATATGTCCCAAAAGTGTAAGACGCTGTCTGCAGACAATGGCCCCAGTAGTCTGTAGACCGGAGCGACCATAAACATCTGCGTTATAAATGATGTCATTCCACTTTATGCCCAATATATGACACTGGCATTTTGTGTGGAAAGCTTCTAGCTTTGCCTAGTCTGAGCGGCACAATGTCCACCGTACAGCAGTATGGACAGGAGTCAGCTTGAATAGATCCTGAATGTAGTCATCCTGCTGAGATGATGTTGATTCCATATTCATTGTAAATGACCCATGGCAGACACTGTGATCCAATCCAGTGGAGAACCTCCATGCAAGAGGAGGAACTGGTGAGCATAGAACCCAAATAGCAAAATCTGGAGACTGTTTTGACAGCTTCATTACTTAAAGAGATTGGTGTTGTGGGTGGACCTGATCCTAGGTTTTGCAGCTTTGTCTTTTGACCACGAAACATAGCAGCCAACCTTAGCTGCTGACTCCTCCATTTGCTGAAGTGCCTCCTGAAACCTGTCTGGGCCCTGTACTACATCTCTTCTCTTCTTCCTTATTTCCAAAAATAGAGCCCAGGGGAAGGAGAGATTAAATGAATGGCAACAACAAACATTCACACTGTTTACTTGTTTTTAAAGGACAAAATGCTTATCCCAACAAAGGCAGCTAAACATTTTGACAGTAAGTATAGTTTTCCATGGAAGAAATTGTTGTATCCACTGCCAAAATGTTAGGTGACTGCAACGTAGCAGTCATTGTGTCACATGGTCATTGTGGATGGGGAGGGACCATACGATGGCTAATGATGGAGGAGGATGCACATTACAACCTATTCAATAAGGTCTGCACTATGGAAATGTTTAAGCACCCCTGAGCTGGAAAAATCCTATAATTTGGTCCTATTATAATTTTTTCCCCTCCCACTTGTGAGACAGAATGGATGGTGGAGCTTCCCAGTATGTCTTATTGGGTATAATCTAGCTTCAAACAGATGTTCATGAGACTGATATCAAGAGGCCCAACTAAGATGTCTCCGTAGATTGATTTTCTTAATGTGATAGCTGCCTTTTCTCAAACCATCAAATCTAAAGGGCCAGATGCTATATACTGGTGAGCTAATGCACTTTTTCTTTTTTTAAAAGGCCACTATCCAGGATCAACAGGGCCCCCTTTATTGAAAACACCTGCTAAATTAAACAGGTTTTCTTATGTTCTAATTGACACATTCCTAGGAAAGTTGAAATCAAGCTATTTGAAAATAAAACTGCTTAAAGTCAGCTTTTATACATGACCTCATGGGATTCAATCTTTATTCAGCCTCCATGTTAACCTTGGTCAATTGACAGTCCAAAAGGACTAAAAATAATCCCTACCAGCTCCACTGGGATTGGTAAAATCCATGTGTCTCCTTCTACCTCTTATGTCATCCCCACTAATAAAGATTCTGCAGTTGGAATTCAGTTATGTTTTCCTTGATGCATGAGGCAGAATAGAATCCAGCTGCTTCGTTCTGTGGCTGTATCGACCTTTCAGGGCTAGTGGTAATAAACGTTTGGGTGTGTCAATAAAACAGATTTGACCCTAATGGCTTGTCTACATGAACACTTTAGTTTGGAGCAAGATGAGGTGTAAATCTACTCCATGCTCACCTGTAGTGCACAAGGATCTGTGTGGATCCTGCTGCCTTGCACTAGAAATTCCCTAGCCCGCTTTAATCTACCCCACTTTGATGTTGCTCCAGATGGTGCTGTTGTATATAATCTTACATGCTCTTTCTTAGCATGCACACAAATTTTTATTCTTTTTGAAGAAATGTTGCTTTTAGTTTTGTTATGCTGATGTCCTTTGCGAGATGCTGTTGCAGACAGTGGAGAGTTTGGTCTCTCTCATTTGCTGTATTTGAGGTCCATTCTTGGGACAGAGCAGCTGAACTATAAAATATTGATAAGTGGTCTTTCTCTTGTTGAAGCTGTTCTACTTTGTATTAAATTATAGTGACTTTATAGTCCAGTAGTTAGGGCACTCACCTGGTGGGAAACGACTGTTCAAATCCATTCTCCTCATCAGGGATGGGGGGGGGGGGAAATTGAACTAGCATCAATGGTTATAAGGGAGGCTGCTGCCACCACCTCCTCCCTAGTTATTATGTGAGGAGTTAGGCATGCTCTGGATCAGGCCCCACTGGCAAGGGCGGGGAGGAACACCTATCTACACCTGGCTTGAGAATCGTGCAGAGTCTTAGACATAAGAGAGGCATCTGGGAGCTAGAAGTGAGGCAGCAATGTGCATGCCCAGTGGCAGAAATTTAGGCACTCTGAGTTTAGGTGTCTGCAGGGTTAGGTAGCCACCAAGCAGGGATTTTGTGGATTTCAGTTGTCCCTAAAACTGGCTAGGCACCCAGATCTCTTTATCGATCTAGGCCTTAGAACAAAAATTCAGGCAAAGAGCACATAACTAGCAACAAAGTGACTTACTAGATATAAAAAACAGCCCATGCATGACTGACCTGATTAAGTAAATTCTTCAACAGAAGAGTGGAAGGAAGGTTTTGGAACAGAGGAAACAGAATGTTACAGTTGCAGTTCTCTGGAAAGTAAGCTACTAATTACCATCGGAGAAAGCATTCTCCAGTGTATTCATTTTGGCAATGGCATAACATGAGAAACTAATTAGGTCATGCAAATATGGGTTTGTACAAAATCCGGCTGTTGAGATGTTCCCAACATACCAGTGGCCAATGATGTTTGCATAAACCTTCTCTCTCTCTCTCTCTCTCTCTCTCTCTCTCACTTGAACAAGTCCAGTACTTGATAAAAGAAGTAAATACACGCTCAGTGATATTGCTGAGTTGTAGGGAGGAGAAATGAAGTAAAGAGGGGATGTCTGTAGGCAGATTTTGTACTGCAATGAGAGAAACATCAGTAGCATTCCTGGGTCTGATTTCTTGTAAAAGGGCTGACTGAAGTTAGGGGTGGGCATGTGCTGGGCAAGGATTTTGTCTGATGAGGTGTCCCCTATGACCAGGGAAGGAGATGCAGTAATAGGCTTCAAAGGGAAATCACCCCAGGAACAAAAATGTTATGGCAACGTATAGGGAAAGAAAAACATCCTTCACTAGAGAGAAGGGGGTGAAGATCAATGAACTTTTTCCTGAGCAGATATGGATAAGACATTTCATCACTAGGAGGAGATCATTTTGCTGATCAAAGCAAGGAGACATGCCTATAGGTACTCTGAGAATTGTCTCCTCTCCCCCGTCTCAACTTAGCTAATGGTGGTTGGCTAGTAGTGACCAGAAGTTATCAAAGCTGTTTGTATGTAAAACAAGGGGTTTTGTTCTGGATCCATTTCAGTGTGCACTGGATAGGTCCCACTGGACACCTGTCCCTCTTTGTTGGCATCTGCAGGCAAGAGAGTGAGGGTTGAATAGACATGGAAACTAAACTGACCTTTTGCCTGCAGGGGTGGGTCCCTCTAGGGCAGCATTGAAGCCCTTGGGATGATCTTTGTGTAGGAAGTTTGCATTGCTGCTGCTGTAACCAGTTCTGGGGATAAGTAAAGGTCCAAGGACCAGAGATTTCACCAGCGCTAAACTCACTTTAACATTTAGAATGTCACACAAACTGTTCCTATTATCTGCTAATTTTTGTATGAAAATATACATAATAGGCCAATAAGAGAGGGTAGGAACCACAGGTACAAAGCACAGAAATATAAGCAAGTGCTTTATTTTTCAGTCCTTTAAGAAATTAACATGAATGGGAAAACCATTCAGATCCTCTGAAAAGATGAAAGGACTGCTAGTCTAATTGCAAAGAAAAAGGGTGAATAAAAAGACACAGACTACAAATCACAGAAGGGGCAGTCAGTAATTGCCTAATCAAGGATCATGTTGACAGCCATACACATTGCTTTCTAAGCATCAGGAGTGTGGCATCCTAGGACCTGCATTTTCCACTGAAGACATATTATACATGAGAGCACCTTTGATCAACACTGCAAGATTCTGTGGGCTACAGCCTGCATTGTGAATGCCTTCACATTACAGCCTGCTAGTATTACTGTCATAAGCAGCAATATAGCAGTTGAACTGAACTTGTGTTGTCTAGTATCTATACTTTATGCATGAAGCTTTACATTGTTTCGGTAAAGAGCTCTATTTTCTGACACTGAAGTACAGCGGTGCAGATGACAGTAGAGAGACAAGGTTGGTGAGATGGTATCTTTTATTGAGCCAACTTCTGTTGGTGAAGGAGACAAGCTTTCATGCTTACAGAGCTCTTTGAATCTGAAGAAGAGCTCACTGTAAGCTCAAAAGCTTGTCTCTCTTCCCAACAGAAGTTGGTCCAATAAAAGATACCATCTCACCAACCTTGTCTCTAATAGCTTGGGGCCAACATGACTACACCAACAGTGCAAACAACAGCGGACCCTGTGTAACCAAATGGTTACAGAATGTATTGCTGAGAATAACTGCATGCATAATGGTATGCACACATATGGAGTCACAGGGAGAAAGAGAGAAACCTTAGGATAATGTACCAGACCTCTTCGGAGCCAGCCCTGTTCAGAACAATACAGTTTGTACTCTGTTGAAAGCCAGCAGTGAGTCAGTAATTGGAAATGTTGCTCCTAGGTTGTCTTGGTGCCAATACAATCTAGCCTAGTGTAATTGCCAAAACTGGCTAAGAATCTAATACCTCCAAGCTGTTTGCAGCAGTTGCTTCAGAGTTTGTGAGTGATCAACTAGATGGGCCAGGAAACTGACAGGAAAATAGAGGATTCAAGTGGAAAACAAGTGAGTAATATCGTCCCTTTGCATTTTTAACCAGCCTTGGACTGAGGATCTCAACTCTTCATGAAGCCTCATTAGGACGCAGAACACCCCTGTAAAATATTATAGGTATCAGTGAATATTAGTTATACCCAAATCAGAGAGGGGTAAACTTAGGCCTAGAGAAATTGACTTAACTAAGATCCCACAGTGGCTAAATGATTGAAGCAGGAGTAGAATTTGAGAGTCCTAGTCCCCTATTCTAAGCATGCTGCTTCCAAAATATATAGAATATTTTCTGTTAAATAGGCTGCACCCCTTTGTTACACACTTCCTGGAAACCAAAACTTGTCTGCTGTAAAGCTGTACTGTATAATACAACTTTAGATCATACAAGAGTGCGACCCATCACTAACGTGGAGTATACCAGGGCTACCAAATGGTCAAATGGATCCATGGCATATCATACTGCAGAAAAACTAGTCAGGGAATTCTCTGAGTAACCCAGAGATCAGGGTTAGATTGCTTGGGTCTTTGGCAGATTAGCTTTGTAAATTGCACTTGCCAAAGTGGAAAACAACTGAAAGTGGAGGAAGAACCTATTTCCTCACAGGAATGAGAAGTTGATTGCTGAGAGAGGCTTAGGTGGCTGTAGGCCTTGAATACAGCAAGTGACGATTCTCCTGCTGTGGAGGAAGGGAAGTTGTACTGTAAAATAGCAATGAGGCTGAGCATTGTATTACTTTGCATTTTTGTAGCAGTTGCCATGAGTGACTTGGTGCCTGAGTGTATTAAGCCTCATGACATAGGTAACACTTAACAAGTGGGGAAACTGAGGGGCAGGATATCAAGCAACTTGTCCAAGGCAATTCAACAAGTCAGAGGTGGAGCTGGGAATAGAACCTGAATCTGACTCCTAATTTGGGTCCTAACCATTGGCCTATGCTCCCTTTTCCATAGCTTCAGGAGGTCACAAACTGATTCAGAAAAGGGAATGTCTTGCCAAAGGGAGGGACCAAACAAGCCATTTCAATGAAAACATGCATAGTGAATAAAAGACATGTCCAATGCTCCCCCATGTTCCTGCTATGTGACCTGTAATGTTCCAGGATTGGTTTTTTTGTTTTTTTTTTAAAGAGGCAGGAACCGGCAGAAATGAGGTTTAATCTTTACCCATCTTCTGATAACATACAGTGTGCATATGTCATGTTTCAGGTGGCATATAGCAGAAGCAAGCCATGAATCCTTTAAAATAGGTTGTAGGAGGAAAGTTTGCCATACTGTTGTAGCTGTGGTGGTCACAGGATGTGAAAGACAAGGTGGGTAAGGTAATATCTTTTATAGGACCAACTTCTGTTGGTGACAGAGACAAGCTTATGAGCTTCGCAGAGCTCTTTTTCAGGTCTGGGGAAGGTAACCAGAATGTCCAAGCTAAATGCAAGGTACAACAGAGTGTTAAGTAAAGGCGGGGGGTTCACGTATGCTGTAGAACACCATGTGAAGTGAAGTGGGCAATTTTCACAAAGCAATCACTTCATATCTGACCTCTCAGTCTTTGTCCTCAAAGGAAACCTGCACAACGCCTTCAAAAGACAAGTCTGGGAACTTCAGTTCATAACTCTGCTGAGCAGAGCATGAGAATGTCTGATAATTTCTTAGTTACACAGTTAATCACATAAGGGCTCCTGACCAGCACTGGCATGTAGAATAAGCCTACAATAGTCAAACGAGAGCTGGCTGATCATATAGGACTGGCTTCTCCTCCTTATTTCCAGCTACAAACCTGCATGGAAAGGCAGCTTAAATACTTTCCCAAAAACTTTATTTCTTGGAAACAATTGCTTCATTTGCCACATGGATGTTTTGTGATCATGAGTAGGAATGCAGATAGCCATGAAACTCTATTAAAATGTGGTCCATAGCATGAAACAACTTGACATACTCTAAACTACCTAATAAAAGATCTAGATTAGCAGGAGCAAAGGCTTTGGTTCATGTTGTCAGGAGCCAGATGCATAATCTGAATTATGATCCTCCCTCTGTCCTTTTCTCTTGAGGTTTCTTTCTAAAAAAGACAATGTATTTATTACCATGCACTAATCATTACAGAAATATATACCAGACTGCAGTTTTGTACAATTTCAGGTATAGATGGTTACACCAGGGACATAGGGGTGAGTCCAATAAATGCTGAAACTGAAATGAACAAATAATGACCAAGATTCAGGGAGTGAAATAAAGTGAGGGCTTTCATGTGAAGCTCTGCATTATTTAGAAAGCTAGATGCTGCTTATAATGTGAAGTTTTGGTACATCAGTTATAGTTTTACGATAACCATAGTTTTGTACATATGCTGATAAAATTTTGTGTGGCAGCATTTTGCCAAAACAAAGTTAAATGTACAGGTGTGCCTCACATGGTCCTTCGTGCCTAATTTTGTGGTTCTTATTGGAATTCAATGGAAGGCTCACACACAGACCTATTTGTTGTGGCTTTACATATTTATTAGTAGTTATATTGTGGTAATATCTATGGACGCTGCTGTGACCCAAATAGTAATTCAAAGGCATAACTTTATTATGATCTCTTCAAAAAATGTTTGTGATGCTTTACTTAGAAAGCTAATGCACTTCTAAGGTCACTTACTAACATTGCCACTGAGGAAAGCTGATACAGAGAATTCACAGAGCACTAAATATTATACAGATTGGAAGATAAAATACACAGGAGAGAACTGGGGAGCTAATTGATTATGCTCAAGAAATGAAGAGTCAGGATGGGAGAAGAGGAGGTAATACAAATTGTAATAAGCCTATGAATAATTTCAAGGAAGGAATTCTCTCTCTCAACTAAGGAAGGGAACTCTTTTCCACCTCAAAAGACGGTAAGACAAGAAGCAATGGTCCAAAGTTAAAAAAGAAAAATGTGGTCAACTAGGCAATAGGAAATGTTCTGCCCCATGTGGGTACTGGGTATTGTAGGAAGATTGGGAGGTGGGGGAGTGTCCTGCTTCCTTCCTGGAAATAGTCAGTATAAGGGGCCTGATCTTTCAGCCTTTATGAAGTTAGCGGAAGATCTGACTGCACAAAGGCTGCAGGATCTGATCCTAGACTAGTTAACTCATGAGTGGGAAAGATGATAGAGAGTAGACCAACCAAAAAGCAAGGTGGGTCATGGGTAGCAATGAGATTGAAGGACCCAGGTAAATGTTTTTTTGTTTGTTTTTTTCCCTGGATTTAAGAGCTATGATCTGGAAATTTGCACAGGTAGTCCACTTACCTGGTCTCGCTCATTTCTTACTTTGATTCTGGCACTTATAGGTTACCTGTTTCTTAGGTTTATTTCCTGTTTATGCGTATATATTTGTCAGGGTCCCTTCATTATTGTTATTGGCCTATGTGCCAAATAGGCATATATTTTGCACAGCTGTTCTCCCTCTTCCCCCCTCCCCCCAATTCAGACACTACATTTATTTCAATGTTGCCACAATTGCACCAACAAAAAATGAGGCTTACCTGGCATTGGGCCAATCTAGTTGATTTTAAGCACAGCTTGAACTGTGATCCAAAGCTAAGTGTTTTAATCAGACACATCAGGAGGATAGGAAAGAGGATTTAGATCAATGAGAGTCTAGAACAGGGTAATAGACTTTGAACCATTAAGTACTTTACCTTGAGACCACTAGTGCTGACTGGAAAGCAAAGAGTTTAGTGTTCCATTTCCAAATGCGCCCTGATGTATTGTCTAACACTGAGCTGAAACATTTATTTGCTTTCATCAAAGTGCTAAATCATTCCTGGTTTTTGTTGTCACATCTAAAAGCAGCAATGCATCATAAATGAAGGCTTTTTGAACTCTTATCAACACAACACACCACATAATTAAACACCATAAGGAATACTAGCTACTCTGAGCAATTCTAGAATAACCTACATGTGTCTCTGCTCTCAGTTTTTTATTAGGATTTTAGCTCTTTGGCTATATTTATAGATATACATACGTTGTACATAAAATGAATTATTTTTAAATTTTGAGGTATTGGGTTTTAAAAATAAACAATACTTAGCTCTTATATAACAGTTTGAGATCTATAGATCTCAGTGCTTTACAAAGGAGGTCAGTATCATTATCCTCATTACACAGATAGAAGGGCAGCTAATAGAAAATGATAGTAATACTGTATTTCTTGAGCCTTGTGAGTTATGGAATATGTCACTTCCATTCACAGCTGTTAGAGGAAAAAGACCGGAAAGTGGCGGGAAGAGTCCACTTCCCCCTCCAAGAAGTAGTCTGAATTGCAAGAATGCCAATCTGCACCAAGCAACTCCTGATCCCAGGCAGGTCTTTGCTGACTTCAGGGGCTCTGCGTGGGGTTCCTCCTGCATGGATGCAATTGCAGGTCTGAGGGCTTAGACCCTGATTTTGCAAAGACTTAAGCAGGTGCTTAAGTTTAGAAGCCAGAAGTAGTTTCATTGATATCAATGAGACTACTCACAGTGCATAAGTGTTTGCAGGTAAGGGTGTAAGTCTGGACTGAATCGAGATCACATCTTGATACTCTTCAGACGATGTGCGCAGAACCTTCAGGCCATGATCAGACTGACAGGGTGGGGTGCGGAGGATGACTCTCCTTTTTTGCCTAATCCGTAATGGCAGATCACTCTCCAGTATTAGGAGACAAATGTAAATAAATTAATCTCAATCATCAGTTTACTCTTGTTCCTTTCCTGATGCTCATTCTTCTTGTCTATTCCTGTCTTTGTCTCTTTGGTCTTTAGTATGCCGTTTTGGCAGGTGTCCCCCAGTGGTGTGTTACATAGTTTTCTTCTGAGTTCTTCCTTAGTGTGCAAGCAATCAAAAGTGCCATCTTGGAACATCTTGTGTTGTTGCTAGTTGTTTTGCAAGTTTGTGTGTAGGGGCAAGGGTCCTTGGAGAGGGAGCTGTGAGGCAGCATCAGAGTTTGATCTCTGATTAGAGTAAATTCTTGTACATTAGACTAAATTTCTAGTAACCAGACATTAGTTTTGGGCTGTGATTTCTGAAAAATGGAGGTGCCCTGCATGACGTTTGACCATCTCTGTTCCAGGACTGACATGTGTAAATAGTGTAAACTAAACATATCTATCTGAGTTATTGATTTCTCTTGCGCTGGGAAGCCAACCTGCAAGGTCCCAGCCATCTGCTACCACTCATCTGAGGGACAATGCTGGTGTCAGCAAGGGATGCTAGTGTCTGTAAAAGGGGAAGTAAAGACTGGTGTGGTAGAACAATATGAATTTATTCATGCATCTCTACCTAGATATCATTTTCCCTGGTCAGTATCATAATATGTTGGTTCTAATAGATTTGTTAGGCATTTTTGTGTATCTGGCAGTGCTAGCATTAATGTCTCTGTCTGCCTGTGTTAAAATGATGCTTTTTGATGTTAAGGCAAACAGAAGCCTCATTTGTGGCATTAAACACAGGTCACTTTGGTGCACTACTTTCTGTCACCCTAATTTTAGTCGCAAAGTTACCTTCCTTCCACCAAACTGGGAGTTGCTTCATTTTCATTGTTGAAAATGGTTTAAATCAGAAATGAGGCATGAAACTGAAAGTATAAAAATTTACTTACAATGAAGGAATGAATCCCACAGCAATCAGTTGCCTACATAAGTAATTTTTTTGTCCACATTTTGTGTCCGATACATCAGCCTTGGCAGTTAGAGAGATGCACAACTGTAGGTATAAAAGTTGGGTACTATCCCTTTAAATAGTTTGTGAGCCCTTTTTGGTAACCATCACTGTCTCTTCTGTTTGAATCTAGTAGAACCTGACTAGAGTACATAGCAAAGCTTAGTATGCTGTAAATTAGTGAGTAAATGCACTCATTTGGTCCCCACTGTTCATGTGATTCCTTCATATTGTTTGCTGTGTAAAGAGCACACACTACCCATTTTTGTCTCTGAATTGTAGGAAGGACTGGAGCAGTGATACTCAGACTGAGGCTCGCAAGCTGCAAATGGCTCTTTAATGCAGCTCTTTGCAGCACGTGATATTAAAATACTGTGTGATTTTAATTATTAACCAATCAGGATGCTTTTACTATGTTAACCAATTGTAGTTGATAAAATAATACTACTTGGTCAGTCATTTTGCTGTGAGAATAAAATATAAACATTAAATATTTCCCCTCTCATACTGTTTAAATATGAATATATAGCACTATTGTAAATGAAACAATGAATTCACACTACTGTGGCTCTTTTGATAACAGCAACCAACATTTGGCTCCTGAACCACTGAGGTCTGCGTATCACTGGACTAGCGCATGCTAGCCTAGGCATGTGAAGGTATTCAGCCTTTATGAAAATCAGGCCACTTACATAGGTGTCTAAATATGAATTCTGGAAGCTAACTTCTGCATGTGTATTTGAATGATAAATGAATACAGTCTGTGTCTGTATCCCACACAGTAAGTGTCTCTCAGAGAAGTCTCAGACTCCATTCCAGAGTTTTACACTGACAGACATTTTTCTTTGAATTGGTTTTCCTCCCTTCTCCCGACCTTACATAGTATAGGAAAGCTGCATCTGTTCCCACTCATTTCAGCCTGCTGCATCATTTTGGGGGGGTTATTCAGTTGCTCCCTGGAGATAATGAACAATAAGATGAAACCTTGCCCACATACCTCAGCTGCTACTTTACAAATGTGAACAGATGGGGATGTATTCTGATCTTACTCACTGCTGAAGACTGAGTTATGCAGCCTGTAAGATTGAGCAGAGCATTAGGTAGAAGAGAACTTGAAACTGATCAAGAGAAATTTGACATCGGTTAGTGTTTGTTCTATATTTTGTATGTTTGTTGTTGGCTCTTTACCTCACATAATTTGTGTATCCACATTAGTTTTTATATAATGATGTCCTGTAAAATGTCAGTTGCATCACTGCACAGCATAATTCTAAGTGATCATTTTGGTTTCCTGTGATTTTCCATGTTTTACAACTTTTAGCGTTGGCTTTATCACAGGCCCCATTTTCCCTCCTTCTGTAGTTAATCAAATTCTCTGAAGATCCCTCCACCTTGGAGAGATCTCTAGTTCCTGCCCATGCCATTTTATACTTATGTTGAAAATATTACCCATCTTAGATATGGAAAACTTGACTACATCCTGTGAACCCACCTTTAAGTGACATAATTCAAGGGAGGTTTCAGAGTAGCAGCCGTGTTATAATTCAAGGGAGGTTTTCTTTACTAGGATAATAGCCTCTTGTGCTGTCCAAAATGAGTTCACTCTGGTTTCATGCAAGTGAATTTCCCCTCCTCCCCATTTTAAAAGCCAACATGATCACTTTGTTTTTGTGTTGAATTTGGAAAAAGGACAGCACAGAACCTTCTAAACAAGGGCTACAGCAAAACAAGCAAGCTGTTCTTTCACACGTGGAAAACATTACACAGCCTTGGGATGTCTTTCATGAGAAGGAGGGAGTGGTCAGTGCCAAGGGCAGGCTGTCTGGGGAATAAGATGTATCTTAATGAGCCTAGTACAGCATGCAGAGCGTTTTTATGACTGGGTGTGTGTCAGAAGTGTATAAAAGGCATAAAAGTTAGCACAAACGTTTATATAAAAAGACTATCGTTATTACTGTCTATATCTTTTCACCTGATTTGAGTTTCACTGAAAGTGAAGTGTTCATGTGCCGGTGCAAAAGATTTCTATGTGACATTCACCCTGAAGATGAGTTCATGTTGGGTATTGGCCTAAAATGCTACAGTAGGTAAAACTTGTCACACTGGTTGTGAATTAAAGACCCAGAATAAAATATCACAAACATATGAACCATGTGGGGGCTGTGGTGTATTGTGTAAAGTAATGGAAAAGATTGTCTCTTTATAAAATTAAAAGGCCTCTGACAGAAGGCTGACTTTACTTGGGAACCATTTGCTAGATATGCCTATAGTCCATGCTACCTTGGTTTGTGATCTCCCTGCTTCAAATAAAGTGTGGGTGTGGGATGTATAAGAGGCTCCTAGAACGCTGCATAGTGTGAAGATGATGGCTCTCTTCCCTTTTGGGTCATACTGAGCAACAGTGTGGTGTTTAAAGAACACAGTGTTTTTGGAAGTTCTGTGCCTTGAGATCTTGACCATTTATGGTTTTTAAAGATCTCATAGCAATTGTTCTGTATTTGAATAAGGGTGTTATTCAGGCTGGAATTTAGCCAGACCACAGGCTAAATTATCTTATCTATTTAAATTCTATTGTCTTATCTATTTAAATTCCCATTATAATTTCAATTGTGAAAGGTAGTTTTTCCTTCCTGTGTTGGTTGTATGTTCTTCAACAGCATTCTGACTTGGAGGTGTCTGCATTTCAGTGGGGAATAAATGGATCCCTGTAGGTCACTTAATTGTATAATGTACTTACGATCCTTTTGGGTGACATGAGCTCTGCTGTGTGGAGAGTCACTGGGACTCTGAAATATACAAAGCAGTAACTGTTTGTAGGATAAGGCCCTACCTAACTCCGCAGCCCTTTTCAAATTGTTTTGTTTCAAAATTGTGGTTACTTCCCCCATACAGTACTAATTGCATTCCTATGAAATGCGTTTTGAGATCATAACTGCAATACTTGGCATTTAAAGCTGTGTCAAAGAACAAAAAGTCCATGCAAGATCAGCAAAATGTGATGGTAGTAAATTTGGTTTCTGAGTTAAATTGCTTCACAGAAGGAGGCTGAAAGTTAGGGCTCACGTGCTTCCTCTGTTCAGCTTGTTGCATCCAGATATTCAAGGAGTCTGAGAAAAGTGTGAATCCCAAGCCCTGCATTTCTTACACATGATATGGGGAGTTAATGAACAAGGAAGAGATTGAAAGGGACAATGTGTCCTAGGCAACTCACTGCCACAGGGTATTACTAAGGCTAATAGTCTAGTAAATCCTTAAAAAAAATTAGTCAGCAATTACAAGGGCTCTTAGGGCTATTTAAAGAGTTTGGCTAGAACCTTGAACTCATCCAGAATCATTGTAGCAAGCTGACTTGGAAGTAAGGTTACTGTTCTTTAAATGCACAAACCACTCCCTAGATAGTTAGGTGACTTCCCTTTGCACTCGGCTGATAAGAGGTTAGTGAGATGGCATGTCCCGAAGGATGTGCTCTTTTTTCAGTTTCAGAACTGGTTCAGAATGATTGAACCTAACACAACATACTTTACCCAGTGCTATGCAAGAGCTAATTGTGGGACATCTGGTAATTCATATCCACGGGGCAGACGGTGAGGTTACATGTGAAGGGTTATCTGGATCAAGCTTAAAATAGATGGTGTAGTGCAGAAGCATAAGTATGCTGCTTGCTGCAGAACCAAGCAGGGAACAAGGCACCTTGCGGGTCACTCAGTCAACTGTGATAGTTACTAAAGCTTGCAAATAACTGTCTTACTGGGACTAATATTGGAAAAAGGGATTTATAGGGAATTGGATGGCTTATTGCAGGGGATTGCTAATGGGATAGAGAATCTTTCACTTCTAGGTCATTAGTTCAAATCTGTCGCTGGCCAGTAGTGACCAAAACGCTGTTTGGTGGCCTGTATGAAATGTTTCACCGCGGCTTCCGGTGGACTGATGTCCTCCTCACAGCTGAGAGTAGTTGCATTTGGTGGCAGTGTGAGAGAGCTAGTGTGGTGACTTCACGGTGATGACTCGCTATCCCATTAGCAATCCCTCCCAAGGAGCCATCCAATTCCCTATAAATCCCTTTTTTCCAATATTAGTCAGTGTCCACTTGATCAGTTGTGGGGCTAATCTCAGGGTTTCTTTGCTATGTTTACTTGATCATTCAGACCAGCACAAAGTACCTCTAGCAATTACAGTGCTTTACTGGGGTCGGGAGGGGAAGCCTGAAAAGACCATGAAATACTGAGGAATAAGACTGCTAAAACTACCATGTTGTTGTTGCTTATGGTGATATGGTTAACACAGTTCAAATACTATAGTTTTGTACTGGATTTAGGCCCTGATTTGGCAAAGCATCAAGTATGTGCTTAAAACCAGACCATTCCTATTAAGCAAAGAATGTGCTTAAAGTTAAACATTTGCTTAAATGCTTTGCTAAATTGGGGCTAGGGATATTTATAGCAAAGTGTTGATATAGGAGCATGAACTAATTTCATTTTCCATTGTGAATAGGCTATTTCAAATGCTACTTCTCATCTCACAACCTAATCGCTGCAGATTATATATAAAATTTGTATTTAAAGATGGCACCAACCTCCTGGATTTGAGTTTTGATCAAAAGTTTGAAGCTCATTCTATCTCTGTACTGGGCTGAATTCAAACTCCCTGTTCTGGGCCACGGTGCTCGAAGCACCACAGGCCTGGCAGGAGTACTCTGAGAAAAATGAGGCTTACACACAGCTGTGAGTTATTGGCTTTATTGGAGGTTAGTGACCCACCCGCAATGGGGACTCCAACCGTTGCAGTCACGGAGGCGGGGAACCTAGCACACTGGAGCTTTGCCTGGGACGGAGTCCAATGGAGGGGCAGACAGTCAGCATTAATAAGCATTACACAAAAACAGCTCATGAATATAAAATTAGGTGCTTCTTAAAGGGGGGCTTTCTACTACCTGGCGAAGGGCCATGCAAAGTAGCTGTGTCCTTCAAGAACTATCTCCTACAATAACAAAGCAGCTATGTCCTTCAAAAACTATCTCTATCCCACAATAATGAAGCAACTATCTATGTCCCACAGTAACCTCTTGGCTCGAGAAAGCGGAAGTTCCCTGGCTAGGCCGTAACAAAATCTTCCACAGTCACTTACACTCCTCCCCTCGCTTTCTCAAGCGATGCTAAGGACCATGAGGATGCAGTGCGGAAGGAAAACCGCACACAGCACAGGGACACTAGGCAACGACCACAAAGGCAGCAAAAATATAGTGAAGAGCCAGGACCAAAGCCAGGTGTCTCCTTGCTGTTGGCGGATCCCTACCGCCAACTGATGGAGTCGTTATAAATCGGCCTCAATGGAGAGCCCGGCGTCGGTCACATTAAAGCAGCACATACCAGCAAATGCCTGGCATGAATGGCCATGTCGGAGTAACAAATAATCAATAGCTAGCCTATTTTGCAGCTTTCCCTGGCCTACCTCGCCCAACTTGTGTGAAAGAAGTGCGAGGACTGTAGAGGTCTGGTTGATAGCTTTCGTGAAGGCACACGCAAGGTGTTTCACCGCATGATAATTATGCACCACCAACCCAGGAATGCCAATTAATGAAAAAGCAAGGGCCGCAGCTTTGGCCTCGGAAAATGTCACGTCGGCTTTACAGGTGGAGTCAAGAGGGATGGTGTCTCTCCGGGGGCGGGCAGAGACTTATGAAGGATGTGGAAAAATGAGGGGGGCCACACGGCCAAGGGCGCAGGGGCCCCCTGAACTATTGGCTGGAATGAAAGAATAAGCGGTCCTGCCACATAAGAGAAACCATCCTGTGGGCAATTTTATATGCCTGTATGCAAATGAAACCTCAGTGCCTTCATTACAGATTAACTTCACATTGGTGTGATTTGCCCCAACGTGTCTGGCATTTACAAAGAACATACAAAAGAAGACAACTACATTGGCCAGACTAAACTAATACATAGACGCGTCTAGATTACATTGGGCGGGACCCAAAACATACAAATTTATATATATAATAGTCTTATTAATTGTCTTCAGTAAGGAATAGTGCTGGACGAGGATCAGGTCGGTGTAGACACCGATGAAACAGGTCTCTATCACGGCACCCATGGCATACGTACGCGGTAAGCAAAACGATGTTGCATTAACAGCACTTTGGGCTAACACCAACCAGGCATTCACGGAGGAGGTGGCAGCTCCTTCAGCGGTGAGGCTCATAAGGAACACCGCGACAAGCAGGAGAGTGAGACCATGCGAGGATAGTCTTTTCCCTCCGGTAGTATGTATGCCCATCCTTTCCTGGTGGTAAGGACTATGGCGGCTTGCGATTTCTGCTGCGGTACCATCCACCACACGTTAGCCAGTACGTGCCACTTGATCACGCTCGGGGCGCTGGTTTCTAGGCCAGGGATGTTCAAACGCGAAGAGGCCATACTGGGTAATCACAGAGCGACCCCGCAGGATTTCGATGCCCAGTATGTATTCTCTAATAGCGGCCACCAAAACAGTGGCCCGGAACGGGGGAGCCTTCCCCAGGGTCAGAGTGACAGTAACCTCATACGCCGGGGTCTCCGCTCCTCCGAGGCCTTTAATGACAGTGGCTTGGCCCTGGGTCTGCGCGGAGTGCAAGATGGTGACCTCAGTGCCCGTATCTATCAACACCAACACGTGTTGGACTCCTCCCGTTGGCCAGTGAATCGCTAGGGGTACATAGGGGCATTGGTCCCCCGCCTCCTTCCCATGTGTGGCCATCACGACACACGGAAAGGAGAACCTGCCACGCCCTCAGTATGGGCCTGGCAGTTTCCACTTGGCTGGCGGAGCAGAGGGCTCCACGGGCTTGGTTCGCTCCATGCTCTTTTCCTCCGGCACTACGTTTGGTAGGGGGCAGCTGCATCCACCGCTTGTATAAGTCCGCCATCAGCTTTCCATTGATTTTCTTGCGAGGGACACCAGCCTGCAAGAGATCTAGCCATAAGATCTTTTGGGGCACCCGCAACTCCTCTTTTTTCTGTCCCCCACCTTGCTGCCCCTTCGCAGCCCGTATGGCTGTTGGCCTCGCACCCGCCAAGGCAGCTTCCAATTGCATAAGGGTGGCTGCCAAGTTTCCCACGCGCCCATTTTTTGCCATGACGATGGTGAGGAGGGAAGGTTTTAACTTATTAGGGGCCAGGTGTAACACTGTAGCTTTAATTGATTTTGTTACTGGTACATTGTTTGGCCCCATTTCCCCGCCCATGGAGACAGCCCAGGCAATTTCCAATTGATGGAGGGTTTACACCCCTTCTGGAACAGTCTTCCAGGGGCGCGCCTGTGCCTCCAACTCCCCCATCGAGAGGTAGGCCGCCTTCACTGCAGCCGCCAGCCAGCGGTACAATGAGGGGCTTTCGATGTCTTGCCCCCCGGCCTGCGGCTGCGGCAGGTTTGCCAATTGTGCACATACCTGAGAGTTTTGCGATAGGACCCCCAACTGTTGAAATATATAAGAAAGGAACAAAACCGTGTTACCTGCATTGTCCCAGACCCTTACGAGCCACTGCAGGACGCTTTTTCCGGGCTCCTGTCAGAACGTTTTTATAATTTTCTGCAACTTAAACGTGCGGACAACTTCTGGTTGTAGGACGCCTTCTTGCACCCGCAATTCCCAGACCGAGTGCGCCAGAGCCACAGCAGGGGACTCCTCCCCCCCCCTCGTCCGAGGATGAGGAGTCCCAAATCTTCCCATCCCAAGTCTCAGGGTCCCAGGAGGGGGCAGCGGTCACCGCACACGCCTGGGCGGTGGTTACTGGCTGCCGCCCGTGCCTGAGGTGCTTTTTATTCGCTACCCGGGCAACCAACACTTTGCAGCGTCGTGTTAGCTCCTGGGCGCGCTCTGCCTGGGAGGTGACAACTTCTTGAGCCACGGCCCAGGCCTCTGCCTGCGCCGTGCATTCCTGAGGGTTTTTTTTCAGTGCCTGCTGTAAGCGGAGCACTTCTGCATTCTGGGTCCGGACGGCGGTCTGCAGGAGCCACCCTAGCTCCCCCATCGCCCGCCTCTTCATCCCAGAGCGCCGGTTCACTTGCAACCGGTGTAATTCCTCAACCAGCTGCACGGGCGTAACCCCTGCAGCCTGTTGGAACTCTGGCCAGTCCGCCGGGGCAGCCCACCCGGCCATAACCTGCGCTACCAGGCCCCCAGTGCTCCGTTGGGGGCCATCCTGGTATGCGCTGTAGGGACAGCGACGGCTTCCCCATTTCCCCTACCTTCGGCCAAAGCGGCATCGCTTTTCTGAGTACCCTGCTCGCTGCGCCAAATGTTCTGGGCCAAGGTGCTCGAAGCACCACAGGCCTGGCAGGAGTACTCTGAGAAAAACGAGGCTTACACACAGCTGTGAGTTATTGGCTTTACTGAAGGTTAGTGACCCACCCGCAACGGGGACTCCAAGCGTTGCAGTTATGGAGGCGGGAAACCCAGCACACTGGAGCTTTGCCTGGGACGGAGTTCAATGGAGGGCCAGACAGTCAACATTAATAAGCATTACACAAAAACGGCTCATGAATATAAAATTAGGTGCTTCTTAAAGGGGGGCTTTCTACTACCTGGCAAAGGGCCACGCAAAGCAGCGGTGTCCTTCAAGAACTATCTCCTACAATAACAAAGCAGCTGTGTCCTTCAAAAACTGTCTCTATCCTACAATAATGAAGCAGCTATCTGTGTCCCATAGTAACCTCTTGGCTCGAGAAAGCGGAATTTCCCTGGCTAGGCCGTAACAAAGTCTTCCGCAGTCCCTTACGCTCCCTAAACCGGAGGGATGTCTGGATTGGAACCATTGGAGTTCTGCAGTGATGTGACGCTGGGTTGTGGTTGTATCTGTTAGAATGAGGTGTTCATAGCCACATCTGCAGTTTGGCTTTTGGTCCATCTTTTAATTTCTTAACTAGTGTCTAGCTGCCCTGGTTTTAGGTGCTTCAGAATTTACTAAAATTAAGTCCCACAGGAGGGGTTTCTTAGACTATGTCTGTGCTGCTTCACAGTTCAGACTACGGGGGTGTGAACAGCAGTACACAGCCACATCCTGCACTGTTACTGCCCTACGTGGACACTTTGGACACAAACTAAAAGGCTCCTAGTTCACGTTAATTTAGTCCTCTTCAAACAGAACAGCATTAATGCAAACTAGGGACTTTTTAGTTCATGTCCAGACATGGGAGTTACAGTGCCACACTTTGGGGGGGGGGCTGTTCACACCCCTGTAATCCAAACTGTTGGGCCGTGTAGGCAAGCCCTTAATTTTAGAGCTGGATGGAAACCCATGATTTTTTTTTCCCCCCATGAAATTATTTGCAGGAAAAATCCCCTTTTGGGATTTTCCCATAGGAAATTTTGAAAAGGTGGGAAACTGTCAACACACAAACTTTCTTACTGTGTGAAGAAATACTGTTAAGTGTTCAGAAGCATTACTCTGAAAGGTGAAAATATGATTTTCTCTGAAAGTGTTGTTACCAGACAGAAAGTAACACTTTCAACTCTTCACGGCTGTTATCACACTTTCTTACCATTATCTAATATTGGGGCGGGGGGGAGTAAGAAAGCACGTGTCTGTGTGTGCAGGGGGGAAAACCCACAATTCTGAATTCTGAAACAAATCTCTTTGGAAATAGTTTTTTCCTGTTAAGAGAAACTCGGGGGGGAGGGGGAAATCAACAATAAAATTTTCTTATGCTGGAAAAAATCATTTTTATGTAATTCCAATTTCTGAATTAAAATTTTCTTGACCACCTCTGTTAAATCTTGATGTGCATTAGATAAATTATTTTGGGGTATCTTTATATGGATATATATGACCTTTTTAATGTTAAGTCAAAGGTGCACAGAGTCTGAGACAGATCACTTGGTCTCCGTAAAGAAAAAAGGGAATCGTGCCTCATTATTAAACCCTAGAGTTACTACTCAGTATTGGAGACAGGTTTCGATGTTTCGCGTTTTTGGTCAGCAATGGGAAGTGCACCATCATAATCTGACTCCTTCTAATAATAGCAGTAGCAAAAAGGAAGGAAATAGAATTTCCTGGAGAGGGATGTTAGGGAGAGGGAAAGACCAGATTAACTTCCTAGATGAAGGCTGCCTAGCTATGAAGAGGATTTAAGTGAGATGGAGAGAGGTCAAGGTCAGGGAAATAATTATAGACATTCAAAATAAAATTGGTGCCCACAAGGGGTGATAAAATCCGGTTGCTTCAAAAGAGGAGAAAGCAAGGCAGGTAAGAGTGTGAGTGTGTGGTATAGTGTGTAAGCAGGGCCAGCTTGTGTCTGGGCAGTGCAAGCCAGGAGAGCGTAAGAAGCTTTCAGTGACAATGAAGTTTGACAGGCAAGAATGAGAGGAAGAGGCATCTAATAATAGGGCATGGTTAACCGTTTATCTCTCATTAAGGAAATAGCAGCTCAGAAAATGGCTAACTTTGAGCAATTATGGTAATATAGCACCTTCTGAGTTACAGCTCAGTCAGCGTTTCCAGCCTAAATTTAATTGGCAAGGCTTTCAGTCTGGCATGTGGACACTTGACATGGACTTGAACCTCACTGTGGAAGTGTCTTCTCCCAGCAGATGGAAATTGTCTTTGCAGGATGGCGGTTTAATTTTGAATGTTTCTCCCCAGAATAGCCTCAACTTGGTAAACTGGCTGGCAGCTGCTAGGCAAAATAGTTCTAAGGATTCCCTGTTACCATAATACAAACTATAGTAGTAGCACTTCATGGTACCAAACGTGGATTCCTTTGTGCTAGGTGCTGTACAAACCTAAAAGTACGTGGTCACTGGCAGTAGTTGGCTTCGTAGGTTCTGTTCCCAGCTTTGCCACTGACTCACTATGTGACTCCAGGTCAGTCACTGTCTGTGCCTCAGTTTCCCCATGTATTAAAAGAGTAAAACAAATTCCTGAGAAGCTGGTATGTGAGAAGTGATAGAATGGAAAATTAGTATTACTTTTTGGCTTGTAGCATCTTTAAAATGGGGACAGCAGTCTTCAGCATCTACAACAGTGTTTTTCAACCTGGGGGTGCCAGGCCAGCATGGGGCATTCACCGCTTTTGTTATACCTGAAATATATGGTCCTCGTTTCTCTCTCCCTTCCCCCTAGCATTTAATGCAGGTTTTTCCCATCTCTGCTCTGAAAGCAGCAATGCTGCAGGGGCTCCCTATACCTGGGGAAATGTTTTTGTCTTTAATTGAAACCATGTGACTTGCACTTGGCAATTCGTTAGGAGTACTTCATAAATGCTTGTAATAATAATAGGATCCTTCTCAGAACATTTTAAATAGAGAGCATTGGTTTATATCAATCGGAGCAGTGTGAACCTTTACCCACTCCATCCCCACACTTCAAATGTTCTCTGGGTAAAGGAGCTGGCGACCCCTTGAAACTCACTGCACTCACCTTCCCTCCTTGCCCCTTAATAAAATGGCCCTGAACTTAGCTCACATGTACAAGGCTGTAGCCACTGACCTGAACATGGTGTGTCTGCACCCGTGGCACTCTGCTGAGGTGAGACTGCGTGTAGCATAGCCTTTCATGGTTCCCAGCCAAGGCCGCCTCCCCCCCGAAATAGCTGATGAGTTGGAGAACTGGAAAGGCAGGGGGAAGTATGGAGAGTTGAGGGAGAGCATAGCAACTGTGTCACAGCTTGGGGAGTACAGATGAGGGGGTGAATGCCTACAGGCCTGTTATGGGGAGGAAGGAGAGAAAATGACTGAGGCTGTGGGGGTACAATTGACAAGTTTGCAGTAATGCAGGGGTTCCCAAGCAGTCTAAATTTTATGCTCTGTCACTTGGGAAAGAAGTGAGATTCCCTGTTCCTAATGTATCTCTCCCTACCAATAATACGTAAGTCTTGCAGCTATGTACCTCTGCCACTGATTTTTGGTAATGCTCCTTTACTATACCAGGGGTTGGAATCAACCTCCGAGACATGTCACTGCAATCTTGTGCCTCCAACCCCAAAGGGCTCTTCTTCCTACTTTTCCTGAATGAGCTGTGTAGTCTTTTCTCCGACTGTGAAGACCCTGAGCAAAGCAGCCCATCACTCAGCAACTCTGATGCTGACACTGCTGAATTCAGGGCTTGGATTCCAGACTTCCAAGGATCCAGCATGCTAAACTCTGCTTCCTAGGCTTGTGGGTTGAGTAGGATAAAACCCAGGTCTCAGTAAAATGCCCATTCACAAACCTGCTCAGGAAAGTGGCAGCCTTTCCTTGCGGTTTCTTTCTGCAGAAGTCAATGTTGCTAACTTCACGATCCCTTTAACAAACCTAGACCATGCTCTGTAGCTAAGTATCTAAAGCTTTACGTGTTCTGCCAACTGAATGTCACCTAAGTATAATCCAGGCCCTGACTCAAATTGACAGGGACAGGCTGGACTGGGAAATAATCTCTTTAAATAGCAGCAGCCAATTCTCAAAGTCATTTCTTTTGCCCTGCCTAGAGTTGGAGAGCTGCTTACAGCAAGTCGCCTATAGAGCACACATCCCTCCCAGGCTTGACAGGAGTGGTACAGTCCAAAGGCAAGTGAGTCAGTTGCCTGGGGCCTCGCCACTTTGGCTAACACTGGGAATTGCTATGAATTTTGCAGCACAGTTTCTCTACTCCAAGTTTTTAAAGAACAGAACTCCCAGGGAATGCTCCAGGGAAGAGGAAGACTATGATCCTTTCTGGCAAAGGTTGGAGAATATTGCTCTGTGACTTAGAACTAGATTGCTCCTTTCTCCTACATACGAGTGATGGACGGCCCCCGGGCTGTACCTGGGGCTGGAGCTGCGGGCATCACTTCCCCTGGACCCCTTCTGCCTCCTTATGGTGCTATAGTTGGAGTTGTGCTTCACCTGTTTGTGTATTTTGTTGCTCTGCTTTATAGGTAATGCTTTTTGTTTTCCCTTTCCTTTCCCAGTTCTCTAGAAAAACAAAAGTGATTGTAGTTATTCAATATTTTCTAAAGCTCTTAGTGGGCCAAAGTGATCGCTGAGGTCACTGCACTGGAATCAGTGGAGCAGCACTGGGGATGAACTTGTCCCACCAGTACCGATGACAACTGAATTGACTTATCTATGGGATTCAAAGATTTTACCTTTCTGTAAATATATCCTGATGGAAAAAGGCCTGAAGTGGTCAATGAAATATGGAAAAATGAATGGTCTTGTCGGACATTTATTATGTGTGTATTTCTGGAATCTGGTGTTAATGGCATGTTAGATGTCTTTCTGCTGGTGATTATGGTCTACTGTTAATTATTGTATTACAATAGTGTGTGGAGTCCCAAGCTGAGATCAACGGCCAATTGTGTTAGGTACAGACAGCTATGAATGTTCCCTGCCTCGAAGATCTTACAACTCAACACCCTGATCCTGCAAATCCTTACATTTGTGCTTAATATTCAGTAGCCCCAAAGTTAAGCACACATTTGAGCATTTCCACCTATACAGCCAAGACTGACAGAAGTATTATCATTCAAGTTTTTACAAATGAGGAGCTAAGATACAGAGAGAGAGAGTGACTTCTCCAAGGTCATGTAAGAAGTTTTCAGCAAAGTCAGGAATAGAACCTAGATCTCCAGAGTTGAATCCAGTCCTCTAACATAAGACCACCCTTCTCATCTGTGCTGTTTGTCATTTCTTACATGAAAACTAATAGAAAACTTCGCATTTGGTTAATAAACTCAGAACTCTGCATTTTAAGATTTTTTTAATTATAAAAATGTTTACAACCATTTTAGCTTTCATCCTTCACGTTCCTAACAGATGCAGCCAGCCTTGAAGTAAATATTGTTCATTTGACTTTCTTAAGGAAGAAGCCTCCATCCATTTGAGGGACTTTGCAGAATTATTGTAGCATTAGCATCCAGGGAATGAACCATACAAAGTGTAGCCACTTAAACTCATCGTGCCTCCACATTTTTAATTCCTATATTAAGGAGGTGTCAGATCGCTAAAGGGATAATACTGCCAGCTTTAAGCAATGGCATTTGTTTGGACTGAGGTCACAGTGACTGTTCAGACAGGACTGTTGGTCAGGCTGAAGCCAAATGAAGGGTTTGACTTGGCTCTGCCTTTGATGATGCGGAATTAGTGAAGCTAATGCTATAATACACAGATATAGAAAATACATAGAAATTGATATTGCAGTTTATAATTGCTTCTGGTGGTGATGATGCTTTTTATACCTTATAAATATGCAAGTATTGATTTGTTTTCCATTGATCTCTGTTCTCAATGCACTTTAGAACATAGGGCTGAACCACAAGTTATAGGCTTGATACAGAATTTTCTGACGAAATGTTATGGTCTGTGTTGTGCAGGAGGGTCAGACTGGTAGATCATAATGATCCCGTCTGACCTTAAAATCTATGATTCTGCAGTCCTTAGTCCAAAACTACCATTGAATGGAGGATTGGTCTACAGTATTTGTCTTGGTCAATCAGACTTCTAGTCCATCAAGTATAGTGGCCCATACCTGCTTCAGAGGAAGGTTTTTTTTAAAAAAAATCTGTAATGTGTGTTACAAAGGCTGGCTCCTGTAAACTGCTGAGCCACTCCTGAGAAATGATAGGGTGCTTAGCATTTTTAAGGAGATGTTCAGTATCTTGGAGGGTCAGGCCCCAGCTGAGTAATGTTTTACAGAGGTAGGAATCTTTCCATCCCTGGTAGTCATTTGAGACTTAGAAGCATTAGATCTGACTGCCCTTATCTTGAATGCAAACTGCAAGTGGGCCTATTGGTTATAAAAGGATCTGGCTCTTTTTTTTCTTTTTTTTTTTTTAAGCCCAGAGTTGATGTCTGTTAAAATAAATTGGAGGCTTATCCACATGAATTGGCGTTACAGAATGGTGTTCATACATTATAATCCCTAGCAAATTTGCACACTACCATTGTCCACTGTGACTTATGCAGAGGAGTTTTGGATCATATAGAAATAAACACACATACAACGACTCTTCTAACATCCTCCCTGAATAGCCAAGGTATTGTCTCTTAGTGTCTGTACTAGAGCTGAAACTTAACTTGTAGATCCAAATTCTGTCGGTCACTTATATCGACTCATCAATGAGAAGCTTGTTGTGCCCCAATTTTAACTTGCCATCAACCCCACAAAACTCTGGATTTCACACTCAGTAGACCATCCACAGTTCCTTGATGGCTTCAGCCACAGCACAGCATTATGGGCGGGACGTAGGGACTGGGGACTACTCTGTGGTCTTAGCAAATACCTCCCTCTTTCACTGCACTCCCACTCCATTTATTTTCCCTCTTGACCTGAGTAATCTGAGTACAGGCAGTGGTATAGGGGTTTCATAGGCATTCCTGAGCTATCCAGGCTCAGAATTAGGGTCTTTTAATCTATCATCAACATAACAGCAAAGGGGAAAAAAAGCAGATGTGTTCTTTGCCCATGCAAAGCATGGGACTTGGGCACAGATGTTCTAGAGGAACCATTGCCAGACAGCAAGCACTATCATTAGAGAACCATTCACAAAAGTGGTGTCCTCCTACTCCCAGTGTTGGCATGCTACTTTATCCAGCTTCCAGATGATTTGAGGGAAGTCTGACTTTTAAAATGGTATCACTGATAAATGGAGGCCTGGAAGTTCAATGGGAAAGGTCAGATGCTTCTCTGGCAAATCCTTCATTAATTTTTCCAGCACTGCTTGGAGTGTGGTGTAAGAAAGCCAATGGGTCCTGTCAAGGGCATCAAGAACACATCTGTCCTCTAAAAATTTTTTTGGTGTTTCAGAACTGATGAACAAGCCCAGCTTTGGACATTGTGTGACCCAGGTGAAGAAATCTCTCTGGACCTGAACCTTTGCCCTAGTACAATCCATCTGTTAACACTTTCTTTATGCCAGGAATGTGTTGTGCATCTAGACTGCAACTCTTGTTATGAAAAAACTTCTTTTCTTTTCTTTTCTTTTTTTTCCAGACTGGCCATCCATGCGGACCTGGTTCCTCATAGCTTAGTCACATAAAACACCACTTAGTCTGTTGTCTATTTGTTCAGGGGCATGAGCGCCCAAACGAATGTTGATATATTTACAATTAGGAGCATATTTTAGGGGCATAGCGAGCAGATCGAGGGACGTGATCGTTCCCCTCTATTCGACACTGGTGAGGCCTCATCTGGAGTACTGTGTCCAATTTTGGGCCCCACACTACAGGAAGGATGTGGATAAATTGGAAAGAGTACAACGAAGGGCAACGAAAATGATTAGGGGTCTAGAGCACATGACTTATGAGGAGAGGCTGAGGGAGCTGGGATTGTTTAGTCTGCAGAAGAGAAGAATGAGGGGGGATTTGATAGCTGCTTTCAACTACCTGAAAGGGGGTTTCAAAGAGGATGGCTCTAGACTGTTCTCAATGGTAGCAGATGACAGAACGAGGAGTAATGGTCTCAAGTTGCAATGGGGGAGGTTTAGATTGGATATTAGGAAAAACTTTTTCACTAAGAGGGTGGTGAAACACTGGAATGCGTTACCTAGGGAGGTGGTAGAATCTCCTTCCTTAGAGGTTTTTAAGGTCAGGCTTGACAAAGCCCTAGCTGGGATGATTTAACTGGGACTTGGTCCTGCTTTGAGCAGGGGGTTGGACTAGATGACCTTCTGGGGTCCCTTCCAACCCTGATATTCTATGATTCTATGATTCTATGAATTATCCAACTACTTCATAATGAATGGGACAACAGACAAGCCCCACATTCCACTTACCCCCTTCAGCTCAAAAGAAAATATCCAGCCTGACTCTGAGGCCTCTGACTCCAGAAATACTGGAGGGGTCAAGCCTAGAAAATGGACCTTCTAATAAGAGAAGGCTTCCCTTATAACACATGAGTTCCAGTTCGGTTACTTGTAACAAACAAAGGCTGTGTGATCAACTGAGGCCATTTTGCCTCCACAAGGCAACCTCATATAATTTTGGGGACCTGGAATCCAGCCATCCTCACCTTAACCAAACAAAGAGACCCCCTTCTGAGAAAGGCCTCATTTGTTGGGTTTAGATAACATCAGAACAAAGGCAGTTGGACTCTAATGCCCTCTGTGCTTGCTACTCAAACAGATATATAGCAAGCAAATAGCCTACCATATAGGGCTGGGCTCCAAGGCATGCCCAAGTAAACTTCCTGTGGAAACGAAGAAAAGTGATAGCAATTCCAGTACCACGGAAGAGAGCTGCAATCTTGGCTCTTCTGACTGTGCTCCAGCTAAAAAAAATGAACATTCTACTTCTAACTGTGACCTCTCCTGTAAATATTCAAGAACACTACACAAGCTCATATGAATGAGTTTCTTCCATGAAAGGAAACCCCTCTTTGGGAGGGAGCAATCGAGAGTAATCAGGGTAATTCATAGTTCTCAGATCCTTCCAGTTGGCTACATTCTACAGTGTTCTAGAGCAGGACAGTTTGTTTAGTTTGGGTGGTCAGAAATTAGGCAGGCCTAAGGTGGCTATATCCTCTAGCATGTTCAGGAGTTTCTTCATGGCTGAGTGGTAGTTGGTGAAGCAGGCACCCTATAATAACATGGAAAGCTTGATGCTTTTTAATGGACTTGGAGGTATCTCTTGTAGTTAACTAATAACACTTGCATAACATCATATTTTACACACATAAGGAGACTGAATATTCAGTCATTGCCCTTATGGGGAAGAATGCCCTTTTTGTCTAGCATTCTGGAATGGTTATTACCAGTGGAATTGTACCTGCTTATCTGGGAGGGCCACGTTAGATTCAATGCCCAAAACATGCATAACTTGGGTACCTAAAGTAAGCACCTCCACTCCCATTGACCTTAGTGCACTCAAGTGCCTGAAGTTAGGTGCCTGAGTTAGGAAAGCTTTATCCAGTGAATCTAATTTGGCCCACACATGCAGGTACAATTCTATTAACATCAGTAGAGTTTCACTAGGACTGAATTTGGCCCATGGAATCAAATCCTTCCTTTTAATTATACTAGTGAAACACATTAAAATCAGACCGGTCCTCTGAGTGTAACTAAGGGCAGAATTTGACCCATTGTCTTATAACTGAAATAAAATATATCACCTTTCTAATATTGTTCCCATACTGTTGATAATTCAATATACTTAGGCAGGAAATGTTCTGTGACAGCCTGTATAAATAAAGGCTTGTTCTTGTGTTCACAGTTACATGATAGATACTGCAACTATTTCCATGGAATATCTTTTACTTATCATACAATGATAGCAAAAATTCTGGTGAACTATGGGCAGTAGTAATCTCTAAATAAGATAGCATGTTTTCCAGTAGTCTAATGACCACATAAGAACAGATAAATGAAGTATGATCTTGGATATACATAAACCATTTTTTCTTGAACTGTACCAGTGTCCATAATTTCTTAAATGAAAGTAGATAACAAAATACAGTATTTCACACACAAACCACATTGTAGTATTAAAAATGGCTGAAATAGCTAGTCATTTTTGTCACTTTCCACAAGATTGTCAGCATATTCAATTTTCAAAGGGACAGAGTGTGCAAGTCATCAGAAGCTGGTAAGGTTTAGATGTCACGGAGATTTATTGAGCATGTTGATTTGAGGAACGCTCTTTGGAAAATGTTGTAATCATCTTTGTTTAAACTGTACTTCCACAAGTAAGTAAAATCTATTTGCAAGAGCAACAGGTACCCTTCTATCTTTTAATAAGTAGTAATTAAGGCTTTGACTTTTTAAGGCACCACAAAAATCTCGTGCAATTAATTACTATTTACTCATTCATACCAGCTGTCAGAATGCACAAGATTTGCTTATTTGAACAGCAAGATTCAAATTATTTCTTCTAGGAGTGGGAGGTTTGCTATATAAGGTTGTCATCTTAAAATTTCCTTGAATATGCATTTTGGTCTTGAATTTGACCTGTCAATGTGGCATCAGGATAGTATACCTATTCTTACTATAGCAGTTCTTTACTCAATTGGTGTTCCCAGAAGTACTTGCGCTGGTAAATACAACCTATTTTAAAGCCCAATGTGAAGTTAGTGAAATTAGCTGTATCAGAACAGTTTGAAATTATAAATGTCCAGTTAGAATGTTCTCAAGCCATCCTAAACATTTTATCATCTTTTAAATTGAAGATTTTTTTGGCTGGAGGGTGGGGGGAAGGCAAGGAGACCTCTGGTATTTTAACATCCAGCCATCTCTACATTCCTGTATCATCTTAGGGCTAATATAAGCCATACAGTGACTTCTTATATGGATGTCCATATTTCTGTCATCTCTGCTCGTAAATATTCTGTTAGCTCATTTTGCAGTAGATAGAAAGACTGCCAAGTGGATCAGATTTTGTCCTCTTATATGTGTCCTATGCCCATTGGTTTCATTTAGCAGTTATGTTGCATCTGAGTGTGGAGGTTAGCCAGTTGACGAGTTACTGCAAGATAACTATAATAAGTGGAAAGAAAAGGAGTACTTGTGGCACCTTAGAGACTAACACATTTATTAGAGCATAAGCTTTCGTGAGCTACAGCTCACCATGAAAGCTTATGCTCTAATAAATTTGTTAGTCTCTAAGGTGCCACAAGTACTCCTTTTCTTTTTGCGAATACAGACTAACACGGCTGCTACTCTGAAACCTATAATAAGTGGTTATTTCTTTCCTCCTTGAAACAAAAAAGGCAATTTTGTGGTTTGAATAAAGTGTGCAGAATTTTCTTTTCCCCAGATGCTACTTTGTTTAATTTACAATGCTGGGAGTTTTGAAAGCAGACAAAACAAAAGACAAAACTTATTCATCATTTTAAGAGCATATTTCAAAACAATGACCATGCAGCTGCATTGAGACTTTGCATTGAGTAACTATCTGTATAAGTAAATTTCCTACAGTTCCTTCATTCTCTTTGGAATGTCTCCATATGGATCTTTTATTTTTCTTTCCAGGTATGCTGAGCAACTGTTCACAGAAAAGTAGGTTTATAAGCCATGTTGGCATGGTTGTTTTTACTAACCACATTGAAGGTGAAATGGCATGAATTATAGGCATGCAATAAAACTTTGACAGCTGGATATTTGTTTAATGTGTGTGTTGGAAATAAAGAAGCTCATTCACTGAACTTGTCTAGGAGAATCTATTGAAAAGCACAGCTGATTCATTTGGAAACAGCCATGATTTATATTGTGTGAGGAATATATTTGAGCTGGGCACATTTCCCCACTCCCCCCTTACGAATAACAAATTCACTGAGAAATAAATTTTTCTAGGGCACTGAAACTATTTGAGAATTTGACCTGAATTGTGAATAGTCTGGCCAAAAAAACCATGAAAACAAAAATTTTGGAAAAGTCACAACAGTTGACAATTTTTTCTCTAGATATGTTCAAAATGAAATGTTAGTTCAAAATGACATTTTTTAAACTAAATGTTGACTTGAACTGATATTTCATTTTGAAACGTCACTTAAAATTGACATTTGATTTTTGAAACCATTTTTACTTGATGTTTAAAATGTTGCATTTGACCTGAACAAAATTTTTTCTGTTTTGTGTTTTATTGAGAAAAAACAAAATCATTCAGTTTCAGTTCAAAACAAACCACCATTTATTTTTTGGTTTTCTGGCTGGCCACTGAAGTGAAAAATCAGTTATTTGCTCAGCTCTAGATCTGACCGCTAAACCATATACCACTTACTGTCATGGTGCATGACAAGTCATGCTTCTACTTTTCATTGCACAGACTGTTGTTTGCATGTTTTTATACATGCATTAACTGTAAGTAAGTCTCTGCTAAAGATACACATGAAGAAGTGAATTAAGCAAAGTAAACAAACTGCCTTCAGGAAGATAAATGCACATGACCTGGCATAGTTACATATTGGTGGATTTGCAAACCCTCAAATTAGCTGTTGACCTCTACAGATCATGAGCTCTCATATGAGACAATCAGCACATACGATATCCTGAAGCTATATCCTGGGTGATGTGGCTGCTAACCTCTTTGGCAAGAATTTCCCAGGGGTAACATAGTAGCAGCGGGAGCTCTCATGTGGACAAAGTAAACTAGAGTAATTGCTGAAGTCAATGGAGTTATGCCAGGAGGCAATTTGGCACAGCCTTCCTGTAGCCATCAAAACTGTAGACTAGACAAAGTCTAAGATTCTGATTTATTCCCCTTCCACCTCTCTCTAGCCCTTTCCTGGGCCAAAACAAGGAAATCCAGGAATAAGGCCAAAATCCCCGATCTGTCATTTTGGTCTCTTCTCTACTGGATAAAAGGAAATGTTTTGTCTGTTGGTCAAGGAACTGCTGAACTGAGATGTTAGTCTGCTAGATCATGATTGCAATAGGCCTATTTAGGTCATGGAATCTTGCAATATATTGTAGCAACTCCTGTAGGAGCCATTTTAGTCTAATGCGTTGAGCTAGCCACCATGCAGGAGAACTAACTCCCAACTCCAAAATAAATTAACTGTAGAAATTGATAAGCTATAGGCTAATGGATGAAAGAGTTTCATTTAAAACCATAGTCCGTGCTCTGTCTGATAGTATGGCAATTTTCAGATGAATTCCTAAGAAGAATCTTTAAAACACAAACTTCAACCCAGCTAAATTAGAAACCTGGGAATCTAGACCTTGTTCAAGACATAGATGTTTTATCCAGTCTTGCTTAGAATAGTGATGGAATAATGTTGCTTTTTTCTAACAAGGAATTTTGAAGAGACAGGAAAGTTTTTGTGGGAAATAGTCTTTTTTTCTCCCTCTCTCTCACAAAAATACCCTTTTGCAAAACAACTGATGAGGCTAATACAGGACTGCATCCACCTTTTCTTAGCTGCCCTAAACATTCCTCTTCCAAGACACATAGTGGAACAAAGAAGAATGTATTGGGAAGTAGCGCTTCTGACATGCTTCAGGAGTCCATGTAGGAGCATTGATGGCAGTTCTTCAGCACGGGGCTTTGCAGCTTGGAAAGGGGGGGATTTGTGGCAGGGAACATTTCCTTCTAAATGCGCCATAATGACCTTGTTGAAAGTTGCTGGAATGTGCAGCACCATGGTGATCAAAAATGTAAAATTAGTGAGCCATTCCAGTCACCATCTCTGTGGATGAATGGCCTCCTAAATCACTTGGGAATCTTCCAGGACTGTAGAAAATAACCACAGCTCATAGATTTTGTTGGCAAGGATGCTATAATCTCATATTGAAAATATTTTTTTTTAAATCTGGCAAATGTTGTTTCGCATTAGAGTGACACTGAGCTATTACAATACAAAGTTCGGCTTTTATTAAAAAAAATTTTAATCTCAGAAGTATGAGCAAGAGAGTTAACTCCTATCTTTTCAATTGCTGCTGTTCTGTTTTATATCTTTCCCTCCATAAGTCACTTCCTAAATTCCAAGAATGTTTGGAAGTTTGGCCTTTATCTGTTCAGGGGTCTGCAGTACATGAGAATTCCTGCACAGGACTATACATTATAATCTCCAACAAATAACTTGTAAAGATAATCATTTGGAATGCTAGTCTTGTCCCACTTAAAAATAATAATTAATAATAAGAATATCTTCTGATAAGAGAGGATAAAACTAGCCTTGCTAATATGACCTAGCAGTTCCCATGAAAAATTTGTCTCGAGTGAAATGAAGATGTAATTTTGAGAATACAACCAATCCAGGCAATGTACTATATGCTCCTCAGATTCATTATTTCTGTATTTGCATTACAGTAGTACCTGGATGTGCCTCCAATCTTGGGGCCCCATTGCACTAGGCACTGTCCATATTCCTAATAAGAGGTAGTATCTTAACTGATGAGTTCACAATCTATGTAGACTAGACAGGCAAAGAATGGGAAGAGGAGAAAAATACATACACAAGTGCTGTGATTTGACAATTTCACATAGCAGGATAGTAGAACCAGGAATAGAACCCAGGTCTTGAGTTCCAGTTTAGTGATCAATCTACTAGACCACAGTACCTCTGAGTACTTCATGAAACTATGAACTGAAAGAGTTTAAGGCAGAAGGGACCATTAGGTCATCTAGTCTGACCTCCTATCCGTGCTTAATTTGTGTCAGGGTTGAGCCCCAACACCTCTAGGCTTGGCAGTTCATAGCCCCAGCACATATGGGCTTCCTGCATCCGTTCTTAATGTAAAAAAATTGCTTGAGCCCTGGCCCCTCTTCCATTACAAATTAAGCACTGCCTCCTATATATCAGAATCCATTAAATTTCACCCAGATACCCCTTCACTGAGCTCAAACTCTTGAGTTAGATTAAAGCATTTCAGTCCTCAGGAGACTGAACAGCTGTGTGCCACAGGCAGAGAACAGGAGAGACCAAGGTGCCACCTGTGCCCAAGGCCCCTTTAATGATAGGAAGTTGGTGGTGTGAGATATACCTGGCTGGTCCCAGCAGATGAACCAGACCCCAGGCTCAGAGGAAAGGGGAAAAAAACCCCAAGGTCCCTGCCAATCAATCTGGGGAAACATCTTTATGGCTCCAAATCTGGCAATTGGTTGGACCTTGAGCAATACAGATTAGCCAAGGAAAGAGGATTCTTTGTACCATATCAGAGCATTGGCCTACTCCATCTGGTGCCTGGTCGCCAGCTGTGACCAGTCCTTGAGAGGAAGGTGTGGGGGTGGGGAGGAATCCATAACACATCTGATCACTTGTGCAGCAGGGGAAAAAATTCCTTCCTGGACCCCCGCAGGCAACCAGCTGAAATCTTGAAGCATGAGATTTTATTAGAATCATTGTCATAATGTAGAGCTGCAACTATTATGAGCATTGCAAAGCCAATGCAGAGCTTTCTGTTCTCTCCATGGCCCATGAAGGCTGAGAACGAACAGCAGGTTCATAGATTTACAGATTCCAAGGCCAGAAAAGACTCCACCACCACCACCATCCAGCACCCTGGGGGGGGAGGGGGGAAACAGCATTTCTCCCAGAGGCTGGATTAAAGAAAATACTTTAGAAAGATACCAAATCTCCTTTTAAAGACTTCAAGTGATGGAGATGGAGGACTCACCCCAGGTGAGCTGTTTCAATGTTGAATAACCCTCACCGATAGAACACTGAGTCTTATTTCAAGGTTGAACCTGTCTAAATTCAACTTCTAGCCATTGGATCTTGTTGTTCCTATGTCAGCAAGGTTGAAAAGCTCCCCTGTCCCCATCAGATGTGTTCTCAGTGTGTAAATATCTGTACATAGTGATTGAGTCTCCTCTCAACCTTCTTTTTAATAAACTGACTAGATTGAGCTTCTTAAGCCTCACATTTTAAGGTATGTTTTCTAGCCCCTGGATAATGTTTGGGGTCCTCCCGTGAACTCTCTCTAATATTTCCACATCCTTCTTGATGAGCAGACTTCAGAAGTGGATGCTGTAGTCGAGCATTAGTCTTACCAATGCGGTGTGCAGAAGCGAGATCACCTCCCAACTTGATATACCACTTTTATATTTAGCCCCTTTTGCCCCAGCATTGCACTGAGAGCACATGCTGAGGCGATTATCTACAATGACCCACCTAAGTCCTTCTGAGATGCTTGTTTTCCAAGAGTCTTCCATCTATAGGCATAATTTGCATTCTGTGTTCCCAGGTGTATTACCTTGCATTTGGTTGTATTAAAAAGCATTTTGTTGGATTGTGACCATTTAACCAGGCAGTTCAGATTACTTTACAATAGTAACCTGCCCTCTTATTACTTATTTCCCCACCAATCTTTAACTGTAAACTTTACCAGCAAATATTTTTGTCATCTGACCTTCCTTCCATGACACCATGCCAACAGGCATTACTTTTAATTTTAACCTCCAAGTCTTTGTTGATGGTCTCAAATTAACAATTGCATTCTTGCACCTGGGACTGACATGTTGAAATTGAGTTGGCAATCCTCCAATCCTTTGGAATTTGGTTTTTCAAGACTTGTTACAAATTAACATTAGTGGTTAAGAACTCTGCTAAATCCTTTAAACTCTTGGGTGTAAGTTATCCAGATCTTTTGATCTGAAAATGTTGAATTTTAGCAGATGCTGCTTCACAGCTTCCTTTGTTCCTTTCTATTCCATCCACAGCATCATATAGGATGGCTATATCCTTCAGCTTTGTTCAAAATGCAGAACAGAAATATTTATTAAACATTTCTGCCTTTTTCTACATTACTATTTACAGTTATACCATCTGTATCTAGCAATGGACCTATACCTGACCTAGGTTTGGGGGTTTTTCCCTAATGTTTAAATCATGCTGGTTTATTATCTTAAACCTATTGGCCACTGATATTTCACTTATTCTTTTAGCTTCCCTTATCAGTTGCCTATACTTTTTCACTTATTCATTGCTGTTTAATTCCCCTCTTTATATGTAAATTCTTTGTTTTATTGCCACTTCCCCCATCTTCTTTTAACTAGGATAATTTTTTGCCCAGTGTAACTTTTTTTTTATGTCTGGAATTGTGGGGTTTTTGGCCGTCCATTAATTTTTGTTAAAACTTCCCGCCTTTTTAAATTTATGTTCTTGGTAGTTATGTTGACAATTTCTTTAAGTTTTGGACAAGTGGCCCTATAACTGATTGATGCCATATTTTTTTTGCACAAAATAAATGTAACTAGATCATGATCACTGGTACGTAGGCAACTAATTTTTAATATTTTAAATGTATACTTCCCCCCCCCTCATTTTTAAGTGAGCGTTTTATTTTAATGTTGGCAATAAAGTATAATTCCTATCCTGGGACTAAGTCAGATTCTGCTTATGAAACTGCTTTGAAATCCATGGGTATTACTGGTGAAAATGAATGATCAATTTGACTCTACACATAGGCATAGGTTGTTTGGTGGTTTGGTTAACTGCTTGTAAGACTGATTTGATGACTTGCTAATTTACTTATTTTTAAAAAATATTTAGGAATGAAGGAATGAATGAATTCAGGTAGCTACACTTGTGCATTATGTGCATATCTCTCAGAGAAGCTAATAAGATACTGGAGATCCACTGGCACAACCTATGCCTATGTATGGTGTTAGCATTTTTTAGTTGTCATCCTTTTTTTTTTTTTTTCTGATCAGCCCAAAGGGTGAATTCCCTTTATTTCTCCCCTCTTTTCAAGTGTTTATCCATATACAGAATGTTTTAAATTGGGGCTTAGGAGCTGTCGTCCTTTAGCTTCATAGTAGAGCATAATTATTAGCCCTTGTTGCAGTCAGCCCATCCCCATCACATGCCAGATAATGGCTGCTAACTGCATACTTTGCAAGTATCTAAGAGCAGAGAAGCAGCCACCTGATGCATATTGTATAATCACACCTGTTACTGCTATTATGAGCTTTAAGGGAGTGCTGTGTCACAGCCATTTGTCTTTTTCCAGACTTCAGTAGTGCTGCAAACACAGGACCAGATTTTTTCAGCAACCATTGAACAAATTAGAGCTATTGGTGCTGAGCAGTCATGAAAATCCAGCTCCATATGGTGCACAGGTACATTCTCATTAGCAAGGGAATGATAATTCCTTGGTTTGTTCATGTGCCCAGTTATCTGCTGCTACTGTGCCAGTGGCTAGCTGCATGGGCTCTCTATCCACATGGAACATGATAGTCCAATAATAACTTAATTTGTCAGTCTGAGGCATGCAAGTGAAAGAGAAGATGAGGCGTGGTGTCCTTCTTAAACAATAGATGTCAATCTTTTAATCATCCAGACTTTCATTGCTTTCTAACAAGATTATTTCATTCTTTCTTAGGAGTGACCGGAAAGTGAAAAAACAAGATGCCCCAACACCTTGCGAACATCATTGCTGTAAGGAGGGGCCGGTTAGAAATGGCCATGTTGGGCAGCGGCCACCATCCATCAACCCCGAGAGACTGAAAGATTTTGGTGAGGAGGACTACCTGAATGGGGACGTGAAGACTTGGGAAATGAAGATAGTGAGCCATAATGAGGAATTGCTCAGAGATGCCCTTGACCCAGTCACTCAGCCAAACAGTAGAAGCAGCCAGCCAACCTATAATAAGCTGATTCGATTTGAAGATATTAGTGCTGCAGCTTTTAAAATCCAGAATGGTGTCCAGAAAACCCCCTGCATGGTATGGTATTTACAATGCTTTGTTCTCTGAATCTCTCTCTTCTTATGGGAGTTAATCAGAAATGATCGGGGGACATGCATTAGTAGCAGAAGATGCATCTCTATAGGAGGATGATCCTTCCAACAGAGTAGCTGTCATCAGCCAATGTTTAATTTTTTCTTCTGTTTCTTTCACCATCCTGAATTCTCAGTTGGTTATAGTGACCTGTAGAATGAAGGATACTATTGCATTATGCACCTAATTAAAAACACTTGCCACAAGTATCTTCTCACTTATGCGGCAGTAAACTGTGTATTGTTGTGTCCCTTTCAGCAAGATTATACTGAAGGTTATGTCAGCACTTCCAGCACATAAACCCTCCACTTCACAGGCAGCCTTTCTTCAGCAGAGCCTCAGATTTAAATTTGGTGGCAGATGACTGTGTAATCTGTTTAAAAAATAAAATGATTAAGAACCAATGTCCCCATGGAAATTATGTAAAACTTTGTCACATCCTTTATAAAGCGCTTATCTGACCCATTATATGGCTGAAGCAAAAGTCAGGTGTTCTGGGGTTGAGGTGATGGCTCCAGCGTAACAACCCAGCAGGCACTGTGTTGGAGACAGCGATCCAAATGGGGACTGAACATCATGGGATCTGTAAAACAAACGTGGTTCTAAACTTGCAGAGTTAAATTCTGTAAGTAGCAGGCAGTGAGCAGAGGAAGTATGGAACACAAGATGCATATGCCTTTTCCATAGGGTTGTGTATATTGATTCCTCAGGAGCCCAAATATCTTGATCCCTAGGTAAACTTGAATAAGCCCACGTAGTTCAGGTTCGGTAGCTCTCTGTTTTCCATGTGTTTTCTGCTTTGGTCTGATTTTTTTCCTTTAAGCCACAACAAAATAAGAATCAGGTTGGTCTTCACTATTTCCACTGTCCAACGACCGAAATAACATGAGGGAACACAATTCACCCCCTTATTTTTCTCCCTAACCATTCCACACTGCCTCAAGGTGGAGAGAAAGATAGTAGGAAAAGTAGATTTTTTTTTTTAAAACAGAGACATTTTTTAAGCCACCATTTTCCCTGAGTCTCCCATTGTGTCCTGTCTTGTTAGTCTATTTTAGACAGAGCAGTGGCATGATGCTCATAGCTAAGGTTTTCTAACACTTTGTATGCAACTGGGCAGTGGAGTAGGCTCAATGGAAGTGAGGGAGACCTCATCTCTGCAGAGGTACGAACTACTGGGTAGATCAGGTATTAGCTGGAAAGGTGTAAGGTAGAGGCAAACTGGTTGATTTGCATGGTATTCCCTATCTGTACTGTTGAGACCCCTATTCCATTTTTTCTCTGTCTGTGCCATTTAGATTCTGTGCCTAATTGAACATTGGTGCTGACACATCAATTTTTTGTTTATTCCATTATTATTTTTGTTTATTTTGAATATTCCAGGAAGAGTAGATAAGCATCTGTATTGGAGCCAGTGAGCTGGGTGTATGGATTCTGTATGTTTCATTATGCTCAACAACTTGAGCTGGTATTTATCTGTCAGATTTACAACTGCATTAAGGAAAGAAAACCAGAACGGAATTAACTTTTTTTTTTTCTGAGTATGTAACATGTAAATAATTTTACCATTTCCTCACTGATTTTGGCTAGTTATGAAAATCTCTGTGGCTTTTAACATTTATTTTGCTTAATATAACCTCTCCAAAATACAGCTTAAGTCACAGGAATCCACAGAACACAGATGCCTTAAAAGTTCTGGCAAGCTACAGGTTTTATGTAAGCACCATTCTTTATAAAGTCCAGACTTGAGCATAACTGAGGGGGGTTAGGACAGAAAAAAAAATGAAAAAGGCACCAGTGACTAATGAAGTAAAACTGTAGAAGAATATATTAAATGGCAAGTTCTATTTAAATGCTGCACTTACTCCTTGTGCACTGATAGACTGGGCTCTCACTTCCATGCACCTCACACAATCATTTACCTTTGTGTAAAATGCTACTGCTCAAACTTAGGGTGACCATATGTCCCATTTTGGCTGGGACAGTCCCTTTTTGATCAGTTGGCAAGAGCAAATTGGACAAATGCCCACTTCTGTCAAAGCGGGGTCTGGAGGAACGTGGGTGGGTGGGTGGGTGCGGTGATGCCAGCCCCATGCAAGGTGGGGTAGCAGGGCTTGGGTGGGGGGCAGGCAGGGCTCTGGCAAGTGGCGATGCCAACCCCGTGCAGGGGCATGGCTCAGGTGGGAGGTAGGCAGGACTCGGGCAAGCAGCGACGCAAGCCCTGTGCCACAGAGGAGACAGGAAGGGCTTGGACAAGCAGCTCTGGTCAGCCCTGCACAGGGAGTGGGGCTCGGGTGAGCAGCTCAGGCTAACCCCATGTGGTGTTCCATTTTCCCTTTGGGAAATATGGTCACCCTACTCGGACTCCAAAAGGGTGGGAAGCCATGAGGAACCAGACAGATTCAGCAAAATTGACTGTAGAGCAAGCTTCACTCTGCTATCACTCTGCCCACTTAGTGAGATCATCTGTAAAATGTACTGGTGCATGAACTTGGGAGCAGGTGGAGTGGTTTCATTACAACTCATCTGCCAGCCTCCAGGTGGCAGTGACTTCATCATTGCTAGCATTGGATAGACTGGAGCCAGCAACACAGAAGCGAAAGGTTCTGCATCAATCCCCTGGGCCATCTAATTGCCTGCAATGTGTTTTAAACATGTTTTCTGTTTGGGCCAAATTGAAAAAGGCAAACCCATCTGTGACGTGTTGGATCACAGAAACCCCCTAGGGCTGCCACTTGATGTGCCAAGACTACTACTGCCCCTGCTTTCCCTGCCAGTTTGGGACTCCAGCACCCTGTCTTGTTGAGCTAGACATGCCCGTCTGCTCCAACACAGACCCAGGGTCTGAACTGTACGCCTGCAAGCAACTTAAGAAGTGTTCCTGTCTTTAACACTCAGATGCCCAACTTCCAAAGGGGTCCAAACCCCAAATAAATCCGTTTTACCCTGTATAAAGTTTATACAGGGTAAACTCATAAATTGTTTGCCCTCTATAACACTGATAGAGAGATATGCACAGCTGTTTGCCCCCCCCCCAGGTATTAATACATACTCTGGGTTAATTAATAAGTAAAAAGTGATTTTATCAAATACAGAAAGTAAGATTTAAGTGGTTCCAAGTAATAACAGACAGAGCAAAGTGAATTACGAAGCACAATAAAATAAAACACGCAAGTCTATGTTTAAGAAAACTGAATACAGATAAAAACCTCACCCAGCAAGCTTCCTTTTACAGACTAGTCTCCTTCTAGTCTGGGTCCAGCAAGCACTCACACTCCCTGCAGATACTGTCCTTTGTTCCAGTTTCTTTTAGGTACCCTTTTAGGTAGCGAGGCTATCTCCTTAGCCAGCTGAAGACCAAATGGTGGGGTCTCCCACAGGCTTAAATAGACTTTCTCGTGTGGGTGGAGACCCCCTCCTCTCTCCTATGTAAAGTCCAGCTCCAGGATGGAGTTTTGGAGTCACATGGGCAAGTCACCTGTCCATGCATGACTCAGAACTTATAGGTGGCAGCCATGATTCTCATGCTTCCTTGAACATCTTCAGGTAGACTTCTTACGTGGATTGGAGCCGTACAAGATTCCTTTCCCTTAAGTGTTTCTTGACTGGGCAACTAATTTGCACATTACTTTCTCAAGAAGCTGACCAAATGCTCTACTAAGGCTGCTTAGAAAACAAGCCAGTATTCATAACTTCGAATACAAAAATGATACATGCATACAAATAGGATTATTAGAACATAAACTTTACATACATATGTTACAGGGCATATGTAGCATAAAACATATTCCAGTTATATCATTTATATATAATATTCATAAGCATATTTCCATGGGGCACCGTCACACCATCATGTTATACACCAATGAATGTCTTCTCCAAAGTACCACTTAAAGAGAGGTCATTAGAGCTATATTTTCTAGCTATATTTTCAGGGCCTGAGGGAAATTGTTGAGGCTTTTTAAGCATAATATGATATGAAGGCTAGACTTCATGCTTAACATGCTTCAGCATCTCTCCAGTCAATTGAACCATCTTCCATAAAGATACCAACTTTGAAAGTGAGTGTGCATGCAGATGTAAAGGGTTGTAGCAATAAGTTCGTGTGATTGCTTTGGTTCTTGACGTGCATGCTGTTGTGTTACAGTAGCAACTGGAGGCCCTAGCTGAAAACAGAGCCCCACTGCACATAGGGTTGCCAATTCTGACTGAGAGACTTAATATACATCGTCCAGCTATATATTTAAAATAACACAACCCCTCTTCATTTGCTGTCCTAAATTAGGGCCTGATCCTGCAAACCCATAGTCCTTACGCCCATCTTAAGTTGGTGGAAATAAGGTCCCTGTTTCATAAAGTTGCTGTACGCTGTTTATATAACAGTCACTTTCGTACCAGAGGACTGCATTTCAGTGGCAAGTGAAGCAGTTTTGTTCATGTAGTGATGTATATATAAAAAAGTAATATTAAAAAAATGCAAACTTGCATGAGGTATCCATATTCATGTGAGAGATGATGCCCGTGTGGTATTAAGGTAAGGTGGCTCCATACAAGGAAGGAAGTGAAAAATAAGACTTATAACCTTTTTAAGTATTACTTTAAAAAATCTCAGTTATTTTTTGCTGTAAAATATGTGGCATATACAGATACATAATGGTGCAATGTAAATGTTTTATGGACAGTTGTTTGGGATGATCTACATAACTCCCAAGAATCTTGGAAATTACACTGGACCATCATGTATTCTTAATGGAAATATGTAATACTTATATTTTGCTGGAACTGACTAATGATTGTGCTGTGGTAAAGCAAGTGAAAGACTGACTTGGAATGCAGGCATGTAAAATACCGCAGCAACATAATAATTGTTTTCCTGTGTTTTAGTATTCTAGACTTTCAAAGCAATATGGAATGGATATCTATCTAAAGAAAGAGTTCCTTCAGTACACAGGATCTGTGAAGGAGCGAGGTGTGCTTTACCTGCTAACATCTCTACAGCAGGTATGACAAATTATCCAAGTCTATAAAGAACAAAAAAAAAAATTAAACATGCTTAATCTCTGTGCAACTTCGTGCTATTAAATTAAAGGTGCAGAATTAAAGGTGACCCTATTATTTGTAAACCCTCCCTAGCTTGCTGTATTTCCTCATTTAGTATTCAGATACTGCTGGGTTGAGCAGCCTAGACGTGCCTGTGAATAAATTAATTAAAACTAGACTGAAAAAAAAAATGTTGAAATCACAAATTATGTGTGGATTCTGTGAGAAGAACCTGGGTTAGTGAATGGTTTTGGAGAGAATTCCAACATACTTGAATATTGCTTTTATCCCCCTTGTTGTATCAGATGTGTTACCTATCTGTAGAAGAAATAATATTTAGCTTAGATACTAGGGCACTTTAGAAGTATTGATTTTTACAGCCACTCTGCATCATTATGTTACATAGGGGGAAAGTGAGGCAGAAAGGTCAAGTGATTTTCCCAAGGGCAGAGACAGGGACCAGATCTTGTATCTATTAAAATCACTCCGAGTTTGGCTGTGATTTCAACAGGAGAAGGATTAGGCCCAGGGAATGTTAGAACTGGGATTCAAACTCAAAAGTTCCTGGTTCCTAGTCCTGTATTTTAAGCCATTTGATCACCTGGAGATGCATATGCTGTATATCTGTGCCATATCTTGATAATGTAACACTGGGGAAGAAGACTTTAAAAAGGCTATCACAGGGCAGTTGAAATCATGCACCATTAATCTTTGCATGCTTATATGACTAAGATGCCATTTTCTGTGATACTGTGTGATCTAGAAGCAAATGTGTTTTGCAGGAGCAGCAGAGAAAGGGTGTGATAGTGGCTTCTGACAGTAACTTTTCCATGGCAGTAGCATACCATGCCTCAGAACTCCACATTCCAGTATTTGTCATCATGTCTACCAGCACTTCGCCAGCCAGAGTGAAAATGTGCCGTGAGTATGGTGCCATGGTGATCTCCTATGGCACTTCAGCCAAGGATTCTCAGATCCACGCAAGGAGGCTGGCCCAAGAGAATGGCTATCTATACCTTGAAGAGTAAGTAAGTTTTATCAGATAATTGTTCAGAATCTTCAGCTTTGCAAAATCCATTTGGTGTCGTATTTTATTACAACCGCAAAACTTGACCCTTGCTAACCAAAAGTTACACTGAGTTTCCTGTGAGCCTGGGACAGACTTCCTGAGAGTCTGGACTGGCATATTTTCATTTTTCTGGTGAGCCCATGATCACTGGCACTCTTGCATGGTTTCCTCTCCAAATGAGGCAAATTTAGTGGCTTTGGTTGGAATTTACATTGAGCTTTTATACTGGTTCAGAACAAAACTTGAAGTGATGTTTCACCCCCTATTTTCCTCCTTCTGCCGTGTAGAAATATTTTAGATGGATGGCATGTATATGGTGATGCAAATCTAACCATTTAATATTAAAATGGTGGAAGAGCTCCTATTAAAGCACAATCCTGCAAATCTTTCATCATGGGAGCCGTCCTTAGAAATGGTGGGAAACCTAAATGGCTTTCTGCATATTTCAGACCTATTAAATCTCCCAGACTGGCCAGGTGATTCCTCTTTTTGGCCACTTTTTGCACTGCTCCTCACTAGAAACTTCACTCTTACAAGTCAGAAAGCTGAAAGAGCTCACGAGGCTACACCTCTGTCTATAGAGACATAGCCTGGAGGACACTAACCATAGCGAGGGATCTTAGAGTATGATTCATCAACCTCCCCATGGCTATAGACTCAGATATATGGCCAGAGAGCTACTGGACAATGCTGTAGCCACCTGTCTGGGGCCGGGGACCAGAGTAACCAGGGAACAACAGCCAGTGGCTTGGGAGCAGTAACAAGGGAGAACTGGCCAAGGCAAAGAAGCCTTCCAACCACAGCCTGCCATCTAGTTCAGGAAAAGAAGCAACTAGTTACTTGGGCATCAGTCCAAGGAGATGCCAGAGACAAGCAGGTGTTAACTAGTCAGCAGGAGCTATTAGCAACAAGTCAGCAACAGGTCCTGCATTGCACACTCCATGGAGAAACTGCAGCCACAACAGACAAGAAGAAGAAGAGTGTTTTAAGGATGAGACAGGAACAGCAACAGGCTGGCTCTAGATGCCAACCAATGAAATCTGGGCAGGAGATGACTAACAAAAATGCCCTTAACCCCTTTGCTTCCCACTGAGCAGGCTGAGGCAGGAGCTGCAGCCCTAGCAGGCTTGTGCAGGTAGAACTCCAGGTCTTGTATCCTGTAATGTGAGGGTAGGTGCAGAGCAGTGGCCATGTTAGCTTGAATCGCTGCTTGGGTGGGGACACTTTATATAAAAAAAAAAGTATAATCTCTCTTGCTAACTACTGTCTAACATGCATTAGGAAGAAACTTCCCCAATTGGGACCATAACATGTAGGTAATACTGAAAGAGGGGGAATGGATGTATCTGTTTTACAGAAAGATCTTGGTTGGATATATGGAGTCAGAGCTGAAATATGAAATCAAATGTGCCTAAGAGCAAAGGAATGAGTTTTGATAGACAAAACTAAGTGTCATATATGTGGCATTGAATTAGGAAGAGGAAAAAGATCTAGATATCTTGCTAGACGCAACTGTTAAATTCTCAGTCTAGTGTGCACCAGTGTAGAAGGCTAATAAAATTTTGGCTTGTGTCAAGAGGGGCATATTCTATAAATCTAAGCTTATTGTGCTGATATTTTATGAAGTAGTATTCAATTTTGCTCCCTTTCTTGGTTGCGATAGAATACAGTGTAAGGCAAGGAGAAATTAATGGAATGGAGAGTCTTGCATACGAGGAGAGATTGACAATACTCGGACTCTGCCTTGACTGAAGTATTAAACTAGCTAAGGATTATTAAAAAATTAGGCATGATTATCTGTCTGAGGACATTGGAAAGGCCAGATCTAGGGGACATTGTTTTAAAATGGAAGAATATATGCAAAAAAATGTAAGGAGTTATTGTTTTAGAATCAACATGGTAAAATAGATGGAAGAAACAGGTACTTAAGTCTTTCCTAATTGGTTCATCCATCTCTAATTTGATTTTTGGAACAGATTTACTGAAAATCCTAGCTTTTCAGTTCACAATATGTCACTCGCTGTAGACTAGAGTTAATTTTGGCAGCAGGAGTTCCATGTATGAACTCGAGATGGAATATATAGTCTTAGGTCAGAACTTTCAAAGAAGTCTAAGGGAGTTAAATGTCCCAAACCACAATGAATTTAAAATTTCCTTAGGTTCCTTTGAAAATCACAGCCTTAGGTATTAAATCCCCACTCATCCATTTTCCTACAGTTCTCACTAATTTTGACCTGTGTTTTGACTGGATGCCACTTTTGCCAATGAGAAGTTTTTGTTTCATTGGAACATCATATCATATATAACAACTAACGTTGATGGGGTTTTTTATATCATGGTCTCAACTTGGTTTATAAATCTGGCAACTTTGAGACAAGCATCTTCCCAGGTTGAAATATCTCTGCTGTCAACAGATTGTGCTTGTGATAATTTTTTTAGAAGTTGCAATTATAATTGATTACTATCAATATCAATGACACTATATAGATGCTTCCACCGTGTGGCTTTTAAGCACCTTGGCTAATTCAAAACTCAACTATAATAAAGCAAAGGCATCTGGTCAATTACTCTGTGTGATCAAAAACCTAAATTCCACATACAAACATCACTCGGACACCAAAACTAAAAAGAAAACACAAATCCATGCTGTAAAGGGATGTCTGACTCATGCTTTTTTGGGTGCAGTTTTGAACAGCATTCCTGAATAATGGACACTCACTCGAGACATCCCTGCTTCTCATCCTCTTGAGCTCGTGTGTGTCAGGAGTTTCAACCTCACCTGTCCCAGTTTTCCTGTGGAGTAACTTGTGTTTTGGAAAGTTAGGCTATGTATGGAGAACCAGGAGTATTTGTTTCAGGGTTTTGTAATCTATTTGTTTTATAATGTTTGGAAGGTTTTTTTGTAAGCAATTGTGCAAAAATACCCAAAATAAAAACCTCAAAACCCCCCACCAACCTCAAATTTGATTCTTCTACTTTGGATTTGTAACCCACTTGAAGTGCCTGAGGCTCTGAGGTCAAACTGTTAAAAATCATAATAATGCCTTTCCAAATAGCAATTACAATCCCATTCAAAACTACTCATGTGGATGTACTCATCACACACTAAATGCATCCGATGAAGTGAGCTGTAGCTCACGAAAGCTTATGCTCTAATATATTTGTTAGTCTCTAAGGTGCCACAAGTACTCCTTTTCGCGAATACAGACTAACACGGCTGCTACTCTGAAACCTAGCTATACCCTATCATCCACAATCTTTCTTGAAAAAATATGAAGAGTGTGACAAGGACGTTAACATACTTTGATCTTGCGAGACTAGGTTCAAGTAAATCTTAGAAGAGAGGGTCTCCTGCCAGTAGTTGCCTTCCACTTAAACCAAGAAGACTCTAGTTCAAATGCCTACGCTGGTCACAACTGTGGCTGTGGCAGGCAGCTATGTAAGTACTCAGATCTCCAAAGTCTCTGTCCAGTGACTTAACCAACAAACTATCCTTCTTCATCTGCTATGGATATCATCTGACCATCCTCTAAGTTATGATCCTTATTGACAAATACTAAGCAAACTTTCTCAGTTGGAAGTGTTGGTGTCAAACTCCCTACTCTTCCACCTCCAGAGTGCAAATGAGGTGCTATTCTGTGTCAGTAAAACCAACAGGAGAGACTTTAGGTGGGAAAGCAAAACTTTATATTCAGATAAAAGTGCCTGTGAAATTCTAGGTAGCAGTATGTAATTACAAGTTGGAATTCAGTTATGATGTTCGTATTAATGCCCAGTCATGATGTCCATATTAATGGGATCTTTAATAGCCACAAGTCTTCAGGACATCAGCTTTACATTTCTCCTGAAAGAAAACACATACAATAGCATAGTGACTCCAGAACAATGCTGAAGCATGGATTCATTTGTGGATTGGAGGGAGAAGAATTGCAAACATTCCTTCTTTGAGTGTCCTGGGTTTATTGTATAACTCCACACCCAAGTACTGACCAGATGGGACCTTAAGTCACTTGAGATCTGATGAACTTGAGACCTCAGGAAGCATATCTAGTAGTACACAGAGTTTAAATATTTCTAGAGCTATGTCTGCACAAGGAAATCCGTGTAAATTAGGAGCCTAAATATCTTTGAGGATCTGGCGCCAGGAACGGTGAAGGATATGTACAAAATTATGCCATGCAAAAATTATAATAGAATGCCTGCGGTGGGGAGCCTATTTTCAAACACTGGCATCTAACAGGGCATTCAAATCCTACATTTTGGAGGTAAATAGACAATCATCAAATAGCTAGTTTTACATCACAAGTGCTAATTTTAGCATCCAAATGTGGGATTTATGTTCTATTAAATTCATGTTTATGTATAATGAGGGAAGTGAAAGTGCTGCTTATATTTGCCTTTATATCTAAGCACGTATAGGTAAAAAAACCCTAATGAATTAGTTTCACCACAAATGAAAGTGTTAAACATTAATGTAGGAGGCTTGGATTGGAGTCCTTTCTAAATGTTAGCAAGGAATGTGTGACTGTCTAAAATGCCTGTCCAAGCTGCTAATAGGAATGTTGATCATGCCGTATGAGAGGCAATCTGGCATTTGATACAGCTTTGCATTTTTAAATCAACTTTATATGTTCATTGAATCTTCCAGATCCACATTCACCTTTGCAAGTCCTCATGAACTTCGACATGTAGATTGCAAGGGTAACTTTAAAAAAAAATGTATTCTTGGTTGGGGGGAAAAGTGTTCCAATAGGCCAGTTGAATTTTTTAAAGTGCCAGTGATATTTTTATCTTGCTTTACTTGTAAAACAATCCTATATAAAGGGGAAGGGATCGTCTTTGGGTTATGGCCCTGGATTGGGGTTCAGTTCCCAGCTCCTTCAAAGACTTCATGTGTGACCTTGAACAAGTTGGTTAATCTCTCTCTGCCTCATCTGTAAAACCAGGATAATATTGATCCCCACCCCCCACCCCGTCTTGTTGATTAATTTTGTAAATTGTTCAGGGCAGGGAACTGTCTTTCACTGTGTACGTAAAGCAGCAAGCACACCGGGGCCCTGAGCTCTGTTGTAGCCTTTAGATGCTACTATGATGCAAATAATTAATGAATAAACACAGCCCCTTGCACTAGAGATAAAATTAAGGAATGAATATGTTGGTGGAATGTAAAAAATGAAATCACTGGTACAGTAACTCTGCTTAGTTTATTGATGTCGGAGTATGTAGAACGCACACAAGTACTCAACAGTCTTACAGTTTTTGATTAATTTGTCATTCTGCAGGTTTAATTAAAATGGTTCTAAATCAGCCATCTCTGAAGTTACAACAGTCTTTTGTTGTACCTTGCTGGATGTGTGTACTCTTAATATGTTCATTAAACTGTAGCTGTAAGTGTTTTTCCAATGAATACTTAGGCAGACTAAATCCTCCTCTTATCCTTCAAGGAGGTCTTCCAAGGTGGTGGTAAGGTATCAGATTTTGGCTCTGGATTGTGGAAAGATTTGTGCTCCACTGGTCTGGTCTGTATCTACATGACTACGTAAACACAGTGCTTCCCTTTCCTGTAAATTCCCACTATTGTGATCACTAAATCACACACAAGTGAACAGAGATCACTATACCTATACTAGATTCCTTCTTATTAGTTACAGTTTCGACTGGAGGATATTAGAACTCATGCAGCTTAAGGAAGTTATAGCAACAGAAATGGGAGTCATAGAATCATAGACTTTAAGGTCAGAAGGGACCATTATGATCGTCTAGCCTGACCTCCTGCACAACGCAGGCCACAGAATCTCACCCACTCACTCCTGTAACAACCCCCTAATTTATGTCTGAGCTATTGAAGTCCTCAGATCGTAGTTTAAAGACTTCAAGGTGCAGAGAATCCTCCAGCAAGTGGCCCATGCCCCATGCTACAGAGGAAGGAAGTTCTCTCCTTTCCAGCAATTTAAATATCTGACAGTGACGCCAATAGAGAATTCACCTTATCATAATTATAGTAGCTTGAGAGCTAGCAGGATGGGCTTTCTAGGGGCAGAAAGTTCAGCTCATTCATTTAGCAAAGCACTGCTTGTCATTTTAATCCTGACTCACCTGGATGAAATCCATCACCCCTGTCACACTCAGATGGATTGCACACAGTAAAGTGGCTTAGAGATCTTGAAACATTTGCTGACCTGACTGAAACTGCTGAACTTGTTTCTGTTTCTTCTAATGGGATTATTTTGCTCCATGTTGTCTTTCAATGTAATGTTGTTTTAGAAAGTGTCAGGATTACTAAGGTTTCAGAGTAGCAGCCGTGTCAATCTGTATTCGCAAAAAGAAAAGGAGTGCTTGTGGCACCTTAGAGACTAACAAATTTATTTGAGCATAGGCTTTCGTGAGCTACAGCTCGCTTCATCTGATGAATGCATCTGATGAAGTGAGCTGTAGCTCAAGAAAGCTTATGCTCAAATAAATTTGTTAGTCTCTAAGGTGCCACAAGTACTCCTTTTCTTTTTAGGATTACTAAGGTTCATTGCAGCAATATCTATAGCTGCAGTTTATGTGAGGATCTAATCAGTAGCAGTAAGTATTTGCAATGCCTCCTGAAAACTCTAACAGTATATATTTCCATATGCAGTTTTCCTGATAAACTATAGCTTTACAATAGTGAACTGTTATCAAGTCTCAACTCTGCAATGACTTGGTGTTTTCTCCCCCCCCCCCCCCCAGGGAGGACAGTGCTATATACCTGTCAGGGCTGGGTACCATGGGACTGGAGATACACGAACAAGTGCCAAAGCTGGATGCAGTGATTTTCCCTGCAGGAGGCCATTGTGGATTGCTGGCAGGATCAGCTGCTGCCCTCAAACATCTCAACCCACATATTGCTGTGATTGTACGTTCTTTTCAACTTTCAGTTCTGTATTCTGAGAGGTTTATCCTCCTATCTCTCAGGCTTCAGACAGGTGCTGTATTCTACTAAGGTACTGGAAATGAGTCTGGGTACACCATAGACCGAGGTCATTGGTTCCCATAGTCATACTCTATTTTAGAATTTGGGTAGCCTGCTTTGTTTCTTGGTTAATTATTTGGCGTTTTGTAAACTATGCAGGAACCCTTTCTCAAAGCAAATAAGACCAAACTCTCTACATCTAAAGTTTTAACTGACCTGTTTTGGGGCTGTTTAATGGATTTCAGAATGTTTATTTAGCTTGTTTGAAACCTGTGTGATCTTATTTAAAGTTTTTAGTAGCCTCAAACCACTGAGCTATCCCTCCCCACAAAGGCCTAGGCACTACTTAAGATCTATTTTGAGGACTTAAGTGGCACATGGGCCTTTGTGCTCTCCCTGTGCATCAGGGTGAATTTCACCCTGTTTTTGTATGTCTTATTTTTTCCTCATTTTGATGTAAAGCCTGCAGAAAATGAGGTGATGCCTGTTGTTTAAGATAGCTGATTCCAGTGTGTTTTCTTCTTAGGGAGGGATGTAATAGTCCAATGACTTAATTGTCCTTTCTTGCTATGACACAAAGGAACTGTTGGATTAAACATACATTTTATTTATTTATTGCTTGCTCTTATTACCGTAGAACTTGATGTTATTTAAAAGGAATCTTTTACAATCAGGAGACAAGTCAAAAGGAACAATTAGACTCCTTTTACGAGCTTATTCCCTCATGCCAAAAGTAATGAGAGATTTAATTTGATCTATTTGGAAGAGTTTAGCGACTGAGAAATTGTAGAGGGACCACTGTCAAGGTAAAATCATAAATTAAAATCAACGCACCACTTTATCCAGTTAAAATAATGCCCTAGATTACTGAAAGGTGTTTTATAATATAAACAAATGGCAAATATTCAACTAAAAGCAACATTATAACTGGTCAGTCATCTTGTCAGTAGGATTAGGCTCATCAATTTCACTTTGTTTTGTATCAATACAATGCTGCTGTGTTTTGGGTCCCCATGTAGGGAAACTGTGTTGATCCTTTTGAAATTCATGCGAACATTTCTGTTCACTTTTATTTTTAACCTATTCCCATCCCATTATTTAAGAGAACCTAAATTTGGGCCTTTACCATACAGACTATGTCTTTAGAACTAGGGAACAGATAAAATTTAATTGGCAAAAGGGGTTCATATGGTTGCTAATCAAGATAACAAACTTTGCCCACACTTTTACAGAATTTGTTTCCCTGGTGTTGGTGGTTCCTGTTGTAACTTGATCTGCATAGTAGTAGGTAAAGATGATTTTTTTCTCTCCTTTCCAGGGTGTTGAATCAGAGAGTTTCCCTGTGTTACAACAATCATTAAAGATAGGCCATCCTATTGAAGACCAGGCCTGCAGCAACCATCAGTTTTATGGAGGTAAGAGTACGAATTCAGACAATAAATGTTGTTATGGATTTCTGCAACCTGTTAATCTTCTTTTTCAGTTAATCCACATCAAGTCTAACTGAAATGAAGTGTCTCATTTGAAGTGTCATGGTTTAATAAATGCTACTAATAGCAACCCACAGAGCAGGAATTTAAAACATGGATGCAATAATAAGATTTCCAGATCCTGCATATTGATGCACAAATGAACACTTAGGGACATAAATGTATTTATTTAAGGCCACATTTTGCCAGTTGTATCACAACTAGTAGTACCTTATTCCACTGAAATCAATGGGATGGCTTGCAAGGTAAGACATTAATCAACATAAGGGTGTCAGAATACAGTGATTACTTACTTAGATGTATAAAACAACAAGGCAGCAGCATTTGGAAACTGGGTTCCCAGTTTTGGGGTTTTGTCATTTAATTTTCAGAGAAACCTGCATATTAAACCAAGCAACAAAACAAACAAAAAACCCTGTTTAGCTGATTTTTTCAGAGCACCTCCTGCATTGAGTTCAATGAGAGTTAGAGGTCAACACCTCTGAAAATACAGCTGTGTGAGCATGCAAAATCTCCCCTTCCTTCTTAACAATCTCTCCCCCTCACCCACACCCACCCCACGCACACGCTCATATCAACTTGTGGATATTCCTCCACTTAATTGAACTAGAGATGTCCAAAACCAAACTTCTTACTATTCTTAATAATCCCTCCCACTCTATACTCTCATTTGTTGGCCACCCCACTTAGCCACTATGGCTCACAAACTTGATGTCCTTTTCAACTCCTCATATTGATTTATGATGATATATAATTCAGGTGCTGTTGCACATTGAGAACCACATACTCACTGGGTCACTGAAGTCAATGGGACTTTGCAGGCCCTTGGGTGCAGCTGTATGATTCTTACTGAAGGACTGGGGCCTTAGAGTGTAAAGTCTTTGGTCTCTTATGTTGGCAAACTACTTTTTTTGGATACAGAAATAACAGGTAATTAAAATATATATCTTTTAAAACTGCATCATGGCAATGTGCTGTGTTTTATTTTATTTCAAACAAAAATAAAAAAGAAGAGCCCAGGGCTCTAGGCAAGTTTGGATATCACTAAAACAGCCAGCTTCACTTTTGACATGTTGCTTAAATCTGCAGATGTGAGTGGACCTTGCTTTGGTACCAATTCTTTGCAGTTGACTGGGAAGCTTGTAGACAAGGTTGTTACTGTGAGGTAGGTGAAGAAGAACAATGTAGTGAATGATGTTGACTTGAATGGGTATTTGTAAAACGAAATACTGTTGTACATTAGAGAGGGGCTATATCGGCTCCTCCCTGAGGGCCTGATCAATCCTGACTTCCATTGAATTCCATTGTTTATTGATTTTCAGTGAAAGTTTCAACTGCTTGGGACTGCAGGATCAAGCTCTGAGGTCCTGAGTGAACTCTTTGAAATCAGGAACAGTTTTTCTATTGATTTTTCTATAGCTCTTAAATGGGGAGATAACCTCCAACTAAGTGACAATAATACAGTATGTTAAGTGGCATTTATCTTCCCATCTGCTTTCTCATTCATTCGACAGTATGGCCTTCAGCTGTATTTTATATAGTATTTAATATTTATAAATACTATATAGTATAGTATTTATATGGTATAGTATCGGGTACCAACTGTATCCCAAGTACTTTCAGGGTAATAAATAATATTTACCCAGTTATATATTTTAAAATGGGTAAGAGGTATCTAGATACAGAAGCAAAGGAGAGAAGTGCTTTCAGGTGAGATTTAAAATGGGGAGAGACAGGCAGGGGGATAGAGGGAGGCTCTTCCAGATACCAGGCATTGTGGCTGACTATATGGAATTTGTAACTGATGATGATTATATGATTCAGTGCTATTTACTCTAATATATGATCAACCCATGGAAGAAATGTAAGCCAGATCCATGGCTGGGGTAAACTGGCCAGTTGAGGATCAACCGCTATGCCTTTTTCAAGGCAACTGTGCTTGCATTATCTACCTTGAGATAGTGCAGGTTCTCTTAGTCAGAGCTGGATGAATAGTGAGGAAAATTATTCCTGGATGTTTAAGCTAGTCAAGATTCGGCCATGTTCATGAACCATTTTTGTTCATTTTCTATGGATGTTCAAGCCCTCCAACTTCAGCAGTGTGAATATTGACAAAAATTGAACACTAAGCTCTGGTGACTTTTGAATTGTATAGTCCACTGTAAAATACACAATTCTGTGTGGGTTACATAATCACCCAAACAGAAACAATGCCAAGTGACTTTTGCATATAAACAACATAGCATAAATTGCAAATATTAATATTCTGAAGGCCAAGATTTAGGTGCTAACAAAATTCATGAATAATTAAGAATAACACAAAAAAGAGAATATTGGTGGTTCATTGTGGAAGGAAAAATGGCAAAATGTGCATGTACACATAGTATCTTTTATCCAAATATCGGATGCTATAAACAAGCCCTATCTTACAATCCTTATTGACATGTTTGGTCCCAAGGTAGCAAAAGGCTATCACATGTGAGTAAGGACTTCACCCATTAGTTAAATTTGGTCACCTTCATGGTGCAGGAATAGCTCTTTAACAGCATATAGCAATACTATACAACAGTGCAGGACAGCCAATGGAAAACAACTTATCCAAGTCAAACAGCAGGGGCAATTTAGGTAGGTGGGATGTATTTACCCAGCTGGATATTTAGTCAGGTTGCTGAGGCTAAAGTCCCTACTCTTGCAAAAAAAAAAATACCATGCAGCTGGGTCAAGAGCTATTTTCACACCCAGCAGTACAGTTTCCCATCATGCTATAGTCCTAAATAAACCCACCAAGGACCAAAGGAATCCCTTAATACATAAATATCTTGTCTTGTCCCATTAATTCCTTTAAATTCACTCTGTATTTGTTCAGTTTTGATACAGTTCCTTTTGCCTTCAGGGAAGAGGACATTCTAATTTCCATGCTGCGGTTGCTGGAGTATGAGAGAGCCACAGTGGACGCAGAAGGGGCTATTGGACTTGCAGCCTTAGTTGCTGGGAAGCTGCCAGAGTTAAAGAGTAAAAGGTACAGCGTCTATAAACCAGCTATTGTAAACACAGAGCTTACCAAGGAAGTCACATGAGGAGTGTGTGCGCACTGTACTTCTCAGACACAAAGGGGTCTCTTATTCCCCTTTATTCTGAATGTTGAATGACCCACTACTGTCAGTGGGACACTGCACTAGGGACAACGTGCTGAAAGAGAGGGAGAAAGAGGGCCAGATCTTGAGCTGAAATACTTCGTAACCAGGGGTGAAAGTAATTTTAAAAGTCTTACCGGTAAGGGCCCCCAGAAGGGGCGGGGCCTCAGGCAGAAGGGGCGGGGCTGGGGGTCAGCCTCCACAGCCACAGCCCTTCAGTGCTGCCCAGCCCTCACCTTCCAGGGCTCTGGCAGTGATTTAAAGGGCTCAGGGCTCCGGGCACTGCCTTGGTGGCCAGGAGTCTCGGGCCCTTTTAAATCGTAGGGCCCTGGGGCAGCTACCCCTTTTGCCCCCTGCCCTCGGAAGCCCCGGGGGGGCAAAAGGGGCAGTGACATTAAAGCAATGTCATTTGGACAATATGGAATCATCTTTAAAGCCCCTCCTAGTTTTATCTTTTATGTTTTTTAAAGTGAAAGCTGGATTTTGCTGCCCTTGGAACTCGAGATTTCTCAATTAGCTTTTTATGAATGGCAGCGCTTTAATGTCGGCTGTGTATGGGCCTATACCTGCGTCCACTTCTTACCAGTATGCCCACTTTTTCCTCTGTCTGTAACAATGAATGGAGCTACACAAATTGACCCCAAGGGTTCAATCCTGCAAGATGTTGATCACTCTGGCCCCAATGTAAATCAGTGGGATTCTACATGTGTTTATAAATGAGCACGTGCGTAAGTGCCGCCTTGGATTTGGGTCAGGGTGTTCAGTACTTTGCAGGGCTGAGCCCAAGCGCATGGCGTAGCCCATAATGCATGTGGGTTATTTCAGTTTTGTTTTTTCACTGTGTGGGATCTCCACTGGACAAAACGGATGTATTTGGTCACTTTGTAGGCTCAACAAGAGAATTATCTGCTGAGTGAAGCAGCCTACCATACCTTGTAGTGTACTGGCAATCAAGTTACAGAGTAGATCCTAGAAAAGATGAAGTGCAATTAATTCAAATAGAGCGAGACTGTAGTGAAAGAGAAGAAGCCTGGAATTGGGAATCAGGAGATCTGGGTCCTGCTTCTTTAGTGGTGACATAGACTAATGTGTGACTTCAAGCAAATCACTTAGATTTCAATAGAGGTAGGTGCTTAAATATCATTGAGGGTCTGGCCCTTAACCTCTCTGTGGTCAGTCTGCAGAATTATGATGAGACTTAATGTTTATATAGCACCTTGAACGCATCACCCAAATGTTCAATGGGCTTTTTCACTGTTACTAAAATTCCTAACAGTGACTCTCAGAAGGGTCTTAATACTACTAGCAGTCTTAATACTACTTTGTGATGCTAGATGGGGGTTGCTTAATAGTTATTGATTCATTTTACTTGACAACATCCGTTGGTGGTACTCACAGATATCTGCGGAGGCTGGATAGTTCAGTCCCACAATTTCCTACAGAAAATACTGGACAACGGTCAGGCAACTGGTGTTGAGACCACTGCCTATCACAAGCACCAGTATTGTCTCATTGTTATTTGTGCTCTTTGTTGTTCCTTCGATTGCAAAGGGCTCTTTGGGGAAGAGGCCTTCTCTTTTTGAACAGTGCCAAGCACAACAAGGCCCTGGACCATGTTTGGGGCTCCTAGGCACGACGTCAGTACAAATCATCATCCCAGTATTCTACTAAACAGAACTCTAAACTGTAACAACACTAAGGCCTCTAAAGCCTTAACTAGCTCAGGATGAGCCTCACGAGCTACATCTAGGCTACGAGGTAGGGGTGTGATTCCTCTGCTCATGCAGATGTACTTGTGCCAGTTCTCATTGAGCTAGAATGAGTATAAATAGCCGGGGTAGTGGCAGCGGAGGCACAGCTGAGCCATGCCCAGTACAAGCCACCTCAAACGGGTGAGTATGTACTCAGCACAGCTCAGCTGGGCTTCCACTGCAGCTACCCGTGCTACTGTGGCCACACTACTATTTATACTCGTGCTAGCTCGGTGAGAACTAGTGTGAGGATGTGTATGTGAGCAAGGAAAGTACACCCTTAGCTCATAGTGTAGACGTAGCTTGAGAGACCACCTCTCTCCCTATGACACACTGCCACATGTGTGATGGACAGAGGCGCTGATATAATACAGAGGGTGTGGCCAACAGTGTGTTCTCCATAAGGTCCTGGGGGCTCTGGAATGCCTCCCAGCTCTGGACTGATGGACGCTCAGGGCACACTACAGCTCCATGACTTTGAAGAGCAGTGAAAGGATTTCAAGATGAATGTAGGTGTTGGTATTTAACTATGAGCTGCTGCTTGATGCATGATCCCATAGTGATGAGCACCATAGAAACTCCTGTGAGGAACTCCAGTAATTCTGTCTTCAGAGCAGGGTTTGAATAGTGTGCAGTAAATAGGGGCTGGGACTGCACATTGAACCAGGAGAAAACAAAATATTGAATCGCTACTTATTAAGTGAGCACTGTCCATCCTGTGTACTGAATGAGGCAGGGGTCCTGTGGAAAAAATAGTATGTCGCCATGTAATTAAGGATGGTAGCATAATCCGTACGCACAAGGGGGCTGAACTGAGATTGCAAAGGCACCTTAATTCTGGCACTTCCTAACTTTTGAGTGCTTGACTTTGCAATGCTCACAATATTCTTGTCACCGGGTCTTTCTCTGTGTAATCGTATAAAAATTAAATGGAAATAAATATATCCCCCCTGAGCATATTCAGCACCTCTCGCTGTCTTGGCCTCACTCCAGTGCAGCTCCCCTGCTTGTAACAGTGGATGTGCTAATGTTGACCAGGCACAGACATTTTTACTCCCATGTCTTCTATGGAGCATGGGCTCCATTCTTTAGACAGGAGCAGGAAAAGGAGCACCTGGGGAATGTCACTGGTGGAAAAACTCCAGACAGAGTTACTGAGCGAGCTCCCCTCCAGTGCAGGGATATAATGAACTTACACTTACATGATGCCTTTCATCTGGAAGCATCCTGCACTACTTTGGAAGGCGTGTACATGGCATCTCTCACACCAAAGAAATGCAGCCATCTCCAGCAGCAGACAGCATCTATGACACCCTGTTTGGCCAGTATAGGCTCCAAGGAAAGAACATCTACTAAATTGACAACACCACTTCCAGGATCATGTTTTTTTCTCTTGTGAAGTCCCTCATCCAAAGTACCGACCGGATTCTGCCTTTAGCTAGTGAGAGCTGAGGTGATCGTGGCATGAGGCAATAGGGAAGCATACGCCATTTAAAAAGTAATAGGAGAGAACAGCTGCAGCAAATGGCAAAAGCAGATATTGCGTACTATATCAATACAGTTATTGAAATATCTGCATTAATCTCTAGTATGACAATTCTATAGGAATTTCTTTGCATAAACAAGAAGGAAATAGTCCCGTTTGCTCTTGTCTTTCAGAGTGGCAATCACTGTATGCAGTGGTAACTTGGAGCTACCTTTGATGAGACAGTGCATTGATCGTGCCCTGCCCCTTGACAACAGAGTCTGCAAATTTTCTCTCCTTCTCTCTGATTGTCCAGGAAATATTTCAAAGCTACTGGAGATACTGACTCGGGAGGAAGTGAGGTAATTCAGAATCCTATATTAATAGCCGGTATTACACTGTTGAGAAAATAGCACAATTGACTCAGTGTTTTTGAAGACTATTGCATGCTTACAAGTGACAGTTAAAGGCAAAGGGAGTAATCCAGTGGTTTACCCAAGTGACTAAAGTAACCCAGGGAATCTATTTATATAGCGCTGTTGTAGCTTCTATCGAAAACCTTCCCGTCACAGGCGGAAGATTGGTATGTGCCCTCCATAATATGTCTACAACTATCCTGCTCTGGGTGGCTTATCAATGTTGAAATGTAGAATTGCATTGCTTCTAGTCTTTGCAAGGCCTCTACTTATATTGAAACAAATTTGAATTGTTTTCTGAGCCATATTGGGCTAGTCTCTCTAGTCATTTTAATCTCTATATTAAATGGTTCTTAGAAGCATGAAACAGTATAGAGTACAGGGCAAATCCTGCCTTTTGATGTAAATGCAAGGCTTGTGCACACATGCAAAAGCTAAGTTTGACCCTTAACCCCATAAATAAAATACATAGTTGTTAAAAGTAGGGGCATATATATTGGTGAAGTGCTAACAAAACTTGCAGGCCAAGTGACTTCATGAGGGAATACTTGGGAGATGAAAGGGGAGATGCAATGGAGAATGCAATTGAAAAAACTCTTCAGGGTTAAACTTCTACTTGGTCTTTCAATGCTGTCTAATTTGGATGTATTATCTCTGTTCCTGGCTGCTCCCATCCAGCTGTTGCACTTTGGTCCAGCTATGCATATCCATTTGATTGCTGCTATAAATTTCCCAGATATGTGCAAACAATCCATTGATTTAAATAGGATGATAGTGGTGCAGCAGATGTCAGGAAGGGCCTGTAGCTACAGGACTAAAAGCATTTTAGGAATGTGAACAGCCTCTGCTCTGACCCCATGTTTATTTCGGCATATGAAAAAGGTTTGAAGTACATCACCCTTCTTTCTTCCAACTACACCTGCATGAATTTGTTTATTGCTCAAACACTTACAGAAAGCATTTGACAATGACACAGATTTGCCCTGCTCTTTAATTTATGCTTGGTTTGTTCTAGGGTGTTGGACATCAAACAAGAACACATGTTTGTGATATCTGATCTCTTCACTATTGAGGTAAGAGGGGGAAATACAGTTTGTCACTTCAGCTGTGCTGGCCTCTCACAAACTTGGTTGTAATTGTAATTATAAAGAAGTTAGGACTCTTCTTCCTTCATATATCGTCACATAATCATGTGGGTTGATAAGGCATTGTAATACCACCCAGGAGAAAATACAGACTTTGGATGCAAGATGTTAGATAATCAGCAGTACTCTGTGTTATAGGGCAACTTAATCACCTTGTTCTTAACAGGCATATAAATAATCCATGAGTCTCTTCTCCTATCATTGAAATGCACACAGTTCCGAGTGAAATACTGCAGCTATTGGTACTGCAGAGCTACATTGTATATATAACATTTCTCAGTGCAACAGCATCCAGCTGAACTATCAGGATGAATCTGTGTAGATGGAGTGTAACTACCCAAACCTGAATTGGGCCAAGACCCCCTCGATGGCTAACACTGCTGTTCTTAGGCCAAGTGTTATGGAATCTTTGATCAGAGGTGGGACCTCAGTTCTGCACTGATTTTTCTGTTTTCGGCTTGCTGGCAGTTCTGAAAAATAAATCAATGAAAGAGTCTGTTCTAGTCAAACCAAAAATCGTGAAAAATGTTGGCCATTGAAAAAAATCCATTTCTAATCAAACATTTAATTTGACCTGAAGGTTTTGTTTTGGGTATTTTTAAAGGGCATAAAATGGCCAGAGAATGTGGTGGTGATGGTGCCACTGTCCTCATTCTTATATTTGAGCCTAGTGGTTATAGAGGATGTGGGAGACGGGGGTTCAGTTTTCCCCTTTGCTTGACAGGGAGAAGGGTTTTGAAAAGGAGTCTCCTATGTAGCAGGAAAGTGACCTAGCCACAGGGCTATGGGATAGTCTCAATCTCTGCTGTTGAAGCTATTCCACTTTGTATAAATAGTTATTGGAGCAGGGACTTGAATTTAGGTATTCCACATCCTAGATGAGCCCTCTCACCACCAGGCTTTAGCATCATTCTTACTCATTCCTTGCCTCTATCATTATTCACTGTCATGCACAATTGAATGATGTAACTGAAATCAATAGGATACGTTTGACGATCTGAGCTGTAGGAGCCTTAGGTACTTTTGAAATTTTTTACTCTTCAGTTGGACAATATGGAATCATCTTTAAAGCCCCTCCTAGTTTTATCTTTTATGTTTTTTAAAGTGAAAGCTGGATTTTGCTGCCCTTGGAACTCGAGGTTTCTCAATTAGCTTTTTATGAAATAGTGCTTAACACTTACTTACGTTGCCAAATAAGCTGTACTAGATCATCTTTCCTAGTTTCTTGGCAGAGAATGCTACAAGAGTTTTCATGTCTATTTCGACCTTTGCTATGTGGCTAGTGCATCAGAATATTGACACCAAATATACTCTCTGACCAAAAAAAAGTGCACCATTGCTCATGTCTGCTTTTAAATATGATCTATTTTCATAGGCTTTCCATTCTTGTACTGCAACAGGGTTTGGATGTCTATCTAATCTAAAGGTCAAAATGTTTCATAAACTGAATGATCCTGATGATGATTTTTAACAGTACTGGAAGGGGCTGGAATACCTTTATGATACAATTAGAGATAAACTGGAGCTGCAAAGTTGGGATCCAGACCAAAGTATCCCAAAATGTTTTGAGGGTTTTTTTTTTTATCCAGTGCATTAAAGTTAATCCTCAAGTTTAGTAGTTCTGGATTTTTTCCTTTATAGAACTCAATGCCAAAACTTTTGTTTAAGGTTCTGACTGTAAATTCTCAGAAGTCAGAAAGTAAAAGTTAGGTTTTCATAGCAACATTAATTCACCCACTTTGCACATACTTTGTATTTCTTCTCTTCCTGTGTTGCTCCTGCTTCAGCAAAGCACTCTCAACATGTGCCTAAATCCCCAATCCCATAAGGAATTTTGCAGTGTGAATAATGTGAAATTGGAAGTGAATTAAGCTAAATTGAATTAGGCCATGTTATGCCTGAATGAGTGTCCACACAGGGGTTTAATGCAGTTTAACTAATCCACTTTAAATATACACCTTTTGTTAAATCAGAATAACTTTCCAGAGTGTCCCTGCATAGACATGCAATGAAATACATGCTCACTATTGTAAATACAGATGAGGGATTCTCTGCCTGAACTATGGAGTTAAAGATGAATGTAGTGGCTCATTCAGAGAGTTAAATCACTCCAGTGCTTAATCTTCCCCAGGATTTACTGTTTCTTTTCCAAGTAAGAGAAACTTGGCTTTTACTCACTGTTTATCATGATGATGGAGCGACTTTACTCACTGGTGGGATGCCTAGATGTACTAGGGTTGACTGATTTTGGTGCACATCTGAGGAAAGATCTTTGCTGTTAGCCAGTTGTTGTGTGGAGACGGCTTAAAAAAAAAAAGCTGTGTTCAACTGCATATTCTGCTTTTGGAAAAATCTTTGCAGGAACTTTTGTGCTGAAGAAAATAAGCAGCATTGAAAAGGGGGGAAAAATCTCCTTACTCTTTTGCTGATGATGATATGACTTCATGAGGTTCAGCAATTGCTTAACGAGGTGACCTATGCAATGGGATTGGTTGCTTGTGTTTTTTAGAATGTGCAAGAACATCTTCTGGAGATCTTCTGTTTTGCACCTCTGATTTAGATGGTCTCTACTAGTGTGAGATTTTTGTCTTGCAATAGATTACAGATCACCGGTCTGGCAGCAACATCAGTGTCACCAGGAGCCAGGTCATGTTGAAGTTGGTAGTTTTGAAAGACAAGATTTTTCACCTGTTAATAGTCCTTGGCAGGTTAGAAACAACTAGGGATGGGCAATTCCCTGAATTATTTGTTTTAATGTGCACCTCTTGTTTACACCCTGCAGAATCTGTTTGTAGAGGATAGTAGTGAGCCATTCTTTCTGAGCTGGGTGCAAATACGGGTTCTATACCTGCAAGAATATTCCCTTCCCTAGACTCTCCCCTCTCTGCCATTCCTTCCCTTCTATGCACGAAGACCACAGATCTCTTCTGAGGGCTGAGAATCCTAGTCCCTCTCCCTTCTGGGGTATTTCAGAGAGAGAGTTTGATTTTCAGTGCTGGTTAGGTGCCTAAATGCCTTTGAGGAGCTGGGTCTAGGTGACCACTTTGGGACTTGGAAAGGGAGAAGGGAATGTTTTCCTCACTGTTCCTAGCGAAGGTCCCACACTGGACAGTAAAGTGTGTGTCTGTGGGTCTATAAAATTCAGTGGCATCTTGGGGAAAGAGATCTGGGGCAGAAGAGGATGGTCAGTGCCAACATAGAATTACAGTAAGAAATAAGCAAAATCTTAAAGCCTCCCAATTGTGCTAGGCAGCAAAATTAAAGTAGCAACATCAAGGAGTGAAAACCTTTAATATGCTTCCTCCAGCTGTTTTGATTGCTTCATTTTTGATATGGTGGGGTGAGCTATTGAAATGATTAAACAAAGCATATATCCACCCAGTTTCCAAAGGAATGTGTTTGATCTCTTTGGGTGCTAACAAACTGGCATGCCCTGCTTCACACTAGATGCAGTTTGGAACATTTTACAGGTTCTAAATATTTAAAAATATACTGAGATACTCTTACCAAATCATTTTAAAAAAATCTAGCAATCCCTTTCTGTTTGTGTTGACATTGAAGAAAGATGGAAATCAGCAATAGCAAACTAAAGTTTGGGTCAGACCCGGGGGAGAAATGGGCCAACGTCACTGTGGGCTTATAGACTATGTGGGGGGAGGCGCGCGGGGGGGGGGAATTCTGGTGCTTTGGAAGGTATCTCCTAGTCAGAGGGTGAAGTACTGTTTCCCTAATCAGCTGGTGGTAGTTTTTCACGCCTGCTTCCTTTTCTAAATCAGTCTAACTCACTGAGGGCTAGATTCTGATCCCCTTAGGCTGAATACTGCTGTCCACCAAGAGTAGGCCTGTGGAAGTCAATGGACTGTTTGGGGCACAAGCTACTATTCAGTTTGGGTAAGCATTGCAATCTGATCCTGAGTGTCTCTCCTCCCAACTATTCCCCCAGTATCCAACATCGAGCAATTTATTGGGTGAGTTTCTGCTTCCTCCTCCTCCTCCTCCACTCCAATCTCCTAACAACCAAGGAGAAGACTCTCTTCTCTGGCAGGACTGAAAGTCAGTCAGCGAGTGAAGAACTTTAGAGGGGCTGTTGCTCTCCCTTGGTAGCTTGCTTCATGGATCAGCCAGGGCAAAGAATGGGTCAGTGTTCGGACGGAGTGATTTACAGTGGTGGGGGTAAGCAGTTTGCTGGTAAGTCTAAGCATTGCTGAAGGGTGAGAGGATGAACGGGGGTGGGGGGGGAGTCTTAAAGAGAGAATATGATCTTGTTCTTTACCATCAAGGCACTCGATGGCCAGGGCTCAGCATATTAAAAATGGTCTAAGATGGACCTAAAGGTCTGAGATGGAGTGTGGTCAACAACTTGGCTTCTTGGCCACAATGGAATCTGCCATAAGAGTAAAGCTCATCTGTGTGGGAAACAGACTTTCTGAGGAGCTGGTCCAAGACTATGGAACAAACTCCAGCAGGAACTAAGGACCAACATGAACTTCCCCACATTCCACTCTAAGTGCATTTCTCTAACCTGCCTTCTCCAAAACAAACACAGAGCAGCATGCATGTATAAAAGAAAACTTTTCCAAGCCAAAGCACTGCCCTGCACACACAATTCTCCCCTTGGGAAGAAGATAACAGACAGATACAAGAGCAGACCTCGGCAGGGATGGCTTAACAATATCCAGTGCACGTGGTGAATTCCACTAACTAGGGGGCACAAATGTCCCCACCAGCCCATTCTCCTTCAATCGACATTGGATGTATGTACTTATAAAATGTGGCCATAATTAACAGGCTGTGCATGAGCACACTTACCCAAGGAAAACAATGTTATAGTTAAACTTTTATGATACAGAAGACTCTACTGAGAGTGAAATCTATTCCATGTAGAGCTGTAATACTCCTCTAGTCTAGGTGCATATTTCTCCCAAATAAATGTACCATGAGTCTCAGACCATGGACTGGAGTGAAAAAGCAGTGATTAAACAACATCAAAGTGATACAAAGCTGAAGGAAAATGTAATTTTTACTACCAGACTACACAAGGCTTTGCTACAGATCCATAGCTTGTCAGCATATGGATGATCAGAATCCTGCTTGGCTCCAGGAAGAAAAAAAATTGGGGTTCCTCTGGCTCCTCCTAGTGAACACTTGTCTTCCTCACAAAAACCACAACACAAACTGCCAGGATTCATCAGAGCACCAGGAGTAGAAAGTCTATACTGATGGCTGATGACAGTTTAGTACAGAGGGTTCTAGCAGCACTTCTTCACCATGTCATGAGTTCTGTTTAGTTTTCTGTCCATCCAACTTTCACAGGAATTAATTCAGCCAAACATGGAAACTAATAATAATAATAGACTATACATGCTACTTGCCAATCAATGTCTCTCTGCTTTTCTGGCAGCAAAATCTTAATTCATAAGTCAACTGTTGCTCCTTCGTTACAATAACATTGCACACACTCCCATGAAGAGCTGTTTCCTGGCTAACTCATGTGATGTAATACCTGGTTTTTGCACGGAGTTTATTCACATCAAGCCAGGAATCATGAAGTTATTTTGGCTTGTTCTGGGCAACTTTAATAAATTCCTCTGGGCCAATCGTGTATTTTTTGTAAAATACTAGAAAAGAATATTTATTAATGTCTCCGATTCTTTTGCTTCACGTAGGAAGGGGCACGTCCAGTACTCAGTGCTGCCTGCATGTTTGGCTCTCTGGCTAAAGGAAGGGTAGTTTTTTGACTCAGGCACTGGATGGACTGGGACTCAAAAGATCTTGGCCTAATTCCTAGCTCTTCCACAGGCTTCCTTTTTTGATCTTGAGCAAGTCCCTCAGTATATCTATGCTTCAGTTCCCCATCTGTCAAATGGAGGCATTTGGAACAGGAAGTACATTCTTGACACTTACAGAGCACCTTTCACCAGAGGACCTCTGAAACAGATAATCAACGTTGATTATTGAAGCTTCATTTCAGCCTTATGCAGTAGATGAGTATTCTCCCCATGGTACAGATGAGATCTAGAGGCACAAGGCATTTAATGGCTGGATGTGCAATCCTTCTGTTATGCCACTGAGCATTACTCACTGGCCACTTGCATGAGTTAGCGCTCACCAACATGAGTAAGGGTGCATAACTGAGACATAGGTCACTTGCTGAAAGTTACACAACAAGTTGATGGAAGAGTCTGGAATGGATCACAGGAATCCTAGATCTCAGTCCCCTTGTCCACCCACTGGATCACACCTGCCAGCTAGGCTGTCCAGCAGCTGCCATCCAAGCAGCTAATCCCAACCATTGCTGCCAAAAGAAGTAAAAATAAATTGTGCTAGAGCAGGTGTAGGTCAGAATGACTTACAAACTCCCTCAAGCTTTGATACCTCCTCAGAAATAAGAATCTTCCCTTTACTTATAGACCAGGAACAATTTTTCCATTTAGACAAAGACTTATTTGGCTTTCTGTTCTAATCCCATAAATCTTGATGGCAAAAAGGGGGTGTGAGATATTTTGTCAAATAAAGTAAGATGCTTTCCGGATGTTCAGTTCTGGTGAATCCCTACAGATCTACTGCTTTACATACTTCTGCCTCCTCCTCCATGTAATGCCAAGGATTAAATCATGAATATTTCAAGGCTCAGTGAGTAGATTCAGTAAATGGAACCTGGTGAAACTTGCTTGATAGTGATCTTTATGCCTTTTTTTTTCTTTTGACTGCCTCATGCTTCCTTCATTCTTTGTCATTGTTTTTCATGTCCAAATGACAGCACACACAAACAGTGCAGCAGGTGGCAGTTGAGAGGCATGCGGAACTGGTCCTGAATGTCACATAAAATGCATTTGAAAAGTGGATGTGCAAAAAATGAAAGACTTTTAGACAAAGGAGAATGTGTTCAGCATGGAAGGCAGCGCTTTGCCAACTCGTGCAGCACAGAGTTTCATAAATCTCTATTTGTGAGGTTTCCAAACCGTCATTTCCTTTTTTCTATGTATAACTTCTTAACATACGAATCCCTTAATCTGCACTATTATAGTTTAGTTTGACATTACCTACATACAGAGGTGCAATGCATTATTCAATTTAGCTATTTTCTCCTTTTGAGTGTTATCCAAATAGATAACAGCTGACAGTTAGATACTTAAGAAAAACCCCAAGGAAGGAGTGGGAATAACACTCTAAAACAGCGGTTCTTAAACTTTAGCAATCCAAGGACCCCCATTTTGATTTTAAAGTTTTCATGGACCCACAGGCCCTGCCCCCACTCCACCTCTTCCACCTAGGCCCCATCCTTGCCCCACCTCTTCCCGCACCCACTCCATCCCTGCCCCTCCTCTTCCCCACCTCTTTCTGCCCCCTTTCCCTAGCGCTCCCAGTCCCCACTCCTCCGTCCCTCCCAGCACTTCCTGCATGTCGCTGAACAGCTCTGTTATCAGGCATGCAGGAGGCACTGGGAGGGCGGGGGACGAGTTGATCAGCAGGGCCCGTGGACCCCCTGGAGTGCCCTAACGGACCCCTGGGGGTTCATGGACTCCAGTTTGAGAAACGCTGCCCTAAAAGACCCCCTCAGTCTCCAGTTACTTGTGGGCCTATTGTACGCCCAAAACAGGCCACCTGGACCCATAGATAGGAGTCTGTCTTTATATTACCCGATACAGAGGATGGAAGTATAGGTGGCTGGTTTAACAGTCCTAGGGAATCAAGTAACTTGCAGTGACTTGCCCATAATTTAAAAAAAAAAAAAATCTAGCTAAAATAGTCAGACTCACAAGAAACATGGAAACATTGCTACCCATGAGTTCTAGACTGCCGGCAAAGCTAGGTGTTCTGTCTGATCCTAAGGACTGCAGGAGCAGGCTCTATGAGTGCCAACAGATCTGTAGCAGCACTTGAGGAAGAAGGGTCTTCTAACGTTGACTAGCTGGCTAATCTTGGAAGGAAGGTGGCAGCTTCCATGCAACAATACTGCAGGGCATCAGACCTTTCTGTTGTAGGACAGTTTAACTTTACAGTAAATCAAAAGCTACTCCAAACTATAGGTGTGATTCCCTTGCTTGTGTCCACACACGAGCCCCAACTATAATTGAGCTTGCAGGAGCATAAATAGCAGTATAGCCACAGTAGCAGTATAGCCACAGCAGAAATAAGGTTGAACTGTGCCAAAAATCAACCTGCCTGAAACCAGTGGGTATGTACTTGGCACGGCTCAGTCATGTCTAGACTTAGGCACCCAGCCTCTATTGAGAGTCAGTGGGAGTTGGGTGCCTAACTTGCCCTCATGACTTAGGAAATTCCCCAGCTGTATAACACTGAAAATTGCCCTGCACTTGTGTAAGCCAGGTCTACAGCAGGATTTTGCACCAGTGCATCTAGAATCCCACTGTAGACAAGGCCTTGCTCGACCAAGCAGGGAAGTAAGTTCCCATCCATTTCTCTCCTGCCTTGCTCAGCCTTCCATGTCAGGTACAGTATGCAGCCCCAGTCTCCTGAGACTCCCCATTGTGAGCAAATGGCTCCAGCCACTTACTCACTAGCTAGAGTTGCTGGTCAAGTGTGAGAGAATATGTAAACTTGAAAGGCCACTGCAACATTTACTATTTAATAGTATGAACATAGCCATAGACCAGGGCCCCACTGTGCTAGGCACTGTACAAACACAGAACAAAGAGCTGGTTCCTGACCCAAAGAGTTCACAATCTACATAACTTCATCAGCCCGTGTTCATCCCCAGAACAAAAGGAGAGTTAAAGGAGCATTTGTAATTCTCTGACTCTCTTGCTGCTTTCCCAGGCTGATCCTGGGGTAGAGCAGTTACATGCTTTCCTGTACTCTAAGCTGAGCCACAGGGCTCAGCCTAGCTCTGGGCGGTGACTGACATCCTCAAGACAGGCCACCCTTCCCTGTTGTCTATGGGGAGAAAAAACAACATTTTAAAAAGTTACCCAGAAATTTCTATATCGTTGTTACTCACTTTAGAAAGTGACTCTCCATTCCAGAGCTCTGAAGTACCTTATAAGTACTTGACATTGTCACTGCCCTATAGCACCTCTTGCTCGCCAAGTGTAGCACTGTAAGTGCTCCCTGCCTCAGTATCTCCTACTGTCATCAATATGCTCAATGAGGCTTTACAGAGCAAACAATGCCTCTTCTGAAGGGGCTAGTTTACTAACCAAAGGCCAAATGGATATACAAGTAAACCTTCACCCCAGCATCTTATGTGAGAGTCTTAATTTATCCATTCCCAACTGCATTCAGCCCTCCCCTCTAGGATTCTCTCTGCTCAGGTCTCTTCCCTGGAGTTAGACCTCTTGGCAGAACCTGGGGAGTGTGCTTCCCCTGAGCCAGGGGGTTGCAGAGCTCCATCAATTGCAGCTCTTCTCTGGGACAGCTTGCAGTTCCTGACAGGACTTCCTGACACGGACTGGGAATTCCCTGCTCCCAGACCACCCCTTTAGGGTTCTTGGTGTTGATGAGTTCTTCTGGGAACTCCTCTCCCCAAGAGCATCCTGTCTCTAGAGCTCCGTGCTTTGAGGAGCTTCTAAGAACTTCCTGTCTCTAAGATGTATTTCCATTGAGCCTTGATAACCCTTTATTAGACTAATTAGCTGCCAACCAGCCCACTAAGGATTTAATTTCCTCCAGGTGGGTGTGAGTTGGCTTGTTTCCCCTTAAAGGAGCCTATCATAGAGAGTTTGGTCCCTGACTCCCCTGAAAGGGCCAGCCTCCATGAGAGGTATCTTTTCACAGATATCATTCTCATTCCATGAGCCCCCATTTCCTTTCCTCCTCCTTGCTTCACTGAAATTCAGTAGTTCTCGCTACTGTTGCGACCACTCCCACACTCAAACTCCCATTCCTTGGAAGCATCTTGAGAAATACACAACTGATTTATGTTCTAAAAGGGAAAAATAATAAAGCCATATTCAGACTGAGGCACATAGTTGTGGGTAATGAAGCATGATTTATTTCATGGTTTTTCATAGATTCCATGGCCAGAAGGGATCATGGTGATCATCTAGTCTGACAGGCCACAGAACTTCTCCAAAATAATTCCTAGAACACGTTGGCTAGTGGGAAACCATAATCAATAAAAACAAGCTCAGGGCTACTCGGCACAGACTGTAGCTGGGTTTTGGAGTGTCTCATCATTCAAATGGCTTTTTCAGTGTTTACTTTTATTTTAAACTTTATGCTGGGGAAGTATAAAGTGCTCAAGGGCCTGATTTTCGGAATTTCGCTGTGAACATTTTTCAGATGACAGGCTGAAAGATAATGATTTTAGTCTCACTGCTTCCTTGAAATGATCTATTCCTTATAGCCGTAATATAAACAGCATAATGGAGAGTCCTTCTCATCAGCCATACCTTCCATCTAGTGGCTGGTGACAGAGAGTAATCAATGAACCCCTGAAGGTGCTCTTAAAATGGCCACATCCAAAATGTAACATATGTTATCCATAACTTTTTTGGAGTAGCAGAGTGTATTTTTCCCCTAAACTGCTATGTGCCAGTGAGAGGACTTCTCCATTAGGTTAAATTGTGCAGTGTTGTGCAGCATCTTACAAGCTATGCAATCTAGTTCTATACAGTACATTGTAAAAGGTACTTGGTGCTCCTCATGACAGCATGTGCCATAAAAGAATGAACTATATTCGGTGTTTTTGATTTCAGATTCCCATCCAAGCCTCACCTTCCACAAAGTTTAGAGGGTGGTGGAATTAAAATCAGTATTAAACTGGAGTGGAAAGGATAGATTTTAGGATGCTTGTACAGGACTGACAGGATCCGGGGACAGCATGGATGTGAGTGGCTGGAAAAGATGAGCGAGAGGGGAGTTGAAAATGACACTGAAGTTGTGAGCGTGGGTGACTGGGAACATAGGAGAATTGTCAATATATTGGTGGAAGCGGGGGGAGAGTGGGAGGGAAAATGTGGAGTTTGGTTTAGCCATGTTAATTTGAATTAGTAGCAGAATATCCAGAAGAGATACTAAGAGATGTAGGACTGAGTGGAGGACTGGAAAGATGATAACAAACCATGTGAGCAAGTGAAATCACCCAAGGTAGTGTAGAGAAAATATTGGGTTTAGGATAGATCCCTAAAGGATGCTGACAGAAAGCAGGAGAGAGGAGAAGGGGCATCCAGTGGAGATAGTGAAGGATCCATGATAGCACAGAATCATGGAAACTTAGGGAGGAAAGTATCCAAGGGGAGTGTCATAAATATAACAGGAAGGGTAACAACCTTCCTGTATACAGTACTATAAAATCCCTCCTGGCCAAAGGCACAATATCTTTTTACCTGTAAAGGGTTAAGAAGCTCAGGTAATCTGGCTGGCACCTGACCAAAAGGAGCAATAAGGGGACAAGATACTTTCAAATCTGGGTGGGGGGGAAGGCTTATGTCTGTCTGTTCTGTGTGCTTGCCTGAGAAAGATCAAGAAAGCAAACAATCCAACGCCATTAGAATTAGCAAGTACTAGCAAGGAAATGCATTAGTTTACTTCTGTTTTGGCTTGTGATTTTCTCTGTGCTGAGGAAGGTGTATTCCTGGTTTTCTTTTTGTAACTTTAAAGTTTTTGCCCAAAGGGAAATCCTTTGTGTTTTAAATTTGATTGCCCTGTGAGATTAGCTTCCCTTCTAATTTTAGAGAGGTGCTTCTTTTTTCTTTTCTTTTCTTTTCTTTTCTTTTCTTTTCTTTTCTTTTCTTTTCTTTTCTTTTCTTTTCTTTTCAAGAGCCTGACTGATTTCTGTATTGTCCTAAGACCCAGGGGTCTGGGTCTGTGATTACTTTGTAACCAATTGGTTAGGATATTATTCTCAAGCCTCCCCAGGAAAGGGGGTGTAAGGGCTTGGGGGGATATTTTGGGGGAATAGGAACTCCAAGTTGTCCTTTCCCTGATTCTTTGTTAAATCACTTGGTGTTGGCAGCATACTCTCCAAGGGCAAAAAGTTTGTGCCTTGGGGAAGTTTTACCCTAAGCTGGTAGAAATAATCTTAAGGGGTTTTTCATGCGAGGCCCTACATCTGTAACCTAGAGTTCAGAGTGGGGAGGGAATCCTGACAAGGAGTGAGGAAGAAGCCAAGTTGATAGGCAAATCATGGGAATGAGAACAGAGAAGAGATTCGTCCAAAAGGTGGTGGTGGGTGATTTCATGGCAGTTTATTGGAAAGGGCAGGAACTATATTTTAGGGCATCCAGGGGAGAGTCAGAAGAGGAATTCAATGCCAGTGGAGTAGCCTGTAGCCAAATATTTTGGAGGTAAAGGGGAGATTGGTTGGGGAGCATGTGGGCCCGAGGGAGGACTTCAGCATTCTGTTTCTGAGGATTGGAGAAAGAATAGCATTGCTATAAGATAGGGACTACAGATTCCAGAAGCTTTTAACTTAGACTGATCATCTTGCCTTTATGAATGCATTTTATGGCTTAGTTGGAAATACCATTGTGCTCTGAGAATCTTGTCATCTGTTTAAGAATGTTCCTAATTCTTTTCCCAGGTCACCTGCATTATAGAGACTAGAGACAAAATCCACACAGCACAACTCAGAAATGCACTCCTGGAACGTTACCCGACAATGATGTGGACGGAACGGTGATAAGCAAAGCACAATGGAAAGTGCTGAGGTTCTTCAACCAACACATTACGGAAAGCTAAACTTGAGGCACTAATAACAAAATATGCATAAATCTTTCCAAACTGAACAGTTAGCAAATAGCAACAGGATCAATTGATATATTTATTTGCGCACAATTGAGTGATTGTCTGTTGAAATAAAGTAAAACTTGAAGCGTTAGATTAGCTCAGGAAAGCTTGATAGCCTCTGCTTGTATTGGAATTCATTACTAAGTTATCAAGTGGCTGTTTGGAATTTGATTGGTGTGTAGAATCCTGTGGTGTTCAATAAGTACATAGTAAGAGGACATTTTTCTTTAGTTCCTAATGCAGCTCTCTCATCACTCTTCAGATTTTGATGCCTACTGCTTTAGTAAGTAATGCATCCTCCTTCTGCTGGCTTTTCACGTATTACTACTCTGCTTATTTTATGTTTTCCAAGCCAGAGGCAGCACTTCATCTGCAGAGTCTGCCTTGGCAGTTGTACAGGTGAAATTATGTCTGCATAAAATACCTTCACTTTCATGGGCCGGGGAAGGGGGGTGAAGGTTAATGACGCACATTAAAGTGACTTTGTTGAAAGGGAAAACCCCAGTTTGCATGTTTCCTATGGGAAGATGATCATGTTTATATGGATGTGGCTCCTAAAAATGTTGTGATTATAAAAGGCTGCTTTAATGTGATTAGAGCGTGGATGTATCAAACAGGAACAAAGGGCTTCTTCTATCCTTTGGAAACTTACTACAAACAACAATATATAAAATGTTTATCTCTAAGGAGAGTATATTCCCCCTCCACAACCTCTGCACTTGAATTTTGTGATTAGAAATCAAATGATCATCATAATCTGCTCAAAACAGAATCTCATGTGACAGATTAAGTATAACATTAAGAGTTATTAAGTAGCTGTCTTATATATAAGCAAAGGCAGCTCCAGAAGAAGAGGAAGCATAAGTCTTAAGCAAATCACTAATGCAATTAAGAAGGAACACATTGAACTGAATGTCCCTGATTACCAATTGTTACATAACCATCACCAGAGAGCTATTAATAAATTAGCACCATGAGATGATGAGAGACTTTAGTTAGAGAAAGCTGGAGTCCATTACTGAGCTTAAGTATTCCAGTTGCCTCCATAGTTGGACAAGTTTCAAGTCAAGTTGAACTATAATGGCTTCAACCAAAATCATTCCACTGGTTAAAATTAAACAGAATTAACCCATTATTCCAATGTGGGCACATTTGCCTCCAGATGCTCCAGTTAGGGCTTAAATATGTAAAATTTTGTGTTTATGTGTCATATTAAGGCCTAATCCAAAGCACCCTGAAGTCATTGGGCATTCCCCAATGCAGGATTTGGATACCTTATTTAGATGCCCATGATTTATACACTATAAGTCCAATTTTGTTTGTAGGGGCTGAAGAAGGGAGTAATAGAAACCCTGTAATGACTGTATACATTTCTATATTACAATTAAAATATGGATCACCTGAGCTGAAATTTTTATCCCCCTCTAGTTGTTTGAAGAGCATTGTGATTCCCCAGAGACTTACCTCACACAGAGTTATGGGTGTAAAATTCTGTGCTGTCTTTCTAAGAGGCGCAGCACAGAACTCACAGCCTGTGGGGAGAAGGCTCTGGTGACTTACAGCTACCACTGCCCCCCTCATGATTGTGGGCGAGTCTGTGAGCTGGAAACTGACAGCATAATTGACAGCTTTGGGACTTGTGTAAGTTACAGCAGCCTAACCAGGGATGTCCTATGGACTACAGCACTGCCCAGAATCTCTACAATGTTGTGACCCCATCCCAGACATACCCCTCCCACCTCCAGCCCTGCCACCCTGTAAGTGCTCTATTCTAGGGCTGGTGAGGTGGTCCTTGGAGAGCAGACATGGAGTTGTTTCTGCAGTGTCTGTGCTGGGGGAATACAGGACTTTTAGGGCTCCCTTATGTTGCTCTGACTCTTTTATCCAGTCTAAAAGAGTGGGACTAGGGGTGAGGATCTCACCCCTGGAGTTTGACGTCAAAGTTCAGTGTTTTGTTGTTTTTCTAGAACCGTATTTATTTGCACATGAAAACTAAAGATTACTGACATACCCCAGAGTGTTCCTGTCTCTCTTTGCTGGCTGTAGAAATACATACATAGCAACAGAGTGCTTACACACTTGAATTTATTATCCTGTAAATCACAAACTATCAGCTACAGCTCCTTTTCCCTGGTCACAAGACTTCAAACCATTTAAAAAGACAGACATTAGGCCAGCTTTTTTCCTTGGAGGCGTCCCCACATGACTTCCATTGGAAGCTGAAGAGTTTGTGCACATCTAGAATTTGGGTTGTGGGATGTAAACATAAATAAGAGCCTAACTTCACCTCAGAGAGTCTGGCAAAACGCCTCTTGATTTCAGTGGAAGTTGCACATACATAGCCGAGCAGAGATTTGACCCTACAACCAAAATTTTCAGTAGCATCCACTGATTGTGTGTGTCTGAATGCTTGGATGGCCAACCTGAAACACCATGGGCCTGATTTTCAGGGGTGCTGAGCACCCCTGACTCCAGTGGAAGTCAATAGGCACTGCAGACGCTCAGCCTTCCAGAAGAAGGCTGAGCGTAAAATAAAACTGTCTAAGTGTTGTCTGTAAGTGTCTCCAAGTTATTGAATGTAGGTTGCACATAATAACATATGAGTGGTTTTATCTTGTTTTGGCTATGAATAATTGTTAACATAGAATGTTTCTCACAGTTTTTCTATCCTGGTAGTTTTTCTGATCTGTTAAAGTAATGGTTACCAGAGTTGATTTCCAGGCTACTACAGTGCTTTTTCACTGCAAAACAGTTGGCTTTTAAAACTAAGATGAAATATGTACATAGGTAAAAGTCATTCTGAATACTTAAATCAATGTATGCAACAGGAGAAGATAATAAACTTTTCTGTGCAACCAGTTGTTTTTTGTATTATGAAATACAATGGGATTGTCAATGCAATGCTAACATATATTAAATTCTCATTTAAAGGAGTATATTTAGTATGCATTGTTTTAAGTATCCTACGAGAACTTTGGTTAAAACCTATTAAAATTTGTTAGTTCCACAAATTGTGAAAACAAGCAAACATTCCATCAGAGTACATGGCACCTCAGTAGTGAAAGATTATTCACCCTCTGATGTGCTGTTAGTACTAGAACAATTTGTTAGTTACAAACTCACCTTGGATCAGAAATTCAAGGCTGGTTTTACTCAGTTGTCTTCAATGGGTGACATGAAATTCGCTTCATCTACCTAAAGCCCAATTGCAGAAGCCTTGTGAGTAAACTATGGTAGGGATGGGACATCTAAACCCATCCCCAGACAGAGAGCTGGGGCAGGGCTGCTTCTCGGGCCTATGGAATGGACATAGGGGACTCTTCTGCCATTTGTACAGAGTGATTGGGCCACTGGATCTGGGTAAATGGAGCTTGTGGCCTCACCTGCAGTGTCACCCTCCATGTGGACTTAGGTGGGATTAGCACAAAGACCCCATTAGAGCACACTGCACCACTCAGCAACCTTCTGAAGATAAATGCAGCAGAGGGCCTATGCTGGCTGTCCTCGCCTGAGTGGATTTTGTCACATGATAACTAATATCTGTACATGTTCTTAAAAAAGACAAAACAACAAGGAGTCCTTGTGGCAGAGACTAACAAATTTATTTAGTTTGTGGACTTTTGTGGGCTAGAACCCAGTTCATCAGATGCATGGAATGGAAAATACAGTAGCAGGTATAAATACACAGCACATGAAACGATGGGAGTTGCCAGCTGGTTAACTTTAAAAGATTCTAAGTTTAATAGTGAATGGCTCTAAACTCCAGTAGGTCCACTCCTGACCAAGCCTATCTTTCAGGAGTAGTCTTCTCTTTGCACAGGATAGGACAAACTCTCATTGACTTTGATGGACATTGCTTGTATCCTATGGAAGAAGACTCTGGGCCCTGGTTAAACCATTTAGAAGTAAGTGCTACTCTCAGCTTTCACCCCAAGCAGCCAAACCAAAGGTTTCTGGCCCTTCTTGTTGGCAAGATAGTCTTCAAAATCAAACCTGATTGCTGGATTTGAAAGTTTGTGTTGGCAACTTTTCTTTGAAACTGCAGCTTACCTGCAACAATGGCCCTCTTATCACCACCACGCCTCAAAGTGCTCTTTACCAGGCAAACCAAAATGGTGGCTGGCCCCTCCTCCCCAAATATTCCTCCTGCACACACACCTTGTTCCCACCTTGTGGGACAGGGAGTGGTGGAATCTTCCCCTCAGAGGAAGGTGGTGGAATCTTCCTGGTCTTCAGAGGTCTAGGGTATGGGGAGTAAGTGTCTCCAGGCACATGGGGTAAGATTTTAACTCCTGTCCTCCAGAGGGGATGACAAGTGTTAAACTCATCAGTAGCCATAGAATCATAGAATATCAGGGTTTGAAGTGACCTCAGGAGGTCATCTAGTCCAACTTCCTGCTCAAAGCAGGACCAATTCCCAATTTTTGCCCCAATCCCTAAATGGCCCCCTCAAGGATTGAACTCACAACCCTGGGTTTAGCAGGCCAATGCTCAAAACACTGAGCTATCGCTCCCCTCACTCTTGATATAAGTGTAACCTGGATCAAAAATTCTGGTAATTTCAGATCTTGTCAGTGAAAATGGCAAATCTGGATCAATTAATTAAAATAACATGCAATTCCTCAGCATTCCAGGTTTGCACTTCAAGAGATAATTTCATTGGCTCCTTTCCAGACCCCATCACCTGGGTTTTTACATTGATGACATGCAGGAGGAAACAATATTCTCACTCGCCATCTGAACAAGGGTAACTCATTGACATGAATGAGAGGGCCACTGGGAACCAAGGCAAGTACCCTTTCATGTTTACAGAAGGCTAGTCCTGGGTGGGAAGAGAGCAAGGGAAGCTGTGTACAAAGACCTAGGCTGTCTAGCCTTCCTAGCAGTGCTTTGGATCTCAAATTTGTCTGAAAGGCGTTCTGCCTGCCTGCAAAGACTTTTTGTTCCTTGAAAAGGGATTTAATTGCTCTTTCCAACAGTTAACCACCAAAGAAGCCCACTTCTGGTTTACATAAATAGTTCACTTTCCTGTACTAATGGCATTGTGCCTCCTTGAATGGCTTTCTTGCTGTCTAGGCTATTCCGTTTTAAAAAACCTCTTTTAAAATGAGCTTTGAGAATAAAGCAGTGTGGCAGACAGACATTTAAATAAAAAACCATAACCACCCAATGCTTGCCTCATTAGGGGGGGTAGCATTAATTGAGAGCAGAAGTGCTGTGAGTGAGCAGACATGTTTCTATTTCTGTTAATGGGAGAAGAATGTTACAGAGAGAGTAACAGTAATTATAGGGCCTATTTCAAAGTGTACAGCTATGCTGTAAATGGACATGTCTGCTAAATTCTACCACCAATTACACAGAGCAAAGGATGAGGGCCAGTGGTTAGCATAAGAAACCATATGACTCCTGGGTTGGACTCTTGGTTCTGCTACCGATTTGTGTGGCAAGTGAGTTAACTTCATTTACATATCATCTGCCAGCTAGGAGCATTCAGGTTCAATTAATATTTGAAAAGCCAATTTCCATTACAAGACTTGTCATGGTCACATTTGCGGCAGAGTTTTTCTATATTTGGTCTCTGCCCAGATAGTTGTTTTGTTGTTTTTTGGGAATGTGTACACATGACATTTGAATAAATGTCTTTAAGCTATTTTAATAAGCTACCAACTATAACTACCCTCCCCACATCCAAAACCCCCTGTAATTAAACTTTTTTAAGGCAGCAGCAGCAAAAAAAAAAAAGGCTGAAGTTTTAAATGAGGCCTGGAAGTACAATCCCTAAGGGGGAGAAAGTGCTTTGCTGAGTCTGGTGGGGAACAATTCCTAGAACCTGAATTACAAAATACTTCCAGCACACGTGTGTTTAAAGATGGTTGTGGCTGAAATTACTACATTTTAATTTGGTTCATTCATGCCTGTATGGACAGACAAAATCCTGTTGCTGGCATCCTATTTTACCCCCTAGGGCTCTGCACACCTGTGTGACTCATGGTTGCAGCATGGTCAGCAGTATTGCAGTTTGGTTTGTGGTCACATGGAACTTAAACACTGCAGTCGCAAAGGCCCAGCCACACCGATCACTTTTGTCTGTGCTTTTTAAAAAGGGAGTTCTGAGACACTCCTGGCAGCTAGCTTAAAGTACTCTCAGCCCCAAGGATACTGGGTGTTTAAAGGCCCTCTTTAAACCTAATGCTCCAGGCTTTCGTTGGAAAATACTATAATGCACTGTCTCATGGAGCTCAGAAGCCATTTTCCAGCACCTCAGGGTGCTGCAGTCTCCCACCAGTAGGTATTCTCTGTTTGGCAGCTTGGAAGGGAGCAGGATAGAAGCATTTGCAGGCAGTCTGAGGTAGTAGCTGCAAATGACATGGAATGAAGAGCCTTGTGTCTATCTACATTGCCAAACTGAATTGCAGGGTGTCCAGACTGGGGCCGCGAGTAACTGCATGCACTGGAGAAATAACTTGTGGCTCTCGGGACTGCCCCTTAATTGAAATCTGTGGAGGACAATACCATTTTTTGACTTTCTGTGCAGGGAGCTGGCCCCAGCCTTACAGGGTAAAATGGCTCACATAAGAGCTACCGTCCTAATGGACAAGAGAGTTGTTCTTGTGCTGTAACAGCTGTCCAAAGCCCACTGATCCCCATTCCAAAGGGGATGCTATGGCATGGTCAAGTCTACCCTGAGAGCCATTGTGTGATAACGTTTTGCTGCTATAATACCGTAAAAGAAGCCAATGTCTCGGAGCTAATGGAGTATTCTGAAAAGTGCCAGCGGCAAATCCCAAAGAGATTTAGCACCACCCAGATTGCCCAGTAGCTAGGTCTTTAAGGTGGCCTGGCTGGATATTCAGTTTCTGTCCATTGTTAGCCATCTTACTGAAGCTTTTGGTGACCACTTGATCGCTGGTTCTGATCAGACCACAGCGGTCTATTAAAGTGAGTCACAGCATTTGGGCATACAGCAACCCATGCTGCATCCTACAGAGCCCTCCGTGTTGTCTGAGCAGGCAAGGTTCAGGTTCAGACTTCGAGTATGTACACAATTTCCTTACTGTAGCTCATGGTGGGTAAACCAAGGCGAAGAGGCTGTGGGGGTGGGAGGCAGTGCACATTTACATGGGCACTCAGGAGGGCTGCTAAACTCTGAAATATGAAGTGCAATTTTCTGCATTTTTAGAAGATTTTAAGACAAAGCTTTTTAAGAAAATAAAAAGAAACCTACCCACTTTTTTTTTTTTATGTCTAGCATAACTTCCCAGGAGCAAATCATGGTCTATTAAATGCCAACAAACATACAGTTAAAAAAACCCAAGCTCTAAAAGCCACATGTCACTGTCATTAGACACAATTGAACAAAAATCAAATATAAAAAGTATTTATCTGTTTCTTGTCACCAAAGGCAGCTTATCTCCTTACTGCACATGGGAAAACTAGGCTCCCATGCCCGGTTCCCAAAGGCAGTCTGTCCTACCATGCCCTTCTCATAACATGCAAGCAAAAGACTGGCCTGATGTCAAATTTTGGCATAGTGCTGTCTATTACTCAGTCAAAACAGATGTCAAATGTATTGGGTCTCCCTGGTTTGAACTTTCTTCATGTGACCTTTGTTCCTCCTAGGTCTCTCTTTCTTGGGTCAGTTTTTCCTGCAGATTGACTTTTTCCCTGTGCTGCTCTAAAGCTCCACCCTCCCCAGTTTTCTGTCCCTCTTACCCTTCTTTCTTCTGTTTGACACATCCCTGCATTCACGTGTCCCCTGCCTCCGCCCCCATTTCTTTGCCTACCCCTTCCATATAATGTAAGCTAATTTCCATGGCTCTCCCTTTTCTGTTTTGTCTTCCTGCTCCCATAGTCTGTTATTTCCCAAGGAACCTCTGCTGTCTTGCTCTCAGCCCTTGTTGGGATTTGCAGCTCTTTTGCCTCCTCTCTCCATTTCTCATTTGTTTTGCCTCAGCACTATCAATCCATCCAGCATCTGTTTCCATCTGTCCTTTGCCTCACCCAGCTCCACCTATTCAATTACCCAATTCATCTGTCTCTTCCTTCCTAATCTCAAAAGCATCTCCAAATAATTAATCATCCCTGTCCACTCTCTGCTCCCAAATAAATCTTTCCCCACACCATCCGCTGGGGAGTAGCCCACTTTTCCCACCAACCCAGCCTCTGGCTCCATCTAGTATGGCTCTAGCCCCAATCCATCAATTCTCGCCTTTCCCCAATCAGTTAATTCCCTACCCCTTCCCCTCGCATGCTGAGATCTCTTATTGCAACCGTTCACTTTCCTGTCAACCTGCTCCACAACAATTCTGACATCTCACTCAGGCTCAGTCCTATCAAGCCTATCATTCTATCCTCTGCACTGCTGTTCAGGTCTTTCCTTGCCACCCTGCCCCCTCCAGCTGTACATACCTCCCAGCCGGGCTGTGGAGATGAATAAAAGCACTTTCTCTACTGCTTGATGTATTCAGTGTTTGCTCGGCCTTTACAGACAACAGAGAGCTGCATACACAAATTGTCCCCGGTCAGAGCTAGTACAGAGCCTTCAAGATCTAAAAGAGATCTTATGACTTCATTGTCATAGCACCGCTGCATCTGAGTTTCCCTAGGGAATAGAGGGAAGCCAGGACCCAGGGGAGTTCTGTCAGAAGTAGGGGTTAAATCAGCTACACCTGCATCTCAAAGAGCGCTGTCTCTAAGGCCTCAGGCTGTTGGTAAGAGGACTATTCCTTCACTGCCTGCAGGAATACGCCAAAGGTATGTACTTTTAAACTGCTTATATAATTATTGTTAAATGTGTTTACTTGACGGGTCTCTAGGAAAAGACTTCATTTTGCATTGGCTCAATAATGAATAATCAGATCTCTTTCCCCAAAAGAGGTTTCTCTTCTCTTTGCTAATAAGATCTTATTGTTTTGTGGGAAGGCCACATCTCCACAGTAGAATTTGGCTCAAGACTACACGTCAGTCAAATGAAATCTCTATTCGAAGATGCAGTATTCTCAAGTGAGCTGCATAGTCCAGTACTTTCTACAGATATGCAAACCACTTTATATTTTGAATAAGGATGGCAAATGAATTTTTTTTTTATTATTCATCTTCATTTCATTTCAATTTGTGAAAAGAAGGAAGAAAATAATCGGTTGTGCTGTTTACACAGCCCTTCTCTGGGGCTGGGCCTCCAGACTTGGAAAAAAAACCCATGATACTGACAAGACATGCTAAACTAGCAGGACATGGATCATATGCTGAGGCTGTCATTAAGCAGCCATGTGTACAACAGCATGATAAACACAAGAGGAACTCAATTTATGTTATTTAAGGCCACTTCTGTTTGCAAGAAAAACCATAAATGTTGCAATACCTTTATATCTGTTGAGCTAACACCAGTGGGAGGTGACCAGTAAAGACATTTCACTCTTGCAATTATGACTGGAATAGTGCCAGAGTTGTGGGTGCTAGCAAGCTACATGCAAATGGACAAGATTCTCAGCTGGTGTGGCTCTACTGATTTCTGTGAAACTATGCTACTTTACACCAGCTAAGGATCTGGCCCAGAAAACCAAATCCTGGTCGTACTAAAGCAAATGTGCTTATTGCTCCTTACTTTGGTGAGCATTTTACCCAAATGGAGAACATTTTTGGATAAGTGTGATAGTGAAGGACCAGTCTAAAATATTGTCATCTTTGTTAAGCTTTGATTCCCATTACATACCATGTTGTTTGATTACAGTTCCTACTTTTGCAATGTAAGAGAATATCATTAGATCAACATCCTCTTTTTAAAAACTCTTTGCCCAAATTTATGTTGATATACCACTAGTTGACAAATAATTGTAACTACAGCTAATAATCCTACATGTAAACACGAGATAAATAAATATACTGCAATTTAGAGGAAGTAAAGCATTGCTTACATATCACAGTGCTGAATGTTAGCCATGAGCCTGGAAGGAAGAAAATCCAAAATTTTAAGATGAGCAGAGAAGGCAAGAAGGAGAAAAACAAGAAAGACAAATCAAATCCAAGAGCAATTGGAATATTATTCTGGAAGATGTAGTCAGGCGTAAGCTCATCTCATGCTGACTGGAAAATAAGTGTGGTTGCATGGTTCTTAGTTAAATGTCATAGAGTAAGATTTTAAAATGTAGTTTAGGAATATTTATGGAACTTTTCCCACCATACGTATTCACTGATTTGTGCCCTAATATATTAAACAGATGCGGATAGCTTCAGCCTCTTCCTTAGCAAATCGCCAAGAGTTCTTAGGTAAGCTTCCTAGGCTCCATTGTGACCTGGTATTAAGGAATGGTTGGACTGGCGATGTGCTCTGCGACATCAAGGAGGGCTTTGTCATTAATCAATCAGGAACTCATTCATCAACCACAAGACAAATAAAATGTCCCTAACAACAGAATGAACCCTCAGGGACTGATCCAAAGCCTCATGGAGTCAAAAGAAAGACTCCTGCTGTCTTTTGTAGGATTTAGATCAGGCCCTAAAAAAGACAAAATCTGGTATGATCTAGCATCTCTATCAAGAAGCTATTCAGGAGTGTTTTCAAGGTTCAGCCCTCTCTTTTAGGCATGAGGAAGTCTTCTAGAAGCAGATGGCATGCTTCTTGCTGCATCTATGTTTAGCTGACCTTATAAGAGAGGTCCAGAGCAAGCCTTCTGAGCTTTCCTCTTTCCCCGGATTCTGAATATAGCATCCTATTTCTCAACCTAGCTTGACAACGAAACTCATTCAGTTAAATAAGGCATTACAACCTAGCCAGGTAAGCACCTGTTTACTGAGCACATTGACCTGGCTGTGGGGTTTACTCTGAGATATGCTTTGTGGGAGTGTATGGTAATTGTGAACATAAAGCTACTTGGAAGTGAAAGTTACTTTTAAGAGCTTGGAAAGTTTCCATCCCTGCTGTTTTAATTCTAAGAAAATTTGATTACTGAACAAACCCAGCATGCGGAGTGGTTTGTGAGTGATAAGTACTTGCATCACTTAATTTCTGCTCATCTCTGGTGCAAGACAGACAAACTAACTTTTCTTAGTTTGACCTGCTTACACAGAACAGGCCACTGCTGAGGCAGTCATCTTTGAGTCTCTTGGCATCTGTCCCCAGGAGATTTTATATTGGTTCTGTTTCATTAACACAGTTCTTTGCATTTTGTCCTGGGCAGCGTGCTGAAAGCCCAGATGGCAAGCAGGATTTTTCCGTATACTTCAGTGTCAAATGGGTTTGAAAATAAAGCTTTTCTTTTCAGTGCCCTCCTTCCCAACCTGGGTGAAGCTGAGCTGAACTCATTTGTGAAATTTCTCTTTGTAATTCTCTAGTCTGTATGTGGTAAGAAGTGTGAGACCTTGTGCAGGTGGGAGAAAGTCTTCATTTAATCCTATTTTTAAAAGGACTGTTTTAAAAACACTTTCAGGTACTTTAGTTTAATTTGCAAAATGTATACTTCAGTGAGTATACTTCTACTGGTTAGGACACAGATTTGGAAACCAGGAGACCTGAGGTCTATTGTCTGCTCTGCCACTCACCTGCTGTGTGACCTTAAGCAAATCTTGTCACTGTTCCATGCTTCAGTTTCCCCACCTGTAAAATGGGAATGATTTATATACTCTTTTGTAAAGGGATTAGAAATTTATGGAGGGGAAAAGTGCTATGCAGGTGAATTCCATTTATCTGAATTTCAATTATCCCTACAGCATAGTTAACCAAATGAACAATGTGTCCCCCATGTATTTAATGAATTTGTATTAGCTTGTCAATTAAACTCTTAGTGCCTTTTGGCACTAATCAATGGCTTTGTATTTGAAAGGCTGTTATGGTTTCAACAGCAGGTTGGCAGAATGGCAACAAAAACTCACTAAAGTTGAATTTTAATCTTTTTAATAAAGTATAAATACTAAGCAAGCATCAGCGTTATTCAGTTTTTCCCTCATATCAGTGAAACTGCACTTATACCACATCTTAGTGATGAGGCTGAGAAGCTATGTGAATCTGCACCTAAAAATAGCACTTCGGTTTATCCGACTATCCAGTTATGTGATAAATATCCATGCCATTTTGGATTAATGGCATTCACTTGTATAAAACAAACTATTGGTTTTGTCATTATTGTGCTACAATACCCCTGGGAAAATTAGACTTTCAGAGATCATAGCCGAAATAATTGTGACTTTTTTCCTATCTTTTATGGGGCTTAACTAGCCCAGAAAAGAAATGGAAACTGGGCTTGATCTAAAGCCTGTTAACTCCATGGGAGTTTTACCATGTTTGAACAGGCTTTGGAATCAGGTCTGTTATCAATTCTATTTTTTTTAAATCTTTTGTGAATAAATTAATACTGGGGTGTATTTATATTGATGGAAAACTTGAAGGACACTGTTGGTAGATCCAAACGTCCGCCGTACGTCTTCACCACCACCCTCTTGTTAATCTGAAAAGTTCATGAGTCATGTAAACTATCTGTAATTTTTCAAACAACAAATGTTTCAAGACTCTTTTTCCCATTAAAACAAAATCAATGGCACCAGACCAAAGTGCATGTGCAATGGAATGTGGAGAGAATATTTTTTAAATAATGGAAAATGTCATCCTCTAAAAATCTAACATTTTTTTAAAAACAAAACAAAACAGTGCCCATTACCAAAGATCGCTTAGCTAGTTATCACCTGAATTTATTTTTCACAGTACTGTTTTCTTATTCTGTGGTGAGATTTTTCTTGCCTGTTTCTTTCCTTCCTTTGAAAGGATAAACCCACCAGTCCTTCCTAAGAGGTTGCATCCTAGCTCCAAGCACTACAAAGATAGCTGTGCAGAGCTGGATTTGGGAGCATGCCCACCTCACTGTGACTGGTAGCCAAAAGCTGTAATGAGCATAAGCTGTGGGTTTGATTTGGAGTAGCACCAGGGCACCTTTATGCCACTCTGTGCTGAAGGCCTCTAGCTCATGAGGAGCTGGCACAAGGGCTCCATTCTGGCCAACTCCCACCCCCACTGGTGTGTGGGGGGGGTTGTAGGTGGTGAGGACGCATGGTCAGAGGACACTAAGTTAGAGTAGTAACTAACTAAACTGTAACCTACATCAGAGGCTGCAAAGTTCACCAGCTGCCATAGAATATAGGGTTTGCGTTGGGGAATTCCTGCCCCAAGTACAGGGATAAACTAAGAATCAGGACTTGTGTTCAGAATCTGAGTATAAACTGAACTATGAGCAAGTGATTGTTCCTTTCAATTGTGGGGTAAAGGTATAAATACGTTAGCAACGCTGAACTTGAAGAAACAAAAGGATTATAACAGTAAAATGAAGGCTTGCCCCTTGGATTGGCAGCCATATCTTGCTGAAAGGACCCAGGGGGCAACCCTTAATACTGGGATGTAGTTAGCTGTGAGATTAGTCTGTACGGTATGGAGAAACAGGGTAAGACCCAATATCCTAAGTACCTGCCATTTTTGAAAATCCTATCCAAATTGTTATTTCTGTGTGCATACATATGGTGTTTTGAAAACAATGAAAAGGTCCTGCTGATGAACCATTTGTCTGTGATGTCTAAATATTGACCTAAAGTATACAAGACCCTTCATAACATTGTTTTTTCCTCAGGGAAGAGCCCATCCTCTTGTCTCTATCCTGGGCCTGACTCTGTTTATCGTCTCCATTTCTCTTTCTCGTCAATCTTCTCCTTCTTGTATTTTAAACCTTTTTCTTAGCAGTAGGAGATGGTGCTGGTGATGAGGAGCTCTTAGTGTCCCTTTCTTTACTTCTCAGGTTTCTTGGAAGGTGCAAGAGAATGGTTATCAACTCCCAACGTAGCTTACTGCTTCGCTGCCTTATTGTGAAAACCTTGCTGGCACACCTCTGCCACAGCACCATGAGTGCTTTAAGCTGGTAGTTGGATGGATTTGTAACGATGCCTGCTTCATTTGCCATTGTTAAAAATACCCATCTATATATCTGTGGCCTTATCTATAGTTATGGGCTACTTTAATGAATTATGCAATGTTGACTATCCCTGCATGTTTCCAGGGAGCCTTTATCATAGTGCAGCAGGAGTTTAATTGTCTGAGGCAGGACTTCATCTCTCTAATATCCTCATGACAGCAACACAATGCAGGATTGGCAGACAACTCCCTGCCTGCCATTCTTTGATGGCTCATAAAACTTGTTAAATTGTCAACGAAGTATTTAACAGACCCATAGGATTGTTTAAACTGAAAGAATCTTCCTTGGAACTCATGAAAATAAAGATATTTACACAGTATGCTGGACTACTGTGTACATTTTTAGATATGGAGAGAATGAGGAATATTGACCTGTGGCTAGAACAGGGACCTTAAGAGTTAAGATTCCTGTGTTCTATTCCCAGTTCTGCCATGATTAACTGTAGCTTTAGAGAGGTTATAATCTGTGTCCTCCAGTCTAATAACTAGTTCTCAGGCATCGAAAGTGTGTAGAAATCTTTTGTGTGGGCGTGTGTGTGTGTGTGTCTATGTATGTTTAAAAAAAAAAGCATATGTTAAATGGGCATTTCAGACAGCTGTGGTTCACAGTGAGTATTTATACTGGGTATATAGGTATTTGTTCATATTTTGTGTTTGTTTGTCTGGTTAACCTACTTTGTCAGTTCACAAAAGTAGAAGTCTCAAGACAGCTTTTTCTTTCTATTTTTTATTTTTAGGTTTCAAGGATCAGAAGTTCTAAAGGGGTGGGGGGAATGAAGAAATGAAGCAAAGCTTGTGCTCTCACACCCTGTTCTTTTGTAGCAGGTAACTCTTCAGGTGTGCCTTATATACCTCTACACTTAGAGCAGAATTTGTCAAGAAGTTAACTCTCTATGCTCTAGTGCTTGAATGAAGCCTCTGCACCCCTTTACTAACTGCTTAAAAAAGGCAGTGTCAGCATTGAGAGATCTGGCAGCCTTGGTTCACAGGCTGATGTAGGCACCACCTGAGATATTTAAGATTACTCACGGTGACTCCACTACTGCAGCTCGGGAGCTGGCAACTGCTCTCTCCATTTCTGTAAGAGCCATCAGGGAGTCTTTCCCCCAAAAAATATTTTGAATTTAGCAGCTCAGATATTTTAAGTGGTCATGCTCCTTTGGAGCAATGTTAAAACATGACAGAACACATTTTCAATCTCTTAATACTACTGAAATGTCCAACAATAAATAGACAGATACATAGTGTACAGTAGAGTGAAAGCTGTCAAACCACAGACAAATTGACTGCTTATTAGAGGTGGTCTAAGAAAGATGGAGCAGCATTTTACTCCTTATATTTGGGGAACTGCATAATACAGAGTCTCTTGGACCAGTGCATTAACATCTATTTGAAAAGTTAATTACACTTCATTACAGTAAAAGTAGATATAAAAGACTTCTGTTTTGAGATAAGAAAATGTTATCTAGAAATCCTTCTAATTAACCTTCTAAAATTTCTATTGTATCCGACTTCTATGTATTGTTAATCAGTCTATCAGAAAATAGCTGCACTGAGTACCATCAACAAGTTCTCTGTCACCTTAAATTAACAGAGTGAATTGCTTCACTACATATTCTGGCTCAGATCATTACACATCATCCTGTGTAATGAAGCCACTTGTTAGTGTTCCTGCAACCTTAGGGACACTGCCCTCTGATGTGGGAAGACTGAACTAGAGAAAAACATGTAGTGGAATTTCAACCAAAAATGTTGGTGAAAACTGTTTACTGAAAGCCTGGGAAAACAGTTCTAACCTAGAACAGGCAGAGACTTCTCTACACTACATAAGTAAAGTGTCTCTCTGCTGATGTGGAAGAAAAACTACTACCAAAAAAAGGGTAGTTCTGCCTTAATCCCTAATGCTAACTAGTGTGGTGGGGTTTTCTTTGGGTGGGAGTGGAGAGGAATTGTGGTTTTCAGTAAGAAGCAAACTGAACACACGATATACGTAAAGCTAAGATTTTGTCACGGATATTTTTAGTGCAAGTCAGGGACAAGTTACGGGCAATAAACAAAAATTCACAGCAGCCCATTACCTGTCCCTGACTTGTACTTAAAATATCCGTAACAAAATGGGTAGGGAGAAGGGTCCAGCACACATCATTGCTGGGGCCCTGGGGTCCCCGACCACCCACAGCAATGGGGCAGCTGCAGGGTCCCCAGCTCAGCACTCCAGGGGCCCCCACCGCCTATGGTTCAGAGTTCCAGGATCTCCTGGCTGGCTGGGACCTCCGTGGCTGGGAGACATGGGGGCCCCCCACAGGGGCGACTCGTGGTAGGAGCACAGAGGGCTAAGTGCCCCTCCAGCTGGGTCAAGTGCCCCCAGCAGCAGGCCTGGGGCCAGAGCTGGAAGGGAAGAGGCAGGGCCAGAGCCTCTCCTCTTCCAGCCATGCTGCCTGCTGCAGTGCAGCAGCTGACTGGGAGAGCACCTGCCTGTGGCAGCAGCAGGCTGCCCCCAGCCTAGGCTCAGCTTCTGGGGACAGGAGCTGACTCTGAGCAGTCTGGGGCGGGGCTCCGACTTGCTCAGCCACTGTCCAGAAGCCAAGCCTGGGTGGGAGACAACTTTCATGACAGCCAGGCACTCTCCCAGGAAGCTGCTGTCCTGCACCAGGCAGCATCTGGGCGTGGCTCTGGGGCTTGGCTGCCAGGAAGAGCAGCTGAACATGCCAGGGGGTGCTGGCACAGCAGGACAGAGCCCGCCCCCCCGCCCGAGGGTAATTTGGGATGGGGAGGGGACGGGGAGAACACAGGGGCTCTGGCTAGGGGTGGCAAGGAGTCACATGGGGAGGACACATCCTCCCCTTTAGGTGGCGCCCCCTTTGTGTCCCTCCCACGAGTCACCTGTGGCCCTCTACCACCCGTGACTTCTGCAACCTCAGTGACAAAATTGTAGCTTTAGACATAGGCCATTAAAAAACAAACTGAGGGCAGTGATATTTGGTCTCTGACCCAATATGGACTGCATTTTGCAATCACAAAGTGAGATGCTCCATGTTCCCGTACTAATTTCTTGAGCTATCAAGTGAGCCCATATCTCAAACCAGGCATTTAATAATAGCTGTGATACCATAAGACTGCCTTGGCATGAGTGCACTGGCTCACATAACAAGAAATGCATTTTAGATCATTCATAGCAACTAAACACATAGGGTGGATCCACTTTCTGAGAACAAGGTAGAGATATATTAGCCTCATTTGCTTCTTTCCCAATCCTTTATCTCTGCTTCTTAGGTGGAGGCTTGTAGGCTAGCAGGTGGGAGAGAGAAGCTATACCAAAGAGGAAGGTTTGGATGAACCATAGACATTGAACAGAGCTGTCAGTGATGCCTTTGGTCCTGCAGTAAAACAAAGTTAAATTTTATTTAACATACTATATGCTCTCCATAAAAGGGGACGTGAACTGGATCTAACACATGACTGATCATATTGATTGATGTTTACAGCTCAAAGCACCTTGATGTGAGGAATGTTTAGTAATGAGGCTCAACTTTTACCCTCCATTTCACACAGTCCTCTGTACTACTAATGAAGACTTGTTAACCATGATCACTAGACATGTTTTTCTGACATTTTAACTCAAGTTATTGATACTGTCAATGTTAACATTATGTACAGTCTAAGCCTCATTTCCTGTATATACTGAAGTGCAAAATAAGCATGGGGATGAGACATTTGGCATTACTTGTGTAAAGTAATCATGAAGTCAAGTACAGTATGCTAAGCAATCCCTACATGATACAGAGTTTATTAATGTATTTTCACTATGGAAAGAGCTTTTCAGTCACAGTGGCAGCCTGGATAACAGACAGCAAATTAAAGTTAGCAAAGGAGGATGTCTGTGTGTATCTTATGAAGCAGGAATTTCAGGGGCAGTGATGAGTAGTTAATGTGAACAGATGAGACTTAGCAGCAACAACAGGGATCATGTTTCTTAAACAGTGTGAAACTTTTTTCATATGGAACAGCTGATTTGCATGTGGAAAGTTGATTCTGTGGAAACACTATTAGCTAAACAGACTAATGCTTTTCAGTGCTTTATGTAATGATTTCAGACTACTTTGTCAGTTAAAGAAATCGGCTGCACAGTGATAGTTAGCAATTCCAAGAACAGTACATCATAGAGTAGAGGGAGCAATATTAACCCAGATTCATTGAGATTACACTCGAGTAGTTTTCTCAACTGTCTTTGAATTAATACAGTTTGCAACTTTTGTACTGACTATACGTTTCCAAGGTAAATTCAAACAAAATCAACATACAAGGCACACTTAACGCTAATTTAACTGAACCTCTTGAATGTTCATTAAAAAATCCATGACCTCAACAGGTGCAGGGTTGGCTAACTACGTTGGTGTTTCTCTATATTGCAGCAAGGAGGAAGAGAGATGATCTGGTGCAGGATCAAATTCTGGAGTGTGGTCTGGAGCAGATTTCACTGCTCCACAAGCATTCTGAGAGCCTATTCTTCACTAGCCAGCGCTTGCTACTGATGGAAGCACACCTGCTAGTTAGTCTAAGGAATAAGACAAGCCTCCAATCCTCTCCTTCACCCATCAGGTGCTACTGCTTTGGAAATCATAACTTTCACTGGTGAAACCATCAGAAGAATGGCTTCTTTCCGCGCTGCAGCCATTTCCAAGAGCGTAAGGCTAATAGTATCAAGAGAACTAGCATATGCTTTAAGTCACTGTAGACTAAGTCCTGGGAGTGCACTGAGATTCATTAAAAACAATCCCAAAAAATGTGAAGCTCTGACTTTTTTCTGCCCTTCCTTATAACGAGTGGGGAAAGGGTAAATAGATAATGCCACAAAAGCTCCTGACAAACTGGTCAGGAACTAAGTGAAAAGCTCATTATTGGAGGTATAAAAATAGCTGATGGGCTAGACTCAAGTTCTGATTTAACATGTATAATAGAGGAAGCTTTAACTTTACATGCTGCCTCAACTTACTTGGTGCTCCCTCTACCAATTTCAACAAAAATATCCTAACCCTATTTATACTGTTGGGCCCTATCTAGATGAGGAAGATGAGCAGATAGTAAATGTGTTAGCTAATACCTGTGAACATGTTTTTAGTACCTACTATACAGAAAGCCAGTGTTTAAAACACACTAGCTCTATACTCTTGTAGTCCAAACAGGGCTTTAGTGTTCCTTACTTTTTTCTGCATTCATTGAGTTTTTCAAATACTGCAACTTGCTTATGCAAGATTACACTCTTGCAAAAAGTGTGTGTATGTATAATATAGGCAAACAAATACTTTCTACCCTCAATGAGAGTTAACTGTTCGATTTCATTTCCTCTCTCCTGAGTAATGTCTACAAGTACTACTGGAAAGAGGATGTTAGTATCATTGGAACGATATTAACAGCATCTGTGTGAGCAGAGGCTTATCAGAAACAAGGTGTTAAGTAAGTACTCTCTATTTCTTCCTTTTCATAGCACTTTACATTTTACTAGTGTTTTATTTAACTTAAGTGCTTCCTGTAGGGTGCAAAACCTAGAAAGGATTGTCATACCTACTATGTCTGACATAAGGCAGATGCTCTTGTAAATTTGTGCACAATCTTAGGTATTTTTTAACAGAGAGAGAAGTCTGCCCTTTCTACCTTTTAAAACTGGGAAGTTATATAACTGCAAATAGGCATCACTTCATACTCTACTTTTAATTAAATCAACTGAGGACAACTTATTTTTTTTTTCCAAATACAAATAATCTGAGGGCCATATTAAGCAATCGTTACATGGACAAAACAAAAGCACTATTTACTTCGAAGTTTTGTTTGAATAAGGAGTGCCAGAAGGCCTGTGACAAGTGGAAGAAGAGCATGTGTAGGTTTCCAGAACACTGCATGAGTCTTCCCTTTCCCAGTACACATGAACCAAGATGTAAGCAAGACTGCAACTTGGTAGAAAAGCTACATAATAAGTTTTTAAAAAAATCAGTTGAAAGTATTATGTTTCAAAAGTATTGCTGATCAACATGGGGTTTAGAGTGAACATAAGAACGATTACTCTGACTGTAGAGCCTTCACAATCTTTTACTCCTGAGCCATATACATCTTCATTAGAGTAGGGCTGAACTTCTGGACCCTGTGACCGATGCAAATAGAATTCCTTATATTCCAGAATTCCTTTATACACTTATGCTTATGCTCCAATATGTCCATTAGTCTATAAGGTGCCACAGGACTCTTTGCCGCTTTTACAGATCCAGACTAACATGGCTACCCTTCCGATATTGTATACGCTTTCTTCTTCACAAAAACCACTAAGTGGCAGCCCAGTCCCACCGAGCCCCACACTCGCATTTTTCACAAGATGTATCAGCTCTATTGATTACAAAGATGCTGAGAAGTTATTTTATAGAATCACAGAAATGTAGGGCTGGAAGGTCCTCAGATCCTGCACTGAGGCAGTACCAAATAAACCTAGCCCATCCCTGACAGGTGTCTGGCCAACCTGTTTTTAAAAATCTTCCATGATAGGGATTCCATAACCTCCCTTGAAAGCCTATTCCAGATCTTAACTATCCTTATGGTTAGAAAGTATTTCCTAATATCTAACCCAAGTCTCCCTTGTTGCAGATTAAGCCCATTACTGCCTGTTCTACGTTCAGTTGACAAGAAAAATAATGGATTACAGTCTTCTTTTTATAAGATTTGACTATTAGGTCTCCCTCCTGAGTCTTCTTTCCTCTATATTAAACATGGTCAGTTTTTTAACCTTTCCTCATAGGTCAGCGTCTCTAAACCTTTTATCATCTTTGGTGCTCTCCTCTGGACTCTCTCCAATTTGCCCACATCTTTCCTAAAGTGTGGCACCCAGAATTGGACACAATAGTCCAGCTGAGGCTTCACCAGTACTGAGGAGAGTGGAACAATTTCTACCCTTGTCTTGCATACAATACTTCTGTTAATACATCCTAGAGTACTAACTTTTTTCCAACTGCATCACATTGTTGACTTGTTCAATTTGTGATACACTGTAACTCCCAGGTCCTATTTCAGCAGTACTGCCAGCCAGCAAGTTATTCCCCATTTTGTAGCTGTACATTTGATTTTTCCCTGTCTCCAACTCCTGTCTTAAGTGTGGTTGTCTTTATTGAATTTTAGCTTGTTGAATTCAGACCAATTCTCCAGTTTGTCAAGGTCCTGTGAATCATGTCTTCCAAACTGCTTGGAACCCCTCCCAGGTGTTATCAGCATACTCTTTGCTCCATTGTCCAAATCATTACTGAATAGTACCTAAACCAGGAGAGATCCCTGCAGAACACCACTAGGTACACCCTCCCAGTCTGACAGCAAACCATTGATTACTTTTTAAGCATGGTCTTTTTGACAGCTGTGCACCCATCTTAAAGTAATTTCATCCTGACCACATTTCCTTATGTGCTTATGACTCTGGTGTGTGAGACTGTATCAAAAAGCTTACTAAAATCAAGATTTCAAATCTACAGCTTCTCTCCCAGACACTTGGCCAATAATCTTGTTTATCTTTTGAGATCTGCTTAAAGAAAAGCCCCTAATTTGGTCTTAATATTTGAAGGCATGTGAAGGGATGTGCCCTTACTCTGGTGTAGGGGAGATCAACCAGCTCTTCTGGGCCTGTTTAGCACTAAGGAGGCAAACCTGCAAGGCTTGTTCTTCCTGTAGGGGAAGGAGCTTAAAAGGGGAAGGGGCAGTGAACAGGAAGAAGGCTATTCCACTTCAGAGATTGCTGCCAACAGATACTGCTGCTTGTGACCATTGCCTTTTCAACTGACCTAACTGGCAGCAAAGCAGTAAGTCCCTAGAGGGGCAGAAGGTAGGCCCCACTAAGGCGGTAATAGACTCTGATAGACCAAGCTCATAGAGCTGAATCCAGAAAGACTGCTGGAGAGACGGGCCATCTTGGACTCTGTTTTCATCCCGATTCTCTTCTCTCATAAGGGAAAGAGTATAAATGATGGAATGGGGGAGAGGGCAGGAGCTCCCTTGACCCCTCCCCTCCCGACGTACCAGAATTGTTTTTATTCTACTTGTTGATATGACTCCTTTCTATAGCACTCTGCACTATAGTTAGATTTGGAAAGATTAATCAGTAAATGTCAGTAAACACCAATTTAATCAAACATACATATACCAATAAAAACACTTTTAATCAATAATAACTGAAATTTGCAGATAAGTTAGAAAAATGCTGCTTGAGAACTCAGTTTACGGATATTTATTTACTTGGTACATTTTGACAACTAGTGTTAAGGGTTATAAGGCTTTAATGTTTTGAATTTCAATGCCTCATTAAAAAATTCTGATACTTTTCAATTTCCCACAACTGAAAACTTAAATTGATAAAAATAAAAATAAAAAGTTTAAAACCCACAGATTTGCTCAATTGTGAAAGTTTAAATGCAATAGAAAAAAAATGCTAAAACTGACAGCCATTTAAAAAAAAAAATTTCAATTCTGGCAAGTTTAACTGAAATATCAGAGCACCACATGAGAGATGAACTCTTCCTCCCAAATTCCCTCAGTAACAGTGCTTGAAGTTAGGTTCCTAAACCCATATTTACCTTTTTAGGCTTTTTTTTATTTTTTTTAAATCTTGGCCATAAAATCTAAGATAGAGAGGAATTTAAAAAACCACACACAACTTACTTGCATAACTTGATACTGTACAATGCTTCAGCTATATGAATTCCCCAAGCAAGCCAAAACCTGGTAAAATAAGCACATACATTAGTTTTAATGTTGTTGAAAATTAGGACCACACTGTGACCATAATGCAAAAGATTGAAAGATGATATTTAAGAAATAGACAAGTTAGCTTTCTGCTTTTTCTACAAGACAGAGAAATTTGTAATCTAAGGGCAAGAGGCAACGTCTCTCTTAACTGTATTCTGACTAAGGACAAGCTATGAAGTTCAGGTACAGTGCACCACCTAAAGCACCTGGTATCATCCAAAACTTTTCATGGTATATTTGTGAAATAGCAGATATTGAGCCAAATCCTATAGGAAAGTATCAGGCTCAACTTTCAGCGAAGACAATACAAGCTTGCCTCACTACAGAATTTAGCCTTGTATTTATTAGAGGTGAAATCCAAGTACCAGAGAAGTCAAATGGTCAGACAGATGGTATGAAGAGATCAAATACATGCCTAATTTGGCATTTAAGAAAAGACTAGCTTTTCAAATGAGTCAAAAGCGGTCAGTCTTCAAAATGGAGTAATGATGAAGCAATTTGAAGTTTTTAACAAAGCCCTTCTAAAAACAGGTCTATGAAATCGTTTTGGTCTGTGTAGATATGTTCTTGTAATGTGCCCTTCTCTTGTATATTGGTGCCAGATACATGCTTTTCTGAACTTGTAGTATTTGTCCACCACCAATTTTAATGTGCAGCTTTGTTCCAGTTAGGAGCTGTGGATACCAATCTGGAATCTGAAGCAACACACCAAGGCACACAGTAATTTTTATCTAGATACTGAGGCCTTGGCTACACTTACAGATGTACAGCGCTGTGAGTTAAGCCCGCCTCCATACAGCTGAGTAGGGAAAGCGCTGCAGTCTGTCCACGCTGACAGCTGCCAGCGCACTGCCATGGCCACATTTGCAGCTGCATTGGGAGTGGTGCACTGTGGGCAGCTATCCCAGCATTCAAGTGGCTGCAAACGTGCTTTTCAAATGGGGGGGGGGGGTGGAGGGTGACAGGGAGCGTGGGGGGAGGGGGAGTTGGTTTTTGGGGTGCTGAGTCTGTCAGCACGCTGTCTTGTAAGTACAGACCCCACTCCCTCCCCCGCCTCTCTCTCACTCACTGAAAGCAAACGGCAGCTGTTTCTTTTTTTCTCATAGACGAGATAAGCAGCCGCTTGCGGAAATGGACCCCAACCTCCCCCTCCCCCGCCATGGCCTCTCTCTTCAAGCAAACTCGGTCGGCACTCCAAACGGAGCCCCCCCTGCCTGCCTCTCATTCATTCAAAGCAAACGGTAGCTGTGTTTGTTTTTTTGATAAGCAGTCCCCGAAAGGGAGCTCTGAAACTGCACTTCCACATCCGGAGTTCAAAACAAAACAAGAGAGGACGCTTCAGTTAAAAGGATTATGGGGAGTTTCCGTAATCAGTGCGTAAATACGTTACTCCCCGTGTACGCTGGAGGGTCTCAGCCAATGCGCAACAGCTGTTAATCCTCTCGGGGAGGTGGAGTACCAGGAGTGCTCCAGCTATAGAGTCAGAGCGCTCGACATGCCTTGCCAGTGTGGACGGGGAGTAAGGTAGAATGCTCTGGGAGGCTTTATTGCGGTATAACGTGCAAGTGTAGCCAAAGCCTAAGTGTTCCAAGTTCCTCTGGTGATTGGAAATCACAGTAAGATTGAGTCCTGATTCGGTGCATGGTGATAGGAACAAAGAATGAAGCCGGAATGTCCTAAACAGTCTAAGGTCCTCTTTACACACAAGTCGTGAGAGCTGGCTGCAATAAAGGATTATCTAAACATAGATATTTCTTCAGAAAGAGCTCTTTCTGCTCTAGTTCTTCCTGAATAACTCCAAGTGTGGACACTTACTCTGGAATAAAAATGTGTCCTCACATAGTTACTCAGGAACAGCCTGACTGAAAAAGCTCTTTCTGAAAAACTCCATATATAGACCAGCTTAAACTGCATAAAGCCTTAAGTGTTTTGTAACCCAACAAAACCTTGGTCCTGTCTACACTATAAATTGTAACACCTTTAACAGAGGTCCTTCAGTGTAAGCTGAAACTAAGGGCTTGGCTACACTTGCAAGTTATAATGCAATAAAGGAGTCCTGGGTGCACTAGCTCACTACCCGTCCACACTGACAAGGCACGTAGAGCGCTCTGACTCCGTGGCTACAGTGCTGCTGGTACTCCACCTTGGCGAGAGGAATAACGTTTGCTGCGCCCCTACTGGAGCACCATGGCACCAGTGTGAACAAGGAGTTGCATTACTGGGCTCTGATCAGCCTCCGGAAACATCCCATAATCCCCTTAAGTCAAGTGGCCACTCTTGTCGTTGTTTTTGAATCACTGCAGGAATGTGGCTATGATGCCCTTTGAAAGCTCCGTTTCTGACATCCGGCATGCTTATCTGCTCTGAGACAAAACAAGCCATTAGGGTGGAATGCTGTGTGTGTGGGGGGGGAGGTCTGCTGCTGTCTGAACTTACAAGACAGCATGCTGACATGCTTTCAGCCCCCCCAAAACCCACTCTCTCCCCCCACATACACACAACGCATTCCCTGTCACACTCTGCTCCCCCACATTTGAAAAGCACATTGCAGTCACTCGCATGCTGTGATAGCTGCCCGTAATGCACTGCTCCCAATGCCGCTGCAAATTTGACCACGGCTGTGCGCTTGAAGCTGTCAGTGTGGACAGACTGCAGTGCTTTCCCTACTGTGCTCTCCAAAGGCTGGTTTAACTCAAAGCGCTCTATGTCTGCAAGTGTAGCCATGCCCTAAGAAGTTGCAGCATTAAGGTACACTTCTACCTTCTGAAGAGGAAAAAGTGGGGAAACAGCCTGCAGTGTCTGTACAGCCATTTAGGGATGCTTCCAGGGAACAGAAGCACTTGAGGAAAGTTAATAAGAGGACTCGTAAACTTAGATATTAACTGTTTCCAAGAATTATTTGATAGATATGTTCTTGTCACCCGAAAGACAGCAAATTCCCAATTCAGCTTCTGGATCTTGGGAACTGGCCTTAACAAGTTTCATTCACCTAGCCTTTCACCACTCCTACCTCCACTGAGGTGAAACACAAGCCATTAAAATGTAACCAACTATCAAATTAAATTATGGAATCTTAAGTAGGGGGTGGAGATGGAGAAACAACAATGTAAGTAGCAAAAACATTAGCTTTCCAAATCAAACTTACCCATTATATAGAAGTTTGGGGTGGTTGTCCACTAAATATTTAGTAAAATGGCCAAGTTGTCCCAGATTCTCGTACGGTATTGTTGAAGGTAAAAAGACTGCCCACTAAGAGAAACATACACTTTAGTAATCCCAAAATTCTTACTTTGAGAAAACATTAAGCTTGAGACTTGAAATTTTATTCCTCTCATCCCTCCTCAAATTTGCTTGCTATTAAATTGGACCCTTATACATGCTGATTTCACATGTGTGTGCCATTTTCTCACCTTTACCCATTTCTCCCTCCATCCTTAACAGGCAGGCTACTAGCCCTCTAAGACAGAGGCGGGCAAACTGTGGCCCATGGGACCGTCCTGCCCGGCCCGTGAGTTCCTGGCCCCTCCCCTGCTGTTCCCCCTTCTCCGCAGCCACGCCACCGCACAGGCAGCGCTCTGGGCGGTGGGGCTGCGTGCTCCTGTAGGGCAACGTGGAGGCAGGTCTGACTCCGGACGGCCGGCGCAACTGCCAGATGTGCTGCTTTGAGCGGCATGGTAAGTGGGCAGGGGGCCAAAGGGTTGGATAAGGGGCAGGGAGTCCCGGGGGGCAGTCGGGGACAGAGAGCAGTTGGATGGGTGGAGGTTCGGGGGGGAGTGGTCAGGGAATGGGGAGGGGTTGGATAACCCCGGGGGGCCCGTCCGGGGGTGGGGGGGTTGCATAGGGGGTGGAGTCCCAGGGAACGGATAGGGTCGGGGGTCTCAGGAGTGGGCAGTTAGGGGACAAGGAGCGGGGGGGGGGGGGTTCGATGAGTCAGGGATTCTGAGAGGGGCAGTCAGGGGACGGGAAGTGGGAGGGGCAGATGGAGGCATGGGCCAGGCTGTTTAGGGAGGCACAGCCTTCCCTACCTGGCCCTCCATACAGTTTTGCAACCCCAGTGTGGCCCTTGGGCCAAACTGTTTGCCCACCCTTGCTCTAAGATGACTGCAACAAAAGAGGTGCTCTTAGGCTGGGGGACTAAAGCAAAACAGGCTTACGACTGCATTTCTTGTGCTAGTTACACCAGATGTAGGGGCTGAGGAGATGGAAGGGATGAATGGTAAATGCACCAAATGAATCGTTAACAGACAGGAATTATGCATGATGTTTGACAGGCAAGATAAATTGTCTGTGGTATGAAAAGTTCAAAATCTAACTTGCCAAGTTCCGTAAATGCTGAGTAGACACTGAAGGTGTAGGAGGAGGGAGGAAAAGCATAACAGCAGTATCATTATACAATCGCTTTGGTTGGTAACCAGTATGTCAGAACTTGCACAATGCTTGAGTTGTGCATGTGCAATACTTTTTCCTACCCCAGAAATGTTTTGAGGAGGAACTGGAAGGTAGGGACACGGGGTCAGAATAGAAGGGAACAGAGAGCAACCAGGTAGGGGGGAAGACAGGGGAAGGGTGAGGGTAGGACAGAAAGGTAAAACAGGCAGGCAGGGACTAAAGTTGTGCAGTGCTGGGACAGAAGTGAGTTTTTAAATGGATAAGGCCAATTTGAAATCTACTAATTTCAGGAAGTGGTTCAAAAGTATTTTTCTAAACCACTCCTGCTGATTTTAGTAATCTAACTTTTTAAAATAATTCTCTCATGCTTGTTGCTTTGGGAAAGATCCATACAGACAAAAGGAAAATTACTATACGAAAGAATCAAAGAAACAGACCATAAATGGCTGTCAAGTACACAAACTGAACTTTCCTCTAGTGTCCATAGTATTCTTGGGTGTTAATTGAAACAGTAGCCAATGTCCATTTTTAAATATAAGAATGGTTTAGTCACTGTGCCAATACAACCCTTAGTCTCTTTGGGCTTGTTTACACTGGCACTTTACATCGTTGCAACTTTTTCACTCGGGTGTGAAAAAACACACCCCTGAGCGTAGCAAGTTTCAGTGCTGTAAAGTGCAGGTATAGACAGTGCCCCAGTGCTGGGAGCCATGCCCCTCCAGGAGGTGATGGGTTTTTGGGTAGGTTTTTTTTTTTTTTTGGTGTTTAAGATCACTGGCAGAGCTCTCTCCCAGCACTCTGCCGCAACTAACAAGCCACGTTAAAGCACTCCCACGGCAGCACTTTAACGTTGCCAGTGTAGACTAGACCTTTGTTAAATCTGCCAACAAAAGTCCAAAACATAATTGTATTTGCAGTTGTCTCAATGAAACTCAACCCACCACCACTTTTTTCACGCAATTTACTGATTGGCCAAGTGTAACTTTTGGTCTCTACTCCCGTTAAGAAGTGGTTTTACCAATACACACTTCTGTCTCAGCTTCCACTATGTTGAAATTCTAGAATATTGGAAACCTGTCTCCCCTTCTGCATATTCAAAATTTGCGTTACCAGTGCAATGCTTCACCTTCTCCTCTATTTAAAGATGTGCGGTCCATCTTCAAATTCCCTACTGGATCCCCACTCACTTCAGAATTCAGTTCAAAACTGCCCTTATTTTAAAAAGCTTTGATGGATGTGCTTCTGCTTCGTGCCCAAGCTAGTGCACAAGTTCATTCCTCGGTTCGAATGAACCTTTTTCCTGTACAAAATCTTGCCGCTGGGGCCTCTGTCTGCAATTTATTTATTTATTTTATTCCAACTGTTGGTAATACTGGGTCAGCTCTCTACATTTAGAGCTGGACAGAAGGCTACTGTACACAAGTCTCCCAGTGTTTGACACTATGCCAATTTAATGTACTCTAAGCATGTTTAGCCGTCAGGGCAGCGGGAGCTTTGCGTGCACAGGAAGAGCGCACTGCTGGTATCAGGGGAAAATACGCTGCTCTTTGCAAGAGTGGGGGGTTGTTGTTTTTTTTTGGTAGACATACAAAAATCCCTACTCTCGACAGGCCTTCTGTAGGCGATAGCATTGATCTGCCATGGCGGTATCTTGAGCAACTTCACCATCTCCTGGCAAAGTTTCTTTCTGCTGTCACCTCTCGGGGGCGGGGGGTGGTTTATATCCCACTTGCATAAACAAACGAGGTGTGTGTGGGGGGGGGGGCGGGGGGAATAGCGACCCCTAAACCAACTGCCCTTATTATGCTGTTTTCATTTTCCTCACCTCCTAAATGCAAGCCACCACCTCCCTCACTGAGCCCCCCCACCCTCGAGCCCTGCCCCCCCGCCCCAGCACCCTCTGTCCGCCATTACTCACCTACCGCCTGCAACACGCCCCCTATCGGCTCCCAGCGCCCTCTATGCCCGCCGCCTCCTCATCCGTGCCCCATTCACCCTAGCCCGGCCCCCGCGGGGGTGCCCGGCTACTCACAGCGAAGGAGCCTATGGAGAGGGCGATGACGCCCATCCAGAAGCGGTTGGCGCAACGGAAATAGCCGCCGGGGGCCGCCGCCGCCGCCATCATGCGAGCGCGGGCCTCGAGCGCCGCTCACGGCCTCGCCCCACGGCCGCCCGAGGTGAAGGGGGAGAAGCGGACTGTATCACCCGGACCGGACCATTCCGGCGGGCGGGGGGGGGGGGGACGGGAGTGAGGACAATCAGGCCGGAGCTCGAAGCGCTGCGCTGGGGCGGCTGGGGCTGTGTCAGAAGCCCCGCCCCTCGCTGGCTCTGGTGCTGACGGCTCAGCCCTGCTGCGGGCCGCGGGTGGCGTCCCAGCGGGGCGGGGATGGGCAGGGTGCGTTCGCGCGCCGCGGGGCTGGGGCTGGGGCTGGGGCTGCGCTGCGCGCGCTGGAGCTCCCCAGGGCTCTCTCGCCAGGGCGTTGTATGCATAGAGCGCCACGGCGAGGCGCTCTAGGCATATCGGTCTGCTTACTGCACGTGCCCCAGCCTCAGAGGGGCTTCGGAGTGGCCGCCCTGTTAGTCTGTAGTGGCAAAAAGAAAAGGAGGACTTGTGGCGCCTTAGAGACGAGCCAATTTATCGGAGCCTAAGCTTTCCTGAGCTACAGCTCACGTCAGCGGATGCATTCGGTGGAAAATACCGAGGGGCGACTGAGATACGCACGCAGAGAACATGAAACAATGGGTTTAGTCATACACACTCTAAGGCCTCAGACGGACTCGTCAGGGCGGCACAACTTGCTTGTTGAGTGCGCCGCGTTCCATGCTGCTGCCAGCGTCAGCCCTTGGAGCAGGGAGTTTGTTTATAACCAGAAAAGCAGTACTTGTGGCACCTTAGAGACTAACACATTTAGTAGAGCATAAGCTTTACCAGAGGCATGGTGATTAAGGTAACAAAAGGCTTGTGCTTAAATTAAGGATCCTCTGATGATCCTCAAAAAGAAAAGGAGTACTTGTGGCACCTTAGAGACTAACAAATTTATTAGAGCATAAGCTTTCGTGAGCTACAGCTCACTTCATCGGATGCTGTAGCTCACGAAAGCTTATGCTCTAATAAATTTGTTAGTCTCTAAGGTGCCACAAGTACTCCTTTTCTTTTTGCGAATACAGACTAACACGGCTGCTACTCTGAAATCTGATGATCCTGAAAGCATTGCCGGGCGCTCCAGTTGAACGATAGGCAACAAAGGGTCAGAATAAATGGGCAGTCCTCAGAATGCTGGGGGGTAAATAATAAATAGTGGTGCGTCGTCCTCCCTCCCCCCGCGGGGTGTGGGGTCTGTACTGGAACCAGTACTGTTCAACACGTTCCTAAATGATCTGGAAAAAAGAATAAACAGTGAGGTGGCAAAATTTGCAGACAATCCAAAATTATTCAAGCTAGCTAAATCCAAAGCAGACTGTGAAGAGTTACAAAGGGACCTCAGAAAACTGGCTGACTGGGCAACAAAATAACAGATGAAATTCAGTGTTGAGAAATGCCAAGTAATGCACATGGCAAAATATAATCCCAAGTATATATACAAAATGATGGGGTCTAAATTAGCTTCTACCTGTCAAGAAAGAGATCTTGGAGTTATTCTGGATAGTTCTCTGAAAACATCCGCTCACTGTGTAGTGGCAATCAAACAATGTTAGGAATCATTAGGAAAAGGCTAAATAATAAAACAGAAAATATAATTGCCTCTATATAAATTCATGGTATACCCACATCTTGAATACTGCATACAGATCTGCTCACCCCATCTCTAAAAAGATATATTCGAATTAGAATAGGTACAGAGAAGTGCAAACAGAAATGATTAGGGGAATGGAACAGTTTCTGTAAGAAGAGAGATTAATAAAACTGATTATTCAGCTTGGAAAAGAGAAAATTAACAGAGATATGGTAGAGGTCTATAAAATAATTAATGGTGTAAAAAAAATGAATAAGGAAATGTTATTTATTCCTTCACATAACACAAGAACTAGGCATCACCCAATGAAATCAATAGGCAGCAGCTTTAAAACAAACAAAAAAAGAAATTTCTTCACAGTAAACCCATGGAACTCATTGCCAGGAGATGTTTTGAAGGCCAAAACTATAATAGGGTTCAAAAAAGAACTAGATAAGTTCATGGAGAATAGGTCCATCAGTGGCTATTACCCAGGATGGGCAGGAGTGCAACACCATGCTCTGAAGTGTCCCTAGCCGCTCTTTGCCAGACGCTGAGAGTGGGTGACGGGATGAAGCGCTTGATGATTACCTGTTCTGTCCATTCCCTCTGAAGCTCCTGGCATTGGCCACTGTCAGAAGACAGGATACTGGGCTAGATGGACCATCGATCTGAACCAGTATGGCCATTCTTATGTTCTTATATATAACCTGGATGTATCTGACCCTCCCACTGTAACCCACTAGACCCCACTCCCCTCCCAGAACCCAGGAGTCCTGATGGAATCTGTCTCTCTCAACAGAGTTAGGGCTTGTCTACATTGGGAATTTACAGCGCTGCAACTTTCTCACTCAGGGGTGTGAAAAAACACACCCCGGAGCGCAGCAAGTTTCAGCACTGTAAAGCGCCAGTGTACACAGTGCACCAGTGCTGGGAGTCACGCTCTCAGTGCTGGGAGCTATGCCACTCGTGGAGGTGGGGTTTTTTAGCGCTTTTTTGGTTTTTTTATGGGATTTTTTCAGAGTTTTTTTTTAGCTTTAGCTTTGCCAGTGTAGACTAGCCCTTAGTAACAAAGTAAGAACGTACATTAAAATTGTAAACCTAACCAGTGTCCCTTAAGTGACTTGCCACAAGATGTCAGAACACGTTAGTATTAGAGCTGAGTGGGTCTAATATTTATTTAATTTTCTTTCTTTTATATAGGAATTAGCTACAGTGCTCCTGTTAGCTAATTATTAAATTATCTGCCAAAAAACTAGAGTTTTCAGGTCCCTAAGTGACCCCTGGAATCGCGCTTAAAGTGCCCGCCTCCACAAATCTGAAATGGTGCCCAGGGTGGGGGTGGGGCAGGGATCTTAAATCTTTGCTAACAAAAGGCAGGTTTTTTACAAAGGGCCTGTCTACCTGCATACTCAGACTTGCTCAGGCAGGTGATTTTTAATGGAGAGAGGTATTCCCTGTGAATCCCACATTGTGCTCATTCCCACCATCAACCGCTTCTTGTTGCTGTTCTCTCTCCCCTTTGACATGGGATCCATGTAGTTCCCTAGGGAAGACTTGTGTCAGCTTGAGCTTTGAGCAGATGCAGCCTGCTGTCATCCTGGCTTCTGCGGTTAGAGTCACATGTCTCCCTGCTAGCTTGGGAATTCAAGAACTTGTGCTGCTGTTAGACCACTGGGCTGGATTTTGCAGGTGATTTTCTGAATAGAAACACAAATCCACTCTTGGGATAATTAATTGTAGAGTGAATCTGATTTGAAGTAAGCACTGTGGCCCAGGGTAATGAGCAAGTAGTTGTAAGTAGATATCCTGGCTTTCACTCTGGGCAAGTCACCTCGGCACGAATCCATATATGTTCTTAGGCTCCTAACTTCCATTGATTTCAGTGAAAGTTAGAAATCTAAATACCTTTCTGGATCTGAGACTTAATTTCCACACCTCAGTTTCCCCCTCTGTGGAATGAGGACCGTCAAAGGAGTGCTCTCTGTGTAAATTATTTAATCTCGGTATAGTTCTCTGAACATGTAAATAATAATTATTAGTGAGGACATTACAATTAATAATCTCCTAATAGGGCTAGGACCATGTTCCAGATTCTGACCTCAAATCTGTATTTGTACAGGTCCAAGAGTTTGAGGTAGGAATTCAGGCCCCATGTTGTTTTTGCAACAGGTGTAAGACTATAATTTCTATTGACTTCATAGTACTACCTTTCCTTACAGAGAGAATTTGCATTTGATTATATCAAATTAGGGATTAGGGATGGGAGAAATTTAGTATTAGATCAGGGGTGGCCAACCTGTGGCTCCGGAGCCACATGCGGCTCTTTAGAAGATAATATGCTGCTCCCGCTAGGAGCTGACTCTGGGGGAAAATGATGGGTGCTCAGCACCCACTGGCAGCCCTCCTCCAGTGCCTCCTGCCTGCCAGCGGCCCCCCAGTCAGCGCCTCCTCTCTCTCCCCTGTGCCTCCTGCCCGCTGTGATCAGCTGTTTCCTGGCATTGAGGAGGCTCTGGGGGGCAGGGAGAGAGGACACGGTTTGCAGCCTCCCCCCTCCCTCCCCCAGCACCTCCTCCTCCCGCCTGTGCCTCCTGCCCGCTGTGATCAGCTGTTTTGTGAACCACAGGAGGCTGAGGGGGGAGGGGAGGAGGAGCGAGGACAGGGCTCACTCAGGGGAGGGGGTGGGAAGAGGCGGGGCAGAGATGGGGACTTGAGGATGGGGTGGAGTGGGGGGCAGGGCCTGGGACAGAGCCAGGGGTCCAGCACCCCGTGACTGGCACCAGTGTCTCCTTGAAAAACCACCCAGTGACTAGCTGGTGTGGAAATTTTTAATCAAAATTTTTCTTAGACCATCTAACAATTGAAGGCAAGTGCAAACAGAAAAGAAAATACACAGATGAAAATCTATTCTTCCAACAGGAGTGGGAGAATAAGTACTTTTTCATTGAATGTTATGGTAAGGCCATGTGTCTTCTTTGCTAGACGTGTATCTATCAGTTCAAATCTTCAAACTTGCAGCATCATTTCGCTTCAAGCCATGCACATATGGATCAAGAATTCCCACAAGGTTCTGAACTCCGCACTTTAAAACTGAAAACTTTGAAAAAACAAACAGATGTAGAAGCCCAGTTCTTCACCAAATTTGCCAACCAATCGCAGACTGTAATGTTAGCCTCCTATTATGTGGCCGGGCGTATAGCCTGTGCGAAAAAGCCCTACTCTGAAGGCAAGGTTGTAAAAACATGCCCAACTGATGTGATTTCAGTCCTGTCACCAGAGAACAAGAATCTACAGTAGAAAATTTCTGGCCTGCGGCTTTCATGCCACACAATAGAACGCAGAATCTCTGACCTGAACCGTGACATTGCATCGCAACTGTACTTGCAGCTTCAGCAGTATGAGTATTTGAGCATCACTTTGGATGAGTCGTGCAATGCACAGGATAAACCTCAATTATCTGTATTTGTCCACACTGTGTCTGACGACTGTATTGTAAGGGAAGAACTCGATATCGTGTCACTAAAGTACAGAACTCGTGGATGAGAACTAAAGGAGGTGTTGATGTTGGTAGTTGCGAAAAGCCACTTGCCTTTACAGAAGCTCACTGCCATTGCAACGGCCGGGCTCCGTCCATGTGGGGATCTGCGAATGGATTAGTAGGGCTTTGTACATCTGACGAGAGCTTTCCTGAATTTTGGACATTTCATTGTATTATTCATCAGGAGCAACTGGTATCTAAAAATCTCAAAATTTGATCATGTCATGAAACCTGTCTTGCACATTGTGAATTTCATTCTCTCAAATGCACTCAATCATAGACAATTTCAAAATCTAATTGAAGAACTGGATGAAGATGACTCCCTTGACAATTTGCCATTTCACTATGCAGTTCAATGGCTCTCGAGAGGTAAAGTTATTTCCCGTTTTTTCGAGTTCCTGGAATCAGTACAATTGTTTATGGAGGAGAAGCACAGAATACACCCCGAGCTTACAGATCCTGGGTGGGTTCTAGACTTGGCATTTCTTGCAGACATGCTGCTGCATTTGGATAAACTAAATGTGGACTTACAAGGAAAATTCTGGTTGCTGTCTGATCTAGTGCAAGGCATATTTGTGTTCATGAATACTGCAGTTGTTTCACAGACAAATGCTTGAGGGAGAGCTGACACACTTTCCCTCAATGTCACTACTTCAAGCCAGATCAAAAGAGAATGCAGCAGAACCCTTAAAACGGAGCACAACTAGATATACGAGTGTGATTAAAGATCTTAAGGACAGTTTTGAGGAAAGATTCCAAGATTTGCCGCAGAAAAGACCTCAGATCAGTTTTCTGATTGACCCATTTGGTGCTGTAGCCGATTGTCTGAAGCCCCCTTTAATCACTGAGGAAGCAACATCCCAGTTGGAAATAATAGAACTTTTGGAAGATGACAGATTGAAATCTGTTCAGAAGACAGAGGGGAGCCTTACTTTTTGGAAATCTGTACCAAAGGATAAATACCCCAACATCATTTAGCAGCCCTAAAATTAATCTCAATGTTTGCCTCGACCTATCTTTGTGAGTCTCCTTTCTCGACACTCCAACATGCGATATCCAAGCACTGATCCATTTTGACAGACAGCCACTTAAGAGAACTGCTGCGTGTGGGCACAACTGAACACAAACCAAACTTCAAGGGAATTGTTGCAAGCAAAGATTGCCAGAAGTCCCACTAAGTAAAAGATTAAGTTGTTATTATCATTAACTGTACATTATAAATGTAGAATAAATATACATTATCAACTTATATAATGATTATGTGTGGGTATATATATATATACACACGTATACATATATGTATATAATCATTACATATTACTGTGGCTCTTTGGCAATATACATTGGTAAATTCTGGCTCCTTCTACGGCTCAGGTTGGCCACCCTTGAATTAGATTATTCTACAGCCTAATAGATCCCATTACCCAGAGCTTTCCCCATTCAGTATTTTTCCCTTTCTTAATTTTACCCCAGGTTTCAGAGTAGCAGCCGTGTTAGTCTGTATTCGCAAAAAGAAAAGGAGTACTTGTGGCACCTTAGAGACTAACAAATTTATTAGAGCATAAGCTTTCGTGAGCTACAGCTCACTTCATCGGATGCATTTGGTGGAAAATACAGAGGGGAGATTGATATACACACACAGAGAACATGAAACAATGGGTTTTATCATACACACTGTAAGGAGAGTGATCACTTAAGATAAGCCATCACCAGCAGCAGGGGGGTGGAAAGGAGGAAAACCTTTCATGGTGACAAGCAAGGTAGGCTATTTCCAGCAGTTATTCTTAGTTATGCTCTATGTACCATCCTAAGCAGTTCCTCTCCATAGCCTCCTCTCCACTCTCTGATCCACTCTCAGAGGGATCTTCTCCTTAGTCACCCCCATCATGGACACGCTTGTGCTCCCCACTCCCGCCCCCAATGCTTCACTGGTCTTGGGTCCATGCAAGAGGAGGAATCAGAGATAGGCACCCCCACCTCTGGCACTGCAGAAATTCTGAAAACAAGCTAATGCAAGTTATATCTTTTCTGTAGGGCAGCTACAACTGAGGAAGTCCCTGGTAGTGTGACTCCAAAGGGGCTGTTTTACCGGAGAAGTGGGGTGGGACTGCTGGGGTTTAGCCCGGCCTCCTGTGGGTTACCGGGTTTGCAGGGGTGAGTCCCAAAGCCTGTTCCACAATGGAGGAGAGATGCAAATCCACAGCACCAGCAGATGTGAGGGAATCCTCATTGAGGTTTTCTCTCACATAGCCTCCTACCACAGGTTTTTCCACAAGAGGGGATGAGATGGGCCCATTCTTGGGATTTATATCCTTCAAATATCTAGTATAGAATTACCACTTTCGCCACCCCTTAGTCTAGCAATACAGCTAACCACAATCTTATGAGCAGCCACTTAGCTAAAACTCCTTTCTAATCCAAGTTTTAAAAACAATACAGAGGTGGCAGTGGTTTACATGAAGCTCTGGGTTTTCAGATATTCTAAGATAGTCCTTAAAGAGCTTTGCAAAACTGGGGTCATCATTAGCTCCTTTAATTGCCTCACAAATCAATTCACCCAGTCCTTTAATTATTTTTGCTTCCCTTCTCTTTATTTCCTCCAATTTAGCTAAATCTTTCTGGTGGTGAATGTCTGGAAGAAACCTGGAACTGAATTCATATCTCTTTGGAAGTGACTCTGAAATTCAGAGGATTTATATCTATCCTCTATAGGTGTTAGATCAGTTTACTGAATAACCATTTGATTTATTTTCCCCCTCACCACGGTAATTGGCTTAATATCAGATGGAGTGTGTGAAATACTGTGTGCTGTTGCTGCAAACTGACACAGTGGTACATGTAGGAAAACAGCTTGTATTAGCTGTTGCTGATATCTAACACAGTCCATGGAAGAAAATCAGCTGTAAGAATGATAGCTGATAAAAATGGGAAATCTCTTCTCCAGTTGGGGAGCAGAGGCCAGCCCATGAGCCCTTCCACTTCCAAATATCTCCTAGGGAGTATGCCCTGTGGCAGGCAGCCCTTTGTTGAAGTTCTCTTCTACAGTTAGGAGGTGTAGGATCCTTGGATTCTCTCCAAAAAATTATTTTAAGGCTGTCTTTGAGGGCCAAAAAGATGTGTTTTTACAGTGGGATAATTAAAGTGAGTTAGCTATCCCACTGTAAATTCTAGAAGAGACAAGCCTCAGTAGTTCTTACGGCGATGCAGCTATGTGATGTCAACTGTGGATGTAGTGTTGACCTCACCTGGATATAGAACTGAACTGAACTACCACAAAAACTACACGTGCCTTGTCTCCACTAGGTTTTTACAGCAAGATAGCTAACGTGTGTTAGTCATCTTGTTAACAAAATCACCTTTTTTGGCAGTGAAGACATAGTTTGAAAGTGTGTTGGCCTTAGAAAATTAAAGGAGAACGCACTCTTTACAGATTGGAGAGGGGGGAAATGGGTCTCCATTGCTATATAATGCACAGTAACTAACTTTTATCTTTCTGTTCTTCAATAACATTTAATCTGCAGTTCATATTTATGGAAGTAGATAAAATTTAAGGCTGGAATGGATTATTTGGCAACATCAACACAGAGTATATCTTACCCTGAACAAGACTGCAAAGACAGAACACCCACTCTAAAACCTGCTTCCATTGAGAGGCCTTTGGGGTTGCAGGGCTCACAGGTACCAGTGACAGCTACCAGTTTTCACAGCGACTGAGGCCATATCTATACTACGGTGACTATACTGGCATAGCTAGGGTATGCTTAACCCGGTTCTGTAGACACAGTTTACACAAGCAGAAGGATTTTTTTCTGTCATTGGAACACCACTTCCTCTAGTGACGGTAGGTAGTTGGACCCGGACCAAAGCATTCTTCCATACACCTAGGTACATCTAAACTGGGGTTAGGCTGACATAGCTATGTTGCTCAGTGGTGTGGATTTTTCACACCCCGAGCAACATAGCTTGGTCGACCTAAATTTTACGTTTAGACCAGGCCAAGTTTAAAAGCTGATTGATGGGTTTGTCCCGCTAAAAGGCAGTTGAAGGAGATGGAGCAATGCTGCTTCTACATTTCTGCTTTTCATTTCACACATTGTTTACAACATTAAATTAGTCTTTCAGATTTTAAATGCTAAAGCCATGTGTGTTTTTTCTAGTACAGTGGAAAACTTGCTCTCCCTTCAAGTTAGAGACATTGATTTAGGATTATCTGGGAACAAACGGTATTTGTCAGGCAGTCTGTCACTTGTATTTTGTGCACTTGATAGATGCCAGAGACTAGATAGTAGGAGGTAGGGTTTCTTCTTTTGTGTCCCTTTTTTTTTGGGGGGGTGGGGGGAAATGAAGAAGAAATTTAGGTTTTAGGAGTTTGATTCCATCTAAAGAATTTTGAAACGTGGTTTGGGATAATTCAGGGTTGCAGGATTGGGCCTCACGTTAGGAAATTATTTAGCTGCAGCCAACTTTGAACTGAGTTGAAAGGCTAGTGTAGATCAGACAGAATATGTATTTATTCATTGTAAGTTCTGTAAGGAGATGGACTTAACAAAAGATTTCTACTACTCAGAGTTAAATAACAAACAAGGCTGTAATGAAGGTGCTGTAAGCATTTCCTTACTATTAAACTAATTTACTATGCATTTTTTTAAAAAAAACCTCCCTCTCAATCTCATTCCTCTTACAAAATTATTTTTTTAAATTAATGGTTAGTTTAAAATGACCACTGTTGCTTTTAAGTTCTAAGATGAGACACAAACTAAGCAAAAACACTACCCGTTTTAATTTCCTGTTTTATAACTTCACAAAGAGTTACAATACTATATATAATGGCCAAGATTTTCAACAATAGAAGCCCAATGTTACCTTCCTAAATCTATATTTAAATAATTAAACAAGCGATCAAATTTTCAAATGTATTGAGAAATACATTAGACAGAAATAAATTGAAAAACTAAAGGGTGTTTTCTCCCCTCAATTTGTGGGTATGTCTACACTGCAAAAAAGGTGTGTTCTTAACTCAGGTTAGCTAACTAACTTGAATTAGCAAATTCAGGTTAAAATAGCAACAACTATATGGCACTTCAGCTTTGAACTCAGGTTAGCAAGTCAAGTTAAAGTCTACAGGAGACCTTGAGGGTTGAACTCCAGCTGTCTAACCTGACTGAGTTCAACAGGTAATTACCATGTGTTAACTTCCATTTTTATCCAAAATAGCTAATCCAAGTTAAGAACACATCTTTTTTCGCAGTGTATGGAAGTTCTTTGTTGATTGAGAATGATAGCTATATTCTTGTCATACATAAATGATTAATGTATTAAAATGTGCTGGAAAATTAAACTAGTTGTTTGGGATCACATTTTGACCTATGATTGTAGGGACACAATTCATGGCTTGGATCTCATTAGCTATATCAGCCTCAGTCATATGTCATCTTTACAAACATTTAGGATTAAATTCTTCCCTTCAGTATATAAGTGTAGAAATCCCATTGATTTCAAAAGAAATTGAGTATGTACATAGGAGAGCAGCATTTGGCTTTTAATTTATGCCAAAGTCCCATATGCTTAACATATGCTGTATACCATCCCAGTGACTAGACATGCAATTATCATCATGGGCTTTTTATTTGAAAAGGAAAAGGGGAAGGAAAAGAAAGTTAAACACAAAGAATCCCAGTCACAATTCATTGCCTCTGATATTTGCATGTTCTATTATTTAGGCCTTGCGTACAGTAGAACGATTTAGGAGAGCTGGCTACAATATGTTTCCAGTTTGCAGTGTAGACAGGATTTTAAAAATGGTTTGTAATTGGGATTTACTGATGTCTGATGGAAACCTGATTTGTGCTGCCAGTGCACTTCTAGTGAATACATTTTGGGTTTCTCTCTCTAAGAATAGACTCAGGGTTTGATTACGCTTCAAGCTGGAGCTGTAATTTCCATCCTGGGTAGATGTACACACACTAGCTTTGATCGAGCTAGCATGCTAAAAATAGCAGGGTAGCCACTTCGGCGCTACACTTCTTTTTTAGTGCACAAACCTAATCCAACCCAGCTCACACACTTCTACCTGAGCTGGAAATTTCACTGCCAGTTTGAAGTATACCCATACCCTGAGTCTATCCGGTTGTTGTTTTTTAATGCATTGCATAGGTTTTTTAAAAAAGCAAAATAGAAACAAGCAGTTTTATATACACACATATAAAACAACTTTAGTCTGACACTCTCCAAGCTCTTTACAAAGATAAACTACACATTGATTGATTGGTTTCAGAGTAGCAGGCGTGTTAGTCTATATTCGCAAAAAGAAAAGGAGTACTTGTGGCACCTTAGAGACTAACAAATTTATTTGAGCATAAGCTTTCGTGAGCTACAGCTCACTTCATCGGATGCATTCAACGAAACTGAATGCATCCAATGAAGTGAGCTGTAGCTCACGAAAGCTTATGCTCAAATAAATTTGTTAGTCTTTTTTTCCTCTGAATGCATCCGATGAAGTGAGCCATAGCTCACGAAAGCTTATGCTCAAATAAATTTGTTAGTCTCTAAGGTGCCACAAGTACTCCTTTTTATTGATTGATTGATGGCACATCAAGGCAAAGTTGCTTGCCCAGCATTGTGCAATGGGTGAGTCATGAAACAATCAAAAGGTAAAGGAAGGAGTGGGTGATAAAACTACTGGTGAGCTTCCTGACTGCCAGTTTCTTGCTCTAATCACTAGCCTGATTACCTGTACCATTGGTATCCCCAATAAATGACCTGGTCCTGGTATCATTTTTTTCATTTTTTAAATGCTGGCTTGCTACCTTGCTCCCCTCCATTTTGCTGGCCCTTAACCCTTAAGGCAAGATGTTTAACGCATTGGAGACTGTCCAGATTTTAAAAGCATGGTGCTGGACACTGGAGAGTATAGTGTTGCGAAAGAGGAAAAGTTTCTGATCACTGAGAGATAGATGCTAGAGTTAACTGCAACCAGCTAGCACATTTTAAGCATGACTGCCCATGAAGGGCAAAATCATGTTCACTAACACGTTTTTCTAATATAATGCATTTTCCCAGTGGCTGTTACATGAATCATGGTGAGAAGGCAGGATGGGGTGAGGAAAAACAACAACATGGGCCTGGCATCAGAGGCCATTGGGGGAGTAAGATGGATGGGTAGCATGTTCCAGCAGGGGAAGACCGTACTGTATTGCTTTTAAGAAGGGAGAAAACAACAGTGAAAATAAAGGTAGGGCTTCTGCTCTGGGGACAGGGAGGAGAGGAGACTCCAGACGATTTGTCTCCAGTCCCTGTGGAAAAAGCCTTGAGGCCAAGTTTACTTCTCTTCAGGGGCCTAAAGGTTTGTAATCAGGTTTGGCAGACTATGCTGTTGTCTTCCTTAGTATTTCTATCACATTATGTGAGGGTGTGGTATTTTACAGAAATCAAAGAAAGTCCTACAACACTTGCAGCCTGCTACTGTAAGGTGCTGAGGGCCCTCATGTGCCACTGAAGTAAGTTGGAGTTGAAAGTGTTGATTGATCATGTTGTAAGATCTATGACAACAGAAAATCTGTGATAAGGAGAGGGGAGATGGAGAAAAAAGATTACAATAAAGCAATGCAAATTAAGCACTTGCCCACACTGGAGATTTCAGAAGTTAGTGGCCAGATATAGTGAAGCTGTACCAGACCCCCTGGCTTCAGTGGAACTGCTTGTGTGAGGGGCGGGGCTTGTAGAACTGAGCTGCCAATGAAACACATGCAATATGAATCAGATATATATGGGGGGAAGACCCATCTACACATGGGGAGGATATTTTGGGGGAAAGCTTGATAGACAAAGTGTTTCTTGGGAAGGGAGGTTGGTTGGTGCCCAAGAGAGGGTTTCACTTTCAGGTAAAAGGGGCTGCATGGAAGACAACATGAAGACAGTGCTGGATTTGACCATCCTGCGCTACAGGTATACCCCAGTTGGAGCCCTTTTCATGGCCCTGCCCCATCCCTGCACTGAGGTGCTCTCCTGTGCTGGGGTCCTGCCCCACCTTGAGCCATCTGCTGGACTGGTGGGTGGACACCATCCCTCCTTATTGGGGAAGCTGAGCATCTCCAATCCCCAGGCCATTGCTCCTTGTCTTCAGGTGGGATCGGTCCCAAAAGAGGGATGTGTATTGGGACGCCTGCTAGCACTGCCCCAGCAGAGCCATAATTATCCAGTGGCAGTGAGTCCTCTGCTGAGATAGTGTCAGCATCCTTTCACACCAAAGCAGTGAGTTTCAGAGTTACCGACCTATAGAGATGAATGGTGTAGCGTACACCTCTCAGAGCTATTGTTTCAGGCTGTATGAAGACTCAGGCACTGCATTGGTTCCACACAGGTCATGTTTTCCTGCCTTTTCTTTCTTTCTTTCACCAGGAAAGCTAGATTTTTAAGAAAACTGTGCTTTGGACATCAGCACATGACTTTGGGAGCCTAGGTACTAGGCAGCAGGCCGGGAAGAGCAAAAGGCCAACTATTTTTCAAACAGAACTCTTTTAGATAACTAATTTCAGGGCTGACCAGAGCCAGGTTTCAGGGACTTACAAGCAATAGAAAGGGGGATTTTAAGGACTCAGTAAATATAACAGTTAAGGGTGAGATTTTGCCTGAATTCTGTGTGCGCTGAAATAAATGGTAAAACTCCCTCAGTGGGAGCAGAATTAGCCCAACATTGAACACATCTGAAATTTTAGGGCTGTACATTTTTGATCTGATCCTGCTCTTATTGACATGGATGTGGGAGAAGTCTGGGCAGCCTGTCAATTATTTGATGTTGGAAAATTCACTTCAGAAGCAAAAACAGAACTCTCCTCGGATAGAATGGCACTCTCTACTACTCTAAAGGTAAAATTCATATGTGCAAGAGACAGATCTTCCGCAGGGGTTGGTCCAAGACTCTGGAATGAACTCACCAGGAACTAAGGATCATAACAAACCTCACTACCTTACACTCCAAGAGCAAGGTGCACTTCTCCAACATGTCTTTTACCTGGCCTTCTCTGACATACATACATAACAAAAAGGTGTGTGTGTGTTGGGGGGAGGGGAACTATTAAAATAAGACATTCCTCTGCCCACACTTCTCTCCCTGGAGGGAGGACAAGTGAACAAACAACATGTGTCAGATGTTAGTAAAGCTGCTTAATGTACTTCTTGAAGGCATTGAGATACTATGGTAATGAGTGTGACATAAGAACCTATATAGAATAGAATGGACCCATTACAAACACATTATATTAGACTAAATTATTATTAGACTTATTTATTATTATTATTAGACTATATTATTACAATACACTTGAATGTGAAATCTTTTTGGAACACTTCAGACATCCTTTGGCATTTTTATTTCAGTGGCATAAGCTCTCCCTTCTATTGCTGTCTGCATTGGTGTCAAGCCCAGAATCAAAGCGGTGTTGATTAGTAAATAATGGGCTGCAAAATTTTACACCAACAAGATAATGAGGTGTTTCAGATAAGTAGGCATGAGATGAGCCGCTCTTTTATGATGTGTAAATGTCTGAGGGCAAAGTTATCCCATTGATTTTTGAACACAACTCCCTACTGGATGCATTGGAAAGTTCTGCTTACTAACATCTGACACATGTTGTTTGTTATTTGTTCACTTGCCCTCCCCCCAGGGAGAGAAGTGTGGGCAGTGGAATGTCTTGTTTTAGTAGGTTTTTTACATATTGTTATGTATATATGTGGTGCTCAGAAACGTTCTGTACTCTACAACTCAGGACCCTGAGCTGCTCTGGTGGCTGATGCATAAATTAGAGCAGATGCAGAGCTTTCTCCCCTCAGTTTCCCCACAGGTGCCAATAGGCTGTTCTGCACAGTACTATGATATATTTTGGTTTCCACCACCAACTCTCTAACTTTTTTCATGAGTAAAGTACCCGAATGCATGGATGCTAAATAGCTAAACTGTATTCTTAAATTAATTCACCTAAATGTGGGTTATTGCTGATTATACACTATATATATTTTATGACTTTAAAAACAAACTATGTATTTGTGGATATCTAAGCACTATGCTCAGATGTACAGACACTCTTTTCTCAAGCCATGTATTATATAATTTTTTTAACATTATATAATAATGAGCGTCCTGGCTTATGCGGATGACCTGGTCCTGACCGCGGACGACCCAGAGAACCTCTAACGTATGCTAAATGCCACCAGTCGAGTTGCCGATTAGATGGGGCTCGGCTTCAATGCAAAGAAGTGTGCATCTCTCCACATCGATGGCAGCAAAAGGGACTCGGTGCAGACAACAGGGTTCCAGATCCAGGGCGAGCCTGTCATCCTCCTGGCAGGGGGCAGGCGTACCGGCACCTCGGCACGCTGACGGGTTTCCGTGTCCAGCAGACACCTGAGGACACCATCCAGGAGATCTTGCAGGATTCTGCGAAGATCGATGCCTCCATGATAGCACCGTGGCAGAAGATAAACGCCCTGAACACCTTCCTGATGCCCCGCATCTCGTTCGTCCTAAGGGGATCCGCCGTGGCGAAGGTACCCCTCAACAAGGCAGACAAGATCGTCCGGCAGCTGTTGAAGAAGTGGCTGTTTCTTCCCCAGAAAGCCAGCAATGAGCTGGTCTATATCGCCTACAGGCATGGCGGTACCAATGTCTCCCGCATGGGTGACCTATGTGACATCGCAGTGATCACCACTGATGCCATGGTAAGGAACATTGCAGCAAACGCCCTCCATGACACAACAAAGAAGCGGATCAGCAGAGCCTCCTCCACCCAAGACACCGCCAGCTTCCTGATCGGTTCCCTGGATGGTGAATTCGGACAGTGGCGACATCGCTTCAGTGTGGTCTCGCGCTCGCAATGCCACGTGTTGCCTGGGGAAGCACATCAGCTGCCACTGGGAGTGGTGAGAGGAGCGCCAGGAGCTGGGAGTCCTGATGCCGCAGATCAGGTCCGACAACAACACCATCGTCACCCCGAGCGCCGGGGCATGCTGGAGAGGACCCTGAAGGAGGCCATCCACTCGCTGTACATGGAAACCCTGAAGCGTAAACCTGACCAGGGTAAAGCCTTCGAACTGACCAGCAAATGGGACGCCAGCAACCACTTCCTCACCGGGGGCGGCTTCACCCGTTTCGCCGACTGGCGGTTCATCCACCGCGCCCAGCTCAATTGCGTCCCGCTCAACGGAGCCATCCGCAACTGGAACCGAGACAAGCGTTGCAGGAAGTGCGGCTACTCCAACGAGACCCTGCCCCACGTCCTGTGCAGCTGCAAGCCCCACTCAGAGCCTGGCAGCTGCACCAAAACACCATCCAGAACCGCCTACTGAAAGGCATCACATTGCGCCTGGGGGAGGTCGCAGTGAACTGCGCCATCCCCGGTACTGACAGCCAGTTGCGACCTGACGTGGTAGTCACCGATGAGGCCCAGAAAAAGATCATCCTCGTTGACATCACGGTCTCCTTCGAGAACAAGACCCTGGCCTTCCGCGAATCCTGAGCTTGTAAGCTGGAAAAATACGCCCCCCTGGCCGACACCCTGAGAGAGAAGGGCTACGAGGTGCAGATGAATGTCCTGATCATCAGAGCCCTGGGCACTTGGGACCCCTGCAATGAGCATGTGCTGCGGACCTGTGGGATCGGTCGACGCTACACACGGCTCATGCAGCACCTCATGGTCTTGGACACCGTCCGATGGTCCAGGGACATATACATCGAACACATCACCAGCCACCGACAGTAGCAGGAGGTGTGATCAAGAAAGACATCGTGCATCAACTATGGGAAAGGGACTGAGAGACTTTTTCCACTGGACCATATGAACTGGAACCATAAACTCACTGAACATTAAATCACACCAAATGAAGGTAGATCCATCCTCATCATCGTATCCGCTAATTATACTCCACACCTGAACATAGCCATTATATGGACAACATGCCCCCAGAGCTCAATGTCTGCACTTTGACCCGTTAAACTTTTACCCCCAATCGGGGAGATTGCAGATTATGTATTCCTTACGCCACCTGCTCCTAAACCGAATTTCGCACCCCTTGATAATCTGTACTTCATTCCCTGATAACCAGAAATTTCTGTGCCTAAACTCTGTACTGTTTTCTTTTTACTTCAACATTATCTTAATAAAAATATAATTTTTTTAACATTAGCTTTAATAATTTTTTTAAATCTGTTTCTTGTTACCTGTTACTGCCCCCCAGCATGTGTCTAAGCCTATGCTGCCCCTGTGCTGTAAGTATTTTCTGGGTATTTCCTGTCTGTTTCTGCCCTCTCTTAGGACCCTTTATATCAGCAGACTGGCCTCCCTGAAATCAATGGCAAAACTACCGTAGTTTTCAGTGGGACCCTGATTTAGTCCCAGATACCTGAAATCAGGGCTCATTTTAGGCCAGGTCACATTGGATCAGTGTTTTGATGGGAGGTGGTGTTTTTGCAGGGGTTGGAGAGGGACCTTTGAAACTGCCATCTTGCTTTCTGGAATCTCACGTTTTTGTTTTTTAAATAAAACTTAAATCTCTAGCCATTAGCATTGCAAAGAAAACCTTGGAAACATGGAAGTGTAAAGAGTCTGCTCAACAGAGTCTGAAACAATAGCTCTGGAAAGTGTGAACTACCCTATTCATCTCAATGGTGTGCTAACCAAGGCCTTCTCTTGCTCTGAGTCATCATCAGTTAATAGCTAGTCACTGCACCAGTTTTGTTACTAAACCCAACTGTAGACAAGGAATCCCCTCCCCTGACTATTCTTCCTTCCCCTTCTCTCCCCTCTTCCAGAGCAGCAGATATGTAGGCCTGGTCTATACTAATAAATTAGGTTAGCATGACTACGTCACTCAGGGTGTGAAAAAGCCACACCCCTGAGCAGCATAGTTAAGCCAACTTAAAAGTCCCCATATAGACCAGGCTAGCTATGCTAAGATCACATTGTCAAGCTTTTCTTGGCAGCTATGAGAGCTGGAAACATAACTTAAAAATGAAAGTTCCTATTCAGACATGCTCACATGACTGGAAGCTGACGCTCTATGCACATGCTTGTGCCTATGCCTTAATCCAGACCTGCCCCGGGCATATCTAAACCCCAGTAAGGAGGAGCCAAAGCAAGAACACAGATGGTCATATTTTAAACATCTGCACAAGATTTCATGAGTACAGTCTCACATGAGGAGAACATGGCTTGAGGGCAAAGTTTGGGAGATTATTGCTGTGTGTCCCCCTTCCCCACAATCTGAGCCCTACCTAAAATGCATTTATTTATCATTTGAATGGAAAGGAAAGTCTTCCACACAGTCCAGAGGGTTGTTGGTTGAAGATGGCTATCATGAAGAAGATCACATGGAATTGATGTGTGCCATAACCGCCCAAGTTATGGAAGTGATAGGGTAAAAGAAAGCAAACATAACAAAACAAAAATCATGCAGGACAGGGATGAGGGTAGGGAGGGGATTGTAGAGGGATTGGTCCATTCCATTAGTGCAGAATTGTTGTCTACACAAAACCCACAAGTGTTTTTTCTATGCTATCATATATGCAGATTTTACTGGATAGTGCATTTGCCTTCTTTTCTAAACTACTATGGTATTGCTGTGTGTTTAAGTTGTTGCATTGTGACCCAGAGGTGGTTGCACTTCAGTGGTGGGTGATGTGAGCTCTGTGTATAAGAGTATAAGGACAACATGCTGTGGCCCTTAATGTGACTAAAGTATTCATGTTCCACTGTATGTTTTTATTTTAATACATGTTTGGTAGAACCACTGGCATTTTAACTAACTGATTTCCTTCATGTCAATGGTAAAACTCCCCTGATGGAAACAGATTCTAAACAGCTAACATTTATTTATTTTTTTAAAAAAGAGAAGCAGAAAAAACAAGTAATAATATCATAAAACATTAAAATCTGGGTTTGTTTTTGTTCTAAACTGGAATAAATCCACAGCCGGGAAGCCCATCATCACAATTAGAGCTCTCCTAATGTTTAAGGTAGACCTGGATTTGCAGAAACAAACAATGCCTGTTCTGTTGGAGCAGGAGACCTGCTTTGCTCACCTGGAAGCAAGGAGAAGCTACAAGGCCTTCTTTCCTCTGCCCCTCCTCCCTGCCCCCATAAAATGTTATATAAGAGGAGGAAATTGTACCCTTGAACGTTTGAAAACCCTGTTTTCCAGTTGCCAGCACCGGCTTTATATATGAGAGTTTAAAGGTCTCAGTCAGAGACACTTTGGCTACTACTCAGGGGACAAGAGCTAATTGTGTGTATTTTGGTGATTTGATTACAATAGAGGTGTGGGACACATTTCTGAGTCAGACTTTACAAAAAAAAAAAAAAAAAAAAGGCAGCCCAACACAACACAAACCTCCAGCTCAGTTTTCTTTTTAAATTGATAACAAAATAGGACATGATAAAAGCACTTTGTCCCCATTGGATGCAGCCAAGGCGGGGGGAGGGTTGCTAACTGCTGGGGTGAAAGGGACTATAAAACTAAAGGATCCACTTTTACTCAAACGAGGAGCTTGCAGCTAAGTTAAAACGGGTGGGGCCTTATCAGTCTCCCAGAGTGAAGATTTAAAAACAAAGCTGACAATTTTTGCCAATTACTAAGCTCCTAGCTCAAAGATGGAACCTACCGAAGTGAAAAACAGCGTTACAGGTAATTATGATGATATTCAGAAATATCCCCAAAGTTTGATTAAAATTAAATGGTGGCCCAAGTATGGATGCAATTGGTTTCCAGCTGTGTGGATTCTGTCTAATATTAACTTCAAACGCTTTATTTCTGAAGCGAAGTAAGCTCTTTTAAAACTTATGACTGAGACTTACAAGAGGTCCCATCCAGATCTTCTTCTTAAGCCCTTCCGACAAACCTTACTTGAAATTAGTTTTGACTGTGTCAAGATTGTAAAATCAGTTGCTTTTTTGCTACCTCCAGGGCTAGATCAAATCGAGACCCGTGTGGCGCATTGAGACCAATACCATTGGTTTTTCCTCTTCTTCTACCAGCGGAAAAAGTTCAATGGTTCTTTACAGCAGCTCTTGTGCTTCGTGAAAGGTTTTAATACTTTATTTCTCAAAGACCTTACGTTCTTGACTTACCAATTTTTTAAATGCAGAACAAGTCACGCAATGCCCCATTATTTCCAATACGCCGAAAGAAGGAGGCCGAAGGAAACGGACCACGTTTAGCAAAGCCCAGCTAGACCTCTTGGTTAAAACGTTTGAAAGGGATCCCTACCCTGGCATCACCGTGCGGGAGAGGCTCTCCAGTCTGACGGAGATACCCGAGTCTAGGATTCAGGTAAGAGCTTAAGGGGAACCATGTGCTTTGGTCGCTATATATATATATATTTTACAACGTCTGTTCAACACCCTGTTTGCCTGGTTAAGGAGGCTTTTCGGATTACTGATGTCCTGCCACTCTGTAAACAAACCATCCCAGAGCTGATCCTTGGGTGTCCCTTGACTGCTTCTGCCCCCAGGACGGGCCCTGGCACTATTCCGGGGAGGTTCACAACAAGCAAGGCCCCGATACGCGGCGGAGCTCGGAGCAAAAATCCTGCCCTCGAACGACTAAGGCTCCCCGTCGGTCTAGAGTAGGGTTCTTCTGCCACAGGATCCCAGAGTGCCGGATTGTTGTGAACGGCACTGCAACAGTGACCTGACATGGCTCTTTCTTGTAACGACGGGACCCGAGTCCCGCTATACCGGCTGCAAGGAAACTGGTATTGGAGGCAGGGTGGGTTGGGGTAGGGGGTTTTAAAGACTGGGACACGTTTACCCATTGGGAATACCTGGAATATACGTTTCCCCCTTTTGCTGGCTTAGCGTTTAGAGAGGCGCCCCGCGAAATGGTGCTCTGCCCTCTCCTTGCTTTCCCTTTCTTTGGTGACTGGTCAGGGACTAGAGCTCTTCAGCAGGCCGGTGGCAACCACAAACCCTTTCCGTTGTGCCGTGTAAAGGGATACTGGGGGATCTGGATCGAGAAGTGTCTCCAGCAGGAGCAACGCGCTGCTGCCCTCCCACAGGAGCTGGGAGGCTTGAGCGGTCTGGAGAGTCCCCCCGCCCTCCCGTCCCGTTTCGTTTTGGCTCCTCTGCTGAGTTAAAGGCTTTGGTGCACTCTCGGGGCCCGATCCTGGAACTAGATGTTGGCGGAATTCGGAGATCTGTTCCCTTCCCCGCGATTGTAACCGCTGTGGGGCCCGAATCTGTCTTGATCTCCCGGGGAATTGAAACCTGAGAGAGGGCACCGGGCTCCAACGTGGCCTTGCCTGAAATGGTTACAATCCGCGGAGAAGAAAGAACTGATCTCCAGATTACAGTATTTATTTGCGGGATGGGAAATGCCTGCCACCACTCACTGGAAATGTATGTTTAAAAAAACTACTGTAGTTCACAACTCCAAGCAGCCTTTTGCTCGCAAACCTTATTCCCATAGCTGTGGGGCCATCAGAGATGCAGTAAAATTAATAATAAAGCTTTGATTTAGAGTCCCGTGTGCAGTCACTATTCCAACTGAGCCCTCACTCAGGCAAATAATTCCACAGACGTCTGTAAGACCGGTGGTTCTCAAACAGGGGTACACAAAGACCTTCTGGGGGTTCATCAACTCGGCTAGATATTTGCCTAGTTGCACAACAGTCTATGTAAAAAAGCACCAGCGAAGTCAGTACAAACTATCATTTCATACAGAAAATGACTTGTTTATACTTCTCTATAAACTATATGTTGAAACGTAAGTACAATATTTATATTCCAACTTATTTTATAATTGCATGGTAAAAAGAGAAAGTAAGCAATTTTACAGTACTAGTGTGCTGTGACACTTTTCTTGTAAGCAAGTAGTTTTTCACTGAGGTGAAACTTGGGATAGACGAGACAAATCAGACTCCTGAAAGGGGTACAGTAGTCTGGAAAGGTTGAGGACTACTGAGGAGAGCAAGCCCATGCCAACACAAGGGGGAGCACAATCTAGCCCTTAGTGGGGAGCTATAACTTGAATCTGTATTGTATATAAATTAAAACAAAAACCCCTCCAAGCTTAGTCCCTCACAAGGACAGGGGAAATTGATCTCTGCTACTCCCATTGAGGGCAGGAGTGTTCAATTGGATCATGGGTGGGGCCCATTATTTGCCAAGTAACAGGGCCAAACCCCTATTTTCCAACTGGGTGGAAAAGGGAAACTAAGGTTTGAAATTTGTTGTTGACTAAAGCTGGTAGTCAACCAGTTTATTTTTAACTCTTGAAACTTTGACAAGTTAATTGAATCCTTTGCCAAGGTTTGCTCATTTCAACCAGCCCCAGTAGTGACTTAGTTGCAAATTCCTCAAACAGCTGGCAAGAACATGATCAAACTCCCACTAAAATGAATCTGATGAAGTGAGCTGTAGCTCACGAAAGCTTATGCTCAAATAAATTTGTTAGTTTCTAAGGTGCCACAAGTACTCCTTTTTCTTTCTGTTGACTAATGGAAACTGAATGGGGCTTCTGACCTCTAAAGGGTGCTATAGTTTTCATTAGCAAGATATTTCAGAGTGAGAGGGACATAAATACCTGGCCATTCAAATAGTTAAAGAAACCAACTTTAAACTGGAAAATGGGGGGGGGAGGCAAACTGGGGCCAAATTCTACACTCTTGCATGCTGAACTGCACTGAAGCAGTACATTGACTCCAGACTTACACTGGTGAAACTGAGGAGAATTGGACCTTGTAGATTTGTGTGGTAGGGGGCTTATATCAATAAATTCACCTGAAAAGGCCCCTCTCACAGGAATGATCATGGGTTCTTACTTTCTGTTAATTTCCTCCCAGGTTTGGTTTCAAAACAGAAGAGCCAGGCAGCTGAACCAAAAGAAGAGTGAAGCCCCCACCTTTCCCAAACCTGATTATGGCAACAAGAAGCTGACCCACTTCACTGTCAATTTTCCAGACAGGCCAAGAATGACACAGACTCTTGAGTCTGGTCAGAGTCTACTCAATCTACAGCCATGTCTGCCAGAAGGGAATCAAAATGTTCCTAGTCAGCCCATGCAGTATTCAGAGCAACAACTTCCTAGGTTAGATGGTCATTTCAAGAGCTTGGACAGCACTTTTAGAACAGGAACCCAAATCCAGACCCCATCAACTCATTTAAACTCCTCTTATGTGTCAAGAGAAAACCAATTCAGTTTAGGAGTCACGGGGAGTCCTTCCCAGATTCAACACCCTGTGCAGCCACTACAGCAACATCCATACTATCAGCTATCTTTACCTGAAAACTACTACTCAGATACAAATCTATTCCAGGCTGCTGTCCCCCTAGTTTTAGGGGGGCAGCAGTGTGGTCAAGGTCCTCAATATACAGCAGCCAAAGAGAATGGATACAGGATGCCTGTGACTATCAACTACTTAAACTCTAGTCAAGGAGTGATCAATGAGGAGTGTTCATATGTCAAGGCAAGCACCTCTCATCTTAGTAAGAGTCCAGTTTTAGGTCATGATGGAGGAGACCCACAAGTAAAAATGAAGCAGGCTGAGTGGAACATTGATTTACCTGTTTCTTCTAGCATTGCTCTTCCCCCTTCAACATTTGCAAACTGTCAGGTAACATCTCAGAGGATGTTGACTCCTCTGGTTCCTTTGTTTGGGCAACAACTGAAAGATATGATAGATGAATTTGATCCTTGTTGGTCATACGTGAGAAACGAAGTCTTAGGTACTGGTCTAGATTTGTTCTTTGAAAATGAACAAAATGTAGAGCAAAATGGTGGTAGAAGTTACCTCTTCACCTCTGGTGATCAGCGTTCAAGCTGCCACTTAGGTCATACCTGAAAATCAGCTTGGTGTGTATGTTCATGCTTTATAAATTTGCATGATTGTCAGGGTGAAAGAGGGAAGAGGCTGACGAGTGTTGCTGGCCAGTGTGTTGAGAGTTTGTTATGAGAGCTGTGTGTGAGTCAGTAAGGGGTGGGGGGAAGGCAGGTGTGTAGAAGTTGGAAGGTGGCTGCTAGAAATGAGTGAATAACTTCATCACAGAGTGTTTTCTGTTTGGGCATTGTCAACAAGTTGCTTGCAGTGATCTTGTATTAGTTTATAATTGGCTACCAGATAACTTTACTGGTCAAGGACAGTTCACTGAGTATTTAGTTAGTTAGTTTCTGGTAGTTAGCTTTGACTGGAGGTATGGGAAAGATTTTAGGGAATTATGTCTGTTTCCTCATGGGAAGAACGTGCTACATATCTGGTGTGACTACTCATTTTTAAAATCCATTTTCTATACAGTATACTCCATTTCTTTCACTGAAAGCTATCACAGGAGGCACAAACACCAAAAAAAAAAAGCAAATAGCGTGTTTGTTTTTAAATGAAAACTTCAGTGGAAATTGCAGGGAGGTGGGGTGGTATTTTTCCTACTTGATATGTGCCTTTAGTTACAGTCGCTAGTATCCCCTCTTTCAGAAGTATTTAATGTACTTTTTTTAGTGAACAAAATGTGTAGCCCTTAAAAAGCAATGTTTTGTGCAAATTGGTGGTATTCTAATTGAATTGCGTGAATTCTGCTATAAGAAAAGGTTTTTGAAAACCTTATGTTCTTTACCATTTCTTTCTCATAGCCCTAATTCTCTAAGGGGAAAAAATAGATTAACAATATCCTGATTAAGTGGGCTGTAACAGGACTTGAAGGAAAGCATCCTTTTGAGCTGAACTCTGAACACTATACTGTAGAGCTTGATCCTGAAGAGACTGAGACCCAGTTCCTCAAAGGTATTGAGGTGCTTAATTCCCATTGATCTTGGACATCAATGAGTGTTAGGTACCAAAAGACCCTTAAGAAACTGCCTAGAAGCTACTGAATGGGCATCCCTGTTTTTGCATGAGGTTTGATTGAAGTCCATAAACTCAGGCGGTTGCAGGAGTGTGGCCAGGATGTCTTAATATGTCTCTTTCATAAATGTTTGTATAATGCTCAAAAAATGGCTGTGGATTCTTTTTAAATGTTGGCTTCAACCTTTAATATGTTTTTTTTAAAATCAATTTCATTGTTCATATTATAAAATAAGACAAATATAAGCTAAGTGTTTCTTTTTTACACTGATGTAGCTACAGAGAGGTAGTCCAGTGGCTTGCATATGGATTGAGAATTAACAAATCCAGAGTTGTAGTCCTGGCTTTTATAATGATTCCATCTGTGGCCTTGGACAAATCACTTAGCTTCTCTGCCTTCATCATCCCTATATTTAAAATGGAAATAATACTTAACTACCTCATAGTGGTCTTACAAAGAACCATAGGCTAATATCTATAAAGCGTTTTGCACACAAAAGGCACCATGTGAGTGCTAAGAATTGTATTTATTATCCAATGATTTGTACTGATTTTTATGATTGAATTGCCTCAGTAAACTTTGTTTCTAAAATGTATTCAGTAATGCGTATTTATTGTTACTACTTTAATCTCTTGATCTTCTGGGGGGAAAAACCTCTCTCAAGCATTTTCTTAAAAACTTTGCTGGATTGGGACATGAGTTCTAATGTGACAGGGTTAAAACCACTTTCAGTCCTACTGGTTGCAATAGACTATTCACACTTAAAGTACATGATGAAAGGTTAATTCGGGTCTAAAGGCTAAACTTTTATTCTCCTACTTATTTAAGTAGCCCGGTGTGGCACAAAATGGCTGCAAGTGGTCTTGGGCAGGGAAGCGCTTCTCTAATCTGGCTGCTGAACAGATTAAGAGCCACTCTGTGGCTCTTGTAGTAGTCCTGAGGCTGCAATGCCCTTTCTGCTCTGAAGGACAGTGTTAATGAATTCAGCACTGGAGCTGAGCTCTTGAAATCACAGCTCCTTTGAAGTCAATGGGAGTTTTTTTGCCATTGACTTCAACTGGGCCAGGATATCACACCTGTGCTTCCAGTATGGCCTCTCCAAACTGGCCTGTACTGCAGAGCTTCAGTGGTTCAGCCCCTGCTTATTCTAGAGCAGTGGGCAGTCTTTGCTAATAAAAACCACTCGGGAGATCTTTGCCATGACTTTCAGAAGTGCTGAGCACCCAGAACTCCAGTTTTAGTCAGAGCAGGTGTGGGGTATTTGGCTTCTCTGAAGATTGGGCCTGTCGTCTTTTTAAAAGTGGCTCTTGGGGAGGAGAGGGAGGGTGAATGTGTTGTCTTAAAGACACTTCTATGCAGCAGTGTGAATGACAAGATTTAAATCTTCAGATGCAGAAATTTTCAGTTTTCAATTAAATGTCAAATGGAAATTGTACTTCTGTTCTCAAAAGTATCTTTTTTTTTTTTTTGTCTTAAAAAAATTTGTTTCATTGGAACATAATTATAAGAGTAAATTTAGAGAGACACGATAGATGAGGTAATAATATATTTTATTAGACCAGCTTATGTGTTGTGCCTCTCCCAACCGGGCTATAATACTGCAGATAAGAGTAATTGTCAGGAGCCTTGCCCCTTCAAACAAACAAAATTTGTATTTGTTATGGATGTTAAGTGGGGCAAGTATTACCGAATCTGACCCTATGTCCCCAATAATTTTGTAACACCTTCTAGATGGCTACTAATTTTGGCCCTTGGGACCCGCTCCATGCGGGTTGGAGAGACTGAGGTTGCAGCTACCTTCGTTAATAGAAACATAGGAGTGGAAAGGATCTCGAGAGGTCATCTAGTCCAGTCCCCTTCACTCATAGCAGGACTAAATATTATCTAGACCATCCCTGATGGGTGTTTGGAGATTTTTAAGAGCAGGTGAGACGATGGAGATTCCACAACCTCCCTAGGCAATTTTATTCCAGTGCTTAACCACTCTGACAGGAAGTGTTTTTCCTAATGTCCAATCTAAACCTCCCTTGCTGCTTGTTTTCTAAGAGGTTAAGAAGAACATTTCCTGCCCCTCCCCTGTAACAGTCTTAAGTACATAAAAGGTTATCATGTCCCCTCTCAGTCTTCTCTTTTTCCAGACTAAACAAACCCAATTTTTTTCAATCTCCCTTCATATGTCACATTTTCTAGACATTTCAAATAATTTTCAAAAACAAAAATGATTGAAGAAAACAAAACAGCATCCACCACTGCACTTTGAATTTTTTAATTTGAGAGAAGTAGCACGTTACTGCAGGTGGTGTTTTTCAAAACACATCAGATTCATTACAGCTGCTGGCAAGGGTTCCTGTGGCTGAGTTCCCATTAATTTGAGAGTTTTTGACTTAGTAAGGACTTCAGGAGTAGAATCTTAGTCTGACCACTCTTCTCTGCTGTGACCAAGGAGGGGCTACTGTGGAAAAGGGGGGCAAGACTGGGGAATCGTGCAGAAGATCTGCACTCTGTATGCACTAGGTGTGAAGGCTTGCTGTATCCCAGCAAGCAGGGATTTGGGGGGAATGGATAGCGGTAGCAAAACCTTAATTTTCTAGGGTAAACTAGGCCTAAATCAGCTTAACTACATTATAGTGCTCTGGGGTGTGAAAACTCCACATGCCTGAGCGGCTATAGTCAAGCCAGCCTAACCCCTGGTGTAGACAGTGGTAAATTGACAGAGGAATTCTTCCCTTGACTTAACTATCGCCTCTCAGGGAGGTGAATTACCTAAGCCCACAGGAGATGCCCTTCCCATTGGTGTAGGTTGTCTAGAGTGAAGTATGGCAGTGGTGAAGCTGTGTTGCTGTAGCATTTTAAGTGTAGACCTATACTAGTTAAGGGTATATTCAACTAGGCAAATCCAAAAGCCACTGTCTGCAGAGAAAGGAACTGCACTAATGGTGTGGGCTACTACAGCCTCAGGCCTTCAAAGTTGCGGTTGTGCCTGCAAAAGGTTCTGTAGCTTGGAGGCCTGAATCTTTCCCTCCATGAGTAGTACCAGCATGTCGCTCTGTCACACACTGGCTCTACACTAGTTCCAGAAGTCTTTCCATTGACAGGCTTTGCATCAGCCTTCAAAGACTAACTGCATCTCTACTTCTGAGAGTTTAGCTGAATGCTACACCACCGAGAGTAAAGAGAATCAATTTCAGAGACAAATTATTAGGATGAGATTCTCAAAAAAACTTTTTTTTTTCCCAAGGGGGAAAGGCTGATGAAATCATCCCCTCTCCTTGCATGCACTGAAGGTATGAAAAGCGCAAAAAGTACCAGCTGAAGATGGCCACTGACTGAGTAGGAGGCTGATGGAAAGCCTAAGCGGCATTGTGTACCTCTCAATGTGCAGCAGCCCTGCTCTATAAGATGATGATGTAGTTGGGGGGGTGGAGGAAGCGAAGTTCTGCGTACGGTATTTTCTCCTGTGCTACAAAAGAGCACATAGACTAATAGTGAGTCTGTGTAACAGTACACAGGGCCCCCGTCTCTTGTGGGAGCTGGTTATTTACCTTGTGACCTTCCAGCTGCCTCTATCACTCAGACATGTGCAGAGCCTGCAGAACTGCTCCACGGGCAATGTGAGGTAGCTACACTAGCTTTTTTTTTTTTTTTTTTTCTCTTGGAGAAGCACACGCTGCTCCCATTTAGTATCCCTTTGTGACTGCTGCAGGGCTTGTGCTCTGTGTATATGGGGAATTGCTTCTCATTGATCAGTCCTGTAGTTTAAATATGAAAGCGGAGTCTATTATGGTTACTTCTCACAAGCATGCAGTATCTCAAGGCCACATAGAATACATGTTTTTCTACACACAAAGAATTTAGTAGCCAAATATCCATGGCACACTGCAGTGCTCTATCCAAATGAGCTGGTAATCAGGTGTGAATTTGTCCTCTCCCTTTGTTGCAAATTGCATTTATCTTAAACTGTCATGTCTAGCATGAATTCCACAATAAGGAAATCTGCCCGGACTTGTTAAATACAAATGCTCTCCTTTATAATGTCACTTTAAAGACTTTCCACAATCTCTTTTTAGTAGATTTTATTGAATTACATTTACTGTTTGCAGAAGTTGCAGAACTCAGAGCTTTGGAGACCAAAGTCTTCTGGTTATTATTTACAGAGCAGGTCTAGCCTAGGCAATGACATTACAAGCTTCCCTCAGGTTTGTATGCCCCAAGTGCAAGTGTATGCCCCAAGTGCAAGAGCTCTGCTCTTCAGGGAATAGCTCAAAATAAGAGTGGATAGATTCTGAGACTGCCAAGAAAGATTCCAGTTAATGCCATTGCTGGTGGTGGTTTTGGTACAGTGAACGTCTTGTCAGCTGGAAGCTTGTTTAAGACTGACTCACTTCACATAGAAAGATGGGTAATATCTTTTATTGGACCAACTTCCGTTGGTGAGAGAGACAAGCTTTTGAGCCACACAGAGCTCTTCTTCAGTTCACATAGGTCATGGAAAAAGATTAGATGGTAACAAAAGCTTTATTCACTTACTAACTTGGCATGGACTCAAACTGGTAAATTAAAGGTAAAGATTCTGTAACCCGCTGTCAAGTCTCTGAGCTATTCAGTTCTTCATTTTCTACCTTTAACATACATTCTTATCTTCTCAGAAATGTCACTGAGCACAATGAAACCAACTGGAAGCTTGAGGACCCTTATCCCATGCAATCTCTAACATAAGCCGCCCCACTAATCTTCCGGCAGGAGGACCAGAGAGGGAGGAACACAACCAACCCTTTGCTCACTCCTTCTGTTAGCAGCATCACAGGGAAAAGAAATTCATGACCTAAACCCCTTTTTAGCAGCTCTGCTTCTTGTATTGTTTGGCATAAGGCCGTTCCTGCATTTTCTTGTTGCAAATTATTTCAAAGAACAGCTGTCTCCATTTAATAAATCAGGGCCCAACCCTGCACCCCTTACTCTTGTAAATTCCTCATTAAAATTTATAGAAAATTTGCCTAAGTATGGAGTGAAGGTTCAGATCTCTGCTAAACAACTATTTCTTACTACTCCCAAGATATTTGAAATCAGATGCCACATCTTGCTATCATGTATTTAAGATATGTGGGATTTTGCCCCTATATGATGCATAATTTCAGTGTATGGTTTTAAAAAACTCCTGCTGGTTTTCATTAATAAAAAAGATTTTCTATACTCCTTGGAAATGTAAACAATATATAGTTATGTTCATAGCAAGAATTATTAAAAAAAATGGGGGAGGGGAATCAGGCAGATCTTTTACATTTATTTGCAGAAACACAGAAAAGATTCCTCAGGGGTTGACTCAAGCAAACACAAAGGTCTGCAAGGTCTAGATATAAATGGGAAGCTTCCAATTATTATTTCATTTATTTGTATTTCACTAGTATCTAGTGGCCCAAACTGAGATCAGGAACCCATTGTGCTGGGTACTGTATCTGAAGAGTTTACAGGCAAGGCCTTGATTCCACAAACAAGCATGTACTTAATTTTATTCCCATTGATTGACTACTCAGAACTGTAAAAATTAAGCATGCTTGCAAATGTCTGCCAGAGTGGGGCCTAAATAGACAGGACAAACAAAAGGTGGGAAGGGAAGTTCTGGACATATCAGATAAATAGTATGTAACTGGAGAAAAATGAGGCTTTAAACTTTTCCTATTCTACTATAATAGAAAATGTGGCACTTCACTGTGTAATTAAAACAGTGCAATCATCAGACTACAGAGAAACACCATTATCCTATGCCATACTTTTTCTATGAATTTTCCCTGCTAGTTGTGCAGATTCAATACAGAAGAAAGCTGGGTTCAATGGTGCTTCAAGTATCATTAACAAAATTGTCACCTAAACTGATTGCACAACCTTCAGACTGACACCAAAATGACAGTTTTATCACCAAATCTGAAGCAGAGTTTGCAGGACTTTTAGCGAGAAAAAAATCTTTTGACAAGGAACTCTGATACAGATTTACTGAGAGAATAAATACGGAAAATCATACCATTTTTACAGAATCACTTTTCTGCCCGCGGTGTATCACTTTTAAAGGCTACTGTGAAAGTAATAAACATTCCCTCAGGGACTCTTCAGCCCACGTTTAAATGAAAATACACTTTGTTTACAGGTCCCTTAATTTAAGTCTCATTCCTGAAGGCTTAAACACCTGCTTACCCTTCCCTCTCCCCCAGCCCCCGTCAATAGCCCTGATTATCTCAGTGGGACCATTCACATTGCATAAAGTTAAGCAGGTGCATAATTATTTGCCTTAACTGTGGAATCTCAGAACATAACACGAACAAGATGTGCCACGTGCCCTTTTTACGAGTCAGCTTACAAATCACGATCCGTCTGAAAATGTCCAGCTACCGTGTTGTTACAATGTTAGCCCTGTTACAATAGCAGGGGTGCTAAAAAGGAAAGAAACTAGAAAACCCCACAAACAAGTCTGTATTTTGCCGGTGTGTTAACTTTGGGCGCGCTCGGCTCCCCTGCCTAGGCGGGGTCACCTCTGGTTTCGGGGAGCCTTGCACACAGCAGCAAGGGAGCCGGGAAGGCAGACTGTGGGCAGGACAATGCAGACCCCCGCCGTCACTGTCGGGACGGGGACTCAGGGGCCGCATCCCCAACGTCCTCGCTGCGGCTGCGGGCGGCGCTGGCGGACCCCCCCAGGCGGGAGCCAGGGAGCCGATGGGGAAACACCCAGCAACGGGGCGCTGCCGTGGGAGGCGCTGTCCCAGGGCAAGGGTCCTGGGTCCCGGGTCCCAAGCGGGTGGGGCGGGGGGCTACTGGGCGCCCGCCCGCCCACCTCCCGGGGTATCCAATAGGTGCTCCCAGCGCAGACAATGGCAACGCCCCCCCTCCCCCACGGCCAGTAAGGAGGGGACCGGCTCAGCGCCTCGCCTAGCTCGGTCAGGGGGCGCCTCCCTCCGCGCCCGGCCTGGTGTCCCAGCAATACCCGCCCCCCGCCCGAGCCGCTGTTGCCGGGCGGGAGCAGTTGGGTGAGACGCGCTTCCGGCCGCGGCGCCCATGCGGAGTCGCTGGAGGCACCGGCGCGGCGGGACCTCCGGTCGCTAAGCCCCTCCGCGCGGGGGGGAGGCCGGGCTGCGAGGCTCCCTTCTCCGGCGGGTGGGTAACTGGGGTGTCCGAGGCCGGATCCTGCTCCCAGGGCAACCAGTGGCTTCACCTCCCCCGGCCGTGGGGGTGGGGAGGGGAGGATGAGGACATAGGCCTCCCTGTGGGCGGGGATTACGGGCTGCCCCCAACTCCCGCCCCCCCCCCCCGCTCATTTTTTCCTATGTCTGGAGAAAACTGCCCCACACTATGCGGGGGGAGCGGAGCGAGCTGTTGGTCGCGTGGCGATACCCCCAGGGCGCTGGGAGCGGGGCCCCTGTCGTGAGCCTCGGGCGCCAGCTCCTCCGCTGCCCGCCCTGGCCAGTCAGACCCCATCCTTCGCCAAGCTCCCCTGCCACTCGGGCTCTCTTACTGCCACCGCGCTGATTTCTGCCGGGGTGGCCTGGTCTCCCAGACAGCCCCGCTCCTGCGGTGAGCTCAGTGAAACTTTGTGCCCACGCGGGGCTCTGCTGGGACACCCCACTGGCAGAGAGGCTCAGGGCTTGTGTCGGAGGCCACCCCAGCAGATTCGGGCCCTTGCAGATCCCCTTGTAGAATTGGGGCCTAAATGTTAAACATGCCTTTTATCTGTGACGATTACAATACTAAGTGAGATTTGCAGTTGTATTTTGCACCATAGGGGCAAGTAGAAATAAAGTTAACTATTCGTTCTATGTCTGTAACGAGAGAGTGCGACTACTGCTGTTTAATTAACTAGTTTTAATGGAGCCCAGTGATTGCAAACTTTTTATGTTATCCAGGGAGTTGAAGCTGCTTAAAGAAATCTTAATTCCTGATACACTTCACGATTCATGCTGATAAGACTTTGATGATCTTGTGGTTAAAATACAGGACTAGGAGTCTGGTTATGTAATGAAATCTGTCTGTGGATTTTTTTTTTTTCCAGAGGCATGTATTTTTGTGGTAGTTAAGCACTGGCCTTAATGGACAATTCTTGCTTTGTGTATGTGTGTGTTTTGATCATTTGCTTTCTATTCCACAGTTGTCTTAGGATGCTGTTTCTCAGGGGATGTCTTACTGACAATGTAGGGCTTGCATTTAGGCCTGAACACTGTTAGGGTTAGTGTCAGTTTAATGATAAGAGTTCCATAGCTGAAGTCTTCCTGCTGAAAATACTTTGTCCCTTGAACCACGTCTGGAAGATCTGAAACATTTATCCAACATCACGTAGTCCAAGAACTAAGCCTACTTCCTAGACTAAACTTTGCCTGCCAGTGCCCCATGCCATGAGTGTCACCACTTCCTGCCTGGTCTCCCGCTTACTAAATTCTGCCCTCGATTAGTGTAGGACCCTACCTCCCCTTCCCCCTCAAACCTACTTGAATAATGGTGCTCCATATAAATTAATGAATCTTGAGTAACTTCTAAATAAAACTCTTTCAGTCCATCCAATGATAAATTAATGCTGGGCAACCCCACTGACCTCCAAATCAATTTATACCATCCTTGGCCATAGATCTCTGTGGAGATGATGAGCCTTTCATGAACAAGGTCCTCTTCCACAATCATCAAAGAAATATTCAAGTGGCAACTTCGTCTGTCAGAACTCGCTTGAGTTTCTTTTCTTTTAGATAGGCATGACTCTCCTAGAGGAAAATTCAGCCTTTTATGTTTTAGGTGAAAAATGGGTATTTAAATAATCCTGCTTCTTTTTTGTGTGTATGTTGCATAATAAGTATGTGGTTTTTTTTCCCCATATGCCAGCTATGCTCTGTATCATTGACAAAGGCAATCCATTTGACACTGGTGACAGGTGATCCCTGAGAGAAGAGATGGAGGAAAAGGACAGGAAGAAGCACCATAAGAAGCACAGTGGGCCAAAGGCTGACAAAAAAAGGAAACGTCATCTGAATGATCTAGGACTTGGAGATGATGAGGATGCTCGGAAGAGAAACCCAAAAGCCTTTGCGGTCCAGTCTGCTGTGCGGATGGCCAGAACCTTCCACAGGTGTGGATTCTTTTAGAGCATGATGGGCTTGATAATTTTGTTTTCCCCAGCAAACTCATTTTTAGGTGCTGAGAGAACTGTTCTGTGAATCAGTCTCTGACATGCTCCTACAACTAACATGGTTTACCATAGCCACACCGCAATATATTTATTCTCTGTTATAAATGGGGCAGTAGTGTGGGCCTAAATGAGTCTATCATGCAGTACTAGTGAATTTGTCTGCGTTATGGGAAAATCTAGTTAGTTCCTTAGTTGATGGGAGTTGTGCATTTCTATGTGAGTAGCTGAGTCCTTAATGATTACACCTAAGAGAATGAGTCCTTGAAACACTTAGCACCTTAAACCAAGTGTTCTTGCTTTTTCGTAACTTCTCATTAAACTTTTTTATGAATTTCTTCATAAATAGGACTCAGGATTTGAAGACGAAAAAGCATCACATTCCGGTAGTTGACCGAACTCCCTTAGAGCCTCCTCCTGTGGTGGTGGTGGTGGTTGGCCCTCCAAAAGTTGGGAAGAGCACTTTAATAAAATGTCTAATTAGGAACTTTACGAGGCAAAAATTGATTGAAATACGAGGTCCTGTAACGATCGTATCAGGTGAGAACAAAAAATACAAGGAACAAATTGTTGTTTGATACACAATATGTAGGATATGGATAAATAGTGATAAACAGAAGGGTGACTTGATCTTAGTACATGTGCATGTTTTCTCACACACAATACATTTTGTTGTGACCTCAGATATTTAAAGTATTGCAGGCAGCATATATTGATACAGTAATCTAAGGAAACTGTCAATTTGAAAATATCTTTTAAAAAAATGAGTTAAAAGTCGTTTAAGGCACTACTCCTCTTACCCATTTTTGTAGTTTTATAATCACACTTTCCAATTTCTTTTTAAAAATTTGTCTCTGCCTGTTGCTGTGTGGAAAAACACAAGCAAAGGTGAGAAATTGACAAACTATTCACAAAGTGATATCAAATGCACCAAGTAAGCAAATACGTTTCTCCTGTTTTTCAATTACAGTAATTTTAAATGTTGTTTGTAACAGTAGTAGGTAAATATTTCCTAGCAGATGCGTGGCTTTCTTGTGCCTTAAGAAAATAAGATACTTTCCTTGTTATAAATTTTTAACAAATTTCATCTATACATTACACATACAAAAACTGTTATAAGAATATTATTAAAGTTGCAAAATCAAGCACCCAAAAGTTAGGAAATGCCATAATTAAAGTTATCCAACCTTTGTGCATGTTAATTATGATAGTCTTTAATTATATGATCATATACACTGGACCGTCGCTAGAACACGCGTCTATATAGCATGAATTCGCATATAACACGGTCGCGGCCATGAATCTCAAACTTAATTACTTTAATTGGAATTCATTTTAACGCGGTCCCTGCTGTAAAGCGGTACCACGCATGGATCCCAAATCCTGCATTCTAGCAAGGGTCCGGTGTACTAATTTTTCCACAGGACCCCATTTCATTCAGCACACAGGCTGGATGGTGCTCAATTAATGATCAGCTAATCAGTATTTTGTTTTCTTCTCGTTCAGTGTGTAGTACCAGGCCTTATTTACTACATGCTATTCAAACCCTGCTCTGACGACAGAATCCTTAATTTCTTCATGGACTTTTCTGTGGCATTCATCACTATAGTATCTGAACCGTCACAAATATTAATGTTGTTTTCACAACACTGTTGTGAGGTGAGGGGAACCAGGTGGTATTGTCTACGGCACAGAATAAGGTCAAAAGTGTCTAGTGATTTTTGGGTGCCCAATTTGAAATTTGTGTGATCTAATTTTTTGAAGTACTTTGTGCTTTGAACATATAAAATCCTAAACCCGCTGTCTTCAGTTGCAGCTGAGTTCTCCGCACTTTTGCAAGTGTGGAACCCTTGGTCTTCAGTCAGGCCACCTAAAGTGAGGAACACACAATTGATGACTACTTGTGAATAGTTTGGTTTAAGTGGCTTGATTAGCATTGCATAGGAACTCTGTGGTAGAAGTGGGGATAAAAGCCAGTTCTCTGGGGCTGCATTCAACTGCCTTAAACATTATCCTTTCTTTGTAATCCTCCAGCAAAGTCAATACACACCTGCTTTCTGTAAAAATGAAACAGGGATCCTATAGATAAGGCTGTGAGTCTATCACCGAGGTCACAGATTCCATGACTTTCTGTGACTTTTGGAGTGGCTGGTGCTGGCTCAGGGGCTGCCCAAGCTAGGCAGCCCCTGGGCCAGCAGCAGCAGTTTGGGTGTGTGGGAGGGGGCTCAGGGCTAGGGGTTGGTGTGTGTGTGTGTCCCCAGCTCCCACTGGCATGTCCCCCCTGCAGCTCCTAGGCAGGGACTCCACACTGCATGCTGCCTGAACCCGCAGGCCCTGCCCCTGCAGCTCCCATTGGCTGCGGTAGTTGGCACTTGTGGCGGAAGTAGCGGAGCTCCTGCCCTGGCCCCTGCATCTGCCACATAGGAGCTGCAGGGACGCGGAGCTGGGTAGGAAAGTCCTGCCCACCAATCCCGCCAACCGCGCCACCCCCACCCAGCACCAGCAGGGGTCCAGGCTATGTCCTGCCGCCCAGCCCCCCTCTCCCCCAGTACCAGCGGGGGTCCCAGGTCACATGCCTCAGCGCCTGTGGCATCCCTGGATTTCCCCCTCCCCAAAGCAGCCGTACGGGCCTCCGTCAAGGTGGGTATTTTTAGCAAAAGTCATGGTCAGGTCACAGTCCTATGAATTTTTGTTTATGGCCTGTGACCTGTCCATGACTTTTTTAGTAAAAATACCCGTGACTAAAACGTAGCCTTACCCATAGATAACTGTTGCCTTCGTTACTCAGTCGTGCTCCATCCCTAGAACAGGGCTAACCTGTGCACCAAGTGAGACCGAAGGCCTGTGGCAAAAATAGTATATGATCATATAACAGACTATCATAATAGAGCTTTGCAACCTGATCTGGACCTGTCAGAACCAGATTACAAGTGCCTGCCTCGTGCCTGGTCAGATATGACTTTTCTGAACGTTTGAATTTGGGTCTCCTATATTGCAGGACTGTGCCCTGACCACTGGGTTATGGATATCCTGGGGCAAGTGTCCCTCACCTCTCCTATTTTACTTTTTTATAACTAATTAGTCATTGGAGCAGGGGCTGGAACTTGAATCTCCTGCATCCCAGCTGAGTTCCTTAATCACCAGGCTAGAGAGCTGTTCTCACTCTTTTTCTGGCCCAGTGACTACTGATTGTCATTATGATTTACCACTGTAAATGATATTGAATAATTATGGAAAATTTCAGCCCAAGTGGTTAGTTTGGCACAGTTACAAGCAACTGAAAAATGGGTCTTATAAAATGGGGAATATCAGCCAACCAGAAGAACCAGGGTGTGCTCCCAGCCCCCCTATCATTAGGCACTTAAGAAGTTTGAACTGGGAAGAAAATGTTGGCTAATCTAGTCCATCCCTTCTATTATGGGAGAGCAACCTGTAATCCAGGAGAACAGCTGCACAATAAATCAGCACAAAGCCAACAGGAATTTAAAATTCTGCTGTCTCTGTCCATTTAATCTCCCTGGCTGCTCTTCTGTTGGATATTTTTCATAGGGAAATAAATTTATCTATCAAAGGTAGCATTACTTGGTATGAGCCCTCACAATAAATAAATCTGAGTAGCATTCCAACATGCAAGCATGGCTAATTAGGGAAGTCAACTGTATCAACACAGTATTGTAGCAGAATTGATGAAATAGCTGAGACCATTGAGGTTAAGATAAAATAACTTTAGTTGGTTCACTTTTGTTTTTCCTTAAATTTGCATTTTCTTCACAGGTAAAAGGCGTAGGCTGACCATTATTGAATGTGGATGCGACATTAACACAATGATTGATCTGGCTAAAGTTGCAGATTTGGTAAGGCAGCAATTGTGGAAATAATACCTTTGCCTAGATCATACCTACAGATTATTGGCCTGATCTTTACTCCCATTGCAGTCACTGGTAAAACTCCCTTTGACTTCAGTAGGAGCAGGAGGAGTCCCTAAAAGGCCTAATTTTCTGGAGCAGTCCCTGGGACTTGACCAGATGTAACAAGGGGGAAACTGCCTTTGAACGTCTACTGACCCTCTGTTGCCCATTCCACTTCTGAACCTTAATGAAAAATCTCTTTAAGAAACCAAAATGGAACAGCAACTATACGCTAAACAAATTCCAATTCAGCCCTATTGACATTTGAAATGGTTTGTTAAAACATAAGAATAGCAATAATGGGTCAGACCAATGGTCCATGTAGCCCAGTATTCTGTCTTCCGATGAAGTGAGCTATAGCTCACAAAAGCTTATAATATTTTCTCTTATCTAGTCTTTTCCTAATGGTTCCTAACATTCTGTTAGCTTTTTTTGACTGCTGCTGAATATTGAGTGGATGTTTTCAGAGAACTATCCACAATGTCTCAGAGATCGCTTTCTTGAGTAGTAACAGCTAATTTAGACTCCATCATTTTGAGTGTGTGTGTGTATGTGTATGTGTATATAGTTGAGATTGTTTTTCAATGTGCATTACTTTGCATTTATCTACATTTAATTTCATCTGCCTTTTTGTTGCCCAGTCACCCGGTTTTGTGAGATCCCTTTGTAACTCTGCACAGTCTATTTTGGACTTGCCTATCTTGAGTAATTGTGTGTCATCACCTCACTGTCAAATTTTGCTACCTCAATGTTTACCCCTTTTTCCAGATCATTTATGAATATGTTGAACAGCACTAGTCCGAGTACAGACGCCTGGGGAACTCGCTCCCTTCTGAAAACTGATCATTTATTCCTGTCCTTTGTTTTCTTTCTTTTAACCAGTCTCTTATCCCATGTCTGCTTACTTTGCTTAAGAGTCTTTGGTGAGGGAACTTGTCAAAGCTTTCTGAAAGGCTAAATACACTATATCCACTGGATTACCCATGTTCACATGTTTGTTGACCCCCTCAAAGAACTCTAATAGAAGAAAAAATTCTACAATGATCAGATTGTTCACTGATGTGTGGAAAGGGAAACATACTGCTACATCATTTGGGTTCATCTTATGCATCTAGCTGGTGAACCTTGGATTTGAAGGTCTGAGTGCTGCAGTCAGAGTGTTTTCAGATGAGAGCATCAATTCTGTAATTTACCTTCCTCTTTGGTCGAGCATATCTGAGTCTGTTGATCTTCAGGACAGGGTGCAAAGCTGATTTGTCTACTCAGATTTTCTGGCTGAGGTGGTGGATATGGAATATATTTTTGCTGATAGTTGATTGTGGGGTTATTTTTGGCCATTGTTGAATTGACCAGCTAATCTCAGTAGTCTTCTACTGCATACGTGTTCTTTGAGTCAATGAGATGCATGTAAAACATAAATAATAGATATGGTATATGCCTGAGGTTATGAATGTATATGATGCTGAGAAGCATTATACCAGTTTGATTGTCACAAGGTTAGGAGGACTTAGTTACTGATGGAGCCATAAGCCATTAATTCCTTTGCATCTTAGGGCTTGTCTACACTTACCGGAGGATTCGATCGATGCTTCGGCGATCAATTTAATGGGTCTTCACTAAATCAACTGTCGATCGCTCTCCCCTCAATTCCTGTACTCCCACCTAATCGAGAAGAGTAAGGGGAGTCGACGGGAGAACGTCTCACATTGACGTTGCGTAGTGTGGACCCCACAGTAAGTAGATCTAAGATACGTCGATTTGAGTTACGCTATTCATGTAACTTAAATTGGGTAGCTAAGATCGACTTTTCCCTTTAGTGTAGACAAGGCCGTAGGCTCCTTGTTGCTGAGGACCTAATTAGCTTTGCCTCATGTTCATGTGACTACAGGAGCCGATTATCCTAATGTCAATGTTCTGCTCCGTTATCATCTCTGTGACACATTAAAGTAATTGCAACATATGAAGGAAGTTTGTTTACCTCACTTGTACCAAAGACCTGTTTATGATCTTAGATGCTCTAGTCCCTTAAGGCATTACAGCAGTAGTCTCTTGAGGTAACCTAATCTTTGGTTGCATTTGTCAGATACCCAAAACAATCAGGGCCTTTATCTTTACTAATTTAATCAGACATTCCTGCAAATATTGATAAAAGCTCAGACTTGCATATTTTAAGAGGGGATAAAGTTTGTTAGTTGAGGAGGGCCAGCTTCTGATACTCTTATTCCTGTTAAGTATTATCTTACTCCTCAAAGAGCTTCATTACTGTTTTGAGCAGTAAGAGGCTACTTAACTAAATAAGGATCTGTCCCTCGTTCCTGGGACTAACGCTTTTTTTTGCAGAAGAGGGAGGTGGTGATTGTCCAGGGGGAGACTTTTGTTCTGACTCTTGTCTGTGGGGGTGTGGTTTTTTTTGTTTGTTTTTTTTTGGTTTTGGTTTTTTTTGTCCTCCTGTAATTTTTATGGAGAGGGGGAAACAAAGTGAAGAAAAAATTATAAATTATATGTAGATTTAGGAGAGAGGATTTGATTTCTTAGCCTTCTCTAAACTAAGAAGGGCTTAAGACACAACTTTTAATTTAAAAGGCCACAATTGGCTCACTAGGTTGTGTGAAAATCCTTGGGAGACTGCCTGACTCCTGGAGATTAAAAATTTATCAAAGCCAACAACAGACTAGATGAAGAGATGGATCCTGTTTAAAAGCATGACTATTAAATTAGTTGCTGATGAGGGCATCTCAATAGCACCAGAGTAAATTGTTTTCATTCACTTTCAGGTTCTTATGCTCATTGATGCCAGCTTTGGATTTGAGATGGAAACCTTTGAATTCTTGAACATCTGCCAAGTACATGGGTTTCCCAAAATCATGGGTGTCCTTACCCACCTGGATACCTTCAAGAACAACAAACAGTTAAAGAAGACCAAAAAGAGATTAAAACACAGATTCTGGACAGAAGTATATCAGGTATAACACCAAACAGTTATTTTTCATAAATGTTTGAACTGTGGAAATTGATTTGGGGTGGGGAAAATATTCAAGTATTTAAATGTACTGCATTTGTTTGTTAACAAATGTTACTGAAAGACAAGACACTGCTAGCGTAGTATTTAGCATTGAGACTCAGATTATACAATCTTTCTCTTTCTTGAAAATTGACTTGTGTAATTGAGCTCTACCACCAAACAATAGATCTGTTACAGCACTAGAGCCCAGTACTCATTCACACAAGTAATGATGTGGGTAGGGGGTTGCAGGATGAAATCCTAAATTCATAAAAGCCACATTTGCAGACTTTAATGTGGTGTCTAACAATGCTAATATTATGTAGCTTCTGTATTTGTGTTGTGCCTGCTGCTGAAAAAAGACATGATTTCTGTGAAAGATACATCTGCCCTTTAATAGATGTAAAAGCAAGTCTTTGCTGCTGTTGTGAGCCTTGCACACCTGGTGCCAAATTGTTGGGGATAATTTTTTGCCTTGATGGAGGGGAGATAATAACAGAAGTTAACTCAAATCTATTGGAGGCAATTGTAACTTGCTGAAAGCAGTCTCTTGCTTTAGTTTTAATGAGGTAGGAATTTAATTGGGCTAAGTTTTTGTTAAACTTTTAATATAAATTTGATTTAGGGTGCCAAACTGTTTTATCTCTCTGGGATGGTACATGGAGAGTACCAAAAGCAGGAAATTCATAATCTGGGACGCTTTATCTCTGTTATGAAATTCCGTCCACTTACATGGCAGACATCTCACCCATATGTCCTAGCAGACAGGTACGTGGTTTTCTTTCTTCCTCAATTCTCTTTGTCCTCTGCACTCCCACCCCCAAGTTCTGTTTTTATAAGAATGTAACAGCCAGTCAGTTGATGATGGTTAAATTAAAGTTTAATCTCTTTTTTTTTATTACTGACATAAATGAGGGGAAATCAGTGGTGTAAGAGGTGTATTTTCAATCTTGTGTATGTAAGTTTATCCACGCAGCTCCACTAATGTCAGTATGAGGGAATGGTGTAATTCTGTTCCTGTACAGTTCTGGAAAAAATGCATTTTAATAGCACAGTTATGTAACTGTTGGGCATGCAAATGACCAATTTAATATGTAGCTAGAATTTTATAGAGTTATCCATTACTGTGGCAGCTGGTGCATAGTCTTTGTTGCTATAAATGAGTGCAACCCCACTAAATTAAAAAATCAGTTTTAATAATTTGCCATCTGACTTCTGTGGAGCTGAGCCCACTTAAGTCAGTGGTAAACTTGGCCTGGTGACTTCAGTGCAAGTTTGATTTGTTCACAGACTTGTAGGTTAAGGCACTAAATGTATCTTTAGAATGTTACAGGATATTTGAACACTGTCCATAAAACATTTAAACAAAATTGCTGCGTGATTATGTTGAACTTCTCTGAAACCATAGCATCCCAATAGTTTAACAGCAGATAGTGAACATATCACTCTGATCTCTAATCACTGGAATGGCTCTCCATTGAATACGGAATCTACTTCAAGGTCTCTATCCTGAATTTCAAAACTCTCCATGGGATTGGCTCTAGCCACCTGAGAGGTTGTCTCTCCTTCTGTGTCCATGATCTCACACAACAGCTAGGTTCCATTGGAACAATGCATCTGTCTACAAAAAGGGGGAGGGGAAGTTTGTGGCTTCTGAAGACTGTACTTTCAGAGGAGCTGGACCTAGCTAGCTCTTGGAAGAGATTAACAGAAATCAATTAAAAAAAAAACAAACAAACCAGCCTTGCTTCTTTCAAAGTCCCATTTACTCATAAATGAGGGGAGGGAAATACCTATGAACTGATCAGATTATTTTTCTTGCAATTTGGGAAAGAAGTAAGAAACAGACATTTTGGTTTTTGCTTTTAAATACTGGGGCAATGCTTAAGTGATGTGGTCAGAGAAGTACTTAGAAAGATGATAGACAAAGTTCTCTGAAATGTACAGAGCACATTTGGGGAAAAGAAGAAAAAATATTCTCTAAATCTTCCAGTTCCAGTTTTAGGTGTTAGCTTAACATTAATGTGCATGAGAGCCTAAAAGTGAAATTGACTAGAAAGTGACTATAAACAAAAATGAAACTGATTCAATTGTTTTCACTTTCTGCCTCCAGAGAAAGGAGAAATGCCCCAAATGAACACACACTTAATCTTTCAGAGATCTAGTATTAGATGAAATGCTATACATTTAAAAATAAAATCATCGTCTAAAATATTCAACACACAAGAATCTTTAACCAAAAAAAAAGACTTTAACATGACAGTGTGCTTTTATTGTGTTCCTATTATCAAACAGTGGAAATGTCAAAAAATGAGATTATACGATGTTTGTGATTTTTTTTTTTTTAAATAAAGCTGCAATAATAGTTTAATGTAGCAAACGCAGTAATTTGCTTCAGTACTTTCTTTATGGGAGATGATAGTTGAGAGAATATATTTCTAATATCTCTTCTGATATTCCCTAGAATGGAAGACTTGACAAACCCAGAAGATCTTCGAGTCAATCCAAAGTGTGACAGAAAGGTGTCACTTTATGGCTACTTAAGAGGGGCATACCTAAAAAACAAAAGCCAAATTCACATGCCAGGTAATATATCTAATCTCTTAAAATTCTTATTATTTTGATGATTTTTAGCTTGTAATGCTATTACTGTTAAAGGGATAGTTTACATCTGTAAAAGACCACCGTACTATAGTTAATATTTTAATATTAATATTTTGTAAAACTTTTAAGTAAGAAATCTTCTTGCAGTGCTAAATCTAAACATAACCAATGTACTATAATTGAAAACCAGAAAATGAAATTGATCAGTGTAGTTACCATCTCTAGGATGATTGAAATGCAAAAAAAGAGTGTTAATAGCGAAAAGTAAGTTAGGCTTATTTAAAATGAAAAGTATTATGTAGTGTAATAAATGAATACTAATTAATGATAACTTAGTGATTTAAGTTATTTTCTTTTTAACAATGCTGAGATGATGTTAGTAACGAAGATAAGTGTATATTTACAGGAGTAAGTTGCCTGTGATTTATAGTCCACTAGCTGATTAATTTGTAGAATTTTTCCAGACCTAGTGGTAGGTCTTAAAAGTATTGCATGTGGTTTATATATATGTGGTGTTTTTGTTTGTTTGTGTTTTATTTTTTTTTTTAAATCAGAGCTTTGTCAAAATCCTTTTCTTCCTTGTTCCCCAACCCAGGTGTAGGGGACTTTGCTGTGAGCGATGTGAGTTTCCTGCCAGACCCCTGTGCACTTCCTGAACAGCAGAAGAAGCGTTCCTTAAATGAGAAGGATAAACTTATTTATGCCCCACTGTCAGGAGTTGGAGGTGTAGTGTATGACAAAGATGCCATTTATATTGACCTTGGTGGAAGTCATGCTCATCAAGATGAAGAGGTGAGGAGAAAGTCTGTTTCTTTGAGTTCTCTGTTCTCCAGTAGAATATAGCTTCTGCCTAAAGAGGCAAAGCAATGGTGCTTGGAAACCTTTTTTGTTTTGTTTTGTTTTTAAAACATCAACCTAAATGATATGCAAACATATCCTTATCCTTAAATATCTTATTTAACCACCTTTCTTTCTACAATGATTGAGAAACAAAATAGTTTGTTTGTTTTTCCCAATTTCCCTCTCTCAAAAGCTGTGGAAAACAGCTAAGGAAGTAATTAATAATAAATTCTTACATAGCTCATTTCTCTTCAGATACTTACCAAGCATTAACTAAATGTCATGCCATCCCTGAGAGCAGGGCCTATGTATTAAGTCTCATTTAGCAGGTGGGGAAATTGAGGGAGAGTGATTGTATCTCATCCAAGGAAGTTGCTCTCTGAGGCAGGGCTTGAACTTTTTCTCTGTCTTGTGCTCAGACCATTTCAAATATTATGGTGCATGAGTTAAAATAATGTTAAATGTACAATATGTTTTTTTACACACTGGTAAGGAGCCCATCTTGGTAATTTGCATGGTTTAATATTGAGTCTGTTCTTGTTGCCCAATTTTAGGCAGTTTTAAAAAATTGTTGATAGTTCAACAGACATTTGTATAATTGATCTGTTAAACAGAAAAAAATCTTTTGGTTTGTCAGGAAGAAGTGAGACCGAATCATGAACTAGTCCAAAGCCTCATCTCCACACATTCCACCATTGATGTCAAGATGGCTTCAAGCAAAGTGTCTCTTTTCATGGACTCCAAACCATTAGGTTCAGAAGATGTGGAAAACCAAAAGTAAGTTTTGAATTTTACCGAGCAGTGAGAGACTGAACAACTTGATTTAGAAGAGGCATAACACAGTTAACAGCTTTGGCCACTGGTGTAGCTTAGTTAATAGCTGTTTCAGTGGGCTGATATTAAAGGTGTATGGCTTGCTTGCATGGCACATGCACATAAGGAGTTTGGGAAAGGTTTATTGTAGAAGAGAAAGAGGAGTACGGAGCTCTAAAACTTGAAGCAGACCTGTTTAAACTTCATGACTATTCCCAACGTTCATTAGAACCAGAGTAAGATGAGATCATCACACTTATTTTCAGTAGTGATTTTATCAGGGTTTGAACTTGTTTTATGAGTTAAAAAGCACTGTTGCAGAGTTTCCTACTCTTCTGTAGCAGTCCTCCCCTAAATGTGGAAAACATAATTCAACCTCAACTAAACAACGGGTAGGCATGGGAGTAAGGATGCTTCAGGATGTGGGCATGGATGTTTATAGGAGAAATAATTGTACAACGGGTATATTTGCTTTCACCTTTAGATATGCATCTAGTTTTTTTTTTTTTTTTGACATTTCTATTTTTGGACATGGTAAATTATGATTATCCATTAGGTATTAACTTTTCAGAATGGGATAATCAATACAAGGTTCTTCTTTTGTCAGGTCTTAAGAGGAGAAGAAATCTAAGCTTTATTTGCACTTTCTCTGTTTAGTTTAGTTCGTCCTGGAAGATAAGTAATCATGGTTGTAAATTTCACTGGTCTTTGTGTGAGCAACTCTGGGATTGGAGACTTCAAAGTAATGTTCTGAATAGGATTATATTTCTAATTATAGAAGAAGTTGGTAATGCCACCCTGCAATTAGATTGCTTATCACCTCCCATTATAAGACCGTTTTCTGTTGCTTATAACTCTTTTTAACCGTTCAGGCTGAAATGTTCCATGTTGTCCACCTTCAGCTAATTATTATTTTAATTTTTTTTAACTTTTGCTTAAACAGCTAAGCTGTTTAAAAAAATAAATAAATAAATAAATAAACTTACTATTTCATAAAGAGATCCTTTAGTGTACCTCTATGCTTTCTTTTAATTAAGTTTTTAGGATGTAATTTCTACATAGCTGCAGATGACTGATGCATGTGATGTGTGTGTGATCGGTTTTTTGTTTTGTTTTTCGAGACAAGGTGGGAGAGGTAATATTTGTTGTTTGACCAACTTCTGTTGTTGAGAGAGACAAATTTGCAAGCTTACACAGAGCTCTTTTTCAGGTCTGGGAAACATACTCGGGGCAGGTATACACTTAAAACGCTGCATTGGTGCAGCGGCACTGATGCAGCTGCACCAGTGTAATGCTTTAATGAAGGCACTCTAAGCCGACAAGAGAGAGCTTCTCCTGTTGGCTTAGGGCATGTCTACACGTACAGTGGTGCAGCTGCATTGTGTCTGGTGAAGATGCACTATGCCGATGCACTATGAAGATGCACTATGCCGAAGCTCTCCCACCGACATAGCGCTGTCCACACCAGCACTTAAGTCAGTGTAACTACGCCACTCAGGAGTGGAGTGTAGACCCAGGGCTCAGAGTGTCACAGCTAAATACAAGGTAGAACAGATTGTTTAGCATAAGTAGTTCACATTTCAACGGACCATTCAAGAAGTGGCCTATTAACACCCTTCTGGTAGGGAGGAAAGGAAGGTGGGAAAGCAGCAATATAGAGAGTTGCTAGTGGGTATCATTGTAAAAAGCCATACATCCAGTGTGTGTCTTCAGTCCTTGATGTTTAGTGTTCAACATAGTTATGAATTTAAGCTCCCAGGCTCGCCTTTTGAAAGTGTTGTGCAAGTTTCCTTTAGGCAATAGGACTGATAGGTGAGATAAAGAGTGTTCACCCACAGGTGATGAGGTGTTTTTGTCTTGCATCATTTTCCTGTGAGTTTATTTGAAAGCATAGTAATTGTCTGTCTGGTTTCAACCTGGCACAGTTGCTATTGGGGCATTTAATTCACTGGATGACATGTTGTGATAAGCATGTGTAGGCCCAGGTATTTTGAAAAGTATGTTTGGGAGGGGTGTAGATCATTGTAGTAGTGGAAATATGTTTGCAGGTTTTGTATCTATTATTCTGGCAGCGTCTGGTGCCGCTTTTTGAGTTGTATCCTGGTCTGTGGGGAGCTTGCTTCTGATGATGAGCTTGGATTTTTAGTGTCTTGCTAGATTCCTAAACTCATGGACTGAATATAGACACTGGATTTTAAGGCTTCTTACAACAATTTATAATCTGCTACCCCATATTCTCTCTCCTCCCCTCCTCCCTCGGAAGTTCCTTCCCCTTTTCTTCCTATAACTGCAGGAGTGTTGATGGGACACTTCACCTTGAATGGTCCCTTGAAATATGTGTTAACTAATTATGCTAAATAATCTGTTCCATCTTGTCTTTAGCTGTGACACTCTGAGCTCTAGTCTACAGAACAAAATTACTTTGGTAAAATTTATGTCACTCGGGGTGTGAATAATCCACACTCTTGAGTGACGTAGTTAGACCAACTCTGTATAAGGGCAGGTCTACACTATAAAAGCTGCATCAGTGCAGCTGCACTAATGTAGCACTTTGAAGACACCCTAAGATGACAGCAGAGCGCAATCCTGTTGGTTATTCCACCTCTGCGACAGGTGGTAGTTATGTCGGCAGGAGAAGCTCTCCCGCTGACATATCGCTGTTTACACAGGGCGGGGCAGGGACCATAAGGTCGGTATAACTATGTTGCTCAGAGGTGTGGATTTTTCACACTCCTGAGTGACGTCATTACACCAAAGTAAGCGTTATGCCTGCTGGAATTTTGCGCCATTTCTCAGTGCAGAATTTCTGTTTTCCACCTAAATGTTTCCTTTTTCCAGGGCTGAATGTGGGAGCCCCAGCTGTGCTACATTTCCTGGATCTGTTTTGTTGTCTATATTGTTACAGATCTATTTGCTGACAGATATTTTGAAATAAATTGCCAAATAATTGAAACTAGCATGATTATATTGTAGTGTTTTGACAAATAAAATATGCAGAATTTTAAAATATTGTGCACAGAATATTTAGATGCAGAATTCCCCTGGGAGTAAAGTGTGTATGGGAAACCTGACCTAAGCTTTAAAGCTTCTCTCTCACCAACAGAAGTTAGTCCAATCAAGCTTACCTCACCCATCTTGTCTGTCTAATATCTTGGGATGGACATGGCTACAACAGCACTGCATACAGCAATAGGTTTTTTTTGTCATTTATTTCTCCATATAAAACAGTACTTCTCTCCAAGTTAGAAAGGATTGAGACTCCATCAGCATTGAACACAGTGCATTTTTTCTTCAATTATTTTTTTTTAAATAATTCACTGGCATAGCAACATGTGATACATTTTTAGTTTTTGTGAGGGTCCTGGGAGAATGGCAATCATAATCTTCAGTGAAAAACCAAAAACTTAATGCAGGCACTCAGTCTAAACTAGTGGATAACAGTGAAGAATCACTAATTTAGTTGCGACATTACCACTATGAGGCTTCTTGAACTGAGATTTTTGTCAGACAGTGTTGCTACTTGTTTTGATGGCACAGGTAGCCATACTTCTGCTGTTAGAGTGACACCACCAAAATATTCTTCTGTATTTGTTTGTGACATCAAATGTTTAATTAAAGCCAACTGATTTTTTTTTATCTTGTTCTCCATTGGGAAAGCAGATTTGTGATGCCAAAAGAAGAGAAACAAATTGATTTGAAGACTGGGAGAGTACGTCGGAAGGCAATGTTTGAAGAAGAAAATGATGATGGAGCAAGTGATGAAGAGGAGGGACAAGATGAAGAAATGTCTGAGGACGAGATGGATGGAGGTGAAGGTGGTGATGGTGACGATATTGAGGGAGAAAGTGACAAAGAGGTACCAGGGCAAGAGCTAGGTCTCAGAAGTGCCAAGCGTCTGAAAAGAGAGGAGACTACAGAAGAAACTGCAGTGGAACTGCCAGCATTTGCTGATAGCGATGATGATCTTGAGATGAGTTCAGGGGAAGAAGGGGAAACTGACCTTGATGAAAGCAAGGAAGAGGCAGAAGACCATGGAGATGAAGAAGAAAGTGACAAAAAGGAAAGTTCAGGCAGCGATTCTGAATCTTCAAGCAGACGAATAAGTAAATTCACACCACTTCCACACAAGGAAGATAAAGAACAAAGAGAGAATCATAACCTAGATCACCATTTGGGTAAAAAAGTGGTTCCCACTACAGATTCTGGAAACTGCACAGCTGACGAGGCATCTGAATCTGAGGCTGAAGGATCCTCCCAGGATGAGGAGGAAGAGGAAGGATCAAATGATGACTTAGAAGTTGAAGAATCCAATAGGAAAGGGATTCAGAGTGCTCCAGATAAGAATGTAGATGGTGTTGAATGGGCTGAATTGAAGACTGTAGAGGAGGAGGAGGAGGATGTTGAAAATCTACTGAAAGAGGAAGAGGAGTATGGAGAAGAAAATGACTTTTCTGCAGACACAGCAGGTAAATTTTAAATTTCTCATTTTCCTTTACTGTGCATTTGGCATAATGTTCATTGCTGCAGGCAGAGTCTCTCTTTCTTCTTGGGAAGCATTGTTGTCCAGTAACTAGAGCAGGAAACTGCATCTCAGACCTGGGTTATATTCCTTTGTAAGCCATTGATTCTCTGCTTAAGCCTCAATTTCCCTGACAGTAAAATTGATAATACCTAGCTTTTAGAGAGTTCTCTGATCAAAGGCCCTAAAGACATGCAGAATTGTTATCTTTACTGTGATATGTTTTCAAAAAAGTGAAACTTTTGTGTATTGCATTTGGAAAAAGTAAACTACCTTTCAGTGATTTTATTAACAGATGTCAGTGGTGAATTTATAATGATGAAAATAGTCTAGTTGAATCTGCAGGCTCTGGTCCTAATCTTTCTTTTCCTCTTTTTCCTTCAAAAGTTAGGAACTGTCTACACCGCAAAACCAACCAAATCACAGTAGTATGTTACAATACTGGATGAAAAATTAGAGCCAACCATGTGTATCTGTGTCACGTAACCAGTATAAAGTCTTGATCCTATCTACCAATTTTAAGTATATTGTAATTGACTCCCTATTTAAGTTTTCTCCCTAGTGCAGATGGTCCCTTAGTCTAATGCATTGCCTGCCAGTGGAGAAGGAATTTATAGAGTTCTTCTCCCCTCGCTTTCAGGTGCACTTAAGTGGAAGGAAGACCTTACCCAAAAGGCAGCCGAAGCTTTTCTGAGACAACAGCAGTCTGCTCCCAACCTTCGCAAACTTGTTTATGGAACAGGTAAAAATCCCATGTGTGTAAGTGTAAATTTCTCTCCTAGCCTCATGATGCTATTGCTCTGATCCCTGTATAGCCTTTTAATCATAGGCATATTAGTTAGGCATAGCTTTTGGAGTCTACTCTTCCATGGTGCATGAGGAAATACTGGAATTAACTCTCCTTATTGGTAACAGGAGTTCATGTTTAGTTTTCCTACATACCCCCCATATCATAAGAAAGATAATTTTGTCTTCCTAATTAAACATATCTTATGCTAGTTTGACCTAGTATTTATCCCGAGGCTTGCTAAACATATATTTGTTGGGTCCTTCCTTTTTGAGATACAGCAATATTTTTCCAGGTGGATAGAAAGAGTATTGAGTTCCCTTTGGTATATAGTATTTTCCCAAAACATTTAAGCTCATCTTTTTAAAATAAAAAAAAAAATCTAGTAGTAGATGCTATACACATACCACCTATTTTGGCAACTGGTTTTTTATGATCTGTTTGGTCATGTGAGATTTTTGCTGTCCTAAATGAATTTTGTCTAAAATTAACCAAGCATTCTTCGAAAGGTGAGGAAGTGTTCATTCAAACTATGAATAAGGTTAATTTTATGATGTCTGTTATAAAATGTATTTTTTAAGATAATGATGATGATTTGTCAAGAATCGGGCAGTTGGTTTAAAGTGAAGATAAAGCTGTCATTTACATGATGTATGCACTCTGTTTAATTAATAAACTGATACGTTTCCAAGCAAGAGACTGTCCCCTCGACATGTACAACTCCTGTTGACGTTACTGGGAGTTCTGCATACTAAGATTTGCAGTATAATGCCCTAAGAAATTACCAATACATTCACAAACCCAGTGTTAGCAGTTTACAGACTGGTACAAAACAAATGGGATTTGGTTTTGGAGAAATACAGCTTTTTTTCTAATAGGTTGGGTTTTGTTTTGTTTTATTAATTTTGTGTTAAACAGTTTCTACATGAGCAAACAAAGACGTCACAGTTGCTTAATCAAAGAACAGATTTTTTCAGATAAATCCAATCATCCACGAAGCACCTGATTTTTCTGTTTAAAGTATGTGAAATTTGACATGTGTAATACATTTTTCCCACAGTCATGTCCCGTCTAATTATCTCTTCAACGAAAGACCTGACTTTGGGTTCTGATCTCAATATAGAATAATTCACTTGCTGCTGCTTGCTCTATAAGGGAATCAAACAATGTATTAGTTTTGCTGCTTTCTTAATACAAGTTGGAACACTGGTCTCCTTACTAATACACTTGTGCATAAACCACTTTTATGATTTAATTTCTCTTTCCTCAAACTACATCAGACATTTAAAGATGTATGGAGCAAGAGAGGTTTTTGATTAATTTAATAAATACATATGATTTGCAGATGATGCTTTTAACTATGGCATTTTATTTAGTGGCTGAGGATGCCGATGAAGAGGATGATGCTGATGAAGAGCTTGGAGGGCTGTTCCACGTTAGCCGTCCTGACAAAGAATCCAGACAAAAGGCTAATGCCCTTGACTGCTCCAAATTTCCAGTGGAAACCCCCCAGGATTGGGATTTAGATGAGGTATTGCTTTTGGAGAGACAACTCTTACACTCTATACTCTTAGGAGCACTTCCAGTATGTATCCACTTACACCAGTCTTGAATTTCCCTTATAAAGAATTGCTGATATGTCATGGAGACATGAAACTAACCCATGTGAATTACAGACAGTTCTGCTTATGTGTCTTCTTCAGAAATTCTCATCTCCTCTTTGTCCTCACCAGAGACATTTACACGCAAACAGGATATTAGGTTTTTTGTTTTTTTTTTTTTTTTGTTTGTTTTTTTAAATAGGAAGGGGAAATGAAAGTAAGTAAACTTAATGCTAGTGAAAGATGCTGGATGGATTGCTGTGATGACTGATGTCATCTTATTTATTCACTAAATGGTTACCCCAGACTCACGTTAATGTGCTGACTCACATTAATGAGCTTTTGCCTTTTTCTGGCAGGATGATTTCTGGCGGTAGGGAGAGGTTAATTCATTCCCCTCCACCTCTCTGTGGAGGTTGCCAGCAAGGAAGACAGTTTTGATAGTTGTGTTGTGATGTAGATAGCAAATGGGCTGAGAGCAAGCTGTCTCTCTAAGCCAGAACAAGTATTACAGACAAAATGTGTCAGCTGTTGAAGTGTATCGTAGTCATGAGAAGTGTACAAGTAACACTTTCATTTTACAGGTTATGAACAGTATTCAAGACTGCTTTGTAACAGGAAAGTGGGAAGCAGATAAAGATGCAGCAAAACTGCTGGAGGAAGATGGTACGTCTGATGCTCTTGGAATATGAGTAATGGAGAAAAAACTTCTAGTAAATGCTGTGACTTAATATTTAACCCAAAATTCTGTTATGTATTTAAAAATGTTTTACATTAGTAACACCCTTGCCAAGTTCTCTACCTATTTTACATATTTGAAGCACTATGCAAGCATTAACTGATTTTTATTACTATAGCTGGTATTGATCTGTGCACAAATAGGAGAGAAATAGCAGATCGAGAGAGGGGAACAGTTTACGCTCTTTGAATATAGAATCTGTCTATCATATAGAATAGAAAATAGAATCCCCACTCAAGGCTGGTTGGCTTACACTCAGGGCATGGCTACGCTTGCAGATGTAGAGCGCTTTGAGTTAAACCAGCCTTCGTAGAACGCAGTAGGGAAAGCGCTGCAATCTGTCCACACTGACAGCTACAAGCACACTGGCTGCAACGTGCTTTTCAAATGGGGGGTAGGGGTGAGGTGGAATGTGACAGGGAGTGTGTTTGTGTGTGTGTGGCGGGGGGGAGAGCATATCAGCATGCTGTCTTGCAAGTTCAGACAGCCGCAGATCTCCCGCCTCTCTCTCTCTCTCTCTTTCTCTCAAAAACAGCATTCCACAGGTAATAGTTGCTTTGTCTCGGAGCAGATAAGTATGCCGGCTGTCAGAAACGGAGCTTTCAAAGGGCATATCCGCATTCCTGCAGCGATTCCAAAACAATGAGAAGAGTGGCCACTTGAATTAAGGGGATTATGGGATGTTTCCAGAGGCTGATCAGAGCTCAGTAATGCAACACCTCATTCACACTGACGCCTGGGCGTTCCAGCCAAGGCACAACAAGCGTTAATCCTCTTACCGAGGTGTAGTGCCAGGAGCGCTCTAACCGTGAAGTCAGAGCTCTCTACGTGCCTTGCCAGTGTGGATGGGTAGTGAGCTAGGGCGCTCGGGGCTGGTTTAATGCGCTCTAACTCGCAAGTGTAGCCAAGCCCTCATAGATAATCAGCTTTCAGTTTTGTAGGTGTGCTTAGTTGTTCCTTTTGTACAGAGGGGATTGAAATGAACAGAAACCCTATTTGCAGAAAGTAAGTCTTGTCACTTTGTTTTGCTGAAAAGTTGGGATTTTAGTGTTGGCGAATTTATGGAGATACTGTTTTTAATTTCAAATATGATTATATTATCTCCAAAGCAAACTTAGAATATTGATAACTTTTGTAGAGCAAACTTCCATTTATTTTTAAACTTCTTGAAATTACTGGATCCATTTTAGATTTTTGCTCTCCCTGCAGTCTCTGCCTCCACATCCTGATGGAAGCCGGAGGCTCAGGTTGCTGTGCTGATAACTTAGTGGGCAGTGTTGAGGCAGAGATAATGAGAGGGTGCTGTCAAAATTAAGAATTGTTTCACTCTTTCCAATTGTGTGGCTTTCACTCTGAGAGATGCAGGGAGACAAGGCATGTGGGCTTTGCTAGAACTTCACTTGAATTTTGAGGCGCTGGAGATGTGTGAAGAAAGTTGCTGATGGTGCATTACTGAAAGGAAAAAGGAAGAGCTACTGAAAAGCTGGGCTGCCACTCACTTTCTACAGAATGTGGGAAGAAAATGTGATAAATCTGTACAGCAATCAAAATGTGAAGTATTAGTGAGAAATAAATATGCACAAAATACAAGAGCTTAGAAGTGTTACAGAGCAGTGCAAAAATGTTGCTAACTTGCGGATTTCTTGGCTGCTCTATTTACAGAAGAACTGTATGGTGATTTTGAAGATCTTGAAACAGGTGTTGTGCACAAAGGAAAACCAGCAGCAGAAGGAGATGAGGTATGATCTCTAGCTTGATTGTTCATCAGCTGCTCTTATTTAGTATGTTTCTCTTTCTGTGGTGGGTTGTTCTGTTTCAAACATCCTTCAGCTCAGGATCCCAACTGGAAAGTTGCTCATAAATCAGTAGAAACAAGGCTGCTGTAATGAAGAGAACATTTTGATATCTGAGAGACTGGAATGAAATAGATTAAGTTTCCTTTCTTTTATTTTCATTAGGATCAGATGTGCTTTTAATTTTAGGGGATCAAATAAACTATATTCTTTACATGGAGCTTATAATTGTGCAGGAGCAGAAATCAGTTTACCATAGTTAACAGTAGAGGGCAGGCTTGATCAACTTGCTGGGGCTGAAAATCAAGTTTGTGATGCATGGTACAAGTTGAACATGATCCCGACTACTAATATCTTGTATTTTCATGTAATCTTTCCTAAGTAGTATCATAAAATAGAAGAAAACAAATGAAGATTAGGGTGGATCACAGACAAAAGATGTATATGTGAATTTATGCTGTAGTGTTAAATGCTGCTGTGTAACATACCCTAGTCTATGGGCTTGTCCATACTTGAAATGCTCCAGAGGCACAGCTTGCCACTGCAGCGCTTCAGTGTAGACTCTACCTACACCAACGGGAGGGGGTTTCCCGTCATTATAGGTAATTCTTTTGTCGATCTAGCACTATCTGCAGTGTGGGTTAGGTTGGTTTAACTACTCCAGTCAGAAGTGTGGTTTTTTCACACCCCTGAATGACATAGTTGAGCTAACTTAATTTTCTAGGGTAGGTCAGGCCCGCATGCTTTCAGTGCAATATATATTTTAGGGGAAAGGGCACAATCGTAAACTTGGTCTCAGTAATAATTATGGGAAAATATTTGTTTTATGTTAGTGATATGTTGCTTTTAACTTTGTCCTCAATAGGGCTTTTTAATTTTGCAAGGCATAGTAATGTAGAGTGTACCTTTTTGTGTTGGTGACATTCACCTTTTTACAGAAAGCCAGCCCTTTTTTGAGGGCTAATGTAGCACCTAATTGGTGATGAGGCCTTGAGCTAGCCCCAGGAGGATGAATTTCACCCAGTGTTTGATCTTTCATGGAATCATAGAAATTGGGGGGGAAAAAAATTGGCCCACCTAACCCTGACTAGTACAAGACTGTTCCTTACAGTATATTCTCTGGTGACTTCAAACCATGGGCTTCCACCATTTCTTTGGAGAGGTTATTCCATTGTCTCATAGATCTTACTGTTATATATGTATTTTTCTGATATTCAGCCTAATTTGTTCTTTACCTAATTTCATCCTATTGCCTCGTTTAAACCTGCCTGAGTTGTTCTTTGTTGAGCAATATAGAGAGAGATACAGGGAAAAGCACCTTGCTATTATAGTGCGGCAGTAGCTCCACACTGGGTAAGGATGAGACTAGCTTATTGTTTAAAATGCGATTTTTCTAAATACTCAGAAATGTACACACTTATTTGCAAACTACTGTGCCTCATGGTGTGTCCAGGGTAGGATTAGTGGTTCTAATTTTGAGGTTGTTTGAACAAGGGGTTTCTGAGATACTGCTCCCTTAAAAAATGCATGGCATGAAAATATTACGATTCTTATAGTTTTTCCTGTACACACTTGGGCCTCAAACTATGGCTCTGATCCATCCCAAACTGGTGGTATCTGCTCAGGATTGATTTCAGATAAAGAGCTGACTGCAGTAATGAAAATTTTCTAAAGCTTACCTGCAAAGCAAAATTGTCTGGGAAATTGGTAGTCCACAATAGGAACTGAGATAGACTTTGAGAGAGGGGAGAGGAGAAGGTACTTTAAGATGAATGGGTCAGTCTATGACAAAAGTGCTCAGAGCTATTATATCAGCCTCTGTTCATCTTCATGAGGTGTTCTTACTGATTTGAGAAATCCCTCTGAGATGACTGAACCATTTCATACCTCTGCTGTAGAAGGTTGTGCAGAGCTCCTTCCCTCTGAGGGGGAATCTGGGGCTCCCTCCTCTCTGTTTTGCTGCTTCCTGCTGGTAGACATGCTCTTCATAGCCCATCAGTCACCACCTTCTCTCTTTTTCCCATGGCTTCTCCAGCCCTACTGGAAGGGACAGGAGACAGGCAGAGTTGGTAGCTGAATGGGAGTAAGTTTCCAAGGAAGCCTTCTTATGCCCTCCCCGCCCCCAAAATCATGGTCCTCTCAGTATCGCCATCTACTAAAAAAAACAAGGAAAATTCACTGCTCCAAAACTTTGTAAGTGAAGAATTAAGGTTCACTGGCAGTGCCTTTTACCCTTCCAGAGCATTAGTGCACCTATCCTTAGACCTCTGAAAACAAGGAAATAAAAAGTTAAGAGGTTTAAGTATAGGCTCATTCAATGTTCTGGACGGGTATGTGATTTCGGTTGACAATGGAATCATGAGCTAGTCTGTAGTAATAGGGACCAAATTTATTTAGGGCAAATGTTGAAGATATACAAAATATTGCAAATTTTAGGGTTTTTTTTAATACTTAGTTTTTTTTGCTTATTTGTGAAATTATTGCTAATCATAGCATCTTGAACTAGGCATTATTCATGTCCAAACTTCCCCCAGTCCATTATCTCTGGCATAGTACCTCACTCCTGATGGGCAATACTCGTGTATTATTCAAGTCCTGGGCCACTCTTATGCAGTCTTTTTTATTAATATGTTTGTTTTAACTTAAGCATGATAAATTATGCCAATTCCAAGCTCTGAGTACTCTTGGCATACATTTAAAAATGCAATTCATAGCAATAAAAATACCATTTATTTTAATATTGGTTTGAAAAGCTTTCTCATGAGGACAAAAGGAATGAGACACCATGGAAACACATTTCCACTTCTTATGGAAGACATTCTTCTCCATATGGTGAATTTATTATTAAACAGTTTATCTTTTTAGGATAAAAAGCTGTATTTATCACTATTTGCATTATTAAATAGATCCTGGTCTACACTTGAAATTTAGATTGACCTACCTGTGGTGCACAGGTGTGTGTGACCTAGCCACTGTTGTAGATGCAGTAAAGGTCAATGCAAGAACTCTTCTCTCAATTAAGCTACCAGCACTTAGAGAGGTGGATTACCTACATTGATGGAAAACCGTCTTCTGTCAATGTAGGAAACATACACTGTGCTGCTACAACGGTATAGCTGCAGCACTGCAGCTTTGCTGCCTGTAGTATAGAACATACCCTATGTTGTTCCTTGGTCATGTTCTGTAGGTGTATATAAAATGTTGGCCAGACTAGGAATTTTGTGAACTAACTTTTCAAAAGCTGTTTGATAAACTTCTTTTTCTTGCTAGGCTGGAAGTGAAGGGGAGGAAGAGGATAAAGCAGGAAAAGAACCCAAACTGGGAGAGGAGGAGGAGAAGAAAAAGCGCATGGACAAGAAACACAAATTGAAGGAGATGTTTGATGCTGAATATGATGAAGGGGATGCCACATACTTTGATGATCTCAAAGGGGAAATGCAGAAACAAGCTCAGGTAGAAGCTGTCAACTTGGCTATTTGTCTGACTGTGAAGCTTCTTAAGTACCACACACTCTTTCTCTGGGGCACTTTTAGGACACATCTTCACAGGCAACATTAAAGAGCTGCTCCCACTGGTGCACTGTCGACACTGGCACTTTATAATGCTGAAACTTGCAGCACTGTAAAGTGCTAGTGTAGACAAGCCCTTAGATTCAGCAGCCACCGATAGCTCTTCAGCATTTATGTGCAAAACACCATATGTTTAGAGGGATTTTTTTAATTGGTGAATAATGTGATTCCATTACCATTTTTAAAAAAAATACTAATTCTTTTGAAGCTCTTCTTTTTAATTGACTTATTGAGTCATTATTGCTACTAAAATGTGGCACTCACCTAAAGCTACTGTGTAAATGTTAACTGTTCAGGGGTTCCCAAGCTGTGATCCGTGGAGCGGAGAGCTAGGTGGTCACATGGTAGGTGTTTTCAATGGAAAGAAATATCAGATGAGAAGGGGAGATGAAATTAAAAACAAGTATAGTCTGTGATTTAAAGAGGTCAATCTTTATTGCACTGACTATAGGTAAAAATACTTTGCTAATAATTACTTTTTCTTTTAAGCAATTGCTGTGGTTGCCATATGGCTATTAAGGCTTCACAAGTGAGTAAGTAAGTGTCCACAAGGCAAAATGTTACATCAGAATGTATTCCACACTTGAAAAGTTTGAGAACCCCTGTTCCAGTGGTGTGATGAAAATTTTCAAAGACATTTGAGAGACAATTTGAGCTGGTAACTCTGCTGCAATGTTTAGTTGTTAAATGAAACCCTGAATATAGTTTTTAACATAGCTTTTTGTATTGCACTGACATCTTTCTGATGGATATCATAGTGTAAGGTTATTTAAAAAAAAAAAAGACCCATAGTGTACACCATCTTCTTAACTAACAAAATCTTGCTCAGATTAACCATTAACTCAGTTGTACAGGTTTGCATTAACCTCTGACATAAGTACCAAACAACAAGACCTTGTGTTCTAATGTGCTTGCATAAGAACACTTAAAATGTAAACAAGTCTCTTCCAGTAAAAGAATGAGCCAGTTTAGAGCTCCTGCACTAAAGGCCTGTTAGGGAAACATGTATTATAGTGATCCTTAAGCAGTGTATTGCCATCACAGACCAGAGAGAGAGAGTCCAAGTAAATTGGAGAAATCCAAAGACTTCAGAAATGTACTTGAGCCACAGAATTTATCCTATATGTTAGACTCCAACAGCTGCACAAACAGCATCCAGAATAATCAGTAGTGGCATAGCAAAATATAGATGTTCCTAGCAGTACAAAAACAGAGGGAAAGAACCCTCCTGTTAGTTACAAGGATCTTTTGTTAATTACATAGAATCTTAGGTACACATAGCATCTCACAGATAAAGATAGGCCCTCCTCTAGGGCACTTAAGGTAAAAATATTTCACAAATGCTTAGATTTAGAAGCTCACATCCCATTTTCAAAACTGATTTTGGTGCCCAGATCATTTAGGCACTTTTTGAAATTTTACCCTAAATTCAGTATTCTAAGGATCTGTCCAAAAAGTCACTTGTTTCTTCTGGGCACTGTACTCAGAGTAGAGCAGTATGTCCAGATGTGTTTTGGACTTTTCTATGTAAAGCTGGATCTGCTGTTTTCTAAAGGGAGCTGCAAAGGAAAGAATTCGTGGTGGCAGACATCTGTTAGTCTGAAGTAAGTTACCAGAACTATTAGGGCTATCCAGACAGATACCATATAAATTAGTGTTTAATTTGCTTTTCAAGTAAAACTGAAACCTTCTGCACAAGCCTTCTTCATACATGCTTTTTCATGTTCCATTTTCTACCCATTAAAACTTTTCCCCCTGTCTTTCTCACGTAGCTTAATCGGGCTGAATTTGAAGACCAGGATGATGAATCCAGAGTTCAGTATGAAGGCTTCCGCCCTGGGATGTATGTTCGAATAGAGATTGAGAATATTCCATGTGAATTTGTGCTTAATTTTGACCCCCACTATCCAATTATCCTGGGTGGTTTAGGCAACAGCGAAGGAAACGTGGGATATGTTCAGGTATGGAGCCAAAACTGTGTGTGCTTGGATGGTGGTACAGCTGTGTTTCAGTAGGCATGGTATTGCTGTTTATTTTTATTTCCTATTTGGCAAATGTAACTAATAGCTTAAAAAAAAAAAATTGAGGGAGATCCTTCGTCTGAAGGTCCTTATGCTGAAAAGAGGGCTTTTGGCATGGTTAATTTAAAAGTCCAGTGTTTGAGATTGTAACTTGGCTGCTATCCTGTTTTAATACAGGTTTGATGATCAGAAGGAAAACGTTATCAATATTGTTATTTTGGTATTTTATATTGCATTCGCACAAAGAGGCCCCTCCTCCCATTGTTCTAGTTGCAGAACAAGCTCATGCAACAGTTTGCATTTGCAGTTACATTTGCAGTTCCCTAGGGTCTATAATCTAAGGCTTTGTCTACGCTACAGACCTTATAGTGGCCCAGCTGTAAGGTCTCCCATGTAGCTGCTCTATACCAGAGGGAGAGAACTCTTCTGCTGGCATAATTAAACCACCCCGACGAGCAGCGGTAGCCATGTAGGTGGGAGAGCATCTCCTGCCGGCATAGCGCTGTCCACACCAGTGCTTTTGTCAGTGAAACTTTTGTCGCTCAGTGGGGTGTTCTTTCACCCCCCCCCCCCCCCCCCCCCGACCAACAAAAGTTCTAGTGTAGACAAAATCTAAATAAGGCAAATTACAATCAGAGGTTTGGGAAAGGGGATAGATCGATAGATAGCTGTGTATGTATGTATATTGTATACACATAGTTTTTAAAAATTTTAAATAGATGAAATGCCAGCTACTTCGGTTTAAGTCACCCTGACCATCATGAATAGACATGTTTTTAAAAAAAAAAAAAAATTTCTTTGGTTGTTAAACGAGCATTTAGGAAGGATGGAAATTGCTTAAGTAATCACTGATATTAGGCCTAATGCTGTGCTTTTAATATTGTCAATCTTTTCTTTTAACTAGTTACGTCTGAAAAAACATCGTTGGTATAAGAAGATACTTAAAACACGGGACCCTATAATCTTCTCCTTGGGGTGGAGGCGATTTCAGACTATCCCTATGTACTATATTGAAGATCATAATGGGCGTCATAGGCTTCTTAAGTATTCACCACAACATATGCATTGTGGAGCAACGTTTTGGGGTAAGGATTACTTAGACTTACAGTCTACAACCACGTGGTGAACTGCAAAACTCCCTAGCCTTAGAGGAGGCATTAGGAATTTCCTATACAAATAACCAGCTGATCGCTTTGGGGAAAGAAAGAATCACTTAAAACAAACGTTTATTCCCCATAGGATATAGAATAATACTAAGAATTAGCAAATTTGCAGTATGGTTGAGAAAGAGGTCAAGAGGAAACTATCTAACTCCTTCATGCAGGGTTCCAATCAAATTCTGATCAGCCTGCTGGGATATTGCATCAAGGAGGAACTGGTGACTATATGTCCAGAAAGAGAGAACATGTTAAGGACCCAGTCCTGCAAACACTTGCTTGTGGGAGTTACTTCACTCACACAAGTAATTCCATTCACTTCAAAGTGGGACTATTTATGTGAGTAATGTGCTGAATGGCTAGTTTAACCTGTCTTATTTTTTTTTTGGTAGGGGATATAGAATACATAATTCTGAACACACTAATATTATTTCAGCATTCTGAGACCACCTTTAAACAATAGCCAATTATTGGTTAGCCAAACACGTCGTCATTTGTTTTATTCAATTTTGCTTTTAGGCCCCATCACTCCCCAAGGGACAGGATTTTTGGCAATTCAGTCAGTCAGTGGCACAACGGTAGGTTTATTATCACAAAACGTTTCTTGGCTCTTTCTGTAGATCATTGTATCAAACAGTGAATTTTTTTGAAAGCTTACTTAGGTTTAAACAAAGAAACGACAGGCTCTTGGAGGATCTTTTAAAATTTGTAAGGCACTCAGATACTGTGGTGATGAGCATGGGATGAAGACCTAGGAAGAAGCTAGATAGATACTTCATTTGGTAAAGGTTTATATGGAGGGATGTATTCCTACTCCTGCTGGGCTGATATTCCAACTGTATAGGATAATCTCATTATAGTGAGACCAGATTAACTGAAGGGCAGTAACATACCTGATGCAAGAGTTTCTTTCCTGCACTGTGATTGATCTGAAATCCTGTTTGCCAAAAATATTACAGGTGTCCCTTCAACATTTTTTATCAATGATGGTGTGCATACTATATTAAAGTAGGTTTTTTGTTGTGTATACATTTGGGCTATGTGTAGCACTTAGAGCACAGGTTCCCAACTGTGGGTTGCACCATCAGCAGATGGAGCCACAAGTCCAGGGGATCGGTTTCAGCCTGCAAGACGATGCCATCTGCCCCCAAATGTCTCCAGACCCGCTTCATAGATGCTTCACCAGAAGACTGCCGTTTTGTAGATCAGATGCCTCCTGGTGCGGCATTTGTGGAGCAGGTCCAGACATATTGCCTATGCGGAGGTGGCTGTGCAGATGCCAATTTGGGCATTTGCACCATCCAGCTGTGCAAGCATCCAGCTGAGGGACTTGAATGCAGAAGATCCTTATCTGTGGGCAGCAGCCTCATCAACAGAGCATCCTTTCTTCTCAAGCTGGTAGGAGCCTGCGCTAGCCTTTTCTGAGGTGGAAATTGGCAGTGGCTTGTATGGGCCCTACCTTAGGGAGTTTATCTTCTTTTATGCCACTCTGAGCACCCTGTTGGCGCTCAAGGTTAAAGAATCATTGTAAGTCATTGTCTCTGTGCTGCCCTAGTTTCACTACATGTGGCTTTCCTAAGTCCTGGCCTCATGCGCTTAACAGTGAATTCCTCTTTCTGCTCTATGATAAGAAGCACAATGGACTCATTTTTATGCATAGTATCTGCTTCAACCTTCAGTAGTGAGTCTAGTGATGCAGTTATGAACAAAAAACAATAGACCAAGAAACGTGCTCACAAATGATGAGGCTTTCTTTAATTATGGCGTCACCAGTGTTTTAGTCAAGAACGAAGAAAGGCCAAAATGCCTGATGTGTTACACAGTGTTACCTTGTGAAAGCATGAAGCCTAATAAACTTGAACGACACTTGGAAACTCTTCACAAGGACCACATAGGAAAACCAAAGTCATTTGTCCAGCTCCAGAAAGAACTTTCCCATCAATACTTGCAATTCGAGAGAGCCATGTCTATCTCTGACCAAGCTCAAAAGGCATTTGAGAGGAGTTACGACATCACACGGACCAAGAAGCCTCACACAATTGGAGAGACTTTGATTTTGCGATCTGCAATTGATATAGTGAACATAATATGCACAGAAAACAAGGCAAACAATCTGAGCATACCACTCTCCAATCCTTCACTTCAGCATGCTTTTGAAGTGATAGCAGCAAATCAGGAAAACACACCACTGGATCATCCAGAAAACCCAGATGCTTTTGCTCTTCAGGTTGATGTGAGCACTGAGTGGCATGAGGTGCATTTCTCAAAAGCCAAGAAATTTGCATGGGATGGTGCAGTTCTTGAAGACATTCTGTTCTGTCGCCCTCTTCCCGGACATGAGATACAATGTTTGATGTGCTACATGCAAGACAAAAATATACCATGTGATCACATGGTGGGCTTTTCCACAGATGGAGCTCCAGCTATGGCAGGCCACAAAGCAGGTCTGCGCGCCTCAGTAAAGAAAGTTGCTGTCTGCTGTGTGAATTCATTGCATAATACACAGAGAACAACTGGCATCTAAAACTCGAGTCCAGAGCGAGGTGAAGTTTTGCAGCAGATCTCATCTATTGTGAACTACATCAAGGCTCACATCTCTCTGCAAAACTGTTTGAAGAAATAGGGTCTGATCATGATGTGCTGTTTTTCCACACTAAAGCTTATGGTTCTCGAGAGGAAAAGTACTGGGATGATTTTTTTCAACTGAGAGACGAGCTGCATGCTCATGCAATACTGCAAAAAGAGTGAATTATTTGATTTTTTTTGTGACCAAAGGGAGATGTGCCTTCTTGCCTATGTCACAGACACATTTGGGAAATTGAATTAATTGAAAATATGTCTGCAAGGAGAGAACACCCACACCCTTCAACTGAGTGATAGAATCCCAGAATTCATGAAGAAAATTGTTTTCTGGAAGAATAGTCTGTTGAAGACAAACTATGAATTCTTCCCACAGCTTTGCAAGTTCCTATCTGACAATGTAATTTTTCTGCCTCCCACACTGGTGATGTCTGAGCATCTCAGCCAGCTGGAGGAACGGTTTTCATCCTTTTTCCACAACTTGTATGTGACAAAGTATAATTGCCTTTCAGTGCAAGCCTGATGCCATGGACTTGCCAGCAGCTGAAATCAAATAGCTCATCGAAATTTCCTGTGATTGATTCTTGTGAGGAACATATGTCCAACTTTCTCTCCTGGAGTTGTTGTTCACTGTTAAGAATGAATATCCTGCACACTCAAACATGCATCGTGAAACGGATGGTGCTATTCACAAGCACATATTTGTGTGAATCTGGGTTCAGCACACTTGTGTCCATCAGCCGGTATCAATCTACCGTTGATGTCACGTTGGAGATTAGAGATGCAATTTCCACCACGCCACCAGACTTTGAGAAGCTGTGTTTCAACCCGCAAGCCCATGTGTCACGTGAGAGAGCATTAAATAAGATGCTTAATGTGTAAATTCCTTGGATTTTTTTTGGCTGCTATGTTGCTGCTTGGTTTCAAAATGGGGTCACGTAGGCAAAAGGTTTGGAAACCCCTGACTTAGAACTAGAGTTGTGATTCCCAGTACACACACAAATACATGTGCTAGCTCTTGCTGAGCTAGCATGCTAAAAATTAGTAGTGTAGCCACAGTGAGTGATAGCACAGGAACTTTGCAGGGCCAAGTATGGACCCATAGGAATCAGGCGAGTTCGTTCTAGGCACAGCTAACCTATGTTGCTATTTTTAGCATGCTAGCTCCATGAGAGCTTGTGCAAGTGGAATCACAACCCTAGCTCCAAGTGTAGACATGCCTTTATTGTACGGACATTTGTTTGCACTTACACCACATATTAAGGAATTCAGATCGCTCTTGGCTAGCCAGGTAGTAACTCTTGAGTGGTTGTTTTGTTAAGCCAGCCCTAAGAGAAGTGCATGTGTGTCTTCTTTTATATGGCCTTCCTGTTTGGTTTTAAAATATTTAAAGGATATCTTCATACTATCTCAACAAGAGAGGTATGATTGTTATTACAATACACAAAAAGTCCCTTTGCTCTGAGCCCTTCTGCATGTGTGTGCATGTAAAATTATTTTTCATGAAGAAATAGAGTGCAGAGTACAGTAGAAAATGGGGGGGAAAAATCTTAAACGTGACTTTAAAGTTAATTTGAACAGCCATTCCAAATTGCTCATTAATGGGTGCTAGGGATATGACATTGACAGTAACTCAGCCAGTTTTCATGAAGTTGAGTTTAGTTTGCCATGCTGCAGTGCTACTGTTAGTTGTAAAGTCTGTGAACTCTGGCTATGACATGTAATGAAATAGTACCTGTCAAGTGAGTTCTTCAGTCGCTGGCAATAGGATTGTTATACACGTTTAATGATCTATCAATCATCCATACGTTGTATATTTCAGCCTGATTTCCGGATAGCTGCCACAGGAGTCGTGCTTGATTTAGATAAATCCATAACAGTTGTGAAGAAATTAAAGCTGACTGGTTTTCCATTTAAAATTTACAAAAACACATCATTTATTAAGGTATGTGTGTGTACTGTAATCTTGCTAGAATGAAGGTTGGAAAGAAATGCAACTTGGGCTCTGTTCATCAGTCTCTTAAAAGTAATGGAAATTTTGCTGATGTTGAATAGGGTTTTTCGTCTTGTCAATTTTTTTTTTAAAGTATATTCAATAAGTTTTGTAAAAGAGTTTTACAGGGAATATAAATTATTATGACCTCCATTAGCCAAACCTCACTTCTAAACTCTGCTGTGCCAAATACAGTACTGTCTTCCAGAGGGTTTCGTAAAAGTGAGGTGTGGATAATCAGTTGGCCAGCTTCCCCAGTGTCTGCCATCTCAGCACTATGTTAACCCAGTCTTTTCCTTCTCCAGCAGGGTTTAATCCTATAGCATTTACAAACTGCAGGATGGAAACTGAGCTCCTGCAGAAATTAAGACTTCCTGTACAGTTGTGGAGCTAGCTGTGGGAGGAGGTGGTGTAAGACTGAGTTTTCAATGAGCCAAATAGCTTTGGTGAAGCCTGCAGGCTACCTTAAACAGAGCTTTAGGTTAGGCGATTTGGGGCTTGAGCCTGCAAGTTGCTGAGCACTCTGCACCCAGTCCAACAAACCACTCAATCACTCACTTAACTTTAAACCCATGAGTAATCCGATTTGATTTATTGTATTTTATAAATGCAGAAACTCATGTCCTAGAATGCTGCATTACATTGGATACTCTCTCCCCCCCCAATCCTCCCACCCCCAGTGATTTAAGCCAATTACACCTTACAAGATGCCTGCCAAATGTTATGTTATGGCAAACAAATCTTTGAAGGAGAAATGGGCAGATGCTTTCTAACTCGTTCATGGTTGAGATGGATGGTTGCAAAGATGAAAACAATAAATTAAGGTTAAGAAATTTTACCTCTATTTATATGTGTAAATTAGTTTTTAGTTAGATGACTGTCTTAGAAGAAAAAAATAATCACTATCATAGATACTTAATGTGATCAGTGTCAGTATAAATTTTAGAACAACAACTTATTATCTCAGTTCCCTGTTTATGATAAACCACTTGGGGATGATTGTGTTTTTGTGGCCTACACAGGTCTGTATAGAGAGTGGTAGGATTGTATTTTATTCATAAGAAACATGCCATCTTTAATAAATGGTCTATAATCTTTGTGTTTTCACAGGGAATGTTCAATTCTCCATTGGAAGTGGCTAAATTTGAAGGGGCGGCCATTCGCACTGTGAGTGGTATTCGAGGACAGATCAAAAAGGCTCTTAGAAAACCCGAAGGGGCGTTCAGGGCAACATTTGAAGACAAGCTGCTGATGAGTGGTGAGCAAATAAAAGATTATCATCCCATGCGTTTTCTCCTCCTTCCGCAAGAATGGAAGCACCATTTGTATTCTTGAATCTCTAATAACCTAAATGTGAATTCAGAGAGAACGGAATCTTTTGATTATTTGTCACATGTGGTGATGAATGTGTGTGTGATAAAGAGTTTCACTTATGTTTGGTTCTTCTCAATTATGCTGCTGTTGAGAATAATAGGAAATATAGATGAAGAACGTCTATTAGGTGACCTATTTCTGCCCTCAGTGTTAGTTTGTTTTGTAAACTATATTCTGGAGAACTTAGAACTCTGTTTGCCTAGAGAACTCAAGCATATGCTGTATATAGCGGTGTGAGTGCTAGAAAGGCATTTTTATTATAGATCAGAGGAGAGTTGATAGTCCTTACTCAGAGGATTTTCTCTTATCTCGTGTGATTACAAAGCAGAAGTTTAATTTTTAGTCATCTGCTGGGGATTCCCTACTGGACTGCAGTCGGATGATATGTGCATCAGGTCACTGTGCCCTATGCTATTTTCTCATGTGATTGTAGTTACACTATATTGAATTTGTGCTCGTGGAAAATAATAGCAGCATATAGTTTGGCTTTGAAAAGCATGTAGAGGGAAGACTAATTATTTGGATATGCTGCTACTAATAGGCACAGTCTATACATGACCTCCTTTGCTATAGATCATTGTATGTTTTTTAATCAGGTAGGAATATCTAGTACAGGGATACTGAACGTGGGACTCTTCAGGAATATGCTTCTGGAGGAGTCCAGAGGTATTAATACATGCATTGCTCTGCCTGATGTTCTAGAGCAGAGATGGGCAAACTGTGGCCCGCGGGACTCTCCTGGTTGGGGAGGGTAGCCCCCGGTCCCTCCCCTTCTGTTCCCCCGCAGCCTCAGCACAGCTTGGGTAGAGGGCAGGGGAGTTCGGGGTGGTGGTCAGGGGGTGGGGAACAGTCAGGGGAAAGAGGTCCGGGGGTGGTCAGGGGGCGGGGGGTAATGGATGGGGCAGGAGTCCCAGAGAGGCCATCGGGGCGAGAAGCAGGAGGGGTCAGATAGGGGGCAGGGGCCAGGCCATGCCTGGCTGTTTGGGGAAGCACAGCCTCCCCTAACTGGCCCTCCATATAATTTTGGAAACCTGATGTGGCCCTCAGGCCAAAAAGTTTGCCCGCCCCTGTTCTAGAGACTAAGGATAAGGGGAAAATAGAAGTTAATTTAGTGTGCAGTTTGCAATTCAGTTGACTTCCTTATTCAAATGATGTTTATCTGTAGCATGGATACAGTAAACCACATTGTTAAAAGCTAAGTGATCATGTTCTTTCCTTTCAGATATTGTCTTTATGCGGACTTGGTACCCTGTTTCCATCCCAGCCTTCTATAATCCAGTAACATCCTTGCTGAAGCCAGCAGGTGAGAAAGATACTTGGACAGGAATGAAGACAACTGGCCAACTGAGGCATGAACGGGGCATCAGACTGAAGCAAAACAAAGATTCCCTCTATAAGGTATCTTCTATATTCTTGCAATCTGCAAGTTAAAATATGTGTGTGTGGCCTCCGCTGCTCCTAAAATCAGTGTAAAATTAAGTGCAATATACGTGTGTGTGTGTGTGTGTGTGTGTGTGTGTGTGTGTGTGTACATCTCGTCACTCACAGAATAGCTGGCATGGCCCTACTTGGGTGGTATGCAGAAAAGTTGTGGGGGATTGAGGTGTTGAGTTGGATGGTGGATCAATGAGAGTTTACGAAGTGACCCATGAAAAATTGGAGAACCAATGGGACGTCCAGATTAAATGGCATTGGATTGATATTGGCAGACTTCTTAATTACCACAAAGACATTTGTTTTGGATGGCAAAGCTAATATCCAGAATCTCTTAAAAGCATATCATAGGATTTTTTGAAGACCCATAAGTGATAAGGGCTTTGGTTTCACATCTCACCCAAAAGATGTAATGAGACACAGTTAAGGCTATAATTTTGTCACGTAGGTCATGGAAGTCACAGAATCTGTGACTTCAAAAGACCTCCATGACTTAAGCCCCGGTGGCTGGGAGCTGCAGGGTCCCACAGCTTCCCACAGTGGCACGGAGTTGTGAAGTATCCTTGCCTCCTGAGGCTGCAGGCTACCATGGGCAACGGGGCTACCTTGCAACTCCCTGGCCCCCACGGCGGGGGCAGAGGTACCCAGTTAACTTCCCAACCACCACGGCTGGGGGACCCTGGAGCTCTGAGCCCCCACGGGTGGTAGGGGCCTTGGAGCTCCTGGCCACCTTTCAGCTGCCCAGCCCTTTCCCATTTTATCATGGATATTTTTACTAAAAGTCAGGGACAGGTCATGGGCTTCTATTAATTTTTCTTTATTGTCCATGACTTTTATTAAAAATATCCATGACAAAACCTTAGCCTTAGGTTCATCTGTACCATTCTACTATGTCTATCATCCCCAGCCAAGGGCAAGAATGACAGAGAACTCATTTTATTTGAAATGTAAATGTGCACAGGAAAAGTTATAGAAATACGACTCTTATGCATGTGTGAAATTTGTTTTTTCAGCCAATAGTGAGGGAGAAGAAGCATTTCAATAAGCTCCACATTCCTAAAGCACTCCAGAAGGCACTGCCATTTAAGAACAAGCCTAAGAATCATGAGAAGAAAGCTAAGCCTACAAAGGACCAGTGGAGACCAGCGGTTATCAGGGAGCCTCATGAAAAGAAGGTAAATATGTTTTATTGTGAAATTAACTCTTCTTGTTTAAGATTGTGTTGCTTGGATCATGTATAACTCTTAATTTAATTTTAGGATCACTGAAATGTGAAGCTATTGCCAAAAATTTGTTCCTGAGATTATATCTTGCCTCCAGCCATCATTCCAGCTCTGTATATGGTACATAGCAGAGCTCTATGCTGATTTGGTCCTGAGCAGACTACAGAGCAGAAGGTTGCTAGGAATTGTTGTACTAGATCATGTATGGCAAAAGTATGTCTCCCCAATTCTCCTAGTATGTCCTAGTCGTAGTATTCTCAAGATGTTTAGGCCAACGGTGTGCACTTATGGGAGTTTTAGGTATATAATTGCCTGCTTCTCTTTGCTCTTAAGTTTGCCATCTATTAATAGTAAAGAGAGGCTTTGAACACAAATAAAGAAATTGTGCTGATGCAGGATTTGGGGAAAGATAGAGGCTTTGTAAGGACGGGAGGATGTAAACCTCAGTTTAGCCTTCCTGTAAAGTTAAATAATCTTAATAACAACAATAATAATAATAATGCACAACGCTTTTCAATAATACCTTCAATGCAAGGATCTCAAAATAGCTTCATAAATAATAATTAAGCCTCTTAATGTTCCTAGGATTAGGCATGGTAATTATCCCCATTTTACAAAAGTGAAACAGTCACAGTGAGAGTAAGTGATTTGCTCAATGTCTCGGATCTTGACACTATTCATTATATAATATCGTTAACTCATGGTTTCCCAGGGATTAAATTTGTTCTTTCTTTTGGGAACTGTTCTGTGGCTCACCTCAAATGTACCTATTTGTATATTTAACTGTTTGTTTTTCTCTTTCAACCAGATATCAGCCCTACTTACTGCTTTGGGTACCGTGCATAGTTACAAAATAAAGAAGGCCAAATTAAACCATCATCAGCACCTTAAAGATTACCTCAAAAGGAAGCACAAGGAGGAGGAAGAGAAATTTAAGAGGCAAAAGGAGGCCAAGAAAAAACTCTTTCGAATTATGGGACAGAAGGAGAAAAAGAGGCAGAAATCAAGTTTGAAGGGATCTGGTGAGAGAGAGAAGTGAGATTATGGAGGTCTCATCAGATCTAAAATGGAACTGGAGGATAGTTATCTATGCAGTACCTACAAACATCTAGTCAAAAGAAAATATCTGAAACATGCCTTGGAATAAACTGAACTTGCTATTGAGAAGACAAAGGGAAAAAATACTAATACGACCTCTTATCATTTGGAAATGCATATAAATAAAAGTTATAAATTATTATTTGGGGGGGGGTTAATTCTATTGGAGAACTGTCCCCTTAGTAATTCCATTCAGTTACATCCATACAGCATGCTCTGCAAGCAACCATTAAACTATTTTAATGTTAATTATTGAATGTCATTAATTTATGAATGGACCACCTTGATTTCAATGGACTGCTCATGGAGTAAGGTGCTACTTAATGTAAATAAGGGTGTCGGAATCTGTCTCTGGGTTGGTAATGCTCAGGCCTGGTCTACACTAGAAAAGTCAGCATAACTACATGGCACAGGGGTGTGAAAAATCGACACCCTTGAGAGGCATTGTTAAGACAGTATAAGTCCCTGTGTAGACAGCACTAGGTCAACAGAATTCTTCCGTCGACCAAGCTACCGCCTTTCAGGGAGATGGAAAGGAGAGGTCAGCCCATTGGCATAAATATTGTCTACTTTGAAGCGCTGCAGCCTCTGTGATGTTCTGACACAAGCCTTCAGTCTTTTCCTAATTCTGCCCTGCAGCAGAGCTACTGTGAAAAGGCAGGAAGCTCACTAATCTACAACAGCCACATCCTGGAGAGGGAGGGTGCATTATTTGGCTTTGGTGTTACAGTAAATGCCATGGAAATAGTCACTTCCATATATCTGGGTCTCGCCTTCCTGAACTCGAGCACCACAGAAGTACTTTCCATATGCCTTCCACTGTAGTTCAAAGCCAAGTGTTCAAAAGAAAAAATGATTCACCAGCAGCCTGCCCCTGGACGGTGGCTAGAACCATGAATGCATACTCCACAACTTGTGCAAGTACTTTGGGACCTGTCTGTCTGGGAGCAAAAGGTGTGATTTTTTTTTTTTTTTCTTTCCCCCCACCAATCAAGTTAGCTTAGTTGAGTTAGGATAACTCTATTGAAAACACCCTTGATGCTCATGTCTAACCAGCTCAATTGATCGCAATGATACTAAACTGCCTACATGGTTGGAGGGTGGGGGGGAAGGAGGTCAAAGAGGGGTTTCAGTCATGTTAAAATAACTCAGTTGGAAAAAATCCAACACCTTTTGGGCTATGTGGACAAAGCATTAAATTGTAAGCTCTTAGTAAGATAGAGGGGACTATTTTCGTTTTGTCATATATAGCACCAAACATTGCTGGCACAAAGCTAATGATAATACTTCCTCTCCCAGCTGGCAGTGGTCAGATAAAATTTTGGGATTATAATCTTTTGGCATCTCATTCAGAGATGAGATCTCGTTTCCACAAACTGAATTTCCTCATTATTTTTATTTTATTTTTATATTTATTTTACTGCAGAGATCCCAGTCAGGATCAGGGTTCCCTCTTGCTCACATTGTCCATACAGGCATTATATGGAATGGGGGGTGGTTGTGGATTTTCATGTGAGCATTTAACATTCCAGGATTCTCTTAGTTAATCTCACCATGTTGGGGAAAAGTGCCCTTTTAGTATTGCAGTTCTAATGCATCTATTGTTCATGAGAGGTGGAAACCAGGCCTCTGTGAAAATATAACTATTTCCTTCACATGAAATGAAAAGTGCCTGGGTATGAGAAGAGGAGGTTCACTTTGAAATAAAAGCAGACCCTCTCTGCTGAGTAGTTGAGTGGCCAGCCACCCTTAGATTTTTACCATGCAGCTCATGACGGTTCATCTGTAGCATGAAGGGGTGACCCATGGTTATTTTATTTCAGAGTAGCAGCTGTGTATTCGCAGAATACAGCAGTCTGTATTCACAAAAAGAAAAGGAGTGTTTATGGCACCTTAGAGATTAACACATTTATTTCATTGTTCTAGGCACTGTACAAATATAGAACAGTCCCTACTGAGACTTCAGGTTTGATGGTGCATGCATCCTGCTCTGAAGTTTGCATGCTGCTATCTGTAGCTTCCACAAGCCACTCCTCTGCATTCTTCTCTAATTTATGCTAATTAGATGTAGCCCTTGGGTCCTGTCAGGTTGCCGGTGCAGCCCCTGACTGCATGAAGTTTTTCTTTTATTAAAGGTAAACATGGGAACCTAAAGTTGTGAATTGTTTCTGAACTCTGATCACCACACACTGAAGTGTGCAAAGGTTTACGGATAGTACCTTTGCTGAAGAAGAAAAAGGAGAAGAGAGGGACTGCAGTTGTGCTTTTCTTTGTGGTCAGATCCACTCAGAGCACTGGTCCAGGTAAGAAAACATGTTCTGTGGCAGGCCAATTCAAAATGTGTGTTCTGATTAGGCTTGTACTATTTTTTTTTTTCTATGCGGTCTCTCTAAATATTGTCTAATTCAAAAGATGAGCAAATCCATTAATTTAAACAGATGCTTCCATATGAACAAACCAAATACTCCTCAAAGTTATATATAAGGTCTGACCCAGCACACTAAATTTTTGAAAGGACCCATTTTTTTAATTCTTACATTACTCATAAATTCTCAAATTCATCTCAAGTAAGAGCTCGTCTTTTCCCAGAGTTGCAGTGCTTTAACTAAAGGTATGATTTACCTGAACTGGGACACAGGAAACTTGGGCTTTATTCTTGGCTCTGCCACTAGCCTGCTGGGTGACCTGGAGCAAGTCGCTTCTCTGTGCCTCAGTTTTCCCATCTGTAAAATGGGCATAATGATACTGGCCTACCTGCCATTCCACCTTTTATTAAGCACATTGAGAGCTATGGATGAAAAGCAGTATATAAAAAATAGGTTTCATTTTTTTATTGAACTGGTGCAAAAGGCTATATAGTCTCTTTACATCAATACAAACCCCTGGTTTATATCAATTTAGCTTAAATTAGTTTAAATTACCCTGCCATAAATCATTCTTAAACTGACCTATGTTTAAAAATAGCTTTAAGTAAAACTGATGTAATGTGTGTGTTAAATGTGTTTTTGGGGAGGGTAAATTGTATCCATGTGAAACAAAAAGGTAGAACTGCTTTAAGTGGAAAACTCAACTCCACCTTAACTTTGAAAGTGTAACTACCTCCATAATAGAGAAAAAACTATTTTAAAATCACCAGTAGAGCCTTTTTATTTTGGAAATTTATGAGGGGGGACATATTAAGTAACCATCAAGGCAGATTTGTTTTTCATTGTTTTGGACTTCAGGGGGCCTCCACTTTTATGATGATAGAGAATCTGGCCAAGTTCCAATACATTTGCTAATTGTTCCTGTGCTTTGATTTAGAATGCTCTAAGGTAGATCCCTATAAATCCCTGCCTATATCATGAGGGAAGTGTGACACACAACATATAGATTAAAATGACCAAGTTAAATAATGGTTATAATACAGCCTTTGCACAGCAGGGAGAGCACATTAATACTTCATGTACCAAAAGTGAACAGAGTCTTGGTTGCATGCAACTACATGGTTTTCATTCAAAAAGACTGGAAAATATTTCTTTTTAATAACAATGGCCTCTAATATACTACTTTGGCCTGTTTTTCACATTCAAACGTTTGTTTTCTCTCCAGGGAATAGGAAAGGGAAGTGGCTTGTTCTCAAATGTTCTGTAATGCTAGAGGGGGGCTAAATTCTAAATGGGTCCCTGGTGCGACACCATTGATGCTGGTGGACTTGCAGCTGAGAGTGATTTGGCCCAGTTCTGTGAGAACACCTGGGAAGCTTTCTGAGAGGAGCAAAACTGCTGGTCATTCTCTGGGCCTGGAGAAACGAAGGGCTTCATGCTACATTGGAGAAACCGCCAAAGTGGAAGGGGAACGCCCAAGGTTTGTACTTGGGGAGTTTATTCCAGATTCTCTGGGGGCACAGGGGAGGGTTGGTTTTGCTCCCATTCAGAATGGGCACAGAGTTTGACATCTGAACACAGGTGATTCTTGTGGAGACCTTTTGCCTCTGCACTGGCCCTTAGCTACAGTGCTTTCCGCTAGCATATTGCCCTTGCTCCCCGACCTCTGCTGTGCTATCATAGCCTGGCAGGAGGTGCACAGATGGGTTACTCCTGACTCAGCATTCACTCTTCTTGGTTTGGCCTTGGGTTTGAGAGGGGAGAAGGTGGCAAAGCTCAGCCAGTCCCCTGCTCTAGCCTGGCTTTTCCCACATACAGAGCCTGAACACTGTGATACACCTGCCATGTGTGCGGATGGGGCATATCATGGAACAGTTGCTCCCCAACCCGTTCTGTGCCCTGTGGGCCAGAATCCACAGGTCCAGGCTTCTCTTGGATCCCTTGAGTGGGGATGGGAACACTCGGCCCTAAATTAGTCCACAAAAATGGCCTTTTTATGGGGCCATTTCACAAATTGACTCTACCTTTATCTAGCATGTTATCAAATATACTTGTTAGGGCAGGATATTTGCAGATGTTTCCAGGAGACATGGTAGGATCAGTCTTGGTCAACATCCCCTCTGTACTGTACTAGGTAACGAACAGATGCTTGACCAGGCTCTGATCACATTTCACACTCACCTATTTGAAACAATCAGCCTCCTCCGTGTGTCTGAAGATTGTTACAAGGTAAGAACTATCTCTGTCACAAGAATAATGTCTCAGTAATATATGGCAGGGAGAATATTACAACAAAGCCTGAGTTATCTGAGAGAATCATTTGGCTATGATCCTATCCCTGTTAGAACAAGGGTCCACAGCTGCTCTTATCTTGAGTAAACATGGTGAATGTCACAGGAGGTACAAATAACAAGCAATTTTGCTCATGCCTAATCCCCAGGCAAACTTAACAACAACCACCCCTTTACACGTTTTCCACATACAAATCTTCCAAGTCAGTACACCATCCAGCTCTCTGGGAGATGGCATAAAATATGTGCAATCCATTTGTATTGATGCATCCAGCTATGTAAGTTTGGAGCCAAGGGGAGTCATTCCAGTCCCAACCAGCATTTGGGAGATTTTTATTTTAAACCCGTTATGTTTTTAAAATTGGAGAGCTACTCTGTAATGACAAGAAATTATGAAATAAAAGACCCACCCACATGGCAGAGCAAACCTAGTTAATGGATGCAGTATTTAAGCACAGTTCAAGGTTTCCCCTACAATGGAGAAACTACCTTGTTAGAAGACTGTTAAAACACAGTATCCTACTGATGTAATTAAAGCATGGGTTGACCTTGTTCATGTAGGAGTGTGAAAGAAACCCCTCCTCCCCCCCCCAAATCAGGGGCGGCCCTAGACTAGCTGCAGGCAACTTGGCGCCCTAGGTGAACCATGCAATCAGCGACCCCACCCCCAAACCTCAAGGGCAGATCTAGGCTGAGATTTTTGGTAAACTGGGAAACATTTTGCCCCTTTTTTTCCTTTTAATGTTTTTTATGCTTTTTTTTTTTTTAAATGGAGGCTTAATTATTCGGTATGTCCGTCTGTCCAACCAATGTTCTGAGATCAGAGAAAACAGAGACACGAAATTTTCATAACAGATTTATACATGACAGCTAGATATTTCAGTCCAATTTCAAATATTAAATTTAAAATGTTAATTATAATTTTTATTATTACAAATCCAAAATCATCCATTAGGCTACCCTGCTTTAACTGCCATTACCACCACATCCAATATAGAAAGAAATAAGAAAACTCTTCAATGAACTTTAACCTGTATTTACAAAACACTCCAAATAAAAAACACTCTGCTTTTAAAACATGACTTTTCTTGCTTTAAGTTTTGAAAATTCAGTCACTAGTTCTTTTAGATCTAGTTTTCCAGCTATTTCATGCTCTATTGACATTGTGGCAAGTCCAACAAGTCTCTCTTGCTCCATTGTTGAACACAGATATGTTTTTATCAATTTTCACTTTGAGAAGCTATGTTCCCCACTAGCTACGGAAATTGGCAAAGTTAAAAGAATGCGTAGAGCTATAAAAATGTATGGAAAACTGTCTGAGAGTTTATTTTCACAAACAAACTTCAGTACTTCTTCAGGAGTGGAATGTTTCTTAAGTCATCTTGAAAAAGCCTGATGCTCATTACACAAATCTGTAGCATCAAAGTCCTTTGAATTTTCATAAGTCAATGCCAACTCCAGTTTTATACAAAATTATTTTATCTGTTTTGCTGTTTTCTTTTGCAAGCCGTGGATATCCTATCAAATACTGACTCTAGCTTCTGCATCTGTTGAAATCTTTTGTCAACCCAGTGAATAACAATCAATCAATGACTGTGAAGTAGAAATTCACTTTGAACCTTTTTGAGTTCTGGGTGTGTGTCGTCCTTCATACAAAAACTGCTGTTTCTTTTGCCAAATGCGAATTGGCTCTAGTTCAAATTCTGTCAGAAAGTCTATTTCTTCAGCAAGCTCGAGAGAATCTACTGGTATTCTTTTGAACCCTTCATCACTTGTGAATTCCTCCAGAATATTTTTAGTTTGCTGCAGTTTTTGAATAGCAGAATGTATGTTCCAGTTCTTTTCCTGAAACTGCTTACTAGTGAGGCTAATCTCAAAAAGGATATTATACCACAAAATGAGTGAAGTCACAAATTTGAACTTGGAAAGGCCATTTGCAAGAGCTTCTGCATCTGAATGTGCCATATTGCCAGATGATCCAGTAAAGGTAGTATCATCAGAAATTTCAGTTAGGGCATCAATAAACGTTTCCAAGTTCATAGCGAAGAGACTTCAAAGCATCAATGCGATTCTCCCATCTTGTCTAAGTGGTTTCACAGTTAGAGAATTCACATGGCGAGTCAGAATCTTCCAATGGCGTGTTGAGCCTGAGAAAAACACACACACACATTGCACCAGGCCAAAGAAACTGCTTGCCTCCAAACAGCATCTCACAGCATCATTGACAACTAAATTCAGAGAATGTGCTTTGCAAGGAACAAAAAAGGCCCTAGGATTGATTTCCATCATTCTCCTTTGCACACCATTGTCTTTACGCTTCATATTACTCCCATTATCATAGTCTTGGCCACGTAAATTTTCAACAGATAATGACATTATTTCAAGCTCTTGTAGAATAGTTTCTGTCATAAATGCTCCAGTCATCTCTTTCAGTGGTACAAAACCCAAAAAATGTTCCTTTATGAGCACTTCATCATTATTTTCATCTGCAGACTTTTCCATATCCACAAAATGAATGATCATCATCATTTTGTTCAACATGACTCACATCTGGTGTACAGTCCAGTGTTATTGAAAAGATTTTGCAGAATGGGCAATTTTCTTTTTAATGGCATTTGCTAGGATTTGAATCACTTCATTCTGCATATTTTTTTCTAAGTAATGAACCTGTGTTTCATGATCAGTTATTTTACGTAGATGCTCCTTCATGACTGGATCAAACAAAGCTAGGTATTCAACAAATTTTAAAAAGCTTCCATTACCTGGAGTCTATAAATTTTCATTTCTACTGTGGTTGTGGAACGCTAAATTTTGCCCACCGAGAACTTTCACTAAAGTAATCAGACAATCTCTAATATTTGTTGCCAATATTCTTAGTTTTCCTTGATCACACGTAAATTTTCTTCAATAGTTTTTCCTTTTTTCAATTGTAATTCAAGTTCTTTCCAATTTTGAAAACATTCCAAATGTTCCGTACTTCTTCTTGTGAAGAGAAAATTGAAGATATGCTTTTTCCAGTCCTTCAAACCATTTTCAGTAAGTGATGTACTAATTGCTTGATTTCTAAACAACTTGCAACAAAAGTAAAACAGAGTCCTTCGACACTGAATATTGTAACCAGTTTTGATGAATTTCTTCCCCATTACTGAGTTTCCTCTTGTAATGCTGAGCAGATAACTTTCTTTTATTTTCATCCTTAGGGAAGGGAAATTCATGAACTTGTTCGGGTCCATGTTCCATGAGAATTTGCCTCACATTGTCATCACATCTGAGCCATGAAGCTGGGTCCCCGTACTGTAACTTGTTTGTAACTTCCTCATCCTTTCTTCCTTCTACTTTATTTACTTCAATTTCTGCATATGTCTCTGAAGGTGAATAAATTTTCTCCACTTCCATATCAGTCTGATGCTGTGAGCTGCCATCATCTTGAGTTTCCCAACTGCTTTTCTGTGGATGTGAGCTACCCTCATCTTGAAGTAGTATACCTTCATCTTGATGTTCCAAACCGCTTCCATGTAGATGCGAGCTAACCTCCTCTCCAAGTAAAATTGCTTCATCTGGATGATGTGAACTGCTTCCATCTTTATTTGGATTAAAGAGAAGATATTTCGGGAAGGATCCCTGCTGTTTTGCTTGGTCCTTTTCCTTCTCAGCCTTTTGTTTGCGATACTCAGCTCCTGAGGGTTTTCTTTTTCCCCTTTCTGCCATGGGGCATTTGAATATTGTTATGTACTGTGCTCGTGACTGCAAGCATTATGGTAGTAAGGATGGCTGACACACCCACCACATAGTTGGCGATTTAAACCACATTGCAGTCATCCCAACACATCTTTCCACTGCTAAAAGGTTCAATGATCAGTAATACATTCACTTACCTATTAAAACAGTTAGTTACAGCACTTACATGGAAACAAAATGACCTTTTTCAACGTTATAACCTGACACCGATTGTTTGGAAAGTAATCCCCTTCCTCGCAGTTAACCGCTTGGAGTGTGACATCATCACTTTCGTAGTCTATTAAGCGTTAACGCTGTTACTTTTCTTTTATGGACCTTATTTATTACTTGTGAACCAGTTATAACAAAGAAAAGTTCATAATTATACAGCCCAAAAATAACACTAAGGTTTAATAACACTTAAAGATGCTCACATTTTGGATTTATAATGCTGAAAGGCATTATTTTCCACAGTATTTGCTCAATTCTTAACCATCTACCTGCGACGTGTGTTAAAATGACCATTTGACATGTATCAACTCGTGATATCTCCTCTCTACATGAATTTTCAGCTATGCGACCTTGATGTATATTCAAATTAGGTGTCACTAGCATTGCAGCTCCTGCTGCTGGTGGATGTGTTTGCTTATCAAAATTGCAGAGTGGGTCACCTTGACCCTAAATCGCAAATTGAAAAAAATTTCACTAAAATGTTATTTATTTTTGCAGTAAATAAAAGATTTGACATACTAATAAATTCTCAGAAATGTAGAAAAATGAATTATAATTCATATTCCCACCGTACGTACACGGGAATTGAAATAATGACAGCTTCGTTATTTTTTTTCATCTTTTTCATGTTTTTTCATTTGATTTTTTTCCCCTCGAATTTGGCGCCCCATTTAATTTGGCACCCTAGCTGACCGCTTAGTTCGCCTATATATATGGGCCGCTCCTGCCCTGAATGACATAAGTTTTGCCGGCATAAGTGGTAGTGTGCACAGCGCTATGTCAGTGGGAGAACTTCTCTCACCAACACAGCTCCTGCTGCTCGTGGAGGTGGTTTTATTATGTCAATGGCAGAGCTTTCTGCTGTCAGTACAGAGTGGCTCTTGCAGCAGATCAGCTGCACCGGTACAGCTTTGCTGCTGTAAGCTCGCTAGTGTAGACCTGGACTTAAACATGTCTTAGCTGAGTCTCCAAACTAGGACAAGGTTCTGGTATAATTTGGGGATACAGTTAAAAACATGGGCCTGGTTTTCATAAAGGCTGAGCACCCACAACTCCAAACGAAATCTGTGGGAGCTGCAGGTATTCTACACTTCTAAAGATCAGGGCTATGGTTTGTTCCTATCTACACTGTACTGTGTTTTAAGATTCTTTGAAGGTGATAGTGTTGACAGCACCTATTGCAATTAGGCATATTGGATATTGCTTTCTCTGGAACCAAGCTTAAACACCACCCTTGCTCTAGTTTTAAAGGTCACTGTTGATGAAGCCTTATAATCACAAACACCAGGCTTAATATGTTGTCTGTTTTAATGTATTATGCCCTAAACTATTGGGTTTTGAGAACAGAATCTATTAGGAAGCTTAATGGAGCACCTCATTCCAATTATATAAGAGATGCAGTGGTGGGAGAAATTGAAATGCATAGAAGATGAACATGTTAAATAGTTGCCTAAAATGAGGCAATAACTTTAAATTAACCCTGTACACAGGAGTACCTTGCTACAGGATGGTGCAAAAATGTGGTGTCACTTAAATTACAGAACAGAAGACAAAGTGGTTCAGTATGTAAATGACTAGAAAAGTCAGATAACAAAAATATACCCACAAACTTTTGCACAAGCCAAATCCTTCTCCAAGATAGCGTTCACAGTGCTTTGGCCCTGGCTTTGCCTTGACTCTTACCACATTGGGCTACACCCTCTTATTTTGGCTTTTTCCTATCTCCTGACTGGAAGACTTTTGTATAGTAAATTGATATGGCAACATTCATATATCAATGACCCTAATTCAGTGTATCTGGGACTGCTGGATTTAAAAGCAGGGGTTTCTACTGCTAAACAAGCAGGTCCATTAGTTCTATGGCAGTAGTGGATTCACAAGCCTCTCTGCATGGTCTAACCACCGGTGGGAAACAGAGCCATGCTCTGTTGACAGAGGTTGCTCTAAATTCCTTGTCCATTCAGTATGGAGGAAGGTTGTGCAAGAAGTTGCTAAGCTTTTTGGCAGGCATGTGCCTAGTAGATATTAGAGATGGAAAAGACAAGAGCTGGTGGATTAATCTGCATTGTATAATTTACTTGATAAATCTCCCTCTTTGTTGTTGTTGTGCACCAGTTGTCCACAAACAACTGACATTTAATCATAATTTGCCATTTCATCATAATTTAATGAAAACTATTCATGGATACTTTCTGTGAATTATTCCTGTTCTGTATGTCATTCCCAAGCAAGAAGGCTGTTTGTAGCCTGCCCTCGAATTAGCAGGTGGAGTTAAAGACTTTTTAAAGTTGGCAATACAGAACTTCCTTGTTTTTGTGAGGATTTTACATCAAGTTAATGGGTATTAAGAATGCATGCTTTTCCCAGGGAAGACAAGGCCCCAAGAGGGAAATCCTGCCCTGCCCTTGAGGGCTTCAGGTATAATGAAGCTGAATTGGCATAACAAGGTCCATGTTATGGATCTGAAGACTGTCAGGTCGTTTCCTGCCAGTGAACGATGTGGGGGTGAAAAAAATGCATCTATGTAAATATATTAGTGCAAGAACCCCAGAACATCTTTAGAAGTGAATTTGTACTAAAATGAGACTTCCTGTTGCATTTTTATTATTTGTATTTGATTAATGGCAGCTGTCCCTGGAAGAATAGGGTATGCTATAGACAGAGAGCAATATGTGGCTGACTTTAGCTGTGTAAACTCCAGAAAGCAAGTCTCACTCTGGAAGGGGCATCATTAGCACTTATGGGGGACTGAGTGGTTCAGGGTATTACTAATAGATAGGTCACCGGTTAGAATCCCATGCAGCTAAACAGAGATTAAAAATAGTCCCAATTTAATGGATATTTGATAGACCCTGGTATGTGATGACTGTTTTGTTCTAGACCAGGGGCTGGGCAAACTACAGTCTGGGGCCCGTATCTGGCCCTTCAGACGTTTTAATCTGGCCCTCAAGCTCCTGCCAGGGAGTGGGGTCGGGGGCTTGGCCTGTTCTGGTGATACAGCCGGGGAGTGGGGTTGGGGGCTTGCCCCGCTCTGGGGCTCCGTGTGGCTCCCAGAAGCCGCGGCATGTTCCTCCTACAGCTCCTATGCATAGGGGCAGCCAGGGGGCTCCGCATGCTGCCCTCACCCCAAGCGCCACCCCCACTGCTTCCATTGGCCGGGAACCATGGTCAATGGGAGCTGCAGGGGTGGCACCTGTGGACGGAGCAGCACACAGAACTGCCTGGCCACGCCTCCACATAGGAGGCATGTTGCTGCTTCCGGGAGCTGCTTGAAGTAAGGGCCGCCCGGAGACTGCATCCCTGACCCCCTCCTGTGCCCCTCACCCTCTGCCCCAGCCCTGGTCCCGCTCCTGCCCTCCAAACCCCTCAGTCCCAGCCTAGACCACCCTCCTTCACTTCCAGCCCCTCATCCCCACTCCAGAGCGCGCACCTCCACCCAGAGCCCACACACATACCCCAACCCCCTGTCCCAGCCAGGAGCCCCTTCCCGCACCCTGAACTCCTCATTTATGGCCCAACCCCAGAGCCTGCACCCCCAGCTGGCACCCTCACCCCTTCCCACACCCCAAACCCCAGTTTCATGCACATTCATGGCCCCCCATACAATTTCCATACCTAGATGTGGCCCTTGGGCCAAAAAGTTTGTGCACCCCTGCTCTAGACTGTAAACTTGCTGGTCCAGGGATTCTCTTATTTCTTCACTCTCTATAAATGTGTGAGCATTAGCATTAGCAACATGCCTTGGGGGTGGTCGGGGCATGTTCAGCAAGGGAACATGAATCTTATGGGGTCTAGAATCTTATGTCCCGCATATGTATGTTTGGCTCATGATGTTGGCCAAGGTGCTCAGGACCAGGAGTTACCTGAAGAAATGGCTGTGGAGTCCATAAAGTGCTGAGTTGTATTCTGTTTGTTAGAAATCGCCAGCCTTCCCTTGCCCCCTTGCCTACCACACCAAAATGAAACAGAAAACAGTGCCCGTACTGGAGATGACAGGAGCCTGGAGAGCACCTTTGAGTGTTTGAGTCACAAATAATCCAAATAGGTTTAACCGGCTTTAACTTGGGCTTTGATCATATCTCCCCATTAAAGTAAATAGAAGGGATGTTCATGGCTTTGCTACTGTGGCTAATGTTAACCTGGAGACACTTTCCCTCTCTACCCCACCCAGCACAGACTTCTCTTCTTTCAGCAAAGAAGGGGAGATAGAATTTTCCACAGGATGCTCCCTTTGGTGCTGAAGTATACTTCAGGATCTAAGCTTTTCATTAAAAATGAATCCAGTGTAACTAATGCAACCTTATCTGCCTGACGCAGCAGACACAGGGCAGGAAACAATAGCTCTGAAAGGTGTGAAATGCCCCATTCATCTCAACAAGGCATCAATTTTTGGAATGGAATAATGCCAATTTAAATGTCCAATGTCATTAAGGCATAGACAACAAGGTCAACAGTGCAAGCTTAGCAGATAAAGCTTACCCTTACCATAGGCATGGAATGGAAAGATCACACTTTTCTAATGAGAGAATGTTTCATGTTGATTGGCTTCTGACTCAGCCAGTCACTGCACTGGGCCACTTTCAGAAGAGGTCCCTTCCCCAACCAGAGACCTCAAAATTTGGATCTGTATTTGCAATCAGATGCAGACAGAGCCCTGGTGTTTTTACCACTGTGCCTCAGAATTTCAGAGCAGGTTTCAGGCTGCAGTCTCTGCTAGTCACTTGGCACCCTTGCATCTGGTCTGGGGCCAGTAGTTCCTGAAATACAGGTACTAATTTTGCCAGTGCGTATGCAGCTAGGCTATTAACAAAAGCCTCAATTCCTCAGAAACTGATGGGGCTGTAATGAAGTTCATTGTGACTTGGAGTCAAATCCAGCTTATTTTGAGCCCTGAGAAAAACATGTTGGAATGAAGTGCTTAGAAGGCTGGGATTTTTCACTGAGCTGTACTACCCCCATACTATTTGTGAATGTACTACACAAAATCAAAGAGATGGTGCAGAGTACTCTCATCAGATGAGATGAGCAGTGGAGGATGGTGCATTTAAACCAGCAAATCAAGCACAGCTGTGGTTCAACAGCAAGTTATTGTGGGGGGTTTATTACATAAAGTTGGGACTGAGCAGCAGTGAGACCAACTGGAGGGAGGGAGAGAGGGGGAAGAAAGCTTGTGTTAGTTAATGATAAACAGCTGCTGCCTCTTCAAAAATTACTCAGCACTGTGTGCTGTTATGCCATAGTTCAGCTCTGTGGTCTAATTGCATTTATCCTACCTCCTTCCTGCGGGAGGGGCTTATGCTATAAAGGGGCTGCCCAACTGAGGTTTGCTTTTGACTACTGTTCTTCTATCAAATGCTGTTCCTGGTATAGAGAAGAAGGTACAGTTGAAAGAGAAAGGGCAGGTGAAGAAAGAAAAGGCAGGAGGAGGAATGATCAAGTTTTGACAGAGTGTAGTTGTCACTACAAGTTACTCTCATTCTCTTTCTCAAGCAAGAAAAGAAAGTAAGGGAAGGAAATAAATGAAATTACAGGAAAATCTTCTGTTTGAGCTACCTCTGTGGGATATGAAAATATTAGGCATCTCCTTGTTCAGAATAGAAACCACAATAAGGCATGTTAATGCTACCAAAATAGAAGAAATGTTTTAAAAATTAAATAACTAGTACAACAAGATAAATAGGAGCAACTGGGATACATTTAATAATCAAATATGATGTTACAAAAATTAGAACTGATTAGAGATGATCAGATGTTCTGCTTTTTTCCCTAAGCATCTCTGATTTTCAGTTTGCAGGTGAGATATCTAATATCCAAAAATTCTAATCTATTTACCTTATAAACAACAAAGAAAAATTGACTTTGGCGACCTATAGCAAAGTAATGCCCAATCCTACAAAGATGCAGGCATGTGTTTAACTTTGAGTGTATGCCATCCCCTTGTCTTCAGTGGGACTATTGCAAATGTACAAATGTTTGCAAGGCGGGGTTGAAATACACAGGGATTATTTTACTCATCAAGGACATGCAACCATCGTATTAGTGTGCTGCCAGCTGGCCTGAGCAGACATCTGAGTATATGTGAATATATGGGGCAATGAGGCAATTTGGTTGCTGCCGAATTCTAATTCACTCACAGTCTGCCTGAAAGCGTTGCTAGACAAGGAGTAGCCTTTGTTCAATAAGCAGTGCTAGATGAAAATAAAAGGGCTGAAAGTTTAGACCTAGGAGAACAATCACCATTTTAGGGAAGGAACTTTTTGAGGCACTGTATTCTTGTACTTGCCCATCTCTTGGTGCCCCCCTTTACTTGTTGGTTTAGGAGCCTAGCTGCCCAGTTTAATCTATTGTCTGTGTGCGGCGGCGACTGTGTCCTAACAGGTTGGCCTTGTTTGAACATGGTTTATGGGCAAGCTTAAGCCCACAGGTAAAATACAGTTTGGTTCTATCTACGCAGGCAAGAGACAACTGGTTAAAATTAAGGTCCCAGGAACAGTTATGATCCCTAATACTTGCCTGTTATATGTGGTTTGTGAGGTTTCATTAACATTTTTAAAGTGCTTTGAGATTCTTAGATGAAAGGTGGGTATCATTGTAGGTATGGCTTGAATTAGTGCTGTCTGCTTGCCCATGTTTAGCCAAGGTTCATAAAAGGAGATTTAGAAAGCATAAATCCTCAAGTAGTTAAAGCAACCCCATTAATCTGAGGCAACTCCCAGATTTAGAGTTTTTTGAAAGCTTCACAGTGGCTTATAAACCATATCTGATACTCTCTGAAAGCTGAAAACTCACTCTCTCCCCTAGCAAGCCAGCTTTGATGCCAAGAACACTTAGAGCTAATTTTCTCTTCTTTGCCCTTGCCGTTGACCTCATTTACAGAGATGAAAGGAGAGAAAACAATTAGTTCACTGAAAAATTCTATTATGTGTAAGGGATGTGGACATCTGATCAATACTCTAGGGTGATGGTCTCAGCTAGAAGGGGATATTTGTCTCCAGATGCCCATTAGTCCCAGAAGTCTTTGCGAAGGAGTAAGATAGTGATCCAGCCTTTTACTGCTGAAAATCTAAAATATACCATTTAATCTTCTCAAGTGGTGGGCTAGGATGGATTTTAAACCTAATTCATCATGCTGAGGAAGCATAAGGGCTAATTAGGGACATGTGCCTGCAGTTTAACTAATTTGTAAAAAGATAACCGATTATTTCTTTGTATGTTTGTGTCTATATTCTCTACCTACCTCCCTCCATCCCCTTAAGATGCTAGCTTAAGTCCTAGTCCAATAAGATGGTCAGGGCAGGCTGGATCCTTCCACCCCCCTGGAACAACATGGGTTTCAAGTTTGGAGCTGGTCGTGTTCTAGGAACCTACATGCTGCTGCCGTTCTGCAGATGTTCTGTCTGCTGCCCACCACAGGTCTCATTTTAGCCTTTTCAGTTAGCTTGCTTGTACCAATTCCAGACTGTCAAATATTTTGAATAAGCGATTCTTAAAATATTAAATATCATGTTCAGAACCATAAACTGTAGCAGTCACACCTGTACTTTTCTTTCAGCTACTTTCAAGTTACAGAAATTTACTGTCTTTTTAAGATGGGATAGAAATCAGCTGCATACAAGATAACAAAGAGGTTATTTCTCTGCATTATCTTACCTTCCTCCATCTCCTTAATATGCTGCCATAAACTTAATCTGATGAGCTGATTTGTGCAGGCTGGATACTTCCATCCACATGGAAAAACATGGCCTTCAGCACATCTGTTAACAGGCAGTAAAGGTTGAATGAATCTGTTCCGTTTTCCAGCTCTTAAGCAGAGACATAGCTGGCCCACAATTATATAGCTTGTCATGTTAATAAAATCTCATTGAATTGAGCATCAAGGTCAAGACTGTGTGATTGCAGACTCTCGATTCAAGTCAGTTGGGCAGGTGAAATGGCCCTGGCTCCTTTTTAAATTGACACCTCATTGAGGCACTGTATGTGTGTATCGGGGTTTCAGGGTGCAATAGAGTTATCATCTTTGAGGCTACTATTGTCTGTATGGGAGACGGTTTTCTGCAGGGCTAGACGCAATGGTAGTAGGTAGTCAGCTGCATTGTTGAAGGCTCTTTGAAACACAGAAGTGTTAAATACTGTGCAAAGCAGCAAATGTAGGGCAAAGACACCAAAATTGTGAGTCTGATTTTTTTTTTTAACAGGATCTATGCAAATAATTTCCAATGAATAAAGTGCTGATGCTGTTATAAGAAAAGGGTTAAATCAACATAACACCCCTATGAAATGTACAGAAGGATTGCTGGTGATATTAATCATAATCAGCACTTCCTATACTCATGCACTTTAAGCACATGTATTAATTTCATGCCACTAGCAGCCTCCAGGAACAGATGATTTGCCAGATTGAGTAAAACAGTTGGTCCTTAGTCAGTAATCCTGCCTCCAGAAGTGGCCTATGTCTGATGTGACAGAGAACAGATATTTTGCATTTGAATAGCACCTTCCATCCACAATGTATACCTCACAGCAACCCTAATAGGTTGTTATGAGCTGTGTTTACAGAAGGGGAAATAAGCATGGAAAAATTAAATGACCTGCATAAGGTAACCCAAGCTAGTCAGTGGCAGAGCTGACAAAAGTGCTGAAAACCCCTGGTTAACCTTATCTTTGCATGTATGCCTACGCTTGTTATCAAGCACCAGAGCTGCTGCTGTGGGGCTGTGCAGAGAGATGGCCAAGAAACAACGCAGCTTCTGGATACATCCATTTTGCTGGGGGTGGAGGCTTCTTTCAAAGAGCCATTTTGCAATGCTGCTCCCCTTTCTGGTCATTCAGTGTGTTCTCCTGAGCATTGTTATCACCACACATGTATATGGAGAGTATGAGGAGAAAAAACTTCCTTTGTTTGACGTAGTTGTTGAAACAAACAGAACTAGGCCTGCTTGCAAGTAACAGTGCATTGCACTAAAACAAACTTGGTGGGCACGTTACAGGGAGGGGGTTATTGTTAGTGCTGCGTTTGAGACTGGGGAGGTAGTGTGGTCTTGGGAATGGGACACTGGATTAGGAGTCAGGAGATCCGAGTTGTAATCCTGGCTCTGGCCTGCTGCATGACCTTGAGCAAATCATTTCAACCCTCTAGGCCTCTGTTTGCATTTGCATCCTTTGTCTGTCTTGTCTATTTAGACAGGCAAGGACTGTGTGTGTCGCTATGGGTACGTCTATATGTAAGCTGGAGGTGTAATTTCCAGAGCGGGTGGATGTGCATGCGTTAGCTCTGGCGGAGCTAGCATGCTAAAAGTAGCAGTGCTGCCATTGCAGGATGGGCTAGCCACTTGACACCATAACCTAGGGTCCCCAGCGGGATTGTACTCAGGGGTGGCTTGCCTGTCCTGCCACCCGTACTGCCACTCTGCGATTTGTAGCACACTAGCTCCATCAAAGCTAGCACATGTCTGAGCTGGAAATTACATACCCTAAGTATCTGTGCAATGCTCAGCTCAAAGGGGGTCTTGATCTCACATTGGAGGGGTCTCAGTACTGCTGTAATATAAATAATAAATTTAAAAGCTTCAAAGTCACTGGCCAGTTCTTTTAGCTTTGATTTTTTTCCCTTTCCGTCCCTGCCACCTCAAAGATTAGACTGGCTAAATGGGGAATAAAGATTGGTTTATTATTGTTTCTTTTTATAAGAGCTGCCATACTGGGTCAGACCATGGTCCATCTTGCCCTGTATCCTATCTCTGATAGAGCCCATACTGGAGCGTCAGTGGGGTTATACTGAACAGGGAAATTATGGAGTGATCCACCCCGTCTTCCACTCCCAGCTTCTGGTAGTTATAGGTTTAAAGTTGCCCTGAGCATGAGTTTGTGTCCCTGTCCATCATGGCTAATAGCCAATGATGGACCCATCTTCCATGAACTTATGCAGGTTTTTTTTGTAACCCATTTGTACTTCTGGGTATCACAACATCCCATGGCAATGAGTTCCATGGGTTAGTTGTGCATTGTGTGGAAAAGTATTTTCTTTTGTTTGCATATTACTTTTATTGGGTGACCCCCAGTTTTTGTATTGTGTGAAAGGGTAAATAGCACATCTCTATTCACTTCTCCCATGCCAGTCATGATTTTACAGTCCTCTATCATATCACCCATCTCTTTTCTTAGTGGAACAGCTCAGTCTCTCCTCCTATGGAAGCCGTTCTGTATCCTTGATCATCTTTGTTGCCCTTCTCTGAACCCTTTCGAGTTCCACTATATCCTTTTTGAGATGGGGTGACCAGGACTGGACACAGTGTTCCATTTGCATTGTGGGGGCTAGGGCCTTTCAGAGCTACATTGTACTAGGTACTGCAGATGATGGCCCTTGTCCCAAAGAGTTTACAGTCTCAGTTTGTAGATTCTTGCTGAATTAAAAATCAACTCTGCAGGAAAAACAAAGCTGGTGAGACTGGACACACCAGTCATTCCTCGAAAGGGACAAACTCCCAGTGCAGGCAAGGAACATAGGATTTCATGCAGAGGCAGAGGGCTCAGAAGTGCCATTTGTTATTAAGAGTTTAAGACAGAGGGTTGGGGGGAAGACCACCACAATGGATTAATAGTATGAGGTCATCTAATCTAGTGCACTGTTAGGCCATTATTTCTTTGCTCAGGAAATCATGTTTTTAAAATGTTGGAAAACGGTTCAAATGCTGTTGCGGCCTGTGTTAATCCCAGGAGCCAATTTGTAATGCCCTTGGTTAGAAACTGTGCTTGAAACTACAACAGACCTAGGGCTTGTCCTCAGTTGTGATTTTGAACCAATTTTTGCATGGATTTGCAAGTAACTTTTTACATTTTTGCACTGCGTCTACACTGCAGTTGAAGGTGTGCTTGTAACTCAGGTAGGCATACACATGTTAGTCTAGCTAGCACGTGTACAAATAGCAGTGAAGACACAGCATGCGGGCTTCAGTGTGAGACATCAGTGAGAGTGCATGGTTCTCTGAGAGGCCCATATTGTCTTTCCTGTTGCTTTAATCTACCTAGCATGGATAAAAGTTAGGGCAGGTATGTATGTCTGTACCTTCACTTGCAGAATAGACACATCCTACAGTTCCATGGTCAGACTCTAGAGAGAGGCTAGGGCCCTTTGAAATAGATTGCTACTTAAAACATGGACTAAGACCTTGTCCACACACAAGTTGTATAACTTTAACTATACTGGTGTAGTTAAAGTGGTATAGTCCCTCCCACTGTGGAGGCTTATTCTCGTAGGGGAAGGGGAATAAGTTATACTGGTAAAAGGCAATATTGCAAGGGGGAAAGGCAAAAGAAAATGCCTGATTTCTTTCCAATCTAGATGAACAAGTGAAGAGAACAAGGCTTTCAAAAAGAGCCCATCTTCGATGGCGATGATAAGATTTCATGTAGTTAGACTGGCCTTGGTTAATAGTGTTAGGGTATGTCTACACTACAAAATTAGGTTGAATTTACAGAAGTCGACTTTTTAGAAAGCGATTTTATACAGTCGATTGTGTCTCTCCCCACTAAGTGCATTAAGTCAGTGGAGTGTATTCATAGTACCGAGGCTAGCGTCGACTTTCGGAATGTTGCACTGTGGGTAGCTATCCCACAGTTCCCGCAGTCTCCTCTGCCCATTGGAATTCTGGGTTAAGCTCCCAATCCCTGATGGGGCAAAAACATTGTTGCGGGCGGTTTTGGGTACATGACGTCAGTTGCCTCTCCCTCCGTGAAAGCAACTGCAGACAATTGTTTTGAGCCTTTTTTCCGTGCGGGCGCCATACTGCTTTCAGCAGATGGTGCAGTAGGACTGTTAACCTTTGTCATTGAACAACTGCTTCCGCTGCCACTCTGCTCTCCTGCTCTGGCAGCAGACGGTGCAGTAGGTCAGAAAAACCCATCTTCCGACCAACGCTTCCGCTGCCACTCTTTTCTCTCCTGGTGGTCTCGCAAGTCCTCGATATCACCATGGTCATCCGCCGCTTCTGCCGCAACTTTGCTCTCCGGCTCTTGTCTCACCATACCACGGCAAGCGTACAGCCTGCTCAGCTGTTGTGTCCTGGCAGCAGATGGTGCAGTAGGTCTGCAAAACTGGTTGTCCAACCACCGTTTCCCCTACAATTCTGCTCTCCTGCAGACGCCATACCACGGCAAGCATGGAGCCTGCTCACATCACCACAGCAGTTATGAGCATTGTAAACACCTCGTGTGTTATCATGCAGTATATGCAGAACCAGAAGCTGCAAAAGCAGGCGAGGAGGTGAAGGCAGCGCAGTGATGAGGACATGGACACAGACTTCTCTCAAAGCACGAACCCTGGTAATTTGGACATCATGGTGCTAATGGGGTAGGTTCATGTGGTGGAACACCGATTCTGGGCCCTGGAAACAAGCACAGACTGTGGTACCACATATTGTTGCAGGTCTGGGATGATTCCCAGTGGTTGCAAAACTTTCGCATGCGTAAGGGCACTTTCATGGAACTTTGTGATTTGCTTTCCCCTGAAGCGCAAGAATACCAAGATGAGAGCAGCCCTCACAGTTCACAAGGGAGTGGTGATAGCCCTCTGGAAGCTTGCAACGCCAGACAGCTACCAGTCAGTTGGGAATCAATTTGGAGTGGGCAAATCTACTGTGGGGGCTGCTGTGATCCAAGTAGCCAACACAATCACTGAGCTGCTGCTATCAAGGGTAGTGACTCCGGGAAATGTGCAGGTCATAGTGGTCTGTGCCTTTCCTGCACCTCAACCATACTCCGGAGCATATCCTCCAGTAGCCTCAGCATTGCATCCTGCCTCCTCTCATCATGCTGCTGCCACCTCTCCTGTTGCTCCAGCCATCTATTCTCCTGTGCTTCCCTCCTGTATTTAAAAAGATACATTGGCCATTTAAAAGGAGGGGCTGATGTTTTTGAGTTAACATGCAGCACAAACCCAACTAACCCCCCCCCCCCCCAATTCTCTGGGATGATCACTTCACCCCTCCCCCTAACGCATGGCTAACAGCGGGGATGATTTTTTTTTCAGCCACAGGCAAACAGCCCAGCAGGAACGGCCACCTCTGAATGTCCCCTTAATAAAATTCCCCTATTTCAACCAGGTGACTATGAATGATATCGCTCTCCTGAGGATAACAGAGAGATAAAGAATGGATGTTGCTTGAATGCCAGCAAATGCTGACATGCTTTCTTATGCAATGATTCCAGACTATGTGCTACTGGCCTGGCATGGTAAAGTGTCCTATCATGGAGGACACAATAAGGCTGCCCACCCGAGAAACCTTTTGAAAAGGCTTTGGGAGTACCTCCAGGAAAGCTTCATTGAGATGTCCCTGGAGAATTTCTGCTCCATCCCCAGACACATTAACAGACTTTTCCAGTAGCTGTACTGGCCGCGAATGTATCCCAAGTCTTCAGGGTAAATTAATCATTAAACACCCTTGGTTTTAAACTGTGTATTATATTTACAAAGGTACACTCACCAGAGGTGCCTTCTCTGCCTTCAAGGTCTGGGAGCCTGGGTTGGGAGGGTACTGTCTCCAGGGTGATCAACAGTTTCTGGCTGTCGGTGAGAACAGTTTCTCTGCTTGCCTGGTGTGCACTATCTTCAACCACCTCCTCCTCCTCATCTTTCTTGTCCCCAAAATCCTCATCCCTGTTGCGTGAGACTCCCTTGCAGGAGTCCACGAACAGGGGTGGGGTAGTTGTAGGGGTACCCCCTAGAATTGCATGCAGCTCATCATAAAAGTGGCATGTCTGGGGGTCTGACCCTGAGTGGGTGTTTACCTCTTTTGTTTTTTTGGTAGGCTTGCCTGAGTTCCTTAAGTTTCATGCAGCTCTGCTGTGGGTCCCTGTTATAGCCTCTGTCCTTCATGCCCTTGGAGATTTTTTCAAATATTTTGGCATTTTGTCTTTTGGAACAGAGTTCTGATAGCACGGATTCTTCTCCTCATAAAGCGATCAGATCCAGTACCTCCTGTTCGGTCCATGCTGGAGCTCTTTTGCGATTCTGGGACTCCGTCATGGTCACCTCTGCTGATGAGATCTGCAGAGTCACCTGTGCTGATCAGCTTGCCATGCTGGCCAAATAGGAAATGAAATTCAAAAGTTTGCAGGGCTTGTCCTATCTACCTGGCCAGTTCATCCAAGTTGAGAGTGCTGTCCAGGTCGGTCACGATGGAACACTCTGGGATAGCTCCCTAAGGCCAATACCATTGAATTGCATCCAAATTTGACCCGGTGATGCCGATTTAAGCACTAATTGACTTGTCGGGGAGGAGTACAGAAATTGATTTTAAGAGCCCATTAAGTCGACAAAAATGGCTTCGTCGTGTGTACGGGTGCAGGGTTAAATCGATCGAATGCTGCTAAATTCGACCTAAACTCGTAGACCAGGGCTTAGGCTTAGCTGACCTAGCTGTGTCAGGGGTGTGAAAAAACTATACCCCTGACTGACAAAGCAATGCTGAGTCCTAACCTCCAATGTAGAGGTAACTATGTGGACAGAAGAATGCTTCTGTTGGTGTAGCTACCATCGCTCAAGGAGGTGATTTTCATACCTGGATGGAAAAACCGCTTTGGAGTTCCATAGTGGCATAATTTTCATAGTGTAGACACAGCCTTAGTGCTTAAATGGCACTAATTAAGGGCTGGTCTACACTGAAAAGTTACACTGTGAAAAATCCACACTCCTGAGACATCTAGTTAAACTGACCTAACCCCAGTGTAGACAGCTCTTAATCCTGAAGAATTCCTCCATCGACCTAGCTACTGTCTCTTGGGAAGGTGGATTACCTATAATGATGGGAAAAACTCTTCTGTTGTAATAAGTGCTGCTGTAGCATTTAAAGTATAGATATAGCCTAAATTGTGAAATCACCTCAGCGAGGTGAATTGGGTATCTTTGCTGCTGCTATTGTTTGCCTAGATCCTGTTTTTTCCACAGTGGGTCAACTAGGCAGGAGCACATGCGGTACTGTTGTGAAAGGTGCTTGCAATGGAAAAAGCTGGGAGCGGTTTTTGTAACGAAATCTCAGGCCTGGTCTATGCATTGTTGTTGTACTACTATAACTGTTTAGGGTAGGTTTCAGAGTAGCAGCCGTGTTGGTCTGTATTCGCAAAAAGAAAAGGAGTACTTGTGGCACCTTAGAGACTAACTAATTTATTTGAGCATAAGCTTTCGTGAGCGATGAAGTGAGCTGTAGCTCACAAAAGCTTATGCTCAAATAAATTAGTTAGTCTCTAAGGTGCCACAAGTACTCGTTTTCTGTTTAGGGTAGGGGCGTGATGGTTTTACTAAATTATGGATGCTGTGAATGTAGAAGCAAGAGGGCTGTTGGAAGTTGCAGAATCCAAATTCTTGTTCTTTGCTGAGGTTGAGAGTGAGAGTTTTTGCTCCTGTGAACAGTTACCTTCAAAAGGAACTAATGCACCTTGCTAAGGAGTTGAATTGATTACTGTTGCCTGTGAAAAACTGCAACAAAAGAAAGAGACTCTGAAGATATTTTCTCAGTGATTTCATCCAAGCAAGAGGCATGTGATGAAGCCTAACATTAACATGTGCCACCAAAAGAACCAAGATATTCCCCCAGAATTTCAAGATACCATAGTCACTGAAGATTTAGCAGGATTCCAAAATGTGAATTAGCATCAGTGGTGAACAGACTTGTCAGGAATTGATTGATGAAACCAGTGGTGAATTGCAAAGGCAATTTTCTGAGAAGAACTCCAAGTTACACACATACTTGTCAATAATCTATTCCACCACCTCTCCAGACTTCATGAAATTGTAATCACTGTGTGCTTTGATTGAATTGCTTAGATTAGATATTGAGAAAGTGAAAGTTGAAAGAGCTGTATTTAAACCACTGAGAGATGAGAGAAATTGTTAAGAATTTAAAGGTTTCAGGGTAGCAGCCGTGTTTAGTCTGTATTCGCAAAAAGAAAAGGAGTACTTGTGGCACCTTAGAGACTAACAAATTTATTAGAGCATAAGCTTTCATGAGCTACAGCTCACTTCATCGGATGCATTTGGTGGAAAAAACAGAGGGGAGATTGATACACACACACAGAGAACATGAAACAATGGGTTTATCATACACACTGTAAGGAGAGTGATCACTTAAGATAAGCCATCACCAGCAGTGGGGGGGGGGGGAGGAAAATCTTTCATGGTGACAAGCAAGGTAGGCTATTTCCAGCAGTTAACAAGAATATCTGAGGAACAGTGGGGGGTGGAGCATTTGCTCAAGAAACTCCCCGAAAAAGCACAAGAACAAATCCGCACAGACACACCCGTAGAACCCCGACCTGGGGTATTCTATCTGCTACCCAAGATCCATAAACCTGGAAATCCTGGACGCCCCATCATCTCAGGCATTGGCACCCTGACAGCAGGATTGTCTGGCTATGTAGACTCCCTCCTCAGGCCCTACGTTACCAGCACTCCCAGCTATCTTCGAGACACCACTGACTTCCTGAGGAAACTACAGTCCATTGGTGATCTTCCTAAAAACACCATCCTAGCCACTATGGATGTAGAAGCCCTCTACACCAACATTCCACACAAAGATGGGCTACAAGCCATCAGGAACAGTATCCCCGATAATGTCACGGCTAACCTGGTGGCTGAACTTTGTGACTTTGTCCTCACCCATAACTATTTCACATTTAGGGACAATGTATACCTTCAAATCAGCGGCACTGCGATGGGTACCCGCATGGCCCCACAGTATGCCAACATTTTTATGGCTGACTTAGGACAACGCTTCCTCAGCTCTCGTCTCCTAATGCCCCTACTCTACTTGCGCTACATTGATGACATCTTCCTCATCTGGACCCATGGAAAAGAAGCCCTTGAGGAATTCCACCATGATTTCAACAATTTCCATCCCACCATCAACCTCAGCCTGGACCAGTCCACACAAGAGATCCACTTCCTGGACACTACAGTGCTAATAAGCGATGGTCACATAAACACCACCCTATATCGGAAAGCTACTGACCGCTATTCCTACCTACATGCCTCTAGCTTTCATCCAGATCATACCACATGATCCATTGTCTACAGCCAAGCTCTACGATATAACTGTATTTGCTCCAACCCCTCAGACAGAGACAAATGCCTACAAGATCTCTATCATGCATTCCTACAACTACAATACCCACCTGCTGAAGTGAAGAAACAGATTGACAGAGCCAGAAGAGTACCCAGAAGTCACCTACTACAGGACAGGCCCAACAAAGAAAATAACAGAACGCCACTAGCCATCACCTTCAGCCCCCTACTAAAACCTCTCCAACGCATCATCAAGGATCTACAACCTATCCTGAAGGACGACCCATCACTCTCACAGATCTTGGGAGACAGGCCAGTCCTTGCTTACAGACAGCCCCCCAATCTGAAGCAAATACTCATCAGCAACCATACACCACACAACAGAACCACCAACCCAGGAACCTATCCTTGCAACAAAACCCGTTGCCAGCTCTGTCCACATATCTATTCAGGGGACACCATCATAGGGCCTAATCACATCAGCCACACTATCAGAGGCTCTTTCACCTGCGCATCTACCAATGTGATATATGCCATCATGTGCTAGCAATGCCCCTCTGCCATGTACATTGGCCAAACTGGACAGTCTCTACGTAAAAGAATGAATGGACACAAATCAGACGTCAAGAATTATAATATTCAAAAACCAGTTGGAGAACACTTCAATCTCTCTGGTCACTCGATCACAGACCTAAGAGTGGCTATCCTTCAACAAAAAAGCTTCAAAAACAGACTCCGAGAGACTGCTGAATTGGAATTAATTTGCAAACTGGATACAATTAACTTAGGCTTGAATAGAGACTGGGAATGGATGAGTCATTACATAAAGTAAAACTATTTCCCCATGTTATTTCTCCCCCCCCCACCCCACCCCCCACTGTTCCTCAGGCATCCGATGAAGTGAGCTGTAGCTCACGAAAGCTTATGCTCTAATAAATTTGTTAGTCTCTAAGGTGCCACAAGTACTCCTTTTCTTTTTTTAAAGAAGTTCTAGGTGTTGCCAAGGAATTAACGGAGGCTTTCTTATGTATTTTTGAAATGTCTATAGTGGTCTTGTTGTTTGGAGCATCAACGGCATCTTGTGAGAATTCCTTTTCTTGTGTGAAAAGAATTTTATCACACCACTGGATAAGAATGATCCAGGAAAGGAAGAGAAACCTAATTCTCATGTCATATGAAAGTGATTTGACGTCACAACTGGACCTGTATGTCTTCGTGGAGGAATTCAGATACCATTATTAAGAAGACTACAACTTTGGTTTCCTGACGGTCTGTGTTACATAGCATTTTTGTATTAAGATCAATACTTTTTCTGTTTTTGAATCTTTGAATTTTTGGAATGCTTGAATATTTTCAATGTTATATTGAACAATCACATAAATATCATTTTTTCTTCTTGCATAAAAATAGTTTAAAAAAAACCCTTCTGACTGAGATGGCATTTTCCACTATGTATGTGAATTTCTGAAGGCTAGGACAACTGCCCCTCTTGTCATGAATTTGACACGCCTCCCCCCCATGTTGATGTCCTTGCTACATGGCTGTTTTAATACCAAGTCTGCACAGCCCAACCCAGCTCCAACATGGGTTTTCAGATGGGCTCTGATTATTTTAACAAATAAATTGCTCATCCTGGAAAATAGTTTGATTTTAGCCAGTCAGCAAGAGAGGGCTTTCATCGGCCATCCTGCCCTTAGGCATAGCATAGGCTAAACGGTTTGCTGCTTAGGCCTTTACATATCAGGTGGCATCTCAGTTAGCACTTGATCCATTGTGATCTGTCATCAATAAACCAGTCCTGAACTGCTGTTCTCCACTGTGGAGCTCCTGCACACAACTGAGCAGAAACTGAGGCACCCTTTAGAAGAAGAACAGGATACTGAGTGGGCTGCAGAGCAAAATGGGAAGGAGGATGCAGGATGCACCACTTTCTGTCTTCGCTTTGAGCATCTATATACCTATGGCCAGTCCTTCACTGTGGGCAATTACTCTTCCCCTATCCCTTGTCTTTCACCTGTGTGCTTCTCCCACATTATGGGCAGAAGGAATAGAACCTAGTTTTAGAAAGCTGCAGCTCAGTGCTTATGAACTGTGAATTCACATATAGCATTATCTAACCTACACACAGTACACCTTGGAAACACAGCGCTATGTCTTAGACGTCTAATCTAAAGGCAGGAGTTTGTGCTCTTGAACTTGCAATACTATTTCACATCTGCATTGGGTGAAGGTCAAAAGTTGTTTTAAAAAAAGGGATCAGGAATTATACTGGAAATATTGGAGTGAAAATCTCAGTGGATTAGACAGTGTCAAGAAAAGGAAAGCATTTGTGAGTTGCCAAGGAACCTTGGTGGGATCTGAGTTACTACAGAAAATAATTTCCTGGGTATCTGGATGGTGAATCTTGCCCATATGCTCAGGGTTTAGCTGATTGCCATATTTGGGGTCGGGAAGGAATTTTCCTTCTAAGGGCAGATTGGAAGAGGCCCTGGAGGTTTTTCGCCTTCCTCTGTAGCATGGGGCACGGGTCACTTGCTGGAGGATTTTCTGCTCCTTGAAGTCTTTAAACCATGATTTGAGGACTTCAATAGCTCAGACATAGGTGAGGTTTTTCGTAGGAGTGGTGGGTGAGATTCTGTGGCCTGTGTTGTGCAGGAGGTCAGACTAGATGATCATAATGGTCTCTTCTGACCTTAGTATCTATGAATCACTTATTGATTCTCTCTGAATTAATTGAAAATGACAATCTAAAGTGTGTGTTAAAAAAAAAAAAGGTGAACGAGCATGGAGACAAATACAAGGCTTGATTTAAAAAGTTATGAAGCTGATCTCCAAAACCTCAGAAGGATTTTTGTGTCAAAGGGTTCTTTCCCTAGCAGTATTTATAAATAATCCGGAGTGGATTAGATCTTCATGATTGAAAATTTCATTCGGGGTCATCTTTAAATGAACTATAAAAGCATTAGATTTCACTTGGCTGGGCTCTTTGCTTTGGGCATAGGCCCAACATATCTTCAAATCAATTCCAAGGTCCCTTTATAGCCCAAGCTGCTATTGATTTTTTTTTTCTTTTTACAAAAATTCGTCTCTAAACTGATCATGTTATATATCTTGCCTAGTAAATCAATAGGGCTGAATTCAGATCAGGAGAAACTGCTGTACCAGGAAGTATGTGCACCCTGGCTTTTCTGTGACTGGTGAGGACATCTGGCAGTTCCAAAAAGGATCAGCAGGTGGCATTTCAGGGCCAGTCAGCTAAGGCGGTTTCTGTCCTTTCAAAGCTTTTTGTATTCCTTGTAAAGGGTGTACAATAGTCTAATCTTCTAGTCATAGTCTAATCTTCTAGTATTCCTTTCTGTCAGAAGGCCTGGTCGATACCATACACCTCATCAGTGAAACATTTTGAGGAGTTGCAGAGAAAATGTGCTATCAATTAAATTCTTGTGACCAGCTCGACGTACTTGAAGGGTATGTAGTGGCATATGTTTTTAACAGAGAACATGCCCAACATGCAATACCAGCTTGGGTATGTGAAGCCCTTTGTAGGGCCTGACTTACAGCACGGAAGCAGGTATTGAGTGCATTTCCTAAGAACCCATTCACTGGGAAAGCTGACAGCATACTTGGTTGGACGGACATGACATCCTGCAGAGTGACAAGGATAGGAAATCAGTGCATCAGCAGTTCTCTTTCTTGTCCTATCAGTGACAGGTCGTTCAGATTCATGTATTTATTCATTTGTATGTGCATTGATGTCAGGAGCAAATGTGGCATGACACAATGTATTCTGATGTCTTACTGAAGGATATAATACATTCCCAGCAAAAGAGTGCTCAGAAGGCAATTAACAGTCAGTAGGACCATATAATCCAGAGTACAGTAATAGTGAATTGACTGGGGTGTGTGTGCGGGGAATATGATCCAGGTCTATGAAATCCTGAATGGTGTGGAGAAAGTGAATAAGGAAGTATTATTTACCCCTTCACATAATACAAGAACCAGGGGTCACCCAATGAAATTAATAGTTGAAAACAAATATAAGGAAGTGCTTTTTCATGGAGCGCATAGTCAACCTGTGGAACTTGTTGCTAGGTGATATAGCAATGGCTAAAAGTGTAACCGAGTTCAAAAAAGAATTAGATACGTTCATGGATGATAGGTCCATCGATGGCTAATAGCCAAGATGTTCAGGGACACAACCCCATGCTCTGGGTGTCCCTAAATCTCTGACTACCAGAAGCTGGGACTGGACAACAGAAGACAGATCACTTGATAAATTGCCCTGTTCTGTTCATTCCCTTGGAAGCATCTGGCACTGGCCACTGTTGGAAGGCAGAATACCGGGCTAGATGGACCATTGTTCTGACCCAGTATGGCCATTCTTGCATTATTCTGAATTGTTTTTCCATTTCACTAGCTCGGTTGCTTTTTTGACCAGAGAAGAATGTGCTTTGCTATAAGGTCCATTGGTTTTAACCTGAGTCAGGTTTACCTGCTACAGAAAGTGTTGGGAAAATGATTGTTGCTAGGAGAATCTTGAAAAACACAACATCTTGCTGGTATTGTGTTTTGTGTTTTCACATTTTGGACTGTTATTTTTAAGGTGTGTGTGTGGTGGAAAGGAGCCGCTTGTAAAGAACTACCAGAGGATGGGACATCCTTTTTTCTTTCTGCTCACTTCACTGTCTTTTGTTTTAGGCTATGGCTACAGTACGAGGCTTTTAGCAACACAGCTGTGCTGCTGCAGCCATGCCGCTAAAAGGCATGCAGTGTAGCTGCTGTTTGTTGGCAGGAGAGACCTCTCCTGACAACAAAAAACTTCCATCCCCCATGAGTGGAAGTGGCTTTGTCGGCAGGAGAGTGCTTCTGCCGACAAAGCGTTGTTCCCACCGGTGCTTTTCGTTGGTAAAACTTTTGTCGTTCGGGTGGGGGTGTGTGTTTTTTGTTTTTTTTAACATGCCTGAACAACAAGAAGTTTTGCTGACAAAGTGCCAGTGTATACAAATCTTTAGAGACACAAGCTGGGTGCAGGTAATATCTTCCAGTGAACCAACTTTAGTTGGTGAGATAGACAAGCTTTCTAGCTCACACAGAGATCTTCTTCAGGTCTGGCAAATGTATTCAAAGTGTCACAGCAACATGCAAAGTGGAACAGATTGTTTAGCATAAGTAAACACACATTTTGAGTGACCTCTCAAGGTGAAATAGCCCGTTAACACCTTTCCGGTCAGGGAAGAGGAAAAACTAGTGTCTAGGGTCAGTGGTGATAGATCGTTGTAATAAACCATAAATCCTGTTTCTCTATTCAGTCCAGGATTTTTTGAGCGTCCAGCAAAGTTATGAATTTCAGCTCCCAGGCTCGTCTTTTGAAGGTGTTATGCAGGTTTTCTTTGAGGTTGAGGATCGAGAGATCAGATATAGAGTGATTGCTTGAGTGTTCAGCCACAGGTAATATGGTATTTTTGTGTTTTTATCATTTTTCTGTGAGAGTTCATTCAAGAGTGTAGTGATTGTCTGGTTTTGTAGTTGTTGTTGGGCATTTAGTGCACTGGATGAGGTATACCACATGTTGTGATAGGCATGTGTAGGACCCATGGGTCTTGGAAGGTGTGCTGTGTGGGAGTGTTGATCATCGTACCAGTGGAGTTACTTCTACAGATTTTGCATCTGTTGTTCGGGCAAGATCTGGTGCCAGAAATTGGCCCAATAAAATATATTACCTCACCCACCTTGTCTCTTAATATCCTGGGACCAACATGGCTAGAACAACACAGCATATCTTTTTTTTTTGACATTTGTCATTCCTGAAGCAAGAAATGGACTTAGATCTACATACAAAGTTGCACTGGTTTTACTAAAGGGGTGATTTAAACCAGTTTAGTTACATCGGTGCAACTGTCTGTGGATGCTTTTAAATGGATTTAAATTTGGATTATGAGTTTGGCATTTGCCTATAAATAGACTAAGCAGAATTCAATTTTGATGTTTGAATAATTTTGATGGCTAATATCAGTGTTTATTTTTAAGCATTTTTTCTATTTTTATCAATTTAAATGTTCACAGTTGCACAAAATTATGAGTTAGATGCATTTTTATTTGTTTGTGTGACAGCCCCGTGAAAATTTAAACCATGTGGGGGGTGTGCGTGTGTGTGGGGGAAATCAGATAATAATTATGACTGACAGCAGACATTGAGGTTCAAAAAGTTAAAGCTTTATTACTGTTAAAACACAAATTATCAACGTTGAATATCAAAATATATAAAGTAAATACCCTTACATCAAACTCTGTTTTCAAGCAGCATTTTTCTCATTTTGCCTATCTGCAAATTTCTGTTATCGATGGAAATATTTTTTTCCATGGGTTTGTGTGTGTACTGTGAAATTGACATTTACTGACCTTTATCAATAAAAAAACTAATCCTAACAAACTGACCTATAAATTACTATTTTTAAACCAATATATGTGGGTCCTCCATACAGGGGTTTGCACTGATTTGACTAAACCAGTTTAATTAAACTAATGCAAGCTTCCATGTAGACAAGCCCCATGTCTCTATGTTAAGCAGGATGTATGTGTAAGAACTAGGGGCCACCAAATGAAATTAATGGGTAGCAGGTTTAAAACAAATGAAAGGAAGTTCTTCTTCACTCAGGGCACAGTCAACCTGTGGAACTCCTTGCCTGAGGAGGTTGTGAAGGCTGGGACTATAACAAGGTTTAAAAGAGAACTGGATAAATTCATGGAGGTTAAGTCCATTAATGGCTATTAGCCAGGTTGGGTAATGAATGGTGTTCCTAGCCTCTGTTTGTCAGAGGATGGAGATGGATGTCAGGAGAGAGATCACTGATCATTACCTATTAGATTCACTCCTTCTGGGGCACCTGGCATTGGCCACTGTCGGTAGATAGGATACTGGGCTGGATGGCCGTTTTGTCTGACCCAGTATGGATATTCTTATGTTCTTATGTATATAAAGACCAGCATCTTGGATGTTTCTAGGGAGGGTTCAACCTGCGACCTCCAGACCTAATGTGAGCTGCTTCAGCTTAAGCTGAAGGGCTATGTGTTTTTTGATTTTCAAAGGTATTTAGGTGCTTAAAGATGCCAATAGGGGTCAAGTGGGATTTTCAAAGCATGTAGGTATCTGATGCCCATGGATTTTAAATTTGCTTTTGAAAATGCCACTAGGCACCTGTTTGCATCTTTAGGTAAATAATGTCTTCGAAAATCTGGTCCTAAATACCCTAGTTTGCAGCTGACACAGAGGAGCATCTATAACATACACTTAACACTTGGTTACGTGTTTATAGCTTCTCTCCTACCAGCACTACCTTCCACTTGGAAGAGGAGAAAGCTGTTAGGGCGTCTTTTCCCTTTGCATTTGAACAGTGTTGGTTGATAGACCATCTATGATTCAGTCTTAGGGACTGGGAAGGAATTTGCTTTTGTGATCTTTTGAGGAAACTGAGCTGAAGAAGTTTGTGTCCACCTGTAATACATGAGTATTTACAGGGCGTAATTGAAGTTTGTAAAGTGCTTGGAGATTCTCGGATGAAAAGAACTGTATAGAAGGTGTACATTGTTATTGGAGTCCAGTATAGTGAAAAATAAGGAACAGATATGAACATAATCTTGAACAAGGAACACAGTGAAGAAATAAGAATTAGTCTTTTAAAATAAAGACCAGGTGGCAATGCAAACCAGAGCATCAGAGCCCTATATGCTGGCTACTAACTTGGTTAGTGCAGTTACCAATAATTACCACATCCTTAAATGGCCATATTGTATTCACTAATGTCGGAGGTCAATTCCCAGTCATAGAATATAAAGAGGGCAGTGCAGTAGCTCCTAATGTGCATCAGGATGAGAAGATTGATACTGACAAGGTGACCTCAGGCTCTACAGAGGCAGTTTATTCTGAATGCCTCTAGTTTATCCTACTTATGTTGGAGACCCCAAGTGATAGGACTTGTCTTTTATTTCTGGCACAACACAGTTTACATGGGCTCTTTTAGAACAGGACAGCAGTGGTGGAAATAAATGGAAATGGGTAACTCGTCCGATGGAAACTTGTTGCCATCCTAATACCCTATGCCCCCAGGATGCCCTTTGGTCGGTCTCTGAATGACCGCAGTGCTGTGTTAACATCTGGCAGACAGTTCCGCAATTAAAATGTGTTGCCTGACATCAGTTCCGAATTTGTCTGTCTTTCAATTTTTCATGTCCATCCAAATTATGCCCTTATCCACTTAACCATCTCTGTGCCAGATAAGTGTGTATATGATTCCAATCCTCCTGTTTGCCTTCAGTTACCAAGTTTACATGCAGCTGATTTTGTTTGATCTGTTTGTTTTTACATTAACTTTCGTGTTGGAAAGGATTTTCACTCATCTTCTGTTCTGTCTGGAATCTGTGGTTACCTCCTCCTTGTTAATTTGTTTTAGTTTTTCAACTGATGGCAATTTTACTTTGGAGGAATTTGGCTACTACTATCCTGTAATTGTAGTCTGTTAACATATTTTTGTCATGGTTTTACATCCACAGAACTGTCATTGAAAATCCATTGATTTTCTTTTTTTTTTTTTTTAAAGTCACGGAGCAACAGAGTTTAGCATTTCTAAATGCTAAGAGTCAGGTTGTCAGAAGTATTCAATCAAACTGTAACTGGAATTTTGCACATTCAATTATATATATATATATATATATATATATATTAAAACTCTCATTTCTGTTTCTAAGATGCACTTAACAATGTAGTTTTGTGGGTAAAATGTGACCCTAAATACAGAGCACTTTTTGATGGTATAGATAACTTCAATGTTAAAACCCAGTTGATGCGCTTTATTCTGAGAGGAAAAGAAACACGGGAAGCATTTTTAATATATTTGCATCTCCTTCAGGATTTGAACTCATTACTTTTGCAATACAAGGTGAATATTTTGTGCATTATGCTGCACAATCTGTGTTTCATATGCTGTGGGAATTAACTGATGTCAAATCAGCTACAGAAGGTGTCTGAGATTGTTCCTTGAATGAACAGAACAATCGTATTGAAACATACTGAGCTGTACAAGGAAAATGTGAATAAAAGTGCACATACATACCACCATCAGCTTAAAAGAAGCCTATTTCCTTCTTCATACTTAAGGTATGCACAATGTCCTGGCAATTAGGGTCAATTTACAGAATATTTTGCTGCAACAAAATAGTGAAATAAAGAGCAAGAGTGCTGCATTTTAGCTTTAATTTTTCCCCTTATTAGGGAAAATTACTAATGTGACTTCTTGTATGATCATGTTTGCATGAAAACACAAACATGGCTTTGTGGGTTTAAATACAGCAATGCTGTCCACAGTGTAAAATGAGCCTGACAATTAGGAATCCTAGCCTTACTGTCTTAAACCATGTAAGGATACAGTACAGAGCAAAGTGGGAGGTTGTCTTTGCAGGCAGAATGCTCCACAGAACAGGTTAATGCATGGCATAACGTTTCCCAGTATTTGGTGTTTAAAGATGTGAGGCTTAGATTCCCAATAGGTTCTGTTATACATATATAAATAATTTAATGCTCAGTCTCTGAGTCAGGGGAACTCTCAGGGCCAGATCTTTAGCTGGTGTAAATTGACATAGTTCCATTAATTTCACTAGGCCTGTGCTGATTTGCACCAGCTGAGGCTCTGGCCGTCAGTAACCAAAACCGTACTTACTGCTTACGGCACTTATATGTGAATCTAAGCACAGAAGCACTGTTACTTAAGACCTAGTTAATCTATGCTTGCCATTTGTTTGTCTTGATATATAGTAGCAATACGTGTGCTTATACTACGCTGTGTATTGTTGTCTAACATCCTTACGGCAGGGGCGAGAGGAAACACTCTTTTCCAGCTAATTTGGTTAAGCTAGGTATAACCGACTGCCTTGTAACTTTTCTGTTAATCAGATCATGGGACTGTTCTGAAGAAAGTTTGGCCAACTACTAAAACAAAGTCAATATGTACGTGTTGTAATAAGCTTGCATCGATTTTGCTCATATATTAAGATTTATGCCCTCCAGAGTGTAATAAATTAGAGGTGGAAGACAGGTCAATATATGTCATTATACCCTGTCACTGGGGAAATAGACTTTCCAAAGAGATGTCTGGCCCTACAGATTCATACCATCAGCCTGAATATCTAGCGTTGAAAAGGCTATTCTTTTTACTTTTGATGGTTTGACGTTCAGGACTTGTCTTGACAAACGGGCTTGGCAGTTGTTTCAGATTAAGGTGGCTCTGTGGTCTTCAGCCCTAGTGGGAGAGGTATAAAATAATGTAAGGTCTGGTCTAGACCTAAAATCTGTGTTGATTTAGCTACGTCGCTCAGGTCTGTGAAAAATTTCACTCTGCACTGTAGTTAAGTTGACCTAACCCTGGGTGTGATGTAACTAGGTCAAGGGAAGACCCTTCTGACAATTTAGCTACCAGCTCTCTGAGAAGTGGATTAACTATGTAGATGGAAAAACCTCTTCCATCAACTTATGAAGTGTCTATGCCTCAGTAGCACGGCTGCAGCATGGCTGTGCTGCTGTAGCATAAGCATATTTTGAGTGAGGTATTTAGCCCATTCTGCTTTACATGTAGATGTCCCATATGTCAGAGTTTGCATCATCCCTGCAAAGTGACTTTTCTCATGTTCATCTTGACAATATAGTGATGCTAACGTATTTTTAGTCTAGTACTTTACTAGAAAGCCTTCGTTTTTACTACCAAATGTGTGAATCCCTGCACCCCTTAAATGTTTTCCCTTCAACTTGCTGATTCAGATGTAGGGAACTGTTTTTGTGCGTGTGCGTGCATGCACCCACCCCGTCTTCAGAGGTCTGGTGTTCAGTTGTTCACCCTTTGAGCAAAGCTCTGGGAACAATAAATAGTGAAGTCCTAGGTGCTTGTTTATTTTGTCTCTGAATGGCCAAAGGCTGGGAGATCAAAGGGGAGTCTCCTGATTGCAGCTGGTGCATTTACACATTCTGTAAAGAAAGCATGAGAGGTAATTTGATTTTTGTTGTTCTAGTATTAATTTTAAAGGGCTTGTTGTTTTGATAAACCCTCCTGCATCTTGCAAGCTCTGTCACCAGCTCCTCTGGCACAGCTAGAATCTGGGCAGGGTGAAAAGAGACCCTAGTATTGGGATTTACCGGTGAGACTTGCTGCTGTAAGGCATTTAACATGGCCTGTGCTGCTGTCATGAGGGTAGAGAGCCCATTCCCCAGAGGGGTAATTTATCAGTGAATGCTCTTCACCCAAGACTCTGGTGAATGCAGCTGAGCAACTGAGAGGAGGGTACAAACCTGCAAGGTCTCCTTTTGTGGCTGGGAGCACCCCACTTTCAGCTGTATTCTGTGCAACCCCTGCCCTGGAGCTTAAACCTCCAGATTTGGAGATCTGAGGAGACGCTCGAAGATATTTCTTGATGATTAGGGCCATACTAGGCTGGAGCCTTTCAGGTTCAGGACTTTAACCATAGATATGTAGCCTAGAGCAGTACTGGCAGTGCTTCAACCATAGCTCTCTCGCCATAGTGGCAGGCAGGACCACAGATAGAGTGCCCCCTAGCCAGGCAGATAAGGGAAAAGGAGCAGCAAGAGCTATTCCCGAGCTAGGGTCCAGCAGCCTGGCCAGAGCATCCTCAGTTGATGATAGGTAGCAGCTTAATTGCAGTCCCAGTCCAGGGTAAGCAGCAGCTGGTATCCGAATCTAGGAACCTAACCCCAGCCCTCCTCTTGGTGCACGAAAAGGATCAACAAAACCCAGAGCCTCAGGAAGCCACTTCTGGACGAAGGCCAACCAGATCAGGGCAAATCCAGAGACAGCTGGGAGCATAACAGTTCTTATGTTCCCAAACCACACAGGCTGGAGCCTGTGTAACCGTGCCTCAGTGGGTCACAAGTGAGAATGCCAAATTCAGGACAAACTGCTGAAAAATAAGGCATATACACACCAAAACTGGTGGTTAATCCCCCATAAGATATACCAAACCAGCAGCAAAAGTAAACTGTCTCACCATACTGGCTAACAAGAAGTTTCAAACAAAGCTTTCAGCACAGCTAGTGGAAATTCACAGGTGACAAGATGGTGTTTGGAGTCACATGGGCAAAGTCCATGCATGATTCCGCTTAGTCACAGTAGAAGCCATTACCTCTACCTCAAACAGCAAGTTCCCAGGAAAGTCAATTCAAGGTAGGTGAGCATCTTCCATTGTGAGTTAAATGTTCTTTTGATGGGCTACTCAATTTGAATAGTCTCTCCGAGATGTGCTGGCTAACTACCTTGTGGGCGCTACCCAGGAGCAAACATTTTGAAATACAGGTATAGAGCAAATAGTCATAACTTCAAATACCAAAATGGTACATGCATACAGATAGCATAATGATAACTAGCAAATCTTACCCTTTCTATTGACACCTTACTTGATGCACTTTGTATAAGATTTGTTGCAATTATATAACCGTGGTAGCGACAATGATTTGCATGGTCATATTATAATCAGATAATGTCACAGCCTGGGTCAGTGTTAAGTTTGGATAATCAGCACACTTATCACTACTTATTTAATTAAAGTAATGAATATTCATCTGTTATGCAGGGTATATATAAAATGTCCTTTTTTCTGAATCCTCAGGCTGAACAGGTATGAGCTTTACGGCCTGGCCACAAGATGGCTAGTCAGGGGCTCCTGAGTCCCTAATCCCAGTTCTGGCAGAGTTCCTCTGAAGTAATTTCACCTGAATGCTCTGCCTCTGTTCCCCCTCAGTAAAATGGAGAAAATTCTTCCATGGGGTGTTTTGAGGACTAATTAATGACTATAAAGCAGTTTGAGGGCTATTAGAACTAAGTATTATTACCTGTAGATAGTGTTGACTGAATAATTTATTTGTTAAAATTGTTGCCAGTTTCTTAAATTCACCCAACTCCTCCCTTCCCAATTTGATACCTCTACTTGCAAAAGTGGCTCTTGCTCATCAGCAGGACAAAGGTGGAGGTTATTAAACTCTAATCTTTGTCCTTCATTAGAGTATTGAATGTGTCAACTTTTTGTGGAATGGTTTGCCATGTTTGCCTGAACAATACCTGTATAAACTCACTTGTGGGAGGGAGAGGAATGGGGAAGGCGTTGGCAAAGATTTAATTCTTTGCTAAAAACATATAGCTTTTCTAATACTTGTGTGTCCTTATTACTGCACCCAGGCGCATGATATCTGATTATATTGTTTATATATTCATTTAGATGGAGGAAATTATATAGAGAGCATGAATGGTATTTGATATTCAGTCAGTCTGCCCCTGCTGAACAGAATATTAGTGGGGTCTCCTGTACTGTCATCATGGACAAAGCCCCTGTGAACAGTTACATCCATAAGTAGTTGACATTATGTTGGTCCTTTAATTTAAACAGAAGGCTTGTGCTGATCCAGGTCAATGTTTCTATGTGAACAAATGGATTTCAGTTTCTTTAATACGGCTTGTGTGTGAAATTCCTCTGGGCATATATAGTACAGTATGTTGTGTGTTTAGCTGAGTGTCCAAGTATGCATTTCACTTCACTCTCTCAACTATCTTGTCACTGCAACTTTACACATTTTTCATTTGTTTCTGCTGTTTTATTTGTGTGCATATTATCACCACAGCTTCATTTCCCCAGCCCTCTGCTCCACAGTAATATAGTAATAATGAATAATTGTGATTATTTTTCTTGTTTTTCATTGCGGTGTCCTCTAAGGCATAGAAACAATCCCAACAACCTCCTCATCTTCCCCCTTGTATTCTGATTTGGGAAATAATCAAGGGATTCACACTGTTGCACTGAAAAGTCACCAAGGCTGTTGTAGCAGCTGCAAAGTGCTGCGAAGTGTCTACCTCTCAATAGCTGTCTCTCTCTTTTCTTGTATTGTAAGCACTCACTGAGGAAGAGATGCACAAGCTACCACTTGTTCCACAGTATCAAAGAATTTCTCAGGGTGGCATTTCAGCACTGGTCAAGTGCTGAAATGCCACCCTGAGGACCAGTGGTTTAAGCATCTTCACTTTAGCGCTACAGCAGCGGGGCTGGTGCAGCGTTTTAAGTGTAGACCTGTCCTTGGTAATTACAACCAAAGTATGTTGTTCCTCATATCAGCAGAGAGTTCTGTCTTAGGGTATCTGAGGGTTTGTCTACACTTGAAATGCTACAATGGCACAGCTGCACCGCCAATGGGAGAAGTTCTTCTGTCAACCTAGCACGGTCTACATTTGAGGTTAGGTTGGCTTAACTACAGAGTTCAGGAGTCACTTAAAAGAAGAAAAGGAGTACTTGTGGCACCTTAGAGACTAACAAATTTATTTGAGCATAAGCTTTCGTGAGCTACAGCTCACTTCATCGGATGAATGAAAGCTTATGCTCAAATAAATTTGTTAGTCTCTAAGGTGCCACAAGTACTCCTTTTCTTTTTGCGAATACAGACTAACACGGCTGCTACTCTGAAACTTAAAAGAAGGTATTCCAGGAGTGGTCCTGAGACAGACAAATGAATTTAAGATTCCTAATAGTCATTAAAATTAAATCCCACAGAGATTTATATGTAGCTCTTTCCACTGCAGGAGGAAAGCACACCTCTTTCTGGGGATTGGCTAGATTTAAATATCAGCTGCTGTCATCCATTCATTGGCTCATCACCTTCATGGGATTGTCTTGTTGGTATTTTCAGCTCCTGAATGTGTAATCTGATAATGTATTCGTAGCAGGGTATGAATTGCCTTTATCCTTGTTGTGAGAAATTTCTCCATGGATCATTAAAGTATAGAATGTTAACTCTCTTCTATTCCATTCATTTTCTGAGATATCCCTTTAGTTCTACCAGGGCTTAATAGGAATTGGAATTTTGTTTTAAATGAGTTCAAACACTGTTGTTGCCTATATAAAGGTCTTTTAGGTCTCAACTTTGTCTTTTACAACATATTTAATATTTGTCTTTACACAGTCACTGTTCTGCTTACCAGTCTTTCGAGGGACGATTCTTGTCTTTCTCAATTTGGCAAGAAGTTGCTTAAGCATTGTAAAATAACTAATGTCCACTTAATATCGATAATTTTACACTCAGATGCCTTCTTACATTAGCATCAAATTATCTTGCTATATTTGTACATAAATCATCTTACTATTTATATGGCGATGGCATTGGGCAGTTACTAGATGAAGGTTTGCATTTAGGTTCAAAATATTGGAAAATATACATCTCAAAAGGCAAAGTGGGTGAGGCAATATCTTTAAGTTTTATTGCACCAACTTCTGTTGGTGAAAGAGACAAGCATTCAAGCTGCACAGAGCTTTTCTTCAGGTCTGGGAAAGGTACTCCCAGCATCACTGCTAAATACAATGTGGAACAGATTGTTAAGCATAAATAGTTTAACATATATTCTAAGGGACCATTCAAGGTGCAGTGGCCCATTAACACCCTGAAAACATAGGACAAAAAGGGTTAGAGGGTTACAGATTGTTGTGATAAGCCATAAATCCAGAGTCTTTTTATTAAGACCATGATTTTTAGTAACTAGCAATGTTTATGAATTTAAGTCCCCCAGGCTCATCTTCTGAAGGTGTTTTGCAGATTTCCTTTCAGGACAAGGACTGAGAGGTGATTGTTGGAGTGATTGTTTTGTGAAAAGTGTTCACCCACAAGTGATGTAGTGTTTTTGTCTTTTATCACTTTTCTGCATGTGTTCATTTGAGAATGTAATGATTGTTTCGTTTCACCCACATAGCTGTTGGATTATTTAGTGCACTGAATGAGATACACCAGGGATCAGCAACCTTTGGCACGCGGCCTGTCAGGACGATTTGTTTACCTGCAGCATACACAGGTTTTGCCGATCGCGGCTTCCACTGGCTGCGGTTCGCTGTTCCTGATCAATGGGGGCTGCAGGAAGTGGCGCGGGCTGAGGGATGTGCTGGCTGCCACTTCCAGCAGCCCCCATTGGCCTAGAATGTTGAACTGCGGCTAGTGGGAGCCGCGATCGGCCGAATCTGCAGATGCTGCAGGTAAACTGTCCCGGCCCGCCAGGGGCTTACCCTGATGGGCTGTGTGCCAACGGTTGCCGATCCCTGAGGTACACCACATGTTGTGCTAGGCATGTATAGGTTTCACGGATCTTGAAAGGTGTGCTGTGGTGGGTATTGAACATTGTAGCTGTGGAGAGATGTCTTCAAGTTTTGCATCTGTTGTTCTCTCAGCGTCTGGTGCTGCTTTGGGTTGGTGGGTCCTTGTCTGTCTAATATCCTGGGGCCACCATGGCTACAACAACACTGCAATTGAGCATCTCAAAAGAGGTATATGTCCTCTTAAACATTTCAGGGATAGTCAAACATGAATTAGAAGTAACACAGGTCTTCTACAAAACATTTCCCAAAAATACATGTTTTGCTTTAGAGTTTAAAGAAGATTTTCAAGTGTTTGTGACATAAATTATTTTTATACAGACATGTCTAAACTTTGTGTGGTTTGAAACTGAAGGATTTAATTTTCTTGTAAAGGAAAAGCCCTTTTTATTATTTAGTTTATGGCTCTGACACCATCTCTTAGGCAGCACTCCTCTTTGAAGCATCCTTATGTTCTTTTACATGATATCTTACAAGTTGCAATTAAAGACTTCTATCACATATTCTAAACAAAACACAAATCACAATAATTAACATTTATATACACCTTTCAAAACATAATGTAGAAGAAAATAGTATAGAATATTGAAGCAAAATAGATGTTATAAAGCTGCATTCTGGAGTCTGTGTAAATACACTTGAAGTAATAAACCTGGTGTTATTTTCCTTGATGCTTCGGGTGTGTGACCAACTTGTCTGTCCCTTTAAGGGTGGTGGTCCCTGGGGGTCAGCCCACCTCTCATGTGGTATGACCCTTTACGATCTGGAGGTGTGCAAGGACTTAGGAAATGGGAGGTATTGGAAGAGGTCCCAGGGATAAATAGCGTTTGGAAAGAAAACCCATTACTGTCTGTTTAAGGGCCTAGGACAGGAGCCTTGTAGGAGGCCAGGCTTCCCTCTCTCCCAGCCAACTGCAGATGAGCTGAGAAAAAGGGACAAGCATATATACTGTCTCCTCCCTCGTAACAGGGCAGATAGTAGCAGGAGAAGATTGGCTTGCTGAACTTTGAACCTGAGGACTAATTGGGGAAAAGGGGCCAGCTGAAGGAGAAGCTGGCTAAGGCTTTACAGCCTGCCTAAATTACACCCCCAGCTCCAAGGAGGAGAGCTGGGAGGACTCCTGTGTTAAGGATGGAGTGACAGCCTGTCTCTAAAATATGACCTAGCCACTGCCGGAGAGGCTGGCAGTGGCCATGAGGAAGCTGGCCTTGAGTAGCTGGTTGGGAAGTAAGCACACGAGGAGAGAGAACTCCACAGCGGGAATATTGGAGTCTGCAGCCAGTTACGGATGCTGACCAACAGGGAAAAAGGTAGGAGCAGCCAAAGGAGGCAGCAAGAGATTGGAAGGCATGGTCCTTAGCTACCTACCAGGGTTTCTGGGCATGATCTTAGAAGAGAGGATGGGCCTGGGTTCCCCTGCCGCTCCCCCAGCAAGAGGGGAAGTTACAAGAAAAGACAGATGGGTCCCAGTTGGGGGCTGAAGGCCTGGCATAAAGACCACTAGAATTTGGGTTTGTTCTGTTTGTACTTTTTCTGCTACCCCAGAAGGGGACTGAACCAAAAGGCCACGCCACAGAAGCAGCAGACTGCTGCAGAACCAAAACAATAAATGATGGGAGGTACTAGAGGAGAAGAACCCCTGAAACATAATATCCTGGCACAAGGGGCTGCTGAGGCAGTGAACCTGTCATGCTGACAGAAAATAGGGATCTCCTAGGAATTGTATTAGCTTGAATATTTTATGCAGTTAGAAAAGTAACAAAAATGTAAGTATGTGAGTTATATTCTCCAAATGTTGTGCGTACGAAAGCAATTGTAAGTATCTCCTAAAACTTGGTGAAGGGTAAGGCAAGTTTGTAATAATCTGTTATAGGAATACATTTTATACTTTTTATTATTTTTGCATGAGTATTGAGGCTTACCTCCTGTAATAGTTATGCATTTAGCTTTTTTTTGCGTAGAGGTTGTAGATACTTGATATATAATCAATGTTCAGTTATTTTTCAATGAATCAGCTGTGACTATGCAAACCTCTGTGCTCTGATTGGATATTGTAATCCTCTACTCTGGCTGGTATCTCTATTTGGAATATTCAAGCTGCTTGCCAACAGCAAAGCCCCTTGCCTCTGCTTCTCAGTCTGAAAGCAAGCTGAAAATGCTAGAGGAGGAAACAAAGAAATAATCTAAACCATGGAGAGGGAAAATGATTCATTTCCTTCATTCAGGCCCAATCTCTTCTTCCTTTGAAGTCAAAGGATATTATGCCCATGACTTAGTTTATAAACTCTTTGAAGCTTTTGTTTGTGTGTGTCCAGTGCTTAATATAGTGTATCTCTGATAGGAGTCTGTAGTCAACGCAATACAAGTAAAAAATTACTTCAGTAGTAACAGTTGGGCTAGTTCTCAGACTCCTCTTCCATCCTTACCAGTCAGCAGGACTCTAGCCTTTGTAATAACTTTTCTGGATTTGTGCATACATTGTTTATATTGGGATTCTCCTGTGCCTCAGTGTGGCTTTGAACCAAAATGTGAACAGTTTATTGCAGCTCTTCTGGGCAGAAGAGAAAAGCTGGAGAGGGGGAATAAGATGGAGGGAAGGACAAAAACAGAAAGGGAAACAATAGAATTTGTTTCCCCTCCTATTTTCCAGCCAGCTTTACTATTAACAAAACCTTAGGCTAGTAAACTCCTTAGCTATTGACTTCTGAATTTGTTATAAACACCTAACTCGGAGTTTATTCAACCCTGTTTTTGACTGATATCTCATAAACAGGAAACATCCTCCAGTTAACATTATAATATCCTGGCCTGGGACCCCTACGGGGCTTTCCCTGAGAGAGGAAAAAGTTATGGGACTTAACAACAGAGGACAAGCAAAGAATGGTCAAGGTTACACAGGGGTGGCGGAGCCTTGTTTATGTCCTAAGCAATGTGCAATAGGGCAGGAAGGAAGATTCAGAACATTTAACAGCTCAATCCTGCTATTGCCCTGCACTCCTCATTCCCCTTCGTTTCAGCGTAGTACCATGCACAGATTGATGGAAAGGAACTTAAAATTTGATCTTCTGTTTGAGGTGTTATAATTTTACTGGAGAAACAATATTTGAATATTCCCGTAACTATTACTGCTGCAGGAAAGTAGTATTTAAGATTCCCCTTGGCTCTATGCCCTTTCATCTTCACAAATGCCTGTCATTATGGAGGAGTGGAATTGCATCACCTTTAATTCACCCACTGCTAGTATTTTACTCAGGATCATTTCTGGAGAGAAGAACAGGGAAAATTTACAAGTTTGTTAGAAAAGCCAAAGTTCATTTGTTGGAACAGAGATCAAAAATTTATGGGCAGAATGCCAGGAAAGGCACAAATCATTTTGAAAGTGTTCCCACAAGAAATCATTGAAATTGTTCAGGCTCTAAGAGCCCCAATACCATTTTATTTCTTCCCAGAAAAGGGAATATATTTCCTGCACATATTTTAATAAGGAGAAAACCACGCCCTTAGCTCTAGTTGTTTTTTAGCAGCCATATAAATATTATGATGCAATAGAATGATGATGTATATGTTTGTATTTGATTTTTTATATATATATAATGTATTTCACACTGGAGTCGAGATGTGAGACTTTGATTAACTCAGCGGTTAGATAATTTAACTGGGTTTAAATATACCCAGGAACAACATTGTTGGTGAGTGAATATTTATGTGTGTTTCTGATGGAGGATTCAATTTGTCTAGGTGATAATAGCTGATCTATTAATATGTAGTGTTTATAGAACACTTGTCAAATCTTGATGTCAAAGCTTATTATAAAGGTATTACCTTCACTGTGGAGGTGGAGAAATTGAGGGACAGATATGTAAAGAGACTTCATCACGGTCACACAGAAAGTCATGGTAGACCTCTGGACAGATCAAAAGTTTCTTGACTCACTGTCCTGCGTCCTACCCTGCTGACCATAATGCCTCTGGTATTGAAAGGAGTTCATGTATGCATTGGTGGATGTTGATGAGAATTTATGCTGTCCTATTAAAGACAAAGCTAGGGTCTGGCTATAAGGAGTAAACTTAGCAATTCATGGGAGGATGGTGCTTTCCTATATAATATAAAATATATAGAAAATATATTTTGCTTGGTTTTAGACTTTCAGTTCACCAGCTCAGCTTCATATCATCTTATGGAGAAATATTAGTTTGACTTGCTAAGCTTCTAATATAAATAATTGAAGGTTGCTCTGTTGGTTTATTTGTGTTGGCCATGCTTAAGCCATGCTTTTTTGTTGTTGTTGTTTCACCCTATTTTTCAGTTATACTTAGAATGTGTCATTACAATAATTGCTAGCAAAATGTTGGCTGCTACATAGGGGACTTATCATTTCAGAACTATTCCATACATAATTGTATACATTTTTGAATTTAAAATGTTAAGATGCAGAGATAAGAGCATATAGTTTTCCTCGTTTATTATTAGTATTTATTTATTTATACTGTGAAAAGGTGTGCTAGGACCCTTAAGCTAAAAATGGGCTGAACAATCCCCCCTCCCCACCCAAGATCTAAATGTAATGAACCTTGTCTGCATATAGACACCACATAGACAGCAGGCATTAAATCCAGGACTGTCAGTACCAATGCCCTGATTCAGCAAAGCACTTAAGCATATCCTTCAGTAACATGTACTTCAGTAGGATTTAAGTATGTACTTAAGTGCATTGCTGAGCTGGCAGTCCGAAAGCATAGTCATCTGCCTCTGCGCTTAACTGTTAGTACCCTGTGCTCTTGATGCTGACTGCCCTGGATTAAAATCCTGCTGATGAGTTATAGTGTCTCTGTGTCTGAAGCCATTTCACATCAAATTTAAACATGCAGTATACCTGTATGTTGTCGTGATGTAACAATACAATTTCCCTTTGTTTTCTCAGCAAGCAGGTGGTAATTAAGTTCCTTTTTTGTTTGTGCTTTGCACAGTGGGGAGGAAAATCTGATACCACGCATAAGAAAACTGTGATGGACACCTGCTAATTCCGTTATACATCGGATACTATATATACCCTATATAACCCTACCCCTGGGAGGGCTTTATTTTATAATTAGACTCCTTCAATTTGAAATTCTTTGGTAACATAAACACACTTAGAGGGGAGCAAGGGATGGCAAAAGGAAAGAAAAGGAACAAACTCTTTACTCCGGGGAGCTCGCTGGGACACGCATCATTGCACATGCCCCTATGTCTCCCACCCCAATCACAACAACTTCAAGAGTAAACTAGAAGCTGGCTTCTCCTTCTGTTGCACTTAAGGGAGTTCTGAGATGACGTCTCACAGCACTTATTTTAAACAGAGAAACGTCACTATTACAGGCCATCTTAAGAGCAAGGAAGTAAACATGAAAAGCTAAACTCATTCTCACTGAACCTTACAATTATGCTACCTCCCTCTGTCTTATGAAGAATACTCAACAGAAACATTTTCCCATAACAAATGCTTTAAAACTGATGAAGCAAAAGGTTTTTCTCTTGTACTATTGACTTCACCTATGAGTGAAGCTAAGGTATATCAAGTATTGAGCTGACCTACAGAAAGTCTTGACATTTACTGAGAAATGTTACTTAGCAATATGTAAGACCAGCAAACAGAAGTCTCTTCTACCCAGAGTGAACTGAGAATAGTGAGGCAGTTTGAGGCTAACACAAAGAGACAGGCTGTCAGGGTTAGTACCAGCTGGGGAAAGAATGAGAAACCAAAAAGAAAGAGGATGCTGAATGTCTTTCTATGGTTTATGAGGCTTTGGAGATCTATGTTCTATTTTATAACTAGAATAAAGTGATTGATGGCCTCCCATTACCCCCCCAAAAATCTTAACATACCTCATGTTGTTTTCTGAAGGCAATATGTGACTAGTTTGTATTGAATCTGCTGTGTTTAACTCAATATATTCAATATTATGACAAATAAATCCTTTGTTATATTTTGATATGTCTCTGATAATCAGGCTTGCAGAGTCAAGACAAAAGATGTGATTTCTTATGGTTACATTTTTTGCCACATGTCCGTGTTTAATAATGTCATTTCCCCAGATATTTGCATAGTACCGCCTGCTAGATATATGGTGTTACTTTTAATTTATCTATTTGTTTGGTGAGGGAGATGTGGAGTACCTTTCCAATGGTCAGAGTTGAAGCAGATGCAGGACTAGTCATTTGACCTGTCCAAAAACAGTTGGTCAATTGACTGGTCAAACATTGGTCAAGAATTGTCAGATAATGTAAAAAAAATGGTCAGATGTTTCAAAGCATGAATTTGTTAGAACAGCAACAAAAAAGAGGTAAGACTTTTTGTGGCTTCTTAGCCTGGCATGCTTATGTCTGATTACAAAACAAAGTTTTGTTAACTGAGCTATTTTAACTCAGAAAAACGTGAAACACAATGCAATGAAGTTCTAAAACATGAAAGAATAATTATCTTTTTTGCTATGTGAGGTTAGTATTTAAATGTGAAAGTTGCAAAAGAAAAATGACATTAAACAGAAATAAAACAAACACATAGTAACTATAAGAAAATACGTCATTTTTAAGTGCACTTACGCTAGGAAGTCAGGAGGCCAACTCTTCAACTATCTTGCTTTTCATTATCTTTTTCTTTATCCGCTTTAATCGCTTCATCTATATCTCCATTCCTATCATTGAATCCATCAACATCTTCTTTCTCTTCACCTGATGAATTGTGAGTCAACAGTACATATGCCACTTTCTTCTCTAATCTTAAATTGTGATAGAGGGTTGCCTGCTTCCCAGTGGTAGATCTTCAGTTTATTTCTGGTTTTTGAATGGATGATTCCCCAAATCAAAGAATTTTGTTCTGCATATGGAGTAGTTTAAAATAATTTCTTCCCATGTAGTTAGAATGCAAAGAGAACACAACACTTTCCACCATGAAATTTAGTGCTGCACTAAATGACACTGAAAAATGACTGCTGATACTTGTTTGTTTTTTGAAAAACTTGATGATGCTTTTCTCTTCTGACACATGATGAGAATACTGTCAGATTTTCAACATCACCTATAAAAAGTTGCATCATAGGGGCAGCACATCCATAACACAAAGGCATAGATATTTATTTGTCAACAACACCCAAGCAGCTTTCATATTAACCAGCACAACTGAAATAAGGTTTTATGGACCCAATTAATTGATTGTTTTTATACCGATCAGCAATATATTGGACTGTGTGCTGATGCTCAATTGGAATGAATAAAGCACTGGTTTGAAGTTGATGGCACTCTCACTGGGAATATTGCTTCATCCGTGAGACAGGTGAGGAGCATGCGCAATAAGGACACCAACTCTCTTTCACTTCATGTGCTTCAGCATCCAGAAGACTTCTTGCAAGCTGTTTTCTTCTTGGTAGTTTGTAAACTGGATACAACTGATGGAAAAATTCTAGCATCAGGATTTTTTACTACCTAAAATGATGGATTGCTGGCATTTATACCTCTATTAAGTGTATGGTTAAGTTTGTTGTTCTGGTCATGGGACGTTCTATTAAAAAACCTCTTAATACCACTTTGTTGAACATTTGAAGACTTTCCAGGAATAGGAGTTTTTGATCCTGAAGCAGATGATGTAGCAAAATTCTTATTAGAAGATGAAAAAATAGAACGTTTCACTTTCATTGTCACTTGTCTCATTATCTTCATCAAAAGACCCTGTGCTTCATGACTTGCTGCCAAAGAGAAGTAGAAGAAGAATGCACAGAAGAAAAATTTGATGCAGATGTGTTTTCCGTCTCTTGCTGTTTGACTGCAATAATCTATTTTTGACAGTAGCGGGAAACATACCACAAGAATTCACCAAGTGTTTCTCTATTCTGTCTACATGTCTTACCTACTAAGAACAACAGAACTTGCACTTAGCTTTAACAGTATTTCCAAGTTCATGTCTAGTAAAAGAATACCATACAAATAAGTTGGGCTTTCCCCAACTCTGCCTCATTTATTATGTCACTGTTATTAAAGTCTCACTACTTCTAGGGTATCTGTTTATGAGGTATCTGTTGTATTTCAATCAACCAGTTTTGAATTGCTGCTCTTCCGGAAGATACCAGCAAATCAAAATGTTTCTGGGCATGCTGCCTCTCGGTAACCTTACAGACTCCCAGATGACATGGAGGGGTCCAGTAGTCCCTTCTTCTGGCAGTCAGCACAGTGGACTCATAATCTTAGCAGGAGAAACACTGAGCAGTAAGGAAGGGGCCTGTACAGAGATGTGATATCACATACCATCCTTAGCATAGAATTTTTCATATTATCAGCAAGGTTTGGCTGGGGAGTGGTGGTGGGTATGAAGGGATTTTTTTTATTGAGAAGGGAGGAATGGGGGACTTATTTACATGGGCATTTAATATAGGTTGTTTGCTTTGATGAGGGTCAGGGAGGTGTTAGGGGGGTTAATAGCTGCGATACTTCAGTTTGTTGAGGTTTAATGGTTGTGCATCTTTTCACTTTGTATTGGGGGAGGAGGTTTAATGACAGTGAGTACTTCTCTCCCTTCTGAGTTAGTTTCTGTATGTTTTTCGAGTCTGTTTCAGTTGTAAGCTTTTCAGGGCAGGGACTGTAGCTTTTAACTTGTTTAATGTGCTTTCAAAGCTGCCGTATACATTGATGGCCTGGTATACAAATACATACATACATACATAAATAAAATGTTTGTTCTAGAAGATTCCAGACAATCAAGGTTCTTTACCTTTAGTTAATTCTGCTTTTTCTAACAGGTGGCATTAGTATGTAGTCAAGTGAGTGAACAAGATATTTGAGCAGGCTTGCTAACAAAAGGAAACTAGGGGTTTGGCTACACTTGCAATTTAGAGCGCATTAAATCAGCCCCGAGTGCCCGAACTCCTGAGGTGTCCACACTGGCAAGGCACGTAGATTGCCTGCATTCTGCAGGTGGAGCGCTCCTCATAATCCACCTCCATGAGGAGCATAAAGCTTGCTGCACCCCAGCTGAAACGCCCGGGTGTCAATGTGGACGACGTGTTGCATTACTGTGATTGGCCTCCACAAATGTCCCATAATGTCCCAAGTGGCCACTCTTGTCATTGTTTTGAACTCTGCTGCAGGCTTGCAGCTATCCCCTTTCAAAGCTCCATGTCTGACAGCCGGAATGCTTATCTGCTCTGGGACAAAGCAAACCATTACTGTGGAATTCTGCTGCTGCTGCTGCTGCTGCTCTGTGTGTGTGTGTGTGAGTGTGAGAGAGAGAGAGAGAGAGAGGCAGGCAGGCAGGGGGAAAGGGGTGGTCTGCTGCTGTCTGAACTTACAAGACAGCATCCTGACACACTCTCTGCTCCCCCAAACACATTGTCTCTCATCCTCAAACACACAACACCCTCCCTGTCACACTCCACCCCCCCATTTGAAAAGCACGTTGCAGCCACTTGCACACCAGCATAGCTACACAATGCACTGTGTTTTGTGGCATTGCAAGAGCTGCTAATGGGGCCAAGCCAGTGCACTTGCAGCTGACAGTGTAAACACATGGCAGCGTTTTCCCTGCTGCAGTCTCTGAAGGCTGGTTTAACTCCCAGCGCTCTACATCTGCAAGTGTAGCCAAGCCCTAGAACGAACCCAAAAAAGGTAGGCAGCCATCTATATCGGGACAGTCTTTCTGGAATATCTGACAATGCTTGACCGTAGTCAAGTAATAGTTGGTCCATTGCTGCTATTTGATGGGTCGATTGACTGGTGTGTCAAGGCTAAGCATGTGTTATGATGGAGCCTACTATTTATTATTTTATTATTTGTCTTTTGATAGCATCTAGAGGACAGAATAAACAAAATAAATAATTGGAAGTAGTAGTTATTTAATTTAATTACATTTTTAAATTTAATTAAACTAAACTATACCAGTAATATGTTTAAAAAACTTCTGTAAGATAAAATGTTGATGGGCCTACCCACCTCTGTCCTGAAGTCAACCAAATCTTTTAATGAAACTACAGCAAAGGAAAACAGAAATGAATTTGGTTGAAATGTATTAGAATAACAGAGTTTAAGGCTAGAAGGGACCATTATGATCATTTAGCATAACACGCATGCTATAGAATTTCACCCAATAGTTTCTTCATTGAGCCCAATAATTTGTGGTTGAACTAAATCTTATATTTTAGAAAGACGGCCAATCTTTATTTATGGATATTTTACTGCATCACATGGTAAGCTGTTCCAATTGTTAATAACCCTTGTTACACCTCAGAGAAGTGTGTTCATGATGGTTCAGAAGTGCAAAATGTGAGTGCAAAAATTTAGTCAGAAGAGACTAAACATACTCCATTATACATGCATTACATTCGGAACATAACATCCAGGATACATGTCTGAGGCAATTTCCACTAGGGTTAAGACACAAATTTTATGGCAATGCATCAATTCAGGAACCCAAAATGAAGGGATTGTTCCGGTTTCAGAATCTACTTCCTTTTCCTGTGCCCATTTAAACTACTGATTTTAAAGGAACAATGTTAACTTGTCTAGGACCCAAAATACATAGTCATTAATACAGGTTAAATACTCCAGCATTCTTGGAAGAAGATGTATATGATAATTGTTTAATATCCCTTTGTAAAATATTTATTACACCAACTATAAAACAAGTTTCCTGGGTGGGTATCCTCAGTTATGAATAGAAAGACATGAGTATCACTGTGAGATACTTAAATATTCAGCTTAATCCTGGCCCCTTTTGGACATGATTCAGGATTTTACATTCTGTGACCCACTCCAGAGCTTTAATTTCAATAACTAGAAATGGCCAGTCATTTTTAATAAGCCTTTTTGGACCCTCATTTCATTTACACTTCCTTGATCTGACACTTTCAAAAGTTGAGGAAAACTGTCATATTTTGGATAAAAAATAAACCAACCTAGGGTATTTCTGCCCAGAAATATGCCTTAGAGCTCCAGTCCAGTTCTGCTCTATGACATGCATATGGACACTGCACAGCCTATCACTTTCTGTTGAACATGGCCAAGAGCGAGAGAAATAAAGCCCCTCATTACTCCAGCAGCTGTTTCAGCCGTTTGAGACAAAAGCACCTTCACAGACTGTTCTTCCCCTTCTTTCCAGGAGCAATGCCAGCACTCTGGTGAAGAGGAAACTTGGCAGCCCCAGATGCCTTTCTTTATTAGTGTACTGCGCCTCTTACCTTTTATTCTCATCTAGCTTAGGGTTCTGGAGGGAAGAAAAGAGAGGCTCTTGGAACCTAGAATCTTGGGGTGCTGTGGAAATCCATTATCCTGGATTCAGCTGTGATTGCCTTATTGAAGTGAAAATGGTTTCACTTGTCCTTTTCTTTTTGAAAACAATTCCCCACTAGGTCACATGAAGCTGCTTTCTCTAAGGGTGGGAAGGAGTAGTTGCTCGCTAGGTATCAAAGCAGCAAGGCCTAACAGTCGGGTGTGATTAAAGTCAGGCATTGTAAAAGACATAGACTGTGACATATGCCTAATGCTGATGTTCATGTCTTGTCTAGTGAATCTTTCTTTGAAGTGCCTGACTCTTATTGGAAATGGAAAGAGGATAGACTGGTAGGTTAAGCAATCGTACTAGAGATCATCTAAGATAATGTAGTGCATCATTCAGAAATTCAAATGCACCAGGTACATGTAGCACCATTGAGGCAGCTGAATTACTGATGAAGCAGTGTCTAAAATTCATATGATGCTATTTGTACATCTGCTAATGCATTTGCTCCTTTTTTTTCTCTTTGCAAAATTTTATCTGGCATTTTCATTGAGGATGGGTGATTCTACTTGCATACATTTAAATGCTGCTTGTCACCACATTTATTGCTTCCCAGAGTCTGAACCTTCACTTATAATTAGATCAAACTTTGTTGAAGTTCCCATACTTTTAGTTATCTTTTTGTCTCCATTTTTTTTAACTTTCTTTATGCTTAAGTGTTTGGCTGAATCAGGGCCATAGAGGAGTGTGATGTCAGTCTAGTTCCTGTACACCATAAAATCATCAAATTGACATCCTCACTGACATTCTCCATAGGGAAAGCTAAATACTGAAAATTATACTCTTTCTTTCCCAGAGGATGTCATTCCAAAACATAGATCAGTGGCATGGTACAAAGGGGGATGTGTCTGAGGAAGCTTGCACTCCACTGCACATTCTATAACTGCTCTGATGATAGATAGAGGACTTCTCTTTTTAATGCTATCAATCTGGCACTTTCATCAGCTCTAATTTAATTTCTTACAAGTATGTAGGATCAAACGGCACAAGAGAATAGCAAGTGAATAGACGTTTCACTTCTTGACTTCTTTGCAAGGCTTTTATGCTGGATTTTATAAAGCATTCTTGCAAGTGAGCTCTTTATTGATGCACTATATTTGCCTATCATAGGAAAGAGAGTAGTATATTAATCGCACACAAACAGTTCACCAACACAGTGATCTGGTTCCCTGGCTACACTTTCACTTTAAAAATAGACTCCATGTATGGTACCAAGTTGTTGCTATGTCTGCAGTTTTTGTGATGACCAGTTTGCAACTGATTAGGGTAAAATGATCTTGTTGTGGAAGGTAACCCAGCCCTTGTCAGTGCGAGCTAGCAGGTAAAATGATCCCCATTCATTAAGTTACACAGTAGAAACTGTGCCAGCCACCCTGGATTGTTTGATAATTGAATCCCATTTGTGTTGAGGTACTTGCCTTCTGTAAGGTACCTGATGATAAGGTCTCAGTGAGTGAAAGCTCAGTTTGTGTACCTATAAATACAACTAAATTATGAAACAGAGACAGACTAACTTGCAGATCGTGTTTTCTGCTTTTGAAAGTACTGATCCTCCTTCAGTTTTATTACAGGAGTACCTAGAGGCTCCAACTGTTATGGGTTCCCAGTGCCAACGTGCTATGCATACGCCTAGGATATGCCTACACTCAGCTGAGAGTGTGCTTCCCAGTCAGGGGGACAGACTTGCACTAGCTCCACTTGAGCTAGCACACTAAAAATAGCAGTGTAGCTAGGGCTAGCATGGTCAGTGCTCAGGTGAGATGCCCTAGTGCAAACCTGCCTGACTCTCTGGGTAAATATTTGAGCAGATAACCCGAGCCTATGCCCATGCTACCCCTTGCTACAGTGCTATTTTTAGTTTTCGAGCTCAAGGAGAGCTAAGGCATGCGTGTCTACCAGTGCTGGGAAGCGCACTCCCTGCTCAAGTTTCGACGTACTCCTTTTAGAGTGTAAAGTCAAACTGGTTAAACAGACAGAACTATGATTATTCCAGTTTTATGGGTGAGGAACATGAGGTACGGAGATTAGGTGGCTTGCCCAAGATCACACAGGAAGTCTGACTGTCAGGAATTGAACCCAGGTTTCCTGCGTCTCATTCTAACGTTGTAATCTTCTAGTGCCAAGACCATGTTCCTTCCTTATTCTCTGAAACAATTCAGTGTTCTTCTAGCAGCTCTTTGCCACATTGTACATGTTCTCTAATGTAGTTTTTATTTCCTAGTTACACCTTTCCAAGCCTGTTGTTTATCAGAAAGGAAAGGGTTTTTTTTGGGTGGGGGGGCACTCCATCTGTTACAGTGATTCGGCATCTAAGATGATTCACATTATTTGGAAAAAGAATCCATTAAAAGCAGCAAGTTTGAAAGCCAAAACAAATGACAGGATGTGTGAGGGATTAGTTGTAAGGAGCATCTGTTGTTAATACTGAAGAGTGCTTTTTGAAAATGAATGTGAAGCATTAACATGAATGCAAGAATGAATTTTAATGCCTTTCCGTGAAGAGAGGATGAATGAGATTCATGTTGTTCTTTTTGTTGATGTAGAGGTACTGTTTTCATTTCTTGTTCTACCTGAGTTTTACCAAACTTAACCCCAACCCTTGTTGATAAACAAATACTTAGAATCTTGGTGTGGCTGTGCATCTTCTCTGGGCACCCCTGTATGGAGTGGCATGGCGTGGCAGGGCTCTGTCTCTGTTTCCCTCTTAGTCTTCCACTGCTCCGTCCAGCCTCCAACACTTACCTTCCAGGCTGAGGTGACTTAGCTCACCGTCTAGGTCATGTGACAGTTCCACCTTTTCTGGGGTACTCTAAGTTCAAAGTAAACACAAGGAAATGTAAATTCTCTCAGAGATGACCTGATAGGTAGCAGTCTTCCCTGTTTCCTGGCCCTAGCTGCATTTTCTCCTGGAGCAGTGGGTCCCAAACTTTAACGACCTGTGAACCCTTTTCACTAAAATGTCAAGTCTTGCGAACCCCTCCTAAAAATGAATATTTCCAGGGATTTTCTCCTTTACCTGAGTATAAATTGTAAAAGCAGTGATCTTGGAAATATAAAATTTGCTTTTAATGACATGATTATTACACACTATTTATTATTAATTATTATTTATCATTACAGTATTTTATTACATTATGAAAACGGCAACGCTCTTCCAACATCTCACTTTCATAGCTTGTATCACTTTGAATAAGCTTGTTATAAGACAAGGCTCCTATGTTGCATTAGGAGTATCAGATGTGAAACAGCATGAAGATATTTAAGAAACCAACTCAAAGAGTTCCTCCTACGCAAGCATTCAGGTCTTGAGCAGTCCAGGCAAACTATGCATGTTACAGCAAAGCTTAAACTTGTTCTTTATAATAATTTTAAAAACAATACTAGCTGCCTATTTAATTTTAAAAACAGCAAAAAATATCCACCTCTCTTTCCATTTCTTATAAGGAGTCTTGAAGTTTAAATCTCCTCAGTGTGATAGATATGCTTGCTTTGATCTGCTTAGCTCTTGGAAGTCCAGGGGCTCTGGCCTGCTGACCCCATGCTACCCGGGGTCCCTAGGGACAGCTCTGTCTGCTATAAGGGAATTTTCCCCCGAGACCTGTAACATATTCCCCCCCCCCCCCCCGGGCCAGGAGTTCACGAACCCCAGTTTGGGAACCACTGTCCTGGAATGAGAGCTCAAGGTTCTCTCTCCCAACCAGGCACCAACTGAGCTGGGCTCTCCCTTTATAGTTCCTTCCTTGAAGACTTGCACCTGATTGAGGTGGGCCTGATGGGGTCCCTGGCAGTCCATTAACCCTTTTCCTGATGTGTGTGGGTTTGTACACCCCATCACACTTTTTTATTGCTGAACTTCCAAAAGGGAGACTAGCCTGTCAGTGACCCAGAAAGCGCAAGTCTGAGCTCTTCAGGAGTCATAACCATACATTTCATACTCAGTCAGGTGGAGAGGCAGTGGAGGAAAGGCAGGCGAGGTTAACATTCCATTATGGAAGATGAGCTGCTGCAGTCAACTGTGACACATTCCTAGGGATTTACTGATCTAGTTTCCACACAGAACAAAGTTCTCCAGGAGAGAAATCCACCTCCTCTCAGGAATTGAAGGGGGTCTATGTGTGTGTGTGCTTAAGTTTCACTGAGCCTAGCAACCATGATAAATTAAGGTGGTTTCCAAAAGTTTTTCTCAGCTGGTACCAAACTACAAGTGTTCCAATAATCCAGTCTTAGTTCTTTTCCTTTTGTTATTGACACTTCTCTGTAACTCTCTGGGCCCTGGAGTTTGAGACATTTATAGAGTGCTCACATCTCTCTTTCCAAGTTTACAATAGCAGCCTTATACTTTTTCATCACTACCTTATTTGAATGGTGACAGTGACTGCTATTGCTGACACGTGAAATGTGATTGCCTGCCGCACTGTTTGTAAAGGGGATGAGCATCAAGGGCTTGCTTTGTTTCCCATTAAACTCAATGTAAGCCTTTCCACTGAGTTTAGTGGGACCTGGATCAGGGTTAGAGTGATTTGAGCTGAGTCAGACACTGTGTATTCATTAGTTACTACAGCAGTTGTTCTTGAACCTTTGTACTGGTGACCCCTTTCACGTAGCAAGTCGCTGAGTGTGACCCCCCCTTATAAATTAAAAACACTTTTTAATACATTTAATACCATTATAAATGCTGGATGCAAAGCAGGGTTTGGGGTGGAGGCTGACAGCTCGCGATCCCCCATGTAATAACCTTGTGACCCCCCCGTTTGAGAACCCCTGTACTAAAGGCTGTGTCAAGGTAACACTTTTCATGAATATAGCAGTAACTTTCATCAAAGGATCTCAAAACACTTTTCAAATATTAAAACAATAAACTCCTATGAGATTAAGATTATCCTCATTTCACATCTGGATTAGAGAAGTAGTGTGGTCTGGTAAATAGATGCTGGACTTGGACTCAAGAGCTGGATTCTTTCCCTGGCTCTGTCAATAAACTCCTGTGTGGTTTAGGCAAGTCACTTAATCTTTTTGTTCCTCCTTTTATCCTTTTTAATTGAGATTGTAAACTTTTTGGGAAAGGGGCTGTCTCTACCTATGTGTTTGTACAGTGCCTAGCACAATGAGGAACGGGTCCTATAGGCACTATTGAAATACAAAGAACAATAATAAAAAAGCTTAAAGTTAGGCACAGAGAAGTTAAGTGGTTTATTCAGATCTTATTATGAATGCTCCCTCCCCCAAGATACTCAACTCAGTAGACAGTCCTAACTTATTAGCTTTCGAGTGAAGAGGTCACTTGCATCTGTACTTGTGACCTGATAAACAGCAAAACTGGACTGTCTGACCATGACAGGAAAAAGAGAAACAGTTGGTATGTTGTGGCTGTTAAGCACACTCAGAACTGTTTGCTAGATTGGCTGGATTTACTTTTAAATATCACATCAAGTAACTGCAGCTTTACATAATTTTGGATGAAATCCTAGCCCCGCTGAAGTCAATGCCAAAAGGTCCTTTGACTTCATTGTGGCAGAGATTTCACCCTTGAACTTGAATTCATGCTTACTTTCATTCTTTAAAATCAAAGGGTAAGAATTCAATGAGCGCCACTAGAAAAACTATATCTGTTCTCCACACAGTTTAGATTCACAATTACATACAGAAAATCCTAAATAGAGGGGCTAAGTAGCTCAAGATTGATAATGCCATTGGTAGCCCTTTGTATCTAGCCCCTCGTTGTAAGTCACTCCCAATGTCTGGTAATTTTTTGGTGACCTATGTGAAAACAGCTCGCAGTCTAACTCTAGAGGACAAATAGCCACATTACAAAAACTACCACAATTTGCACTAATTGACACCTTTATTTGCAATATCACCAGAAAGAACAAGGACTGAACAATAGTGTGGATTCATCTATTCCCCCACCCCAGTACCCTTACTACGGGCATTGTGTGGAAGGGGCAGTCCTTCTGCCTGCTTGTGTAGTAAGATTTCTGTGGATACTTACAGGATTTTTTCTTGAGGGCTCTGAAGCCGACCACATTTCAACAGCACTTAGTAAAGGAAGGTGAAAATATTAAGCAAGTTTTTCATGAAGGCTATACCTGAAATGAAATGAGTCACAGATGCTTCACCTCCGTGTTTATTGGGCCTTTCATGTCAGCTATGTTAGTCAATACTTTTGAAACAAGAATATATTTTTCTATCTTACTTTTGACTAAAATAATCACAGCAGATCCAAAGTAATGATTCTTTCTAAAAATTCCAGAATCTTCAGAATTGGGAAGTAAATTATTTAATATACTCAGTCCCTCTTCCTTGGAGTTGTCTGATAAGACTGTACAGGAGGTCACCCGTATATCAGAGCAGCATCTTTCCTGCTTAGCTACTGATGGGGCTTACTAATGCCTGTGTGTACCAGCAGGGGCCACCATACACCTCTGTAAACAATACCACTGGTCAAATGAGAAAATATTTTAATGCACCTGTCTCCTGATGATCTCTGGGTTCTCCTTAGTGTTGAGTATTCCACTGAGACAAAGAGCAGCCCCACCAGCAGGGGTGGGTGGGGATTTAGTAGCGGAAATAAACTACACTCTATTCCCTACAAGTCAATTTGACCAGAGGCGAAATTCAATAGCTGGGGGAGTCGCGATCCCCATGATTCTGAATTAGCCTCTTAGTGCACCTTGTGTGTCATTTTAAAAATGGACTTTCAAAGTAAGATTGCAGTGAATGAGTGCTTGAGGTTTCATGAATTACAGCATTTTAACAAAGGGTTGGACTAGCCAGAAAAATGAACTTGTATCTTATCTTTTGCCAAAAATTAAAAAATGGACAAAACCAGGGATATTCTTGGTATTTTAATGCCAGCCATAGTTAGGTGCTGGAACCCATCTTTTATATAACAATCAAGAACATCCTTGGTGTAATTCATGAAATCTCAAGCACTCAAAGTGAGTGCGGTTCAGATAAACAGTTCCAGTTTTTGCTCATCTCCAGTAAAAAAAATATTGTTGTTTCTGGAAGCTCTTCTTTCAGCGATATGATCAGAAATTGTTTCACAGGTAGGGATGCCCCCCTCCCAAGAAACCACACATCTGAACCCTCTCATCTCTCCTCTCCTGCCCGCACCCCAACTGCAGCACTCCCAGCATAATCTGGTCCAGATGACAGTTTAATTGTGCTAGGGTAGGTCAGTCTAATGCAAGGGGGATCCTGTGGAGTTGTACCTATAAACAAACAAAAAGATTGGTCTCCAAGGCTGTCAGGCAGGCACTTTTCAACCCATTGTATTCTATAAGGCTAGTTCAATTGCAACTGAGCTCTATTGTGATTGAATGTTACCACCAGCTGATGGCTTTTTGGTGGTTTGGGTGGTGGTTGTGGGATGATCTCCTCTGGACCAGGGCCAAATCACCAAAATGTCTGCTACCATTAACTGCTACTCTTGCTGGCATCCTTAGCAATGAAGCCAAGGATCAGTGGGTTTGGAGACTAATCCACTCCTTTCTTCCCTTTTCACATGGAGACATGGTCCCTGCAGAGCCTGGTGAAAGCACATTGATGGGGCAGCATAGGAATCTTGCACTGCTTTTGTATGTGACTTCTATCTGTGCTTTCTATCATGACTAATTTGAGAATTTAACGATGGAAGGCCTGGGGGTTTAATAAAGGTTAGCTGAATGTATGGTTCTGGTGCGGTTCTGTTTGATGCAAAGGGGTGATGACGGGTGATTTTTTTTTGATTAATCTAAACTGATTCAATCATCTCTAAACAGAAATTTAGAATAGAAGCTATTAGATAGGTAAAAGGAGGAAACAGTTAAGTGTGATTATTTGTTTGTTTTTTTTTTTGTGTTGGCAGATATGCTCCTTTTTCTGCTGGGATCTGCTTTCAAGATGTAAGCTTATCAGGGAGTCGCAAAAAAATATTTCCAGCTTGACAGCAGTAGCAAAGAGGGGGTCTCACACTGTTTGCTTGTGAACAAGATTACATATCATAAAGCTGTCACAAGCTGGCACTAATTTGACAGTTTGTTGGCGCAAGAGACTCCAAGATTGCGAATGCAGGGGATGGAAATATCTTCCTGATGCTGTGAGGTTCACACTGAAGGTATTGATGAATGGGAGACAAAGTGCACAGGCAACTGAAGTTGTCTTGCAAGAATAAAAAAAACCCTACACATTTTGTATGCAAAAGTATAACAATGGGAAATCGTAGATCCGTTAAAATTTGGAGTGCTTTAATTTTTATGTTGGCCCTCAATATATGGACAATTTTAGGACTAGCCTCATAGTGTGTCTGTACATTCTCTCTTTTAGTAATTGGTTGGGTCTCTTAAAAAGCTTTTTATAGTGGCTGAAATCTATTGATCAGAAACTGGAGTGACAGGTCAACATTAGACTTTATTACAGACTGATTTTTGTGTCCCTCAGGACAGGGACTGGTGAGGGGCAGAGAAGGATGCAAGATGGATAGTATGAAAAGTCAATGGGGAGAGAGGAGGATTAGAGATGAAAGATTGACAACATGTATGGAGGAGAATAGGAAAAGCAGAAATTTCCTTGGTTTCAACCATGTTTTTAAGGGTCGTTTAGGGCATATGTCAAAGCCCATCTTGGAATCCATTTTGGCCTGTGGTGAATGTATGCTTAAAAATATTACTTTGACTGGTATTTCCTGCTTTACACCTAATAGAGCACCATTCACCTTAGAGCTAGACCCATGCTGAACACCAGTCCAGAAACTACCTTGAATTCTGCGAAAACTCAGATCTTAATTTCCTTAGCTTGAATCCATCTCTTAATCTACACAGTCAATGGACCATTATTTTTTATAAACATATAATAACATATATGGTCCCAAGCCACAGCAGTCTCTGGGTGCCTTAAATAAAGTTACTAAGACAATATTTTCATAAAGGGCAACATTATCTTTTGAGACCATCACTTTAAATGAGCTGCAATATAAACCACAATCTAGATGGAGTTGTATCTGTTGAGTATTGGTGAGAAGTCACGGTTTGGTCTTTGGTTTTACATAAGTGGATTTTGTTAGTAGTCCAGCCAAACAAGCAAACAACAGTAATCTGTTTTTCAAATATAGATGATCTTTGAGTTACTTTTTTTATCCTGCTGCTCTTGTTGTACGATGCTCCTCTGTGCAATTTGCCTACAACCACCCGGTTGGTAATCAGTGCTTTGTGTGCTCCTGTAAATTAGATATTGACCGGATGTGCTGTCTTAATAGTATAAACTTGTTCAGAGAACAAAACAAACTCCTTTGTAAAGTGTGGCTGCATGCTTGCATAGCCCAAATGAAGCAATGATGGTAAAGCATAATTACATACGTGGCCAAATCCATTTCTCAAACAGGAGTCTTACAGCGCATGTTACGGCCTTGTTTGTGCCATAAGATGCTTCTTAGCCAAGGCGTGTGTTGCATACCTGAGCCATGTAAATAGCAACATTTTGGTAGAATGCCTAATCATCATTCCCATAGTGGGACTTGCTCTGTGGAGGATTTTTTTCAGTTCAGTGATTGCCCTTGTCATGCTGTCTGGAGTGGCTCATGGCTCAGAGTGCCAACCTCAGGGCAGACTATTCAAAAGCAGGGCAGACACCCCAAACTGGCGGTATGTTTAATTAGTTTTCACTAACCCAGTAACAAATGTGAACTCTTAAAGTACTACAGTAGTCTTATAATAGAGTCATAGACTGTCCCCTTGGACACTCCAGTCTATCTTGCCACCCAGGCAAGTTGGACTGTGTGATAAATGTTCACTTGTACCAAAAATCACATAATATTCAGGTTGCTTCCTGTCCCAAGAGACGAGGCACTTACTTCAGAACAATTGGTACCTTAGATCTCTCACCAAAGCCAATGATGGTAGCTAATTAAAGGTATATTAACTAGGAAAAGGAACAAAAGAGTTATTAGCAGGTTAAGCAAGCAACATATACACACAAATGTTTGCAAAAAGAAAAGGAGTACTTGTGGCACCTTAGAGTCTAACAAATTTATTTGAGCATAAGCTTTCGTGAGCTAGAGCTCACCTCATCGGATGCATATTTGCTTATGCTCAAATAAATTTGTTAGTCTCTAAGGTGCCACAAGTACTCCTTTTCTTTTTGCAAATACAGACTAACACGGCTGTTACTCTGACACAAATGTTTGTGATTCAAAAGGTGACAGATGTAGGAATCTGTCAATTCAAAATGTCTTTCATGGCTAATCCATGTTAAGTAGCATGGGAATCTCTTTGCTTATGTTTAGGAATCTTTGCCACTCAGAGTCCAGATAGCATGAAAGAGATGGTTTGTTTGTTTCTTCTTGTCAGGGATTTTTATCCCCTTCCACTCCAGAATCCAAACTAATGAGATGAATTCATGTGTAGGTCTCTCCTTCCTGGAGGGTGTTCGGAATGAAATCAACAGGGCATCTCTCCTTTGATGCTACACAATACCTTATTTGCCTTCAAGGGCCATCTTGAGCACTTTACCTTAATTAATACTACCTTTCCTGTTTGATGAGTTACATGATTACAGAGGTTTACAATGCAAACACTCAATATAACTTTAGACCAGGGGCTACAGAGATAATAACTGAGATCAATACATGCAGCATCCCACAAGCATTTTATAAAGTCTAAACAATAAACACACTTTTATCAACTTAACATCTAATGTCTATTTTGATGACACTAACACACAAGTAAGCAAGACTGATTTCCAACCGTGCCTTTGTAAGTGTTCAGTGAGGCCTTGGCACGAGCTGGCACCTGGTCTGCCAGCATCACAGCCCTCTCCTATAGCAAATCCATATGTTATTTTGAAAGAACTCTTGTACGTTTTATAAATGGAAAAATGGCCAGACGAATAGCGGGGAAGTTCACTTTCTGTGATGCTCATGACTGAGTGCATCCAATGGCGCAGACATCATATTAGAGCAAGCATGAGAAATTCTTAAAACAGGCTGGGAGGTTTGAAATCTAGAAAAGCTGAAGGAGCCTCAATAAGATGTATTAAGACACAGCCTTAACTACAAAATATATTGCTTTGTTTCACCCTGCAAAGGAATAGGTATAAAATGGAGGCTTTGGATACGGAGACTTAGGTTTTGGCCCAGCCACAGTGATGCCTTATCAACAGCATCTGCTAGGAAGATCTAACTGCCCCTTGTGGGTGAATATATGTCAGTGTGTGTGTACATGAAAGACTAGACCTGATACTTTGATCATAAGAAAAGCTTCAGTTTAATCTAGCCAGGCATGTACTCAGAGGTCACTTTTATTCAGCAAGAGTGGTCAGGAGGGTCTCAAAAGTCACTTAGAGGTGGTTATTGATTTTCTTTTTCTTTCAGCGTCTGATATGCTACTGAGAGGAACATGAAAAGGGCAAATGTTTGTACTTATTTAGTGCCTAAGAGAGTCTCTGTGTGTAAGGTGCATTAAATTGGCACCAGGATTAAGGTATAATGGTGGTTAAAATCAATGTTTTGCTGAATTTAAGTCCCCCTGCTCTCCTCTAAATCACCAAAGAGAGTGAGGGAAAATGCTCTTTCACAAGGGTTGGTCATTAAAATTAACTCTTCCCAGTGGCCTCTGCCCACCACGGGCTTCGGTTTGGACGAACGAGAAGGTGAAATTTAGCAGTTATGTTACACTTCACTTAATGGAATATCAGTTAGAGATGCTCTGGGTGTTAATTTATGACTTGACATGTGTGTCATAAATTCCAACAGCAAAGTCAGGAACCTGGGTGTTGAGGCGTTCTACATGGCTTCAGTGATGATGGAGCAATAGACAATGAGGCCTGATTCTGCTCTCATTTATGCCAGTGTAAATTAGGAGTAATTGCATTAAAGACTACTCCTGATTTTAAAGTGATTTTGGCCCCTCGTTTGTTTAGTTATGGAGATAACAATGTGTGCACGCAGATTTTAAGCTCCATACAAGCAAAAGTAGCAGTATAAGGACAAGGGGTTTCCAAAAATCAGACTTTAACCAACTCAGAGAGCTGGGAGGTAAGATCCTATGGGAAGCAAATCTAAAGGATGAAGGCGTTCAGGAGAGCTGGGTGTAAATTTGCAGAACTAAATATGATGCCCTTAGGAATAAATTATATGGTAGTACAATATAAATCAGTGCAAGGGCATGGGAGCTGAAAGTGTGTGTGGTGTGTGTGTGTGTGTGTGTGTGTGTGTGTGAAATTAAATCCAGGCCACTGCTCTTTTGCAGGACACACTTATACTTTTGTCCATGTTGCAATGCTGCCGAGCTCCAAATGGAAAAATAAGTTGTTTCTAGGTGACGGCTCAAATAAACATGGTCGCATCCTGACAACTGGTCACTCAGTAATAACAGGATCTGAAAGACGCCCAGTGGAAAATGCCCTGTTTACTTACTTTAAATGTCATGAGCAATAAAGGAAAATGAAAGGCAGAACAGATTATAGTAGTCAGTGCACTGGGAGTGACCCTCTTACTTTTGGAAGCAATTTGAGAATAAGTATCCCAAGTATTCTTGAGAGAGACAGAGCTGGAACAGCGGGATTTACCATCTTCATGAACCTGGAGATCCCTACTGGGCTGCCCTAAGCTCTAGGGCACGATGAATCAGCTACTAAATCTTTAAATTTCTTAGAAGTGAAATCAACTGTTTGACACCATCAACCTCTGAAGAGCGTCTGGACCAGGAGCCAAAGTAGTATTGTAACATCCGGATATGGAGAATTGATTACAGAATTGGTAAAAAGAAACACAGCCTGGCTGGATAGTCCAGCTGGATACACTTAACTGGGAGTAGACTTACAAAAAAGTGTTTTTAAAAGCTAATGGAGGGGGCAGAACAATAGTGAGCTGAGGAGAATAAGGAAAAGGGAACATATAGACTATTTTAGGTGAAGGATTGTAGGATGGTCTGGTGCATAGTGTCAGGGACTAGGATTCGAGAGACCTGGATTCAGTTTCAGTTTAGCCACAGGTTTTCGGTGGGACCTTGGCCAAATCACTAAGGCCAAATCACTGTGAGCTAGAGATGTGATTCCCATACTTGGTGGGCGCTAGCGTGAGCATAAATAGCAGTTTAGCTGTGACAGCATAGGCAACAGCATCATAGGCTTGGCTTAGTCATGCCAAGTATATACCCACTGGTTTCAGGAAGGTTTGTACTTGGCACAGCTATGCTGCCGCTGCTCATGCTACCATGGCTACGAAACTATTTATACTTGCGCTAGCTTGATGAGAGCTAGTGTTAGTGTGTATTTGAGCAGGGGAATCGCATCCCTAGTTCACAGTGTAGGCCTAGTTTTGGTCCATCCTGTGCCTGAGGTCCCCATCTGTAAAATAGGGATTGTATTTCCCTGCCGGGGAGGGTGTTCAGGGATAAACTCCCTTAATGATCGCGTGGTGCTCATGTACTGTGGTGACGAGGGATGTCTAAGTACATAGATAGAAGAGGTTGTGATGAACTTCTCCAACAACATGTTGGCGGAAGACGCAGATTCAAGGTAAACGTACCAGATTTGTTTGATCTACATTAATAGGCTGTAGCAAGTTCCCAGGTACAGCAGAAGAATTTGTTCCTCTATCATCTTTCTCCCTAGTCTAGGTCCAACTGCTTTTCTTCCCTGTCTCCTGTAGGATTGTTTTATGCAGAGCACTGTTCACTCCTGAACTTGCACCAAAACTGTAATGGGGCCATGGAACCTGGTTAAAACATATCATTATGCTAAATCCTTGGTTTGATCAGTTGATCATAACCTAGTCATGGGAACGCAGTTAGGTCCCATCTACACCGCAACATTTAACTGTGCCCTTTGAATTTGCTAGAGTTGTAATTTTTACAGGGCTTAAGAGACAGTCCCAGCACTTAAGAAGGGTTTATTACAGTAACACTACAAAAAGTGTGTGGGTGGAGTGATGGAAAGAAGCAATTTTACTTAAATCTTCTGATTACCTTCTCTCACTAAGCAAACATCCATTTCATCTCCCCCCTTACCTTTCCTGTTTACACAGCTCCATTCACATTTGCAGTAGGAATTATCAAGAGGTTATTATGGAACCTGGAGTTGCCTCTTAGGCTTTGAAGGATCATACTTTAGAAGTTCAGTGTGTTCTATCTATTCTACTATTAATCAGCCTTTTTTGTTCCTTGTGGTTCAGTTAACTTATTTTCAGCTTCTTGTATTACTTTTAAAGGACAATTTCCTACATTTTGCTTAATACATACACAACCTTTGCTTGACCTTTTCCAAAGTAATATGTAAAATAGGTTCCTACCCTTAAGAATAGAACACATCTGCATGATATTGCAGGAGATATTGGGGGGAGGGGGTATGCAGGGGAGGAGATAGCTCAGTGGTTTAAGCATTGGCCTGCTAAACCCAGGGTTGTGAGTTCAATCCTTGAGGGGGCCATTTAGGGATCTGGGGCAAAAATTGGGGATTGGTCCTGCTTTGATCAGGGGGTTGGACTAGATGACCTCCTAAGGTCCCTTCCAACCCTGATATTCTATGATTCTATGAGATTAAATAATGCAACATAAATAATATGTTCATTTGGGTTAATATAGATACTGTTTTATAGCGGTTCTAGGCTTTAGGCAGAGAAGCACAAAATAAATGAAAACACCAAAATAAATATTTTAAGTGAAAATACAAAAAAGAAGCATATTCAAGCCTGTTTGCGCGGCAGTTCATTTCAGGTGAAAAAGCAGTATAATTTAATTTTTTTCTCTTTGTAGGAAGTCCAAGAATATTACCACCCCATTGAAAGTAGAATATTCTAAGTAAAATGTTGTGCCAATAAAGCAAATAATATATTACTATATACTAGTTCTTATATGGTACTTTTTGTCAGTAGATCTCAAAGCACTTTGCAGAGGAGGTCAGTATCATCACCCCCATTTTACAGATAGGGAAACTGAGGCACCGAGGAGTGAAGCGATTTGTTCAAGATCACCTAGCAGGCCAGTGGCAGAGCCAAGAATAGAACTTTGGTCTCCTGAGTCATAGTCCAGTGCTCTATGCACCAGTCCCCATTTCCTCTCTACATGACATCTTCAGCTATGGTGAATTTGTTTGATTTGTGTTTACTGATAGTCTTCTTATGCGGCTGTTATGGAACACAGTTTTCCAGGACTGAGCTTAGTAATGAAAGCCACCAAGAGACAACCAGGGAGTACCGTATAGAGATGGCAAGAATTCACTAGAGTATCAGAGTGATAGACCTCCTTTGTGTTCAGTTTTTTCACTTTGGCTCCTTTTCCAAAGCTTCTTTGCACATTTTCAGATATTTTCAATCCCTTCTCACCCATAGGCCCAATGGATGAGCACAAAAATTGGTGCACTGAAGACTGAACAGCTAGCTGTAGCAGGGGCATTTTTAAAGACACCTCAAGCAATTGGAACAGAGCGTGATCAAGTGGCATTATAGTGCATGGTAGATATTAGCAAGGCTGGGAATAGGTTTGCCAGCTGTCCTCTGTCTGAAGTTGAGCTCCAGATCATACAGAGCCTGGCCAAAGAACAGCTACCTCTCAGCCACCAGGAAGAAGGGACTCCTTCCAGAGTCCAGTGCCAGATATGAGGTGCACTAGGAAAGAAACACTAGGAAGGCAGTTGTCTTCTGTTTGGTAATTGAGAACAAAAATGTTATACGTATAGAAAAGGAGGGGATCAAAAAGCCTAACATCAGCCCTGACTGGCTTGTGGCTGGGTCCACTACCCTTGAACGAGCACCTAGGCTGTATAAATAGCGCAGTCAGCACTCCTTAATAAAGACTGGCACCTTAGACTTCACCTGGCAATTGACTGGTACAGAGTACAGGTGTAATGTGCACTCTGGGTGAAGACCTGTTTAACATAGAGACCACTGTACATTAGTGTGGTGAGTGCTTGCTTTAAGGATGTAATCCCAAGTCAAGTGCACAGCAACAATTTAATCACGAGGTGACAAAGTGTGGGTTAAGTCATGACAAAGACCACATCCAAAAGAAAAGGGCTGCAACCTTCTTGCCAAGCGCATTTGAGAAGAAGCATGTGTGACAGCCATTGGTCACTAGGCCGTGACCAGAGATACATTGATTGAGAACCTAACTCACTGGGAGATGAGGACACTTGGTACTTTGGGGCAGTGGACCTTGTATCAAGATGTTTCAAGGATTTGGAATGCTTGGAAAGCCATTTTTGTTGGTTTCCAGCCTCTAAGTATAAACAGCTGAGACATCTTTTTTTATCATCTAAAGTGAATCCTGTATAGGACACGCACACAGAAGTATTTCAAGGCAAGTACCATGCTTTGTCATACTTTCCCTCATGACTTATTTCTCCACCCATCCTCCCCACTTTCTCTTTCAAAACAAGATAAGGATGCACCCTTCAGAAACTGATAGTTTGATGTACAAATATGTTTGAATTCACAATCTCCAGGATTTTTTTTTTTAACAAGAGAGGTAGCAGGGCCAGTATAGTGTGAGGCTTGAGTTAATGTTAGGCTAGCCCTGGGATGTGGAAGATAACAATCTCCAATAGTGATATCAAAGATGAGCAATGGCTTTTAGCACACAGCTGTGTGTCGTCTGTTATAAAAAATGATGAATAGAAAAATGCAGAGAGGAAATAAAATGGTTCCCACCCACCCTATGGAAAGGAGAACTAGAAGCAGCTGTTGATGGACTTGTTCTGGCCCAACTACCACCTGCTAGCAGACAACTCTGACAGTGTCTCTTTAACTGAGAGTCTGATTAACTGGGCTGAGTCTCAGTGATTTCACTACATTTATCCAACTGCTGTACAAACTAAAATCGCTCAAAGGCTGCCAAATTGGAAAAGCTGTGCAGGGGAGTTTTGTTACATCTTTTGTTTGACTCTATTGACTTAAAAGAGTAGACTAGGCAGTGACCAGAGATACAGATCTAAACATCCCAAAAGCATTTGGGCTCTTAGATCTAGGGTTTTGGCTTATGCCTAACTCCTAGTATCTATGTGATATAAATACATACTTTTCAGTTCTAAAGCATGTCTCACCAGAGAACCAACACTTAAAACAGCCTCACAATGCACCTGTGAGGTAAGTTTAATCAGAGGCTTTTATAGCTGGGTAAAACAAAGCAGTGGATAAAGGTCAAGTGACATGCCTCATCTGGTTTCCCAGAATCCTGCAGAACTCACTCATGTTTAAATGTGTAAAAATTCAATCACTGTATTGTACGATAATTGTACAGTCAGTTGCCCTGGACAGCTAAGTGAAGTGTGGTATGCTTGCATTTTCACCCTCATTATTTTAACCAGTCCCAGTATTTGATCTGTCATAACTGGCATAAGAAGATAGTTTCTAATATTCTGTTTTGGGATATGTTGTATACAATTAAAGGACACCAAAGATAAAAACATATATTTAAAATGTTCCCTTAACTCTGTTACTAGTAATATTAGTAAGGGAGGATTTCAAAAAAATAAATACAACTTCAATTGCTTATTACTTGTTATCTATCATTGGGCCAGCAGTTAGAAACAGCCAAAACTTTTTGATGAATAGATAATACAAGAATGCAGCTGCAGGTTGACCAAAACTGTTCTTAAATTTGGATCAAATTTGGTGAATAGTTTTGGCAAAAATATTAACACTTTTCAGTTTGACATTTTTTAAACAAAACATTTAAACTTTTCATTTGAAACAACACTTTGCTTTGTTTTAGTAAGATTTAACTACCCCCCAGCCCAAAACTATAATGGGTAAAAAAACCACCCAAAAATAAACAAAACACATAATTTTGGCTAGAATGAATCATTTTGACCCATAGCAAAATGAAATGTTTAGTTTGACCTGAAACTAATTATTTTTGGGTTTTACAATTTGGTGAGAAAAACATAAAAAAACCCCCAAAACCCAGTTTCAGGTTGACCCTCAATAATTTTTTTTCCGTTCAGCTGCCAAATCAAAAAATTATTTTATTTTCCCAGCTCCACCAGCGGTGACTAGACTTTTCAGTTTCACTTTCTCTTGTATTCACTTTCACTTTGAGTCTCATGTTCTTTTGTTTTGCCTTCCATCACACAGGTAACTTTTAATTGAAAAGTATCATGAACATCTGTATTTTAGAAATTTACTCCCACCCCAATCAAAGCTAAATTTTGGTCCAAAACTACTTGACAAGATCCCTTTTAATAAATGAATGAAATGTCTGGCTCCAGAGACTAAGCAAAGGACTGAACCAAATTCATCCCTGCCATAACTCATTATACTTCATTGGTGCAATTGCTGGGATGAGCTTGTCCCAGAAAGTTTGTATGCAAGTTGGCACTCTGGGATACACAATTATATTTATTAAAAAAGTGGCTATTTAGGCACTTCATTTTCATTTTAATGCCAGACATTTATTTTCAAAAATCCATCCTCATTTCATTGCTAGACTGTAGCCAAGGACAGTATCAACCTTTGGACTAAAATCTATGAGAATCCTTCAGTTTTCCATTTTCTTGTCAACGATGGGGTAAAATATGATGGCAATAACTTGAAATCCTCTGTCTAAATACCTTAGACAAATATTTCAATTACAATACAGACTGGCTACCTTCTTGCATAATCTTGTCTAATGGCACATGCACCAGTGCTGGTATTTTGGCCATTTGTAATCAGTCCTTAGGATCACCCTTATCTGTCTCCTTAGGAATAAAGGTGTGTGCAGTAGGAATAACATCATGACCTAGGCAGAGTTCTCTGTTGGATGGAATCAGAATTGGTACAACTGGCTGTCATACACTCTGTATTGCTAATTAACAGCTTCTCTTTTAGCTCCATTGGTAAGGCTTGTGCTTTTGAAGCAAGGAGAACTGAGTTTGATGCCTTGTGCCTTAGTGCACCACACTCACTGCTCCAAATCTTCTTGCCTTCCATTTAAAAAGGAATGTTCTACCTTGGCCTGCTTCATATCCCAGCTTTAAGCAATGTGGTTTAATCCAGGAGGATGAATGCTCACAACTAAATGGGATAGAGGCCCAGAGTGATACCTGCCCATCTTAATGGTAACAAAGGGAGAGAGTAGGTTGTGACCTGAAGGGGAATGTGGATGACTGAGCTACGTTCCACTATTCAGATTGGACTCTTAGTTTTTGTACTCTTCTCCCTGAACCTCTTTTGAGGAATTTCTGCACCCTGTGCTTTGTCTTGTAGTGTGACTGCTTGCTCTGTTGGGGTGGCACATGCCCTCCATGCAACAGACAGAGGGTTCAAGATCCATCAAAGTCACTGCACAGCATTTAGGTTTTTCTAGATCTCATGGCAATGTGTCCACTCCCAGTGAACCTTCTGCCTCTTCAGGGGAAAAGCCGTGGAGCAGGGAAACCCACATTAATGAATGCTCTTAAGCTTCCTCCCCTGCCATCAGCAGCTGGGATCCTGTCCTTCTGTACACAGAGAGCACGATCCATATAGAGCTATCACAGGGGGCCTTCTCAGGGACAAGGCTGAATGGTAAGCAATTGGAGGAGCACGCTCTAGAGATGTCATGCTTTTGAGTTTCCTCCAGTTACTGTAACTGAGGAGAAATAATTTAGTCTATAATTCGCTAAATTGGTATGGTTGCCTTAAAAGGGGGTGGGGTGGGATAAAAGAGGTTTTAAACCCTAGTAGGATTACTAAACTGAAGGATTAGAGTCTTAAATTACAAAGATAGTTTTGCAGTCCAAAGATGTTGTTACTTTAGTTATGTGTACTTATGCAGATCTGGATTCTTTATATCACAAGTAGTGACTAGTAGGTATTGCTGTTTGATTAGTCTTGTCAATTGCAATTTTAATTTCTTGTTAATGAGGTCTTTGCTAATGAGCCAAACTCTGCAAAATATGAAACTACAAAATTTAGAATGAGGAAATGCTCAGATTTGCATGTGCTTAAATGTGTACTCTGTGTGTAACGCACACACGTACCTGAAATACAGGATGGCATAATACCGTATGAAGAGTCTTTATTGGCATGCATTTGGTACTCCTGCGGGAATTCTGCGCCCCTGCACAGTGCAGAATTTTTCAGAAATTAATGTTGTGTGAGCAGAATTTCCTTCCCCCTCCCCGCCACAGAAATGGGATGCAATGCTGCTGGCCACCACTAGGGGCCGCTAGACCCAGAAGAGCCTATCTCACACATAGTAGACACTGCCAGGGGGAAGGGGAGGGAGCAAGGGGTTTCCTGACAGCTGCAGTCTCCTGCAGGGAAGGAGGCTGCGGCACACAGGAAACACTACACAAGTCCGGGAACTAGGATCAGGCTATTTCTCCATCTGGATCCCTGGGCTCTGGAAGAGAGGGTGGCAGGTATCTGGGCTGGGGGGATCCTGCGACTGGGCTCAGGGGGCAGAGAAAGCGGGACTAGGTTGTCATAGGGCTTTCTTTAACTCTACTCCTGGGGGGATTTTTGTGTGTCTGTATTGTTACAGACATACTTGCTGACAGGTATTTTGAAATAAATGACTGAAATAATTGAAACTGGCGTGATTATGTAGTGTTGTTTTGACAAATAACATTTGCAGAATTTTAAAATATTGTGCACAGAATTTTTATTTTTTTTGGCGCAGAATGCCCCTAGGAGTAATTTGGGATAGCCACGATTTACCAGCATTGACTAATTGTTTCCTCCTCTTCTTTCCTCCTTTAAAATAGTCATTTTAAAGCATTAGTAGCTATAACTAAACTAAGTTGCCATACTGATGCTAAACCTGTGGAGGAAATAAACGAGTCTCTATGTACAACCTCTCCTATTCTTTCAGTGTTCCCTTTAATTTAGAGATGGACTGAAGAGATGGATTAGTGTTTGATCAGGGGTGGGACCTGGGTACAGGGCAAACCGGGAGCAAGAGTTAGGATTCAGATATGACATTGGTACAACCTTGTGACCAGTCCTGTGAGGTTTTGGCTCAAGATGATGGAAATTTTGCAAGATCATTGGTCCTCAGACTCTTATCCCAAAACCAAACCTGGGGGTGGTTAGGTTTCAAATTGGGCCCATGCCAGTATGTGGAGGAATTTGGAATTAGGGATCCAGATAAGTTTTTGACTGTTATGATCATTAAATATATAGAAAAGATTTTTTTAAATTGCTGCTGATGGGTATAGCTGTGTACAGACCACTAGACTAGACTTGGACTCATTCTGTCCATCAAAACCCCCAATCAGGCAGAATTATTTCTAGTCTTTTTCTGCTTATATTCAAAATATCTGTCTCCAGCTTCCCTCTTTTTGTTGGGGGACTTGGATGAAATCTGTGGAAGATTTGGATGATGACATCACAGGACGCTAAAATTTGAGCTCCTGCTCTCCCAGAATTTACTTAAGAGATAAGAATAATGCTGAGTCTTAGCCTCATTTGAGGGCTAGGAATTGTAGCTAATATATATGCATTTTCTGACAGGAAAATGGATAGTACATATACATGAAAGGAAAAAAACCCTTCGTTTTAAAGTTACGACATCAGATAGTTGCTATTTCTTCCCAATATCAGCTGTGAGCAAATAGGATATAGAAAATGTGGGGTAAAACTTAAATTTCTAGATTAAAGGTCTGTAACACTAATGATTACACACAATAGCAGCAATAGTCCATTTATGTATTAAACAATGTCTGTGGAATGGTGGACAGTGATGCTACCAATCTCTCTTATTCCAGAAATTAATGGTAGCTGATTGTAACTTCCAAGCTAACAACTGGACCTGACTTCTTTGAAGACTTCCCATTACTCTCCATTTCCTCAGGAAGTCCCTCCGTGCTTTAATGGACATGTACTGCTGGTATAAATCCACCTGTATAACACATTTCCTGTCTAGATGTAAACATCAGTTTATAGCTAGATTTTAAGTGTGAAAATATATAACCAGACAACAACCAATTAGTTCTTTCATTTCCCCCTCTACCAGATCTGTAACCCTGGGTTAAACCCATTAGCCAAATTGCTTTTACAGGAATTTAGCTTTCCTATCCACTAGTTGTATTAAATGAACTAAAAGAAAACACTCAACCACAATTTACTTGATTGAAGAAAATTCCTTAGTTCAGCTTTTTGTGAGGGAAGTCTTTCTTTGTTTCCGTATTCCCTTACAGGAACCTCACTTGAAAAACATACTTAATAATCTTCCAACCCAAACTTCTCTCTCTTACCTAAGCAAAACATTCAAGAAAAGACAATTTTTTAAAAACTTTTTGGGTCTGTATTTTTCTTATGCATAGTTAATTGCTTGAGGGGAAAAGAAAACTTTGAAGAGATTGATGGTTGTCAGGCATTCTTATGGTGTTGTGTTTTTGCCGTGTGAAGAGGAAATGGTTAATGCAAACAATCCATCTCAACTCATCAACCTTTTTATTATGAAGACTTTTATTAAATACTCATAATGTTGATTGATAGTAAATATTAGGTGTCTCGTCACTGATTCGATTCAAAGCAGCAAAATGGGATGTTTCCTTGCAGCATGCAATTAAGAACAAAACTTGAGCTCCTTTTTAATTATTTTAACCTGTCAGTTTCCGATTCACCACACTGGATTTCAGATTACATTGCCTCGCTGTAATTTTTGTGAGAGGAACAAACGCTTGCTTGAAAGACTTCACCAGAGCTCTTAAATGTTGAGTCTGTTATGCTCCCACTGATAACACTAATTTCCTTTTACCCTAGGGGACAAAATGACATATAGTGTCAAGTAGACTTCAGTAAGAATGTTGAGTATTTTTTCCTCCTAAATTACAGCTATTGTGTCTTAACGTTCTATGGAAGGGAACAGAGTTCAATATCGGTTCCCAAAAGGCCCAAGTTAGGGGAGAAGGAAGGTGCGAAGAATGCAGGGTGGAGGGCAGTGTACATTCCCAGAGTTCCCCAGAACCTCCGTCACTTTGCCTGATGAAGAGGAGAAACCTGAGAAAGGTGTGTAGGAATAACATCATGACCTAGGCAGAGTTCTCTATTGGATGGAATCAGAATTGGTACAACTAGCTGTCATACACTCCGTATTGCTAATTAACAGCTTCTCTCTTAGCTCCAGTGGTAAGGCTTGTGCTTTTGAAGCAAGGAGAACTGAGTCTGATCCTTTGTGCCTTAGTGAAATTCTGATTTGGTTTAACATGCATCATAGTGACAATTGTGATATCCTGCATGGCCACAAATTTTTAAATGGTGTTTATGTGTGCACTAACTTCCTGAGAACCTCCATATTGGGTAGCCTATCATAAAGCTGAGGCATCTAGAATCACTAGTCACATTTGAAAATCTTCATATGTATGTGTGAATGTGTGCTAAATTATTAGTAGAGTTGGTCAGATCATGTATAATGTTCACAAAAATACATTTGATGTTTGAGGGAAGATTTCACAAATAATGAATCTGAATATTACTGAGCAATCGAAAGAGCTGGTTGAGTAATGAGAATGTATTCAGAAGTAATTTATTTGACAATGATAGGGGAAAATTCATCAAATAAATTAGTGAATATTATTCATCCAGCTCTAATTCTTATATTAAAGATTTCAAGGCAGCCACTTGTTTTGTGAGAGGCCGCTGCTTGTCAGCAGCCACCCAACCTGGACTGTTCCCCAGAAGGAAAAATGAGAGATCATTTGTAGTAAAATATGGTGCAAATAACTGGCAATCCTACTGTTCGATTTCACTCAGCCTTCTCTTTAAGACTGTGCTTTCATGGTACATTAATTCTGAATGTAATTGAATGTTGTCATCTGTGTGCCATTTCACTGCAGGGAGCTAGTCTGAAAAATAGCAAAGCTTTAGTTTATGGACTAGAGAAAGATGTTGGCAATTTCTTTCTACGCTGAAGGAGCCATTGTTCTTTTAACAAATATGCACAAATAGCACACGATCAGACCAATTAAAAGCTAAAGTAAAAAGGAGTCAATAATGTGCTTTTATATTAATTCACAGTGTGCTATAAAATATATCTCTATATATCTTTAACAGGTTCTGTGTATAAAAAAGGGCTCATTGACAGCTAGTCATTGAAGAGAGGCAGGTTGGTGCACTCAGCTGCTGGAATCAGGTCATTACCTGGGAATCTCAGCTTTCTTTTAAAAGAAAAAGCAAGTGGGTTCTACAGAAAAGCTTGAAAATGTGACTCCTAAAGGCTCAGACACCAGAACACGAATAAAAGAAACCCCAAATGTATTAATTTAAATATTTTTGTGAGTTTTGCGGGACATGATTCGTGGTGTCTCAACACTTGTGGCCGGCAATTCCAGTTTCTTGACAAGGATGTCAACAGATGTTAATATCTTTTGAGTGTGTAAGAAAAACCTAGAATAATGTACAGCATTTTATTAGCTTATATGGTCACATGCAATCAAGTGTATATCCCTTAAATGTGGCTGGTTGGTTCATCTTGCATTGTAGTTCACATTCTTAAAGGAGAGTTCCAAAGCTCATTTGAAATCAGATTGTAAACATACACTGGAGAGAGGCAATTCCAGAGGGAAGCTCTATCCCTGTGCCATGCAGGAGCAATGGCCAGTTTTTTGCTCTCCCAAACCTGAAAACTGCTGCTTCTGTAAATAAAATTTTACAAGAATCAACATGTCTGAAGATAAATGAACATTTTTGATGTGGAGCTTTTATTTGTTTGCTTGTTGTCCTGGTATTAAATATATAAATATACAGCACAGGACAGAGGTTGAATAAGGCAGAACACAAATGTGAATGATTTCCATTGGTGACTCAAAGAGTTTGGAGCAGATGTGTCGCTATCTCAATACATGCTTCATCATTAATTTGCTGTTTTAAAACTTTTCAAACCACAAGACAACCTGGGTTTCTGAGTGTTCTACTTCATGTTAATAATTTTTTAATTCTCCGCTTTTAAAATATTTATCTGAACACAAATATTCACAATATTGCTGTGCACAATTAGACTAGGTAAAAGTTTGCATTTCCACTAGTGTTAGTGTTGACACTAGAAATTATTCTGAAACAAGGATCTGCTCACTTTGGACTTTGAGAAAGTCTGGAATTGGATGCAGACTTTGCATCTTGGTACAAATGCTAATGGACATATGTACAAGTTAACCTAGCACGGCAAAATTGTCATGCAAAACCTGGTTATTCACCATCCACAACAATGTTAGTAAAATACAATGAAATAACTCATGATATTTCTCTCTCCTGTGGAAAAAGTGGGTAAGTAGAATTGAGTAAGGGTGAAAGCCTAACCCCACTGAAGTCAATAGCTAAACTACCCATTGGTCCAGGATATCTCACGAAGATTTTCTCATTGAAAGGACTTATGAAAGATCTATAGATCCTTTGGGAACCATTCAACATTCAAAAAGCCACTGAAGACAAAATTTAAAGAACTGCAAAGTAGGGTGTAATTTGGGGTTCTTATTTGAATTTTAACTAAGATTTTAAAATGTGAAGTTAGGATGCCATATGATTTTAAAGGGCTAAAAATAGACGGCTTCCACTGATTAAAGCCATAGTTGTAGGCTTTTCAAACATAAATAGCATTTGTGAGACAACGCAGGTGTATGGTGCTGGAAAATCCGGAGCCGCACGTTATTTGGGGGTCTATGACACAGACATGCCTAATGACGGACTCCCAAAGCCTTACATGCTCTGAAAGTTTTCCACTATCCAATGACAGAAATTTTCCCAACCAAATAATTATGGGATACCAAGGAGCCCTGAAAGCCATTGTGATGAAGCCATTACGACCAATAGTTTTGCTCCCCTGCCCAAAATGGTTATTATTGGATGATAAAGTAATTACAATAAAGTAATTTCTCCTTGATTACAGTAATGTCTCAGACTTGAACTATGATCTTGATGTCACCAGTTATTAATGATCTCCATGCAAGTAATATACAAGTACACAAATGTAACTTTTTTAGATTTATTAGAATTGTTTTATTTTGCCAGGACAAACTCTGGAGAAGACATTAATTCAATTTTTTATAGCTGTTCATTTAGAAAGTATAAAAAATGCAATATTGACAACTTTGAAAAAATTAATATATCACTTTCTATTTGAGAGACATCATGAAATAATATAGTAAAGTTTTCCTTTTAGGTATAATAATACCATGTTAGAGGATGATCTTCTGTACCATTATTTTAATTTGTATTATTAAAATGCAATTTACTTATTTTCATATGGTAACTCCTGGTGTGTTTGTGTATAGTGCATGTGTATGTTTAAAAATACATATTGTACGTAATGAGGTCATGGGCTGTAAATAGCAATATGAAATTTGTTGCTTGCTACCATGTGTGTGCACTTCCACAGGCAGTTTGACTTCCTGTATTTTTAAAAATATATATTTTTCAGAGCTTGATTGTTCATTAGCCTCCACAGCTGGAGTTATGGGTTGTCCTTAATATGCACAGTGTCTGATAAAATAATCTGGCATTGACCTGTTCTGGGTTTTATTCATTTATTAAATAACTATTCTTTCATTGTGAACTCTGTACTTCATTAAATGGTGTGTTTTTCATGGACCCATGGATTTTAATTAACTGGGGCTGAATTCTTATCTTTGATTAATTTATACTTTTACAGTTCCCACAATTAGATGCTAGAGAGAGAGAGAGAGTAGAATTAAATAAAGACTTTTCCGGATATGAGTGCTATATCTGTGGCAGAATTCACCTTACAAAACGGTAATCCTTCTCTCCCTCCCCCCATGCTGTTCCACCCCCTGCTTTTACTGCGGCTATCTCTAATGCTAGGTGCTACAGATGAACTATTTAGGACTAGGTGGTCAGGATTTTCTGATGCTCAGTGAGGACTAATTAATTTTGAAGATTGGGATATTTAGATCCAAGTTCAAATTCTAACAATTCACAAGGTTAGAAATTAGCAGCACCGAGGCTTTAACGTGTGACAGATGTTAGTCTGATTGCTTAGTGTGCAGTAGCTCAGATAGTATGGTGATGAGTGCAGCATCAGAACAACAGAGAATTGAATTATGTCTTAAAGAATTTTTTCCCTCATTTTGAATCCTTTTGCTGCTCTAAGGAAAGGAAGATTTGGAGTTGGATTTCATAGTTCCTCTTTATTTTCTTACTAATTAATCCTGTATGGATGTGTAATAATTGTCCACGTATAGAGATTATCACTAGAAACCATCTCCCATTGAAGTCAATCGAGGCTGTATGAGATTCACATAACTAGCATTGTGTGTGTGTTTGACCCTGTAATAGTTTCTGATTAGCAGGTTTCTTGCATGTTTTTTATTGATATAAGCTTAGGCCTCAATCCTGCAAACTCTTCGGTGCACTAGTAGTCCCACTAGTCAATGCTGGTACTTCTGTGAGTAAACTTATGGATGTACTTAAGTGTTTGCAGGATTGGGCCTCTCTTATTGTTTCTCCTATCTTGTACTTCTCATCTCTTTTTAGTCACTTCCAAGCTCATTCCCTCTGCTTAAAATACAGCTGACACTAGTATTATTTCTTGCTCACCTTTTATGGAGGTTGACTCCTTAACTCCAAAGACTTGGAATGTGTCACCTTCATCAAAGCAGACAGCAGCCTGAAATCAATCTTAGAGCAGTGATGCTAATGCCATTGGGTTAATGGGTTATATAAGAGTCAACTTGTGCTTTTTAAACTTTGTTCTTATCCATGGTATATAAGCATTACTCACAGGCCTGACCACAACACACCTGATGGGAAGATGCTCCTTAATCTATCCATGCTCTCTTGATTGAGAATGATCAGCAGAGAAAACTCCAGACACCCTCTATCACTACTCTTCTTAGACAGCTTTAAGACGGTCTGTGAAATTCTCATAGTCTAAAAGCATGTGGGATGTAGTAAAAGGAGATTTATTAAGAACTGAGAGAGGAAATCAGGTTAAAACCAAAAGAACAGTATCCAAAACAAAAGCCACAATTAAAATGGCAACACAAGCTACTGGTGCTAATTGGAAATACAAAAGGAGTTTGACACTGCAGACCTCTTTGACAACCAGTGGGTAATACCCCTCCAACAGCAGAGCGAGCAGAAACAAGTCTGTCAATTCCCCCCAGCTTCTAGTGTCATTTTCATCGTGTCTTCATTGGATCTCATCCATTTCCACTTCTTCCCCACTGCTATCTCAACACGGGAAATAGGGAGATTATACTGCATAGTTGTGATGAAATAGACGTAACAGCTGAATATCACCATCAATACCAATAGCAATGCTGATCAAAAAATGGAATGCCTCACCTACATGGTGAGCAAGAGGGGTGACAGCATGGAACTCTGCAAGAATCTACAAGAGAAGACCTTTTGGAAGGTGAGAAATCAAGCAACACTAACCTCTGAGGTATCTTGGAAATGGAGGAATTAGTACTATTGTTACCCTGTCTAGAGCCAGATTCTACAGGCAGAATAACACATCTCATGGCAGGTGGTATCAAAGGTTGCTGATAGAGCTAATAAAATAAGCATGTCAATTGCCAGAATAAATCATTGAGGCAATTTCTGTACCCAGGCTGTAAACCAGATTAATAGGGATCTGTAAAATGTGATGAATCTGGAATTGCAAGTATTAATTATTTCTATTTATCTTTGGTTCTTAAATCACACCTATAGGCATGATATCTCTTTATCCTCTCGTGATCTTGATAACTTTCTCCAGAAGTGGAGGGTCAAGATGCAATTATAATTAGTGAAGTCACGAATGTCAAATGGTTGCTTCTTGAGTTAAGGGCCTGGGCTAGGGGTATAGAACTTACTGATTATGACTATAGAACAGCTTCCGTATGAGGAGAGATTAATAAAACTGGGACTTTTCAGCATGGAAAAGAGGTGACTAAGGAAAAGAGGTGACTAAGGGGGGATATGATGTCTATAAAATCATGAGTGGCATAGAGAAAGTAAATAAGGAAGTGTTATTTACTCCTTCTCATAATACAAGAACAAGGGGCCACCAAATGAAATTAATAGGTAGTAGGTTTAAAACAAACACAGTGTTTTTTTTCATACAACACATTGTCAGCCTATGGAACTCCTTGCCAGAGGGTGTTGTGAAAGCCAATTCTATAACGGGGTTCCAAAGGGAGCTAGATAGATTAATGGAAGATGGGTCTATCAATGGCTATTAGCCAGGATGGGCAAGAATGGTGTCCCTAGCCTCTGTTTGCCAGAAGCTGGGATTGGGTGACAGGGCATAGATCGCTTGATGATAACCTGTCTGTTCATTCCCTTTGGGGCACCTCCCATTGGCCACTGTTAGAGGACAGCATACTGGGCTTGATGGACCTTTGGTCTGACCCAGTATGGCCGTTCTTATGTTTTTCAAAAGGTGGCATTACTTAATCCTCAGGGATAATGTACTGAAAACTGCTTTGCTGGCTTTCACCTGAGGGTCTTAAGTCCCACCTTACAAATGGTAGAATGCAGCTTTTCCAGCACAACCAGAACCGCATTACATGAGAATGAGAGAAACTCTGTCAAAGAAAAGAGTGGCATTTGTCATATTCTGCTCTGGAATTGCTTTCAAGGAAAGAGTTGGATAAGTTTATGTAGGATTATCTGCCAAGCAAATGGATAATTTATACCCATAAATACTCAGTTTTGTATCAGGTGTAGTGACAGTGTGGACTCACCAAGCTGCTAACCACACAAAGAAGTTCCATCGGAGAAAAGATTTCTCTCAGCCTCCATCTCAGTCACACACAGGAATGCAAAATCTTCCTATGTGACAAACAGTCATATTAGCAGTGAGACAACCAGTACCAGCACTTTTTTTTTTCTCCTCCCTTTTTCGGCTTCATTTTCACAAGCCATCTGACCTGCGAGGGGAAAGTATATCCAGGGTCCATTGTTGATGATTGAGGACTAAATATATGATCTTCAGGCCCTACGCTTTCCAGAGGGTAGTCCAGCAACTGATGAGAATGTGGGGACTGATAGTAAGGTTGTTGTAAGCCCCGTTTTTGGCTAAACCATGATGTAGTTATCATAAAATTGGCCCCTGGCTGGACTTGGTACTCTGTCAATGCAAATGCTGACTTGGATTGTGGGATCATTTGAAGAGAGATCTATTGTCTGGAAAATTAGATAAGGTTGCCATCTCAGATCCATTTTAGAGCTCTAAGAAGATTGTAACCCATGTGAAAGAGGAATTACTAAATCCCTATCCCTCTTCATGGTTTTATTTTCAGTTGCTAAACTCAGTACAGTCATAGCTTTTTAGAGTCATATTAATAAGCTTGAATGCCCAGAAGCATAACCTTTGGGAGACTGTAGTCTCGGAGGGTTGATAGCGGTCATCTATATTTAAATTTCCAAACACACATCTTTAGTATTGTCGTTCGTTAATATTGTCGATATTAATTTTGCTTTACTTTCTGTTTCACAGGTTATTAAATGTGGCCTGTACACAATGCTGATTTTGACAGGACTGAGTTATGCCGTATTGACAATCCTAAAAACACTATAAATTATTTACATTACTTAATTGAATGTGTTTGTTCCATTTTAGATGTGTCATATTTAGGCAGTAACTATCAGTGTGGGGGCATTTCCTGGGGATTAATGACTGTGTGGGAGGAGTTGGTGACATGTAGAGCAATAACTGTCCCTTCATTAATCCCCAGGAAATGATTGCATATTGAAGTCATGATTGTGATTAGAACTAGAAAACAAAACAATCGTAGGTGAGTGGAGCAAAAGGAGGGTAAGGAGAAGATAGAGAAGCTGATGCTAGTCTGTAGAGAGAGGATAAGGAAGAATCCTCATCTCTCTATCTCTCTGTAGCTGGCTCTGTCAGGGAATTAAGGGGAGCGAGTCTGGTTTTACTGTATTCTTATGGGAATAGGAGTAAATATATCGCCTTCTAGATGTTTCCTACCCTGCAAGTACAGGTGATGTAGGATTGCACCCAGAGTCCTTTATAGCTATACACAGAAGAATATAAAATAGGATAAATCATTAAGGAATGCCAGCTATCATATTTCTTGGTGATAGCACGCACTCATCTGTCACCATACATTTACTCCTGTCTCCTGAGTACAACTTACACCTTACAAAGGGAAGTTACATGACATGCTACTTTTAATATTAGCTACAGTATTGCTGATGTGATGCTACACTTCCTTTTCCAGCCATGGGCAACAATGTGGTATTGTCAGGCATTTCATGTTAATGATGAAGTGATTATGTTTTTTAGGGAGATGATTTTTTGCTTTTAATAAAGCACCTTTATTGAGAAAAGCCTTTGGGTTTCTGTGCAGAAAGGTAGTATTGCCACAGAACACTGATTTCTGGAGGGGGAACCTTCAGATAAATACGGGTTCTAATCTTTGAGGGTGCTGGCCAGCAGTCTTTGCAGAATCTTCTCCTGGTACTGAGTGCAGTCTCAAAAGATGGCCAGCTGAATTGCAGTACTGCTTCTCCTCCTTGCCCAAACTCTCCATTTTTCTTCTTCCCACATTTGGCACTCTCTACATAGGTGATTATTAAATTCAGAGCTTTAATCCTGTGGTGTTTAAGGGATTAGATTAGACACAAAGTTGTGGTAATTCTCCCAACCCTGCTAGTGTAAACACTGCCTTCTCAGCCTGTCCACCTACAGGGATAAGGTTTTGTTTTGCATCTTAGAGTTTGGGATAAATGAGATCTGAAGTTCACTATGCTCTCTGTAACTGATATGTAGGTCAGTTTTAGGAACGATATGTCCGAGTACAAAACTACATGTAGAATTACAGTGCTCTTACAGTGAGCGACTGGTAATAATCTGCCACTTGGATGTCAGGCTAAAAGCAACCAAATAGAATGCATGACAACCTCTTGCTCCTCCGATTGCCTGACCATGGGAATAATACAAACCAGGCCATGTTCTCACGTATGTTGATAAAGCTAGCTGTTCCAGTTGTGGGTTTGCGCATGTGATACATTGATACCAGCTGTCTTTCATCAGAGAGAGCCATAGCTGAAAATTGATGCTTTCTTCCCCTTGTCATTGTTGAGGATAAAAACTGTGTTATTTGTGTAGATGCTGTCTAGAACAACCTATTTTCTGTTTTGTCAACTTGACTTCTGCGTTTTACTTTTGTACCAAAAGAATTTCACAGTGCCGGAAAGGAAAAGGGTCATCTTGGTCATATATATTCACTTTCAAATCTGGTTGCTGCCTTGAACTCTGGAAGCAATCATGGTAAACACATTTCTGTGCTCAGACTACAGGAAATAACTAGAGTTCACAGGCGAAGGAAGTCACACTGGATTTACAGCCACAGTTACTGAACACCTCTGGACTTTTACAGTGACTTTTCCTTGTGATGCAGAATGAACCCATTGTATTGGAGCCACAGCATCTGTCTGTTTATAGAAATACATTGATATTGCAGCTACAACTGTCAAATGCCATACTATGTATATAAAAAGTAAAAACCAGGATATACTCAGGATTGTTTTGGGTCATCTGTTCCTGGGCAGTGAGGGTATGTTGAATTTGAATTATTGACATCCCTTTCTACCCAGCCGCCTCAGAACCATCTCCCCCAAAATTTATTCTTAAACATATCAACGTATACAGCAGCAACAAAAAAGCAAATTAATAAAATCTAAAAAGGCAAAGACAAAACTCTATCCCAAGCAGAGTTTTGATCATGGAGCCATTTCAGGAAGTCCACTAGGGACTTCTCTATTGGAAGGGGCTCCAGCTATGGTGATGGGCTGCAGTATAAAACCTTTAAAAAGGAAGCATTTTAGATAATACAACTGCTTCAGATACAGCTGGAATGGAGTTAAAGCAGTTTTATTTTAGAACTGCTTGTGTTCCATTTTGTACAAGGTTCTATGCAGATCATGGAATAGATGGGAAAACATGAAGTTATCTTACCCTTTGTAAATTGTCATATTTATCTTTTGGAAGGATTAAGATGTTCGACTCCAAAATCATTGCTGGCCGTGTGCCTTTGATAAGCCAGGTTTTTTGGGGGGTGGAGGTATGTGTGGATTAATTTTACGCTAATGGACTGAAGGTCAGATGCTGTATAAGGCAGTAATTAAAATATTATGTTACAATATCAAGAACAGCAATCTGTTTTTCTAATCAATAAGCAGTGTCAGACAGCTGAAGAGCTGCAAGTTACAATTCCCCAGTCACATGTACAGGGCTATTACACTGCAACTGCGTAGTTAATCAATTGACTAACATCTGTGAAATGTTTCCTCTGTTAGATACTGGGAGTTTTTTCTCTTGGATAAATTCCTGTGTAGCATTGACTGCTGTTAAACTTGACTGAGGCTTTGAAAAGAGTTGAAACAGTTCCTGCTCTTATCTGGTGGAAATAAGAGTTCATCAAATGGTTGGTTTTAGAAAGTTTCATCTGGGCCAGCATTGCCTGAGAGGCCTAAGATTTTTCCGTAGAAAAGGAACACACAAGCCTAGGGAAAATGAGAAGAGGAAAGTTATATTGTTTGAATTACCGGTTGGATCTTTTCTGTCGAGGGTGCAATCAAGCAAAACCATCCATTGCATTGGTGGAAATGATCCAGCCAAAAACAAACAAACAAACAAACAAATTAAAGCTGCTCAATCCATATGTTTAAAATATATATCCACAGGTTTTTTCAAATCAGACTAGAGGAAGAATTACTCCTATACCCCCATTTATAACATGTTTACTTCATAGTTGCTGGATGGTTCAGGGAGTGGTTATTTTCTTGAGGTGACCCATTCAAACCCAGCTCAGATCACCTGTGATGGAAAGATGAAAAGTGGCTGATGTGTAATAAGTTGAATGGGGAAAGCCAACGGGTGCTTGACAGATATGTTGGTTACAATGCTGTGTATCCAGTAAAGGATAGGACATTCAATTTACCTAGAGCAGGGATAGGGAAAGACCTCAGAGGAAATTACTGTGAAAACAATAGGATGTCACTTTAAGGAGGTAAATAAAAACAAGCACCTGGTCAAAAATAAAAACAATCTATATACAAATGCGAAAAGCTTGGTGAACTAGGATGCCTTGGAATAGAAGAGGATGTGGAATGTAGAAAATCAATGGGATACTGTAATATAAGGCTATAAACTATATAGGAAAGTCAGAATAGGACAGAGCTGGGGAATGGTGCTATATCTAAAGGGGTCCCTAGAATGTAGCAAGATAAAAATGTTAAGTACCACATGGATGATTCTGTACAGTTAAAAATTCCAAGCTTTAAGAATGTAAATATATTAATGGGGCTACATTACCAGCCTCCAGCTTAAGAAGAGGATATAGAGAGCACTATATTGGGAGAGATCAAAGAGGCAGCAAAATCTAACAAATGGATAATAATGAAGGACTTCAACTACTGATGTATAAGCGGGTTAGAAGAACATAAAAATGGCCATACTAGGTCAGACCAATGGTTCATCTAGCCCAATATCCTGTCTTCCAATTGTGACCAGTGCCAGATGCTTCAGAGGGAATGAAGAGAACAAAGCAATTATTGAGTGATGCATCCTCTGTGATTCAGTCCTTGTTTGCCAGCTGGCAGTCAGAGATTCAGGGACACCCAGAGCATGAGGTTTGTCTCCCTGACCATCTTGGCTAATAGGTCCATCAATGGCTATCTTCCATTAACTTATCTAATTCTTTTTTTAACCCAATTATACTTTTGGCCTTTATAACATCCGCTGGCAATGAGTTCCACTGATTCACTGCGCTTTGTGAAGAAGTATGTCCATATGTTTGTTTTAAGCCTGCTGCCTGTTAATTGTATTTGGGGATTCCAGGTTCTTGTGTTATGTGAAGGATTAATTCACTATTCACTTTCTCTACCCCATGCATGATTTTATAGACCTCTATCATATTTCTCCTTAGTTGTTTCTTTTCTAAACTGAACAGCCCCAGGTTTTTAATCCCTACTCCTATGGAAGCTGTTCCATACTCCAATCATTTTTGTTGCCCTTCTCTGTACCTTTTTCAATTGTAATATATTTTTGCGATGGGGTGACCAGACCTGCATGTTGTATTCCAGGTGTGAGCATACGATGGGTTTTATATATTGGTGTTACAATAACAAGAGAGAGAGAGAACCTCTTCTGGACTTCTCTGTTCTGTAACCTCCATCCCTCCCTTTGCTTGGTAATCAAAATGCTTAATTCTAAGAACTATCAGTAACTGTTTTGTCCAGCCCCCTGTGGTAGTCCATAGATGACCATGTGAAAACCACTGTTCTTTTGAAAATTCTTGTATGAGTTCAATTATTGTTAATTTAACATTTCCCCGACACACAATACGGTGTGTGGGGGTCTTCCAGATAAGACCTTAAAAACTGAGGTATCTGCTCTTGTGGACCTTAGAACTTAGTGGCACTCTTTCTCAGTAGTAGGGATTTATCTTCATGTTCTTGGCCCAGAGTTTCCATTCCCCTCACTGTTAAGTGGTTATGTGACCTGGCAATGTTAGGTCGATGTGGCATTTAAAGCCTTGTTCTGTCAGTTGCTGAGCAATACAGACCCAAGGCCAGGGTACCAGTCTGGATACTCCCTGTGTAGTCTGTTCTGCATCCGAAACCAGTGAGAGCACAGCAGAGAGGAATGTCCTAGGTGCTTTTCATAATTTCCCATTTGGAAAGATGCACTTGGCTTCATCTCCTGGTAGAGGCTGCAAAGCTTCAAAACAGGTGAAGGTGCACAAAAAGTCACCATTTGCTGATGGGACAGCAGGCAGGGAATGGGGAAGGAATAGCATGGAAAGTTATTGGTGGGGGAGAAAACTGGATGGGGACTCATTCAGGAGGAAGAATTAAGGTGCTCACCTGCAACTTAGGAGACCCTAGGTTCAGTTCCCTGCTCTGCCACAAACTTCCTGTCGATCTTGGGCAAATCATTTAGTCTCTCTGGCTCAGTTTCCCATTTGTAAAAAAGAAATAATAGCACTTCCTTACCTCCAGGAGTGTTACAAGGATAAATATATTAGATTGTGAGGCATTCAGATACTATGGTAATGGGGGCCATATAAGCACCTTAGATCACATTTATTTCTCTGAAAGCAAAACTGCCCCTTGACTGCTGACTGTTCTCACTCTCCATTCCATTCATTGTTTCTCTGTGTGTATGTATGTGTGTGTGTGTGTGTGTGTGTGTATATATATATATATATATATATACACACACACATACATACATACGCACAGAGAAACAATGAATATTTATTATCTATACACACACACAATGTGTAGTTTACTGAACTCTTGTGGATTTTCAGGAAGGAATATGCTATATAATATTAAAATTATTATTATAGTAACTATAACTTGATGCCATTGAAGCTGCTTTTTTCCCTCCTCGAGATTTAACAGGCCACTGTTAAAGTTAGCAAAAAAGAAAAGGAGTACTTGTGGCACCTTAGAGACTAACAAATTTATTTGAGCATAAGCTTTCGTGAGCTACAGCTCACTTCATCAGATGCATCCGATGAAGTGAGTTGTAGCTCACGAAAGCTTATGCTCAAATAAATTTGTTAGTCTCTAAAGTGCCACAAGTACTCCTTTTCTTTTTTGCGAATACAGACTAACACGGCTGCTACTCTGAAACCTGTTAAAGTTAGGAAGCATACAATGTAACCTGCTGCTTTTATGTAGAAAGTAATTGGGAAAATACTTTGGCAGTGTCCTTTAGAAATCTAAGCAGAGGTACCACAAAACAAACAATGACATTTGTCCTTCAGAGAGTCTTTCTTTTTTTAAAAAGAAAAGGAGTACTTGTGGCACCTTAGAGACTAACAAATTTATTAGAGCATAAGCTTTCGTGAGCTACAGCTCACTTCATCGGATGCATTTGGTGGAAAAAACAGAGTAGAGATTTATATACACACACACAGAGAACATGAAACAATGGGTTTATCATACACACTGTAAGGAGAGTGATCACTTAAGATAAGCCATCACCAACAGCAGGGGGGGGAAGGAGGAAAACCTTTCATGGTGACAAGCAGGTAGGCTAATTCCAGCAGTTAACAAGAATATCAGAGGAACAGTGGGGGGTGGGGTGGGAGGGAGAAATACCATGGGGAAATAGTTTTACTTTGTGTAATGACCAGTTGGAGAACACTTCAATCTCTCTGGTCACTCGATCACAGACCTAAGAGTGGCTATACTTCAACAAAAAAGCTTCAAAAACAGACTCCAACGAGAGACTGCTGAATTGGAATTAATTTGCAAACTGGATACAATTAACTTAGGCTTGAATAGAGACTGGGAATGGATGAGTCATTACACAAAGTAAAACTATTTCCCCATGGTATTTCTCCCTCCCACCCCACCCCCCACTGTTCCTCTGATATTCTTGTTAACTGCTGGAATTAGCCTACCTGCTTGTCACCATGAAAGGTTTTCCTCCTTCCCCCCCCTGCTGTTGGTGATGGCTTATCTTAAGTGATCACTCTCCTTACAGTGTGTATGATAAACCCATTGTTTCATGTTCTCTGTGTGTGTGTATATAAATCTCTACTCTGTTTTTTCCACCAAATGCATCCGATGAAGTGAGCTGTAGCTCACGAAAGCTTATGCTCTAATAAATTTGTTAGTCTCTAAGGTGCCACAAGTACTCCTTTTCTTTTTGAGAATACAGACTAACACGGCTGCTACTCTGAAACCTTTCTTTTTTTAAGAAGTGCATATGCACAAGGATGTTGGGGAGATTACGTTGCTTGGAGTAAATGGCTTTAACATAATGCAAACTTATTTGGAGCCTCTCTGCCTCAGCATTTTAAAAAAAAACATAAACTTCTCATCCCCCAGGCCCACCACACTTTGAATGAAAGCATGGTTGCCAAATCTTAATCCTTTTCTTTCTGAATAGTGCGTCTGTGGTGGTTACTCAAGGTCAGCTTGAAGAAGCAGAAGTGAAGCCTGTCGAAGGCAATATTTATGAATGGGCTTTCATCCCGCTGTAACTGAAATTAATGTTGAGTCGTCTCTTCCAGTAACTTCCCAAGCAGACAAATTTGAGTTGACGGAGGGATAAAAGGTCTGAACTTAGGCTCTGCAAAAGATAGCTCAAACTGTGGCCAAGGTTATAAATCACTTCCTGAAATGATAATGCCAATGCTAATTGATCTGGAGTCACATTCCTAGCAGTTCCTGAAGCAAATGTGCATCTTCACTTTTGTCAGGCACTGTTATCTGCAGATAATAGGACAGGGAGACCAAGTGGCAAAGTTATAGAAAGAAAACTTTTTTTTAATTTTCCATTAAAGAAGTCACTTTAAAACATACAGTAGCTCTGCTTTTTATATATATATATATATATATATATATATACACACACACACACACACACACACACACAGTATGGAAACTAATCTACAATCAACTAACTGACTACAGTGAATTTAGTGATGTACTATCCTTGCTTTTTCACTGTGTTCTCTTACTGAGTCAAAAAATTTAGTGATTCACAATAGGTCTCACCCAAACAGCTGTGCTCCTCTGGGACAATGCAGCTTATATTGTCTGGGTTAAAACATGTGAGAGCTGAACATAAACCCTTCTCAGTCAAAGGAGTTTGGCTGTGGAATAAACTCTTTGGAGAGGACAGACTCATTTTGAGGCAAACTGAGAGCCATCTCTTCTTTAGGGTCCCCATCCTGCAAACGCTTGTTCACATGCTTAACTTAAACATGTGAGTAGTCCTGTTGACCTCACTGAAACTGCTCACCTGCTTAATGTTAAACTGGAGTGTAAATTTTGCAAGGCTTATGAAAGCTTTCTCACCATAACTGGAGTAAGTTAAAATATATATTTGTACACTATTATAAATAAATAACCAAAGCAAAACCTGCTATAATCAAGGAAAGGAAGAGAAGATGACTCCATGAGATCTACCGGAGACTTTGCTAGGAAGGTCTAATTCACATGGGAGGCACATAGACATTAATGGTGATAGGTGCTACAACTTGGTTGGTTTATATGGTAAATTAGAATTCATTCTGATACTGAAAAAATGATTTTCCATAAGGAATGATAATACTCCAGAACTGCCCCATCTTAATGCTACCGTGCGAGGCACAGCATACAGTCAACATTTTAGCTATTAGGGCAGCTAATAATAGTAACACTTAATTTTTATGTAGCACTTTATATTTGAAAAGGGCCGTACAAACATGAATGAAATAAGTGCTTTCGCTGAGAGCTCTGGATTACAGCAGTGCTACAGGTAAGTAGGGAACTGCAGTCCCTGTTTTATGGATTGGGGAAAAAGAGAGATTGGATCAAGGCTACACAGTTCAGCCTTTTATTTAAAAAGTAATAGCAAAACAAGCTGATCAGCAAAGCGATGATTGCTTCTATGCTGCTGGAGTTAGTTCTCTTGCTGTTGGCATTGGTGCATTTATGGCAATGAAGTATTATAAATTGGCCAATACTTAAAATAGGAAAGAAATAAACAAGCTCGTAAAATCAGGGGCATTCCTATAGTATTCTTTTCAATTAATAACTGTGTTTATGATGAAAGATAAGATTGTACGTGCCGTCAATACCATGTACTATAGAATAGAGACAAAATACTGGCAAAGTGAAATTCTTTATTGTATTTTTTTAAAATATCCCATTGGATATAACTGTGCATGTTCTCATTACCCATACAAATGTCTAGCCCTAGTCACAGTCCTGTTAGCTCTTTCCCTCTGATATTTTGTCAGTGAGTTCTATAGGTTAATTCTGAGTTTCATAAAAAACGATGTGCTTTTATCAATACCTTTTGCCCTCTGTTTCATTGAATGTCCCCTTGTTCTTGTACTATGGGAGAGGCCCTTGTTTATCTTCTCTCTCCCATTCATTATTTTACATTCCCCACCCCCCCATGTTTCCTCTTGTTTGTCTCCTCTGTACTGTAAACACTCTCAACCTCTCTTCACAGACAGGGCAATCCCATTTTTGTTGCTCATCTTTGCACATCTTTTTGTGGTTTGTTTTTTTTTACTTTTTTTGAGGTTGAGTGACGTGGAGACCTGATGAGGGAGTATTGTTGATTTATATAATAACATTATAATTTGTTTAGTATCTTTCCCTTTTCCCCTTAATATAAGTATTTATTAGACTGTAAATATTAGTCTAGACACTTCAAACATTTCCTCCACATCCTGGATTTGCTTAGGCCTGGATTAGAAATTGACTAAGAGAACAGAGAGTAGGAAATGGTTAATTTTGAACATGATTCAAGATTGGTCTGCACTGGGAACTTAAATCAGCATAGCTACATCTCGGACGGGTGTGAAAAATCCACACCCATGAGAGACGTAAATATGCCAACCTAACCCCTGGTGCAGACAATGCTATGTCGATGGATGAATTCTTCCATCAACCTAGTTACTGCCTCTTGGAGATGTGGGTTACCTGTGCCAACAGAAGAACTCCTCCTGTTGGTGTAGATAGTATTTACACTGAGGTGCCACAGTGGCGCAGGGCAGTGCGGCAGCTGTAGCATTTTAAGTGTAGACATACCGTCAGCCGAGGCATGGATTCACTCAGCAGATGTTTGTGACCCGGAACAAATGTCATGTTGCAATCAAGTTGGCTAATTTGAGTTAATTAGCCATCTGTTAATTTGAGTTACAACGCAACTAAAAACTCAAGCTCTGTGAAACCATATACAACTGAAGAAGAATTTTCCACTCTGTTGACTCTTGATATTTCAGTATCATTTTCTATACCATTCCTTATTCAACCTAACATTTTGTTTGCTTTTTAATCATTGTTACACATTGACCAGAACTTTGAATTGAGTTGACCATGATGATTACTTATTTTTCCTGAGTAGCTAGTGAGTTTAGAAACCAGTAAGGTGTATTACTAATTCAAATTATTCTTTCAATTCCTTCAACATTGTGATCGTCAGCAATCAGTTTCATTTGTCATTGTGCTGCCATCCACCTGACAGCAACTTGTTAGTCCCTCTCAACTTCTTCAGTCTTCTATTATTTTATTTTAATGACCTCGGCAAATTTGGCCACTTTGCCATTCACACTCATTTCCAGACAATTAATAAACACTCTAAACATCACCAGTCTTAGTACAGAGCATTGGGCAATCCACTGTTAATCTTTTGCCACGTTGAAAATTACTAATTTATTTCTTACTCTGTTTTCTATCTCTTAATCAGCTTTTAGTCCGCTTTTACTTATCATCCCATGATTACTTAGTTTCCTTTAGTCCCTTGTGGAAAATTTTGTCAAAGCTTTTTGAAAGTGCAAATAAATTATATTAATCAGTTTGTCTTCATTTGTTGTTTTGTTGACATGCTCAGTGCATTCTAATACATTAGAGAGAGGCACAATTTCCTTTATGAACGCTGTTGTGCTTTGTGCCTATCGCTCATTTTCGCCTAGGTGTTATTAATTACAGTATACTGTAATTATTATTTTAACCTTCTGCTGAAGTAAGGCTTATTGGTCTGTAAATTCCAGGATCAATCTTACTATAGAATTGATCCTTAATTTTTAAGGCTGCATATGCCCCCACTTCTCCTATTTTTAACCTATCCTAAATTTGGGTCTTTGACATAGTGGCTAGAGCACTGGACTGGGATTCAGGAGACGTGGATTCAATTCCTGACTCTGCCACTGGGGCTGGCTGGGTGACATTGCACAAGACACTGGACCTCTGTGTCTGTTTCCCCATCTGTAAAATGGGGATATGATGCTTACCTACTTTATAAAACACTTAGTGCTTTTCACTGGTACATCTCCATATCTAAAAGCTATGTATTATTATTACTTTACTGATTCCTACTCTTTAGAATTAAGGAGTCCAAGTTTGTCCTAACTTAGAAACTTTAAATGTCTTTCTCAAATATTCTAATGAATCCCAGCCTGTCTTCCAGGAGATGGACTGTTTGAGACAAAGACATGCTGTTGATTCATTTGGGAGGACGCTGACTCAGTGCTGTGGAGTAGAGGACATTTAGAGAGGCCTGTTCTACTAAAACCCCCATTTTATTTATCTTTGGTTCCAAGACAGTATTTTACTTTGGTATAGCCCTTTTGGACCTTATGATCTCTGACAAACTATATTATAGAATGACTAGTGCCAGAGGAACATAACTCTCTCTTTTTATGATGATAAATGGTTCAGTTAAGTTGTTCCACAGGATCTTTCGCATCTGTGCTATGAATCTGTAAAATGGGACTTTGTTGATGGGGCGAATCAGCAATCTCTGTGGCTGAGGATCAGCTGGGATGCTCCCATCTTGCGAAAAGAATAGGGTCCTGATTCTCCATTGCTCTGTCTCTTGAATTTAGTCATTTACAGCAGCACAGTATGGGTGCAAAATGCTACTATTATAATTTTCACTCATTTCGCACTAGTGTAAATGGCTACACTAAGTGCAGGGCAATGGAAAGTCAGGCCCTAACATCCAGATCAGTATATTTTAATATATATTTTATTTTAACAGAACCCTAGAAGGGGTCTGAAATTGGACCAAAAGGGGATAGAATCAACAAAATATGGCATGAGTAGAGAGAAGTAACCCTGAAGGGGAATTTTTTGACTGAAGACCAACTTTAGTTGAAAAAGGAAAAAAAAACCACATGTTCCTTTAAGCCTCTAAACCTGTGTAGTCACTGGGGAATGTTCAGACTACATGTGTAGTTGTTTCTCATCTGTAAGCAAAATTGGATACAAATGCCTAATTTAACACACAGGAATGTTTTGTAGGTTTATGTCACTCCCTAGAGGACTTTGGGTCCATAAACCAATAAATGGAAAACAACGAGACAGAAATATAGTATTGTCAGCTGTGATATAATTTTGCCTTAATATTATTTGAGTTTTAAAGAAAAAACATGCAATTCCTGCCGACCATCCCTCCCAGAATGAGGCATTGGGGGAGAACAACTAAACAAGACTGTTTGTTATATATGTAACAGTTAATTTGGTATTAGTTTTTGAATCGTCATACTTCTAAGGTAAATGAAACAGTAGTTTTCTTTTGTTTTACTCTCTTCTATTTCATCAGGCAAACTGGCAATGAGATTGCCTAACTGAAATATGAGAATGGGGTTTGTAACATTTAGTGGCATGTGTGTCATTGAGTGGGGCATACCATCACTCCTGCTGTTTGGTAGTGCAATGGACACAAAGCCTAATTTTTAAACAAGTTAAGCACTTAAATTGCATGTGCAATTATGATTGCCTATGAAGTACATTGGGTAATTGTCCATGGAAATTACCGTAGTAATTTATTATTGCATAATTTTAGTTAGCCCATAGGTATCTACTGTAGAAACTTCAACAGATTGTGTCCACATAGCAGCCTAGTGATCGGAAAATCAAGATGTTGCTGTACATTAAATTACATGCAGCCCATCAGTACAATTCACCTGGTCATAATGCAGTAAGGACTTTGTCTTGCACGTTCTATGGCATGAGTTGGGCATGTCCGTGAATAATATGCTTTTTATCTATAGTAAACCACCTAAACTGTGCCATCACACTGCTAGTGTATGAAATTGCCCAGCTAACTGACCTAATTTTAAACCAATTTAGGTGTGCAAATCAACAAAGCACATACCTAATTTATACACATGCTTATTGCAAAAGTATATTCACAGTGAGTAACTGCATGCAAATTGTTAGCAATAACAACCGGGTGCATTGTACTGATGAACTACATGTAAATTAGTGTTTGAAGCTCTAGACTGCTGTGCGGGCAAAATTTCTACAAGCGTTGTCAATGCATAACAGTATACTGACTCTCAAATAGTGCTGTCACAACAGAATATGTATTTCTGATGTGACATGTTTAATAAGTATCACAAAGGCTAATCCATTGTTGAATAATCTCCTGGATTTCTCTGCTGGAGCCCTGGGCTTTTAGCCCAAATAAAAAAGCACTTCAGATAATGCTCTTCTTCAGGAGAATAATGGGTACACTTTCAGTTAAGAGAATTATTAAGAGCCGTGTCCTATCTTTTGCTGCCAGGACAAAACACCTTGAATTAAGAAACAAGAAACGTTTTAAATCTAATCCTGGTTATGAAGTTAGATGTTGATTTAAATGTTTTCCGAATTGCTAAATGCAAACCCCTCCCACACACAGAATTTCTTGGAAAGATCTACATTTTCAAATAAAAATATTCTGGATAAAGTTCTGCTGTCCTTAGGTGGTGTCACCCTGGGATGAGCTGAGTGCTCATTCACCTCAGTAAAGCATGGGTTGGTGCTAGACCCCAAGCACATATAGCTGCTGAAATGTTCTACTTCAAGCCCTTCTTTCTTCACAAGAGCAGCATCCAGCGCTCACTCCATACAGAAATACTTCTTCACAATGGTTTTGTCTTGCATTTATAAAATAATTAATGCAAGGAAAGCATAGTCCTCTGTTAGGTCAGGTCAGATAGAAGGGAGGGTGAAGGTGTGAGTACTGCAAACCCAAAACAATCAAAACTCATGAGTCAGGCCACAAAAAAATCAAGCTTAAAAATCATGAATTGTAAATACAGAACATGTTATATTCTTTTTCTTTGCCTTCTGGTCGCATATTTTCAAGGTTTGCAAGTACAAGGGCTAAAAACTTACCTTTTTCTTTTTAAAATTGTTTTATTAATGAAAACTAAGATTCTCATGCAATACCATGACTCTTGGAATTATGGACTTTAAGAAATAAACTAATTGTCACAAGACACATGTAAGAGCTGGAAACTGAGGTGTGCAGTGTTGCATTCTAATGTGTGATTTTCCTCTCAGTCCACTTTTGCACTGATGTAACTCCACTGACTTCACTGTTACTCCTGTTTACACCAATGCAAGTGAAAGGAGAATGTCATGTACTACAGTAATTGTCTGTATTTCTGACCATACCTTTGGCATTACTCTTGTTATATTTTAAGGCCTGGTTCACCTTACTTCACTTTCATTTGGGTCTAATTCCATTCAATGGGTTTATACCATCCATATAACACTGAAGTAACATAGTGGTGAATCAGGATCCAAGTGGGTTAGGCATAAAGCCATCTAAGGCTCTGGCAGTCTATGCGTGCTGTGAGGCAGGTGCTTGGTATCCTTCCTATAGCTATAGCAATGCTTGCCCACTTGCACTGCATGAAGAAGCTATGTCTGTACACACTGGTGCTCCTAGTCACACTGAGTTTTTTGCATTGATGCTGCTACATATACACCACACCCAATGATGATGCGCTGCACCTGGGTGACTTTAAGTTGCACTGATGCAACCTGTGTTACCCACCGTGTAAATTTTCATATTCCAACAAGCCCTTTTCTGTGAGTGGAAGTGCTTCTACAACTTTGTTGCATGATTGTGGAATGCAGCTGAGGTCTGGGAACTGTATCAGGATCTCTGACACTTACTGTTGCACATCAAGACACGGATTTCTGCCCATCTGAGATGAGCTAGGCAGCATAAGTGACTTGAGAACTACATTACTGTCTGTCTAGATGGTCATGATTAACCATATTGGCTAACCATAAATTCTCACATCTCCTGCATAGCATGACTGAATTGGAATTACAGCCTTTCAAAGAGTTGCTGGCAACTGTTCTTAAGAGGTGAAGAATAGCTAGTTTAATAAAACTCGCCCTATTATTAATCAGAACACCCAGTAGAAAATAACTAGCTGTGTTTAGTTAAATCATGAGGTGTGATTATCTTACTCTTCATTAGCCCATCTTTTTATATACTTTGCTTTAGAAATTCCCTTGTGCTGCTACCAAGCAAATGAGAGAATCTGCTAATAAGTGAGGTCATGAATTTCAACTGGGCTAACATAAACCTCAAAAGCTTCTGAAGAAGTGAGTTGTAGCTCACGAAAGCTTATGCTCAAATAAATTTGTTAGTCTCTAAGGTGCCACGAGTACTCCTTTTCTTTTTTCAAATACAGACTAACACGGCTGCTACTCTGAAAGCTTCATGGTTTGGGTTCATTTTAGATGCTTTATCTGGATGAGCTGGGTCTACACAATCAGGTTGGGAATTTCAGAACAGATTTTCTGTGGGATTTTTGGCACTTCCAGAGCCAGAACTAGGGAGCAAAAAGGCATGTGGAAATTGATGATAGCCCTAATGGAGCTTTTTCAAACCTTAATAGATATTTTGTTCAGCTATGGGTTTGATTTTGGGTTAAGGTTTATGGTGGGGTGGATTCCTATTCTACCCCTGCGTCTCTTTCCCCCCCCCCCAGCTCTGAAATGAATAAATGGAAGATAGTGGTCAGATGCAAAGTCACAAATGACAGAATGACATGTAGCCATGACTGACCTGTTGCATCTATACGACAGGGGAATGGCCTGGAACATTTCATAGAATGATAGAACTGGAAGGGATCTCAAGAGGTCATCTAATCCAGTCCCCTCCACTCGTGGCAGGACTAAGTTTTATCTAGACCATCCCTGACAGGTGTTTATCCAACCTACTCTAAAATACCCAATGATGGAGATACCACAACCTCCCTAGGCAATTTATTCCAGTGCTTAACCACTCTGACAGTTAGGAAGATTTTCCTAATGTCCAATCTAAACTGCCCTTGCTGCAATTTAAGCACATTGCTTCTTGTCCTATCCTCAGAGGTTAAGGAGAACAATTTTTCTCCCTCCTCCTTGTAACAACCTTTTATGTACTTGAAAACTGTTATGTCCCATCTCAGTCATATCTTCTCCAGACTGAAAAAATTGTGTTTGTTTAATCTTCCCTCATAGGTCATGTTTTCTAGACCTTGAATCATTTTTGTTGCTCTTCTCTGGACTTTCTCCAATTTGTCCACATCTTTCCTGAAATGTGGTGCCCAGAACTGGACACACTACTCCAGCTGAGGACTAATCAATGCGGAGTAGAGCGGAAGAATTAGTTCTCGTGTCTTGCTTACAATATTCCTGCTAATATATCCAGTGTTTGCTTTTTTAGCAACAGTGTTACACTGTTGACTCATATTTAGCTTGCGATCCATTATGACCCCCAGATCTCTTTCTGCAGTACTCCTTCCTAGGCAGCCATTTCCCATTTTTTTATGTGTGCAACTGCTTGTTCCTTTCTAAGTGGAGTACTTTGCATTTGTCCGTATTGAATTTCATCCTATTTACTTCAGACCATTTCTCTAGTTTCTCCAGATCATTTTGAATTTTAATCCTATCCTCGAAAGCACTTGCAACCCCTCCCAGCTTGGTTTTGTCTGCAAACTTTATAAGTGTAGTCTCTATGCTATTATCTAAATCATTGATGAAGATATTGAGCAGAACTGGACCCAGAACCAATCCTTGAGGAACCCCATGCATTATGCCCTTCCAGCATGACTGTGAACCACTGATTACTACTCTCTGGGAATGGTTTTCCAACCAGTTATGCACCCACTTCATAGTAGCACCATCCAGGTTGTATTTCCCTAGTTTGTTTATTGACAGGACTAAGTTGTGGACTTAGACCTTTTTTCCTTCCCTACTTTCCTAATCTAAAGTTTTCTATTTTTTGCCTTGAAAAAGGTGGTTCAGTGGTTTAAGGCATTTGTGTGGGATGCAAGAGACCCAGGTTCAGTTCTGTTCTGCTGTGGAATTCCTGTGTGACCTTGGGCAAGTCACGTTATCCTTCAGTGCCTTAGTTTCCCATCTGCAGAAAAGGGATAATAGTGCTTCCCTTCCGCAGGGGTATTGTGAGAAGTACATTAAAGACTGAGAGAGACTCTGGTACAATGGGGATGTAAATCAAAAGAATTGGAAGAGAGGAATAAATGTGCTGCTCTGCCTCTCAATTCATTGTTTCTTTTCAACTCCCCTTCTTTCAAAGAAGCAACCTCTAAGTTTGGAAGGAAGCTTCCTCTGTTTCACTATTTGCTCGTCTCTAGCTGATGCTCTGTCAGGGTCTGGGAAATGGCAGTCCAGAACGGAGGTTTCCAATAGATCAATCCCTTGTCAGACAAAGGCTTATGCTAATTATGGGGTGGATTTATAGACTATACATGTGTAGAATATACAATACAAATAAAATTATATCCCCAGTAGCAGGTGTTCTAGGTTAGAAGGAGACATTCCACCCCCACCCCGTTCTTTGTAGTTCTCTTTTCTAACTCTTGGGCTTTTTTTGTTTTTGTTTTTTGTAGATTTCACCGTCTTTGTTTATTTAGCTCACCCATTTGCATTTCTCCATTGCCTTAGGCCTTGTGTATTAATTTACATACGTGCCAACTGTGATAAATAAAGCGGGGGATAGCTCCCTTTGATGGACACCTAGCCAGCCAGTTAGCTGTAAAATCCCTCTTGGTAGCTGTTCTTTACTTGCTTTACCTGTAAAGTGTTAAAAAGTCCCCCAGGGAAAGGAAAAAAAGTGGGCACCTGACCAAAAGAGCCAATGGGAAGGTAGAACTTTTTAAAATTGGGAAAGAAACTTTCCCTTTGTCTGCTGTTCTCTGGGCTGGAGGGAGAGCAGCCATGCTATAAGCATCTTAAACCAGGTATGATCATAAATTATCTGATCATACCTAGAACTACTTATCTGAACTTCAAATGTGTAAGCAGATCAGAATGTTTAGCTAGACACGATTAGGGTTATTTCTTTTACTACTTATTGGCTTGTGTACTCCTCTGTGCTAACCACAGATGCTTTTGTTTGCATGTAACCTTTAAACTAAACCTTTAAACTAAACTGCCAAGAAAGCTATTTTGGGTGTTTGATTTTTGGAATTGCTCTTTTAAAATCTAACAAAAGCCTAAGTTCCAGATGTATTTTCTTTTAAATAAAATTTACCTTTTTTAAGAACAGGATTGGATTTTTGGTGTCCTAAGAGGTTTGTGCATATGTTGTTTGATTAGCTGGTAGCCACACATAATTTCCTTTGTTTCCTTTTTCAGCTCTTGCCCCCGGGGGTGAAGGGAAGGGCGAGTTGTGTGTGAAAGGGCTTGAGGGTACCCCACAGGGAGATGTTCCAAAGTGCTCCTTCCTGGGTTCACAGGGGGTTTTGTTGCATTTCGGTAGTGGCAGCATTTACCAAGCCAAGGTCAGAAGCTGTAACCTTGGGAGTTTAATACAAACCTGAAGTGGCAAGTATTAATTTTTAAAATCCTTGTGGGCCCCACTTCTGCACTCGGAGTGACAGAATTGTGATTCAGCCTTGACACCAACTGAGTGTAAAACACTATTATTCTGATTTGGCATCATTTTATGCTCACTTTGCACTGAAGGGAAGGACTACCCACAGTGCAAGATCTTAGTGAGCCGCCAAGCCATTGTTTAGGTGTTGATGATAATAGCCAACCTCACTGTGTGTTGCAACTTCAAAGGTATGTCCACACCTCTTCTGGAAGGTGCAGGTCCCAGCTCGGGTGGATGTACTTTTGCTACCTCTCCTCGAACTAGCAGACTATAATAGCGGTGTGGCTGGGTGGTGGTTTCAGCTAGCTACCCAGGATGTGGGATGGGGTTGTACCTGGGCAGCAATCCCAAACCACTCCCTAGGCCACCATTGCCATGCGCTATTTCTGCTCAAGTGGGGAGCTACATCTCCTAGCTGCTGTGTAGATATAGCTTGTAAAACTTAGGCTGAAAGGATTTGACTGAGTTCCTCCCTCGCTCACCAATCAGTTTGCATCAGATGGACAGTTTATAATAAATAAATTGATAATATATTGTTACATTGCCTGCCACTATGTTCTATATACACTTTGCCAGAAGGGATTTGTGTACCTTGCATTCCTGATTACATTGTAAAGCTTTTTGGGTGGATACTCATCTGCAGAGTCACAGTTTATACACTCATAATTGTTTCTTTATTATGTGAATAGTTTGGATGTTTTTAGAGGAACCAGTTTGATATCTAAAGCACTCATCCATAACGTATTACACTCTTCTTATAATATACAGCTTATGAGAGGATTTATTTAACTAACTATATATTGACATTGGAAATTAGATCCACTTGGCCCCTGAAGTTGCAAATGTGTGACACTTGGTGTTGCAAACTTTGAATGTACTAGATATGTCAAATATACCAGCAGGTATCATTGTAAATAAATTGTGGGCTCAGATTTTTTAGTTTTCAGTATACCGGCTAGCAAGGCGTGCATGCAAATTATTAGCTTAGCTGAAAGTTGTTCAGTGACACATTTGTTTGTACTGTTATCTTCAGTGCTGTTGATGAACAGATATTGCTTGTTGGCTGAGCTCAACAGTAATAAAATTCTGCAGTTGATCAGCTTTGTCCTCAGTCTACGGTTACAGAAAATAGTTACATATGGCTTATGGAAAAAGAGGAAAATGAGTCCTTCCAGTTATACGTGAATGAAATCCAAAGTATCCACAGAGTCAATAGAAAGGAATAGCAGAGCTGGACTCAGGTCAAAAAATAAATTAGATGATCATTTCTTTGGAGCATGGAGGCTGTTTTGTGTTTGTACAATGCCTAGCACAATGGGGCCCTGCTGTTGGGAATTTCATGTACCACAAAGCAAATTAATAATAATGGTCCAGAAGGTGGTTGTGGACCCCATGTATAGTGTGTTTGTTGTTGGAGAATTTATTATTTGTGTAATTTGAGGCTGTGAGTTAGATCCTCACCTGATGTAAATTGTTATAGATCAATGGAAATAAATGGAGCTCCAACAATTTATACTAGCTGAGGATCTGGCCTAGTGTTTTAAATCATGCACAAAGGGGCAGAGTTAAGTCTGCATTTGTAACTTTGGCATTTTCTCACTTTTCAGGGCTTTACCATGCAACTTTACCATGAGAGAGGTGGGTTGGTTGGTCTGGAATTATGTATTACTTTGTTCAACAGGTACACTGATCGATCCATCCATTTCTGAGTTTTTCTTGTCTTCAGAAGTATGCGGTGGTTTTCTTTTAAGGATTAGTAATTCCTTATCTCTTGCACTTCTCAGGGAACATATTCAAAATGATCGCAACCGGTGCTTTGGACCAAGCATGGTTTCTTTTTCCTATTGAGTGTGAAAGGGTTGGGGGAGGAGTTGTGCAACATCCATATCCACATGGAACTAATATTTGTTTTTGCTTCCAGCTCTGTTGGTTGCTTCTGGTGACTTTGCTGCTGTGATTCTGCTGTATTTCTTCAGAGCCTGAGTCTCCAAGTAAGTCTTTGTTTTGCAGGTCTTATGTCTCTTTGGTATACGTCAATTAGTCCTGTAACCTAGCAAATGTTACCTTGGAATCTTCATGTTTAGAAACAGATTTGCATTGCACATGACAGTGCTTAAAGTACACACCCCCAGTAGAAATGTACATAAGCCACTAACTTTGAACCTGCAAAATTTGTTGGTTTTTGGATATGGGGTTATGGTTAGGGCTCCTCTTGTTTAACATGTAGGCAAATTCCTTGTGCAAGTGCTTCCAGTCTTCGCCATTAGGTATATGCCTTTCCTTTTGCAAATTTAGCTTCCCTAAAGAAGGGTTGGGGTTCTTTTCCCCTTTTTATTTTGTCTGTGTTCAGTCCTAAAAAATCCTCGGATTTGGCCTTCATCCTGTGCTCCCTTATCCTCGCTCCTTCTAAAATCTGTTTTCAAGAGGTGACTATGGATCTAGGCCTTACTACTTCTTACAGCAAATGCTTTCCTTACTTATTAAGTATTATATAATGTTAGAGAAGCAGCAGGTACAGTGCACTGGGGACCTGCGTTCTGTTCCCAGCTCCTAGAACACTGACCTGCTATGTGATCGTGGACAAGTCATTTCATCTTTCTGTCCTTGCCCCTGTTAGTACAATTAATTCATATGATTTCCATATGCATACAAATGTATATGGGCGGCAGGAATACACATGCATAAGGATGACAGGCATATAATATAACAGAGAGGCTTTTTAAAAAAAAAAGCTCAATATTCTGTACAAAAATTGCTTATACCCAAAGTACATTTGCACGTGCATACACACAGAGAGCATTATGGTAGTACTGAGCAAGAATGGTGAGTGTGTCCTTTAAGGTGTAGTTAGGCCTTCATCCAGAGTCTGTTTCTGAATGTACAGGCATACAGGAATTACTTCATACACACTGAAATGCTGCCATCTCTGAGTTGAAATACAGCAGCTGTCAATGTAGCAACCGTTTAGCATAGGAATGGAAGAATACCACATCAAACTGAAGGGCAGGCATGGAATGTATTATGTCAGTAAGAGTTATGTAGCCGAATTCCCACACGCTAATTTGTGGCTCTCGGGAAGCTCAGAAAAGCTTTTGCACAGTTTGTACATCAGCTGGGATTACACAGGGCTAGCTTTTAAGGCAAACACTGGGGTTCTTGGATGAAAATTTAGGCAGTGGAGTGTAGGATTGAAAGGACAAGCAGTGAGAGAGAATAAGTGGCTAAGAGCCAGCACGGCATTCTGAATTGCCCTACAGTAAGCTGGAAGGTTACGGCAGACTTTATCTCCGATATCCACAAGGGAAAGGTTGTTTGGGGGGGTTGCACTGCTTTGCAGCTCTGCTCACAGTAGTGCTTTGTGTGTAATTTCAGGTGCTTTTCTAAAGTTAGGCACCTGAGAGTAGGCTTTTCCAAAGCACCTAAAAGGTTTAAGAGCACAAGCCTGATTGAAAGTCAGCAGGATTTGAGATCTTAAATTCTTTAGAAGCTTTTGAAAATCCCCCATATCCATCCCCCTGTAAATCAGGCCACCTTCGTTTAGGTGCCTAAATATAGATGTAGGTGCATTTTCACACTTGGGCATCCAAGTGTGAAAATGTTGGCAATAGTTAAAACATGCCTGATAGTGAATATTGCCATTTATAACACTGTACTTTTTCCAGGCTATGCTGTACAGAGGAGTGCTGCCATGTGCTTCAATGGAAGGGACTTCCCTCATGTCTTTAATTATGTAAGTACAATAATAATAGTAATCCCCTTTATCATACGTTTCATTTTCATGCACTTTTTAAATAGTGAAATTTAACAGAACTGTATGCCTTGGCCTTATAGCAACTAGAGAAGGGTTTTTCTGCTCACAGATGGAAGGGATCTGACTCATCCTTTGTCAAATATCATGTGAATTGGGTTACCTGATTATCATCCGGCATCTTGGCTGGGTGGGCACCAGAGTGGTCATAACAATGGCCCTCTAACTCACTCAGCCCTCCCCAATGAATAGGATAAAATGATCTTACATCATCAACTTGATGGGTGCACATGAGAGTTGCTGATGTTTTGTTGTGGGAGCTGGAGCCTTGTAAAAGATGTTTCCATTCTGATAACAGAGCACAATCCTGTCCAGTAACTAAACTGCTGTGGGCCTTTTATTTGAGTTCCTGGCTCACTTGATAGTGCTTTTGTCAGGAGAGAGGCAGTTCTTTTACCTGGCAGCTTAATGTTGGTAATGAGACATGGTAGGACAAACCTGAGCCATCAAGGACAGCAGACTATATAAACCCTTTTTTTAATATGTGAAAGTAGCAGAGGATTGCCATGTGGTGTAATTGCTAAAATGAGGCTATCTTGTAATGCATTATTTTGATTAATTAGACTGTGTGTTGATTTTGTCCCTTTTCAGGGTAAATCCTAGCAAATTTCTCACCATATTGAAACCTATGTTGTTCTTAGTTTGTACATGTTTGATTTGGTTAGCACGGTTGATCATCCAGCACTAAAAAAGCACTTGAATTCTGCATATGTAGAAATATAATTATTATAGCTTATTAGGTGGGAGCAAAATCCCAGATGCAGGCTGGTTAACAGCATCCCCCACTTTCCCATCTGCAAGGGTAGGTAGAAATAGGAAAGATACATGGTAGTGGGTATATAAACACGAAAGATTTAATAGCGTGGTGGTGCTGAGAAGTCCTGCCTGGGTTTGGGGTCCTAGTCTGCAAACACACTGTATGAGACAGTCCCCTGCTATGGAAAGCTTACAGTCTAAATAGACCTGGCAGACAAAGGGAGGGGAAAAGAAGATTTATCATTTCCCATTTTACAGACTGCACTTGAAGGCTCAGAGAAACTAAGTGATGGTACCCAAGGTCACATAGAAAGTCGGTGGTAGAGTGAGGAATTAGAACTCAGATCTTTTGATTCTCTCAGTCCTGTGTTTTAACCAACAGACCATATTTACTAAATAACCCAATCATTTTTTGCAACTCATATTTTTATGATTTTTACAGTAAGCTCCATAGATATAATTCTAGAGTTTACATAGTATATTGAGGTGGTTAAGTTAAAAAAAAAAAAAAAAAACTGAAAAAGCATATCTGCTGCTACTGTTTTTACGTGTAGCCCAAAGAATAAGGGTCAAATTTTCTGCTGATCCAAGTGAGCTCAGCTCGATTGACTTCATTGGTTCCTTGTTCATTTACACCAGCTAGAAATTTGGCCCTAAACCTTACAAATTGTTCTGTTCTGAAAATAGCAACTGTAAAAAAGTACCTTGGAATGTAACTAGGGAAGGTGTGCTGTCGCTGAATTCAATTCCAAAGATTTGGCTGTAATGCCTAGTACTTTATAATAGTTTCATAGACATTAAGGCCAGAAGTGACCATTATGATCATCTAGCCAGACTTGTTGCATTACACAAGTCATAGAATTTTACCTGCATCAAGTATATAACTTCCAGTTACATGATGTGCACCTGTTGAAGCCCGTGAGAAACTTCCCTTTAATGGGAACACTATCTGGCTTATGGTTTATAGACCAGGGCCTTATTTTCATTCCCTAAAACAAAGGATATTGAGTGGATTTGGGAGATAGTTTAATGCATCACCTGTCTATTGTGTACAACGTTTACTTTTTAATGGCTCTGGTTAGAGTGATGGATAATACCCCACCATTAACCGTCTTCAGTTCTGCATGTTGTTCTATCTGGGTGTGCTCCTGTCTGTGAGTTGAAAGTTCGGATTGAAAAGCTGGGTGGAGAGGGATACATGCTGTTGATTTGAAGAAGTTTACATTGAAAGCAGGGTTTTCCGACGGTGCGAGGGTCTGCATTGCCTCAGTTCAAGCAACTTTTGGGTTTACAGTGAGGCTTTTTAAAAAGTGAATGTTTGGCAGGGGGTGTGTACGCCATTTCACTGCAGCTATACGAGAAAAACAGGTTAACTAAATTGGTTTTAGACTGATCTAGTTAAACTGGTGCAAATCCTGAATGTAGTAGCACTTAAACCAATTTTCACTCAGTGTTAAATCAATTCAACTTAATATAGTAGTTTACCAGCACAAGATAAACCAACTTAAGCAAGTGTTAAGCTGGTTTAAATGGATCTACACTGGGGGTTTGTACCATTTAAATAAAATTGGTTTAAAATCAATTTAATTAAATTGATACAATATTTGTAATATCAACAGGCCTAAATTTTCCATTGTGGCATAACAGCTGTTATAAGTACATTTATGTGATAGGATGTAGATAGCTGCATAATGAATGACACAATGTTATTTGCTTAGATTAATATAGAATGCTACAATTTAAAGGTGGAGTACAGGGGATGGATCACTTGATGATTACCTGTTCTGTTCATTCCCTCTGAAGCACCTGAAGCTTTCCTCCGAAGCATTGGCCACTGTTGGAAGACAGGATACTGGCTAGATGACCTTTGGTTTGACTCAGCATGGCCGTTCTTATGTTGTTATCTGTTGAGGTATCTAATTCATTTCCTTGTGCCAGAACGGAAGTTCTTCACACCATATATAATACAAATTTAAACAACCCGAGCAATGGAACTTCTGTCGTCTTCTCTTTGGAGACTGTGATCTGCAGGGCAATAGATCCCACCCAGAGGAAACTTTTCATCACATTAAGAACAAAAGAATGGCCATGCTGCATCAGACCAAAGGTACATGTAGCCCAGTATCCTGTCTTCTGATAGTGGCCAATGCCAGATGCCCCAGAGGGAATGAACAGAACAGGTAATCATCAAGTGATCCATCCCTTGTTGCCCATTCCCAGCTTCTGGCAAACAGAGGCTAGGGATACCATCCCTGCTCATCCTGGCTAATAGCCATTGATAGACCCATCCTTCATGAATGTATCTGGTTCTTTTTTGAACCCTGTTATAGTCTTGGCCTTCACAACATCCTCTGGCAAGGAGTTCCACAAGTTGACTGTGCGTTGTTTGAAAAAATAATTCCTTTTGTTTGTTTTAAACTTGCTGCCTATTAATTTTATTGGGTGGCCCCTAGTTCTTGTGTTTTGAAAAGGTGTAAATAACACTTCCTTATTTACTTTCTCCACACCAGTCATGATTTTATAGATCTCTATCATATCCCCCCTTAGTCATCTCTTTTCCAAGCTAAAAAGTCTCAGCCTTATTAATCTCTCCTCGTATGACAGTCGTTCCATACCCCTCATCATTTTCGTTATCCTTTTCTGAACCTTTTCCAAGTCCAGTATATCTTTTTTGAGATGGGGCAACCACATCTGCACACAGTATTCAAGGTGTGGGCATATCATAGATTTATATAGAGGCAAAAGGATATTTTCTGTCTTATTATCTACCCCTTTCTTAATGATTCCTAACATTCTGTTTGCTTTTTTGACTGCCGCTGCACATTGAATGGATGTTTTCAGCGAACTATCCAAAATGACTCCAAGATCTCCTTCTTGAGTGGTAACAATTAATTTAGACCCCATCATTTTATATGTATAGTTGGGATTATGTTTTCCAATGTGCATTACTTTGCATTTATCAACATTGAATTTCATCCGCCATTTTGTTGCCCAGTCACCCAGTTTTGAGAGATTCTTTTGTAGCTTTTTGCAGTCTCCTGGGACTTAACTATCTTGAGTAGTTTTGTATCATCTGCAGATTTTGCCACCTCACTGTTTACCTCTTTTTCCAGATCATTTATGAATATGTTGAATAGGACTGGTCCCAGAACAGGCCCCTGGAGGACACCACTATTTACCTCTCTCCATTGTGAAAACTGACCATTTCTTCCTACCCTTTTCAGAGTAGCAGCCGTGTTAGTCTGTATTAGCAAAAAGAAAAGGAGTACTTGTGGCACCTTAGAGACTAACAAATTTATTAGAGCATAAGCTTTCGTGAGCTACAGCTCACTTCATCGGATGCATTTGGTCCAAATGCATCCGATGAAGTGAGCTGTAGCTCACGAAAGCTTATGCTCTAATAAATTTGTTAGTCTCTAAGGTGCCACAAGTACTCCTTTTCTTCCTACCCTTTGTTTCCTATCTTTAACCAGTTACCAATCCACGAGAGAACCTTTCCTCTTATCCCATGACGGCTTACTTTGCTTAAGAGCTTTTGGTGAGGGACCTTGTCAAAGGCTTTCTGAAAATCTAAATACACTATATCCACTGGATCCCCCTTGTCCACATGCTTGTTGACCCCCTCAAATTCTAGTATATTGGTGAGGCATGATTTTCCTTACATTCAGCCTAAACATTCCTTTGCTTGTAAAACTCTTGATGTCACAACTACAAAATCTGGTGTGCAGATGAGGAAAAAATATTTTAATGAAGCAAAATAAGTTTTTGAACTAACTTCATCCCAACTGCTTTCCCCAATATGAAAACAGCAGTAGATCTAAATATTGGAGAAGACTAAGCATATCTGGAAAAAGCTTTCTTCTAGTTAATCTATTTATGCTGTGCTCATTAACCTAAGTGGCTTTAGTGGTTAACTGGCTATTTGCTGACATATCCAAGGAAGATTTTCCCCACTGAGAGATCTTCAAATATTCTTCAGTCTTTCTGTGTAACAGACTTCTATGTCTGGCTTCAGCTAGCAGAGAGCACTGTCATCTTTCAGCTAATGGGAGAGTTTGTGGAGCTAAATGAATCCCCACCGTTAGCACCCACCATTTCTGTATTGAAGTACTCAGTGGAGTTTTGCCTGGCTATGCCACAGCTGATTTGGCTTGATGTGTCCTAATGAAATCTGAAGCACAGATGGGCAAACCAGTTCAGATAAAATAAGAACAGACTTGAGCCTTTGACCCAAATTAGGACAGAATTGCAATCAAACTTCTATTTGAGCTTTGAAAATGTTTGGTGGTTGGGTTTTAACTTGAATTTTTATGCATCTCTGCACTGCCCGGGTATTGGTAGAAATGTACAGGATGAAATACTTGAGAGGCTGTTTTCATAGTTTGTCTGGAAAACAACATTTCAGTTATGTGGTGCAGATCCAAAAGGCAGGGATAAGCATATAAATTTGAGTATTGTCCCAAACTTAATACTTTAACCTTTTGAGCAACAAAAATGATTAGTCTGAGAGAGATACTGACTTGCAATGAAAAATGAAAAGAACCAAATACATGTAAGCCAAATGACCACTGGAGGAGGTGGGGGGAAAAACAGTCTACAAGGGGAAGTACAGTTAGGAACACCACCACCAGCCAAGGATCCAACCCACCAGTTGCATCATAGACATTACTACGTGAAGTTACTATAGAAGTTTTGTACAAATAAAAGGATCATTACATGAACTCCTGCATACATGCATATTCATTTTTTTCTTGTGGGGCTAACCTGGGTGTAAGATAATACTTGGATAACTGGACACTATTTATGGGGGGGGGGTGAGGGGGAAGCTGTCAGACCATGGAGTAAAATTTAATCTATTGTATGTGAAAGCAAAACAGTATAAACATTTACAAATGGAAGTTTTTTTTTTCAACAAATCAGTCCTAAATGTGAGATTAAAGATCCCGTCTTCTAAGCTTTACTGGAATGATGAGTCTCATATTTTGGATATGCATAGTACCGCTACATGAATTATTCAGTAGTGGTCTGTCTGCCTAGGTAATACAAAACTACATGCTATTGGGAATGAATATTACATTGCACGTTTCAGGTAACTGCATGTACATGAGCAGCTTGTGATAAATCATGTTTCATAAAAATATTGGTCTGAAGGAAGAGGAGAAAGCAGATAATGAGAACAACAGGGACGTGAATGTTTAGGTCATTTTTAAAAAATGTGTTGCAGTTTGTGTTTGGTTCATAATGTACTTCTCACTATTCCACAAGAAAAATGAATCACAATTATGAGTTGGTCTGAAATGGGCCTCAGCTGGCTAGGTGAATATAATGATATAAAACTGAAATAAAGAAGCTGGTGCCATTCATCAAGGGAAGAAGGAATTGAGTTTAGAGGGATGCAATCTGCCCTGTAGCTCAGATGCTTAATCTTGAAGGGCATTTTTTTTAATACGATGTGATTGCCAGTATTAGTTCACAGCAGCAATGGTTGGCTTGAAAACTCTTACAACAAATGCACAAACCATAAACATCAGATTCAGATTCTAATCACCCGAAGTTTCTGGTTGTTTAGAATATCACCTTCAAAACTTAGATCTGAGTTTGGGCTTTCAACAACCGAGAGCTCCAGTGTTTTGGTTCAGACTCATCTCTAACTGTAGCTAAGCAACTTAATATTTTTATGGGGGGGGATTTCCATATTCAAAGCTTTCTTAAAAATGGGGCTATTGCATTGAAAACATGAGCTAGAAACTAAGGCCATGCTTCCACTGGCCCTGTTCAGACCCAACTCCCATTTAAATTGTGATGCTCATGAAAGGATTAATGTATACAGGGCTACTGCTTCCATAGGCAGAAGAATAATACTCCTGTGGGGTTGGGAGAAGTTCAAGAGGAGGGACGAGCTGCCAGTGAGTGTTTGTTTTGAAGTTGCAATGCTTTTAACATAATATCATGTCAGAATTTTGGCAGGAAACGTTTTTGTGGCATTAGACACCACTGGAATTTTCCCTCTTCTCTTGTCACTTGCAGTTTCTTTTAAGCATAGATGAATTAATCTCTCCCTTTTAATATGGTAAGTTGTTTTTCTAATTCACCACCAAACTCTCCAATATCAGTACCTCAAACCCAACAGACAAAAACAGAAGCTGCCCCATGGATTAATGAGAGATCCAAAACTGGGTCAAGGAATCCTAATTTATGGGTAGAAAAGACCTGTTTTGGCCATCTATCCTCCTCGCTTGTACAAATGAGAAGTTGCTTCTTCTAGCATATGGGCTAATGGAGATCATTGTAATTTATTACTTGTTAGTAGAGCTGGTCAGGAATTTTTCGATGAAACTTTTTTTTTGGTCAGAAAATGCCAGTTCATTAAAACCAAAACTTTTTTCCTTGGGAAGCTTTCTCAAGCCCAGGATGCAATTGAGAGAAAGAGGAATTCTCTCCAGAAAAGCCATTCTCTTGGTGGGTAGGGCACTTACCGAGGAAGTGGGAGACTCAGGTTCAAGGCCCTGCTTTGAATCAGATGTAGAACGAAAATAGATTTCAAAAGCTCAGTTTTTCACGAAACCGAATTCTTGTTTTCTGGCTAGTCCTACTTGTTAGCTTGTTCACTGATGCAGTACCATGGCCAGCAGTTTTCACAGGACCACCTTTATTTAAAAAAATTATATTTGTATTCACACAATCTCAAAGCCCCTTGCCAACACTGATGTGCAGACTCATCGAAGCTGAAACACAACTGTTTCACCTTACATTAGGCAAATGTAAGGCAGGCCAGGGCAAATGTACAACAGCTTCCAGTTATTGCTTACAAATACCAAAGCATAGCAGAGGCAGCAATTTACTTGAGGACTCATTTCCATTATCAATGAATCATCTCTTTTTTTATTAGATGAGAAATAGGCAGGCATGCCAAGTCCCAGTGCTCCAGCACATTAGAGAAAACTTCTAATAAAGACGTGTACTTTTCCACTGAAATTCTCAGTGAATCTCTTTCCAAAGCAGGTAACTAAGTTATAGAAAATCTCACAGCCAATGAATTCCCACTCACCCATAATATGTTAACTGATCAAAATGCCACAAATAAGTTTAAATCAGTTCTTGATTTTTTTTTTTAAATTAGAAATTAGAGTTCTGTTTATATTACTATAAAAGGTTTCACTCAATCTTCCTTTGGATACTTTGGAGCAGCAATAATGGAAAATGTGATGAGAAGCAATATTTTGTGCATTTATTCACACACATTTATCTATATCAGGGTGTTTTCCTGGAACCCCTGATGGCAACCCCTCTCGGTTGTTGAAAGCCCAAACTCAGATCTAAGTTTTGAAGGTGATATTCTAAACAACCAGAAACTTTGGGTGATTAGAATCTGAATCTGATGTTTATGGTTTGTGCATTTGTTGTAAGAGTTTTCAAGCCAACCATTGCTGCTGTGAACTAATACTGGCAATATCTGAATACCTCACTGCCATAGAGAGAGAGGTCCCTAGTTATTCTTGCCATGAAATATGGAATCAGTCTTAAACGGAGGAGGCATTTATTAAAGAAAAAAACCTACTAATTACAGCCAAGCAAACAGGCTTCGCCATACAACTTGAGTTCCATATAGGTATCCTTTGTTTACCAGGGATCATACAGTCTGGAACTATCTACAGCAACTAAATAGCTAAATGATGAACTTCATGTAAACATATGAGCTCTTTTATATGTTTCAGTAGCGAATAGAGGTGCCTGCAAAATGAAGAGATACATTTATAGCTGGTTATGTCCGGTGGCAACTAGAGATGAAAGCATCAGATTTAATAGCATAGTTTTGCTCACTTTTCACAATAAAGATATCTATGCCACCTCAGAGTGGGATCTCATCTCACAAGCTATACACAGGATTGAGGAACAATCTCAACAGAAAAATACAGGACTTCTTTATAACACTTTAAATGTTCTGTTGCCAAGGCCTATATTTAAAGTAATTATAAATGTGCTGTATTTGCTATTACTGTTCCTTCTTTTGGAGGCCCTGGGAATCTTTTCCTTTCTTTCAGGCAGTATGATTTCAGTAGGTATGCCAACTAAGAAAATAAAGGTGATCACTATAGTGCTTCATTGTATCAATTGATTATCTGGGCAACTCACAGGGACTCTGAACAACACTCTGCAATTGGCCAGATCTCTTATGGGGGTTGGTGTGTTGAGGTTGCTGCTGCCCTCAGCTTTCCCCTATTTGAGTGGACTGCTAAGTGTTCCCTTGAAAAAAAGTGGCAGCCTTCTGCTATACAAATTGCCCGTCAAAACAAATTTCTAACAATCCACATATAGACACTTCATCTCGTCTAAAGAAGATTCTGCTCTGTTGCTGTAACAATTCTGTAGCCTTACTAAAAGCATTGAAAACTCCTCCTCAACCATTTCTTTTGTACAGAGAAGCAGCTATCATCATTTCTTGAACTCATACTGTTCTTTCTCTCATAAAAAAAATACATAACATACTTTAAAATAAACTTTAGGCCATCTTGTCAACTGTGTAGAACAATTTAGGATTTTAACCCAAGGTGTAGAGTTCAGCTCACCAGTGGCAACTCATGTCTTATGCATTATCTTGACAACTGCAGATCTTATGGCCCTTGACCTTCATGGGGAAGTCTCATTGATCCTGCAATGGTTTCTATTATTGAATATAGGAGATGAAATTAGTGAAGTCACATTTCAGATGAGCTGGACTCACCAGAAATAGAATCTGAATAAATTGACTCACCTAGATCAATTCCTCCAGTTTGCAAAGCTAATATCATTTGAAATGACCAAACAGTTGAGAAAGGTCAGATTTCCATAAATATCTCCAATTGAAACACCCTTCCTCACACTTCACAACCCAAGAAGCTGAGAAATTAACCAATGTCTAAATCTGAAAACAAATTGAAAAGACTTAGACAAGCAGTACTGTTTACCAGAGCACAAGGCCATTCCCCCCGTTGCAGGTCATCTTTCTACTTATGTAAAATGAAGTCATACCAACTTCTGCATTTAGTCTAGTACACTGGTTTGGCTGCTTGCTGTGTGTTAACCAAATGATTAACTGCACCGAACCCAGCTCCTCAAGTGAGTAACTCTGGGCAGTTAAGACGGATTCTGATGTAACTTACTAGTGTAACTCCCCTGGTTTCCACAGAGAAACTCCAGATGCACACTGGTGTGTGAGTTAAGAATAATGTCTTTTCACATTATTTATCTGTATCATTTCATGCATAATCTGTGTTCCTTCCAATATTCAGCCCCTGGAAGCGCAAATAAATAGTTGTAAAATGGAAGTATGTATTTTGAAACTGCATAACAAGTCTATGAAAATGCATCCAGTCTGTGACTGTTCAGGCCCATCCCAGGTGGGACTAACCCAGTCTCCATGGAGTTAACGCATTTCAGCTGAGAACCTCAGCCAGGTGAAAAGTTCCTATGTTGCACTTTGATAACAGCTTTGACAGCAGGTAGGATCAAATCAGTGGCCTTAAAGACAGGATGAGCTCTCATATTTGATTGCCCTTTATTTTTAAAGCAGCCACATGAGTTAATATTAAAATGGTAAGGACTTGGACAAGCATATGGCATAGCAATGGATTTAAATATAATCAATTCCTCCCTTTTTCCACCTTACCTCCTCCCTCCCAGGAATAAAATCCCACCCCAGGTAATAAACTGGAGCACTTACACGCTCCAGTTGTACACTTCTCCCCTCCCTCAGTGATTCCAGGTCATGGTGATTTATTTTAAATCAAAGTAATTTTGAACTCCCCTTATCCCCAGCTGCAGAGTCCTACCCTGATTGCCAGTGAATGATCTGATTGATCTGAAATAAACAAAATGACCTTCCTTCAATAGCTGCAGAGGCTTTCATGCAAAATTCTTTTGTGTGGTCTTGATCTGTGATAGTTTGTTTTTCTGTGAGATTGGCTGAGTAGTTCTTCCTATCTTAGATTTTTATGTAGGCTCTAAGTCATTTTTATGTGTATAACTGTCCCAGGCAGCACACACAGAAATTTACAGAATAATTAAAACTTTGGTAGGATCTAGTAATTGGATTTGCTTTACGTTTTGTTTGGGCTAGTGGTTAAAACATGGAACTCCTAGGTTGTATTCTTGACTCTGGCATTGACTCATTATGTGACCTAGAGCAAGAAGTTTAAGATAGGGCACCAAACAGAGACTCTTCTGCCGCTGGTTTGCTGGGTGAACTTGGGCAAGTCACTTCCCTTTGCTGATCCTTAGGCCATGTCTACACTATGAATTTATAGAATTCGGTTTTATAGAAAGCGTTTTTATATAGTTGATTGTGTATGTCCCCACACAAATGCTGTAAGTGTATTTAGTCGGCGGAGTGCATCCACAGTACCGAGGCAACTGTCGACTTCCGGAGCATTGCATTGGGGGTAGCTATCGCACAGTTCCTGCAGTCTGTGCCGCCTATTTGAATTCTGGGTAGAAATCCTAATGCCTGATGGGGCAAAAACATTGTCACGGGTGGTTCTGGGTACATATCGTCAGGCCCCCCTTCTCTCCCTCCCTCCGTGAAAGGAACGGCAGACAATCGTTTCGCGCCTTTTTTCCTGGGTTACCCATTACCATACCATGGCAAGAATGGAGCCCGCTCAGCTCACTGTCACCGAATGTCTCCAGGGTGCTGGCAGACACGGTACTGCATTGCTACACAGCAGCAGCTCATTGCCTTTTGGCAGTAGACAGTGCAGTATGACTGGTAGACATCGTTACCGTATTCCTGGGTGCTCTTTTAGCTGACCTCGGTGAGGTCGGTCAGGGGCGCCTGAACAAACATGGGAGTGACTCAACCAGGTCATTTCCCTTTTAAGTTTCATCTCATGGTGATTCAGTCCTGCTAGCAGTCCTGCTGCACCGTCTTTTAATGAACAGCCAGGAGATGACGATGGCCAGCAGTCATACTGCACCGTCTGCTGCCAGCAAGATGTATAAAGATAGATGAAGTGGATCAAAACAAGAAATAGACCAGATCTGTTTTGTATTCATTTTCTCCTCCCTCCCTCTGTGAAATCAACGTCCTGCTAAACCCAGGGTTTTGAATTCTATCCTTGAGGGGGCCATCCTGTTTCTCCTTGATGCAAAGCCACCCCCTTTGTTGATTTTAATTCCCTGTAAGCCAACCCTATAAGCCATGTTGTCAGTTGCCCCTCCCTCCATCAGAGCAACGGCAGACAATTGTTTTGTGCCCTTTTCCCTGGATTGGCCAAGCAGACGCCATAGCACAGCAAGCATGGAGCCCATTCAGCTCACCGCAGCAGTTATTATCATTGTAAACACCTCACACATTATTGTACAGTTTATGCAGAACCAGCACCTGAAAAACCAGGTGAGGAGGTGACGGCAGTGCGGTGATGAGGACATGGACACAGATTTCTCTAAAACCGCGGTCCCCAGCAATTTGGAGATCACGGTGTTACTGGGGCAGGCTCATGCCATGGAATGTCGATTTTGGGCCTGGGAAACAAGCACAGAGTGGTGGGACCGCATAGTGTAGCAGGTTTGGGATGATTCCCAGTGGGTCCAAAACTTTCGCATGCGTAAGGGCACGTTTATGGAATTTGTGACTTGCCTTCCCCTGCCCTGAAGGGCAAGAATACCAAGATGAGAGCAGCCCTCACAGTTCACAAGCGAGAGGCAATAGCCCTGTGGAAGCTTGCAACTCCAGACAGCTACCGGTCAGTCAGTAATCAATTTGGAGTGGGCAAATCTACCATGGGGGTGGTTGTGCTTCAAGTAGCCAATGCAATCATTGAGCTCCTGTGATCAAAGGTAGTGACTCTGGGAAATGTGCAGGTCATACTAGATGGCTTTGCTGCAATGGGATTCCCTAACTATGGTGGGCTATAGAAGTAATGCATATCCCTATCTTGGGACCGAACCACCAGGGCGGCCAGTACATAAACTGCAAGGGGTACTTTTCAATGGTTCTGCAAGCACTGGTGGATCACAAGGATTGTTTCACCAACATCAACGTGGGATGGCCGGGAAAGGTTCATGACGCTCGCATCTTCAGGAACTATGGTCTGTTTAAACGACTGCAGGAAGGGATTTACTTCTCAGACCAGAAAATAACTGTTGGGGATGTTGAAATGCCTATAGTTATCCTTGGGGACCCAGCCTACCCCTTAATGCCATAGCTCATGAAGCCGTACACAGGCACCCTGGACAGTAGTAAGGAGCTGTTCAATTATAGGCTGAGCAAGTGCAGAATGGTGGTAGAATGTACATTTGGATGTTTAAAGGGTTACTGGCTCAGTTTACTGACTAGGTCAGACCTCAGTGAAACCAATATTCCCATTGTTATTGCTGCTTGCTGTGTGCTCCACAATCTCTGTGAGAGTAAGGGGAAGACGTTTATGGCAGGATGGGAGGTTGAGGCAAGTCACCTGGCCGCTGAATATGTGCAGCCAGACACCAGGGCAGTTAGAAGAGCACAGCAGGAAGTGCTGCACATCAGAGAAGCTTTGAAAACCAATTTTATGACTGGCCAGGGTACTGTGTGACACTTCTGTTTTGTTTCTCCTTGATGAAAACCCGCCCCTTTGGTTACCTCTAAATTCCCTGCAAGCCATCTGCCCTCCCCCTTTCGATCACAGCTTGCTTGCAAAGGAAATAAAGTCACTATCATTTAAAAACATGTATTCTTTATTAATTGATAATAAAAATAGGGAGATAACTCACAAGGTAGCCCAGGTGAGGTGTGGGAGGAGGGTAGGAGGGAAGGAAAAGGCTACTTTAAAACTTCTTGAAGCCCTTCTGTTGCTTGGGCTGTCTGTCCACTGGGGTGGAGTGGTTGGGTGCCCGGAGCCTCCCCCAGATGTTCTTGGGCTTCTGGGTAAGGAGGCTATGGAACTTGGGGAGGAAGGAGGGCGGTTAAACAGGGGCTACAGTGGCAGTCTGTGATCCTGCTGCCTTTCATGAACCTCCACCAGACGCCAGAGCATGTCCATTTGATTCCGCAGTAGCCCCAGCATTGCCTCATGCCTCCTCTGATCTTCCTGCCGCCATCTCTCCTCATGTTCATCAGCCACTTTCCTGTACTGTGCTATTGGGTCCCTCCACACATTCTGCTGAGCTCTGTCAGTGCCGGACGACTGCATGAGCTCAGAGAACATTTCATCGTGCGTGTGTTTTTTTCGTCGCCTTATCTGTGATAGCCTTTGGGATGGAGGAGGGAGGCTTGAAACATTTGCAGCTGCTGGAGGAAAAAAAGGGAGTGAAGTATTTAAAAAGATATATTTTACAGGACAATGGCTATACTTTTTGACGGTGAACAACACTATTCACTTTACACAGCACTTGTGATTTTGGTACAAGGTCTCATGTTGCATCTTATATTGAGTGCCTGCGGCTTTGGTGTTAGAGATCACACACGCAGTGCCGGGCAACAGAATTCGGCCTGCAGGCGGCCATGGTAAGCCATAGTCTTTCGGCTTCTGCAACCTTCATAACAGCAGCACCCTTCTCTCCCATACCAAGCAAAGCCCGTTGAGTTGGCCATTTAGGCTGCGGTTTTCTTTTTAATGTGCAGCAGCAGAAACCAAACTAACTCCCATTCCCCCATCCAATTCTCTGGGATGATCGCTTTACCTCTCCCTGCACCACATGGCTGGTATCAGGGAAGATCCCTGCTAGCCAAATGTGAACAGCTCAGTGCCAATGCCCCGCCCCCGCACCCCCCCACACGTGGCTAACTGCGGGGAAGATTTCTTTTCAGCCACAGGCAAACAGCCCAGTAGGAACGGCCGCCTCTGAATGTCCCGTTAATTAAATCCCCCTATTTCAACAGGATTACCATGAACACCAGGTGGCTGAACTCTTTGACTTTGTCCTCACCCATAACTATTTCACATTTGGGGACAATGTATACCTTCAAATCAGCGGCACTGCAATGGGTACCCGCATGGCCCCACAGTATGCCAACATTTTTATGGCTGACTTAGAACAACGCTTCCTCAGCTCTCGTCCCCTAATGCCCCTACTCTACTTGCGCTACATTGATGACATCTTCATCATCTGGACCCATGGAAAAGAAGCCCTTGAGGAATTCCACCATGATTTAAACAATTTCCATCCCACCATCAACCTCAGCCTGGACCAGTCCACACAAGAAATCCACTTCCTGGACACTACGGGGCTAATACGTGATGGTCACATAAACAGCCCCCTATATCGGAAACCTACTGACCGCTATTCCTACCTACATGCCTCTAGCTTTCATCCAGATTACACCACACGATCCATTGTCTACAGCCAAGCTCTACGATATAACCGCATTAGCTCCAACCCCTCAGACAGGGACAAACACCTACACGATCTCTATCATGCATTCTTACAACTACAATACCTACCTGCTGAAGTGAAGAAACAGATTGACAGAGCCAGAAGAGTACCCAGAAGTCACCTACTACAGGACAGGCCCAACAAAGAAAATAACAGAACGCCACTAGCCATCACCTTCAGCCCCCAACTAAAACCTCTCCAACACATCATCAAGGATCTACAACCTATCCTGAAGGACGACCCATCACTCTCACAGATCTTGGGAGACAGGCCAGTCCTTGCTTACAGACAGCCCCCCAACCTGAAGCAAATACTCACCAGCAACCACACACCATACAACAGAACCACTAACCCAGGAACCTATCCTTGCAACAAAGCCCGTTGCCAACTCTGTCCACATATCTATTCAGGGGACACCATCATAGGGCCTAATCGCATCAGCCACACTATCAGAGGCTCGTTCACCTGCGCATCTACCAATGAGATATATGCCATCATGTGCCAGCAATGCCCCTCTGCCATGTACATTGGTCAAACTGGACAGTCTCTACGTAAAAGATTAAATGGACACAAATCAGACGTCAAGAATTATAACATTCAAAAACCAGTCGGAGAACACTTCAATCTTTCCGGTCACTCGCTTACAGACCTGAGGGTGGCTATCCTTCAACAAAGAAACTTTAAAAACAGACTCCAACGAGAGACTGCTGAATTGGAATTAATTTGCAAACTGGATACAATTAACTTAGGCTTGAATAGAGTCTGGGAATGGATGAGTCATTACACAAGGTAAAACTTTTTCCCCATGTTATTTCTCCCCCCTACCCCACCCCACCCCCCACTGTTCCTCAGATGTTCTTGTTAACTGCTGGAAATAGCCTACCTTGCTTGTCACGATGAAAGATTTTCCTCCTTCCCCGCCCGCTGCTGGTGATGGCTCATCTTAAGTGATCACTCTCCTTACAGTGTGTATGATAAAACCCATTGTTTCATGTTCTCTGTGTGTGTATATAAATCTCCCCACTGTATTTTCCACCAAATGCATCCGATTAAGTGAGTTGTAGCTCATGAAAACTTATGCTCAAATAAATTTGTTAGTCTCTAAGGTGCCACAAGTACTCCTTTTCTTTTTGTGAATACAGACTAACACGGCTGCTACTCTGAAACCATGAACAATATCACTTTCCTGAGGATAACACAGAGAGATAAAGAACGGATGTTGCTTGAATGCCAGCAAACACCGGGACCATACGCTGCCAGGCTTTGTCATGCAATGATAACAGATTACTTGCTACTAGCATGGTGTGGTAAAATGTCCTACCATGGAGGAAGGAATAAGGCTGCTCTCCCCAGAAACCTTCTGCAAAGGCTTTTAGAGTACCTCCAGGAGAGCGTCATGGAGATGTCCCTGGAGGATTTCCGCTCCATCCCCAGACACGTTAACAGACTTTTCCAGTAGCTGTACTGGCCATGAATGCATCCCAAATCCTCAGGGCTACTTAATCATTAAAAATGCTTGCTTTTATAATATGTATTATATTTAAAAATGTACACTCACCAGAGGTCCCTTCTCTAGCTTGGTTGGGTTGGAGGGGTATTTCAGTCAGGGTGAGAAAAAGATCCTGGCTGTCGGAGAGAACAGTGTGCTGTGTGCTCTCCTCAAGCTTCTCCTCCTCCTCCTCATCTTCCCCATCCGCAAAATCCTCAGCCATGGCAGAGAAAACCCCATCATCTGAGTCCACGGACAGGGATGGGGTAGTGGTGGCGGCCCCCCCTAGAATAGCATGCAGCTCAGCGTAGAAGTGACATGCCTGGGGCTCTGTCCTGGAGCGTCAGTTTGATTCTTTGGTTTTCTGGTATGCTTGTCTGAACTCCTTAAGTTTCACGCGGCACTGTGTTGTGTCCCTGCTGTAGTCTCTGTCCCTCATGACCTCGGAGATTTTTTGAAATGTTTTGGCATTTCGTCTTTTGGAAAGTAGTTCTGATAGCATAGATTCGTCTCCCCATACAGCGATCAGATGCAGTATCTCCCGTTCGGTCCAAGCTGGAGCTCTTTTTCGATTCTGGGACTGCATGGTCACCTGTGCTGATGAGCTTGCCTGGCCAAACAGGAAATGAGACTCAAAAGTTCCCCTGGGTTTTTCCTGTACACCTGGCCAGTGCATCCGACTTCAGAGTGATATCCAGAGCGGTCACAATGGTGCACTGTGGGATAGCTCCTACAGGCCAATACCTTCAAATTGCGTCCACACTAACCCTAATTCGAAACGGCGATGTCGATTTCAGCGCTAATTCCCCTCTTTGGGGAGGAGTATAGAAATTGGTTTTAAGAGCCCTTTATGTCAAAAAAAAAAATGGCTTCATTGTGTGGATGGGTGCAGTGTTAATTCGATGTAACGCTGCTAAATCCGACATAAACTCGTAGTGTAAACCAGGCCCTGTTTGTAAAATAGAGCTAATGATACTGACCTCCTTTGTATAGTGCCTTGAGATCTACAGATGAAAAGTGCTGGATAGTTTTATTATGTGCCTCTGTTTCCCCATTTGTCAAATGGGAATAATACTCAGCTACCTCACAGGGTTGCTAATGAGTTGAATATTTCTCAACATCTTTGAAGCCCTTGAGTGAAAGGTGTTGTAGAAGTGTAAACTATTAGTATTGTCATTATGACATACATCATTCTTTATGGCTGGAATTTGTAAAGGAGCCTAGGCAGGTTAGGCACCCAGTCTCATTAAAATTTAATAGCAATTGGATGCTTAACTCCCATAGGCTCTTTTTGAAGGTCACTGCTGAGGAATTTTCTTATACCAAATTTTATCTAATCCAAGGCATCAAGAGAGGAAGAAATGAGAGAGAGGTCTTTTCTACACAGAGAGGTCTTTTCTATACACACACACACACACACGGTGCATTGGTTTAACTAAAGGTGTAACGCCAAACTGATTTAGTTAAATTGGTGCAGTTTTAGATGTGGGTATTCATACATTGGTTTAAACCTACTTAATATGAGTTTAGCTTGCACCTGCTAAATCACAGAGAGAGAGAGAGAGAGAGAGAGAGAGAGAGCTGGAAACACTAAATAAGGATAAGAGAAAATCAGCCATGAATTTGTTCTCTCAATGGGCTCCAACTGTTCTCAGCTCTGTCTTTGGGGTTTTTGGGTCAGTGGTTTTGTCACCCATCCTACATTTCATTCAGCAATTTGAGAATTCTAAAGCAAATTAGGAGAAGAGCTTACAATAATCATAATTAAACATGAGACAATTTCCAAGATGAGGCACTCCTTAATTCCCTTGGAATTAGAAAAAAAAATGAAGAAAACAGACTAATTTCCTGAAGATTTTTTTTCCATCAATCCACCTAACCTCTGCTAATCTGCCTCCTATTCCCATATGCTATCTTCACACGGCTAGCACATCTGCAGATGCTATTACTGTCAAGTGTTAGAGCTCAGCGCATCTTCAGCTGCTGCTTCTACTCTAGCTTGCCCAATTTAACAAACTCCACTTGCAGAAGGCTAACAATAAGCAGGTTGCCATAACTTTTCAAGGAAACTGCAGCAAATATCAATGCAACTGTCAGTCTACACACGTACTGTAGGCGCGCGCTCACTCCTGCTCTCTCATAGCCCGCAGCTTAAAAGCACTGTTCTTTGCCAAGGAAGAGCAGCTATCTTCAATCTGGCATCTGAAAATGACAAAGAGATCTATCAAACAGAATTAGGAGTACAGATCCTTCCTGTTCTGTTTAGCTTTGTAATTCAATATGAGTCAAACAAGAGGCCTGGCTTGGGGAAAGGCACTTCTTCAAATCTAATGAAGTGCCCCAGCTCCAGTTTACCATCATGCAAACATTAACATATAAACTTCCTATATAGAGAATAAGATATAAAGGCATATTGTACACAAAAGGAGAAATTTATCAACGTATTTTGAACTTTTGAGGGTCTGCTTCTAATAGACTGTACTAACTAGGTATGATGATACAGTTTCATAACCAGCTTTCTATTGTTGTTTTCTATCCACTCCGGAAATCTTAATAGAATTTCTGCCCTACGCTTAGGAATAGTCTTGATTAGGTTTCCGAGAGAGTCTCAGGCTGTTCTGGGATGTCTAAAATAAAAGGAGTTTCAAAAGTGTATTTACAGTTTTATTCATTTTCTTTGGCCTCTCTATATAACTTCACTTATGTCACCACCCAATCCATCCTATAGCAGCTGAACGCAGCATGTGAAAAGACTGCTCTGAGATTCTGCTTCTCTCTCCTTTGATGCATAGCCTGTTTGTGTAAGAACAATGGCAACAGAGGTATGCTGATTTTACATCAGCGGAGGGTCTAACCCAGTGCGTCCTGAGGAAGAATTAAAATCCCCCACCTCACCACAGCACATTTTCCTACCACTTTTTGTTCATCACCTGTCTGGGAACTTTACTGTAACCACTTGTCTTACAGCAGATTTCAATCCTGGCAGAATCAATATGATTCAGAATGAGCTTATTCTAGACATATGAAACAGTTTTACGAGTTTTTTGAGACTGAAGGACATTATTTTACTCGCAATTCTGCTGGCAAAGAGCACCCCAACAGGTGCTGATCAGATGCTTCCTTAACCAGGCCCCTGAGATAATCATGACAAGGACATATTTTCCTTTGACCTAGGTTGTTTCACATCCATGCTTGTTTGTCTGTTGTGTCTTGTCTGACACCTTCCTTGTAAGTTCTCTGGCAGGAACTGTCCTCACTGATCTATATAGCCCTTAGCACAATGGACCCCGACCTTCTATTTGGGTTCCTAGGTGCTGCTAATAGTAGTAGGTAGTAGTAATAATTAATAAATAAATTCTTCCCAAAGATGCTGCTCAGCTTTTGCAAACTCTGGAATGAGATGGAGTTTATTGTCCAGGGAAGTCTTAACGGTTAAAAGAGCAGCCTATGAAAGCAACAACTTTTATTTGTTTACATTTCAGGATCCCAAACCTGCAGAAAGCACAAGGACAGAAATAGAGAGGCCCAAGCATAGACTATTTCTTTCCCTGGACACATGCAGAGGGTAAAACTTTCTACCATGGCACGGGTAGCTTGTCTTTTTGTTTGCTAAGCAGCTGATTTCTATAGTGTGGTAGAAAAAGATGGATGTGTAAACAGCTACTGAAAGAGATGCAGTAATGGATTCCTTGAAAGAAATCCCCTTAAATGTTCTCTCAAACAATTTTGCAAATGATCATATAAACAAGCAATCATTTGGCCTATCGATAGAACAGCTTTTCTATTTGCTGTTGCGCATTCCTCGTATACCCATCATTTTGTTATATGCTTCTTCTCCAGAATCAAATAGAGACTCAAATCCCACAAGTAGATCTGAAAAAACTCAAACTTTGGAAAGGCTCAGATTGATGTCCAAACTCTGCAGTTAAGGCCCATCTCTACCCAAATTAAGCTCAAGATGCATTAAATAGGGCACATGTTCCATTAGTTACTTTAACTTTTGATTGCCGATTTCTAAAATCCCTGGGCAACATTTAAATGGAAATTTCCACTTTGAAAGGAGCCAGACAGTGGACAAAAGCAGAAGTAGTAAATAGCAGCATATTAACACATCCATGCAATGCAGAGCTTTTGAGTTGATATTGCTCACCTGGTGGTTGTCTGCAGTAACTGGATTTTCTCTTGTAACATATGAACTAGTGAAAATTCTTGATGTACAACTAAGGTTGTGAATTACCCAATTTCTTTAACTGCCATTAGAAAGCACAAATAGCAATGAAATATTCTGCACTGTCTGTGTCTGATGTGGGGCAAATTCTGAGACTCTGCATGTGTGCTTATAAGCTTTTTAGCCTAGTAATTTCCCAGTAATTCAAGAGCTGGCAGCAGTGTGGAGCTGCAGCAACATGGTACTCTTATCAGTTGAATGATTCCGGCATAGGCAGCAGGCCAGCGAAGGCCAACTGCATTGCGAAAGTGACCTAATTGCTCTCCTGAATGGGAAACAGCAGCCTGCTTTTCCTATACAGATTATTACCACGTGCTGCTGTGATATACAAAACACTCCACATTCTTTCGTATCACTATCTTACATGCTACATATTCTTCTTCAGACATGTGCCAGGTAGCCACCCAGAAGCTTGGGTGCACTCTGTGATGCACTGAATTTCTGTCCGATTCATTTGCAGTCTTCCTTACTAAGCCAATCTCTTGTATCTGCCACCCTGTTTCCAATTTGCAAACCATAATGGAAAGAGATCTGAACATTATTTAAGCCTCCCCCACCCCACCCCCACCCGGGTAAACCTGTTTTCCTACTGGGAAGGAAATGTTAGTGAAGAAGTCATGTAGTAGAACTTGCTACTAATGGGTCAGAGTTGATTCTTACTGGCTATATAAATCCAGAGTAGATTAAACTGACTAGCACAGAGGCAGTGGGGGCTACCTGTTGTCCTGCAACCTACCTATCAGGATACCTCACTGCACTGAGAGTCAGGAGATGTGGATTCTGTTCCCAGCTCTCTAAGTCCTTGGACAAGTCTTTTCTCTGCGTCTCTGTTTCCCCCTTACGCTTTCTCTTTTCTGTCGATTTCAATATAAAGCTCTTCGGGGCTGGGGCTTTCTGGGCATGTATGTACAGCACTGAACACCCTGAGCCTCAGTCCCAGCCAGGCCTGTTGGAGCTTTGTGATACAAATAATAAATAGTCACTATAATCTGGGTGGTACATGGCAGGCCCATCAGCCTACTACTTGTTTTTGATGTGCATCTGGGCTAGCTGGACAGCCCCACTCTTCTTCTCATTTCCTCTGTGGCATTTTCTGAGGAGTGGGATCAGAATGTTTCTCACCAGATCTTTAGTTACTTTCACTTCAGGTTACAGTGATATTGGGAAGGGAATGGGTGCAAAACTGGAAAAAAATATTTCTAAAAACTCATGGAACTTTTCTGACCTTCAGAAAGGTTCATTTGGATTTGGACAAAGATGTAGGTTAGTTCCTTTTTTATCCAAGCCAACTCGCTTGTACCTTTGAGATATCCAGACCCCACTTTGAAGGAAATAATATGTTGTTACTTCAGCAGATACCAGCGCTGCTGCTCTCTGTCAGCTAACCTAATAAATGCCCTTACTAACGTCATAAGAGAGAATCATCTACTTGCCAGCAGCAGGTGCCTGAAAGCAGGGCGGTACATAGTTGTAATGGAAATTCCAGCTGAAAACAGTCATCTGATTTCTACTGTTTTCACTTGGTAATTAGATTTGGACCCCAATGAAGGAGGTCTATTTGTCAGTTGTTTTCGGGGGCTGCAGATCCTCCATAAAAATCAACAAAACCCAAAAGAAACCAGTAAAGACCATTAGGAGTAGTCTGATAGATTTTCTAGCAGTGAGACACATGCAGACATGGCTGTATAGGTCCCACTCTTCCTGAGTCCTGTATCTCACGCAAATACCCTGATCCTCTAGAGACCTATTCCTGATTTCTCTTTGTGTTTCTGAATAGATAATACATTTCCTCAACTGCCCTCTTGACCTACAAAGTAGCCTGTTGGCTCCATTCCTCGTTTCCAGTGCCATGTTGATGTTCCAGCAGAGGCCTTGGGCCCTCACATCCAGGGGAAAGGTGGGGCTGCCACACACCGAGTGGGAATTGCAATCATGGATACACAGAGAAAGGTATGCAATGGGGACAGAAGGGGTGGATGCAGTTGGTTACAGACTGAGAAGCTGGATGGGTCCCATGTGTGTTACTTTGCACAGAGTCATGCAAAAGCTAGGGCCAGCCTTGGATACAATAAATTGAAAATACTGGTCCATTAAAGAAATTTTAAAACCTGTTTCCTAATTGTAGCTCACTTAGTTGCAGGTATTGTGATTAATGACATACTCTAGACAAGCAGCATGGCCTAGTGGGTAGGGCACAGGAGTGGGTATCGAGATCTGGCTTGTATTTGTGCCTCTGCCAGTGAACTGCTGAGTAACCTGGGGCATGTCACTTCATCGCTCTATGTTCTGTTTCCCCTCCCGTTCTTTGTCTGTCTTGTCTATTTAGACTGTAAACTCTTTGGAACATGGATGGTTTCTTACTAAGTGTTTTTACAGTGTCTAGCACAATGTCTAGCACAACACCTCTAGGTGTTGTAATATAAATGCTAAACGACACAAACAGAAAATCGTTATGTTAAACAAACATTACTAAGTTTGCAAAATCAAGCACTCAAAAGTTAAGAAATACCAGATGTAAAATTGCTTATGCAATCTTAATTTGGCCCCTTTACACATATGCATTGTGATTAGAACTGGGCAAATAGTAACTAATGAATAGTAAATTCACCAAAACCTGCATATTTTCAAGGCACCAAAGCTATTCACGAATTCAGGTCAAATTCAGCAAAAATTTTGGCTGCAAAAACAGGGCAGGTGGGATTTGAAATGTCAAAACATTTTGACATTTTTTTAAATGAAATGTTTCAAAATGGCATTTCATTTCAGAAATATCTATTTCAAAATGTTTTGTCTGACACAAAATTTTTTTTCAGCTTTTCATTGCGATGAGAAAACCAAAAATCAGTTTTGGTTTGAAAAGAACCAGATTTTTTGTTTGACCACTGAATCAAAAACTCAGTATTGGTCAGTTATAATTACGATACAGTCTTTAACTCTATAATCACATAATATTTTTTCCTTAGTACCCTTGCCTCATTCAGTGCGCCGGGGGGGAGGGGGAGACGGCGCTTACTTAATGAGCAGCTATTCAATATTTTGTTTTCTCATCATTGTTCAGAATGTGGCAGCAGGCCTTATTTACTGTGCACTATTCAAACCCTGCTCTGAAGACAGAATTATTAATTTCCTCATCGGTTTTTTTCTATTGTGGTCATCACTATAATGTCTGAATTCTTCACAGATATTAATGCATTAATTTTCACAACACCCCTGTGAGGTCAGGGGTGATGATATCCCCATTGTACAGATGGGGCGCTGAGGTATAGAGATTAAGGTAAGACGTTTCCACTAATTTTGGGTATCCAAACTGAGACAACTAGGACCTGATTTTTCAGGGTATTTAGCATTTTATAGCCCTTTTTTATGTTCAGAGCAAATCTCCCATTAACTTCAGTTGCAGCTGTCTGAGTGCAGGCATTGATAGGACAGGAGTCTTTGAGAGCACAGGAGAGAGAGGCTCCCAGTTCTCTATTCCAGTGCAAGGCCCCATGCTGGCCGGGGGGCAGCCAGGAGAAGGCGTTACAGGGAAAGTCCAGCTTTGTCTGTGTAGTCCTGGGCTGGAGCATGCTCAGTCACACTGCAGGGATGGCATACGTGCAATCTGGTCACATGTAGGAGCTGTAAGGGGATGGAACGTGCTTGGTCACTCTCTGGGGATGGTGTAAGTGCAGTCTTCTTAGCACGAGCAGCTGTGAAAGGCACGAGCATGCTGATGGAGAACAGAATCTTGAAAGGTTTTAGTTGACACAATTGAAGTCTCTACTGAGCATGTGCACATTGTCATTTTTTCAGAGTCTCATGATAGCTTAACCAAATTTGGGTGGATTTTCCTGGGGATAGCAACAGGCACATCACTGACAAATGTCAATCCCTGCTCCAAAGCATGGTTCTCAAAGACAAGGTTGCCAGAATTTTTTTTAACATGGGGGAAAATTATATGTTCTCAGAAACAGCTGAACCATTTGGCTGAAATTTTCCAAAAACATCTGATTGAGGCAGTCAAACAGCATGGAAAATATCAGCCAAATGGTAAAGTTATGGCAAAATTATAAACAACATTGAAAGCAGGGTCTATAGTGGGAAGTGTCAGGCAACCCCAATAATAGGCAGGGCTACCTGCATTCAACATCACCAAACCAATAAAGTTCACCAGATTTTCATTACTGATGTGTCTATAATTTTATTTTAAGACTAGCATTGGGGAAAAGGCTGGTTAGGCTATTGGATTTTTTTTTTTATCAATGGTGCTTTACAAATTGACCATTTTGTGCTGATCAAACAACTGAAAATTTTATATTAATACATTTGAAGTACAGTAATTGAAACAGCTGGAAAAAAGGCCCCAAACAGAATAAAAAAATATTTTAGTGCCTGTTCTTCACCCTTTTTGCAGGTATTGAAAGAGAGAGAAGTAAGATTTGCTTTAAAATCATATGGGCGGGGGGAGCGGAAGGCTTTAGGTTTTGCTTTTGCACATATATAGCCACTGTCACTTCAATTAAGCAGAACAAGCTTCTTTCACTAGCTGGCAGAGAAGGCTGTGTACGTTAAGTAGCCCTACATCCTTCAGACCAGAAACCAAGCTCTGGAGCAAGAGCAGTTCACAGCAGTGAATTGTGTGCACTGGGCAAAGAATGCACAAAACACAAATGTATTAAGAGCTTGATCCAAGGAGGTGCTGAGCTCTGCTATGCTATGTTTGGTAGGAGTAGTGGGTAGCTTTTTCTGGATCAGGCCTTAGAGGCAGACTGCAGCACCCTAAAAGAATAAGAGCAAAAAAACTCAACCACTGAAGACCCTGAAGACATGCAATGTGAATTTATTCCAAGGAAATGTCTCCATTAAAATGCAGCTACATTGGGACATCAGTGTAGAATGGCAAACTAACAGAATGCAACTATGTATAATTTCAGTCATTGCAAGAGAATAAACAGGAAGGTACATGCACATATATCTGCTCTACAATGATAATCAGTGCCTAAAGCAATTAGTTTTGAACTTTATTAGTAGACTGATTTATTTTTTCAGTCCTATTGTTGTAGAAGACTCTTACACAGGAAAGTTGATAAGGGCAATTTGAAAGCAAAAACCAGATTCTTAAGTCACTGATTTAAGATTCCCAGGGAAATAAAAGGAACTGTAAAATTAAAATAGAATTTTAAATGAAAGTCCCTTCACTGAATAATCAGTGTGTCAGAACTTTTATTGCTTAAATGGAGAACATCGTGGAGAGTTAAAATATTTATTTGGAACTTCTAGTGAAATACAGAGAAACAATTAATAGAGATTTAACAAAGGAAGACACAGAAAATAAACGTATATGTATAGTGAAAGAATAGAGAGGAAATTTTCTACATAAGTCTTCGATCCTGCAAACACTAATGCATATGCTTAATTTTAAACACATGAGGAGCCTCACTGGTGTCACTCTGGATAAACCTGGATTCTTTCTCTATATGTCCATACGCTATTTACCTTTTAACTAGATAAATTTGAATTAGTTTATTTAACGTTTTTAAAAAATAAACCAGTACAAATATCTCCCCTCAGAACCCTCTTTAACTTTAGCAGAAAGAGAAATTGAGCAAATAAACAACCAATTCATCGTTATAATCATTAGTGGCAGGTTAAACTTCAACTGCTCTTCTTAAGATATGGGCTGGGATTTCCCCAGTAAAAAGAACCACTAGATGACTCCTGATGTCCTGTCAAGTCTGTTGTTGCATAAAGTGAAATTCAAAAGTAATCACCTTTCAGTTTGTGCAGGGCTCTTATTTTTTTTTTTTTTTTTTTGAAGATACAGGATTTGTACTGTTAAATTTACAGTCTATCATCATTCTTTCCCTTAGGTGGTAGCCCAGACCCCTACCCTCCATGTCTCTGTTAAATAGCAGCTAAAAGGAAACCTACGTAATGAAAAGGCATAGAGGTCATGAGCTGGTTATGAGGCAATTTAGGCCTCTCCTGCAGGCCTGCCGGGTCAATGGAGATATGAGCCTGCTTTGGATAGGAACAATGAGCTTCTATTGTAAAATAGAAAGCAAAAGAAAACTGATTTAGGACTACTGCGTGAGTGAGACTTAATTGGATTTTATGGGCTGTATACTGCATGCTGTTCCAGGACAGGATGTGTAGGGTTGACCCTGTCACGACTGAAGTACTATAATTGAGAGATATAATAGCATCCTATTTGAAAATAATATCTGAATAAACATTTACTCAAGCAGGAAATGAGGCTCTTGGAAATATTTTGTTCTGAGCATAGGAACAACTCACAACTTGATTATATGATCAGAGAAAGACTTAGGAAATTACCTCTTAACCAACAAGTCAGTTCTTACACAGGACAGTACTGGTTACTGCTCTTAAAAATGTATTCTCCTCTTTCTCCCACCCATCCCGCTTTCTCCCTTGCTTTGAGGTTCACTAAGGGTTTCAGGTGTGAACAAACAGGAAAGCACAAAGCAAAGCTCTCTTGAATACTCTGGGGAACTGACTGAAACTCATAGGGCCTGATTTTCATTTACCATTTTACTCTGGCAGTGGAAAGAGGCCTTAAAGAAGGAGTAAGTTTTAATTTCACTCACTTAAAGGGGCCTTTACACTGACAGAGAGGTAGAAACAGGGCTTCGTGTAAGTGAGAATCTGGCACATAGAATGCTTAGTCTTCCATTTCCTAGGGAGAACCAGTATATGTTGTAGGGTAGGCGGAACTTAATGAATTGGGAAACTTCTGGGCAGGAGATCATTCTTTAGCTCTGTGCTAAAGCTTCTGGTTTCTGTATATTCTAGAGCTGGTTGGAACTTTTTATTTTAGCTGAAAAATGCTGATTCATTGGAACTATTTAATCTCACTCTATCTGAAAATTTTTTGGAAACAAAATCGTCAAAATGTGACATTTAACTGTTTTTGAACTAGAATGTTTCAATTTTTTGAGTCAAAATAACTTTTCATTTTGAAATTTTAGTAAATTAAAACTTAAAAAAGTTTAAAAAGGTCGGAATCAAAACAAAACATTTAAAAATTATTGAAATGTTCAAATGACCTAAATTAAGAGGTTTTCTTTGGTTTGTCTGCAAAAATTTTTGAGATTTTGACTTTTCATCCTGATTTGGGATGGGAAATTTTTTTAGAATCTTGGAAATCTCATGACAAGGGAAAACTATTTCCTGTTCAGCCCTAGGGTATTCTTTCTCTTCTCTCAGAACAAACCCCAAGCTTCACTTGATTTCTTTTCTAAACCATAATCTGACCCAGGCTGAGCTCTTAACAGGACCAGGTGGTGTTTTTCCTTGTGCCTTCTGATCTCTGAGTGTGATTAGACCCAGAGCTCATGTGTCTCCATATATAAACTAACTACTACCCAAAGGCACTGTGGTGAGAAAGAACCACACTGACTATTGCAGTTGTATGTCAAATTAATCCTCTGAGGCACATATTTTCAGTACTCCACATGCAAAGAAGGGAAAATGGGAGGCTGCTATTTCTAAGGCAGTGGATGGGGTCCAGAGTTAAGAGTAAATGCTTGGATTTCATTTAAGGTTAACTTTCATTTGCTGTCTTTTCAATGGCTTTTAAAAAAATGATTACAATATTAAGTTTTTGACTCTTAAGTTACAGTTGTTTACCCGTGTTTTGTCAAAGATTTTTGTCGGTTACATGATAAAAACATCCAATATGACGCACCTTGAGTTACTTTTTTAAAACCTAGAGATACTGGTTTAAAACCAAAGGATCAACATATTTGCTTTTTTATTAAAATTATCTTAACACAGTTATCTGGTAATCCAGGGCCATGCTGGAGGCACTTAAATCTATGTGAGTCTTTCCATTGCCTTAAATGTCCATTGGATCAGGCCTGTTTAAAAAAAAAAAAAAAAAAAGGGGTGGGGGGCTTAAAAATGAAGCATGTTAGACTGTGCATATCTATTCTAAATAGAGTGATCAGATGTCCCAATTTTATTGGTATAGTCCTGTTTTTTGGGACTTTTTCTTATATAGGCTCCTATTGCCCCCCATCCCCTGTCCTGATTTTTCACATTTGCTGTCAGGTCACCCCAATTCTGAAGCATGTTATAACAGCACACTTACAGTGCATTCATTGCTAACACTTGTTAGGGGGCTTATTCCTTCACCCACTTACTTCCCTGGTCCTTCTCTCATGAACAGAGAGCAACAATACCCGAAGTCCAAAGGTGCAAACAATTTGATGTTTATTGGGGTGAACTTCCAGCAAGCATGTTTCCAGTTTCCTTCCTTAGTGTCCCCCTTCCCAGCTCTGACACCACAGAGCCTTACACCTGTGTCCCTGTTCCCATTCCTGCCCTTAGCCAAACATGATTCCAATTTCCCCACCCCCATTCCCTGTTCCCATTTCCCCCTTTAGCCAAACATGATTCCAATTTCCCCATCCCCATTCCCTTGGGTAGCAGATAGAATACCCCAGGTCGGGTTTCCAGGGGTGTGTCTATGCGGACTTGTTCTTGTTCTTGTGCTTTTTCAGGGAGTTTCTTGAGCAAATGGTGTAGTTTCTTTTGGTAACCCTCAGTGGGATCAGAGGGTAATGGCTTGTAGAAAGTGGTGTTGGAGAGCTGCAAGAAGATCCAAGATCTATAAACCTAGAAATCCTGGATGCCCCATCATCTCAGGCATTGGCACCCTGACAGCAGGATTGTCTGGCTATGTAGACTCCCTCCTCAGGCTCTGCACTCCCAGCTATCTTCGAGACACCACTGACTTCCTGAGGAAACTACAATCCATCGGTGATCTTCCTAAAAACACCATCCTAGTCACTATCGATGTAGAAGCCCTCTACACCAACATTCCACACAAAGATGGACTACAAGCCGTCAGGAACAGTATCCCCGATAATGTCACGGCTAACCTGGTGGCTGAACTTTGTGACTTTGTCCTCACCCATAACTATTTCACATTTGGGGACAATGTATACCTTCAAATCAGCAGCACTGCGATGGGTACCTGCATGGCCCCACAGTATGCCAACATTTTTATGGCTGACTTAGAACAACGCTTCCTCAGCTCTCGTCCCCTAATGCCCCTACTCTACTTGTGCTACGTTGATGACATCTTCATCATCTGGACCCATGGAAAAGAAGCCCTTGAGGAATTCCACCATGATTTCAACAATTTCCATCCCACCATCAACCTCGGCCTGGACCAGTCCGCACAAGAGATCCACTTCCTGGACACTACGGGGCTAATAAGCGATGGTCACATAAACACCCCCCTATATCGGAAACCTACTGACTGCTATTCTTACCTACATGCCTCTAGCTTTCATCCAGATTACACCACATGATCCATTGTCTACAGCCAAGCTCTACGATATAACTGCATTTGCTCCAACCCCTCAGATGGAGACCCCTCAAACGCCTACAAGATCTCTATCATGCATTCTTACAACTACAATACCCACCTGCTGAAGTGAAGAAACAGATTAACAGAGCCAGAAGAGTACCCAGAAGTCACCTACTACAGGACAGGCCCAACAAAGAAAATAACAGAACGCCACTAGCCATCACCTTCAGTCCCCCAACTAAAACCTCTCCAACGCATCATCAAGGATCTACAACCTATTCTGAAGGACAACCCATCACTCTCACAGATCTTGGGAGACAGGCCAGTCCTTGCTTACAGACAGCCCCCCAACCTAAAGCAAATACTCACCAGCAACCACACACCACACAACAGAACCACTAACCCAGGAACCTATCCTTGCAACAAAGCCTGTTGCCAAATTTATCCACATATCTATTCAGGGGACACCATCATAGGGCCTAATCACATCAGCCACACTATCAGAGGCTCGTTCACCTGCGCATCTACCAATGTGATATATGCCATCATGTGCCAGCAATGCCCCTCTGCCATGTACATTGGTCAAACTGGACAGTCTCTACATAAAAGAATAAATGGACACAAATCAGACGTCAAGAATTATAACAGTCAAAAACCAGTCGGAGAACACTTCAGTCTCTCTGGTCACTCGATTACAGACATGAGAGTGGCTATCCTTTAACAAAAAAACTTCAAAAATAGACTCCAACGAGAGACTACTGAATTGGAATTAATTTGCAAACTGGATACAATTAACTTAGGCTTGAATAGAGACTGGGAGTAGATGGGTCATTACACAAGTAAAACTATTTCCCCATGTTTATTCCCCCCCACTGTTCCTCACACATTCTTGTTAACTGCTGGAAATGGCCCACCTTGATTATCACCACAAAAGGTTTTCCTCCTTCCCACCCCTCCTCCTGCTGGTAATAGTTCATCTTCAGTGATCACTCTCCTTACAGTGTGTATGATAAAACCCATTGTTCTCTGTGTGTGTATATAAATCTCCCCACTGTATTTTCCACTGAATGCATCCGATGAAGTGAGCTGTAGCTCATGAAAGCTTATGCTCAAATGAATTTGTTAGTCTCTAAGGTGCCACAAGTACTCCTTTTCTTTTTGCGAATGCAGACTAACATGGCTGCTACTCTGTTCCCAGCTTATGGCTGCCTTGGCTGCTTAGCCAAATGCATTGGCCTAAGAACAGGGCCTCAGACTGTCACAGTGAGAGAAGGCCCTTACACAGATTCTTTCTTGTATACCTCTATTACTAGCTAAATGATAAACTTATACCTACATTCTTAGAGTATAGGCCTTTACGGACAGGCCTGAATATCTATATCCTAACAACACTTTTGTAAATACATTCCTTTAAAATCTAACTTGTAATGTTCTTCCCAGGGAAGTGGCACGCTTATGCAATACTTGGACACCTTAATTCTTTTCCCCTTTTGAGTTATAGTAATAAGAGAGATCACTAGTTGGCCAGTCAGATATCTTCTCACTTGTGTGATGAAAATCTATTATTCCCTGTGTCATTGTCCAGCACTACATATTTGTGTCATTCAATGCAGCTGTTGCTTTTTATACTAGTACTATATGGAACCCTTATGAATGCAAGTGCTAGGAATGGTATTTTACAGTTGTCTGGTGCCAACATGACTGGTGGTTCCATCTACCCCTCTTGTCCCAGGGTTGAATCCTCTGTTTTTCCTTTTCCCTGTCCTGGCCCCAGTTGCCTTTTCCTTGAATCTGTTTCCATTTCCCCACAAACTGCCCTTTTCTGTCTTTTCTCAGTCATTTTGGTCCAAGGTTTGTGCGACTCCCCAAGTTTCTCTCTTGTACCAATATCTTAAAACCCATGTGTTTTACCCAGCTAAAATAATAGATAGCAGATGCAACAGACAACATGACTTCCTCTTACATATACCAGAACTTTTTAAAGCTTCTCTCTCCTATGTCCAGTGACCTTAAAGATTAATATACTAGTTCTTCCTTGGCACATCCTGGTCTAGATACTTTATATAGTTCAGTGCTCAACATTATTAACATTTCTGAACTAAACTCTAGTAATAAGATTTTACATCAATATCTTGGATATCCAAAACGATATGTTACTTCACTTTAAGCTTGACTTTAAGTGTATTGTAAATTTTTGTTTTACAACAAACACAGGACCTAGTCCTGCTTCCAGTGGAGTTAGTGGCACTTGTGTACGCATGTAAGCAATATGGCCAAAAGATGATTAGTAGTGCAAACCACAATTCAGAATTTTCTTGCAATGGCACATTGACCTGGCTTGTGCCACTGTTAGAATTCTGAGCACCAAAACATCTGAAAACAATCAGTGAAAATACTGTTTTTTCCATTCTCTGACATGAATAGCCAAAACGAATTTTAGCCCATTATTCCCCTGCCAAAAAAAAAAAGGATCTGAGGGCTGACTAGAATTATAATTGTATCGCAAGGATAGTTTTTGAAGTGTTCTAGGGGCCAGATCCAAATCAGTTCTGAGCTTCAGTATTCGGCATCTTCTAATATTGGGCTCTGAGCTTGCAAATAGATGCTTACAATGGAAGTGCTTACTCAACAGCCAACTAACAGCATTGCTGGAATGAGGCACTAATAAAGTGAATCAGCTCTGACTTCCACCTCTCTAACCTGTTGAACCTGAGGACTGGACTGATATTATTTAAGCTTCCTAGTATATGAATCTCAGGCTCTTGACATGTCATGATATGTATGCCATGATTCATTAATGTTTTAACTTTTCTGCATAGGATGTACTTACCAACATATAGTTTAACTACACATATTAATCTTTTCTTGTGGGTCAAATGTCATTGGTCTATGGCAGGTAATGAATCATGAATCATGATTTATTACTTGATTTAACGCAGCTTCATAAAGTAGAAAGTATCTGATATGACTTGGGATAGCATTATCCAGAGTGGTGATGTCCCAACTGTCCTGAATTTGAATATGTTTCTCTTGCATCTTCTGTATGGAGACTCCTTTGATCTGTTTCTCATTTAATTAACATCTAAATTCTCCTACAGTTGCGGGATTTTTTTTTATGTGCTCTCTTGATCTTGACCCATATCAAAATAATTGAGGATTGGGTAGAATGCATTATAAATGAGCTAATCGTACATTCTAACCTTTTAGAATCAATCTGTTTGATTCCCATTGTGGCTGGAAAAACCCTTATCTGTGTCAAAATCATCAAGAAGACAATCATTACTTGTAACTAGAATCTATGCAATCTTTTGCTTCTTTCCTGGAAACCCATTTCAGAAATTATATTGTGAGAAGGAGCAGCATGCAATTAATACTGAGCGCAGCGATCAGAGTTGCCAATGATCAGTCAATTTTTGATGATTCTCTGTGGAAGGACAATAGAAGTCGGTACAAACATATATGGGAAAATAAGAAGAGAATATATTTCCTTCATTTGGTTTAAATTTCCATTTGGTGGGTCTAATTATGCAATTGTTACATACACAGAACTCCCGTTGATTCCAATTGCATTTCTGCATAGGTTGGAGGGAGTTCCTTATGTATGACTGAGGGCAGAATTTGATTTCTGGAGTGGCTACAGAATCAGTTCCTAAATTAATATGTAAATATGAAACCTGGGTTTGTGGCTTATTCATTATTAACATGGATGGTTCTGTATATATATATATATATATATATATATATATATATATATATATTGAAAAATAGCACAAATGATCACAAGCAGAAGTTGTACATATTTTTGCTTTGAAAAAATTATTTTGTTGAAAAGCATGCTTGATCCAGCAGCACCTATATGCACATTACTAATTGACTTAATGGGAACTCGGCATAATACAGAACTTCATATTCCATCCCTTTAGGTCTGATTCCTTGCCAAAGCAGTTAATTGGAATTGGCTTTGATGGAAGTTAGATTGGGCCATATAGTAGTACTATTTAATATAGGAGTTGGAAATGATAAATATTTTGGACTAGCAGGCAAGAGGGCAATTTAATCTTCATCATTTTTGTGTCACTGAAAAATATGTGGAAGTGTTAATAGAGCTATAGTCCTGCCAATAAGGCACTGCCAAACAGGAAATAAAGAGTTAAGGTAAAACAAAAAAATTTTCTGGCTCATCAGCTCGGCTTGAGCCCCATTCACCCAAAGAACTTTTAAAATATTGCTGTCGCAAAAAATTTGATATCACATGATTTTATTTTTCTGGTGTAGGGGATTGTTGTATCTCAGAACCCTCCTGTAACAATGACCTCAAATCTGCAAGACTAACCCCACTCTGAGTCTCCAAGAGGCACAGCAATTGTCAAGACGCTTCAAGTAAAATGTGCTGTTAAACAGTAAGCTTGTCTTAACCTTAACTATAGTTCCCCACAATAGCATTTTGGAGCCCACAGCTAGTACCAGACTTCTTCATGTCACAATGTTCTTTCCGGGTGCAGATCCTGAGATCTAGTTGGAATTCTCCCCCCCTCCCAACCCCCAGCTATTCATCTTATTTCCATTTATGGGTATTTACCTATAATCCCTCTTCTGAATGAGTGAAAAGCTCCCTCTTTTTATGCTTTTTTTTAATAAAAGTACTTTCACACACAAAGTAACCATGTAACTCACCATCTCATTTAAATACACACTTGCTATGTAGTTTATCCATGGAAGCTGGAAAAGCAGAAAACATGATTTCTGACATGTTGTAAAATGGTTCTTTCGCAGCTTGACTCTAAACTGGCAGGGGTGGGGGAGGTTTAGTAAAACAGCATTTGTATAATAGGGTGTTTTGTTTTTTAAATAGTGTGCCTATCATGTATGAGTTAATTAGTTATTCAAATAGTTTGCCATGTGTCTATTGTTGATGCAAATAGAAAGGATTTAAACATTACTATTTGATTGACTTTTTATGGGGGAAGGGTATACAGGTATCTGTGTAATATACACACCAAGCTCTGTGTGAGTATAATATATGTATTTGTGTATGTATTTATATAAAAATAATATACACAGTAGATTGTATGCAGCTTCCACATTCAGACACTGACTTCTGTCAGTAACCTCAAACCACATGTGGAGGGTCCAAATTTATTAACTGAGATTGGGTCATTTAAACCTCCATTCTAATTTATTGCTTGCCCATTGCCATGCAGAGACTGCCAAGTACTGCATGTCAGACTTTGAATGGTGAGAACATGTGTATTACCAGGGACTGCCTGCCAAATCTATTTCATGTAAGGCTTTGGGTTGAATTCAAACTCATGATCTAAAAATGGGGTAAAGTCCATTATCCTCATCCTTCCCATTATCCTCATCCTTCCCATTGTTGGTCTTCACCTTTGTATTTTGTTTCCCTAATTTACTGAATAAAATCTGAGGTTCCCAATAATATCACGAGGACAACATTCTTCATATTGTAACCATTGATAAGGCATCACCAAAAGTAAAATGGGCCTTTTACAACCTCATACTTCTGGAGGGAAATGAATGAATCTCACTGCAACTATATAAAACAGACTGTCATCCTTACTGCATGGCTTATAAATGTGTGGAATTATTTATTTTGCATTAACTGCTTCTGGTTATTAATGTTCTTCTCAGTGATCTTTGGTTTGTGCAGCAAAAAGCAAATAGAAAAATCTGAAATCTAAATGCTGACAACCAAAACACTGAAAAAGAACAAATAAAAGAGGTGTCACTTATATTTGTATTAACTTTAAAAGCATATACAAGTTGTGGCAGTGAAAATCCCTCCAGCAAATTATATTTATCATCTTTGGAGGAATAAAATTACAGAATTCTCCCACTTCCTACTCCCACCCTGGTCTTTCTCTCTCCCCACCCTCCCCTATATTATAAAGCTAAACTTTCAACAATGCTGCAACTACATGGCATTGGACTGGGCCACTAGAGAATCTGGCCCCAATTCTCCTCCCAGTTATAGCCCCTTTGTACCCCCAGTTCACTAAAAATCCTCTAGGAAGATTGATGATCTTTGTTATTTCCAGAAGGCCTGAACAGGCAGGCTGGCTTGTATAATTTGGTGAGAATTAAAGTCCCTTTATTTATTTTGCCCTCCCCAATTCAGGGGAAAAGGAATAGAACAACAATAACCAACCAAGCAAAACACACAACATTAACACCCTGAATAGCCAGCACTTACTAACTAGCTCCCTTGCTCCTCACTGACTTCTCTTTTCCTCTTTACCTGAAGTATACAATTTCCCCTTACCTTGAGACGCTTGTTAATGGTTCTTAGCAGCAGCATCTGTGTCTCTGGTTCATGTCTTTTGGCCCAGACCTGTAAACCCTGAAGGGAAGATGGGAAAGGAAGTAACCCATGCAGCCTTCCAAGGTACTTGACTGTCTGCCACAATTACATTACTGATTTTAAACTTAAACAAAAATACCAGTTAAGGGTACCTTGCAGAGTCATCTTTATTCTGTGAAGATAGTGGCTAAGGAGGTAGCTAATTATATGTAGCAGAGACCAGAGAAAATAGTGAAGAAATGAGTTTCCCTGCTTTGAAGTGGTGACCTTTCTTAAATCAGTGTTTGCCACATACCGTGAGATTTCTCAAAGGAGCTGGCCTAGGGAAGGAGCACTGAGAAGTTGATCCTGTCCATTCAGATGTTCTTGCTACTCTCATTCTAACAGAGCAGTGGTGCTGCGTTCAGCACATCAGGCTAGTGAGAGAGACAAAACAATGCACTTGGCTTGTGGGAGAGATATTGTCTGATGGTCAAAGGAGTCGGCTACTGGAATTAATTCCTGGCTCTGGTACTGATCTGAATGAGTGACTTTGGGCAAGTCATTTAAGCTCTGATCTCTATGTAGGCTTTGACTTCAGTGGGGCTCCATGTGGGCCGAGAGGTCTGTGCAAGGAAAGCTCTTTGCATTTGCAGGATCAGGGCCTTAAGCTCTCTGTGTGTCTGTTTACACATCAGTCTAATTGGAATAATGAATAACTTATCTGATAGGTGTGATATTGCATTAATTAATTAAGGTAAAGCGCTTCAAGATCTTTTGAAGATAGGCAAGATGATGCAAAATGTTTTTTTTTTAATGATGTTTATATGTCTTTAGTTGGTCCCCTTAACCTACAGGGCTGCTCTGTGCTGCATAGTAAGTACATGATGGTAAGTGGAAAGTATATCGATATAAACAAACAAAGGCTTCAAATAACCTTAATGTTAAAATGAAATCTAAACCTCTGAAGAATAATAAATCATTTTGTTTTCTGATGTAATGAATGCTTTTCGGGGATCCACTGTATGAATTGGATCACTGATTCTGATATCTTGATTAGAATTCCCATCAAGAACCAATTTTATGTGGACAAAGAATCTGCAAGAGTTGTGACTGCCATGGTCTATGTTACATCGTATATCGAGATTGAAATGCTGACGTACTTGGAAATGTCTCCCAGCCACCTGTGGCATTTCAGTCATCTGTGAGCTTATTACTGTTTCCCTCTTACTGAAAGCTGGTGATGAAAGTGTACTCAATAGATCTCTTACCAATAGCCAGCCTGGTTCCTGTGATCTTCTTGAAAGAGTAGAGGAGAATTTCTGACTGGGAAATAGAAAAGGAGTACTTGTGGCACCTTAGAGACTAACAAATTTATTAGAGCATAAGCTTTTGTGAGCTACAGCTCACTTCATCGGATGCATTTGGTGGAAAAAAGTTTTTTCCACCAAATGCATCTGACGAAGTGAGCTGTAGCTCACGAAAGCTTATGCTCTAATAAATTTGTTAGTCTCTAAGGTGCCACAAGTACTCCTTTTCTTTTTGCGAATACAGACTAACACGGCTGCTACTCTGAAACCTGACTGGGAAATGAATCTTAGGGTTAATGCAGTCTATCTTATCTCAGATCCCACTGGGAGAATAAGCTTTCTGTAATTCAACTGCAGGTTATCCCTGCTACATGCAGACAAGATGGATGGGGAGGTGGAACTACTCATTTAAAAGAAATGACTGGGGTGGGATGTCTGAAGACAGGAAAGAAATTGATTTCTGTTGGGTACATAAGAACCAAAAGCTACAATGCAATAAATGGGACATTTTCAGAAATGATTGCTTTTTATTTAAAGTAATAGATGCAGGGAAATATGGAATCCACATTAATGAAAGTGATATAACCACATTGTCAGGGAGTGAATGTAAAACAAGGTTCCGCCTCATCCTCCAGTTATTACATCTGTTAGCTATCTCCTGATTAAATAAAAGCTCTTTTAGATTTAGTAACTTTGCTCTGGATATTGTGGCATCACTGTGCACATAATGGTTTTAATAAATTTCATTTATAGAAACTAAACAGAAAAGCAATCACTGTTGGAGCAGGCTATGGCTGCAGTACGTTAATTCTTTGGAAATGCATCTGCAGAAAGGCATAAATGTTGAGCCTCAGCAAATAGCCTGAAATGATCCAGGGATCTGGAAATGGTTCATATGATTTTTAATGCGAGTGTTTAGAGCAATCACACAGTATCACACCTGTTCGTGAACAATTCTGCTTATGTTTCCCTTGCGGCATGGTGGGGAGAGGTGATCATTTTTAATTAAGGTAGATGGAGGAAAGTTTTTATAGGAAACTTTTAATCCAAATGCAAGATAGATCTGATTTTCCGGCAACATTCTTAGGAAAAGAAGTTTTTGCATAAAAAGTTTGGAAAGGCTTGCTACCATGTTTTGATTTAACTCTTAATGAGATGGGGCACCTGCAAACTTGGGGTCCAAATCTAAGCTTCTTTGAAATGTAGGGGTATTTGTCTCGGGGTTCTGGTTTGGGATCTATAATTCTTTTATGCAATATTTGCTATAAATACATATGTATAGATGGAGTGCTGTATGTGAGCACGTGGAACAAATACATATATGTAGAGAACACATGGGGCCAAATTCTCTGTTGCTGTGAATGGCTGCGGGTCCATCGACTTCAGGGGAGCTGCACCAGTCTACACAAATAGAGAATGCCAAAATCTAACTTTAAGACCTAAGAAACAAATATTCATAGGCCCCCATTCCATAGGCAATCCCTGTATTCAGCAACAGAATCAGGAACAGAACTGGGCCTATATTGTGCATGTCTGTAAAGCAACTGTAGCATGCACACATCTCGTTATTTCTTTTGGAGGCTTTGAGACACGCTAAATGATTTATAGAGAGGATTGGAAGAGAAGCGGAGTTAAATTATAGTGAGATTTTTTTTTTTTAAAAAAAGGGTGCCAAAATCTCCTCTCAGAACTGCTCAGCAGATCTTGACTCTCATATTCCCCTCTCTCAACATGAACAAAGCTCCCTTTTCCTATGTCAGTGTGAGTGCTGTGTGTGCACAGAGAACAGAATACTTAAATTGTGATATACTTGGTGAATCTGAAAGGAGAACTTTTCCCTAAAATTGTGTATGCCTGTACAAAGACAACGTTAATTGCTTTGGAGCCAGTCCTGAAGTCCTTACTCAGTCAAAACTGTATGTTGGGTTAGCGTGGAATCATGATGCAGTAATAAAGTGATAAATAATGCATAGTAATGCCATTGGCAATGATGGTAATGACATAGTAACTTTCATTAACTACTGTATTGTGGCCTCATTACAGTCATGGCAACAGATAATTGCACTGTTTATAACCAATATGTTACCAGTATGTTCTGGAGAGTTGATAGGATCACAATGACAGGACTGTACTGTATGCAGTGTTGTTGTAGCCATGTCCATGTCAGGCTATTAGATAGACAAGGTAGATGAGGTAATATCGTTTATTGGACCAACTTCTGTTGATGAGAGAGACAAGCTTTTGAGCTTACACCGAGTTCTTCTTCAGGTCTGGGAAACTTACTCTGTCACAGCTAAATACAAGGTGAAAGAGATTGTTTAGCAAAAATAGCTAACACACATTTTAAGGGACCATTCAAGATGTACTGTCACAGTTTCAGGGTAACTGCATCTGTATTCCCTCTGAATGGTCCCTCAAAGGGATCCTCTTAAGGTATTTGGCTCCCTGTCATTACTTCTCTTGTGAGAAAACCTGTATCTCACTCCCTCTTGACCGGTGATTTAAGACTGCACAGGTTTCTCCCTTACACTGTGATATCACCAGCAAGCCAGAGTGCCTTAACAGGCCAGTACCTGTGCTTTGCCTTCTTTTCAGGGGCTATGAACAGCATATTGCCAGCAGTTACAAGTTACCATGCAGCACTTTCTAAGCAAGCACATTTAATTCTTAAGGTAAATGCATTTAAGAGGAAACACAATAAAAACAATAGACAGATTTAAACGTACACTAAACATAATAATCCAGTAATAATCCATCAGTCTTATGGAGCCCCGGTCAGCCAAAGTCTTTCCCACCCTTCTTAAAGGTATGGCTTACCCTTGGACAGGAGGTCCCTGAATGTTTGCTGGATCAGAGAGAAGGCCCTGAGTCAGTTCAAGCTCATCCTTTTATACCAAAAGCCCTTTCTTTGTCTCCTTGTCTCTGGAAAACCCATCTTGAACCACTCTATGCAGATCATTCCAGGATGTAGTACCTCTCTACAGTTGTTTAGATTCAGTGACTTGCCTTTTTGGTTTTTAGTTCCTGAAAGAGCAGTGGTAACCCTCCCCCATGGAGTAGAACACAGTCATACATAAACCATTCAAAAATTGGATACAAGACCCCCAAATATGCTGCATGGGGTTCCAATATTGGTCACATCTACCATGAGTGACTATTTCTTGTTGAATTTTTCAGTGGGAAATGTATTCCTTAAATGGGTTCTATTCCTCAGGAATTGTGTTTAATGAGTAATTGCCTACAATTTAGCTTATTTATGCATCATGGTTGCTGAAGGAAAGGCAATAGGACCGATACAAAGCCCGTTGAAATGAATGGGAGTCTTTCTGTTGACTTCTATGAGCTCTGGATCAGCCTGTACATTTGATCGTGTCTGAATAAGTTACTACAAGACAGAGACATTTTCATGTTGATCTATGTATCAAGAGAAGTAGGACAATGGATTCTTTCTCTGGGAGGAGATAGAAGAAAACAATAATAATAGTGGTCTAGATGATCCTCTGTTGTGATATTATTCAACATAGGGGAATGGACACTACAAAAGATTCCCTTTGTGAGTTACCATGGCATTATTCTGGCATTATTCCCTGGAGGACACCATGATTCCTCCTCCTACCACCATGCAGAATGGGATTGGTCTTCCCAAACTGTCAGGCCTCTGACTGTACATTAGGCTATCTGCCTCCTTTGGCCTCGTGACAGAATGGTTACAATGGCAGGAACTCAGCCTGACAGCTGATGCCTTTGTAATCACTCCCTGACCCATTGAATGGGGAGTTGGATTTATGAAACATGGAGGGGAAAGGCCAACTTTAATGCTGCTTCAAAGGCTATTCTTGTCCCTTGTGTTATTCCCATCAAATGGGGTCCACTCCGAGTCCTCTCCCTCCGAAGTGCTCTGATCAATACCATATCCTCTATAACATCACATACTAACATTTCTTCCTTTATGACATCCCACCATCACTATTCAGGTCGACTTCTCTGTCTTTTGCCTTCAGTCTTGATCTGTTGGACTGTTCTATCCACATAGTTGTCAGATTTGCATCTGAGAATGCACTCCCTCCTTTTTTCATTTATGGGTTTTATTTTGACCATGTCACTAACATACACATTCTTCATGTGGTCATTCCTGCTTATACCACACATCCATCTATTCTTTTGCATTTTAGTGGAACAGATCATTTTTTCATGTTTCTTCTTTCTTGCCCAGCACTCAGCACCACACAATAATACTGGATGAACCACCATTTTGTAGACTTTCCCTTTTAATCTTAGTGGTATCTTCCTGCCACATACTACCCCATTTAGTTCTCTCCATTTGAGCCAGTCATTTATTATCCTAGCTCTTTTTGTGACCTCCATTTTCCTGTATTCTGAAATCCAGATACTTGAAATATTTTGTTTCAAGGATAATTCTTCAGTGGTCACACTGAAATTACTTACCATATACTCTGTTTTTCCTTTGCTTCTTTTGAGCCCATGTCTGTCCAATACATCTCTCCATTTATCAAGATCTTCTTCTAGACTGTTTTTCTCCTTACTGAATAGAATATCAAAGACTGCCTCAAATGCTCCTATAGGACGTAACTAACTCAGGTCTGTAAATCTCCTTGAGGTCCCTGAATGAAAGGAGATTTGGAAAGTTCCCTTGGATATGTTCCAGTTTCAGAATGTGGAGCAAGGTGTGAACAAATACTGAAGTTGAGAAAGTGCCCAAGGACAACTACTTTATGAAATCACCTCTGTTATATAAGATCATAAGAATGGCCTTGCTTGGTTGGACCAAAGGTCCTTTCAGCCCAGTATCCTGTCTTCTGACAGTGGCCAGTGCCAGGTGCTTTAGAGGGAATGAACAGAACAGGGTAATTATTGAGTGAGCCACCCCATGTCGTCCTGACCCAGCATCTGGCAGTCAGAGGTTTAGAGGAATCCAGATCATGGAACTGCATCCTTGACCATCTTGGATAATAGCCATCGATGAATCTATAAACATATCTAATTCTTTTTGGGGTTCCAATATTGGTCACATCTACCATGAGAGACTATTTCTTGTTGAAGTGCTCTGGGAGTTTTCTTTATCCTTTTGGCCTTCATAATGTCATAGAATCACAGAATATCAGGGTTGGAAGGGACCTGAGGAGGTTGTCTAGTCCAACCCCCTAACACAGCAGGACCAATCCCTAATTTCTTCCCCAGATTCCTAAATGGCCCCCTCAAGGATTGAATTCACAACTCTGGGTTCAGCAGACCAATGCTCAAACCACTGAAATATCCCTCCCCCCATCCCTTGGCAATGAGTTCCCACAGGATGACTGCGTGTTGTGTGAAGAAGTACTTCCTTATGTTTGTTTTAAACCTGCTGCCTATTAATTTCATTGGGCGACCACTGGTTCTTGTGTTATGTGAAGGGAGTAAATAACACTTCCTTATTCACTTTCTCTACACCATTCATGATTTTATATGCTCTATTATATTCCCCCCCACCCCCCGGTCATTTCTTTTCAAACATAAACAGCCGCACTCTTTTTAATGCCTCCTTATATAGAAGCTGTTCCATATTGCTAATAATTTTTGTTGCCGTCTCTGTACCTTTTTCAATTCTAATGTCTCTCTTTTGGGATGACCAGAACTGTACACAGCAATCAATATGTGGGTGTACCAGGGATTTATATTATGGCATAATGATATTTACTGTCGTATTATCTATCCCTTTCCTAATGGTTCCTAACATTTTGTTAGCTTTTTTGACTGATCCTGCACATCTGGCGGATGTTTTCAGGGAACTAGCCACAATGACTCCAAGATCTCTTTCTTGAGTGGTAACAGCTAATTTAGATCCTATTATTTTGTATATATAGTTGGGATTATGTTTTCCACTGTGCATGACTTTGCACTTATCAACGTTGTATTTCATCTGCCATTTTGTTGCCCAGTCACCCAGTTTGGTGAGATCCCTTTGTAACTCTCTGCCGTCAGCTTTTGGACTTGAATAATCATCTGCAAATTTTGCCACCTCAGTGTATCTCTTTTTCTAGATCATTTATGAATATGTTAAACAATACTGCTCCGAGTATAGATCCTTGGGGGACCCTGATTTTTTGCCTCTTTCCATTCTGAAGACTGACTATTCCTTATCTTTGTTCCCTATCTTTTAACCAGTTACCAATTCATGAGAGTGGACGTTCCCTCTTATGCCATGATTGCTTACTTTGCTTAAGAGCCTTTGGTATGGGACCTTGCAAAGGTCTTCTGAAAGTCCCAGAACAATATATCAACTGGCTCACCATTGTCCACTTGCTTGTTGACACCCTCAAATAATTGTAATAGATTGGTGAGGCATGATTTTCCTATACAAAAGCCATGTGGACTCTTCCCCAACATATCGTGTTTATGTATATGTCTGATAATTCTGTTCTTTACTATAGTTTCAACCAGTTTGCCTGGGATTGAAGTTAGGTTTACCAGCCTGTAATTGCCAGGATTACCTCTGGAGCCTTTTAAAAAAGGCTGGTGTTACATTAGCTATCCTGCAGTCATGGTACAGAAGCTGATTTAAGCCATAGGTTGCATACCACAATTGGTAATCCACAATTTCATATTTGAGTTCCTTCAGAACTCTTGGGTGAATACCATCAAGTTCTGTTGAATTATTACTGTTTAATTTATCAGTTTGTTCCAAAACCTCATGTGTCGACACCTCCATCTGGTACAGTTTCTCAGATTTGTCACCGGAAAAGAATGGCTTCGGTGTGGGAATCTCTTTCCCATCCCCTTCAGTGAAGACTGATGCAAAGAATTAATTTAGCTTCTGAGCAATAGCCTTGTCTTCCTTGAGTGCTCCGTTAGCACCTCAATTGTCCAGTGGCCCCACTGATTGTTTGGCAGGTTTCCTGCTTCTGATATACTTAAACAGTGTTTGCTGTTAGTTTTTGTATATTTTGCTAGTTGCTCTTCAATTTTTTGTTTGGCCTGCCTAATTATACTTTTACATTTGACTTGCCAGAGTTTATGCTCCTTTCTGTTTTCCTAATTAAGATTTGTTTTCCAATTATTAAAGGATGTCTTTTTGCCTCTAACTTGTCCATAGCACAGGGCCACATAAACTGTTTTGCGACCAGATGGTCAGTTGCCAATATGGTGTTGCAGGGAACAGATGAGAGGCTTTATAAGTAGGGTTGTCAGGTGTCTGGTTTTCGACTGGAACACCCGGTCGAAAAGGGACCCTGGCAGCTTTGGTCAGCACTGCTGACCAGGCTGTTAAAAGTCTGGTTGTGGCTCAGCGGGGCTGTCAGGATCCCCTGCCTGGCTCTGCACGGCTCCTGGAAGTGGTAACACGTCTGGCTTCTAGGCGGGGGGCAGCCATGGGGGCTCCACATGCTGCCTCTGAGTGGCCAATGGGAGTGGTGGGGGTGGGGCTGGTGGGTGGGGGCAGTAATGTGGTGCCTCCCTGGCCATGTCTCTGCTTAGGAGAAAGACATGTTTCCACTTCTGGGAGCTGCCTGAGGTAAGCGCTGTCTGGAGCCTGTACCCTTCACTCTTTCCTGCACCCAAACTCCCTCCTGGAGCCCACACCCCTTGCTCCCTCCTGCACCCAAGCCCAGAGCCCCCTCCCACACCCTGAACCCCTCATTTCTGGCCCCACCCCAGAGCCCACACCCCCCGCCGAGAGACCATACCGCCCTCCTTCACCCCAACCCCCTACTCCAACCTGGAGTCTCTTCCCCCAGTCAGAACCCCTTTGCCCCAGCCCAGAGCCCCCTCCTGCACCCCAAATCCCTCATTTCCGGTCCCACCCTAGAGCCCTCACCCCCTGCCCCAGCCTGGTGAAAGTGAGCAAGGATGGGGGAGAGCGAGTGACTGAGGGAGGGAGAATGGAGTGAGCAGGGGGCAGGGCCTTGGAGAAGGGATGGGGTAGGGGTGGGGCAAAGGTGTTCGGTTTTCTGCAATTAGAAAATTCGCAACCCTATTCATAAGCCTTGCTAGGAAGATATGATGAGCTGGAAAGCAGCAATGCAAATCGAGGAGGAGATCAGGTGATAGCAAAAGCCATAGCAGCTAGAAAATAGTGATCTAAAGTTTCTCAGATCTGCTTATCTTTGGGGTGGGGGTTGGGGGTAGGCTGATGGGATGGATTGTTTGACCAGCTCTAGTAAGAATAAATGGCCTAGTGAACTTTTTAAGAGGTAGGAAGTCTTTCTGTTGACTCCAACCTGAATTTTACTGATTTACCTACAAAAAGCTAAGTGAATTATGGATTTGTTGGTTCACTGCCAATTTAAAAAAAATGTTTTGGGTCAAACCCAAACAAATTGTTCAAAATTCGGCAAATGGAAAAGCTGAGGCAGGGTGGGAGTAGGGGGTGGTTTCCCACCCAGCTCTTGTGGGAAACAGCTATTTATCAGGTTAGTTCTTCACTAAAATGGTGCTGTTTGAACTAAGCATTTGGAAATGGCAGAAAGTTTACTGGAGTGGGTAATTCACTTTCACAATCACTCTTTACTTCACCCAACTGCTTCATGAAGATTTAATGTGAAAATTAAAGTAAATTTAGTTTGCAATATTTTATCACTAGAAAACACCCCATTTGTAATAAAAATACTAACTTATGGATGGTCCTTATTTAATTGTCCACCCGAAATGTGATTTCTCCCCAGCTTACCTATCTGCAAGAGGTCATAAAGTCCTTCTCCCTTCAATCCAGTCCTTAAACAGTTGCTGGACATTCTGCCTTTGTCTGGAGTCCATGGAGAAGTACCAGAGAGCTGATATCAGCCATGGACGACAATCAGTAGAGTTTATCCTACTGTAGTCCACTACATAATATGCCCACCCTGCCACCTAAGTGGGCCTGAATCTGCTGTCTTTACTTTCCTGTCTGTCTGTACTTCAGTAAAACTACTCTCATGTGTAACGGCTGCAGAAGTATATTCTGAGGGCCCTATTCTCTGTTGTTCTTATCTTGCTTAGCCATTTGTATCAGTACAAAGTGGATGTAAAAGTGCTGTTCTCATTTGGTAGCATTCACAAGTACTTGACATTTGCACAGGTGTAAGTTTCTACACAAAGTGCAGGGCAACGCTGTATGAAGCCTTGCAATGGCAATTTCATACACGTCTGTAGAAAAAGGTAATTAAAAATCACCAGAGGGGAAAGCCTGCAAGATTTCTACAGCGAATTGCAGTGCTTTTCATGCCCAGATGTGAACTGACTTGAATTCAATGTGAAAGTGGAGGGGGATAGTCTCTGACCTTTTCAGCTGTTTGAAATGGAGTTCCACTGTGACAGGGAAGTGCTGCAAAGATTAGCTGTGGCAAAGAGACGTGCTTTGCCCATGGGCTGGGTTAATAGGCCAGCAAAGTGGGCCCGCTGCTTGTCAAGACAGATCCATGTCAAACATGGCTCTTGGGTGCTATTTATTGCACCTTTTAAACGGCATTTTAGGATGTGTTTTCCCTATGTTAATAATACAAAGAGTGACAATGCTGACCATGAAGTATTTTGTCACTTGATATCTTTCACTGACAAAGCTAGTAAAAGCTTTGGCTCAAGGATGTTAATTATTTGGGGGTAGGAGCGGGAAATCTACTAGCAAAGCAAAATATCCCATGTTTCTTGGTGTCTTGCTGGATCAGCGCTTAGGAAAATGGTCAGTAGCACTTAGCTTTTTTTCTCCTATGATTATCTCTCTTCCCTGTTTTCTCATCTTCTCCTTGTCAGTGTTGTGCAGACATCCTAGCATCATTTCAGTGTACTCAGGAGAACTGATAATTGTTCAATCACTCTCAGGAACGGATGGACATCCGTGGCTCGGTGCAATGCCAGTTCAGTTCAACACAATAAATTTTTTTGCCTAGATTCTGATCTGCACTAGAGTAAGTATACCATAGTTTCAGCAAAGTCAATATATAGCACAGCATAATCATCAAGCCAAATTGAGATTAAAATTTGGTCCATTGTATCTGAACTCCAGGATACAACCTCTCTGTTAAATTGAGTTTCACATGATGAAAAAGTACAATACAGTAGATACTTGTTTGCAGCAACACCTTGTAAGACAAACCATTGCTTACAAGCAATATTTCCCCAGGAACACTTTACCCACTGTGAATTGTTGTCTCTCCCCAGAACAGTAATAGCCGTGTAGTAGCATGATACCAAAAGGCACTGATATATTGCTACTCATGAGCATCTACTGTATAAGCTTCCCCCTCCCCTTATTAGGGGGCTCTTTGATGGGGTGTTCATTTTGTATGAAGGGACTTTAATAACACCAGAATGGAGGACTATGGGGACCTGTCTGGAGCACTGAGTCATGAAGGAACACCCCGAGTACCAGAGAAAGAGAGACACCACTAGGAGAGGAACTGATAAAAGGGAGCGGTAAACCTGCAGAGAGTTAATCCCTAGAGCAACCAGGAGGAGACTCCCTAGTGGTGAGTGGACCCCATGACAGGCTCAGCGAATCATTAGTGAACATGTCCCGATAAACAATTATTGAAACAAATAATTTAAAAATGAGCTGCTTTAAAACTGAGAATTAAAAATGCATTTTAGTCAGAATAATCGGTTTCCTTCATAAAGTGTATCTACACGTCAATTTTATATATTCTTTGGCTTTGCTTTAATATGGTCAGGACTGCTCCAATCTGTGCTACCATAACTTCTAAACCCCATTGCAATGAGATTATTCTCACTTTTAAAGCAAATTATAAAACCACCTGCTACTCTGTTTAGTGGGGTTTATTACCCTTCCAATTCTAACAGGATTTTTCCCTAGCTACAGTTCTTTCTGATGTTATTTGTGTTACACTAGCATCTAGAGACTGAAACCAAAGTCTCCTGCAGGATAGACTAAAATCTACTTTTAATATTTTGTTTCTTTACAATGCACATCAGCTTTTCCTGATGTTAATTGTGGCCTGGCATCATTTATATATTTAAAATAAATATAGTTTTAATTTGAGCATGTATTTGCACAATCCTTAGAAAGCTGGCACTTTCCTGGTCATCACGCAAATGCTTAGGTGGATGTACCCTTTGTTGATGTGTGTTTTGTATGTAGTGATGGATGAACCTCAAAAGGTACAGAAGTTAACAAGCTTTCCCAGAAGATTTCTGGTGCTTCCAAATAGGCCAGAGAGCTAATGAGAGAAGCTTTTTACTTGTTACTTCAGTGCACAATCAACAAAAGAGCAGAGGAGCAAGGCAGAGAAAAAAAATTAAAGATGAGCAAATAATTCATAACAAATAGCTCATCTGGAGAATTCATCCTCTGCTCAGGTAAGGTGAAATTTGCCACTGTATACAGAGCCAGAACAAGGCCACTTCAACATTTACTCTCTGTTTTGAGAGCTTCCATGAAATTTGATAGGTTTCAGAGTAGCAGCCGTGTTAGTCTGTATCAGCAAAACGAAAAGGAGTACTTGTGGCACCTTAGATATTAACAAATTTATTTGAGCATAAGCTTTTGTGAGCTACAGCTCACTTCATCGGATGCATGCAGTGGAAAATACAGGGGGTAAATTTTATTTTCACAGAGAACATGAAACAATGGGTGTTACCATACACACTATAAGGAAAGTGATCAGGTAAGTTGAGCTATTACCAGCAGGAGAGAAAAAAAAGTCTTTTGTAGTGATAATCAAGGTGGCCCATTTCCAGCAGTTGACAAGAATGCATGAGGAACGGTGTGTGTGGGGGGAAAATAAACATGGGGAAATAGTTTTATTTTGTGTAATGACACATCCACTTCCAGTCTTTATTCAAGCCTAAATTAATGGTGTCCAGTTTGAAAATTAATTCCAATTCAGCAGTCTCTCTTTGGAGTCTGTTTTTGAAATTTTTTTGTTGAAGAATTGCCACTTTTAGATCTGTAATCGAGTGACCAGAGAGATTGAAGTGTTCTCTGATTGGTTTTTGAATGTTATAATTCTTGACGTCTGATTTGTGTCCATTTATTCTTTTACATAGAGACCGTCCAGTTTGGCCAATGTACATGGAAAAGGGGCATTGCTGGCACATGATGGCATATATCACATTGGTAGATGTGCAGGTGAACGAGCCTCTGATAGTGTGGTTGATGTGATTAGGCCCTGTGATGGTGTCCCCTGAATAGATATGTGGACACAGCTGGCAACAGGTTTTGTTGCAAGGAAAGGTTCCTGGATTAGTGTTTTTGTTGTGTGGTGTGTGGTTGCTGATGAGTATTTGCTTCAGGTTGGGGGGCTGTCAGTAAGCAAGGACTGGGCCTGTCTCCCAAGCTCTGTGAGAGTGATGGGTTGTCCTTCAGCATAGATTGTAGATCCTTGATGATGCGTTGGAGAGGTTTTAGTTGGGGGCTGAAGGTGATGGCTAATTACTCCTGCTGGTAATAGCTCACCTTACCTGATCACTCTCGTTAGAGTGTGTATGGTAACAACTATTGTTTCATGTTCTCTGTGAATATAAAATCTCCCCACTGTATTTTCCACTGCATGGCATTTGAGTGATACATCAGCCTTGTGCTGCACAAGGACCATTAACTTAATTGTTAAATTCTGGTCAGAATCGATAAATGATCAGGAAATGGTTTATTTTAATTTACTGGTATCTCTAGAACTTTCCTCATTTTTTATTTTTTGCAAAGAGGCATCTACTTTAATAAAGTATCATACATTTATTTCCACAATGAACTGTGAGGCAAAGCTCTCTGCCAGTTCCTGCACTGTCTTTTGCGCTGTGTAATGATGTAAGACATTATATTCATTTAATCTAGTGAGGGGAATAACCTGTAATCTGTGCGGGTCCCTGAAGTATGAAACCATTACCATCTTATGTTGCTTCCATTTCACAGCTGTAATAACAAAACAGAGTGTGTATGTGATATGTCAAGGCAAGGGATTTTAGCAAAAGTTTACCCAAGTTGAAAAGTAGTATGCTCTTCTGTGGCACCTTTCATCCACGTGGCTCAAAGTATCTTATGAACGTTAATAACATTTGCCTCACAACAACCTTAAGAGGTAAGTGCTGCTTATTTTTATTTGTGAAACGGAGCCTAGAGGCCTTAACTAAGACAGGGACCTCATTGTGTTAGCTGCTGTATGTACGTATACATACAGTAGAACCTCAGATTTACAAACACCTTGGGAGTGGAGGTTGTTCGTAACTGTGAACAAAATGTAATGGTGGTTCTTTCAAAAGTTTACAGCTGAACATTGACTTAATACAACTTTTAAACTTTACTATGCAAAAGAAAAATGTTGCTTTTAACCATATTAATTTAAATGAAACAAGCACAGAAACAGTTTCTTTACCTTGTCACATATTTTTTTAAACTTTCCCTTTATTTCTTTAGTAGTTTACATTTAACACAGCCCTGTTCTGTACAGTATTTGCATTTTTTTTGAGGGGGGTGCATCTCTGCTGCCTGATTGCGAACTTCTGGTTCCAGATGAGGTGTGTGGGTGACAGCTCAGTTCATAACTCTAGTGTTCGCAACTCTGAGGTTCTACTGTAGCAGGAGACAGTCCCTTCCCCCAAAATCCTATAATCTAAATAGACAAGACAGACAAAAAGTAGGCAAAAGGAAGCATTATTATCTTAATTTTACAGATGGTGAATGGAGGTTCAGAGAGCTCTGTAAATATGGGAAACTGAGGCACAGAAGCCCTTAACTATAATGAGTGCAATCCAGCCCATTTTTAGTGCTTCGTTACAGTATACATTTATAAGGGATCTTCTCCACCCTTTCTGTCTCTTTTCTATATAAAGTCAATCTCATTCACTCTTTTTGGAATTTTTGGAACTGCCCAAACAATAAATGAAAAGACTTTCTGTCATCAGAAAGAGATAGCTTGAGATAGCCCTGATAAATCACTGAAACACAGACAAACATCTGCAAAGAAGGAGGAAATTTAGCGCTGTAAATTACACTTTACATTTCTGTCATTTATCCTATGTGAGGATCTTAAAGCACTTACAAATGTTAAGTAATAATGGCACACACTACCACTATGGGGTTGATAAATGATTATTTTCAAGTTCTCTGTCCCCCTTCAATTTTGGCTGTAATGGAATGTCCCAAGTTACCTCTCTTTTCTTTTATGCCTCTTTGAAAATGAAGATTCTCCAGAATGAGGCAACGTGCCTTTTGGAAGAAGCGGTGCTTTGAATGCTAACCCTGGAATGCTTGAAAGGGACCCAGGACCCTTTATAAATATATTGTTAAAACACAACTTTTAAAAATGTACCTGGATCAAATATTAATTTAAATTCCCCCAAATGGAAAGTCTTCTCTTTCTATTAGAACTGCTCTTGTAGTGAATCTAAATAATAGGAAGCAGAATGGAGAGCATGTGTAATTATGTGAAGTCAGGTTTCATCCGATGAAGTGAGCTGTAGCTCACGAAAGCTTATGCTCAAATAAATTTGTTAGTCTCTAAGGTGCCACAAGTACTCCTTTTCTTTATGTGAAGTCAGTTTTCAATAACTGAGCAAAGATATTGAGGTCAATTTTTGGCTCTTAAAAGTGAAAGGTATATTTGGCTCTTGAAACATGGTGGTGTAGATCAGTGTTACTCAAAGTGGTGGTCTGCGGACCGGTGCTGGTCTGCGAGCCATCGGCTGCCGGTCTGCGCGCACATTGGGAAAAAAAATTGCCGGTCCCCCACATCAGATAGCTTGAGAAGCACTGGTGTAGACCATGATGCAGATTGTAAACAAAATGTGGACCAAGGTGAGTGAGTGAAAGGATGGTGTCAGATGCTCCTGGTGGTAGAATAGATTACTATTGAAGGGATCAAGCTATAGCTGAATTTGTTTGTCCTTCACTAAAAGATATTTCAGACAGAAATAACCAGTTGCTAGTACACAGTAAAACTGACACAGTAAAAGTGAATGGCCCCTGTGTTAATTGCTCTGTCTGAATTAACACAGCTGTGTTATTTATTGGAACACAGCAATCAAACCAGCTGCTGACTGTTGCAGAGGGGGGCCCATTTCAATTAACAGGCACTTATCCCAAAGGGGCAGTAGTGTGAAATGAGCAATAGATGTACAATGATAATCAGTGAACAGGCTGAAGAGGGAAGGTTGCTCCCTGGCTGCATGTGAAAAAGAACTCAGATAAATTTATGGAGGATAAGTCCATCAATGGCTATTAGCCAGGATGGGCAGGGATGGTGTCCCTCGCCTTTGTTTGCCAAAGACTGGGAATGGGCGACAGGGGGTGGATCTCTTGATGATTACCTGTTCTGTTCATTCCCTCTGGGGCACCTGGCATTGACCACTGTTGGAAGACAGGATACTAGGCTAGATGGACCTTTGGTCTGACCCGGTATGGCTGTTCTTAGGTTCTTATTTTCTTATATGGGGAACTGCAGTTCTCATCAAACATGTTTTTGCCTCTTGTTGCATAGTTTACCATAATTTCATGTTGGGATGCAGAAAATGAATTTACTTCTCATAGGCAGCAATTCAATGCAATGAAACCCCCCCCCCATACTTCTTGGTGACGTGTCAAAAGGATGGGTTAGAAAATGGAAAGAACTACTTGTGACTCCAAATGATAGAGCATTTTCCATCCTTTTCAAAGGTATCGAGAAAAAGCAGTAAATTAAAGGAACAGTGGGGAGATAAAAATGAGGGAAAAATATTAAAATCCCTCCCCTGTGCTAAGAACCTAAGGCCCTGCACATGGGAATGAGGGATGCTCATGCAAATAGTTTTATTGCATCATTTTATCAGATTGTGTAAATCAGTATAGCTAATTTACATAAATTGAGGATCTGGCTCAAGGACATCAATGGGATTAGTTATTTGCAGGACTGTGCCTTTAACAATTAAACCTGGAAGTATTTTCTGACTTTAACTTGCTGTTTGCTTTTTGCCCTTTGCTTAGCCCAACAATAAAACTGCACTAGTCAGTTGTATTTTCCGGACCTCATGCTTCAATAATAAGAGTTAATAAGCTGCTGTGTTTTGGGTTTGTAATTGTTACAATATTTTAAATTAAAACTATTATGGGGGATTGAATTTAGGACACCAGAGCTAGTGCATAAACCTCTGCAGCTTGAGCTAAAGGACTAAGTTTTTTAATTGGGAGCAGTCGGATCTTCTGTGAACTGGGCACAGAAGGAGCCACATAACACGCGTGTGCGCACACACACACACACACACACACACTGAATGGTGGGCTACAGTAAAATTGGTTATTGAAATCTCATTTGATAAAATAGTCATTAAAACAGTATTTGAAATCTTTATGCAATCCACTGTTCACTCTGGATTTCAATGGAGCTGAGCTGTTTTATACCATCTGAGGATCTGGGCCTCAGTCTTCACAGTCTATATAAATATCTGCTAACAAAGATCCCTAAGAATATAATCCATACTATACATTTAATCTGTAGATATTCTGTGATTATAGCAAACTTCTTTATAATCATGGAACTGGCAATGAAGAGAACTAAACTGTGTTTCTAGCATTTATCCAGCTGTTTTCAAGAAGAGATTGTGTGTGTGTTTGATATGATTGCAGCTTGGGCAGGCATGTGTGTTCTAGTTTTAATTTACCTAACACGGGTAACAATAGCCGTGAATCTGTCGTGGCTCAGGCTTCGTTGTGAGCTAACAACACGGGTACGTACCCAGGGCCCAGGTGGGCTGATAGCCTGCGCTGTAGCCTTTTCCACATGTGGCTCACATCTGCTCTAACCATCAAAATGGAGTCAGGGTTTAGATAATAGTATTCAAATCCCAGCATACATTTAATAATTTGCTTCCACCAATTGTAGCTAGAAAAACAGATGCCAAAAACTGTTCCCTCAAATATTAGATTGTTCCTGGCAACATTTACTTTTGGGTTATCAGAGTTATTTTATCTGCTTCCTTCCTTTTACATGTGCTTTGTGTTTCTAGATATGAGCCCTGACTAAACTGTGCTTGGTAGAAAATTGAGCTCTGGGTCTGAGTTTTGCAATTTGCCCCTTCTCTTTTTAATAAGACAAACCAAAATCCTGAATCTGAATGCTCCAGAGTTCGAGGAAGCTTGGATTTGAAGCTGAACTTTGCAGCTCAGTCCCATCTCTGCTTCCTCCCCACCCCACAATATTACCCATCTCTTTATTCTATATCTTTTCATATACATTTATTTTTCTATTCTTTTTCTACAGTTTAAACTTTCTTTTTCTCTTCATCAGTATAATTTAATTGACACCTGATAATCAAGTTAGATACTGTGGTGGCTAAATTTTGATTGCATGCACACATAACAAAGCTTACAATTTCACTTAGCCATCTGTGAATCACTAATTCCTCCCCAGCTACATTCAGCAAATGCTTGACCTAAAAGCTGTGTCTTATACTATGCTCTGGAGATCGGTAATCTGGGACTCTGGCAGACTTCTGGAGAGAGAGCAAGTTCTATAAACAGGAAGCCTTTTCTGAAAACTGCCTTCAGTCCTCTTCAAGTGTCTGTCAGGAGGAGCCTCAGCCATTGTGATGGTACACAGAGAGAGAGAGGCAGACAAGTCTCGAAACAGATTAAAATTAACCCCTCAAACTTCACCCAGAGGCAGATGGAAAGCTATTGCAATTCATGGCATACAGGAGTAACACATGCATGCTGACCCAGTCCATTAAGCAGGCGGATGAAACTATCTGTAATTTCCAAGTGTTGTTGTTCAATCTAGTTGGCTATTCATACTGTGTTCATTAGCATGGAATCTGGGTGTCTTACCAAAGTTAAACAGAGTCTGCAAAGCTAGCTGATATTTTTGGTTCTCTCTCCCCCTTTCCCATCCATGTTTCTTCCTTATTGTCTTCCATCTCTCAGCATTCATTCTTGGTTCAGTCATTTTGTTCAGAAGTGGCTGGTATGATGAAAACATGAGTTACATTTGTCCTAAAGACAATAACTTTTTTTTGTGGCACAGAGTTCAGAGGCCATGGGCAAGCTGCTCTAAAGCTAAGTCCCCTGCTCTGCAGAGTCGTGTCCTTACTTTTCCAGTTCCATTGTTCCTGATTATCCCAGTTACAATTGTAGGTCACAGAGATCTCAGATGGTGGTGGACTTTGAGATAGCTCAAGCCCACTCTATTGAGCGATCTGATGATCTCGGGCCTAATTCTGCTTCATTTACACTAATGTAATTCAGCAGTAATTTAATTGAGGTCGGTGGAGTTGCAGTGGCTTTGCAGCAGTGTAAATGAGAGTGGAATTTGGCCCCTTGAATTTGATTTGGAATTCTACGGGTAGTCAGTGTAGTATTAGGAACACTCTAAATGCACTTGCATTGACGTGTCTTGTGTTGCAGGCTATCCACTGTATTTGGGACCAGTGGAGTTTTTTTTTCAAAGCCCCTACTTTTCATAGATTCGTAGATATTAAGGTCAGAAGGGACCATTATGATCATCTAGTCTCACTTCCTGCACAACACAGGCCACAGAATCTCACCCACCCACTCCTGCAAAAAAAACCTCTCACCTATGTCTGAGCTATTGAAGTCCTCAAAATGTGGTTTAAAGGCTTCAAGGAGCAGAGAATCCTCCAGCAAGTGACCCGTGTCCCATGCTACAGAGGAAGGCTAAAAACCTCCAGGGCCTCTTCCAATCTGCCCTGGAGGAAAATTCCTTCTGACCCCAAATATGGCGATCAGCTAAACCCTGAGCATATGGGCAAGATTCACCAGCCAGATACCCAGGAAAGAATTCTCTGTAGTAACTCAGATCCCACCCCATCTAACATCCCATTATAGGCCATTGGGCCTATTTACCATGAATATTTAAAGATCAGTTAATTGCCAAAATCATGTTATCCCATCATACCATCTCCTCCATAAACTTACTGAGTTTAATCTTAAAGCCAGATAGGTCTTTTGCCCCTACTGCTTCCCTTGGAAGACCATTTCAAAACTTCACTCCTCTGATGGTTAGAAACCTTCGTTTAATTTCAAGTCTAAACTTCCCGATGACCAGTTTATATCCATTTGTTCTTGTGTCCACACTGATACTGAGCATAAATAATTCCTTTCCCTCTCCGGTATTTATCCCTCTGATATATTTATAGAGAGCAATCATATTTCTCCTCAACCTTCTTTTAGTTAGGATAAACTAGCCAAGCTCCTTGAGTCTCATTTCATAAGACAGGTTTTCCATTCCTCGGATAATCTTAGTAGCCTTTCTCGGTACCTGTTCCAGTTTGAATTCATCCTTCTTAAACATGGGAGACCAGAACTGCACACAGTATTCCAGGTGAGGTCTCACCAGTGCCTTGTATAACGGTACTAAAACCTCCTTATCTCTACTGGAAATACCTCGCCTGATGCGTCCCAAGACCGCATTAGCTTTTTTTTCATGGCCATATCACATTTGCGGCTCATAGTCATCCTATGATCAAGCAATAGTCCAAGGTCCTTTTCCTCCTCCATTACTTCTAATTGATGCATCCCCAGCTTATAACTAAAATTCTTGTTGTTAATCCCTAAATGCATAACCTTACACTTCTCGCTATTAAATTTCATCCTATTACTATTACTCCAGTTTACAAAGTCATCCAAATCTTCCTGTATGATATCCCGGTCTCTCTCTAAATTGGCAATACCTCCCAGCTTTGTATCATCCACAAACTTTATTAGCACACTCCCACTTTTTATGCCGAAGTCAGTAATAAAAAGGTTAAATAAGATTGGTCCCAAAACTGATCCCTGAGGAACTCCACTGATAACCTCCCTCCAGCCTGACAGTTCACCTTTCAGTAGGACCTGCTGTAGTCTCCCTGTTAACCAATTCCTTATCCACCTTTCAATTTTCATACTGATCCCCATCTTTTCCAATTTAACTAATTCCCCATGTGGCACGGTATCAAATGCCTTACTGAAATCTAGGTAAATTAGATCTACTGTGTTTCCTTTGTCTAAAAAATCTGTTACTTTCTCAAAGGAGGAGATCAGGTTGGTTTGGCATGATCTACCTTTTGTAAAACCATGTTGTATTTTGTCCCATTTACCATTGACCTCAATGTCCTTAACTACTTTCTCCTTCAAAATTTTTTCCAAGACCTTGCATATTATAGATGTCAAACTAACAGGCCTGTAGTTACCCAATTTTTTTTCCCCTTTCCTAAAAATAGGAACTATGTTAGCAGTTCTCCAATCATATGGTACAACCCCTGAGTTTACAGATTCATTACAAATTCTTGCTAATGGGCTTGCAATTTCATGTGCCAATTCCTTTAAAATTCTTGGATGAAGATTATCTGGGCCCCCCAATTTAGTCCCATTAAGCTCTTCGAGTTTCACTTCTACCTCAGATATGATAATATCTACCTCCATATTCTCATTCCCATTTGTCATGCTACAGTTATCCCTAAGATCCTCTTTAGCCTTATTAAAGACTGAGGCAAAGTATTTGTTTAGATATTGGGTCATGCCTAGATTATCCTTGACCTCCACTCCATCCGCAGAGTTCAGTGGTCCCACTTCTTTTTCTTTGTTTTCTTCTTATTTATATGGTTATAGAACTTTTTATTATTGGTTTTAATTCCCTTTGCAAGGTCCAACTCTACTTGACTTTTAGCCTGTCTCACTTTATCCCTACATGTTCTGACCTCAGTAAGGTAGCTTTCCTTGCTGATCCTTCCATCTTCCACTCCCTGTATGCTTTCTGCTTTTTCTTAATCACCTCTCCGAGATGCTTGTTCATCCAGCTTGGTCTACAACTCCTGCCTATGAATTTTTTTCCCCTTTCTTGGGATGCAGGCTTCCAATAGCTTCTGCAGCTTTGATTTAAAGTAATCCCAGGCCTCCTCTGCCTTTAGATCCATAAATTCTTCAGTCCAATCCACTTCCCTAACTAATTTCTTTAATTTTTGAAAGTCAGCCCTTTTGAAATAAATAAAAAAACCTAGTTGCAGATTTATTTTTGTTAATCCTTCTGTTCAGTTTGAACTGAATTAGCTCATGATCACTTGAACCAAGCTTGTCCCCTACAACCATTTCTTCGATGAGGTCCTTACTACTCACCAAAACCAAATCTAAAATGGCATCCCGTCTAGTTGGTTCAGCAACTACTTGATGAAGGAATCCATCAGCTATCGCATCTAGGAAAATCTGAGTCCTATTATTATTACTAGCACTCGTCCTCCAGTCTATATCTGGGAAGTTGTCTCCCATGATCACGCAGTTTCCATTAGTATTTACTTAATTAAAAACATTAAAGAGGACTCTATCCATACCCAAATTAGATCCCGGTGGTCTATAGCACACACCAAGCACTATCCCAGGGGAGGCTCTAGTAGTTTGCTTGCCCAATGTAATTTTTGCCCAGACAGACTCTGTCTTATTCATTCCATTGCTTCTTATTACTTTTGTTCCCAGTTACAGTGCATTGTAAAAGTCAAGCCAGGGTATTCCCAAATAAAGTGTGCTATGGTAATCAAACCTGGAGGTGAGAAAGATGTGGATGGCAGTGGTGAGAGGAAAAGGTGAAACCAAATAGCTAATCACAGGACTAAAAGAAAAGGCAGTATGTGAGCTTCTGATGTTGCTTGGTACTCTAAGAGCATTTTTTTTGGGGGGGGGGGGTATGGCAGGAGGGAGTCCAAATAGCTAGGATTCAGCATATTCTCATCCCCGTCAGATCACTGGTGTGTGTAAAAACATGTACTCTACATACTGCTTGGACAAATAAAGCCAAGAGTGCGGTAGTCTCTTGTGTATGTCCTATCTCTATCTCTACAGTCTGCACCCTGACTGATATTTTCTCTTCCTTGGTTCATAAGGTGCTTGCAATATTAATTTAGATAAACACCAATACTCTTATCCATCTTACTTTAAATTGTAAGCTCCTTGGAGCAGGGTCTGCCTTTTTGTTCAGTGTTTGTATAGCACCTAGTACTATAGGGTCCTGTTCCATGAATTAAGGCTACTGCAGTACAAATAATAATTTTATTCTGAATATAGAAAAAGGAGTTCCATTGTTCTCCAGATGCATGCACGCACACAATCAATATGTACACTTCCTGTAGAGGAGGGGAAACACCTGGCATGAGGCGTGATGAGCAAGTTTGGTCTCCAGAATGCCAATTGCTTGTCTTAGAGGCCTACTTTTGTCCATTAAAAGCTTTGTTTTAGTTCTAAGGATTAAGCGTGCATCCATCTTGGCTCTTGTGAATCACTTGAGCCATCAATAAAATAAAACTCCCCAAGGAACTGTAATCCTGCAACTTCCAAAATGTTAGTAAATTTAGGAGTTTGGGGAATTGCCACTCGGCTTTTACAGGATGAAGAATAGTTTGTTGTGCCCCATCCCCCTGTAATGCACCTTACTCTGTATTGTTTACCACTGTGTTTTCCCTGAGCACTTTAATGTGATAAATTTCATGGCCTTTGCATTTTCATCTTTTTTTAAAGAGGAGCTTAGGTGTAATTATGAGTCAGTTAAAAGCAAGCTCCTTTGGCAATACAGATGTGTCTGAGTGAGTTTAAATATCAAATGCAGCCTGGAACAGTATGTAGTAGGCTTAAGAGCATCTTTATCAAATAGTAATTCAATTTGAACTATTCCTTATCAGACTCTACTTGATTGTATCCTTGTAATTATTGTATCCCTGTGATCAATCAAATCAATGGGTTCAAAAACTGACCAAAGTATAATTGAGTTTAATAATCAAAATATTAAAATTAAGTTAAAAGAAAAGGAGTACCCGTGGCACCTTAGAGACTAACAAATTTATTAGAGCATAAGCTTTCGTGAGCTACAGCTCACTTCATCAGATGCATTTGGTGGAAAAAGCAGAGGAGAGATTTATATACACACACACACACACACACACACACACACACACAGAACATGAAACAATGGGTTTATCATACACACTGTAAGGAGAGTGATCACTTAAGATAAGCCATCACCAGCAGCAGGGGGGGGAAAGGAGGAAAACCTTTCATGGTGACAAGCAAGGTAGGCTAATTCCAGCAGTTAACAAGAATATCAGAGGAACAGTGGGGGGTGGGGTGGGAGGGAGAAATACCATGGGGAAATAGTTTTACTTTGTGTAATGACTCATCCATTCCCAGTCTCTATTCAAGCCTAAGTTAATTGTATCCAGTTTGCAAATTAATTCCAATTCAGCAGTCTCTCGTTGGAGTCTGTTTTTGAAGCTTTTTTGTTGAAGTATAGCCACTCTTAGGTCTGTGATCGAGTGACCAGAGAGATTGAAGTGTTCTCCAACTGGTTTTTGAATGTTATAATTCTTGACGTCTGATTTGTGTCCATTCATTCTTTTACGTAGAGACTGTCCAGTTTGGCCAATGTACATGGAAGAGGGGCATAGCTGGCACATGATGGCATATATCACATTGGTAGATGCGCAGGTGAACGAGCCTCTGATAGTGTGGCTGATGTGATTAGGCCCTATGATGGTATCCCCTGAATAGATATGTGGACAGAGTTGGCAATGGGCTTTGTTTCAAGGATAGGTTCCTGGGTTAGTGGTTCTGTTGTGTGGTGTGTGGTTGCTGGTGAGTATTTGCTTCAGATTGGGGGGCTGTCTGTAAGCAAGGACTGGTCTGTCTCCCAAGATCTGTGAGAGTGATGGGTCGTCCTTCAGGATAGGTTGTAGATCCTTGATGATGCGTTGGAGAGGTTTTAGTTGGGGGCTGAAGGTGATGGCTAGTGGCGTTCTGTTGTTTTCTTTCTTGGGCCTGTCCTGTAGTAGGTGACTTCTGGGTACTCTTCTGGCTCTGTCAATCTGTTTCTTCACTTCAGCAGGTGGGTATTGTAGTTGTAGGAATGCATGATAGAGATCTTGTAGGTGTTTGTCTCTGTCTGAGGGGTTGGAGCAAATGCGGTTATATCGTAGCGCTTGGCTGTAGACAATGGATCGAGTGGTATGATCTGGATGAAAGCTAGAGGCATGTAGGTAGGAATAGCGGTCAGTAGGTTTCCGATATAGGGTGGTGTTTATGTGACCATCGCTTATTAGCACCGTAGTGTCCAGGAAGTGTCACATCAGCCACACTGTCAGAGGCTCGTTCACCTGCGCATCTACCAATGTGATGTATGCCATCATGTGCCAGCAATGCCCTCTGCCATGTACATTGGCCAAACTGGACAGTCTCTACGTAAAAGAATGAATGGACACAAATCAGACGTCAAGAATTATAACATTCAAAAACCAGTTGGAGAACACTTCAATCTCTCTGGTCACTCGATCACAGACCTAAGAGTGGCTATACTTCAACAAAAAAGCTTCAAAAACAGACTCCAACGAGAGACTGCTGAATTGGAATTAATTTGCAAACTGGATACAATTAACTTAGGCTTGAATAGAGACTGGGAATGGATGAGTCATTACACAAAGTAAAACTATTTCCCCATGGTATTTCTCCCTCCCACCCCACCCCCCACTGTTCCTCTGATATTCTTGTTAACTGCTGGAATTAGCCTACCTTGCTTGTCACCATGAAAGGTTTTCCTCCTTCCCCCCCCTGCTGCTGGTGATGGCTTATCTTAAGTGATCACTCTCCTTACAGTGTGTATGATAAACCCATTGTTTCATGTTCTCTGTGTGTGTGTGTGTGTGTGTGTGTGTGTGTGTGTGTGTGTGTGTATATAAATCTCCCCTCTGTATTTTCCACCAAATGCATCCGATGAAGTGAGCTGTAGCTCACGAAAGCTTATGCGCTAATAAATTTGTTAGTCTCTAAGGTGCCACGGGTACTCCTTTTCTTTTTGCGAATACAGGCTAACACGGCTGCTACTCTGAAACCTAAAATTAAGTTGGAACAGAATATTAACCCATTGGAGACTTCTGACAGAATGAGTCAGATTCCCCACTTGCATAATCGTCTGCATCTGTGCAGAGTGGGTGTGAAATGCTATCAAATCAGTGAGTGTTTTATACCACTTTTGCGCCCCCTCTGCACTGGCATAAATGATACCAGAGGTCTAAGGCCCTGATCCAGCAAAGCACTTATTCTCTTGTCTAACTTAAAGCATGTGACTTGTCCCACTGAAGTCAATACAAATGTAGACAAGCCAGTGGGACTATTTTTGTGTTTTGAAGTTACAAAAGTGTTTAAGATTTTTGCTGCATTGGGACCTAGGGAAGTGGAGAATCAGGCCTTAGGATCTCGGCTGCTTTTTGACATCTTGCAAAATGTCTGTGTTCTAAGGGTTAATCCATCTGTGCATAATTATATTTGCCCAGAATGAATAATTGGGTTCATTTTGATGAGCAAATAAACTACCAGTAATGTCGTCTTCCCCCATGAGTATCAGTAATCTTGGTAAAGGGTAGGAAATGAACTGTTGTTCTGGGGATAGGAATTTTTTATGACAATTTTGCAAATTTGGTTAATGGTTTAGGGCCAGATTATTGATCCCTTTACTTAAATTGGAAAGTGTTACTGACCTGAGTAGTCCCACTGACATCATGGGAGTATAGGAATGAATAACTTCTCACCCATGATAGTAAGGAGTTCAAAGTCTTACCCATAAGTGTCATAGGAAGAAATGAGGTTTATGCATTAAAGCAGCTCTTGTATTGCCATATAGTCACAACTGAATGCCTCTGAAGTTTACTGCATCTCATCTGCCCTTGCTCTGAGTGTACACTAAGTCCAGCCTCTTAAGGTGGCTGGGGCCCTGGCACTGGTCTCTTTAATTCAAGAAACACATGGCTCTTTGCATGGGCCTGAAAAGCTATTGAAAGAGAATTGAACATAACACAAAGTGGTAAAAGAAAGATGTCAGAGTTCCACTGCAGCATCCTAATTAGAGCTGAGAACACATGGAGAACCCCAGGAATATTTATATAGCAGTGGTTGATTTGGTATAAATTTATCTGGAAACACTTAGTCACACTAACTATAGCATCAATTAATGCAGCACTGAAAGTAACAGTAGTTAGTGTTGCCAACCCCAAGCATGCAAAAAATCATGTCAGGCCCCCAAGAATCACGCATTTGCTTTAAAAAACAATACATATGAGGTTCCTTTTTTTATTATTCAGGTTTCTGAGCTTTTAGGTTATACTCATGTCTTATTTGCAAGCTTTTCTCCACAACCACGAGGGCTAGAAACTTCCATTTTTTAAAAGCTATGATTCTCACAAAATAACATGACTCTAGGAACTGGGTCTTTAAGCAAACACCCAGCCTCATGAGACTTGCAATAAAATCACAAGAGTTAGTAACACTGGTGTTTGGTGTTTTTCCTAAAGTCTCCAGCTCCTGGAGTCATGTTGTTGTGCGAGAGTCTTTCATTTAAAAAAAAGTTTCTAGCCATTATGTTTGTGAGGAAATGTTTGAACTCTATATGCTCACAACCCAGAATATAATGAAAAAAGCCCCAAAATTATTATTTTTAAATCTCATGATTTTTAAGCCTAACTCAAGATTTTCGAGGGCCTAATTTATGATTTTTGAACAGTTGCGATTGGTAATATTGCAGTAACCAAACTGAGGCAAGCAAAAATGGTCTATAAGTATTAGAACTGGTTGGGAATTTTTCAACAAATCATTTTTTCATAGAAAAATGACAGTTTGGCAAAACTAAAATAATTAGTGAAACAGGGTTGATCAATTTCGTTATTTGAAAAATGTCAAAATAGAAAATTTCAATGTTTTCTAAATGAAATATTCGTTTTCCAGTTCACAATAACTTTTAGTTTTGAAATTTAGTTAGAATTAAGAAAGATTAAAAAATGGTTTTCAAAATTATGGCAACAAAATGTTTCGACTGAGCTTAAATGAAAACATTACAGTTTTTAAGTTCAGGAATATTTTCAAGAATTCAGCTTTTCATCCTGATTTGATGGGGGAAGGGAAACATTTATGAGATGGGAAATCTGTTTCCTGGCTAGTTTCAAGTAACTGTACCATCTTGTGATGTGAACTTGTTAAAGATTACAAATTGTTACATGGCCTTGGGCCTTGTCAGTATTGTAAAGTGACACCTCAAAGGAAAACTTGGTGGTGGTGGTTCATTCGTAGTCAGTATTATCGCAATGCCCAGTCGGAGTGGTATTAGGGGAGCAATGAACTTTTGCAAGTGCCCAATTTTGGACAAGAATTAATGAGATTCTGAGAACTTGTGGACCTTAAAGGTTCTATGACGCCTTTTTTGCAAGAGCAGTAGTTTGCCCTGATGTCCTTTCCATATTTCTGCTTTGGTAGTTAGAACATAAGAAAGGCCATAATGGGTCAGACCAAAGGTCCATCCAGCCCAGTATGCTGTCTACCGACAGTGGCCAATGCCATGTGCCCCAGAGGGAGTGAACCTTACAGGTAATGATCAAGTGATCTCTCTCCTGCCATCCATCTCCACCCTCTGACAAACAGAGGCTAGGGACATCATTCTTTACCCATCCTGGCTAATAGCCATTAATGGACTTAACCTCCATGAAATTATCCAATTCTCTTTTAAACCCTGTTATAATCTGAGCCTTCACAACCTTCTCAGGCAAGGAGTTCCACAGGTTGACTGTGTTCTGAGTGAAGAAGAACTTCCTTTCATTTCTTTAAAACCTGCTTCCCATTAATTTCATTTGGTGGCCCCTGGTACTTATATTATGGGAACAAGTAAATAACTTTTCCTTATTCACTTTCTTCACACCACTCATGATTTTATATACCTCTGTTATATCCCCACTTAGTCTCCTCTTTTCCAAGATGAAAAGTCCCAGCCTCTTTAATCTCTCCTCATATGGGACCTGTTCCAAACCCCTAATCATTTTAATTGCCCTTTTCTGAACCTTTTCTAATGCTAGTATAGTTCTAGTATCCCTGCCTAAATTCCCCTGTGTCAGGAGTCAGGACCTGCAGCTAGCATGCTTACCTGGTAACTGAACCTCCCGGCACTCTAATGACTGTAGCTGGGCCCCAGGTTAGTGGCTGATTGGCCAAACTGCCTGATTGGGTGAGGGGATCAGCTTTTAAGACCAACAGCAGGGTACTGACTGCTCATAGATTCACTGCATCTGCAATAAGTCCTGTATCTGCTTGGACCCAGCCCTGCTTCTGTCTTTTGTCACTCCAGGTAATCTGGCTGTGACCCTCAGCTCTGATTTCAGCTCTGACCCTTGGCTCTGGCAGCTGGCCTCTGCTTCTGGTTCTGACCTTTAGCTTTGGCATCTAACCCTGGGCTCTGATTCCTGGCTACCAACTCTGCTCTAATCAGTAGGCCTATCATAGTCCCGATCACACTGCACTTTCAGTTGGAGGGGTTATGCTGCTTCATTTCCTGTCCTAAACTGCTAAATGGTGGTGGTGTATGCTACCGAACCGCTAATGCATTTCACTCCAGAGGTCTGTTTACATATAGAACTGTGCACATGCTCTTTTGTTAAATGCTTCAAAATCCTTTGGGAAGACGAGCACCATTAGCCTGATCCTGTGATGTGCTGGGTTCCTGCAGCTCTTCTTTTCTGGTTGGACACAATTCTAGTCTCTTGAAATCCATGACAAAACTCTCAAAAGAAACTACTATCCAGTTTTCCAAATACAACAGCAGTATCTGCCATGAATCTTGGGCTTCAGTGCATAAACTGAAGTTAGTGTCTATGGGTGTTTCACTGAAGCAAGTCCTCAAAGTCATAAGTAGTAAAATATTTAGTAGCTAAAAGCAACCAGGAGATCTAGCTTTTATGAACAAGCCTGTGGTCTCTCTCCTAATTTTCTCTTTCAAATTACTGGTATTGAGATAGCATGAGAGTACTATCCTTGTGATAGAGTAGCTTAGATTATCGGTCTCAGAAAAGCTTTGTAATGCCTCCTGGATTTTTACTTGCAATGTGTATATTTTGGGGGTTGATATATTTTTATGATTTTACTTAGATTAATTATTCTGATTACCCTTTGCAATTAGTTGAGGAGTAATGGCTCTTGCTTAATGGATGACTTCTTGATATTCTAATGTAACCCTCTGCCTCTAAGTCTACTTTTTCAACAAAATGGGCTGTATTATAAAATACCAACTGAAAGATTACATCCCACTACATCTTAGAAATCTATCAGAGGATGAATGAGTGTATGGCTGATATTACATATGCAATAGCTTTACCTATACAGAAAAGGGTAAGCTGTGTTAGAATTTTACTTAGCAATAGCTTTGCAGCTGCTTTTTAATGTAGGTTACATATTGTATGCAGAAACATAAAAATTTTGGATGGAAAGAAGAATTGGCCCATTTAGTTCATCTCTTGCCACCAGAGCACCACCAATAATTCCTTTTGGAATTCACTTGCTGCCAAGAACAAGAAAAAATATTCTCCTTTTCTTATTAATGGTGGCATTTGAATAGCTCATTTAAGCCTATGAAGTTTGCACCTCAAGAAGGTGCATAAGGATAGTAGTTCCATTCCCACCTTTCCTGCTTGTGTTCTGGGTTAAAGGGACAGATTCCCATGGGATTGCCTTGTGGTGGGCGGCTGTATCTTGGCAATGGAAAAAAACAAGGTAATGTTTTCATGAAAGCTTAAGCTTTGCAAAGCACCAAAATATAGCAGAAATGTTGAATAGTCTTAAAATTGGTGAGACCCAACAGTTATTCCTCACCACCACCCACGTTTTGATGTTAAATGTGAATTTTTCAGTGACACTTTAGGATCTCGCTTGTGGAATTTCCTGGTAGCAGTCTCTGTTCCTGCTTAGCTCTTCCCAGTGGTGGTGTCAAAAGGAGACCAGGCTTCATTAGAATCTACTAAAAACTGAGCATTACCCACTGAGCATGCTCAGACGTGCTTCCCCCCCCGCCCCAATAACTTGCAATTCACTTGCTTCACAATTTTTTTTCTCCAGACCAATCAGAGATATTGTTCGAAATGAGGTCTGTGTTCATAAAAGTATCAAGCTATTTTTCTGTGGGCTTGGTTTAAAAGAAGTGGCTAGGATTTTTTTACAATGGGATAAGAGCATTTTATTCACTTCTATAACTCAGAAATAGCGGGAAGGATTTTGAGCGTACTTTAAAAATATCATCTTAGATTGAACCAAATATGGGAATTTCAGGTCAAAAGTTTGATGTTTTGGCAAATATTGATGATATAAAATGCAATTATGATGGAAACTGTTTTGCACCCATAATTACAGTGCTTGCAGCCAGTGCCCAATATAAGATTATAGCACGTAGTCAAGATACCCAAGTGTTGATTGTCCCTCACATATAGATCCCACTATTTTCTGTAACCCGTCCATAGTACCAAGTGACAGAGTGATGGGAGAATCTGAAAGATGGTGCAAACTGAGAATGTTGTCAAATGTGGTGACCATTACGCACTCCACTGTATTCTGCCCATTCAGAAATGCATTTGCTTGTGAAAATGGTGGTGTATCAATGGCACATTTACAAAAAAAACGTGAATGAAGATCAAAGTGGAAGCTTGTGTCAGAGTAAAGAAAGATTACATGAGGTGGGAAGGAGACATTTTCTAAGGGTAGTTTTCTCCAATAAGCATATATCTTGTTTCAAGTCTCCAGAAGGTTTTAATACAGAGGAAAGCAAACAGGAATCTTGAGTAGTGTTTGGGCCTTGTCTGAAATATACATGATAGGTTTCCTTTAAGGGGATTTCCTTTTTTATTTGTCTGAATATATCACCTTTTGGCAGGAATTACTGTAATAATGCCCCAGCATCTGACATTGTGAAATCATAATTCCTAGTGTTAAATAGTCAGTTATGAGATAACTGCTATATATTGTACCTAAGCTTCATTCTTCAAAATTTTTTAGTGATCTAATTACAGGATTTCATAGCTCACTTCATGGTCACTGCAGAACTTGCTGTTCTTCATGAGTTGAACCATACTTGTGTATGTTTAATTATTCTTCTTCCCTCTCCCCTCACTGGTAGTACCCAACCAGTAATTAAGCTACAGTGGACATCTCTGAAGACAGGGGAGTTTAAATATCAGTAATTTGATCTGCCCTGTTTACTGATCTCTGGTGTTAGCTGAGTTGAAAGCAAAATGTTTTAATTAAAAAGATTAGCAACGAGTTGGTATAATGCCATAATTTGCACGGGGCCTCTTCTAGAAAATGACTTAACCTCTGCCTCTGTTGCTATGGCAACTAATGGATACAATTGTAACTGTGCATGTGTGTGAAAGAGAGCGAGGGCCTAAAGCTTTTTTAAATAGCTGTGGTATGATGGTACTAAAAGATTAAAATGTTATGTTAGATGCATCCAAAAGCCTTTCTGTACTTTGATTTTAGGCTATTCAATTTATCTTTTGATGTTGCGTATCCACTTCCAAAACCTTCAGGATCAGGCTCTAAAACCCTATGACATCTTTCTTACTCAAGTTCATTAATGCACCAAAGTATGTATGATAAAGTATGTACCTGTGAGATAATCTGGAAATTGCAACAACTGTTCTACAGGGACTAAAAGTAATGTGTAAAGTAAAGGAATCTCCGCATAAATTCATATTGAACCACCAAAGAGTTAAGAATTAGATCATACCTGATAAGGTGTCTCTATTGCATTTTTAGACAAAATCCTTGAAAACTACTTCTTTGCCCTGTATTTTTTTTAAACCTCAATGCATGTAACTCAGCTCACCTTGCCGACATGATGCAGGATTTCTTGAAAATTGATAGATGAAGCCCAAAGAGCACTTTACATACCCATTCACGACTACCAGGAACGACACCTATCAGGAGTACAGACATGATGTTTGATGGCGACTTTTAAATAACATTTGAACTCATTCCTTTGCAGCCTGCACTTTCTCTTTTTTAAGTGGGGTGAGGTGGAGCATTTGACAGGTGGTGGTGTTTGAAGACACCAAGGGCCAAAGTTCAGAGAACTGGTGGTATGAATTGCCATGAGTATGATTTACATGCGGAGGGAGAAGAAGGGCAGAGTGGTAGTAAAAGCAACCGAGTGCATAAGATTAAAGTAGAGAGGCCCTTGGCCAGGTACATGTTAAAGATGTATAATTCAGACCACCATGTACATCACTTCGCACTTTGGCTCCTGGACTTGCCAAGTAGTAGGACCCATTTCTAGAGTGTTACGTTATTGTTGGCCTTGACAATATAATTTAATCAGCCAATGTGACAATGCAAACACCTGTCTCAGGAGTGTTTTTTAGATCTTGGCCAGTGCAACCACATCCATGTTCCTGGGAGTCCACTCAGTTGAGGACCCCTGCTTATGGTTTATGGTTTATTTTCCCTATCGCTATCCTCACAGACTTACAATTAAAACTGTATGTATCTTTATTTAAAAAAAACCCATAGCCCTGAGGAAAAGGCTGTGGCTGGCAGAGATGAGAAGAGGAGATGGGGCAGAGGCAGACTGAAGCTGTGGGGACGGAAGAAAGGAAAAGGGAAGCTCCACTGGGAGAAAACACTGTGAAGTGACAGGGTAGTCCCAGGGGATGGGCAAAGGAAGCACCTGGGCATTACTCACAGGAGCTGCCAGGAGATGGTGTGAAGAAAAGGGAGTTCATGAAGGGAGCAGCAGGAGAAGGGGGGATGCTCAGAGAGCATTGCTGGGTGCGACTATTTAAATAAGTGATTTAATTAGTTGATTTTATCAGCTGACTTTTTAAAAAAAAAGAAATTAGTTTAAATCCAGTTAAGACTTATTAAAATTCATTTGAAAATTTGTGCTATTGCAGTTTGGGATTAAAATTTTACAATAAGCTAAATTATAAATGCTGGGGTTTTCTTTAATGCCACTACTGGTAAGATTTCTTATTTGAATTTTACAGAGCTGCTACAGTCAAAATAGAAAATATTGAAAAATAAGGATCTCATCTTGCAAACACTTAAGCAGGTACATAACTATACTCGCATGGATAGTTCCATTGTTTCGATAGCACTGCTTATATGCCTAAACATGTGCATAAGAGTTTGGAGCATCGACATGGGTAAGTAAAGAGGAGGAGAAAGTTTGTTACCTCATTTCTGTATGTAGTTCTGTGCATAATGAAGGGTTTATCTTGACATTGATCTGCTCATCAGTAAGAGTTAAAAATTGTATTAAAGTTAATGTTAAAATTATCTAATACATAGGGTAAAGAAAAAGTTTCTATACATATGGGTATAATGTTTAAATTATCCCAAAGTACAAAGTTTGGTTTAAAAAGTCATAAAATACATATAGTACATAATCTGCAATATCCCCAATTAAGGTTAATAAATTTAAATGATAGTTTAAATATTAGCATCCAAATATTAAGATACATCACTTATAAAAAGTTACACTAAGTGTAGCTTGTGAAAGCAAATATAGCAATGAGTGTGGATTGTCCCTCAGTAATTGAGAATTTAGGATAGGTTGTCCTTCAGTAAATACAATCCATCAGAGAAGGGTATGGATACCAGCTCTGTAGGGTAATGAGACATAAGTCCCCGCTGGGGACAGCCACAGGAGAATGAATATAAAAGAACCAGACAAGTGTGATTGAGAGGACATTGACCTTCTTCCCCTCCCTTTTTCTTGTCTCATGGAATGTACAGGAAAAGTTATCAGAGTTGAAATTTTATCAGATGTTATCAGAGGAGTTGAAATCAGTGGTTGAAATTTTTCCATCAAGGCTTTTTTCTCTCAGAAAACTAGGCTTTCAATGAAATATTTTTTTTGTAGACAGTGTGTGCTTTCTTAAAAACTTATTTTTTGATCGAAAACCTGGACACCAATTTTTTTTTTCAGTTTTCAGCAGTTTTTGGATTAAAATGGTAGATTTTCAGTTTCTTGATGAAAAGTTAATTTTTTTTCCCCAGCAAAAATCCCACCGTTGTCCAACCAGCTCTTAGCTATCAGGCATTGGGCCTGAATGGCTTCAGATGTGCTAGGAAGAAGAGACGTTCACAATCTCTCCTGATATGGAATAGAATGAGGAACAGACACAGGCCTGTCTTGGTCCTTCTTCCCAATGGAGGGCTGACCCATTTTGGCCCCCAAACTTGGGGTCTGCAGAGTCAGCAACTGGACCTGATCCACACAGTTACCACCATGCACTTTCTCATTTTCACCTGTAAGAACTTGGTAGTTTGGAAATGCCCCCAGCTCTCCTTTTCCAGATATTCTTACTTTCTGACATTATTTGATGAGTTCTAGATCTGCTGAACCCCATCTACTTAATATTCTGCTATGTGAAAATAGTCGCAACATGAGCATTCACTCTGATGGTTTGAAATGCTCCATGATCCCATAGCGAATCCAGTATATCTCATTTTACCTTGCTTTGAGAAACCATTTTGATGAGGCTTCTGTTTTTTCTGTTTTTTCTGTCTTTTCTTTCTTCCTGTCTCCTTGACTATGTTCTTTCCCTGTAGGGCTCAATTGTGATTCTGGCTTCTCGGGGGAGTAAGGTACATGAGATATAGGAGTCACCAGATCCTATAGGAGCGGGGAGCAGCTGCTATCCATCTGCTAGTTCTCCCTCCTGTGCCGTTGGATGTGGAGGGGCTGGACATGGATGGAGGCGTAGACAGAGCCTTGGCTCAGCTGCCTTGAAGCATGCTGGTCAGTACAGTTGAGCCATTGCCAAGGGAAATGTGTCAGGAAACGGGCTGACATACTTTATGGCCCCCATGGAGCAACAGGGAGGCAGGGATTGAATTACGATTCTCAGAGCCACAGTTCGGGCCTTGTAATGCTGCTGTTTCTATGCACTGCCCCTCACTTACGCTGGATTGTAAGGTGCCAATCCATCCCATAGTGATTGACATTACCTCAGCTGAGTCACTTCCACCCTCTTTGTCTCCTATATAAATGTATCTCAGTTTAATATATGAGGTGCTCATCTCTGTAGTTTTTGAACTCCCTGACCTATTTCTCCTATAAGATGGATATTTCAGTGTATGGTTTTCCACGGGTCGAGAAGCACTCTTCATTTAAGGGTTCCATTTGGCACTCACCAAATGTCATGCTTCCTTTAAAGATAATTCTTGTAGATTAAAGCTCAAATCAACACAAGAGGTAATCACTATCAGCGGTGGAATAGATAATAAATCATCCCTATATACATGAGCATTAGAGTGGAACAATAAGCAATGGTAAAAATATTTATTCTTATGTTTGTCATGCAGGTAATGACATGCCCCCCTACAAATAAGATAGATAGTGCAGGGGGATATGAGATAGGAAGTTGGCAAAAGAGGCTTCTAAATGAAAATGTTTAATGGATTTGAAAAAGAGACAAAGTACTAATTTGTTGGAGATCAAGCTGAAATGAAATCCCAAAATGAAGGGGAAAATCTGAGAAATTAGAATAGAAAAAACCCCAATATAATATTATAATTAAACTAGCTGAGCGATCATCTGAAAAATTAGTATATTCAGTGTAAATTGTGAAAATAAGTGAGTTTTAGTGAATGGCTTAATCCTTGTATATTAAAAATGGTAGCAAACCTACTAAAATGATATGCTTGCTTGCCTGTATATTACTTTATTGTTACTATTCAAATCAGTTACCATATAGCACTTAACAAACATATCGATCTATCTCCTTTTATAGTTTTTTTTAAACTACCTTATAACAATGAATATAATTACATAGGATGATTCCCAATACCCTTATTCATGTTGCATAGCACCTTATACTTGCATAGCACCTTATACTTATACTCTTATACTTGAGAGTAGTCTTAAAAAATCAATGAAGCTACTTGTTGAATAAAGTACAGTGGGCATATTTACAAAGTTCATTCAGGTTGTAGATGTACTGCAGGTTCCAGTGGTATTTCATCTTTTTTTAAAATGGGGAGTACTGCTGGAAGTGGTGTATCTTTAACACCAGAATGACCTGTATAAGTGTGCTGACTATACTATATGAGTAAGGGTTTCATGATCTGGCCTGTAAAAAGGTTGTAATTTCCTGTTACATTTTCCATAGAAACAGATAGGACAAGCACACAACCAATTAGGTGAAAAGGAGAGTGAGGGGGAGCTGAATTTCTTGAAAGCAACCAACAGAGAGGGGCAAGAATGGCTGAAGCCAATTCATTAAAAATGCAAGCAAATATTAATAGTTATTGTTTTGCATAGTCCTGTTTGTTTATAAATCCTGCATCTGTTGTGCCTTTTTTTCCACAACAGAGCAATATTCAAGTAGGTCCATATTCAAGATGATCAAAGTCAAAACTATACTGTTTATTATTATGCTGTTGATTCTCTGTTTATATCCAGAATATGTTGTTGTTTGTATTACAGTAATACCTATGGACTCGGATGCTGTGCTGCTAAGGTTTAATCTGTGTAAGCTTCAGAACTTCATGACTTCATTCTCTGCAACTCAAAGTCTTTAAACCACGATTTGAGGACTTCAATTGCTCAGACATAGTTTAGAGATTTGTTACAGGAGTGAGTTGGTGAGATTCTGTGGCCTGCGTTGTGCAGGAGGTCAGACTAGACAATCATAATGGTCCTTTCTGACCTTAAAGTCTATGATTCTATGATTTGATTGTGGTGAAGGCATGAATAAGTTATGCAAGTTGTGGCTGATATTTGGACCATAATGTGTCCATCATATAGCCTACAGAAAAGATATTTTTGAAATGTTTTAAGAGTTCGAAAAAAAAAAAGGCTCCAAAAACATTATTGAGACAATTTTTGGTATCCTTTCACCTGTACATGTTTAGTTAACATGAGTCCAATTAATCTAATTGCACAGGGCTGAGAGAGAGTCATAAAGACACAAGGTATAGCTTTTGCATATCTAAAATGTCATTATTTTTGAGTCCATTGTATGGGGATTTTCCAGGGTTAGAAATAAATATATAGGTCCTGTTGGGAAGTGGGCAATCACCCCTCCCTAAGAGGATAAAGTTCCTATTTTCGAGACCATGACCTATAGCACCTAACAGTGTCTGACAGAAAACCTGCTCCGTGATTGTACCTTGTCCATCTGAGGCAGGCAGGTGTAAGACTTTAGGAGAAATTATTGATTTCGGAGTAGATGGTAAAAACACCCATCTGGACAGATTGTTCTTTTTTGTCTATTTGTTTTTAAAGATTGCAGCTTTCTTAAGATGCTCAGGACATGTGTGTGTATTTGTTTTTTATATTTTACAGCCAAGAGAAATAGACTAGTGGCCACAGAGCAAGCAAGGGATCAAAGTGAATGATACTTGTATTTATCACTTGGCTTTTAAACTGATCACATGGTTATTACCATCACGTATGGTATCACATACCCATACAGGTTAGTATACACTATGTACTTCCATTAATATAAAGTACTTATGAATAGAGAGAATTTTTCATCCAAAACTTTCACCTTACAATTCACATTCAGGTTGACAGAAACATTTTGTGAATTCATGTAGAACTTTTCAAATTGCTTTAGTCAAAAAACCCCAAACAACACAGAAGAAACAAAATATTTTTAGTTGAATGAAATGTTTTGTTCAACCCAAGCATAATTTTTTTAAAAATTTTTTTGATTCATTGAAAAATTGAAAAAAATTTCATTTTGGGTCACCCCGAAACAAAATATATTTTCAATTTTTCAGTGCAGCCAGTGAAGTAAAAAATCAGTTATTTGCACAGCTCTACTTAGGAATACATTTATAGAACACTATCTATTAGGTCATAGTTCTCTGAACAATATTTTACTTACTTTAATTACAGATAACACGTTAGATGACTAACTGGAAGAGATGAGGATTTTTTGCATCCTTCGTGCATTTGACAACACTTTGTTTTTATTCAGTCAGTTTCTCCTGTTATTTATGTGGGTCTTTCACACAACAGCAAGTAAGAAACAAATATAATAATGTGATTATGAAACCATGAACATTGGCAGAACTACTCAGGGGCAGAATTAGTACCTAAAACTACTTTTAATTCAGTTTATTAATTAAAAAATCCTGAAGCAGTTAAACCTTTTTTTTAAATTATAAAAAGCACAGTAACAATAAATTGGTGAGCTTTAAAAAATCCCAAAGCCCCTATTGCAAGTAGAGTTTTTACCCTGAAAAGTGCCAGACTCCATGAAGTCTTGAGAGTTTTAAAGAAATCATAATTAAGCAGTCTATGCTTCTCTCTAATTAGTCTTTTTATTATTTTTGCCTTATACGTTGCTATTCCTAAATAAAACAATGCCTACGTTTAAGAAAAAGTTCTTGTCAATCGGATACTATTTTTCAAACAAACTGATTAGGTAACTGTATATACCGAGAGAGCTGTATTTGCTCAGTTATAGTATATTCTCACTTCCCAAAAAGAGATTAGTGTGTCAAAATAGCTTATTTTCAAATACATTATTTTGCAGTGTTAAAAGGTGTGCTTCACTGCAGATAGCTGTGCTTTACTATAGTAGGGAGTATATGTATGAAGTTGTATCCAATGAGACTTCATCTTTTGTCCACTCTTGGTGGAACTTGGGAGTCTCATTGTCAGCTGAAGTGCTGTTCTGCTGCAGAAATCCATTTCCAGTACACCAGAGAGTTAACTAAATGTGTGGCAAATGTGAAACAATAAACATATTGCTGCAACAATCAACTCTGAGGACACAGGTTGAGATATTTTTGTGCCACAATTATTATTTTGGATGAATCAGTTCCCCCTTAATTGTAGTTATTGCTAGGTAATACTTACTCCTGCCATGAGGGCAGGGGACTGGACTAGATGACCTCTCGGGGTCTCTTCTAGTCCGAAGATTCTATTGTACTAGAATATTTCAACCTAAAAATCAAAATACCCCAAAACACTATTGCATGGCATGGCTGGAAGAGCACAGTTTCCAGATATTAAGAACTCAAAACAGCTCAAACAGTAGCACTGTAATAGGGGACATTGGACCCCTAAACACAGGGGAGCTTTGTTGGCATTAATTACAACAATCAATGAAAGTATATGGAGACAACAGAAACCTACAGCCACTGGTCTAGGAATTTTCTTGCTGGGATAACTAGATAATCTTGAACTAGAGGCACCAACAATAGCATAAAAAAGCCTTGTCTAACTAACAAAGTGGCCTGAGAAGACAGCTACCACCTGGCTGCTGATAAAATCAAAGGCAGGTCTGGAAAAACTGCCCAAAATTACAGGAAGCGTATGGTTGTGGAAAGACTGCTGTATGGCTTAGTTCCAGGTGTCAGAGTTGCAGTGTCTGCTGCCTAAGAGATGCAGCAGATTAAATGCCAGACTGTCAGGAATACTGTCCATGAATTTTAATTGGCTGGTCATTCTGCTCTACAGCTGGTGTATCCCCCAAGAGGAAGTAGTGGAACGACCCACTAGAAAAATGCTTAATAACCCCCTAAAAAACAATACAGCACAAGCACTTCTGGAGTCTATAGTAATCACTAGCCAGCCATCAATTTTTTTTTTTTTTTAAATTTTACATAGGCCTGTTCAAACTTGGAGGTACAGAGCTTCTGCATAGTATTCTCTGCTCCACTGTGAGACTATATTGAACATTTCCCCCTCACTAAACTGGGCTGTTAACTCCAACAAGGCTGGGCCCAGGGTTCCTGGGGGGGCTTGACCCCCACCCCTGCTGTGGTCACCTAGGACAGGGGCTAGGGTATCCCCACTCCAGGGTACTCTCTCTGCACTGGGCACATCTCTGACCCACTGACCATTACATACCAGTTAAAGCAAATGCAAGTTATTTAATCAACAATTAATTTTAAAAAGAATAAGGAATAATGGGAAAGGTTAAAGGAAACGCATCAACCCGCTCTGTGGCAGGGAACATCACAAACAGTGTCTCTGGAATGTCAGGGCAGTTCACAGTCTGTTCCTTGTAAGTCCCAGGTCTTCTTCTCAGGCCCTGGCTGCAGGGATGCTATGGGTTGGACACTTGCTCTGGTGGTGGCCTCACGCTCTTAGGCTCTAAGTGGTAGGACCCTTCTTCTCAGTTTTGCCCCCGCCCTGTCACGGTTACGATCCAAGCCTGGCCTGCAGAGCCTCTTGGCTGAGGCGTTTCCCTGTGCTGGGCCCGCTGCCCAGGGTCTCCCTCGATCTCCCCAGCTCCGGACTGCTCCAGCCCCAGCTCCACCACTCGGTCTCAGCGCTGCTGCTGCTCTGCCTCCAGCTCCCTGGGCTGCTTCTTTGGCCCCTCTGCCTCTGGTTGCTGTGGCTCTGCTCCCAGGACAGGTCTGCTCTGCAGGCTGCTTCTGTGACTCTGCTCCCAGCACTGACCAGCTTCATGGGCTGCTTTTCTGGCCTCTCTGACTCTGTTTGCTACAGCTCTGCTCCCAGGGCAAGTCTGCTCTCTCTGGAGCTAGCACAGCTCTGCTCCCCAGCTCAGCTTGCACCCCTACTTTTTCCTTAGCTCGGCCCCACTCTGCTTGACCCAGGCAAATCCAGCTCACATGGAGGACAGGACCTCCCTGGCCTCCTGACTCCCTGAGTAGCCTGCCCGCCCTGTCATTCAGGCTGACTTGGAGCATTGGCCTCTCCCCATTGTTCCTGGGGACTGTCAGTCTCAGGGTCCTGATTCCCCATCGACCCTTCCCCCTTTTAAGTACTGGGAGCTAGCAACTAAAACACCCCCACTGAATGTTAGTAAGGGGGCAACAGTCCCCTTACACAAAGCAAGCCCATGTACACTCTTAACCTTCTGTGCCTCTTCTGTAAACCCTGGCAACCATAAATTTTGTGGCCTGTCAACACCAATCCTGAATGATGACACTTACCCTGGACCACCTGCCCCCTCATGACAATGGTAGTTAATTGCTGCAGTGAAGAAGCAGTGGATGAGCCAGGCAGTGGAGTGTTAGATGTCTGCCTGTTTAAACAGACTGTAACCAGAACATCTGAGCTCAGGAGGAAAATGGTCGGGTGGAAAAGTGTGTGCGTGTGTGTGTGTGTAGTGTTGTTAATCATGAAGGTAAACCCCAGGGAGGAGATACATTTGGACCATATCCTAAATATGTGTGCTATGTTAGAAGCAGAGTGAAAACACCATGTGCTTACAGATTCACAAAAAGGAATATTTTAATAAGATCCATGGCTAACTCTCTGCTAGACATAGTCCAATAATTTCTTAAATAAAAAAACACTGACCATCCCCCAATCAAAATGTGTTGCTAAATCAATTTAGAGATGAACACACAAACCCAAAGTCCTAATACTTTCAAATTGTAGGGGTAAGTTTGACTCTAGATACAGGCTTTCGCTTTCAGGTTAAATAAGTTCATGTAAATCATCTCTTCCAGCTAGTTGACTTGCACATTTCATCCTCCAGTTCTCCTTTAATTTCTGGTTGTATGCTGAAGTAGTTCAAGAAGTTTGTTGGTATATATAGTGGCACTAAAGTCCAAAATATGTAAGTTCAAAATCACCAAGAATTTTCAAAACCATAGGACTGTGCTGGTATTTTAATCCTCTTCCTCGGTCAACTGAATGATGGAACCTGAAACTAAAGGTGAGAAGCTAGCTGCCCTCTAGAAAGTAATTTACATGCTTTATTATTTTTGTTCCCTACTGTAACAGTAGCCCCTGGAGTCAGTGCATACTGACCCTACCATGTCATAGGGGCATAGCCTTTTGTAATCCTGACACACACACCCCCGCTACCATATGAGAGTGTCCAGAGAATCAAGCAGACTCTTACCGATGCTTCTGTTTGCCACACCTTTATTACATGTACTTTTTCAGTTGATAAATTAGAGAACTTCAATAACCATTGGCAGATGTACTTTCTAACATGCCTGTCTGAGGCCAGATTTTCAAAGCTAGCTACATGAAAATAAATTAGCACAATTCCAAATGTTGAATTTTGAGAATCTGCAGCATTGGTGCTTTTGTTAGTCCTAAAAAATTAAATGGATTCAATACCTTGGATCGCATTTCTACTACATTTTTGTGATGGCTCAATAAATTTTTAAACTTTTTAAAAATAAACACAGGAAATCAGCAAGAAAGTGGTTTTTGAAGTGTCCTGGTTTATGAAATTCAAATGTCTTGTAGAAGAGGGACTTTTATAACTGAAAAGTCTGTTGATGGCTGTCCTCCCATATTAATCAATAGCAGAAAAGAGCATTTCCTAGTCTGTCACAGCAGTAAAGAATGATTTTTTTCAACAAGCCAGTGAATTAATTAATGCTATCTATTCTCCCAATTCTGACCAAAGGTTGTCAGATTCCCTTAGCCCATATATTGATCTGTAATATAATCTTCCATTTCCTGCTTGTGCTATTAAGTGGAATAAAATTCATAATAATTGCACTCCTGAGCAGCTGTGCACCTATGCAGTGTTGTGGGATCACCAGAAAAAATTGCTACACATAGTACTTGAGGAGAACTTCCCTTTATGTGTTGATGACCTTTGTTGTTTAATTAACGTTTTCAGTGTGGATGAATAGGAAGAATATTTAATATATTAATCAGCCTTAAAACAACTCTTTCTGTTTTCCAAAGCCAAATATAGTATTTGCGTTCATTAGAGATAAAATACTTATTAGCTGCCTTAGCACATTTTTCTAACAATAATAATAATGAAGGGCTTTCAGTAAACTAAAACTCATTAATCTCCTGTCTTTTTTTTTATTTATCTGATGCCAAAAGCAATACATTTTTGTACTCTACTGCAGATTAGAACTAAGCTGTGGATCGTGCCTCCTTCCTAAACAAAACCTGCAAAATTTTCAATTTCCGCAGCTAACATTATCTATCGTCTCAGAAAGCTGCTGCTTATTGTTAACTGCGTGTTTTGTTTATGCAGATATCTGTGGGCAAAGGTTATGCATTCTTTCCTTGCTCACTGTTCTAATGTGTGGTGGCTGCAGGGACCCAAAATCTGTGTTACTGACTGTGCAATTAAGAATCTGCAGTCCTAAAATATAAGAAACATTTATACATTTGCTTAAAGTGAGAGAGACAGAGGCAGATTCTCTCCTGTGTCAGAGCTCTGCTTTGGCTCCATGGCCCCTTGGAAGTAGGTTCCTTAATGGATTCTACATCAGTGGAGAAAAAGTGTAACAGAGCTCCACCACACCTGCCCCTGACATTCCCCTTACATCCGAAAAGGTGGGGTGGAGCGGGGCAGAGGCACAGGGCCAGTAGCGTCACAGATATGCCAGAAAGGACTTTCCTATGCCTAGGGAATTCTCTGCTGGGCAGCTGCGGTTGAATTATAGTATAACATTACACAGCACAAAGGGGCCATACATTCTCTTGAAAATTTAGTCCATGGGCACAAGACAAAAGACTTTAATCAGCATCATTTCTTCTTCTGTGCATTTGCTGTAGTGCCAGGGCCTTTCAAAAGGAATGTGCAGCTTTGCCCATATGGTGAGGCAGTATGTCAAATGGAGGTACTTCAAGAACACTGTAAATCAGGTTATGGACTGTTTACTGCTTAGTAAATTCTCATTCATCACAGAGTTGAAGTTCTTTGACAGCACTGAACAATGTCACCTGACTTAAATAGTCACGGTATCAACATATGATACTTAAGATTTTGGTGAAGCTATTCATTTTGTGTTTGTCAACATTACATTCAGATACTGTACCATTAACTCAAAAACACATTTATGATGTAAATTATTATTAATATAAAATGTAATACCATGAAAACAGTATGGTGCTACTGCTCCTTGTCCCCTCTCATGCTCATTAACTCTATTACCAACAAATATTTTCCACCAAAGGTTTTTTCCACCAAATGCATCCGATGAAGTGAGCTGTAGCTCACGAAAGCTTATGCTCTAATAAATTTGTTAGTCTCTAAGGTGCCACAAGTACTCCTTTTCTTTTAACAAATATTTTGTCATTCAAATTTAGAAACCTGCATTTTTTTTTTAGAATGAATTTGGGGTGTTTAATATAATGTGTGTGTTCATAGTAAAAAGTCATTACTGGCTTGTTTTCATCAGGACAATGTCTCTATTTCAAAACTTTCTTTTAGTTTTTTTAGCTGTGATTTGTTGGTGGGAGATGTGCGTCAAAGTTGTCCATTGACAACCCAAACTTTGATGCAGAATATCTGTTCAAAATAGAATGGTTCCTTTTGGTACATTATCTTTTTTTTCCATCACCATGGTGCCAAGCCCATCACAATGAGAAGCAGATTAGCAAGAGTTTGTGTTTTGTATTCATCATGTACACAAATATCTAAGCTGAAAAACAAGTTAGCCAAGTCAAAATCTGTGCTCAAGCATCATAATTCCTTCAGAGTGGTTCTCTGCATAGTGAGCACAATGAGAAATGTCAGAGGCCTCAGAAAGATACTTAACTTGTTCAAGAACAACTCAGCAATGAAGCAAACCACATTTTTGCATAGTCTGTCTTTTTTGCTTCACCAGAGAAAAGTTAAGCTGGTCCCATTTCAGATGCTTTGATTCTCTCCTGTAATTGAGACAGCCACTAAACTGCATTGGATATGCTGTCTTAGAAAGTGTTGAGGAAGACTGAAAATCTCCACTCAATTTTTCAAGATGCAATAAAAGAATAAAAAGTAAAATATAAAGTTCTGATGTCATTTTATGGAATATTGTACTAGACAATACCACAAATACTGTGGCAGTTGTAGTACTATATTGTGATAATTACTGATTTTATTTTATGACAAGCAAGCAGGATATCATAGTTTTGCTTGGTTACATCAATGACTGAGTTTAAATGAGAAAGGATTCACAATTTTATCCATGATCATTACTGAGTATTAACATCAGGCCTTCTAAAGATGTTTTTGGTTCTCTCTACCAATAGTCCTGTGATGGAAGCAACAGCCCCAGATTTAGCAAAGGTAATATCTAGACTTTTATATCTTCAATCCAAGAATCTCAGACCTCAGTTTCTTCCAGATGCTCCATGAGCCCCAGTCTTCCACATGCGTAGCTGGAAAACCCCAGATGTCTTCACAAGCCTAAATCCCTGAATTTTTCTCTCTAAGCCCTAGTCTTCCTAGAAACTACCCAGTGAGCCCTCCTATTCCTCTGAAGCCATCAGATATCTTTCCCCATGGGTCCTAGTCCTTCCTCAAGAACCCCAATCCATCCTGTAGTGGTGGCGATCACCCCACTTCAGTTGGAAAGAGGTTAAAAGCAGCCCAGGGAGGCTGCTTGGGTAGTTAGCCAAAGGTGTGGTTGCACCCAATTAAGGCACAGCTGGCCCTGATAAAAAGGGCAGGCTGAGAGAGTTGGAGGAGAGCTGGGGAGCAGAGAGGATCAGGCTGCCTGGGAGAACAAGCAGGGTATCTGAGGCAGAGCTGAGCTGGGGAAAGGCAGGCAGAGCTGAGGAGCTCTGGCCTGGTGAATTCCCAGGCTGAGGCCTTGCTAAAGGCCAGGGGAGGTACTAGGGCTGCAGGGAGGCAGCTAGGGCTAGAAAGGCAGCAGGTCCAACCCTTGCCAGTGATAAGTGGCCATTATAGACTGCAGTTTGCCCCTGACAGAAGGGTCTAGATGATGAACGGCAGTAGCCAGTGAGGCAAGGTGGGTATAGGGGGTTGAGGTTCCCCTGAGAGGGGAGACCTAGAGTGTGAGGGCACTGACCTTGGGGTGCTGCCCCACAGAAGGGGCACTGGGGTCTGGGAGGGACACGGGGCCTGAAGTGCTGCAAGTGGTAGGGATTCACAGGAAGCAGGTACTGGCAGGGAGACACTGGCCAGCAGGAGGTGCTCCGAGGCTGTTATAAAGCTAATTCCTGGACAACCAGCAGGAGGCACCATGCCGGCACTCTGTTACAATCCCTATAAGCTTCTATCCCCTCCAGACATCCCCAGAAAGTCCCAGGCCCACTCCACAAGCCCTACTCCTCTCTGCCTCCAAGAGATTGTGTAATTTCTTCCCAGCCCTTTGGCACATGGTGTAGATTGGGAAGCCAACATATTGTTTCTATTTTGTTTCTTCCCCCATGCCATTATGGTATCACGGGCCCCTAACAGTACACTCCTTAGCTCCCACCACTGTGCCGGTGTGGTCAGTAGGGGAATAGCTCAGGGCACAGATCCTTTGATGCTCCCTTTCCACTCTCTCTTTTGAGAACCATTGTTCAGCTGAGAAAGGGAGGAGGGGAAGAATGAGAGAGAGTCTGCAGCAGATGGTTTTGTTAGTGAAGAAGAGGAACGAGAAAAAGTTGGAAGGGACAAAGGTTGTGGTGTCTAAACTGTGAAAGTTGGTGGGACAAATTCACCCACACACGTGCACTGTAATTACATCTGTAACCACCAACATTCTTATAGAGTGGAGTCTTCTGGAGTCTTCTTTCTATCTCTTTGCTTCCATTTCTAGACGTGAGTGGCTTTTCCACTTATTGTCTTATTTTTAATAGATTTTATTTGGTGGGTCTCTGTGTCAAATTAGACTTTAACCTCTGAGGTAAATGTAGGTTTGTTTTGTTTATTCTTATGAACCATGTCTTTTTCCTGTGGGGATGGGGGACACGCCTTATTTGATCGTTTGTTTTTCCACATTGTCTTTTACTGTCATGATCTTTAACTGTGAGGAGAAGGGGCTACTGGTTCTTTGAGCATGCGCCATGGTATGGCACAGTATAACATCCATTTTCTTTCTTATGCAAATCAGCAATCTAATTATTGATCTATAAAAGAAAAGGAATTAATATGGCCTACTGTATCCTCTGTAGGTAGGAGTATTTAACAATGAACTCTGCTTAAACTTCATAAAAGCCTCTTCAGCAAATCAGCAGAAAAATATTGATCTTAAAATAAGCATGTGAATTTTAATTGTATTTTGTCTTTCCACTGGAGGACCATTACTTTATTTCGCTAGAGTTCATTCTTTAATTTTATTGTCTTAGTCTGTTGTCCGTGAAGGCTTTTTTCGTTATGTTTAAGCAAGATCTGTAACTGCCCGGTTTTGCTGAGCTTTTCCTTTTCACGAGATCATATTGACTCCTGAGAGCTAGAGAGAAGCTTTTAAGATCATATTGCCATCACCAAAATCTCAGTAACGTAACGATGGATTTCTGGTATGTCTGTTAAATGGATAAGTAGGATGCTAAGTACAATAATTACCTCTCTCTCTACTTAAGCTCACAGATCAATTGATGTTGATTATGAAGCACCATCTTCATAACATACCTTTTAATTACATTCATGTTTTTATCTTTAAAACCACATATATCTCTAGGTTAATCCTACCTCTGTCACAATTGACTATGTGTTTGGTAATATGAAACTGCAACTTGGCCACTCTGCATTTTTTCATAATTTCCTCCTTGGTTTTTCCTCATGTTGAAGAAGTTTTGAAAAGTTAGACCTGAAAAAGTGTCGGTGAGGGGGAAGGAAAAAGAAAAAGGTGTAAAAGTGAAAGAAAAAAGCTCTTAGACATCATTCATGCCATTGTATTCCAGTGGCCCAAAGTAAAGGGGGGAGGGGGTCAAAAATCCACACATTTCTAAATTTTTTTGGTTTTCAAAAATCAAATTAAAGCATAACTTCAGTTTTGAAACAAATGAACTTTTTTGTTTCATTTCAAAATTTTCTGTTAGAAAAAAACAAGCAAACAAACCAACCAACCCTGAAAAACACATTTTCCTGTGGAGGGGAGGGGAGTGGGGGGGGGAAATCATTTTTGAAGAAAATCCCATTTTTCTTCAGGAAAGTATTTTGTTCAAAATATTTCAAACAGCTCTAACAAATGTAATGGAGGAAACTTAAAATGTCAAGGAAATATGTTGTTGATTCTGGATAACATTGTCCTTAACTTCAATTCCATGACTTACCTGTTTATTGTATAAATGATTAGTTGAAATGAAAGTAACAATGTTCCCTTACCTGTCATGGTGTATGTAGCTATGTAACTATTATGATTTTGCTTTATTCTGAAAAGGGCTTTTAAGTATTCAGAAATCATTCTGCAGAAGGCAGCTGCCATTTTGTTTGCAGCTCAGTTGCAATCTGTTACAAAGGGAAGACACTCTGCTTTTGTGGTGATGCCACTCTTTTTTCATTGTTGTTTTGTTCTTTTTATTTAACCTAAAGGACAAATCATTTAGACTATACCATGGAGAACGGTGAGAGTGACATTAGAGATGGTAACTAGGCCAGAAGGGGCTATCATTCTTTCTGGTCATTTAGTCTGACCTGCTGTATAACATAAGCCATAGAACTTCAATTGGCAATTTCGGAATGAAACTCATAACCTATGGTTGAGCTAGAGAATATTTTGTAAAAAGATCCCCAATGTTGTTTTGAAAACTCCAGGTGATGAGAAGTCCATCACATCATTGGCGAGTTGTTCCAGAGGCTGATTGCCATTGTTGTTAAAGATGTCCTACCTTACTTCTAGTCTAAATTTGTCTCAATTCAACTTACAGTCATTGGATCTTGTTATGTTTTTGTCTGCAACATTAAAATTCCTTCTACTTTCAGAAATCTTCTCTCCATGTGGGCATTATACACTGTGATCAAGTCACTTCTTAACCTTTCTTGATTAAGGAAAAGCTACGCTGGTGAATAGTCTTTATTGTAGGAAAGTTCAGAATGAGGTGGTAGGATAGCAACAGTGGAGCTACTAGGAGATCTTTTCTTGGAATGGTAAAACAGAAGTAAGTATAACAACCCAGAATGCAGGAGGACTGGGAAGAGGACTGTCCAACTTCTCCTTGAAGACACTGGAGCTGGGGAAAAGATATTTGCAGATCACTGAACTACCCACTCGTTATTCCCCAGAACGCTGGTTAATGTTGCGTGTTCCTGTGGCAGTGTACTTGTGTAGACAGAGCAAGAGTTTGTGAGGTAAAAAACTCAATCATGGTTTAAACTTTAGACAAAACACAGTGAGGTTTAGTTTCCTAATAAAATTTTCACAGAACCTTAGAAATAACGCCCCCTTAAATGTAGGTATTTATTTCAGAGAGCTTGTGAACAGGACCCAAAGGAGTAGCAATGGTCAACTTTTGTGGTTTCACTTTTTTCATTTTATTTGAAATTACCTTGCCATATAGTAATAGCCACTATGTGGGACTTGGTTTGAACTGGCATTGCTGTTTTATACAATGCATACACGAGCCCAGAGTATTAGTCCAAGCACATTTTTAATAATGAAAAGAAATCAAATATTATCCAGTAAGTCAAGAGTGAGACCTCTATGATATTGAATTGCAATAATGCTGAGTGGCCTGGATCAGGGCCTCATTGTGCTAGGTACTAAATGCACACGTATAAGACAAGCCCTACTCTAAAGATGACTAGACTACAAGAGTTGCTGACACAAATAAATAGGGGATGGAATTAAGGACAAACTGTGAAACAATGATCCATTCACTTAATAAGATGTGGTGTCAGCTCAGAAAACTAGCCATTATTGAGTGATCTGGTAGGCATTTTCAGCAAAAATATATACATATATTGACGTATCTGGGGAAAAAGCACAGAGACTGGACAATAGACTTGGTACCTTGCTTCTGATAAACTTGCTCTTTTTTGGAGAAATTTAAATCTAGGCATGCATACAGCTTTCCCAAAAGAGAAACAAAAATGGTATATATTTAGTTTAGTTTATAGCTATTTAGAGTTGTGCTATCTGTGCAAAGCTTGAGAAGTAGTGTAATTAAATGCATGTCCATATGCCCTTTTTCTTAAAAGAAGATACCAAACAGTTTTTTTTATTAATACCCATACTTCAAACCCTGAGAGGTAGCCAATGATGATTAGTTGTTTGCTGACGCCTATGGTTTTTTTCCCCATTGCATGTGGCTTCACTATCAGTGCCTCATCCTTGAGTTTGATTTTTACATCTACTCTGTTTCTACTGGTAACCCATTTTAAGAAACATTATCCACATTTTGAAGGTACATCTTCGGTTTTAATTACGGGGCTGACAGTTGCAGATCTTGTGATGCCATGGTAAGTCCACTTCATTCAAGATTGCTTATTTTAAATGGTGATAATACATGCCAAAAGTAATACTTATAAAGCCCCTGATTCATTACCATATCCCAAATAGACCAAAGAGGGGAAATTCCACTGATAACATGTAAGGGTGAAAAAGTCGCATCCTCTCTTTAGTTCCTTAACTTTTGTTTGTATTTTGTTCCATATTTGTATTTCATGAAGCTGCACTCCAATCTTATTAAGACAAAATAGAAGTAGCAGTTGGTTTTGGGTTTAATCCTGATGTTCTTAGTTTATTCAGTTCTCAGTCAAGCAAACTGCCATGTACAGGTGGGCAAAATTATTTGGTTGAACAGCAAATTAATCAAAAAATGCAGTTTTGGGGTAACCAAAATTATTTGTGAATTCACGTAGAATTTGGTGCATAGCCTCAGCCAATAAAAAATTGGGGAAAAAATGTGAAAAAGCTGAAATGATTCAATTCAGCATTTTAAATATGAAATGTTTTGACTTTATTTTCAAACAATATTTGGTTTCTAGATTTAGGCATATTTCTTTTAAAAAAACCCAACCAAACAAAAAAACTTAAAGGGGTAACCGCCTCTCCCTCCCTGAAAACAAAATTAAACACAAATATATATATAAAAATCATTTCAGGTTGAATGAAATGTTTCATTTGACCCAAAATTATTATTATTTTTTCAGTTTTCTATTTTGGTGAGAAAAACCAAACATCTCCAGTTTTGGTTCGAAATGAACTTCTTTTGTTCAGATTTTTCAGTTCAGCCACTGCACTGAAAAATCAGTTATTTGCTCAGCTCTATTCCTGTTGTCCTAACCCCAAATAAGTGTTAAGATAAATAAAGTCTGGGATAGATCACCCATACTGGGCTTTTGCACAAACTCACAGATTAGCTCTAAGGTAAAATTTTCAAAGTCCTGACTTTGGAGCCTAAGGGTATGTCTCCACTACAAGTGCTACAGCAACAATATATAAAGTGTAGACACTTACTGCAAAGCAAAGGGATTTTCTAAACTGAGACTGAGGTCGGCTTAATTATGTCTTTCGGGGGGAGAGGGGTTAACTTTTCACATCCCTGAGTATAAATCTTGGCGTAGATCAGGCTGTAATCTCTCTAAAAGTTAAAGGAGATTGTGACACATAGGAGTCTGTCACTTTTGGATAAGGGTTTTGGGTTCCTAAGTTATTTAGGCACTTTTGAAAATATCACTCCTAGCATAGCGATCTCTTTCACTTGCAGTGGGAAAGGCTGTAAAGGTATAAGACTTTATTTGTACTAAAATAGTCTCAGTATGTAAGTGACTACCGGTAGAAGTTTTCCTTCACCTCTTTAGCAAAACCAGGGAGGTATTTTTGAGGAAGCGGAAGAATGGCTGGACATTCACTGGGCTGTTGGAGAGCTTCTTGTAGACTATTAGCCTGGTTGCTTACTATAAATAACAGCTAGAAATGAGCAATGTCTGGCTGATACATTACTGAGTTCTAGCATTTACCTTTTGCATCTCCCACCCCTTACAGCAGTTGAATTGCAGTCCTGAAACACAATTTATAGGTCTAGCAAGGTGTACTTAAAGGAAATGGAAAACATGAAATGATGTTCTCCTGCATGTAAGTAATAGGAATAAACAAATACTGCTCCTGGTTTAGTCAGGATCCCCATGTGTAGTGGCATTAAAATCCTTGTGGGAATACTGGGATGATTGTTTATTATTTGTATTACAGGATGAGAACCCAGTTATGCAAGGCACTATATGAACACAGGCCCTCCACCGAAGAGCTTAATATCTAAATAGAGAAGACAAAGGGTGGGGAAAAAAGTATTTTATCCCCATCTTACAGAAGAGGAACTGAATCACGGAGAGATGACGTGATTTACCCAAGGTCACACAGGAGGCTTGTTGGTAGAGCCTGGAAATTGAGGCCCAGAGCTCCCAAGTCCCAGTCCCATGCCTCATCATCAGATCATCTTTCCTCTTTTCTCAACACACACTTTTAGCACAGGTGACTGAGGCGTACAAGATCTGTAAAGGAACTTTTGATCTAGATAATCCTGTAGCTCACTGAGGGAAACAGATGATAATTGATTATGAAATAGCCTCCAAAGCTAATATGTATTTTAAACGGGAAACTATGCCCAAGATGAACTAAGATGGACTCAGCAAAGGAGTTTCTCAAAATTCCTGGCATTGCAAAAGTAACTCAATCTGGGTGTTGCTTTAAATAGGGTCAGCTAGCAAAATTTGGACTTGACTCTTACTTTTGTAGTCCAGATATCTCTTTAAAAAAAAGAACAAACAAACAAACAAACAATTCCTCCCCATAAGAACCCAGAAGGATGAAAAGGGATAACTTTAAAATGCAGATGGGAAAACAGCCAACAAGGGAAAAAGAAATATTAAAAAGTGCCAAATATGCAGACCTGTCATCCTTTGCCTTAATGGGCACTTACAAATGTGCAAGTTGCAAGAGATGTTCTTCCACAATATGATTGTGGTTATAAAACAAACAGCATGGTCAATAATATGATCTAATCTGATTGAAGAGGTCAGTAAGAAAATTATTACCCACTTTACAGCCCATTAACATCAAACCCACATTACAGGAATGTATACGATAGATAAAAAACTTGCTTACTTAAAGCAAGATCCACTAAATAAACTCCATTATAAAAGTTTTTTTTTTACCTTTGAAGCAAAAAAGAATACCACCCTGGTGACTGGAATGAGATGGGGAGGGGATGAAAGAGTCGGAACAGGTTGCTGAGGTTAGGTTTTTGATCTCTGCATCTGAGATGATCATTGTTAATAGATGCCTGGGGAGGGGGAAGAGGGGAGTCATTGTTCTGATTATTAGCTTTTGCCTCTTGATTGACAAATGGGGGGGGGGTTAGCAGAAAGGGAGCAAAGGAAGCTGAAGCTGTTGAATTAAGTTACTGGAATTTTGAAACAAGAAAGTCCTATTTGGCATTAGAGAGTCTTTTGGGATCTTTGATGCCATAGAGTATTTTCTGTATCATGTGAGACCCAATAATCTAGTCTGGTGTTCCGCCTAGGACACTGATTAACAGAAGATGTTTCAAATGAAGATATAAATCCCCATAATGCACTTACCCTTCATTGCATAATAGTATAGGTATGTGCCTTACTGACACCAGTGATCAATTTATGCCCTGTAGCATAAGGACTGAGAGCTCTCATAACTTTATATGAGCCAGTGTAACTGCAGATGTTAATCTTAATCGTATAAATGAAAGGGAAGTTATGGAGGAAGGGAACTCTTACTCATTAGCCTGAATAATATCCTATGGCAGTGAATTCCATAAGTCATTTACTGTAGAAGAGTAAGAGAAAATCCTGTTTTGTTCTTTGGCTGCCCATAATAAGAATGGATTGTTACAGGAATTTAGAGCCTCTTTGCCTCTTCAGCTAAGCTTGGTGGAAAAGGGTTGTTAATCTTGTTAATCACAAGAGGTAGGTGCCACCCCATTCCATGAACTGAATGATTGCAGCCATGCACTCAACCAGGGAGCACTCGCAAGAGGCAGGTGCCACCCCATTACAGCACTATCAACTGCGAGACTACAGGCATGTGCCCTTGAGAGAGGTGGGTGACAACCCCGTTACAGGATGCCTGAGCTATATGCTTCAATGATGGTGCTAAGACACTGGTGGCAAAATATAATACTTACATGGTCCATCTGTGGGCCCAGAGTTGTAAAAGACGACCCAGATCACCAATAAAATGATGATCCCTCCATGTCAATTTACTCAAGACTTGGATGCGACTCACTCTTCTTTTTAACATGCCATCAAAAGCCAGAGCCACTGAAATTGCAATGACTAAGGCAAACCTGAAATCAAAGAAACTTGTCAGAATTGGCTGGAACAATACACTAATTTATCTTCCCTTCTATTTTAAAGGCCTCCGGTTCAAACCCAGAATGGATCATATTTAATAAAGGCAATTTGATTCTGCTGTACAGACTGTGCTCAGCAAGAAGGCAAGTGTTCCACTCACTTTAATAAACCTTCAGTCCTTTGATGGAATAGCCCCAGATGTGAGAAGAGAGGATCAATGACTAAGCAATTTGTTCAGAGAAATTTTCATCTCAAATGCCTCTTAAATATAATAAAAATTGTTAGGGATTTTAATGACAAGTAAAGTCACATGTAAAATAGTTTAACCTTTTCCCCTTCATATGATTCTCCTTTTCTATTCTGCCTTTCACTATACTCTATGTTATACCATGTTCAAATAGATAGGTCAACAAACTATACATTAGTATTGCTCTAAAGGTTCTGGGCATCTTTTTTTGCTTTGTTTCATTTTGCACTAATCTCTCTTCTCCCCTCCTGCTCCTGCAGTCCCTCTGATTGGCTGCTTCCCTTGCAGCCACTCTAGGCCACAGGTCAGGCAAGATGTTTAAAAGTCAAGGTCTTCTGTTATGCCTCTCCTCACCAAAAGTCTGGTTGAACTTTGCTGCTTTGAATGATTTGTGGTGTTGCTTGTGAATATAAGAGATTCGTCCTTTTCAGGGTCTAGGGCAGTTTTTTTTTAAGGAAATGATTAAGAAATGGGTTGGAAAGGAAGTCAACAATATGTGGAACTTAAAGAGCATTAAGACAGCCAAAAATATATGATCTAAAGACAGGATGAACGATTGGATAGAAACTTAGCAGTTTCAGATGGGTATTATGTAAGCAGGTTACTGGACTAATTGGAGTTTAATGATGGAGTGATATCTTTTAAGAAATATCCATAGCTCTCACTACCCCTTTTGACAATGTTCTTAATTAGAATGGTAGTACATTAACAAGGTGTGGCCCAGAAAGAGAGAGGAAAGACAAGAGGTTTAGTCTGGTGACTCTGACTTGTAGTGGTGCATAACCTCAGAATGTCTGACAGTTTTTCGGATCTTATGCAAAACAAAATCCCATGGGAAATCTCACAAGACAACTCTCTCCTGAAATAGCCCTTCTCTCAATCCTCCAGCAGTTACATGCTTGCCATAGAAAAAAGGAGGTGACATGAATTAAGACACGCACAATCACAAAATGTTATCAAAATTCAAAGCAGGTTTAGAATTGGTGTGTTTGAATTTGGGTGGGGACATGGATTCTTAGTTTATTTGAATGAGTTTGCCCATCCCTGCTTGTCAATAGCAGGAATGTTGCCTATATGCAGTAGAGAGGAATTAGTGCTGACATACAGCGAGATTCACTCTGTATGAAAGGCCTGCACCGTGTAAGCCCTATACTGATCTCTGGTCTACGCTAGGTGTTAGGTTGAATTTAGCTGCGTTAGGTCAATTTTATAATGAATGTGTCTACACAACCAACCCCGTTCCGCTCTTAAAATCAATTTCTGTACTCCTCCCTGGTGAGGGGAGTAGCACTAAAATCGACCTTGCTGGGTCGAATTTGGGGTAGTGCAGATGCAGTTCGATGGTATTGGCCTCCGGTGTGGTGCAATTCGATGATATTGGCCTCCCAGAGTGCTCCAATGTAACCGCTCTGGACAGCACTTTCAACTCTGATGCACTAGCCAGGTACACAGGAAAAGCCCTGGGAACTTTTGAATTTCATTTTCTGTTTGGTCAGCGTGGCGAACTCAGCAGCACAGGTGACCATGCAGTCCCCCCAGAATCACAAACGAGCTCCAGCATGGACCCAACAGGGGACACTGGATCTGATTGTTGTATGGGGAGAAGAATCTGTGCAGGCCAAACTCCGATCAAAAAGAAGAAATGCTAATAATATGCCAAACTTGCACAAGGCATGGTGGAGAGAGGCTACAACAGGGACACACAGTAGTACCTCATGAAAGTCAAGGAGCTCAGGCAAGCCTACCAAAAGACAAAGGAGGCAAATGGTTGCTCCAGGTCAGAGCCCCATACATGCCACTTCTATGATCAGCTGCCTGGCATTTTGGGGGGGAGACCCTACCACTACCTCACCACTGTCTGTGGACACCTGCAAGGGGGGAGTCTCACGCAATATGGAGGAGGATTTTGTGGATGAGGAAGAGGAGGAGGAGGAGGAGGATGCACAGCAGGCAAGCGGTGAATCCATTCTCCCCGGTAGCCAGGACCTTTTCATCACCCTGGAGCTAATACCCTCTGAAGGCAGAGAAGGCACCTCTGGTGAGTGCACATTTGTAACTACAGTACAGGGTTTAAAAACAATAGTGTTTAATGTTTGATTTGCCCTGAAGAATTGGGATGCATTCACAACTAGTATAGCTACTAGAAAAGTCTGTTAACGTGTCTGGAGATGGAACGGAAATCCTCCAGGGACATCTCTATGAAGCTCTCCTGGAGGTATTCTGAAAGCCTTTGCAGAAGATTTCTGGGGAGGGCTGCCTTATTTCGTCCTCCACGGTAGGACACTTTAGGAGTTCTGCATAGGGATGAATTTCACCCATATTTAATCAGAGCAGTACAGGACTATCATGTATCTTTGTATTTGCTCGTGAAAATTTATTTATATTACAAATAAAATTTCCTGAGAGACTGAAGAATGTTTTGCTCTTGTGAACCAGGGGAAGAGGTATTTTCTGCTAATGCTGTGAAATTTTCCATATGTCTCTGTAGTATAGCCTGGAGAAGCCAACTGGGATGCTTCATGACACATTTAAAAGCACCTTGTGGTGCTGCATATGCTTGCCAAATAGATGCATGTTTGGCTCTCATTTGCCTCAACGTCAGTACTATCATTCTGCATCTCTGCAGAATGCTCTCTAAAGCATTGTTGTCCTGTGTATTTCAATAAACTCTGCTTTTGTGTGTGTGTGTGTGTGTGTGTGTGTGTGTGTGTGTGTGTATATATATACACACATACACTTTAAAATTGCTTTTCATAACTTTCCAGTTGTTTTTCATTATGTTGGGCCTTGTAGCACCAGTGGTTGCCTTGTGACTACCAGTATTAACATTTTAGATTCAACGAAAATTTTGTCAAGTTTAATTTTTTTTATTTTTTTATTAAAAATCTGACTTCCTTCTAAGAAATAGTAACGACTAGGCAAATTGTAATAGGTATAATATGGGTCTTGCAAAGCAAAGCACAGTATGCCGCATTGTGTAGTGTCTTTGCATTTAGTCACAGCTAGTTATTGTCCATCTGAGCCCAGGCATCTAGTGAAGTGAGTATCATAACAACAAGCTATTAGCACTTTGCTGCTTCCAGCAAGAATGGCTCACTAATTCAGTTTAATAAAATATGGTGATACTTTTAGTGACAATAATCAGATCCTGGAGACTTTTAGAAACAACAATTACCAGACCAGCGGTGTCTCATTTCTGCTACCCAATGGCAAATCTTCTAAGTATGCATAATGTTTTGGGAAGCCAGTATGTGGTGGTGTTGGGGATCATTTATTTATTGAAGCATTTTCTTTTAGTTGGCTGTAATATTCAGCATTCATTTTCCAGCAGAAACAAAATGCCGGACCGTTTATGGAGCCCCTGGGAAAAAAGAGGAAAGAGAGGGAACTAAGTTCTTGGCGATTTGACTGGACAGGGCTGTGAGTCACAAAACCTTTGCTTCAAAATGGAGAGAAACTTGTTTGATTTTAAAAGGATTAATCTTCACCCGAGCATATGAATTCACATGAAAAAATAATTAAAAATAAAGCATTTCTTTAAGTGATCACTTAAATTGATTGCCTGGGCTACCCGCAGCACCATTGTTAGAAACACAGACAGTATTAATATTAAAGCTTCAGCAATAGTCTACTCAGAATCTGAAACACAGCTTGCTGCGATGACTCTTTGGAAAAAACTCTTGCTCTGTTGCAAAATCAGAAAAGAAATCTAATGGATGGGGGCAGCAGGTATGAAGATAATGGAATGATGTAAATGCACTGTACTGTATACTGTAGTCTTCTGCTTTTGGATGATAGTATGAGGCATTTTGTAAGCAAGTAAAAGACAAGACGTGGATGGAGAGGTGGGGGCAAGGAAAGAATGGGGGAAGGGAAAGGAGAGAAGTGAGAAATGAGCTTGCTGAATGAGCATCCTGTATTTGTTCAGGCTCTCAGAATTCTGGACAACTTATAGTAGGTTTTCATTCCTCTCAAACTTCCTCAAAACACGAGATTGTTACTTGACCTTTGAATTTTAACAAGAATTTGGGATGTAAGATCAGTTCCTCAAAAAGTGTCAAGTAATTTTGTATTCACTTTTGTTGCTGGCTGTTTTCACACTGTCAAATGTAGTTTCATGTACACTGCTATGTGGTTCTGCAAATGCATGTGCGTGTGCAAAATCAGAAGCTGGGTATAGGTCTTTCTGAAAGCAAGATTTCTAAGTTTTGTTTGAAGTAATCATGCTGATCACTGAGCTTTCAAAGTCTAACTGTGCTGTCAAGTCAAATAAACACCTACTTTATAGATGACATAATTTGTACTTTTGCTAGAAGGACAGCTCAAATATATATGATGCGATATTAATGTATATCACACATTTCAAATTCTTGAACACTGCTGATCCAAATAATCTAGCATGGTGGGAAATGCAAGCAATCCAAGGGAGCATGAATATAAAATTTAGAAACACAAATCCCATTGAAAATCAACAGGACTAGTGCTCCTAAATCACCCTAGGTACTTGTAAAAATCCCACCTTTACAAATTTTAGCAGTCACTGAGATGAGGACAATTGTATTACTTTAGGTGGAATACATGGGCCAAAGGTCACTCTCCAACATTACCCAGTCACTCTCCAACATTAAACAAGGTTTGGTATACAGAGACTTCAGCCTGCATATCTGACACTCCAATTTTGGTTCATTAATTTCCAGTCCCACATTTTCCAGTTTACCAAATATCTTAACACTGTCCTTGAATTTTATCAGTAGGCCTTTGTCTCCTTTTCATACCTTTTCACATCAGCACTTGTTGTTCTAGGTTATTGTGACATCTTAGGAACTTACAGTAAGGGTATGTCTACAGGGCGATTAAAAAAAACTGCAGCATTGAGTCTTAGAGCCCAGGCCAGCTGGGCAGCGTAGACATTTGGACTGAGGCGGGAGTTTGGGATCTCGAAGCTTAGGCTCCTGCATGAGCCAGAATGTCTACATTGCAATTTTATAGCCCTGCAGCCCAAGCCCTGTCAGCCCAAGTCAGATGACCCAGGTCATCTGCGCTATGCCACAGGTCTTTTATTGCAGTGTAGATGTACCCTAACCTTTCACAGTTGATCTTATAATCAGTGTAAACTTGTAGGCCCAATTATCACAACAGGACCCAGTAGCACTGGCTCTGGACACACTCTGTCCAAGTTTCTGTATTCAAACACCCGTAATGCCACTCAATCCTGTCTTAGAGCACTACTGCTGTTCCTGTGCTGGGCCTTTGCTGAAGAGAATCATCTGTGTGGTGATTTTATAACGTGGGCAGGCAGCCACAAATGCATTGACTGGGATCACCAAAGTAAGGCATTTTGAAACACAGACCTTCACATGTGAAAAGCTATTCTCTTAACTCTAAGCACCTCTTAGTCTTAGGCCCAATTAATTTTTAAAAGTTGATCAAAGTGGAGTGGTGCAGTGTCTGTTGTTGGCATTTCTACCATTCTGTTCACTGTTTGGGAGATAATGTATCCAATAGCTAAAACAGGCAGTCAGGAAGGACTCTTGTATTCTGTCCCCACTGACTTGCTGTGTGGCCTTGAGAAAGTCATTTAACTTCCCTGTTCTTCAGAGAACCAAATAGAATGTCTAAAGGGGAGAAAAACCTTTGTGAGTATAAACATATATAATGTACACACATCCCTGAATGGATGTATACATGGTAAGGTTATTTGTTAGAGCTGTCTTTCTATATGCTATGGTACTTCAGAGCTTGGGAAGCATTCTCATCATTTGTTCCCACTGGAAATGAAAATTTATTTTTTTTTAATCCAAAAATCTGGGATTAAGGGAAGATTTTCAAAGTCACAAATGGTGCTAATGTGCCCAACTCACATTAACTTTCACTGGTTGTTAGGTGACTCACTGCTCTCTATGCCTGTGGTTCTCAAACAGGGGTATGAGTATCTTGGGGTCTACTCAGAGGTCTTCCAGGGGGCACATCAACTCATCTAGATATTTGCCTAGTTTTACAACAGGCTACATAAAAATCTACTACTAGTAAAGTCAGTACAAACTAAAATTTCATACAGACAATGGCTTGTTTATACTGATCTATATACAATACACTAAAATGTAAGTACAATATTTATATTCCAATTGATTTATTTATAATTATATTGTAAAACTGAGAGAGTAAGCCATTTTTTTTCAGTAATAGTGTGCTGTGATACTTGTATTTTTATGTCTGATTTTGTAAGCAAATAGTTTTTAAGTGGGGTGAAACTTGGGAGTACACAAGACACATCAGACTCCTGAAAGGGGTACAGTAGACTGAAAAGGTTGAGAGCCATTGTTCTATGCCTTTAAAAATCCACCCCTTAGGGTATGTCTACACAGCAATGTAAAACACAGCATTGTAAAACAGGGTCTATGGGACCTGGGCTTGTGGACTTGATGTTTACAATGTGCCCACACTGCATGGTAAACCTGGGTTTACAATTGCTCAACCCAGGTCTCACAGCCATGTGAATGCGTCCATACTGCGCTATGCAGATCTTCTGACTCTGATCTGCGGCTTGAGCTATGTTAGGGCTTGGGCCTGAGTCACAATGGGACTCAGACTCTGACCCACCCTCCTCTCAGTGTCCTAGGACCTGGATCCAGAGGACTTGCTGACCTGAGTCAGACTGGTCTGTGTGGGATGGAAGTGGGGCTTGGGCTCAAATTGAAGTCAGAGCCTGGGCTTCGTGTGCAGTGTACATGGACCCTTCATGTTTTTCTGATTCCCAGAGTCAGGAGTTCTAATTGCATAGATGTTTGCCGCGATGTCCCATTGCAAAGGAAATCTGCTCTGAAGATTGGAAAGAAATTTCTGCTCTACCCACATAACGCTATTGATTTAATCTTCACCATATATTTATTCCCCTTCCGTGACATTTACTTTGTGCATTTTTTCATAGATCTGAAAAAAATTATGCTGCTATATAGCAAGATTTGAATGATAAAAATGGGAACATCTGTTTGCTAATTGGATACCAAAATTATCAGGACATACTCAACAGTGTTTAGTCTTACAAATTGGTTCTCTTTTAAATTTAAACTATCTCTAAGGGAATGTTCAATATATTGTGGTCACTTCAGTTTTGACATGTCACCAGGAATTATTGCTAACATCATTGTAAAGGGGTTGTTAAAAATGTGTTATAGGATATCCTTAAGATTCACAAGTGGAAATTAAAAGGTGAGTTTCAATTCTCTAAGTGGGAGAGATGGTGGGATGGAACTTTCAAGAGAAGGAATTGAAGTATCATTGCTGAGTCACTCAACAAGAGTAGAAAAATCACAAGAAAAAAACTGTGGAGAACTCTTCATATTGGCATGGAGATGAATTATACGAGCTTCACCAATACATGTTTTTCTTTTCTTAACTTCTGTGGTTCTAATGAACTCTCCTGAGTGCATTACAGGTCTTGGAGTTCTCACCACTCATGAGACAGTTGCAGGATTTCTTAGCCTCCACTTTTCATCTGGGAAAATCACAGTAAATCCCAGACTTCTCTTTTGCTGCTTGGTGACTACAGTAAGTTAGGAGACTAGACAGATTTTAATAGAACCCAACAGGCATGAGGCCCCACCTGTTGTACAAAGTGTTGGAATTTCCCTTTTGGTGAGAGTTCAGGGTGATCTGAATAGAGGTGCAGAAAAGTTTAAGGTCAACATCTGACAAGCAAACCTAATGGCAAAATAAACTGAAAGCCCAACGGAGGGATATTTTGCATTTTTTGAGTCTCAAGAGATTCATCCTCTGTATGTCAGAGACAAAAGAGCAGCATTACTCTTGAGCATGGCAGCAATGGGACATTAAGACCTGGGCATATGGCCAGTGAAGGAAGGGATGCTCTCTTGAGTTAGTGAAAAAGTAGCTGATATACAAGCAAGTTCAGAAAACCCTAATTAGTTCAGAATAAGGTTACAAAGGGCTTAATTAGCAGTTAGATTGATTGCAGCCAGGGAACATAAATAAACTATTGTGGCAAGAGCACTCTGCAAGGAAGTGGGAAAGTGGGGAACTAAACAAAGAAAGGCTTTCCTCTCCCCTCACCTCTTGTCCTGCTTGGCTCATCCCAGGTTCCTTGAATCCTGTTTTTGAAATGCTACAGTGTATATACAGGTGAAATTTCAAAGTAATTGGCAGATACTTCATTTCCAGTGGATTTGTAACTATTAAGGTAAGTCCTTGTGACATGTATGTCGGTAATGTATAACCTGTTAACTAGTGCCTGCTTCTGTCTGTACAGCAGGCCACTGGTATTTTGTGGTAACTTATGTTTCGGTGAATCTTACCCTACACCTTCTGATGTGTGATAAAGTTGATTTCATTGTGTGGAAAACAATCTCTATGGGGCAGAATCGGACCCCAATTTATGTAGCTCCTGTAACAAGGCATCTATTTTCATCACAGCTGCTTATGACCTTTGGCAGAAGTGCAACTTATATTTTGCTGAATGGGGCCAATTGCAAAGACTAAAATACTGTGTGTGTACCATTCTTTTTGCATGGTGAAAATTATATATAGCAGCTACCAGAAAACAGAGCATGTGATTATATAAATACTCAGCACAGTACATTTTACTATTTGTGTTTCAGTGCAATTTCCTGACACTTAAAACAAAATATTACTGATAACCATTAGTAAGCAGAACATGTCTATTTTCTTGCCTGTTAATTCAAAAGTTTTTAACTACTGGACTGCAGAGACAAGAATACCTTTCAGAAAATGAGGAAGGAAATACAGAAGCCAGCCTCATCAATCAAGCAGGCTGACTGTTCCCCTAACATGAGATATGTTTTCCCCATGATCTGATACTAAATTTAGCTATATATATTAGCTGGGCCTTATACTAATTCATAAGCCTTGACTGCTCTGGAAAAATTTGGTATACTAACAACCTAACATGTCTGTAATACGTGTCACCTCTGCACCTAAAAAGGCTTCCCATGGTACAATGACACTCCAACTTCTACCTGGATTGGACTTCCGTTGAGGAAGACTAGTGCTATGCCAGGGGTGGCCAAACTTACTGACCCTCTGAGGTGCATATGATGATCTTCAGAAGTTCAAAAGCCGCAAGACATGCACAACCTGCCCCCCAGGGTGGTGCCTGCCATGGCACAGGGTTTCTGCCCCAATGCCTCCCTGTGGGACTAAAGCCCCGAGACCACCCCTCCTCACAGGGCAGAAGGTCCTAGCCGCACCACTCCACCATAAGGCAGAAACGCCAAGCTCTCGACCCCCATGCCCAGTCTGGCAGGTGGAGAATGGGGGACAGTGAGGGGCTCTACAAGCCGCACTTCAGCTGTAAAAGAGACTCATGCCCAGCTCATGAGTCGCAGTTTGTCCACGCTTGCACTATGCCACTGGTACAGTGCTAGCATAGATGGTATCACTGGTTCAGTAGCTCAACAATGCAAATACTCCTCCTACAGTGTGGAGGTAGCCTGTCTAGTCTACTTTGTGCAGCTTACCACACATGTTCCTGGAAGCCACTTATTTGTACAAGTAGTGCCACATGCACTATAGAGGTCATATGCATTCTGTTTTCCCAGCAATCAACTCCTTTGGCAGAAATCTGCTATCTCAGTTGTTAGCAGGTCTCAGGAAATGCTTTCCTATGAGCTTTCTGGCAGTGGGCCAGAAGGTGGTGATGTGTGGGCATTTGAGAAGAAGAGGAAACTTAGGTCCAGGTGAACTTGGTCACTCAAAATGCTTTATTCTATAACTGAGTGTCCAAGCCCCTGGATTAGGTGTATTGTTATTTCTAGTGCTATCCCACTGGTGTAATTACCTAAAGTTCAAGTATTCTAGTGCAGATGTATCCAAAATGAAAACCAAATCTATAAAGATGAATGAAACTGAAAAGATCTGATGGTCTGCAGACATCTCAAATGGAAAAGAAAATATACAGGAAAAATGATTGACTTTTGATCTCATAGGGTTGAATGACTGATGTTGGTATGATGTGAGGCTTACTGTATGCAATCCTCTTGGGCTCCTGAATTCAGTTAAAAATGAGCTTGATGTGCTAGAAATGGCATGCCTGGCTTTCAGTATCTTCCTACTGCACATGTTCCCTAGAGTAGTGAGAGAGGGGCTGTACTACGTATCATATTATCAAAAACCAAACACTAATGTAATAAAATCCCAAATCAATCTAACAGAAATTTTGTAATGTGATGGAAAGTTGGTAATGTTATACTATGATTTGCAAGATGCATTGTCATTCCTATTTCAAAGAATATAGGTATCAGACAGTGGGCTTTCTTAGCTGAACTTGCTGATTGTATTGCTTTTAGTGCTCATTCCAAAGGATCCATTTATTTTTACTCTATTTTTAAAAATGTGAGTGAATATTTGTGCTTACCAACATTAAGTTACTGACAGAACTGAAAGATGAAATTTTGTACATCTTAGCAACAAGCCACAAAGACTTAGACTGTGTAAACATCCTTATATTTCCCCTGACCAATTGCTATAATGTCCTATAAGCACACTGTCCTTATTCTTAGCCAGGAATTTGGAATACCTGCTATAGAAACAGATTCTCCAAAGAATCCATTCTGTGTTTTACATGAGAAATCAGGCGTGCTGGGACAGGGCATATCAGCTAGTGTCAGGAGGGTGACTGATGAACGCATTGAGTAAATCTGCTTGATCACTAATTTAATATTGAGTCTTGGGTCTTATCGACACAGGGTCATAGAGGAAAATTGATCCAAATTAACTAAAGATGTGAATTTGAAGTGGATTAGTTAATCACATTTAATGCCTGTGTGAACACCTTAATTCAGAATTAAAGTGGCCTTTCTGAATGATAGTGTTCACACAGGGATTTAATGCAGTTTAACAAATCCACTTCTAATTCACTCCTTTAATTAATTTGGATTGATTTTCCTGGATGTCCATTTGGTGGATTAAGGCTTGTTTATGCTTAAAATGCTGCAGTGGCACCACTGTAGCACTTCAGTGAAGACACTATCTATATTGATGGGAGAGATTCTCCCGTGGGCATAGGTACTCCACCTCCCTGAGAGGTAGTAACTAGATCAACAGGAGAATTCTCCTGTTGATCTAGTGCTGTCTATGTCAGGTATTAGGTCAGTTCAACTGCATTGCTCAGTGGTGGGGATTTTTCTTACCCATCAGCAACGTATGGCTTAAGACAAGCTTAAGCCTATATTATTGACAGTGGAAGTCCCGTCTCCCAGGCGAGACTGGGCATGCTCCAGATGCTCTAGCAGTATAAAGGGAGGAAGCCCAGCTCATTCTGGGCTGGAGGCTGCAAGGGAAGGACTTGTCTGCGAAGCTCCTGTGGAGGACCAGCCACAACCCCTGTCAGCACCAGGAACCAGAGCCTCCCTGGGCCCGCTTGAACTCCAGCAACGGGAGGAGCCACAGGAGGCAACTGGCCCAACAGACCATGGAGAATCCAAAGCTTATGGGAGACCCCAACGCAGATACTGGTAGGAAGTGACTCAGGGAGGGTGATGGAGTGGAAAACCTCAGCGTGTTTCCATAGAACTCCCAGCTGAGTCAGTGGCAAATTGCTCCACCACTGTTAGGGCCCTGGGTCGGGGCCCCCTACTGGGGCTGCCACACCCCTTGGTGGGTACTCCCCCATTGGACTCTGGCCACTAGGCCACACTACCCTGCATCCCAAGGGTGGCTCTATTGCACTCTGGCCGCTAGGCCATGCTGCTCTGTATCACAAGGGTTGCTCTATTGAACTCCGGCTGCTAGGCTGCACTGTCCTGCGTCCCAAGGGTGGCTCTATTGAACTCTGGCCACTAGACCATGCTGCCCCGATCCTAGGGGCCATCACCTGCATTTTGGACTTTAGATCCTGACCCGGTTGTCTGGAAAGCTGGGGAGAGGACTAGTATGTGGTGAGCTTCCGCCCTCTACCCCCTGTTTGTGTGACGAGAGGGGGCGTAGACCACCACAGGTATTGTTACAAAGTTTATAATCTACTGAGTGTGTTCATCCTATTTGTAGGTAGGTATCATTCTTGTATCTGAAGCTAGAAATATAAAGTATAACTCTGAGGTCCTATTGTAATTATGCAAAGTGTGGGCCATTGATGATGGTTTAGAATCTTGATGGCTCCCATTGACTAGAAAAACAACAAGTGGTCCGGTGGCACCTTTAAAGACTAACAGATTTATTTGGGCATAAGCTTTCGTGGGTAAAAAAACCACTTCTTTAGATGCATGGAGTGAAAATTACAGATGCAGGCATTATTATACTGACATGTGATGAGAAGGGAGTTACCTCGCAAGTGGAGAACCAGTGTTGACAGGGCCAATTCAATCAGGGTGGATGTAGTCCACTCCCAATAATTGATGAGGAGGTGTCAATTCCAGGAGAGGGAAAGTTGCTTTTATAGTGAGCCAGCCAGTCCCTATTCAAGCCCAAATTAATGGTGTTAAATTTGCAAATGAATTTTAGTTCTGCAGTTTCTCCTTGAAGTCTGTTTCTGAAGTTTTTTTGTTCCAGTATGGCGACTTTTAAATCTGTTATAGAATGTCCAGGAAGATTGAAGTTGTCAGGGTTCCTTCCCCACTCTGAACTCTAGGGCACAGATGTGGGGACCCGCATGAAAGACATCCTAAACTTATTCTTACCAGCTTAGGTTAAAAACTTCCCCAAGGTACAAACTTTACCTTCTCCTTGAACAGTATGCTGCCACCACCAAGTGTTTTAAACAAAGAACAGGGAAAGAGACCACTTGGAGATATCTTCCGCCTCAAAATATCCCCCCAAGTCCTACACACCCCCTTTACAGGGGAGGCTTGAGAATAATATCCTAACCAATTGGTTACAAAATCTCAAAGACCCAAACCCCTGGATCTTGGAACAATGGAAAAATCAGTCAGGTTCTTAAAAGAAGGATTTTATTAAAAAAGGAAAAGAAAAGAAAAGAAAGGTAAAAGAATCACCTCTGTAAAATCAGGATAGAAAATACTTTATAGGGATTCAGATTCAAAACACAGAGGATCCCCCTCTGGGCAAAACCTCAAAGTTACAGAAAACAGGAATAAACCTCCCTCTTAACACAGGGAAAATTCACATAAAACAAAAGATAAATTAATCCACCTTGCCTGGCTTACCTATACTGGTTGCAATATTGGAGACTTGGATTAGGATGGGTTGGAGAAGATGGATTTCTGTCTGGCCTCACTCAGTCCCAAGAGAGAACAACCCCGTAAACAAAGAGCACCAAACAAAAGCCTCCCCCCAAGATTTGAAAGTATCTTGTCCCCTTATTGGTCCTTTGGGTCACGTGCCAGCCAGGTTAGCTGAGCTCCTTAACCCTTTACAGGTAACAGGATGTTGCCTCTGGCCAGGAGGGATTTTATAGCACTGTATACAGAAAGATGGTTACCCTTCCCTTTATATTTATGACAGAAGTGTTCTCATACTGGCTTTTGTATGTTACCATTCCTGATGTCTGATTTGTGTCCATTTACTCTTTTACGTAGATACTGTCCGGTTTGGCCAATGTACGTGGCAGAGGGACATTGCTGGCACATGACGGCATATATGACATTGGTACATGTACAGGTGAATGAGTACCTGATGGTGTGGCTGATGTGGTTGGGTCCTCTGATGGTGTCACTAGAGTAGATATGGTGACAGAATAGGCAATGAGGTTTGTTACAGGGATTGGTTCCTGGGTTAGTGTTTCTGTGGTATGGTGTGTAGTAGCTGATAAGTATTTGCTTCAGGTTGGTGGGCTATGTGTAAGCGAGGACTAGCCTGCCTCCTAAGGTCTGTGAGAGTGAGGGATCATTTTCCAGGATAGGTTGTACATCGTTGATAATGTGCTGGAAAGGTTTTAGCTGGGGGCTGTCTGTGGTGGCCAGTGGTGTTCTGTTATTTTCCTTGTTGGGCCTGTCCTATAGTAGGTGACTTCTGGGTACCCATCTCGCTCTGTCAATCTGTTTCCTCACTTCCTCAGGTGGGTATTGTAGTATTAAAGATCTTGTAGGTTTTGTCTCTGTCTGAGGGATTGGAGCAAATACGGTTGTATCTTAAGGTTTGGTTGTAGACAATGGATCGTGTGATGTGTTCTGGATGGAAGTTGGAGGCGTGTAGGTAAGTATAACGGTCAGTAGGTTTCCAGTATAGAGTGGTGTCTATGTGATCATCTGTTGTTTGCATTGTAGTGTCGAGGAAGTGGATCTCTTGTGTAGACTGGTCCAGGCTGAGGTTGATGGTGGGATGGAAATTGTTGTAATCCAGGTGGAATTCTTCAAGGGCCTCCTTCCCATGGGTCCATATGATGAAGATATCATTAATGTAGTGCAAGTAGAGGAGGGGCACTAGGGGATGAGAGCTGAGGAAGTGTTGTTCTAAGTCAGCCATAAAAATGTTGGCATACTGTGGGGCCATACAGGTACCCATAGCAGTGCCTCTGACTTGAAGGTACAAGTTGTCCCCAACTCTGAAATGGTTGTGGGTGAGGATAAAGTCACAAAGCTCAGCCACCAGGTGTGCCATGGCCTCATACTGGTGATACTGCTCTTGACAGTTTGTAGTTCATCCTCATGTGGAATATTGGTGTAAAGAGCTTCTACATCCATGGTGGCCAGGATGGTGTTTTCAGGAAGATCACCAATGCATTGTAGTTTCCTCAGGAAGTTGGTGGTGTCTTGAAGATAGCTAGGAGTGCTGGTAGCGTAGGGTCTGAGGAGAGAGTCCAAATAGCCAGATAATCCTGCTGTAAGAGTGCCAGTGCCTGAACTAATGAGGCGTCCAGGGTTTCCAGGTTTATGGATCTTGGGTAGCAGATAGAATACCCCTGGTCGGGGCTCTGAGGGTATGTCTGTGTAGATTTGTTCCTGTGCTATAACAGAGAGTTTCTTGAGCAGATGGTGTAGTTTCTTTTGGTGCTCTTCATGGGATCAGAGGGTAGTGGCCTGTAGAATGTGGTGTTGGAGAGTTGCCTGGCAGCTTCTTGTTCATAATCTGACCTGTTCATTATGACTACAGCACCTCCTTTGTCAGCCCCTTTGATTATAATATCGGAGTTAGGCTTAGATTTGCGCGTTTTTGCTTTATTTTGCTTGGTGACTTTGTTCTGTCTGTTATTACTTGAAACCACTTAATTCCTACTTTTTATACTTAATAAAATTACTTTTATGTATGTATTAACCCAGTGTAAGTGATTAATACCTGGGGGAGCAAACAGCTGTGCATATCTCTCTATCAGCGTTGTTAGACGGCAGACAATTTATGAGTTTACCCTGTATAAGCTTTAGACAGAGTAAAACAGATTTTTTGGGGGTTTGGATCCCATTGGGAACTGGGTGTCTGGATGCTGGTGATAGGTGACCTGCTGAGCAGTTTTTGGTTAAAGTCTGAAGCTCTGGGGGTGCAGACCAGACCCACGTCTGTGTTGCAGCAGCCTAGCGTGTCTGGCTAAACAAGGCAGGGAAAACAGGCTCAAAGGTAATTCCAGCAGGTCAGGTGACAATCCCGAGGGGGTCTCTGTGACCGAACCCATCACAACGTAGTTATACCAAACTAATTTCCTAGTGTAGACCAGGCCTTAGACTCCCAGTAACCTGGGACATGACAAGGCCAACCTTCATTTGGAGACATCAGCCTTGCTAGTATTGACAGAATTTTTATCTCCTAATGAGGTTCTGTAACAAATGGATACTCCCCTGAAACACCCCATTCTGGCAGCAAGCGTTCATTCTTCTAAGGAATGTTAACTTGGTTCTGATGATTCATTAAGATAAGTGGCTGTTTTATTCTGCTAGGATGTGTCGAGCTAGGGTGTGGGCTGACCAGTCTGCTGAGAGGAACCCTAAGGGCAGCCAAACCTTGGGAAGATGGTTTGAGCTGAACTTTCTTCTCTTATTATTTTTTGTGTTAATTAACCCAAACTACAGGATGAATGGAAGTGTGTAGATTCTACTTGAAAGCAGATTTGGGAAAAGCACCTACTTCTCATAGGTGCCTATGTTTAAAAATAGACCTGCTTAGCAAGATGTGGGTTTTTATGAAAAGGGAAAGTCAGATGTTCCAAGAGAAATTATGGTCTCCAAAATATGAAATGGAACTTCCAGTATGCTTTTTTTTTTAATTGGCAAAACTGAATTTTTCATGATGATTTGACTTTGCAAAGAATGATAGGCTAGACACAGCCTTTTCTAGATCTTTGTACAGGAATAACATTAGTAGAAAGAAAATAACTGTATGAAATGTTTGTTCCAAATCAAGGGGAGGAGGGGAACGAGTGATCATTTTCTCACTGCAAAAGATGAGCTCATGGCACTAAAAGCTAAAACTTGTTTTCGAAAAACAAGCAGAAGATGAATATGAGACGTTTTCTAATGGATTCCAAGGTACGATTTCTTGATAGCAACCAGACCACTACATGATTCGTTTCCTGAGGCACCTGAGAGCCCACCACAGCTTCGGTCTCTATCCTCTTGTCATTGTCATTCTGAACTGCCAGGTTCCTCTCTGTAGGGAACATTAGAAAGCGGAATGCTCTTAAAAAGTATCCTCTTCAGTCTGTGCCCGTGCTATGCTTGCTCAGCGAAAGCTGAAGGGTACATTAAGACTAAATGCAAGTAATGGCCTGATGGGAATACTGCCACTGGAAGTGGACAATATAGGTTGGATGGAGCCCAATGCTTAAGAGTATGAACCCTGCTGATTAATCCTCACATTTTCTTTGTCATCACAGCCCCTGCACTTCAAAGTCCCGGGTCTCATCAGGGGAGAGAGTAGGCATGTGTTGGCTGTTAAGAAACTGACAAGTACCCAGATGGTTATCATCAGGGAGTGGACTAATTTCCAGGTATTAGAGGCGGTTTCTAGGAAACACTGTGCCAAGGAGGAAGGGAAGTATGTGGTTGCGGGCAACAAGGCAAGGTCAGGACACTTAACTAGCTCTGTCTTCCCCTCTCTAGTGGTTGGAAACCTATTCAGAAACTGTGAGGTCTAACGTGGCTCTTTTAAGTATTGTTGGGTTTTGGTTTTGTTTTAATGTTGAATCAGGTGAGTTTTCTTCCCCCCCCCCAGGACTAACACAGTTTTTTTCTTGATATCTAAATTTTAAATCTATATAGAGATTTACATTCTGCTTCCTGAGGCAGGGAATCTCTCTGTGTGCGCGTGCATGTGTGAATATAGAGTCTCTAGCACAGTGGACTCTAGGAATTTCCACAATACAAATAATAATAATAGTTGTTATTGCAGTATTATCTTTATATTTTTTCTAGGAAAGGTGTCTTTCTATATTTTCTAACACAGGATTAGTTTGACCAGAGGGTGTATTTTCACACCATTACGCTGGAGTAAGATCACAGCAACATTCAGTGTACTCTTTAGCAAGTGAAGGGCTGGTACAAAATTGTAACATTGAGATCATCCCTCAGACTGACAACTTTATTCTAGGGCTTCAATCTCAAGATAAAGATTCATAGTTTCTCAGGGTTTATTTAATGAATTTCAAATACATACTTGTAATAAATTAACTGTTTCATTCATGTTTTTGGGAAAATGTGAAGGAAATTTTAATGCTTGGGAAAAATGTTAGACTGACAGAAAAGATTCATTTCTATCATAAGCTTCCCCCCTCACTGTTCCACCAAAGTGCCTCAACCCTACCAAGGGAGAATATCTTTAAGTTGGAGAAGAGAGATCATTCTCCATGCCAATTCCATCCTTCGTCTGCTGAGACTGCAAATAAACAAGCCTATTAGAACCATTTGTGATGCAGTCACCTGTTCTCTAGGAAATAGAGAACATAACTTGTTTCATGTAAGCTGCCGGGCAACATAGATGGTGACATTTGGTCATATTACCAATTTGGGCATGAATGGAACCTTTTACCTGGATTCTATGTGTCACATTACCAGTCTTCTTATCTGTCTAATCCACATCAATGTTGTTAAAATATTTTGTATCTTCTGTATCATTTTGGTAATTCCTCCTTAATGCTATTGATTGATTTATGCACCATGAATATCGTATTGACCATGTAGACTTCAAGGCAGGTCAGTTCTGCAAGTTAAATGCATGTTCGGCTTTAGGTTATGTCTACACTAGAGAGCTTATCGTTGCATAGCACTGATACAGCTGCGCACTGTAAGATCTCTTGTATAGCTCTCTATGCCAGCAGGAGAGAGCTCTTCCACTGACATAATTAAACTACCCCCAGTGAGTGGCGGTAACTATGTGAATGGGGGAAGTTCTCCCACCAGCATAGCCCTGTGCACACTATTACTTATGCCAGTGTAACTTGTGTCGCTCGGGGTGTGTTTATTTTCACACCCCTGAGCAACATTTGTTTTGCTGTCATAGTATAGACACGGCTAAGGCTTTTGGACTTCATACTATAGAAAAAAGTCTACGCATTTTTTTTCAATGGGTGCATCTTGATGGATTAAACTGGCTCCTATGTAGATCCCAAATCTTTAGTGTTTCAGGCTTTTCCCCTTGTTAAATGTTTCCTGTAGGTTGAATCTTGTGTCATGCTCAAAAAGTAAAATTGTCTCATCACCCACACAGCGCTCATTTAGGAGACTTTTCTTTCCCTTGATGAATAATGATCCAATTGTTAAAGCTGTAATTGGTGATGGTAATAATGTATGATGACATTCTCTATCTGCCACTCTGCAGTTATTTTAATGGATAGTTGGGTGTACCTTACTCACCTTTTTGGCTTTGCACAGATGGCACATAATTGCAATCTACTACATTTTGGTGGTAATGTCACTTTGCATGTGCATCTCTCTCACCACAGTATTATGGAGCTGAGCAAGGATCCCAGGGGTTTTGCAGGGACTTGGGTTCACCAACTTCATTCTGGCTTTGATTCAGACATGCTTCAGTATAAAGGATATCCAGAAATATCAGGTAAGCTGTGATAATGTGCCTACCCTTAGAAATACGCCCCTTCTAGTTTTAGCTGCAGTAAATGCTCCCTATCTTTTTTTAGTCTTGAATACGAGGAAACCCCCTCTCCTCCCTCATGATTTTAGTCCAGTTACAAAGGTAAGAATAAGCAGACTGCTCCATCTCATGTTTTCCCTCTCTCCAGCCTCTCATCCAGCACTAATACTACTATCACAGAGGCAGTATGACAGTGGTGGCTACAAATACAGTTCTCCTCTTGGTTGAGGAGGGACTTGATCCTGCTCCCATTGACTCCTATGGTGCAGGATCAAGGCCTAGAAGGGTGTCCATTGATGTAGCCGCTGTTATGGTTGCAGTGGATTATTGTTCTCATTAATAAACACTGGTTTTTTTTAGGGTTTTTAGATATGAGCCCTATCTTTTCTCCTACTCCTCCCCCGGCGACAAGAGCATCTTCTCTCCTCCCATCTTTATTGTTATCGCCCTCAATTTCTGTATGAGTTGGGGTTACCTAAATGAATGAGCATTAATGTGGAAATGAACATGTACTATTTTTCTGCATTATTGGAAACTAGAAATTGTTGACAACCACCAGCGTGAATACAGTGACCTTACAGAGCACTTACAGAGTGACCTAGAGAAATTAGATATCTGGAGAGAGGAAAAACCTGGGACATTGCAACCAAATACATCTGGGGAGAAATAATTTGTAACAGACACTCACATTCTGCGGGTGGGGAGAGAGAGGAGGGGCGTGGAGTGAGGTGCATAGAGACTAGCAATACTAAAAGAAACCTAATGGTGGTGGTGGACAAATTAGACATTAGTTTACCATGTAATATGACAGAAAAAGGGTCAGTACCATTTTGGTCTGCATCCACGGAGGTGTCATGGGGTAATATAGAGCTAAGTGGCTCTGACAAAGGAGAGCCTGTATTAGTGCATTCAATTTTTGATCCCTCATTTCCAAGAGATGGTATTAAATTGGGGGTGGGGGGTGGGAAGAGAATGGCTGGAGGGATTGAATTATGAGGAAGGATTGAGAGGTAATTGTGTATACTTTGTCTAAACGATTGCTATAACTAAAGAAGGTTACTGCACAAATATTTAGGGAGTGTTAATAATGGGAAGAATAGGAATTATTGTGCATGGTACAAGAGGCTGTAAATAAGAGTAATGAGATAAAATTGAGAAAGGGGAAATTGAGGCTTAATACTAGGAGAAACTTCCTGATTGTGGGATGTGTTAGGCTGTGGAATAGCCTGCCAAGGAAAGGGATAGAGTTTCCATTTTCCACAGTGTTTAAAACTAAACTGGAAAAAAATTAAAAATTAGTTTTGCGTTGGCAGGCATATGAACTGGTGACCTCATAAACCTTTTCCATCTCTGGTTTCTGTGACTCTATTTTAAATGTAGTGTAAATGCACATTTATAGGCTAGACCATAACAGCCTTTTCATTACTGTAATGGTCTATTAATGATACACTTTTTAAAAAAAAATCTCAGTATATAATTATGCAGCAGACCATAGTGACTCTATAGAACCTCTTACAGAGTGATGAGTCAATGCTTTTAATAATTATCTAAATGTATATTTGCATGAGAGCTCAAAACCACCAGTGAATATATTTAAAATAATGTACATGTTTACTTAATGTTCCTGTCTTACCCTATCAGCTGGTCCATTGTGGCTACTTGCTGCTGCTCAACCACACTGCTACAGTATGTTGATGCCATGGCCCCTTGCTCTCTCTTCTCTTCTTCACACACTGCTCTTCACCATACTTCCGGTGCTATCACTATTTGTCACCACTGTAGGTCCCAGCTGAGATGAGGCTCCATTAGGCAAGGCACTTTACAGATTCATAGTGAGAGACAAACCCTCTGCCAGAGACTTAACACTCTAAATAGAAAGGACAAACAAAGGGTGGGAAGGGAAACAGAGGCATGGAGAGGTGAAATGACTTGCCCAATATCACACAGGAGGCTGGTGGCAGAGCTGGAAAGAAATCCCATATTTCATGGATGCTACGCCAGTGTTCTAACCCCTGGAGCATGCTGCTTATCTACACTTGCTACTGGACTAATGAGCAATTTGTGGAGGACTGTAAGCTGAAGTAATACTCCACTGAAACCATCTGTTCCTTGACTCTTGCTTCTAACCTCCCAGCCATGGGATATAGCTGTCCTTTCTGTATATTTCCCTGTGGTTTGCATTACTGTTTGTTTACTGCATTGTACGCAATTTATCTTGGCCTGGGGCTTTGAGAGTTTTGTTAAAGATCTTCTGCCCCCTAACTAAGAATATCACCAATAAATCAGGCTTTTTTACAATTTGATGGTGTAACTCAAAACTCCCGGGCAGTCCCCCAGAGGTAACTTGGTAATGAACTGAGCTCAAACTTCAAAAGATTCAGATTCATTTGGGGAACTTTGAACTCACAATGAATAAGTGTGATGTGTGTCTGAAGTTTCCCCAAAACACATAACCAACCCCTTACCCAATCACCCCTAACTGGAACAGTGATATGGGAGTTAGACAAGGTACTGACAAGCTGCTTTTGCTTTCCACAAGATTAAATCATAAAGCAAACAGTTTTTTTGTGTTGCTTTTAGTTCTGGAAAAAAAAGTCCCTTAAGTGAAAGAGAGGATGTGGATAACAGATTGTAATTGCCTCTTTCACAGACTGTACTCTGGTTAAAACACAGTGTTTCCTGCTGAATCGCATGAAAGAAAAAAGGGCTTTAAATATTGATGTCTACGTGAAGCTTCCTAGTGCCCAGCTATACTTGTCTCACAGTATTTCTTTAACAGCCTTTATTTTCTGCTCTTTTAGTTTGGTTACTGGTGGGCTCCAGCCAGAGATATTGTCCTGTACTGGGCAGAATGGATAATCATTGCTGTTCTGGAGACAATGTGGCTCTGCCTGACATTCCTGTTTCTGGTACCTGGGTACTCCAAGTAAGTTAGAGTGAATAAGAGAATAACATGATGGCAGCATGTGCACCATGCTGAAGGCTTTTCAATATAAAAACATACCCCCATACTCCCTGCTGCCACATGCTTGTGGGGGGGGGGTCTGTGTACATCCCCCACCCACCCATGCCAGGGGCTCTGTGTGCACCACCATATACCCTCTTTTCCCCCTTCCCCACATTCTTATTTCTTTTCTCTCTGGGAAATAAGTCATTCAGCATGTCAATATTTTAAAACTGTATTTGGAGAAAGGGTAGAGTTGAGATGTGAGGTATTGTTGTGCTGGGAGGTGTCAATGGCTGCCCTCAGCCAATTCTTTGGACTATAGACAACTACAGAGGTGGTTGAAGCTGCTGGGTTTGCTAAGCAGATGCCAAAGCCACTTTGTTTCTCTCCATTTCCCTCTTCTGGTTTTCTGATTTTCACTAAAATCAGTAGGATTCTGCACACTGGTGTCTGGGACGGTCACTGAAAGTTTGGAATTGACCAAATGCAGTGACCAAAAGTTGTTATGTTACAGACTGACAGAGAAATGCTGTTGAGTTGAGTATAATATCTCACTTCACTTGGCCAACCAGTAAGCAGCCAGTAAAGCAGAGAGTGAATTGGAAGGTAGGGAGAATAGATAATTGTAATGATGATTTCCTCAATTTTAGAGCAGCACAACCTAGTGATAATGTACATGGCAAGGAGAAACATCTGGTGAATGAAAATGTAGAATGACCATTAAAATGAAAAAAATTCTGGGTAAATCTGAATCTAAAGCAAGCAAGAGTTTATTTGAATTTTAGGAAGATATTTGTGTTAGGCAAGATTCTGATTTCAGTTAAAAAGGTGCAAGTCTGGAGTAGTTTCACTTAAGAAGATTTCTGTGTGGCTCGACAGCTTGTTTCTCTCACCAACAGAAATCGGTCCAATAAAAGATATTACTTCATCTACCTTCTCTCACTCAAGTAGATAGAGTTACTTTAATATTACAGTGCTTTGTACTGTATAGAAGTTGGCTCTTCAAAAGAATAATGCTTAGCATGAGACTTTTTGTACTTCCTGGTTCTACTTAGGTAGAGAGATGGCAATTATTTGCAACATTGTTTACTTTACACACGATTTTTCATGAAAGACAACATTCCTTCCTTGGATGGAGTCACATTTGCTCTTTACAGATTGTCTCAAGAAACTCTGAAAAGTCTCTTAAGTTTTCATGAAATCTTGGGGTAGAGTGAGTTGTGTATAATTTGATTTCCTGAAACATTTTTATTGCATGTTTTGATCAGATCCATATTGTGATTTTGTAAAAAATGGAAAAAATATTGACTTCCATTATGGAAGTTTTGGACCATAATAATGTGCCAAATCCTGCAATTATTACTTAAGTAAATACCTATTGACTTCAATGGTAACTTTGCCTGAGTGTGAGGACTGCAGGATTTAGCTTCACAGTAATACGATAATGTGAGTGGGTGAGTGGATGGCTGGCTTTGTTTTTTTAACTCTGAAAAGTAACTAAAAACATTATTGTGGAGTTCTGTGTCTGTTGTGCATTAGTGGCTCTGCACATATATGCTTGATTTGCAACAACAACAACAACAAAAGATGGTTCATCAACTATTAACAGTCCTGTCAATGCAACTGGTGAAAGTCAAGTTGAATACTTGTCTTCCTCTGGCTTATCTAAAGTAAAAGAGAGACTGTATAGGCCAAAGTCTGTTCTCATTTACACCTATGCTATGGTCACGAGGGCCATATAAAATAAACACCCATGCAAAACTCTTGGTTAGATTCTGCTCTCATTAATATTGATGTAAATTCACAGTAATTCCAGACTTTCAGGTGTGTAACTGAGATCAGAATCTGGCCTATTCTCTTGAGTGAAGTGGTTCAGGTGTGACAAATTGTAGACTTTGGCCTTGCAGTTGTAAGTTAGTAAAGAACTGTTGGTGATTCATGAGCCAGAATGGAGTCTAGCTTGCTCGCTCTTACCTTTGTCATCTTTGCAAGGCGAATGGGAGTAAAAGTGGTAAAATGTTCTTTTTTGAAAAGAGAGGTGTTGCTATAACTGAATACCCCAGAGGAACAGATCCGTCGAGTGAGAAAGCGCTGTTGTCAAAGGGGTTCTTTTCAGAGTTGAACAGCAATTTAAAAAGTAATGACCACTGCAGAGAGCATTGCCTGGGAATTGATGACCAACTAGTGAAGTTGACTAAGTTGGTCATTAATGGCCTGGAAAAGTCTCACCTGGAGGTGATTATTGTAATTATAAATCCTGGAAATATAAAGAAAAACACCAAATAGTTAGGTTTTTTATGAGTTAAGGTGTCAGGTAGAACTGAACCTTTTCATTGACAGTGTTCTGTTTCCCATAAACGGATCGCTCACTTCTCTTCCCAAAGAAGGCAATGAATTTTTCACCATTGACTTCAATGAGAGCAGGATCAGCTCGTATAGATCCAAGAAATGTCTGACTCTTTTTCACTAGATGATTAAGAGGTCATGTTAGGAGGCATTCATCTTAACACACCCTTCTTGACTCTGAACAAAGTGCTCCTACAGGATTTCCTGCTTAGCAAGAAACAGGAAGTGCCACATTCCCTAAATGTTAACTTACATTCAGGTTTCCAGGCCAGTTTTGCAGACCAAAAAAAAAAGTAAATGAACTTTGGATAAGTTTCTGAATTTTTGGATACAGTGCAAGCTGACCTGCCAAACCATTGTAGGTTAATCCATTACTTGTTTTTGTAACCTTGGGCTGTCTTCAAAGAGCAGTTCCCCTTCAGCCAGTTCACCCCTGCTGCTGCTATGTCCAAACTTCTGAATACAAGGGCCCATGAATACCCATAGTGCCAAATTCATCAGCATTGCTCCCACAGGGCAGGGATGTAGAGTAATCCTCACTGAACTAGGCACAAGGATTGGGAGGACAGAAATTTTGTCTACATGCACCACCCCAGTTCTTCTGGGCGTGGTAATTCCTATTGCAGTTCAACTCTTAAGTACCTCAGGATATACATCCTTCAGAAGGGTACTTATAAGGATCTGCTATGAAATACTACATTTCCTGTGGCTTTATCATTTAAAATATTCTCCTTGCCTACAGCAGATTGTGTCTAAGGTATACGGGAGGGTTTGTGATAGAGCTGTGTGAAATGACTGTATCAGTTTTCATTTTGGGAATATTTGTGACTCTGGTGTAAGGCAAATTGTTACTCTTTCTTTCAACAGGCATAGCTTTTTTTTTCCTAGCAAGAGCTTCCCTTATGGATTGGTCTCAAGTGAAAAAGTATAACTTTTCACACAGGAATTATGCTATTTCTCATAGGGAGAGCACTTTTTCCTAGAAAAATGAGTATTCCTCCTATGGGATTTGAGATGAGAATAAGACAACCTTGCTTTCAAAAAGGGATTTTTTTTTTTTGGCTACTGGGGTAACCCTTTCTAACACACATTACTATACATGGCAGCACTTAAAATGTTATGTCTATATTACAGTTAAACTGTCATAAGCACAGTATAAGACTATATATGCAAAGACACAACTGAGGCTGTGTCTGTAGCTCTTTCTGTCTCTCTTCACCATCAGCAACTCTCACTAACTATTTCAGTGGCATTACAGTTTTAATGCCTTACAAACATATTCTTCTTGTTTGGATATCTGTGGTGGCCCCATAATTACCTACTCATGGATATGTTGGGAAATAGCAGTGGCAGGTGTTTTTTTAAGTCAGTTCTCAATGTAGAAGCTTTACACATATGTACATCCAGGAGCCACATTACACTCTTGTTGCATACCCCATGTACCGTCCGTCACCTGCTCCCATAGAATAGTCTCAAACAAGCACAAGCCTTTATTAATTTGCAGTTGTCTTACCCTCTAGTGGCTGATTTAAAAATGAGGTTCTGAGCCCTAGTATCTGCCAGAGTTCCTCCCGCTCTGCAGCCTTGTGAGTCCTAAGTAGTGTTCTAATATCTGCTCATTGTCCTCTAAACAGACCCGTTTACCTGCTGGCCTGAGCACCTCCTTTTCACAACTGCTTTTCTTCTTCTGCTAAACTCCTGAAAAGCTTTTACCCTTTGTAGTCTGTAGCCACAAAATTTACATCTGATGCTGAACTTCCCCGAAATTTTGGGATGTCATGACCCAGTGTTTTGTTTCAGGCCCATTTCTAATTTACAACCCTCCGGTACCCAGCAATGAAAGCGGTGATTTCTGCTTGCCTGCTTGTAGGGCACATTCCACAAACTCTCTTAAAAGAGGTTGGGCTTTAACTTTCTTGCAACAACCACAAAGTAGGTGAAGGGAATTTGTAACACACTAAATTATTACAGCCTCTGGTTTAAATTGATTACCAGGAAATGATATGCCACAGGAAAAAACAATAGATGAAAAGAACTGTTCTAAGTAGGGAGAGAAGATGAATGCAGTATGTTTCTCCACCTAAGATTGTTCACGACAGAGTATGATTGTCTAATATTTCACCACAAGGAGGCTAATATAAGGCCATAAATCAAAGAGAACAGCTTTTCAAATAATAAAACACTGTCTTCTCACTAATAGATACCAAGTTAGGACACTGAGCTATTGAAAACAAGCTTTAGCACTCATCTCAGTGTGGGTGACGATGACTTATGCATTTTTAGGTCTGATAGATAGATAGGGTTTTCTGCGGGACAGATGGTAGCCAAACATAAAATCTACATATTGGTAGCTTGCACCCTAGACACCTAAACATACAGGTTAATTAAAATGAATATTAAATTATACAATATTATGTATAATTTAATTAATATCCATTGCTTAAATAAACCTATAGTTCAGTTTCTGTTTATATTAACAGTTGTATTGTTAGATTTCCATACCTGCAAGCAGAGATTTTAAACTTGGAATTGAGATGGTCATTTTGTTGAGGAGTACATCATTTAATGTCCCCGGCTATGTTGGCTTTGCCATACCAATGCTAGAGAAAAATCTGGGTTTTTATCTTAAATTAGGAACAATCGCATGTGTGCTGCTAATCAGAAATAAATGATTATGAGGGTAATTGCTCAATTTTATAAGCAATAATGCCACCTAAAACACAAGGTTCTGAAATGTTTTGCGTGATTATCAGAAACTTTTCTTATACAAGCTCTGACCTTAGTTTAGACCTAACTGTATCATGCACACAAACTGGAATGACTTTGTCCAGGGAAAGCAGCAGTGGTCTGGTGGACAAGGTGAGAGGAGGACTGAGGTTCTGCTCTGAACCTTGCTGCTAATGTCCTGTTATATGATAGCACGTCTTTGTGCCTTGTTTTCCTCATTTGTAATTATACTTACTTTCCTTTGCAAAGTGCTTTGAGATCCATGGTGAAAAGGGTTATATAAGAGTGTTGGGATTCTCTCTTTCCACTTGTTTTATCCAGAACACATTGTCCAGTTCTGGGAGAACACTTCATGTAGTTCTCCGGGATCTAAAAAACTCAGTTTGACTCCAGTTAGTCACTCAGTTTACTTTATTAGGCAGGTAATAACTCTGCCCACACCATCCAGGGCCAGACGCAGGAGATTTAGGTACAGGCTGATACCACAATTCCAAATGGTATCATATACTGCACAGTTTATATCCATCTGTCCTAGCTACTAACATCTATACTTGCATGTAAAGACCAATCGCTTTTCTGGTTGGGTAAAGCAAGCTGATCAGTTCAGGGTGTTTCTGCCTACTGCATTTGCTGTAAACATACTGATAATAGTTAGTTTAGTAAGTTTTCTGCCTCCCTTATTTACTATCAGCGTACAATTGTTAGTTTGTGCAATTACTTGTTCGGGATTGTTCAGCAGTTATTTGTTCAGGCATGTCTTGTCTTAACTTGGGCCTGCTCATGTCAGCTAAGCCATCCTTACAAACAGCTAAGTATTTATTATTACCAGAAATATAAAGAAGTTAAAATGCCAAAAATGAAACCACCTCTCCCAGCTTTATTCATTTTTTCAACATGTATCTTTAAATAAGGGCAGTGTTAAATATAACCTTGGATTTTTTAAAAACAAATTAACATTCAGTTTTGGCAGAGATGAAGAGGGGTGAAAATCGGGTCCCTGAAGTCCTGTCTCCTCTTGGCTAGGTCTAGAAGATGAAAGATGGAGAATCCAACGCTTTTGATTTGCCTCTCAATTAGGGTTGCCAAGCCTCCAGGATGGGCCTGGAATCTCCCAGAATTGGCATCAATCTCCTGATGACCACTGAAAGCAATCTGGGAGATTTTAATAGGATATTTTAAAAAAATGACATTACATCATGTGGGGGAAAAAAATCTTCTGGAATAGCTTCAGTCAGAGTTGGCAACCCTACTCTCAACTTGCCTTCTGGCACAGCTTCATACATGAAGGAATTCACACATGACTTCAGTTTTTCCATTGTTATCCCAATGCCTCACAGTGTGTTCTGCTAGCCTCTTGACAATGAGGTCCTGGTCTATGATTGCAGCACCTAGGTGCTACTGCATTATAAATGATAAACGAAGTCTGAGATGTCATCATCTTCATATGGCTGATGTAAATGCAGAGCAACACATTTTACATTTAGATGGTTAAGCCCGATAATTGCTTCTGGAGTAGCAGAGTGTATTGCTGTGATGCCCAGGGCTGGCTCCAGGCACCAGCTTTCCAAGCAGGTGCTTGGGGCGGCAATTAGAATGGGGTGGCAGTCTGTGTCCCGCGACAGCAATTCAGTGGCGACTGCTTGGGGCAGCAAAATTGGTAGAGCCGCCCCTGGTGATGCCTTCTTTGTATTTGTGAATTGAGTTGTTATATGTTCCATGGTCTGTTCTGGGTGACCACAGTCTCACACTGGAGAGTCTTTAATTTTCTATTTGTGCAGCAAGTATCTGCATCTGAAATGGTTTGTGCAGATACAGTTTAGGGTTGCCCATGAGCTTCGTGGGAGATTGAAGCCAGGGATCTTCTGCATCGAGTCTTCCACAAGGTGTTTATTTGTGACTTCTTGTGAACTCCGTTCAGCTTTCCAAGCTTCATCAGCATGGGCGGTGAGTGAACCCCCTTTCAGGGAGGCTAGCCCACCCTCACCTTCTTCCCAACCATCCCCATAAACATGTGCCTCTGTCAAGCCCCGAGCATCTTGGCAAAAAGATTAGCCTTGTAGCATGTCTTGGAGGTCAGTCATCCCTGACTGTTTCAGAGCAAGGGCAGAACTTGTTCCACGGCTAACTCATAGAAGCAGTAGGAGTCTGTCAAGTTGGTGAAAAAAGGGTAAATCCATTTGCGTGAGCTTAGAGTGACACTAAATCTGTCTCCGATGTCACTCTTCAACCATTACAGATACCTCACTGTTCAGATATTCATCTCTCACACGTTTCCTAAGCTGAAAGCCCATCTCTAGAAAGAGTTAGGAGAGCCCACTGAGTCCAAACAGACTTATGTTAAGTTCAGTTTGTTAGGATTGTCTTATGAAAACATTAAAATGAATAAAGAGTGCAATATCTTTTCAACATATATTTTATTGGAAAAAAATATGAACTGGTTTAATCAAAAGTAGCTTTATTGAATGCATTTGTAGCAAACATATTGCTGAGATATAAATGATTTTGTATTCTAATCATGATCATGCTTTCTGTTGTTTGTCAGAAAAAAGTACATCAAATATCCAAATGACTTGAGATGCTTTTTGCTGATATTGCAGCAGCAGATGGTACATTTCTATTAGAGAAACATATTTTCTGTTTGGCTTATTATAATATTATTATAATACAGTTTTAAATTGAATTCAGTTCCAGTGGAAGATCACAGACAGACAAAACAAACAAACCTGTGGATTCCAGAATCTACAGGATTTTTCTGGTTCTTTAACCATCAGAGTAAATATTGCACAATACACTAATATGCATACAATAAACCCTAACCATGAATTGAAAACACGCCCACATATTTAATTTTAAAAAATGTCCCACTATAATAGCAGTTAGGTCTTGCAAAAACAAAAAATCAGTTCTGACAGCTGGAAACGGGGTGGTTGGAATTAATTTAATATTTGGTATCCACAGAGGTTATTTGGATCTTGGAGGGACATGAGATGAAGGAAAATACCCCATCTGTACAGTTGGTGCAACAGGATACATTGATAAGTGGCTGCTTAGAGAAGACCATATCTACCGCTACCCTGCGAATAAGGTAATTGACATTGAAGGATCTGTCTAGCTGAAATCCTTGCAATATGTGAATCATTTTGCCTATAGGTTTGAGATGATTGTATTGCTGGTCTCATAGTTTAATAAATCTTTCTCTCGTCTCACCAGGAATTAGCCAGGTATAGTAAATCAAAGAGACTATTTTGAATCATTATTGTAACATTAGCTTACTATGTCTGTTGACTTAATGAGTACAAAAATAGTACCAATAACACTGTTAAGGCTGAGAAATGAGGAAATGCGGAGATATTTTCATAACCTTAACTCTGACTCTGTTTTCTTATGGCTTAACATACCGGTTTCTGTTAACTTAATTAAAAACTGTTAAATATAATTGGTAAAATATTGGGCCCATCATAGTTATTAGCAAATTTCCCATTGTATTCAATGGAGACAAGTTTGCCCCTCATATATAATATAAAACAAGTAATTATCTTGGTACATATACAGACCCCATTACTGAGTGCCTCCCAAATATTTAAAAATAGAAATGACAGTAACAATTTATTTGTTCCTTCTCAGCCTGAAGAAGGAATAACTTAATTAGTTCTTAAGGGTTTTGTCTGTCTGTTGGATTGTTTGTTTATGCTTGTGCAGGTCAATTGTCTTGCATATGAAGAAATTCTTAAGGGAAAATTAAGTCAAATAAATTAGTTTCACTTTTAATTTGTATACTGTCTCAATGCACTTCACAGTTGGTTTACTATGTTCCTGAGATTTACAAAACAAGTCAAGTTTGAAGAAAATTCATTTAGTAGTTTTAAGGTTATAAAAAGTTTAAAAATATATAAGTTTTAAAAATTAGGAGTGTGACACTTTTTTCATTTTTTCCTCTTGTCATCTATTCAAAACTGAAGCAGATTAGAATGCTAGGTTTCCTCAAAACGTTTGGCTTCTTCATTCTGGGATACTCTCAAAATGTAATCTGTGTCCTGAATGGACAGGCTCAATCTCTGGGCCTTTGAAGTGTAAAAGTTTATAATTTTTAAGGTCCTGTGTATGTTTTTTCTTTAAACTGAACTTGTTTGGTAAGCATCGTTGAGACGTAAAAATCAAACCACTCTTCTGTGGTACCTAAAGTCAACCAGCCAGTGTTTTTTCACATCTGTCCTTGTTTGCAGTCTCCATTGCATGCACTCCTATGCCTTTTTATTGGAATATCCACACTGTGGTCCTTGCTGTGCATTGCAAGATAGCTGCACGATCGACATGTCCTATAATAGTATTTCATTGAAAGTGGGGAGATAAACCAGGATAGCAGCTGATGTGTGCAGTTGTGAAAGTCTAAGGGCCAAATAACTTATGGATTTAATTTCATTCTGAGAATAATTTATGGCTAGATAGAGTTGTGTAGGCCCAGTACCATCAGAATTGAGATAAAATCTTCTTGGGTTGCTCTGGCAGCTGTTCCCGAAGATCCAGGCCTCTGCCACAATAATCTACTTGTGCTCTTTGAGGCCTTGATTTTGCAAGGACAGGTGTATGGACAGCTCTGTGTCCCATGTGATTCTCCTTTCCAGATTGGGGCCTGGGTCAGGGGAATAGTGGGGTCTGCTTAGGCATTTTGCTCACTCTGCCAATTGCCTCACCCTGTTATCTTGTCTTCACCCTCCTAGCAGCGTATTTTGAAGAAATGAGGGATCTTGAGGAACTCTAAAAGAAATTGGATCAAATTTATCCTTGGTGAAATTCCATTGTCAGTGGAGCTGAAGTCTGTGGAGTTTTCCCAAGGATGAATTTGGCCCAGTTTCACATAATCATAAAAAAATGAAAGGTTCTCTTAGGTACTTTCCACTCCCATGCTATGCATGAGGAATGGCATGTTGTTGACCATTGTAAATATTTAATTTATAAGATTGCACTCAACATATCTGACTTCTTGCTGCTAAGGTTCTACTAGGTTGATTTAGAACATGCTGTCCTCTTTTGTAAGATCTGGTTTTGTGACCATCTTTTCCTCAGTTTTCTCTTCTCCTTCTTTCTTGTGGTTTTAGCTGTGAGGAATATTGCACAGAATCATGAAAAACATCTTCTGATTTCAGACAAATATCAGGAATGTAGTCGGGTGAAAGTAGGCCGGTACAGGACAGTACCAGCCCGTAAAGTGCAGCAGCACTTTAATGCCGCTGCCCCTTTTGCACCCCCCCCCCAGTTGCCCTGTCAGGTCATTACCTCTTTTGCCCCCCCCCCCCACCGGGCCACCGACGGGGGAGGCAAAAGGAACAGCTGCCCCGGGGCCGCGGTTTAAAAAGGCCTGGGACTCAGCTGCTGCGGCAGCGGCCGGAGTCCCGGGCCCTTTAAATTGCCGCTAGAGCCCTGGGCAGCGCGGGCGGGCTGGCGCGGGGATACTAACCCCCAGCCCCGGCCCTTCAGCCCAAGGCCCCGCTCCTTCTGGGGGCAGGAGCCAGCCCCCATACTAGTAAGTGCTAAATGTTACTTTCATCCCTGAATGTAGTATGGCTTCCCCAAGTGCCCCCTCAGCAGCCAGGAAAATGACAATTGGCCTCCCATTTACTCTGCATGGCTGATACACATGAGGAAGTTTTAGTCCAAAGGTTAAATATTTAGAACATGGATTACAGTTGTAATTTAATGATTTAAAGAAATTAATCTGGAAGACGGGTTAAAGTGAAACTTTTGTGTTTATTATCTTAACTCATCTATCTTAAACCCCTGTCAAAACACATTTCTCAGAAGCAAATCCACCCACTGTACTTACCATAGGGATAATTCCAGGAATAAACTAACAGGTGTTTGCCAATTATGAGAAACTGACATCAGGGAAATAGCCTTTATTTTTTGTAAAAGGATTTGAATGACTGGCTAGTTGAGTGAGAGGATTTACTGTGGGATGTGGAGCCTTTAACTACTGGGTGAATTCAGCTCAGTAGAGAGTACAAGTTGTTATCTGATGGCTCTCTGATAGCCTGTGTGAAATCAATTGGTAGCCTCCATCAAGTTGATAATGCCCAGGATCCACACCATAAAATCTGCTATCCTAATTGTTAAAAGAAACTGTTGAGGGGCCAAGGTTTGCCTGGATCATACAGACTAAACTGTTCTCTCAACATTAGCACTGATCTCTGTCTTGAGGCACGTTAGTAGGTCAATGTGAGTGACATGTTTTGTGGGAAAAGAAGACTTTGTCTTCAAGGCTGTCCAGTCCAACTTAATTTCTTAACCCCTTAGTGGGTTTTTAGGGCTGGAAGTAGGCCATTACTTGGACAAGATGACCCTCATCCTGGACCTTTATAATCAGTGGGAGCTTGGACACTGACTTCAGCCAGTGTAGGTGGTATCTCAGGATAGAAAAGAAATAAGAAACTTAAATGTAGGGCACTTTTCTCATATAGATGCATTTGAATGATTGGGCACGCTTGAGTTCAGGAAGGAATATTTATCTAAGGGTATATTGGGGTTTTTCACTTTCCTTTGGATCATTGAGCAGAATGGTTACAAACTGTCAATGTCCTTTGATGGCTGGGGATAGGCACAAGTGGACTTAATTTCCCATCTACCACGTGCTTGTTTCTGTATTTCTTCTTTGAACTCTGCACTGGTTAAATTGCAAAATTAAAAATAATTAAGCATCAGAAAATACGGAAGCCAAGGTTTTCATCAGCAGTGTTAATATGATCACATTACGTGCAGATTTTATATACACAGTAATATATTAATCTAATTTATCAACAAAAAGGATTAGAAAATACTATATACCAATTTGTACAACCTTGAAACCTTAATTTTCATATTCTGACTTTTATTTTTATTTTAATTAAACAAATGTAACATTGTACTAATGTGTTTTTTAAAATTTAATTTTTCTTTTATTTTAGATTGAATATTAGCATTAAATTGATCCCAATTAGGCTAAATATATGAAATTAAGAGTATGGACACTCAGATTTGGCCCTCTGCCTCTGGGTCGCTCACCCTTGTATATGTTCTTGGGATACTATTGTTGTCCTGCTCTCTGTTCTTTTCAGGCTTTCATACTGCCTTGCGTGGTGAATAATAGTAGTAAGTAAGTAATGTATATTCCACTCAAGGATTTCAGAGCCTGCCATGTAAATTAACTAACTCTCATGACTTCTCCTCTCCAACAAGCCTGGGATGTAAGCCTGATTCAAAGGCACTTAAAGTCAATGGAAAGACTCCCATAGAGTTCAGTGGGCTTTGGATCAGGCCCAAATTAGTAGTGGCCACCCATGAACTGAAAAAATGTGGCCAGTTGTAGAGATGGTTGAAAAATTTACGATGAAAGTTGCCTGTTGAAACCTAATTGTTTTTTTCCAAATGTACTGGTTTTGATGAAAGTTTCAACGGGAAGGTTTCTGAGGTCCAGGATGGAATATCTGGTTTCTCTCCAACACAGAGAGAGAAACCCACTCACCTGATTTGGAGCAGCAACTTGAACCCTGGTCTTCCACATCCCTGGTGTGTGCCTTAACCACCAGGCTTGTGGCTGTTCTGCAGTCTCTCGCTGTCTCTCCCATTTGTTTCTTTTTGTTTTCTGGACCAAAGACCAATTTTGAACCCTTAAGGTTTTTTACAGTATGGAAATGGTTTCTGAAAGCCCTAGCAGTAGCTTTTAGCAATGCACAGCAACACTTCATAACAGTTTAGGGTAGGAAGCAAAAATAGCCTGTATAGTTGATTTGCAACTTTCCACAGAAGCTGTGACTGAGCTCCCTAGATGATCCATGATAGTGGATAAACACCTATAGACTGAGTATCAAAAGAAAAAGGTTGAACAAAGTAAGATGCTGGATATACTAATCTAAAAGCACCAGATTCAGGATCAGACATGTATCTGGCACATTGGAATTTCAGAGGCAAGGGCCTGCTCTGTTTCTGGCTCTCACAAGCTTCACTCTTGGGGCTTTTATCTGTAGCATTCTTTCTGACTTCATTCATCACAGAGGGGCACAAGCTGAAAGCTTAACCTTCAAAGTTAGTTTGAGATAGAGCACATTGCAGTTATCTAGCTTTGAGGTAATAAAGGCAGGGATTATCAGGGTATACTAGAGGAATAAATTCAGTCTCTCTTTGTCAGCAGAAGCTAAATGAAAGCATCACTGTCTGCTGCTCTCTGGAAATCCAGCTGCAGAGAGGAATCTAGTAGGACTCTGAGATAAGTAGATAAATTTGGCCCCCTATTTTGGCCATCTTTCAAAATGCTTCCCTTTGCCAAACAGCATCGCCTCTGACTTACCTAGAACCCTCTCTCTCTGCTGTACATAGCCAGAGCAGGAAATGACTTTGTTCTGGCCTGCTGAGATGGAATTACAGAGCAGACTGTCATCAGCCTTTTTCCAAATCCCACTCACCTGCTCCTCATAATCAAACAGATCTCCCTTGCCCCTTGCACAGTTTTAAATAAAGTATAATTTACGCTTAACTCTTCGTTTTGTGTAACACCAAGTACATTGTAGTGATTATACAATATATAGCAAACCTTTGCAGGCCATTTGGAATTATAAACCTACATTTCTGTGCATGAATTTATGCAAATTTCTGTGGCCAGTTTTGAGATGAAAGCCCAACTTTTTCATTTAATGTCTAATAGTCACATTTAGGGTTTTTTTTTTTAATTACGAATCTGCACAGAATGGATGTAGCAGATGCCTACCCTTAGTTTAACAATTTAGCTAGTGTAAATGATAACCCTAATTCTTTATAACTGATACAGTCAACTTCTTATTTCATGGTCTTAAAACTGTGTATAGAAATGTCACTGTTTTAAAAAAGTTTTCTCTTGACGATTTGCAAGAAAAGAAAAGAATAAACTGGTCACACATATGAACATTCTCTCTCTCTCTCTTCCCCCCTTCCTCTAGTCTAAAAGCTCTTAGCTTAACACCAACAATGTGTTCTTTTCTCCTTTATTGCAGGACCTATACAAAACTATGTAGCTTTTTGATCCTGAGCGTGTTTTAGGTACAATCAACGCAGTGGTGGCTTTCTTTGGACTTCAGGTAAATTCAAACAACAGATTACTCATTTTAAATACTATTTAAAACCAGTTGTTTCACAATTATAAAAAATAAAGCCAATTTACACTTGAATAATGTCCAGTATATATTTTTACAGTGTGACATCCAATATGAAACTACATTTTAAAGGATAGTTTGAAATACCTAGTGGGAAATAAATTGAAGTTCTGGAACAAAACCATAGAAATGCTCCTATTGGAGAATACCAATAGTTAAGTACCTTGCTTATATAGTGGGCAATAATACATGCTTAAAAGGAAGGCAAAGCCCCACAATGCACCTGGCGAATTATGCAATAATTTATCTTCAGCAGAAGATTCCTGCCCAATCCCAGCTGGTCCAAACTTATTCCAAATTTGTGACTGTTGGTCTTCTGTGTAGCTGTTACTGAGCAACCTTGATAAATGCAAGCAATTTTTTTTAAAGTAGTCCATTTGTGTAGCTCCTCATTGGACATATGAGAAGATATGAGACAAACAATGTGAAAACTGTGTGTCTCAATAGCTCATAACTCTCTAGAAACAACATTCACATTCATTATCAGTGAAAGATAGCATCAGAATTGACAGTTTATCCAGCAACTTTCATGGAAATTTTGAGTGGTTTAGAATTTTCAGAAATAAACAAGGTAAAGACAGGTAAAAAGGCTTGATAGGCAGCTTCATATCACCTCTGATCTCTCTTTAACTCATGCCTGCTTAACTTATTGAATATTCCTTTGTCTTAAAAGTTGTTTTCTATGAAAAAAAATGCACACTTTCCAGAAGATGATACATTTCCAGTTTGGAAATATCAATATGCATGAAAGATTATAATGCAGGACGCTGCTCCAAACAGGATGCCCGGTGAAGGCTGCACAACCAAATAATTCTGCAACTTAGAAAAAGGAATAAGGCAGACACCCTTCCTTTGTGTCAGAATGGCTAATATTCATGCTGGTGCCCTGTCTTCAGAGTGCGGAGATTATTAGGTGAATTAGGCCATTAAACAAAGTGTTGGACTATCACTTGTATTTGAATGTGTACCTGTAAATAATAAATGTATAAATATGTGAACTGTGTAAAAAAAAAAACCAAACAAACATGCACTCATAAAATGTACTCTGTGTCTGCACTGCAGTTAGATACCCGCAACTGGCCTGTGCCAGCTGACTTGGGCTCACAGGGCTCAGGCCAAAGAGCTGTTTAACTGCAGTGTAGATGATCAAGCTTGGACTCCAGCCGGAGCCTGAATGTCTACAGCCAGCTGCAGGTTTTTAATTGCAGTGTAGACATACCCAAAGGAGCAAGAGCAGTCCTGAAAGAAATTTCATTGTCTTTGATGTGGAGTGAACCAGGGCCAGCTCCAGGCACCAGCTTTCTAAGCAGGTGCTTAGGGCAGCATTCAGAATGGGGCAGGAGTCTGTGTCCTGTGGCGGCAATTCGGCAGCACCTCCACCGCTGTTGCAACGGCGGCAATTCAACGGCGACTGCTTAGGGAGGCAAAACTGGTAGAGCCGCCCCTGGAGTGGACTCTCCCAGGTTCCTGATCCTGCCAAGACTTAAGCACATTCTTAACTTGGGATGCTGTGAGTGGTTCTGTTGCAGTCGATGGGACAACTCAGAATGCATAAGGTTAAATATGTGCATCTGTCTCTGCAAGATTGGGGCCCAAATCTTTGTCTTTAGAGAGGACTATACTGTACTATACATCAAGTACTAATACATATAGTTTGGGGCAGTTCTTGTTTTTTCAGTTCCGGGCCCTTCAGTACCAGGAAGATGCAATCAAATTTCAGGGAATTTAGAGTACAACAAATGATTAAGAACTGATTTATGAGGAAAGAATAGGAGACCTAAGTTTGTACAGGTTGGCCAAATGTCAACAAAATAGGAACATAACTGCCTACAAATATTTGAAGAGTGTAAACAGCAAAAATGGAGAGTAACTTTTCTTTCTTACAAAAGAACAAAGGGATAGAACCAGGAGTAATGGGATGATATTGAGAAAAGAAAAAAATTATCTTAAATATCAAGAAAAGATTCTTGATAGGGAATTTTATTAGACTGTGAAATCGACTCACAAGGGAAGTGGTGGGAGCCCTTAAGGTTGAGACACTTAAAACTGGCTGAGAAAAATATCAGAAAATGTACTCTAGGGAATAATCCTGAATTGCTTTGAGGATGGGGGATTGATCTAATATATCTTTTTCCATTTTTACCTTTCATAATGTTATGGTTCATTAAATGACACCCTCTTTTCTGTACAGTGGCTTACCTAAGAGATGTCTTTCAGGCAGTTTATGAAAGCTCGTTTATTTCACGGCTTGAACGGCTTTTGTTCTATAGCAGAATACCCGCAAACATCAGCAAGATTATTTTATGTGGCCTCATGCCCACCTGGGCTGTTGCCCTTTACCTTGAAGTCCCATTAAGATCATTTGCAAAGGTGTTTTTTGAGAATTGGGAAATCCAAGCATAATGCAGGTAATCTTAAAAATGTATCGAGGGCTTTTTTAAACAAAAAAGTGTCTATTATTTCTGCTTTCTAGCATTTTTTAAAGACTTAAGCTGTTTAACAGATGACCTGGGTCCTGAGAATGTGAAGCAAAAGAAGAAAACTTTTTTTGTTTTGTTTAAAAAGTTTTCTGAAATGGGACATTATTCTAGTTCTTGGAAAAGCCACCTTTTAAAAAAAGATTTTATGACTCCCTTTCTTACAGACTAGTTACCAGTAGAATTTTTAAACATAAAACTTGTTAAACTTTATGGGACTCTTGTTCACTAATTTTATAACCGCAGTTAATTCTCAGGCTTGTACAAGGTGTCAGGTCTGTCAGCTGTGAGAGGGAGGATTAGAAAGCAAGTCAGAATGAATATTTTCCCCAATGTTTCTCATTTGTTGTCAGTGGCCTTTCAGCAAAGCACTCCTCCAGTACAGCTGCTGTGTGACATCATGGTGTAGACTAGAAATCCCCACAGACATTTGCTATGTAATTTGCTGAGATGAATTTGAATCTTACAGGGTATTAGCTCTTTGCTTTTAACCATTTTAGTGTTTTAGCGACTCTTGCAAGATATTGTTTGGGCAAGGTTATATCATTTTAGGGACTTTTAAAGATATTTCCTTTGGATAAGCATAGACAACACATGTTGTAACATATCTGTTACAGTAGATTATAGCATATTATATATATGAGTGTGCTCATTTGTGTATTGCAAATATATAATGAGCTAGCATATGTACCACTGCCTTGGAGGAAACTTTAGAACTGCTTAATTGTCATAAACCCTATAGGGCTAACAGCAGGAGCAACTGGGAAGTGGATGTGGTTTAATCTCACTACCATCAAGGTTCCTAATGATTATTGGATTCAGACGTGACAGCTGACAGAATATATCCCATGGCATAAAATGATCCCTTTTTCTCCTTTTGAGAAGCATTTTCAGTTCACAAATGGGCAGAAAGCTCTATTCCAAAGAGAACAGAATGAGGGTCAGTCACCACTAGTCTTGGTCTCTGATGTTTATTTAAATGGTTTGTTCATATGATATCGTAGAAGTTGACGGAAAATGAGTCTAAGTTTATACGTTCTGTTTACTTCCTTCCTGTACGTGTCTGTTTTATATTTATGAATAAGCAGCTTTCATTATTGACCTGCATCCTAGGTTGTTCCCCCTCCTCTTCCCATATAAAAATCAACTGTATTAAAAATGGGGGAGGCACATTATAGAAGGTCACAGTTTGCAGCTTTACAGGTGGCCACTCCTCCATCCCCACCCATCTGACATCAATGTAAAAGTTGCCTCCAAAGTTAGTTTGCTGCTGAAATCCATAACACAAGCACTCCTTTTACTTGAAATGTTCTCAGACCTAGTAATAAAAGCAACACTGATAGTGAATCAGCTTTGTCCATTATGACATTAAACTTCACTGCTGTGATTAAGGCCAGTTTCAAGTGAAATTAACTTTTAGAGGTGACAGAGCTGCTTGTGATTGATTCTAATAGTAGACTGTCTCTTAGAAAGCTTCTGTTCTTGTAAACTCTGTCTTTGCTTGTTAAAAGGGTTTCTAAGATTATTTTTATCTCTGTAAAAATAGAACCTAACCCAAACCACAAAGATTCATGTTTTAAAAGAAAAATTGATAATCCTTATGTTTTTTCATTCCCTAAAAATTGTAGGTGATCTGCCTAATGAAATAGTTGTGTGTGTACTGAGTCTGAGCACAGAGCAGGGAAGAATCATAAGCAGAGATTTCAGACTCGTTTAGCTGGATGTATATCCAAATGCCTACATCATAGGGTATCATCCTATCGGTTGTGAGTGGATATAAAAAGGTTGCAACTATTCTGTCCTTTCCATATTGCTAAATGGGAGAGGGTCCCAGCTAGATGGGAGTCTCTGTGGGTAACAGTGTGGAAAGGCTAAGAAACCACTGCTCTAGAGGTAGAGCAAATACTGAAAGAAAAGTGATAGACAGAGTTTGTGCATCTGACTGTCCATAGCAGAAGGCGTTTCAGATGAAAGCTCTTTGTGGTGCACCATTGGACTTTTCAACATGACCACTATTTAAGAGTTGTAAGTCCCTGGGCAGCCAGTTAAGAGATCTAGTTGAATGGAACAGTTTTATTGTGGGTGAAATCCTAGCCCCATTGAAATCAGTGATGATAGGATTTCTCTCTCTCTCTCTCTCTCTCTCTCTCTCTCTCTCTCGTGTGTGTGTGTGTGTGTGTGTGTGTGTGTGTGTGTGTGTGTGTGTGTGTACACAGCCTAGTTCAGTATGTAAAGCCCAGGTAAAGAGGATCAACATGAATAAAAGTTACCTAACAACTCTCTATTTTCTCTTTCCTTAATTACTATTTTTTAAAAACTTCTTGACTGAGCTCAAGTTATTTTTGTGGGGAGAAAAAAATTGCACTTGTATTTAAAAGTTCAGCCCAGCCTGCATTAAAATAAATGAGTTATAAGCCCTTTAAAAGAGACATCATTATTGCAAATTCTGATGAGGTGTGTAAACCGTTTCCTTTGTAACAGGAAAACTGAGTTATATTTTTTCAGAAAAGTTTATAAAATTGTTTTGTTGGGTCTCAGAATTATTTGTGAACGTGAATGGCAGATTTTGAATGCAAAAAATGCCCCCACCTCACCCTTATATTTTGCCAAGCAAAACTTAATGGAACCCATTAGCAACAATGACAGTACTAGGCACCAGGTGTAAGGAGTGGGTTTAAAGCTCAAACAAAAGCAGTGGTCTCTGCTTGGTTGCCAACAATATTTTAACCACTTCGGTCTCCTGCAGATATGTGCCTATAGTTCCCCCTCACACACCCTGGTTTATTTTTCATAATTTTTAATTCATAATAGAAATAAGACAGTCCAGACCTTTGGCCTCATGCCTTATTATGCACTCAAAGCAATCATGAGTCGTCTAGAAATTCACTGCTTGTCATGCCTTATTGCTTAAATATCCCATGTTTATTTATGTCTTCATGCTTCCTTCAAGGACTCTGGACATATACCTTACCAGCAAAGGACAATGCCATGTATGAGGTAATGGGACAAATTAAATATGGGCAGCCTTAAAACTGAATTTTAAAGGGCTTTGAGGTAGCAGTCCACAGTCTCTCTCTTTCTCTCTCTCTCTCTCTCTCTCTCTCTCTCTCTCTCCTTTTAATGTGATGTCTTCAGTTTATCTTGATTTCATTTATTGAAATAATTTAAAACTTAATGCAGAGTAAACCATGGCTGTGTTCACCCTTCTGTTTGGTTGAAAGCAACCTGCCAACATCATCCATCCTTTTTTGTTTGGCAGGAAAATAAAAAACATTTTCTAACTCAAGATAAAAAAAAGCACAATGGCTTGGAAAGCGGAGATGATAAACCATGTTACTTGTAGCAACTCTAATGCTGTTCATTCATCTCTTCAGTCAGAAATTTCATTAGCCACTCACTGCCCTTTGCACAAGGGTGGTACAAACAAGAAATCTAACACATACCTTTACAACTAACTTTATCCCTTTTTAAAATAGCTTTGAAGCATTCTCGGTCTCAAAGTTAGACTACTAATTCTGTTTAGAGGAAAACTGTTCTTATGGCCTGGAATGTACATACATTCTATGTTCTGAAAATCCGTTTTTATGAATCTTAGCCTGTAGAACATGCCTTTTTTGCTCAAGGGTAGCTTTGTGTAATAACATTTTAGTATTTAATATTGACTTAATACAATTCAAATTCATAGCAGAGGAACACTGAAGTCAATGGCTGGAACTCAATTTTTGTCAGAGTTTGGTTGAAAAGGGATCCAGAACAAAACCACTTGACACAGGTGCAAAACAAAAGCCTGAGCAGTGTGTTTTTACAGAGCCAAACCACCTGTTGTCCGTTGACATCCATCTCTATTCAAGTCTAGGGACAGGTCAAAACACCTTGAACTCTGTATGTTTGGATGCAATGGTGACCCAAATTCAAAGCAACCCTGCAAAATCAAAGTCAGTGGCACATTTCCCTGTCTTGGTTCCACCCATGTTTCAAGTGTGCTACTGCTCTGAAACTTGACTTAAAAAATGACAATGCAAGGGGATGTATGTTTTGTTTCACGTAATTTTTATATCAAATGTACTCATTTACAAGTGTCCCCACAGATTGGGGGAAGTGAGTGGAGGGCCAGAGTGGGGAGCTTCCTGACTGTAGAGGAAAGTGCATCCCGCTAAAAGGTATGTCAGAGATTCTACTCCTTATGCATTAGGATAGGAACTGAGTGAAACTTCTGTACAATGGAATAAAAGCAGAAAATAATGGAAAAATAAATTGAGACGCTTTATTTTACAGTTCAATTTTTGAACATTTTGGGCCAGATCCTCAGCTGGGGTAAACTGTTATAGCTGCATTGATGTAAGGGGATATATCCCAGCTGAGGATCTGGCCCTCTATGCTCAGTTTAGTGGCAGATCCATATGAACCACTCTATTTCTGGCTTCTCTACATCTGGACTTATTAGCTACATTGCCATTGTTAAGACAGAGGAAATGCAATAAAAGCTATTTAGGTAACAGCCACAAGCCAGACAAATTGGACTAATACACTCTGTACTTCAGGACATCTGTATTTCAGGACACACCGGGAGCAAATCCTGTTGGCTATATAAAAAAAGAGTACTTTACAAGTCAGAGAGACAAATGCAGGAATTGCAAGCAAATGAAATGTTATCCAGATGAGCTGGATAAATCCTGGTGGCCAAATCTTGAGCGGCGTTCAGTATCTTCCAAGCTCCCACTGAAATCAGTGGTAGCTGGGACTACTCAACATTTCAGTGTTTAGCCCTAGATTATTACCGACACATTGCACTGTGTGACAGGTTTCAGAGTAGCAGCCGTGTTAGTCTGTTTTCGCAAAAAGAAAAGGAGTACTTGTGGCACCTTAGAGACTAACAAATTTATTAGAGCATAAGCTTTCGTGAGCTACAGCTCACTTCATCGGATGCATTTGGTGGAAAAAACAGAGGAGAGATTTATATACACACACACAGAGAACATGAAACAATGGGTTTATCATACACACTGTAAGGAGAGTGATCACTTAAGATAAGCCATCACCCACAGCAGGGGGGGGAAAGGAGGAAAACCTTCCATGGTGACAAGCAGGTAGACTAATTCCAGCAGTTAACAAGAATATCAGAGGAACAGTGGGGGGTGGGGTGGTAGGGAGAAATACCATGGGGAAATAGTTTTACTTTGTGTAATGACTCATCCATTCCCAGTCTCTATTCAAGCCTAAGTTAATTGTATCCAGTTTGCAAATTAATTCCAATTCAGCAGTCTCTCGTTGGAGTCTGTTTTTGAAGCTTTTTTGTTGAAGTATAGCCACTCTTAGGTCTGTGATCGAGTGACCAGAGAGATTGAAGTGTTCTCCAACTGGTTTTTGAATGTTATAATTCTTGACGTCTGATTTGTGTCCATTCATTCTTTTACGTAGAGACTGTCCAGTTTGGCCAATGTACATGGCAGAGGGGCAAAAAACCAGTTGGAGAACACTTCAATCTCTCTGGTCACTCGTAATGCATCCGATGAAGTGAGCTGTAGCTCACGAAAGCTTATGCTCTAATAAATTTGTTAGTCTCTAAGGTGCCACACGTACTCCTTTTCTTTTTGCGAATACAGACTAACACGGCTGCTACTCTGAAACCTCTCCTTACAGTGTGTATGATAAACCCATTGTTTCATGTTCTCTGTGTGTGTGTATATAAATCTCTCCTCTGTTTTTTCCACCAAATGCATCCGATGAAGTGAGCTGTAGCTCACGAAAGCTTATGCTCTAATAAATTTGTTAGTCTCTAAGGTGCCACAAGTACTCCTTTTCTTATTGCACTGTGTGTTGTTATATCATTTATGTTTGTGACTTTTAAACATTTTTTATTGTTACATGCTAAACACACTTTTTTTTTTTTACTTGTTTGCCCCAGGTACCAAAAACCAAGGTTATGTGTTCAGATTTTTTCTCTTCAACCTACCAAATGTCGTTATTCTAAGTTAATAGAGTTTCAAACAGAGAGAGAGAGAGAAAACCAGTTTGGATAAAATAAGCTGATTCATTTCCACCCAGCCACTCACCAAATTTGGACCTGATACTGTTCTTTCAAAGGGAATGGGACTTTTGAACTTGATCCAATACCTGCAAAGTTTAATGGGAGTCTCTCCATTAACTTCAGTGAGTTTTGAAGCATGCCCTGGGTCATTAGCTGTAAAGGGAACTATTTTTGGTATCCTAAACCCAAATTCAAATGAAGCCCTTTTTGAACTTGAGAACCACCCACGTTACTCCCTACCTTTTTTCATTTTCATGTGCTGCTGCTCGTCCTCATCCTCTCGGGGTCAGGAAGTGATGAGATACCATGAGGGGAGGGGAGGGAGCGTCATCTAGAAGAAGGAAGTACTGGAACTCTCTCAAAGTCTCTCTCTCTCTCTGAATTCTTGCTCAGTTTGCAGACCCAAGCATATTGGATAAACCACATTTGCGGCTGCTTACCCAAATGGATCCCAGCCTCTGAATCTTGTGGGATTCATCCATCACTGATTGTAAAAGATCTTGGTCAACATGACAATGTCTAATAAAATTTGTACACAAAATTCTCTCATCTCCACAAACACTGAGGTTTCAAATTTAAAAAGAAGCAGCAGATGAAGAGAAGAAAAGACCGACGGTCCTTTCTGAACTGAGATTCTTATGCTTATCTGATTTTTCAAATAAAAACAGAAAACAGTTCCAGGAATGGTTTGCAGAGGTTGTGCTGAACAGAAAATTCCTTAAAAACTGGCTAAGCTTCTTAATAGTGTAGCTAGTTGTTATAAGCTTTGCTTTATCTTAGAATGTATAATCAGTTTAGTTTCTAGGACTGAATGGAAAACAACAATTCTGTTTCACAAAATATTTTTGCAATTTCTAAAATTGTTTTTCTTCTAATGCAGAATGAAAAGAAGACTTAAATGAGAGTGGGAAAGTACTAACCCTGCCCTGGGATAGTCAGTAGCCTGGTGGTTAGGGCACTCAGCTGGGATGTGGGAGATCCAAGTTTACGTCCTTGAATCAGGTAGAGCAGGACTGAACCCATGTTCCAGGTGAGTGCCCTAGATACCAGGCTACTGGGTCGATTGGTTTTCCCCTACCCATGTTGGACCAGAAACCTTCCTAACGTATTTTTGGTCAGAACTGATACGTTTCCACAAAACATTTAGGTTTTGATGAAATGGAATTTTGGATGGAAAAAAGTTTCATTAAAAATTTTGACCAGCTCTAGTAGTTCTTCAAAATAGGGCAGGTGTTTGGCTGATACAAACTGTAACACTTCCCCGGATAGATCCAGACGAGGATGTGCCCAGCAAGCTTTCAACATTTTAAGAAAGCCTTTATTTAGTTATTGCTATTTTTTAAACATTACACTGGTTATGGGGTACCATAATGAGTCAGGTCGGAGCTGGTTAACGTTTTTGAAAATTTGACAGATTTTGTTCATGGAACATTTTCAAACTTCTTTTGTAAAAAATTTCCTACCCTTTTCCAACCAGCGCTGCTCAAGACTTAAAGTGTACTCCAGACTTCCTATATTTAAACCCTATATTTTTCCCTTCTAACTTTTGATAGAATGAAGCAATTTGTCTGAAAATTTGTGTGGTTAAAACAGGTGAGGAGAATATTTCCTCATAATATAGAAGCAGGAAGATTTTAAAAAATACGTCTTGATTAAGCAAAATATGAAAGCATGCACTTAATTTTAAGCACATGCTTAAGTGCATTGCTGAATTGGATCCTTAATGCTTTCTTCAAAATTAACTGTTTTTTGGTTTTTTTTCCAAGCTTAGGCCCAGACACCTTTTTATTCCTCAGCACAGGAAATGTTTAAGGTCTCTTTTACACATGTATGTAAGTCTTTACTCTCGTGAGCATATGTTAGTGTTCATGGAGCATTTTTTAAAATATGTTAATGAATCTATCATTTTGAACTGGATCTACAACAGCTGCTTATGATTTAAAGGTTTAACGAATTGATGATTAATGTTTTAATCTCTCAAAATGATAAACTTATCACTTGCTGATGAGATCAATGTTTTAAAAACTCCCAGTGATTTCCCAGACAACTGCACATTGTATTAATTAGTTTGAGTATAAAAAATAAAATCTGATATCATTAATTGGGTGGACGATATTTAGATTTGTTTGAGTTAGAAAACTCACTGTCTGTTTTTTAAAAACTATCCAGACAGAAATTTCTAATCTATGGTTGTGTGTTGATAAATGGTATGCTAAGCTTGATATCAAAATATATTTAACCTTAGTTGTTGTTTTCCGTTGGTTTTGTCTGTTAGGTTGTGGTTTGTGTCTGCCTTTTGTGTCCAGGTCCTGGAGCAGTGATTATTATATATTCCAGAAAGTAATATATCCTTTATTTGTTTTAAACTAATTGCCCTGTACTTTCTTTAAATGAACTTGCATGACTATTCTTTAAATAATAATTTTTCAAATATTTGATAAGGGTCTCTTCAGTCTAGCAGAGAAAAATATAGCATGATCCAATAGCTGGAAGTTAAAGCTAGACAAATTCAGACTGGAAATAAGGCATACATTTTTAATGGTGAGGGTAATTAACCACTGGACTAATTTATCATGGGACCTGGTGGATTCTCCATCCCCAACAATTGTTAAATCAAGCTTGGCTGTCTTTCTAAAAGATACTCCCCAGGAATTATTTCAGGAAGCTCTATGCTCTGTATTGTTAAGGAGAAAAGGAGTACTTGTGGCACCTTAGAGACTAACAAATTTATTAGAGCATAAGCTTTCGTGAGCTACAGCTCACTTCATCGGATGAAGTGAGCTGTAGCTCACGAAAGCTTATGCTCTAATAAATTTGTTAGTCTCTAAGGTGCCACAAGTACTCCTTTTCTTTTTGCGAATACAGACTAACACGGCTGCTACTCTGAAACCTGTTATTGTTAAGGAGATTACACTAGATAATCACAGTGGTTCTTCTGGCCTTGGAATCTATGAAATATATGTATATAGACATGTTCAAAAATGGGTCTGATTTTCATTCTCACTTACTCTGACTGTACACAAATCATTAATTGGATGGTTTTGTGTGTGTATTTGATGTGTTTGTAAATTTGATAACTGCATGTGGAAATTAGCAATGCAATTGTGTGATTATTTTCCACAGAAAGTTGTATTTCAAAATGATATGAAGATTAGGCTACACACAACATTACATAAGGCATATTATGTCCTCAGTTACATCTCTTCGAAGGCTAACTGTGGTGAACATGTGTACCAAGTGCAGTCTCTCTCTTGCTGGTGATGAATACATCAGAAAGAGCGAGCCCAGATTGTCTTTCCAATTGCTATCAAAGTTTTTATAATTGGCAGTTAGACGGGGAGGGAACCTTTTTAACTGTAAAGAGAGAACATTTGATATGGAAATAGCTGTGGAACAGCAGACCCGAAATTTCATAATGTCATTTTTGCAGAGTCACTTTTTAGAGCAGGCCCGCACATGAAGGCTTAAAAGCAGAAAGGAACTGTGAGTTCTGAGCTCTTGCTGTTTCTTTAAGGCAAAAGCAAGCTGTCACTGCAGGTGCACCCTTACTTTGCTGCTGAATAATTTAATGTGGTGGTTTCTTGGAAAAATGAAAAATATGCTGAAATCTGAGGATGACCCAAGTTACTCGGGGAGTGTGTGTGTGTGTGTGGGGGGGAGATGGGGAGGTGGGGGGGTGATTGCTCTTTTGTTTTGTACAAACTCTGTCTGGCTCACTCTCTCTTCAGTAATTTTCCATGCCTACAAACTGCTTTTTTAATTCCCACTGGTGACAACCAGCTACGTCACTGTGAAGCTCCCTTGATGTCAATGATGTGACATCACCTACCAGGTGTTGTCTTTATCTGGATTTTCTGTCCTGCCTCTGTCCCTTTCTCTGGGAGACAAGGGGAGGGGAAAGCTGAAATGTGTCATTCAGCACACTTGCATTAACAAGCCTGTTAACAATGACTAACGGCTTAGGTTCTTGTTGAAACTTCCCAGAGAGCCAGGAGGCTCCCACTGATTGATGATTTTGAGACTGGCTCTTACAAGAGTTGCAGTGCACAGTGACAGGCTGGACTTCATGCTTCCTCCCATATTAGAGGGTAAGCTGCATGACCCAGGTTGTTGAGTGCTGTGCAGAGGTGAGTGACAAGAGTCTCGCCTGGCTGAGTTTTATGTACAGTTTCCCAGAATTCTGAACCTTGTTCTTTATGCCAGCTGCTGATTTTACTTTATTTTTTAAACTTTCATGCTGTGTATTTAAAGAGTTACCATGGGATTGAAAAATCACTTTGCATGATTTCAGGGCCATGAGCCCTCCTGTAATATCACAAGCTTTCCATTAGAAAATTAATTCCCCCTCTTTCCATGTCCAAGATTATCCACACAGCAAAATGGGGCCAAAATTGAGATTGACGACTTTTTATTTATTTATTTATTTTTTGCTCAGCCTGTTAGTTCATCTGAGTAAAAACTCATCAAGTACCTCAAAAGTTGGTCCAGTATTATCAACCAAAACAAAACCACCATCTTATCTCTTCTGTGATGCATATGGAAAACCACCATATGTTAATGACTAGGCATGTGATGAGTTGTGATCACTGCTGCTGATTGGCCAAGAATTGTTTACCTCCTGTTGTTTTAATTAGCCTGGCTCCAATCCCCACTCTATGCTGCTTGTGTATCTTATTCCCAGGTCTTTTATGTCTTGTCTTTCAAAATGTAAACTCTTTAACCTGTTAACTGTCATTTACCATATGTTTGTGTAACCCGTAACACAATGGGACCTGACCTGCTTATCCTGTAGATGTGACAATAATATAAATATTAGATTATCTTAATTGGTTTTCAGTATATATGTTATCACTGCATATCAAGAAATGGACTTTACACTGATATCATCCAGTCTTGTTTGCAATGTTGTTGTGACCAGGTTGGTCTCAGGATAATGGAGAGACAAGGTGTGTGAGGTAATATATTTTATTAGACCAACTTCTGTTAGGGACAGAGACAAGCTTTTGAGTGACACAGCGCTGCTCTTCAGGTCTGATCATCTAGGTCTATCATCCAGTCTTGTGATTAAATATCATGATCCATGGTATTACTACTTCTGGCCTTTTCTTTTTTTGGGTACTTTTTTCCATGTTGTTTCTATAATCCATGACACAGGACACAAATACAATACAAATTACAGTAATTTACATGTTATAGTGTAACACAACATACTTATGTACACATACATGCTTTCTCTCTTTCATGCTCTCTAACATATGGTACACAAATAGGTGTGGTACTCATACTCATACAATACATTGAAGAGAGAGATGATAAAATTGGATTTATTATGCACTTTTGACTGCATCACGTGTACTCTAATAGTGTGGCTGATGTGATGTGTATTGGGATTATATAAGGCATATTATGTCCTCAGTTACATCTCTTTGAAGGCTAACTGTGGTGAACATGTGTACCAAGTGCAGTCTCTCTCTTGCTGGTGATGAATACATAAGAAAGAGCGAGCCCAGGTTGTCTTTCCAATTGCTATCAAAGTCCCAATAATCCCATTTCACCTCAGAACTTCGTGCAGCAGATATTTAAAAAAAAATCAGAGAAACATTTCATTCTTTCCCCCTAAAATTACCCTGGTTTGAGATGCAGTGTCTGCCATATTCAATCCTGGACCGCTGATCATTTTAAGAAAGGTCCCATGTTTATTAAACAGTCAGTGGGACTCTGCATGGCAAGATGACCTATCACTAGGTGCAGGGTCAGGGCTTTAGAGAATATTGCAAAAATTGCTAGTAAGAAATAAGTTTCTTTTAAAAAATTGCTTCCCCTTCAACTAATTTATTCTGTTTGCACTAATGACTCTACTTGGCAACATTTCAGTATCAATGGCAAAGTTTTATGCTTATCTTCCTGGATTGCTTCTTACCCAAAGAGTAGTGTGGAACAGAGCCATAAACTAGTATCCACTTTCTGCCAGCGAATGTGTTTATCGGTGAACATATTTTTCTATGCAAATGCATCAGGTAGTTCTCACCTCTGTATTAGTCCATTGTCGGGTCTCGGCTCAGTCTACTAAGTGGCAAAAATCACATTTAATATCAGGTGATGACTGTGTAATTTGAAGAGTTTTAAATGTATGTTGGAACAGCTTCAGCTTTGGAGATGCGATCTCTGAAAGAGCTCACTTTCGTAATCTGCTAAGGATCTGCCTTCTGGAGTGAAGTCCTGTCCCCGTTGATGTCAATGGGAGCCTGGTCATTGACATCAGTGGGGCCAGAATTTCACTCTAGGGTCTGTTATCTGCTCCGCCACTGATTGAGGCAAATCCTTTAACTTCTTTGTGCCTCTGTTTCCAAAGGTCATATTTATACTGGTATTTGGGTAACTAGGGAGATGCAGATAGATACCTATGCGGATTTTCATAAGTGCCTGGGACCTAACTCCCATTGATTTTAGTGGGATCTGGCCTGTTGATCTGCATTTTTGGGCCCCTAAGTGCCTTTAAAAATCAGGCCATGTGGCTGTAAAATGGGGATAATGCCATCAATCTCACAATCTCAAAATTCTTTAAAAACAATGGGCCAGATCCTCCGTTGGTCATGGAGGCAGCAGTGGAAGTAGAGGGGCAGAAGGAGAGGCCCCGAGATAGGACATATTCTTCTGCTGGGCTAAGAGTATAGTTGGATAGATTAACAATATTTCTGGGTGGGTTAAGGGACACCTCTATTCAAGGGACACAATCATGGGGCCTAATCACATCAGCCACAATATCAGAGGCTCGTTCACCTGCGCATCTACCAATGTGATATATGCCATCATGTGCCAGCAATGCCCCTCTGCCATGTACATTGGTCAGACTGGACAGTCTCTATGTGAAAGAATAAATGGACACAAATCAGACGTCAAGAATTATAACATTCAAAAACCATTTGGAGAACACTTTAATCTCTTTGGTCACTCGATTACAGACCTGAAAGTTGCAATTCTTCAACAAAAAAAACTTCAAAAACAGACTCCAATGAGAGACTGCTGAATTGGAATTAATTTGCAAACTGGATACAATTAATTTAGGCTTGAATAAAGACTGGGAGTGGATGGGTCATTACAAAAAGTAAAACTATTTTCCCATGTTTATTCCCCACCCCCACCCTCCATTGTTCCTCAGACGTTCTTGTCAACTGCTGGAAATGGCCCACCTTGATTATCACTACAAAAGGTTTCCTCCCCCCCCACTCTCCTGCTGGTAATAGCTCACCTTAAGTGATCACTGTTGTTACAGTGTGTATGGTAACACCCATTGTTTCATGTTCTCTATGTATATAAATCTCCCCACTGTATTTTCCACTGAATGCATCTGATGAAGTGAGCTGTAGCTCACGAAAGCTTATGCTCAAATAAATTTGTTAGTCTCTAAGGTGCCACAAGTACTCCTTTTCTTTTTGCGATTACAGACTAACACGGCTACTACTCTGAAATCTAAAAAAAGTCAGAAACTGATTACAAAGATGTTCTGGTTGGTGTAATTGAAAACCACCATGACTTAAAACAAAACACAACAAAATGAGCCAGTGGCTGTTTGCAGTTGATAATGGATGAATGGAGTAGGCTGTAGACAAATTGCCAACACTCGAGACTCCATTACCATTAAAGAAAATCTCTTTTTTTTAAATTTTAGTGTAAAAATCAATAAGCAATTATGATATAATATTTTCCCAGTCCTCAGAAACAATGTAATAAAAATTGGGATCTTTATGGCCATTTAGTGGCATGTTTAGTTCGCTCCCCGGCATAGGAATGGCTGCTAGTTTATGCATGTTAACTATATGAATAGCTCTTCTGTAGTTCCATTAACCAAATCTGTTTGAACCTATTAGTTAATGTATTTGTTTCACTGAAAAGAAAGTGAGGAGAGGAAACTTTTCATCGAGGCTTAACTGAGAAATGCAATAATTGTTTTTGACTAACCCTTGCTGTACCATGTTTCCCTGTGGGGAACTTTTTGCACAAGTCTGAGAAGTCTATTTTCCCCCTCTTCTTTTCCTTTCACTCTTGGGAGTTGCCCACTGGTTTAATAAGCTGAGTTTGTGGTGAAGTTACAGTGGGAAACATATAGATGGAAGTGATTCCAGTGATGTTTCTTAATGTGGTTATCGGTGTTGGAAAAAAACCTCTCACTGCAGTGAGCTCGCAGAACCAGCTTCTCCCTGGCATTTTGGGGAGTTTTGTCTGTGAGAAGGATCAGGCACTTCCCTAGATCGATATCTACTAAAGACATATCTTAGAAATTAAGTCTCAAAACGGCTACTGCTTCGCTATTTCCACAACTAACATAACTGATCCCTTCTGTCTGTAGGAGCTCCTATTTCTCAGCAGCTGGGCCATTCTGTTAATGTACAGTAGTTTGACAAAGAAGATGCAGTTTGTCATTGACAGTGTTGGGTCAGGATTTCACACATTTAGTCTCGTGGCTTACCCATGCATTTCAATGGTGAGCTGCATTTTTTGTTATCTTAACCTACAGCATCAGACCTTCAAAATGACGGCTTCCTGCCTGATTTCTAATGATTCATGTTTAGTCTATTGAAATTGCTTATGAACTTGTTCCGTGATTTACTCTTCTGCTATAACAGTTGCAGTTTTCCTTTAAAGAGTTAATCATTTTGGACTCCCTAACTCAGTCCTGAGTCCATAAATGTGAACTGAGGAATCAGTACCTCTTTGGAATATATTGTAAGATTTCTTTTCCTGAGTGGTTTCCCTGTGATTCTCATATAGCAACTTTCCAAGATTGGGCTGCAAAGTAATTTCATGTTTCCTTACAGAATTTCTCTGCCAGCACTATCTTTGACTCTAACAAATGCTGGCTAGTGTAATTATCTGAGACCTTCCTCCCATCCTTTCCATTTCCTTTCGCAGTCCAGGACTGACACTCTCTAATCCCCAGCAATTAGAAGCTTTATGAGCAGGATATCAGAGTTGAGGTTGGGGTGGGGTGGGGAATAGTATGGATTAGAAAATGAGCCGGTGGAGAATGCTGTTTTAGAGAAGTGGAAATTATCTGTGTATAATTAAACCAATATACAAAGGGCCTATTCTGAAATTTTTATTCAGAAAAGCTCCCTGTGAAGTCACTGGGAGTTTTACTTATGTAAGGACTTCTGGACTGGCTTCCCAATATTTATGTCAATTCTGACTTTTGAGACATTGATAGCTGCCTGAATCTATAAAGACACTTAATATCTGAGGTACTAAAGTGACTGCACAGTTTTGCACCTAATTTCAAAGTCAACTTACTTTCCCTTGATTGCAAAATGGGGCAGAAAATAAATTGAATTGGGCCTTAATGAAGTTATTACACTGTAGTCCTTTTAATTAAATGTTCTCTTTTGAAGAGGTTCTTTCAGGTACTCAGAACCTTATCAGATAACCTGAAGCCCCATCTGTTCACACTAGCACACAGTATGAGGGAGAAGGAGTTGGAGAACCACTGGTGGAGGCCAAGAGGAGCAGAAATTGTCACTCCCAAAATGAGAGGGGGGGACTCTTATGAGAATATTTTTGTTGAGTCCTGTGTGTTACTGAGCACCTCCTGCAGGGTGCCCTCAACTGCTATTAATTCCATCTAACAAGAGGTACTCAAATCTCACAGGACTAGGTGCTACCTCTCAAAGGACTTCAGACTGAATCACATACCTTACTTTGTGAAAACAAAAGGAGGACTTGTGGCACCTTAGAGACTAACAAATTTATTTGAGCATAAGCTTTCGTGAGCTACAGCTCACTTCATCAGTTGTAGCTCACAAAAGCTTATGCTCAAATAAATTTGTTAGTCTCTAAGGTGCCACAAGTACTCCTTTTCTTTTTGCGAATACAGACTAACACGGCTGCTACTCTGAAACCTTACTTTGTGAGAAAGCAGTGGAGTAAGGTACTATTCAGTGTGAGTAAGTATGGCAGAACTGAGCCCTAAGTAAACTGTACACAAGTCTGTGGTAGGAGCTGTGACCTGCCACCCTTCTTTTCCTGATATGTCGTTCAGCTTTCCCTTGAGTTCGCATCACATGCTTCAACCTGATCGCAGTATGACTCAGTGAGAGGACAGCTTTTTCCACGTCCCTTCATCAAGACTGAAGGGGTCATGTACGTTACAGAGACTCTTTACACCTCAGCATTTCTTGTGGGTTCTCTTTTCTCCTGGAACTACTGTGTGAAACTACCCATTCAGCTGTAATCTTAGAAAATGCAATATTTATTAAAAATACAGACACAAGCCAAGTGTTCATTTTGATTTAATTGGATAAACACATGTAGATTTGCCCTTTTCATAAACTAAGCTAGCCAAATCTGTGCATGGTTCCTTTCTTTAGAAATTAGCTTGCACCCTTCTGCTGCATCCTCTCTCTCTGCTACACACAGAGATAGCTGAGATATAAATTTTTCTTTACATTTCTCTTCCTATAAAACATAAATTGACAGACCCTAAAACTTCACAGAATCTTATAAGAGAATCCTACAGGGATCCTAGAAACTGTGTCTAAAGTTCCTATAAAATACATTAGGAAACCAGGAGAAAAAGACAAGTCAAGTCACTCTGGCTAAGTGTCATCTGCTGACATAACCATCAGCTGCTTGCTGTTCTTTCTTTGGAGACCACTGTTGCTGTAGGAGTTGAAGAAAAGAAACAAACATTGGCAAAACTGAGATCCTGCCTTCCTTAAATTATACTATTAAGCATATGCTATGGTCTCTACTCTTTCATACAAAACGTATCTTCCAGTTTTCCTTAACCCCTTGCTTCTGTCACCTTCCTTGTTAGCAGGTTATAAATAATATGGTGCTAACAAGCCAGTCATGCCATTTTTACTAAGTCGTTAATGAGGCAAAGCTCCCATTGATTTCAGCTGGAGTTTTGTTGGAGCAAGGCATACAATTTGTTCCTGAAACAGAATAGGTTTCAGAGTAGCAGCTGTGCTTAGTCTGTATTCGCAAAAAGAAAAGGGAGTACTTGTGGCACCTTAGAGACTAGCAAATTTATTTGAGCATAAGCTTTCATGAGCTACAGCTCACTTCATCAGATGCATTCAGTGGAAAATACAGTGGGGAGATTTATATACATAGAGAACATGAAACAATGGGTGTTACCATACACACTGTAACAACAGTGATCACTTAAGGTGAGCTATTACCAGCAGGAGAGCGGGGGGGGGGGGGAGGGGGAGGAGGGGAAACCTTTTGTAGTGATAATCAAGGTGGGCCATTTCCAGCAGTTGACAAGAACATCTGAGGAACAGTGTGTGTAGGGGGAATGTCCACATATCTATTCAGGAGACACCATCGTAGGGCCTAATTACATCAGCCACACTATCAGAGGCTCATTCACCTGCATATGTACCAATGTGAAATATGCCATCATGTGCCAGCAATGCCCCTCTGCCATGTACATTGGTCAAACTGGACAGTCTCTACGTAAAAGAATAAATGGACACAAATCAGACGTCAAGAATTATAACATTCAAAAACCAGTCGGAGAACACTTCAGTCATTCTGGTCACTCGATTACAGACCTGAGAGTGGCTATTCTTCAACAAAAAACTTCAAAAACAGACTCCAACGAGAGACTGCTGAAGTGGAATTAATTTGCAAACTGGATACAATTAACTTAGGCTTGAATAAAGACTAGGAGTGGATGGGTCATTACACAAGGTAAAACTATTTCCCCATGTTTATTCCCCACCCCCCACTAGCAAAGCTAGCCCCCACAGCTGCAACTTAACTAGCTCAGGTATGTCTGCATGTGATGTGTTGTAATCACAACTCCGATTGTGGTGTAGACCTACCTTGAGCGTCATCAACTCCCATTTGAAGCTGATGGTAACTGAGGGTGTTCAGCGCCATGTCTCTTTCAACTTCGTGACCTAAAAGAGTAGACAAGAATTCAAAGTATTCTAAATGCTCCTTTCTCTTTCTCCATGCTGGACAAAAGGCTTTTAGCAGAGAAAGGAGTGATAGAGTGTAAATTTTTCTTTGTTGTTCCTTCTTTCCCTGGCCGGGAGGGGAGCAGGGGGGACAGCTTTATGTTGGTTATCAACCGACCAACCTTTGTCTTCTTCTGAGACCCGTCTATTATTGTCTGCTTTTCATTTTGTTTTCTGATTTTTAGGCTGGAAAGATTATCCTAATGTACCATAAACAACTGCTGAGAGTTGGAAAGAGATTTCTCATCTGGGCTGTTTTGCTGGTGAGTTGCTCGAAGCCTGATGCTATAAAGATAACACAATTAGCGGAGCTAGCAGGCCTCATTATTTTTAATTACTCATACTGCTGCTCACATACTACATGTAATTTGGTAAAGAAAAATAATCCCTATGTGTTTACAATAATCCAAAGCATACAAGTGTTTGTTTTTGTCAAATCCTGCGGAGGGTTATGTGCTATCCGTGCGAATTTTTGTGTAATATTCTAATTGAACAAATGTCCTCACAACCAGCAAGGCCAGAATAAAACTAGAATAGGAAATGTGGATAGTTCAAAATCTAATTACCTTCCTTTTGCAGCTCACATTTTGGTCCATTCATCAAAGTCAGATCGACTCATTATTATTAGCCTATTATCATTCTTCTAGTTAGCTGGTTTCATTTTAATCAATATTTCAGATTACTCTCCATCAAATGCAGTTTTAAAATGAAGCAACCCAGTGCAGTTTAGGTTAAATGTATGTATGCATTAGATTCAATGCATTGTGCTTTATTACTCAAGATTTCTTTTCAAATAAGTAAAGCTATGTGTCTGAGGTAGGTGTTGTAAATTAGAGCTGATGTTGGATTTGAGTTTTGTTCTGGTAGCAATCTAACCATTATTTTCACCTGAGATATGTGCCTCTAATAACCAGCAAAATTACTTGTTTATCTGTCTGTTCTGATAGTCATGCACAGAGAGGCTGTGTGGAGGAATAAGAAGAGTGCTGAGTCCAGTCCTTTTGAATTCACCCTTTCTGTGCTTCTTACCACCTGCAAAATGAATTTTTCCTAGAGGAAGACATGGGCATAAATGTCCCATCCTTTGGTGGCTGCTCTTTGCTCATCTGCATCTGCCATGAGGGCTGCTACTATTCTCCCCTCCTGGTCATCTGGTGTCTGTTGCTTCCATTCATCCCCATTTCTCCCACTTACAAAAGTTCTGCCAATGAAGTCAATGAGGCACTCTGCATTTGCAACGATAAAAACAAGAATAGAATTTAGCTCATAATTGGTAAGTCTCTCTCTCTTTCAAGGCCTGCACAGATCCAGGCAGGGGCCTCACCTTCTAGGAAATCATGAAAACTTCACCTACTTTAAACTGGGCTTTATTAAGGGCCCCTCGGCACTAGAGATACATGCATTGGCAAGATCCAGAGCTTCCTTAATGCTTGCAGCCCTGCAACTTAACTCATATTAATACACATACAGTAGCTCAGTAATAAATAAAAAAAGGTAAAGCCTGCTGTGATTAGGACTGGTAGCACTGATATCCAGCCAGTAGTTAATTATGCAAGATAAGTTTCTAACTGGGGAGATAGATATCTATACCAGGGATGAACTTGTGCTTCAAAACTTGGACCCAGTTCCAAATTTTCCCATAATGCAGGAGTGTTCGGATCTGGACATATTCCTAATTAGTACTGCTCTACTACAGCAAGAGAATTCCAAGCTCAACTGATGTTATTTCTATCCGTATAAATAGGGTGGCTTCTTTCTAAGGTGGACAAATGAAGGATATTATTGGAAAAAGCATAACTTTGCTGCATATGTATTAAGGTCAATTTTGAAGCATGAGTCCAGCAAGGGTACAGACTGTTCTGTATCTTTCCAAACACTCCACTTTCTATTTTGTTTTAATCAAATTTGGCTCTGGATCCAAACTTTTCATTTAAAAATAATTCTAATGCCTACCCTGTCTGATCATATATCATATCTGGATATCAAAATGTTTTACTGATCACTGCAGATTTAAGCATTTGGCCAAACAGCTGCAAGTTTCACCTTCACATCCTATGTCTTACACTCCTCCAATAAGTTATGTGCACTGTTTTACAAACTGCTCTAGTTTCAGGTAGATCTTTGCCAAAAAGCAGGCAGTTTTCTGTGTGCATCACTGGGGAAAAATTGTAGCTGTGCGTGCCACATGTTTAACATTGTCAACTTTGGAACACAAAAGAATTCCCTCCTCATTACAGCTGAGGCCTGCCACAAGCAGCAACATCCCCTCCATCCAGTTGCTTTCAGTGAAGAATCATTTAGGAGCCTCATGCAAAGCTCCCACTGATTTAATTGGTTGCAGGCTTCGGCCCAAGTATGGATGTTGTTTTATGGGACTCAGTTCAGTATTTATGGTAGTCCTGTGACTCTGTGCTGCCTTGAGAGGCTCACCAGGAAACTGAAGGCCTCCCAGAGATATCCAGAATTCAAAGAGAACATGTCTGGTCTTGCCTCCACCTGCTCCTTTGGCCAGCACTGTACACCCTTCAGGGGACATGAGGATGAGTCCCTGTGGTCCGGAGCACACAGTTGTATATAAACCTTCTGTGAACAAGTGGGAAAAGCACCTTGGGCCCATCCCTTCCACCATGCATCTGTGCAAAGAAAGGATATATATATATAATTTGTTTCTTGATGAGGTGAAACCTGTGAGAACCAAAATGTAGGTGACTTCCATCTCTCACCTAAGCATTATTTCCATTAGCAAAGCACTATATATGGCTGTTCTAGTTTGGCTCTAATGTTAGTAGCTTAGCAGATGTTTTCTTCACTTTTCCCTCTCCCTCTCTTAATATTTACAGGTGTTTCTTGACTACAATTGTGCATACTCTCTTAACTAATGCACTGTAAGTACGGTCTGTGTGTTTTCAAGTTGAAATACCACTTTGTCTGTTGTTTCACTTGACTCAGATAATGCCCTTTTGTATATACCATAAGGTCAGTTGCAATTACTTATAACACTGTCAGAGTGGTGCCCTCGTGAAAGGACGTAAGAGCATTTAAGAGCATGAAGCTAAATTGACCAGCACTGTAATGGGATTATAAGTAAGTGCAAGTAACCATATTAAAATATTATAAAGCTCTCTTTCATATTGTACATATGTGTGTATAGTTTGAAAGAAAGCTTGTTAATAATTTAATGGGAATCCTGTTTTATATTGCTTAAAAAAATCTACATGAAAAGAATGTTAGGTAGCAAAGCTAAGCACTCAGATGTTAAGAAATGCTAGAATTAAGTTTATCCATGCTACCTTGATTCAGCCCCCTTGTGCACATGCATTATGATACAGTCTTTAATTATATGATTACGTACTAATTTGTCACAATCTTCAAAGGAACCTGTGGGAGTTAGGTATCCAACTCATTTAATTTCAGTGGGATTTCCACACCTAACTCCTTTAGACTCCTTTACAAATCCCATCCTGAGTGATTTGTCCAAAGCCATGAAAACACTTTAGTGGAAGAAGTGGAAGTGGAAGAGCTGGAAATAGCACCCAAAAGTCCTGACTTGCAGTCATCTACTCTGACCCCTAGACTATACAGTCCTCTAAATATGTACGTTTTTCATCCCAAAACATCACTAGGAACTTTGGGAATTTAGAAGTCAATGGGACCACTCATAGTATGTAAAAGTTAAGCATGTGGGACCAGGGTTTATATTCCTGATTCTTCTTTTTTCCTGCTGAACGTATTTAGGGTTTTATAAAGTTGTTAGATCGAATACCTTCCTAGATAGTTCAAAAAATTTCTTGCAGTAGCAACTCCTGCTTCTAGTGTCTGAATTAACCCTTCACAGGCCAACGTACACTTTTAGGTCTCAACTTCAGTGTTGCTACTCATGTGCATCAGGCTCACGGGCTATGATAAAAGTTTAATTTAATTTCTTCTTTTTTGGGGGATATTTAGGCTTTGGATTTTTTTTCAAAGAATAACATTTTGCAGTCACACTTTCTGTTTAGAATATGATAATTCCTGAGGTGACAAAACTAATATACTTTGTGGCACAGAAAAAATTACTGGGGTATGAATTAATCTTAGTGCTCAATATTCCATTATGAAAATGAAGTATTGAATAAAGAAAAGTGCTAAACTAAACATATATCACCAATATGAGTTGATCATGATTTCTGTCTCAAAATCAGGTGAATGTTTCCTGTTTTGCATGTTTTCAAAAATGCAGTATACTGTATACATTTCATACAGCTATGCTAGGTTATGATACACAGTTCAGGACTGAGGTAAAGGTATCAAAAAAAGTTGAGTGCAGAAGGCTGAATTTGGGCACATATTTACTGAGTGAAATGTCACATTAAAAAAATTCTAGGCATGAGTAGTATCACTATTGACTTAAATAGGAGCAGAGTTAGGCCAATGTTGAGCACTTTGAAAACCCACTCAAATGTAGTAATGGGCCTGATCCTAGGTTCCTTACCCTAGACCATACTCCTCCAAAGTTCCTTTGGAATTTTGTCTAAGTAAATAGGTCAGAGTATGTCTCAATATACATGAATATTTTTGTAAAGATATGGGGCTTGAACAACTTTCCAGTGGACCAATACTATCTTAGGATATTAATGAGGTTTTATGCTTAAACTGTCCTTGTTCACATGCACAAATTAGAAATGATCGCTGAATTTGAAGTTAGGACTTTTCCCTAAGGCCATATTGATAAAGTCCTTGGAGGACTTTCACCTTGGGAGTTAAGCAACGATTGTGTGAGTGTTTTCCACATGATCAATTAAAGGGCACATGGACTTCAGCCCTTCATGTCTCTGATTATTTGTGTGTTATTGCTGACTTTAAGTATGTTCCATAGGCTTAGCATCCAGATTCCTTATTGCTCATTTCATCTTTCATTCATATAACTAATGAGATGTAAAATGACTTTCATGTCAGATGAGTTCTATAGAGTTTCTGGGGTTTGTCACAACATTCATGTCTTCTCTGTGTCATTCCCCTGAGGTGCTGTTAAACAGCAGCGCTAAGCTGGGTATGTGAACTTGTCTCTGTTAAAGTGAAGGAAAATGATACCACTGCTGAAAATATTTGTTTTGACAGCTTATTCCATTGCATTGTTGTTAGCTTATCAGTCAGGAATTTCTTAGCATGTTGTTAACCATAGACACTCCACACGAACACAAGTTATGTTGTTCTTGAAGAATCTAAGAATGTGAAAGGCAGTGTTCTTTGCTAGCTATTTATTTAGCTACTAGATAGCATTTGCAAGTATAAAATGGACAAGTCTTATTATTGAAGTGTTAATATTGTCATAAAAATTGGAGATGGCCCTGTACTTGACCTGCAGTAAAATTATCAGTGACTGTAGCCAGACCAGACGTAACCAGACATAACCATAATCATCTGGTTGGTCTTTTGAGTTGAATTGCTCCTGATTCCCAATCATCTAACAGCCAGAGTTGTAATACTTAGCCACTCTCCATTGCTTTTCATCCAAGTGTCTCAAATCACTAATGAAAGAGAGTAAATATAATTTTCCCCATTTCACAGATGGAGAAAGCTGAGACAAAGAGATGTCAAGTGAGTTGTAGTCAGTAGCAGATTTGGCAATAGAGCCCATGGCCACTGATACCTTGAAAAGTAGGCTTATCTAACACAATGGTAAAAATAGATTCATTCTTGGAAGCCTTTCTTACAGGTTCCCACTGTCTTTAATACCAAATCAACTGAACCAGTGTTAGAACTGGTTTTACTCCACTGTAAACAAGACCAGGCACACAGTTTACTCTCTCATATTGTCTTCTCGCTCCTCCATCCCCACCTGCTCAGCAATAGCAGTCAGTGAGCACTGACATGTTATCAGTCCCAGTCAGATGAACACATGGGTCCACATCTATCATATGTATGAAAACTCAGTGACATGATGCAGTGGTGGCACAAACAGGCAACACCATCTAGTTTAATGCATTTATGCTCTACGTTCTGCATGGAAAAAACACTGGAAACAGTTAATAAAATAGAAAGAAAACCCATGCAAATGAAAATGCAGTGGTTTAGAAGCTGTGAATGTTTGCACATTCTTTTGCTTGTGCTGTTTTTCAGTTTCCGAGATGCTTAAGGGACTTTGAGAATATCCTGATGTTGGAAGAAAAACTTAAATAGACTTTTACACATCCATCTGAGTTTCAGGTTAATTAAAGGGTCAACATTCTTTGCAGGATTAAGGATTGTTTAGTTTCAGTGGGATGAACTTCAGAAGAATGTCAGTGTTTTTATCCATTCATATGCATTTGTGTATATATAAGTACAGTAGTTAGGCATCTATTATACAAAAGAGCACTCCAAGGATTTGGATAATAGATCATTCTAATGTAGGGAAGGGTTAAATTCATAACTGCTAACAGTGGGAGAAGTGCTAGTTCCTATGGCAATTTGAAGAAAGCAAATTGCCTAGAAAATTTATAGTATCAGTGTACAACAAAAATTATTGATTAGTAGATGAGGCACTCCATTTTTATAAACTTAATCAAGGCTAGCATTTTATATTCAGCCACTAGTCTGTCAAGGAGAAAATGAAAGCTGCAGCCCCATAAAAAAACAACTTGGCAGTTATCAGGGGTTTTCAAAAACCTAATGTGATTTTTCCATGAGGAACTAAGGATAAACCTTTAACAGGACAGAGAAAAGGGGTTTAAAGGGACAGGGTTTCCTGCAGAGATCTTTGTTTTGGTATAGTTGCTAGATATAAAACAGTGGCATTTTTACAAGCAGCTGCTATCTTTATCTTTCATCTTTAATAGTACTCTATACAAGTGTCTCGCACAGACCAACTCAGAACATTCAGTGGCTTAGCCAAGGAGAGAGATTCCCATAGAAATGTTGGTTTTGAACTATACAGGTCCCATTTGCACTTTGCAGTCATATGCAGGATGCATGTACATAGACACAAGTCCAAGGCTGGACTTAGGGAAAATGGTACCCTGGGTGAACTTGCATTTTGGTGTCCCTGACCCCCGTGGGTCAGGTGCCCCCTTATTGCCCCTGACCCCCATAGACTCCCCAGACTCCTCACCCTCCCTTTGCTCCAAAGGCCTGCTCCCCCTCCTGGACCCTTAATCCCTGCATCCCCATCACTCCTAACCCCTGCATCCCCCTTCTGCACCCATGTGGGGAAACTGACCTGGATACACGAAACAGCTGGCATTGCTGCTCGCTCCTCTGCCCTGCACACCCCTAGGGGGCTGTGATGGGGGTGGGAGAGAGGAGCAACATCAGGGCTTCCTGCATCCAGGTCACTGTCCACGCCTGGGCTGCTTAAGGAGAGGGCCCGAGAGCAGCAGCTCCTGGGACCTCACAGCACAGCACAGGTGGGGAAAATGACCTGGATGCAGGGAGCCCTGGTGTGTGTGTTGGGGGGACTGTTTGAGGGAGACTGTATGTGTGAGGGAGTGTGTGAGTAAGAACAGCTAACACAAGCCAAAGCTGGCCAAAACAGCAGTCATGTGGTGCTCCCACTGAAGGGGAACCATCACACTATCTCATCCTTCACATTTCTCAAAGGAACTTCCAGGGCTTGAATTAAATTTTTCTATGAAATTGGGGTGAATTTAAAAACTGTTTAAAAAGTTTTAAAAATATGAAAAACTTTAATACATTTTATTTACAGTGTCATTATTCATACTAGTCCTTGCCCCCATGCAGAGAGGCACAGAGACTAGGAGCAGGACCAGCTGTGCTTTCAGGCCAACCCTCCAATTGGACCTGACCCACATCCCTCCCCAGACCGAACCTCCTAAACTGGACCCGACCCACATCCCTCCCTAGACCAGAGGTGTTGGTGGGGCAATGGGGTGAAGGGACACCAGTTGTCTGCGGGGCCTACATTGACAGGGCTTACCTGGAGCAAGGAGCACCCACTGGTCGGAATATCTGTCCACTGGGTATCATTGCTGCCTCCTGCCCAGCATGGCATGGGACCCTCACGGAGTTCCCCAGCCTTTGCATTCGAATAATGGCGGGGTCAGGGTGGCTGCATGGGGCAGATGGGGAGCGCCATGCACAGCACCTTCCCACCAATGCTGGCCCAGGCCCAGCATGGCCCCGAGAGGAGGCAGGGGCCACACCACAGGGGAGCCCAGCTGTCTGCAGCACGCAGCAGCCAGAAAACCCTGAGCCTGCTGCTGAGCCTCCCCCTCCCTTCCCTCTCCCTCCACCAACTGGTACAAGCCTCTTGGGGGAGGAGATTGGGCCAAAGCGGAGCCACAGTGGCTGAGGGCTCCTCTCCACCCCTGTCACTGGCAGGAGCTCTCAGCTGGTGGCCAGCCAAGAGGAGGAATTGGGTTGGGAGAGGGAGAAGGCAGCCTGGGGCTCGCCAGCTGAGAGGAGTTGGGGGGAGAGGCTGGGCCAGTGGGAGGGGAACCACCCCGTGGTGGTGCATGGCTGGCACCCTCTTTAGCAGGCCACCCTGAGCAACCGCCCTGGCCGCCCACCCCAAAGGCTGGCCCTGCATGAGTCCAACCACCAGACAGGAAACTCAGCTAAGTTCTAGATTTTTCTATCTTCACCGTTTAGGAGATAAAATAGTGGCCAGTGCTGAAATAGAATTTAAAAGTTCGCTAGCAAGAATGGGATTTTCCTCAGCTTCATAGAAAATGGCAAAAAGCCTTCAGCATTTACTGTATCTGCTAAGGGAATTATCTAGGTTATCACATGCTCTGTTGAGTTACCTTCACATCTTTTAGAGCCTGTTTGCTATTCATGTATATTGAATTAGTAGGCAGCACACCTATTTCCACAGCTGCACCAGAGAAGAACAGCTTGAGAATATGAGCTCTTGAATCACATGAAGGCTATGCATCTTTGGAACCACGGAGTCTAGTTATTAATCAGTATGTAGACCATGCCTATAATATATATCCAATCAATTATACATTTCCAGTTAAATATTTGCTCTTGGTGCTGTAGAGTCTGTGGGGGATAATTTTCTCATTTCCCAACTTAGAAACCTGCTGTTCCACCAGTGGAAAGGGAACTAACTCCTGAAAAGCGTTAACATATTGATCTATTTTAGAATTATTTAGAATCATCCACGATTGTGGATGGTGGGTCCCTAATAGGCTAGTGATGGGCAGGATCACCCCCATCATTTATTCAAATGAGATCCAAACCATTGATTTATTAATTTAAAACATCATTTGAAAGTTTAATCACTAAAATAATCAGCTGGCATAGTTCTAAATACAATCTTGTTTCCTTCAGGATAAAAGGCAAGCGCCTGATTAATGGTGACAGCAATTGAGCGAATAGGAAAAAATGCAGTTTGGCCTATATATCCAGTTAAAGTCATAACAGAAATGTATAGTTAACATATTTTGTTCTTATAAAGTTGTTTTTCCCACCTCCGAATTTTCACTTTTTTTATTCATCAGGGATTGTGGAATGGTAGCATGCAGTGTTGATGTCTGGGGCCACAAACCCATGTTATGAAACCTGAGCTACAATTATAGAGGTCCATTCAGGTTCAGAGCCCCCTTGGGCCAAATACAACATACAGGATGCTTCCTGCCTTGAAGAGCTTATAGTCTAACAATGACAATATGCAATCAATGAACATAACAAACAATTAGAAGAAAAAGAGGAGTATGGCCAAAGCAAGTGCTGAAAAGAACATGCAGTGACATAGGCCAGAGATGTGCACAGCTAGATGTGGTGTAGTGGTGGTTGATGACTCTCTTCTGAGGGGGACTGAGGACCAGGGTTGGGTGGCGGGTATGCTGCCTGCCAAGGGCCCCTATCCGGGATATTACAGAGGGATTGTCGAGGATCATCTGGCCCTTTGACTACAACCCCCTGCTACTCATCCATGTGGGCACTAATGATACAGCAAGGTATGACCCTCAGCAGATTGGAAGTAACTACAGGGCTCTGGGAGTAAGGGTGAAGGAGTTGGGAGCTCAGGTGGTCTCTTAAATCATTCCAGTCAAGGGTAGGGGCAGAGACAGATACATCCTGGAGGTGAATGCCTAGCTGCAAAGATGGTGTCGCCAGGAGGGTTTCGGCTTCCCTTTCACAGGATGCTGTTCCAAGAAGGAGGACTGCTAAGCAGAGATGGGGTCCACCTATCAAGGAAGGAGAAGAGCATATTTGGATACAGACTGGCTAACCTAGTGAGGGAGGCTTTAAACTAGGTTCAAAGGGGGCAGTGACCAAAGCCTACAGGTAAGTCAAGAACATGGAGACCTGGGAGAAGGTTTGGAATTTGGGAGGAGGATGAACTGTTACAGCAGGGATAAAGGAGAAACGACAGAACGGGGGAGAGGGGAATCAAATCAGTATCTTAGATGTCTGTGTACTAATGTGAGAAGTATGGGGAATAAGCAGGAAGAATTCAAAATGCTAGTAAATAAACACAACTATGACATAGTTGGCATCACAGAGACCTTGTGGGATAATACACATGACTGGAGTATTGGTATAGAAGAGTACAGCTTACTCAGGAAGGACAGGCAGGGAAAAAAAGGAGGCGGTGTTGCCTTATATATTAAAAATGTATACATTTGGACTGAGGTTGAAATGGGAAATAAGAGACAGATTTGTTGAAAGTCTCTGGGTAAGGATAAAGGGTAAAAAAACAAGGGTGATGTCATGGTAGGAGTCTACTACAGATGACCTAACTGGGAAGAAGAGGTGGCTGAGGCTTTTTTTTTTAAACAACTAACAAAATCAGCCAAAGGACGGGACTTCAGCTAATCAGACATCTGCTGGGAAAATAACACAGCAGGGCACAGATTATCCAACAAGTTCTTGGAATGTATTGGAGACCATTTTTTATTTCAGAGGTGGAGAAAGCTACTAGGGGAAAGACAGTTCTAGATTTGATTTTGATTATAGGGGGAAACTGGTTGAGAATTGGAAAGTGGAAGACAGCTTTGGTGAAAGAGATAATGAAATGGTAGAGTTCTCAGGGAGTTAGTAGGTAAGATCCCATGGGAAGCAAGTCTGAAAAACTGTCAACTGTCTTCCCCCTTAGAGAGACATTATTAAGGGTGTAAGAGCAACTATCCCACTGCTTAGAAGAGATAGGAAGTATGGCAAGATACCACACTGGCTTAACCAGGAGAACTTCAATGATGTAAAAATAAAAAAAGAGTCCTACAAAAAGTGGCAACTAGGTCAAATTACAAAGGATAAATATAAAAAAATAACATGAGTATGTAGGGACAAAATTAGAAAGGCCGAGATCAAACTAGCTAGAGACATAAAGGGTAACAAAAAAACATTCTACAAATACATTAGAAACAAGAGGAAGACCAAGGACAGGGTAGGCCCATTACTCAATGAGGCGGGGGGAAAATAATAACAGAAAATGTGGAAATGGCGGAGATCCTTAATGACTTTTTTCTTTCAGTTTTCATGAAGAAGGGGTGGATATTGGACGAATAACATAGTGAATACCAGTAAAAATGAAGTAGGATCAGAAGAGGCTAAAATAGGGAAAGAACAAGTTAAATTGTTACTTAGACAAATTAGATGTCTTCAATTCACTAGGGCCTAATGAAATACATCCTAGAATTCTCAAGGAGCTGACTGAGGAGATATCTAAGCCATTATCTTTGAAAACTCATGGAAGGCAGGAGAGATTCCAGAAAACTGGAAAAGGGCAAATATAGTGCCAATCTATAAAAAGGGAAAGAAGAACAACCCAGGGAATTACAGACCAGTCAGCTTTACTTCTGTACCCGGAAAGATAATGGACCAAATAATTAATTTGCAAAAATCTTCCCACTGTATTTTCCACTGAATGCATCCGATGAAGTGAGCTGTAAATAATAAATAAATAATAGTCAGCATGGATTTGTCCATGAACAAATCATGTCAAACCATCCTGATAGCTTTCTTTGACAGGGTAACAAGCCTTGTGGATGGGGGAAAGCTTTTGATACTGTCTCGCATGACCTTCTCATAAACAAACTAGGGAAGTGCAACCTAGATAGAGCTACTGTAAGGTGAATGCAAAACTGGTTGGAAAACAGTTCCCAGAGAGTAGTCATCAGTGGTTCACAGTCATGCTGGAAGGACATAACAAGTGGAGTCCCATAGGGATCAGTTCTGGGTCCAGTTCTGTTACTCAATGAACAGTTCTGGGTCCAGTTCATCAATGATTTAGATAATGGCATAGAGAGTACACTTATAAAGTTTGCGGATGATACCAAGCTGGGAGGAGTTGCAAGTGCTTTGGAAGGTAGGATTAAAATTCAAAATGATCTGGACAAACTGGAGAAATGGTCTAAAGTAAATAGGATGAAATTCAATAGAACAAATGCAAAGCACTCCACTTAGGAAGGAACAAGCAGTTGCGCACATACAAAATGGGAAATGACTGCCTAGGAAGGAGTACTGCGGAAAGAGGTCAGGGGGTCAGAGTGGACCACAAGCTAAATATGAGTCAACTGTGTAACGCTGTTGCAAAAAAACCGAACATCATTCTGGGATGTATTTGCAGGTGTATTGTAAGCAAGACACGAGAAGTAATTCTTCCGCTCTACTCTGTGCTGATTAGGCCTCAACTGGAGTATTGTGTACAGTTCTGGGCACCATATTTCAGGAAGGATGTGAACAAATTGGAGAGAGTCTAGAGAAGAACGACCGAAATGATTAAAGGTCTAGAAAACATGACCTATGAGGGAAGATTGAAAAAATTGGGTGTGTTTAGTCTGGAAAAGAAAAGACTCAGGGGGGACATAACAGTTTTCAAGTACCTAAAAAGTTGTTACAAGGAGGAGGGAGAAACATTGTTTTCCTTAACCTCTGAGGATAGGACAAGAAGCAATGGGCATAAATTTCAGCCAGGGAGGTTTGGGCTGGACATTAGGAAAAACCTCTATCTCTCAGGGTAATTAAGCACTGGAATAAATTGCCTAGGGAGGTTGTGGAATTTCCATCATTGGAGATTTTAAAGAGCAGGTTAGGCAAACACCTGTCAGGAATGGTCTAGATAATATTTAGTCCTGCCATGAGTGCAGGGGACTGGACTAGATGACCTCTCAAGTTCCCTTCCAGTCCTATGATTCTATGTGCACATGCTGTAAGGAGCATGTAAGTGCTAAGGTGCTTGTGAGATAAATGGACAAATGGGTGATGGAGGCTGGCATTAGTGTTAGGGTGGAGGGGATGGTGGGTAACGTAAGATTCAAGAATGGACAAGTAAGGGAGTTTTCCCTTATTTATGCACTCTAACATCTTACCATGTCGCCCTCTGTGCCTTCCATTCACTCATGAGAATGAGAGTTTAAGGAGTTCTGAATCTTCTTTTAAAATTCCCTCCTACCTTAATCATCCTTTGAGTGTATTACATAGCTCATATGGAGTCTGGGTCATCCATTGCTTTTACAGTTAATCCTACTGGTCTGTCTTAGTAAGGTGCCTGTTTTTACTTGGTGTAGTTATTTACCACCTACTCCAGAAAGAGGAACCGATTCTATTAAGGCTTCTGAATTTCACTTGGTGTCATGACAGTTTGTTTTGTGGTTTTTCACTCTCTCATACTGATCTTGGCTGAGATGGTCACTATCACGCTGCACCTAATTTGGAATTTTATTTAGAAGCCCATCAACAAAAAAGGGCATCTGACAGGGAAGGGGGCACTCTCCTAGGTTACAAGCTGGAAATTGGATGCTTGCCCAGCCATGGTATAACAAGCCTGGAAGGCACAATTGACTGCAGTGAGCAGGAAAATTTCCAAGCCATTGATCCAAGGCTTCACAAAACCCTGAATGAAGCCTGTCAGAGAAAGTTAACAATACATTTTAAACAGTCTCTAAAAGAAACTTAGTCCTTGCTTAACAGGAAACTTCCTTCCTGTCCTTGAAACTATTTACAAATGCATGTGCATTTGCTTTGGTTGATGAGTTTCAAAAGGCAAATCCGCTTTCATAATATGTAGCTCTGTGTGTGTATGTATGGAGAGGGAGATTGATTGGTGGGGAAGCTTGCACAAAGAATGTTCATTTTATAATTCTGGAATGAAACCTTCCCCAACCTCACAGAATCATACATACGTTACATTTCCAAGCACCAAGGCATTGTTCCTGCTCAGGGGAGCAGTTTGTGAGTGCACAGAAATGGCTGGAGGCATGGTCTTCTAATCTACCATGAGATTTATGGGAAATGCAGCACACAAGTGATATTCACCTGGCGATCCAATCACCACTGCATGCTGCTTCCTGGGCCTTCTAGGTCACTCAGGAGCTATGCTGCCATTGGCTACCTTTGTGTACACCACAACCACTCCTTATGGTGGTAGAAAGTATGGAGCTGCTTCAACAAGTAACACCGACCTGTGAGGGGAATTATGTCACATATAGCAGCAGTCACCATCTTCCTATAAGCAGCAGAACTCCAACCGTGCATTTTTTATACATAGGAGTCTTTTCCATCTTGAAATTCCTCTAGTTTCAGTAACTACTTCTTGCCCATACCTGTCAGATAGTATTTGCACCTGCCAAGTTACTTCAGTTTAATTGACCTGTTATTAGTCCTTATCCATAAGCCTCACAGAGGCCTGTGAAATTGGCTTAGCTCTTTTCTACTTCCTAAATTTTATTAAGATTGGGGGTTTATTAATTTTTGTGGTTATCCTACAATTATAGATTGTTCATATGGATATAATATAATAAAATTAACACACCTCAGATTTTCAGACCTGTGCTAATCATAAGACAATCTTTATTAATCTCTTAGCCATGATACAACAGTTCATACTCCAATACCTCTTCATTTAACCATAAATGGGTCTTTATCATGTTGCTGCAAAAGAGCAAAGCTTGCATTTCAGATCAGAAATGCAAAACTCATAGTATTACTTTGGAGAGATGTTGTACTTTGCATGGCACTTTGCGTCCAAGGCTGCTTAAGGGCTTGATAAAGGTTGGGAAGTATTTGCATACTTAGTTTTAAGATGGGAAAAGGGGGAGAAAGAAATTTTAAGAGATTTTTCCAAGATCAGGCTTAGAAATAAGAGGCCTTATTCTTTTCCCATTTACTCTGGTTTTGCACTCATGTATCTCTGACTTCATTGGAGTTATGCCTGATTTGCACTGGTGTAAATGGAAAAACAGGCCCAAAGACGCCTAACTCCCATACATTCCTCTCCTATAATCGCACTCTGGCTTTTGGACTGTGTTGGTAATGGCCTCAAACTGAACTCTGTCAGGTAAAACTGCACCTCTTAAAACTTTGTATGAGTCTGTCATGTTACCGCTGTGAAATAGACTCTTTCAAAAAATATATTGAGTCTCATTTGCCAGGATGGGAGAAAATTAGGTAGATTCTGACATGTCTTTTCAAAGTAGCTACCTTCCTTCTTAGTCCTTCCACTCCTAGTGAGGAGTAGTGGTTTCTATTACCTTCTGCATGAAGTTTCTCTTGTATGAAATGTGAAGTGCCCATTATCTATCCAGAGACTGTCATCAAAGATTGAGCTGATGTCAGGAGGAAGTGATGACTGTTCAAACAGAGATTGTACTTTACTGTGTGCGGTCTTTTCACAGCAGTGTGAAATCCTTGTTGACTGTTTACTGGTGCTTGTCTTGAACCAAAGCCTTTTGTATACTGAGCTCAAAAAATTCTCTTTCTCATCATAAAACTGAAGTTACACAGCGGTATATCAGATTCTGAGACACATCTTGTTAAATGCTATAATAATAAATTACTGTTGAGAGATGTCTTTCAAAAGAAAAGAAAGTATGCTGTTAAATGTACAAAGCATTGGTACTGACATCATTATTAAAGTATCTACTATATGTTAAAGAGAAAAAAAACTTCTACAGACAATGAAAAGTCCATTTAGATATAACAGACCATTACTGTATGGCAGTGAAATTAGTATACCGATACAAGAATGAAAGACTATTGCAAGATCCTGCACTTGTACCTCAGGTGGTAAGAAAAAAAATTGTGTTCCCAGATTACTATGATAGTTTAGTGAATCATTTGATATTGGAAAGAAATTGTATCCTTTGACAAATGTGTGTGTGTGTGTGTGTATCTATAATATTTGAGAAATAGAATATGATTCTAGAATGAAAGACTGTATCAGAAGGCATTTGCACATGGGGGCAGAGTGAAGGCTATCTTTTCAACTTTATTTTATGCATATCTTTACTTTTGACTGCTTACGGTTGTACTCATATAAACCCATATTCATGCAAGTACTCCTTATTCACAGGAGCTCACCTATTGCCTAGAAAAGACAAGAAAATTATTGTAATGTGTAGTTACCCATTCAGGGCTTGTTGACTTCAGTGGTGCAGAAATCAGCCTTTTAGGGCTTCAGATATCAGCGTTGTCATTGAAACAATACAAATTTCAAAATTAAAAAAAGGTCCAGGAAACGTATCAAGGACTTTTCTCAGAAAAGGTTCCTGAATTTTGCTACCAGTCATTGAGCTGGTCAGCATTATTATTATTATTATTTATTTGTTATTTTTAAGTTTGAAATTTCAAATGTTCACAAAAAGGGAAAAGACATTGGAAAAATAGTCCATGAAATTTCTTCCCTTTTATTTTTATTTTTTTAATCAGCTCTACTGCCTCCTATAGGGATTTTTGTACCTCCATATCCCTCCACAAGACCTTTTGTATCATGATGGTAATAGAAAGCCAGGGAAATGGCCATCAAGGATTCCTATATTTATCTTAATTACTTATTTGTTTAGTTCGAATCATTAATTTTTTTTCTTAGATGTACCTGACCATCTAGCTGTATGCATCTCTGGCCAATGTCCTTGAATGTTCTTATTAGTGTTTGCTTTGTCCTCATACCTCTCTCTTTCGCTCTAGCTACCCCGATGCCAATTCCCAGTGTAAATCAGGGCCTACACTGTGTGACTTACCATGCTGATAAATCAAATTATTCTGGTAGCAGTACCCTCATGTAGATAAGTTGTTTTGTCCTATTTTTTTTTCAAATGTGTCAAACCTGAGCATAAGTAAAAGAAACAAATTGGTCCTATTTCATTTTTATTATTTACGTACTTCCCAAAATGATGCAAGGTTCTTTACAGACATGTAGGAAGATCAGTCCCTGCTTCAAAGGCTTTATAATCCAAGTAACTTCACCTAGGGTAGGATATTTGTTCTCAAAATGCTGTAATTAGACTTCTAAAGAAAAACATTTAGAACTGTTGTGGTATTACATTTATTTATAAACACAAATTCAGTTTGGGGGAGGAAAAGGACTCTGCTAATCAGAGATAGATTTTAATGAGGGGAGGGTTATCTCCAAATTCCAATAAATCGGTATGCAAAAATCTGGGGAAGCATGGAGCTGTTGCCTACAGATTTTGTGGCCTTTGTTAGCTTGTACCTTATTTTCTCTCTGGATAGCACTTACTATCATTCAGGTGGTCATTATAGCCCATCTAGCCTTTCTTTGTTAATTGGTTTGCTGCCTTTTATTACATTCACATCTCAAGAACAGGGTGGAATGATCCTGACTCCAGTGACAATATACATTCTGCACAGCAAATTAACCCAGTTATGCATCCCATTCACATGCAGTAGTTGCTCTTCATATGTGAGAAGTCAGATGGAGAAGGCATCCTGTCCCTCACTGAGTCACTGATTTTGTGCTGTTGCAGTTATGGGCCTGCCATCATGCCCTCCTAAAATAGATGTCACTAATGAACACTGTGATGACATTGACATAAAATCAAACCTAATTTCATTTTGTAAGGGACAGCTGTGACTTTTGGTGTAAACATGATTCAATTGTTTTTCTGCCATAATGATGGGTAGATGCATGTGATAATAAGATAGTCACCATATCTGGCTGTTATAAGTGACAGAGAAGTCTAGCTGCCCTGCATAAAGCTGAAAGTTAATGTTAAAATAGGCTGATGGAGATGCACAGAATTCAGTATCCTGTTAAGTCAGTCTCCAAATTGCATACAGTATTCTTCAGGTGTTTAACTTCGAGATGTTGGTTTATATTTTTTAAAAAACCCTCAGCTTCATGGGCTGCGAAAAAGCACACTTCAAGCTTTTTCTCCATGGTAATGGAAGGACTTCTCTGAAATACAACGAATACTTCATAAAGCTATGTGCCAGTGTTCACCAGTATGCTTCAGTTGTTTTCACTGCTCTGCTGACACAAAGCTGCTGTGGTTGGTTGTGAATGTTTTGTGTCTGTTTTGTATCACTGCACAAAGCGGCCAAAGCATCTAGGAGAATCTGCCCCTTTGATTTTGTACTGAACACTGCGTATTTTGCACAATTAAAATTTTTGTTTCCTGTGTAAGTTGATGTTCTTTTGGAAATCATAAACATATTGCAATCCAGTTTTGTCAGATATATCCAGCTAAGCAAAAGTCACTTCATAGGTAAGAGAAATCAATGGGAGAATATCCAAGGAACTAATGTTGGTGATTGAGTAGTTGGCAGTATTTTTTCTATATCAGTATTAAAACAATGCTTGGTGTGAGGTGATGCCAGGCTGTTTGAAGTGCCACCTTTCATGAGAGATGACTAATTTTTGCCAATAAAAATTCCAGTGGCCCTGGTCCTTTAGCTCAGACAGAAAATGCTTATTGTTTTAGATGCAATGGTCACAGCTTCAATCCCTACAGATGGACCTGAGCCCCAGTCACTTTAATTGACTGAGGGTTTGATCATGGAATCGTTAAGAACCCAAACCCCGGTTACTGATCATATTAAATGGCATTTCCAGATTTATAAATAAAAGAAAACCACCCCAGAGAGAAGGAATAGTTACAGGGTGGGATTGCAAAACTTAAGGGCAAGAGTCCCATTAAAAGTCTATGGGACATTAGCTACTAATTACTCAGGTGATTTGGGTGTGGGCTCTGGGAGGGAGTTTGGGTGCGGGGTCAGACTCTGGGCTGGGGCAGGGGGTTGGGGTGCTGGAGGAAGTCAGCACTTATCTCGGGGGGCTCCCAAAAGTGACTGGCACACCTCTCTGGCAGGGTTCCTAGGTGGGGGAGCCAAAGGGGGATCTCCACGTGCGGCTGCTTGCGGGCACCACCCCTGCACCTCACATTGGCCGCAGTTCCCAGCCAATGGGATCTGCAGGGTTGGTGATCAGGGCGGGGGCAGCGTGCAGAGACCCCTTTCGCCCCCCCCGCGGTTGCAGGTATGTGCAGGCCGCCTCCAGGAGCAGCGTGGAGCGAGGGCAGGCAGGAAACCTGCCGTAGCCCTGCTGTGCTGCCGGCAGCATCCGGGGCTGCTGGGCCCTTTTTTAAATTGCCCGGGGCCCTGGGCAATTGCCCCATTTGCTCCTTCCCCGCCCATTGGCATGCCTGTGTTCCACAGTTACATCTGCTTGTTAGCTATTTCTTTCGTGACACCTCCAGAGAGAGGAATTCGGAATACAAGCTTGTTGTAACATTTAACTCCCCAATTCTCCAATAACTAAGTAAACTAGAGAGAGGCATGAACCAGAAACCTAAATCCCCAAACACCTGCACTTCGGACAGACTTTGAAATTTAGTTTTGAACCCAGATCCAAATTTGGCAGCTTGGACGCATCTCTAATATATAAACTCATCAATTTTGTGGATTTTTTCATATCTATAATTTATAATCTGTTACAGTAACTGGGGAATTTTTTTAAAATCAAAGCATTGAGACTTGATAGAGAGATACATAACTTTGAGCTTTAGCAAGCATGTATACGTAGCTTAGGCATTCACACAGCACTTTCTAAACGCCTGGGAAAGAGTCTTTGGTCTGGTCCAGAAACTAAGAGCTATGTCCCCAGGACCCTTCAGTTGTTAGAGTCTGAATAAAAGTAGCATGGACCAAATTCTACTCTGGTGTAAACCTGGAGTAATTCCATTTAAACTAATGGAGTAGCTTCGGACCTAAAATGCTGTAACTAAGAACAGAATATGGCCCTATATTTTAAATGCTTAGTTTATAATTACTATTTTACCTGCAAGCTAACAGCACATTATATTGAATACTATATATGGATTATTTGAATCTGCTTTGCATTTCCCCTGATGATAGACATTTATAATGGGCTTTCCCAACACATTATTATAGTTTAACAGACACTAAAAATTTTAAGGCTTTTTTTTTAATTTCTGATTTTAAACCTGCTATAAAATTAGTCATCTTCTAGTTCACTTTCACATGGCTTTCTCTATTGCAGGTTATTGGCAGACATGGAGAAGTGTTGTCAGGAACAGTTGTTTCTGTTCAATCTCTAATTACAGGGCATCTGTCCTCTTTCCTCTCCCCTTCACCGCCTGGTTTGATTTCAAACCTTTGCAACCTTTCATAGAACATGGAAGTTTAACATTTCATCGAGTCAGTGTCAGCAGTTTTAACTACAAACCTATGACATTTCCAGGCTTTTGATACAAATAAAAAAAATTGGGGTGGGAGGAGAGAGGCGGGGCAAAATATTTACAACATTTTCCATGTGTAAATTAAATGTTTGGAATTATCCTAGAGGTCTAGTCATTAAGCTATTCTACTTATATCAGATGCATGGTTAAGAAGCTCCATTTTCTTTTTGCTTGTACTACTGTTTGAACTTGAGCATGATGCATAAGCTGTTGCCTACCAGGATTAAACAGAAATACAGGAAAATAAATTTTCTTAATTTCAGAATGAAAAGGTTAGTGAGCCTGTTGTAATAACCTCGTCCAGTAAATTGTCCAAGTTCAGGAAAGCAATATAAAAGCAAACATAACGGACCTCTGTTTTGTGGTTCTGAGCATGCAGTATTACTCTCAATTAACATTTAGTTCAACTCTTTTAGTGTTTGCAGACGATTGTCTCATAAATCTAGACGCGCAAAGAAAACTGCATAGCATATAAAGGAATAACGGGAAAAAGCAAAGTTCTAATGAGTGCTAGATGTAACATCAATTGACACACCTAAAACTTACTGAATCAAATTAAAGTGTATAGAAGGAAAAATGAAATATAAAGGCAGAGTAGTCTCATGATACGTTTTCACTGCTAAAGGGAACATGTTCTAATGAACTGAGTACAGTACAGGACTGGAAGCCAATATCTCCTATATTTTGAAACCCGTTCTGACGCTGACTGTGATGTTGGAAAAGCTGCTTTATCTCTGTGCCTGGTTTTCCATCTGTAAACAATGAGGATGTTATGCAGCTTTTTTAATTAATTCTTGTACAGAGCTTTGGAAATAATTATTGCCGCAGGTCAGACTGGGGGGAAAAAGTGAATAGCTGGCCCTCTCCCAGACTATCCCCACAACTCTGCCCATGTGCAACACTAGAATCCGATGCCATTCTCAGTAGATTGTGGAGATCTTCATTAATATATTTGTACCTCTTCTTTCTTGCCTGCTGTGGGTAGCAGTGAAATAGTTCGCATTGGGTGCAGCAGCCTGGGATGGAGGAAGAGCTCTATGTGTGGCAGAAGAACTGGGCTGAGTATTAACTTTTGTGTTACAGTTACGGATTTTATTTGTGGCACCCTGAGGATTGTTTGAACCATTTATAATTAAGGACTCTAAGGACTTTTTGCATTTTAATGTTTCAGCAGAGTTAGCTGGCTGCTGCTTTTGTCCAGCTCACCTTAAGGGGAGGTGCAGTAGAAGAGTTGGGGTGATGGTGGCTAATCTCTGTATGGCACTACTCAATGTCCAGTGACTGAATGACACTGACTATAGTTCTGCTCCCTGGAACAGTTTTCTAAGTTAGTGGCTGCTGAGCTTGTCGTTCCCACAGCACGTAGGAGGCCTCATAACCATGGCATCAAGTAAACTCAGTCCCCGCCTCGCACCATACCTTTTCCCTGTAGAAAGGGGTGCAGCACTGGCGTTCATTTGCCATGCCTAGAGCAGTGCACTTTTCATTGTACTGTGCAGCTCAGCAGATGTCCCCTCACCTCTGCACTGTGTAAGAAGTTTGTGCATTCAGTCATGAGTTGCTTAAATATTTTTCACTAATCTGTTTTCATTTGTGATGCAGCGGCCCCTACAAATGCCTTCTCTTTGTATTCTCCCCCCAGGGTGTTTGTGTTGTGTTTAGGCCAACTGATAACTTTCATTCCCAGCCAGAGTGCAGAAGGTCACTGTCATGTTCAAAATGCTGCCTGTGCTCCACCAAATGCATCCCCCTGTTTACACTAAGGCTTGAACTTTGTGTGTGGTAGGGAGGATGCAATTACCCTTGTTAAAAGTACTCTGTTTAGTGTAGAGTGCATGATGAGAGGACAAAAGGAGAGGATCATTCCACATGCCAATTGCGCCTAGAGCCAGATTTGCCCTGAGTTACACCAGTGTAACCCAGGGTAGGATTTGGTCTTTGCACATTCATGTTGCATACAGCTGCTCTGCTCTTGGGGAAAGCCCCCTGACTGTGGGAGCTCTCGAGGCGCAGCTGCAGAATGAGGCCCTACTTGTGCCCTTGGCTTAATCTGAAAGGAAACAGAATCGGACCAACAAAATGGTACTTGTAGCACAGAGGAAAATCCAGCGTCTTCCATCTGCTCCCTGCTCTGGCAGCTGCAGTGAATTATGGTGTGCTGTCACATTCATAGGGTGATTTCATCAACTAATTTATTTAATTAATTTAGGTTTAACATTGTACAAAGGGTGCGTGATAAAGTGGTGAAATTGTTTCTTTCAACCACCACACCAGCCAAGATTTATTTTAAGAATCCTCTGTATCCTCCCTTATTCTTTCTTGAGCTGGTGCCAAAGAGACAGAGTGGTAATGGGATGATCGGACCGAAAGCTGCTGAGGTTTAGAAGTAGCGATGCTGCTGTTGAGTGGAACTGGCTAGTTTAGCTTCTTCATTATAACGCTAGTAATAGACAATTGATCAGCAGCTCACAGTATTACTTCTCACTGCCAAAAATGATCCGGTGTGGTGCATGGCAAGAAATACAAAGCTGGGACACAACAGCTTCAGCTGCCACTGAGATATAAACACACCCAATGTGTGGAGATGGCCAAAACCAGAGACTCATATATGAGCTCTGAATTCAGAAGTGGGAGTCTATTCAAATTTGAATCACCCAGATTATTTAGGCTCCAATCCTGCAATTTGTTGCCTGCAGAAAGACGGCTGTACCTGTACAGACCCTCATTGATTTAGACTGTAAACTAAGATTACTTTAGAGGTAACCTTAGGCAATGTCTGCAGACTGCTGCTGGCATACCTATGTGAGTCATGGGGGTGAAGAGGTGTGATACCTATTTCACATACCTATGCCAGCAGAAGTCTGTTGTGTAGATGCAACTATAGCAGCAAAGCTGTGCTTTTACTGGTGGTATTTGTTTTGCTGCTGGGGAGGCTGGTTTCACAATAGTGCAGCTATTAAAGTGCCACTTCACTGATGTAGCTGTGTCCCCCCTTTAGAGCTAGTCTACACTGGCAATGCTAAAGCGCTGCCGTGGCAGCATTTTAACGTGGCTTGTGTAGTCACGGCGCAGCAAAACCACCTCCATGAGGGGCGTGGCCCCCAGCGCTGGTGCACGGTCTACACTGGGGCATTATAGCGCTGAAACTTGCTGCGCTCGGGGGTGTTTTTTCACACCCTAAGTGTGAAAGTTGCAGCGCTGTAAATTGCCAGTGTAGACAAGCCCTTACTACCAAAGCATGCCTAGTGTAGACCTAGCATTATATTATAAACTGAGGCTGAGACTTTTCTTCTGTTCAGCCTCTGGCACAACAGGTCAAGTCTCTAGCTGCTATTGAAATATAAGTAATAGTAATGCAGACTCATCTTGTGGTTTGGTGCCAGGTTGGATCAAAAGGAGAAAGAGATTTTCTGGTAACAGTTCAGATGTGGCTGCCATTTTATGGTAATTATCATTATTGTTAGCACAATGTATGGGTACTGCACTATTTCTTAGTAGCCCCAGCTGAGACTGATGACCCATTCTTGTAGCAGCTGTAGATCCACATAGTAAGAGACAGTTGCTGTCCTGAACAGTTTACTGACTAAATAGACTAGACAGCAAAGGGTGGGAGAAAGGAAGTAGTGTCTCCATAATATTCCAAATGTAAACTGTTTTGATTGGACAGATAGGTCACATGCTTTGATTCTGTCCTTGAGCAGATAAATGTAACTCTTAGAATACAGTTTGAGGCAGTCACAATTAGTATCTGCTTTCCACTAATGTTCTGCAACATTTGCTCAAAATTCAGTTTCTTCAGCAAAAGAGAGCCTCAAAAGCTATCAAACACAGCTTAAATGAATTAATTTAACATATCAAGCTAATAGTCATAGAATGTTTGTGCAGCACTAAGCAAGCTTCAATTATGACACTTGCAGGAAGGTAATTTATACTGATGCAAAAAACCACTTAAAGGGAAAAACTTATTGTTGTGGTGCCCAGAGTGGGTCACAGCTGAGAATGCCAAACTTAGCACAGATTGTCAGAAAATAGGGCAGACACCCCGAAACTAGTGGTGTATTCTATCATTAGATTCACTAAGCCAGTAATAAAAGAGTATTCCTGAATCACTACACTAGTTTTACCATGGAATACAGACAATCTCCATGGCATTCCAGCCCGTTTATCACCCAGGCAAACTGGACTTTATGATGTAAGGTTATTAAAACCAAAACCACTGCACATTAGGTTCTTCCAGTCCCAAAGATCCAGTCACAGACCCCAGGTCACTGGATGCTTCAAGATTTCACCAAAAACAAAGTTGTTAGGCAATCCTTAATAAACTAATTGAAAATTTATTGATTAAAAGAAGAAATGAGAGTTGAGATTAAAGCAGATAATATACATTACGGGTGAATTACCGGTTGTAGTACAAATGATAGCATAGATTTAAAAAGTCTGTTAGTCTTTTCATAAGTTCTCAGGGCTTCCCAAAAATGAATTCCAGGGATCTCTATCCATATGCTTAGAACTCCCCCTGCCTGAATTCAAGCAGTTCAGATATGAATCAGAGATAGCAGGATCATTCCATGGTCCAGCATTTGTAGTTGAACGCAGCTCGTTGAGGGTTACTGGCATAGCATGGGTTTTCCTCTGACATAGAATAGGTAATACAGAGAGTTTGAGAGTCTCCAGTGTTAAACCAAAAAGCAAAGGAGTACTTGTGGCACCTTAGAGACTAACAAATTTATTTGAGCATAAGCTTTCGTGTAGCTCACAAAAGCTTATGCTCAAATAAATTTGTTAGTCTCTAAGGTGCCACAAGTACTCCTTTTCTTTTTGTGAATACAGACTAACACAGCTGCTACTCTGAAAACAGTGTTAAACCAATGACCCTTACTTTGAAGTTAACTGCCTACCTCCCATGCATACAGAAATAGTTCAGTTACACTGATTTACATTAGGCAATTGTTCGCCATTCATTAAAACATGGACAGATACGTGAGGGCAATACAGGAAATATTCATTAGTTCCATGCAGTGTATACACATCTTTGATCTTAAGGCTAGTTGAGTACAGGATATAGACAGACGTAAACATACAAACAACATTTTCCTTGATTTCTTATCAGCACAAGTGAAGGAGCTGGTATCTGCAAGCCCATTTAACATCCCTTTGATACTTTCACAGTTGAATTGGCCTGATTATATTGCAATTCCTCTTGACCTGCCTTTAAAGATAACACGCAGGTGAACGGGCCTGTTAATTCTAAGCTGAATTGGTTTGCCAGCATCACACTTATTTCAGAATATTTTAAGAGAAAAAGTGGGTGGCTGGAGAGAGGGTCAAATACGTTATAAGATAACATAGGAATAGTTAGACTACTCATTGGCACTCCCCAAGCAACTTTTAGTTTGTTTTCAGTGCTCCTGAATGTTCTGTTGTGCTTTGCAAAGACAGAGATGTGTGGAAATCCTTTCACTGTGTTTGTTACTAAATAATGGTTTCTTTTCTAGTTTATATTTTATTGGTTTTCCCCAAACATTGAACTTATTTAAAACATAATATTCATTTATAAAAAAATGAGACCAGCTGAGAGAAACCTTTCTGATAATTTAGTTTAACCATAAAATATGACCCCTCCTGACGCGTAGAGATTAGAGCTCCTCTGATAAAAACCATACTATTGAAAATTGTTGTTACTTCTTATTTCATAAATCTAGATAAAAATCTAGATGCAGGAAACAATGGTAATGTACAAATTTACACTTCCTCTGTGCAAGAATTGTGATTGTGAACCTAGAATCCAACTGCAGATTCATACAATCAAATTCACAAGAATACTGGTGACTTAATATAGGTCAGATAATCTATCTGTAAAACATAATATTAGCTATCATTTGGAGGTCTGGAAAAAAGTTATAATTTTCAAGAGGCCTAAAAGTATGTCTACTCTGCAGTGGGGAGTGTTAGTCTGGCCCAAGCTAGTGTTTATGTTGTGGCTCCAACAGAGACTCAAGCTAGCCATTCGAGCTCACAGCCAGGGGACCAGGTGCACTTTAAAGCTGGAGCTGCTGCCTAAGCTGTATCATCCATACTCTGTTTTTAGCACATTAATTCAAACCTTGCTAGCCTCGTGAGTCTGTTTACCTGTGCTGGGAGGTTCACTCCCAAATAACTCAGGAGACTGTCCGATTTTCAAAAGTGACTTAGTCATATAGGAACAAGTGTCAGTTAAAGCCAATGGGACATTGTCTCCTAAGTCACTCTGGCCTTTTGAAAATGCTGTGCGGGTACCCTACAAAGGTCTGATCTGGGAAGTGTGAGTGCATCCCAGCCCTGATATTGAATAATGTGCTTAGATTAAATTGCATCAAAGATCTATCTTTGTGCATAACCTTGCCAGATTTCCGCTATTCCCTGTACAAATCTATGCCATCACTGCATTAGCTTTGCCTTATGCATCACTGTGGTTCATTGAGCCTGTGCTAATAAAATTTCTGGAAAAAGTCATATTTTAGTAAATCTGATAATGTAAAAGAACCACATTCTCAAATCAAAGTCGGCTCACAACTGCTATTGTAGAGAGAGGCTGCTCTTCTTGTTAGGCAATACATCTTTAGATTATCCAATCAATGCAAACACTTAGAGCTTGGCATGGACAGCTGTCCCTTCCCCCACCCCACCCTTTTTTTTTCCTTTCTGTGATTCCTGAGCTTGATATGTTATTGCCTGTTATTGACCTATTCTCTGATTTCTCTCCCTAAGGGGATTATCTCGGCTATTTTAACCAAGTGTACATAAAATGAAGGATTCATTCCTGTCAATAAATAAGGGTAAGTTTTTTCAAATCCAACTAGTAGAGTTTGCTTCTAAGGAGTCCTGTTAAAATGTGCATGTGACTTGCTTTTTTTAGGGAATACAATAAAAAAATGTTTTGGTCAACTACAGAAGTTACGCCAGTTGCTGTAATGTGACTTTTTAATATTAAATACTTGGCAGTTTCAGTTTTCAGGAGTTTTTGCAACCTTCGGTTCTGTTTTAAATCACTAGGGCTCTCATCCCTAGCATTTTGTATTCAAATTAGTGGCAACTAGAGCCACCCAGTTCAGAACTTTTTCCAAATTTTGGGTCCATCTAGAAAATGAATGTGAAAATTAGCAAATCTGCTCTCTCTTACTGTTGTGCCTCTCCCCATCCTCCAACTCCCACGCTTCTGAGTCTCCTCCTCACATCTCCCCATCTCTGCCCCTTCAGTCTTCTCACCATAAAAAGAAAATCCCATCTTTCAGAGCATGAAGAATGTGCAAAATCAGAAATAAAGCTGGTGTTGATAATAAGCCCCCCAAAAGATTTTTGGTTGATATGTGCTGGACAAATGCCAACTCCAGAGAATTATCCAAAGCCATAAAGACTGAGTACATCTATCTAACTTTCCAAGTCTTTTGATCAGAACTGAGATCAGCATTAAAAAAAAAGTAATTCTCTGAGATTGCTGTCTGCTAAGAGTCCCATTGCCATTTTTTAAGATCAACTTTCTAATAAAATCACAGCACTCTGGAAGCCAGAATAGCTGGTCCCTTACAGGAATTGGACACTTTGATACAGTTCAATAGGATCTGAAAAATGAACACAAGACTTCATAGAAATCATCTCCATCTAAGATATCTGATAGGACTCTGGGAACCTATGTGTAATGTATCTTAATTGTCATGCTAGAAAGGTCTTGCTACAAATTCTACTACCTATGTTTCACATAATTGAATGAAGGAGTTAGCCTGTTCCCTGTAAGACAGTTAAATGAAAATTATAGTGAAACTACTGAACTCTCATGAAAGCCCCCCTAAACATGAGATGATTTTGACTTGTATTTTGATAAAACATTGATTAGCACTTGATATTTTAGCTCACAAATGTCCTTTTGGATTTTTTTTTCTAATTAACTCAGTGGGAATTCACCAAACATGCTGCACTTCTTTCATGTCCTCCATGAAGCATAAGGAAGTATAATGCCTATTAATTGAGAGTTTTGAACCTTTGCAGGGTTTCAAGCAAGTCTGCCCATTATCTACAGTATGTTGCACTGTGTCCCTATAAGTAATATTGGAAGAAGCACTTGACAGTTTTAAAAGAGAAGCAGAAATCAATCAGCAACTACTTAGAGCATTGCAGTGTGCAGATGATCAGCCTTGCTAAGGCCGAACTTGTGCTGTAACATCAATACAACGTGTAGAACAATGGGCCTTAGCACAAGTACTGAAGGAAAAAAAGAGAACTTCTCTTATAATAAGCAAAGAGGGAAGGGTGTTAATGTGTGTTGACAAGAAACCACTGGAGTCATTAGCAGTGTTCACATGCATTGGATGCAAGATCCTTAGCCCCAGTGAGTAGTTTAATGAAATGTGCACAGGATCTGACATGACCCTAAATATACGATGTACTTACATCCTCTCTGCCAAAACAAAACTAATGCTTAAGTGTTTTCATTTCTAAAGTGTACTTAAAAGATAGGAGATCTTTTTGTTAACTATGAGATATGCATGTAGAAAGCTGCTCTGTGAATGAGTATGTTATGTTTATTATAAGTATAACCGTGTAAGTGTTTATGTATTCTGTATAAGCAATATATTGTATGTGTGGGGTACGAAGATCCCTATTGGCAATCATTTGGGATAGCTGCACTAATGAAGCCATTAATTAGGGCTAATCCACATTAGAAAATTAGAGTGACACAGCTATGTCACTCAGGTGTAAAAATCCACACCCCTGAGCAACGTAGTTGAGGTGACCTAAGTCCCTATGTAGATGATGAAAGTTTGACTGAAGAGTTCTTCTATTGACCTAGCTTCTGCCTATCAGGGAGGTGGATTACCTGTACCGTCAGGAGAAACCCTCCCATCAGCGTAGGTAGTGTCTACTCTGCAGCATTCCAGTAGCACAGCTGCAGTAGTATTTCAAATGTAAACAAGCCCGTAGGCTTGTTATCCTAACTATATGTAAAGAACAGTGTGGTAAGGTATATAAATTTTGGCCTAAATATTCCAAAATAATCTGTCATTTTGAGTGCATCAGTTTTTTTGCACCCAACTTGAGACAACTTAAAGGGGCCAGATATTCAAAAGTGCTGATCATTCTCTGATAATCGGGCCCTTTGAGGCATCTCAGAGTGGCCATCCAAAATTACTAGTCAGTTTGGAAAAGGTAAGCTTTTATGCGTTTTGAATATGCTACATACTGTGCATGAAAGCTGTTTTAGAAACATCTTATAGGGTTCTGGCTTCATAGTACGAGTTAAACTTATCAATGGCCATTAGTCAAAGCCTTAGAAGGGAAAAAAGTAATCCTAAAAATAATTCTAAATATCACTATAATAGCTTTTCTCATAGCTTCATGCTCTTATCACCCTTTCCCACCTGCAGAATGCCCACTATGCCAGTGGGGGGGTGGGTGGGAAGGTGGGACCAAATGGTAAGTATGTCCAAGGCCTCTCCTAGTCAAAAGGATCCTGCAGGACCAAGGATTGAATCCCTCCACTTGTGTTATGGCCATCCCAAACTCATGGCATTTCAATTTTGTGGCACTACATGCCATTGCATTAATGTATCTCATCATCTCTGCAACCACGAACACATATAACCTATGCATGTGGTAGTAATATCTGTGTAATAAACTGCACCTTTAACCACCTCACCTTCACTCTGCCGGCTAATCCATCTCCACTAGGGCTACTTTTCACATACCAAAGCTCTGAGCAAAATAGCTTTAATATTTTTTCCTCTACAAATCAACTAGCCATACAGCTGCCTGTTTCCCCAGGTTTCCTTCTCCATTGCGCAGTTCAAAGATAATGGAGTAGGGATGAAAATATGGCCCATAAACACTTCCAAGTTCTGATCTGGACCAGACATTTGTTTCCTTATACCACAATGAAGTCTGCTCCTATGGAAATTCTGGCCTAATGGGAAGAAGGGACTCATGGACATGTCTCAAGAAATCCTATCCAGCCTAATTGTTGGATTTGGAAAGTTTGGAAATGTAGGCAAACTTTTAGATTCTTATTTGAGGTAGCCCTGGAAGTCTCTTCTTTAAGGTACTCCCATCAGTAGCATAGAGTGGTATCTATTCATATGTTTATTTTATTTTTAAAAACCCGCCCACTCAATAGAAACAAAAAAGTTTAGGATGCACATCCAGCAATCAGAAACCTCACTGTCTCCCCATAACCAGAATTTTCTCATGCTCTTAATTCTCTTGCCACTGTACAGCATGTAAGTAAATAACAGTGTTCTATTCTACTGTCAAGATCAGACAAAGAATTGGCCATCACTAATAACATCACAAATTCAGTTACATCACAGGAAAACCTAGTGCTTTTAACACCTCATCATTCTAGTTCCCAACAGATTGTTGCAAAAGCCAAGAAAAAGAGAGAGTGAATTATGGACATAAAGCAAAGCAAAAGGCATGAACATATGAGATGACATCCAGCAATGGTTTGGAGAGTATCCAGACTGCTGGCTCAAGATCCCTAAAGTATCACTGATCCCAAGAGAGAAAATATACTTTCCAGATTGTGAGCTAGATTCATTATAAACAGAACAGGTAAATATTTCTATATTTATAAATATTTAATGACTGAATATTTTACTCCCTCATTTTAAAAATGGTTATAGTGACAATTAGTCATAGAAAAATTGAATTCAATTTCATTATTTAATGAAAACCAGCATCGAAGAAATGGCACTTGATTATAGTGTGAACAATAGCAACCACGACAGTTAAGGTTTCACAACAGTTTGAATTCTAATACCCTGTTTTCAATCAACTGTAACTTTCTAAAAAATTCACCTTTCAAGCTGAAATTTTCCAGGTTTGGTCTTTTCCCCAAAATGAATATCTTCAGAAAGTTTGAACAAAATTAGCCAGCCCATTATTGATATTGGGGCAGTTGGTGGAAAATAAAACACATTCCCCTTTATAAAAAATAAAATAACATAAAAATGTTTTCCCCCTCCCCCCTAGGAAAAACGCTATAGTTTGTGCCAGAAACTTGTACGTTCAGTATGCAAATAGGCCTCATTAAAGAGAGAAGTGATTGAGTCGTCTTGTGCCAATTGTTTTTTATTTGACCAAGGTATGACCCTTTGAATATCCCATGCTGAAGTCATGTGGAGTCAGATTTTCAAAAGCACCCAGAACTAGATCTTCAGCATCTTCTCAGCATGCACGTTTAAGACCAGATTTTCAAAACAACTCAGCACCCAGCCATTCCCATTGTGACATTGAGAGCCAGACCTACAGAAAAACTCAGTGTCCAATTTGCTGAGTCGTCTGAATATCTAACCACTTATTTTGGTTAGGGCTGGATGTAGGTTTTTTGCCACCCCAAGCTCCGAGAGCACAACTGCCCAAGCAAAAAAAAAAAAAAAAAAAGAGTGGCCAGAATGCCGACCCTGGAATTGTGCCACCCCAAGCATGTGCTTGCTTTGCTGGTGCCTAGAGCTGGTCCTGATTTTCATGCTGAAATATGTGATCTATTCTGAAAATCTGTTCCATAGTACAATTTGCACAGGAGTTTCTATAAACTTATGAAGTGTGTAGCTCAGGAAGGCTGCATTGTACATGTGGGCATGGCTAAACTGGTTCCAAAATGAAAATTAAAGGGAAGGTATGCAAGAGTAAAAGAGGGCTATTTCCCATTTGTAAGGTGCACAAATTCAGAGCCAAGGGTCCACACAGACCCTTGCCTCAGTGCCTGCAGACCTCGTAAAATGTAAAAGGATTAGAGAAGGCTAATGAATCAGTACTTTGTACAGTTCCTAGAAGGGAATCCTGTTCTCATGCATCTTGGGAGTTGCAGAGGAGATGAGCTGTTTCCTGTGAATTTCTACCCTTCAGTGCCTTAACAAGCCCTGACCCAAAATGTCTACCAGTGTGAATCATACCATACATGTTTTAAGAGAGACAGCTTTGTTCTATGACAAAGTACAAAAATTGCTAGTTACAATTTCCAACGATGTCTTCTGAAAAATGATTTTGTCTGGCACAGCAATACTTATCCAATTAAATGTACTATCTTTGGTATGGCATTGAAGGAAATTAAAATCAGGCTGTCAAAGCTCCCTTCCTAGCACTGCTGTTTTTAAGAGTCTCTGACACTTTGGGGTTCAACCGAGACCAGTAAGAGGTTGTGTCACCACTTGCCTTGTAACCTTGGGTACCTTAAATCCTATGCAGCAGACCTGACACTAACAGCCAAGACAAGCATGCAGGTCACACCCTGGTTTTCACTGCCTAGTTAATTTTTTCAGGGTGACTCCAATACCCTAGTTCTGAATTTCCCCCATACCATCTGCCTCTCCAGTGTCCAGCCCTCTCACTGAACACTTGGGTAAGTTACGTTTGTTGCTCCTTTAGAGACAAGATAATACAGCTCATTAATTTAACAGAATTGATTTATAGTAAAAGTTAAACAAGTTTATTTAACAGAAAGGCATAGGATTAATTGATAACCAAGTATAAGAAATAAAGATAGACAGTATTACAAGAAAACAAAAGCAAAAATACATTTCTAAGACTAAAATTTTATTTCAGCAAATTACAATCATTGTTTAAGCTGGTATCTCACATAAACTCAGTTCCCAGAGACTTCAATCCGCTTGGCTGAAGGATTCAACATGCTGTGATTTGAAGAGCTCTGTCCCCTTGGATCCTTAAAGTGGTGGACACAAAAGTGGCTTTCTGTTTCTTCTTCTCTCCCCTAAAATTCATTGACCTTGTTACAAGAGACAGAAAAGCTTCCTGCTGTTCTTTCCTTCCTGTGGACTTCCTATCCCACTTGTAAATAGAACTTGCATTGTTTTAATTTCATAATGCTTAATTTACATTGGAGACAGGTAGATAGCTGCCTTCCCTCCAGTCCAGGAGAAAACCTGTTTCTCCCCGTGTTTGGTCACAGACTTTAAAGCATGTCATCAGTTAGTGTAATATCTCCTCTAGTATTAATACAGACATTTCACAATTATATTAATCACCAGTATGTTGCAGGCTTTGACAAAACACTTTATTCAATACACTTTTATAGCACCGTAATATTATACACAATCAGTTGGTTCAATTGCTTTTCATTTGAGGTTAGACCCCCTGTCTGTATAGCCCAGTATACCTTTGCAGTTTATTCTTTGAAAACTAGGCCCAGACCAAGCATCTCTCTCTCGCTGAGGTGCAGAAGCCATTCTGTCTTCCCAAATTACTTTGGCCCAGCTTCCAGAGGCAAGAAGGCTTTTTGGGGGTGCCATCCCCCATCTAAATTAAGTATTCATCTTTTTCCACTTGCTGTGCTGATGGCTTTGTTTACCTTGCATGTAATGTGCTTAGCTTTGTCTTTGGTTACAGCTTGCCTAATTTACACTGGAGATCCATTCAAACAGGTGGAATCACTTTCCTTAGTCTTGGCTTAGGCACTAGTTGCCAAATACATTTAAGAACACGATTCTAGCACGTGGTTATAACAGTTCATACACACCCTGTACATACACACAAGAATATTAATGATCAGTGAGTTATTAGTTTTCCAGTGATATCTTACATTACACCTTTTGGGTATAGATCATGACAACAGTGTGTTCAGTGTATGAGTATGTCAGGGCTGACAAGAGTTGCTGACACAGAACAGTGAGCCACCAATGGGCCTCTATGTCTCAGTCTCACAGGATTTTCATTTAAAAACCCTTTCTGTTTTCAGAGGGATGTAAAACGCAGGGATGGCCAAACTCTGAAGGATTTGGTACAATCTGAAAAGACACCAAAAAGGGGAGATGCTTCTCTAAACATTATTGAAACATTCCGAATGGATAACATTTGCTGAGAGGAAGAATTGTTCAGTGGCTAGAGTGTTGTCCTGGGCTCTGAGACATGGGTTCAATTCCTGCTTTGCCATAAACATCCTGTGTGACCTAAAGACTTAATCTCCTTGTGCCTCAGCTCCCCATTGTACAATGGGAATACTAGTACTTCCCTACCTCACAAAGGTATTGAGGATAAATACATTGAAGATTGTGCAGTTGTACAGTGATGGGAGCCAGATAAGCAGCTAAAATAGATGGCAAACACAACTCCCATTGTCTTCAGCGCTCACTTAGCACCTCCATTAGGTGCTTTCTGGCACTCAGGTTTGCCTCACACTGATAGCTGGGGTAGAACCAGATTAAGGTGTTCTATCAGGAAGGATTAAAAACTACCAATGGGCCTGATCTTATGTGGATTCACCAAAGATGTGATATGTTCAGATCTGGGAGCAGAACCTCAGCAGATAAAAATTAAATGTAGCTTTATGGAATGGAATGGAATTGAATTATGTTGAGTTATACCACTTGAAATTCTGACTCCTGTATTGATTATTGGTTAGCTATATTACTGTGTTCACTGTAATTACTTTTCACATGCCCTCTGGACAAAAGATGTACAGCAATGTTAGCAAGGCTCTTAACATTTACTGTTAACTTTCTAGGTGATCAGTGTGACTGTTTTCTGTGTTTGCTAGGTCTCTTTCTTTTATTACTATGCTGAGCTGTTTCTCCTTCATCCTGCTAGGACTAATGTTCTATGCTGTTGATGAAAAAAACTGATGTGGTGCCCAGCCCTTAATTTTCCAGGTAGGAAATTGGAAATAAGTTAGCGCTATCCTGTGGCAGGAGAAATACCAGCAAGAGGGATGTGGTGATGAGAAATCTGAGTTTGTGCACAGTCTCAGTTTGGGTTACCAACCACTAACTGCATAGTGGATAAACCATCCATTGCTTGTCTAAAAATTGCATAAGATCCATTCCAAATGAATGGAAAGGCTGTTCTGCAATGCATTTAAGTGCTTATTAAAATGAGCGACTGACACCACTTTGAAAATGGAGCGACTGTATCCAGTGGAAGTCAGGGATAAATCACTCAACATTTTGCTTAATCTTAAGTCTCCTTTGGAGCCATTTGGAAAAACTCTACTTAATTATGTGTTTGTTCGGGAATATTGGTTTATAATTTATGAAGCTGTAATGCCAAATGGGCTATGTCTATAATAGGTCATAACTCAGGTCTCAGAGTCTATAGCCTTTTGCTATCATCACCCAGTCCCCAGAATAATATTGTGTCTCTAATGTCCCAGGTGATATTGGCAAGGAAAATGATACAATGCAATGGTTCTTGTACTCCTTTAGTCTCCTCCTAATCCCCTGTTTCCCTTTTTGGGGCTTGTCTTTAAAGTGGGAAATGATTTTCCTGTCCCATAAAAAATTTTTGAAATTTAAAATATTCCTATTCCACATCAGGATAAACCTGAAACTTTTTTTTTTTTGGTGGGGGACAAGTGGGGAAGGGGGAAAAACCCAGAATAGCCAATAGTGATGGCACTCACCTGGGATGAAATGTAGAAGCAGGTTCAAGTCCCGGTCTGCTTGATTCTCTCTCTCTCTCTCTCTCTCTCTCTCTCTGTGTTTTTGAGCAGAAATTTCATCCTGGATCTTAGATGCCTTCCTAATGAAAGTTTTGTCAAAACTGAGCCTGTCCTGGTAAAAGTTTCAATTTGGATAAACTGGCAGTTTCTGATGAAAAAAACATTTTTTGTCAAAAAAAAAAAAAAATCACAGCCAGCACTCCTTGTCATGCTTCCAGAGTCCCACCGACCTTGGAAGATTAGTCTCCACACACAAAGGTATATCAGTTTCCTCTTGGTATGACCACCCATCATCTCCAGCAGGCTTCTGTTTTCAGGATTGGATTCCGCTTTTCGATCTGCACAAGGTTTTTACATGTGTAGCATTTGTTATAGATAATGTTCATCCTTGGGGAGTTTGAAATGGTTTCTTTTCATGGCTTTATTCAGGGTTCAACTCTATCTTTGTCTACATCAGGCACTCGCTCCTGGGCAGCTACTTCCTTTTAGTTGCTGATCATCTCTTTCAGGACCTCCTGGGCACATCTCTTGATGTCGTCTTTGCTTACCCCATCTATAAAAAGAAATTCTTCATGAACCATGTAACTGTTTAAAACAGAACAATGATGTTTTTGCCTCTTAGGCTGTGCTGAGAATGCTGTTTGATTAGATGCATATATATTTGGGAACAATGATTCATGTGATTTCATGAAACAGGGAGAGTTATGGACTAGTGAGATCAGCCAGGTCTCTTAGTCCACATTAACAAGAACTCTGAGACCTAAGGGTCTGCAACAAATGCATGAAAGAAAAATTAACTCTGAACTTCAGAAAGCCGGAGAGCCATGTATATCACATTATGTAGAAAAGACACAGGTTGAGGTTTTCAAAGGAGCGATTTATAAACATTCATTTTAATAATGAAAGATACGTGTCCAAAGCCCCTAGACTGCTTTGAAAATCTCAGTCTAAGTAACTGGTAAGTATTGATAAGAGGAGCACAAAATTTACATATCCAAATAGAAACCCAAAGCTCAGGCTTGGTTCGCCATTGTTGATTCATGAACTTTTTGGCAAATGTGGGCAAAATTTTGAGAGAATATAGGTTGGTTTATGGTTACATGAAAAAACAAATAGAACTCAATGCTTCTGCATTCTTTGAATGTTGTGTGAATTTGTCCAAGCCACTTAATCTCTCTGCCTTGGTTTCTCCATTTCTAAAATGGGGATAATAGAGCCCCTACTGCAGAGTATTGTGAGACATTTGGGGATAGGTGGAAGGAAGGCCCTATAGAATGGAAATGTAATTATTATAGAGTTCATGATCTGAAAGTGGTTCTGTAATGACTTTCCACCTAATTCATGATTACATTTTTCCAAAATGATCTGCTCTGTGCAACTATTGGTATATGAATGACTCTGCTGTTACTCAGTGCCTGCAGTTTTCCTGGCTGACAAATAGTTGATAAAGGGACATCACTGCTTTGAATATTGTTCAGGTTAATCAATCAGAGGACAGAAAATGAAGACAGTTATTAAAATTCAAACTGCATTTCCACTTCCTGCAAAGGTGTTTTTTATTATTATGGCTAACTGTGTCAGCAGTCAGACTAGACATGGACTTGCTGCCAATTAATATAAAAATTCCTTTCTTTGATTTAATGGGCTGGGGGAGGGGGAATCTTCTTTTTCTTTTCCCAGCCCTCCCTGGGCTGAGATTTGGATCTCTGGGACTTTGCAGCTGGAAGTTATTAAATTAATTATTACATGAAAATCTGTTATTTAATGAAAGCTTAAAACAAATAATAAATCAATTGCATTTGGTGCAAATGATAACTATCAGATGGAACAAGGCATTTCAGCAACATGATGGTGCAGCAGGCCTCTAGCATTAGTAGTGCACCCGCTTCACCTTCTGGCTCTGTGCTTTATGACTGCATTAGTGGGAGCAAGGACTGTTGCCTGAGAATTAGATTTTTTAGCCACTTGTGATGCTGCAGCATGACACACAGTAACTGGACTGCTTTGTCACTTACACCATTGTCTTTTCAAGATGCATGGTTGCCATTCCATACAGACACTGGAGTAATAAGGGGAAACTTCCTTAGCCAGTATGGGTACTTGAAGATAATAAGCCTATTTTTTTAAGAGTCCAAACCTGGGCTAGTCCTAGTAGCTTAGATTCCTAAAACTGCATTAGTGCATAACAAACCTACAGATGTTTTTTATGTTGTTTGCTGTACCCCGGAGCTACCGCTGAGAGCATGTTCAGGAGAACTTTTCCATTCCACTGAGTGCTTTACTGCAGTACCTTTTATACAACACCCTAACAGGTGCATCAGACAAAAATGTAGGTGTAGTTTTTATTATTATTTTTGTGTATTTGCAAATATGAGCTTTACTGGAGACTGATTGTATTTGCACCTCTGCATTTACAGAAAATTGAGCACCTCAGGAAATATAAAAATGTAGGTTTTAGATGTTTTTCCCCACATAGTGATATGGACACCAAAAACTTTGAGAAACATAATGCTCTGATTACAAAATAGTTCCTTAACTTTTGTAATGAGTATTAGGGGTGGTTCAATCCATACAAAATGTAGGAAAGGGTCATACAGAGAGTTTCATCAGTCCAGTTTTGCTACTGTATTTGGCTGAGTAACTGTATAATTTTGTTGGCCCAGCTTCCCTATTTTAACCCCTTCCACCTTTTTTTGTGTACTTCTCTGGCCCTTCATTGTGTCATGGCTAAAATTAGTTTATTACACTTTGGTAGTAGGGTCATGTCTTCTGTATTGTGATCACGTTGTTTTATCTAGATTGTAAGGTGCCTTTTAAACTTGGGAATATTGTAAAATAATGCCTCCATCTTGAACTAAGATTTTTCTTGCTATTGCACACGCATCTTTTACTGGAGCAGAAGTTGCTGCTTATCACTTTGTCATGCTTTCTGGTGGTTACATAGAGATGAAAGTGAAGAGTGAGATGTGGCTAACAAATTTTATTTTACTTGTGATCTCAGACAGAATTTCAACCAGGCTCTGGTTTGCTCTGGTGCAAAGTTGATACCTAGTCCCATTTCATTACTTGCATAACGGTAACTGACTTTGATGCATTCATTGTCATGGAATCCAGTACAGCAGCCCCCACAATGCACTAGGTGCAATGAAACCATACCTAGGACAATGAGGTGGTAAACCTGGGGAAACAAGCAGTGGATGCAAGAGGGAGATTTTTAGAAGTGGTAAGTTGTGGATATGTTGAAAACTGTAGGGAAATTGTAAGTTAAATTTACCATGTGTGCAGGTTGGAAAACAGAACTTTTGATCTTACTGTGTAAAGGGATGGTGGCTTTAATCACACTAGCACCTCAATACTGTTTTTAACTTGTCTCTCCGGTAGAGCACTAGTAGTGGGATATGATCAGGAGAGCTCCATAATATTACTAGTTCTCATATATCAGGGAGAACCATGCATGCTCAGAACATACCAGTGATACTAGTGCCAACTGAAGGCTCATAGGAACATTTTCTGATTTTAGTCACATCCAGTTTTCTTGACTTTGTAGATTACACTGTTTACAGACAGGGCCAATCCTCTGAAGGCGTTGTTATATGATATGGAATACTGACCTTACCAATGTTCCCTTAACAGAAGGCAATATGTGGGCGTGCAATGGGCTTGAAGCACGTAAGCTTTGTACAAACATGATGCTCTTTCGGCAGGTTAATCAGGTCTTTTATAAAAGACCATGGAAATGTCAGTGAGTCTGAATAAATAAACCAGATCTGTAACTGAACGTTGAAGCAAAGATATATCAACCCAGTCTTTTTATTTCTGTCCCTTACCTACAGAGAGAAAATGGACTGGGATTATAATTAGGAAAATGTATATTAAATATGATCTATGCATGTGCTTCCTACAGCCATGATCTCACTCTGAGGCTTCTGTCCAAATTTAGGCTTTTCTTATAATGTGTGTATAATCTGGGTAGCTGGACTAGATAAATGCAAGAATCAGATCATTAACCTCACCATGAAAGCAAAGGAAAATAATTGTTTGTCTAATTCAGAAATATTGCAAATGTTGGAAAAGGTGTGTTTTGGTTTTTAAGCATAATGTGGACAAGATAAATAATTCAATCTCTGTTGTTGGACAGCAATCGTAGAATGTTCTTGAGCAAAACTTTTCCTCCATGTATTCAGGAAAATATAACCATCCATGAAAATACTCCGTTTATTAGGTAGGCATTGGATATCAACAATGAAAGGCATCTAGTAATTAATACCTGCCATTAAAAATTCTCATTATGATCATTTTAATTTCAAATGACCCTTTGTCCCCATGGATAAATATTGTTCATCTGATAATACTGCAGTAGATACTCCTATCTGAAAAATATCTACTATTTATTTCTTGTATATCACTTAATTATTTTTTGCTCTTAAAACACTTTAGCTACAAATCTTGCTTTTATGCATCTGCAAAATATGATACAAGGTGTACTATTGGGATATACTGTCTAGATCATTGATTCAGATCAAGTTCAGTTTGATAGGGAATCAAAACACTCATCTGATGGCTTCATAGCCTTTGTGGAATGGGCTGGGCTCCAAGTCCAGTTCCCAGTGCAGTTATTCACATCACAAAATCACTGTCACTGTTGTCACTGCTTGACACCCTTGTTGGTTTTCTCAGCAGAAGAGCCAAAGTGTGAAATGGGCACGGAGATTGAACTATCCTCTTCCTCCTGCCTTGGCAGGATGAAGGTAGGTACCGTATTTTGGCAGGGAAGCTAGCAGTACGGCTGATCATGCAACATCTATATGGATTAATAAGAGAGTTCAGTCTCCATGCATGTCAACATTCAGTATCCTTTCAAAAGCAATAAATTCACTTGAAACCAATGGTGCATCAAAATCCATTGTGTCCTCTGCTCCCTAGCCACTATCCCTGAGTGAGGCTGCTTATGAGCAAGTCTGCTTGACTGCTACTGCATGACTAAAGACACATTATTACTTTAATTACTTGAAACAAAGGATCATGGGATGCTGATGCTGTCATTTTAAGACCCAGCATGTCTAAGTGCACTGCCAGGAAGAGGAAAGTTGGAATGATGATTTGTGTGTCTTGGCCTAAAATCAGATAAAACCACTTCAAAAATATTAATTGTTTGAGGTCATTTTCTATTACACAGGATCCATTCACTGGAATGTCTTACAGGTTAATAGTGATAATCCAGGAGTGCTCAGAATACATTGGATCTACGGTGGTGAAGGGAGGGAAGTAAGGGTAAAAATATAGATTTGCATTTGTGACCAACATAGATGGTTCATAAACGTCTCAGACCCAGAGCAGTGATCTGTCAAAACTGCTGTGTTGGGGAAAATCCACTGTTAACTGAATAAAAAGCAGTTCCAAAATAACTGTTCATCAGTTTATCCCCTGCCATTTATCTGATGCTGTGGTGTAGGCAGACCATTTTGCCAGGACATGAGTGAAATATGTGGTAGTGTTGTCTGCTATCAATCAATGGTTTTAATTACATACATGATTGACTAATAAAAATCCCCAGTGACTAATTGATTTTTTTTGATGTGGCTAACGCCTGCTTTATTATGAGGCAATTTTTCATTTAAAATGAATATTTTATTACTGAAATGCAGGTTTATATGTTGAGAGAGAGAGAGCGTGACAGTAAGCGTGGAGGGGAGTACAGAACTCAACAAAACTGCTGTCAAGAAGAAAATTATTAAAGGGTGTGATTCCAGCACATTTAAGAGACCCCCTCACCAGCATAAACTTGATGATAAGAAAATGTTAGAGGCTCAATGAAATAATGTGCAAGCACAAAGGAATTGATTTTGAAATATTATTGTCATCTGCCACTAATGGATACTTTTCTTTATGTATGGAGGTCTTATGTATGCTTCTCCCATGTTTTTTGAGTTTATTAAGCAAACTGTTTGTGTCCTCAGTAGCTCGTACACCCAAAATTAGCACTTAAGCTTTTGTGTGTTTTGATTGTGGCTATATGTATTCAATAATAAATCCAAACCCTACTGTGATTAGGTGCACTTCTTCCAGATATGTGTCACAGAACTAGGCACAGAATAAGTGGCAAGAAAAGTGAGCTTTAGAGAGATGATTGAATTGGAAAGAGTCATTTACCTGACAGTTTATTTGGTTATATGGCACCTTGATTAGCAGACATGGCTATACCTGTATATCCAATCTCACCTGTTTTGAATAACTGCATTCCCATGTGTATTTGTTTTTATGTGAATTTACTAATCGTGGACTTGAATCAATTTCTTGTAAAGGTGAGTGGAAATAAGTCAGATAAACCCCTACAATCTCGATTCTCAACACAGCCATGTCATTTTATTGGAATCTTGTCTAGCAGCACGGATCTCTGAGAAGGTAACCCCAGAACTGGGCAAAATTTGACTTTTTTGAAACAAAAATGATTTTTTTTCCACTTCAAAATTTCATTTCAAAATTTCTTTTAATTTTAGTTCGAAAATAAAAAATATTTTAAAATGTTCAAAGCGAAATGAAACTTTCTATTCTGTCAAACAAAATGTTTTGTTCTACCTAAAATAATTATTTTTTTTTACTTTTCAGTTCACTTAAATATAAAAAATGATTGGTTTGGTTAAATCTGAATGGATTTTTTTTTTTTACTGGAATTGCCAACAAGCAGAAAAATCTGTTTTGTCCAACTGTAATATACATCAACCCTGGCCAGGAAGCAAAAGGTTAACATACTTCATGAGGGCAATGGAAGAGGAACAACTTCCCACCCACAGAGACTATCCATGTTGCCAATGCTGAAATGAGGAATCCTGCTATGCCGATTAGGAAATAGCAATAAATAAATAAATTAAATATCGTTCAATTCATACTTTTGTTTATTGAAGTCCAAAGTCTTAGGGAAGGAATAGCCTGAGCTGCTGTATGCATAGGACTTGAGGGACTTTTGGGCTGCTAGTTTCTGAACTCTAGGATTGGCAAGGGAGCTCACCAGGAATTAAATTAGAAAAGAGTCTAAGTAAACCTAAGTCATCCTGGGACAAAGTTGGTTCCTCTATTTTCCCTCTCCAGCAAGGGATGGGGTTTTTATTTGTTTTTCTTAAGAGCAGAGAGTGGACTGCTCTCCTTTTGCACTGGGAATGGCCTTTGTTTTATTATGTTCCTGTGACGATCAGTAACTACACTGCCTGTTTGAAATGACCCTGGTTGTTTGCTTCGGTGGCAGGCTCGTTCCTGAGAGGCCCATTGGATTGGGCCAGGACAGCAATACTTTAGTGTCAATCTTTGGAGGCTCTTGATCACATATGGACATAGGAGTGAGAGTTGCCCTTGAAAGAACAAGATGAATTAAAGGGAAACTTTAATTTCTGAGGCGTGGCTGGAAGTATCATTTCACGGAGAGAGAACTATTCTCCTTCCACGCCCAGGCAATCCTTGTGAATTGTGGTCCAGTGAACAGGGCAATACATGAGGAATCATGCAACCTGGGTTCTATTACCACTGACTCAAGTCCCTTCACTTCACTTTGCCTCTGTGTTTCCATCGGTAGTTTGGGTAACTGATCCTTGCCTACCTTGTAAAGCACTTTGTGACTTAGGGATGAAAAATATTATGGAAGTGATAAGTGTAAATTCAAAAATCTGAGTGCAAGGTAGAATATGATAATGCTCATATAATGCACCAAAACCATTCAGGGCACATGTGGATTATTAGTGAACAAAATCATAGCAACATTCTAGTAAGATGAATGATAAACTAGCATTCAAAGTAGTAACAAAACCAAAACATTATTTTGACATCTTGAGATTTTTGTGCTCATTTTTAGCCTCTTGGTAGGAAGAGGAACTGACCTTTTTGCCCCATACTCAGCATAACTACAAAGGATTCCATTATTGTTTGAGTGCCCGAGCTGCTCTTTTAAATATGGCCCTTGACCTTTAAACTCTTTTGTTCTAACAGGTATTATTAGTTGTAGGTATGGAAGTCATCTGCGTATCACTGACTGCTGATAAATGAACTGCTTTCAAATAATATCATAATATTTTCAACTTGCAGCACCTTCCACACCAGGGTCCTAAAGCACTCACCATACATTCGGTTAACCTTGCCCAACCACTGTGAGGTGGGTGTGTGAAAAGTGGGGGTAATTGTGAGAGGTTAAGTTATTTGTACAAGGTTGCAAACTGCCTGTGAAACAAATCTCCAGACTCCACGTCTGGTGCGTTCACCACAAGCCCATCGTTCGTCCCCTGAATAGTCTGATCTACAAAACTTAACTCAATATCTAGCTCTAAGATTCCTATTGCTAGCAGGCAGCGTGGTCTAGTAGATAGGGCACTGGACTAGGACTCGGAAGACCTGGATACTATTCTTAGCTCTGTAACTGGCTTACTGTGTCACCTAGGGCAAGTCATTTCACTTCTCTGTACCTTGTGGAACTTTTTGTCTGTTTGTCTATTTGGGTTGTCAACTTTTCAGGACAGGATTTGTACAGCGTGTTATAACAGTTTCTAGTGCAATGAGCTACCAGTCTCAATTGGGGCCTCTAGTTGCTACTGTACTAGAAATTAGTAATAATAGATGCACTGATTCTCATCAACAGTGGAATAATGATAGAGAAGGGTAAGAACCACACACACACACGTGACTAGTTTGCAGAAGGCTGGTGCTAAGTCCTCTTTAAAATTCTACTTACTTATTCTAACTTCAGTCAATTGAAATGTGATCTGGAATCAAGTCAATAGTATACATGAGTCACCCAAGTATGGCAAAGGAGATTGGATGGCCGTTAACTGAACAGGAAAATTACCTGGAGAAATGCAAGAAGGGACAGGCAATCAGATGAGAACATTTTAGAAAGTTCAGGGAGATGGATGCAAAGTCAAAAGGGAATAAAGTCAAGAGAGTGAATTTCGGTGCACATATTGACCATGAAATAGCCATTTATAATTCATCTTTGTGCAGGACTTTGCACCAGGATGTAATTGGCTTCCTAGGCTCTTAGTTATCGTTATCAAGCAATGCTAAGTTTCTAATAATAATTAGAAGCCCCTTTACTTTATCCTTCTGTTTTCCATCTATTTCCTGAGAAGAGAATTAACCCCAGGAGCTAATGATAAGAGGAGACTCATTCAGTGAGAGCAGAATATTGAACTCTCAATCCACCAGACAGAGCACAAAGCCGAATTTTGTTCAAAATTAAGTTGATGTTTTAAAATCGTGAATCACTACTCAGCAGGTGCTTTAGTTCATATTCTGGAGTCGACATCATGAATGACAAATCCCACATCACCCTGGCCACTGTTTAGCTGATGACAAACTCTTCAAATCTATGATAGCACCTATGTAAGGAAGAAGCTCTCTTAGGATTTTTTTTATATAATGGCTAACCTCCCCCCCCAAAGCCTGTTAACTTATTGCAACTTAAATATATAATCAATTGGCTAGATCCTCAGCTGCTGTAAATCAGCATAGCTCCACAGTACACTGATTTACACCAGCTGAGGAGCTGGCCCATTTGTTCACAAAGTACAATTTTTGCACTAAGCTTGCTTTTTATTTTGAGGCTTCCTTCTTAAAATGCTGGCAGGAATTTAGAAATGAGTGAGGACCATTCTATTTACACCACTGTATTATGTGTGTGTTTGTTTTAGAGAGAATGATGACTTTGTGGTGATACGAGAAAAGTTTGCATCTTCATATTGAATTAGAAACAGTTCTATGTCCTAGACAAAAAGGCTTTGTCTTGCTGCTGCAGGTACATTTTGCCTATTTTGCTTTGCTCTTGGAATCAAGATTGTTTTTGGTTGAAGATCATCCAGTGGGAAAAGTAACTAGGAAATCTTTCCTGTTTTAGACCATATTAAAATGTATTACTGCACTGGGGCGACCTCAGCTGGAGTATTTATGTCCAGTTCTGTGTGCCATACTTTTAGGCAGGATGTAGACAAATTGGGGAGAATTCAGAGGGAGAGCAACAAAAATGAAAAAAGGTTTAGAAAACCTGATCTTTGAGAAATGGTTTAAAAAAACTGAGCGTGATTAATCTTAAGAAGCAAAGACTGAAGGGGGAACTGATAAGTTTTCAAATATGTTATAAAGAGGATGGTGATCAATTGTCTCCATATCCACTGAGGATAAGACAAGAAGTAATTGGCTGCAGGGAGCAGCCTATCAGGGCCCATATAAAAAGGAGCTGCAGAGCCAGAGACAGTCAGTTCCTTGTGGGAGTCAGAGGAGTACAGGTGGTGCTCCTGGTTGGCCAAAGAGAACTGCAGCACCATGGACAGCTCAGTTCTGGGAACTGGGGAGGGGGAAGAGCTGCTGGCTGGCTGCTGGGCTAAACTTAGAAGACCCCTGAGCTAACGGTGAGGCACTAGTGAAGGTTGGGGCTGGGCCTGGGGCTGCAGGGAAGTGGCCTGGGGAACTGAAGTTTTGCTGAAGGGACACGGTGCCACTGGGGAGGTAGCCTACAACTGAAGCATGATAAATCTCCAGAAGGGGAACTGAACTGCCTTGAGTTCTTAGCATTCCTTTGGATTTTAATATCCCACAAGGAAGTGGACTCAAGAGTGAACTAGCTGGAGAGCCAAAGCCCAGATTCCCTATGGGGTGTTAGCTGACTGTCCAAGATACCATGACAGGGTGAGAAGTGCTCCATTGGGCCATAAGGGCACACTGCAGAGGTGTCCCTCCCTCAGCAGATTTAAAGCAATCCTACTTCTAAGTGGTGCCACTTGGGAAGTGCAGCACACAGTAGGAGTGGACAACAAAAGTGGCTTTAGATTACCCATTGAGCCCCTGAATTCTAAGCCTGGCCTCTAGCATAAAAGTGGCCCATAAAATCCAAAACTATTGTGTTATAGTTATTAATTACTTGTATTATGTAGCACGTAGGGGCCCTAGTCATGGTCCAAAACCTCTTCATGCTAGGAACTGCACAAACACACAAGGAAAACTATGATCCCAGCTTACAATTGAAGTATGAGACAAAAGACAATGTGAAAAACAAACTGAAGAAAGCATCATGTAAAAGGTGATTAGATCTGCTGGTCTTGCTGAGGAGAAATGCATCCTGGGTATTTGGGGGGAATTGGATGTGAGGCTTAAAATGATATCAAGAGACAGTTTACATACAAACATACACACACACTTTGATGCTAGAGTAGCCTCTGAACTAAATCACAGCCTGGGTGGTGTAAGACTGGCATGAAAAACAGGAGGACAGATCCCAGGATGGGGTATGAAGAGTGGGCAGGTGAAACATGGAATTAGTTGGATGTATCAGTGGAGGAACTGGGAGCTCTGGGAAAGACAAGAGGATGGCATACATGGTGTGGGTGAGGGCCTGGGGAGAGGGATGAACAGGGGTGTAGGGGACTCAGGTGTATATATGAAGATCAGGGTTAGGAGAGGCAAGAGGGTGTGTAAGCCTGGCGCCAGGGGAACATGAGAAGAGGTTGAGGTTGATCCCAGGAGAGCTATGGGTAAAGGAGATGGTGTGACTGTACCTGCAGGGAGATAGTGGAAACATGCAGTGGATCAAGGAATGAAAGAAGGGGCAGGATACTTGGGGAGAAGAGGGATTGTGGAAAGACAGAAGTCAAGGCATATGGAGATGGCACTAGGAGAAAGGACTGTTTGGAAGGGGATAGAGGGGACCAAGTGTATATAGTAGAGCATGGGGAGAGGAAGGAGGGTACTGCACAAGATGGTGGAAGTGGAATTGAATGGTGAGTGGGAAAGACAGTCACTCATCTATGTTAAAAGTTTAGAACACTTAAAATTATTTCCCACCTGGGTAGAACTGCCATGACCACATATTCTTAAAATGAGCTTATGCCTGCAGGGGAGGCACTCTGCTTTGATGGCCTTCATAAGATCTGCCACAGTAAGAGTTCTCTCCTGTGGACCTGAAACAGCTACCTGATGTAAACATTTGGTACTTGCTCAAAAAAAACAGGGGCATTCCAAAACAAACAAAAACTTGGCTAAAAGAGTTGAGGTTAAAAGGTGTGTTCAGTGGAATGAAGCTAACTTCACCCCGCCCCACAAAAAACAACAAGATTTCATTGGAAATTCTACCCCTTTTTAAAAAAAGTACTGAAAATTAAGAGATGCAGCCTGTTCCCCATTGCTACATAATCCTTCATCGCACACCATCACCCTACCTGACTTAGATTGCCCACCTAATTTTAACAGTCAGTGCAATGTTGTGCAGGCAGCCCCAGCAAGAACCCACCACCACCCTGAGATGTGGGTGAGGCCAGACAGGCTGGTTGCCTCTCATGGCAATGATCACAGAATATGTTAACATCCTACTATGGATTAAATCTCTTGCAATACTAAAGTTAAGATCTTTACAGTACTTGTGCTCACTTTAAGAGGCCATGGGCTTTTATTAACCATATTTGTCTCTGTCTCATCGATGCCTTATGCAAGGCATCACCTCACGAACCAGAATTAAAAATGAAGACAAAAGCTACCTTTCCCATGGGAGTACTTTGTAGGTAAAGGTTGATAAAACTTGTCAAGAGTCTCTAAATTGATTTCTTGGGTTCACTGCACATTTTCCCTTTCAATCACAACTTTTTATTCCCTAACTTTGCTGTATATATTTTGTTACTCTGTCAGCAGCTGATTTATGAGTGCAGAGACCAGCTGTGTCGAGTTTACATGGGAGGTATTATAGGAGGACTGAAAAGGCCTGCTTAACTTAGAAATATTAGTACTGTAAAAGTGAGGATTGTATGTTGACAGAGTAGTGATTTACCTGCTCCTTGGTTACCTGGGACAGTTTCTTCAGGAGTCGCATTCCAATATAGTTAGCATAAGGCAGAAAAATTATTTCAGGTCATACCTCATTGTACATTGTGGTGAATACCCATTTATCAAATAAATTATACAGCACAATGTCTTATTAAAAAACAACAACCAATAGTCAAATTCTCAGTCAGTGCTGAGAATGAGCAATATGCCTGAACCACCATTGTTCCCCTTCTTAAACCTGTTTTGGGGCACACAGTGGGTGGACATATTTGTTCATGTGTTTATTGAGGTTTTTTTGGTTTAATTAAGCCTTACTGTTCATTCTACAGAAACTGAAGCAAAGAAGTGCCCTGAGTTATATGATGATCAGTCACAGTCACTACTGAGAGACAAGAAATGTTTTTATCATTATGAATGCTACATAAAAATCTAAGCAAGGTAGCTTTGTCTAAGCTATAATACAAGGAACTCAGTGACTATAGTTAAACTGCATGATGCATTAACTTTTATAAAATATTTCCATCAACCATTAGTGGTGGGAGGTGAAGACATGGCTATCTATGTTCGTTAGAATCTATGAAGAGGCAATATACAGATTTTGTATTATCTGCTGTAGGCGTTTAATGTTCCCCTTGTCTTTCTCTCTTGGGTCCTTGCTCTATTCTTCAAGTTCATGAAAGTCACAGCCCAAAGGAATGCAGGCAATATACTCCAACATTTTTATATTTTGGGGTGGGGAGGAGAGGTGACTGAGTGGATCTCACTGCAGAAAAACATATCTATTTGAAAGCAGGAACAGTAAGTTTTAAACTAGGAAATGGCTCCCACCATGTAATTCAGTTTTGTTACTCTAAAACAAAATTATGAATAATCTATATTAATGTATATATTATTGTAGGTGGAGCCTATTGAAGTTGCCTATTACTGTTTGTTTTTTACGGTAGCACCTAGGAGCTGCAGGCATGCATCAGAGTGCCATTTTGCTAGATACTGTATGAACATAACACAGAGTCCTTGCCCCACAAAATATGCAACTGATACAATATGAATATTGCTTCATATTGAATTTTAAATAAGTAGTTTTGCTACTGTTAATTTTTTTCCCTAACCATTTCTTTAAGGCACCTGGGGTTTGGAGCAGGGACTTGAAACTTAGCGGAGGAATGGGGAGGTAGTGCTGGGGTCACAGAGGTACATTTTGCTGTTTCCATGAAAATTCACTCACATTTGGGCAACTTATAGACCTGTGAAACAAGCCATTTGCAAACTACCAGAGATTTTTGTTGGCTTGCTGCTAAAAATCCTTGAATGTTCCCTCTGCACTGAATGTGTTCCTAGCTCTGCAGAGCTTGAGCTCCAACAACTTTGCTTTTGGCTCAGGGATAACTGAGTGCTTGTCTGGGAACTAGGATGAGGCCCTGACTTCTAGACCCATCTGTTTATTAATATTAATTAGAACATAACGGTCATACTGGGTCAGACAATGGTCCATCTCCTCCACTATCCTGTCTTCCAACAGTGGCCAGTGCTAGATGCTTCAAAGGGAATCAACAGAATAGGGCAACTGTGAGTTATCCATCCCCTGTTGATCAGAGGTTATGGGATACCTGGAACGTGAGGTTGCATCACTGACCATGTTAACTAATAGCCATTGATCGACCTATCAACCATGAACTTACCTAATTCTTTTTAGATTTTTTTGGGGGGGGCCTTCACAACAACTCCTGATAAGTTCCAAAGATTGACTGTTTTGTGACAAAGTACTTCCTTATATTTGTTTTAAACCGGTTGCCTATTAATTTCTTTGGATGACTCCTAGTTTTTGCGTTTTGCAAAAGGGTAAATAATACTTACTTTCTCCACACCATTCATGGATTTTATGGACCTCTATCATATCCCCACCTCCCCCTTAGTCATGTTTCTTCCAAGCTGAACAGTCCCCGCCTTTTTAATCTCTCCTCATATGGAAGCTCTTTTGTACCCTTAATCATTTTTTTGCCCTTCTCTGTACTTTTTCCAATTCTAATATATCTCTTGTGAGCTGGGATAAACAGGAGTGCTTGCAGTATTCAAGGTGTGGGCGTGCCATGATGATATTGTCTGTCTTCTTAACAGCTATCCTTTTCCTAATAGTTCCTAACATTCTATTAGCTTTTTTGACTGCTGCTGGACATCAAGCAGGTGTTTTTAGAGAGCTATCCACAATGATTCCAAGATCTCTTTCTTGAGTAGCAACAGCTAATTTATAACCCATCATTTTGTATGTTTAGTTGGGATTACATTTTCCAGTGGGCATTTCTTAGGAACATTGACTTTCATCTGCCATTTTGTTGCCCCCAGTCAGGCAGCTTTGTGAGATCCCTTTGTAACTAATAATTTTGGGCATTTAACAGCTCTTATAATTGAGTGTTTATTATCATATTGCTTCATTAGAAGGCAGATAAGTATCACCCACCACCCCCTTTTGGAAATAGAACACAGGTTTATAAAATAGTTGACTCATGTCTCATCCACAGCCACACTGCCTTTCAGAAAGAATGTGCCAAATCTGTGTGCTTGTCTGTAACCATTAAACTCCACTCCCTTTCAGAAGAAGGACTAGAACCCAACAATTCTGACTTTCGCCATTCATTGCTGTCTAGTAAACATTTGTGTAAGTCATTGGCAAAGTATGTCATGGCCCTGTGATGCTTCCAGGGGATACTGAGGATTGTGATGCACCTTGCTACCACCTTCCGTTAGCATGAGGGAGCCTCATCTGTGCTTGACTGTGGGTCAGCTCCCTAGCTTCACCAGCCAAAGGCAACACAAACACTCCCTTCTAGGCTCACAAAGGCTCCATCCGTGCTCTCTCTCTCTCTCTCTCTCTCTGCAGGTTAGTGATAGACACACTCCAAAACCTGCAAGCATCTCCCTGGAGCATCCAGCCCCTGGTCCACTGTGCGTTTCAGTATTCACAGATTTGCTGCTCCCAAAGTTACAGTACACCGCAGCTTACCGTTCTTCCTCTGATCACCATTTTGCCTAGCATACAGAACTTGGATACATTTATAGTGAAAAGTACAGGTTTATTTAACAAAGTATAGAGATTCAAATGATGGCAGGTCGAAGCATTGAAAATAATGGTTACATATAAAATCATAACATGCATTCTAGAATCTAGACATATTTAACTAGATACTTTCCGTCTTATAGAGCAAAGCCCACCTCAAAGTCCTTCCAGCATTTTTCAGCCAGGCCTGGCTGTGATCCTTTTTACACGAGTGTGACAGAGTGTCAGGCAAGAAAGGCTAAGTCAGCACTCTGTTCACAGCAGCTCCAATCAATCAAGGCAGAATGGAGCTGACTAAGCAGAGCTGTGCCTAATTTGTGGGTGGGGCAGGGCAGTAAAGCTAATTAAGCCATTAGGCAGAGCCCACAAATAGGCACAGGAGGGAAGTGGAAAGGGGGAAGTAATGGGAGAGTGATTGATTTCCCCTGCTTGTTACAGGAGCTGTATATGTTCTGAAAGTGGTGGGAGTCTATTTGTAAATAAACTGCACAAGATGTTGGAACAGCACAAGAGTCTTTGCATAGTTTGTAGACCGAGACAGAAGCAGGACCAAGGAGGCCCTATTATAATGAGACAAAACATACTGCTAGTTGGTCTCCTAGATAAAGGATCCTGGATGTCTCTTGGCAGCCTCAGTTACATTAAAATAATCCTTTGATCTTTATTCATAAAGAGGACCCTCTCCTGCTTTTTGTTCTCTCCTGTAGATGTTGTGATCTCTTGTCAATTTTTGCTGTCTTGATTAGCTGGTGACTTAGTATGCAAATTAACTGGCATTGTAAGACACACAACAAATAGACAGGGATGTGTCTATTATCCCCTTCCTGAAAGAAACGTATCTGAAGCATGTCACCTTAAGTTCAAGGTTTTAAGAACTGTAACAGGGTCAGCCCAGATGGCTACAGGAGAGTGATCGAAGGCAGATATATTAGCCCCAAGTCCCTTTTCCCTAGGTAAGGTAACAGGGAAGGTTCCAGAACAATCAGGAACCTTCTGGAGACAATTAAGACAGACAGGCTGATTAGAACACCTGCAGCCAATCAAGAAGCTGCTAGAATCAATTAAGGCAGGCTAATCAGGGCACCTGAGTTTAAAAAGGAGCTCACTTCAGTTTGTGGTGTGCGTGTGAGGAGCTAGGAGTAAGAGGTACTAGGATCTGAGAGTGAGAATGCATACTGTTGGAGGACTGGGGAGTATAAGCATTATCATACACTAATTTTTGAGTGCTTGACTTTCTAAATGTAATATTTTTCAAATTTAGGTATTTCATGTGGGTGTGGCCTAAACAGCTAGCCAAAAGTTTGGGGAACTCTCAGGTTGTGCCAGTTAGGAGGAGAAATTGTTCATTGTAGGTCCACTAGATGCAATCTTATTTATCTACAAAGAATTAACCAAGACCTGTTTCCCTGAACACAGGAGGAATCAAACTAACATGAGACCATATCCTTGTTCACAGCCCCAAATCTTTGAGCCATCAACTAGCCCAAAAGCGTGCGTGCGTGCGCTCGCGCTCTCTCTCTCTAGGCTTTTTTTAGGGTTACACAGTGTGCTTGTCCATGCTGTGTGTCTTTCTGTTCCTTCTCTCTCGGAGTCTTCTCCTGTGTGTCCCGTTCCCCCAACCCTGTCAGGGGACTGGAATGTGGGTGGTCTAGCCTAGTGGTCGTAACAAACATCAGGCCTAATGGTTGAAGCAGGTATTGGGAAGCAGGGCCTAGGGTCAGAGGCAGAGGCGGACGCAGTAGTCAGGGCCAGATCCACAGGTCAAAATGGAGGTCAGGAACCGGGTACCAGAGTCAAAGCTAGAGATAGGAACCAGGGTCAAGGGTCAGATTTAGAATCACAAGAATGAAGCAGGGTAAAAGGCAAGGGTGGGTCTCGGGCAGGGACAGAGCTGAGGCAAGGCAGGGGCATCATGCACAAGGCAATGCAGGAGTAGTCACAGTGGTGGGCATGGGCACTGAGTAGCCACTGAGCTGCTGCTGGTTTAAGAGCCTGTCTGCTGGCCCTTCCAGCTGATCTGGTGGCATAACCAATCAGGAAGCCTGCTGCACGCCAGCTGTGCTCTTTTGGTTGCCTGGAGACTAGCTCTGCTGCAGGTCCTAATGCCTGACACACGACAAGTGTGTGCGCTCACATGCTTACCAAAACAATAGAGTGACGCCTTCCTGCCTAGTTCTAATCCCTGTGCAGACCTGCATATGCCCTTTTTTCAGGTGGGGTTGCTATAAAGGAGCTTATCTGGTTTTTGTTTGTTTGTTTTTACAGCTATCCTAAGTGAAGGGTGGCAATTACACCCTTCAGATTCAATGACATTTTACCCAACCCACAGCTATACATATACACAGTCTTATACCAACAGAATCCAGAGTTCGGATGTTCACATATAAAATGCCAAAGGAGAAGTGTGACCTCACTGTGTAAGTATTTGCTTTTATGATCCGGACTCCATATATTTCAAGGTACATTTTTAGTCTGGATGCAGATCTCTTAAATGAGGCCAGGATCATATTTCCATTCCATTCTATTGATTAGGATTTTGAAATGTATGGTGCTGAATGTAAATCAGGTTGCATATATCACTTAACCCAGTGCGGGTTAACTTATAGGTGAATTCCCCTGTAAGTCCTGAATCTGATATTTTTATGCTAATTCCTATAGTGACCAAATTAATTTTTATTTTACTGAATGTGATCTTTCCTTTATTAACTTTAGTATGTCTTCCTACCATATGTCCATGACTAAATAATGGTCATTAGTGTGTCAGCTCTTCTCTCTCGGATTTCACTCAATAATTAGGACATGGAAGATTGTCAGGCCATTTCACCTCCCCTCTCACCCCCCCCCCCCAAGCTTCTGTGGCAAATCCATGGCTGATGTAAATTGTTGTAGGTCCATTTTGGACCTATCACAATTTATACCAGCTAAGAATCTGCCCCTCTCATTGTACTAAACACAACCATCAGGTACTGTATTGTGTATTTATGAGCGGTACGAAGGACTTTCATGGAAATAGGAATACTACCATATGTGTACATGTTAGACTAGTCAGGCCCCTTCCTAAAAGGAAGAACTTTGGAGGACTAGATGGTGCAGGGGGTTGGTAATGGGCTAGGGTGGAGTTAAAACCTCTGTTAACAAGGACTGTTTGTGCACAGCATGAAATGATTTTCAGCCCTGTTTCCAGTGGACTGGTGTCCACTGTGACATTGAACCCCATATTCTTTATAGAGATTATATTTTATATATGATATGACTATGGCATAATTCTGATGTATTTTATGCAAGATAAGTCATGGGACATATCACTGAAAAGATTGATTTACTGAATATGATTATCCTATTTATATGCATGATCATTTTTGTATGTGAAGTTTGGAATATAGACTATGTATCTGTATTACAAATGTGTTTACACCTGGGGAATGCCCACTAGGCAAAAGATACTCAGTCTAGATGGCTGGCTGGGAAGAACCCATTCAGGATGATGAGCTGTTAGGAGAAAACAATAGGCCTTAGGACGCTGTAAACAGCCTCTGACTCACGGCTGCTATGACACTTCAGGGTCATGTGACTAGGTCACCTGGTGCTGGACTCCATCTTGGAATACCAGTGTATTTTCCCTGACTGGTGTGGGAGCCAAACTTTGAAACAAAGGGTTCCTGCCATGTGCAAAAGCTCTTTAAGGTGGGGGTTCTTCATTGACTCCCTGCCCCAAAGAGACTCTTGGAAACACCTGAGGAACAAGGAATGAACTGGGAGAAAGTGCAGGACCCAGGCTGAAGGGACTTTTAGCTTGTGAAAGGAACACCTGGGGTTTTTAAGCTGTAAACCAGTGCAGCTAGCCCATTAAGAATCTCTGTGGCCTGCTTGAATCATCATTTAGGGTGAGAATTTGCTACTCATATCCAATCTCTTTAGTATACTAAGCTTAGTTTGCATGTTTTGTTTATTTGCTATGTAATCTGCTTTGATTTGTTTGCTATCCCTTTTAATCACTTACAATCTGTCTTTTATAGTTGTTAAACTTGTTTTTGCTTTATCTAAAACCAGTGTGTGTGAAAACAATAACTTGGGATGGAAAGCTCCACAGTGAGGGAGGGGGTGAATTTCATGAGCTTACTCTTTACAGATCTCTGTGCAGTGCAAGATGGTATAATTTTAGGTTTACACTCCAGGGGGAAAGGTGTACTTGAGCAGCAGAGCAGTTCCTTAGCTGTAGCCTCCCCATGCAGAGCTGATCACACAGTCTGTATGTGTCCCTACCTATATGTGTGCTGGAGCTTGGCAGAAGGTTTGGCAAGCTGGTCACAGCAGTACAGTGTAAAGGGAGCCCAGGCTGGTGGGTCAGGCGGGAGTTGGTGGTATCCCAGTTCCAGGTGGCATCTCTCAGGGGACCCCATCACATTCACCATCATGGAACTGTCACTAGAGAGGTCATGACAGATGTCAAACATGAGGCTGATTGAGTCAGAAAGGGCCAAATTGTTCCTCCTTTGCCTCTACAGGTGGAGAGCATGAAAAATCTGGTAGACTAGGAGTTGCGGGGAGGGCATGGAAGAGACAGACTTCCCTAACTACAGCATCACCAGCCTTCATTCCCTGCTTCCATGGAACCTCCTTCCTGGCATCAATCTGCATAAGATGTTGGGCTTGGAGAAGGCCAACATTCATCTGTATCATCATCCCCAGGGATAGGAATTAATGCTGCCTCAGACTCTTGCAGAATCCCAGGCATGGCTGCTAATAAGAGGATGCAGGGGATTCTGCAAAAGACATTCTGAATCATGCTGGAGCCGTACTGCCAGGGAGCAGCAATGTGGCTCAGGCAACACCTCCAGGTGGCAGGCCCTGCCCCTGTCTGTAGGCTTCCAGACCCGTGTAGAGTTTTCTAGCTCCTTCTGCTCTTCTTACACAGCACGGGCTACTCCAGCCTCAAACAGAGCCCATGGTCACCCCTTCCCAGGAACTGCAGGGTGAGACCAAAGCTGATCAGATTTCAACGTTTGTTGAGCTTAAACAGCAAGAATTTTACATTGACCATTTCAGCAAGATACATATCCAATCGGCTATGAATTTTTTGCATTTATTATGGTAAGAGTTTCAGTATTGCCAGCCCAAAGCATTCAAAATTCACGAGTCAGCCCCTCATCCTTTCTCAAAATCATGATAATGGCTTAACAATCGTGGCTTTAAAAAAATTGGGGGGTCTTTTTATTTGCTTTCTGAGGCTGGGTATGCTCTGGTTACGCTTCCAGGTCTTTGCAACCATGAGAGCTACAAACTTACCTTCTGTTTTTTAAATGAAAGCTGAAATTCTCATGTATTTACATAGCTCCAGGAGCGGGGGATTTAAGAAAAATACCAAAAATGCTGTTTTATACTTCCTTTGTCAGTTGGGCTCAGCCCTTGGGTCCTAGTGAGTTGCATACACAGTGCACAATGTTACAAAAGGTGGGCCTGTCTGGGCAGATTTGACTGTGCATTGAATTGAATTGTCCTCTGCTACCCTCTCCTCAACCCACCCAAGGGTTGCTCCATCCTAGTATTGAGGCACATCGGTTGGGGCAGTGTGGGAGCGGGGAGAGAGCTAGCCCTGGCATGGTCATGGCTTCTCTGTGACTGAATAGAGGACGTCAGACTCCATGGCTGTCAGACAGGCACCTATCCCCTAAATTCTGAGGAAAAAGAGAAAATGTAACTTTTTCATTACTAGGATTTTACACTACTATGTTATCTCCTGGAAACGGACAAGGAAAAAAATCTCCTTAAGATGCCTTATATTTTGTCAGCTGGTTTTAATGTATCAGCTGCCTGCTTCAACATATTCCTCTAAGCAATTGTACTGTCACTTCTGGAGAAAAACACTCCCCACCCCTCAGCTATTCAGACTCCCATTAGGAGATAAGAATAAAATATGTTCTTGGTGTTCCAGTGCAGTTATGTAATTGGTTAATTAGAAGATGGAAAAATCGAGGTGTCAAAGGTAGGGGATCTACTACAGATGTGGGGAGAAGTATCATTTTAATGTAGTTGATGTTGCCTATTAATGTCAGGGAATCTAATATCCACTGACTAAATTCTGAACCTCAAAGCCAAGGTGGCTCTGGGTTAGAGCTGTTGGGACTTTTTGCTTCCAGGCAGAAAGGTCCTCTGTGAAAATGTGAGCTTAGTGAAACATATGTGGTCTCTATTCCTGCCATTGATTCCTCAGGTCTTACCCACACTGAGTTTCTAGCCACCAGGGTATCTGCACTGGCTCAACCCTCTACTATAGATGTCCTGCACACCAGTGTAGGCCACGGCAGCTTATACCTGTGCAACTTGCACTGCTTTGAACCTCATATACAGTAGGGCTTTGCAATGTTGCAGCTATATTGTTATAACTGCACCAGTGGCTAAAAACCTTAGTCTAGACAGGGTGTATGTTTTACTGATGCACAACTAGACCTAAGCCACAACATTCGGAGCTAGGTTCCAGGCTTGATTTTGAAACAGACACCACCCAGTGCATTGCAATAGAATGTCAGCATGTCCTTAGGGGTACAGTCACACTACACTTGCTTTTTGTGTTTGTGCTCTATAACTGATTCATTGAAACAAGTATGCTGAATGTAAGACTAACTTTTTACTAGGATAATATAAACACTGAACAAATTTTACCATACCAATTCCAGAGTTAAAATGAGCTTTGATGGGGTTATGTTGCCCATTACAGGTAATAAGGCCTACTTGTCATCTCACTCCATTCTGTAGTCATGGCCCTTTTTGACTTGCCCAGCCTCTTATGTAGGTAAGGATCTGGGAAGTAGGAGACACGGATGAAGAGGAAGCAGTCACAGGAGTAAGTAGTACTCGGCCTTGAGAAATCTATTACTGTTCTTTGGAGGGCTTGGGACAAGGAGCCTTGCAGAGTGGGTGGGGCAAGTCTCCTCTCTATCCCAGCCCATTGGCATGAATTTTGGGAAGAGAACTAGCATGTATGTTGCCTCCTCCCTCATAGGAGAGAGACACTTTTGGGGAAGGCTGAACCCTCCAAGCTGGAGGACTAACTGGGGAAAAGAGACCAGCTGAAGGAGAAACTGTCTAAGGCCCCATAGTTGGCCTGAACCACAACCCCAGCTCCAGGAGGAGGGCTGTGATGGACACCTGTCTTAAGGATAGCTTCAGGAGAGAGAGCTGGGAATGCCTGTCTGAATAGAGACAAGGTAACTCCATGTAGCACAATGCAGTGGTCAGAAAAGACTGGGATTGATCAGAAGAAGTGACTCGGTAGCCAGCTGAGAAGAAGTCATGTGAGGTGATAAAACTTCAGAGCTGGAGCCATAGAAGCTGCAGTCGTTGAGACACAAGGATGAACAAGGAAAAGCAGGAGTAGCCCAGGGAGGTGGCAAGAGACTGGAAAGAGAAGTCCTTTATGGCCCAATACAGGATCATTGAGCTGGAACCCGGAGGAATGGGTGGGCCAGGATTCCCTCCACATCAGTGGTTTTCAAACTATCTACAATTTCCGCACCTCCATTTGAAATTTTTTAGAGGTCTGCAAATGGAAAAAAGGTTGAAAACCGCTGCCGTACATCCCTAATAAAGAAGAGTGTATGAGCTTCAGAACAGAGAGGCAAAGACTAACTAACAAAATTTCCGAGGGGGACTGAGTGCTGGACATAAAGGTCTGTAGACTATGGGAGTCGGCCTGGTTGGATTCTGTTAGCTGGAAGGGGACTGGGTTTTAAAAGTGACCTGGAACTCAAAAATCACAGACTTCAATAAAGCTAGAACACCAGACAAGTAGGGGACACATGGGTGGAACCAACCCTGCAATACCACATCTTAGCACAAGGGATCACTGTGATGATGAGCCCCGTAACATGACCAAACTGATGTAATTCAACTGCAGCTGCTTTGGAAGACAGGAGTAGGAAAGGGCTCCCTGTTGTGAAGGGTTAGAACTTGTGCCCGTGTGTTTACTTTGAAATTGCATGACATTGCCATCTTTGCTGCTTATATAAACTTGCAGCAATGAAGTCAAAGTAGGTGCAATAGTGTCAGATAAAGCAATAAATTAGCTGCTATTTTATGAACGGTTTGTGATAGCATCGATATGAAGGCTTGTTTTGTCAAGGCTGACTGTTGGCCATTATTTTATGATTCAGTGAAACTGAGAAATCCTGTGATCAGAAGTTAGGATTTTATTGTTGCAGCTGAACACACATTTTCAAAGTTGTATATTATACTGGCAATGACATCCATGCCCTCTGTTGGATGTCAGGTATCAGACCGCTACATTAACAATGAATTTGTGATGATCTTGCCATGAGTGGCAGGAAGACTGGGTCTAATGTATTCTCTATAATGTACGTTAATGGTTTAGTTAGAGATCATGGTGTCTGTATGTATGGGGCCTCACCAGTGGTTAGGACCAAAATATGACCAGCCTCTCTTTCCACTGGCATCTATTGTCAAGTCTTTGGGGTAGATGCTTCTCCATTTCACTGATGGAACCCTCAATGTAATTGCATGTGAGACTGATGTAACTGATTTGTAAGACTATACAAACTGACCCAAACACACAGCAAAAGTTGGCCCTATATATACTGTTTTTGTATTTTTTAGACATAGTTTTTCCTCCCAAAGCACATTACAAATGGCAGCAGCATAGTCATGTGACTCTAGAATGACAAAGCAGTATGTGTGGTATAATTAAAAATCTTCAGCTGATCAAGAATCAGATTTCAATCTCCACCTTCTAGAAGAAAATGTCTCCTAGTGACTGATATATTTTGTAAATGTTCCCTTAAAACAATAAAGACAAGAAAGAATCTCTGAATGCATTGTCCTGCTGCTGACCTACCATAGCATAAGATCTCTGATAAACTAGGAGTTCTCTTATCATCCGCTTCAGCTTTATAAAGGGCATTATCATATCAAGACCTCTCAGAGTGCCTTTACAAAAGAATGATACATAATTTAATTCAGTCTGCAGTGCCAAACTAATGACTCAAAGCAAAGCAGAAATAAATGGGTAATAAGCTATAGTTGAATAGTCATAGCAGCCTGCAGGAAAATGTCAGTTTTTATCCTAATTATTTTTGGTGGGAGAGTGATGGGAAACATTACAGAGCATGTGCTTGTGCAGAAAATAAAGGACAGCTGTTTTCCCTGCATTTAACAGCACTGACTATCAGTTTTTAAAAAGTCTTCAGTGTTTTAAGGACATCAAAAACCGTATAAATTGTATTTTGCATTTCATGTGCATCATGGTAGAGATGATCTACTAGAAGGAAGTCAGGGATTAGGGTTGTAATAAACACAATGGCAGACCCCCACCCTGCCACCCCTCACTTCAGTGAGATGCACATAGAGACAGAATTAGGGCTGGTCTGAATCCTCTCCTCTTTCCCCTCCAGCACCACCAGGACTAATTTTTGGGGGGAAAAAATCAAAACCTGAAATATTTTGATTCTGAAATGCTGCTGTGGTGCCTCATAGGAGTAGTTTGGGTGTCTCAGGCTCCCATTCTCCTTGTAGGCTGGATTCCCTGCTTGGACAACATCTCCCATCATGCACCATGATCATGACTCTTGATGAGGGGAGGCAGTGCATCGTAGAAGATGAGGTTCATCTGGAGAGCCCAGCTCATAGAGATGAATGAGTGCATGAGGCATTCAGCAGAAAATCCATTTTTCCATTGAAAGCCAGGCTGAAAATATTCAACTCTCCCTATTCAGGGGCCCATTTATATCAGAGTAGGGACATCGTTTGTCTGGAGCACAGCTCTTTGATCCCTGTGGACAGAATATACCAATGGAAGAAACACCATATTTCTCAAGTTGCTTGTAGTGTGAGTATAGTGATGTCCCTGCATTACATTTGACAGATCTCACCAGGACAAAATATTTCTCTCTTACAAAACAACTGTCCAGTGTGTATTACACAGCGCTCCTTAAGCCTGTGTAACCCACTGGGCTGCATGTCTTGCATGTCTCCCTCTGCCTGATCCACAGATGTATATCCTTTTTTAAAGTTTTATCAGTTTTATAGGTCTGTTACAGAGTCTGGCTTTGTAGCTTAGGTTGTGGAGGCTATTATTTTCAGTGTTGGAAGTCACTAGTTCAACCCTTGTGTCCTCCAAGATGGCAACTATGCTACCTTTTTCCACTGAGGATATGACTGCTACATGTGCAGTGTTGTTGTAGTTATGTTGGTCCCAGGATATGAAAGAGAGAGGGTGGGTGGATGAGGTAATTTTTTTTTTTTTAAATGAAACCAACTTCGGTCAGTGAGAGACTCAAGCTTACAAAGAGCTTTTCTTCAGGTCTGGGGAAGGTAACCAGAGCGTCCAAGTTAAATGTGAGGTAGGCCAAATTAAGTATATGAGCTTAACATGCTGTAAAATGAAGTGGGCAATTTTCACAAAGTGATAACTTCATATTTGATCTCTCTGTCTTCATCCTCAAAGGAAATCTGCATAACACCTTCAAAAGACAAGCCTGGGAACTTAAATTCATAACTCTGCTGAACAGTAAAAACCATTGACTTAATAGAGACACTGGTTTTATGGCTCAATACATCAATTTGTAATACATGCTACTGCCTGCTAATTCTTAACTGACCAGTTCATTTTAAGTGGTTTCCTACAGCATGTGTGATTCTCTTCTACTTCACAATCTGTGCTACCTTGTAGTTAGCTTGGACGCCTTGGATATCTTCTGAAGAAGAGCTCTCTGAAGCTCAAAAGCTTGTCCCTTCCACCAACAGAAGTTGGTCCAATAAAAGATATTTTATCTTTGATATTTTTAACTTTGTCCTCACCCATAACTATTTCACATTTGGGGACAATGTATACCTTCAAATCAGCGGCACTGTGATGGGTACCCGCATGGCCCCACAGTATGCCAACATTTTTATGGCTGACTTAGGACAACGCTTCCTCAGCTCTCGTCTCCTAATGCCCCTACTCTACTTGCGCTACGTTGATGACATCTTCATCATCTGGACCCATGGAAAAGAAGCCCTTGAGGAATTCCACCATGATTTCAACAATTTCCATCCCACCATCAACCTCAGCCTGGACCAGTCCACACAAGAAATCCACTTCCTGGACACTATGGTGCTAATACGCGATGGTCACATAAACACCACCCTATATGGGAAACCTACTGACCGCTATTCCTACCTACATGCCTCTAGCTTTCATCCAGATCATACCACACGATCCATTGTCTACAGCCAAGCTCTACGATATAACCGCATTTGCTCCAACCCCTCAGACAGAGACAAACACCTACAAGATCTCTATCATGCATTTTAACAACTACAATACCCATCTGCTGAAGTGAAGAAACAGATTGGCAGAGCCAGAAGAGTACCCAGAAGTCACCTACTACAGGACAGGCCCAACAAAGAAAATAACAGAACGCCACTAGCCATCACCCTCAGCCCCCATCTAAAAACTCTCCAACGCATCATCAAGGATCTACAACCTATCCTGAAGGACGACCCATCACTCTCACAGATCTTGGGAGACAAGCCAGTCCTTGCTTACAGACAGCCCCCCAACCTGAAGCAAATACTCGCCAGCAACCACACACCACACAACAGAACCACTAACCCAGAACCTATCCTTGCAACAAAACCTGTTGCCAACTCTGTCCACATATCTATTCAGGGGACACCATCACAGGGCCTAATCACATCAGCCACACTATCAGAGGCTCGTTCACCTGCGCATCTACCAATGTGATATATGCCATCATGTGCCAGCAATGCCCCTCTGCCATGTACATTGGCCAAACTGGACAGTCTCTACGTAAAAGAATGAATGGACACAAATCAGACGTCAAGAATTATAACATTCAAAAACCAGTCGGAGAACACTTCAGTCTCTCTGGTCACTCGATTACAGACCTAAGAGTGGCTATCCTTCAACAAAAAAGCTTCAAAAACAGACTCCATCGAGAGACTGCTGAATTGGAATTAATTTGCAAACTGGATATAATTAACTTAGGCTTGAATAGAGACTGGGAATGGATGAGTCATTACACAAAGTAAAACTATTTCCCCATGTTATTTCTCCCCCCCACCCTCCACTGTTCCTCAGATGTTCTTGTTAACTGCTGGAAATGGCCTATCTTGCTTGTCACCATGAAAGGTTTTCCTCCTTTCCCCCCCCCCCCCACCGCTGCTGGTGATGGCTCATCTTAAGTGATCACTCTCCTTACAGTGTGTATGATAAAATCCATTGTTTCATGTTCTCTGTGTGTATATAAATCTCCCCACTGTATTTTCCACCAAATGCATTCGAGGAAGTGAGCTGTAGCTCACGAAAGCTTATGCTCAAATAAATTTGTTAGTCTCTAAGGTGCCACAAGTACTCCTTTTCTTTTTACGAATACAGACTAACACGACTGCTACTCTGAAACCTGTCAGTAACAGATATTACCTCATCTACCTTTCAGTAAGAATGTGAGACAAGCGTTACTCGCACCTTCTTGTCAGCTGTTTGAAATGGGCCATCCTGATTATCGCTACAAAAGGTTGGTTTTTTTTTGTTTTTTGTTTTTGTTTTTTTTCTCCTGCTGATAATAGCCCACCTTAATTAATGGATCTCATTACAGTTGGTATGGCACCACCCATTTTTTTCATGTTCTCTGTGTATGTATATATATCTTCCGACTGTATTTTCCACGGCATGCATCCGATGAAGTGGGTTTTAGCCCACGAAAGCTTATGCCGAAATAAATTTGTTAGTCTCTAAGGTGCCACAAGTACTCCTCAGTTTTTTTGGCTGATACAGACTAACACCGCCAGCACCTTGAAAGGAATCCAATTGTAACTAGTTATATTATGCCTCTCTTGGCATTTTATTTGCAATTGTTCTTTAAATGCACACCTGAGACATGCTTCTGAGCAAAGAATGAAAATATCTGATATTTTCTTAGTTCTGTAGTTAATCACATAAGGGTTCCTAACCCGTGTTGGAGTGCAGAATAACCCGAAGATTGTCAAACAGGAGAGCTGGTTATCATGTAGTACTGGCTTCTCCTTATTTCCTACTCGAAACCTAAGATGCGTGAATGGATCCTGTAAGGTGGGTGAGATTCTGTGGCCTGTGTTGTGCAGGAGGTCAGGCTAGATGATCAGAATGGTCCCTTCTGACCTTAGTATCTATGAATCTATGCTTTTTCATGTAAATACTTTCCCAAAACTTTATTTCTTGGAAATAATTGTTCATTTGCCATAGGGATGTTTTGTGATCATGAGTAGGAATGTAGATAGCCATGAAACTCTCTATTAAAATGTACTCCACAGCAGGAGACATTTTGAGAAACTCTAAAATACCAAATAAAAGGACTAAATTAGCAGAATCCAGGGTTTTGGTTCAGATTGTCAGGAGCCAGATGCATAATCTGGAATATAATCTTCCCTCCCTCCTTTTCTCTTAAGGTTTCTTTCTAAAAAAGATGTATTTATTCAGATGCACTAATCATTACAGGAGTATACACTGTATTGTGGTTTTGTATATTTTCGGGTATAGATAGTTCTTTGAGTGATTGCAAATGTCCATTCCAACGTAGGTATGTGTGCACCCCGAGCACAGTCACCAGAAATTTTTACCTCAGTAATATATCAGGTTGGCTCTGGTATATAGGGCACAGCCAACCCCACGCCCCCTCTGTTGCTTCTTACCACCCGTGATGGTTGCTGAAACTGCTCTATCATTGCTTTTGCACGTTTTCCTCAGTGGACTTTGTTCTATTTGTTTTTGTCAGTTTGGTTCATAATCGGTTAAATTTTCTTTTTCTCGTTGTTAGTTTTCTCTGTTTTTAGCGGAGTTTTCTCCACTCGCAGTACTGAGGCATGCCTCGGTCACTGGGCTTCAAGCCTTGTGCCTCTTGTAGCAAGTGTATGCCTCTGAACGACCCACACTCCAGCTGTCTTAAGTGTTTGGGGGAAGCTCACATTCAGGAGCACTGCAACATTTGCAGGGATTTCAAGGCTTGTACCAAAAAAGAAGAGGAATGCTAGGCTGCAGTCCATCTCCATGGAAGCAGGGTTCAGATCTCCCTTGGAGCTGGGTCATTCAGACTCGGGACTGAGCACCTTGATGTTGGTGAGAAGTGCTCCTGGTGCCATAAGAGAACTTTGGCACTGTTGACCATATTTAGTGCCAAAGAAAAAACAGAAAAAGTCAGCTGACCTGCTCCTCTATGGACCATCCTGGTGAAGTCAGTAGGGAGGTCATCCCTACAAGCAGCCCTGGATGCTGCGGATTCAGTGATCAGGTCCATGGCCTCTGCAGTGGTTATGCGCAGAAGTTCTTCAGGCCTCCCACATGAAGTTCAACACACCCTCCAGGACTTTCCCTTTGAGGACACGTCACTCTTCTCGGAGCAAACAGATGCCAAGCTCCATGGCCTCGAAGATTCCAGGGCTACTCTGAAATCCCTGGGCTTTTACATACCCCAAGGTCTTTGAGAAAGCGCTATAGGCCCTAGCAGTTCTGTTGTGGGAATTTTGCATAGCCCACTTGGTTTGCCTTCAGGCTTCCTACTGCCAGGATTACAAACCAAGCTAGTAGATCTTCTCGGCAGATCCTTCTCTGATCACCACGAATGGTCCCTTCGCCCAGATTCCACAAAGCTCATTTTCCAGTGCTGGGGGACTCCCCAGGTAGACCTGTTCATGACCCGGTACAACAGGAAGTGTCATCAGTTCTGCTTCCATCCAGGTGACAGCCCCGGGTCCCTCATGGATGCTTTCCTCCTTCCATGGACAGATCACCTGTATTATGCATTCCTTCCTGTTCTGCTCATGAACAAGGTCCTGCTGAAGATCAAGCGGGATCAGGCCTGGGTCATCTTTATAGCTCCGGTTCATGGTTCGTAGTGGTTGCAGACAGGATGAAAGATCTCCCCACCTCATCTCAGAGAATTGAATCGCAGATCACATTGTGTATCCGCACATGTTACAAGCTGCTGCGTGTTCCCACACAGTCTGTCCTAACTGCTCATTCGGCACAAGCATCTTCAGCTGCATTTCTAGCAAAGGTGCCTATTCAGGACATTCATAGAGTAGCAACTTGGTCATTGGCATACATTTGTTTCTCATTACGCCATCACTCAGCAGGCTAGGGATGATGTCAGATTTCACCGAGCTATGTTGCAGTCACCATGTCAGTAAATCCAAGCCCTCCACCTGTACAACTGTTTGGGAGTCACCTACATTGGAATGGACTCGTGCAATCATTGGAAGAAAAAACGGTTACTAACCTTTCTGGAACTGTTGTTGTTCAAGATGTGTTGTACATGTCTATTCTAACACCCACCCTCCTACCTCTCTCTTTCCAGCCAACTCTGATAAAAGAACTGAGGGGGTGTGAGGTGGGTGGTGCCCTATATACTGATGCATAACACCTGAAGGCACACAAGCTGATGCAACAGATACCACTGAGGGAAAAATTTCTGGCAACTGTGCTCTGAACACACATGCATCTACGTTGGAATGGACATGTGCAACACAACTTGAAGAACAACAGTTCCAGAAAGGTTAGTAACTGTTTTTTACAACAGACACAGAGTGCTGGTTTCAATGAGTGCTGACGCTGAAATGAACAAATAATGAACAAGATTCAGGAAGTGAAATAAACTGAGGGCTTTCATGTGATGCTGCTGAAGTGCTGTTTTATTTATAATGCTAGATGCTGCTTGTAACATGAAGTTTTGGAACATCACACCATCAAGATAATACTTGTTTTGTCCCTAGCCTGATAAAATATTTGTGCTGCAACCTTTTGCCAAAACAAAGTTAAAAATACACGTGTGCCTCAAATGGTCCTTCATGGTTCTTAAATGTAGAACCCACAGTGGCATTCAGTGGAAGGTACACACGGACCTATTTGCTTTGGCTTCACACATTTATCAGTAGGTATTTTGTGTTAATATCTTTGGCGGCTTCTTAGACACGACTGTGACCCAAATAGTAATTCAAGGGCATAACTTTATTATGACACCTTTAAAAATGTTTAAGTGATGCTTACTTAGAAAGCTTTTGCACTTCTAAGGTCACTTTCTAACGTTACCACTGAGGAAGGCTGAGAGAGAATTCACAGAGCACCAAGTATTAGGCAGATTGGAGGACAAAACACAGGTCTGAAGAAGAGCTCTGTATAGCTTGAAAGCTTGTCTCTCTCACCCACAGAAGATATTACCTCACCTGTCTCTGCAACATCTGCTAGCAGAGTTAGCCTCACGCTGATCATGCAACAACTTACACATTGTGAATAGTCCCATTAACTTCAGTGGAATTACTAACAGTGCATAAAGTAAAGCATATGCATACGTCTTTGTACCATCAAGCCTTAGCTATATTTTTTTGATATATCTGGAGGTTGAGGGTTCAATCTCTGAGGATAACAAAAATTATAGTGGTTACTTTGTTCATTGCAGCTTTTTTCATGACATAATTGAATGACTATTTGAGTAATGGCCTCTAGGGATTACTTTCATTTTCTTGGTCTTATTACCAGACTCCTCCTTTGTGTCAGGCTTTTGACTCCACTCCATCCATTCCTCCCACAATCTCTGGTTTTGCTGTTATAAGACAAGACAAAGAGTCAAATGGAGCCAGAGGTGGTGCTGTTGTGCAGAAAACACCTTCTCTGTAAGTTCAGCCATTGCCGGCCATCCCCTCTTAAAACAAACACTCCTTTGAGACCGGTGTGAGTCCTGCTCTAAACCTGGTAAGTGTATTTGGAGAGGGGAGGTAATTCATAAGGAAATACTAGAATTAAACCAAATACAGGATACTCCTTTCCGCCTTTGCCTCTTTTGATGTCTGTGTATATGAGAAACAAAATACTTTCAGGTTTCAGAGTAGCAGCTGTGTTAGTCTGTATCCACAAAAAGAAAAGGAGGACTTGTGGCACCTTAGAGACTAACAAATTTATTTGAGCATAAGCTTTTGTGAGAGTGAACTGTAGCTCATGCAAGTTTATGCTCAAATAAATTTGTTCATCTCTAAGGTGCCACAAGTACTCCTTTTACTTTTTGAAAATACTTTCAGACATTTTGAAAACCGGGGGGTTGTGTTCTGAAAAGTAACTAACATTGGTACCAAAGGACTCAATATTCATCATATCTTACTATTCCTTTTGCTCAAAAAAAAAAAAGTTGTTCCAGCTGCTAGCCGTGCAAATTCAACTTAGGATGTGAACATTAAGTTGGATACTTTCCCCTACCCAAGTATTCTTTAGCATAAAATTAATAACTGCAATGTAATGTTCTCTTTAGATGTAATTCAGTAGAGTTTCCTAATCAATATAGCAGCCTCCATCTCCCATGGTAGGGTAGATGTGTTTCTTATAAATCACCTCAACACAGTGTGAAATTTAACTCCATTGATCACATTTAGCAAAGCACTGTTTCAGCAAAGCACTTAAGCGTGTACTTAAGACCCTTTATTTTGCTGAATAGGGAAGAATTTAAGCGTGTGTTTAAATGCTTCGCTGAATGTGAGCCTTTAGCCTAATTCTATGCCCTTTGAAATCAGTAGAAAGACTCCTACTTACTTTAATGGGAATTGGATCAGTGCCTTAGGCCCTGTTTACACTGGCAAGTTTGGGCACAGTAAAGCAGCTTTGAGCACTGTAACTCCTGAGGTGTACACACTGCCAAGCCACTTAGTGCGCAGAAACTGCGCAGATGCAGTGCTCTTAAAAAACCCATCTCGACGAGAGGTGTAGAGCTTTCTGCTCCGGGGCTACGGTGCTGCGGTGCCAGTGTAGACATCGTGGTGATTACAGCACTGCAATTAGCCTCCGGGAGGTGTCCCACAGTGCATGTTCTCACCTCTCTGGCCATCAGTTTCAACTCTACTGCCCTGCCTTCAGGTGACCAACCATCAGCCCCACTCCATAAATTCCTTTGGAAATTTGAAAGTCCCCTTCCTGTTTTCTCGGTGATGCATGCAGTGGTCTCAGCGCATCTTTCCAGGTGGCCATGCCTGCTCTATGCACCAGGCGATCCCCTATTTGGAGCAATGCCGAGCTGCTGGACCTCATCAGTATTTGGGGAGAGGAGGCAGTGCGCTCACAGCTGCACCTCTAGTCATCGGAATTTTGATACGTATGGACAGATTTCGAGATGCATGATAGAAAAGGGCCATGACCGGGACACATTGCAGTGCAGCATCAAAGTGAAGGAGCTGCAGAATACCTACCACAAGGCGCAGGAGGAAAACCGCCGCTCCGGTGCTGTGCCCATGAGCTGCTGGTTCTACAAAGAGATGGACGCGATACTCAGTGGTGACCCCACCTTCACCTGCCAAGTCCCCTGTGGATACTTCGTTGGCTTCATTGCCAGACAAGAGGGGGCTGAGCCAGGAGGAAGCAATCTTGGATGAAGAGGGGGAGGTGGAACCAGAGGCAGAGGATGACTCGGAGGCCAGAGATGCATGCAGTCAGGAGCTCTTTTCTATCCCGGAGGAGCCTAGCCAGTCACAGCAGGCGGAGATTGGCGAAGCGCAATCAGGAGAGGAGGCCCCTGGTAAGTGGATCTGATTTTGGAAATTGCTGAAGCAAATTGTTGGGGGTAGGAGAGTTGCAGAATGTGGGCTTGTCTCCCACCTCACGCCTAGTTTGAGTGGTGGAACAGGCTGTTGATACGCTCCCTCACTTCATGGGGCTCTCCATGAAACTCTCATAGAGATGCTGGAAATCCGCTCCCACAGGTTCCTCGGCAGAGCTGCTTATTGCCCCATTAACAGTAACTTTCCCACGCCACTGTGCCATCACGGTGTGGGGACAGGAGCATATCTGCAAACAGGCTAGCCCCACATAGGGGTCAGGGCGGAAGCCGCAGGCTTGGAGAAGACCCTCCCTTCATTCTCTGCTTACCCTCAGCAGTGAGAGATTTTCCAAAATGATCACCTCCTGTGGGAAATGTGGGGACAGGAATGATTATCAGTCCCCCTACAGTACTCGCTCTCCCCAAGTGCCCAAAAGCCACATACCCAGTGTACAGCAGAGTCAGGGAACAGTGATTTACCCTGCCCCTGCAGCTACTCACCATTTTGGGAGTCTTGTGGTTTGTGTGCTTGCCTGGGGTCAGCCAGTTAGTGTCAGGTGTGAGAGTACTGGCTGTGTTTTAAAGCACTGAAACAGTGTTGTCTGTGTTGCAAACAATACTGCTTCTGTAAAATGTTGCATTTAAACTTTACAGAGATGACCCTGGGAGAGCAGCCTCCTTTATTGGCAGCAGAACGGTTACGAAGAATTCGAAAGCTGCCAAGAACTAAGGAGGACTTTATGCACGAGGTTCTGATGCACTCCACCGACGAGAAAAAGGAATTGAAGGAGTGGCAGGACAGTGAGAAGAGGGAACGAAAGGAGAACGTGGCACAGCAGAAAAGCCATGGAGCAGCTCTTAAAAGTTATGGAGAGCCAAGAGGACATGCTCCAGGTGATACTAGCTCTTCAAACCGAGTAGCTCTGTGCCGACCCTCCCCTGAAGCCACTATTGCAAAACTCTTTCCCATGCGCCCCACACACACTGCCAACACACTCTTATCAACCTCCTGAAACAACTCTCTACCTGCAGCATTCCACTCCTCCCTTCTCACAGTCCAGCAGCATGGCCTCCCAATACTCACTGCACTCAACACCCATCCATCTGCAGTTTGGCCCTTCTGAAGTACATCACCCACTATATTGTACTCCAAAGGAGAAGGCTGGGTATGATCCCTGGACATACACAAATCTGTAGCTGCCCCAGAACCCTTCCTTCTCCTCCTCTTGAGACCTTTCATTCCCCCATCCCCTCCCTGCTGATGAATTTTTTCCTTTGACTCTCTCCTCTGGTTGTTGTCTTTCAATAAATGCTTTCAAACAAACAGAATTCTATCTTTATTCTATTAAGTGAAAGCAAAATGAGTACTGCAAAGCAAAATACATAGAGCTATGTTAAGGCCCCTTCTTGCATCATGTGCACCAGTCACCTCCTAGCATTACAAGCACTGCAATCCTGAGCATAGCAACAAATATTCGTGGCTTTCAGCTTCAAATTGCCGCTTCAAAGCATCCCTAATCCTTATGGCCCCGCACTGTGCCCCTCTAATAGCCCTGGTCTCTGGCTGTTCAAACTCAACCTCCAAGTGCTGAGTCCCTGTGGTCTACCCCTGAGTGGATACCTTCACAAATATTATGGAGTACACAGCTGTACGAATAGGAATATTATCATCGGCCATGTCCAGCTTCCCCTACAGGCATTGCCAGTGGGCTTTTAAATAGCTGAATGCACACTCCACTGTCATTCTGCACTTGCTCAGCCCGTTGTTGAACCGCTCCTTGCTGCTGTCAAGCTGACCCATTTACGGCTTCATGAACCATGGCATTAAGGGATAGGCTTGGTCTCCCAGTATCACAGTGGGCATTTCAACTTCCCCCATAGTGATGATCCTGGTCTGAGAAGAAAGTCCTTGCTTGCAGCTTCTTGAACAGGCTAGTGTTCCGAAAGATACGTACGTCATGCACTTTTCTGGACCAGCCTGCGTTAATGTCCATGGAACACCCATGGTGATCCACAAGTGCCTGGTGAACCATAGAGAAATACCCCTTGCGATTAATGTGCTAGGTGATCTGGTGCCAGAACCGGAATGTGCATGCCATCTGTTGCCCCTCCACAGTTAGCCAAGTCCATTTGTGCAAAGCCATCCACAATCTCTAACACATTGCCCAGAGTCACGGTCTTTCGGAGCAGGATGTGATTAATGGCCCTACATACTTGCATCAACACGAGTCCAACGGTGGATTTTCCCACTCCAAACTGGTTAGCGACTGATTGGTAGCAGTCTGGAGTAGCCAGCTTCCACAGTGCAATCGCTACATGCTTCTCCAACAGCAGGGCAGCTCTCATTCTCATGTGCTTGCGCTGCAGGGCTGGGGCGAGCTCATCACACGGTCTCATGAATGTGTCTTTCCTCATGCAAAAGTTCTGCGGCCACTGCTTGTCATCCCAGCTGTGCATCATGATGTGATCCACCACTCAGTGCTTGTTTTCCAAGCCCAAAAGCGAAGTTCCACAGTGGTCAGCACCTCCATGAATGCCACAAGAAATCTCGTGTCATAGCTACTACGCATAGAATCATAGAATCATAGAATCATAGAATATCAGGGTTGGAAGGGACCCCAGAAGGTCATCTAGTCCAACCCCCTGCTCAAAGCAGGACCAAGTCCCAGTTAAATCATCCCAGCTAGGGCTTTGTCAAGCCTGACCTTAAAAACCTCTAAGGAAGGAGATTCTACCACCTCCCTAGGTAACGCATTCCAGTGTTTCACCACCCTCTTAGTGAAAAAGTTTTTCCTAATATCCAATCTAAACCTCCCCCATTGCAACTTGAGACCATTACTCCTCGTTCTGTCATCTGCTACCATTGAGAACAGTCTAGAGCCATCCTCTTTGAAACCCCCTTTCAGGTAGTTGAAAGCAGCTATCAAATCCCCCCTCATTCTTCTCTTCTCCAGACTAAACAATCCCAGCTCCCTCAGCCTCTCCTCATAAGTCATGTGCTCTAGACCCCTAATCATTTTCGTTGCCCTTCGTTGTACTCTTTCCAATTTATCCACATCCTTCCTGTAGTGTGGGGCCCAAAACTGGACACAGTACTCCAGATGAGGCCTCACCAGTGTCGAATAGAGGGGAACGATCACGTCCCTCGATCTGCTCGCTATGCCCCTACTTATACAACCCAAAATGCCATTGGCCTTCTTGGCAACAAGGGCACACTGCTGACTCATATCCAGCTTCTCGTCCACTGTCACCCCTAGGTCCTTTTCCGCAGAACTGCTGCCGAGCCATTCGGTCCCTAGTCTGTAGCGGTGCATTGGATTCTTCCATCCTAAGTGCAGGACCCTGCATTTATCCTTATTGAACCTCATTAGATTTCTTTTGGCCCAATCCTCCAATTTGTCTAGGTCCTTCTGTATCCTATCCCTCCCCTCCAGCGTATCTACCACTCCTCCCAGTTTAGTATCATCCGCAAATTTGCTGAGAGTGCAATCCACACCATCCTCCAGATCATTTATGAAGATATTGAACAAAACGGGCCCCAGGACCGACCCCTGGGGCACTCCACTTGACACCGGCTGTCAACTAGACATGGAGCCATTGATCACTACCCGTTGAGCCCGACAATCTAGCCAGCTTTCTACCCACCTTATAGTGCATTCATCCAGCCCATACTTCCTTAACTTGCTGACAAGAATGCTGTGGGAGACCGTGTCAAAAGCTTTGCTAAAGTCAAGAAACAATACATCCACTGCTTTCCCTTCATCCACAGAACCAGTAATCTCATCATAAAAGGCGATTAGATTAGTCAGGCATGACCTTCCCTTGGTGAATCCATGCTGACTGTTCCTGATCACTTTCCTCTCCTCTAAGTGCTTCAGGATTGATTCTTTGAGGACCTGCTCCATGATTTTTCCAGGGACTGAGGTGAGGCTGACCGGCCTGTAGTTCCCAGGATCCTCCTTCTTCCCTTTTTTAAAGATGGGCACTACATTAGCCTTTTTCCAGTCATCCGGGACTTCCCCCGTTCGCCACGAGTTTTCAAAGATAATGGCCAAGGGCTCTGCATGGTGAGATCCATGTCACACTCCTTTTGCCTTTGTAGTTTAAGGACTAACTCCGCTGTCACTCGTGATGTGTTGGTCAGTGCAAACAGCATTCTGGTCAATAGCTCCGTATGCATTCCTGCAGCCAGAAAGAGAGGCAGGGCAGGGCACGCAATACACAAACCATTGAAAGATGGCACCAAATGCAGATGGAAGCACAGGGATTGCTGGGATGCGAAGCAATGCATCACGGGACATTGGGACAGGACCCAGGATGCCCCGTGACCCCTTCCACCTGCCCACAAGTCTTAGCAGCAAAAGAGAAAGAGGTGCTCTGTGGGACAGCTGCCCAGAGTGCACAGCTCCGAATAGCACCCTAAATGTGAACACGCTATTGTGCAGGCAGCTGACAGTGTGAACACACAACAGCGGTTTTCCTTTGGTGCTTTCTGAGTGGTGCTGTAACCGCCGGTGCTGTAACTTTGACAGTATAGACGTGCCCTTACTCTGCCGTACCTGAGAGCAGAATTTAGCCCAACGAGTTTGTCTGGAGGAAAAAGAATGCAGAAAATTACTATGAAAGGGTCCCTTGCCTTCCAACAACACAGAGTTAGGTGATGAATGTTTAGAGTTGAGATGAGGTTTTAGCCAGTTTCTGAAAGACTGACATCTTTCACTTATCATACTCACAATTGTACCTTGTGGAAAGTGCAAAATGTGATGGTTTGTTCGCTGTTCCCAGAGGACCAAGGGTGAGCCTTAATCCTTCTTGTTTTGGGATAACTTTTCTGGTTGGTGTGTTGCAATGCTGAGTAATAAAACGGGCTATGTGGCTTTTACAGAAAGTCCTTCTGATCACACAATAGTGCAAAACAATGTTTTTAGAGTTAAAAACTCATGAAACTTGCATGTGATAAACATCATTTGAAAATAATTATTGTTGGAACATATTGTTTCATTAAATACATTGTATCAGGTACACAGAAAAATGAGTCAGTCTCCTGTTTTAACTGCACCAGAATTGATTTAACCTACTCATAAAGGACTTGATGGTATTTCTATCTTAGATTGCAAAGGGTGGGGCATAAACCAGAAATTAGAGATGGGCAAAGCCTGTTAAGTCATTTAGCCCATATCCTTGTTAAAACAGATTTGACTGTTGAGTCAGTGTTCAGGATGAAATTTTAATCATTTAAAAATCTGGGAATTCAGAGAAAAGATTCTCACGGCAACCTTAACTCTTCCGTCTTGGGTGAATAACATGACAATTTACACAACTAGTTGTAATGCAGCCAGCTTTGAAATGGAGTCCGTATCTGGCACAGGAATGCATATTTGGCTGCAGTTGTTGAGATGCCAGGAGAAATTTGAAGGCATTGAAATTCTTCCAGGAAGTCACTTTGTGTCCTGGATGGGAATTGATATTTTTCAGTGCAGATGATATTGCCTTATTTTAGATGATATCAGAATTGATTTGTGTTAGTGTGAGCTTTTAAAAATATGATTTAAGGTAAAGCTCAGCTTAAGGTAAAATTATTTCTCCTCAAAGGATTGATTTAATACTAAACTGTTTGTTGTTTTCAATGCATCATGAGTATCCTTCCCTGACACTGTTTCCTACCTTCTGTCAGGCTCCTCTAAGGACTCAGTTCTTCATAGACTTATGCACATGAGTACTCGAGCTTAAATTTTGCTAGATTGACCCTTAGGTTTATAGCCTCATACTGTCCATCAAGTGACCTCTGTACTTCAAACTCAATTCATTTATCAAACTGGCTAGTGTTGATCTCCACTCCATTATTATCCATTTTTGAGCCTGGGTTTGTGCTGGTTTTTATCTCATGTCTGATTTACATGCCAATCCAGAAGTCCTACTTTCTACATGTACCACATATTTAAAAGAACGACTAGAAGTGCTTTCACTAATTTTATTGGAATCGTTTCTTCTATAAAGTCAGATTCTCTAGTCCTTGAATCCATATATGCAGGGATCAGGAGAAGATAAATTTCAGTTTAGACCATCTTTAAATTGATCTAAAATAGTTTTGCTAAACATAAAAATGGCACGACAAAATACTAAACCACTGTGTTTGGTCCCACTGAAAAGAGGGAATATTTCCTTTCCAGTGATGCAAAGATTCCATTGCTGGTTCTGCAGGGTTGTGAAGTATCAGCTGTTTAATCTTGCTGCAGGTCGAGGTTTGACTATTGCCCATCCTACACTTCACAACAATGCAACTGTGGAGGGAAAACTCCATATTTGAGAGAAAGGCAGAATATTTTTTTCAGGCACATTGAAATATTACTATTGCAAAGGCCTGGCAGATCAGATGAAAGCAACTTGGTCATGTTAAAACAAGTAGCCACTATTTTTTCCTTACCAAGTGAGATCAATGTGTAATAGTTCTGCACTCTTTGCCATTGTGTACCAGGATTCCATCGCTAAGTTCATTGTAATTGTTTATATGTAGGTGTGTATTGGAGTGGACTATCATGAATTTGTTGGTTCTGGAGTTTGTGTGTGTGTGTGTGGGGCGGGGAGGTTAAGTGAACTTTTCTTATCTTGCTTGTCACCATGAAAGGTTTTCCTCCTTTCCCCCTCCTGCTGCTGGTGATGGCTTATCTTAAGTGATCACTCTCCTTACAGTGTGTATGATAAACCCATTGTTTCATGTTCTCTGTGTGTGTAGATCAATCTCCCCTCTGTTTTTTCCACCGAATGCATCCGATGAAGTGAGCTGTAGCTCACGAAAGCTTATGCTCAAATAAATTGGTTAGTCTCTAAGGTGCCACAAGTACTCCTTTTCTTTTTTTTGCGAATGCAGACGAACACGGCTGCTACTCTGAAACCTTTTCTTATCTAGAGTGTGAAAGAGAAATCTTACTGACTGTTTAGTCATGGAGATGTTTGAAGTGTGGCTGGGCAAAGTTCCAGGTTGAATCAGTTATCGTTGGCCCCTCACACCAGTATTCTTGAAAAGGAACTACGTCCGTCCATCAGGTAATATTCTAGTTATCCCCCCCCCGCCCCGGATGAACTGAATGAACGGAGCGATATTAACACACCGTTTCTCATGAAGAATCGCGTGCGCAAAGGCAGCGGGTACTAGACAGCAGGTCACCAACGGATGCCTGTTTCTCATACCCGGGTTAACTATTGCAGAAGCCTGGCTAGCTAAAGCATTACTGGAGCAAATGCTGGCTTGCTGGTAGGACAGACAGTTCTGTAGTCGTCACCCCTGAGTCAGCAGCAGTGTCCCTGGGCATTGTTCTTGGCAAGCGATACGGTGCATGTTAGGTACGCAGCAGGTTAGGTAAATTTCCCAAGAGGGAATGGAGGGGCGGGGGAATCTCCGAGCCGTGCACTGAAGGGCACTGGATGCTGATGGTTAATAACAGTCCACTTAATAGCATTATGCTGCATTTACACCGCCCCCCGGGGTAAGATTCTGGTTAGAGACGTGGGTTTCTTCACCTTACGTCTCAGCTGCTGGGTGAAGCGTAATGCCCGCTCCCTGACTGATGTTGACTTGATGTTGGAAATGCCCCATTATTAAAGTAATCGACTTTGAATAACGCTTCATAGGTATCCGGGCATGAAATGGACAAGTGTATGCGCCGATCTCTTCCCCGCCCCAGTCCCCCAAACTGAGAGCAGAACTTACTGAAACTGTCACCCCCAGAAAGTCCTCCTTGCGTTGAGGGCGGAAATAGCGCGGCTGTTTGCAAATGGATTTCAGAGCCCCCTTGCCCGGGCAAGGTTGTTTTAAATTAAGCAGATGGCGTTTGCTGTCCCGCAAATCTGCCTAGATGACTGAGGGGCTGAAGCGGAAAGCTCCTGGCAGCCTGTCCCCGGTAAGGAGGGCTTGGACGAGGTGCCCCTTGTGCTGTCGGGCAGCAAACAGGAGCTCAGCTGTTCTGTGCGGCGTTTTGTTCGCAGTAGGCGAGCTGCCCAGCTGAGCGGGCTAATATGTTGCTAAAGGGTCTTCACTTGTGCTTGAAAAGTGGCTTTTCACCAACAAACAGGATGAGCGCCTTCTGGGTTACTTTGGTCGCTTGCCAGGTAGAGATCGCCTCTAACAGCATCCCCCTGTCATCAAGCAAAAATATCTCCTCTCCCAAGGATTAATTATTCAACACCGTTAATGTATTTGGGGGGTGGCTTCTTTTAATTCACTACCTTTTCATGACCTTCGAGTTGCTGGGGTGAATTGTTCCTCCTTTGTGTCTCACTACACCTGGCTGTAGCTCACGAAAGCTTATGCTCTAATAAATTGGTTAGTCTCCAAGGTGCCACAAGTCCTCCTTTTCTTTTTGCGAATACAGACTGACACAGCTGCTACTCTTACACCTGGTTAGTTTCTTTTGCTTTACCTACCTACCTTCCTTCGCGACCCCTGTTCTCTCCCCCTCCCCTTTCCCTGTCACCCCCTGCAGTTCCTTTCCTTTGTCATCTCTCTCCGCTGCCCTGCTTAGGGGGCGTCCAAACTCCCCCTGGGGCGGGTTAATCGTCACTCGCCATGCACTAGCGATCCCCTTTGAACCCTCCTTACTTACCTTGCCAGCTACCGGCTCCTCTCTTTCGATCCCTTTTCGTTTTCCTTCTATCTCTAAGAACATGCCCCCTCCCCTGCTTTTTTGCAAGACAGAGCCCCTGTCCCCTCTCCTCTGCCCAGAGGATGCTGTGGGTGGATCTGATGAAACAGTCTCTTCTTGAGCTCTCTCTTCCCCTGCAACCCCCCGTGTCGCTTTCACACTCCTCCCCGCCGGCTGCAATTTATTCATTGAGTGGGGAAGAGCAGACAGTCCATTTGCTGCCGGGGGCTGAGTGATTCACAGCTCTACCGCCAGGGGAAGAACCCCTGCCTGCACCAGCAGCCTCATTAGGAAATCTGCAGCTCCACCAACCACAAGGACCAAGCAGACCCTTTCTGCAACTTCCAGCTGCGAAATCCCGGCTCACCCAGCCCAGCCGACCCCAGGCTACAGCCCCTCCAGCACCGACTCGCCTACACGAGGCTGATGCATCCGATGAAGTGAGCTGTAGCTCAGGAAAGCTTAGGCGCAAATAAATTGGTTAGTCTCTAAGGTGCCACAGGTCCTCCTTTTCTTTTTGACGAGGCTGAGGGGCACGCAATACAACCCCAACCAGCCGGGCTCTGGCTAAGAAGAAAAGCCCCCTCCTGCCACTGGTGAAGACCCGGCAGCCGGCGAGAGTGTTCAGCATCGTGTTCTGCAGGACATCCCCTCCCGCTGCAAGTTTAGTGGCTCTCTAGGGGATCAATAGCCTGGACATCCAGAGGCAGCACAATCAGTGGCCGGTTCTCACCGTGTCCTCCTGGAGGAAGGAAACCTATCAGAGCCTGGTTCTTGCCCTCTCTTTGAGTCAGTGACCCAGGTCTTCATTGCAGCCCAAGGCACCACGAGACAGAGTTTGTCAATTCTCCCAGTCAGGGGAGAAGAGGCAACTCTGGCAGCAGGACTTTAAAATCTGCCCAGCATCTGGTTAAACAGAGCTGCCACCACCGGGAGGTTGAGAGAGAACAGCCCGGCACCGTCTGAGCAGGTTCACTGCAATCTCTCTCCCTCCCTTTCCCCAGCATCATTATATCACCGCTCTTAGCAGAGAGAGTGAGCGCAGAGCTGAGAAGCCCCAGACTATGGGTCAGCCCGACTGAGGAATTACGTGCTAAAAAGACTTTCTCAATTTACTGGAAAGCTTACTGTAATCATTTGAAAATAGCCTGGCCAGGAGTACTCTCAGCATCTAGACCCTGCGGGGGCGGGAGGGGGGAAATAGGATTATTGGAGGGGCAAAGATGCCTTTCACTGGGTGGATAGTAGGTTTTCTCCTCCTTTGTGAAGGTAAGTAGTTCTGAACTAAACCCTCCAGGAAGTTTGTGGTGATGGGTCATCAGGACTGCTGGTGGCTGATTAGAATAAAAAAACCTGCCCCCAAATACAAACAAGATAGAAATAAATTCTGATATATCTTTGCTCTACCTTTTGAGGCTCTAAAGCTAAGTCACAGCAGATGTGTTTCCTCGTTCTCTAAATTTATGATGTGAAAGATGAATATTAAAGTGTTTCTGTTTTAAGGTTCTGAAAGATTATTAATTCTGTCCCTCCTTCCCCCCCCCCCACAAGCTTTTTACATCATCAAATTAAATTGAGTTTGGGTTGATAAATGAAAAGGAGAAAGATGAAAAGTCATTGGCTCATAACGTAGCTGATGCTTTCACAGCTGTTAAGTTTCTAAGGCAAACAGAAAATCCATTATAGCTCTTTCCCATCCATATGGTTGTGTTTGCCAAAGTGTTTCTGATGTTTACTTGATTTAAATCAAAGTTGTTGTTTTGTAAAGAACTCCTTCAGTGTTCTCAGGGGCCCAGGTTACAGTTGAACACATTCGCCAAAAAACCACCTTTTTTTAAAAAAAATCGATCACTGGTTGATTTAAAGGAGAACAGAGTGAGGTGTTATGTTTTGCTGGTTGTGATTTCCATCAAATGTATCGCTTATTCCTTCTCATTATTGCTGCCAAGCTAAATGTAATAATTATGATAAATTCATTCTTAGCATCTTAAATTGTTCTCAGAGACTTTAAAGGCTGCATCTCTGTTAACACAAAGACCCCTTGACCCTGTTCCCTGCCCTTTTGATCTTCCTACATTATTGTAAACAGCCACATGTCTTCAGATTTTTCCAATAGTTTTGCTAGTACCTAAAAAGTAAGATCTCTGAGGGAAAAAATGGGTGGAATGTGTTCATTGAGAGTCCAAAACCTCATGTAGCTTTTAATTTTGCAATGGCTTGCACCTCATAGATAATTGTACTGTAAAAAAAAGATTTAGACATAGCTGTATTTTAAATCTATGATATCTTTCTTTTTTTTCTTTTTACTTTTTTTTTAGTCCTGGCTAATCAATTTTCTTTACACTTGTGGTAAAGTTAGTAATATTCTAAACTGTGTCATCTTTGTCTTGATGGTATTTCCCATGTACGTGCTTTGGGTAATAGATTGTATAGTTCAGATATTCATTTGAAAGTGTTTTTTATTGATCCTTATCCTAGTTGAATGAATAAACTTGCTGTCATTAATGTGGTGGTGGACCAAACTATGATGACGTATAGCAAATGTTTGTGAAGTTTTGTATTCAAAATTTTTTTTCCTAATTTTTCTGTCCAATAAGATTGCTATTCGATTTGACTTCTATTTCTGTGACTTCATGTATTTTACTCTTGCCTTCAATTTTTTCCAAATATGTGTGTTAAAACCATTTCCTCTTTAAAAATCAAATCACCAGTGGAGGTTTTTTAAAAGTAAATCCATAAATAACTAATTTCTGGATTCATCTATAGCATGGGTGTAAGTGATCTGACTCTTTTATGTTGGCCTATTTGAATAAAATAGACTGCTAGTTACCACCTGTATGCTAAGCTATGTTAAGCTTTCTCTTAGTCAGGTTTGTTATTGCAAACATTAACATTTGTTTTTGCCCTCTGTTTTGACTGATGTTCTTTGTTCCTTCATAAATACCCCAGAAAAGTTTGGGTGACTGATGTATTTTGAAGACTCTTGTTCAGAAAAACTGTCAGTGTGATTTAGGGTAATTATATTCATTGTGACTTCAAGAAGTCTAGCATATTAGCAGTGTGAAATGGGTGTCTATAGCTGGAGAGAAAGCACTGTTTCACGTTGTACAGCAGTGTGACACCAACTCCTATTTATGTCACTTTAAGCTGAGTTCATAGTGATAAACAGTTACGTCTTGGATGTACAAACAAATTTCTCATAAGTAACACAGGGAGCCTCAACCCATTTAGAAGTTGAAATGCCCCTACCATGATGCTGTGTAAATTTTACGTGTGCTGGGGGGGCAGGAGCAGAAAACTAGTTAATTTGTCTCAGATTCTGTTGCAAAAGAGAAGCACAGGCACTATTCTACAGTAAAGTGTTATATTTTTATTGTGGGTTGTGAAGAAACCACAGCTCCTATTACCCATGTAAAAACTCAAGGTTAGCAACACAAAGAAATAAGCTTACACTCAGATCCTCTTAATGCATGTTTGATTTATCCACAGCTGCGAGTGTCTGAAAACTTAAATTTGTAGATGTTCAGTGAACACAGGTACACACTTGAATTGTTAACCCAAAGATTTCTCTAATTTGAATAAGAATGTTTTTGTCAAGTGACTTGGGTTAACTAGTCTGGTGAGTATCCTGCTAGCAGAAAAGATTAGGATTGGTTTCCCTGTGTTGCTAGGTTCGGAAGAGTATGGGAGACTCCTAGTTTAAAGCAGTTCTGAAACGGAAAAGATAGGATAGCTGCTATTAATTGCATCATGGTAAACAACTGGCAACTTGTGAATCTCTTGCAGGCATTGATATTGACATTTAATGGCCTAGAGTTAAGTAGCATAGGGATGATGTTTCTTCACCCATTCAGACTTGTAGTTCTTTAGTGTCAGATGAAAAAATGCCTACTTTTGCCTTATGTGTACGTTGTAGATATTTTCCAAAAGTTGTACAAGTCCACAGCTGTTCTGAGGCTATAGAATGTTCATATGCATGCTACATGATCAAGTTGCTGTGGGATTTTTGGTTTGGTTTCTAAAAGTTCCTCTTGAAGTGATTAATTGGGAAAATGGGACCTTCTTCAACTAAGGATACTCTGGGTTAATACCATAATTAGCCACTCCAGGTTCTGTGTTGTGTGGAATATAGTTTTTATTTCTAGAAGGAAATGGGCATCTTGATACTTATTGCCAATAGACAGACTAAGTTGCGCAAGCCTTACATTATAAACATGCCTCATAATATTAGAAGGAAAAAATGCTCCAATATGGAAATACCACAGGTGGAAACAACAAAAGTTCTCTTGTGTACACGCCATTTAAAATGTATATATTTTTTAGATTACTATGATATAAAACTAAAGATGAATTTAATGGTTTTGGTATTCAGCTAGGGGCTAGCTGTACTCAACTGATCCTTACTGTGCAGTTTTATGCTCTTAGATTTATTGTTAATGCTTTATTTTGACGGGCTGCAATTTACAGTAGATTCTGCTCAGCACATACTTATAGAGTGAGGACAGACTTTCATAAACCAACAGCTCAAAGAAGTGACATTTTTCAACAAAAGTTCAAGTTGTTTGGGTTATATTATTTGTATTTCTTGGTGGGGAAAAATGGGTTTTCCCTGTAGATGAATATCTGTAAGTTCTCTCTAAAAGGACCCAGTATACATTAACCTCTTCAATTCCAGGAAGTGCTAATGATATCAAACTCCAGAGCAGGTTATCAAGTGGCTCAAGGACCTTGATGCATATTTGGCTGCATGTGTCTCTCTCTCTCTCTCTCTCTCTCTCTCTCTCTTTTTTTTTTTTTGGCAGTTCAATGTTCAGGCAATATGTGATTTCCATTCTAATTTGTTTAGATTATAACCCTGACCATAGGGCAGGAGAAAATGGAACTTGGCCCTCAAAAGAGAGTCATTTCAAGAAATCTTATTCATTCTTTTTTTGAAAGGGAGATGAGAATGAAAAGGAAAGTTCAAAATGTCCTTGGTTCTAATTGCCAGGAATAATAACACTAATGGGACAGCCTGGCTCCTGCCTATCTCTTCACTTTTTTCACTTTTCACTCTCTTTCATGCCCCCTCCCCTCCTCCAAGTTCTTCCCAAGCCATGTGATTACAGGGGTCCAGTGTTACTTCCAATGGAGCCCTCTGCACATATGGATCTTTGAGGCCTATTGATGTTAGAGGTCCATTTTGCACAGAGCTCATTGCAGGATCACGGCATACATCAATAGCAAAACTACCATTAATTTCAGGGAGAAGCAGGTAAAGGGCTTTGTGTCCATCCAATCTAGCTGGACCCCTTCCCTCCCCCCATTCATCCCTGGTCTCACATGCCCCAAAGAAATTCCAGTCCCAAAGAAAATCAACTTCTGCAAGGAAGCCTACCAATTCAATCCCATTCCTTGTTCTACCAATTCACTGTAAATTGTGTGCACATTTTTAAAAAAGGGTGATTAATAAGTTGCACCTTTATTCATTTAACTATCAATTCATTCACATTGCTATCCATTCTTCTCTAGCTTCCTGCCCCAAATGGACACGTACACACACATTTGCTACTCCATGTGCGACTGTTCAGGGCAAGGACGTTGTCTTCTCGTCAGTCTGATGAGCACTGTCAATTAGTCTGTTTGGAGCCCGCTTGACAGTGCAATGACATTGGTTTCATTGATGGGTTTTGTCATGACTGCAAAGTTCCCATGAAGGAAATTAATAGGAAGGTTTAAAATAAGACAACATCTTTAGGTTTAAATACTGCATTCAATGGATTTTGATCAGTGGAAAGGCTGCTTGGAATGTAAACATGAGCAGTCAGTTCATATGACGGTGTTGATCTTGTATCTGCATACTAGATTAGTGTATAGTGTCAGTATCCAATATTCTCTCTCTCATATTACAATGAAGATAATTTTCCTTTTTTTTTTCTTTTTTTTCCAAGTGAACATACTTTTCATTAAAGGTGCTGGTCTGAAGATCTCTCGCTCAAAGAATAGGTACATCTCTGGTAGCAACAGTCATCTTACCCTTTTTCTGGAGGGACCCCATAGGAGTTAAGAAGATCTGTTAATTCTCCATGCACTCTAAATGGTTGGCACCTCTGTTCAGATTGGCAACAGGGCAGGTTGCACTTATGACTGGAGGCTTTGAAAAGGCCTGAGATTGGCCCACAAAAGTCAATGAACAGCTGCTGGGAAGTGGGTGGGTGGTAAATTCCTTGATTTTTCCCCCCAACTTTAATCATGTTCTTTTAACTTTATTTGTATGTGATATATATAATGGTAGTATGTGATACTGTGAAAATAATCTGAAGGTAAGACTTCATACTCCCTCTCTTCCCCTCCCCGAACCTTTTGTCCTTGGCTGCTCTTCTCCACCTAGAAGCAGTAAATAAAGTATCTCATGGCTTAGGAAAATTCAATAATGTAGGAGGCTAGTATTCTCCATAGAGCTTTTCTGTGTAAAGTTCACTTGGAGCCTATCTATGCGCACAGTGTGTACCACAGGCTTTCTGTAGTCAAACCCTGACCTTCAGTTCTCCAGCACTAGAATGGCCAACAGTGACATTTTCTGGTGACTGGTCTGAATCATTTGATTTTGGTTTTCAGGGTGACCATTACTCTGCTTGATGTTGTTTATTTTTAATTGTGTTGATAATGCTGCAGAACATAGCTGTGTTAGGGTAAACAAGGTCTGAACTAAACTAGGTCTGTATTAGCAAGGGTTCTTGCATATTCAGAATGAGATACATTAGCAATGCTGAGTGGGGGAATTTTCTAATTTTCTTGGTACTTGCTTGTTGCTATCTCTTGATTTGGCAGCTTCTGAGCATTAAAATCCACCAAGTTATTGTCCAGTTGGTTTCTCCAAACTGACTTCTTTTTAAACTCCCCATTTTTGAAAGCAAACACCAGAAGCATGGAAAGAATAAACATGGGTGCAGGAACAATAGTGGGGGTGCTAAGACCATTGAACCAAACTGTAAACCCTGTATATAATGGAAATCACTTCAAGTCTGTGCAGTAGCACCCTCCCCACCACACTCCTAGTTCCAGCATCTATGAGAATAAATACAGTAACTTCAATATAAGAAAGATGGGTTTTGTGGTTCCGTGCAGGGCTGAGGCTGGCGAGATTTGAGTTTAGTTACCCAGCTGTGCCACAGATTTGCTGTGTGACTTTGGATGAGTTATTGTGCCTTGGATTCACTTGTATAAAACAGGAATAAAAATACTCAATTTATCCATCATGTCTAGAAGGTAAACTCGGGGACTGTGCAGCGCATGATATCCTGGTGTTTCAGTTGGGGACAGTAGGTTCTAGTGGAATACAAACAATTGTTCTTGAGTTGTGCTTATATATTATTTTCCTGGAAGGAAAAAGAGTTTCCTCCTGAAATGGGTCTGTAAATAGGCTCAAAGTCTTTTAATCTGGAAGAGGCGCTGAGTAGAATGTCTGAAATGGAACACAATAGTGGTCAACTTAGAGGCCTTAAGGGGAAGTTACAGTTGTCACACACACAAAGGAAATTAAAAAGTTTACTGAGTTCATCTTTTTAATAATGTCCAACCGAATTACCTTAGGAATCGGAGCAACTAAATCAGCTTTCTCTCCAATTGTACAAAGAAAATGGGTACAGTACTGCTAATGGCTTTTCAGCTTGTGCATTTAGAAAACTAATTCAGCATTATATTTGACTGATATAACAAAGGTGCTTGTGTTGCTCTAAAGGACATTTTTAATGCCTGTTTTGTCTAAAAGAGAAATCTGCGTATCAGGAGGTAATAATATTAAAGTAAGTTTGGTAGGTTTGTTCCCAGTTGATCAGAACTGAGTTAATGCTTTGTTTAAATGGTTTTCCCAGAAAGTTAGCTTCTATAAGTATGGATCTCCTCTCATTCTGCTCTCAGTAAAGTCAGTGGGGATTTTTCATTTCCTTCAATAGAAGCGGGATCAGGCCCTCTGTATATGTGAAATCCTGACCATATGATATCCATGGCAAAACTCCCATTGACCTTCAGTAGGGCAGGTTTTCACCCTGTATATTCTGTAGTGCACTATTCTTGGACCAGACTCACCATTGTCATGGAGCACCTCCCTTTTACCTCCTATCCAAGCTTTGTTTCACAGCCCCAAGCACGGCAAGAGGTGCGGCTGGGGTGGCCCTGCACTCTAGTGGTTGTATCCCTTTAATGGCCCACAGGAGCCACTGAAGCAGAGGCTATCCAGTCCTGTACCAAGGACTGAACCTGTCCCAGCAGCCTCTGAGTAGAGGTGATGCAAGGCACCTCCATTCTGTCCCGGTGTTGATGCCAGTACAGAGATGAATATGCCCTAACAAGTTTTGGGAGTGCTGCTGTTCTTGACATCTTTTTCCTTCAGGGAGCTGTGTACAAATATTAAAGAGAGAGCAGCCCTCTAGCTACATAATATTCTTTATCTCATATACCGGTTCCCTTGCCCAGCTTCTATTGGTAGAGTGGTCAGCTCTTCCACATACTAATGCATTAATATTTCAGTGCAAAGGGAAATGAGACTCAAAGAAGTGATCTGTTGGCAAAAGCTGTAATTGAAAATGGCTTTAACACAATCTTGCATCTCTTTTCAGTGCCAGCCGTAGGGCCAAATTATGCTCTTTGTTCTACTGATGTAAATCCAGGACCAAGACATTGACTTTGCCCAGAAGTAACTGAGAGCAGGATTTGGGTGAACAGAACGTAATGTCCAATTGTATTCCTTATACTCTGGCTTGAAAGGGAAGCTCCAGTGTGCTCAAATGAAGTCCATGGCATCCATCTGTGCCCTTAAACAACAGGATCAATTTGAAATGAATTCTGTATGTTTCGATAGGGAGTATCCAATATAGAGTGTCATAATGTGTATATTAATCAGTCCGTCATTTCAAAGGAGAAGCGGGTTAGAAATATGTGTGCTCTAGGCCTCTCTAATCGAGGCTTCTTTTACAAAGAATAAAAACAGACACTGGCAAATTGGTTGAAACTATTTTCTAAATTAAATTTCTGTTATGTGGTCTACAGCATTTTAAGACAGGAGGGCACAGTTCCTGAAGTCTAAAAACTGAGGGTGGAAAAACACTTTATAAAGCAAAGTCCTCTTTCCTAGTTCATAAAATTGCATAGGCCATATTCAGAATGTAATGTCACTAGTTGCAGGGGAACAGGCTAATTTCAAAAACTTTTAATTTAAGGAGTATGCTGAAATAATAGACCTTGATGAAGGGAGTTCTCTCTGCTCCTTGTCTGATGCACCTACCTGCGATCACATTGTGACAACTAAAAGGGAAAATAATCTTTTTATAAGAAACTTCTAACTCTGTTAATAATCCTAATACATGGCACTTCTGTTGTGCCTCTTGTATTTGAATCTCAATATTTGTAAAGTATTTTAATTAATTAACCTTCCTCACTTTTTGGTGATAGATACGCTTAGAATGTATTTCAGGAAGGTATTTAAGGATGCTCTTTCCTTGTGTGGAAAAAGAGTGAGATTTAAACAGCTCAAACTACCTTTGCTAAAGTTTCTCTGCCCACTGGTCACAGATGCAGAAGTTCCAGAAGCAGCACTTTTTATCTCTCTGGGGATCAGGCTGGCAAAGCGCAGTGGGCACAGGATGGCAGAGAGCACCCAAGTTTAGTACATCCAGCATGGGGAAAACCATAGAATTTTAAAAACATGCTTCGGTCTTTTACTCCATGAAAGCCTGGAGGGTCGGGGGATATTGGCATGTTTCAGGCTCTTCAGCATGAATGTATCTTAGTTAAGCAACAAAATAAGTGTGCAAATAATGCCATTGGCCACGGTCTTCAAAAGTGACTAGTGTTTTTTTTTTTTTTGGGAGTGCAATCTGAGACACTTTAAAGGGGCAGTAAGGTCAAAGTGCTGAGCACTCACCTCTGAAAATCCAGCCCTTTTTAAGTGGGACCTAGTTTGACCAACTTTAAAATTATAGCCATTTTTATTTCCAAGGCATAAGCAAAGATAGGTAGTCTCACTCATAGGCCTAATATTGCACCTTCTATTCCAATAGGTAGTTTTTACTCAAGTCCAGTTGACCATTCTAGGTAAGACATGGCAGGATTTAGTTCCAGGTTTTTGTATCAGCCTCCTGGTTCTTTTTTGAACTAGAGATATTAATTATTTATGGTGCAAAGCAAATGTTGTATTATTTAACATCATTTGTGCTGCTGCTTAGGTGTATATGAGATATATAGTGCATACCGAAAAGGAGTACTTGTGGCACCTTAGAGACTAACAAATTTATTTGAGCATAAGCTTTCGTGAGCTACAGCTCACTTCATCAGATGCATTCGGTGGAAAATACAGTGGGGAGATTTATATACACACACACACACACACACACACACACACACACACACAAACACAGAGAGAGAGAGAGAGAGAGAACATGAAACAATGGGTTTTATCATACACACTGTAAGGAGAGTGATCACTTAAGATGAGCTATTACCAGCAGGAAGGACGGGGGGAAGGAGGAAAACCTTTTGTGGTGATAATCAAGGTGAGCCATTTCCAGCAGTTAACAAGAATGTCTGAAAAAAAAATTTGTTAGTCTCTAAGGTGCCACAAGTACTCCTTTTCTTTTTAAGAATGTCTGAGGACAGTGGGGGGTGGGATGGGGGGAGAAATAACATGAGGAAATAGTTTACTTTATGTAATGACCCATTCACTCCCAGTTTCTATTCAAGCCTAAGTTAATTGTATCCAGTTTGCAAATTAATTCCAATTCAGCTGTCTCTCGTTGGAGTCTGTTTTTGAAGTTTTTTTTGTTGAAGGATAGCCACTCTCAGGTCTGTAATCGTGTGACCGGAGAGATTGAAGTGTTCTCCAACTGGTTTTTGACTATTATAATTCTTGATATCTGATTTGTGTCCATTTATTCTTTTATGTAGAGACTGTCCAGTTTGACCAATGTACATGGCAGAGGGGCATTGCTGGCACATGATGGCATATATCACATTGGTAGATGCGCAGGTGAACGAGCCTCTGATAGTGTGGCTGATGTGATTAGGTCCTATGATGGTGTCCCCTGAATAGATATGTGGACAGAGTTGGCAATGGGCTTTGTTGCAAGGATAGGTTCCTGGGTTAGTGGTTCTGTTGTGGTGTGTGTTGCTGGTGAGTATTTGCTTCAGGTTGGGGGGCTGTCTATTAGCAAGGACTGGCCTGTCTCCGAAGATAATAGCTCATCTTAAGTGATCACTCTCCTTACAGTGTGTATGATAAAACCCATTGTTTCATGTTCTCTCTCTCTCTCTCTCTCATTCTCTCTCTCTCTCTGTGTGTGTGTGTGTGTGTGTGTGTGTGTGTGTGTGTGTGTGTGTGTGTAAATCTCCCCACTGTATTTTCCACCGAATGTATCCGATGAAGTGAGCTGTAGCTCACGAAAGCTTATGCTCAAATAAATTTGTTAGTCTCTAAGGTGCCACAAGTTCTTCTTGCCTGGCTGTACTTTTGCCTTAGTGAAGATGGCAGGACTGGTCCTAAATTGCTCAGTTATAAGTCTGTTTCAGGCATCCAGAGAGTTTTTAAATACTCCTTTTTTTTTTTAAATGTGGAGTCTGAAAAATCTATGCAAGTGTTGCCATCTCAACAGCAAATGAGGTGACCTGAAGGGAATTAAGCTAGAGGATCTTAAAATCCCAACAAGAACAAAAATCCACATATATAATGGCTTTGTTCATAATCTATGGGTTTTCAAGACACATGATGCTGGGGGAGAACAGGCTTTTTATATATATTAGGTTTTGGTCTGGAATAAAGTGCTCTGTTTTGAGGTGTGTTCTACATCCGGGTGATAAGTGGTTAAAGAAAGTCACTGGGTGTCAGGACTCCTAGATTCTGTTCTCTGTCTCAGCCAGGTCACCATGGACTCTCAATGTCTCTCTTCTAGTGCTGACAACTTGCACAGTATTTGGTGGGTTTTTTCATAATGCCTTGGCTTTTGGAGCCATGTGATTGTGAGAATCTCAGCTTCCTTTTTATTGAAATAATCATTTCTAGCCTTTATGGGTATGCAGAAAAGATGGCCCAAGTATACCCTAACAGCTGAAAAACAGAAAACTAATAAAAGATCCCCCCCAAATACAAACTCTATGGATGCCTGATAGATACAACAATGAATGATTTTAAGTTGGACTCATGACTTATTGGGGGCCTGACTCATGATATTTGAATACTCAGGGTTGGCAATGCTGCAGTTCACCCATAGGATAATAGTGATTTGAGGTAAAAAGATGTTGAGGCTTGCATGTTCGTAAAATGCCCTGTTAGTACGAGATCTTTAACACAAGTTATTATAATACTTTGCTTATTAACTTTGCACTCCTCTCTCTTGCATTCGTGCCACAATTGTGATCACCAAAGTCTTTGGGCCGGAAGCCCCGTTATTTATAACTGAGAGAGCAGCTGGCAGGGCATTTTTGTGCAGCCCTTCAACTTTAGAAGTCATGTTGCTACCTTGGTCTGAAAGATCCTCAGGGCACATTGCAAAGTCTGTCTCTTGCTGCAGGCTCTTGTGGGAGGGTTGAGTTCCTGCTGGGACCGGGGAAAGGCATTTTTAAGGGAAGTTGAAATACTTCTTTGACCAGCTTGGGTGAATTGTGTTGCTATAGAGGGTGGAGTGCCCACTGAAGTTAATGGTTTGTATTTTATAACTGTGTTTTTTAAAAGATCATAAAGCACCTAGAGCCTGAGAGGGACACAGTTTCTGTATCTATATTTCCAAATAAATAGATACATACCTATAATTTAATCATCAACAGCCGAGTAGCCTGCAGCCCCATCCCCTTAATGTTGAGCCAAGCTGCTGGAGTTGCCAGCTTCCAGAATGACCACTGGACTTTGCATTTTACATTTGTTTCATGGTCTTCCATGCCTTTCTTGAGAGCAATTCTTGTCATGTACCGAGCACTCTCAACACCCATTGAGTTGGAACTTCGCATTGATGGAGCTCAATGCCTCTCTCAGGTTTCTTATCATTAGGGCAGGGAACACTGAAGGGCTTTACCATTAATCCTTGTAAATGGGCCAGATTACCCACATATTTCCTTAACTTTGCTGTCCAGAACAGCGCACAGACAAGGTGCAATGCAGTTGGGTAATATCTTCCTTTACTTGCCATATCGTGTCTATGCACACACAGGCAGAGACTTTGGGAAAGGGATTTCTCAAGAGAGTTAGAATTTAGATCTAAATCCTGAAATTAGTCATTTGATTGGATGTTAGATAATTTCATGTTAGCATGAAAATCATTAAAAAAAATCAAGGATAGGAAAAGCCTTTTAGGTTGTCTGTCAATGGTCCTCAACCCTTTCCATACGGCATCCTCTGCTACCTTTCTGTGACCCCCTATTTTGAGAACCCTGATGTAATTTATTCTCTTGCTAATGCAGGATTGTTCCCTACCAATACAGGATGTTCCTGTATATTTTTTATGCACTATGCTCTGTATAAAGAGTATTTGAGCATCAGCTGCTTCCTAATAGCATATGGGAAATGCTACAGATTTAATAAATCCACTGAGAAAGAAACAGAGGCTCTTGTTTTTTCTTCCCGAGCACTTATTGGAATCCTACTTTATTTTGATTTAAAGCTGAGCTGCTGTTGCATCACCTTTTCCTACAGCAGAACAACAGAAACCCACAAACATGTGGAACTGCCATTGAAAGTGAAAGTGCTTAAGCACATGGGCTGTGCTGTGTGATTAAATGTCATATGTCGACTTCTCAGTGCAGACACTCTCATTACATGCCTATGCCATTTCATGCCAGAATATCTGATTTTTAGGCACATGCTGTTGTCTGGAAAGACACTTTTTAAAATTTAACAGTTGCATAGCTCATGGGTACCACTAGCCTTACAAAAGCGTTGCTATCATGGGTCTTAATTAGCTTAAAAAGATTATGGGAACTAAGGCTATTCATGCATACTTTACTTGGAACACTGTTGAATACCTTTTTCCCCATCTAAAGATGTACCCATCCTTAAACAGCTTCCAATTATCACTGGGTTTTACACATACACATGCAAACATACACACATGCACACAAACAAAATGTGGAACATAAAGCCACCATTGATTTTTAAATCTAGTATGCAGAGTGCATGCACAACCCAGTTTTTAAACATGGGCTCCCAATTTAGGTTGACCAAAAGCCCACAGTTCTACCACTTTCCACAACAGCTGTTTAAAGCTATGGACTTAGAAATCTAGTCAGTAGAAAAAAAGAGAGTTAAAAACTAGTTTCCAATATTAAATCAACTGGAGTTCACCTTACCAGTTTGGGGGGTTTGCAATCACATTTTTTATTCTTAAATTTCATGTCTGTGTGTCTAGCTCTTTTTGCTGTCAGACCTGCATAAACAGGAGAAAAGTCACTGACTATGCTGGGGAAATGCATGGAAATCTGGCCCTTAGCACATAGTCAAATTCACTAAGTGTTTGCTAATGTGTTTAAGAAGGTTACAGTCTGTTCCAAGGTAAATAAACAAAAACTCTAGTTCCTTTCAGATTTTAGATAACCTGTAACAATAGTAGATGTGTAATTTTTTTCTTTTTAAAATAGTGGTCTCTTTTAAAATGAAATTACATTTGCTGCTGTACTTGCTGAAAAGCAACTGTATTGTAACAGCTTCATCCATCTCTTCTGTCACAATAATCTTCCCAAATGGGAACTCAATGTAAATCAAAGCAGTGTTGAGTTGAAGTACAGCTGTGAATCAGATGGACTCTCTCATTTATCTCAATGAGGCATAATTGTTAAGTCTAAAGATTATTTTCATGTCGTCATTGCCAGCTGTTTCATTGCTGATCATTTTAGCAGCACCATTCAGATATAGCACCTACCTATTAGAATATGAAGGATACAGTGGAAAAATGAAGGCATGGACAGATGATTGCTGCCCAAGATTATTGGGATGTGGAATAAATTCAAGCCTTTCTCTCTCCCTCCCTCCCAAAAGCCAGTTACTTCCAATCCTGCCCAAAAGGTGAGGGGAAGAGGATATGTATCCAACTCTCTAGTCCCAGAAGCCTCAGTTGGTTCCTAGGTAACACAACCCCACATTTCCCCTACCCAGCTATCAAAACTTCCAGAATTTCCACGGTAAATTTTATGCATTGGCAATATGTTTGTAGCTTGTTGGCAAAGTTGTGGGGGCGGGGGGGGTAGCCTAAAATAAAGTGAATACATTAAAAATTAAATCCTACCACAAAGACTACTCTGATCATATTTTTCAGAGTAGCAGCCGTGTTAGTCTGTATTCGCAAAAAGAAAAGGAGTACTTGTGGCACCTTAGAGACTAACAAATTTATTAGAGCATAAGCTTTCGTGAGCTACAGCTCACTTCATCGGATGCATGCTCTAATAAATTTGTTAGTCTCTAAGGTGCCACAAGTACTCCTTTTCTGATCATATTGTTTTTCCTGTCTAATTAAATAAAACCTCCATTATTATTTCACCCAATTCTGCTGCAGCATATTCAGCCTGCTGCAGAACAGCAGGAACCTGGGGGCCTTGGGGCAAAATGTAGAGTACACAGACCACTGTGTGTAAGTTTCCAAAACCTTCACTTTCAACGCTGGCAGAGGACACCTGGTACAGCAGCTCTTGTTAATGATGAATTCTCTCAGTGCATGATGGCAAACCCATCAGTCAGTACTTTAATCAGGTTTGGATTATGCCCGCATAGAAGTCAGTGGGAGTCATTCTATTGACTTGAATAGGCTTTAGATCATGCCCTCTGTAGCCAAAACAAAGATACTGGGAATTGTACTTGACAATACATTTTTACGTTTGTTTACATCTTCTTTCCCCAGCATTGTCCAAGCTGCTAAGCATTATGAATGTTGGTTTACTGCTGCTATTAGATTGACCTCTTTTTCAGCTTAATAATAATTCTCCATTATATTCAAAATTTCAGTTTTCTTTTACCTCCCCCCAAAAAAGAACCTGAAATATATATCTTTAAAAATACAAATCATACAAAGCCTGGGAAATCTGAAAAGCAAAATACTTAACCCACTCTCTCCTCTCCCCCACAAACAAACCTGCTTATGATTGGTAAGAGCCAGGTTGCAGAGTGACTGCAGTATACTTGCCTATTGCATCATTGTAAAAAAAAAAAAAAAAAGGGGGGGGGAGGAGGGGGGAACGCACCACACGACTTAAATATCTCAATGAAAATGAAAAATCCTTCATTAAAAAAAATCTTCTGAATGGCTTTAAAATTAATTCAAAATTGAGTCTCCCTCCAAATGGTAAAGAGAGGTTAGGTCTGCCTTACAGCTGTACATTTGTTTACTTATATTCTCTTTCTGTTCTGTTTGTACAGCACCTAGCACCACAGCTCCTAGTCTGTGACTGGGGCCCATAGGCATTGCAAGGGAGCAGCAGCAGCCAGTCTCTAGGCAACCAAGTGAATGCAGCTGCCCTGTAGTAGGTCTCTGATTGCCTACACCATCTGATTGATTGGAAGAGTCAGCAGAGCAGCTCTTAAGCCCTGTAGCAGTTCAGGGACTGCTTTAAGCATTTTTCCATGGCTGTGATAGCCTCTGCACCTGTTTGTTCCCAGCCTTTCATGACGCTTGTCAGAGTGTCCAGAAATGGGAATCACCTAGTTACCTCCTCCCCCATCTCCAACAAAAGAGAGACTTTCCTGTGCTTAGCTAAGTGTCAGCTCCCTGACATCACCAGCTTCTTAGCCACCCAAACAATCACCTCCAGGCAATACTAGTCTTTTCTTTGCTTTGTAGGTTAACAAAAGATGCACCCTGTTCCCCAAGCCTCTTTTGAAGCGTTCCCCTGAGATATCCTGTCACTGGCAACTCACAGAAATATCAGGTGTGCTGGACAGTGTAGACATGGGGCTTGTTGGATTTAACTGTGAATCAGCTCTTGTATAACGTAACAGGACTGAGCTGTATTTATAGTGAAAACCATCAAAAGTTTATCATCAAAGATTAAGGTTTGAAATGGTAAGGATAATGGAAACAAAAACGTTACCTATACAACAAAATTGTAACATGTTTCCTCAAGTCCAGATGTAATAGGCTTGTTTAAAGCAGTCTTCCAGCATTTCCAACCAAGATGGAAGTGATACCTCTTTAATTGATGCAAAAGCACTATTCTTTTGCTTCCTTGATGAAAGATAAATAGGTGTCCTTTTACCTTCTCCTTGTATCCCCCCCAAATTTATTTATTTTTTTATCCCTAGAGTCAGGGCTGATCTACACTGAAAAGCTACACTGTCATAGCTATGTCTCTGGGGGTGTGTGAAAAATGAGAGATGTAGTTAAGCTGACTTAGCCCCCAATGTAGACAGTGCTCGGTTGACAGAAGAATTCTTCCATCCACCTAACTACTGCCTCTTGGAGTGATGAGATAATCCCCCCTGTTGCTGTAGCGAGTGTCTACACTGAAGAGCTAAAAAGCTCAGCTACAGCACTGCAGTTGTTTTGCTGCAGCGTTTTCGGTGTACACATAGCATCAGGATGACACCCTCAGTTTTATTCCCTGGTATATTGACTTCATGGTGCCTTTATATGCAAACAGAACATCCACTGTGTTGGCTTACAATGCTTAATTTACATGTTTACTGAAGCAGAGAGGTAAATATCCATCCTTTGTCTGGCAGAAACCTCTTTTTGTTAACCCTGCCTTGAGTAGGAATTTAGGAACGTATTTTCATCTTACATACATAACTTTTTACTTAGTGCTTATACATATATTTCACAATGATATTAATGATCAGTGTGATCTTGGCTTTCATTTAAGACCTTAAATGATATTCTTTATGGATAAATATAGTGAAAGCAGCCAGGGCCAGCTCTAGATTTTTTGCAGCCCCAAGCAAAAAAATTTTGGTACCCCCACCCCTCTTTTTGGCTTTTACACATGTTTGCACTTTGAAATGTTTTTGTTTTGTTTTGACTGTTTAAAATAAAAAAAATGAAAACGGAGAATTTGTAGTTAGTGAAATAAAACAATTTCCTACTAGTGTACTCATTTAATTTTAACAAAATCACAATTACAAACAATTTGGGTTCAACTATACACTGTAATGAAAAATGTTAGTGTCTTCTGGTGAGCCCAGTTTCTCATAAATTAAAAGAAGTATAATTGAGTAATATGTGACATGTTTCAAATCCGATAAAATTTCATTACGCACACCATTAGAAACTAATTGTATTATCTCATTTTGTGTATTTTTACCCAAATAATGGGTGTGAATCTCTCCATCTTTCACTCTTCGTACATGCTCAGACATAACACTATCAAATTTTGCCACTAACTCTCAACCAATTTCAAGAAATTTCCATTGTTATTCTCATATAAAATATCTGAGGATCCACGGAATGCGAGGCACTGTTTGGCTAGGAAATTAATGATTTCCAGTAAACGTTCCAACGCAGCTTGCCAACGTAGAATTTCTGAATTTAGTAGACGTTGCTTTACTGCACCGATTGTTGTACCAGAACAATCTGTTTGACAGCGCAATCTAATTTGTCAACGAGCACAAATAATTTTTTGATCTTTCAAATGCTGATGCAAATTTCGCCAGTCATTAAAACCTGCAGTTGCCAGAAGAATGTCCGAGTTACAGAACAGTTTGCAGCAAAACCAAAAAACTACATCTTTGGTCTGTGAATACATTAACCACGATCTATTAGTTTGTTCTCCATTTTTCATTTTTTTTCTTCATACTGGATGGCATAAATGAACAATTCGACTCATTAAATGGATATTCAAATGTAGGATCCAGTTTTGAAGGACCTTTTTTCACAATAATCATTAGCATTGCATCAGTAATTATTGTCAGCCAGATACTTGGATCTCATCCTATGTCAGTCTCTCCACCTTCCCATAATTGTTCTTCAGTTTTAGATTTGGATAACAGTTCTTCTTTTCTGGACTCTTCAGCTGAAGAAGTAAATCTTTGGATGGATTGTGATTGTTCGTCTTTATCAGTTAGCGAAGATAATCTTTGGTCGGATTGTTGTTCGTCTTTATCAGTTGATAAAGATAATCTTTGGTTCGATTGGTCTTCATCAGTTGATGAATTATCATTTTCAATGCATCGCTTAGAGCTTTCTCCTTGATTGTCAACTTTTTAAAAATACTTATTTGAAGTACGAAATAGTTTTTCTAATTCTTTTTGCTGTTTTTCTCTTTGTTGCCGGTAGGCAGCACCGGAAAGTAGTTTTCGTTTTTGTCCTGGCATTCTAGCCCTATAACCAATGGCACCGACGCGACATGGAAATTGGCGTGAATGGCACTGATAGGGCGGCACAGTACACACAAGTAATCATGATCCTTGATTTAATTAATCATAACCGTTAACGTTTACACATTTACCCACTTTCACATTATGAGTGATCGTGTCACTATGTGACTCGATATTTTTCACATCACGTTCCTATCGCACTACTGGAGATTTTTTTGATCTTCATGTATTTTTTTTTCATACATTGGTGGATTTTTCTGAAAAAAAAAAATGATGGCCAGAATGCCGCCCCTGGAAATGTGCCACCCCAAGCATGTGCTTACTTTGCTGGTGCCTAGAGCCAGTCCTGAAAGAAGTGTGCTAGGTGTAATGAGTTTGTCAGGCTTGTTCGGAGTCACTGTCACAAAACACTGAACCCTTTCCCAGCTGCCAGCAATGGGCCTCTGTGTCACATCTTGTTCCAGTCCTGCTCTTGCTTTGTTTCTGCTTTGGATCCATACCTGCTCTTGCCTGGCCTTGCTGCAGGGAATCTGGTTCTGGCATCTGGTCTCTAACACCAGTTCTGATCATGGGTTCCAACTCCTGCTCTGGCCACTGGGCTGACTGCCCATGTCCTGGCCACTGAAGGTGGCACCGCAATACAAATCATGAAATACTAGTGATCGCTGACTAATTCTGTCTCTGATATACACCTATCAATGCCATCAAAACTTTGTATGTTTTATAAATGAAAAAGCGAAATCAGTTTCTCATCATATTGTCTCATCTCCCCAAATTTAGTAGCTGTGGCACTCCCTCCAATCATCCTTGTGCTCAATATACAAGATGAATGAACTGTTCTGACTTTAATGATTCTTCTGATTTTTACAGAAAACTGAGCTCTGGGGTAGCCTGTGCTTTCAAATCCTCCTTGCAAATAGCTCAGGGTTTTTTAACTCCCCTTTCCCTGGCAGTGGAGATTATTCTATAGTGAGTTAAAGGGTAACTCATCATCTTGTGTGATGACAGGAAACATGGGGGAGCAAAAAGGATAATGGCTAATTCAAAGCAGATTGTTCCACTCCGCCTCTGAAATCCATCAGCCCCATTGAAACTCATGATTCAGTATTTCAGAACCAACTCTCAAAGCTCTCTCGCCCTTCTTCTGCCTCAATAAATTCTGTCTGAGAGAGGATGATGCAAGTGCCCTTGAACTGTGCTGACCCTCATTACTAGGGAGCAAATCACATATTGTTCCAGCGTGGCATTCAGAAGCCTTAAGGATTTAGGGGATTAATCCAAAGAGCACTGTTTGCCTAAATGAGGACACAGGGTTAGTAACCGATAGGATGATACGAAAGGTCTGTATGGCGTTACCTGGAACTAGTTTCCTTGTTTCCAGCAACAGAGACCCCAAAGCGTGTATGATTGAAAGTGCACTTGCTGCCAGAACAATAATCTCTGATCTGAGATTGGACCCAGCTCCCGAGGCAGAAGGGCCAGGTGGAACAGCAGGTGAACTGAGCCTTGAGTAAACATCTTTGTTTGCTTTTTTTCTGAAAACCAGCTGCCGACAAGAACAAGGAAAATCTAACACAATAACAAGCTATAGAAGTAGATAGTAAAATCTGTATTCCTGAATCTTTCACAGAGGTGATTTTCTTTTAGAGATGGATCAGAATCAGAACCATTCATCTGGCATTCCCATCCACTTCTCTCAGGTTCAGTAACATTCACACCAGATTCTGAATCATCCTAGGTTGGTTTGTGATTCTGCTTTGTTGAAAAACCAAAAAACATGCCTGCAACAAAGTTTTTGTTTTGGGGGAAAAAGGCTACTTTTCACTGACACTTTTTTCAAACAAAACATGCTCACCAGCTCTACTTCTGTTTTTCTACACTGTCAGTGAGACAGGATCCAGCTAGATCAGCAATTGTATCTCTTGACTTCCAAAGATAACTTCTCCTTTTTAGGACGTCCTGCAAAAATCAGGGTGAAGCACATGAGAATTTGGGATAAAAATGTTCTTTGTTAAGAAGGCTTAACTGTGAAATGATCTGTCTGAGGAGACTTGGCTCAGCCAACGACTAACTGCTTTTAGAGCAAACTGCAGAACCCTCCCTTTTTAAATCTTTCTCTCCATACAGGATTTTTAAAAAATGTAAAGTTAACGGCACCTAAACCCATCAGGGCTTCCGAGAATTGGTGAGATGTGAAGAACAGATTCTTCCATTAAGTCTAGTATGATTCTTGCTGTGCAGAGCTAATTTACTTAGGCAACATTTAGATACGACAGTGAGTGCTAGAGAAAACCCTAAGATTGTTTCTGCTAGGCAGTGATTATACTTATTCACAACTATAGATATACATCATCTATTCTACTCTGGGCTGTTTTTAATTTCCTGGGGACAATGCACCCTGTGGCATTTTTTCTTCATCAGGTCATCTGATTTATTTGCAAACTGCTAGATCCTTATATCTAAAACTCTGTTAATGATCATTGTGTAAGACTACAGGTATACTTCATGTGTTAACGTGTGTGTGTGCGTGTGTACACATTTTAATGTACTAGCTACTTCCTTGGCCCACCTCTATCAAGCAGATAAAACAAACATTACCAAAAAAAAAAAAACACCAACCCTGTACAAATAATGCATAGAGCAGCTTTTTAATTAAAGCATTTCTGCTTTTTTATTACCACATGCAAGAGAGATTTATTGAATATGGGTTAGCAAACGCTAATGAAATAGACAAGTCTGAGATGAAAACCTTATCACAAGAGAGGTATGGTATTGGGAGAAGACAGTACAGCCAACAACATGATGATTCAGTCAGGCTGTATTTATTTTTTTGCTGTCTTTTCCCAACTGACATTTGTTTTACATTGAAAGTAGGAAAGGTTGGTGGACAGAGACTTGGCTTTACCACAATTAATTTTGTGACAAATGTAATTATTACAAATAAGCTTATTGACTGAATTACCTTGTGTTATTTTTGCCCTTATGAAGCAAAAATGTTACTTGGGAATCAAGCAGTTCTTAGGGTGATACAGGAAATAAAATAGTAATTCAGTAGCCAGGATTTAGGGCCTGATCCAAAGCCTATCAAAGAGTCCCATTGACTTCAATGGATTTTGGATGGGACCCTGTGGTAATATTCTCGTGTTCTTTTTTTCAAAAGACCCTTTTTCACATTTCACATTAAATACATCATGTATTTTAGGAAGATTCAGGAAAGGATCTGTTATAATTACACAAAATTCCAGAAGTAAAAAAATGCAGTAACAACTTGCTCAGCATAGAGCTATTTAATAAAACAATTTTATTTGTAAGCAGAGTCTGCATGAGCTGTCCTCTGACATCTAGTGGTGAGCTGTGGAAGAGGACTTCCAGGAGCTGATCTCATTTGCATGAACACCCTGCCTAGGTGCTCAGCATGATGGGACTGCTTGCCCAAATGCTCAGTTGTGACTGGTATTGGATCCCCAGTCTCCTTATGATTGGGGAAGGAGTAATAAAGGGTTGTTATCCTTGATATGTGAACTGAGGACAGCTGTGTGAGTCCCTCAGTTGGGGTATGCCAGAAGTGTACCTGGCATACCCCAATTGAGGGACTCACCTCAACTGAACAGCACTGGCTAGGCAAGGGACATGGGTTCCACAGCCCAATGAGTTGAGAGAGGGTGGGGATAGGTACTTGTATCTGGTGATGTGGATCCTGTTTAAGGGCCCTAGACACCATTTGACCCTTTCTCTCTCCGTGGTATAATAAAAGAGCTAATTTAGACTCAATTGAGAGTCTTGTTACGTACTGCAGAGCTGAAATCACTAGTAACTAGGTCTAAGTATTAGACCTACTTTTGGGCAGTGTCTCTATTGCAAGAAACTGCCCAGTGTGCACCAGCAGTGAGGCTCCCCCACTAACAGCTGAAATCACTGAGAGCTTTGTTGTGTGTGTGTGGGGGGGGGCTCTGAAGATATCTTGGTGAGTGGGCAGCTGGTGGAGAGGCATGGCAAGCAGCTAGCAGGGTGGCTGGCAGAGAGGCATGGCAAGTGGCTAGCAGGGTGGCAGGTGAAGAGGAGTGGCAAGCGAGTGCCCGAGGAGTGCAGTGTGTAAGGTGCCTCCTTTACCTTCAACCCCGCCTTCCACACACGGTGGGAGGTAAAGACTACGGATGAACCACTGAACTCTGGGGCTGCACTGGCCAAGGGCGGCAACTGTGAGTGGGGTTGAGAGAAGGGATGGACATGTTAAAGGGACTTTTGGGTTGCTGGACTTAAGACCCTGAGGGGAAAAGGACACTACCCAACTTACTTGGGGGGGGTATTTTGCTCATGGTTTGTGTTTATGAACCCTAGTTATGGTGTTTTCCCAAATTAATGCTGAGTTAATTCTCTCCTTTTATTAAAAGTTTTTGCTACACTTAGACTCTGCTTGTGAGAGGGGAAGTATTGCCTCTTGGAGGCACCCAGGGGATGGTGTGTAATTGTCTCATGTCACTGGATGGGGACTCAAGTCGGTTTTATGTTGTATTGTTGAAAAGGAACCCCTAGATACTGAACCCGGCTCTTGTTGCTGCTGGCTGCACCTGGCAGAAGGGTTACGTATTTATTTAAAGAAAATTTACTTGCTTTTCCATGTAGTATTTTTGCATACTTAAAAATCTATTGTATTGTTCAGATCATTAATACCGCCTCATGTCATTTCCTGTGGTCTTTTGAGTGGCAGTTTATTTCCTATCTGAAACAGTAACAACTCATATTCATCAATAAATCACCAAGATATGAGTTAAACGGATGGACTGAATATTTAGACAACAGTTTTAAGGCCTGAGACTCATAGTTGGAGAAATATCCAAGTTACCATGGAAAATGGTGTGGGTAAACAGATAGCTCATCAGCTTGGTGCATGCAGGTGTATATGAAGCAGAGGGGATCAAAGAAGGATATTGTAGAGGCAGTGTCTGGATCTCCCTTGTTACTGATTGCTAGTACTAGGCTGCCATTCCAAACAAGAATTGCAAACAAACGTTCCAAACAAGCTTGAAGTTTGTTTAACACTATGAATTTTCCCATTGTAATAGCTCTAAAGACACAGAAGCTAAATCACTTTGGGTGAATTCTTGCCTCATTAAAGTCAATGGCAAAGCTTCAATTCATTTCACTTGGCTTGTGCGATTAAATACAGAGTTTCAGAAACCATGACAGGTTTGTCTTTATATGGTATCTGTGCATGTGCCTGGAAGAGACATTGGTGCTTTCTATGACCTGCATCTGCATTTAGACTCAGTGTGTAAAAAGAACAGTGAAATCTGGTTTAGAGAGGATATAACAGTGCCAAGGTGTAAACAATGGATGTGATACTCACAAGGAGGGTTCAGGCCAGATTGTGGGTAGCCAGACCTAGTAGTCAGAGCCAGGGTCCAAAGTCACAGGATGGGAGTCAAGAGTCAGTTGGGTCAGGACACTGGGAGATCAGAAGCAGAAGACAAACTTAAGAGCAGAACCATGAATCAGTAACCAGAGTCAGGCCAGGTATGGTTACTGGGGGTCAAAGCCAGGAAACAAAGTGGAGGTCAGGAGTCAGTCAGATTAGGATACCAAGAGCTCAGAGGTAGGAGATGAGCTAGAGATCAAAACCACAAGTCAGGAGTTAAGCCGGTTGGTATGCCAGGAAGTCAAGGCACGGGAGCAGGAGCACCAATCCAGAGCAGGGTGGAGCCCAGTTACATGGACAACTTCCTGTGCTGGGTTTATACAGAAGCTATTGACAATCAGGGCATCCAGCATTCTGCCAATCAGGTTCCAGGACTGGAGTCCTCTGTCAGGGTTCAGCTTCTGCCCTAGCAACTGTTAGCAGGTCACTCCATGGCAGATTTGAGCTTATTAGCTCCTAAGAGTCCTGTGGACCAGGGTTTAAGACCTGGGGTACCTGACAGAGGGATGGAAAAGTACTTGATTGCCACAAAAGTTCACTACAATGGTTATAGGAGGTGCAATGATAGTTGAGCAGCCTCTAATGTATTTGCCCCATATTTAGCTATAACTGGCAGCTGTAGAAGTATTGAAGCAGGTGAGAACCATGTACTGGAAAATATCTTGAGAGAAAAATTATCAAGAGCCTTGTAAGGAGATAACATAAGGTTTGATCCCATTATTCAAGACTACAAGTATAGTGCACATATTGATAGCTTTTTAATGGCTGACAGTGCTTCAGACATCCACTTGCATGTGTTTCCCCCTAAGGAAGTGAATGACTCATTTGTTGTCATAGGATTCATGTTACTGTGATGGCACATTAAACTGATTAGTCAATAGGCTGTACACATTATGCTCCAGTAGACAGGATATCGCACTGAGAGTTGGGAGAGCTGGTTTCTATTCCCAACTCTGCCACGTGTGACCTGAACCAAGCCATTTCACCTTTCTGCATCTGTTTCTTCATCTGTACAATGGGCTAAATAGCCAATTCTGTAAAGCACGTTAAGCTCTGTACCTGGAAAAAGTGCATGTAAGTAGAGTACTCTTCTTGTGGCTGATTTTAAAAATGGTTGGAATACTTATTTGTCAGCTTCAAGTGTAGGTGTGGGTTTTTGACTGTTCAAATATCTAATCTAGTGGCAAATGTCGTCATTAGTTGTTGTTGATTTTTCTTTTTTATAACCTCTAATGGTATATCTATACTGCAGTGTAATCCCATGCTTGAGCCTGGCCTCAGGGCTAACCATCCTTGTGTCTACAGTGCAATTGGACCCAGGATCCCAGGACCCTGCAAGGCTGGAGAGTCCAAGCTCAAGTCAAGCCAGGACCCAGGGTCTGAGCCCTATTGCGTTGCAGTGTAGTCACAGCCCTGGTTGACTCAGGTCACAGGAGTCATCTGGAAGTATCCCACAATTCCATGGGACAACTTCTTTAGTCTTCTCTATCCCAACAATCTGCAATCAACTCTATTGAAAGCGGAAGCACTCCCACCTCCCTTGGCAAATGGCAGCATCTCAGGTCAGTGTTAACCCATTCTGTTCTGATCATTGATCTGCAAGCATGCTATCAGAAAGCCTCATAGGTTCGCAATGGAGAGCGAACTGATCAATTATTTTGCAAAGAGAGCTGCGTCCTGGTAATGTGCAAGGGAGGTCAGTAAAGTTTTCCCACAGTGCACTACCGTCCTAGGGCAAGAGCGGCCACATTTCAGGGGGCTGGGGATTCTGGGATATGGTTACTTTGACTTGGGTCTGCACACTGCAGTGTGGATGCCAGAGCCCTAGGTTTGAGCATGAGTCAGAAAATTCGTAACCTAGGATTAAAATATAATGTAGACACTCAAGCCCAGGGCTCCCTAACATGGGTCAGGTGATTGGAGTCCCACTAATCTTGGGCTTACATTGCAGTATAGTCATACCCTAAGTCTCTTATCAGGTGCGTCTGTGCAATTTATAGTGGGAACTGGAAACAAAACTTGTATTTCTGCTGTTTAATTCCATTAGATTAGGGCTCTCTCTTGGGTATTACTCCTGTTCTGGACAATCAGCCAGGACCTGTATCTGTTCATTATATTTGTTTAAAGGGGAAAAAATCCAAATAAGTTCATTGGCTCTTTCCCTTAAACAAGAGACTTTAGAGATTTAAATGTGCTGGGTTCTGGTCTGTTACTGATGTGCAGGCATAATTTCCACTGACAGTAATGGGAGTTAAATGTGTATACAGAGAGCAAGAGAGATTCCTAAATAAGTACAGCTCAAATAACAAAAGCTAGTCTAAGGAGTTATTTATGGAAGGTAGAGATTGGGAGTTTTAACTTCTCTCTACTTTAATGTCCATATTCTCCTCTCCACTTACGTTAGATTAAATCCACTTTCAACAATGAAGTTACTCCTGGCTTACTCTGGTGTGAGAGGAAAATCAGGCCCCATGTGGAATAGCTAAACAGAAGATGTTTTTAAAATAAGGAGAGAGAGATGCCAGAGAAAACTTACAGAAAAGCTAACAAAAGCCTTTTTCATATCATTTTAGTGAAACACTAATGGAAGTACATACATAGCACAGTAGTGACAACAGTTATAAGCACAAAAGTAAATAACACAGAAGTGTTGCTACTATTAATGTGTTTTTGTGTGGCGTTGTTATTGCTGACAACGTCTTATTAACACCACTATATGCATTGTTTAGGGGTGAGAGAAGTGGTCTGGATGAATCAAGTTCCATCATGAATCGAAACTGAACATGAACCAAAACTACCAGATTTTGGGTGGTAACTCTCTTTTTTGAATAAATTGTTGTGTGCCTCAGAGCATTCTAGCTGCAGGCAGAAACTGAAATCTGGATATATTTTGGCAAAATTCTTCCTTGGTTTGAGTGGGTTGAAAATCTTGAAGCATTGGAAATCTCTCAGAAAAGCCTGCACTGGTGGGATACTCAACCTAGCTTTCAGGGGGAGATTCTGAGATGGTCTGGATAAACATCCTCAGTGTATTTGGTTTCTAGATACAAGTCCAAAGGTCAGGATCTCTAGTTTCATGTGCCTGCAGCTGCAAGAAAGTCAACTATGTTGCATGCAAAAGCCCCATTCAGGCTAAAAGATATAGGCTGGGATTGTCAAATGCACCTAAGGGAGTTAGGTGCCCATCTTCCATTCCATCAGTGAAATTCAATAGAAGATGGGCACCTAATTCCTTAAAGCCTCTTTGAAAATCCCATCTTGAAATCCTAATGTAATTGGAACAGCATGGTTGGGAGAAGCTGAAATTAATTGTGTGGTGTTCAGGGTCAACCCTAACCACAGGCTGTTAGCTAAGGCTGTAGAACAGACTCATTTTATCTCTCTCTCTCTAAGTGGTCTCGGTGCCACTAGAGGGGACACAACACCACACCCAGAAAGTGTGCGGGTTACACCTGCACTACATGTTGATTGGGATTACAACTGCAAGTCAGGCACTGGGACCAGAGCAGGAGGAGATTTGCCAACTATGGCCCACCTGTGCAGTGTAGGATCTGTAAACTTTTGTCTGGCTTCACTACTTGGTGTCCAGAAGGTCTCTGTCTCTCTCTCTCGTGTGTGTGTGTGTATATGTATATATAATATATATATCTGTAACTGGTGAATATACTGTATACCTTGCATACAGCTGCAGACCCTGAAAATATGGTTATTGCTAGTTTGTATACAATCATAATTTGATGAGTAAATTACTCAAGAATTGAATGAGTGGAGAGAGAGAGGGGGAACTTCATATCAGAAGGACAATTGGATCTGGCGACTGGTATTCCATCACTCACTTAATACATTTTCATTGTGAGTGGATAGGTAGCTGTCTGCAGAAGAAATCAACCTTTGAAAGTGGAAGGAAGGAGGAAAACAGGTTGGGAAAGCCAAGCATGAATGAAAAGACTAAAAGGCATAAGGAAATACTTGAACATCTTGCTACTTCCTACTTGGAAATACTTGAACATCATGCTATCTTTGCCAAAGGGAGTGCTACAGTATGCTCTCTGGATAAACCTCAATAAAGCCTCTAAAAATAACTACATAGATATAGTCTAAGTTGATTAGCAGTAATTGCCTTGACTTAATGTAGTCACAGTTGGATGATGTCATGTATAATATTCCCTGAAAGTAATTTTAGTAGACAGAGCCATTTGAAGTCCTATTGTAGCCAGTATAACCATCTTCATGCTGTTGAGCTGAATGCTCAGACTGAAGCACTCAGAGAGCTCTGACATAAGACTACTTTATCTTGTTTCTTTGCGCTGCTGTAGCTCATCCATTACAAATAGTTTTGCAATAACAAAAGATTGCATTTGTCTTGAATGAAAAATTAGTAACTATAACATATTTTAGATTTTCATCTAATTGGGTAACAGCCTAGAATTATTATTTGTAGAAGCATAAAAGTTAGTAATGGATAAGACCTATTAGGTCATTTGATCCATCTGATTGCAAAAATTGCTCCATAGTGTACATTTCCAATGCTTTGGCCAGTATGCTTCTCAATGTTCCAAGCTATGACGGCTTCTCTTCCTCCCCTTGAGTTGCTGCTCCACAGTCTAATAAACTGCACCAGAAGGAAGGTTTAAAAAAAAAAACAAACAAAAAAAAACAAAAAACAAAACTATTTTCCTATGCTTTCTTCCATGCTTTTGCAGCTGGATGCATATCCATTTGTAACAATTCTTCTCTCTTGTTGTTTTACAGCCTTCAAACATTTGTAGTTGGTTACTGCATCTGATGAAGTGAGCTGTAGCTCACGAAAGCTTATGCTCTAATAAATTTGTTAGTCCAAGGTGCCACAAGTACTCCTTTTTTTTTTGCGAATACAGACTAACACAGCTGCTACTCTGAAACCTGTAGCTGGTGTGTGATTCCACCATTTTTGTTGCTTGTTTCTGAATTATGATATGCTGATAACATTGCAGGATTGAGGATGGAATCATTCATAACACAGCAGTTTTCTCAGTGTGGTCTGATGCAGAGAGGAATTGCAGATTCACTTGTCTGTGATTCTTTTCCACATCGATCCCCAAAATTGCTTTGGCTTGTTTGATGTTATATCACAGTAATACTCAAACTGAGGCCCGCGAGCCACAAGTGGCTCTTTAATGTGTCTCCTGCGGCTCTTTGCAGCACGTATTAAAACTCTGTGTGATTTTAATTATTAACCAATCAGGATGTTTTTTACTATGTTGTTAACCAATTGTAGTTGAGAAAATAATAATATTTGGTCAGTCATTTTTCTGTGATATATACTACGTTGTTAACCAATTGTAGTTGAGAAAATAATAATATTTGGTCAGTCATTTTTCTGTGATATATACTATGTTGTTAACCAATTGTAGTTGAGAAAATAATAATATTTGGTCAGTCATTTTTCTGTGATATATATATATCACAGAAAAATGACTGACCAAATATTATTATTTTCTCAACTACAATTGGTTAACAACAAGTAAAAAACATCCTGATTGGTTAATAATTAAAATCACACAGAGTTTTAATACGTGCTGCAAAGAGCCGCAGGAGACACAATAAAGAGCCACTTGTGGCTCGCGGGCCTCAGTTTGAGTATTACTGTGATATAACATCAAACAAGCCAAAGCAATTTTGGGGATCGATGTGGAAAAGAATCACAGACAAGTGAATCTGCAATTCCTCTCTGCATCAGACCACACTGAGAAAACTGCTGTGTTATGTATGATTCCATCCTCAATCCTGCAATGTTATCAGCATATCATAATTCAGAAACAAGCAACAAAAATGGTGGAATCACACACACACACACACACACACACACACACACATATATATATATATATATATAAAATAAGTAATGAAACAATGAATTCACACAACTGTGGCTCCTTTGGGTAATATTGATAGCTAATTTGGCTCCTGAACCACTGAGGTCTGAGTATCACTGTTATATCATATTAAAAACTCAGATCAGATTTTGTCATCATCATCCCTAGGTGGGTCTTGGTATCGATGCTTTCTAAGTTTGTGCCATTGAATATCAGGAGATAATTGACGTACATTGGTTGCTTTTAAATATTCATCAGTGAATCAAACAATATCCAGTCTCTGTTTTGCATTATTTTCACCTGTGCAAAGTCCAATATTCTGGTATGTAAGATTTGCAGCTGCCATGTTGATCTTGTCCACATCTGAGGTTCACCAGCAATGCTTTGTGAAGTTCCTGTCCTGGGGTGAGCTCTGAACAAATATTGTGGAGACGTGGAATTTTGCTGTGGATTCAGCTGCCTATCTAAGTAAATGTGCCTCAAGCTCAGACCTTTGTAAACAAGAAGTTCTTTGCATGTGTTCGCATTTAAGCTCCATCTCAGGCTAATCCTTCCAGGTTTTTAATACCACTCGAACCACCATAGTAGCAGAATGCTTTACAAGCTCCCAATCCGTTGGATCTTACTGACTTGGCAGGGCCTTTATCTGTTGGAAATAAGGCCCCCGTATATTTCTCTAATGTTCTCAGGAGAGAACATTTCATGAGTCCTGCTTCTCTGTAGAGCTCTGTGCAGATATAAATCAATATCCGTGGAACTGCAGGGCTTTCCCGGGAACTGCAGCAGCTAAAGGAGCTGAACGTGGGGCCGATAGTGCCCCAAGCTGGCAGCTCCTCTGGCGCAGCTGTACCGCTTCTAGCCCCGCCCCCATTGCTTCCATGCAGCTGACTGCGTCTCCTGTCTGGGGGCATGTGTGCCACTTGAATGCAAAAGCATGACCAGGGACAGCTGCCGGGGAGCTTGGTGCCTGCCCTAGTGGGCAGGGCTGGGGGCGGTACAGCCGCACCAGAGGAGCTGCTGGTGTGGGGCGCTGGATCCTCGGAGCGGTGGCCCTATAATCTGCTCCTTTAGCTGCTGCAGTTCCCGGGAGAGCCCTGTGATGCCGTGGATACTGATTTATATCCGCGCAAGGCTCTATTTATCTGTGATCTGACTAAGGTGAATTAGAATTACAATCTCTGGGTATTGGTTGTTCCAGACAGAAGGAAGTCCTTTCTTCTAGGATTTTTCTTCATCTTTGTGGGCAGATAAATCTACAGCTAGGAGACCTCTTGATTTTACTGCCAAATCTCTGATGCCACAGGAATTGGTGTCAGATGTTATTGACTAGTAAAACATGAATATGATTAGCACATTAAAAACCTGTACTAAACTTTGGAAACTGCTGGTAAGTTCAGTGCGCCAAATCCTGAAGGCCCTGATTAGGTAGAATTCATTTGTTACTCGGGAGTTTTGCCAGAGCCAAGACTGATGGTTTCTGGTCCTGTATTATTAAATATAAGAGGTTAAATTGTGCTAAATTAATGTATTTGATTATTTAAGTGTTAAGTGCGTGGGTGTTCACATGCAATAACTGATGGGTCAGATTCATTAATATATTTTTTTGTTTTTTTCCTCCTGGTTTATGTGATGTGTAGGCCCATTAGAAGTAATTAGGGACAGGCCTGGAGCACGTTCCCCTCATGCTCCTCTCTCTGATGATGCCTCTGTGCACAAAAGAATCTGCGGTTTCTCTTTCTGAACGTTAATTTTGTTTTCATCAACTCTGCCAGCTCTCCTACTTGTTTATTTCTCCCAGAAGACCTGGGAACCATTTTTTCTCAGCCTTTTTTCTTTTTAAGTTTGTGGTGGAGAGCTAAGCTAATTGGCTGTACGAACTTTTTTGAGGCTCCCTTCACTATACCTTTACCGTGAAGGGTCAGAGTTGTGAGCTCTTATAGAAGCTTGTTTGGCAGAGTTCACATCTTACAGACTTTAGAAGTTGTTAGCAAAAGCTATCCTCCTCCCAGGAGTAGAAAGTTGATGAGATATATTAACAGATTTTAGAGAGCTTCCTTCTGTCTTTTTAAAGGTGGCCTTGGCTGTTCAAGCTAGACATTATGACAGTTTAGTACAGTATGTCCTAAGATGGTTGCCATCACTTCCATTATTAATATTGTGCATAGTGTGCGGCAATCTATCTCGCTGTCTCCTGCAAAAATGTCATATCAGTTGTTTGTATATGGATAACAACTTCTGATATTTGTGGTGGCCATTTTATAACATATGCATTGCTCTATTAGCCGTATTGGCGGATAAATACTACCAGAGTTAGTTAAAGACTTGGAAGTCATGGACACCAAGAACCTGATCCCCAAGCCCAGTGAATTCAATGGGTTTATTTCTATTAATGTCAATAGGTTTGGGGGTCAGGGCCATAGAGGTGCTTAGAAAACATTGACATGCATCAACTTTAGGAATCCAAGATTTCTTTCCTTTTTCACTCTGTCCCTGAAATTCTTTGTCATGAGGTTGAGGTGAAGGCGATGTGTGGATTCTCTGGACATTTAATAATTCTGAGCTCCTGAGACAAAACATGCTATTTACAAATATCACATTTTAAAAAAAGCCGCCCCTGTGGAGTAGCTAAGTGTTATACAAGAATTTGTGGATAAACTAAGGCACGGAAAGGTTGCATTACTTAGTCAGGAGTTGAGAATTGCAGTGAGTGAGCTGGGAATAGATCTGGACTCCTAATCCCTCTATCTAACCAATACATGTGCTTCCAAATATTGCTCTGGTGGTCTCAACCCTGACGCTTGCATAAATGTCTAAAATATACATTTAATGTGTGTTAATTGTAATTTTTCAAACTTGTGTACTGTATTAAGTGCTAAGCATGTGGTTTGTTTTTTTGTTGTTTTGGAAGTCGGAGGCTAGAAAGAAGGGATGGCATTTATATATAATCAGGGAGCTTCAAGCAGTAGGTGAGTTTTAAATGGTGAAGGTATTATGGGAGAAGAGACAAGAAAGTGCGATATTAAAAAGTATAGGGAATGGGTTACAGACTAGGCAGAGATGAGGTCAGTACAGGGGGATGACAAATTGATGGAAATCTTGAGTTTAGATATTACAGAGCATCCTGTAATGGACAGGAAGCCAATGAAATTTCTGAGGTCAGATGTATTTCCTAGTATGGATGAGGAAATAAACCATCCAAATTTGAACAAATTAAAGAACTGGACCACAGAGTCACTCCAAAGTAGGCTGATACTTGAAATTCTAAAAGTTACTTTCTAGTGTACGTGCACATTTGGTGACCTATTACTGCTGCAGTGGCTTACCACTTGGTCCTTCAAACATAACATAACTGGTATTGAGTAATGCTAGCCATCAATTTCATACTTAAACCTCTCTAAAAGACTTTTTATAAGACACAAAAAGGATCTTGGAAAGATAGTCCAGTGGCACAGGCACTAGGCTGTGTCTTGTGAGACCTGGGTTCAGTTCCCTGCTCCACTACAGATTTCCTGTGTGAACTTAGACAAATCACTTAGTCTATCTATGTGCCACTTCTCCACTCTAAAAATCAGGATGATAGCACTTACCCACCTCACTGGGATGTCATGAGGATAAATATGTTAACGACTGAGAGACAGGTACTACAGTAATGGGGGCCATGTAAGTACCTGAGATAAATAGATTCCAAACCACACTTAACTATTTTTTTTTCAGTATTGAGATCATCAGGCTGTGCAATAGCTATCTTGTATAACCTCATGATCTTCTGTTCATTATTCTATGTGAACTTCGTGTTTCAAATTAGATTGTAAACTCTTTGGAGAAGTGTAACTTAGACTTCCTCTACATTTGTCTATAGAAATTTTTAGTGATCTAGTTTTGCATCTGCTGTACTTTGTTCTAAATAAAAAAAATGGAGAAAACCTTTATTTAAACAAAGGTTAAAAAGGGTCTTCAGTTTTTATAAATTGTCAGCTTTGCTCAAGTCAATGGAGCTGTGACAATTTACACTAGGTGAGGATCTGGCCAAGAATATTTAAGGGGATTTTGGGAAAATGACAGATGCCAGTGAAAAATGACTAAATGTGCCATGTGTTTTTGTTTGTACAAAATATAGTATATAAATTCATAAATGTGTTCCTAAACAAATGTGACAAATTATGATTGATCTTACTGTTCTCCTGCTATCAAAATTTAGGAGTGAGTAACCGATCTACATGCAGATAATGGTAATGTCGGAAAGTCTGGAAGTAGGAAGTGGGGTTGAACTGAAAACATCATATGATGGGGTTTCATGGGCACTTTGGTGCTGACACAGCCATACGTATGTTATGTCTGCATCTTAAGAAATTGATTACATGACCTCCACAATACTTGTATGTATTGTAGGGCAAGGTATATTTATAATTTCTTTGAGTTGTGTCTGTGTTCTGTGTGGAACAAGATATGAGAACAAGGTTGCTCTAATGATTTATTACACTGCAATGTACAGCGAGACCAGTCATAAGATTTGTTGTTCTTTCATAAGTTTTAAATCCATCTTTAAATAGTCTTTCTTTTGCAGAAGGAAATAACATACTGTAATCTTTCCATGTTGGATACTTCCGTGGGAATCTCAGATTTTGTGAGGCTCAATGTTTGTCTTATTTCCAGCTCCTTGGCAATCTCTTTAATTCCCAGGTTTGTTAAAGTTGCAAAGCTAGACTGTTGTATGATCCAAAAGACCAAGATTCCCCCAGAAGGTATGTTTTTCAAGCAGTTGTCAGCAGTTCTAGCCCATGTTGTATTTCCCTAGCTATTGAAGCATTGTGTGTTAGATCAGGGTTGTGAGTTCAATCCTTGAGGGTGCCATTTAGGGATCCAGGGCAAAAATTGGGGATTGGTCCTGCTTTGAGCAGGGGGTTGGACTAGATGACCTCCTGAGGTCCCTTCCAACCCTAATATTCTATGAATATCTAGTGGTGTGGAACGGTGATCAATGCGGTGGACAATTTATTTGAATGCTTTCCTGACAGGAGATAGACTTTCTTAATTGCAATAAGTGCCAATAAAATCAGGAGCTCATTGGTATGATCCCAGCCGCTTACATGTGAGTTTTTCCTGGGATGGATTGATTTTCAAGATCTTCAGGTTGTTACAAGAACATTTATCGCTGAACCTGGCACTTTCTTGATAAAATCCAAGCAAACAACTCAATTGAAGGATACTGTAACCCAAAGTATATCCTTAAAACAACAACAAAAAAGTCTTAACATCTGAGCTTTGCTGGAAATTTTTTTCTTCAATGAAAAGCCATAGTAGTTACACTAATCTGGAAAACTGCCAAACATTGCATTTACATTCACTGCAACTTTAATTCAGAAATCAAACTTAAAAGCTATTGGGAAAGGATTAGCCCTATTCATGCCATAATTTTCCCCAAGATATACAGGTTATAGTGGAGATGAAAATTTTCTTTCTTAAATGATAGAAAATTTCAGTTTTGCATTGTGTAGCAATTAACACTTTAGATGCTCATTTGTTCATTGGCAGCTAACATGGATGGTTTGACAATATCTATGAGGTCTATATACACCTATAACTATCATTTCTTTGATACACATATCAAGAGATAATCCTGGTAAGGCTGAATAGTGTAAATGTTTTTTAAGATTAACAAAGAATAGAATGATTTATTACTAAGTGGTGGAGGTGGCTGGTTGGTTTGTTATTCCAGTATCAAAGAACATGGATTTAGTGGTATTTTCCCCATAAGAGGTTAGTTCAAGGAAGCAATTTCCCATATTTTCCAAAAATGTTGTCCAGGAAAGCAGGCATTGGAACAAACTCTGTTCAAGTTATTGGAAAAAAGCAAGGCTGTTCTCCTCCTGGAAAGAATAATGGCAAATTTCAGTGGGAGCTCTGTTTGGTTATTTGAAAAAAAAAAATTCAGTGGGAAGGTAACTTTAGTTATTCCCCCAAAGTGGTTATTTTAAATATTTATCAATAAATTGACTGGAAATCAACATTTTGGTTTTTAATTGAATATATATCAAATACTGCAATACAGTATGAATTGGTATGAATAATTCACCTTACTGCACTATTCCCATGTTACACGGGGTTTAGAGAATGACCAGGATGAATTTAACCCTTATTGTGTAATGTCTTAAAGCAATTTTTAAAATGACTTTTCACTATTCAATTGGAGATTTTGAATGTATCACTTGGGGTTTGTGTGTAACTTAATAGTACTGCCTTTCTAATATTGCCACATTTTGACTGAATGTTAAACTAATTTTAAATACACATCCCTTCATGTAAATGGTTGTGTGTTATGGAACTTGTTTGTAATAATGCCAACCTTTTTGTTAACCAGGTTTTTCTTTCTCATTGAGATTCAACAAAAAAGTGTTGAATATCTTGTTGATTTTTATTATCAGTTCAGCTGGGGGATGGTCTGAAGAGGTCATGTACAGATCCAAACTAGAATTAAAACTTGGTTTAGGCTAAGGATTGAAAGTTGGCTTTCAGGCTGAATTGGACTAGAGCAGATCTTTATGACATCCTTCATCTTGAATGGTGGAAATTTAGTGAAATCAACTGTTCTGATGATCTGAATAGGAAATAGTTTTTTCCAGTTTTGATTTGTTGCAGAACTAAAACAGCGAGTTTGAATATGGGAATCTGAATCCAAGTCTCTCTTCTTTCTTCTTCTCTGCTCTCCTTCCTCCTCCCCCCCTCACAGGTTTGACCAGTCAGCATAACTTTTAGTTAACTTGAATGAATTTTTCATAACATATCTGCTAAAAAATACCTAAAGCACCTCTAGGATATAACATCCTAGAGGAACAGATCTCTGGACTTTCTGAATGGTTGGTGCTGAGCTGATAATGGGGAAATCTTCATACTTTCTTTGTATTCACTTAGATCTAAAAGCTGTCATAATGCAAGTGGAATGAGCTGATGAGAGAGAACTCTAAACATATGTAGAAATGCAACATACATTTTAGTACATTTGCTGAACATTCATATATTTTAAGACCAGAAGGGACCATTGTCATTATCTACGCTGACTTTCTGCATAATGCAGGCCATAGGATTCCCCTTCATGTCCAATAGCTGTGGTTGATTTAGAGCATAATTTCTAGAAAAACATCCAATCTTGATTTAAAAATTTGCAGTGATGGAGAATCCACCACACCCCTTGGTAAATTGTTCTAATGTGTAATTACTCTCACTGGTGAAAATTTGCAGTTCATTTCTAGTCTGAATTTTTCTAGCTTCAGCTTCTTGTTTTACCTTTGTCTGCTAGATTGACAAACCCTCTATTAGCAAGTCTGTTACACATGTAGGTACTTGCAGGCTGTTATCAAAACACCCCTTAACCTTCTCATTGAGATTGGAGAACAGCAGAGGCTTCTGTAGTGTTGCTGCCTAGTTTAAGCATTGTTTCTCGTCTATGAATTACTTTTTTATGTACCCTAGCAACATAGATAGTGGTTTTGGTTTGTTTTGGATTAATTTTGTGCATTAGAAGAACAAGGCTGAGGGCTATAAATTAACCGTCAGTGCTGTCTACATACATGCAGGTCACAACCTTCCAAATTTTTCTGTCATGAGAGAGAGAGAGAGAGAGAATTAATTACAGTCCTAATTGACTGTTTCTTTGGAAATAAGCAGGAAGGAACTGCTAGAAAGTAAAGTGATTAATCCTTTAGCAAATTACATAAATCAAATTTGTAAGAAAGTTAATCATCATAAACCTTCAGAAAACAGAAGCTATCACTTTTTACACAGGGCTTTTGCTGTGTGTCTTTTACCAGTATTCAAGGGAATGTTTAAAGATACACCAGTGACATGTTTTGTGCTTGACAGTCTGTCACTTCCTGCCTTTCCCCAGGGAATGCAAGATGTGGTAAAGTAATATGTCACGGGTGGCCAAACCACAGCTCATGAGCTGCATGTGGCTCTTTTACAGTTAAAGTGTGGTTCTCAGAGCCTTCCCCACTGCCCATTCTTCACATACCAAACTGTTTAGGGGAGCTTGGGGCTTCTGCCCAAGAGGGGAAGGGGTCTCAGGTCTCGGGAGGCATCTGCTGGGGCTGATGCCCTGAGACACACCTTGCCCAGGGGTGAAAGTGAGGCGGTATGGGCCGATACGACATACTGGTAAGAAGCTGGTACTGGCCGGTACGCAGCCCACATTAAAGCACTGCTGCTTCTGGGGGGGAAAAAGGGGCAACGACTTTAAAGCCAGGCCTCTGATGGGGAGGGGCAAAGGGCAGCTGCCCTGGGGCCAGAGCCCCGGGCCCTTTTAAATCACTGCTGGAGTCCCAGGCAGCGGGGGCCAGGCAGCATGGATGGGCTGGCTGGGGAAGGCTGACCCCAAGCCCCGCCCCTTCTGCCAAGGCATCACCCCTTCTGCCGAGGCACCGCCCCTTCCATGGGCCAGAGCTGGCCCCTGTACTGGTAAGAATTTATTACTTTCACCCCTGCACCCTCCCCAACCCCACATGGGAGAAGCCCCTAGCCCTCCTTCTCCATTGCAGGGCTGAAGCACCAAGCCTGAGCAGGCACGTCCCAGGTCTCAAACTTCTGAAGATTGTACTATGTGGCTCGGAGGGTCAGTAAATTTGGCCACCCCGTAATATGTGCAGATATCAGAATTTACCTATAGAGCTCTTATTAGAAGGCACCGATTTAGTTTATCAGCATACATGGACAAATAACTCTATCTGCATAATAAATAATTTTTAAATTATAATATTGCTATTTATTTAATGACTGACAGCCAGAACTTATGTGCACTTTCACTTTGCCAACTGAAGCCCTTCAGTTGCTATTTCATGTAAAATACTTAGGTGCAGGCTTAACTTGGAGCATGGATGTCAATGGTACTACTTGTGTGCTTACATTTAAACTGTGTGTGTGTGTGTGTGTGGGCTTGAGGTCTTAGCTACCATAAATTATTCTAGGAAATAATCCATTTTCATTCATTCATTCGCTCATGTCAGTTGAAGACCAGCAGCCTCATACAGAAGAAAATATAAGGCTTTCCTCTTAACATGAGCCTTGGAAGGCTGTGAATGCTGATCCCATGACAATCCAAAGCAAGCTCAGGAGACAGCGAAGCTGCATGGGATCTAGAGAGGAGAAAGATTAGGTGCAAATTAACTTCCTGCCTTGCAGCAGCTCTGTAATGTTTAATTCTTGAGTGCACTTCATGGCCTGATATGCGGACTCACTGGAGTTCTCCTATAGTCCTAGGCTTTCAACTGATTCCTTCATGCAGACTCTAGTGAAAGTGGAGGGAGAGCCTTCTAAACCCTCTTTGGGGTGGGTCCTTCTTTACCATTTCCCTGGATTTTAGGGGCTGTGTCTTGACACCTTGGACATGTCTGGCTGTTCGTTTGTTTTTTGGAAGAGCTGGGAGGTCCTGAAGTCTTCAGGCTCTGCCTTCTTTAAATATTTGCTCCTGGTCAACTGAATATGAAACAAGTAGAAAGCACAGCCTACTCTGGGATGTCCAAGGCTGGACTCACTTATCCCAAGTTCCCAGCTGCCATATACTTGTATAGCCACTGGACCAGGCAGGCAGATTCTACGAACTGGACCATGAGAAGGAGCCAGCCATAGCTGGCCTAATGTGGTATTCCACAGCTGGTAACAAGAGGCTGTTCCAACATCCAGAATTAAGTTTCCAAGGCTGTGTTTCTGAGGGTCACAATCCACATCACTATTCCAATGGAGGAGGATAAAACCTATGGCATGGGGTAGAATGTATTTGATATTGTTGGTGCCCTATGATACTGAAAGAGAGTGAGCCAAGAAGAAGCTGTGTTGGCAGGTTCTGAACTTAATTTGAAATAACATTTGGGGACTACAGTAAATATACAAATTACAGCTCAAGCTAATGTAACTTTTACCTTTGACGCAAATCACTCTCTGCATTTATTGGCAATCTGGGTTCTGTTCCCAACCGTGGATATGTTTCCAGAATAGCTAGTGCACTCAGCACTCACTTATCCTATCTAACCTTCATTCATTCTTATGATGGTGTTACACTTATAAGATGGCACCCATCACCTTAGTGTCTGAGTGTTTCCAAGTGTTAAATAACCAAATCCTAATAAGCAAGTAGCCCGTTTTCCTTCCCTTTCCCTGTGGCAGTCAGGACTACTGTTTTTTTATTTTTTCAGTTCTCTCCTTCTTGCATGCTCTTTGTTGCAGCTCTGGGAAAGCTAAGCTAATGTGGCTTTTGCCCTTTTCATTCTGAAGGCTGTAGGATATGTGGTTGTCCTTTCCTCATGCTCCTCTTCCTCCTTGTAATGCATTCCAAAGATTATTTGAATATCCATATGAAAATGTCTTCGCTATAAAGAAACAGTATGCATGTAATATACAGTCCAATATACATCCAATATATTGTGTCTGAGGCCGATATGAGGATGTTGATAGTAATGTGGCGTGTACAGTAAATAAACATGAACCAGAGAAATGTTATCAGCCATTATCAACATACCTGTAGTAAGAATTTACAGTATTCTTACTTTTGCTTTTAAATAACTCATTGAATGGCCATCAGTAATTTCATTGTGAAGAAAGGTTGATAACGTGCCTAGGGATTCAGACATTATATGGGTCTGATCTGTCCCTGGACTTCGGAAAAGCATACTGGGGAGAGGCTGTCATTTTCATTTGGTACTTTTCTCTTCTACTTTGTAATCCTGCTCTTCCTCAATTGAACTTCCTGTGTTAGCATCAGCATGTAAATAAAATAAGTACATTTGTGACCTTCTAGGAACTTCACAGTTGTCAGTGTGCTACAGCCTGGGACCACACACACGTTTATGGTACTGTAGATGGAGAAATCATTCTTCTTTTCCAAAAGTCTAGATACCTACCACTTGAACTAAAGGAGACTCTCCTTTATCTGTTAGCAATATGGGGCAGATGACACAGTTGAGTAGTTCTGTTCTGTCCATCAGAGAAGAGTGATGCATATACACACTTTTTACTTAACAGACAGTAAATACCTTAGTATAATTTTGTTAGCAATTATTTTCTTTTGCCTGTAAATTAGACTCTACACTTTTTAAAAAAAAACACATGAATTGATATGATATTGAGATGCTTTTGCTTTTATTTCTTTTGCTGTCAGTAGGTTTCAATATCTTAATTTTCGATATGCTGATTAGCATTTTGGTAAAAGACAGTAAATGTCTGTTATGGAGCTGGCCTTAATGTTTGAAGAAAAAAATCTTATTCAGCTCTTACAATAAAAAAATGCTCAAAGTTATAATAACCCCATATTATATATACTTCTATCTAAAAAATGATTGAGAACCTCACAAATAGTTCCTGATCATATTAGAAATGAACATCTTGCAAAATATTTACAACACTAGAGGAGAGTCTATACAAAATATGAAGTGTCCTTTAAAGAGTGTGGTTAGGACTGGAAAATTTCAACGTAAAATATTGTCCAGTCTGCTGGATGTAGTCTCACATACACATGTGTGCATTATATAATATATAACTATAAGGCCATCCATACTGGGTCAGATCAATGGTCTATCTAGCCCAGGGGTTCTCAACCTTTTTCTTTTTGAGCACCCCCCCCCACCTAACATGCTATAAAAACGTCACTGTCCTCCTGTGCTACAATAACTGTTTTTCTGCATATAAAAGTCAGGGCTAGCGTTAGTGGGTAGCAAGCAGGGCAAATTGCCCATGGCTCTATACCTCCAGGGGCCCTGCAAAGCTAAGTTGCTCAAGCTTCAGCCCCAGGTGGTGGGGCTCGGAGTCCCGGGCTTCAGCCCCATCGGGTGGGGCTTTCTGCCCTGAGCCCCAGCAAGTCTAATGCTGGCTCTGCTTGGTGGACCCCCTGAAACCTGTGCATGGGCCCCAAGGGGCCCCGGACCCCTGGTTAAGAACCACTGATCTAGTCCAGTATCCCGTCTCCCGGCAGTGGTTGGCAACCGATGCTTCAGAGGGAATGAACAGAACAGGACAATCTGTTGTCCAGTTCCAATTTCTGGCAGTCAGAGATTTAGGGACACCTGGACATGGGGTTGCATCTCTGACCATCTTGATTAACAGTCATTGATGGACCTATCCTCCATGAACTTATCTCATTCTCTTTTGAACCCAGTTATAGTTTTGGCCTTCACATCACCTAGCTGAAAGTTCCACAGGTTGACTGTATTCATGTAAAGAAGTGCTTCCTTTTTGTTTATTTTAAACCTGCTGCCTATTAATTTCATTGGGTGATCTCTGGTTCTTGTGTTGTGTGAAGGGGTTAATAACACTTTCTTATTCATTTTCTCCATACCAGTCAAGATTTTATAGACCTCTGTCATATCCTCCTTTAGTCACCTCCTTTCTAAGCTGAACAGTCCCAGTCTTTTGAATCTCTCTTCATATGGAAGTTGTTCCATACCCCTAATTATTTTTGTTGACTTTCTCTGTCCTTTTTGCAATTCTAATATATCTTTTCTGAGATGGGGTATCCAGAACTGCATGCAGTATTCAAGGTGTGGATGTATCATGGATTTATATAGTGTCATTATGATATTTTCTATCTTATTATCTATCCCTTTCCTAATGGATTGTTAGCTTTTTTGACTGCCATTGCAGTCTGAGCAGATGTTTTCAGAGAGCTATCCACAATAACTCCAAGATCTTTTTTGAGTGGTAACAGTTAATTTAGACCCATCATTTTATATGTCTAGTTGGGATTATGTTTTCCAATGTGCATTACTTTGCATTTATCAACACTGAATTTCATCTGCCATTTTGTTGCCTAATCACCAAGTTTTGTGAAATCCATTTGTAATTCTTAGCAGTCAGCTTTGGACTTAATGCAAAATTACTCAAAGTAGTTATCTGAAAACTTTGCCACCTCACTGTTTACCCTTTTTCCCAGATCATTTATGAATATGTTGAACTGTGCAAGTCCCAGTACAGATCCCTGGGGGACCCTGCTATTTACCTCTCTCCAGTGTGAAGACTGACCATTTATTCCTACCCTTTGTTTTCTATCTTTTAACCAGTTACCGATTCCCTCTTATCCCATGACTTCTTACTACTTTTAAGAGCATTTGGTGAGAGACCTCGTCAAAGCTTTCTGAAAGTCTAAGTGCAGTATATCCACTGGATTACTGTTGTCCACATTTGTTTGACACCCCCTTCCTCCCCCCCCCCCAAGAATTCTAATATATTGATGAAGCATGATTTCCCTTCAAAAGCCTCGTTGATCTTGCAGAAAATCATGTTCATCTGTGTGTCTGAAAATTCTGTTCTTTACTATAGTTTCAATCAATTTGCCTGGTACTGAAGTTAGGTTTACCGACCTGTAATTACCAGGATTGCCTCTGGAGTCTTTTTTAAAAAATCAGTGTTACATTAGCTATCCTCCAGTCATCTGGAACAGAGGTTGATTTAAATAAGTTACGTACCTCAATTAGTAGTTCTGCAATATCATATTTGAGTTCCTTTAGATCTCCTGGGTGAATATCACCAGGTCCTGGTGACTTATTATGTTTAATTGATCAATTTGTTCCAAAACCACCTCTACTGATGTCTTAATCTGGAACAGTTCCTCAGATTTGCCACCTAAAAAGAATTGGTCAGGTGTGGCAATGTCTCCTCTGCAGTGAAGACCAATGCAAAGAATTCATTTGGCTTCTCCACAGTAGCCTTGTCTTCCTTGAGTGCTCCTTTAGCACCCAATTGTCCAGTGGCCCCACTGACTGTTTGGCAGGCTTCCTGCTTCTGAGCTACATAAAAAAAAATTGTTGTTTTGTTAGTTACTCTTCAAATTCTTTTCTGGCTGCCTAATTATTTATTTTGACTTGCCAGAATTTATGCTCTTTTTTCTTTTCCTCAGTAGGATTTGACCTCCAATTTTTAAAATATTTGTTTCTAACCACCTCTTTTTTACTCTGTTTAGCTCCGATGGCATTTTTTTGGTCCTCTTAGTGGTGTTTTTTTCCGTTTTTGAGCTTCTGCTCTGTTGTTTTTAAAAAGTTTTCATGCAGCTTGCAGGCATTTCACTCTCATGACTGTTGCTTTTAATTTCCATTTAATTAGCCTCCTCATTTTTGTCTAGTTCCCCTTTTTGAAGTTAAATACTAGTGGAGTGGCTTTCTTGTTGTTTTCTCCCCTACAAGGTTGTTAAATTTAATTACATTATGGTTGCTATTACTGAGTGGTTCAGTTATATTTGCGTCTTGAATCAGATCCTGTGTGCCACTTAGGACTAAATCAAAAATTACCTCTCCCCTTGTAGGGTTACAGGACTAGCTGCACCAAGAAACAGTCATTAGTGGTGTCTAGAAATTTAATTTCTGAATCCCATCCTGAGGTGTCATGCTCCCAGTCAATATGGGGATAGTTGAAATCCCCCATCGTTATTGGGTTTTCTGCTTTTTTATAGCGTCTCTGATCTACTGACCATTTCACAGTCACCGTCACCATCCTGGTCAGGTAGTTGGTGGTATATTTCTGCTACTATGCTCTTATTATTCAGCCATGGAATTTCTATCCATAGAGATTCTATGGTTCCGTTTGATTCATTTAAGATTTTTACTACATTTGACTCTTCTTTCTTTCACATACAATGCTTCCTCCCTCCCAGTGCAATCTACTCTGTATTACCATGCCTCAATGATTACCGTCATTCCACCACATTTCTGATATCTATCATATCAATATCCCCATTTAATACCAGGCCCTGAAGTTCACCCATCTTAGTATTTAGTCTGCTTGCATTTATATAAAAGCACTTATAAAAATTTTCAATATTTAGTTGTCTGCCTTCATGAGATGTAATTGAATGGATCTCTTTTTCATTTGACTGTTTCTCTTCAATTCCTACCTGTACTTTATCACTTTCTATCATCTTCTCTTTACTGGGATCTAAGTATCCCCTTTAATAAATCCTCCCCGTCTGTCCGAACCGTGTGCTCTTCTGTACCTGTCGGCTTTCTCCCAGCCCTTGGCTTAAAAACTCCTCTACGACTTTTTAAATTTGACATGCCAGCACTTGGATTCTGTTTTGGTTTAAATGGAGCCCATCACTTCCAGTATAGACTCCCCCTTTCCTAAAAAGTTCCCCAATTCCTAATAAACCTAAATTCCTCCTCCCAACATCAGTATCTCATCCACGCATTGAGATCCTGTATTTTTCCCTATCTAATTGACCCTGTGCATGAAACTGGAACCATTTCAGAGAATGCAACCATGGAGGTCCTGGACTTTAATTCTGACCTAGCAGCCTAAATTTGGCCTTCAGGACCTTTCTCCTTTTCCCTAAGTCATTGGTATCTACATGTACCACAACCACTGGTCCCTCCCTAGCTTTGTACATAAGCCTCTTTAGCTGTCTTGAGCGATCCACAGTCTTGACACTCAGCGGGCAATTCACCCTCCAGTTCTCTCAGTTACCACAAACTGAAATATGTCTTTCTAATTCGCAAATCCCCCTATAATCTTTCTTCCTAATAACAGGGGTCCCCTCCCCTGGAAGAGTATTCTCAGTGTGAGAGGATACCATGACATTATCTGGAACTTGGGTCCCAACTGTTGGATTTTTTTCCCCTCTGCTCCAGCTTGATGTTCCCTTTCCCCTTTGATCCTCGTCAGTAGCACAGCAGCTGTCAGACTGGGGATTGGGACCGCTCTGCTGTGTCCCAGGAAATCTCATCTGTGTACCTCCCTATCTTCCTTAGCTCCTTCAGTTCAGCCACCATCACTTCAAGAGCCAGTACTCTGTTTCTGAGGGTCATGATCTTTTTGCACGTCTGATACTTTCCCAGAAGGCAGGGAACTGGATAATCCCAATTCTGATGCTGGACTTCTGTCTGCATTATTTTTACCATGGAGTTTGTGGGCTTTGTTTTGTTTTCAGGGAGGTGTTTATTGGCTTAAGTGTAGAGAATGTTTGTTAGGTGAATATAATTGTCATACGCTATTTCTAAACACTGCTGTTTTATATATTATATTTATGTATTACGGGTGTATATATATAGAAAATCCATACTAATACCTACACATACACAATAGTGTATTATGTATTTTTATATTTGTGTTATTTATATACATAAACACAAATATAAAATACATAATACTTTATATAAAAATACATACTTTGTCACACATTGTAATGTATTAACACTTGCATTAAATATTTCTTAATTGTATCCAACAAAGATTACAGAACAAAATCTCAAAAAGAAAAGGAGTGCTTGTGGTACCTTAGAGACTAACAAATTTATTAGAGCATAAGCTTTCGTGAGCTACAGCTCACTTCATCGGATGCATTTGGTGGATCAAAATCTGTTTGTTGATATTACTAGTGTATTTCTTTGGGTAGAAATTTCTAGATAAATTAATGTTCTTGAACAACTGTTTGCACTTATGAATGTGCATAATCCCACACATGACATTTAAGTATAGTAATGTAAATTGTTTCAAACTGAATTTCAATACTAGAAATATTAATTTTTAGTCTTGCCCTTTGTTTCTTAGTATATCAGGCATGGCGCTGGGTATTGATTGATCATCTATAAAGCAGCTGACAGTTTCATTTATCAACTGTGAAGTGTAAATTAATTGCTGCTGTTAGAAAACATTGTGTCCTACACATTTTAAAAGATTTAGCTATTATCCAACTCACTTTAAATGAAACATGACCACAGCTTAAGGCACCAGTTTAATAAATCTTTGTTTCTTGTAATCAGGCAATATTGAATATTAGGACTCCACCTAAATATGGAACTTTTAGTCCTTTCTCCCAATACTGCCCTTCTTGCCAGCATACTGGAGGGCTGGGGTAGAAAACCCCTCTGCAGAGAATGTGTCCACCATAGTATTTTACAGTTAAAATTACTATTAAAATAACTGAATTGCTAGATAAAATCCATCCCACCACACACACTATCAAGTGTATGTAGAGGAAAAATAATGACCAACTCACCAAGCATATTTAAAAGGGTTCTTTAGGCTTGTTTTCTAGGATTGGACACATTATTAATTATTTTTATGCTTGTAAGTTGTACTGACTGGTCATTTAGGTCCTATCCCAACACCTACTGAACTCAGGGGAAAGACACCCATTGATTTCAGTGGGCTTTTGGATCTGTGCTTCATCTTTAAATTGCCTTGGAAACACTTAATATAGGCCAAGAAAGATTTTAAGGCTTGCCTGGAAGCAAGACTCCCAAGATGCTCTGCTACCAAGACATCTGAACCTTCAGCATATGTTTTTTAAAGTTCTGTTACAGAATTTTTTTGCAATCTTAACCGCAAAAAATGAAGACGGCTGTTACAGTTATTATACCACATTAACCGCAAAATTTGTCAGGAAATAACCTAGAGATAAGGAAAAGTAAGTGCAAAAAAAGGAGGAAACAGTTAAGGGCTAAAATGATAAACAAGGAGAACAACAAAGGGTACAATTACACTAAAAGATCACAAGGAAATGAGATCATCTGCAGGCTGGACAGACTGTCAGAGAACTTCAGGGAAGATCTTCCACAGCTGTTGGTAACTGTAGGCCTCTCTATGTATGTCCCGTCTTTACTAACTGATGATCAGAAAATAAAATCAAACTGACTTAACCGAGGTTTATTATTAAACTTATCCAGACTTGAGAGAATCCTGCTCACTAAATATATAATCACCTTTAACATTTCTATTAATGGTCATTCATCAATTAATTGGCTTTGGATTGACAAATGATTATTTATTAATTATCAAAACATGATTAATACCAAAATTTTCAAACATGAATTACTTTTGTAACTGTAAACACCTTGAATGTTCAGCATTTTTGATCCTTTGATGTCAACCTTTAGGGTCTTATTTTTGAGATATTTGTCCAAGGTTGACAAGATTAGTGAACACTTAAAATTTCAGCCTTTTATTTTTCAAATGCCATCTTAAATGCCAGAAGCAGAGGGCACTTGCCTGGAAAAGTTTTCTATTCATCACAGATATTTTAAGTGTGGCTTTTATCAAATAGGCTGATGTCTCTGATTGTAGATACAGTAGCATGGTAAAACCGAAATCCTGTCTGGGTTTGGACCACCAGCCTGTGTATTTGATTCTGGGATATTTTAACAATATTAAAACCAGGTATAGAACAGCTGCTGCACAGCAAATTTTAAAATCAATATTATTTTCTAGATTTTGGCTTTCATTCAACAAATGTTACCCTGGAAAGAAAAGTGACCTCACTAAAAATGTTCCACTATAAGTAATCACCCATCTACCAAAGATTTAGCATCATGCTGAATAGGTTAAACATTGCATTTGTTTCATAAAGTTATAGATTTAGTACATATACACACACATGCATCTATATAAATGAAATTCATACCTACCCATATTTTAAAGACCACGTATTCAATATTGCCTGATTACAAGAAACAAAGATTCTGCACAAATAGCGTACAGGTGCATAAGCCACTATATTCCAGACAATAGACTAGAATAACGACTGTAGAGATCTGCTATCTGGGTTCATTCCATAACCCCCGGGGCTAGGAGGCATATATTTTGGCCACTGATTTGGCTTTATTCAGAAAAAATAAATTAACCTATAATGAATAACTCTAATTTTAAAATTATATTGCAGATCACCATTGCATTGTCGTGATAAACCCTTCCTAAAGTTTTCCAATCCAGGATATAAAGAGCAATGCAAGATGGAGAGCATATGCAGATATTCAGTCCCATAAGGCAGATATTTTTGAGTGGTCATCAAGAGCCAAAGCCATGTGGCCTTTCTGAAAGGTAGTCTTCTATCAAAATTCTACCCATCAGAGAGCCAGAGGTTGGTGAGATTTAGAAATCCCTCCCCACATCAGCACACCTTCAAAGTGCTTAACATTATAGCATATAATAAACAATGGCATTTTTAATGATGTATGTAGATTGGCTGTTCTTGGACTTTTTCTATAAAATATTGTTTCTCTGAAAGATACAGAATTGGGGCTTTTTGACAATTTTAATGCAGATTAAGATAATTAATATGATAAATGGCTCAAATTACATGTAAAAGGCATCTGGCCAGACATGCTTGATTTTTTGTACTGGGATTATTTATTTTATTTTATTTTATTTACCTGAAATTCAGAGAAACCTATTACATGGTTTAAGAAGATTAGTGTTGTGCCCAATGACATTCGATGCTATGTGTTAATCTCAAACTTTGTCGGGAATTTGCTCCTCCCATGTTGATCTAAAACAGTCCAAATTTGGTCATAATACTGGCATTCTGCATAAGCCATTTACTCCAGAGGGACTTGGGGGAAGGTTGAGGGCCTGTTCCCAGAGACCGTGAGGGTGGAAAACAGCTTTTGTCGATGGCTCAGTGGCTGAGGTGAGTTGCATTGATTTTGTTCCTTTGGAATGTTTGTATTTAATACACCTGCTGGGTGCATTATGCTGTTGCAGGATTAAGTAAATGTAAAACCCTAGATCTTGTACAGGAGTCCTTTTATTGTTACTTGTAAATAAACATACAACTTGTTTTCTGCTCTCAAATGTCTTAATTATTGTTACCGGCCTGGTAACATATAGTTGGGCCTTCCAACTCAATGTCCTATTAAAGGAGAAATCAGTGACATGGAGTCTTCAGATATTTAATGCAATTTGTTTATTTTAACTATATGTACCGGTCCTTGAATGGGAGGTGCTCACAAACAGCATGGAGGTAATAATCTGTTTCAGGAATCTCAGCTCAAACTTCAATTCCCCAGTCCCAGGGAGCAACTTTGTCTCAAGAGTCCACTCTGATTAGAGAGATTAAGGCAGAGAGCAAACTCTTTTACTGCTTGCCACAACTTCCCAAAACAATCTGCTTCAGAAAACCAACAATGCAGGCATTTCTTCAAGAACTGAATGATGTCTGCATGCTGAGAAAAAAGACATTATAAAATTGTGTGCCAAGCTCCACCAGGGGACTCCGGCCACACCAGTACTTAACAATTAAATAACCAGACATTAACTCACACAGGTGTCTTTTGATTAAACATCTGTAAGGAGAAAAGTAACTGTAGCCTATTTGGAGCTATGTCTTGGTACAGTTCTCACTTCTTAAACATGCCATTGAAGTATTAATTTCCATTATGGTCAACACTCTGCCAGTTATATGTAGTGGAAGCCAACTATAATAAAAGTCCTCTTATAGTGGAGTGAAAGTTCCAGATTGCATCAGTGCATTTCAGTTGACTTTCACTCTTCTTACAGTGGAACTTCACTCAGTTTATAGCAAAATTTCATTTCATTTAAAGGATGAATCTTAGATGAGGAAAATGAGGTGTGTTTATTATTTATCATTAGCTAACACGTTTAGCACTTAATATGATTTTAAACACCATTTTGTGCCTACTGTAGTCAGTAGTGTTAAACTTAATACCTGGGGGAGAGGGAGAGGAGCTTTTTTCCTGCCAAATTGGGGTACATTCCTTTCCCCTATCATAACTTTTTAAAATTGGCAGCTTTTGCTTATGACATTTCAAAAATTTTACAGCCAAAAGTACCCAACAACCCCTGCTCTCATGCCCTCCCATTCCCACCCCTCACAATATTTGGTGGCAGAAATGACAAAATTTGTATGGAGATAATATTATAAACACTTGCAAAGTGCTGTTTTTACATCTGTATGTGACCCGAGTTTCAAACTCATTGAAGTTGATGGGATTCTTGACTTCTGTAGATTTGGATTCTGCTTTGAAACTTGGTCATTTGATAAAGCTGTAATTATAAAGGTTCTTTTCTTCCAGTAGAAAATGTGTGATAGTTTTGCTTGAGAACTACTAAAAATGACTTAGGCCTTGCCAGTGGTTTTGTAGGTAAATATCTGGCCTCTTCATAGGTATGTGCTTACTGTTGTATGTGGAGGCACCCAGATTTATGTAGCTGATGCATCTCAACCTATAATCCATTTAACAGTAATATGTCCATGTTATGTCTATTTGCGTTTACTCCTTTTAAATCCCTGGATTGGCTATTAAGCAATAATAGATGAAAGGCCATGCAACTCATAAAGGCAATGGGGGTGTGTTATTGAGGCATGAGGTCAAAGGTGGAGTGCTTCCTATACTCTTGGCACCTTTAGTACAGTGGTAACACATGCCACACAGTAACTTATTGCTTTTATAAAATGTCTTGCTTGAAGAAAAGGAGCATTACTTTTTGACATGTCAGATGGAACTTGTTTATCTCATCTGCCACAATGAAGCCATAACATCAGAGTGGAATATTACAGGTCCACAAACCTACTTCTAGTTTTAAAAGGCAGTATGCAAAGAGGTGCTTTAAAACTTAGGGGCAGATCCTTAACTGGCATGAATTGGCATAGCTCAATTGATTTCAGTGGTGCTATGACAGTTGACTTTGAGTATATGCCCCCAAGTCAGTTGTAGCCATGAGAATCTAAAATGCCAGCTATAATGTGCAGAAAACCAATTGTCTTAAGTAAAGAGCTGTATATTCTTATTACCACATATGACACATAATCAGACTGGGTCAGCTGAACCATGTTTATTCCAGTGTATGGTAAAAGTTGGGGGATCAGCCTTTCTGTTGCATTGGTGTAAATCCAGAGAATTGCCACTGAAGATATTGTACTTGAAGTCGGAATACAGTCCTGTAACTTGAAATGAACATGGACTAGATTGACAGCGTGTTTAAAGAGGGGATAAAAATGGTTTATCTGGTTTTTGGTTTTTTGTTTCCCCCTCCCCAGTCTTACCTTATTACATTCATATAAACTAGTTTGCGGGCTCTCCCACAGACTGCTATTGGAACCTGTCAGATAATGTTTATTCCAGAACAGAGCAGTGTAAAAGCTATGAAACATTTCTACCATTACAAAATGCTGTGTCCAGTTTTACTGACCCTCATAACTGTGCCATCAATCATCAAGCTGCAGACACCTTAGAAAGGCGTGCATATGTCCTCTGCATTTCACTGTCAAACTGAAAGCATATTGATATGGTGAAAACTGCCTACTGTGGTAGGCTAAAGCCATCTAAAGCATCATTCATGTTCACAGAGTTGAGTTTGAATGTGAGTGCAGATGCTTCCTCCAGTGCTGATCCATATGGATTCCTTTATCCACTACATCCTTCATTTTGCAACTCAATATTTAGTTAGTCAAGAATGCTGAGTCACCTGGTTTAGCCTGCTGTCGTGTGAAAATTTAATGGTGCAAAACCCGGTTAAACACTGAGACCAGTGGTTTGTTTTTTTTTCTTAGTGACAATGAATGGACCAAATATGATGATGTGACTTTGGGTGCAACCTCTGGCTGAAACTCCTAATCCAGCATGTGTTTAACCCAGTGGCATGTAAATCCCAGGAGTTTACTTAATCAAGTCTCCCCTCCCCCGGTACCAGTTTAGGGAAACTACAACTCTAATCTTAAATCGTGTCCCAGTTGGCAGAGATGATGTATGAAAGGGAGAGTACATCTTAACACACACTTTTTATCAGAAGCCATAGCACAGGAAGATAGCTGAAAGGCATAAATATTTGTATGCTGGGTCTGTTCTTTTTTTTTTTTTTTGGCATCCCCATTAATAACAGAGCACGTTTCCATTTAATCACATCTTAAGCAAGCTGTGTTAGGAGTTAATGATTGCATGTTTAATCATGGAAATAAGCGCCAACCGAGCCAGTCATTCACTCTTACCCCAAGGGAGCTATATTTCTTAGAAAGCACTGATGGAAAAGTCAATGTGCTTGAGTCTCAGCTGTGGTATAAAACCCATAGCACATTTTGGTTATGCCACTGTGTTCATGTCATTTCAGTGTATGTGTCTGTAAACAGGAGGGGTTAAAGGTACATTTGTGAGCTTATATTTTGGTTTCCATCATTCCAATGACACCTACTTGCATGATAACGTTCTTGTCTCTTTTGCCCTATTGATGTTATCATGGCAGGGAATATGAGGTTTTCCTTAGATATGTGAATTAAGAAATGGGACCACTGGATGAAATTACTCAGGAACGACCAACATGAAGGGATTTGGAAAAGAAAATACTCCAGTAAACAGTATATTAGGGAATTTAGCTGAAACAAGATTTGATTACTCCTGTGTGTTTACAGATATTATATGAGGTGATTGAGCTTATAAGCAGAGAGGGAAGCCTGAACCAAACCACTGGATCTTGACACTTTTTGAAAAGTTTGTATCCATGTGTGAACTTTGTTTGCCAACCCCATCTCTAGTTAGGACATGTTTACACTTTGAGCTGGAAGTGTAAATCCCAGCTTGAAGAGACATTTCCGTGTGAGCTCTGATTGAGCGAGCGTGATGAAGTGTAGCTGTAGCAGCATGAGTAGTGGCTAGTTTGCCCCTATTACTTACCTGTCCAAGTTACTATGACGGTGGTGCAGGGTTTTTTTGTTTTAACTGCTTGCTTGTTTGATTTAAGTAGGTACCAGTCCCTGCTAATCTGTCAAGCAAGTGGAAAGGAAGGGGAAAAATCTGATCTTTAATTTGTTTGAATTGTAAAGGGAAGGTCTGAGCCACAACGCTATTAGTCAATATTATATCACCTTTTTTTCAAACTTTGTTAGTACATATTCTCCTTTCTTCACTGATAGTATTTACATTTTAAGATAACCATGGTATACAGCTTAATGGTTCTCTGTTGTATAGTAACAGGAGCTCCAGATCTATTGTTTTCAGTACACTTAAGAGAATGTATATCTTCCACAATGAGATATTATGGTTGCAAATGTAGATCTATACAAACTTTCCTTCAGGTGATCTTAAACCTTTTTATTTGCAATCTATATCTGTGTTGTTAAAATGGGAATGGTACCCGTACAAATAAATGCTACCCAAACTTTCTCTCAAGTGTTTTACCCCATAGATCACCTGGTATTTAATATCATAGAGTGGGACTTTTCTTGATTTACAATCACACAACTTAAAACAAACAAACACACAAACAAACAAACAAAAAAGGGCAAACTATTACAATGTTATCCACTTCCTGCATTGAAAAATGAACTGTGGTCTCACAGCTCCCTTGAGTGTTTGGAAGGAGAATAGCATCTCTTAATAATAAAGCACTTTCCTATGAGCGGTGCACATTCATATAATTAACATTTGCCTGGCAAATTTTCAACCATCAACAGAGAAAGTTTTCATTGATTGCCTCCTGTTGTAAGGAAGTAATAATACTGCTGTCTCTCCCTTTAATCAACTATACAAATCTAAGAAAACAGAAAGAGCTAGGGAGACTTGGTGGGAATAAAATACAGTGTTGTGTGGGTTATTTTCCATATCACTGCATAAAAGTGATATGGTCATGGTCTCTGTGCATAGGCACTAAACATTTTGACTAAGGTTTTCAGAGATGGCTACTGATTTTTGGATGCTCAGTCTGAGACACCTAAAAGGAGCCTAATTTTCAAAAAGTGCTGAACCATCCTCTGAAAGTGAAAAATCAGACCCTTTGTAAGCTGCCTCAAAATTGCTAGTCACTTTTGAAAATCTTGGCTATTGTGTAGTAATTTGGAAAATAGAATGTTATCATTTTGCTACAGGGTTGCAAATGGCTCAAGCTCCTAGAAACCATGAAATGAAAGCTACATATGAGAAATATTGTTATAACTACCCTAAGCTTTGTTAGGCCTGATAGACTGCTGTTGAAACAGGAATTACTTTGAAGTGGTTGCGATCATTTGGACCAGAGACTCACTGAGTTGATTAGAAAGTGACACTATGCTTGATCCTAATCCAATTGAAATCAATTGGAAAACTCCCATTAAATTTGAAGGTGCTGGATCAGTCCCACTATATTGTGGTGGGAAAACAGGGGGAAACCATTATGTATAACAGTAATGCAACCCTTTGCCAGGGATGTGTGTGGGTACACATCTTCATATAAATCTATAAAAATATGCAGTTGTGATATTTTCCTCCCAATTATGTTGTTTTATGAATCATGACTGTGTTAGTGAAATAACTTATTATTTTTTAAGTGACACATTGACACAAATTCTTGTCCTGTTGAAGTGAATGAATTTTGCCATTGACTTCAGTAGGACTGGAATAAATAACTTGCACTCACCAATTTTCACCTCCTGGGATCTGTCCATCCCATAAAATGTGTGCTTCACTCCTACTGATAAGACAATCCTGTGGTTTCAATTTTTGTGCATAAATTGAACTTGCTCAATTTCCAGTAATTTGGTGAAACTTACCCATTGTTTTCTTTTGCTCTAAGTGCTGCTATAATGTATACCTGGATTCTATCATTTGTTTTTGGAGGAAATGTGTAAGAAAGCTAATTTAAAGTACAACAGGAGTTGAGAGCTTGTATCTCATTGCAATATAAAAGAGGAGGTTAAGTTGCAGAGTAGGCATAACTAGATGGCAGTTATCTTCTGTTTTTCAGAAGATAACTAATAATTAGTTTGGCAATTTTTTGTAACAGATCAGGAAGAAGACAAATCTATCTGTGTTTGTTGACTTCTCAGACATCAAATTTTCAGACCTGTACAGTTGGAACAAATAAGTTCAGCAGACTTCTAAATGGAGAGAACTGACATGAAGGATGAATGAAAAGATGCCTCTTCACCTCTGAAATGAATCCAAACTTAATATTGTTTTTTCAGGTTCATAGCTGCTTATGAGTGCTGTACTGTTTTTCTCATTATTTTTCACATGCACCTCTATTTCAAAGTTCCAATGAGTATACAAGTACCAAAATATCAGGGTTATGTTTTAACAAGTGTAACCAGAAGCGGGAAGTATGAAATGAGACAATCCTTGTTTCTCATGGTATTTCCAGTCCAGTAATGCCTATCTAATAGCACTGATGATTTCAGATTAGAATCCAAACCAGATCTGAACTCAGAACCTTTTTGATGGTGCAATTGAAGTAGATGATAAAAAGAAATAAGAAGAGGTAGAAGAAGACTAAGTTAAATAAATTCAGGCATAGTGAACCATCTGTCAATTCCTTTCTCCAAAATTTCCTATATTTTTATGTCCTGAAGTCACAAAAACATTGTGACATTGGGTACAATTTTCAGAAGTACCTAAGGGACATAAAAGCCTAAATCCATTGCAAGTAAATTGTAATTTAAAAAGATTTAGGTGTGTTGTGAAAATTTTACCCAATATGCCATCATTCTTCCAAAATATCAGCTGTACAGATCCTGTGCTCTTTATGGATACCCAAATGTTTTAACAGTGAACTGACAAAATTAATCTAAGCAGAGATTGTTATGCTGATCTGTCTGTTGTACATTCACTGTCTAGGCTGTGAGTGACATGAAATAAGTCTTCAGTGTTTTTGATTATTTTAATCTACTCTGGCTATCTTAATTCTTCCTTGAAGGCCATCACAATGGTGTATAAATCCTCCTGGTCCAGAACGTACCATTGTAGACTGCCTCTGCACTGACTGCAGTGAGACTGCTGCGTGGCATACATTCTGAGATGTCTCCAGTGAATCAGGAAGTACCAGAAAGATTTTGGAGGAAAGCTACTTTAAAAAGAGAAGTTGAAAACTTATTCCTGTACTTAAAAGTCTCCTCACACCTGTGTTAGTTGAGATGTCATGCACACACAGCAAAAATGTCATTTTTGCTTTGCAGTTCATCTTTAATATATATCCAAATAGTATCTAAAAGAGAGAGAGAAGATTTGGGATTATGTTCTGTGCTCACTCTTTTTAGAATAATCTCATTGGTACAAATAGTAGTCCCCTTAATTAAACAAAGATAGCGTACACCCTTTGTTTAATTAGTCTGGGCTGCTCACTGTTGATGAGAATAAAATTTAAAAAAAAACGGAAAAGTTCCTTCATTTTTGTAAAACCTAACTTTCAAAAACTGATTTGGATACATTTTAGAAGAAAGTATGACGGCAGCATTTAATTGCAAGTGTCAGCATTAACTTTTTTCTGGATAGTCGTGTTACCCATGATACTTGTAAATGGTTGTAGAAGAGAGAAGATCAGTTAAAATATAAGCATAAGTGAGCCCCTTCCTTCTACTGCCTCAATCTTGTAGAGATGGGTTGCTCAACAGGTACTGTTTTGTGATCTGCTATTCAATCTAATGTTGACTGATAACATTGTCATTAATTTGAAAGAGATGCAGGCACATATTAGATTAGAGGATGTTTCAGTTGCTTTTTACAAGAGTAGTAGAGCAGTTACAGCTATCCCATCAAACAGAGGGATCCCATGGCTTCCAGTTCTGGGACTGTGAAGGCTTTGTTTGGCCACTAGGATACAGCCAGTATCTTTTAAAAATATATCTATGCATTGAGTAGCTTTGGTTTGCTTCTGGTGGACACACCTATAAATACTACGTTTCCAGTTGGTGACAGTAGTATTATGTTTTTTTCAGTGCTGTTCAGGTTCATATCATATACTCTTGGATCACAATGTTCTACGTAGTGACTGGGTTGTTGTACATAAGGCCTAACTTTTCCAACCAATAATTTGAGTACTGTTCAAATTCTGGATTTCACAATATGTGAAAGGTGTAGTTCAGACTGTTCAGACCAAAAGATTTCGCTATGAGATTGATCTGATAATGGCAACTCGAGGTATCCAGTAAACGGTGAAAAATCTGACTGCTTTCTCCTCTTCTTTTTGATTTGAAAGAGTTGGTTGTGTTTCATATTGCTCAAAACATTTTGGCTTCAATAAGGCTTCCCTTGGGGAACTGGATCTTTGTCCCTGTGTCTTATTGTCTAGTCTACATGTGACTTATGGCTGTATTTAGCAATTTGTTCTGTATGGTTGGTGATCAAACCAAATGATAACATGGCTTGGCAGGGAAAACACCTATAACTTATTTGACTTCTTTTTAATGTAGCTTCCTGCCTAGGCTAAATTACATTTTTAATGTAATGTAAAAAATGTTAACAAGGTTAAAAATGAGTTTTGATTTTACATAATTTACAGTTGGTCATAGGACTTGTTACTATGAGGAGTGCCATTGGACTAATAAATGTGTTTAAGTGTATTATGTGGATTGGGCATTGGAACGAGCAGAACACTGGCAGTGTTAACTTAAATGAAATAAGTTACAATTTCCAAAATCATGGTTTGATCTTCTGCCTTGATTGTGTGTGTTACAATGATGTTGGAGACAACTTGACAACTTGGAGATGTTCCCAAAAGTTTTTGCAAGGAATATGGAATGACATCCTAGGATCAGTACTTTCTCTGTCTCCTATCGAGTTCCTATTATTAAACATATTTGTGTCTGGAGAGAGGCTTATGCTCTCATTGTTTCACATTGGCATGACCGCAAACCACTTAGAATCATGCCTCTTACTTTTCATCCAGCCCTGCAAAATCAAGTAAGGAAACAAACCTTGTTTAATCCCCAATATCTATGAGAATTAGTGAACATATCATGCAGTATTTTGAAGAACCGATGAAAGGTGATTAGATTTATAGCCAGTTTGTCTGATACAGTGAAATGTTTTCCCTAGATTGTTTCAAGAGACAAGCTAGTTGAGGTAATATCTTGTATTGGACCTATTTTTGTTGATCAGAGAGAGAGGTTTTTTTTAGCTGACACAGCGCTCTTCTTCAATTTTGTGTAAAGTTTGAAAGCTTGTCTCTCTCACTAACAGAAGTTTGTCTGATAAAATATTACCTCACCCATCTTGTCTCTGTAATATTCTGGGACCAGCATGGCTGCAACGCTGCATACCGAGTCAAGAATAGTTCAGATAAAGTAGTATAGTAGTGTGCATTACATTCCTAATTATGAGGATTGTCATAGGGTAAGAGTAACTCATTTCAATTTGGTTTATTGAGGGAGGGAGGAAGAGCACAGTATCTACTCCCTCTCCACCAGATAGCTTACAGTTTTTGAGGTGTTCTGAGATGCATTTGGGGAGATAGTGCCAGCTCAAGACAATCTGCTGCCCTGGCTGACCCCCTTCTCACTCCCACACCTCAGTCACTTGCTAAAAAAGTTGTCATAAACTGCTGCTGCTGCTATTTTGCTCCCTTAGCCAGCCACTTTTTTAACCAAGTTTCATTTAGGGTCTCCAAAGACTAATGGTTGTGGCTGAAATGCCCTAGTGCTGGCCTTTGGTTGATTGCTCTTGCATATTATTAAATTGTTCTCTGTCTAGAAGCTCATACTCTTTTTAAATAAAATATGTTAGAGCCTCAAGCACCTTATGCTTTCTTCCACACAGAACTTTTCATCTGGGACCTCCCATCCCAGTCAAAATCCTTAAAATTATCAGTTAAACCTCCTTCAAGTCACTCCTCAAGATTACATTTTTCCATGTTGCATACAGAAAACTGCAACCTGATGATGGCTAGATATGTGATGAATTATGATCTCTGCTCCTGATTGGATAAGAATTGTTTGTTGCCCTGGTTTATAGCATACTCTTCCTGTCTTATAGGGGTATTTTAAAAGTCAGTGGAGCTTTGAGATCCTCAGATAAAAGGTGCCACATTGTATGCCGCAGAAGCACAAATTATTTTTTAAGAAGTGACTATAGCATGCTTGGCCAAAGCTTTCAAACCGGAATGCCTACCATTAGGCACCTACATCTCTGGTTAGGCTCAGAAATAAGTTCTCTAATTACTTTTTCTGAAGGTGTGGGACACCAGCAATACTGGTTGGCCTCCCGGGCAGTTGGAGTGTTCAACATCTCTGAAAATCCAGGCAGTTCTACCTATATGTGAGTGCCTAAAATTAAACTCCTAAATCCAGATATGAAAAGGTTGGCCTCTGCAGTGCATTTTGAAGAGAATGCTCCAGGCACTGTGAAAATGTTCAGATTTACAAGAAGTACACCTTACTCTTGAACCAGGTAAATAGAATTGTGTGATACCATGACTCAAGCTGTGCATTCACACTAAGATGATTGTATCCATTGTCTCAGTGAAATCTTCCTGTCCCATCCCTCCCAGTGAAATTCAGCCAGACACTGACTCAAAACTAAATAAATCTTGTTGTGCCTACAGGTAAACTTTTCTCTCTCACTGTCACCTATTCAGTCAAACCTGTCAGTAAAAATACCATAGGCAAAGATAGGTGTCATTGTCAAAGCAACTCACTCAGTCTCTGAAACTTAATCTTAGTATGGCCATGTCTCCAGATGTGTTCCCATTGCCTCTTAATAGATATTATGTGAGTAAAACTATTTTCAAAAGAATTTTAAAATCGTTAAAATCCTTTGCAGTGCTAAAAATAGGTGCAATTCAATTATAAAATAGCTATTTGTGTTGTTGCACACAAAAATAAAAAAATCAATGCTTGAAGTTGTCGCTAGGCTGCCAGGTTTAACCCTACAGATGAATGTTAGATGAGTCCTCATGGTTTATGCATGAGGATACAATTTAATGGAATCATTAATTCTAGTTTTTATTGTCTCAATAGCATCTAATGGCTAATATAGATAGTACTTCCTGAGCAGGTAGTGCCAGAAATAATGGTCTGGCCTATAGATTTGTGAACCAGGATTTCTATTGCTCTGTCCAGGCACTGGCTTTATACTCCTGCAGATGATCAATCAGCTGAGGGGTTCCCAGTGTTGTTTTTTTACGTGAGGCACAGAAATGTAGGTTACCTTTTGCCTCTTGATTTCAAATGTATTAACAGTCTGAGAAAAAAATCTCATTGTTCAATAATTGTGCAAACTTAACCCTTTACAAATTTGCTGAAAAGACAGCAGTGGATACACATCATTCCCATCTACAGCTAAGTTCATTGAAGTGATGATTTGCACCAGTGATGGTTGTTAGCAAAGCAAAGAGTGGAGGTATGTGACCTTCTCAAGTGAATTCTAGTCTTTTTCTTTTCCTGTCTCTCTCCTCTCATTCAAGCCTAGGATTGGCCACCAGAACAAAACACATGCAGGTCACTGGCGATCCAGACTTACACAGCACAAAATAAACTATGTCTATATAGAGCTCAATGGGAATGGACACAATGGTTCATTTTTATTTGTCTTTATCCTGAGTTTTTGCTGCCTTGCATATGCTATAAATTTGACCCAGATGTGACTAGATGCCATTAACTGCTGTAGTGATGTAACTTTTGTGCTGATGTGTATTCTGCAGTCAGTTCCCTTTTCCTATATTGCAGACCTTTACTAACCAAAAGTTCAATTATATTTGATTATTCCTAACCTTTTAAAAATAGGGTACCCTTAAAAGTTATGGTTCCTATAGACTGCAGTGGTGTTAAGAGACCACGTCACTGTGAATGATCTCCTGTGTTAATTGCTTATGCTAAACAATCTGTTCCACTTTGTTCTGAGTACATTTCCCAGACCTGAAAATCTCTGTGTAAGCTCGAAAGCTTGTCTCTCTGACCCACAGAAGTTGGTCCTGTAAAAGATATTACCTCACCCGTGTTGTGTCTCTAATACCCCAGGACCAGAGTGGCTGCAACAGCACTGCATACGTGGTTCTCATAGTCCTGTACCAAAAGAAAGAAGGAATCTGAGTTTCTGAAGAACTTGCAGAAGTCTGCAGCTATTCTCTCCATCTCTTTCATGTGTGTCCCACACATGATATCTATATAATATGTAATATTCTCTAATTGACTAGTATCTTGTGAGGTATGGAGGTATGAGAAATCCAAACAATGTTGGCTAAAATTGCACTTAGTATAGTCATTTGCTTTCTGTCAAGCTGCATACCTCTAAATATATGCTCAATCTCTGGAGAAATAAATTAAGAAAAACATTTTAAGATTAACTAGCATTTGTTTTTTAAAGTGATGTTTCACAGCAACAAGGCATCCCAACCTTGCTTTCTCTGTGGAGTTTAAAATAGAGGAAGAACACTTCCCATCATCATAGCAATTAAAACGAATTAGAAATACACAGAATTGCTCTAACTCACTTAAAATGTAGAGAACTTTTCAAATGAACAAATGGGAATTAGGCACTCACCTCACTGATATTTATTAGGTTGGGACTGGAGGAGACCTGGACAGGAAATAGTTTTCCAGTACTGTGAGATTTTTTTTTTTAATCCCCATCCCAAAATGGGTCAAAATATCAATCTCAAAATTTTTTGCAAATTTAGAATCCAAAAAAGTTGCTTGGGTCAAATCAGTTGAAAGGTATGGGCTTGGTAATTTTGAAATGTTTTACTTCAATTTTGACCTTTTGCATTTTTTTACATGTTCTTTACTATAAAATAAATTTCAAAACAAAGTAATTTTGCTCCGAAAAAACTGAACTTCTTTGTTTAGAAAATGTCACAATGGGACACTTGGACAATTTTGAAACTTATTCCAAAAAATTTTTTTGAAATGGGAAATTCTTCCAATCTGACCCTTTCCCGTGAACATGAATTTGTTTTTTTCAGAGGTTTTTTTCCAGCCATAATATCTAGGTTTTTCTCAATAGAATGAACGTGGAGAGCTGCTGAATCGAATAATAATGCGAGAGAGAGAGAGAGAGAGAGAGAGATGCATATAGACTAAATTAAACCAGGCCAGTTCAACAAAAGTATCCCAGAAACTGATCTGGAATGTGTTCTAGTTTAGGATTGCTTCTGCCTACCATTATCTCCTCAAAATTCCTGAGAAAATATAAGTATCACATTGCATGAAACCTATCTATTCCATTTATATTGCTGTTGTTGCACTCACTATCCCTTCTGTCATTTTTACATGTGTACTACAGGTGTAATGCTACCAGTAATCTACTCAACTCTCTAAAGTTCAGATATAAACTTAGGCTATGTCTGTACTTGGAGCTATGGGTGACATGGCTAGCTTGCATCAAGCTAGTGTGCTAAAAATAGAACATAACCATGGCAGCATGAGCCTGTCCTGCCATTGGCGCTATGCTCTGCTAATGTAATAACGGCACAAACTTCACTCAGTGAAGTAATGGCAGAATCAGATTTCAGTCCTCATAAAGCAAAGAGTATTGGCGAAGACTTTGTCAGACATTGTCTAGGCTCAAGGCAGAACCACGTACAGGGCTTGATTCACATGCAAGAAGAGGAGTTACTCTGCTTACGGGGGGAATTAACTCCCTCGTGATGTCCATGGGGATGACAGCTTTAACTGACACTGGGGCTCAGGACACCATAAACTATGCTGGGCGTGCCCCTTCTAGACAGAACTGCAGCTATGGGAGTCCAGGTGGAGTGGAGATGCACTACTGCAACCTCTCTCCAGGCAGATTTTCTTCTGCTGCAGGCCCTTTGCCCTGGTTTATTATGGCATAACTATAGGCTGAATCAAACTCTCAGTACACTGAAGAATCCAATAGGCATAGTTTCCCTGCAATACCTTACAGTAGATCAAGTTTTAGCTCAGAATTTCTTTGCTTTCAAATAAATACAGATAAACAACAAACTTCCTTTTCCCAACTGTTGTAATGAAAAAGGGAAGCACTTATCTCTCTGCAGTGATATGTACTGCAAGTATCAGCTATCCCAATGGAGCAGTTATGTTTTAACCAAATTGTGTATATTCGATCCATTCACAGATGATCTAGTAGCCTCTTCAAAGTGCGTTATTATAGTACAGGGTCTATGTAATAGCACATATGCTCTTGATAGCTATTAACATTCTGCCTTCTTACTCCTTATCTCCTAATAATTCTCAACAAGGACTATTTCTGAGACGGTTTCTATTCCTGAGATTGCTCTATTTCCCCCCTAAACACCAATGAGGTGATGAAGGCTTCTCTCAAGAGCCCCTCGTTTAAAATTCTGCCACGGGATTGATTCCCCTGCATGAAATGCAGCTTGTCCCCTCTCTGGCTACTGTTAAATCAATCCTGTCAGAAATGACATGTCCCTGGGATTCATAAAAGTATTTCTGAAGGCCAATTTGATACTTGTGGAATGGACAAGATTGGCAGGTATTTTCAGAGAGTTTCCCATGGAAAGATAACTCTTGCAGGGTCCTAACTCCACATGACCCTCCATCAAACTATATGAGTTGAACTCTGTTCCATACTGTCTGTACTCTTCAGGAACTAGGTATAAACATTCCCAGCATGTGACAATATAGTGGTCTTGTCAAGTGGCTTCCTTGGATTTTGGTCATGAAGAAGTGTTAGTTTTTAGATAAGTAGATTCCTTGATTCTTCTCTTCTGCAAGGTCCAGAAGAGCACAGCTTATTGCAGACTAAGTGGGAAGGGAGGAATTTTGTGGCAGATTGCAGATACTGACAGTGTATCCCTACCACATGCTCTGAATCAAACATCAGGTAGATGAATATTCATAATGGAGCGTAATGGCCAATAAACAGTAGTCAAAATAGGGACACAGTGCTAACCCCCTCACCCCCATCTAACTTATTGTTGAAATCTGATGCTGTGCCACAAATGGTGGAATATTAACAGCACGCTCCCATGTTTGTCAGCTAATATCATTTTCTCCTCTACTCTACAAATGTCCTGACTTGAGAGGGGCATGTTATTAATGTAATCATATACCCATTTCAGTAAGACATAGAGTAAATTCTTCAATATGGATTTTGTTCCACATCAGGGAAAGGTTTGTTTCTCATGAATTGTAACACTATCTCTCAACAATATGGAGAAGGCCCGAGTAAATTTTGCTAGAGGAAATTAGTTGTGTAACATATGTATATATTATTAGTTGAAAGAAAACCAACTCTTGTTCCAGTTTCCATATTTCTGCTGAGAATCATTTTCCCTATTATTTTAACTCACAAACCAATTAAAGCTCTGTTAATGCAGTTCATATTTCAGCACATGAAATGTGGTGGATAAGATTACCCATACATCTAGCAGAATAAGGCTAACCAGAGCCAGTGGTTGCAAGTTGAAGCTAGATGAATTCAGACAAGAAATAAGGCTCACATTTTTAACAGTGAGGGTAGTTAATCACTGGATCAACTTACCTAGGGATGTGAGGATTCTCCAACACTTGAATTCTCTAAATTAAGACTGGACATCTTTCTAAACTATATGCTTTAGCTCAAAGAGAAGTTATGGGTGTGAAGCAGAAATTATTGGGTTACATAGATTTATTCTTTGGTTTGTATTATGCAGGATCAGATGATATGGTCATAATGGTCCTTTAAAGCTTTAAAAATCTATTAATTGAGAACCTCAAAAGAAGACCATCTGTGCTTAGGTATCTGAGTACAATGCACTTAGATAAAGAAACAATTAAGGGATTAAAAACACACACACAACTGTGAAAATAGTGTTTTAAATAAAAATTAGATTTTGTAATATTTCTTCTTCCACAATCACAGAGATCTGTGCAAGTGGGTACACCTAATGTTCTACCAGATTCTGACCCTACTCCATATTTTACCTAATGTCATATTTCTTTTTACTGGGGATATGTACGCATAATTTCTTTTAATGCCAATGGATGTTATACCCATTGATCAGGGAGGTGAGATATTCTAGGTTTATTCAAATGCAGCATTTGGATTCTGGGAAGCTTCATTGGTTAGTAACTTTGCTTTTTGCACACCTCAGGTACTACAGTTTGAGTGTGGAGTAAGTGAAAATCAAAACTCAGATGTAACTGGATGGAACTGTCAAAGTATTGCATCAAATGTACATGTAAACATAAAGTAATGGTACTGAAGAAAAGCAGGAGGCTTCTCCTTATTATTGACATAGTCTTTTGGATAAGACACAGGAACATGACTCAGGAGATCTGGGTTCTGTTCCTAGTTCTATGACTGATTTATTTTGTAACTTGGATCAATGAATGTAGTCTGTGCCTCAGTTTCCCCTTCAATAACATGGGGCTGATAGCACCTTCCAGAGAAACTTTGAATATTAATTGTATAGTTATGTGAAATTCTCTGATGGAAATCCCTGCTGTAAGTGTAAGGTTGTATTCAAATCTAATTTGAATTGCTTTCACAATGTCAAAAGCACCTAAGTTCCATTTTCAAAAAGTGATTTAGGCACTAAGAATCTAACTTTCCACGAGACTTAATTTCCTAAGTGCCCTACTGAAAAGAGGGCATAAACTCCTCAGTTGCTTAAGTGCTTTTGAAAATTTTATCATCCATCTGAAAATGGATAATTTTTTCAAGAAAAATATGTAATGTATGTTTAAAAATAAAATTAAAGTGCTAAAATTTTGACTAGCTCTGATTATAACATGTGACAGGGTCGGGCCAGATGGCTACAGGAGAGTACTAGAAGGTAGATGTATTAACCCCAGATTAAGCAGGTCCCTTTCCCCCTGGCTAAAGTAACGGGCGGTTCTAGAACAATCAGGAACTTGCTAAAATCAATTAAGACAGGCAGGCTAATCAGGACACTGATTTAAAAGGGATGTCACTTCAGTTAGTGAGGGGCGTGCAAGGAGTGGGACATGAGAGGGCATGCTGCTGGAGGACTTAGGAGTACAAGCGCTATCTGGAATCAGGAGGAAGGTCCAGGGGTGAGGATAAAGAAGGTGCTGGCAGGAGACCATGGGGAAGTAGCCCAGGTAGCTGTCACACACTGTTACAGGAGATGTTGTAGATAGCTGATATCCCCAGGGCCCTGGGCTGGAACCCAGAGTAGAGGGCAGGCCTGGGTTCCCCACATCCCCCCCCCAACTCCCTATTGGATACAGGAGGAGTTGACCTGGACTGTGAGTCCCACCAGAGGGGAAGGTCTCTGGCCTGTCCCCCTACCCACTTGGTGGATCAGCAGAGACTGAGGGGATTGTTCTCCTCCCTTTCCCCATGCTGGCCAGTGACGAAGTTAGCTGAGTGAATGGCAGGTTTATGCCACTGATAAAAGGAGCCAAACTGAGGGCTGCTGTGAACCTCTGAGGTTAGCAAATCCATCAGAAAGCGCAGGATCCACCAAGGCAGAAATGGAACTTTGTCACAAATGGAAAACAACAAATACACAGCGTTCCAAGCTAAGATAGAACCTGAGAAAATAGAACTGGTTGAAATTTTCCAAGTTGCAAATTTTTCAACCAAAATGAGAAAACAAGTATGTTGAATACATGTTATATAAATAACTGTATGCAGTGCGTTCCTGTACACCCTGTGAGTAGGGCAGGAAGACACTGGAATTTGGCTTTGGTTCAGATATGCCATTGTATGGTTGAATGCTTAGCTGAATCTGACCTAAACTATCTGAATCTGCAAAACTCATCTTTTTAAAAATCTGGCTCCTTGGCGATTAGATTTTTTTCTTTTGATGTTTGAACTGCTTCTTGTTCAGGTCAGAACTCGGAAAAAACACAAAAATAGGTGGTATGTATAATATTCTCACTTCTGTTCCTGGCCAAAACCTAGAAGTTCCTAGCAGAATTATTAGACCTTAGATAAGTTTTGTTTTATTCCTTTTTAGAAATGAACGTCAAAGTTTTAAGTGGATTTCTAACTTTGTTGAAACTGATTCTCCCAACCCTACTTGCAAGACACAATGCCATCGGCAAAGTAAGAAGAGTAGCAGGTGCAATGTAACTGAACTTTCAGTGGTGGTGATGATTTGCCAAATATTTTTGAACATGTCTAGATATCAGTTGTCTTGGTTAATCTTCAAGCATATCTCTTCCAATTATTCTTGTTATTCAAAGGACAACCAAAAAAAATGAGGAGTACTTGTGCACCTTAGAGACCAACAAATTTATTTGGGCATAAGCTTTCATGGGCTAAAACCCACTTCATCAGATGCATGCAGTGGAAAATACAGTAAGAAGATATATATACACACAGAGAACATGAAAAAATGGGTGTTGCCATACCATCTGCAACGAGACCAAACCAATCAATTAAGGTGAGCTATTATCAGCAGGAGGGAAAAAAAACTTTTGTAGTGATAATCAGGACGGCCCATTTCAAACAGTTGACAAGAAGGTGTGAGTAACAGTATGGGGGAAAATAGCATGGGAAAATAGATTTTACTTTGTGTCATGACCCAGTCTTTATTCAAGCCTAATTTAATGGTGTCCGGTTTGCAGATTAATTCCAATTCTGCAGTTTCTCGTTGGAGTCTGTTTTTGAAGTTTTTTTGTTGGAGAATTGCAACTTTTAGGTCTGAAATTGAGTGACCAGGGAGGTTAAAGTGGATGAATCATTACACAAAGTAAAAACTATTTCCCCATGCTAATTTTTCCCCCTACTGTTACTCACACCAACTGTTTGAAATGGGCCATCTTGATTATCACTACAAAAGTTTTTTTTTCTCCTGCAGATAATAGCTCACCTTAATTGATTGGTTTGGTCTCATTACAGTTGGTATGGCAACACCCATTTTTTCATGTTCTCTGTGTATATATATCTTCCTACTGTATTTTGCACTGCATGTATCTGATGAAGTGGGTTTTAGCCCACGAAAGCTTATGCCCAAATAAATTTGTTAGTCTCTAAGATTCCACAAGTACTCTTTTTTGCTGATACAGACTAACATGGCTACCATTCTGAAACCAAAGGACAACAGTTACACTGTTGCCTGTGAATGTTGTATGGGATTCTTTGTTTATTTGTCTCAGAGATGTCCTACCAAATTTGCTCACTTTATTAATAAAAAAGATGTTTCTTCTGGCACAATGCCAACTCAACTTGGGATCAGAAAGTCAAATTCTGCTCTTGCTCATTATAGCTAGTAATAAAGGTGCTGGAACTGGAACACGGCAAAAAATTTTCTTGATGAAGAATCTTAGCCAGGGTTAGAAGCCTCTTCCTCCTGCAGCATAGATGGCAGATGGATAGTTTATTGAGTTGGGTTTGAATTTATCAAAATTTAAGGAATGAACGTAACCTATCAGAAGAAATGAGAAGAAAGCTCTCCTTCTGTATAACAGACTGTGCATATAAATATAGAGTGGTGTGTGTGTGTGTGTGTATTTATAAGCATTACAATATAGTTGTGACCTGAACTACCTGTTGCAGCTACAACTCTTGCAATGGGTTAAATTAAGCAGAAGCAATACACAAATGGTGACTTCCAATCCCAGTAATTAATGTCAACAGCATTGTGTAATTTTGTGATAGCTGCACCATTAACAAGTCTCAATGTCGTATTGGGTCAACAATTCAGAAATAACTGTCTGTGAAAAATAGCTAAATAAAGTACTGTAATGTTCCAAACATTCTAATCTCCATGAGACCTTAATGTGTAGAAAAGCTTTATTGTTTTAAATGGTAGCTAGCTTTGCCACAGCTGAGGTGATGTAATTATGTTCCCAAATGAGGAAAGCACTGACGCATATGTTTAAGTTCCAGTGAGAGGTAAGCATATATTTCAAGTTCAGAATATTCTTAAATGCTGTCCCGAATAGGGATGTGTTCCTGAATCACAATCAAAGCCAAGACCCAATAAAGCTGCTAATTACACTGCCAACATTGTATTCCAAGGTTTTTAGTTTTGAAGAGGGGAAGAAAAATCACCCTTTTCTACTAGCAAGAATGTATCATGTTCAGCTTACAAGTGAATTTATATATTTAACACATTTCACAATAGTTAATCATGCTGCTTTATATCTGAGCCCTAAATATCCTTTTCAAAATTCTAAGCTTTATTTTCCACATTACCCCATGCCAGATTAGATTTTGGATTGCAGCCTTTTTCTAAAAAGAAGGAGGAATACTTGTGGCACCTTGGAGACTAACAAATGTATTTGGGCATAAGCTTTTCTGGGCTAAACCCACTTCATCAGATACATGCAGTGGAAAATACAGTAGGAAGATGTATAAAATACAGAGAACATGAAAAATGGGGGTTGCCATACCAACTCTAATGAGAGTATTCAATTAAGGTGGGCTATTATCAGCAGGAGAAAAAACTTTTGTTGTGATAATCAGGATGGCCCATTTCAAACAGTTGACAAGGTGTGAGTAACTGTAGGGGAAAAACAATTAGCATAGGGAAATAGTTTTACTTTGTGTAATGACCCATGCACTCCCAGGCTTTATTCAAGCCTAATTTAATGGTGTCCAGTTTGCAAATTAATTCCAATTCTGCAGTTTCTCGCTGGAGTCTGTTTTTGAAGTTTTTTGTGGCAGAATTGTTACTTTTAGATCTAAAATTGAGTGTCCAGGGAGGTTGAAGTGTTCTCCGACAGGTTTTTGAATATTATAATTTTTGACGTCTGATTTGTGTCCATTTATTCTTTTGTGTAGAGACTGTCTGGTTTGGCCAATGTATGTGGCAGAGGGGCATTGCTGCCACATGATGGCATATATCACATTGGTAGATGTGCAGGTGAACGAGCCCGTAATGGTGTGGCTGATGTGATTGGGTCCTATGATGGTGTACCTTGAATAGATTTGGGAACAGAGTTGGCAACAGGCTTTGTTGCAAGGATAGGTTCCTGAGTTAGTGTTTTTGTTGTGTGGTGTATGGTTGCTGGTGAGTATTTGCTTCAGGTTGGGGGGTTGTCTGTAAGCGAGGAGTGGCCAGTCTAGTAAGTGAGTTCCTACTGTGAGCTATTATCTATGACAATTTGGGTTTGTTTGTTTTAAAAAGAGGAAGGTTAAATATACAATGAATTACTAGTCTCTGTACTATTTAAAGCTGTGATCCTGTAAACACTTAGGGGTAGAATTCAAAGCCAGATTTTCAAGGGGCCAGATCCTCAAAAGCGCTCAGCACCCAAAATTCGGAGCTCTTTTGAAAGTCTGGCTGATGATGAAATTCAAGCATCGGAGTAGCCACTTTACAGTGAAACTGCTCAGATGCATAAAGTTAAACATGTTCATTAGTTTTTGCAAGGCTCTCAATTACTTAAATGGAATGGAGGTGTTCTGAAAAGCACTTCAGTGTTTATAGACCTCAGGGTTCCAATTAAATAAAATTCTCATGCTGAAACACAGAAATCGTAATTGCTAACATTTTTTGACAAGCCTGGTTTGCTTTCTTCTTGTGATAGGACAACTCCTTGTAAGGTGAATGAGATTTGGCTCAGTTGTTTGTTACAAACTTTACTGGCCTAATTGAGTAGGAATAGTGTCTCCATTGAAAATGCACAGTGGTGTATTTTAATGTTTTAATTTTTAATCAACAATCAATTCAGTACAGTATTAAAGGGCACATAAAGCAAACCTGTGTTTGAATTGAATCATAGGAATTAGCGATGGAAAAGTTCTATTAGCTCATGTAGTCTTCTCTCCTATTACTGGATAATTTATTTGGATCTCACCAAGAGGAGTTTCCCCCAATATTCTGGTTAAATTTAGACCACAGGCAGGGACCATGCCTTTTTTTGGTTTGTATAGTCTTACCTTCCTTAATTTATCTCTGTTTTGTTACCTCTTGTACTATCTTAAATAATTTTTTTCACTCCTCTTTGCATCTTTCTGATAGAAGTATGTCTCTCCTAAGGTATGTTATACATATTTAACGCTTGTATTCCTGAAAATATTGAGTTGCAATGATGTGTGGACACAATGTTTGCATAGCCTTCAGTTAGAAGCAACAGTAGATTGAAGGGCCAAAAGTAAATCTTTGAAGGTACCTTTATTAAACAGGGCATGTTGCTGACAAAATCTCAGTGCTGAATATCAAATGGAAATTGTTTTTCAGAAAATGCTCTTTTAAAAAAAATTATAAAAGGTTTCTTGCAATTACAAAAGTAAGAGATTGAAAGAGATGCATGGAAAATTTAGGAAGAATGTTCATGAATCTAGTTTATGAACTAGATAAATGCTAAAAGGAAATATAGCAGAAGGAAAATAATATTTTCCTTTCAAAGAAAAGAAGTTGGAGGGGGAGTTTAACTCAGGAGTCATTGGTTTTTTTAGCTCCCCGCTACCTACCAACTGCCAAAAATTTATTGTATGCTCTTTTTAAAAGATTACAGCTGGCTGCCTTCTTAATTCAACATTATTTTGGTAAGTTTTTGCCTGCTTTATTAATTTATTTAATGCAAATGACATGTAGTTAAATAACAGCCAACTGTAAATCCTGAGGATGTAATTCCATGCAGCAATGCTGCTGATGTAATCACGAGAGAGAGAGAGTACTGTGGCTTGTGTAGTGTTTCCAAGTTACATCATAGGCCTTTAATTCACAGTGGGTTTGCCATCTTCCTTTTCCTTCTTTAAAATGGATCCTTCAGTAATGTGCAGCTGAGGAAATGTTAGCCCATTGCTATTCTGAAGATGCTTTGGCAGCCTATTTCCCATTTCTGCTGGGGCAGAAATGCGTCGTCATGGAAAAATGTCCAGTAAAAGTGGGCCCAGTTTTGAGCAAAAAGGGCTTTGCACCAATAAAATGGATGAGGTGATATCTTTTATTGGACCAACTTCTGTTGGTGAGAGAGACAAGCTTTTCGAGCTTATGCTGAGCTCTTCTTTGAGTCTGGGAAACTAATTCAGAGTGTCACAGCTAAATATAGGGTGGAACAGATTGTTTAGCATTCAAGGTCAAGAGGGCCGCTAATATCCCTCCAGTCACAAGGAGGAAAAGAAGGGGAGGGGAGCAGCTATTGTAAATGGGTTACAGATTGTTGTAATAAGCCATAAATCCAGTGTGTCTGTTCAGGCCATGATTTTTAGTGTCCAGCAAAATTATGAATTTAAGCTCCCAGGCTCATCTTTTGAAAGTGTTGTGTAGGTTTCCTATGAGGACTTATAGGTCAGATGTAGAGTGATCGCTTTGTGAAAAGTGTTCACCCACAGGTGATGTGGTGTTTTTGTCTTTTATCATTTTCCTGTGTGAGTTCATTTGAGAGCATAGTGATTGTCAGGTACTCAGATACCACAGAATATGCTGCAAGGAGAAAGTCCAGGATATACACCTTAACACACACAAAACTGCCTTCACCAAACAAGGACACTCCACCACAAAAATAGATCACATCACATCATGGAATGGCCCACCGAAATACCTCCAGAGAACCTGCTTCAATACAGAAATAAAACCCCTTCTAACCACATACCCCTAGTTGTCATCTGCCCCTACAGGGAACCCTTAGCATCAAACAACTACACGCAGAGGTGAAAGTAAGCCGGTACACCCTGGTACAGCGTACCAGGGTGGATCAGCTTCCCGAGGCGCAATTTAAAGGGTCTGCGGCTCCCAGCAGCAGCTGGAGCCCCCGGCCCTTGTAAATTGCTGCCAGAGACCGGGGGTAGCGGCAGCGGGGTGGAGCCGCGATTTAAAGGGCCCAAGGCAGTAGCGGTGGCCGAGCCCTGGGCTCTTTAAATTGTTCCCAGAGCCCTGCCGCCGCTTTCCCAGGGCTCCGGCAGACCCCGGGGATGATTTAAAGGGCCCAGGGTGGTAGTGGCGGTCGGAGTCGAATCCCCGGAGCCCTGCTGCCAAATCCATGGAGAAGCGGCGGTGGGGCTCCGGGGACGATTTAAAGGGCCCAGGGTTCCGGCCCCTGCTACTGCCCCGGGCCCTTTGAACTGTTGCCAAAGCCCCCGGTTGCTGCTGTTACCTGGGCGGGGGGAGGAGGGGAGGGAGAAGGAGGCACTTACCGGTACAGGGTGGTCCGGGGCTGGCTCTGGCCCCCCCAGCCCAGCCCCATACCCGTAAGTCCCTAGACTTACTTTTACCACTGACTACAACCCATACTCAATGAGAACTCCATCCTGAAAGAAATCTTTCCTGAGCCCCCTCTTCTGGCATGCAAACAGCCCCCCAACCTCCCCAAGCTCATAGTCAGAAGCAAGCTCCCCACAGACCAGGACAGGCCAAATTAAAGCTGTACCAATGATCAACACCCACCCCCATCTCCCACCACAACACACCTTTCAAGATCCAGGGGTCCTACACATGCCTATCACAACATGTATTGTAGCTCATCCAGTGCACTAAATGCCCTAATAGCAACTATGTGGGCTGAAACCAGACAATTACTATGCTCTCAAATGAATTCACACAGGGTGAATGCATCCTAATTAATGTAAATGTCTACAACCAGGGAGAGGAAATAAACAGTACAGAGGCACAATGGGTCAGTCGCACCCATTGCATTAGAGAGAGATTAAATTTCTCTAACCTTAATTGGTGTTATCAATCCTGAGTTTTTAATATCTCAGAGACCTAAAATCTTTGTATGAGTTGTAATATTACTTAAGCACCTCCATGGGGAACAGAACATTGATAAGAGAGGACTCTTCAGTCTACTGGCCAAAGGTATAACAAGATCCAATGGTTGAAAGTTGAAGCTAGATAAATTCAGCCTAGAAATAAGGTGCAAATTTTCAACAGTGAGCATAATTAATCATTGGAAGAATTTTATGAAAGGCGGGGGTAGATTTTTTTTCCATTACTGAACATTTTAAAAACAAGATTGGATGTTATTCTAAAAAGATGTGCTCCAGCTCAAACAGGAGTTAATTGAAGGAAATCCCATGACCTGTGTTATGTGGGAAAGTCAGACTGGTCCCTTCTTACCTGATAATCTATGGATTTATTTAGTTGAGTGGAGTACCACTTACTTTAGGAAAGGTGTAGAGTGGGTTGGTTGGTTTGTATGGGAAGGGAAGTGTCCACAAGAAAAATCGCTACTTAAAAAGAAGTCCACGCTAGGGAAAAGTCTGAAAGCCCCTGATGTACTTGCACATTTTTCCTCTGGATAGAAATTGAGTGTTTGGACTGTGTGACTTGAAGAGTGAGATTCATTTTACAGGAGTACCTCCTTATGTTTTTTCATCTAACTGTATTTATTTCCTCAATAAGATTTCACCATAAATGATATATTCAGAGAGAAAACAATTTGTGTGAGAATGGAAAAGCAGCTGGGAATTGCTGATGTGAATTTATCTGAAGTTTGACAAGAAATGCTCCATTAGGCTCTTTGCTGTGGCTATGGTCTTGTTTACAACTAAGCAATTTGGCTTCTAGGGGGAATTCTCATAACTTGTACATAAATTATAGGTCAAATCCTCAGCTGATAAACATTGAGGTAGTGCCATTGAACTCAGGAGAGCTATACCAATTTACACCAGCTCAGGATCTGGGTCTGCTGTTATATCTTCCTATACACTTACTAAATGGAGCTTCCAATTCTTTAGAAATGCACCTCTTACGACAATGTCTACCCAGAGTTCATTCAGCTTTAACAGTTCTCCTGTTGTTTGTGTTCCTTTGCAGCTTCCTTTGGTCTCTACTTTCCTAGGAAAGATTATTCTGAGACTGTCTACATTGATCAGCCAGCGGGTACGCCACTACTGCACATCCGTGCCTTGAGGGATTCACATGGGGAGGTGGCCCACTTTCAACTGTGCCAGCATCTCTTTATCTATCGTGTTGGAGCCTATGAAAATCATTGGTTTCAAATCAAAGAAAAAACAGGGCTTCTGTACCTCAATAAGAGTCTGAATAGAGGAGACTTCGATATCCTGTGTAAGTCTGAGAGGAGTAGCTGCAGTGGCGATAATGTCCAGAGTTGAAGCTAAACACTTACATCTAATGGGATTTATCCAGCAGCATATGAATAGCAAACCAATACTTAGGGATCAGATTGGAAGAACTGTTTGTTTACTTAAAATGAATTTTGGAATTGAAAAGAATCCTCAGATAGACACAATGGTATTAAAGCCAAAATTAACACTAAGGCCAAGAAGAAATTGCATTAGTTGTCAAATGGTGGAGTTTCATCAGGAAAGTTTCATCAGTTTAACTAAATCAATGTAATGAACCTAGACTAGACCCCAAAAGAAGACACACTTAAACCATTTTTAATCCTTGCAAGTTTATTCTTATTTAGTAATTTACCAACAAGTTATACCCAGAAGTAAAGGCTGCTGAAAAGGCCTTTACTTCTGGATCAGTTTCAGAGATCAGTAGGGTTCCACTGTGGGGTTAGTATGATAAGCTGAAGGAATAGGAGAACCTGTAAGAGCCTTGTTTTCCACATTAGCTTGTAATTTTGGGTGGCTTGGCCCAACTTCAAACATGTATGGCCTTATTTTCAGAGGTGCCAAACATCAGGTATTGTCACTGAACTACTTGGTTCACGTAGAATAATGGCTGATGGAAGGAAAATATTAAGAGGAATATTTGCTTGTTTCTTTGTCAACTGTTTCTTTGTTTCTGTTCTTGCAGTTGGAAGAAATTGGATGTCATTACCAAAAGTGACATTTCATGTCTACCTTTCATCCCAGCCCTTCCAAGGGAAGGAATGTGAGACGCCCATTTCTGCCCTGGTGCATCTCTCCATCCTCAATGCCACTGTACCAGCTTGCAATGCTCTGACATCAAGGGAGCTTTGTTTCTCAGAAATGGATCTCTCCTTCCACATCAAGGAGAATAAACCACCTGGTACATTTCATCAGCTTCAGTTACCCCCAATGCATCACCTGTGCCAGAATATCAGCATTTCCTACAAATTACTAGCAGGTAAAACTGGAGGTAAACCATTCAGTCACGGTCATATTAATAAGATTTTTAATAGAGCAAATCTCTTCTGTTGGTTATTCTACTCTGCTTCCACACAAGTCTTTTAAACTTCCTCTTGTGCCCCTGACATAGCTCCTCTACTTCCTCCATATCTCTTCCTAGACTGATTTTCATAATGCAGAGTGAAATTCTTCCCTCTACATGGATGCAACCCAAATGGATTCATTGGGATCACACCAGTATGTCAAAGAGGAGGATAATCACACACCACTAATAGGAAAGGATTATCCCAGTTTATGCTCTGCATGTGTTGTTTCAGTTGATGGGCTGCCTTTTCGCTACAATGAGAACACCACAGGCGTGAGTGTTGTGCAGCGTTTGGATCGGGAAGAAAGAGAGAGGTATGAGCTGATCGCCAAGTGTACAGTGAGAGAGGGCTCCAAGGAGATGCAGGTCGAGGTGCCCTTCCTGGTCAATGTGTTAGATGAAGATGACTCTGCCCCCTTCCTTCCCAATGGCACTAGCACGACGGATGCTGTTGTGGAATTCAACAGAAAAGAGGTAGAGTTCTCTACTGCTTGGACTCTGAGATGTTCAGTGGAAATGCTGTGGGTTAGGCATGTCTACATGGAAACTTCAGACCTTGTATGTTAGCTCCCAGCATCATAAGCATTAATTTAAGATACAGTCCAGAGAGCTCTGACTGCCTAATAATATGAGGAATGTGATGACCATCTCCATTGAGTGACTAATTATCTGAGTGGTCATTTGACAGATTTCCCTGTGTGTGTTTATCCACCTATATATTACATACAAAAAGCTATGTTAAAATATAATTTAGGTGGGAAAGTCAATCACTGAGAAGTTAAGAAATGCAAGATTTATAGCTGTCCATGCAACCATGATTCTTCTTTGTGCAAGTACACTGACTGAGGCCTGGGTTCTGTGGAAAACAATAGCATGTGTAATTAAAGACTGTACCATAATGCATGCACACAAGGCGGCACCATGTCAAAGGCCTGCTGCAAACAAAGACGAGGTGAGAGCTTCTCAAATAAAAGGTTTCAGGAATCTTTTGTTATGGAAGATCTTAGGGACTCTAAATATTGGGGTTGCCACCAGCTCCTCATATAATGTATACTTGTGAATATCAATTGATATTTCTTTTACTTATTTATTTATAATGTGATTTAAACAGGCACCTGTCTGTTGCCTGGACATCTTGGTGTACTTATAAAAAACAAATACAAACAGAACAAAACCAGCAGCAACTTCCTGGAAAACTCCACCTCAACGCTAACCAACTTTCCCACCAACACTCCATGCCATGTAAACAGTTGTCTCTATTAGACCCTACCCTTCCTCAGATATCTAGGCAAAATTATGGTTCTTGGCAGTGTCCACTGAAGGTCAACAATGCCAGAGTATTTAGGGGCCAAGGGTAGGATCTTGTTCTGTAGCTGAAGGTTGCTCATTGACAACCCTTTACTGCCTCACACCCCTCTCTACTCCATGGCACCCCTCCTGCTACAGTGATAGAGTCCAGCTTGAAAGTAAGCACAGCCTATTTCTCGTATGGCTTTATAGGTGAAACCCAAGATACGCATGTATAAAACTAGTATAATAGCATTCAGCTGGGGCTTACTCTGGGAGAAGAAACATTCACAAAAGCTTTAATATATAGTTATGCTTGAGCCATTTCGATGTGCATTCATCTAAGCTGTGCATAAAATTCCAGCAAGTACTCAGTCACTTCCCTCCAGGATTTCTGTCTAGTAATATTTCTTTAATAGCTGTATTTCTTTCACTTGGAAGTAAACTGGATTTTGCATATCTGTTCTGGAAAGAGAGCATACAATTTTGGATGTTTGCTGCCACCTAGAGGCTTGACATATCAGTGCCACTCACCGATGAGCATAAGTAGTAGCTGCTTGAAAAATGGAATTCCCATCCCATGGAAAATTCTGACTCTGAAATTTTGTTTCTTCTCAAATCAGGATGAAAGCAGAAATCTCAGTATTTGTCATGCAATGAAATATTTTTGACTTTAATATGACGTATAATATAGTTGAAACAAACCTTGACAAAATCGATTTATTCTCATGAAACATTTTTGATGTAATTAATTCAATGTTTTCAGCAGAAAATCTGCTGTGGAAAACTTCCCAAAATACCTCTGATAATTAGTATATTCAAACTTAAAGGAGAAAGGATTTGTATGGGAATCTCAGTGGCCAATGGAATTATAATTGTAAAAAATGAGTTTGAGGCCTACTGCCAGGTAATCAGAAATCCAGTGTAGAGTCAATAAAGAGCAATCTAGTGGAATGAGCACAAGACTGGGAGCCTAGAACATCTGATTTCTGATCACCCTTCTGTTACTAACTCTTTGGGGCCTTAGTTATGTCATGCGGCCTCTATTTCTTCTTCCCTGATTTTAAATGTGGATTTGTTGCTCACCTGCACAGGAATATTGAGGATATTTTTTATTTTGATGATTGAAAGCAAGGTATGATCCTGTTACTTCTGCCTTCAAATGTCCGATATTACATTTGAGCACAGCCGCTTAATTAGTCTCTCCCGGGGGCTAAGGGAGAAAAATCTCTGCTATCTCGGCCATTCTCTGTAAATTGGGGATTAAAATTTTTAAAAATCCCACAGCACATAAGAGAGTGAACTACAGGTCTCAGGGAGTGGAGACTGCACTACATGGGACACACTACTTGTGTGTTCCGACCCTTCTTGCCATTCACACAGCTGAGAATTCAAGCCACCCTAACTCTGTGAGGTTGAGTTGGTACAGAGCCAGCCAGAGAATGAGGATCAGTACTGGTTCCCATGAGGGAACCCCCCCCCCCCACACACACTCCTCCTCCCCTTGCTGACCTGAGCCAATATCGGCCAGTCCCATATTTTTCACGTGGTTGTCATTCTGTACATCACCTCATGTTTATTCAGTGATATACCCGAGTTGCAAAACTCCCCCAAAGATCATCCTAGCTACAAGTCTCTGGGGTCATTGAGACCACTAGTTGGGGGATTGCTGGAATCAGATATGCTGTCTTTACATAGGTCTCAAAACTGACTGTTGTACAGTAATTTTGCAACTCTCTGGCTTTATGAAATGCTGTTACAGTGCTCATCTATCTCCAAATAGGTGGTAAGCGGTAGTATCATCGATCTTTTCCCTTTCTGTTAAAGACCTACAAGACTTTGAATGGAAGTGGATTTGTACAGAATGTCAGGGAGCTTTATATGGACAGGACTTTGGTCTCCAGATTGTATCACTTATTCAGACAGTAAAATCCCTATGATTTTCTTCTAGGGAACTGTCCTAGCCACACTGACTGTGTGTGATGCAGACACCACACCTATTTTCCCCATTGAAAGCAGCAGAAAGAAATACACAGGCACCATCAGTACAACTGATCCGTGGATTAGTGAAACATTTCGGGTGGATCACATCTTCCATGAGATCTATTTCAGCCCCAATGGCAGCCAAGTGAGGGGAACGCTGCATGAATACAGTAAGGTCTCTTCCTTCTAACAAAGAGTGAAATTGCTTTGCTATAATTGACCAAAATTATATTTGACTTTTCTATGCATCTGGAAAATACCAAGCAGATGAAAAATGAGACAGAAATCCCAGTATCACAACAGATACTTGGGACTGAAGAGGGGGATTCTGATACTACAGTCTTTCCTCCTATATATAAACATAATAACCGTTATAGGAATATGACAGTTTGCATTATGTGTTGACTAGCCAACAGAGGTTCTGATTGTATTGCATTTCAGAATGTAATTCTAAGCTAATGACTACAGCTAGATGGCAAACATTTTTCCTCTACCACACACATTTTTGAGATTTTTTTAAGATTTTCCAGTTTCATATTGGGGAGAAATGGAGACATTTTGAAAAAAAAATCATGAAAAAACAGAGAGAGGCCCATCCACTTGCTCCAAAATAGCTAACAGCCGGATGGGGAGGGCACTCACTTGGGTCCCCCAGTATACATCTACCCAGCCAAAAAAAAAAGCGCCAAAACCCACAACAGACAGCTGCACCGGCACAGGAGCTAGTAAACAGAGCTGTAAACAGGGGACTTTGAGTGGGAGTTCTGTTGGAGGAGAAGGTATTTGTACTTGGTTTTGTATTTTTAGTATTTGTGTGTGTGTAGAGGCTTGTAGGGGCTTTGTGCTGGGAGAGAAGCTGAGCCCTGATTAGGGGGCGGGGCTTTTCTGACTAGGGGTCCTATAAAGGTAGCCAGCCAGGCAGCAGCACAGACAGCTGCAGTGGCACAGGAGCTAGCAAACAGAGCTCTAAACAGGGGAGTTTGAGTGGGAGTTCTGTTGGAGGAGAAGTGGGGGGTGGTCTTTTTGGTGTGGCTTGTGTTTCCCAGATTAACAGGACTTAGGTGGGAAGGAGATGACAGATACAGAGGCAGCTGTGGGAGTGACTCCTGCAGTGAAAGACACATTGAGGATGACTGGATGTGGAAGCTGTGATATGTACATGATCCTGGAGGGGGAACCTGGTAAGAGTTTTTTCTGCATGAATGCCATCTGATAGAGCTGATGGAGGAAAAGATATTAGGTTTGGAGATGCAGGTGGAAAGTCTGGTTTGAGTTTAGGAAGGGGTTTGAGCAGATGATGGAGCAAAGATGTGAGGTATCTGAAGGGAAAAGCTCAGACTCACAGATGGAGGCAGGGCTGGGGAATTTTGAGGGGAGACTGGGTGAGGAAAGTGGTCAGTGGAAGCATGTGACTAAAAGAACCAGGCAGAGGAAAAGACGGCATAGTGAAGGAGAAATAGAGCTTAGAACGGTTTTGCAGAGTTGGAAAATGAAGAAGGAGCTCGGCGGGTAGTTGCTGAAGGTGGAAGGGCAAGGAAGAGAGAAGAGAGGTAGTCCTATAGGAAAAGGGGAAGAGTCAAGGGAGACTACACCAAATATGAGCCCAGGAGAATACAGGATGGGTTGAAGAGGATTATAAGGGAAAATAGGAATGGAAAGAACGTGCAGCCAGAGGGAACAGGGGAGAGACTGGAGAATAGCACTGTCACCAGGAAAAGGCAGGTCTATGTGATCGGGGACTCTTTATTGAGAAGAATAGACAGGCCTGTAACTAGAGCTGATCCAGAGAATAGAAGAATAGAGTATCAGACCTAAACATGGGGAGGGTGTTTCTTTTTCCTGAAGAACATGCCAATTGTGACTCAAGTCTCGCAAACATGCACATGCTTAACTTTAAGTGACTTTTTGACTTGAACCTTAAAGTTGTCACTAGCATGGACTAAATTTTCACCTGTCCTGAACATCAGGACAGTGTGCTGTCTTCCAGGTGCTAAGATACGGGTTGTAGACCTGAGGTTGAAAAGGATCCTAAAGGGAGTGGGAAAGAATCCCCTAATTATCCCTTCATGTGGGAACAAATGATACGGCTAGATTCTTGCTGGAAGTATTAAGGGAGACTATGCTAGGCTGGGGAAGACACTTAAGGAAATCGAGGCTCAGGTGATCTTTAGTGGGATCCTGCCTGTTCCTAGAGAAGGGCAACAAAGGGTGACAAGATTATGACTGTCAATAGATGGCTTAGGCAGTGGTGCTATAAGGAGGGCTTTGGGATGTATGGCCACTGGGAGGCATTCATGGACAGAAGACAGTTCTCTTGGGATGGACTTCATCTAAGTAGGGAAGGAAATAGACTTCTAGGATGGAGGCTGGCACAACTGATAAAGAGAGCTTTAAACTAGGAATTTGGTTGGGAGTTGTCTAGGTAATCTCCACGCCAGATTTTAGCATTGAGAGGGAAGAAGATGAAGTAAGAAAGGATACAGCTGTGGGTAGGAGAATGTATATAAGGAGCGAGGGCAGTGTGGATACCAGTCTAATAGGTTATACTGGCTGTAGAATGACTGTGCCTAATAGGGTACAAAATGTGAGCGAGGCCAAACAGCAAAAATTAAGATGTTTGTACACCAATGCGAGGAGCCTAGGTAACAAAATGGAGGAATTAGAGCTACTGGTGCAGGAAGTGAAACCAGATATTATAGGGATAACAGAAACATGGTGGAATAGTAGTCATGACTGGACTACAGGTATTGAAGGGTATGTGCTTTTTAGGAAAGACAGAAACAAAGGTAAAGGTGGTGGAGTAGCATTGTATATCAATGATGAGGTAGAATGTAAAGAAATAAGAAGCGATACAATGGATAAGACAGAGTCCGTCTGGCAAAAATTACATTGGGGAAGAAAACTAGTAAAGCCTCTCCTACGATAGTGCTTGGGTGTGCTATAGACCTCCGGGATCTAATTTGGATATGGATAGAGCCCTTTTTAATGTTTTTAATCAAGTAAATACTAATGGAAACTGTGTAATCATGGGAGACTTTAACTTCCCAGATATAGACTGGAGGACCAGTGCTAGTAATAATAATAGGGCTCGGATTTTCCTAGATGCGATAGCTGATGGATTCCTTCATCAAATAGTTGCTGAACCGACTAGAGGGGATGCCATTTTAGATTTAATTTTGGTGAGTAGCGAGGACCTCATAGAAGAAATGGTTGTAGGGGATAATCTTGGCTCAAGCGATCATGAGCTAATTCAGTTCAAACTGAACGGAAGGATTAACAAAAATAAATCTGCAACTAGAGTTTTGATTTCAAAAGGGCTGACTTTCAAAATTAAGGAAATTAGTTAGGGAAGTGGATTGGACTGAAGAATTTATGGATCTAAAGGTAGAGGAGGCCTGGGATTACTTTAAATCAAAGCTGCAGAAGCTATCAGAAGCCTGCATCCCAAGAAAGGGGAAAAAATTCATAGGCAGGAGTTGTAGACCAAGCTGGATGAGCAAGCATCTTAGAGAGGTGATTAAGAAAAAGCAGAAAGCAGACAGGGAGTGGAAGATGGGAGGGATCAGCAAGGAAAGCTACCTTAATGAGGTCAGAACATGTAGGGATAAAGTGAGACAGGCTAAAAGTCGAGTAGAGTTGGACCTTGCAAAGGGAATTAAAACCAATAGTAAAAGGTTCTATAGCCATATAAATAAGAAGAAAACTAAGGAAGAAGAAGTGGGGCCGCTTAACACTGAGGATGGAGTGGAGGTTAAAGATAATCTAGGCATGGCCCAATATCTAAACAAATACTTTGCCTCAGTCTTTAATAAGGCTAAAGAGGATCTTGGGGATAATGGTAGTATGACAAATGGGAATGAGGATATGGAGGTAGATATTACCATATCTGAGGTAGAAGCGAAACTGAAACAGCTTAATGGGACTAAATCGGGGGGCCCAGATAATCTTCATCCAAGAATATTAAAGGAATTGGCACCTGAAATTGCAAGCCCATTAGCAAGAATTTTTAATGAATCTGTAAACTCAGGAGTTGTACCGAATGATTGGAGAATTGCTAATATAGTTCCTATTTTTAAGAAAGGGAAAAAAAGTGATCCAGGTAACTACAGGCCAGTTAGTTTGACATCTGTAGTGTGCAAGGTTCTGGAAAAAATTTTGAAGGAGAAATTAGTTAAGGACATTGAAGTCAATGGTAAATGGGACAAAATACAACATGGTTTTACAAAAGGTAGATCATGCCAAACCAACCTGATCTCCTTCTTTGAAAAAGTAACAGATTTTTTAGATAAAGGAAATGCAGTGGATCTAATTTACCTAGATTTCAGTAAGGCGTTTGATACTGTGCCACGTGGGGAATTATTAGTTAAATTGGAGAAGATGGGGATCAATATGAACATCAAAAGGTGGATAAGGAATTGGTTAAAGGGGAGACTGCAATGCGTCCTACTGAAAGGCGAACTGTCAGGCTGGAGGGAGGTTACCAGTGGAGTTCCTCAGGGATCAGTTCTGGGACCAATCTTATTTAATCTTTTTATTACTGACCTTGGCACAAAATGTGGGAGTGTGCTAATAAAGTTTGCAGATGATACAAAGCTGGGAGGTATTGCCAATTCAGAGAAGGATCGGGATATTATACAGGAGGATCTGGATGACCTTGTAAACTGGAGTAATAGTAATAGGATGAAATTTAATAGTGAGAAGTGTAAGGTTATGCATTTAGGGATTAATAACAAGAATTTTAGTTATAAGCTGGAGACGCATCAATTAGAAGTAATGGAAGAGGAGAAGGACCTTGGAGTATTAGTTGATCATAGGATGACTATGAGCTGCCAATGTGATATGGCTGTGAAAAAGCTAATGCGGTTTTGGGATGCAACAGGAGAGGCATTTCCAGTAGGGTTAAGGAGGTTTTGGTACCATTATACAAGGCACTGGTGAGACCTCACCTAGAATACTGTGTGCAGTTCTGGTCTCCCATGTTTAAAAAGGATGAATTCAAACTGGAGCAGGTACAGAGAAGGGCTACTAGGATGATCCGAGGAATGGAATACTTGTCTTATGAAAGGAGACTTAAGGAGCTTGGCTTGTTTAGCTTAACTAAAAGAAGGTTGAGGGGAGATATGATTGCTCTCTATAAATATATCAGAGGGATAAATACAGGGGAGGGAGAGGAATTATTTCAGCTCAGCACCAATGTGGACACAAGAACAAATGGGTATAAACTGGCCACCAGGAAGTTTAAACTTGAAATTAGACGAAGGTTTCTAACTATCAGAGGAGTGAAGTTTTGGAATAGCCTTCCAAGGGAAGCAGTGGGGGCAAAAGATCCATCTGGCTTTAAGATTCTACTCGATAAGTTTATGGAGGAGATGGTATGATGGGATAATGTGATTTTGGTAAGTAATTGATCTTTAAATATTCAGAGTAAATAGGCCTAATCCCCTGAGATGGGATATTAGATGGATGGGATCTGAGTTACCCAGGAAAGAATTTTCTGTAGTATCTGGCTGGTGAATCTTGCCCATATGCTCAGGGTTTAGCTGATCGCCATATTTGGGGTCGGGAAGGAATTTTCCTTCAGGGCAGATTGGAAGAGGCTCTGGAGGTTTTTCGCCTTCCTCTGTAGCATGGGGCATGGGTCACTTGAGGAAGGATTCTCTGCTCCTTGAAGTCTTTAAACCACGATTTGAGGACTTCAATAGGTCAGACACAGGTGAAGTTTTTCGTAGGAGTGGGTGGGTGAGATTCTGTGGCCTGTGTTGTGCAGGAGGTCGGACTAGATGATCAGAATGGTCCCTTCTGACCTTAGTATCTATGAATCTATGAACAGAGTGGGTCAGACTGAAGTGAGCTCCTTTTTAAAACCCAGGTGCCGTGATTAGCCTTTCTTAATTGATTCTAGCAGCTTCTTGATTGGCTGCAGGTGTTCTAATCAGCCTGTCTTAATTGTCTCCAGAAGGTTCCTGATTGTTCTGGAACCTTCCCTGTTACCTTACCCAGGGAAAAGGGACATACTTAGCCTGAGGCTAATATATCTGCCTTCTATTACTCTCCTATAGCCATCTGGCCCAACCCTGTCACACTAGTAGCATGCCATGAGCCTGTGCTTGAAGAATAGATTTGATATTTATAGTTGGGATTTTGTGCTGCCTAAAAATGCATCGACGTGAAAAGCCAATCTTCTCTTTTGCAGAACTGATGCTGAATAAAAATATTTCAGTCACAGAAAACCGTTCCTTCCAGTTGGATGTTTTGGTGAATGACACAGAGTTTCATGGCCCTGAAAGATCTGTGATGCTCCACTTCAATGTCTCCATTCTTCCCGTCAGCATTCAGTTCCCTAATGTGACTTACCAGTTCACGGTGAACAGAAACGCTGAACGATTTGCACAGGTAAGGACTGTCTTAGTTGCTTTTGATTTTGGCATTGTTGAAGATAAACCTTGTAAAAGTGAGACAGCTTGGAGGGAAATGTGTACATAAAAAAAAAACAAAAAAACAACCCTCCAGGATTTCAGAAAGGTCCTCAAATACTAGATGACATTGCAAATCTGTTCTGACCCTGAGGCAATGTTACCTAGTAGTGAGAACCCTGGACTGGGATTCAGGAAACCTAGGTTGTCATATTGATTCTGCTATTGGCCTGCAAGTCACTTCGCTTCTCTTTGCCTCATTTTCCCCCATGTGTAAAATGATGTGTGTATTACAGAGCCTCATTTTGCAAGGTGCTGTACAAATACATAGTAAGGGACAGAGTTTATGATCTAAATAACAAGGCATTGTGACCCTCCGGATCACTATCACACTTATCTGTGATTACTGCTTTGCCAACATCCAGTCTGTGTGGTTCTAGAAACTAGCACCAGGTAATTTGGAAGCAGAGGATTTTTAGATGTACTCTGATATGATCATCAAATCTGAGTCTTTGAAATGAAGCATGGTACTTCTGAAAGTGAGCAGTGTCTTAAAAAATGCTTCCAAGCTTGGCTTCGTCCTTACCGCATCTGTTCCCTCCAAAAGTTTGCAGAAGATAGTGTCAGCATTCCCACTTCTTTCCACAAAAACAAAAAGGTGGATTCTACCCATCAGGTGGACATTGCCACCCGCTTCTAGGTGGGCTTCTCCTGGTCTGCCTAGCTCTGATAGGACAGAATTTTCAGCTGACCTGCCAGGCGCTTGTCCTTGGTGAATGGCCCTCAGCACTTGGGATAAGGGAGGCTTGAGAAGTCAGAGATGTGAGTATGTGTTTTCCAATATACAGATAGCTCCAACCGAAGCCTTGTGAGACATTAAACAGAAGTGAGCTATTGTAATGCATAAAGTAAATATGACCTTGTCACTTACTAGGTGAACTGCACTTCTGATGTCTCCTAGTCTTGTGGAGGTCACCCACTTCCAGGTTGCAGTCTCTAGCCATCACCTGGCTCAGGGTGGAATCCTCTGATTCTCCCATACCCTGGGATGCAGTCCCCCGGTACTATTCATGAATTTCTAGCAGGGCTGACTTTGGCTCATATCCTGCTGTTGTCTTCCCTCCAGGTCAATGACAATAGTAACCAGTGACCAAACAGCTCCTTAAAGCAAATAATTATTTATTTAGAACGAGAGCATTTAAGAGAAAACAGATCTTAAAACCACTAAACCCACCACTATAGCTTACCAGGTGTTTAACCATCTTCCACATGGGCATTCTAGGAGCATTGTTCTCTATAGACTTTCTTCCACAGAGCCGCTCTCTTTCTTAGCTTGTCAGAGCTCACTGATGCTCACTGAACACCCCCTAGCAACTCACCCCCCTTCACAGGAATCAGTTTACTTTTAAACTGATTATAGCTGTTTGAGCTGGCAACTCCTAGCAGTGGCAAAGCAAGATTTACAACCAGAGAGAAGGTGTTTGAAGCTAGCAAAAAGACCCTTTGTATTTCTTGATTATGCCTATATGTTTTTATCTGGGAAGCCATTTTGTTGCTTCCCTGTTTGTTGGTTCCCAGAGTCCCCTATTAAGCTAGATCAGTGCATTCATGCAGGAAAGTCACATACGGTGTTCATAAAATTGTTACATGTCAGTATTTGTGACATTATTATAGATTATTATGTAGCAACTCCGCTTCTGTTAAAGGGCCTATATTAACATAAATAGAGCAAACAAATAGTTCCTTAGGTTGTTCACTGGACAGAGCCTTTTGGACCCTAATTAAAGTGAATTGTAGGAAAGAATGACAATGGAAAAGGGTAAAAAAATCAAGTGGAGAAGATACTCCTACTGCAATATGTTAATGGATTTTCCCTAGATAATGGCTAATCATTAATTAATGTGCTTCCTAATTTAACCCACATTTCAGTTTAATCACCATCATCGCCATTAATAATGCCTTCTAGTAACATTTCCAACAGATTGACATTAATCAGTGGTAAATTACAGTGAAAATCCTGCAGAACATGCATGTTAATACTAAACTAGCTCATTATAATGAATGTTGTGGAAAGATGAAATGTTTCCATATTCTAAAACCTTGTGACAAATAGAGACCTAAGAAGTCCTGTGTAGTTGTAACACAGAGCAGTGTTGAGACTAAACTGTTTTTTTCCCCCATTGTGAAGGAAACTTAATAATCAGATGCCTTATTTATCTTTAAGCTTCTGGTTAGTCAAGGAGAAGAATAAAAGAGGAAAGCAAGATATATTATGGTCTAGATAATACTAAGTCCTGCCATGAGTGCAGGGGACTGGACTAGATGACCTCTCAAGGTCCCTTCAAGTCCTATGATTATCTGGCTTTACATTTAATTTTGATACCAGTTTAATGTTCACGGAATGTGCTGCTGGATTGGCAGCTTTTGAGACTGCAGAACAGGCTCCACACAGATAATGCTAATGACGGCTTCCCAGTCAATGGGCATAAGGCAGGGTCTGCAGTTACCATCCCTAACAAGTAGAGGCTACTTCAGTCATTGGGCTCTTTACAAAGAGTGCCAGCCAAGGTCCAGACTGTCTTTATTTGTTGTGATTGTTCCTTTTTGTTTGGTGCTTGGGGTTTCCTGTTTAGTCTTGCAGACTCCAATCCGGGAGAAACTTGCATGCAAATGCTGTTGCCCTTCGGTGCTTTTTGTAAAGAAGCACAATCCTTTTAGTGTTACATTGGCTTTTGAAGTGCCAGATTGTGAACCTCTTACTCTCAGAGGTGTGCATTTACTCTCACTAGCAGCTCCGTTGAAAGCAATGGGGTTTTTCAGGGGAGTAACTGCTTAGTCATGTGAATAAGGTGTTCTCAATCGGGCCCTTAATAGTTAGAGATGAACCTGAGCTATATGTATCTGAATATTGATCCAAGCTACTCCTAAATCCAGCAACGTTATTTTCTGTGGCTCTAGCTTGGGCTTATCTCCAATAAAAATCATTGTTCCCAAGCATAACAAATCAGTACAGAAAGGCCATGTGTGGAAGCCGCAGACTTTTCATTGTGTTGGGACCATTGAACATTCTGCATTTTCAGTGGAATTCCCTTTCTAATCTCAGGAGCTTCATTTCCTGACATGTAATGGTCTCTGTCTCATTTCACTGGATGGCAGTAGTAAGAGGGAAATATTCCTGAAATAAAGAGCTTTGTGTCTGTGGAAGCTGTGTCTGTCTGTGCTTGCTGAATTCTAATTCCCAAAGAGATTCTGTTCTGAGGTTTAACTAGGGGGGCACGGAATCAAAGCCAGAATGAGAATGGCTTTCTCAGTCAGGAGTCACTTCTGAGAGGTGGATTTGAAGATTCAGTGTGGTCTGAGATCAGCCCAACTTGATGCTAGCAGCTTAGTTCCTAGAGAATGGCATTCCATGTCATCGAAGCATTATGCATAATTAACTATAATTAGCCTAAACAGTGAGGAAAAGTGTAGAGCCAAATGAATATGAAGGCTGAAACAACTCACAGTCTAAGGAAAACAAAAGTGTGTGTTAGTTAACCTTCCGGTCAATGCCATTTGTCCGTTTTAGCAGCCAAATGAATGGAGTAACAGGAGCATGGCCTGACAGAACCTGTGCAACTCATTTAGCTCTTCAAAGGACTTAGAGCCCTGTCCTTATTTACTCCAACCAATGATGAAAAATATAGGCCGAAATTTTCAAGAGCGCCTCTGGCATTTGGGTACCCAGATCCCACTGAAATTCAATGGAAGGGGGCATCATAATCCATTACCCAACCCTTCCTAAGATTACCTGTCTTGTACCTCTCTAAATTAATTTCTCCCTTCCCATCATTTCTGAAAACCAAAATATTTGTGTCTTAACTGATCGCATCTCTTTTAATACCATCCTGCTCCTTGCCTGAATCCTGCCCTGATATTGGATCACATTACTGGTGATTACTGAAGTATTTTCTGAGGAGGTAGCAGCATTCCTCTTAATAGGTTGGAAGTGCTGTCTGTCTGTTTTTGCCTGAGTCCAGTGAGGCTGCACTGCAGTATGTTTAAGGTCACCAAAGTTTCCATTAGACTATTACTTATAGTCATGTAATCCTGGGGCAGTAACGCCCGGGAAAGAACCATCCAGATAGAAACAGCTTCTTTTCTTTGACAAAGTACCTCGGGATCCCCTCTGTTGCTTCCCCTCTGTATGGTACAAAGGAGAGCAGAGCTGCTGTGGGGCTGCACTGAGGGAAACCTGGCTGTGAAGGATGCTTCTCCATCCCCTAATGATCTGCGCAGCCTTTCCCATCCCCTTCATAGGAAATCTCTACAGCTGAGAGGATATGTGGAGAAGGTGAGAATGGCTTGATGGGAGAGGAACAGACAGGGAACACCCAGTGTCCCCTCCTACACAGGCAAGAGTCCATACAATAACTGTGGTTAATGCTGCTTGGAGTGGCTTTCATTTTTCCCAGCTGCATTCTGGAACCACTGTGGTAGGGATTGCAGAGCTAAGTCAGTGGCAGTACAACACGACATCTACTGTGCTGTCATTGCCAAGAGACTTGTTGCTAGAAGGGGACTGGAGGGACGTAAAGCTACCTTGTATCCAGCCAGGGATTTGAGAGCAATCTCAGCCTTAACTCTTTTTACCTCCACCCGCTGCTTGTTTACTTGCCAGTTCCATGGCACAGAGGAGAGAAGACAGCCCACATCATAAGCAGCCTAGCTTTTGGAGTCTTTTATTCCTCTCTCTGCATTCTTCTGCCAAAAAGAAACACATGGTCCTAAGTGGAATGGAAATAAAGAAATGTAAAAGCAGTTAAATGGGACCTTTCTATAATAAGATGCACTCCTAGAACTGCTGGAGCTTTCTCATTAGTCTGAATCCAAGAATGACGGTTTCACTTCAGGAAATGGATTTACTTAGATTTTTATTTTAAAAATGCTAGAAGCAGCATTTATCTGTGTGTGCTAGGCCCACCTGGCATAACTTTATAGCATATCTTAAGTGTTTTAAATTTAAGATGACCCACCACAAATCTCCCTCCACCCTTACCATTACAGTTGTCCCCATAAACAAAGCAAATGCTGTGTTGGTCCCGATTCAAATCTCATTAAAATCAATGGAAAGACTTGGATGGGTTTTGGATCAGGAACTATATGAATTAGACAGGATATAAGGATTTACATTCCTGTGCTGCTTAGATAAATAGTTTCAGAATTTGGAGTGGTTGAGTGTATATACTACTCCAGGCAGAAACTCCAACAGCAATAATCCTCTCCCTGTTTTCACTTTAAATGACAATGCTTAACTGCCACCAGCAAATTGAAAAAGATGAGGTCCTTCTTTAGAGACTTTTGGATGCTTCTGTTGGCCAGAAACTTCTGACCATAATATTGTGCCACTCATATCTAAGCAGTGAATAATTAGAACGTTAGAATAGTGCTTGTGTAATTGCTTTCCATTAATTTTCTGTCTTCCTTCATTAAGAAAGTCATCTCTTCAGTTTTTGGACTAATTACTACATTGCCTTTATTGCACAAAAATGTTTTACTCTGTCTGATTTGAAGTTTTAACCTCTTGAGAATGGAGTTTGAGGTTATACAACTTTCGGGAACTTTTACGTTTTCTTAGAATTAAAAAAAAATTACTTGTCGCCTGCCAATGAATATATTGCCCTGAGGTCAGATAACTTATTTCCGGTATAATCTTTCTCCTGAGTGGTAGAAAATGTAGCTTTTTAGCTCTTCCTTCCTACCTTCATTGTTTGTTTATTTATTTATTTGGTTTAAAGTTGTTCCTAGAGACTCCTACTGAGATCAGGGCTCCTTTCTTCTAAGGCATCTTTACAAACATCCTTACAGCTCCTGAGACAAAAAGCTTGCAATAGGCAGACAAAAAGTGGGAGGGGAAACAGAGCAGTGAAGTGACTTGATTCTAGTCATGCAGTAAGTTAGTGGCAGAGTTGGGAATAAATCCAGGTCTTTTGAGTCCCATTCCAATACCCCATCCAGTGGATTACACAGCCCTGTTTGAAAGAGTCTCCAATTTGTGCACACTACACCAAATTGCACAGTTTCCTCATGCCGGTGTAGGGTTTTCACATGTACTTATTTGCTCAGATATACAGCAGGGACACTTTTCAAGTCTAGCTTTGAAATAGCAACTTCTTATATCTCCTGGGAGCTCTGATTGCAAACATTGGTTTATTTTGCTCCATTCTAAAAAGCCCAATAGAAAAGGAATAAAAAATTGCCTTTTGGCAACACTGCAATTTTTTAAACCAAAACTAAGTCATCTGGAAAATATAATAATACTTATGCTGATTCTGCTTCATTTTGTGTGTGTGTGTGTGTGTGTGTGTGAGAGAGAGAGAGAGAGAGAGACTTTCAGTTCTTAAGTCATCCATAAAGTCATCGCAGGTTAGTAGAGTGATGAAAAAAAGTCTCCATGAAGTTTCCACTAGGGCTGGGCAATAAAGAGAGGGAAAAGGGGAATTTTTTTTGATATTTTCAAAAACAGTTTTGATTATGGTTTTTGTTAATTTATTTCCAAGTTAGGAAAATAAAAATGTCAGAATTTTGGAACCTGAAATATTTCTACCGGTTCTATAGCTTGCGCAAAAAAATGGGAAAACTTTACAAAATTTTTAAAATTTCAAGATTAGAAAAATTTCAATCAATTCTAGTTTCCACATCATGCTTCTAACATAGACAGGGCCTGATTCTCCTCTCGCTCGCTCTGAGTGTGCCCATTGACTTCATCAGCAAAACTGAGAGCAGGATCTGGTCCAGAAACTCTAGCACATGCAATATGCTTCTGTTCATCTGTAGAACTAACATACCAATTTTGAATTAAATAACTTGGTTTTGTTGGTTCTCAGAAAAGAAATAGATATTGGGACCTGAGGCTGCCATCGTTTTCCACTCAAAAGTCCTGTTGTTGTCAATGGGAGTTGTGTGTAGATGAAATGTGTGACATTTATGATAGCTTTCGGAGTAGCAGCCGTGTTAGTCTGTATTCGCAAAAAGAAAGAGAGTACTTGTGGCACCTTAGAGACTAACAAATTTATTTGAGCATAAGTTTTCGAGAGCTACATCCGATGAAGTGAGCTGTAGCTCACGAAAGCTTATGCTCAAATAAATTTGTTAGTCTCTAAGGTGCCATAAGTACTCCTTTTCTATTTATGATAGCATCATTATGACTAGTACCCCAGTATTTTCTAGTGAATTCCTTGCAGAGGATCTTTGAAAGAAACATATTTTGGCTGCATGGAACTGGGTAGGATGAAGAATGATGGTCTGGAGGATGGGCCACTAGCCTTGGATTCAAATCCCTGTTCTGCCACAGACATTCTGTGTGACCTTGGGCTGGTCAGTTAGTTTCATGTTTGTAAAGTTGGGTTAAGGCTACTTACCTACCTCACAGGGGTGCTCTGAGGCTCTCAGATACTATTGTAATGGGGGCCATGTAAGAACAATAGACAGAGAGATGCTAAATGTTGCATGTATTTAACTAACTTTAATCACTGCGAAAGATTTGTAGTGAGCATAAAGTATCATGATCTCTTTGTTGTTGTTTGAGCCTAGATAGGTAAAATCTGCATAGAAAACTGCATGAAGTTCTGTGGAGTAAACATCACCTACAGGTTGCTGTCTCCCAGTGCCAGCTGCTATGCTGTAGGGATACTTCAGGGCCGAGAGGACAAGTATGGAAGCCTCTACGTGAATGACTCCTCTGTGCTACTCAGACCTGAATGCAAAGAAATTCAATACACCATTGTAGCCTCAGACAAGCAGAGTAAGAAGCATGCCAAAACCCAGCTCACTATTACACTGGAAGGAACAGGTAAGTACTTGAGATAGATGGGGGAGAAAGGTTGTGAAATGTCGATATTAACACTGTATGAGGAATTATGGATACTCACTGATATTATGCTTTAAAGTCTGTGACCAAACAAGGGAAGAAACAGGTTTTCTTCCAGGCAGGAGAGAAGGCAGCTATCTCTCTGTCTCTAATGACAATTAAGCATTGTGGAACCAAAACAATGGAAGCCCTTTGACATACAATCAACAGGAGGATAGAAAGGCAAAGAATGAGAAGAACAGCAGGAGGTCATCTTGACTCTGGGGACAAAACAATGAATTTTAGGAAATATAAAGAGAAGCAAAAAGTTATTTGGGTACCCATCATTTGGGGGTAGTGGGACGCAAAGGGACCAGCACCCTCTGATTCTGTGAGTGGTAGATCCTCCAGCCTGAGGGGCTGGGGATGCTGATAGCTTGATGTAAGTGAGGAAGCCACTTAGGCAAAAGGCTGTAGCTTTCTTAAATTAAGTTTTAGTCACTAAAAAGCGTGTGCTTTGTGTTTTATTTGTTACCAGACTTGTCTCTGTTTCTCTTACTTAGAATCACTTACATCTATGTTTTGTGTTAATAAACTTATGCTTACTTTTCCTATAAGCCATCTCTGCTCTGTTATACTTCAGTAAAGGTGTGCTCCCTCATTTGATCCAACAGGCTGGTATATGTTCTGTCTCTTTGGAGACAGCAGATTTGGTAATTTCTGGGAGTCAGAGGGTCCGGACACTGCAAAGGGAGACATCTCTGGGGAATTCGGGTACTGGGGTTCACTCATTGTTACTGGCAAGACACGGTTTAGACTGGCAGAGTACAAGGAGTTTACTGCTGTGGCAGGGAGCCATCATACAGCTTAAGCTCCAGCAAAGCTCTCTCTCACTGAGGTTAACACAGTGGTTTACGGTTCTGAGCTCCCTGAGGAGAGTGTCACAACTTGTTATAGCTGGGTTTGTCTCTTTCAGTGTTAATTTTTAGGCAAGTGGCTTGTTAGAGCAGTTCATACACTGGTGAAATTAACAATAGAAATGAGCCTGAGCCACCGAGTTCAGATCAGATCCCAAAGTTTGGGTGTTTGGATTAGGTGTTTTGGTTCAGACTCCTCTCTAATTTGCATTTCTAGAGGATATGTGAAGATAGATATTGTGTTAGATATAAAAGGAGTTTCATCAAATGCAATTCCTTATATTATAAACCATGATTAGCTTTGTAAGAATCTACTTTTTGTGTGTGTTCTATACAGTGTGTTTCATATACATGTATCCCTCTTCAGTTTTGTCATTGCAAAGCACTTCCTTGTCAGACACACCTTTCTCCTTGTTCCTCCTCTTAATACTCATGCAGAACATGAGGTATAAAAATTTAGGCTTGTGCATAGAGTTGAACACATGCTCTGAAAAAGGGCAGTAAATTAGCCATTTAGCAGCCTCGTAATATTCAGTGTAGTACATATGTAGCAATAGACACTGCCGTCCTTCACTCTCCTGGACTGAAGTTTAAAACAACAAAATGTTAGAAAATGTGCACCGAAGGCACTGAAGTTATGTTAGATGCTTCTCATTTTGTTGTTCATACTTTAATCATTGTCAGGCTGCTTAAAACAGGCAAGGGAACATTACAGAAATGGGACTAGACAGCATGGTAGCACGTGGTCTATATTAGGGGGTTCTCTTCCATTTGTTTCTTTTTCTGTACTTTCCACTTATTTAATTTTATATGTCCTTATGGTAGCCTCCGAATATGTAACCCATGACTCTGCTGCACAAAGATGTCAGTGTGAATTCCAATGGGCTTGTTTACCACCAACAACCATTTGTATTGTATCTATTTTTGCTGGTTTAGTCATTTTACCCATCTTTTGCCTAGTACTTAATATGGTACCACACTTGGTTCATTGTAGCAAGTGTCAGGGTTCAAACTTCACAGAAGAGGGAAGATCTGTGTAAGTTAAACCGTATAACACCTCCCTGGATCACAAGAGCAGATTGGGACTATACTGCAATCTTACCAAACCATTAAGTACTCTCCAAGAGAATTGTCCGTGCAGAACAGTTAACTCCCAGCAGTTGATTGCCCCTATTCCTTTGAATTATGTAATAACGTGACCTCAGACATTAGGTTTTGGGGCAGATTGGGGAAATGGACACGGGATCAGTAGTGCTATTCCTCCCGCCAGAGTTTTGTGCTAGTTGCAATCAGAACCTCTCCGTGCCACCTGCTGTTTGCTGGCCCAGTGTCACACCAGCCCAAACAACAAGGGTCATGCCTTCATGCCAGCCCAAACAACAAGGTCATGCCTTTTTCTGAATCCATTGTTTGTATTATAATTGGTATGTTAGTGCATCGTGCTGCCTTTCTGTAATTCCAAGCTTTATGCCCAGCAATCAGAGCGGGCAATGCTACTGCCAGTACCCCTTTCATACTAAATAGGAAGAAGATACACAGCTAGGGTCCCTTCAGTCTTTATTCTAAATGTATTGAGAGATAGGTCCTCAAAGTTAACTGTGTTCTCTCATTTTTAATCTAGAAAAAGGAATTTCTCCTTTTTAGAGCCCAGCTGGCTTGCATATGTATTCACCTCTATCGATCCATCTAGTGACACCTCACGTTGTCTTGCTTCCGTTCCATGCAGTTATAAAGAAAGAAGAGGACTGTCCTGAATCTTGCGCTGTTAATAAGCACCATGCTGAATGTGAAGAGTGTGGTGGTGTAGGAGTGCTAACAGGAAAATGCGAGTGGAGACAGGGAAGTGGAACAGGTACATACTTCTGTTGCGTAATTGGCCAGATTGTCAGCTGATGTTAAATTGGCACAGCTCCATTGACTATGATGTAACTGTGCTGATCAGTTCCAGCTGAAGAGATACCCCAGGATATTAAACCATCCAGAACTTATGGTATAAATAATACACAAATTAAACCTGCAGGAGGGAGGAGAGCAGAGTTAAGGGGAAGTCATCATTAATCCAATCCCTGGGGCCCACCCATCACAGCACCTGCAGGTATCAAATTAGCGATCACTGGGAAGGAAGAGAAGAATATGGCCTGTTGAATGCAACATAACCCCTTGCAATCGTGACCTGAGTCTGGAACAGCTCAAATTCTACAAAATCCCACCAGCAGATACTGGTACAACAGAGATCTCAGTTTGAAACCATTATCTAAAACTTGAGAATGTGTGCTCTGTAACACTTACAACACATTGCTTATGTGACAAATGATGGTATTCTTAAATATTCCATAGCAAACTTTGATGTTTTACTCTTGCCCTTCTATTAATATCACAATTTCCCTCCAACTATTTGTAAACCTTTTGTTCAGTCGCAGGCTTGTGAAAATACGTTTAAAGAGAGATCATCAGTTTTAAAAAGCAAACTTGGTACTCAGTATGTTTCATCTACCTTTGTTGCAAATAACACCTAAGATCACCATAACTGAAACTATGACAGCTCACAAAGGGCTGTCAAATGCACCAAGTAGATAAACTGAAAACCCAGTGAAAAACGCACTCTTTTTTCAGTTATCATCATCTTGCATGTTAGTTGTAAAAACAGCAGGTGAAGAATTTGTAGACAGTGTGTGTTTTTTTTTAAACTGACTGTGTCCCCTGTGTCTCAGTGCATCAACATGCACAAAGAGAGTGCAATGAACTTCTCTTCAAATCATTGTAGTATTTTGACTGTTGTGTGCTTGTGTGTTCATAGGAATCACCACAAATTATTCTACCTGCACCCCAAGCATCAGGACTTGTCCAGATGGCATCTGTGATGTTATAGAGAGCAAAGATCCATCAGTGTGCCCCCAAGATTGCACAAGTATGGAGTGTTTTAACTTAATATAAAATATAATATATAAAATAATAATTGGTATCTTAAAGCTGTGTATATTAGTCCAAGTTCTGCTTTCTTGTTTCCAGATCCTTTGCAGATATTAAACACAAATATCTATTTACAGTCTTATAGCTGATGTTTGAGTTGTGCAAAGTTCAGAGTTATGAGCCCAGTCTTCTGCCCTTTAGAGCCAATAGCCAAACTCTGATTGAATTCACTCAGAGCAAGATTGTGTTTGTCTACACTGTGCCTTTGCCTGCATCAGCTGGGGGGGGCAACTTCTAGTGTGCACCCTCATGTTGCACACTAACTGGTGCATGTGGACCCTGCTGGCATTCACTAGGGAACTTTAGTGCACACCAGCACGGTCCACATGGGCCAGTTAGTGCACAACATGCTTTCATATTAGAATTTACACCCCAGTTGATGCAGGCTAAGTCACAGTGTAGAAAAGACCTTGTAAATTTAATTCTTCTTGTGAACAAAGCATAAATTTTAAAGTGGCAGAAATACTTAAAGTGATCATAGATATTTTACTATAATCTGAAAAATCTTCACTGGTGATAAGTGGAATCAGCTGTCACTTTACAAGCAGCAAATGATGTGCTAGAGGCTGCCTCCCTAAAATCTGTAATGTTCAACATATGTACTGGTAGATGGTTTGCTTTACAGAAGGCTGAAAGAAATGGAATCTTATTAGACAATAGAAACAGGCAAGTAACACAAGCTTTCAAGATGTTCTGTATGCTATCTTGTTAATGCATAAATTGAGAATGTTGTTCTGACTTGGCAGTTCAGGACACAGGGTTGGAGGTCATAGCCAATATGTTCACAGATGGAGAAATTAGTGCATTTCAGGAGTTCAAATGTGCTGACAGGTACCATTATCTCAGCTTTTATCTGCAGAAGACATTTCTTTGGCAAAAGCAAACAACGTATAATAAAATCCTGGATGTTGTAATGCCAGTATGTTGTGTATATATATGCTAGCTGCTAAAATATTTATTTTTATCATTCATCTATCATTTTGATGGGTAGGCACTTGGTGCTTAAATCCCCAAAATTATACATACGTGCACACCCATATGCACATATTACATATGCCACTTGCAATGGGACCCTACAAACAAGCTAAAACAATTGGTTCTACTGTTGTCACCGTTACGCACAGGAAACCTATTTATGTACTAAATAAAGTCATAGAAGATTAGGGTTGGAAGAGACCTCAGGAGGCCATCTAGTCCAGCCCCCTGCTCAAAGCAGGACCAATCCCAACTAAATCATCCCAGCCAGGACTTCGTCAAGCCGGGCCTTAAAAATCTCTAAGGATGGAGATTCCACCACCTCCCTGGGTAACCCATTCCAGTGCTTCACCACCCTCCAATTATCCAATCTAGGTCTCCCTCACTGCAACTTGAGACTGTTGCTTCTTGTTCTATCATCAGCCACCACTGAGAACAGCCAAGCTCCATCCTCTTTGGAACCCCCCTTCAGGTAGTCGAAGGCTGCTATCAAATCCTCCCTCACTCTTCTCTTCTGCAGACTAAATAAGCCCAGTCCTGTCAGCCTCTCCTCGTAAGTCATGTGCCCCAGCCCCCTAATCATTTTCATTGCCCACCGCTGGACTTTCTCCAATTTGTCCACATCCTTTCTGTAGATGCCTCAGTATAATATGTAACTACTTTAAATATAATAGTAGAGAGAATTCTAAATGGTGGTGGGTTTTTGGTCAGGGCTGGCTGTGCCATGTGAACCCCACTAAGAAGTTCTGAACGATTTTCACTGGACCAACCACTGCAGGTTCATCTGTGAGATTAGGTTCTACAGAACCTGAACTTCAAAGAAAATATGGGTGCTGGGTTCAATTTTGTTTGTTTACTTTAGTGTTCAGTGGTAGTGTGACCATCCAGCATTCTCTGCTCTGCTTTCTGATCTTCTGGAGTTACCAGATGGTCACTTCCACATCTTTCAGCTTTAGGGAGGGTTTCTTGGTAAGGGCCCCAATTTATAGGATCTGAAGGCAAGGCAGAAAGTCCCTGCCCTCCATCCAGCAGTGAAAACAGCTGCTGATTGAATGAAAGGATGGGCATAGAGACACAATGTAATCTGAAGCACCGCTGGTAATCTGTAGAACTGCTGGAGTTTTGCTGGTAACCGTGCTCTAACTTGAGTAAGTTCCATTGGACCCAATGGGGAAAGCCCCATTTATATCCAGAGTGGAAGTATTTTTTCTCTTGCTGTCCTATGCAAGGTGACACTTCCTCTGCTCTCACAAAGAACTTTTGGAGTAGAAGCAGTTGTACTTATCTGACGTTATCGTCCCCCACTGTCATGAGCTTGCAAGATCGGGAAGCAATCAGTGCTCAGCTCTCCAAAACAGAAGAATAATTAGGGGAATTAATTTAGGTCCCATGGGGACCAAATGACAGGTCTGGAAACACCTATGTTTTCTGGAACAGGTCCTAGCTCTGACGGGGTTGACCCAGCATAGTCTCCTTAAATCACACACAGTTTAGTACATGTGGACCCCTGAGGAAAGATTTCTAAGACTGAGGTCCTATATACTCTGCAAGGATGCTGAATTCCCATTGCACTTTCCCCACACAGATTAGAGGGTTGCTTTCATGTCATTGGCCAAAATGTCCTGTTCCCCAATTTTGGAGCTCATTGCTTTACCCACCCGTCCTCCATCACAGAGACAGCTGCATTCCCTTTTGGAAAATCCATGCAGGATTTAATAGAAAAGTGTAACCTTTCTAAAGGATTTTTTTTATCCTCCTCCAAAATTTAATAAAAAGTTATATCCCTGGTATAGAATTCTATAGCATGGTTTAAAAATATAACTATAGAAATGATCTCTTTCTCCATTTTAATACCTGTAACTCTATAAAACCTGATTACATTTCTATAGAACACAATTGATTTCATCCTATTAAATCTTAGGGATGTAAGATACTATGTAGATAAAAAGATTATTACTACTAATAGTTTCTGTATGGAAGTATGTTTTACAGATTTTCATATGATAGTTTCAGAAGAGCCTGATTCTGCAGGAACTTTGCCAATTGGAAATCAGGCTAGCTCTGTACACAGGGTGGTTACATACAGTGTGTCCTTATGCTAAATAATAGATTATCCTAGACAATAAAACATTCATTTACAGAGCTTTTAGTGCTTTCATATAGTGCCTCTCGCCAGAATATTGCAAAACACTTTGCAAAAGTGGGTATCATCATCTCCATTTGAAGATGGGAAAACTGAGGTGCATAGTGCTTAACTGATTTGTCCAAGATCAGAGCAAGTGGCTGTCAGAACCAGAAATAAAACCCAAGTCTCTTGACCACCAGTTCCTGGCCTGCTGTAACAACTAGACTGCTGTCTCCTACATATATAAGGCACACAACAGTTACAGAGCAGGAGTGGGAGAGAAAAATTAAACTAAATAAGAGAAGATTTTGGAGAGCTGACAAGACAGAGAGAGGTCAGATGAGTTGGGAGTGGGAATCAACATTAAATAATAGATATACATATTCAATGTTTAAAGGCCATTTTAAATAAAGGCGGTATCCACCCATTGTACACATACAAAGTAAAGACATAATCCAAAATAAACTCTATGTATCCTATACCCACCTTGTCTATCATATGTAAGTCTATAAACCAGGATCTTCTATAACAGCAATAATTGCTAATCAGACCAGTGAGCCGAGAACTAGTTAGTATTCAAGTAGTCGTTGAGTTCCCTAATCTCTTTACATTAACCCCCAGAGACCTTTTGTCCATTTTTTTCACCTATCTTCATTTTTACTGCTTAATCTGAGCTGAACTGTCAAATTTCAAATACTTAGTAGAGTAAGCCCACAAAAACCCTTTAGTGGAATGAGCTGTTGAGCTTTGCCTTTTAACTACAGTGTGAGAATCTGAGTTTGCGTTTATATTTGATTAGATGGAAACATCATTGGTGGTCATGAGAGAGGCGCTCAGGGAATTAAATCAGGACATGGGATTTGTTACTGCTTCCCAAGACAAAACTGTTACTGTGAGAAAGATGATATTAAAGGTAAGTCTAAAGATTATTTAGCTGGTTTTACAGTTATCTTGCTCCTGTGACACTAACCTTTCCTACTATATACAATACTCCTGTCTTTGATATATAAAACCATCTAAACTCATTTACATGGTGATGGGTAATGTTCATGTTCATGGCCTGCCAGCGTACAAAGCATAAGAAGGGAGCTCCTGGATTTGGACATTAAGGATTCCCCATGGATTTTCTCCCTGTGTTTTTGGCATAGTGTCCCCTCCCATCCAGAGTTGCACAATACACTGATTGGCTGCCCCACAATCCCCAGAGGTGGCTGCATTTCAGTGGAAGGGTAGCACGGACTTGTGGTCTGAACTCTTCAAAGGTGGTTAGGGGATTGCTTTTCACTGGACTTGAGTTAAAAATCTCAACTACAGAACTCAGAGATGGAAAAGACAGTTGTGGAAGGTGCTGGAATCACCTTATACATTTTCCTGGGGGTAGATTGCTACCTAGCTACACCTCTTGCCCTGTTTTCAAAGGAAGGCAGAATGGGAGTACTTGCAAAAGGGGAGTAGTGATTTGTTTTCTAATGAACCTTCTCCATGAAGGACTTGTAGCACTGGACAATATATTATTAAGTGAAAAGCAAAAAACAATAATACAACTAAGGACCCGTTCTCCCCTCCCCCCCCCCCCGACCCTTCTGAAGATAGAGAGGGGTTCCCATGCAGGAAAAAGGGGAAGGGAGACTTGAGAATACTCATAACATAGTTTACATGGTCCCACCTCAGAGCAAGAGAATAGACTAGATGGCCTTTCGAAGTCCAATCCAGCCCTACATTTCTATGATTCTATAATAATATACACTTCTGGGGGAAATGTTACTTGGTAGGGAAGTGGATCTGACAAGGATATCAAGGGATTGTGTTCCTAGGGTCTGCAGTGGTGTTGGCAAGTGACTATATGATAGGATAAGTCTCAAGGAAAAGGTCTCGGATTAAGTCAGTACCTGCACTACCAAGCGCTGTAAGACTCTAACTAAATCTAGTTACAATTTAACAGGCTTTTAGGCATGCAATTGCCCACAGAACTTGGGGGAAATGTAGGATTTTGCAGCTGCACTGGGTAAATGCACCACTTCTACCTTTCTTTGAGAATTAGACCCAGGGTTTTAGTGTTGCTTACGAAATTACTGTTATAAGGTAAATTTAATTCAAAACCTCTAAGTAGATGCTGTTGTGAATAGTAACTAGCTACCAAAGGGGGGGCGTGGAAAGAGATGAGATGGGAAGAAATTGAAAACGAAACCAGCAGAGCTGTAATCAATTCCCCCTTTGCCCACAGAGCCGCTGTGTGACGACGTGTGCAAGACCGTGATTGCAGGGGCAGTTCTGCTCTCCTTCATTATCTCAGTGCTGCTCTCTTCTTATTTCATCCACCGTTACCACAAGAATTCTCCAAAACCACCGATTGCCTCAGCAGAGATGACCTTTCGGCGCCCAGCCCAGTCCTACCCCATCAGTTACTCTTCTACAAATGTCCGTCGGCCATCTCTGGAATCTATGGAGAACCAGGTGCCTGTCGACACTTTTAAAATACCTGTAAGCTTTTATATTTTACGCTTTTAAATTGTGTACTGATTTGTCTTGGCTTTTTTATTTTGCCACGAATTGGACTTTCTAAGGAAAGTTGTGTGTTATCTACTGAATATGTTGTGGTAATGCCCCAAACCCCCATTTTGATTTGAGGATGCATTGTGCTGAACAAACATTTAAGGTGAAATTCTGGCCCTATTCACTTCAGCAGGCCTAGAATTTCACTATTAGTAAGAGAGAGGCTTTCCCCCAAAGAGATTGCAGTCTAAGATTCAAATGAAATTAAACAAAATCACTCACATGGAGGGAATAAGACAAAGATATCTAATGAATGCATGGCAATTAAACAGATCATAACTTCCTGCACAAGCCCACTGCATTCTCTCTTACTGTTAGTGTCTAAAGAAATGTAACACTCTAGGCACAATCTAATCCTTTATTTCTTTTGCCATTAACTTCAGTACAGGGTTAAGCTAACTGAGGTTAAACTTATTGTCGATGTTTGAAATCTATTTGCTGACCACTATCTCTATCATGAGGATAAATAATAGTAGCATCTATCTCTCAAAACACTCTTTGCTGGTAGATTTCAAATCACTTTTTCAAAGGAGGCCAGTAGCATTATCCTCATTTTACAGGTGGGGAAACTGAGGCACGGAGAGGCAAAGTGATGTGCACAGGGTCACACAGGAAGTCATTGGCAGAGTGGAGAATAGAACTCAAGTCTCTTGAATCTTAGTCCATTGCTCTCCACTCGGAAACACTGTCTCCCTTGAATGTAAGGTAACACTGTCTAGTGATTTAAGCACAGACCTGGGAGTGAGAAGACCTGAGCTCTATTGCTAACTCAACTACTGACTTGAAGTCTTTTCTTGGGCAAGTCACATCATCACTCTATGTCAGTTTCCCCATCTGAGAGACAGTGGTAACTATCTGAAGGATTTAAAATTCTCGATGAAAATTGTCATGTACTGCAAATGGAAAGTATTTAATTATTTATCAAATACGGAGCAGTAGCCTGATATCAGCTTTGCATGGGCTATTACTGTACCATTCATGTGTATAACACTTCTTCTAGTGCAATAGTTTGATTGTGAGCTAACTGTCCTGGGGTATGGAATTAAATAATTGTTGGACTAAAACAAACAATTGAATTCAAATTCAATTAGTTCCCTGGAGAGTTTGAGGCTAATTACTTTTGTTCCCTAGTACTGTCATTATTGGCTACTCCCGTTTGTAGCTAGCTGTACTATTTGCACTTTCATCGTAAACATTATGTCATTGTTTTAGTAATATCTTTCAGCATTCAGTTGGATTGCACGTTCTGCACTGTGGAGCTTGATCACAGGACTTTATTTTAGTGCATTGACTAAATTTTAATTTATATGGTAAGATTCTAGTTAAGGGGGGAATGTTAATATCCTGGCAGTATTTTATTTCATGGGTTAATTGTGTAAAAATGCAAACAATCAATGGGTTAAAAAAATTCATCCAACTAACATTACATTAACCGAGGTTAACAGCTCCATAACATCTGGTATCAGCTAATCTCCAATACAGGATTTTCCTTGGACGTTGACCTGCAGCACCACACTAAAACCCTATTATCTTAATTTCACTTATAAAGCTCAGTTTAAGGTGGGTTTATCTGCATACTTTGGAAGGCTTCTCCCCTGGCCCTCCCACCAGCGTTTTGATGCAGTTTCTGTTGTTTGGTTATACTGTATGTAGGATGCCTGCCAGTTTGTGCATTTTTTTATTTATTTTCTACCTGGGCCAAATAGGATGGTGTCTGAAAAAGTCCTGTGCAGTGAAACACTGTCCTTTTGTCTGACCCATATGGCAGCGTCTGATACATTTGGATGTTAGATATTGATGCCTTCATAGTTCCTTGTATTCTATTTGCTTTTATTTCTTGGTTGGTTTATACATTTTATCACTCTTCTGTAACTGTAAGGCTCAATAGCATTTCATAACAGATGGATTGTTGTCTGTGATGAATTCTTAAAGGAAAACCTCCTCCCACAAGTTAAACAGAAATGCAAGATCAAATATGCATACTTTATTTTGAAGGTGAGCATTTATTCAGACAGTGTTTCATTTATACAAAAAATCTCAGGTAGGTCTGTAAACATCATCCATATTGATAGTGCCTTTTTATCTAGAAGAAACTTCTAGCTAATTGAAAAATGCTTGCAAAGAGCTTTTAGAGGGTGTTGTAGAAGAGCAAAGTCATGGTCTTTTGTCTGATAACAGAACAAAAACAAAAATTAATCAGATAATTGAGCCTAATGTCTTCCCTGAAATATAATACTGTATTAAACCTTTGTGATTTGAGCTACCAGTCAGTAGCTGGCCCCTTCTGTCTCATAAGATAACCCCTTCCATCTCATTTTTATCTGATAGGATTCCTTTTTTTTCCCTCATACAGGAAGACCCTAAATGGGAGTTCCCCCGGAAGAACCTGGTCCTAGGCAAGACACTAGGAGAAGGAGAATTTGGAAAGGTCGTCAAGGCAACAGCGTTCAGACTCAAGGGGAAAGCAGGCTATACCACAGTTGCAGTGAAAATGCTAAAAGGTACATTTCCCTGAAATGATCTGAAAGTTATCTGGGAACTTTTGAATCTGTTTCACAAGGGTCTAGTGTGCACACAGGAGGCCATGTGGGGGCAGGCCCTGCCGGCATCCTGGCAGCATTTCCTCTAGCATTCTCTTTGTGTATTGACATATTCCCGTCGAAAGGGAGAGTGCCACATTGATGCAAACAGTAATTTCCAAAGGCCCTAGTTTGTGCTGTGCAAGGGCAATGTGATTTACTGTGGCAAATGTATCTCATTTAAGTTGTCAATGGTTGAGGCATCACAAGGGCTTTTTAAAACTCTGCACAGCTTTTTGTATTCTATCTCAATTTTTCTTCAAATATTTTTAAGTAGACCATTTGTGCTAGATACATAGTGTCTAGAGACAGAACAGACCTATTAAGCTATCCATCTACTTCCCTGCCTGTGTCAGACTGATCTGATGTATTTACTCGACAGAGGTGTGGTCTAGTGGTTTTGGGCAAGGGGCAGGAAATCCAGGAAGCCTTCAGCTCTAATTGTAGGCTGGCCATGATCAATTCACTTCATCTCTCTACTTAAATTTTCCAATCTGTGTAATAGTGGGTAATAATACTTACCCAGCTAATATGGCTACAGAAAAAAGCAAATAGGCAGTTTGTAAAGCACTTTGTATGCACAGGGTGAGATTTTGGAAAGCTTTCAGCCTTGCTCTAATTATGCTACTATAAAAGTCCATGGAAAAACTCTCATTTGAAGTCAGTGGAAGCAAAGCTAGGCTGATGCTGAGCACTTTTGAAAACCTCACCTGAAAAGCCCTACGTAAGTGTTAAGAATTATTAATTTAAGACTATTGTTTTGTCCAGTTGAGTTTTAAACGTACAGAAACTGAGGCTACAGAGTTGGAAGAAGACCTACACTAGACAAACGCTGGTTGATAAGAAGGGGCCTTCTGTATCCATCTATCTCTACCTATTGTATTTTCTTTCATTAAGGAAACTGACCCATATGTCCTTCTTCTTTTCAAACCCAGCTATACCTACCTTTCTCCTACATTTGCCACCTTTAAAAGGAGAGCAAAGTAATGAAATAATGAGTTGGCACTTTCTGTAGACCAGACCAAGTACCACCATATTCCCCAAGTGAAGTTAGTGGTAGGCTTTGGTTTATGCCACCTTTCGCACCTAATGGCTACATCATCTGGACCATATCAGTGAGCTGGGAGGCCTTGGTCACAGGTCAAATAAGGCAAATGGAGGCCTTTAGATCACATAAGCCCCCACAGAACCTAGGCCTATCGTTTTGACAGAAGGGTAATTTCAACTGCATCGTCCTGAAGGATGATGTAGAAATGAAAAGAACAGAGAGGAAATAACCCTGCTTTGTGATAGAATCTGATACTACTTCATAATGGTGTGTGGTCCCTATATACCAAGGAGATAAGCACCTTAGGAATATGAGAGACGCAAAAAGTATACAGAAATGTTTCTGGGTAGAAGAGTTCTTTCTTTTGGAGGGGAGCAAGCACTGGCTGGATGACCTTAGTCGTTAATTGCTGCTATGAATAAGAAAACACAATTATAATAGGATAATGGGCTTCTTATTAGCATTTTTATTATGTGCAAGCTTAAAAAAAAGTCCATCATCCTCTTACTGAGTGCAAGGAAATTGCATATTATATCAATTTACCAATGAAATAAATGAGTTATGAAATGCATGTCTACATTTATAAAAAGGCTTCCTTATAATGAGGGTTCAATGGAGATGAAATCAAATGCAGAGCATGCAGATGGAGCCCTGGAACTTAGTCTTGCAGAGACACAGACGAGTATAGCTCTACATGTAACACTAAAATAACCTTTTACATGGTTTTATAAATGGAATATCCATAATTTTTATAGCGTGCCAACTTTCTTTATATATTTACAAGTATTTGTGACTTTTTAGCAGGTTTTACATCAATAATATGAGCTAAAATTCCTAAATATGCTGTTAAAAAGTGACATTCTTAATTCCAGTTGACTTACCATTTGACTTTCCCTAGCTATTATCTGGAGCAGAATTGATAGCAGCAGGGGTAACCCTTTATTTTAAGCACCCTCCTCTAATAAATTCATATGGCATTTATAGTAATAGCACAAACTCTAATGAATTCCTTTTGCAATGCATATTTCTCTCTCAGATAGCTCCGTCAAATGTTCCATGAGAGCAGGATGGTGGAAAACATTTGCCCATTATTTGTGTGTTGCTATTGTTTTTACTTTTTTAACAAATAGAAATGAAAATAAAACAATAACAAAAAATCCCTACACCAGAATGTTCTCTAAAAAGTTTTCTGCAGGCAGACAGCCAAGGGATAGGGTAACTGAATCAGTACCCATCCTCTGCTTGTTAAAGTCATTAGAAAGATTCCTGTTGGCTTCTGTGGATATTGGATCAGGCACAATATAAATGAGAACACATCCAGGGTAAAATTCATCCTAGTGCAAAGAACAAGGCCGTTTGTGCCTTTTAATCTCCGGGATGGGACACTGGCAGAGCAGATGTGTAGAGAAGCCTCCAGCTCACAGCAGCACCTCGAAGAACCAGTCATGGTCTAGGACCCCATGGTGCCTGGCTCTGTACAAACTCAAAACAATAAGATAGACTTTGCCCCCAAAAGCATACAATCTAAGATGGATACAGTCAGGCAGATGGGGGAGTACAAAGAAACAATGATACCATATTAAAATGTTATCAGGACAAACTATTAGCAAACAAATATTTTAATTGGGTGTTAAAATAAATAGGATAGACTGTCTTTTGGGTTTAGTATGCCATGTAAAAATTTATTATGTGTTAGGGTTCAATGTAGATTATTAATCAGAGGACCGATAACCAAGACTCAATCAGTTTATTAATCAAAGATGATTATTGAAAGATTAATCATCCTGACACAGAAAGGCAAATACATTATCGATCCAGGCAAGCAGTCCTGCAGCCCAATCCATTCCAAATATCATTCAGAAATTCATGCCTTTATATATGATACCTGTTCACAAAAAAGGGACAAAAAATTATGTTCTCTTGATCTATTGACCATTGGAGTTCCCTTCATGGCATCCCAACTTACATAATTGATAAGCAAAAGACATCTGTGCAACAAGTTATTAACTTCCCAATCACAGGAGACATCTTTAATAACAAATACTCCCTTTTTTGATTTCCTGGACATTTTCTAAGGGTCATTGGGTCAGAGCAAGAGGTCTTACACAATCCATCACTTGACAACACACCGAGATCTAGCCTGAGTACAAAACATGTTGGCTCATCTACAAAGGATCATGACAGTTTGATTAATCTGATAACAAATGGAATACCAAGTGATTGGCAGTATGATGTATTCACAGAGACCAAAGGTTGAACTTGGTTTCTATGAGCCTCTGGTAACAGTGATTGTTTGTTTATCAGCCTCCTAATAAAAATATTGGCTATAAGAGCAACTGTCAAAGCCCTTTGTGTCAAGGAGATTCAGGATGGACAGCACACAGAATTTTCTTGCTGAAATCTAGTGTTAGGGCCATAGAACTCCGGGGAGCCCAAATGTGTTCAAAGAGGAAGACAGGAGACCCTGCAAAAACAAAAGACTGGGCGAACCTCTAAAAGCCATATACTATCCTGGATGCGCACAGTTTTCCCACTAACATCAGCAAAGAAGTTTGGATAGGTATCTTCTATTGATGTCAATACATACTCTCTACCCAGCTCCAAGTCTAGAATTCTGGATATGTACTGCAAGATTAACAAGTGTAGAATTGCATTTTATCTTTAATTAAATATTTGGGGGAAAGAGGGTTGAGGCGAACCATGGATGTTTCTGTAAGCTTGGTTTGAACAAGGGAACCATATCTGGGTAGCTCTGGTCAAGAGAAGTGCTTGGCTTATGTAGACTCCCAAAGTTCATACCACCCTAATTGGGTTCATCACATAAATTATCTTTAGGCCTATTGGAGATCTCCTGCTATATCGGGTGCTGAGCCCTCTAAATCTTGTCTACTGTATGTAGTGTGGAAAAGGTATGCAGTAATTTCAATGCAGTTATATGGCACAAAAGGCTCTGGATTTGATTCTTCAGTGCCTTGCAGCTTATCTAGTCAATTACACCAGTGCAGAATGAGTATAAAATGCTACCTAGTTAGGCAGTGCTGTACTCTCACGTGGCTTTAGAGTTGGACAGTAACTGATTTTGTGGTTCACCCGCAGTTTCCAAAATTTGCGAACAAAATTCAGTGAATTGAAAAAAAATTATTTTGCATTGAACAAAACATTTTGTCTGATCTGAAACATACTGTTTCGGATACTTTGAAAAAGCTAGATTTACAAAACGGGGAGGGGGTCATGCCATCCGTCTCCTTTATAGCTTTTAGCCCAGTAATAGAGCATTCACAAGACACTGGTTCAATAGCCCCCTCTGCCTAATGTGAAGAACTTGATCCTCCCACATTGCAGGAAAGCACATTAGCCATTGGGCTATGGGATATTCTGGTTTGAGGATCTTTCAATATCTCCTATTGAAGCTATTCCACTTTGGATGAAATACTTGAATATTCACTGGGAAAGAGAAGAGTGTGTGTGAGAATGACTCTATAGCCTGGTGGTTAGGGCTGAGAGGTGGGAAACTCAAGTTCAAATACCCCTCTGCTTGATGTGGAGAATGGGAATGCTAACCACTGGACTAAAATTTATAAAGAGGGCCCATGATGACCTCCTGTTCCTCCTGCTGTTTTGTGAATGTTATCCAAGTCCCAAAATATTTTTTTGACCAAAACTGTTAGGCAAATGTGTCAAATTCCTGAATAGTTTGGGGTCATCCAAAACTGCATTTTTCAGTGAGTAAACCACTACTGAAAAATTTTACCCATCTCTACTTGGCAAAGATGTGAATGACTGAACATCAGTGAAGACTAAGGCCCTGTCTCTTCTCTGAAAACTGTTACAAAGCTGATAGCACTTGAAGCTTTTCATCCCCATGCTCATTTCAAGAGCATTCTGAAATTCTTGTTCTTAAATTGTACCAGTGATTAGTCCCCTGCAAGTACCTGAAATAAGTCAAAGTCTGCCCCAAGCCACAGATGGCTCATCAGGCTAACACACGTCAGTTTCCATAGCCAACAGTACACAAAGGAGTGATGTGACTAGCATCATGCTGACTTCCTTTCACAGCCCTAACACTATGGATCAGGTGCCCATTTTGCTGCTGGGTGAATTAGCCTTCAGTATGAGATGGAGCGAGAATTGAATCCATGACCTCTGGAATTGCAGTTAAGCACCGTAATCACTTGGCCAGTGCATCTCAATACCTGAAATAGGTAGCAGTATGCTAATTTACAGCTTAGTCTATAGGTGGTGCATTCTTTTTGCAGTGTTTTATTAACACAGATATCTGGTTTTGATGCCTTCTATAGAAAACGCTTCCCAGAGTGAGCTGCGAGATCTGCTCTCAGAGTTCAACCTCTTGAAACAGGTCAACCACCCTCATGTCATCAAACTGTATGGAGCATGCAGTCAGGATGGTAAGTGTCAGCAGCTAGTTAGTAAGAGAGAAACAAAGAATGGATCTAGCCTGGGGTTGGAGCACTATTTAAAATGCAAAACACTTTTATAAATTTGCTGTTGGTTAAAAATGGTGGTGTTAAGAATGAGTGAGAGAAGTAGAAATCCTAATTTCAGCTAAGCTAGCCATAGATTTTATGGATACCACCTATATAGTCAGAGACAAACATGTTTTGATTCTAAAGCTATTTTAAAATATTTCCTGGCCAGTTTCTTTTTCTGCCTCTATTTTTTGACTCTAACTTGGTTCTCAGTGAGCCTCTTCTAATTTGGCTTGACTGGATTTTCCATATGATCATTATTTTGTATTCTAGTAGCACCTAAAGGCCCAAGTAGGGATTGGGGCACCATTTTGCCAGGTACTGTGTGAACAAGTAGTTAAGGGACAAGCCGCTACCTAACCCCTGACTAGGTTGCTAGTTAGTTTCGCTTTCAGATTTTCTGGCCCAGAGTTTTTCTGCACTAGCATGATTCTGTTGTGTGGTGCTTATGTGAATGCTTACATTTGTCAAAAATTGGTTGCACTGAAGTGTACATTGTACTTAGCTGCAAATACATGGGGGGAAGTAATTTTCAAAAAGATGTATTATAAACGGCCAATGGGGCAAACTTTCAGAGCAGTTCATGGGGATTTATCTAAACAATTCCCATTAATGTTAAATGGAGTTGCATGGCAACATCTTCTGCCATAAAATATCTCCTGAAAGTTGAACTTTCAGTTGTTATGGAATGTGAGTGATTTACATGGCCACAAATTCTTAAGGTTCAGTCCTGCATCCCCAGAACTCCTGATGATGTAACTGTTCGTTCTGGGGGCACATAGAATTCAGGATTGTGCATCTGGGAGACGCAGTTAGATTTAAAAAAAATCAGGGTGGTTTTTTTATGAACCTTGTGGAGGGGATAAAATCATTGTGCTGTGAACTCTTTCTGAGTCGAACGCTTCTCATAAATATGAAGGTAATTCATTAATGCATAGGTGTGGGGAGGCTTTGATACAGCTGACAAATGTACTCAGCATTGTAGCACTGAATGGATATTATTCATGTGGGTGGTGGGGAGGAGAAGTTTGCTAATGGATTGAAATGTTAGGGGTTTTGTTGAGAACCTGTAATTGAGTGCTTTGAAAATGTACCTTAATTAGTATGCTGGAAGGAGAAGATGCTTTGTGAGCTAAATATCATACACTCCAGAAAGTAATTTTGATTTTTTTTTAAATCAAGTTTCTTAAATAATTCCTTATACAGGCTTGATTTTCAGCTAGGTTTAAAAGAAAATTAAAGGGTGAGCGCTAAGGAGCTCTATTCATTAGGCCAGTATTTCTTCATCAGTGTGAATCTGGAGTCTTTCAGTGGATTTATTCTGAATTTAAACTCAAATGACTGAGAAGAACAGATTTTGACCCAACACCTTTGTGCAGCTGCTTATTGCATGAATGGATTGTATATTATTTGCTTTCTTGAATTCTCCTGACCTTATTAAGGTTTTATCTTCTTGCAGTCAATGAGACTATTCGCCTGCGTCAGGCAAGCAAGATCTGGCCTAGTATTTGCTATAACATTGTGTGTGCATGCACACGTGCATGACTCCATCAATAGAACCAAAAGAGCATTAAATAAGCATGTCACTAGCCATACACATGAATTCACAGCTAATGATAAAAAATACCATATGTACTCCAAAACCTACACAAAATGAGGCACATCAAAATGAGGCAAATCATGGAGAATTTGAGTTTTGCCATTAATTTCAGTGGGACAAGGATTTCACCCCATGAATTTAAGATGGCATGTGTCATGCACTGGATTAATTTTTTTTTACATGAACCAATCTATTGTTTAATAATTGTTGCCGGCACACCAAAATTTAGTGTGTGGCTAGACAGAATAAAAACTAGCTCAGTCTAATTTTATATATAGATATCACAAATATTTTTCGTTCAATGAAACCTTTTTCCTTGTAAACATGCTCCCCATATCCAAGCAAAGACACTGTTTAACGCTCAGTGCCATGATGCCTACAAAACAACCTGACAACAGAGAGGCATCTGGTGGGCTGAGACCACTGCCTGCCGTGCCGACCAGTACCTTCTCATTGTTTCCTAAAAACAGGCTTGGGTATGTAGAAAGCCCTACAGGGTACACAACCTAAGGTTCTGACATGAAAACACAAGGCTAGCATAGAAACTGTTTCTCAACTTTAGCTTTGGTAGGTGCCTTTTATAGCTCTGAGCAATTATGTACATGAGTACCTGGGATTGTAGCATGAGAGACTTCCCATAGGACATCCACTTAAGTGCATGTTTGCAAGATTCTGAATCCTTTCTATGCCCTCAGACGTTGCTAGGGCATGAAGAAGGCTCTGCCACCCTTGTCTATAATACTGTTTGCCAGAATGGCTACTTATTGTTTTTCTATAATTTAACTTTTTTACAAGGGTAGGTTGTTGGCGTCTCTCTCAAATGCCTACCTAGGGGACCAGTGGACTGCTTTTCATGTGGTCCCTGACTGGCTTTGATGACCCTATTGGGAGCTAAAATCCCCACCAGCATAGCTCTTACGGTTATTTGAATGCACAAGCCATTCTACCACATCAAGTTGCAGTGCCCGGGGAAGGATGTTTGCAGGATTGGGGCCTGTAATTGTTACAAACTAACTAGTTTGTTAACTAGAAAAATCTTTAGAAAAGTAGAGCAGAACAACCTGACTGATTTGTATTTTTCTTTCTTTTCCTCAGGGCCTTTGTATTTAATTGTGGAATATGCGAAGTATGGGTCCTTGCGCAGTTTTCTCAGGGAAAGTCGGAAAGTAGGACCTAGCTATGTGGGCAGTGATGCCAACAGAAATTCAAGCTACTTGGACAACCCAGATGAGAGAGCCTTAACAATGGGAGATCTGATCTCATTTGCATGGCAGATATCTCGGGGGATGCAGTACCTGGCAGAAATGAAGGTATAGTGCTACACCAGTGTACTGACCATATCTCTCTGACAGACATAAAAATATCTGGAGGTTTCTCCATGCATCTTACCCCATAAGAATAATAACCATGTTTGTTGGTTTATTTTAAAAGCTTGTTCATCGTGATTTAGCAGCCAGAAATGTATTGGTGGCAGAAGGACGCAAAATGAAGATTTCTGATTTTGGCTTGTCCCGAGATGTTTATGAAGAAGATTCCTATGTCAAGAGAAGCAAGGTACAGTGCATGTTAAAACCAGGGCTGGAATCCTTGCTTAATCAAGGGAATGGTTTACACTGAAGCACTTGAACACAGGAAAATAAATACAACAGCTAATTCTGATAAGGAAGTAAGGAACAAAAAGTAAAGATTAAACAAAACAATTAGTTTCATCATTGGGGCCACTATAAGTCCACTACACTATTTACCGGTATATCATCCACAGAAAATATTAATTCCTGTCCGCTCTTTCTTCTGCCTATGTGCAATAATTTTTGTATTTCACTCTAACGACCCATCAACGCCACATCTACAACCCAATCACAGGACATGGTGACAATATACATACAGTAGGACCACCTGTGTCCTTGTAAGTAAGTTAAAACCCTGGACTATTTTTGGAAAGCATGTATCCATGCATCTTATAACCACGATTGCTCCTGTGTTTGTGTTATAGCTATAGTATGGGCAGGGGCCTTAAAATAATGGGTGATCTATCAATAATAAAGACAAATATATTCAAATATAACCCTATTTCCTTTCAAGTATTTTTCAGGTCATAATTATTTTTATAGTTGTTAGTATGTAAGTTACTTAGGGTAGAAAATCTAGGGCCTCATCTTGCTACTTTATATAAAAAAGCCATTAATATCTCTCTCCCTCTCTTTTCATAACTGTCAAGATCACAAAACAAGGGATTGAAGAAAAAGTAGGCAGAAAGAGCTGGCAATCATTTAAATCAGAACTAGTTCTGTCTGAAAACTTCATACTTGGAATCTAAATCCAGATCCTAGTTTCATGAATGCTTCTACTATAGCTCTGATAATCTGAACCAAAACCCAGCTCCAAACAGCTCTGAAAGATACAAGGTTCAAAATCCAGATATAAATGCGAGAGCTTGGGCCCATCTCTGCTATAGATAGTAGAGATATCCATCTGCCAATTTGGAATGCCTTTTTTTAAAGCAATTATATTTTTCCTGTTACAGTATATGATTATCAGCTGTCTAGAAATAGTTCTGTATGCTCACAGTGCTTATTTCAAAACTCAGCATATGGTAACATTTAATCTGTAGGATTGTGCAAAGGAAATTTGATGGAAAGCCTCTCCTGTGGTATTAGGAGAACTCCTCTCATTGTTTAGTCATATCATGGATTTCCCTAAAAAGAACTATTATGATAACCTCAAGATTATGAAACAAGTTCAGACTTGTCATTATTTATTATCATAGCAAATATTGTCATAACACACTGAGCCGAATTCTGCCATCAGCCTGTATGCATGCAACTCTTATTGAAATCAGTGGGCCTTTTGCACGTAAATGAGGCCAGTATCCTAGCTCAGTTTGTGAAATTCAGTAATACTATTTTATGTTGACCATTCAGTCTTCTGTGATACTGCTTCAGTTCCCTGTGTGGGTTAGTGTGAAAGTACTGCCAGCATGAATTCACGCACATGAGAATTTCAAATATTGGCTTCCACAAATACTGTGACTTTTTGATGTTTGTTTTCCAGTACAATTCCAGCCAACAATGCTCGATTGTATGATGTTTTCAGGAGGCAAATACAAAAGTGATCAAGGACAAAGACAATTAAAAATATAACTAGATAGTATATTAGGAAAGACTGTGCAATATGCACTCAGTTCTATTATGTATGCTTTACACTGAAGGAATGCTAGCTCTTTGTACCTATTTCTCTGCAAAAAGTATTTGAGAACAATTTATTCTAATATATAGATTTTCCCCAATAAAGTTAACAGATACTGATATAGCCCTCCTCACCATAGTATCTCTGAGTGCATATTCAATTTTCCAACACAAACAATTGTTTGCTGTCAAAAATAACTTGGGTAGAGAGGGAGCAGGAGGAAAGAATGGGAGAAAGAATGGAATATATTTCGAATATATCCAGAAATTTTTTCCAAATACATGTGCATTGCCTGAAAGTTTTTTGAAAATACAAATCATTGTGGATGTTTTGAAGCATCCTCGAAATCAGGTTGGCATTTTGCACATCCACAATTTTTGTGAATAGCTGGTATAGATCTGAGATTTTACCACGTGAATTTCAGCATGCAGAAGGCAGCACAGCTTGTTAAGTAGCCACTGAATAAGTGTAACTGCCTGAGTGAAACCTGAGTTCAGAAGCCAAAGCTGTCCTAAACCTGAGCTTTGAAGTTGCAAATCAGCATACATCTTTCATTTGGGATGGATCTTACTCCTAGCCTCATTCTCCATCTCCTTTTGCAACTGCACAACCCCCACTAGGCTCTGAAAGTGTATCTCATGGATGGCAAGCAATTCATGTTGATAAGTATAGATTTTGTGTGATAGGAGGGTTCTGTGGCCTGAGTTTACCATGTAATATGTCTGAAAATCACCGTTAATTGAGTGCATGTCCTTTCAAAACTGGGTCCTCCTAAGTGGGGTAGGTTAGAATGAATGGTAAAGTTCAGTGGTGATTAAAGAGAGGTTATAGCTGTGCCCTCTAACCTATATTGTTCCCTTTTATTTGATGAAATGTCACTTCAGTCATTCCACTGAAGCATATCAGAGAGGCACAGTGCAGTGAAAATAATCTTATTGTGAAAGCAAATGCACCAACATTAAATTTACCCTTCTAATTTAGTAATTTTGTTGCTGTTTTTTCTCTTAGGGTCGAATACCTGTTAAATGGATGGCAATAGAATCCCTATTTGATCATATCTATACAACGCAAAGTGATGTGTAAGTCTAAATTGTGGTGTGTCTTACAGTTTATATGTCTGTTGTATAGAGTTTAACAAAGAACATGGTAACATATTTAACAGCCACAGCTTTTAAGTTGGAAGATAACAAAAATCAGAGAGCCCAGATGACTCAGTCTCTTAGTAATGGTGGGATAAATATGGAACTTTAAAATTGTATGTGACCCATTAAATTAAATTAAAACCTAAATCATGAGTGATTGTATGGTGTTCCACTCTGATTGTCCTTCGGTGGCCTGTGTGGAATGAGATTTGATGGTCTCAGCCCCGTTCTTTGTGTGCACACCACAGAACCCACTCGTGTTGGCAGACCCAGCAAAAAGACTAAGGATTGAGAGCCCGAGTCGCCTCCTATTGAAACCGGTGACAAAACTTCAAATGACTTCAATGGGAATAGGATCAGACTCTTAATGAGCAACCAAGTTGCAGCCACATGATGCACATACCTGTGCTGGTTGTTAGAGAGTGATTGCATGGGCAGATTTGTTTTCCACTTCCCTTCTCACATTACTACTTCCTTCCTCACCCAGGCCGGTAGAGTGGCAGGAGAGGAGCGAGTGGCGGGCTAAGGAGTCCTCGGGGGAATAGGCTGGGCAAGGGCAGGGCCTCAGGGGAAAAGGCGGGGTGAAGGTGGGACCTCAGGGTAGAGTGTGGGTGGTGCCCTGGTCTGAGCCTTGGTGGGCCTCCCCACTTCTAGGGAGCTTCACTTCCAACGCTTGAAAGGCACACTCCAAAGGGAGGTGACCGGCACTGCATCTGCAGCATTTGCACCCCATGCAGGGCCAGCCTTATTTGGGGAGGCTTAGTCTCCTGCAGCCTCTTATAAACAGCCCCCATGCTCCAGACTATGACTCCAACAGTGTAACACTGAAGAATTAAAGGGTTACTTTACTGGAAAATTGATTTTTTAAAAATTTACATGTTCACAAATATAATCTACAAATATTCAATGCTGTTTGGGGTGATGCAATTATGGTTTTAGTGACCATCTATTAATATACTTAAAATCCATTCCAGAATGCTGGATTTTCCTCATAAATTCTATATCTCTTTTTTTCCAGCTGCTTCCTTTTAAGACCCTTGTATATAGTCAGTAATTGGCAGTGATCTAGCAGTAGTATAAGTTGCCAGCTTCTGTAATTTCTTTTTTCCAACCCTGCTGTGAAAACCTTTGCTTTTTATGTTGAAACCTAGACACACCTTGTACCAGTGCCAGCCCACAGTCTTCCTGTCCCCCTCTCTCTGATGGCATTTTTATTCATCCACAAAGACCGTAAAATGGAAAATATTCCCCCCCCACACACACACACTTAGTTAATTTTCATAATGATTACAAAACTAAGGTTCAATATCCTAACATACAAATCTGACAAACAGCTGCAGCTAATTGAGAAATTACCAACATGTTACACCCTCTTACAGAGCCTCCAAAATATTCACTTAAAGAATCTTAAAAATAAAAACCCACAATGCCACATACTTTTTCTGGATTATTTACAGGTCAAATTATAACCTAATGGGTTGCACGGAATGATTGGCTCAATAAAGGGCATGAGGAAGAATAAAAAACTTAATCAAGTGCAATGGAACGTTATAAATATGCACTAGCTTTGAGGAATATATAGACTGGTTAAAAATGAACTTACGGAATATCAACAGGAAAAAGCTGTTTGAAAGTTTCATGTAAGGCTGTGTGAGACTAGCAGTTGCTTTTTTTTTTTTTTCCCCCCTGTGCACAGCCATTTTGGAGCTGAATATGTCCTGGCCTGGGAAAGCCATTTCTCTTGTTTAAAATAAAAGTAACTTAAAGAACTACAAGGAGACAAGCAAAGCCTACTCAGGAGGAGAGCAATTTCTGTGACTAAAATTTTGAGGTGGAATTTTCAAGGGAACCTCAGGGAATTAGACACCTGACTTTCATTGACTTTCAGTGGATTTTAGGGTCCTAATTCCTCTTGGTCTCTTTTTAAAGGCGTAGCGCTCACATAAAAATCAGACGGCAAAGTGAATGTTTATTACACTTTGTACATAACTCTATTCTCAGAGGCATCCCATCAAACCTGAGTGGAAAAATGCACTGTTGCCTGCTTTCCTTCACCCCGCATTGTGAACACTGAAATCTTGGGGGGTTTGAAATTGGGGTCTGGATTAGATTTTGGTTGCTCAAGCCTCTATATCTGAAAGAGGGCTTCCACTCAAGAAAGGAACTTTTTTTTTTTTTTTTGGCTTTTGAGTAAAGGCCTTTCTCCTAGAGCTGGTCTGAAAGTGGATAGAAAAATTAACTCAATTTTCTTCCCTTTAAAAAAAAAAAATCAAAATGTCACCATTTTTTTTTTGTGCATTTTAAATTTCCAAATAGAATTGATCAGTGCTGCTTTCTGTATTAGGCCAAGAACAAAATTAAGGCCCTGATTCATTAAACAAGCACAAATAAGCCTATTAAAATAAAGAGGGTCATTTAGGTAAAATTAGACACCTGCATGCAAAGAAGGATGGATTTGTGGTTGATGCCTTGGTCTGTCTTGTCTATTTAGAATGTAATAGATGTGGGCAGGGATTGTGTCTTACTATTTGTTCATACAACACCTAGCATAATGGAAACTTGATCTTGGAACCTTTAAGTGCTACTATACTATTTGCTGGATAGGGGCCATGTTAAGCTCTTAAATCCTAGCAATTCAAGTGAATGTTTCCTTCCTTCCTTCCTTCCTTTTTCAGCTGGTCATTTGGAGTTCTGCTATGGGAGATTGTAACCCTGGGAGGTAACCCTTATCCTGGAATTGCTCCTGAAAGACTCTTTAACCTCCTGAAAACTGGCTATAGAATGGAGAGACCTGAAAACTGCAGTGAAGAAATGTAAGTATTTCTTGCTTTGTTTGGATTAATAGAAATATCCTTGAACAAAGGGAGGAAACAGTGTAAATAACAGCCATCTCCAGCATGACTTTTAGAGAAGTCTGAGAACAATCTAATAAAAGTAAAGAACTTTGACATCATAAAGTGGCAGAAAGGTGGGGTGACAATCTGTGTTAAATGTGCACAAAAAGAAATGCAGTCCCCAAGTTCCTGCAGCTATTGCCAAAATACTGGCTGAAAATTGGATAAAGTACTCATCAGGCTAATGAAAAAGTGTAGGTTGAATATTCGGAACATGTGGCGGGGGAGGGGAAATGCATCTAACATAGTGATGATTGACCTCTTCAGGATGTGTTGAAGCACATCCAAATACTGGGAACCCACTTTTCTGAAAATAAGGTGGTTATTTTAATATCTGTGCCCCATCTATTCCCTGCAAATGGTTTGTAAGTTGTCTGACTTTTCTGGTAATGCATAGAAACCTGAAGAGAAGATATCTTCACTCAGAAATCAATACCTCTATAACACAAACATTTTGTGACTGAGTGACTCATTTCAGTTTATCTGTGACTGTAAGACAGTTCATATGTTATTAACTGACTTATTTACAAAAGGCAATTAACCAGGAAAATCTCAATGAGAGAGAAATATCTCATCACCCTGGATATTCCATGGTGTCCGAAAATGAAACACATAGAGCTTAAAATATGTTTATCAGCCTTTATTGAAATACGTTAATCAGACTGCATTGTCTCATTTGAATTTTGGAGAACAAGAATGAGATCCCTTCAGGTGATTCTGAATGATCTTGTCCACATGGTAAATAGTACAGCCATTTTTTTCTGTGCATCACATATATAGAGATACCACGGAGACACTGTTGAACTTAGATCTGTTCAGAAATTCATAAATCTCAAGTCTAAACTTGCCCCTGCAAAATTAAATATTTTAAATTTTTACCTCTCTTCCCTTCCTCAAGCATTCACTTCAAATGTCCCCTTTCCCACCCCCAATTATGTTCCATTGTTTATACTTTTTTGAGTTACTCATGTTGCGTAAGTTTGTGGGAGAGGAGGGGTTGATGGCTTTATTGTTGTTGTCTCTCTTAGATGGACAACCTGGGTAGATGTTTATCTTAGGACATTAAAGACTGCATTAAGATGAACCACTTAAGAGCCATTTTTCTATGCATGCTCCAAATTATCCAGTCTAGCAATGAGGAGGTGATGCATAACCTTACCCTTTTTTTTATAGGTATGCAAACTTTTCTGTCGCAGTTCACTCCATCTTTAATATAATAAATCCCAAAAAAGTGAGATTAGAAGAATCTTATTTAGGTTGTAAAGTCAAGTGCTAAAAAGTTAGGAAATGCCAGATTTATGGTTTCCTGTGCAGCCTTAATTCACCCAGCCTATGCACATGTATTTTTGAGACAGTCTTTAATGACATGATCACATAGTATCATAATGCATATGCCCAAGGGGGAGGGTGTGAATTAAGGTTGTACAGCCAATCATAAATTTGGCATTTTTTAACTTTCAAGTGCTTGAATTTGCAACCTAAACAGCATTCTTATAATTTAGGGTACTTTTAATATAATTTCAAAAGTTTTTTTTTTGTTATTTTGTGTTTGTTTTTAAGGAAAAAGGTAAAACCACTTTCTTTTATGAACAGCTGAGCATGATCAGGGTTTGAATCCTGAACCATCAGCACTGCAGCAGAAGTCATTTAAGCTATAGATCTAACTACGTTATCTGGGTGGGCTGCTGAGTCCGGAAAGAGTGGTCATGGGGGAACTCAGCCTGGCCCAATTCATTCTTTCTTTCTCTTCCCTTCTGGGAGTTGGGGGAGGTCCTGCCCTATTTGGTGTCCACAGAGGGAAGAATGGGCCAATCGGTCCAGGTGCTGGATCAAGAGGAGGGAAGCCCAGTCTAGGTTTTTCTCCTCCCCGCAACTATGGCTGCTCCCAGCTATTCCCAGAACAATGTGGTGGTGCTGCTGATTTAGTGGCAGTGGAGCTTGGCCTTAGAATATTCATGTGTTCAGTTATTATTTTAGCAAGCTGATAACATTTTCCTGAGGAAGGAGAGCAGGAGAAAGGAAATTATTTTGAAAGCTTATATCTCAGCAAAAGCTGAATGGAATTTCATACAACAAAGAAAAAAGCTCTTCTGTAGCCAGAGGAGTTTTCCCCTGCCAAATATCAAAGGCAAACAATAGAGTTTGTTTCTCAAGTTTCTCAAAGGAAAGGTTGCAAGAATCTTGTAGGTGGGAAGTGTTAGGCAGCCTAAACATTGGTGTCACTATCAACTCCCCCTATATTTGTGGTTTTGTTGTTCTTCCAGGTGACCATCCGAGAAAACAAAAGTCATAGGAGAAATGTAAGGGTGTCAGCGGGGAAATGTGATTACCAGCATAAGTAGGCACTCGCCATACCTCAGCTCAAACTAGTGTGTTAAAAATAGCTGTGTGGAGGTTGCAGCACTGAAGGTGGGCAGGTTTGGAGTCGAGGGGCTAGCCCACGACACCACCAGTGCCACAAAGTTCATGCTGTCTTTTTTAGAACAAGAACTCGAGTTGAGCGAGGGCGAGAGTCTATCCACGCTGGAAATCCCACATTCCAGCAGCAGTGTAAACTTACTCTTTGACACCAATTTTGCAAAGAGATCCACATGGCTGGGCCTTTACATGCGGCATCTCCTGGGAGTAAAGGTTCACTCCTGGGACTCTCAGTGCAGTATTAGGGCCTCGTCCCATGGAGAAATTGTTTAGCTACATAAAGAAGAAAAAGGAAAGATTGAGATATTTCTTTGAGTGGCATTCACAAAAGTGTCCTGATCACTATACTGTATGTAGATTTATTTGAGCAGAAAGGAAAACCAAGCCATTTGTGAATGCAGGAGCTTATTATGTGTTACTTTGGTTCATAGGTATAACTTGATGCTGCGATGCTGGAAACAGGAACCAGATAAAAGGCCAACATTTGCTGACATCAGCAAAGAACTGGAGAAAATGATGGTGAAGAGTAGGGTAAGTCTGCTGCAAGCTGAGTTTTGCACAGTTAATGAAAACTAGTAGGGAATGTTTACAATCCAAAGAGCTTGGGTGTAGTACAGAGAAATAAGTTTCTGATGAGAAAAGTTCTGATTTTGATCAGGATTACAGGCATCCAAAAACCTTATTTCCTCCAGATGGCAGAACCATCTTTTCTTGTATGGTGATTTTGAAGATTTCAGACCTAGAAATGTTGTGTTGTTGATTATCTTACCACTTAGTTTCCTTAGTAACAAATGTATTATTGCAGAGTTAATTTTAATTTGCATTACTCAATAATTAAGCAATAGGAAGCCTCAAATTAAATGACTAAAATATTTCAATGTATTGTGTCATTTCTGACTTGGGATGTCTTAAAGATGTGATAACAGCAACAAAATATTAAAGCCGTTTGGTTCCACATCTGTCTACTTTAAAATACATAATCTGATAAGGGATTTTCTTGGGAATTCAAAGGACCTCATTGTCAGTGTGGAGCCTTTACCCATCCTCATCTAGGACTTCATCTTGCACACTGCTGAGCACTGTTGTCCTGATCCGGGAGAACACCTATGCATGCGCTTAATTTAAAGCCCATGAGAATCTCCCTCAGTACCTTGCAGGATCGAGTCCCTAGTACGCACTGCAAATATACGTCCACCTCAATGGACATTTTCCAGTATTCATACTTGTACATGCACTTATTTGATACGGCTTAGGCATGGCAATTCTGTCAGTGCAAATGGAAGTTTTTCATAGAAAAATCCAGTGATCTGTGTATGCTGGAAAAAGGCATGTGTAGTTAAATGAGCACACATAAGAGTACATGTGCACACAGAAGTAGAGGCTGGTGACTAAAAATAAGTGTGTGTATGTACTTATATATTTATAAAATCCCTGTTTTACAAAAACATTAGAAATCTCCAGCAATAGTTACTCTCTAGGTAATATTGTTCCTCTGTTACAAATCCAGCAGAGGGAGAACATATGAACTAACCCATTCTGGGTTTGGGCATGTGTTCCTGGACACAGATTAAGAAGTGAACAGAAGGGAGCCATTATGCTCTATAGGAAAACTAAAAAAATCAAAGTTAAATCAGTGGTGGTGAAAGGCAAAGTAAGAGCAAAGTTTTATTTTTTGAGATTCCAAAAGGCTATTTATTGCTCAATAGAGCAATATATTGAACTAAAAGTAGATTTCCAACCCCAAAAGTTGTCTGCTTTGTATGCCATATACAGACAGAATATCTGGGATAATCCAGTGACTGGACAGTAACGCTGAACTGGGCAACGTCGTCTGAAATGGTTATTAAACATAGTTAAACGTAACTATTAAACATAGTTAAAAACAAAACCACCAGCATCCTGAACAGAACTATGGGCCAAATGCTGCGAAATGGTGAGAACACCTTCCAGGCATTGTTAAGCACCCTGTCCTCCCATTGAATCTTAGACTTAAAGGAAAGCGGAAGTTAAAGCATATCTATCATATATAGATTTTTGAGTGCTGTGTTAACTCATTGGTAGCAGCATTCAACAGGAGAAGCACTAACTGAGCATGTTTCTATTGAACCATGTCTAGTGTTTCGGCAAACAAGTGCATTGCCAAGGACACTACTCTTGCAGAAAACAGGAGATTAAGCTGCTGGTATTCTCTGTAGAAGGGCCCAGTTTGAGTTTGCAGTTGCCCAGTCTAGGGAGCCCAGAAATTTGTTAGCAACTGTAACCGAGGAATGACTTTGTTGCTTATTGTAACCTAGTCTTTTATTTATTTATTTATTTGGTAGGACTACTTAGATCTTGCAGCTTCCACACCTGCTGACTCCTTACTTTATGATGACGGGCTCTCAGAAGAGGAGACACCACTCGTGGACTGTAATAATGCTCCCCTCCCTCGAACCCTTCCCTCCACATGGATTGAAAACAAACTCTATGGTAGAATTTCACATGCATTTACTAGATTCTAGCAACACACACAAAAAGTGAATTTTTTCTTCTGCACTATCTTCAGACTCTGTAACCCCATTAGAGTGTTTCTTGTGTGAATGAAGCCAATCAAAATTTGCTTGGAAAGCTTTTTTTATTTGTAAATGTCAAACTTTGCATCAGGATTATACTTTAGGCGTCTTGCAGCTGTGTTTAAAAAAAGATTAAAAAAGGATGTGAAAATAAGTAAAATCACTATATATATCTATATCTATATATCATATGATAAAGAGAAATAAATAGATCAGGGAAGTACTCTCAGGGGAAATTTTAAAAGGCTAAGAACCGAATATCGAATAAAAATAGTCTTTTGTGTTGGGGGGTAGAGTTGGGAAATATGTTAGATTCTACATCTCTAACTTAAGTAATGGATTTAAAAAAACATTTGCTAAACATTTTTTGGGGGGGCTCAGTTGAATAGTGAGGCCCAATTTGTTACAGTTTTATGTTTATCCAGATGGATTTCTGAATCTTAGCTGCTGCTTGGGCAGAAATTTCTGCTTAACATGACATGGGATGGGATCAGGTTACAATTTACAGAAGACGGGAGACTGAGTGCATCTATACAGTCCTTTGGAAATTGAATTGGTGATAGCCACTGTAAAAATACTTTTAACTGTTTTCACATCCTTTGATTTATCATGCAAATGTCAGCACTAAGCCCTGATTGAATGATGTAGCAAGTGTTTTGAAAAGGAACATGTGCTTTCATATTGTGGTGGTGAGATGGACAGTAAAAATGGTTCTTGCCAAAACTCCTATATTTTGTTTCCTGATTAAATATTCTACATGTTTTTGGCTGTTTACTAACTTCAAAGATAATTTTATTTTCATTCTTCAAGCAGTAAAACTTTTTTAAAACCTGAAGCTTTTCCATTACGTTATGTATTTGTAATTAGTAAATATCTTTGGGTCTTTTTTTTCCTCTGCTCACCAGACATGATTTTCAAAATATCCCAAGGTTAGGTTCCTAAATATATATTTGAGATTTTAAATAAGTGGTCAGCTTTTCAAAAGGTTCAAATTCAACAGTTCCCAATGAAGTTCCCATTGTTGAATGCTTTTGAAAATCTCAGCACTTATTTAGGTGCCAAAATAGGCAACAAAATTAGGCTTCTATTTTTGAAAATGTTGGCCTTGGTATGTTTTTGCATATAGTGCTGGATCTACAAGATGCTGAGCACTCTGGGCCCAGTCCAGCAAAATATGTAAGCATGACCTTAAATCTACATTTATGAGTAGCACACAGATGTCAGTAGGACTACTTATATGCTTAACTTTAAACCTGTATTTAAATATATAGCTGGATCAGAGCCAGAGTGCTCAGAACCTTGCAGCCCATTGTACTACTGGGAGATCATGATGGGTGATATGAGTCTCATACTAAACCTATTGAAGCCAATGGAAAGACACCCATTAATGTCAAAGGAAATACTTTCGTTGACTAGAATGGACATTGGGTCCCGCCTTAAATGGGCGTATTACTGCTTGGAGCATTGTATGTACAGCAAGAACTTCCAGTTGCAATAAATTCTCTGGCAAAGCAATTTGTAATTATGTTGTCATGAAACTATAAAATTGCAAAAAGTTGGAGGCTATCAGAAGAAAAATTAACAACTTTTATTGGATTATATGATATACATACTTTTTTTTTTATCAAGACAGCACTTTATTTGTTCAGGGTGTTTGCCTTCAGCAGAATTTGTGCTTTGGGGCTTTGAAACACAGTTTATATCAATTGACTGGGGACAAAAACCAGTGGTCTGGCTTAAAGTATTGAACGGAGTTTTGCCAAGGGCCTTACTGTCTGCACATGAAGTTATGGTTCTTCAGTGCAGAAAAAATTATCTGTTTTCATTTTTAGGCATGTCATACCCGAACTGGCCTGAGGAGAGCCCCGTTCCACTCACAAGATTCGATGGCACTAACTCTGTGTTTTCAAGATATGCAAATGATAGTGTATATGCTAACTGGATGGTTTCACCCTCAGCGGCAAAATTTATGGACAAGTTTGATAATTAAAAATTTCTTTGTGAAAGGTAATGGACCCATGAGGAGAGCAAACATGCAAAGAATGGAAAGTCCATTGGCTCGTTCTTTGTACAATCAAAACTGGTTAAACCAACGTTAACTTCTCAAATGGCAAACTCTTTTTTGGTAGTTTCTCAAGTGGTTTTACGCATGATCAAGACTACAATTGATTATTTCCCCTTTCAGGAAACATATCAAACTGGATAAAAGTTGTGGTTCCAGTACTTATTTTTTAGTCCACCATTGTGCACATAGTCCAATTTGGTAACTGTTTATTGCAAATGGCTGTGCACTTCATGCTTACAATTTTTTAGGTCAGCTGTCCTGCATTACAGCTTTCTCGGGTGGGAAAATGTTGTTGTACTTGAACTGCTACTTTTCTGGTTATTAACAAAAGGCCACTTGATCTAAGCATGAAGCACAAACAGTATATGTAGGGGGAAAAACATTTGGCTCAAAATAACTGAGCTTACTATAGAGTCCAAAGTGTTACCAGGATGTTGGCACTAATGAAGCCTATATTTTGGTTTCGAAGCAAACATTAAGTAACTCAATAGGGCACTTGAGATTCAACATTTGAAGTCTTGAAAAGCTGTAAAAATGTCTTGTCTTGTCTTGTCTTAATGAGAAAAGAGTTTGTTTTATTATGTTTAAACTATTCTTACCTTTAGCACAATGGAGATAAATTTGATACCAGATATGCTATATAGACTGATGTCAATCAAGAGTGCTCACCTGACACAACTTATTTTCCATCACATCCATTTTACTCATGTTACAATGTCTGTTGTACAATCATAATTCTGTTTGAGTTCAGTGTAGACGGTACAGGATATTTTGAACTAAATTAAAGCAAAGAGATTTTGTTTGCAGTCATGTTCAATGAGTTGGAGTCTTCCTCTAAGTTCAAAATCTGATTCTACAGTCCAATACACTGCTAACATAGGATATCACATTGACACCATTCCAAATAAATCTTCTGTCTTGCAAGTCACAAGTAGACAACTCTTTTACTTAGCATAGCTTATCTGATGCTTTTATCATTAGTTAGTTAATTATTCCCTACAAGCAAGAAAAAAATCACCTGATTTTGTTAAGGGTAAATTTAATTCAAATGATGTGCAACAGTATTGGCATGGTATTTAGGAGAATGATCTGACTCTTATAGAGCTTATATGGAAGGGGACAAATAGGTTGGCAGTACTTTTCTGTCTTTTATTTGTAATTTAATATTGTTGAAGAGAATATTTTTTATGTTCTAAAAATGTTGGACCATAAACCCAGACTAACATGTTGTTACATGTGTGATGGTTATTCTTAAATAATCCAGTTCTACCAAAGCTTGTTCCTATCTCTTAAATTCCAGTTTAGCTGTCTTCATGTATTTGTTTTGTGTGTCAGCACAATGTGTTTCCATTAAAGTCTGTGATTTCAGAAGTAAATGAGTCAGATTGCCAAAAACTTAACACAGGTCTTCAGACAAACAACAGAAGTACAGATGTAAAGCACTGTGTTAGTATTTAAACACTATTTTATAAAGGAATATTGTATTTTATTATAACTTGTTTTCAGATGAGCAGTAGCAGTGTGAATTTTTCTTTGTGTAAGCTAACTACTACACTAGGTACTCTGTGCACAGCATAAAGATACAGACATGCATAGGAAGAGAAGATGTAATGATTTTAGTTGTGATACAACAGTGGCCTCTCAAATGATTCTGGAGGTGTGGCACAGCCTTGAATACCCTGTAACAATGCACATCAAATAAGCATAAAATAAATGAAATGGAAAATTAAACCCCCATTAAATGGGCTTTTTCTTCACTGTCACTGAGAGAGAAACTAGGTATAAATGCTGTAACAAGATAAGGGAGGTCTACAATCAGTGACAGCTGCTGTGGTAGCTTTCAGTGTTACTCGTTAAGTCTGGCCATACACTGTTTTCCCACTATTTCAGTTCATCAGTGAGAAATCTGAATTCTTCATTTGTCATGACCAATCCGGAAGCATCAGGGAGATTTTTTTCATCAGCGGTAGCATGTGACAGAAATTCCTGAACTAGAACAAAAGTCCCCCAGGCAGAGGTACTTTACTCAGTTTTCTAGTCGGACAGAGCCTGTGACAACAGTGTCATTCTAAGACAGGTGAGTGAGATGACAAGTGGTATTGAAATAACCAACAGATGGAGAAAGCATTGAGTATTATCGTATTTCAAACTCTGAGCATCCTCCCCTGGTTAGTTCAGTTTACCCCATGAAAACTGGGGTTCCCGGTCACATTTATCATTAATTTCCTTATGCACATATCTGATATAGGTGCTGTATAGAACATAGAACAGCAAAAAGTAATTACATTTATGCCATAATTACACGCCTTCCCACTTTCTCAAGCAGAGCTGAATGAATGATTCACAATGAACAATTTATAATCCAACTAATTTAGCCTTCCTTATTGTTCTCAGAATATCTGTAAGAAGCAACTTGTGACTTCCTTGCATGCTTTCATTATTTAACAATTTTTATTTCCACACTATAGGTTCATTGTGAATAGTTCATGTGGAGCATTTGATATTTGTTCTGTATTGATTAGTTGTGATTAAAGTCACAAGGTATTTCAATTCTCTGATTGGATGAAAACGGATGCACTTCTGGAATGAATACTCACACATGAAAATTCTAGTTTTAGTTCCCACCAATGTTAGGGACAATAAAATTCAATTACTTCATAACTTCATAGATTTTTATTTTTAAGGCCAGAAGGGGTCTTATACAGAGGTGTGATTACATGATCTAGCAGGGTACAAAATTTCACCCAGTTCCCACAGTATTGAGCCCAATAACTTGTATTTCCTTGCTTTCTCTTAGAAAACTTAAAAAGAGCATGAGAAGAACCAACATGAACTCATTTATATATTTGAGGGAATAGTCACAGAATATTTTTCCAGCTCTACCAACATGTCAACAGAAACTACACCACATAAACATTGTACATTTGGGGTTCTGTAAGATGTGGCCAGCTGTAGAAATGGGTAAATCCAAAAGCATTTTTCTCTTTATAAACACACCAGGAAATTATTTTAATGTACATTTCTTTTCTATGTGCAAATGTTTTTCTTAGCTGTGATCCTCAAAATGCCTCATGTAAATGTATGGCAGCTGACACAGTAGACTGCAGCCTGTCACATATTTTAGACAACTTTACAAATATGCATTCTTACCATTAAATCATGAAGGGTCCAAGATGGGCATCCTGTTTTATTCATTGTATATGGTAAAATAATATTAAATTGGAAATATAAAGTCTATACATACAGCTTATGGGTTTGTCCTTTTAAAACCAGTATTCAAGTGCATACAATAAGACCATTTTTGTACTAATTGCTTACTATAGTTAAAATTTTAAATCAATAACATTTGAATAATACAAACACTCAAATATTCCAAAATAGACCATTATTTTATTTTTAAAAAAGTATATGATTTCAAAATTATCAAGCTAATTTGCTTTTTTCATTCAAAAAAAATCCCACATTCTAAAATCTTGTATGCAAAATTGCAGCCCACACAATTCTTAAATCTATTACAGGGTTTATAATGAAAACAGTATGAAACTCCTAATTGTACAACAGCAAGCAGGCCCTGATATAGTATCACCATCTTCCTGGTGTCTTAGCCAGTCATATAATACTAGGTTTGATCTGTTTTAAAAATAAAAAGTGTACCTGTCTGAAATGTTTTTTTCAAACTTCTACTGGAGATGCATTAAATGGTTGTGAATCTAGTCTGACTGACCTTAATCCACCCTAAATTGTGTTTTCCATATTGCCAGCCAAATAAGTCTGTAGGAAAGTGTGCATGTATATGTGTGCACATGTGATAGTCTCTATATAATCTTTTCTACATTATTTTATACCTATATAGATATAAATACAATATATCATATAAAATGAGAACATGTATACAATGGACCTGGGTATAAATATACTTAAATACAGATATTATAAGCACATACACACAACTTGTCTTATACATAGCTTCTGTACTTTCCAAATGTTTAGTCCTGATTCTGTTCAGGCCAAACTCCTATTGAATTCAGTCAAGAGGTTGTGTGTGTGTAAGCATTGCATGATAGATCCAGCCAACAGTGCATTACAGTAGTCACCATAAAAAGCCTTGACAATTACAATAGTACTTGTGATATTTGCAAAGATAGGGATATTGCCAGAAAAAAAAACACTGTAAAGTTACTTTTATCTGCAAATACTGATTGTACTCTTTTAATGATCATTTTGCGAGGCTAAAATGTATCAGTAAGGTTAGAAATGCTGCAAAGATTAGGTGTTAATGAAAATACAATAGATTTTATGTGTAAGGATGTTTTCTATGTATGAGAATGTTTATAGACATTTTAATATGTATATGTTTTTTGAGAAAAGAGAATTGGTAAATTAATTAATCCCCAAGGATCTGCACTGGCACCAGAGCTGTTCAACATATTCATAAATGATCAGGAAAAAGGGGCAAACAGTGAGGTGGCAAAGTTTGCAGATGATAGAAAATTACTCAAGATCGTTAAGTCCAAAACAAACTGTGAAAAGTTACAAAGAGAGGTCTCACAAACTGGGCAACAAAATGTCAGATGAAATTTAGTGTTGATAAATGCAAAGTAATGCACACTGGAAAATGTGATTCCAACTAGCCATACAAAACAGTGGGGTCTAAATTAGCTGTTCCCATTCAAGGAAGAGATCTTCGAGTCACTGTGGGTAGTTCTCTGAAAACATCTGCTCAATGTGCAGTGGCAGTCAAAAAAGCTAACAGAATGTAAGAAAGCATTAGGAAAGGAATAGATAAATAAATAATCATAATGCCACTATATTAAATCCATGATACACCCACATCTTGAATACTGTGTGCAGTTTTGGTGCTCCATCTCAGAAAAATACATTAGAATTGGAAAAAGCACAGAGAAGGGCAACAAAAACGATTAAGGGGATGAAACAGATTCCATATGAGAGGAGATTTAAAAGACTGGGACTGGTCTGCTTAGAAAAGTGAGGAATGGTGGGGCGGATGCGATTAATAAAATCATGAATGATATGTAGAAAGTGCATAGGGAAGTGTTATTTACCCCTTCACATAAAACATGAACCAGGGGTCACCCAATGAAATTAATAATCAGCAGGTTTAAAACAAAAATAAGGAAGTACTTATTCACAAAGTCAACCTTTGGAACTTGTGGCCAGGTGGTGTTGAGAAGGCCAAAAGTACAACCGGGTTCAAAAAAAGAACTAGATAAGTTCATGGAGGACAGGTCCATCAATGGCTATTAGCCAAGATGGTCAGGGATGCAACTCTATGTTCTGGGTGTCCATTAACCTCTTACTTCCAGAAGCTGGGGATGGATGACAGGATGGATCACTAGATAATTTGCCCTGTTCTGTTCACTCTCTGAAGCATCTAGCACTGGCCACTGTTGGAAGACTGGGCTGGATGGACGACTGGTCTGATCCAGTATGGCCATTCTCATGTGTTCTAAATTGGATGGTATTTTGCTAATTATTAATCTCTCACTCTGCTTTACAACTGGAACTGCAAAGATTAGACACATGGTTATCATATTAGCACATGTTTTCAAAGTTCAAATGAACTTAGTAGAAGGTTCATTATTTACATTCACCAGGTTTTAGGCTTCTTACCAGTAGTAAACATTTTCATCCAAAAAATCAAAACCTGAACAGTGTAGTTTCACACAGCATGCATATATATGTATGTGCATTTTAAAATTAATTTTCTATGTTTTCACAATTAATGATTAGCGGATTAATCATTAGCCATACTTCAAAAACCAGGCAAGACTCCACAAAAACAAAGTGCCATGTGTAGTGGATGCACAAAATGACCGTTTTATCATAAACTTCCCTTCCAGAAAACTCCCCTTAACTTCACTTTCACTTAAAAGCACAGAAGAATGTTTAAATAAATAAACCTAAGGGCCCAGTCCTGCCAATACAATGTGAATAGCTTTACCTAATGCAAGTAGTCTCATTGAAGTCAATGGGACTACTCATGTGAGTAAAGATACATGCATAAATGTTTGCAGGATCTGGTCCTAATAATGATTTTTATTCCCCTGGTATGCAAAATATGGCTAGGAAAGGTAACTTATGAAATAGTAGCTTTGATCGGGTATCTCTAGTCCTAAAATATTTTGCTATTGCCCCAAAAATAAATCCTTATCAGTCGACATACACAGACAGAGCATAGATAAATGTACTGTACATGTACAAAAGTGAAAGGAATGTTTATCAAGAACTGCTTGAGTAAACCTGGATCATTCACAAATACAGTATCCATTACATAAATTGTTTCTTATGCATATTTCTTATTTACTAATTTTGTGGGAAGGAAGCCTAAACTATGACTCTTAATAACAGCAAATATGTTTTTGAAAGAATATTTTTCTAACAATGGCCATGATTAGTTTATTTTGTAGTGTGACATGATTTTTCTAATTTAACACCTTCTCATGCTAAGAGATGTGTGTGTGGGCGCAAGCTGTGGCATTTCCATTTATTAATGACCTTCTACAATTAAGCAGAGTCACATCCATCAGCTGAGTTAAGACAATTAAGTTTGCCTTAAATTTACCTGAAGTACTTCAATCCTTAGTGGGGCTAATACAGCACATTTCTTTAAAAAATCCAGCCTGCTTGTATGATTTACCAGCTGTCATGTTTGAATGATGTGTTAATCACAAATGGTAAGAACATTTTAAAATATTCTTTAGGTGTATTTTTGATGTTAGGAAAATAATTTTCAAAGTTTTTCCATTAAATGTGTGTCTCAAGTAGTCATAAAAGCCTTTAAAAGGAGTGATATCACCTAAGGTTACAATTATTGTATCAAACTATGTGCTTGACCCTGTCCATGCTGAAATGGATTCATAGCTAGTAGCTGATTTTCCAGAATAATTGGTGAAACATATATCAGTGTGTTAAGAGAAGGATCAAATAATAAATATTTTAAAATAATTTCCTTATTCTATACTACAGGAAAATGTCTTCAAAAGTACTCTGCCTCACTGGGAAATGTGTAGAAGCTTAAACAAATAGTGAGAGAGAGTGATGTACATACTTTGAATACAAATAATGACGCTAACACTGTCTGTCTGTGGTGTTTATTGGCTCCCAAATATAAAAGACCGAAATGTGGATGGTATTTTCAAAAGCCCTCAGTGTTGGCCTAACTCTGCTCCCATTGAAATCAGTGAAAGTTTGATCATTGACTTCGATGGGTAGAAATGCTGAGTGCTGTTGAAAATCCTTCCCAAAATAAAAATATCGTAAGGATGGAGTTTAAGTAGGATCTTTCTCGCAGCATATGTTAAGGGCCCTAGAGGAAAGCTTAATTGCTCATATTGCCAGTAGATGCCCTTCAGGCCCAATTCTGAAGGATACTCCTACTGCGATAGAGCCCTGACTCAGTAATGCCTTATGGGTAAAATATACCCACTAAAGAAGGCCATAGGCAGGGCCTTCTGCACCCCTTAAGCCATATGGGTGAATGTCACACCAGTCAAACAGGGAGACCTCTTCACCCATGGTACAATTCATCCCCATGCAGAGGGCAAGCATGAGGCCTGGGCACTGCTTTAGGTCTGAGGTTCTGATTTCACCCCTAATGGGCAACAAGGGGGTAATGCTGTCTGAGCCTTAAGTAGGCAGAGCAGAATGGAACGCTAGGGGTAGGGGAGGGGCCATCAGATGCGCACTTACACAGATACAGCGGCTCAAAACACTTGCATAAGATGAGCAGGTCTATGCATCCCAAAAGTGTTTCTACAGAGTAAACAGCTGACATATTGTGTACATCAAGCACCTATTCCCTTGAAGTGGCAGATCATTGTGCCCTCTCAGTGATTTCAGTATGAGTTAAGAGCACTTAGCTCATCATAGGACTTGGTCCTCACTGCATACCAGTCTCAATTTATGAAATAGACCTCTGTAAAATCACAGCTGTCTTGGGTCCTGTGCAATGTTCTTGAGAGACCAAAAGAAACTCTCTGAATTTTAGGAGAGCTTCCCCAGAACTGAACCTGTTGTTGTAATTCTGGCTTAGATCTGCAACTAGAAGAGACCCAGTTTTGCATTTGGATGCGATGAATATGTATTCTCAAAGATTTTGGCTCAGGTTGGTAGAGATCTCATTAGAACAACTTGTGAAACTTTGGACTGTCATACTCAAGCTCATGATCTTAGCCATGATTTGACTATGAAATTTAATCCCAGTCTAAACCTACTATAGATCCAAATACCACTTCTTTGGTCCTTCCCTCTTTTCACTGTCTGACAAGATTTTATATTCTACCTGTGTTTTTTGGGGCCATTATAAACGAGACATTTAGGTTTTAGGCCTGGTTTACTCCTAAAACTTAGGTTGACCTCACATCATCACTCAGGGCTGTGAAAAACTTCATGTCTTGTGTGACAGAGTTAGGTTCCCAACTCCCACACTGTAACAAAGGTTTCAGAATAGCAGCCGTGTTAGTCTGTATTTGCAAAAAGAAAAGGAGTACTTGTGGCACCTTAGAGACTAACAAATTTATTTGAGCATAAGCTTTCATGAGGTATAGCATCCTTATGCTCAAATAAATTTGTTAGTCTCTAAGGTGCCACAAGTACTCCTTTTTCTTTTTACTGTAATGAAGGTAGGTCAATGGAAGAATTCTTCCATCAATCTAGCTACTGCCTCTTGGAGAGGTGGATTAACTACATTGACAGAAAAATCCTTTAAGTCACTGTAGTAAGTGTCTATGCTACAGTGGCATAGCTGCAGTGCTGCAACTGTGCCACTATAGTGATTGTAATGTAGATTTAGAAAAATGAGGCTTTCCCCTTGACATTACACCTCCTCTGAAAGAGGATGAGGCTAGCACTGCTGTGGTTTTTTTCCTAACAGCCATATTTAATAAGTGCCAGTTTCACAGTTCTCTTCTAATTCACTGCATACAATTTACTACACCTGAAATATTTTTAACTGATAAACAGAACTAATTGAATAATTACATACAATTGTTTGCTTTACCAAACATCTTGATGCTCCATGTGAACTTTGGAATAATTTTTAAAAAGTTATTTGGGAGGCAGGGAAGAATTGTCTCCCCTTTTTAAAAGATAAATATTAAGGGTCTGATTGTAAAATCCTTACATACCTAAGGACTCATTGAAATCAGTGAAACTACAGGTTCAAGAAAAGATTACTTATGGCAGTAAGATTTCAATATATGGCTCTAGGTGTTCATCAATTCACTGCCAATAATCATACACACTTTAATACAGTATACTAGCAATATAGGAGGAGGTAAGAGATTTGGAGTGATCTCACAAAAAGCCTTAGGGCCATCAAAGTTCAGGGAAAAGATTCCCTTTGATGTCAGTGGGATTAGGTACAAAATGATTTGGTGTATGTTGCTGGCAGACTGTTTGTCGCCACTAAAGATTTTGACTCCACTGAAGGTGGATCATAGTGAACTTTCCAAGAGATAAGTAAAGGGATGCTCTAAAGTCAGTGGAAGTATTCCCATTGACTCCAGTGGGCTTTGTATCAATCCCTGAGAGTGAAGTGTAAGAAGCAGGAAGTTTAAATACACTGGAAATATATCTAAGAAATTAAATAATTGTTTTGTTTTAAAATTAAATAGATTTTAAGGATTCAGAGAACCAACCAAAAAGACACAAGCAAATATTTCAATGCTCTCTTGAGGGGCCTTTCAGTAACAGTACAATGACAATTCACAAGGAAGAGATTCTGCTCTGCTCTGTAATTTTTAGGGATTTGGATCTTGATTCAGATGATGATTGTCCCAAACTTAATACTTTAACCTTTTGAGCAACAAAAATGATTAGTCTGAGAGAGACTCCATGCACTTGCATAAATGCTTCCCTGAATAGATATTCTGGGGTCTAATTCATGGATGACAAAGATAACTGAAATTAGTTTATACTTATAATTTTTATCAAGAATGAGACTTGAAAATCTCATCCAATTCCCAGTACCATTTGTTAGACTGAATTGTGACAAATTTGTTAAATCTTGAGCAAATAAGGATAATGCAGGACTTGTACAAACACTACTGAGCACATTTTCATAACACAGAGAGACCATTTTTCACACTTATAAACAAATATGTATGTAATAAGTTACATTTCAAGCCTATAAAAATGCATTCTTGCTGTCAAAAATTTCATGGATTAATTTTACAGCAGTTAATTGTTTGATTAACAGATAATTAACTGAAATGACATTTTTTATTAAATCATTTGAATTAGCTCAACTGACTTTGCTTTAAGTTTTACAAAAACAATTGCCTCTGTCTATGAAGACTTAGAAAAATGTGTCTGTTTTAAATGTATAACTAGGACAGTTATTTGTAGAGTTTCTTACCATTACAATTCTTAACATTAAGACTATAACATTAAAAATGTTATTTTTACTGCCCTTTGACTCGGAAGTGCCACTCAGAAGAATAGCTACAGATAAATCTTATTGCTGTAGTATGTTTTTAAAGTACCGTAGGAATGTAACTATTGTCACACAAGATCAGACCATGGCTCATGTAGGCCTGTACCCTGCCACTGGCAGTGGCCAATAATTTATGCTTCAAGAGAAAGGAAAAGAGGGGGAAAGTACCCTCTAGTGCACCTTGCCAATTGTGCAGTGTTCTATATTGGGTCAAATATCTCCTGGATGTCAATAGGGCAACAGCTTAATGTACATCCTAAAGCAGGAGTTCTTATTGAGCTCTTTATATTTTGCATATCTATAATCCTCTTTACCACAATGCTATTTTTAGGAAGTGTACTTTCAAGATTCTAAATCAGTTTGAAGTTTCCCGTAATGAAAAACCTTGCTAGTTGCATCATCATCCTGTTATAAATGTGACTTGTTATCACTACCAATACAGCTATGTCCTCAGCACTTTAACTACTGAAACAAGCAATCGCCTGGTAACTGGTGTAGCCTTGACGTGTATGCTGCATAAAGAAAGAAAAATGATTTTTCACAGTCATGGACCAAGAAACTGTCATTTAAAAATCATCCAAAACCTGTTAGTAGAACACTTCAGAAGTCAGAAAGGCCTGACTTTACTTAACAGGCTGTCATATTGGCCTCTCTATAATTTTAGCTCCAAAAATAGAATGTGGTGGGGAGGAAATTGAGATGCTCCCAAAGCCAAGAGTTCTATCCTTCTGGTCCACATCTTCTGATTAGCCCCAAATTCATTTTTTTTAAATGTAAAGTCTTGCTTTAGACTAATCTGATTGCGAAATTCTTTTTTAACCATTCAAACAAGGAGTCAAGGAATTCATGGGCTCAGACCATGGACCATATTTTATTCTTTGTCCCTTCATCAGAAAAGCCGTTTTTGAAACAATGACTGCAAACCAATAATTAGAGCATGTCCTGTGCTGCACATATGCAGATCCAAACTTCCCCAAAGTGCAGGGACATTTGGCTCTGGTGTTCCAATTTGGGCCCATCTCTACTAATTTTAAAACACAAATATTCTTGGTAATAAAAACAATGCCACAATATTAGATTATGGAAATGTTACCTGAAGAATACTAAAACTAAATGTATTTAACATATAATATTTTTAACAATTGGCCTATAGGTATTATTGTTCTTTTATTACTTGAACTCCTCAGACACGAACCTTAATTTGTAAATGAAGTAATTGAAGTTTGGAGTCAAACTGCAGAAGTTTTGTGGGCAGTTTAACCCCCCCCCCCGCCTCACAGTTAAGGGTTCCAACAACATTGTCATGGATTACATGTACAGTTTCAGAAACTCAATAGCAAAGAAATCATTGTGTGGCCTTACTGTTCCATTTTAGTGAACAGATTAAGAAGCTTTTTGTCTTTGTGTCTGCCCATTTATAAATAAATTTGTATTATATATATATATAAAAAGGAACAATGTCATGTACAAGCTGTTAATTATATTAGCTTGGATCTGGTCTCCTGTATATTGTACATTTTTGTAGGTTTTTTTTCATAAAGCTATTTTTTCTGTCTGTTGGGCAGATGTAATGAGCACAATGCTGATTATGCAATAAAATCTATTAAATGCTGATATCAGTTGTTATGTATTAAACCACAAAGCTACTTGGTTAAGCACCATGTAGTATTCCCTGTGCTAGAGCTACTGGTTGTGTGCTATAGAAGCTTATTTTTTTGCTCCAAATACTTAAGGTTTGGTACTTAATTTTTTTTTTATAAGATAAGTTTTGAGACCTATGTAGAATCCATCATAATGGATGAAATCAGCAAATCCAGCTAGCATGGTATGTTGTCTCGCTCCAGAAGTGGCTAATGTTGCTTCATAAGAAAGTGTTTTTTAAAAGAAAGGAAAAGCAGTGCACTCAGTCATTTCTGCAATGATGTATTCAGGCTAACCAGAGTTTCATATGAAGACTGAGATTTGATTACCCTGACTCTTTTTAGGCTGAGGAAGTTTTCACTATGTCTTTCATATTACTTAATACCTTAATCAATTTGTAAATGCCCAGTACAAGGATCTTCTCACAAGAAGCTCCTTGCAGAATTAAACCCTTAATCTGTATATTCATGGCAGGGATTGTACCTTCTCTCTGTTGTGACAGGTGCCTAGCCCATCTGGGTAAGGTGACAAGTGCCTTAGAAATAGTTTAGAAACAAGCCACTGTACTACTCTAGCACTGAATAACTGGACAGGATTCATGGTTTGTCTTATCAGACTGTTATACAGAATGGGGAATGAGTGAGAAGTAGCCTGGGCTCTGTGGCCCATGACACTGGCCAATACAGATAAACTCATGGCAGGAGAAGTTACCTGCTATTGGTGCAAACTAGTAGCAAATTACTTTCTTCTGAAGCAAGGGAGGAAGACAGGGACCAGACTATGACTCTAAGTGTTGATTAGGGCCCTGTTCTGCTCCTGGGTTAGCACAACTGTGTGCGGACTTGCAATAAAGCCCTAAATGCTAAATCTTGCAAGATCCTGAGTGATTCCTGAGTTTTACACTGTACTCCCACTGAGATAGTGGCATCCAGGACCATGCCCTGGCTGTGAGTACATTTATCAATTCCCTGCAATAACATTAGGGGCAGAGGAAGCAATTGCTTTGGCAAATGGGAAGAATCCATCCCCACCCACAGTAAAAATTGTGAAAAACCTATTTAATTTGGTACTTATAATTTATAATGTTCAGTTACAAAAGGAAGAATGCTTCTACTAATGTCCTGCATGCCAAGCATAGGGTTCATAAAAAGCATGGAAGTAACACTACGCACCTCTCATACAGGCAATAAACTAAAATTAGACCACCAGAACCATAGAAAATTGTGCTGATGTATTCAAGTCCCAAGAGACATGGTACTCTGAAAGTCCTAAGACATGTACCCTGCCATAGATTATTACTCTTTCAGGAATTAGTTTTTGTGTCAATCAGTGAACTCTTGTTCAAAGAGTTGACCCACACCCTAATTAAAAAAAGAGTTGGAGTCAATAAAACTTGAATGATAGCAGTGCAGAGTAAGTTGGCATTCTATCTAAAGGGCACGTCTACACTTAAACTGCTGCATCGTGCAGCTGCACCATTGTAGCACTTGAATGAAAATGCTCTAAACTGCCAGGATAGAGCTCTCCCATGCATGTAGTTAATCCACCTCCCCAAGAGGTGATAGCTATGTTGGCAGGATTTTTCACACCCCTGAGCAATGAAGTTATACCAGTATAGGTCTGTAGTGTAGACCAGACCTTTAATGGCACGTGGATTGATTCTGTTCTGTTATGTCAGTAGAAATAAGGAGTAAATCCATTAAATGTCTGTGGACACTACACCAATGTCAAACTAGCAGTGAGATAAAAATCAAGCCCACGCAGTATAGTCAAAGGGTCAAGGGCATCCCTAATACAAGTCCACTAATTCTAATGAAATTTCAGCTGGGATGAATTTGACTCATTAAATGCTCTTAACATAAAGGTAGGCTTAATGAAAGAATAATGATAAAATAGATTGGAAAAAATTCTTCTTCCCCCTCCCCGCAATGCCTCCATTTTCCCCAAATGTTTTTCTCTTTCATCATCTAGTCATGCAGATGGTTGTGCTTTTTTCTTTACCGTTCCTCTTCTGCCCCTGCCCCCAGCTGCATCCCTGAAGCTTGCTCAAACATTCACAAACAGTTGTTATCATCTGGGATAAGTTAATTTTCTTTGATATTCATCCCACCTTCTTTCATAACGGGCTGTGCCGCTTTTAAAAAAGAAAGATTCTCTCAGCCTCAGAAAGCTCTAGCAAGGTGGGATCTACACAAGTGAAAAGGACAGGGTAATTGTTACTTTTTCCTTACATTTCTCAATTTCACACTCAAGCCAAATCAAGAAAGCTCAAGAGCAGTGGCCAAATAATAATACTTGATGGGTATATAGCTCTTTTAATTGCCAAATGCTGTATAAAGGAATAAGCATAATTTGCCAGTATAGTGTGCTACTTTTACCAGGCTATTAATATGTATGTATGTGTTTGGCAGCAAGAGTTATGCATGGCCCTGTACAATGGACACAAAGACAGTCACTGACATGAAGAGCTTACGTTAACTACAGATTCATTTTTCAAAAGTTTTTGAGACCAATAAAAGGGCTGCTGCTTCTGCATAGCTATCTACCTGCCAAGATCCAAATGTGGGACAAAAGCAAAATGACAGGCACAATACATTTAATAGATACCAGGGCCAGAAGGGACCACTGTGATTATGTAATCTGCCTTTAAGTGTAGGAAGCTTAAGACATGTTTAATTAGGTACAGCAAAGGGGCGGCGTAGACTATCTTACACAGGCACTGCTTGCGCTGTATCTGTTTTGTGCTTAAAAAAAGGACTGAAGACTCCATGGATGTCAGATAAAGTTTGCAATAGTACAAAATGCTTTATAGGATGAAGAATCTTCACAATAGCCTCCTGAGGAAGATAAGTAGTATTTATTACCTGCTGTTTACAGATGGGGAAACCGCAACATGGAGAACAAGTGAAGTTATGCTTTCCATGACTTTGTCAAAGCTCACACAGAGTCAGAACTAGAATTCAGGCTTCCCCATAGGCCAGACATGTATGTGGATTCTACTATAACATACTACTATTCCTGTGACCTCATATGCAGATTTTAATGAAATATTTAATAGCCCATGCAAGCAAGACATCGGAACAGGAACAGTAACAAAGGGGTTATACAATATAATGTGGAATAAAGAGCCAAAATGAGGGACTTAAGGAAAAAAATAGAGGGCAGGAAACCTGCAAAGTTGTGGGAAAGTTTCCTTTAGGTTATTTAAAATTGTCTGTATCTTAGTTGCGTGGTTAAATATCTCCAATATAAGTAATTTATAACCATAAAAACTGGGAAGGGCAGCTTTATATGGACTCATTGGAATTATGTCACCATTAGACAACTGTATCACTTCACAAAAAGTCCCTTATCTAAACAAACTGACTATTGTTTGTGTGTTTCATTTTTGAAAGCTGAGAAAAAAATAAACCTTACCAGATATAATTTTTTTTTTCACACACTTTCATTTTATCCCGGCCTGAGAGGCTAAAAAAAATATTTGGGTTCGTAAAGGTTGCTTTTTCCTCTCTGTTTTGTGATCTAATTCAGATTACTCTATCAGGCCTGAGTCCTGCTTTTATGTCAGTTTTATTTTCCCCACTTCAGCCACTGCTTCACTGTCACCATCCCACACATGCGTGGAACAAAAAAACCAAACCAACCAAAAAAAAAAAAAGAAGCCACAGCTAATGCTGTTCTGGGAAATTCTTCTTTTCTTTAGATTCCAGCCATCACTGGCCACATCCTGTTCCACAACTGCACTGAGTTAGGAAGAGAAATGCCTATAGCAAAATATCTTATTTTTCTTGTCTCTAAAATAGCTCTTCTACACTATTTTTTAAATGGATTTTAAAGGTGTATCCCTATTTCTTCACCAAATTTATAGCTTTTAGATGTTGGAAGGAGTGCAACTATCTCTTTAAGAAAAATGTTCAGGATGAAATAAATTATACCTCAAGATGAGTAAGTTTCCTGAATCTCTTACTCCATTATGTCTTCACAAACAAAACACCAGCTCTTCTCTCAGTTGTAAAGACTAAGATTCATAAACTCTTGTTTTTTGAAGAATCAGAAACCTGTAACTTTTTCTCCTTCTCCCAATTTGGAGAGAAAAGCTCCTTAGAGATTGGGAGTACCCTCAGAAACAGAAACGGAGGAAATAGACACAGAGAGAGTAATGTGGCTTGTCTGCCTAATAAGAAAGGATAGAAGAAAAACAAGCCAAAATCCTATAGAAGCCAGAAGGATATTTTCACAGTAGGGGGAATCTTAATTTTTGTTTTGGGTAGATCACATCTTAATGGAGACACTGTATCAAAGACCATCTTTACTGCCAGTCGTGACTGCATTGACCACTTCCTCACACACTCAGAATCGTGTAACATCTGTGTGGCAGCTACAGCTTCCATAGAAAAGAAATGTGTGGAAAGTAACACAATGAGACAGCACAATGTGACTAACTACCTCTCTATAGATCCACGAGCATGAACTGTTGAGAACTGCTGCTGCGCTCCATCATTGCATTAGTTATGGGCAATGACTTTGGTGCAGCAGCACTTATTACCACCACCATACCTCCTTGCACATACATATAATGTTATATCTAGAGAATTTATAAAATTCTGACATAAATAAAAGCACACATGTGGGTCAATAGTAACTCCTATCTATGTATTACTATAGAGAACGGACTTGTACTGTACTGTTAAAGTGGAGAGCCAAATAGAATGTTAGTACAGAACATGGGGGCCGGGGGGGAGTAGGCATTCCTCCTCTTACCGTATATCGTAGAAAAATCATATATTATTTTCAAGGGAAGTAGTACCTACACCTACCTAGTCTTAGGGGAGTCTTCCAAAGAAAACATTTAAAAACCTTCCTTTAATCTAAATCAAAAACACATACTTTCTCTGAAAGCAGATGGCTCTTTTCTATATATACTTGTTTACTCTTAGTATATTGTAATGTGTGTGTGTGTGTGTGTGTGTGTGTGTGTGTGGTGGGGGGGTAGGTAGGAAATTCTCTAACTTGATAGGATTAAGTCTCATCACAAAGGAAAAAACCATTGTAAGTCAAAAGGGCACCCATCGCAGTTACCTAAATCGTATCTGTCAAGCCTTTCTCCTTGAGCAGGAAAAACCTACATCTTGTATATTTTCCCTACATGCTGTCTCTCATTTTTGGCTAACCAGATGCTAATGGAACAGAGCAGCAGACTAGGTGGGAGAGCAAAGATTAAAACGGACAGGAGAAGCGAAGGATTTATCCGTACACATGGAGATTGTAACGGAGTAGATTGCCCCTTGCTGGGCTAGAGGCCTGAGGCCACCCTAGTTATTAAGGAGACGCAACTGAGCGGGGATCCCCTGATTCCCCTATAAAAAGTAGCAGGACACTGCAGAAAGAGGTTAGCCGGAATATGGAAGCTGCTGGGTATGAGAAGATTTTCATGCATAACCCTAGAATTTGGGGAGTGAGAGGATAGGTAGAAAAAATGCCTAGGAGTGACTTGTTCCAGGGCTAAATGAGGATCTAAGGAAACCCGTGGGGTGGTGTTGGATGAAAAGTTCCTGTGTGGAGTTTATTTAAGGAAGGAGTTCCCTTGAAAGTGGAAAATGGGGTAAACTGCCTGTACAGCAATCTCAGACTGTGTGGTGGTGGTGGTTAGGAGTTCGTTTGCCCCAGGACACCAGAGCTGGTGAAATTGACAAGAATGACAGCCAACAGCTGATGTAAGGAATGCGGTATCTGCAGACACTGCATTGCCCTAACTATACCGACATATGTCCTATGCCTCTCGTTGAGGAGGTTTTATTATGTTGGCATAGCAGGGCAGTTACGTGGGTGGGAGGAGCTTTTCAGTATGCATACCTCCACTGTTTTAGTGATGAAAGCTGACTTTTGTCGACAAAACTATGTAATCTATACAAGCCTTACACGCATCCTTTGCTTTATGCAGCTGAGTAGTCCCACTGTAGTAAATGTGAAGCAATAGCCCCGTTTCAATATTGATTACATGCTGAAGTCAATGGGACTACTCGTGTTAAGTTAAGCAGGTGTGCAAGTCTGTAGGATTGGGGCCTTGGTTATTTTTGTCACTTTTTGATGAACAGGTTCAGAAATAATTGACATTTGTAAATTGTCATAAATGCAGTAAAGCAGCACAATTCTATAATCTCTCCATCTGCCAAGTGGCGTTGAGAGGAAGTGCTGGGAGTGGTGCTTTAACGTTTTATATGCAGTAGCCTTGATCCTTCAAGGATCTCCCTGTTGGAGGGCCCCTGTTGCTTGCAACTGTTGGGCTGTTATGTGAGCCAGATCCCTGAGTTCCTACTGAAGTCAGTGGGAGTTGAGAGCCCTCAACAAATCCTGGATCAAGTGCTAAATGTAGAAAAGATTAGAAACAATATATAAGAGCTCTTATAGAAATGCAAATAACACTTATTGGATCATAACAGATAAATCAGAATGCTATTGATTTAATGTTTAACAAAAGAACATACTTGTGCTTGGATGAAGTTCGGGCTTTTCTGGTTTATACATTGGCTGTGATCGCTATTAGTTATGTAGCACTCTGAGTGTATGGCATATAGAACAGGTGCGTTATGCCAAAGAATAATAAATCTCTGCCTTGAATTAATATCTCTATAGTCTGGAGGATAGAGCAGCTACAAAAGAGGATAGAGGAAACAAAGTGCTACATAGTCCTCAACAATGCAGCCTTTTCCAGGTGTTTTGGGTCTACTGTTATAATTACCAGGAAGCTTGGCATGCTTCCTGCCAGCATTAGGAGAAGTATATTGTGATTGGGTGGATGGATACATCATCTGTGCTCAGGTATGCTTAAGGCTGGTTGCACTGATTCAAGTTTCAGAGGGGTAGCTGTGTTAGTCTGTATCCACAAAAACAATGAGGAGTCCAGTGGCACCTTAAAGACGAACAGATTTATTGGGCATAAGCTTTCCTCGGTAAAAACCCCACTTTTGCTAGGCTCAAATAAATTTGTTAGTCTTTAAGGTGCCACCAGACTCCTCATTTTTTATTTAAGTTCAGCTTCTTGGTTCTTATCCAGTAGGACAGAGAATAGGGACAAACTAAATATATAGTCTAAAGCCTTGTGATAGAACTATGTTGGTGGGTAAAGACCCTGGACGGACAAGGCATAAATGAATGGCCTGAATAAGCTAGATGGCATACTTAATTATGGATATTTAGCACTTTATTAATTATGCCAGTAACAAAGAAAGTGGGGTCTCCCTTCTAGCAGATTTCAGAGTAGCAGCCGTGTTAGTCTGTATTCGCAAAAAGAAAAGGAGTACTTGTGGCACCTTAGAGACTAACAAATTTATTAGAGCATAAGCTTTCGTGAGCTACAGCTCACTTCATCGGATGCATTTGGTGGAAAAAACAGAGGAGAGATTTATATACACACACACAGAGAACATGAAACAATGGGTTTATCATACACACTGTAAGGAGAGTGATCACTTAAGATAAGCCATCACCAACAGCAGGGGGGGGAAGGAGGAAAACCTTTCATGGTGACAAGCAGGTAGGCTAATTCCAGCAGTTAACAAGAATATCAGAGGAACAGTGGGGGGTGGGGTGGGGTGGGAGAAATACCATGGGGAAATAGTTTTACTTTGTGTAATGACTCATCCATTCCCAGTCTCTATTCAAGCCTAAGTTAATTGTATCCAGTTTGCAAATTAATTCCAATTCAGCAGTCTCTCGTTGGAGTCTGTTTTTGAAGCTTTTTTGTTGAAGTATAGCCACTCTTAGGTCTGTGATCGAGTGACCAGAGAGATTGAAGTGTTCTCCGACTGGTTTTTGAATGTTATAATTCTTGACGTCTGATTTGTGTCCATTCATTCTTTTACGTAGAGACTGTCCAGTTTGGCCAATGTACATGGCAGAGGGGCATTGCTGGCACATGATGGCATATATCACATTGGTAGATGCGCAGGTGAACGAGCCTCTGATAGTGTGGCTGATGTGATTAGGCCCTATGATGGTATCCCCTGAATAGATATGTGGACAGAGTTGACAGGACAGGCCCAACAAAGAAAACAACAGAACGCCACTAGCCATCACCTTCAGCCCCCAACTAAAACCCCTCCAACGCATCATCAAGGATCTACAACCTATCCTGAAGGACGAGCCATCGCTCTCTCAGATCTTGGGAGACAGACCAGTCCTTGCTTACAGACAGCCCCCCAATCTGAAGCAAATACTCACCAGCAACCACACACCACACAACAGAACCACTAACCCAGGAACCTATCCTTGCAACAAAGCCCGTTGCCAACTCTGTCCACATATCTATTCAGGGGATACCATCATAGGGCCTAATCACATCAGCCACACTATCAGAGGCTCGTTCACCTGCGCATCTACCAATGTGATATATGCCATCATGTGCCAGCAATGCCCCTCTGCCATGTACATTGGCCAAACTGGACAGTCTCTACGTAAAAGAATGAATGGACACAAATCAGACGTCAAGAATTATAATATTCAAAAACCAGTCGGAGAACACTTCAATCTCTCTGGTCACTCGATCACAGACCTAAGAGTGGCTATACTTCAACAAAAAAGCTTCAAAAACAGACTCCAACCAGAGACTGCTGAATTGGAATTAATTTGCAAACTGGATACAATTAACTTAGGCTTGAATAGAGACTGGGAGTGGATGGGTCATTACGCAAAGTAAAACTATTTCCCCCTGGTATTTCTCCCTCCCACCCCACCCCCCACTGTTCCTCTGATATTCTTGTTAACTGCTGGAATTAGCCTACCTGCTTGTCACCATGAAAGGTTTTCCTCCTTTCCCCCCCCTGCTGCTGGTGATGGCTTATCTTAAGTGATCACTCTCCTTACAGTGTGTATGATAAACCCATTGTTTCATGTTCTCTGTGTGTGTGTATATAAATCTCTCCTCTGCTTTTTCCACCAAATGCATCCGATGAAGTGAGCTGTAGCTCACGAAAGCTTATGCTCCAATAAATTTGTTAGTCTCTAAGGTGCCACAAGTCCTCCTTTTCTTTTTGCGAATACAGACTAACACGGCTGCTACTCTGAGATCTCTTTCTTCAGTTTGTCCAACGGTGCAACCAAGACCCCACACATTGCAATGAGGTGGATTTCTCTATGGCGCAATATCCTCATGTTTCTGAGACTGAACGTTATCTTGCTGTGGGTGCCCTGCTGTTGTAATAGCCCCAAAGAAATAAAAGTTATCTTAGGGGGAGGGGGACCTTGTCATTACCCCGCAAGTGCCCTATAGGGGTGGCAGCCGGACCTCTGCCTGCTACGCGTAAAAGGGTTTGCCGTGGGCCCCCTGATGCTTGTGTGTGCGCAATGGGATCAGCTGACTGCCGTATGCATGTGGGGGTGGGGGTCTAGCTGAGGGGTGCGCATGGGATAGAACCTGCATGTGCGGGGTGCCGGGGGCCGGGCCGAAGGGCTGGTGTTTGTGTTGGGCGGGGGGAGGGCCGAGGGGTTTGAAAGCCAAGTGTGGGGGAGGGGGGGGGGGCAGAGGAACCCCTTAAACTACCCCTCCCCCCCCCAACGCTGGGGCGGGCCCCGAACGGCCTGCGGGGCAGGGGGAGGCCCCGGTCCCGCTGTGGCCAGGCTCAGGGAGGGACGAAGCCCCGCCCGCCTCACTCAGTGGCGGGCCGCGGGGAGGGGCGGGCCACTCGTCCCCGCCCCCAGCCCGTCTCCCGGGGCCGCGGCCTGCCGCTTTAAGGGGCTGCGGCTGAGCCGCCGCCTCCGGCCGGTTCCTGGCTCGCGGGACGTGGGGCCGAGCCGGGAGGTGGCGGGACAGGCTGGTGAGTTACGCGTAGTTCCCCCGCTATCCCCCCACCGGCCCCGGCCCCGGCCCCGGCCCCGGCCCGGCGCTCGCCTCGCGCCGGGCTCGTCCCTCGCGGGCCGCTGCTTCGCGGCCCTGCTCCTGGGCGGCTGCTTCACCCGTCCCGCCCCCTCCCCCCCGCGGCGCAGCTATTCCGAGCCCCCCCAGCCCCTTGGGCACCCCCCGGCGCAGCTACCCCTCCCCCCCAGCCCCTTGGGCACCCCCCGGCGCAGCTACCCCTCCCCCCCCAAAGCCCCTTGGGCACCCCCCCGTAGCCCCCCTGGCAGCTACCCCGAGCCCCCCAAAGCCCCTTGTGCACCCCCCATAACTCCCCCGGCGCAGCTACCCCGAGCCCCCAATAACCCTTTGTGCACCCCCTCCCCAGTAGCCCCTTGTGCACCCCCTGTAACTCCCCTGGCGCAGCCACCCCGAGCCCCCCATAGCCCCCTTGTGCACCCCTCTTCTCCAATAGCCCCCCCAGCGCAGCTACCTCCAGCCCTCTTTAGCCCCCATATGTATGCAGCCATCTTCACCCCCACAGTCCCCTGGCACAGAGGCCCCCATCCCCTTCCCACCATAGTCCCACGTCGCAGCTATCCCCAGCCCCTCATGGCCCCTCTTGTGCAGCTACCCCTTCTCTTCCCCTCATTGCCCCCTGCAGTTAGGTCTTCTCCTCTCCCCTCCCCCCCATTCTCCTAGCATTTTTGCTGTTTTATTCCCATTTCTTGTGCCTGCACCATTATCTCCCTCCTTACCTTTCTCAACCCTCCCCCCCCCCCCCCAGGAATCTCCTCTTTTTCTATTCCTCCTCCCTGATTCTCCAGTGGTCTCTTCTTCCATTTATTTACCCTCCCCCCACATCTTTTATTTCTTTGCCAATTCTCAGAATCTTTGCACTTTTTATTTTTCTCTAACCTCCTTTCCCCCTGCTCCCCTTTCCCTGATCCTTTTAAGATTTTTATTTTCTGCTCTCCTAATTCCCTCTCCTAAATCAATTTGAGGATCTAATTCCTCTCTTTTCCCCAATACAGTTGGTACTCTTAGCGCATACTCCGACCCACATTTCTCTTAGTACTTTTTATTGCTCCTTATCGCAGTTCCCTTTATATTTCTCTTTTCTTCCACCATTGCAATCTGCCTGCCACTTTTATTCTCTGTTCCGTACTCCAGCCCCTAGTCCCTTTTGTGCATTTGTCTCTCCCTCCCACCACTTCCATTCTCCTTTGCAACAGCTGGGGTTTCTGTAGTGTCTTCCTCTAGGTGAGCTGTGTTTTGTTTCTTTATGAAAACCTGGCATGATCTTTGCTCTTCTGGGTCAGCCTGATGTAGACTTGAATGAAAGATCTGAGGAGGTGGAGGGTAAGGGGAAAAAAGAAGACAGAGATAAATGCTGCACTACAGACAGGTTAGAAAAGCTTTCATCATGAGAATGAGGTACCTTAGGATACTGTCTTAAATGAAGTGAGCTGTAGCTCATGAAAGCTTATGCTCAAATAAATTTTAGTCTCTAAGGTGCCACAAGTACTCCTTTTCTTTTTTGCGAATACAGACTAACACGGCTGCTACTCTGAAACCTGTCTTAAAATTAGTCACAAATGAAGGAATCAGCCTCCAAAAGAGCAAGACTTGGTACTGCAGCTCTGTCCCAGTCGTGTGTGTGCGCGCTCTGAATGTCTATTCCTTCTGATGCCCATTTTTGGATTACACAGCATTAGTCTATGCTGACAATGTTTGTGTGATGGTTCATATACTGTTGTTTCAGCAATGAAATTGGCCTTGATTAGATAGGTGTCTCTCCCTTTCTTTAACTTCCAAGGTGCTTCTGTTTGCTAAAGGTTTTGGAGTGGAAGGTGGCAGAAATAGTCACCAATTTCTGTGATGCAAGGGATTTTGTGTCAGATATGGAGAGGGAGGCGTGAATATTAAATGGAAGAGATTGTACTGGTAGTTTTTAATGCCAAATTAGAGAAGACTGTATGCAGCTAAGAAACTTGTTATAGTGTGGGGTTCACCTCTCCCTCCCACAAGAACAGCCTCACTGTAACCAGAATTGTAGCTGGCATAGCACTGAACCAATTCAGAACTCTTTCAGCTTCCTTGTGATGTGAGCTCAACTATACTTGAGTTCACTATGTGTCTGTTCCACTGTATGTCTTGAGACCCCATTATGGGACAATTGTAGCCAAGTCGGAGGATCTGGCTTAAGCTCAACTAAAATCGGTAGCTTGGGGGAGAGAGTGCACCCATAACAAACCCCAAGATTTGGATAATATGTCTGTCCTGTTCCCATTACAATTTAAACCATGTTGTAACCAGAGGATAACCATGTTAGAACCAGGTTAGAGGATTCTTTCTATCTGTAATTTAGACAAGGTCTTGAGAAGCCATCTTATCCTTCACATGTGGATGCCTTGCATGTGTAATTAATTTTTATTTCTGGGAAAAAAATCATTCTCTTCCTTGTCATAGACCTGTTCCCAGTTAACTGTTTAATGTATGTTAAAGAGTACCCTTTTGGTAGCTTGGTTCTATATTACCACTGAACACTTTGTAATAGGAGACTATAGTCGTGTGGGATTAGGTATTTTTACAGAGAGCTCTCAGCAATCTGTTTATCTTGACTGTATAATCAATAAACTGTGCAAGGTATTTATTTGCAATTACATTTCTCCATTTCAGTGCTGTTGGTATGGTTTGCATTTTAATTTCATACCATCTTCTAGGCATAAATCAGATTTACTCTTAGCTCATAGGAATTGCAAGAAAATACAAACTGTATCTTGTTTTCCCCTCAGAAGAAGGGAATGGGATGGAAAGAAATGAGGGAATCGGCAGTAATCAGTATTTTTTTTGCCAGCTATGGATTTGCAAAGTGAACTGCTATACGAATTGTGCCAAGTAAGTGGGTTTTTTACCTACCTGCCAGTCTGTCACTAATTGACTTAAAAAAAGCCAATCCTATTCCTGTCTGTTCATCATGTGCTTTCAATTGATGTATGATGTGTCCAGATCAGTTCTGCAGCACACAAAAAAAGGGTTTTGAGTGTAAAATTGGAACATAAAGCTGTTAAAAGCACTTTAGTGCAGTGAAGTTGATTGACATCTCTATTTTCAAAGAATAGTTTCTAGAAACTACCTTCCTAAAATAATGTTTACTCCAGTGTCAAATTAATGTACACCTTTCTTTCAGGCTGTGGAAAGATCTGTTCATAGATTTACCCAGCAGCAGTGTGAAATTAAGACTCTAGTTAAGTTCCTTGTTGCCACCCTGTAGTTTGAAGTGGGCATAATTTAAAAAAAAAAAAACAAAACAGGTAAATTTCAATCTGCTGCTGACTGAGAATGCCCTGAAAAACTGCAGTGAGGCCCTGGGGTGGTTATGGGAGGAGTATTCCAAAAACAAAAGGAGTAGAGGAGACCCACTTCAAATGCAGGAGGCTGGGAATCGGGTAGAGTAGCTTCCCCACCTCAACCAGCAGCGTTGGCTACTAGCTTCTGCTCCTTTCCAGCAGCCAGAGGGTTGGAGAAGACTTATTTGTCAGACATCTATTAGCCAGAAGGTAATATGAAAAATGGAGTCCCCAAGCATTGTCCAAAGACAGTAACCTGGTAGGAATCCCAGCAGATGTCAAGGGACATGGGTTGGGCTTGTCAGCGGGGTACTTATCCCTCGGCCTCACTTGTGGCCCCAAATCACTCATATCAGCCTATTGGTGGTCAGTTGGGCAAGCCTTTCCTGACTTATCTTGGGAGTCAGTCCATTACTGTTGTGCTAGGCTATCAATAACTGGAGAACTGAGTTAGGAACACAGTAGTCTTCGGTGTTTGGTGTACGTAATATAATCCATAAATGGAAATTGTACAATGTCTTTTTCTAACCTAGGCTGATTTCAGTGTTTTTTTTTCTCTAGGGTAGATAATGACCTTGTGCATCCCAGGCTTCCCCCCAACCAACAAACAGCTGAAACCAATAATGCAACACAAACTACTTAACTTTTATGATTTGTAGCTTGAGAGAATGCCCCTCTCCTGACCTTGCTTCAATACCTTGTGACGAGAGAATATTTCAGGTCTCTAAGTTTGCTGCATGATAGTGTGAATTGCCTAGCATTACACTTGCCCTTGAAACTCTTTGCTCTTAGAGGGGAGAATCCCTATGCTGTGTCTGGAACTTTGAAGTAGTAGAGCAAGAAGAAGATCTGAACTGCTTTCTGCCTTGGAGCTGTCAGATATTAGATGAGGATCTGAGTGGGGATGGAGTTCTGACTTACTTTCTGTTTCCACTTAGCATGTCTTTCCCCAGTCCCTCAATGGAGCAGCTCTGAGCAGCTGAACTTTGAGAAGGCGTGGTTGAGCACCTTGCTGCTGCTGCTCCTAGTGCTGTGAAGATGAAGCTGCTCTAGATGAAACTGGCCCAGGGTCCTGGCCAGGAGACAACTAACTCTTTTGGATACTGATAAAAAATATTCCAGGATGTAGATGTAGGAAGAGAATGTTTCACTTGCATAATGCCTTTTATCCTAGGATCTGAGTGCTTTACGGACTTGATTACGTCAAGCTTCTAAGGTCTGTGGTGCTGGGAAATGTTATCCCTATTCTGCAAATGGAGAAGTGATAGCACTGAAGTCAGGTGACTTGCCCAGGGTTACATAGCAAGTTTGTAGTAGAGCAAGACTAGAATGTTACTCCTGATTCACAGTCGTGTTGCAGCCACAAGAAAACTTGCAAAAGAAACTGGTAATCAATTCAGCTAACTATAGCTATGTTATAATTAGAATAGCTACTGAAAGATGATTGGCAATAAAAACTTCATTCTCTACTAGTTCTGAATTCCAGCTGGCCTACTTTTAAGGGCAAGTGGGTTTAAGGGAAGGAAGGTGGTTTCGGGAGATAGCTAGCGCGCAGCATGTTAGTGCCCTGCATGTTGCAGGAAGCTTACTTGTGGCTTCTGGTACAAAGGGAGCAGAACAGGACATTAAGGAGTCAAGGGGCCACAATCAAAGAAAATGTTTGGCTCCATGCTGAGAAGTTTGGGTACTGCTTTCTATTGCATTTGTTTTAAAAATGTATACTGAGAGATTTCAAATGTTATGTTGTGTATGGATAGACATGCAATCATTGGTGAACCAGGTAGCTTAAAAGATGTCTTCACAATGGTGAATCTTCACCCCTCAATTGCCTTTTGTATCTGACCTGAGTTGGTTGGATCTGAAAGACAGGGATGCTGGAACAATTTTTATAGTGGGAGTACCGAGAGCCATTGAACCAAACTGTAAACCCTGTATATAACAGAAATCATGTCAAGCCACAGGGCACCCCTAGTTCCAGCACCTGTGCTGAAAGGTGTTACTGGTCATGAACTAGTAATAAATTGATGGATGCAATTCAGAACTTGGTCAAAACAGGTTCATACAGCTGTTGCTACTGCTGACGCTTATTAGGTGTTGTCTTCTTAATCTCAGCAAGACTAAGAATGGAGTGAACTGTTTTCTTCACTACCATCTTCCTTAGGTCTTGTCAAGTAAAGATTGAGGCATATCAAAGAGTGCATGGGACATTTGCACTGTTATTGCCTGCTGTACCATATCTGTAATACGAGTATTTCAATTTTCTATGCTTTCAATCAAGTGTCTTTCACCAGCGTTAAAGTATTTTTGATTTTTTGTAATTTTGATCCTTTTTGAATTGTGTTGGAATAAATTCAGTCCTACATGGTGATGAGACGAAAAGAAATCTCATTTTCTCAGACTGAATGGAAGCAATAGTTTTAAAAATTGCTGCTAGCACAGTGGTAAAATTATCTGACCATGTAAATCAGCAAACCATTGAACTTAACAAAACAAAATAAAACAAACAAAAACCCTGTGGAAGGTGGCTGAGCAAATTTATCAAATAATTTAAACTTTCCAAAAATTTTCTGAATAGGGACCACCTCTCAGTAGTAAGGAAATGTTTTCTTGCCACTCGCAATCAACTTCAATGCCCATCAAAATAAATTTAAATGCATTCTGTCCCTTTCTGCCTCCCAGTCACTTCCTGATTAAAATTGATTACTCCCACTGCACATAAGCAAGCTCAAGCCCACCATGAGATCGATTGCCTCTTTAGCAATCTTTGTCCTTCCTGCAACCAGTTCCATAATCCTGGCTCCTATATCTGCTTATCCACCTATTTCAAGGTCCGCAGTGCTCCCTCTGTTTCCAGTGATCTTGGGTATGGATCCCCTGACAGATTGCTTCAATGCAAAGGAAGCAGCTCCCTTTGGTAGCAGCTTCTTTCTGTTGTTCATATTAAATAGTACCCTGTTCTCAGGAGTGGTAGCTTCTGGGTTACAGGTAGAAGAGCCAATTTATCTTATGGAACTGTAGTCCCTGGTGGCAGCTCTGCTTCCATGTTTTTATGTCCTACCTGGAACTGTGCCCTATGGAATTAGAACCAGCAGAGTCACACAGCCTCCTTGTTCTGCTTGGGCCATAGAGCAGAGGTTTCCAAACTAACTGATCAGATTGTGCCAAAAAGTGGGGCGAGTTGTCAATTAAGTTACTATTTGAATTTGTGCATCCAGTGAAGTTAGCTGTAGCTCATGAAAGCTTATGCTCAAATAAATTGGTTAGTCTCTAAGGTGCCACAAGTACTCCTTTTCTTTTTATTTGAATTGTGCTGCTTGCAATTTACTACTAAAGAAAATAGCTTTATTTTTATTATGTTTGAGAGTTTCAGAACAGGCGCACAATGTACAAGAATAATGAAACAGCAAAAGCACAATGGGGGAGAAATATGCAAATTTAAGTAATTGATTCTGAAAGGTATGCAGGAACAGAAACAATGTAGTTAGGAAGGGGATGCGAAAATGGTTAGAATTTGCGGTGCACCCACAAAATTTTGGCAACTAATTTTAAATGTTTGTATAAATTTAACTTTTATTTCTAAAAATTCCTGACACATTTAAAAATGTAGCCAGATTATTATTCCATTGATATCCTAGCTCCAAAACACAATTTATTCTGCTGGGGTACCTGGCATTGGCCACTATTGGAAGACAGGATATTGGGCCAGTATGGCCGTTCTTATGCATTGAAACCCATTTTAGGATTGGTGGTTTTGGATTCTGCCTTGTACCTAGTCTCTTAGGGTCATCTGCTCTTTAATTTCAATGAGATCATGCAAAGCTATTCAACTGATGACTGAGTTTTTGTGCCAAGTGCAACAGATAGTTCCATTGTTTGTATTATTTGATTCTGCTTAGGCATTAATCCTGGGCATGCACACAGGATATGTCCAAGATCAGTGTTATCAGTTGGTATTAATGTAACTGGCCAATCTGAGAGTCTTCCCTCCATAGCAAATGGCTATTCTCTTTCAGATCCACTCTGTTCAAGTGTCAACATAGTACTGCTTATCTGCTCTGAAAGTACATTTTGATTCTTTTGGGCCAGATTTGTATAATGGAGGGCTGCAGGTTTCACAGGTTTAAAAAAAAAACTGTACAGTATTCTGAGTTGCGGTGCTCAGGAAGGAAGTGAGACTTTCTCAAAACTATGTGCTTCACCCGGCAGAGTGAGACGTATTAGTTTGTTTGCAGAGTACTCTGAAAGTGCAAGGTGCTCAGATAGAGCAAAGTATCAGGACTTCAAAAATCTACTCTCCTGCTTTTTTGTGTTGACTAGTAAATTTTCCTAGGGAGAGTTAAGCCATCCAGAGCTCCAGCTATTTTTAAAAGAGAACCTTCAGATGCACCTTAGAGACTAACAAATTTATTTGAGCATAAGCTTTCGTGAGCTACAGCTCACTTCATCGGATGAAGTGAGCTGTAGCTCACGAAAGCTTATGCTCAAATAAATTTTAGTCTCTAAGGTGCCACAAGTACTCCTTTTCTTTTTGCGGATACAGACTAACACGGCTACTACTCTGAAACCGTTCAGATGCACCGTTGCCTTCAGACAAATGGTTCTGGAGTGCTTCTGCTTAAAGTTTTTTCCTAAATTAATATGATGCTTGTCAGTTTCACTAATGCTACTCAGAATCCTGTGGACAGTAGTAAAACTGGCTGGCATCAATTTTTGCTGCTTGTGCTCTTTGAAAGCAGAGCAAGGATCTGGATTTAAAGATGAGAAAGGATTAAAAAGTAGCAGAGAGCCCACCCCTCAAAGCAGCTAGGAGCCTCTGGAGTGGATGGTTGGATCCAGAGGATGGGAGAGCATTCCTGTTCGCTTCCAGAAGCCTGAGGGAGAACATGACAAGGATTTAAACTGATGAGCACATACTAGTCAGAGGCTGATAGGAAAGATGATTCTCCAAGCATGGTCCAAAAGTAGCTCCCTGTTAGGAATCCTAGCATCTCTTTCTCCCCCGTCCTTCAGTCGCTGGGGATTGAGTTTTTTCACCATGGCTTTTTATCTGGACCTCTCTGTGGAAGCATTCTCCTCCTTCTCATTTTTGTGTGAGCTGTGAAATATTAGACTTAATCCAGTCATTACTCCACTTTTTCCAAGCCTTGCTAATTATTTTTGCCACTTCGTTAGCTGATGCAAGTTCCTGTGCTTTGGTCATAGTCTAACCTGGCTCGATACACTCATTGTGAGGAAAGGCAAAAAAGTAATGCATGAGAATTGTTTAAGAATTTTCCCTGCCTTAGCACAGAAAGGAAAACAACAAAACCTTAAACGGTATTAAAACAACATAATTTAAGTCATTTGCCACTCTTGCCTATTAAGTAAAAAAGAAACTTAACAGTACCTGCAACATGTTTGTTCAGTGTATTAGGGAGTCATGACCACCCTGCCTTTTCCCTATTGCTAAGTGAGAGTGGGGCCTAGGTTAGATGGAATAAGGCTGAGGACTGCTGACTTTGGTGGTGATCAAATAATATGTAAATGACTATGGCCTAACTTTAAAAGGTGTTGAGCATCTGCTGTTTCCATTGATTAGAGACGTTTAACATTTTAACTTCTGCATAGGGTGCGGGGGGGGGGGGGGGACTACTGTTCAGCATTCAACTCATCAGTGCAAAGACGAGCATTCTTAGAGACTCAGATCTCTTGTTTCCATGCCTACACTGTGTACCTTAGAGTGGCACAGTTGTGCTGCTACAGCCATGCTGCTATTAGGTATGCAGTGTTGCCGCTCTTTGCTGGCAGGAGAGAGCTCTCCTGTTGACAACATAAAGCAACCCCCAACAAGGGATAGTGGGACACTCTTCCCTCTGACAAAGCACTGTCCACCACTGTTGCTTTTTGTAAAACTTTTGTCGGTTTTAACCAACAAATCTTTTAAAGAAAAAAGTGCAGTGTAGACATAGCCTTAGCTTCAGTGTAATGTTGTTAGTCTTTAACAGGGTCGCTTTATGCTCCATTACAATATCTGAGAATAGTATTGCAGTTCTTCAAATGGAAGGGTTTTTTAGCTGTGATAAATGCTGCTCTTACAGTAGTTCTGAGATGCATTTTATCAGTGTTAAAAATTTTTCGCATCCTGCTTTCAGGTATGTTTGACACCGGAATTGACACAAGTAACTTGTACTAGGTAGGAGAAGGGTAAAATGAGCTTCCTGTCGTTACTGTTTGCAAGATACTCTCAACATAATGGAGAAGATGGGAGGGAAGAGCTGTACATTCAAAGGTGTGGACTGAGGAATGACTAATTGAATATTGTTCAAGAGAATAACCTGTGGGAGGCAGGATATGTGAATTGATCCTGGCTATTCGATTTATAATCTTGTGTAAAAATAGTTTGTTTTTTAGAATTTGCATATTAAATACCAGTTGCGTTTTCAAACTGGCTGAGGCTCTTCATAGCCTTCAAGACAAATTACCACATGGACTAAATGTGTAGAAATTACTGGAAATGGAGAACATAGCTGTTTTAGTCTTTCTCACACTTACTGTGAAACAACTATTTTAATACATTAAGTGGTGAAAGATGAGACAAAAATTTTGATATTAAATCACAGCCCCAAAGAGGATATTGCTGTGACGCTTTTTAGTAGTTTGTCAACAGAAAGCTCGTTTCAAAATTGTATTTAGAATACTAAAATTATTTCATAATATGAATTTATTTATGTAATGGAAATGCTTAAACTGTTGCTTTAAGTGGCTTGAATGCCTCAAATTAATACAATTTCAGGCTTCATCCCAGAAGGATTAAAAGAAAGTCTTAGGCAGTATAACTTTATCTTTTCAGTGCTCTACTACATAAAGCTATAATTTTGGTGGTTGCGAATTGATAATATGTCTTCGGTACTTGTCTGTCTGGCCTATAGAATAGGTAGATACTGCAGAGGGATGACTCCAAAGAACTAGGAGTCAAACTTGTTAGCTTTCTTTAATCCTCGCTGTTTTGCTTTGTGAATATGAATCTCCATTTTCCCACCAGTAAAATGGGGAAAATGCTTACCTATTTCATACCTGTTATGGTAGTCAGTTACTTCAGTGGGCCTTTTAATTGTTCAGCAGAGTCTCAACTTTCATATTAAAAAAAAAAATATTGAAAATGACACTGTAATCAGTAGTGATATTGAGTTTGCAGGGAGCCTGTAACAATAGCTCTGAGATGTGAGTTGCTCCATTTACTTCAATGGGTGCTAACTCTTAACAATGATGGTACTTTAAATGTCAACATTGTTAACTATTTTGCTGCTTTTAAAGCACTTCGGGTCTTGTCTACATAGGAAAGTTTTGCTAGTTACTCCAGTATAGCTATGTTGGTATAGTTAAACTGCTGCAGTCATACTGGTATAATTATTAATGGAAATTGTTCCAGAATAAGAGTGGCTTTTTAAGGCTTAGGTTAAACCATTTCCAAAGCAACGCAAGATAAACTGGAAAAAGACATTCTTGTACCAGAATAAGGCCTGGTCTACATACTGATTTAGGCAAATAGCATTAAATAAGCTGCCTTATATTGACTTGACTTTGTGAGCCCTGGTCTACACTAGGCGTTGAGGTCGAATTTAGCAGCGTTAAATCGATGTAACCCTGCACCTGTCCACATGATGAAGCCCTTTTTTTCGACTTAAAGGGCTCTTAAAATCGATTTCCTTACTCCACCCCCGACAAGGGGATTAGTGCTGAAATCAGTTTTGCTGGGTCGAATTTGGGGTACCGTGGACGCCATTAGAAGGTATTGGCCTCCAGGAGCTATCGCAGAGTGCTCCATTGTGACTGCTCTGGACAGCACTCTCAACTCAGATGCACTGACCAGGTAGACAGGAAAAGGCCCGCGAACTTTTGATTTCCAATTTCCTGTTTGGCCCGTGTGGCAAGCTGCAGGTGACCATGCAGAGCTCATCAGCAGAGGTGACCATGCAGAGCTCATCGGCAGAGGTGACCATGATGGAGTCCCAGTATCGCAAAAGAGCTCCAGCATGGACCAAACGGGAGGTATGGATCTGATCGCTGTATGGGAAGAGGAATCCGTGCTATCAGAACTATGTTCCAGTTTTTGAAATGCCAAAACATTTGTGAAAATCTCCCAGGGCATGAAGGACAGAGGCCATAACAGGGACCTGGAGCAGTGCTGAGTGAAACTTAAGGAGCTGAGGCAAGCCTACCAGAAAACCAGAGAGGCAAACGGCCGCTCCGGGTCAGAGCCCCAAACATGCCGCTTCTATGATGAGCTGCATGCCATTTTAGGGGGTTCAGCCACCACTACCCCAGCTGTGTTGTTTGACTCCTTCAATGGAGATGGAGGCAACATGGAAGCAGGTTTTGGGAATGAGGAAGACGATGAGGAGGAGGCTGTAGATAGCTCACAGCAAACAAGCAGAGAAACCTGTTTTCCCAACAGCCAGGACTGTTTCTCACCCTGGACCTGGAGCCAGTACCCCCCGAACCCACCCAAGGCTGCCTCCCGGACCCACCAGGCAGAGAAGGGACCTCTGGTGAGTGTACCTTTTAAAATACTATAAAAGGTTTAAAAGCCAGCATGTTTAATGATTAATTTGCCCTGGCATTCGTGGCTCTCCTGGATATACTCCCAAAGCCTTTTCAAAAGGTTTCTGGGGAGGGCAGCCTTATTCCATCCACCATGGTAGGACACTTTACCACTCCAGGCCAGTAACACATACTCGGGAATCACTGTAGAACAAAGCATTGCAGTGTATGTTTGCTGGTGTTCAAACAACATCCGTTCTTTCTCTCTGTGTTATCCTCAGGAGAGTGATATCATTCATGGTCACCTGGTTGCAATAGGGTGCTTTTCTTAAGGGGACATTCAGAGGTGCCCGTTCCTGCTGGGCTGTTTGCCTATGGTGGAACAGAAATGTTCCCTGCTGTTAGCCACGCGGTGGGGGGAGGCAAAATGCGACCTTGTAACGAAAGCACATGTGCTATGTATGTAATGTTAACAGCAAGGTTTACCATGAAAGAGTGTACCCATTGTTCTATAAAATGTGTTTTCAAATACCACTGTCCCTTTTTTTTCCTCCACCAGCTGCATGTGTTTCAAGGATCACAGGATCTTCTCCTTCCCAGAGACTAGCGAAGATTAGAAGGCGAAAAAAACACACTCGCGATGAAATGTTCTCTGAGCTCATGCTGTCCTCCCACACTGACAGAGCACAGACGAATGCATGGAGGCAGACAATGTCAGAGTGCAGGAAAGCACAAAATGACTGGGAGAAGAGGTGGCAGGCTGAAGAGAGTAAGTGGCGGGCTGAGGAGCGGGCTGAAGCTGAAAGGTGGCGGCAGTGTGATGAGAGGAGGCAGGATTCAATGCTGAGGCTGCTGGAGGATCAAACTAATATGCTCCAGCGTATGGTTGAGCTGCAGGAAAGGTTGTGGGAGCACAGACAGCCGCTACAGCCCCTGTATAACCAACCGCCCTCCTCCCCAAGTTCCATAGCCTCCTCACCCAGACGCCCAAGAACACGTTGGGGGGGGCCTCTGGCCACCTAGCCACTCCACCCCAGAGGATTGCCCAAGTAACAGAAGGCTGGCATTCAATAAGTTTTAAACTTTTAAAGTGCTGTGTGGCCTTGTCCTTCCCTCCTCTACCACTCCTCCTGGGCTACCTTGGTAATTATCCCCCTATTTGTGTGATGAATTAATAAAGAATGCATGAATGTGAAGCAACAATGACTTTATTGCCTCTGCAAGCTGTGATCGAACAGAGGTGGGGAGGGGGGTTAGCTTACAGGGCAATAGTGTGAACCAAGGGGCGGGGGATTTCATCAAGGAGAAACTTGCTTGTTTCCTGAGCCCAGAATTGGCGTTCCACCACATGAACCTGCTCCATTAGCATCATGATGCCCACATTGGCAGAGCCCGTGCTTTGAGGGAAGTCTGTGTCTGTGTACTCATCACTCTCCTCACCGCGCTGATGTCGCCTGCTCGCCGGGTTTTGCTTTGCCAGGTTCTGATGCTGCATAGACTGCTGGATAATGTGTGTGGTGTTTAATGTGCTCCTAATTGCCAAAGTGATCTGAGTGGGCTCCATGCTTGCCGTCTGCACAGAAAAAAGGTGCAGAACGATTGTCTGCTGTTGCCCTGATGGAGGGAGGGGCGACTGATGACATGGCTTACAGGGTGGCTTACAGGGAATTAAAATCAACAAAGGGGTTGGCTTTGCGAGAAACTGAATGGCCGCCACAAGGATAGAACTCAAAACCACAAGTATAGAACTCAAAACTGGGTTTATCAGGCTGTTGATTTCAGAGGTGTAGAGAAGAAAATGAATACAAAACAAATCTGGTCTATTTCTTGTTTTGAGCCACTTCATCTATCTTTATACATCATGCTGGCAGCAGACTGTGCAGTACAACCGCTAGCCATCATCACCTCCTGGGTGCTCGGCAGAAGACGGTGCAGTATGACTACTGGCCATTGTCTTCTGCTGGCTACAGATTAAAAGACAGTGCACTGCCGGTAGGACTCAATTGCCATAAGATGAAACAAGGGAAATGACCTGGCTGAGTCACTCCCATGTTTGCCCAGGCACTTGGCTAAAAGAGCACCCAGGACTAAGTCGATGATGGCTACCAGTCATAATGCACTGTCTGCTGCCAAAAGGCAATAAAGCGCTGCTGTGTAGCAATGCAGTACCATGTCCGCCAGCACCCAGGAGACATACGGTGATGGATAGCTGAGCGGGCTCCAAGCTCGCCGTGGTATGGTGTCTGCACAGGTAACTCAAGAAAAAGGATGCAAAACGATTGTCTGCCCTTGCTTTTACGGAGGGAGGGAGGGAGGGAACAGGCGCCTGATATGTACCCAGAACCACCTGCGACAATGTTTTAGCCCCATCAGGCACTGGGATTTCTACCCAGAATTCAAATGGGCGGTGGAGACTGCGGGAACTGTGGGATAGCTACCCACAGTGCAAAGCTCCGGAAGTCGACTGTTGCCTCGGTACTGTGGACACAGTCCGCCGACTACATGCACTTAGAGCATTTGTGTGGGGACACACGCTCGACTGTATAAAAACGCTTTCTACAAAACCGACTTCTATAAATTCGACCTAATTTCGTAGTGTAGACATACCCTAAGCGTCTACACTAAAATGTTGCTTCCACCGATGTAACTTGCCCACTACACTGACTTAATAACTTTACCTCCACAAGCGCTTAGGTCGATGCAGCGTCAGTGTAGAAACTGCATTGCTTACATAGACTGTTGCTGCCTTTCAGAAACCATCCCCAAATGCCCCATACTGACAGTTAAATTGGTGCAAATGTTTCTGGTGAGAATGCATGCCACCGACACAAGGAATGTAGTGTGGACATGCAAAAGCGATTTAATGACTGCAGTGGCTGTACTTCAGTGTAACTTAGGTCAACTTAATTTTGTAGTGTAGACTTGCCTGAGGTATGTCTGTGTTGGGAGTTACACAAGAATAAGTGGTTTAAATTCACATCTTAACTTACATAGGTGTAACTTTCTTTTATGTAGACAAGCCCCGAGGAAGTATCGTACTAAGAAGATCTACATACACATTCTACTCTGAGTAACTGCTTATTTCAAGTAGGCCTTTACCAACACTGGAGGGAAGAAGATGGGATTCAGAGTGTGTGTGTGTGTGTGTGTGTGTGTGAGTGGGGGGGAGGGGGTTTACGGGAGGGATGCATGATTGGTTTCACTTTGCTGAAGTGGGGTTTAGTTTGCTAAAATTTGGCAAATGCAGGATTGTTGTTTGTATTGTTCTAGGAAGATGTGAGGTGCTTCAAGTGTTAGTAGTACTACTATAGAAGTATAGTGAAAAGACCTTTTGTCAATTGAAAACTGTCATTTAGTCCTTACAAAATAGGCACTTTATCTGTCTTAAGAGTGCCAACTTCTTCAGATCTAAACATTCAACTACATATTAATAACAATCTTTTTCTTTATCTATGCATTGAATTACTTTTGTGGCAGGAAATGGGTGAGATGTGCCTGAATCTTTTTTTTTTTTTTTTTTTTTTTTTTGCCCAGGCTCATTACATTTTACATTCTATACTGCATTTTTAAGTGTTAGCTGCTGTTGTGGTCATTTCTAGTAGTCCTGCAGTAGTTTTTTTAGCTATAGTGATATTCAGTCTTTCTCCTTCATATATAAAAGAGAACAGAATGATCACAAATTTCACCACTTCCTGAATCAAATGTGGAACTCATGACTGCAAATTGGCTTTTCCACAGCAAGAATAGGGGAAAAAGAAAAAGTGGAAAGAAAGGCGAGAAAAATCTACTTTGTAATATGTATGTGGATATTTTAGGAGAGAAAAGAGGTAGATTTCGATCACAGTAAATGTTGGGGCACATAATTTGGGGTTTTTTTAAATAGTCGGATAGTAAGGAGAATAATAGAAATGCGTTTGTGTTTGCATATGATCTTAGAGTATTTGATGTCTCATGTATTGTTTTTTCTTCTTTACTACTTGGATCTTCAGTGTTGTAACATACCTGGAGCACGTGTTTTACTTTTTCCTGGTTATATTTAATATAGTACCTTTATGATGCGGGAAGAGAAAAGCAATAAGTACAGCTCACCTTTTTAAAAAAAACATGAAAATTCAATGCACAAAATCTGTTAATGTCTGGTTAACATTTCAACCATAATGGTACAAGTGAGGAGACTTAGTTATGCATCCCAGAGCAGCTGTAAATCTGCCATGTTGAACATGTGTATTGGTGCATACCTCTTACAACATATACTCAATATTACATGCATGCCCTGTGGATAAATTATGGCTTCTGGGAGAACTACAATATAACTTTGCTTGATTTACAGTATCTTAAATTATCAACCATGATACTGCATTGACCTTTTTATTTTTTTGGATGCATTGAATATATAACAAGCTCAGTGTTAGGTTTAACCATATTGGTTAGAGACGATTATGGAGGGTGATTAATCTCTCAGCTGCTGAGCAACATTCCAGGAATATTTGGAAAATTTGCTCATCCCTTGCTGCCCATTGTGTTTACGTTGTGATATGCAAGCATAAGAATAGATGTTCTGCACACAACTGCTCCAGGGAAATGCAGCAGTAAAGAGATTGTAATATAACTTTTCAGTTACATTTTTCCTTCTCTTACTGCTGGTTTGTGACAATATGCCCTGTGTTTCAAAATCTTAGTTGCACATAATTAACTTGAAGCATTAAGCAGTCCCATTTACTTCAATGTGACTGCTCACATGAATAAAGTCAAATACATGTCTATTAGGAGGAGAATGTCCTTAGTGTAATTTTATGCAGCACATTTTAGGCAAATAGCATAAGCTAATAAATAACATTCATGAAATGACACTAAAGGTTGGAGTCTGCCAATATGTAGTGTGCAGGACCATTTGGGTTATAGGTATGATCAGTGGTTATATTTATCCCCCATTTCACTCATCTCCTTTAATGTTTTGAATGAAGTCAGGCAAATATTTTTCTAGGAATCTGCTCTTGAAGTTTACAAGAATGATACTTTCTGAAGGACTCCATCTTATTGCTTGAATCTGAAAACTCAGGTTGGGGTAACAGTAATGTTACTGTGAGTATGGAGTAAATGAGTTCACCTCATTGTTACGGGGTCACATGTTGCATCGTTAATGCAGGCCTTCTTAGTGAGTGTCTTACTGTTCGGTTATTTGCAGGACCCTTGGCAAAAGTAGGTCAAATTGTTGGCTTGTCATCCTTAAATGTCTGTTTCAAAGACATCAATTCAGATGTGACATACTGAAAAATCCCTTTGGTTCACTTCCCTTCCTTCCATAGGCTAGTAATCATAGATTTTTCCCATTTGTAGTTTATACTCTGTCTTGTATGGACTATATTGGTAGGCAAAATAATTGCAACCAGATGGTGCTGCTCTTATGTCAACATCTTTACAATAGGAGGAAGAAAAAGCCCCTTTTCAAGTTTTGAGTTGGCTTTGTTTTACACGGGGTTAAAATGTGAATACAGATGAACTAAGTGTAGGAAAGTTTCATGGGTTTTTACTTCTATAAACATGTAATTTTTATATAAAATGAAAACAAACAGCCACTAAAACTGCTTTGTATTACTGCAGAGAATGTTGTAAGTCATCATGGAAAACATAATCAACATTAGCAACAATACAAGATGCTCAGAATAGGCTTACATTTTACATGGCTACTTACGGAGGGGAAAATATGACAGGCTGTTTGTCTTCAGACAAATGACAGTAGAACCAACATTTTACATATTGCTTTTTGCTTTTCATGCTTTTTACACCCTTCTTTGAAAAAAGGGTAATTACAAAATTGGCAGTGTGGGGGTTGTGCGTGTTTTTTCTGAGTTTCTCTTGGGGTCTGATCCAACCACCATTGAAGTCAATGAAAGGGATTCCCATTGATTTCAGTGGGAGCTGGATTAGGCATAGACTCACAAAAGGTTCTTGGGCACTCAGGTCCCTCTTTTAGGCTGTACTATGATTAACAAAACTCCTGCCTCAACTCACTCTGTACCTATATTTTCAGAGTAGAAGTTCCCTCAGCGCCTATGTTTTTGCCTTTGATCACACAATCTGTTGCCACGCTCTGGAGGGCTGTCTTCCACCAAAGCTTAAGAACAATTCACGAACCAGGAAAGAAGTATTCAGTCACGTATGTGGTCTGTTTCAGTGGGCAACCTCTGAGTGCACCTATAGGGTTTGGTCTTATTCTAAATATGGCAGCTGGACGTGGTGGTGGAGGTATCCACCTTAAGTTTTAGCCCAGAGGTTAGAGCACTCTCCTGGATGGGGGAGACCCATGCTCAGTTGCCCCTGCAGGCAGAAGGGGAGAAATGATCTCAGTGGGGTTTCCCACCACTCAGGTGAGCCCTGTAACCACTGAGCTATGGAATAGTCTGATGTGGGGTTTCTTCAGTCTCTCCTGTTGAAACTGTTCCATTGTGAATAAATAATGAAGTATTGGAGCAGGGAACTGGACCATGGGTCTTCCACTTCCCAGGTAGGTGCCCTAAGCACCTACTACAGAGTAATTCTCTTTTTTGGCCCAGTGTCACTTTCCTTATTTATCCTCAGTGGAACAGTTTTAACAGGAGAGAGAGTCCCATAGCTCAGTGGTTAGAGCACTCATCTTGGATGTGGGAGATCTAGGTTGAATTCCCCCCCTCCAGCAGAGACGGAGAAAGGATCTGAACAGGATCTGGCACTGGGATAAAAGTTATGAGGTGTGTACCACTACCCTACTCTGGCTCCCTGTGTAGAGTTAGGTGTTTAAGTCATTCTCATAAGAAACACCTTAGGCACCCAAGCTGCCTAACTCCAAGAATGCTGGCTTTTTGTGAATTGCTTTCTGAGCCACTTGTCTCTCTCCATTTATTATATAGGGAATCTAGGCACCTAACTCAGGTTTTATGAATCAGTGTTCGTTTCCTAGGCACCCAAAAAGTTAGGCCTTGTTACGCTGAGCATCACAATGCCTGAACCCCTTTGTGATTCTAGGTCTTTGTTACAGTGTAATTTAACTATCATTAGGGCAGATAGGCAGAATCCTATTATCTCCACCATAAATGTGAGCAACATCTCTCTTGCCCTCTGAGGGATAATCTACACTAGAAGCAATGGTGCAGCTGCACTGATGCAGCTGCGCCACTGTAGCATATCTGGTGAAGATGCTCTATGTCAAAGGGAGAGAGCTCTCCCGCTGGCATAATAAAACCAACTTCACACAGCTACTGCCTCTTGCGCACGGGAGAGGCTCTTCCACCAACCTAGCACTGTCCACAGTGGCGCTTGGTCAATGTATGTCTCTTGGGGGGTGGCTTATTCGCATCTTTGAGCGACATAAGGTATGTCAACATAACCTGTAGTGCAGATAAGCCCTGAGTCAGTTTTACTCTGCTTCTGCTTGGAATACGTTACATGCAGGAATTAGAGATACAGTAACAACTGTTACTACTGTTGCTTAAGTTCTCAAGGGTGGTTGGAAGGGTACTCTTTAGGTTAAAACACCATTCCCTTCCTTTGACTGTCAGTTGGTGGTGGATTGCCTGAGAATTTGATTTTTAACGTAGTCTTCATTGCAGGTCACTCTTTCCTCACTTGAGGCTGTTAAGTATATGCTTATCTTTCCTAAGAGACTCAGTTGCAGAATACCACTGATTTCCAAATATAGCCATTATGTAACATTGCTTTCGCTGCTTTCTCTGTTGTTTGAACGGTATTGTACATGGAGTTGCTCTGTAATTTTTGAATACTGTATGTTGAGCTGGAGACTGGGATGTTTACTCTATGAACATATTGGTTTAGTCTGTAAGAAAACAAGCAGGAAGGACACAATGTCTTAAGATAAGCCACCTCATGGTAAACACTAAAGGTTTGTTATGGGACAATTGGAGAGCCCATGGCTCTGAGGCTGATGGCTTGACCTGTTATGGAGCCTTGCAAACCTTGTTTTGCCACACAAGTTGAATTGGAAGATCAAAAGGATTATAGCAGTTAAAGACTGTCTGTTTACAGAAGGATTTGGTTGTTGGAAAGCTGGTCATATTGAGACAGGCACTCACTGGGGAATCTGAAGGTGTACCTGCCATTATAGGATGATATATGTGTGTGTGTACTTTTGCTTTAAACTCCCTTTTCTCTCATGTTATGCTTTGTTCCTACTGTTAAACAGTGCTTTGGTTTTAAGAAGGTTGTGACCAGTAATGACCAGACTCCTGAGGAAAAGAACAGCATGCTGAACTCCATGGGACCTGCTGGTGAGCATAATTGACAGAGTACTGTAGAACTGGGTCTGGTCTAAAAGAGGGAGAATTGCCGCTTTCTATCCTAGGTGATGTAAAGCCATATGGTCTGATGCCTAAGGGAGTGAATTCACAGCCCAGAGAAGGGAAAGAGGTGCAGCTTAACCTGTAACCATGACATGGACCTTCAACAGCAAGAAGGGAAAAATGTGAAGAGTAGCGTTGGAGGAAATCTGTACCAGGTTTCCTAGTGGATGAGAGAGGTAACAAACTGCTGCCACTGTCCTATGGCAGAAAATGAGAATCGGCATAAATCCCTGATTTCAAGAGCATTATGTAGCAGTACCTATGGGAGTGTCTAAATATGAAACCTGAGACTTGTGTAAAATACAGCTTTTTACTGTGCACATAGCAGAATTTTACAATATGAATCACTTTGTAATTCACTATTTGCAATGAGACAATATGTACTGGGGGGATTTTGTGTGTGTGAGATGGTTATGGTTTTGTTTTGAGTTTAGAGTCTGGCCTTTTTTTTTGTTTTTTTGACAAGTGAAGTAAATCCACAGAATGTTGTGCAGTTTCAAAAAGTGTAGCATTCTTACCACTGTCTTTTATGATTGAATTATTTATCAGTTGGTCTTTATTTTGCCAAGCAACTGCATTTTTCTACACAATTTAATATGAGGGATTGATAAGTACACTTTTTCAGCAGTTATCTCTTACAGATATGCTCTGGCTCTTAATTTTAGTCTCTTCATAAGATATAAAATTGGTTTTGTATGCATCTTGTCTTGTGGCTCTTAAAATGTTTTCAATTAAAAACTAAGTTACTTAATGTCACTGTCTTCTGTAGTCATAGTGTGAAAGCATCTTAACCTCCTCATATCAATATGCCCCCTGCTGATCAGCAGTGCGTCAGCCTCTGCACTCTTGTGGGGCTCATGACTAGGGTAGAAATGAGCAATGTCTTTTTAAGGTCAATTTAGTACTTATGAGAAGCCAGACTGACAGCCCTGGAGACAGAAGTTCTTTATAAACTAGGCTATTAGATCATCATGAGTAAAGCTTGTTGTTGGTCATGCTGCTGTGGATGGTTATGGAATCCATGACTATTACTTTAATAAGAGGTGGAGGGGAGTAAATATCCCTCAGGCATGCTATTAGACAAATGTGGCATAGATGCTATGGCTACTCAATGAGGCTGAGAATGATCTTTTAGGGAGCACAATTGGTTTTGAGTCAGATGTGTCATAGAATGGAGCTGATTACCTCTGTGTCTTGATCCTCCCTGGAAGTCGCAGTTGCCAAGATATCTGCTTTCTGTCAGACTTCCTGTTTCTTTCTCTTCCAAAGTTGCAGCCCTACAGAAGAGGAGTCTCTGTAGTAACTGTCCTGTTACGTTAGTGCAGTGACAAAATGAAATTGTGGTCCCTCAGGCCTAAGCTCTGATGGTCTTGAGATAGTTGCTTGTGTGACCTCCATTTACTACTTCCTTTTCTATGCTTTCTCTGTGCATTTTTATTGATTTTTAACATCTCTACAAAAGAAGAAAAGAACTACTCCAGCACGAAAACTCAGGCTTCAAAGTGAAATTGACCAGACATATGCGAAACTGAAAATTGGTCTGTAGCCAACATTGACTCAAGGTCTTCTGTGAGAGTTTGTAATACTATTCAACCCCGTCACTGTTAGTGCTGCCTTTCTGTGGATATCAGTTAAGCTAACAGTGTCTTCCAGGATTAGGCTGCCAGGTTTTTTTACCCTTGTAATGGTCCTACAGTCACTACAAAGTTTTATTTTCAGTAGTTTATAACTTTTTCCTTCTCTACATTAATAACTTCAGTTTTTACTAAGAATATTTCTCTTCCTCAGCAGGGAGAATTAAAATTCACTGTCATCTGTTTATAACAGATCTCAAGCTGTACTCATCATTTTCTTGTTGTGATCTTCTGTGGGTGGACCACTGAACTCTGCTGGCCAACTAGAAACTTTGACCCAAATTAAGGGCTTTATACAAATCCCACTGAAGTTAACAAGAATCTTTCCATTAACTTAAAAAGGCTTTGGATCAACTGTTAATTCCGTATAAACCTATATCATTTGAATTAAGGTGGTGCTGCAACACAATGCTGAAATACAGCCTTTCTTGAACTCTGTCAAATAGCTATTGGGTGTTGAGTGTGGACAAGCCCTTTATGGAGAAATTAGTTGTAGAATAAGGTAGCTTCTTCTCCCTCCTCTCTCTTTTTGGTGCATTAAAATTATCTGTAGCTGAAGAAACCAGCTCACTTTAGAAAACTACTGCAATGAGTCACAAAACATTTGGAAGTTAAGACTCTGAAGTGTATAGTTTGTCTAATCAGCAAGCATTCCTAGTAGAATCCTTATGAAGTTGGTGGGAAATAGGGTAAGATAACATGTTCAAGAGACATTACTGAGATTTGTACCCTTTGTACATGAATTGCCAAGAAAAACAGTTGTAAAAATGAAATGTTAATTTTGTGGTATCTCTTGGGTAGAGTTAAGGTCCTGCCTAGGATGTGAAATTACTGTAAATTTGCCTTTAGACTGAGACATAGAATCGCAAAAGCAGCCAAACCACAGGATCATCTATAGATTACAGAAAAGGAAAATACTGAAGTGGAATATATGAAAATAAGTATGTGCAGACACAACTCAAAATAGAATAAAAATAAACAGAATTAGGTCATTACTATAAGCATAAAAATGCCTCCTCTTTAGGAAAGCCACTTTTCTATTCTTCACAACAAGGGACCAAACCAGAATGCTAATGTAACAAAAACAGTTAAGTGTTTTAAATTAGCATTTTAGTTTGTTTCCTTGTGCTTGGAGAATAAATGAGCTCTTATGCAAGGAGCAGAAACACTTCTATATTTGAAATGCAGTAGGAATAACAGTTATTTCTATATATCCTAACATGTTTGGTAACATTGTGTGTACCTCGGATGTTTCCTTTTCAGAGGCACGATAGTCATTCTTCTAAATCAAATGAATTTCTGTCAACCAGAATAAAAGACTTTTCCTGTGTGAAATCTCAAAATGCAAAATTCCAGGATGTAGAAAGTCAGCCTTTAAACAAGGTCATGCTCAAAATACCATATTTTTCAGATAATCTTGTTATACCTTAGCTTTCTGCAGATATTTTTAAAAAATACACGTTTTCAAGGGCAGTGACTTACTTTTCCAATGTTGTGATGCTCTCTGCACCTTCACCCATCTCTAGAATTATATAGTGCAGGCCATCACCCTCCACTTAAAGCACAAGGCTTGGAAAAACTACCTGCAAGTCTGAAACTGATGTGAAAGACTTCTTGTGATCACTAGTAGGATCCGGGAGCAGTACTTCATGAGAAACTGAGCACAATCATCCTCAGTCTCTTGGGAAGCAGTACTGAATACCCATCAGGGTGCCATCCCTGCACACAGCATGAAGAATTTGTATTTCATATCAGGGCTGACTAGCAAAAATATGTAACTTTATTCTCCCATCACCCTGCCTTCCTGGAGCAGAGTTCTCCATATCTTTATCCCTTGGTGGGACAGGAGTTCAGAGGATCCCACTTTTTGATCTCTCTTCTCCTTTTTGGGGGAGGGGAAGCAAGGTAGGCAACATGCTTACCTCTGCTGTTGCTGCCAGAGAAAGTTGTGATCAGTAGTAGTGACAAAAACTCTATCCTTTAGCTCCTTCAGGCAGGTGAGGAAAAAGACTCCAATCTCTTTCAGTCCTTGACACAGGACAAGATTCTCAAGGAGCAGTAGAGTGAGGATGAGAAGATGTGATGCGAGAAGTCTGGGTTTCTGGCTATCTGACTTAGTCCTGTGACTAGTAGGTGTCTAGTAAACCTTTCAAGTCTTTTATCCAGTACAAAATTCTTTTTAAAGGCAGTATATGTAAAAGGTGAGATTCTTACAGTAACATTAGTTTGGCCACTCTGCATTTTCTGTTCTATTAAATCTTCAAATTTAAATGTATACTATTTAAAAAGTACCAAATGTCCAATATGGCTGAGTTGGCATTGCTGTAGAAACAGAAATATTTATATTTTCTGCCTCTTCACTTTAACTGTGGAACCTGATATGTTGCATGTAATTTCTTTTTTAAGGAGCAGGGCAGTAGTGATGGAAAAGTTGGCATTTATAGGGACATAATTAAATGTGGCTTTTCACATCACACAAAAATAGGGTAGGGATGCATTTACATGGCAGCAACGTGATGTATGCAAGACCTATCTCTTGGCAAAAGCTTTTACCTCTTAGTAACAACTTAAGAATTGGTATTGTTTCTCATGACTAGGTGGCAGTGAGGAGGAGGTGGGAAACAGAATAGAGGGGAAAGACTTGAGTATAGGCATCTGACTAAAGGAATTCAGGTGAAGTTTCCTTTATAGACCATGATGCAGTCTGTATGCAGTCTTAATGCACTGCATTAGAAATAAGTAAGATATATTTATTATTATTGCAACTGTAGCGGTACTTCTCTGTTTTATGAAGCACTCTGATAGGGTTTGTTATGTACATAGAGAAGGTGCTAGTAGATGTGGCTCAAGAATATGCAGCGTTTGCACTTGTACGCTGCAGGGGGTTTGTGTTAGCTCTTTACATGAAGATCTTAACAGTGCTGACCATTATCATATATATATCTGGCCACAATAGATAGAAGCTTCCTTCACAAATAGTTCAACCGATCATACTTTTTTCACCCATTACTGTCCTATCTGTGTACCTCACAATCTTTTTACTAAAAAGAAAAGGAGTACTTGTGGCACCTCACCTCTGAGCCAGGGAAGTACTACTATCCCACTTAGAAATGGGGGAACTGAGGCACAGAGACACCAAGCGACTTGCCCCAAGGTCAGACAGGGAGTCTTCCACAGAACAGGGAATTGAACCCAAGTCTACAGAGGCCTAGGCTAGTGCTCTAGCTCCTGGGACATTCCTTTCCCACTCAACAATGATGAGTTCATTACTGGCTATTTCAAGTCCATCTTAAAGATAGCTTAGCAGAATAAATTTTTTATTTTTTGATAATTTTGATCGGTATGTTTATTTTAACTTTTTTTCTTTTTAAAACTTTCATAATTGTAGGACATTATGGAGGTGTCAGACAAATTAATGACATTTGTTGTGATTCAGAAAGCTAATGCTTTAGAGTTAACTGTTAAAACACCATTTGTCAACCTCACATGGCAAAATATACAAAGTAAATATCCTTAAATCAAACTGATTTTTTCAAGCAGCATTTGTCTAACTTTGCCTATCTGTTATTTTGATTATCATTTATGGAAATATTTTGTGTGTGTGAGAGAGAGACATTTGCTGATTAAATACCTAATCCTTACAAGCCTGTTTATAAATCACACTTTATCAAAGGATTTTATAGCAAGTTGCAAATGTTATCACATTTTAAGCTAGACACTAAATGACTGACCAAGCATCCCTCAGTTGACTGCTCCAACTGTTTGCCAATACCCAATGACAGTTGATTAGGCCCATTAACCCCGTGACCCTCTTTGTAATTGCCAATGACTTGACTCTTTCCCTTGCCCTTGGGGCACTTCTGTAACTTCCTCATTTTCCCCAAAGGCATAACAATAACCTAGATGTTCTCATCACTTTCCTTTTAATAATTAAAGTTTTCATTCGTAGATTGAAAATGGTGCCTAATGTTTGTAGTATCACTTTCTTTCCCCACTTATATACTCATGTAAATGCTTCAGAAAACAGAAGTTCAAACATTAACCTCTGTGCCCCAAATCCCACTGGCTGTGGCATTTAGACCCTTAATTCTTTTCCTGGAAAAAAAAAATTGTCCCTCCAGCCCCTTTCAATCCCCAAAAATGGATTGCCATGTTGACTGAATTATCGGCACTCTGCCTGTTACTCAAAGATCATGAAATGCTGCCATTGCAGCGATAGTCACCGTTCTGGACGGGAAAGTCAGCTATTACAGTGAAGGAGACTCAGGTTTGGCATTGCCAAATCTGTTTTGACTCAGTTACAGCCTGATCTTTACTTGGTGTAAGTAGACTAAGCCTGTGAGTGCCAGTTTTGCCTAACCAGGTTCAGGTATCTGCAGCTTTCACTGAACTAATGCCTTTCTGTATACAATACTTAACTGGGTTTTTTAATACTTATGCTTTAAGAAAACCTAAAATTCATTAGCTAGCAAATGTGTTTCCAATGCTTACTTTGCTGTAAAATTGAGAAGGAAATGGGAAAAGATCATTTATAAAATCAATATAATTTTCTGCTAAAGAAAGGTTGGATGTTAGTGTTACATCACTCCATGTCCTGGTTTTGCACTGCAGACTGGCTTTTTCTTTCTGCCTTGACTGACCAAATCTGGACTCTGGTCAATAGTTTGAGGACACATCTGGTATTAATCACGTTTATAGACATGTGGTTGTATTTATGTAATATTTTATTAGTAAAATGTTCCAGACGTTTTTCATTCATTTTTCCCTTAAGGACTTACCTGGGTTTAATTACCTGAATTTACTGTGTTATAGATGTTTATATATTTTGTATTAAATTGTTCAGTAATGACACATTCAAAAAATGTCTGTATTAGATAGCTTTTGCCTTTGATCCATCTTGTTCAGTCTTCCTTCAACCTCTCTAATTTGTTCCTTAGCTAAATATTATTAGGCATTGATTGTGGCAACAGGAAGTGGGTAACTACAGGACCACTCATATACATGTACAGTTCAATCAGACCACTCCTGTGCATGAAGTTCAGTATGTGCACAATCAGGGGGCCATAGTCTCTTACTCAAAACTCTGGGTGGTTTGATGCTCTAATCTAGATTTGGTAAAACAGGCATATTTGAAATGCTAGGTGATATTATGTATAGCTACAGGCGTGGTCTGTGCACAGAATTGAGATGGAAGAATTCCAGGCTTTGGCTTTGGTTCCGACTTTGTGTCCTTGGGCAAATCACTTAATCTTTCAGCCATACTTATCGCATTTGGGAATAGGTGTAACAGTGTATTTAGAAATAGTGTGGGATCTACGTGGTAGGGTTGGATAAATATTGACTTAATAGTTATTGCCACTGTACATCAAATGTGAAGGATGTGGTATGCCATAAAGACTTGATTGGTGAGAGTTTGAGAAGACTGCATCTCTGGCAGATGCCAAAATTGTGGGTCATGCCAGCCATCACAAATAATGTAATGGTGTAACCATTTCCCCCCTGTGATCTTTTCTTTTAATTATTTACATATTAAAACTAAATTGATATTCAAGTCTGGGTACTCGGGTGAATTTCCACTTAAGTATCCCAGAGAATGGCTTCACAATGTGGTCAAGAGGGAAATTTGGTGATGTGGGGGAGCCCTGAGGTTGCTATCTGAAAACAGGACTAAACTCCCTTTAATGCTCTTGGGAGACACAAATCTTGAATTGAAAGGCCTAACATTGTCTTTCTATATTCCCTGCAGTAGGAAAGAGATTTACTTAGGACAGAATCTTTTGAGCACTTAGTGAGAATTGTGGGGAGCTCCTAGAATTCATGTATGCCCAGAGAAAGGAGGTCAGGCCTATTGGGATGACTGATGATGTGCTCAAATTTTGTCTGTCTGTCTCTCTCTTCTCCAAAGATAGAGGGTGGAAAAGTCTTGCGAAAATTAAAAGGAAGAACCAAAGGAGGAATGCCTGATTCTTGCGCAGATCGGAGCATACCTGAATGCCCCCAAGGTCTCAAAAAATGGATGTCCATAACTTACAATATAGTAAGTTTCCTTTATTTTTTGCAAGAGTGCTTTGCAGAAGCAAGAACAATAATTTACTTGCCTTAGTAACTAAGTTAATACATATTCACTTTTATTTCCTATCCTGTTTTTTTTGTTTACCTTGTAATCTTAATGGTATAATGGAAATACTCTTTGGCTGCATTGTGTTTAAGGCTGTATCCTTTGAGACACTATTCATTAAAGAGAATCCATCCCTTATAGGTGGAAGAATCAATCCCAATGTTCATTTCAGAACAAGTTTGTTTTGTTTCAGAGTAGCAGCCGTTAGTCTGTATTCGCAAAAAGAAAAGGAGTACTTGTGGCACCTTAGAGACTAACAAATTTATTTGAGCATTTATTTCACTTCATGAGCTGTAGCTCGGGAAAGCTTATGCTCAAATAAATTTGTTAGTCTCTAAGGTGCCACAAGTTTGTTTTGGTTTCCCAGTCATGGTGACACGGTAATTGGCCTTTTCTGCCTTTCTCTCATTTGTCCCTATCGGATCATATTTAGTCACAGGATTTCATTTGCTACCTACATGTGAAGAATTTGCAGATCTGCCTTTCCACTCTACTCTCTCTTCTGTCAGTCTGGTTGATTCTCTATCTCTTCTGGGATTTTATGCTGCCTATGTAAACTTAACATGTCAGATACTGAATGCCTTCTCTTCCCAGCCTCTTCTCCCTTTACTCTGTTTGCTATTCCACTTTTTTCCTGTCCCTCAGTATTCAAAGATGCTTCCCTTTTTTACTTCTGTCCTTTCCCCCCGTTGCCTCACTTTCACTCCCCCACAAATGCTGGATCCTGCTGGTGTATTCTTTCAGATACATCTCAGAAATCTATTTTCTCTTTCTGTTTTCTTTGCTTGTCCTTGCTTTTAAATCCTTCACAACTTAACTTGTTCTCTGCTTCCTCTGTCGTCTTCTGGTCCCCACTTGCCTCCTTTACTTCATCCTATTACACAGATAACAAACCTTTCACATTCTTCACTCTTGCCAATGGCTTCTTCCATGAACCATTTCTCCCTCTTGTTCCTCTCTGCCCTTCCCTCCCCCTCATCTTGAATTCTCTCCTTCACCTGGTCTTCTCTGCATTCACATTCTCTTCAAAGTCCCTCCTTAGCCCATTTTGTACAAAAGGTCACTAAACTCTAGTTTTCTTCCCCCAAAGAAGTGTTGGCTGCCCAAGCTACCACACCATGGAAAATAAACTCTCCTAGCAACTCACTCAGAAGTTGGAATATCTTACTACTTGTTGCTGGTTTTTCTCTTATCTTTTACCTATTCATTTTGTGTTGAAACAGTTCTTTGGGGCCACACTGTTAGTGCTGTCAAAATAATAGCTGAGGTATTGGCCAAGGATAAATCTGAGTCAATTGGGGAACGCATAAAGCCTATTCAAATGAATATAAATTGCACTTGCAGATACGAGAAAGCACAAGTAACTTAAGCTTAAAGATTTGCCAATAAAGTTGTATGTGCTATGGAGCTTCCATAGGCTGTGAGATTCTCCTTGCATTCCTCCAGCCTTACCCCAAGCTCCCTGTGTGCCACCTTCCCACAGTTTTATATTGCAGGGACTCCCACCAACTTCTCCCATTTCCTTCCTCACACCATGGGCTCTGTCTCCATCCCCAGTATCATTGACCCTGATTATCCCCCCCATAGCAGTGGCTTCTCCTTACTCTCCTCATCACCCTGGGAGGATACCCCATCCCCTCCCCAGGTGTTCTGTATGCACCTTCGTTCCTCCTTCCCCTTATGTCTGGATCTGTGTGCCCTATGTTCCTCCTCTTTCCCCTTCCCCCACTCTTCTTCAGGTTTTTGCATCTCCTATAACCACCACTCACCCCCAGTCCTCTGTTTCCCCACCACTATTGCCCCTTCAACCCAGTAAGGCTTTCTTATTGCCTGTAGCCCAGACTAACAAGTCTCCTCACACAGCAAGTTAAGTTTCAGAGTAGCAGCTGTGTTCGTCTGTATCCGCAAAAAGAAAAGGAGGACTTGTGGCACCTTGTTGGTCTCTAAGGTGCCACAAGTCCTCCTTTTCTTACAGCAAGGAAGTTGCTGCTCCTGTTATGTGTAGGTTGCAGAGAGACTTCTCTGCCTACAGTACCAGGTAGTCTGTGGGCCCCGATATTCCTGTGAATCAGGCTTTTCCAGTAGTCTGATTTGCACCAAAATCAGTGTGGTTGTGCCCACGGATGCCTTAAATACACTCCAAAATGTTGGATTGATCAGATTTTTGAATGCTGCATCTATCTCATTACAGAAAAACAGACGCCACTGAGTTGAATGTAATGCCTCTCCTTGCGTGGCCAAAAACCCAGAACTATTTAATTTAGACCTTGCCTGAGAAATTATATTTTGTATAACTTTAACCTTTAGATCTTTAGCACTTGATGTTAAGTAAATTGTCTCTCAAAGGATATTAGATGCAAATAAGGGTAAACAGAAATGCAGATTATGTTCGAACAGTGAGATTACCTTAAATTTATTTTTTTAGTAGGGCTGTCAAGCGACTAAAAAAATTAATCACGATTAATCATGCGATTAATCTCGCTGTTAAACAATAATAGAATACCATTTATTTAAATATTTTTGGATGTTTTCTACATTTTCAGATCTATTTATTTCAATTACAACACTGAATGCAAAGTGTACAGTGCTTACTTTGTTTGTTTTTTGATTACAAGTATTTGCACTGTAAAAAAACAAAAATAGTATTTTTCAATTCACTTAATACAAGTACTGTAGTGCAATCTCTTTATCATGAAAGTTGAACTTGCAAATGTAGAATTTTATGTACAAAAAATACATTCAAAAATAAAACAATCTAAAATTTTAGAGCCTACAAGTCCACTCGGTGGTACTACTTGTTCAGCCAATCACTCACACATTTGTTTACATTTACAGGAGATAATGCTGCCTTTCTTGTTTACAATGTTACCTGAAAGTGAGAACAGGCATTCTCATGGCACTGTTGTAGCCAGCATTGCAAGATATTTACGTGTCGGATGTGCTAAAGATTCATATGTCCCATCATGCTTCAACCATCCTTCCAGGGGACATGTGTCCATGCTGATGACTGATTCTGCTCGATAACAATCCAAAGCAGTTCAGACTGACACCTGTTCATTTTCATTATCTCAGATGCCACCAGCAGAAGGTTGTTTTTTGGTGTGTGGTTCGGGTTCTGTAGTTTTTGCATCGGAGTGTTGCTCTTGACTTTTGAAAGTATGCTCCACACCTCATCCCTTTCAGATTTTGGAAGGCACTTTAGATTCTTAAACCTTGGGTCGAGTCCTGTAGCTATTTTTAGAAATCTCACATTGGTATCTTCTTTGTGTTTTGCGAATTCTGCAGTAAAAGTAGTCTTAAAATGAACAACACGTGCTGGGTGATCATCTGAGACTGCTATAACATGAAATATATGGCAGAACGCAGTTAAAACAGCAGGGGACATACAATTCTCCCCCAAGGAGTCAGCCACAAATTTAATTAACACATTATTTTTTTTAATGAGCGTCATCAGCATGGAAGCATGTCCTCTGGAATGGTGGCCGAAGCATGAAGGGGCATACCAATGTTTAGCATATTTGGCATGCAAGTACCTTGCTGTGCCAGCTACAAAAGTGCCATGCAAATGCCTGTTCTCACTTTCTGATGACACTGTAAACAAGAAGAGGGCAGCATTATCTCCTGTGAAGATAAACAAATGTGTTTGTCTTAGCAATTGAGTGGCTTTGTAGGCTCTGAAGTTTTACATTGTTTTGTTTGAGTGCAGTTAGGTAATCTACATTTGTAAGTTGCACTTTCACAACATTGCACTACACATAGTCTGAGGTAAACTGAAAAATATTATTTCTTTTGTTCATCATTTTTACAGTGCAAAAATTTGTAGTAAAAAATAGTATACATTTTGATTTCAGTTACAACACAGAATACAATATACATGAAAATGTAAAAAAACATCCAAATATTTAATAAACTTTTAATGGTATTGTTTAACAGTGCGATTAAACTGCGATTAATCGCAGTTAATTTTTTTTAGTTAATCGCGTGAGTTAATAGCGATCAATCAACAGCCGTATTTTTTTGTACTACTTTCAGAAAAAATCAACCATGATGATTAGGGAAGCTCTTCAGACATGATGCAATAGGACTGGAAAAGAATTCTTGTAACTTATCTGCTTGAAAAAGTTGTTTCATTCAGCTGTTCTTATTAGTATGCTCCAGACAGTTCCATAAGAAATAAATCAATCATGTGTAACACCGTGGAAAGAACTACAGGTTTTTACAAATTAAAAAAAAAAATTTTTTTGCAATCCATCATGTCTACATTTTTGGACGTTAACGTTTCGTTCATCTGTTTTCCAGCTGCCTGGCTGCTTTGTAGTTCTAATATGCACCTTTCATTTAATTTTAGATTCTGCCTTGGTATTGCTGACTCAAACCACAGAAGCCCAAAGAAGTGGGGAAGTGGAATAAAATACTCAAGAGTGCCAGAGGAAAATATCAAACTGTCCAATGAAAACTACTGTTACTAAGGTGTAGATTGCTCCTGCAGTGTATAAATGTGTGTGTGCAAAAAAGCTGTGCATCAAAAGCCTACCAATCCTAGTATTTGCCAGGTTTCTTCATTGAGAAGAACTTCAAACTAAAAACCTTAACTCTTGCTTTTAAGAAATAAACAAAAACAGGAAAAGAGTCAGCAAGGATTCACAATATTTCTGTCTTTTGGTCAAGTCACCAGAATATTATGAGAATTCTATTTGATGGTGTAAACTACATTTCTCCTTTTCATCATGGAAGTTATAGTAAGTTTAGACTGTCTCTGCAATATCAAATGATTAAGACAAATGTTGAAAGGAACATTTTTTTTGGCTGATGTAACTTTGGTGTGACTATTTTTAAAAAAAAATCATGGTTTCATTCCCTTTTTAAGTCTGTGGGGATGCTCTTGGAAAGGTATGAAAAAGAAAATCAGCTTTTTGGAGGGGGACTCGAAATCTTATAAGAATGCCCAGAAGGGGTTTAATATTTCAAGCCAGGACCCGTTGGCTATTGGTGGGTCTTGCCTTGCTATTCAGTTTAATGTTGTTCATGTACCTGCTTGAGTGTGCTCCACAAACAGATGGCAGTGGATCTCTGCCTGGCATTGTAGGGGAGAACTTGGGTAAAGAATATTACCAAGCTCTTCTACAGGAACAAGAGGAACACTATCAAACCCGGGCTACTAGTCTGAAGCGTCAGATTGCTCAGCTGAAACAAGAGCTTCAGGAAATGAGTGATAAGCTGAAATTGCTGCAGGAAAAAAAGAGCCCAAGAGTCAATGGCATGGGCTACCAAGGCACCAAAGAACAAGCATCCAATGATCTCCTAGAGTTTCTTCATTCCCAAATTGACAAGGCTGAGGTGAGCATTGGCGCCAAGCTACCTAGTGAATATGGTGTCATTCCTTTCGAAAGCTTTACCTCCATGAAAGTGTTCCAGTTGGAGATGGGCCTCACTCGACACCCAGAGGAGAAACCTGTTAGAAAGGATAAGCGAGATGAGTTGGTGGAAGTTATTGAGGCTGGCCTAGAGGTAATCAATAATCCGGATGAAGAAGATGGACAGAATGATGAAGGAATAGGAGAGAGACCGCTCTATAATGAAAATGATTTCATAGAAGGTACTGTAAAAGCTTATTTAATAACTTATGCATTTCCCAGTCAGCTGTACAGAATGTCATAATACACTATGAATAATTGCAAAGGAATATATGATTGTAAAACAAAATTAATGGCTTTTTTCCATGTGTTTATAGTTTTGATATCTACTCTAATATGTAGTACTTCTGCTGCACTAAGAAAAACCTTAGACCTGGTTTGCTTGTTGTAATAGAATCTGTTTCATAATATTGCACAATACCATGCACTGATGCGGGGGGAAGTAATGATTTCAGTGGAGATATTTTACTATAGCAAGCAGACAAAACAAGCTGTGCCTGTTTGAATTTTAACAGTTGGATATCTTATCGTTGAAGATCATTTTACATATTTTGTGTTGATGTAGATCTAAAATGCTACCTAATACTGAAGAGGAGCTTTCAAAAGCACATAGAGCCCAGCTCCCCGTGAAGATCATGAGACTTGATTGCCTAGTTTCCCTTTCTGCCTTTGAACATCTCCATTTACCTTTGTCCCTTTGTATCCGTTATGACTAGTTAACTATAAACTGCATGTCAGTGAAGAGGTCTATATTAATGTCACAATGCAAACTAGTTATTCATATTTAAAACATTGGCACATGCACCTGGGTTGGGGGAACAGTGTGGTATTTATAGAGTACCTTACCTTTGTTAGACTATTTGGTTGCTGAGTATCTAGGGCAGGAGTGGGTAAACTTTTTGGCCCGAGGGCCACATCAGGATACAAAACTGTATGGAGGGCTGGATAGGGAAGGCTATTCCTCCCCCCCCCAACAGCATGTCCCCCACTCACTATTTGCCACTTCCCACCCCCTGAGACTCCCTACCTAACCTCTTCGCCGCGCGTGCTACCGCTCCCTTACCATGCTGCTCAGTTGCATGAGCTCGCAGCATGGCAAGCTGAGGCTGCATCAGAGGGGGGGACAGCAGGGGAGGGGCCGGGGGTAAGCCTCCCAGGCCAAGATGGTCCTACGGGCTGCAGTTTGCCCACCTCTAATCTGGGGTAGATCTTCAGGGGGCATAAAATAGCACAGCTCCATTAGTCAATGAATCTGTGCAGAGTTAAACCAGCTCAGGATCTTTCCTGATGTGCAAAACCTGAAACCAGATTATTCAAACATATCACTTTAAAATGCTGGCATTTGTTAAATTCTCAGAATCCCAGGAGTAGGGGAGAGAAAATGAATGTTATTTCAGCTGTAAAACACTGAAGCAGTGATATATGAACGTTGCTTTCTCAAGGCTGATGCACTGAAAAGGTACAGTGACCACTATTTCTCTAGAATTCAGTCTTGAAGGTACTCTATACTAAAATGTAATTCTGATGGAAATATTAAGATTTTTTTATACAGGCTTACAGTATTAAATGCAGTACATATTGCCAGAAAAAGTCAGAAGGTCATAATGCTTTTAAATTAATTCTTATATTTTCAAGCACACCAAAATCTGAGTAGTGATGTATGATGCGTAGTTAAACAAATACATACATGAGAATGCTACACAGTCCTTGAAATAGTTAACTTTTTTTAGTCAGATGACTTAATCAGCTCCAAAATGAATCTGCTTCTCACTAATGGAATAGTGCAGTGGTCTTTTGCCTTAACAGTACTCTATTGAAACTTCCAAGTAAAGTTCCTTTGTTATCTTGGGGGGAGGAGAAGAAATGCATCTAAAGTATAGCTCTAAAGCTAGTCAATGCAGCGTTGGACTTTCAGGTTTTTCCCCTGAAAGCATATTTCAGTTTGCCTAGAGACAGACATTCTCACAATGTCATTTTACAGTTATGTTTTTCTTTTAAATCACTATAATGTGCAGTGGCTTTCCTCTCATACGTATTGTGTGCACTTCAGTATGTCTTTGCAGCTGTTTAAATTGTAGCTTTTCTTTTAGCCACTTCTAATGACTACTGGCCTCTGAGAAAGCAAGCAGACATAGTGCCTTATGAAACAAAGTTCTTCTCCTCCCTTCACCTTTTTACCCCAGATAAATTGACAATTAGTTCCTAAAGAATATTTTTCTCTTTGGAAATTGAACTCATACCCTCTGTGGTCAACAGTGTTTTATGACTTGGATTACAGGAATCGCATAGTGGTGAATAATGGTTAAGTGAAAATATTTTTGTGCTGTAGGTCATTAGAATGTTAGTTACTAGACACAGTAATATAACACTGTTTCCTTTCAACCAGAGATAGTATCTATACAAGTCATCCTATGGTTTCCTATGCGTGTGAAAATAGCATTGACATACTTGAGAAACGTTTTGGCCAGCTGAAGAGCAATTTTCTTTGAGCATTAACTGTTTTGACTTCAAATTTCAGAGCTAAATCTTTTGTTTTTAATGTTTTGTCCTTTTCAAGGACTTCAGTTTTACTTTATAACTTATCATTTTGTTGATGGAAGTCTGGTTAGAAAGTTGCTGCCGTTATATTTGGAAAATACAGTGCTCCCTTATAACAGCTTAAGCCTGAGCGCTTATGATGGATGTCAGATCTCATTGTCTCTGTCCTAAAATAATATTAAATGCTTTTAATGTCTGCCTAGAAATGGTATCCCAATAAGTTTCTCTGTGAAGATTTTAACCACTTTATTTAAATTGGCTTTAATGCGCCATTTCTGTATTGACAAATATTTTGGCACCTAAACTGATGTATCATCATCAACACTTGAACTCCAGTTTAAGATTCTAATGAGATATTTAGAACCAGAAACTAAAATTGAAGCAAATTGGGCCAGATGACTGGGAAACTGATATTAGATAGTATGGAAGTTCTGAAAACAATAGAACTGATTACTTTAAGTTTAAGGGAAACCAAATGGCTTTGCAGTGTCTATTTCAGCCCCATTGAGTTACTAAGATTTAGTAGACAGACTGAATTTAAAGAAAAACCTAATTTTACAAGCATTATTATACCAAAATGACACACATGAAACAGGAAAAAAGGCACTCTTACTGTGGAGTAAGTGTCCACACAGGGAGTTTATAGTGGTATAACTTTCTATGTAGACAAGAGCTTCTTCTTTTGCAGGTATTTTAACTTTTTTCTAAACTTCTGTTTATGAAGTATCACTTCATTAATTTTTGAGCCCTGCTTTCTCTCGTGTGCTTCCAGATATGTACATAGTGGACATTTAATTTTAAATATTTGCTCAGGTCTCTCTTTAATACGGCTTCAAAGTCTCAGGTTTCTCATGCAGACCATTGCCATCTCCCTTACTACCATCTTTTCTTTCCCCTCATCCCTTGAGGGGAAAACAGATCTCAGTTCCTGTTGAATCTCGGGGCATATGTACACGAGGACACCCAGGGACAGTCATAGTTAAATAAGGGTTGAATTTAAAATGCATTAGCTAAAAGCACATTAAAGCCTTGTGAACGCTGTCATTCTGAGTTAAGCCGTAGTGAACCTAAGGCCAGTTTAATTCACTTCCAAAGGGAATTAAGCTAAGGAAACTTTACTTCTGAATGAGCTCATCCACACAGCTGTAATGCACTTTAAAAATGTTTTTTCAATTCAACTCGTTAGTTAATTCATCATTGATTTTCCCAAGTGTCACCATGTAGATATTGCCTTTTCCTCACTGGGACAGGAAGGGGGGGAAAGGGGGTGGGTGTGTGTGAGTCTCTCTCTCTAGCATTTTCAAACAGTATACTTTCTAATAATACAGTATATATAGTTAATGAAGTTTGTATGTAGTGGGGATTCCCAGTGGGGCTGACCATATGGCCATAAAAGGTTCACAGAGAAGCCATGATACTTGCCAAATATGATAGACTGCCTTGGTACTACTCTTCTTTTCCAACTCCTATTTTCTGCATTTCACTAATCCTTCAGTTCTTGGCATCCCCTCTAGTCGGTTCAGCAACTACTTGATGAAGGAATCCATCAGCTATCATGACAGGTATCGCATCTAGGAAAATCTGAGCCCTATTATTATTACTAGCACTGGTCCTCCAGTCTATATCTGGGAAGTTAGTCTCCCATGATCACGCAGTTTCCATTAGTATTTACTTGATTAAAAACATTAAAAAGGGCTCTATCCATATCCAAATTAGATCCCGGAGGTCTATAGCACACCCCAAGCACCATCGTAGGAGAGGCTTTACTCGTCATCTTCCCCAATGTAATTTTTGCCCAGACGGACTCTGTCTTATCCATTGTTCTGGATCCTAGTCAGTAAATACTAGTTTGAAGGTGGGATAGCAGGCTTTATTATATAATGAGTCATTCTCAGATGCTAAAACTACATGTAGTGAGAAGTTAAGCAGATGTTAGGTACTTTTACAATACTTAAAATTTTCTGTTCCCTGACTTCTTGGCCACACATTTGATCAGATTTAATCTTGTGAAATTAGTAAGGTTACAGATCTTATAGTTAAGGCTGTTAACCCATGGTGAGCACAGGAATATAGAATTTATCTTCATTTAGTATGACTCAGTGTCTTTTTTTCTTAGTCTTTGTATGGTCGCTGAGTGAAACTGTTTACACAATCCAACACATTTTTACTGCTAAAAAGCATTACCTGCTACCTTTGTAAAGCTGCACATCTGTTGCAAATATTTTCTCTTCAGCAAATGTTCACATACTTTTAATTGGGGATGCCAGTAGAAGTCAGGAGGAATTATAATTATCAATGCTTCTTGGGATAGACAAATTTGTGCCCCAAGATCACTCTGTGCTGTTCGTCAATGAGCGTGAATATGTGTAGAAGTTTGGAATGGGGAGAGTAGATACTCAAACCAAGCCTTATGAGCTATGTCTTGCTTTCATGAACAATAAAGAATAAAAAGATTCAGTGTAGGAGAAGGTGAAATGCTTGTTTAAACTGTGGGAGGAAGAGGAATCTTTGGGTTTATAATTGGGGAAGGGTTGGCAGTTAATGCCTTACTTTCAAGGCTCCAAAAAAATTTTAAAGAATTTTTAATATAAAAAAAGAATGTTGCGGTAGTATAGGTCTTGATATCTTTGTCCTTTGACTGTGTTTAAAACTTGTAACATCAGGAATCCCAACTTTCCTGTGGAAAGTAGAAAATGCCTTGATTTGATTTTTGATAGCTTTCAACAAAGGACTTTCAAATCCAAAATCTGTCTTGGCCAGTAGAGCCAGGAACACATGCTGGGTACCATTTTAAAAGCTGGAAATTCTAGTTTTTAAGTGGCATACAGCATAATATCTAACATTAGAGGTGTGACATATTAGCAGATAATAATGTGAGAACCCTTAGCAAATATGCTTGCTGTTTCTGGGTCACCAACTTTTTCCTTAACCAGTAAACTACTTAAGCAGCAGTAAATACAAAATGATGGGTATGGTGGGGAGGTCAGGAAGTAGGGGAATGAATTCATGAATGTAAAGGAGTTCATAGCTAATTTTTCAAAATGGTCCTGTTACACTTAAACATAGTGTTTCCTTCTCTGTAGAGACTGAATTTATGCAGTGTTTTTTGCAAGTGATATATTGATATGTGAGGTCTAATATACAATCATATTATTGGACTTGATTATGTTATTGTGATCACAAACTATTTACAGAAGCTCTGTATTGTTAATCTTATTAGACTAATATATGCCATCTTTGCAGACCTACATAATAAATTAACTGTTCTAGGATTTTCAGACTTTTTACAACTGAAACTGCACCATGAGGTTAAGAATTTTTTGGGGGGGAGGGAAGGGTCTTTTTTTCCTCCCCATATAAGAATTTGATTTTGTAGATTGCTTCACCCTTAATTCTTCTCTGCCTCTTTCTTTATATTTATAGAAATAAAATAAGTGGTCTGGTGTGGAATTTAGTGAAGCATCGTAGCTTTTGTATAGTCTTGAAACTGAAGCTGTTTCCTTCTGTTCATCTCAGGAACAAAGTTCTACCCACAGTACATTTGAGAGTGTACAGATCTGTTAATGGCGCAAAACTTGTAAAACATCTTGCTTTCAGAAAAATTCTAGGTATCTCAAAAGCAACATACTGACTTGTTCGTTTGAAAGAAATAACTTAAAGTTGTACATCAACTATTTTGTTACCACCATACGTTTGGGTAACGAGCTTTATCTTTGTCCTTCCTTGGTCCTGAAGGATGTGTTGAGTATCGTTGTCTGACCCACCTACATGGTGAAAACATTTTTTCTCGTTCTGTGTTCCCCACCTTCACTATTCTGAAGAACCCTGGTTCTTGTGTTACGTGAAGGAGTAAATAACACTTCCCTGTTCACTTTCTCCACACCATTCATGATTTTATAGACCTCCATCATATCCTTAGTTTTTTGCTTTCTAAACTGAAGTTTTTTTAATCTCTCCTCGTACGGAAGCTGTTCCATACATTTAATCATTTTTGTTGCCTTTCTCTGTACCTTTTCCAATTCTAGTATGTCTCTTTTGAGATGTGGCCACCAGAACGCCACACAGTATTCAAGGTGTAGTCATACCATGTATTTATATAATGGCATTCTGATATTTTTCTGTCTTATTGATCCTTTTCTTAATGGTTCCTAACGTTCTGTTAGCTTTTTTTGACTGCCCCTGTACTTTGAGCTGATGTTTTCAGAGAACTATCCACAATGACTCCAAGATCTTGAGTGGGAACAGTTAGTTTAGATCCCATCATTTTGTATGTATGGTCAGGATTGTTTTCCCATGTGCATTACTTCGCATTTATCTAAATTGAATTTAATCTGCCATTTTGTTGCCCAGTCACCCAGTTTAGTGAGATCCTTTTGTAACTTTTTGCAGTCTGCTTTGAACTTAACTGTCTTGAGTTTGAGACTTGCACCTCCTCTTTAGTAACTTTTGACCACTGGGACAGCCTTCTTAACCAAAATTTTTTTTCACAGTTGGAACAAAGAGTTAGAGAATTTTAGTCTCATCTGATCTTAGACTTTATTGCAAGTTAAGTTGGACAGGTGTTCTTGGTTACAGAAACAGAGCCTATTTACAATCCTAGAAAGTCCTAATCCTCCTGTTTTTGAGAGACTTTGGTGTCTGATCAACCCTATTAGAACTAGTTCTGGTGCTCCCCAGGCAGTGTGTGCTAGAATTACTGAAGCCACTTGCTCTGGCATTGTTTCTTGACAGCCCTTAAATGTAAGTTACTGAAGGGTGACTACTCGGGCTCATTTTCATTCTTTCCCTTGGTAGATAGGCTGTGTAGAGCAAAGTTTACACCCCCACTTATTGGAAACAGATTTCAGAGTAGCAGCCGTGTTAGTCTGTATTCGCAAAAAGAAAAGGAGTACCGGTGGCACCTTAGAGACTAACAAATTTATTAGAGCATAAGCTTTCGTGAGCTACAGCTCACTTCATCGGATGCAAGTGAGCTGTAGCTCACGAAAGCTTATGCTCTAATAAATTTGTTAGTCTCTAAGGTGCCACCGGTACTCCTTTTCTTTTTACTTATTGGAAAGAGAACACAATGGCTAGTGGCAACCCAAGATACAGTTATAATAATTATTAAAGACCATCTAGTTTGTGTTAGAGGGTTTGTGCTCTGCCACAACATATCTAACTCTTACACACACCATAGGAATATATATTAGTCCTTCCTATGGGGAAGGTAGTATGGAAAGACAGCAAGAACAACCATGCTAGATAACAGCCACGTGTACATAGTCCAGCAGGATGGCTTTTGTAAATAACTCCAGGTTATTGCCAGCGCTCTTTCATGCAGCTATCCCTCTCGAAATTTGTGTAATGGGTGTGACGAGGGAATAAGTTACTCTGGGAGGCATGACTACTGGAACTGATTTTTAGGAATGGGTTTACTATGTGTCTTTCATATTATGCTAACCAGTGCTTAATCTTATGAGCAAATAATGTAATCTGATCAATCAGCAGTAACAAAATTCCTAATAGTTGGTCTTATTTTGTGCAAAGAGTTCCAGTGTTTATATGCACTGAAGGATTTATACTCTGAAGATTAAAAATGTGCTATAACTTCTCCAAAAATAAAACTACTTGTTCTTATGTAGAACCTTTTATACACTGAACCTCGGTAGTTAAAGTAGCAACACAATTTTCCATTACAGATATTTGGAAATAGGCTAATTAAATCAAAACTATCATGTTTGTTTCAAAAGAGCAAATTCTGTGAAGTCAGTAAAATTATTTAAAATGTTAATCCCTTTTAAAATGGATTATATAGAGTCAAAACTACTGCCACAAACAAAGCAGCAAAAGTTACTTTGACTCTTTTCTCAGTGTAGGACTTAGCCCGGAAAGTAGTAAAAGTTGACATTACCTTTTTGATATATGGTGCCAATCATCTTCATTTTGAGAATCAACACTAATTCTTGCAGAACCTGTTTTTTATGATGGTAATACAGAAGGTTTGAGTCTGTAAAACCCATGGTGATTGGCTCTGTGTTGCTGTAGCAATAGAAATTACTAGCTTCCTTCCAGAAGCTTCCTTCAATTAACAGCTGTTGAACCAGATAGCTACATTTGCTATATGATGCACTACTATCTGAGGCTAAGAATTATCAGCCCAACAGAGGCCTCACAGAGTGGTCATGGTCTGTGACCCCAGTGGCTTCCTAGAACCAACTGGCCAAGGACACAGAGGAGGTGCATAGGGTTTACATGCTTCTCCTGGGTCTGGTATGTACCATCTAGTTCACCAAAGAGTGTCATGTGTTGCAGTATCCTTACTCACTGTTTCCTGAATCTCTGTTCTTTAATGATAAATGTACAACTACTTTTTTAGTAGAGCTGGTCAAAAATTTCGTTTTAAAACACCCCGTGCCCCCAGAGAAAATGGACTTTTGTCAAAACAGACGTTTCTTTGGGAAATGTCTGCTTTTGATATAATTTTTTTTTTAGGTTTCCTTGGATGTTTCCATTTTTTTGTGCGTTTTTTGATGGAAACCCAAAAGCTTTCTCTTTTCAATGAACAAAAAAAAACACTTTCCAACTAGCTTTGTCTATAATGTTTTATAATTGGATAGAAATCAAGTGGTGCATCTAAAATTAATAGCTAAATGGCTCAGTAAATCATGTTTTTGACTAGATAAATTCCTTCTCTGACTTCAGGTTATTATCGCACAGAAAGAGATAAGGGAACACAATATGAATTGTTTTATAAGAAGACGGATCTTATGGAATACAGACATGTCACGCTATTCCGACCATTTGGACCCCTCATGAAAGTGAAGAGTGAAACAGTTGACATTTCTAGATCGGTTATTAACGTTATTGTCCCTCTTTCTGGAAGAACTGAGGCATTTGCACAATTCATGCAAAACTTTAGGTAAGTGCATCAGTGTCTGAATTAAACTATTTGGCTTTTCCTTTGTTTATCAAAGTGGAAACCTATTTTCATGGACCTTATCTCTACTGCAGTTCTGTAATTTACGTAGAAATATTATGGAATACTAATAGCTGCATGGAGAAATGTTTCTTCAAACAATACTCTTCCTTATCTTTACACGAAAATGCAAACCAAGTACTCCAGCTAGGACTCCAACCTAGATTAAGAAGGACAGGACCACTGGAGATCTGATGCTTAATTGCATGATGATTGTGGTGGGTGTATTAGCTTTAGAACTACCTTATCAGGAATAAGATGCAGGTATGGAAGACCTATTTGAATCAGAAAGATGGGGCACAGGAGAACTAATGTGTTTCCATCTCTTTTTAAAAGCTGCTAGATGCACTGTGAAGTCTTTTAAAAATTTTTGTACAGGAAGATTAATGTAAACTATTGCGCCATCTGTAGTGAATTACAGTAGTGATTAACTTCACTGAATTGGTTTTTAGTTGGCAAGAGGTGATTTTATAAAATATACCATTTGTATTAGTTGCATGTGATGTGAAGTTGCTTTATGCGGGGTAGTTATTTTCCTACAAGCTTTTTGATTTTGACAATTATTTGTTTATACACTTAAGCCACTAACTTCAAAACACTTAAGTGAGAGCCCTTGCTTGAATACAATAATGGATATTAACTCATCTTTATTATAGGGATGTGTGTATTCATCAGGACAAGCGGATTCACCTCACAGTGGTATACTTTGGCCAAGATGGGCTATCTGAAGTGAGGAGCATCCTGGAGTCAGTAGCTCGGTAAGTGAGCTAATCCGAATAGAAGGCTCTCAAATACAAGTGATGTTTATTGGTCAATTAAAAAAACCTCACAAATAATGAGGAAAAATTTGGTGGGTCAGTCACAGCCAAACAAAATTCCTTTTACCTTTTTACAGTATGTTCATCATTTTGATTTTTCTTAACATTGTTTGTGGTTGTTAAAATCTGTCTCTTTTTATGGTGTGATCATTTGAATATTCTGAGTCTGAAAGAATGCATAGTCGAGAGATTAAGAGTAATTCACTAATAGTTGGCACTGGGTAGTATAAAATACAGTGGTGATTTTTGTAGTAAATACTGGGTCAAATGAACTGATGCTGACTAAAAAACTAAATGTGTTTAAAAAAAAATGAAATTATGGATATACTATGCTACTTATTATGTTTCCCAAATAATGGTAACTGATTTCATTTAATGATTGTGAATAGAAATGGCTGGTCAGCTGTGACAAAATTAGCACAGTACCCTGCCGCCAGAGGGCCGTTCAATCTGTTAGCCTGAGCAGTTAATCTATTATTCTCAGCCTTCAATATGATGACTCCAGATTGTTCCCTACTTGCACTTAACTTTCCAGGCATCACTTTGTAAACAAATGAAGAAACCAGTTGGCCAGAGGTTATAGTGCAGATGGTTTGAAGTGGCACCATGAGAGAGTTGCTTGATGCACAGAGGTTGATGAGTGTTTTTCTCCACTGCTTCATCAGAAGCAGAACTGTCTGTCAGTTGGCTGTCAGTGTGAAGAAGACTAGTTTCTCTTTTGGGAAACTATCACTTTTTTCTGCATTGAGGCCCCTCCAACTTCTTCTCAGATGAGTTATCTGTTTCAGACTAGGTTTTGTTGACTCAGTGGGTTCCCAGCTCGGTTAGGAAGTATTGTTCTCACATGTTTCCAAAATTTACTTTCTGAGAGATTCCAGATGGTATTTTGGGGCATTTGCTCATTTCTCCCCGGATATGCTTTTCATGTGCTTCTACATAGCTCTTTTCCAATATTCCTTTCTCTTCAGTGTGTGTGTGAGGCTGTTGGGGAGATATTGAGGTGACTGGGCAGTGGTGGCATTAACATATGGACAACTTGCAGCTTATTGCCTCACTTCCAGCCATCAAATAGTGCCATAGTTTGATTTCCCAGTGTGCTCTGCTCTTGAGACTGAGTCCCACTTCCAGAATCCTCTGTGACAATTTAGAATTGCCTTTCAATCCACAGCTACTCCTGGAGTTAAAGTGGCATCAGAAGCTCAAAGCACCCTTTCAATCTGTCTGGATAACTACTGTATTTGAAATGTTACTGCATGGATTGTGGTGGCAAAAATCAGATCTCTCTCCCCATCCCCACCTGCCCCAAATTTGTAGATTGGATTATTAAACGTAGAGAATGCTTAATGCTGCAGCTGTTCACCCCCCCCAACAGTAAGATTGATGTTATTAGATGTGTTAAATAACTATCCAGAGCTAATTTATACTACAGTGGCAATTGATAGCACTGTAAATGCCATCCTTCTTTCCACACTTTTATTAAATTGTTTTCACTTTTTTTCCTTTATAGAGAAACTAATTTTCACAATTACACACTGGTCTCTTTGAATGAGGAATTTAATCGTGGACGAGGATTAGACATGGGTGCCAGAGCCTGGGAAAAAGGCGAAGTGTTAATGTTCTTCTGCGATGTTGATATTTATTTCACAGCTGAGTTCCTTAACAGTTGTCGCTTGAATGCTGAACCAGGTAAGCTCCTGTTAAGTTACTGAAGCGGGGAAATGTTACCTTCTGAATTCAGCCTTACAATAATTTGATAAGACTAATTTGAATGGTGGAGTAATTTCAATACTGTAGCTCTTGGAAGGAAAAATAATTCTGTGCCCAAAATAACTAGTGTTGATGCAATATTAAGTCTCAGAAATCTAGCACTCACATAGGAAGCTCAGAGAGTGGAACCTTACTTTAACTGTGCTTATGCCTTAAATTGTGACTTCTCTTCATATCATTATAAATGTCAGACAATTAAACTTAAAGTACAAACTAAAATTCTTATACAATAAATGCACACTTTTAAAAGCTGGGAATCTACAAAAAGCCAAGTTAAAAAAATATTTCAGTACCTTTAACAATTGGATCATTTCTTCATTGATTTAAAAAGTAGTGTCACCTCAGAGCAGAGACCAACTATGGGAAATACTTATCCTTAAGAGTTAGTCTGAAAGTCAAGAGCAGTTCTAAAAGGGAATGGAATTTAGCTTTAACTATAGTATGTGCTCAACCAGTGCCTGCTATAGTATGTGCTCAATCCTGAGCCTTTATATAGAGCTCCACAACTTACAAAGCATTCAGAGTAGCAGCCGTGTTAGTCTGTATTCGCAAAAAGAAAAGGAGTACTTGTGGCACCTTAGACTAACAAATTTATTTGAGCATAAGCTTTTGTGAGCTACAGCTCACTTCATCAGATCCACCAAATGCATCCGATGAAGTGAGCTGTAGCTCACGAAAGCTTATGCTCAAATAAATTTTAGTCTCTAAGGTGCCACAAGTACTCCTTTTCTTTTTACAAAGCATTGTAAAACATTTATCTGTAGTGTTTAGTCCCCACAACATTCCTGCAGGATAAGTATCATCACCATTTTACTGCCAAGACATAGCAGTAAAGTGACTTGCCGTAAGGCCACAAAGCATGTTGCTGACAGAGTTGGAATTAGAATTTAGGATTTCCTTTCTCCCATTCTTCTTCTCCAGACTCTGCTGTCACAAGCATATGAAGCTTATCTATCTGTTTTACAAACTCTTGTAGAGAAGTTGAAGGCTTTTGTGAACTATTATGCAGGAATTTTAAAAATAGGAATTTTAAAAATTTTACTCATTACAAATTTGTTGCATCCAGAATATTTTATTTTTCCCCTCTTTGAATGCCAATATGCAATGGAAAGATGCTTTTCCTTAGGACAGGCAACAGACATTTGCAAACCAATTTGGCCTGAGCTCACTGCCTCTTATTCCTTTGTCTCAGCACTTGCATACCAGGGTGATGGAAGGCCATATAAGTATTTAAATAGCTTGCGTGATGTTACAGCACAGGAAATTTTTCTGTGAACTAGCACTGCTGCAATAGCACAGAATGAAGTCAGCCTTGGAGCTGATCTCCACTCTTAATGGAAGTGGCATGTCAAATTTGCTTGGAGTGGGAATTGGAGATACTTTCTCTTCTCACGTTGCTGCAGAGGGGTGCTTGAGTTTGGATATAGTCATGTTGCCTCTTTGCTCTATTCCTGGGAGAAGGGAAGGATACTACTCAAGAAAGAGCCTTGGTGAGACAAAGGAACAGTGAGGATCACAAGTGCCTTCAATATGGCTTTGGATGCTGGTCTTAAAGCCCTCTTAAATTGAGTCTACATGGAAAGCAAAGCTGAGGCTGCCTCTCTGAAAAGGTGCCCCAGCAGCAGCACAAGGGAAGGAATACTTGAGGCCTTCTCCCAACCTAGGTCACTGGCTTTGGAGAAGCAGACAGTGCATGTGGATTCCCAGTGTAATGCAAGGGCTCTAAGTACCAGCCAAAACTCTGTGGCAGGCACAGTGTGGAATATAGGCAGGTGAAGTAAAGGAGGTCTGTCCACTCTAAAGCCAGAGGAGTACTCGGCAGCTGCAAATCGGTCTCCCAGCATATTGAAAATAAACATAACTGTCACTGCAAAGGCCATAGCAGAAATTAAAACCACCCAAACTGACAGGAAAGAGGTGTGATTCTAAAACTCCATCTGCCTAAACTTTCTGGTGGATGGCTGTTGGATTTTGATGGTTTTAATGTCCCTCTTAGTATTCATATGTTACTGTTACTTTAGGGGTCCTCTGGAAGCCCTATGATCCATGTCCATCTTAGCACAGCATCATGTTGGAGGCTGTATACTGTTTCTATATGTCACTCTTGTTAGATGTTAATGGACTCTCTAAATGGAAATTATGGGAGGCAGGCCATGTGCCTATGCTTTTTTCATTATATAGATTATTAATGAACTAACCATGAATATATCACAGCTGCACGTTTCACTCTCAAAGATGGCCCACTATGACTAACACAACTCTTCTGACTTTATAGGCAAGAAAGTTTTCTATCCTGTGGTATTCAGCCTTTATAATCCTGCTATTGTGTATGCCAACCAAGATGTACCACCCCCTGTGGAGCAGCAATTGGTAAGTGGTCTTCATTTTTAAGACGTTTAGAGCCTTGTGCTACATCTCAATGAGGCAGTTCAGTATAGCAGGATATCTAAAATATCCTAGATACTTACCAGAGATATTGACAATAATATGAAACAGAACTTTTCCTATATTGATTAGACATAAAAGAATAAGAGCTTAGGAGACAGACACGTTGTAATAGAAAGTGCCAATATGCCAGTATTTCTGGCTACATCTAGCTTCCACCCAGAATTTAGTGCACTATGAAACTAACCAAGCACAGTTAGCAGTTGTAATTCAAGGATTGTATTGTGGTATTTTAAGCCATTGCTACAGTTTGATGGGAGAACTGTACTACATGAAGTAATGAAGCATGCAGAATGTCTCTTGGGCAGGTGAAAGGAGGACACTGAGGAGTAGCTCCTACCCCTCCTCTTTGAAAGGTGCAGCATGGGCTCCATTCAACACTGGCCCAAGAATGCTAGCGACTGAGTGGTGATCAGGTGTATGGCCCTGTCTACCCTCACAGTTCGGCAGAGGAGAGGAGGGAGATGTACTACATCTGTAGCTGTGCTGTCTATTCCCCATACCTAATGCACTAACATAAGCACTGGGCTTCTTGCTGCCCTCTGTCTTACCCCCACCATTCAACAGCAGCCAGAATCCCATTAGAAACACTTATGTAGTGCCATTAATTTATATAGTGCTTTAAAATCAGGAAATACTGACTCCCTGAAGAGGTTGCAATCTAAATAAAACAAACATTGGACAACCATTTGAAAAACAGGTGTTGGAGTTACTGAGGAAGACAAGGAAAGGAGAGTCTGTTTGATGGGGATGTTTTAAGTGAGAGAACAAAAGTGGGAGGTGACTGATGGTAAGGAAGACTAAAATGCAGGTCATGCCAGGTTTATGTAGGGCCTCAGAAGAAAGTACAAAGAGCCTGAACTGATGTACTAAGAGGTAGGAAGCCAGTGGAGAGATTTGGAAATGGGGGTGCCATGGCCTGAGTAGAAAACCACTTGTCAACAGTACTCTAGGCAGACTGGGGAAGGGAAAGAACAGTGAGAGGCAGTAAGCCTGGACATCAGAGAGCAACATAAATCAAAATAAGAGATGGCCAGAGTGCAGACAAGGGTTTAATAATAGGGACTTTGCGTAAAGGGGGTAGGTTTCTGAGAGATGAAAGAAGCAGCAGCAACAAGACTTTGTAAAAAGAGCCAGAAGGATAGGTGGACAGAGCCCTTTAGAAGGGAGTAATGAGGCAGTGTGTGTCTGGTTTTTAAAGAGGAAGAGGTCCTAGTTGACAGAAGAGTGAACTTTAAACTGCAAGAAGTCTGCCTACTTGTCAAACTGCAGCATTTCTGGATAAACAGCATACGACCAAGGAAGGAGGAAGCCAATGTGGCAGGAGAAGTATTGGAATTAGGGAGATGGGAAGCAGAGGGAGTTAGCTGTAGAATAGGTGAGTATGAAATTTAAACCCATTGTTGGCATCAGACAGGTGGGAAGCAGGATGACAGCAGTAGGGAGGCTAGATTGGAGATTGCAAAAGGAATGTGTATGAAGAAAAAGGCAGGAAAGAGAATGACTGACTGGTTTCTGGGTAATCTAAATTAATATGTCTGTCACTTCTTATGAGGCCCTTATGTTAGATGTGGATGACCCGTAATTGGAACAAATAGCATGTGTATATATACTGTGAAACACAAATATCAAATGTTGTGTACTGTGTCAAGCAAATAACCAGATAAATACAGATTCTCCTGAAATCAAAGACAGACACATTTGCTTCAAGCTGTCTTGTATTACAGGGGGGGGGGGTGAAATCTAAAATGTTTGTTTTAAAATTGTAGGTTCACAAAAAGGATTCTGGCTTCTGGCGGGATTTTGGCTTTGGAATGACTTGTCAATATCAGACAGATTTCCTGACTGTCGGTAAGATGGATTTACATAAGTGTGTTTTGCAAATTTTGGTGAGGGGAGTTCAAAACCTCATCTATTATTTTCTTCTGTGATTTTTTTTAAGAAGGTAAAATGTTAATTTATCTTATTGCATTTCCCAAGCTCCCAGTCAAACTTTCTGCCTTTTAGGTTTGGCTTATTGTTTTAGACTGTTAGTTTAACAATTTAAGTATCAATAGCATTACATTAATAGCACTAAAGAACTTTAAGTAAAATATCTTTCTTCTTGCAAATGTAGTAGTGCGACCGTGAATTCACTAGGCATTTGAACTTTGTAGTATGTTAACCTGTGTTTTAAAAAAAAATGCTATCCTTCCTTTTTTAATAAGTGCACTTGTTAAGTACTAAATGTTGACATGAGTATTGACTATTCAAAGTTTGAAATATACTCTGGCACCCTCTTGTGGTTCACGTTAGAACTGAGTAAGGCTTGATTACTTCAGTTTCAAAACAACCTTCCTCTTGGTGTTAGCCATAATTGATTGATTGATTGATTAATCAATAGATTAATTACCTAGAAAATCTTGCACTTGCCTTCAGATGCTTCATAATTAATTATTAAACCAAACTGATTTCTAGTAACAATCCTGTTGCTTTGTTTGTGGTATATTAGATATACATAATCCTAAGTTTTTTCCTCTGCATGTCAGCATAACTTCTACTATGCTTGTGTATGGACTTCTTTTAATCAAGAGTTTCTCAAACTGTGGTGCATGGGGCACTTGCTTGTGGTTCGTAGAGTTGGACGATCACATAATGCTTGATCACCTTATTTGCAGTTTCTAAAATTTAGAAAACACTTACTCATTATCAGAACAACTGCAGTAGTTGTCGCAGATACTATTACTAAGCCTAAGGTTTTGTTATGGATATTTTTAGTAAGTCATGGTCGGGTCACAGGAAATAAAGAAAAAGTTCACCTCAGACCTGTCCCTGACCATTAATAAGAATATCCATGATAAAACGAGAAGTGGCTGGGAGCTCTGGGAGCCTCCACCACTGATGGGGGCTCGGAGCTGCAGGCATCTCCCCCTCCATGCCTCGGTGGTGGCCAGGGAGCTGCAGGGGTCCCCGGATGCCAGCAGCAGCTTGGAGCTTGGGGGCTCTGCTGCCTCAGGTGGCGGGGGTTACCTCACAGTTCCCCACCGCTGCAGGAGGTGGCGGTACCCTTCAGCTCTCGGCCGCCAGGGCCGAAGTCAGAGGTCTTTGGAAGTCACAGATTCCATGACTTTTGTGACCTCCATGACAAAATTGTAGCCTTAACTATGACCGATGTTATGCACAATGTGAATGGACCACATTATGCCATTTTGAAGTCTTGCTGTAACGTGTGTGATGCCAGGAATCTGCATCCTGTGGTGAAAGGCAGTTTCCAGTGCCAAAGTGCATTGCGTCTTTTCAGTTACTCCACAAATATGGCAGGTGCTGTTGGTATTTGCTGTAAAAGTGTCAAGTGACATTTCAGGTGGCAAATATCTACAGCATGTGGTAGAATGGTGGGTTTTTTTGTTAGAGCTCATTTTTCATTCTGCAAAACTAATGCTTTCTGATGTGTCTATTTGTGCTACTATAGGGGGGTTTGACTTGGAAGTGAAAGGCTGGGGTGGAGAGGATGTTCACCTTTACAGAAAGTACTTGCATGGAGACCTTATTGTGATCCGGACCCCAGTTCCAGGCCTGTTTCACCTCTGGCATGAGAAGCATTGTGCTGATGAGCTGACTCCAGAGCAATATCGCATGTGTATCCAGTCTAAAGCCATGAATGAAGCATCTCACTCACACCTTGGAATGCTGGTCTTCAGGGAGGAGATTGAGACCCATCTCCGTAAACAGGCCTATAGGACTAACAGTGAAGCAATAGATTAAAAGAATTCTTAATGCAAGACCGAAGACTTTCAACTCACAATGAACCAGCATCATTCTACAGCCTTAATTCAGCTTACACATTCAGTGCCTCTCTTTCAGTGAAGAAGAGTTTAACTTCTTTGTCTGGTATTCTGTTACCTATATATATATATCTCTCACTAGTTCAGGCACCTGAGATAAGAACTTTTGAAAGTAATTATTTCAATGCAAGTTTCTTCAGTATTAACTTTATGGAAAAATATAGCAGCAGAATGTATGATCTAACACTTTTTCACCTCCTTATAACTTTTTTCATATTTGCATTATTGTAAGGCAAGGATTGCATTAAGTGGACAATATTTTGTCTTGTCTGCCAAGTATTGTTTCACCGTCTTGCTCGCTGCACTGTAACTTTATAAAGATACCGTACTTACACATTCCAGGATAAAAACTAAACACACATGACCATGAAACTCACTGGAAATATGTACACAAGAGCTTAATTAGTATGTTAATAAGGTTGCTGATTTCATGGCAATTTAATTGAATTCATTGTATTAACAGCCATCCATATAATTCACATTAGAGAAGAATTTATAGAAAAAAGGGATGTATGAAAATATCAATGCAAAAGTAAGCTGGACATGTACCATTTGCTTACCCTAGCTGCGGGCCAAAAAAATTCCTTTCATGTTTCAGGATGCGCAAAGACAAGCAGTTTAAATAAAAGCGGGTTACTTGTCTTCTGTTGCGTCGTATGGTATGATTAGATGCATCATTTTTAATATCCTTGGTTTTCAGATGAATGTTGAGATTCACTAATTTAGTGGGGAGTGTGGGGGATTTGCATCTGCAGTCTCCAAATTTAGGAATTAGTTTAAAACCATTCACTAAATCAACAAACTTTGGATCTGTTTTTAAAAATCTGTTTAAATTTCAAACACTTAAGGGCAAGTAAAGATTAAAATATGTGACTTCTGGATGCAAAATATGCTTTGTAAAATAATGCTGTTCGCTGATCCTTTTTTACATGTACATAAAATTTGCTTTTATGTAACTTATTGTGGAAAACAGTGTACTGTATTGTGTTTTAAAGAGGGGAGAATGTAATGCAAGATGTCTTACAATTGGTATTCCCTCTGTGATGAATGAATAAATTAAATATTTCTGCATTTTAGAATTTTTTCCAAGGTGGCTTATTGAAACTTTGTTATGAAAGGGGAAAAAATGTTCAACATCATCGGTACTAATAAGACTATTGCCCATGTTGATGTTCTAGGCTTAAGCAATAATCTCTACAGCAAAAAGTTCAATGTACAGTTAATGTTGGGCAAGTGCAGATCCCACCAATATAACAACTGAAAGTTATAGGGCAGATCCTCAGCTGGTGTAAATTGTCATATTGCTACTGACCTTAATCTAGCTGTTACAATTTACATCAGCTGAGAATTTGCCATTAGGGAGTAACCATTAAAGCTCCTCCTTCTCACCTCTTCATGAAACTTTGTGACCAGGAGAAAGGCCATGTCAATTGAGCAGCAGAGCTATAGGGGCTGGAAGTGAGGGGACATGAAGGAAGAGGGCATGGAAGTGAATGGAGTTTGATCTGGGTGTGGCTAAGGGTGACAGAGAAAGGAGCAAAGCATAAAGGTGCTGTGTTCTGGTATATTACTCACTGTTCATCAGATCTGAGCTCTTTTCTACTTTTTTTTTTTCTTCCCTTACTGAGGAATCAGCTTCTGAAGGGCTCAACCTGGCATTGCTCCCTTGGCGTCCTTGGCAATCTAGTAGGGAGCATTCTATGTGCAGAAATACTATTATCCCTGGCATTGGTGCATGGAATGAGGTCACAGCACTAGTGAGTCCTTCAAGTCTGGTTGACATTGTGCAGAGGTGCTAAGCTCCAACCCAATCCAGGTCTCCACCATTATCACCACATAAACAGCCCCCAGCCCTTCCATCCTCATAGCCCCTCAGCACGCTAGGCAAACGGGCAATGTTTGTAAGTAGAAGCTGACAGAACTCAAAGATCAGATCTTATAGTTTACTTCATTTGTTTTATCATATGAGGTGAAGAGCTATTTGTCATAGTTCAAATGTGGTCTAGAGCTGAGAAGTAAGTTTGTGTCCATGAGAGAGAGAGCAGTTTGTGGGGACTGTTGGTGCAGCTATAGGAACCCCAAAATAATCTTACTACAGGACAACTCTTCAAAAACAAATCATTGCCCTCTGGCAAAACAAGGAAATATTTCTCTGAAAATATTGCCTGGAAAATTTAATTGTCTGATGTCATTACATGAAATTTAAAGATTTGATGTAATCATTAACTTGTGAAATGAAGGGAGTTTGGTCCTGTTTTTAAATACAAAGCTCTTGAGTGTCTCTGGAATTAAACTTGGCATTTCTTATAGGTATATTGGAGACAATTGAGTCCTAAAATGCAGAGACCACACTCATTGGTGGAAGTATCTACTTCCAAATAATGAATTTTAGCTGTTGCTCTTCTGCTTTTGCTTCACTGAGTTGGATTCAAGGACTCAATCCAGTCCACTTTCTCTGTGTCGGGCAGGTTCTTGGGGCAGTTCTTCACTGCAAAGTTTACCCAGGTTCTAATTTAGGTGTTGTCCCTAACATGGCTACCATCAATAAACAAAATTCTGACTAAACTTTGGTGTGTTGAGTCCGGTATAGCTGGTCTGCCTGTAGCTATAGGCTAAAGCCTGTGTGCTGCTTACACTTTGCAGTCTAGCTACAGGCTTATCAACTTGGGTGCTGCTAGTCGTCCAGTGTCTTCCCACAACTCCCCTGTGCTATATTTTTCTTGCTGTCTACCTATTCCCTTTTTCAGCACTGGTAGGTAACTTCCAGTGAAAATATAGGGGTGTAGCATTTGAACCCCCACCATGTGCATTTGTGGGGATGGGGACAGACGGGGCATGTGTGCTATTTATGGGCATGAATTGTGCTTGTCAAGGTTCCTTCCCCACTCTGAACTCTAGGGTACAGATGTGGGGACCTGCATGAAAGACCCCCTAAGCTTATTCTTACCAGCTTAGGTTAAACACCAAAGTGTTACACAAAGAACAGGGAAAGAGCCCACTTGGAAACATCTTTCCCCCCCAAAAAAAATCCCCCCAAGCCCTACACCCCCTTGTCTGGGGAAGGCTTGATATAAATCCTCACCAATTTGCAAAGGTGAACACAGACCCAAACCCTTGGATCTTAAGAACAATGAAAAAAGCAATCAGGTTCTTAAAGAATTTTAATTAAAGAAAAAGTAAAAGAAAAACCTCTGTAAAATCAGGAAGGGAAATACTTTACAGGGTAATCATATTCAAAACATAGAGAATCCCTCTAGGCAAAACCTTAAATTACAAAAACAGGAATATACATTCCATGCAGCACAACTTATTTTATCAGCCATATAAACAAAACAGAATCTAATGCATATCTAACTAGATTGCTTACTAACTCTTTACAGGAGTTGTGACCTGCATTCCTGGTCTGGTTCTGGCAAAAGCATCACACAGACAGAGGACCCTTTGTTTTTTTGCCCCCGGCTCCAGCTTTGAAAGTATCTTGTCTCCTCATTGGTCATTTTGGACAGTTGCCAGCGAGGTTATCTTAGCTTCTTAACCCTTTACAGGTGAAAGGGTTTTTCCTCTGGCCAGGAGGGATTTAAAGGTGGTTACCCTTCCCTTTATATTTGACAGTGCTGGTGTCATTTCCTCAAAGACTGCTGCTGTTCTGGGGAAATTGTCACCATGTGTGGGTAAGCCATGGCAATAATGGTCTTGCAAACATCCATTACCACAGAACTGGCAATTGACTTGCCAATGCCAAACTGATCAGCCATTGACCTGGAGCTGTCTGGTATAGCCAGTTTCTAGATGGTAACACACTTTTCAGCTGCACGTCCTGCTGCTGAAGGACCAGGACAAGCTTTTCACATGGTTCCAGGAAGGTGGCCTTCCTCATGTGGAACTGCTAGTCTACAGCTAGTCATCTCAGTCTGTGTGATGAGGTAGTCCCACCATTCCACTTGTCCTGTTCCAGAATGGCAAGTCAGTATAGGGGAATTCTTAGTTTCCACTAAGCTGCGTCAGCTGTCTCCTCTGCTCACTGTCTGCGTGCAGCCTATGTGATTGTCTGAGCAAGGTCCACCACTGCCTTTTCAAGGTGACAAGCCACTGCCAGAATGCCCTCCTTAATGTCTCATGTCCTGTATCTACCGCCTCTTGTCAAACTGAGTCATGATACCAGCAATAAAAAGGGGTTATTGTCCTGAGTTGGATTTCTTGTCACCGACTGGAATGGAGACTTCAGACAGAAACTAGAGTGTGCCAACCTGGCAGCAGTTTACAGAGTTGGAGGGCTAAGAACATTTCTGCACGGGGCCCAGAAAGGACAGACTCATTCTCCCACAATACACTGGAAAAGAATTCATAAAGTGGTACAGCTTGGTGCGGCACTAAAAATCATGGGATGTTCTTCCTTCCCCTCCGCCTACCCCCAGTGCCTCTCACAAGTGAATGTAGTATCAGTGAGAACACCACAACCTCAGTGTGGTTTTCAAATATCAAACCTTGTGCTTGAGCATGGCTAATCGAAGTGGCAGTCACCTGGGTTATCTGCAGTGAAGACCTACCTTGGGAATGGGCTGGGTGGTTGGAAAGTCACCCACTTCCTAATTAAGACATCAGGAGAAGGTTTGTTCCCTCACTTTCAGTTAGCAAAGAATTTTCAAGGCAGTCTCTGACCACAATACAGTACAAGGACAGGTAAGAAAAGAGCATGATTTAGTATTTCTTTTATGAACTTGTTTAACTTCCACTAAAGAAATAGTGTGTTGAACATTAATTTAAAGTGATAGCAATATGGTGGGAATAAACTAAAAAGTGAATTGGAATATGCACCATTAAAACATCATGAAGTCTCAATCTCAATAATGATTTCAATATATACACCTGTCTCAAAGCAAAGATGCTACTTTGTTTCTTATATTGGAAAATGATTTTGATATCTGTATTTAATTTGATGTCTTTAATACAGGAGCTTGTTCAATTCCAATCAAGCTTTTTCACAGTCTGTGGGACACGTTAATAAAAATAATTCTGAAGTTAGAAATTTAAATGACACATTTGCTCAAAAAGAGATTAGTCATTGACTGAAAACTCATCTCAGGTAATGATCATCAATCACTTATTTAGAGCACAACTTTCCCCACTATTCATACTTAATTTAAAATTGCTTTCTAGTAATTTTCTAAAAGGCTATTTAAATGAAATCCAAGTTACATTCATTCTTGTATCTGTTTGTTCTGTTGAAAGCAGCCCTGAACTCCTTGGACTTCTAATGTCTACTTCAGGGCAGATTCTGGCCCTCTTCCTCATGTTAGGTATTTTCAATACTATTCAGTTCCTAAGAGCGCACCAATTCTGCATTTACTGTGAACCTTGGAGTCCACTCCTAAAATATACTCAATTAGTTGCAAATTGAGTTAGTATGATCTATTGTTTGTGTACAGGCAATGCTGCAGTGCACTTGCTGTTCTCCAACTGCTATCCCACACTGCTTTGAGTGTCTGTGACCAACTTGTCTGTGTACCTTTGTGCCCTCCACTGCTCTGGGGACCAAGATGACTAGATCTCCTTTCCCCTGTTTAAAAGCTGTCATAGGACTGGCCCATTTCCTGCTGGATTCCAGTATATCAGGATTACAGTGATATTACTCCAGCAACCTTTACAGTATGCCTCAAGCAGTTGCTTTAGGCATAGTCAGACTCTAGAACTCATTGCCAGCTGCGGAGAAGTATCAGTGCAACAAGCTCTTGGGGCAGCCACCCCAAGAACGATGTTTGTGGACATTGCTAGTTAGATGTCTGAGAAGGGCAGGGTCACAAGCTGGAGGCCAGCCAGTTCTAGATAAAGAGCAAACAGTGCAGGAGAACTTGCATTAAAACCAGGGATGCCAGGAAACAATCCGGCTGTCAATTATTTGAGGAGCAGGAAAGGATCCTAGCATGGTCAACCTTTCCAGACCACCCTGCATTTGTGTATGTGAATCTGCCACAGTGGACAAACAGCCCTTGGAGCACCATGGAGATACCCCTTTCTGTTTATAAAATCAGTCTGGTGCAGGATGCACATGAGAGGCACAGGGATCCTATCACTTTCCCCCATACTGTCTGGGAATCCCATTTGTGCAAAGCTATCAATCTGAGCATTACCAAACTATATTACTCAGTGCAGCAATACCTTACATATGCCATCACACCTCCTATGCTGAATTGGTAGGCTACAGACTAGTAACACTGGGTGGTGGCCAGCTTCCAGGTAGCACTGGCAACCTGCTTCTCAACAGGTACAAGGTGCTGTATGTTGTAGCTGCTACTCCAGGACTAGTTCAGCACAGATCAAAAAAAAGTTTGACTTTGTCATCCTGAAATTCGGTCACCATTGCTGGTAGTCTGGGTCTACAGACCAGTCTTTTCCCACCAATCAGTGCTGGTATCCAGAGCCTAGAAATCACTCTGCACTGTGTGAAGTTTGTGTAGTAACAGTTGCTCAGTGTTGTCCACATGTTCCTTGTCCCCATCTTCACTGCTGGAAGAGCTGTGAGTGAATTAAGCTACCCAGCTGTGAGAGATCAAATAAATTCCAAACAGCCTCAGCATATTCACAAGTGCCAGCATAGAGTTAAGGAGTTGTGCTGGGTCCATACTGGCCAACAGCAATTCAGAACGATGTTGACCTGCCCAGAAAGAGAGGAAGTGAGGGATGGAGGGATTGGAATAATGGAATTTTTTGTTTGACTCCCCAAGGCCCAGAATTCACCTGGCTTCCACTATGCATTGCACGCTGAGAGTATTCCCAGAGGCTCAGCAGCAAAGCAAGGGACCATGGGCTACCCTCCCAGAATGCCACACGCATCAAGCCCCCACTATGTGTACACAATGATATGACTTGAAAGAGGGAACGACTGTACAATGTGCATGCTATTAGTGTGGCTTATATATTGGGCACCAGCTAAGTGTGCGTCAATTCAGTGTAAACTAAACCCCTTGTGTAGACAAGCCCAAAGAGGTGAGTCAAGCTGATTTCTCAGTTCTGGTGAGACTGACCAGGGGATCTTCAGCAGGGAATTACAGCCCACATGAGCACCATGCATTTCCCACAGTGCTGCATAGGGGAGAGAGAAAAGGTTGAGAACTGCTGTCCGTTTATATGTTGTTGCTGTTTGTATTGCAGTAGTTGCTAGGAGCCCCAGTCATAGACCAGGACCCCATTGTGCTAGATGCTGTATAGACACAGAACAAAGAGATGGGCCCTGCCCCACAGAGCTTTCAATCCACCTATAAGACAAGCGACAACTGATCAATGCAGACAGATGACGAGAGTACAATGCACCAATGAGATAATGGTGTCTAAATAGACCAGACACAGGGGAGAACACAAGCAGACTGAACAATGTGGTGATGACAAGTATTGTGTTACGTCCCTGATTTTTTTATTTATTTGAGTAGGTTTAGTTAAGAGGAGATCAGCTAGATGGAAGGAAAAGGAAAGTGGAGGGGTGGGGACAAAGAAGATAAGTAGAGCAGGTGTGGAGTGCTGCTGAGATGAAGAGACTGTGTGTGAAGCAGGAGGTGGGGTAACTACAGAGGAGAGGTTGGAGCAAACAGCCAATCAGCACATGGCAAAGAAGGTCAAAACAGGCTACAGTTTTGACGGGACTGTCCAGAGATCCCTGCTCTGGCTTCTCCCAGCTGGAGTCGTTTCCTGGCTGCTCTTTGCAGTTCTCCCCAAGGCCATATCGTGGGAGGTAGAGAAGGCAACCATTGCCTGAGTCCTAGTTCCGTATGTGTGTGTGTGAGAGAGAATCTCCTCTGCACAGTTCTATGTCTAGGGGATGCTAGGCAGGACAGTGGCCTATTTTATCCCCTCCTTCTAGTCTCTGCTTTGGCTGCTCCTGGTCCTACCTGTACATGCTTCCCTTTTGTTGACCTGTATATTGCATGTAGGATGTTGTCTTATTAAGATAATTGAGTAGCAAATGATGGTATATATTATGTGGCTGCACCTCACAAACATAGACGGATTTATCCTTGCAACACTCTGGTGATGTAGATACTATTATCTGCATTTTACAGACAGCACACATGGCATAGAAGCACAGAGAGGCTAGGTGACTTGCCCAAGGTCACACAGGAAGTCTGCAGCAGGGCTAGGGAACCAAAATCTCTTGAGTCTGTCTAGTCCCTTAACCACAAAGACCACCTGTCTTCTTTACTTCTTGGCATTTTTTATTTGACCTGCTTATTAATTCAGTGGTGTTCATTGTGATCTAGTGATGCCATTTTGGCCTTGACTCACCAGAGTCTGCAAGCTACTAAAAAAGACCTGGGCCTAAATTTTTAAAAGTATTTAGGCATGTAACTCCCATTGAAATACCTTTAAAAATTTATGCCCAGATCATTTAAAACAAAAACAAATCTCGCACCTGGCAAACCTCAGTGCCGCTTCCTAATAGAAGGTTTTCCCCACACAGATTGCACAACTTCTGGCAAAAAAGCAGGAAATACCCAGAATATATTCATAGAATCATAAAAATGTAGCGCTAGAAGGGGCCTTGAGAAGTCATCAAGTCCAGCCCCCTGTGCTTGGTCAGGACCAGGTAAACCTAGATCATCCCCGACAGATGTTTATCCACCCTGTTTTTAAAAAAACCTCCAGTGATGGGGAGTCCACAGCCTCCCTTGGAAGCATACTGCAGATCTTAACTATCGTTATAATTAGAAAGTTTTTCCTAATATCTAACTTAAATCTTCCTTACTGCAGACTAAGCTGGTTATTTCTTGTCCCACCATCAGTAGATGTGGAGAACAATTGATCACCATCCTTTTTATAACAGCCCTTAACATATTTGAAGACTGTGATCAGGTCTCTCTACCCTCCCCCACAACTTCGTTTCACAAGACTAAACATGGCCACATTTTTTTTGACTTTTAGTCATATGATAAAAGGTTTAGAAAAACCTGACCTCTTTGTCGTTCTCCTCTGGCCTTTCTCCAATTTGTCTACATCTTTCCTAAAGTGTGACACCCAGGACTAGACAGAGTACTCCAGCTGAGATCTCACCAGGGCCCAATAAAGCAGGCCAATTACCTCCCGTGTCTTTCATACAACCCTCCTCTTAAAACACCCCAGAATCATCGTGCCCTTTTCACAACTGCTGATTTAAATTCAATTTGTGCGTCACTACCCCCTAGCCAGTTATTCCCATTGTAGTTATTCATTTGATTTGTCCATCCTTCCATTTTCCATGTCCTGGAGGAAGTTTAATATCTGATCAGTAGTTACTCTAGTGAATCTCTATGATACTTTTATTACAGAGGCAATTAAGATTGGTAGCATGAGGGTGCAAATAGCAGAAATTTCAGTTGCCAAGGACTCTAGACAGTGATTTAGGAACTCACCCATTTAAACCAGTTGGGTGAATCTTAATGAAAGTAGCCTTTTTGGTCAAAAGAATAACTACAAAGTTAAATGCCTTCTTAGTTATTGACGGTCAGTGGTTGGAGCTCTTGAAAACATGCTCCTCACTTTGAGTCTGGGCTTTGTTGCGCAGTTAATGCATGCAGGATTCTGTTTTAACAAACCTTTCATTATTGTCCCAGTTCAGAGCTAAGCTCAGAAAAGTCCACACTTTGTGTGTTTGCAGAAGACTCAGTTAGGATCAGACAATAAGCTCCAGACATGCCAAGCCCTAACAAAAGGAAATACACTTGGAAGATCACTGCCGGCAGAGGGACTGGGGAATGTATTTACCTGCCTTACAAAACAGCAGGTGATAGGCCTCACATTGTGTTATAAAGGGTTGTGGCAAGGTTAAGAGGCTCTGCTTGCTGGTAGCAGTCAGTTAATTCCCTCTCAGGGTACATCTACACAGCAAAAACAAGTCTGTGGCAGCAAGTTTCAGCAACCAGGTTGACTGACTCAGGATCATGGAGCTGAACTTCAGGGCTAAAAACAGCAAATGTTTGGACTTGGGCCAGAGCCCAGCCTGTGAAACCTGGTGAGGGAGGAGAGTCTCAGAGCCCAGGTTCTAGCCTGTGCCAGAATATCTACACTGCTATTTTGTCCCCCCACAGTGCCAGCCCCATAAGCCCACCTCAGTTACCCTGGGCTCTGAGACTCACTGTCCTTTTTTTTTTTTTTTTTTTTTTTTTTTGCTGTGTAGATGTATCCTTGGGCCACCTCACAGGTGTATCCGGTGGAGTAAAATGTCAGGGCTAAATTCAACTCAGGCTCTGGGCAAATACAGAGAATTCTAGAAGCACAGCAGTTTGAGAGACAAAAGGGGTTAGAGAGAGTTGTACCTCAAGGTAGGGTGTCTTTCTCCATCAAGCTCTCCATCTTTACCTGCTTTCTCATCTCCCCCATCCCCTTCTTCTCTCTCACTCCTCAGTTTTCCCCTTCTCTCCCTTTAATCACCTATTCTTATGGACTGTGGCACCTTCCTGTTCACTACTGGCCTTTGGGACACAGTCAAGCTCCAGGCACTATGAAGTGCTCTTCTTGGCTCTCCAGCTAGGAGCAGAAGGCATTTCAGCTTCCCCCGGGGATGGACAGTGCTGAAGAGTGACAAGGAGAAGCAGAGAGGTTGGGGCTTGCTAGTTGCTGGTAAGAGAGTGGCAGTGAAGCATGCTGATTTGCTATCAGCATTTTAATGCCTCTAAAACCTGATGGAGTTCTATGACAGGGATTCAGCTTATTAACTTCATGCTGTGTGTCATAATTTTCCTTTATGACTTTTTAGTATTTTGCCTAACAATCTTTCTTTTCTTTGAAATAAAGTAAAATGCAGTGATCATGCATAATTCATAGTGAAGTGTAAAGTTCCAGATGGATTTACCCCTCTCAAAACTGCATTACATCTCTGTCTAGTTGCATATCAGTGTTCTACTGTGGATTAAACAAGTAAAGCAATACTGGAACATTAATTTTCATTATAAAGTGAGATCTCAAGATACTCCATTTCCTTGAGTTCATTGAACAACTTGAGTGGTTTTTACATGAAGCAAATGTTCTGATAGTGATGGAATCATATGCCTGTGCTCTGACTGCATGTTAGGCTAACTGCTCTTTCAGAGAAGCGTATGACTCTTGATTGATTGATTGATTGATTGGACCTTATCCAGAAGATGGAAAAAAGTCATCATTTTCAAATATGAAAATCTATTAAAAATTCCACTGTAGCTATTACTATGGAAATTTTTAATCTGTTATGAATGTACCTTGGTAAATCAGAGATTGAGTAGCTGGCACACATTAACCAAAATTGTCTGTCCTGATACTTGTGACTCCTGGCATTGGATTTTGCACATTTAGAGTGTATGGAATGGATAGTTGCTGCATTTTGTTATCTCAAAACAGCTAAGCTTTTTCTACCCCTGGAAGTGCAGTTCCATTCTGAATACATACAAAGAACAGATGTGTCAGGTAAGAAGGGGCTATTTTTTACCATGCATGGAATTATTCTAATCACATACATATGTGCCAAGAAGCCACAGACAATGGAGCTGCACAGGTGTGACTGAAGGGGTGAATCAGGAGGGGAGAACTCAGTTTGACTCTGAGGTCAGAGAAGGTTTATGGGAGTGGCTCCTATTTATTTCAGTTGGTGGTGTTCGGAACCTCTGTAACATGGATCCTTTGGCCCTAAGTGACTTTAGCGGAGGTAAAAGAGAGAGACTGATGTGCTATTACCAAGATTTCGTGTTTCCCGATGTAGCACTTGATCACAAATACTTTAGGCTTGATGATAGTCTTTAGTAAAAGACATGGTGTGACCTTTCTCTTCTGTTATCTGCACCGGTGATCTGCTAGGTCACTCCAGTCCTTGACCCTGCTCTGCTGTGAGAACCCCCACTCCTGAGCTGTTCACGTACAGCATCTGGCATGTAAGCTGCTCCTTGGATTGTGAAACCGAATGACACTAGCCAATACCTCCAGTCCCAGACGCAACCCTAGGAACCTCCAATTATGTCCTCTGGACCCTACAAGATTATATGAATTTGTCAGTTTAACAAAGAAATTGACATGCACCAGGCTTGTTGTACCAAGGGGAGTCTGCTTCAGGTAGAATAAACAAACAGATTTATTAAGTACAAGATAGATTTTAAGTGATTATAAGTCAAAGCACAAGAAGTTAGATTTGGTCAAATGAAATAAAAGCAAAATGCATTCTAAGCTGATCTTAACATTTTCAGTGTCCTTACAAACTTAAATGCTTATCAGCACAGGCTGGCTGGTTGCCCTTCAGCCAGGCTCTCACCTTTGATCAGCGCTTCAGTCGCTTGGTGGTAATGTCTGTAGCTGGAGGTGGAAGAGAGAGGAAGAGGACGGCAAACTCTTTTTATCTCTTTTATCATGTTCTTTCTTCCCTCTTGTCTTTGTCTCTCCTTCAGAGTCAGGTGAGCATTACCTCATCACAGACCCAAACTAACCAAAGGAAGGGGAGTGACTCACTTGAGAGTCCAACTGATCCTTTGTTGCTGCCTAGGCCAATGTCCTTTGTTCCTGTGAAGCTGGGTTGGGTTTGTCCTATACATGCCCTGATGAGGTATGAACTTCCCCTCTGCTCTTGGAGAGTTTTTGTCTGGGCTTGTTTTAAGTCATGAGGACACATTTTCAGCCTCATAACTATATACATTAAATTACAACCTATAACTTTACTATAACAACAATGCTCAGTGCATCACAAGCCTTCTGAAGACACCCAACATAAGAAACTTTGCAATGGATACCACACAATTATAAGGATGAACATGGGGGTGCAGGGTATTCCCCTGAGGTACAGAATGTTACACATGGGTTTTATTTATAATTATGCTCAGGAGCCTGTTTAATTTTACAGTAGTTTTGCAGCCCAGCTTCTGTAAATAGGTAAGTAGGGTTTTTAAATCTCCTAACTCAATACAAAACTCTCAAAGGCTAAATAACTCATCGTCAAGTCTGGAGTCTGAAGCAACTTTCTTCTCTAGCACTACTAGGGATGTAGGTGTTTTTAGAGTGAAAATAGTAAAAAATAAATTACTTGAGAGTGTTCATGTTTAAGATATCCCTCTGTCTACACAGATGGAGATTAACAAATAATGTAGTAAGGCTCCAATATTGCAATGAGCTACATACAGTTTCAATTAACTTCAATCTACTTCTGAGCAGACATAAGTGATTCAATTGGCAGGATTGGGGCCTTAAAGCTAAAATCAATGAAAGTTTCCCATTAAAAGAATATGTGGGTTCAGGTTCTGATGTTTTTAGGCTTCTCAGCGGAGTATTAGACAGTTTTACTATGTTACTCTCCCTTATTGTGGCAAACACAGAAGTCCCTTCCAAAAGTTATGTTTTAAAGGATGGTTACAAGATGTATAAACTAGAGAGGCAGACAAAGCGATAGCACTCTAAAACCCTGTAGTACGCCAAATATGTGACTTTACAAAAGGAATGAAAAATGGATTTAAGAGAGGGGAGGCCCTATCCTGTATTGTATACTGCTCAGAAAAAGGGACAATGTTTTAAGTGAATGCAGTGCCAATGAAACACACCTTATTGATAGCTGTAGTAACTAGAATCCATTGTTGATTGTGGTGGAGGGTGAATTTTCCTTCCTTGGGAACCACTGAATAGGAATAATCTCTCAGGTGAGTGTCATCTCTGATGATTATTCTGTAACTAAAGTAGACCCCTGAGTTTAGTTGTATCTTTATAAACAAAATGGACATTCTATGCTTTAGGATCAAGCTTAGTAAGACAGATCTGCCCAAATTCAGTGCTCAGGATACATGCACAGGTCTGTCAAATGCACTGTTTGTTCCTTTTTCTTGAGGTGTCAAGATGTTTAGACTTTAGTATTTGGGCACTAAGTGTGCTGATGTTTGACTAGAAACATAACACACTGCTTTAGAAATACTACACACTTGAAACAGGACAAAAGTCAGTTGCAACCTTTCCTTTAAGGACCATGCATGTGCATAGGGAATATGAAAATGTTTTGTATGGTAGAACTGGATTGAGTTAGTTTTTTTCATTTTGAGATTAGTTACTTCATAGAAATGGATGTGAGTGCTTGGAACTGAGTATTTTTAGAATGTGCATTTTAAAACAAATTCAAAAGCTATTTAAATAGAGATCAGCAAGTGGTAATAGAATCAGGTACAGGGTGAGGAAATAAATAGTTTTGAAATGACTGCCTCTGAGTAAATATTTGATTGTTCTTAAACTTAGTTTTCAGTTGCTTTAAATTTCATTAATTTGTAGATTTGTGGTATACATGCATAATCTACTCTAACATGAAACTAAGATAGTTTGGGAACCTATGTATTTATTACATTATTGCTCTTATTAAATGTCTTATAGCAACTTTCTTTTGGTCACACTTGTTGTATTAAGGTTCCATTTATAAAGGATTAATAAATAAATGAAAGATGTTTTAATATATGGTTAATTGCAATGGAGTCCAACAAATAAACAGATAACTTTATAATCAGGGTGCTTAACCAACTACTTGTAGGAGTAATAACATACTCTTTACACTACAAGTGAAAAAGTCAGAGGGAAGTAAACAAAAGTCATGCATTTTTTTAAAAAACAAAACTAGTGTTCATTATGATTTTTTTTAAAACTTTTAAAATGTTCATTGTAAAACTAAAGTGAAACATGGAAGGAAAAGAAAGCTGCTAATTTTTTATTTAGATTTTTTTTTTCAGAATTTCCACGTCGCCAATTTCTACTATCTCTACTTTTGTAGCCTTTATTCTACTGGTATTTTTTAAGTTTTGTTAATAACCTCATTTATGCTTCATCACTAATACATCCAAATATACAAATTATTCTAAATTTTCTCACCCGTGGCAAAGATTTTAATAATAGCAGTTGGCATGTTTTTCATTTTCTAAATGATTTTAAAAAATCCAATATATCTGTACATCTCTGATCTAGCACTAGAAAGGCTCATTTCCTTATCTATGGAAATTAGAGGTTTCAGAGAGTGAATAGAAGTAATGTTTCCCAGCTATGTATTAAAGCCCTCTTTTCTCCCTAGTTTATTCTCTTTTATCCCTGACTTGGGCAGTCCTTCATTTGACTGCAGACAATCTGGGTCAGGTCAGTAGTTCAAAACAAATCTAAATGAAGATTATAGAAAGAAGGTAAGGGGGTAAGCCTATTAAGAGTCCCACTAACCTTAAAGTGTTGAGTTTAATTAACTTATCAGGGCTCTTTATTTAGCTTTGTAATACAGAGACTGAGGTATCATGGAGAGGAATGGCATGTATTCCAGAGAGTGGTGCATAGAAATATCTCTGAATCTATTAAAATCCAATACTAGTTATGTAGTAAAACTCATCACTACTGAATAAAGAATCACAAACATTTAATAAGACAACAAATAATTAATCCATCTTCCTATTTATAATATGCAGAATGTTCAGACTTATATTACACTATCGCTGAATGAATAAAGTGACAGTTCAATTTGTTATTCTCTTTCCATTTTGAGAATGCCCACAAGTAAATTTCAACTTTCCAACTCTAGAGCTTTCTGACAAGCCCTGCTATGTTGTTGTGACTGGTCATATGAATGAAAGGCATGATATTGTTTCTGTTCTTTGAATGGAAGAGTGTAACTCATCAGGCTTCAAATGTGAAGCAAGTTACAAAATTGATTTCAGGGAGCATTTGAATATGCAAACTTAAAATTCATCTGTGAGAGTGTTGATGTTAATACAACTCAGTTGAAGACTATGGAAAGCAAACATGAAAGTAGTGTAAACACATCAAAAGTACTATTTTTCAAATTCAGACGTATTTTAATAAGTTTTTTTTATTGCTTGCCAGGCTCTAGTTTACAGAGAATCTTCACTTCTACTGATCTTTTGTTATCCACAATTACCACCTGATCTTGTAGTTATTTGCATATGCAACTCTCGCTAAAGCATTTTAATATAATTGTCTGTCTGGTTTTAATTTTTTGTACAAAGTAAATGGGTTAAATTGTTCTGATGAAAGTTCTGTGCCTATTGTGACTAATATAATCATAACCGAAGAACCTAGCACTGAAAAATATTGATGTGTATCTGCAGTTTGTCCTAAGACAGCGTTATCTCTTTTAAAGGACATTCCTCTCCAGTGTTCCCATTTGTCTGTGTTCAATGAATGGGATATCTGAGTTGCTACTTTTAAATTAACATAGACCTGGAGAAGGAGGTGGGAGAGAAGAGGCCCTGAAAAATATTTATATTAAAAAATTCCCCCACACCCTGCTTACATTAACCCCAGTCTAGACTCTGGTTCCTTGGTCGCCATGCTGTATAATTTATTTTGGAGTAACATTTAAAAAAAAAACCTTCTTGTTTTAAAGAGACAAGATGGGATAGGTAATGTCTTTTATTGGACCAACTTTGATTGGTGAAACAGACAATCTTTTGAGCTACACAACTCTTCCTCTTCTTGAGACCTAAAGAAGAGCTCTACGTAGCTCAAAAATTATCTGTTGCCAACCAAAGTTGGTCCAATAAAAGAGATTACCTAGACTACCTTGTCTCCAATATACCGGTACCAACATGGCTACGGCAACAGTACAAACAACTTCGTGTTTTCTGAGATCTCTAGCAACAAAAGACGATGCTTCAAATAGATTTAAAATGATTCAGCAATGTCTCATGCAGTGATACTGACCATGTGAATGAGAAAATGCCCTTGTCTAGTCTATTTTAGTGATAGCTGGTTTGAGGTGTTTTTGGTAAAAGGACATTTTGTTCCCTTATCAACCCTAATATCTTAAAGAGAGATTAGTCAGTAGTATAATTCTACTTGTTGGAGAAGGAAGTCAGTGATAAAACACAGTAAAGAAAAGATTCACATATGGTTTCATGATTAATAGTTTAAATTGCAAGATAGCTAGGCCTGACCACTCCCAAAAATATATGTCTTGATTTAAGGATTCTGGCCTTTTTTTTTTAAGTTGCTAAAATGTTATAGCCAATGATAATAGGGTAATGTGCTTCCCCTTATGAACAAACTGGTATGTATTGCAGTGGGCTGCACCATCCTCCACTGAGTGTGATCCATAATGTAGAATTTTGTTTTAAGAAATGTACTGGTAGCATGAAGGTAGCAAGCCCCTTGTCACCAATGGAGTGGGCATGGTAGATGGAGAAGAGAGGTTGATTGGAGCAGCACAAAATAAAACCTTTCATAGTAAAAGGAAAATAACTATGGATTTCAGCTTTCCAGAATCCTGGGGCAGATTGTCAGCCTGTATAAAGCAGCACAACTTCATTGAGTTCATTGGTTTTGCACTAATTTATACCAGCTGAGGATCTGATCCCTGGCATGTAGGCAGAATTTGTCTTCCTCTCTCAGTGTTACATGGGTGCTCGTGTCAAATAGGGATGCTTCCTTGGAGATGAACCTCCCTTTTGGGAAGCAGGAGCCCTGCTAATGAGATGCCTGTGTAAAGCTGTGAGAAGAAATCCAGATTCAGCCTGCACTCTCTGGGCCCCCACTTTAGCACACTCTCATTGCCTGCTTATTCCCACACCTGTATCTATTTGCATTAATGAGGCTTGGGCTGGCTGATTACAGCAATTGTGAGGTAGTTACTGATTGCTTCCACAGCCAGTTTTTCCTCTGGATGAAGTGGGCAAAAAAGAAGCCACCTCCTCATCAGGTAAGGTAGAATCATTCCCTATGGGTAAAGATAAGTATTTAAGCAAATTATTTCTTATTTCATGTGGAGGTGTTTATTAAAACAAGGAGATGGCTTTCAGAGTTCTTTGTGAGGCATTAGTTCCAAGAAGTGTAAGGGGACACTTTTTATTCACTTAAAAGCATAATCGTCCATCTTTGTTTGTCCATGGTATGTCTGTCAAAGCTGCACTTGCTTAAGGTGTGTTTTTTTTAAACTGAACTAGTTCAAACAGCTACAAAAGGCTGTGTGGACACTTACATACCTGTTTAAACCTATTCTGGTTTATTTTTAATCATTTAGGAGCAGGTTTAGATTAAATAGAAATAAGCTACTCTTAGATCAAAAAGGGTCCACACAGGATTTCTTAGCAGTTTAAGTTAAATCAGTTGCAAATTTGTGTGGAGACAAAGCTATAGACCTATAATATAGGGCTCCTTTCAAAGTGAGTATTTTTTAACCCTAGCAACATCTACACTGCTCTTGGAAATAAGCGATGCCCTGGAGCATACATTTCCTTTAAACTTCTATTCTGGTTCCTATAAAATATCTCACTGCAGCAAATTTGTTTAAAAATTGTGAAAAAATATTTTGCAGAGATTTTTCAGATCTGGTATACCAACTGTTACCTTTCACACTCAGATCCTGATCAGCAAAATAGATACAAAGGTTTTGTCTGGAAAACTGGCTGTTTACTCCACGCCTGCTGCCACTGTGCCCAGCCGTGCATCAAACTGTCTTTAGATGCAGTGATTCCTCTTGCTTGTTGTTTCAGAGCCACCAGATATTTATTTTAATATTAAGACTTCTTTATAGCCTCTGATCTTTGTTGTGATTGTCTTGCTACTTCACATGTCCACATGGTGGCATATGTGTTCTTTCCTACTTCATGGGCTTTTGCTTGTAATAAATGCCTCTTGCTAAATGTATATAGAATAAGATAAATGAAAACCTCCAATGGCTTAGTGTAACTGCTGTACAATAATCTTGATGTACCTACGGTGCAATCCTGCTTGTTCACACTGAAACAGTGATGAAGGTCCCTCTGGCTTCAATGGAAGCAGGATCTTCTGTTTGTTGCTGTTCTGTACTTAGATGTGGAGAACACAGGGAGCAACCTGGGAACTTGACCCTGCAAACAGCAGCAGGTAGGGCCACCCCGCACTCATGTGAAGCCTTGCTGAAGTCATCAGGGCTCTGCAAGAACACAAGGGTCTACAGAGTAGTGGAATCATGATCCATTGGTTCAGGCATTAGCCTGGGACTAGGGAGAGTTGGATTCAACCATTTGCTTTGCCACAGACTCTCTCTGTACCCTTGGGCACATCAATCAATCTATCCGGGCCTCAGTTCCCTCATCTTTACAATGGGGATGGTAGCATTGCCTTACCTCACTGGGGAGTTCCAAGGATAGATAGATTGAAGAATACATTGAGGTACTCAAATACTGCGGTGATCAATCGGAGACTAGGCTACGTCAGCAAATTGCAGAGTCTCTTATGCTGTCTCATGTGGCATGTTAGGCAATCCTCCAAAATTGTGGGGGATGGGAAAGGACACGTTCCTTGGGGGACAAAGATGTCAGCTTGGTGTACAAATTCTCTGATTGTTGTATATAGTCCATGGCAGAGAGTTACTTTGTTTAATGATTCCAGGCTGGTGTATTGGATGCTGGATTCCTGTGAAATTCATTCGAGTAGCCTGTAAATGTGACAATGAAGATTCTGGGAGACTACAGGAGAAGTGAAAGAAGAAGAAACAGGTACATCAAATAACTGCTTGTTTGGGTGTCTGTGGGTTCTAAAAAACTTCAGGAATGTTTTTCCAATTGTTCCAGACAAATCCTTGAAAGCTGAATGAGGGCCTCAATTGACTATCACAGTTCAATATTCTATTCTGTTAAATCCTACTATCACAAATATGATATGAGAGCCACAAATGTTCCAGGCTTTCACCAATTCCATTATCATGTCCTCTATTGTGGTAGGGCAAGAACTGATGCAGTGGCCTCTGAATTCTGGCGTCCCAAGGTTAAATCCTAACTACTAAAATGTAGGCTACCAATGAATAGTGATTTGGGGACTTGGACATAGTCTGGATTTGTTCTTGTCACAAAAGCACCTCTCAACTGGCAGCTCCAGCTTGGACTAAGCTAATGGTGGATGTTCACAGGGCAGAAATGAAGCGTGTTCTCACTGTTTGAGAAGACTGTGCAGCCTGCCCCAGACTAAATTCACTTCCATTTTTGTGGTGTGGCAGTCTAGTTATTAAAAAACAGACCAACAAAACACCACCACAATGTTCAAGTAATAAAGAACTTCTTCCATGTGGTGCTTCCTTTCGCCTCCCTATGATTTAACCACAATATCTCTCTGGCTGTGTCAGTGACAAAGGGATTAAAAAGACAGATCCACCAATGTATAGCAGCTAAATACATCTGGGCTGTCTTGGATTTAGGTACAAACCTGAAGGTCTCCTGTGGCGAACAGATGCACCTACTGCCTTCACCAAAGCTTTAGTGAGTTTGGTGCTCATGAAAACCCTTTAACTGCTGGGACTTGAGTCTTCTATCACAGACAGTGCCACCACTTGGGGTTCTCTAGCAGGGAGTGAGGGGGGTGAAGTCTTAAAAAATGTACCGAATATTTCTCCAAATTGTACCAAAGAGTATCGGCTCCAGTGGTGGAGTTCAGGCTCCTGGGTGGGACCTTCACAGTAAACAAGGCCTGGCAGTGGCAATGCTGTTCCCTAGGCCATCTCTGCCCTCTCCCTGGGACCGGCAGCCCCAGAGCTAGCTCCTCTGTATCTTCCTCCCACATGGCATCTCAAAGCCAGCTCCTCAGCATCCCTCCTCCTGCACAGCATCCTCGGAGCCAGCTCTGAATCTTCGGCATCCCATACCACTGCCCTCTCTCCAGGACCCTCTCCCCCCAGGGTGTGGGGAGCTCCAGAGAGACAGCGCTGCCCCTGCCAATTGGCAGCAGAAGCAGCTTGCTCCTCAGCTTTTGCCATTCTCTATGGGCAGGGGGAGGAGACTCGCCGGCTTGGCATCATGCTTCCTCTAAGATCGCAGCAGCAGCACTACCAGCCAGGGCCAAAACTTTATTGAATGTGTTGGGTCTGGGATCCTGCCCCTTCTGGTGCCCTGATCACAGAACAGTGGCAGCAGGGACACTGTAGACTTCCCCTACTTCCTTCCTATGCTTCCAACTTTTAGCTGTGAAATTTTCAATATGTTGAAATGAGCTTACTTTTGTCTCAATCTCTGTGGCCCAGCTAGTGCATTGGTACCTAAGCTGCTGGTACGGCTAGAAAGAAACTCTTATAGGACCTGATCCAAAGCCCATTGAAGTCAGCTTCTACCAGCTTCAATGGGCTTAGGACCAGGCATTTGAGCAGTATGAATTGTACCTCTGCAACTCACTCTCTCTCCCACCTCAGTCCTTGGCTGGTAACAAGGTACTAACTGTGGTGACAGTTTTTGTGATGTGCACGCATGTCCACTGGGCACTGGTCTGAGACAAGCAACACATTTCCCTCGTGAGGAATTTTATTGCTTGGATCAACCTGAGCATGGTAAGTGCATTGGCAGGATGGAAGAGAATGATTCCAAAGGAATATTACCATCTGTCAGGCAAATATGGATTTTACTGTGCTTAATGGGCTACTGTGAGGGAATGATGGAAATTTTAAGGAGAAGTAATATGCAGTTTAAAGCTTGGCCGAATACTTGCTCTATTAGCACAGAGAACTATGCAAATGAAAACACGGCACTGAAGAATTGCTGGAAATGCACATGCAAAGAATGTCTAGAGAAATTGATAAAAGCCAGGAAATTTAGGGCTAAGCCTTAAATTGTAGTAGCTATAGACAAGGCATATGTCGGAACATTTTCTGAAATGGGACAGTCTGAGTGAAAAATCCTTCCATTTTCCATTGCAAGAAATGATCTATTGTCCAGCGGAAAACCTGTGGAATGCCATAGTTTGCTCCCAACCCCAAACTCAGACCTAGCCAGATATGAATATATTATATAGCCTAAGTCAGGGGTAGTCAATAGGCAGATCATGGGCCAAACCCGGACCACCAAATGCTTTTGAATGGACCCAGAAATATTTGTATTTACTTATTTAGTATCATTTTTTTTTATTACTATTATGTTCTCTGGAGTCTGGACCTTTACTATACCTTGACCAAGAAACTGGGACCTTGACAAAAAATGATTGACCACCTCTGGTCTAAGTCAGGGGTTGTTTGTTAGAGCGGATTGAAAGACCTAGGGACTACAGCGCTCTTCAAGCAGAGAAAGTGGTGCCTCTCCTTAATAATTTATATTTCTTTATTTGAAAAATATGGTATAAAAATTCAATGTAATGGGAGTAGACCCTTCCTGTACAACTCCTGTTCCATGTATTAGGCCCATGTGAGACGACTCTCCTTTTTTTTTTTTTTTGAAACATCCAGGGGAGAGGAATTCAACAATATATTCATTGCAGTACTTAGATGTGTGCTTTTTATAAGTGTGAATTTAGTAAGATGAGTTAATTCTGCCTCAGTATGTTCATATGGGCTAACCTACATTCCATGTAGGTTTCAAGGTTCTTATGCAAATTCGTGGGTGATACATTATAGCAAATTCTTTTCTAGTTTTCAACTGTGCCACAAGTGTGCGGGACAGCAGCTTATGGCGAGAGGCTTTTCTGGAATCTGATGAGGCCACTTGTAAGATTTTTCTCGCTTCTGGGAGAATACTTGAGCAATTATGAAGGAAACACAAGTGGATTCTCCTCATGAGTTACTCTGTTTCTTAAATACTCAGGCAATAATAAAAAAAATAAACACACACTGATAATCTTTTGGCTGTAGATGGATAAGAAGATTGATCTGAGTTTACTTTTACTCTTGCTTTCCAGATTTTTTTTATCAGTAACAAGCACAGATTCAGGAAACCACTTCAGAACATCATACATCCCACTGACTTCCAGCACCCATATAAATGAAAAAGGCTCATAATACATAACAGGATCCTAATGGAAGACCACTGATAAATCTGACACATTTAATAAAACTTCTAACCCTAAATAAAAATAAAGATTATTATCTGAACAGCAAATAACCCTAAGTTCCAGAGGCATCTTGATCTAGACCAATTTAGAAATATTGGGGCCTACTTGCAAAGTCTATATCTGAGTTCAAATCTCACCTCTTCCTTCTCAAAGGTAGGAGTCATTTGGATCCAGAGTTTTGGTTTGGATTTGGATCTGTTTATTAATTCGTGTGTGTGTGTGTGATATATATATGCTGGAATATTGCCTTCAAATTCAGTAGTGTTGTAGAATCATGACAGGATTTCTTTGTTTTTGCCATCATTTACTGGCAAATTTGGTTTTGAATGGACCCCATTAAGTAGTTTCAGATCTTCATATAGTTTTGTGAAAGATTTTTACAAAATTTAAGATGTATAGAATTGTGGTTTTGATTTTTGATGTTAGTAACACAGGAACAGATTTTTCATTAAATATCTGATATGCATCTTAAGAACATCCTGGTAGATCAGACACAAATATATTTCCATCGCTTTAGTGTTTAGAAATCTGCAGTGCATGTCAAATGTAGGGTGTTTCTCTAGCTTAGGGTAAGGAAGAAATTCACAATCTCTTGAATAGGGCACAAAAGAACTAACTTCAATTTGCACATTAAATATAATTCACATGTTTCCTGTTCTTATGAAAAGTTACTTGAGAGCAGAGTAGGCTGCATTGCAGTAAGCCATGTTGAATCTTGTTCCAGGGTACTACTGCCATTAGAAATACTTACACTGAATTTAGACAGGTTCCTTTCCTTTAAAGGATTGGAACCATCCCACAGAGATAATTAGGTTTCTAATTGTGCCCTCAAAATTACTGCAAATCCTTTGTAGAAAGGTACCCAGAGATTTTATTTTTAACTGTTCTGAGCCTCTAGGCCCATCTCTGAGTGGTTGTGTGAACTAAGTGTCGAGAAGATGCTTTCAACTTGGAAAGTTTTGTGAATTGCTTTTCCAAATATGATGCAGTGTCAGGGCAGCAGTATAGGAGGTCTATTGAGATATGCAGAAACCTCAAAGCATAACCAGTTATCTCTACCTTTGCAGTGATGCGTGTGGGAGGAAGAATTTGGAAAAAAAAACATTGTTGAAGTCTGGCTGCTCACTGAGCTAGAAATTCTTCCTAGATAGCCTGCACTAATGGTTTAAGATGAACTATTTTTGCAATTTAATTTTATGGGAGTGATTATCTTGCTGTCCACACATTCCTGTTTTATGGCTCTCTGCAGCCACTAGCAACAGTAGGTTTCCAACCTCTGTGCACAGGTTTTTCTGATTATTTGGGCAGTGCGAGAACAGGCAGTCCTGAAAAAACGGAATAGCTCAGCTGTATTTCAGATTGCTCAAAGGAAACATCTGTGTCGTAGTCTGTTCTAAACAATAATCGATTCCCCTGAGGAGGACATGAATGTCAGTTGACTAGCAAAATGAATTTTGCTGTTTGGGGGTTGTTTGCTAGAAAATTTTACTCCTCTGAGATTATTAGTTTGATAAATCAAGTTCTTTTTTGTATTGTTCAAAAACATCTTACTGGCATTGCATTATTGCTTGGCATATTCACATTGTGTTCAATGGAAGTAAGTGTCTGGAAGGCAATTCTATTGTTTATGCCCATGCCTGTGTCGAGTAAAATAGCTAATTTAATTGTTAATGACTGGAAGGGAGCATGATTGGAAGTGACTCTCCCAGTATGTAATATACATATTCATTGCGAACTGACAATCAGGAAAACACCTGCCAGTTGGTTCCTCTTATTTATGGTAAACATCATCTTCTCCAACAAGCTATAATGGGAACTGTTCGTAATGAAAGCTGTATTGCTCTGCTCTGCAAATCCACTATGAAAGTGTGGTTGCTAAGACAATCCACTCTGAGTATTTGAGACTGCCACAAATCCGTGCCATCAGTTCACCAGCACTCTTTTCAAGGATGGAAATGTATGATTGACATTGGTAATTGGCTTGTGAGCTTGGATAATGAGGCAGTATGGATAGGGCATGCACCTGTGATCTAGGAGACTTGAAGTCACTTGCTTAACCTGTTGCGTGACCTTGGGCAAGTCACCTCTCTCTCTCTCTCTCTCTCTCTCTCATTTTCCCTACCTGTAAAATAGAAATTATTGCCATAGCACTCTGGATAACAAGAAAACATCCTACAAATACATTGAAAGCAAGAGGAAGACCAAGGATAAGGTAGGTCCATTACTCAATATGGGTAAGGAAAAACAATAACAGAAAATGTGAAAACGGCAGAAATGTTAAATGATTTTTTTGTTTTGGTTTTTATCAAAAATGTTAATAGCAATTGAACATCTAATATGGTGAATGCCGTGAAAATGAGGTAGGATCAGAGGCTAAAATAGGGAAAGAACAAGTTAAACATTCCTTAGACAAGTTAGATGTCTTCAACTCATCAGGGCCAAGTGAAATACATCCTAAAATACTGCAGGAGCTGACTGAGGAGATAGCTGAGCTATTAGCAATTATCTTTGAAAAGTCATGGAAGACAGGAGATATTCCCAAGGACTGGCACTATATTTGCTCTTTTTCAATCTAGAAAAAAGGGAAATAAGGACAAGCCAGGGTATTACAGACCAGTCAGCTTAACTACAGTATCTAGAAAGGTAATGGACCAAATAATTAAACAATCAATTTACAAACACCTAGAAGAAGATAAGGTGATAAGTAACTGTATGGCGTTGTCAAGAACAAGTAGTGTCAAACCAACCTAATAGCTTTCTTTGACAAAGGATAACAAGCCTTGTGGATGGAGGAAGTGGTAGATATGGTATGTCTTGACTAGTAAGGCTTTTGATACTATCTTGCATGACCTTCTCATAAATAAATGAGGGAAATACAAACTAGATGGAGCTACTATAAGGTGGGTGCATAACTGATTGGAAAACCATCCCCAGAGAATAGTTATCAGTGGTTCACAGTCAAGCAGGAATGGCATATCAAGTGGGGTCTGTAGGGATCAGTTGTGGGTCCAGTTCTGTTCAATATCTTCATCAATGATTTAGATAATAGCATACAGAGTACACTTATAAAGTTTGTGGATGATATCAAGATGGGAGGGGTTGCAAGTTCTTTGGAGGATAGGATTAAAATTCAAAATGGTCTGGACAAACTGGAGAAGTAAATAGGATGAAATTAAATAAGGACAAATGCAAAGTACTCCACTTAAGAAGGAACAATCAATTGCACACATACAAAATGGAAAATGACTGCCTAGGAAGGAGTACTGCAGAAAGGGATTTGGGGGTCATAGTGGATCCCAAGCTAAATATGAGTCAACAGTGTAACATAGTTGCGTGCCAAAAAAAAAAAGCGAACATCATTCTGGGATGTATTAGCAGGAGTGTTGAAAGCAAGACACGGGAAGTAATTCTTCTGCTCTACTCTGTGCTAATTAAGCCTGAACTGGAGCATTATGTCCAGCTCTGGGTGCCACATTTCAGGAAAGATGTGGACAAAATGGAGAAAGTCCAGAAAAGAGCAACAAAATGATTTAATATCTAGAAAACATGACCTGTGAGGGAAGATTGCAAAAATTGGGTTTGTTTAGTCTGAAGAAAGAAGACTGAGGGAGGACATAACTTTTCAAGGTTGTTACAAGGAGGGAGAAAAATTATTCTCCTTGACCTCTGAGGATAGGACAAGAAGCAATGGGCTTAAATTGCAGCAAGGGCAGTTTTGGTTGGACATTAGGAAAAACTTCTAGTACTGCAGTCAGGGTAGTTAAGCACTGGAATAAATTGCCTAGGAAGGTTGTGGAATCTCCATTGCTGGAGATTTCTAAGAGTGGGTAAAACACCTGTCAGTGATGGTCTAGATCATACATAGTCCTGCCATGAGGGCAGGGGACTGGAATAGATGACCCTTGAAGTCCCTTCCAGTCCTACGATTCTATTCTATTGCTGGAAAGCAATATCTAGGAACTACTGAGGTGCCAGGATTCCTCCCTGAGAGAAACTTTCTAGTGTGCTAAAGCTAGCATACATCTTTTATGGCTGCTATATGAACAAGATAAAGGATATGGGTGAGAGGAGAAACTCTGGAACTTCACATTCAGGTTATATGAAATGTTGTTTTAAGCCGTTTCAAACTGCCTATCTTCCTGCTTATGTTGGAGCAGAAGTATGCTATTATGTATAGGTATATTTGAATATATAGTTCAATGTGTGTGAAAAAACATGCTCTCAGCTTAATTCTGTAGTAGATTTTCCTTGAATATATTGAACTCTTCAGTGGCGCATAAGGTAAGATCAGATATCTATAAGCCCAGGCTGAAATTCTAGCCAGTCAGCTGATTCACAAAAAGCTATATTACCTGCCAATGTTGGATCGCCTCATTCAGCCCTCAGTTGCAACTTTATCAGATTGCAAGAGAAAAATAAAGTTTAGCCTGGTTGAAGCAACTTGGTTTTTATTAATGCAAGCACATCCAGTCAAACACGGAATATCCTGCTTTATGATACAGCTTTATATGTAGCAATGCAGCTCAGAATAGCAGAACACAGTATTTAAGGAATGTATCAAATTGAAGGAGGAAAAAAAATTAAAAACAAACCCATGTAGACACTGCACTGATTTCAAGTATATACTAGGACTGATAGACCAGTGAAGTGCACATTCATGTAAAAGCTTTTTTAATACACATACAGAAAGTGTTCTAAAATTGCATTTCAAATATATATTTTCTTAAATTTTAAGCATCCCTTTTAAAATTTCAATTACTTAAACAAAGCTGATATACAATCCCTTTTATTGTCTGACTATATCACTAGCTAGAACATCTCTCAAAGTGCAAAACACTGTAATAATACAGTATAAATATTCGTACTCTACCCCAGGGCTGAAAATCAGTACTTCAGCACAGGAAAAATAGCAGCAAATCACAAGAAACAGAACTATCTCCTCTCTCTCTCTTTGAGCTGTTGATATTCATAGCTAGCATTTGTACTTCCTCCCTCCACTTTAATCTGTTTGTTCGTTTAATGGCAACTATTTAACTTTTGTTTGTTGCTCTTTGATCCCAGTGCTATGGGAACAGCAAAAAGTCAATTCCTTCCCCCTTCATCCTCCCTTCCTCACCTGGTGTATTTAGTTTTCATAATTACAAATATCTACGGGGAAAAAAGCTCTCATTGGAAACGTATTAAAGGCTTAACACTGCAAACGCTTACTGTGGGTAAATGCAAATGGGACTACCTAAGGTTGTAAGCATTCAGTAGGAAGCATTTGCAGGATTGGAACAGAGAAATTGCTTTAACAGACCTGATCTGTGGTCCAACTAGTCCAGCATTCTGTCTCCAACAGAGGTCAGCACAAGATACATCAGAGGAAGGTACCTGCCCACCTACATGAGCAATTACAGAACTAACTTGCTCATAGGCCAAGCTTCTTCCCAACCCCCTCAGTTAGAGATTGGTTGGTGCCCTGACACATGAGGGTTTGTATCCTTTCTGAGCTCTTGAGGGTATTGAAACAATCCTTTCTAATGTAACTGTCTGGAGGTTCTCATTTATCTAGATAAATATCCAGCCCTCAGGCTCTAAGAGAACAAGTGCTGGGAAGGAGAACCGACAGTCATGGGTAATAGTACGTTCATAAATCTTAATCTGAGACTGATTTTTTTGGTCTTCCTCCTGGTTCAGGAATTATGGGAATGGAAGGAATAAAATCTTTAAATGATGAATAATTTTTTTCTGAAAATGGATAGCCAGAAATGTAATATGAGCTGCTTAGACACGCTGGTTATCATAACCAAATTATCCTAAAATCAAGAACAGTTAAAAGGAGAAATTGGAAACATCATTGGCTTACAAATCATCCCTAATTTGGATCTGACTTGGGGTGTAAAGGCCTGATCCAGTGCCAGAGGATGTTTTTCCATGAACTTCAATAGGTTTTGGCTGAGGCGTATAATGATAGCTTGAATATATGCCAGAATAATTGGCTGCCATAGATTCTTAGTTTTAATTGGTTGTCTGTCAATTCAGGCTAGCATTTTCAAAGGGACCTAGGGAATTAGATGCCCAAATTGAATGGAAATGGCATGTCTCACTCCTTTAAGCTTCAGCTTCAAAGTTGATGTCCCAATTCACATCCCCGCCCCCTCTCTCATTTTAAAACTTATTTTCCAAAACACACATTAGATCCATCTTGAAGAGTTTATCTAGATTAGATAACCTTTTCTTTTTTAAATAAATCCCTGATAAAGAAAACAAAAAATATTTTGCAGCCAGAACTCAAAGGATAGTTCCCAGAAGTGTTAATACTTTAAAAAAAAATCTAGCAGTTGTCCCGTTTCTTCTCTTCAAAGCACGTAACAAAAATATGTTTTGCTGCACTTTCATTGTTGTAGGCAGGCATATTCAAGTTCATATGCTATAACTTCCAGTTTATTTACAAAGTACATTATAGCTGGTTTTTAGACATCCATATTTTTATTTTGCTTGCTTCCAGACCAGAATCATAGAAGGTATACTGGACAATTTCAGTACCTTGTAAGGCACTATTCTCCGATGTAAGAGAGGAACAGCCCCACTGCGGATGTCTAAGGCCCTGGTCCTGCAGACACTGATGCACCTCCTTGACTTGAGCATACGAGTTGTCCCGGGGATTTGAATGGGACTCTTCATTCCTTCCCTTCAACTCCTCACCTGCTTAAAGTTAAGGAGATGTGTCAGTGTTTGTAGGATTGGGACCTAACGGTATTGAACCTGTGCAGTGTTTTGGTTGTATTTGGTGTTTGTATGTTGGGTTTTTTTTTCTTTTTTTAAGGTGGAAGTAATCAAAGAAAAAAAAGATTTGGATGTCATTAGATTAAGACCTCACCATGGATACCATCTCCCATGATACACTTCATCTCTGAGAACAGGGCCCTGCCCTTGTGTTTTTAAAATAAAAACCAAAATCCTTCACTTTTAAGTGCCTTAAGGTTGACGTGAAATATTTACCACATTTTTATTTCATAAAAGATATTGTATATACAAAACAGACCTCAGCCAGTGAGGTCTTGTTTATCCCAACCCAAGACATTCACTATTTAAAAACAAAAGTTCTTCCTGTGTGCTTTAGATTCTGCAGATCAGATCCAAAATCTCAGGCCCTATTAAGCAGAGTTGTCCTAGAAATAAAAAAAAAAATCACGTGTATTATAGCAATTCTTCCTCCTACCACAATGAAAGAGGCATTCTTGTTCCAGGTAATGAAGTTGTGTCAGATTCCTTGCTTTTATTGTTAGAATTCTTGCTTTAAGGACCAGATCCTAAACTGGGACAGCTCAACTGAAGTCAACAGAAATCCTGATTTGCACCAGCTGAGACTCTGGTTCTAAATCGTTCCTCCTGTCTGATCAGATTGGCAAGTGTGTGAATGATGAATGTGCCATCTAATGTTAACGCAATTGTAGGGCTTTCAGAGGAATCAGAGCATTCAAAGCCCAAGTATAGTGAGTCCCATGGGGTACTGGACAATGGAAGGAGATCTAGGCACATTGTGGCTGCTTCTCTGCAGGAGTCCTCTCCCTGTCATAGAATCATAGAATATCAGGGTTGGAAGGGACTCAGAAGGTCATCTAGTTCAACCCCCTGCTTAAAGTAGGACCAATCCCCAACTAAATCATCCCAGCCAGGGCTTTGTCCTGACCATCCCCTGGCATATGTGTAGAAAGGGAAGCCATAGTTTGGCTTCTTGCACTGTCAACAGTACTGCATTCCCCAAAGGTTGGGTGGGTTCAGGCAAATACTGAGCCCTCTCCAACACACTGGCTACTGCTTGCAGGGTAGTGCTGGGTTTAGTGCATGCTACACCTCCTGTATGTAAGTAGCAACAACTGCTCTTGAGCAGGCTCCTCCATGCATTCCTGGTGGCCCTATGCCTTCCTCTGCATTACCCTGGCATAATGTCTCCAGCCATCATTGCAACCATAATTTAATGATGAGAAATAACACCCTATTATTCCATCTACCAGTCTCTTCAGGGTTTCTTGAACGAGGATTGTGGAGTCAAACTAAATGTTCAAAGAGGTTGAAAATCACTTATGAATAATCTCGGGGCCTAAATTTTAATTTCAGTGTGTGGTGTGCACAGTTGAGTAAATCAGTTATTTCTCTTTGTATGCAAATGGAAAGGGGAAATTTTAAAACCATGCATCCATCCACACCATACATGGAACATTCAATTCTGGCTGTGTATATGCTGAGTGCACAAAGTGAGTGTATTAGAAAGGGGTTTTTTATGGATGCAGAAAGGGGCTATAATTTTGAAAAGATTTTGTACCTGAGTGTCTTCCAGCTGTCTTTTTCCACGTGATTTTCTGGACCTTCACTTTCGAAGGATGCTATAAACAGAGCTAGATAATACAACAAATAAGAGTGATCAAAAATGGATGTGTCCAGTTTCGCTTTTCTTAAAGAATCATTAAAATAATCAATGAAATGATGTTGGTAGGTGCCAGGTTAGTAAAATGGGCAGTGGCAGTACAAACTTATCTATACTGCCATGTCATATTTCTAATGTGACCTGGAGGGCCATTTCAGGAAGATAGAATGGCATTCCAACTTTTTTTTTTAAACACATTCCTTTATTTTTCCTTCTCCTGTGATCTTCCCATGTCAATGCAACAATAGAAAGAAAGATCCACTATAAACTTAAATAAAAGACAGAGCTTTTACCTTCTTCACTGTAAATAGGTGTCGTGAGTAGATAACTCTGGATCTTCTTGTCCTTCTCAAAAGGACACTCTACTTGTTTCCATGTTATGAAATCATGAATTAGTCTTGAAATTTCCCAAAATTTCTGTATGAGGCAATAAAAATAACATACTATTAAATAAACATTTCTTTGGTTTCCTATCAAATTCAGTCAGGCTTCTTGGCCTCAGGTTCAAAGCCCCTCAATCTTGCCTTGGCTGATGTCTCTGCTCATTTTCCTCTACTCCACCTTCTCACTCCCTATCCTTTCTTCTTACTGCTCCTTTTAACCTTCTTTCACTCCTAGCTTCATACCTGCTCTTCTGGGGTCCCCTAGACAGTCTGTCTCCATTTGCCAAACAAATATTTCTCTCCTCCTTTATATCCCACAGTCCACCTTCCTTTTTCTCCTCTAGAATCACAAGCTGTTGACCCATTTCTCGTTTTGTGTGTGTGATCTCGCTGTTGTACTAAAAATTTCAAAGCAGCCCTAAGTATAAGCTCTTCAGAGAAAGGGTCTTAGTTCATTTGTAAAGCACCCCTTAAATTTAAACTACGCAAACAATTTTTAATAATTTATGGAAACAGCTTTTTTCCCCACTAAATATTTCCAGGAGCACCATTTTTGTTATACATCATATTTGTTAGAATGAGTGTGTGTAGTTTGTTTTTTTTTAATCAAACATTGTGCTTTTAGGAGTATATACAGAATATCAGAATGTGTCTGCAATTATTATTCAGGAAGCAAATCCAAGTCTGGTCCAAATTCTGCTATGTAAATCAAATGTGTTTTTTTTTTTTTTAAATCTAATAGCAGCAGCCATGGACTGAAGTACAAAGTAGGTTTCGAGGAGTCCAGTGCTGTTTCTGCTGAGATCATTGGCAGTTTTCTCATTGACTTTAAGTGAAAGCAGGATTGGACCCAGGTCTGTACTGTAAATAAATTCTGTATTTCCTTATTGTATGCATTGTATATTGGACATTATTGATGTGAGATACTTGACATTTAAATGAGGGTGTGTGTGCGAAGAATGGTAACTGCTTTTCCTAGGTATTAAGATGTATTCTTCATGTTTGCTGTGCAGATGAAATGAAGACTTGCAAATTATCAAATTCCTTAAAAGGATGCATTGGGCTATAGCAATGAATCAACTTGGGCTAGAAAACATGTTTTATGTTTGTTTTTTTGTTTTTTTTTAAATAATCCAAAGTGGAAATTCTAGCCAGTAGAGTAGGGATTCTAAAGACAAACATTCTAGAGACAACTCCATGCCCTACTCTGACTTTTCTCCCAATCTATAACTCCTTGTAAATCCAGTATTAGTGCACGGCAAGATGGGAGCTCCTGGTTCAAGCCCTCATTTGCTTTAGTACATTCCTCTGAGAGAGTCAGCGTTCTCTCCTGGTGCCATTTACCAGAGCTGCCACTTTTGGCCATTGTAATCTTTTCCATATATCTCGCAATTCTCTATAAAGAGCAAATTCCTATAGGCTCTGACCTTTACTTAGCTTCTGTTCTCTGAAATCTGGATCTGACATTTGACAGATGTTAAAGTAGTGTTGTAACTACTGTCCTTCACCACCCACCTTCAATCCTTTCAGGATTCTGAATGCCTTAATGTCACCTATTACTGCAAGAATATAGACCTGGTGGTGTTAGCTTTTCTATTTAAGTTCTTTAAATAGTTCAGGCTCTCTCACACAATTCTTCCTCTGTAGCAATCTGGTTCCTGAGCAGTCAGCTAGAAATGTGCTTAGAATTCCAAATGTGTCTTCACTAGTCCAACACATGCACCTGGGAAAGAGTATCTAAAGGGAAAGAAAATAGGGTACCCAACTTACGTCGTCATTGCTCACCTACTGGAAGAGTCTGTGTGTTCCTTCAGTACATTTATTAGCTTTTTTTGAAGTACTGCTAAATACCATTTGGCTGCAGTATGTGGTTATTCAGCACAGCAGCTCCAACTGACCGTCACAGAATTTGTACAGCTAAGCTTATGTGCGTTGCTTTCAAGACTTAGGAATTTGTGTTTCTTTAAACTCCTACAGTACCTTGTGACTCCAAGTTGATCCCCTCTCTCTGTCTAGTCAGTTTTTTCCAGTGTTTTCTCGGTTGCTGGAGCTAAGCTTGATAGACCTATGATGCAACATCCTCAACCTCGCTTAGATTTGTTCTCAACTTCAGGTGTAACATCCACTCTTCGAACCCATTGGGTACTTCCCCTATTTCTAATACCCTCTAAAAATCGTTCTGTTAGAGGTTCAGTACTTCTCTTGGTATTTGAGGAGGAACGATGTCAGGTCTAGATGACTTCAATAAATCAAATTACTCAGTTGAGAGAAACTTCAGTGACCTAGTTCTTGCCTATATGAAGTAGCAGTCTGCATTAGTTGGGTGGGATTTCTAAAGCACACCAATGAGTTGCACACTAAACTAGCCTGTGTAAACCCTGTTTGAAAGAGCACTACATTGATCAGCATGAAGTAACTTTTATTTGTGCCAGTAGGGTCTACATGGGCCAATTAGTGCATAACATGATGGTGTGCTTTAAAAATTGCACCCCTCTAGTGCTCAGTGCTGCTCCTTGTAGACAAGCCCTTAGTGTGAACTTGCTTGAATCAAGGTATCTAGATTAGGCCCAATGTCAACTAATCAACTGTTAGCAGCCAAAACACTTTTCTTGTCCTACTCTTGAAAAAACTTCCATTTTCTCTTCAGAAGAATGAAACAAAGTTAACTTGATTTCTGCTGCATCTACCCTTTTATAATCCAGGCTGCTTTTGTGCTTGGAGGTGTTTTTTTGTTTTCACAACTTCTGCTATGTTTTAATTTTCTACACTGGCTCTTTAAAACCATCTTTTGTATATTCTCAATACTATTCTATAAATCCCTTCATCCACCTCCACATGTGATCTTGTAATTTTTCCTCTTTCATGACTTTTCAAACATCTTATTATTCTAACTCCCTTGTTAGGTGGTGGTGAAGGATTTCCCCTTTTTTCTTTTAGCATCCTTCATACTAGTATTTCATCACACTGAATTCTACCCAGCATTTCCCTCTTTTCTTCTCTGCAGAAATCCTGTCTTCTTTCAATTTGATCTGTCTCATGTGTCAGTTTGGTTAACAGAGCCAGTTGATAAGTCACCTCTGTTTGCATACTTTCTACATTTTCTTGTGCATTTTGCCTATTCTTTTATATACAGCCTTTAAATATGGTGTCACTAGTGTTTTCAATTATATTGGAATGATCAGTTAACATAGATGAATTAAATTTCTGCAGTTTAGGTAAGTTTCTGTGTGGGGAGGGAAGGGGTTATTTGATCTGTAATCTAGATGTACTTAATCCAGTGCATGCTTTCCAGTGCATTATACTTATAGGAATTAGATATCTAAAGCTCACAGTCCTCCCCCTGGAAAACTACTTGCCTCTATTTATAGATTACAGGCAGCCTGAATAATTTATACTGGGCTATAAGAATTCTCTATTTACAAATATTTGGTTATATACAGCATTTGATTATGATACTTCTATGATTGCAGAGACCTACCTTGAAGTTTATCTGTCCATTGGGTAAGCGGTTTGTGTGCATCTTGTGCAGAAAGTAGATATCTTTAATGAACAGATTGAAAACAGGGATGACAATTTTTTCCCGATTGCTGTTGGCAGTCTGAGATCTCTGTGCTGCTCCTTGCAGGGCTGTCCGGTAATTACAAAAGTTGCTGGATGGGTCCATGTGATGCTGTTTTAAATACACCCCCCACCCCCCAAAAAAACATTATTATGATGTTTCTCATAGATTTAATCCAATGATTGTACAATTAAACTGCTGAAAAAAATGAGAGAGTAATATCTGCTTTTCTTTACTTCTTTTAGGATCGATTCATAATCATTCAAGACAGGCCAGTCAATGTATGTAGTTTGGATCTAAGCTTTCCCTAGTAGGTGTTTGGATGCAAGGTATTGGATTGATATTACATTTAATAAATACCTTTTGGTGGCTTAGGGAACATTTAAAGGGAACAACATGCTTCCCTAAAAGACACTTAATCTATATTTCTATCTGCCTGTTGATGATTGTGTTTTGAGAAGTTTCTTAGTGAAAAATATTTGGATCTCAGATCTCCACTAGATGGAGTACTTTAATTAGAGATCAGGGTAAAAAAGACGCATCCATTTAGATCTAGAGGTGGGAGAAATGGTCACTGTTAAAAGGAAGTGCCTAGGAATATCTTTGGTTTGAGAATTCATTCCATTGTTAGAAATGTGTCATCTGAAGGGAATTAAAAAAGAAGAAAATCTATATCACTTTTTCCCATGGCAGGGAGAGGACTTCAAGTCAAGAGAAATGGTGCCAGCCATCCCCAACTTGTATGCATCCACATCTACGCCTAAGGCATTAGTACCTAATTTTTATTAAACAGGGTGTAAATCTTGTATATACCTCTAAAACATCAAATTTGGCTGTTTTGACCTTTGACCAGGTTTTCTTTAGCCGTGCTACAGGACTCAGGTTCATGCCAGCTGAAATGTAAGGGAGAGAAAGATAGATAAAACTAAATTCAAGTGTACTTTTTTTTTTTAAATGTCAGTGTTGCATTTTTACACTCTTGTGCATTTTATTCTCTGGAAGACACGTCACAGCTGAGACTTCCAGCTAACACCTATTGCATTGATCTGTCACGGGTGCATGATACCACAGCAGTGGGTATGTCTACAGATGGAGTCAGTGAAGCTGGAGAATATGTGACCATGTTCATGTTGCTTAGGCTATCAAGTGTGGTGGTCTTGACTACAAGCCAGCAGCTATACTGGGGATACTCACAGATAATGGCCATCATTGAGTTGAAGTTTCCGATGTTGAAGCACTCTCTTGCCACATCAATAAAAAATTCCACTATTCTTGTCCGCTGCTTTTTCTTCACAACCTGAAACAAGGAACATGCCTTTGAGAGGAAAGGGAAGGTATGTGTGTGAAGGGGGTGGTGACTGGTGACCTTCAGAATGTGCTATTGGAATTGGCGTCTCTATGGGCTGTCTCCACATGAGAGCTCTTATGAGGCAGCCTTAAGGGTGTTCTGTCCAGATTCCCTTTTTTATTAAAAAATAGCCATTGGATTTGGGGCTCCTATCAAGTCCTTGCCCAGTTGCGGGGAAGTGCAGTTCTTTGTTCATATGTGAGATAAAGGTTTAGGGAATAGCATATAAACAAGCCAGACTCTAGTTAAATAATTTCCTTGTACCAGAGAAGAGAGAGAGAGAATGAAGCTGCCATCAGAATGCCAAAGATGAACCAACAATTCAAACCTCAAAGAAAAGAATGCCAAACTGGTTTCCCAGAAGAGCTGTAAGCCTTAATTCCAGGGGGAAATTAAAAGAAAGGGCAGTGTGTGTTTCTCAAGCCTTAGGTGTTTCTCATTTTCATAAAGGAGATTTTACCCAGTCTACTTAATGACACTTGAGGATGATGATAGAATATAAATAATTTCCCCTTACTGTAAAGATGCTAATGGGTGAGGCTAGTTATCTGCATGGCATGTTTGGTTTCTTTCCCATCAGATGCAGCGCTGCATGCTGGTTGTGCTTTATCAATGGCTGGCATCCAAAGCCTATTAGTACTAAAATTACTCTTATCCCATTGGCTTAAATTCTTTCGTTAAAACTCTCTCCTGCATTCTGTCCTGCAGGGCTGGGCTGGCTAATGCACATGTGGTCCTCTGTGTCCCTTCCTTCATTCATCTTCAGCCGGGAACTATTTTTAAACAGGATATGCTTTATCTCGCTGTTGTTTTCCTGATGTCTCATTCCAAAAGAAAATGGTTCAATAGTCACAAATTTGGCACAATCTTCAGCATGGAGACTAAGAATGTTGCTTTGGCTTCTTTAATAAATGTGTTGGCTTTGCTGACAATCCTGGAGGGTATTTTGTAATTGAGTATCAATGGGAGCAGTCTCTCTCTAGAGACCAGTGATAACCAATGAGATTTCAAGAGGCCACAACTGGCATCTTTGTAGCCAGTCTCAACAGAGGGTCATAGACTGAGTGGGTGTGGAGACTGAACTGCCTACAGAGCAGCTTTTTCATTTCAAAGAGCTGATACATGTCGATGTTGATATTGCCCTTGCAGGTCTACAGACTTACACCAGCTGAGGCTCAGGCCCTAAATCAGCAGTGTCCCACAGACTTCACTGGAGCTATGCTCACTTAACTTGCAGGGCTATCGGTGCTGCTTCTCTGAAATGTTTATTTCCAAGTGACAACGTGCTCCCCAAGCTCCAGATGTGGTGATCAAATGAAAGGAGAACTCTCATGCTTGACACAATGGGAATATGTATACAAAAAGAGATTGACTTGGGCAGTATGGTTTTTGTGCATTTTTCCATAATAAAAGATACATTTAGCTTATATGGATTCTCTCTTCCCTTCCCACCCCCCACTCAGTTTCTTCTCCTTTATCCTGTGTGTACAACAGCAGAAGGTATTCCCATTGCATCCAATGATGTCCCAAAATAAGCAGAATGACTTAATTGCATAATGTTGCTGAAGGACAGGGTGAGTTTGCAAAGCAGCAAAACATTTGTTTTACTACTGGTAGCTTTGGGAATAGCCAAGCATGCTATGAAAACCCCCAAAAGCTATGTTAAATCAAAATTTATGGAAGTTCTCCTTCAGTGCATGTAACTAGCAAATATGGAAGCTATGCAGAAGTATAAATCACAGGGCTTTGAACCTATAAAACACTGGAACATGTACATAACTTCATGCATGAGGAGTTCTATTGACTTAAATGGGACTACTCATGCACAAGGTGGTGAATTTACTTAAACTTCTGCAGGATCTGGACCCGTATGCATAATATCACAACCGTGTGGTTTGTCTTTAAAGGCAAGGTCCTTTGGGGGGAAATCTTCTTTCCATCAGTACTCACCCGACAAATCTCTGTAGCCACCAGCATGCTGAGGCAGTTGAACCAGTTGTCATAGGCCTCCAAGGTGTAGGTTTTGGTAACATCTCCTCGGCACTGAAAGAGAAGAGGCCGTATATTAATCCCCACTAAACCCGGATAAAGATTACTGTAAATGTATCCTGTCATCACATGTTAACTATAAACTGATATCCCGTAATGAGGTAACCTCCCTGAACAGCTCTGGGTTATGAGCCCAGAGAGGGGTGCAGATATTCCTACTCAGTTTTTTTTCCTGCTCAGGTGGGTTGAGAGAGAGAAGAAGGCAAGCATTTATAGATTATGTTCAAATGTGTCCAAATTGTTCCTACCCTTTACCCATCTTACTCAAATGAAATGTGTATGCTTGTGCCTGGGAAATTACAGTGTCAATTTTTAAAGGATGCTCCACTAGATTATTAGAAATGATACTTCAATTAAGTAGAAATAATAAAAAAAAAGTAAATTTTAATATGTAGAGAGTATCCATAATAATATCTCTGCAGATTTCCCTAGTTCCTGTTCTTACAACAGATTTGCCATTGATGGCCAAGGGGGAAACGAAGGGGCAATTGCCATCTCCAGCATCTTGCCTTCCAAATTCTGAAGGTCCCAATGTTAACGAACCATAAAATATGAGGAGGGGCTGGTTTCTTTGTTTTTCTTTCACTCTTTAGCTGTCTCTCTCTCTCTCTTTCCCCCTCCCCAAAGGACAAAATGTAACCTAAAGCCACAGTTAGAAGCAGCAAAACCAATGCTGTACACTAAGCAGGAGGTGTCCTTTTGGACTGTGCCATTTTACTGGTTAAGAGAAGATCTATTTGTGTTCCACCCTCTGAGCTATAATTCAGGTTGAATGGGACAAACCCAATACGCTCTCCTCTCTGCCGGGTGGATGCCATTCTCAAAAGAGCGAATAACTCTGTATTTCCTGTTCAATATTTAAATAGTTATTCATTCTTTCCCTACAAGTATGCTTATATATCTGGATGGCTGACACAAGTAAATTGGTGTGCTTTCTAATGTTAACATCTGGGAACTAGCAATGCTTAATCAACAGCATCAGGATTTAACTAGCCCAGAGTTTCAAGAAGCATGAGGAGCAGCCAGATCAGAGAGTCTGAATGGTTTTCTGAGCTGCAATAGCAGCAGGAGTAATTCAGTTTTAGTTTTTGGTAAGACCAAAGAAAAGACTATCATGATGATTGTCCTTGAGTATGGGAGAAACACTTGGAAATGGAAACCCAGTTAGTTTCAATACTGCTAAACCAGATTGACTAATCCTGTGGTAGCTGAATTGCCACTGAATTCTGCTACCTTCTAGCTTTTCATGAATCTGGCATACAGACATTTGAACTGCTGAGGTTCCTTAGTCCTTACCCACACACGCACCTTGTGATTATCCAGGGAATCCACGTGGCTGACAATCTGCATCAGATCCTCTGCGTAAATGTTGCTCACCCTCTCCTGCATTGGGGAGAGTAGGAATTGTCAATGTACAAAGACCAGCATAAACAGGACTCCAGCTGAAAGGTATGCCAATGGGGCCTAAGACATTACCAGAGTGGCCTCAATCTCCTACACTCTTTGCTCTAATTATCCTGATTGAGCTTAGGCACCAACAATGAATTAACTTGCTATAGTTCTGTTCCTCTGAGACCCCAATGTTCTAAGTGTGACCCTCTCTCTCTCTCTAGTACCAGTAGGGAACTAGGAGAGAAGCCTCTAACCTGGCACCAGCTCTCGCTCTCCTTCCATTCTTTGTCAGTGGACTTGGAAGGAGAGGCCAAACACTCTGAGGTACCATATGGCTGCCTTCATAATAGCTTGCTATAAAGCTGGTCCTGGCTTTTAGAGACCCAATGTTTGGGGATGTTTGCGTCCTCACCCCTGAAAGCATTGTACCTTCTTTCTTCCCTCACAGATTTACCTGGTTGCTCTCATGCATTCATCACTTCCCATCTGTTAGATTGGAGCACTTTAATTACACTGAAGACCTGACCTTACTCCTATTGAAGTCAATGGCAAACTCCTGGCCGTGAATATGTTAACATGCAGTAAATAGAAAACAAAAGGACTGAAGTGTGGAAATCCAAATCTCACCAGTTCAATATGAGTTAGCTGCTGTGCCAAGATCAGGGGGTCACAACATATGCTCAGTATGTCCTTCTGGGTCGACTGTGGCTTGTTTTTAAGGATGGTTCCTTTATCAGTAACGGGTTGCCTGAATTTCTCTTTTATTTCCTGGTACTGACTCCTTGCAGAAAGGGTCATCAGTAGGTTCTGTGTCATCTGGCTGATGATCTTCTTCACGGTTCCATTTTCCTAAGATGACAGAATCATTGACTAGTAAGAACCTTTACTTTGTACTGTGAGTAGAAATATGGGATTTGTATTAGCAAGGAATTTCTGACAGGTTAATAATGCTTCTTAGCATCCAGTTAGCTTAGCTTCCATCCTATTATCAGAGCTGATTTTCATGTGGCAAATGAGGCCATCTCAGGGTAAAAAGAAAAGGAGTACTTGTGGCACCTTAGAGACTAACAAATTTATTAGAGCATAAGCTTTCGTGAGCTACAGCTCACTTCATCGGATGCATGTAGCTCACGAAAGCTTATGCTCTAGTGTCACAAGTACTCCTTTTCTTTTTGCGAATACAGACTAACACGGCTGTTACTCTGAAACCTTAATATCTGTGTAGATTTGCAAATTAAAACTCTCGCACCCTCCTCCCCAACTTTGCTTTCAACAGCTTAGCAGCCATTGCAGCATCTCTTCTTGGCTCAGAATACATTTCAAAAGTGACTGGGTCAATCATTTGGAAGCAGGTGTACTGAAAGGCTGTGAGTCTTCTGCCTTTGTAAGGCTTCTTGTCCCTTTCTGTGTAGGAAGTGGCAAAATACTTGCTCTTTAGTCATGATACCAATAGTCTGGCTGGCCTGAACAGGGTCATGGGAATTCCCATGCTAGATCACACTAATGAAATGTTCTAGCTCAGCATCCAGCCTGTAGCAGTGGTTGGCTGTGCACCCTGCAATTCAGAGAATGCCCAAAATTGCCACAGTGCACTTGGCCAACAAAGGTACCCTACTTGAATTTTCCAGAATAGATGTATGAAAAAAGACCCGAGGGAAGAGCACAGACATAAGCTGTTTCACTGACTATATTTCTACTGATTATGCCATTCAGATACATGCACTTTCCATGTTGCATTTCATTACTAATTGGCAATCTGTGCAAGTTCAATTATTTCTGCTGTAGCTTGAATCTCCAGCTTCTGATGAACATTTGGAGCTGGGGATGCTTGACCATGATGGTCCTTCATGAGTCCAGCAGTTGTGCTCCTTGCCTCACAAAGTGCCAGTGCTCCTCTGGCACAGGTCCTGTTGAAGTAGGAAGTGACTTATGGGAGACTTTTTGTTTTAAATTAATAATGGGGCTAGAATTTGGCACAGTTCAAATACAGTGTGCTTTCCCATGCCTCCCTGTAAGGTGCACTGGGCTCTCATAAACCATGCCTTCCATGTCTGCATATAACTTCCTAACTGTTTCTACAAAAAACAAAAAATAAAACCAAAAACAAACAAACAAGACAAGAGCCTTTCAGTGTTCATCCTTAGCATGATTGACTGTTATCCTCCTTGACAAATGCTATTGGAAGCAACCAAGCCTCTCTCCTCTTCCAGCTGGTGTCTCCCAACAAATGTTTTAACACTTGCTCGCATGTAGACTTCCTCATGACTCCTCCCTGAGAAAAACAATTTGATCCCTTCCCAACTGCTTGATCCTCCTGTACCCCTTTAAATACTCCAACTGCCAAACCACAGTCTTCCTAATAAGTGCCCTGACTCTCTCTCTCTCTCTCTCTCTCTCAGTTGCCAAATCAATTACCCAGCTTTCCTGTGTTTCTCTTTCCCCGTGATATCACTCTCCTGGGTTCCCATGCATCAATTCCTTTGAAGTATGGTGGTGTTTTAAGGGTTAATGTTGTTGCTGTCTTGTTCTCTGCATCCAGAGTCAACTGGATGCACTGAAGTGAGGAGGAATGGGTCTGTGACTATTCAAGGAAGCCACCAATGTGCAGTGATGACTGAAAACTATGTGGCAGATGCGAGAGACTATGGCTATCAAAAATTTGTCTGTAGCATGCTATAATTAAGTAATAATAGTGTCATAACATTGCTTTACAGGGCAATAATCTGGCTCCCAAGTGGAATCAAATAAGAAGCTGAAGACAGCATAGTTTATCTTGATGAGGCAACAGAATTATTGCTAAGCAGCAGCTGGCTGGAGCTATTATTGCTATTATGCTATGAATGCCTAAAATACAGGTTTGTGAGTTTCTTTTGGAGTCCTGATTCTACTCTGAGTTACACTGGTTTTTACATCATAAATCCATTGATTTTCAATAGTGATAGCTGATTTGCACCTGCATAGATGAGGGGAGACTGGCCCTCTAGCAGTGGATTATGTATTTTGCAAGATAAAAGAAGAAAGTTTAAATGTAGGAGAAAGTGAGAGTGGTGGGGTGTTTGGATGTTTGTGTGACTATGGAGAAGACAATTGAAATGGGATAAAACTTACAAGTTGCTGACAGTCCACATGGCTCTTGTGAATTTATAAATCTCAGTCTAAGAACACAGAGTCTAAATATTTGCTCATTCAGCAACAAAAATCTGTTATGCTGTCCTAGAGTCTCCAAGTTAACATCAGCACGACTGTCTTACATCTGTTTCTATTCACTCCTCATAGCTTATCTTATACATCAAGAAAAGCAGGGAAGGTGAAAAATTGAAAACCAAAAAAACACAAACCCACAAATCAAAACAAAACAATAACTTTGTTTTGGACACCGCTTGGTAATTTATTCAAACATAAAAACAGGAGACAAACAGTGAGGCTGGGAGTCATTCGCTATTTGTTAGTGTCAAATTACATTTCTAGGGGTCAGACAAAGCCTAGCCCTTCACAGACTGATTGACATGTAGCCTTGTTAAAAGGATAAATGCTAAGATACCATAATAAATGGACATCGCATGAAACCTCAGCAACCGGTGCTCTGAGCCATTCCATAAAGTCGGTGATTTTTCTCCCAACTGGCAATTTACTCTTGTATATAAAGCCAGAGTATTTCCTTTTGTTGCCAAAAATAGAGATTTGAAATGCTACTATCACAATGGCTAAAAGTCTGAACTTGCTATATTAAAGTGGAAAATGTTTAAAAATGTGTCAACTTTTTATGGCAGGATCCCCGCCAGCTACTTCCCCCCGCCCTGTTTATAAAGACAACAGAAGGGCTATTGTAATCCTACCTCTCTTTCACCTATTAAGACACTGACATTTTCTTAGTAGCATGCAGGTAAACAATACTGCTGACTCAATTAACTGGCATACTTCCTTTTGACAACAGCTGTAGCAGCTAATTGTATAATGACTTATCCCTGCCTCCCACAATGCTGTCAAACCTGTTGCTCTTCATCCTTCTCTTAAATCAAACGAAGCACATACATAATCCTGTTATCATAAAAAGCTAGGGAGACTAGTCTTTAAATGGATTCAAAACATTAGAAATGTTTGTTTTCAGATTTATTCATTTTACTTTTTTTTTACCATCCATTTCTTCAATAGTCTTCCCCTCATATTCCCCCCCCCCCCCGTTCCAGTTTCTTTCTCCAGTTTTGTAGTGACCTTCTTTTTCACACGAGCTTCCTAACTGTTCCAGAAAAGGATTCTCCATTGCTAGTTTTAGCCACTCTGGATCTACCAAATTGGAAGGTTACTTTGGAGGAAGTTTTCTCCTGGCTTGCTAGACGTGAAAGCTCACAATTGTTCAGATTTGTAGCTAGACCAGGGTTGAATAGGTAGACACCAGCTTAAAGATCTTTCTTTGTGCTAGTATTGCCAAGCTATGTGTTACTCTTGTTACAGTTGTCATAGTTCTCATTGTGGATTGGTCCAGAGGCATCAAGGACTAAAGCAAATGCTTCTATAGCTAGCGTTAAAGGTTCTTTTGAAAGTTACAGCCCATGTGGATCAGGCACTGAGGGGGATGCACAATATACACTATACTGTGTGTTGGAATTGTATTATACCTTACAATCCTCTTTCTTTCTTTCTCCTATACCATCAGCAGGTGCTTTGTCATCTCCCCCTGGAACTCAGCGATACACGCCCAGTTTTTGCTAAGTTCACCTCCTAACCCATATCCAATGGTTGTGCTGACAGCTCAGCAGTTGTTACTCTAACCTGGTTAGGAGGCATACAGCAATGGTGGGAAGAAAATACTATGATAAATTGTATTCCTAGGTTGCTCTTATACATATGGTTATTTTCCCCCTTACCTCATCACATTGTGTGATCCTGTGAGCAATCTCCTTCAACTCCTTCATGGATTTCTCATCCTGGAAGTCATAGGGGAATGTTTCTGTCCATTCTTTCAGGAGCTGAATGATCTTGGCAGCAAAGGATTTTAGCTTTGTCTAAAGAGGAGTAGAGATGGGTTGATTACTGACCTGCAGGCCTCCTATTGCTGTGAAGGTGAGTGAATGCTTGATGGAGGAAAGTGCACACTCTGTGCCACAATCAAAAATAATTGAATCAGTAGCAGGTGTGTGTATTTACTAAAATATGTATTCAGTTGTGTTGATGAAATCACACAGAGAGCGCTCCTCAGCTGATGTAAATTGGCCCAGTGCCACTGAAACTGGCTAGCTTTTATTTCTAAACCAAAAGCTTTGAAGATATTTTAAGGCCAGTCATAAATAGCTAGGGAGATGACAGAAGCGTACAAGCATTCTGTCAACTGAAGTCAATGTTATGTGGCTGACTTACACCAACTGAGGACTGGAGCAATACCTTTAATGACTTAATTGAAATGTACACACAGCTGCAGTGTCATAACTAAGCATCTTTCCCATGAAGTGCTCATAAAGAATGTTTCCTTCTTTAGAATTTTTTATAATCAGGACCCCCAGATTGTGCTCTGTTTGTTTGAAATAGCCAATAAAATAAATAAATGCTACAAAAGAAGTTGTATGTACTTTGCATTACATCTAAATCAAAAGGGACTCTGGCAATAAAATGTTGGCTCTTGCTCCAAAAGCCCTCAGGGGAAGGAATTAGCTTTTCAGCTCTGTCACCTGACAAGTTCTAGGTTCTCTAGTGTTATGTGCTGAGGCTGTTCCATCATGTGGATCTGATTTGGATGCTAATTAATCCAGCTTTGGTGGTGAAAGAAGGTTGTACTGGTAAATTCAAAGGGATGTGGTGGTAAGATTTGGAGAGAATTTTAAAAAACACTTTTCCCCCGCCCCCAATCAATGATCACTCTGCAATTTGACCACACTGACTTAATTGGGAAGATGACTCTTTACATGGGCAGTTGCATATTGTCCATACAACAGACCAGCTCTGAGGGTAGTGCTTCAGCAGAACCTTAGTAGAGTACGCCCATGTTCTCGCTGATTCTGCACAGAACACAGCATCTTGAACAGCACTCTTGGCAAGCAACTGCCTCATTGCACAGGACATGGAAAATCCCATTTAACTGACCAGGCAGCATTATGGCCATGGTCAAGGCACACAAAACTAGGAAGACAGTATACTGAGTTTTTCAGAGTACCAAGTATGGAGTGAATTACAGAGGGTCTGCTCTGTAGTCATAAGACTGGGAAATAATTTTGTTCAGTATTTCCTAGGAGGGTCAAATTCTGCCAACGTAAATCCTGTGTACCCCACTTCTTCCCCCCCGCCCAATCAGCATGAATCAGTGTGGGCACATGGTGTAAATCAGTGTGGAATTTGACTTTTGAGTATGAGAGGGAAGACCTTTCTAATTTTAGTTTGATTTATATTTAACTTTGGTTAAGAGACTCATTTGGTTCTAAAAGAAGCTTAGTTCTAAGAAAATAAAGAGGAAGTTTTCTGTTGTTTACCATCCCAGCTGAGTCATTGAAAAAGTTCCACTATGAAAAGTGCAGTTCCTTCTCAGCACTGGGTAGGGTACTTCCCTCTGTGACTTTCCCCTCCCACCTCCTGGAATTTACAGCAAGTCAGCTAGCAGGTTCAAGTGTCAGCAGAGGAACCAAATGGGTTGGAAAAGAGGATTTTTTTGTGAAAATCTGACCAGAATTCCTGCCCCCCCAACACCATGCTCAGTGAAATGAGCAAAATCCCCTCTCTGTGAAGTACTTTTGTTAAATAAGCCAGTTGTTTTTATGACTTCTAACAGCTCACTCAATCAGCGGGAGAATTAACAATGGCTGCTCTGAATTTAAAATAAAATCAGAGTTTGGACCCTTCAGAAATGAGCCACTAAAAGGATTGTACAGGGTAGGGGAGTGCTACTGGCTTATACAGAAATGTTAACTGTGTACTATTTCTAGTTGCATTTTGATCCCATTGGAATTCTGTTGGTCTTGCTGGGGAGAGAGGGATGAAATCCCATCCAAAACTCACCCTTGTACTCTAATCAGCATCTGGAGGAAGTTCTCTGCATGCAGACCTCTTTTGAGAAATGGGTAGCAACTCCAGGTTTTCATCTCGCACCAAATTTGGTGTCCAGCCCTTATTGAAACCTTTACCTTCTCTCCCTGAAAACTCCACCTGCCGGAATGCATGATTAACATTCCAGCTCTGTGTCTGAATGACACATGTATTGTCCCTACATAAACCCAAATGTTTAGGTGCATGGGAAGGGGGAGGTGCTGTACAAATGACTGGATTAAATCCTGCCCAAGTTTGTTTGTTTTTGGTTTTTTTTGGGGGGGGGGGAGAGTTGGGTTACAAACTGGCATACAGTCCTGGCAGTGGAAAGTTTTTAGTAGGAGAGGAGATAGTTATCAAAACAGCAGTTGTGCCCTTTGCTGGAGGCGGGTAGCTAAAAAAGTGGGCGTGTAATTGAATACTTGGGGTGGGGGGGGCACTGATTCAGCTTATCCTCACTGCAACCTCTGCCAGTGTAGCTCCTGTGGATCCCCTGCTGTAAACTCAAGCTCCTCCCACAACCAATCAGAGTAAAATAATGAGGCAGGGCAGCAGCAGGATTATTGCCTGTCCTTCAATTTCAATCACCTTTTGCCTCTGGGGTATGAAATTTTATAGCTCCCCGTGCAGCACAAATTAATCTGGTCCATTGTTAAAAGAGTAGGGTGGTATAAATCAGTGTAGTGAGTTGGCGGAGCAGATACTCAACTGGTGTAAATAGGCACACCTCCACTATCTGGTTTTTCCACCAGGCTTATTTTAATGATGATTATCTTGACGGCACCTTCTTGACTTTTGCATTTGGGGAAAATTCAAATTCATCCTCACAGCTATAATGGTCTGCTGCATATTAGCATAGATTTAGAATAATGTATTTATTTTGGGATGTATGTTTGTCCACTATGCATGCACATTCGTGCACCCCTACACACAGGCTGTCAGAATTTGTTTTCCTCACTGTTCAAAGCTAGGAATCTAATGCAAGACAAGCTACATTACCCAGCAAGAATACAAGTGTGACAAAGCTTATCAGTTGCTTTCACTGCCTGATGAAAACAAGATGATCTTTCTGAATGCAACACTGAAAACCATCAGCCCAGCAAAATGCTAGATTCCTGTTTCATGTGCATGTTGATAAATCTCAGTGCTGTGTGATAGGTGTGTGATGATGCACACATCTGTGATAACCGATAAAAATCAGAAAATTTGGGCTAGTAATTCTGTGGGAGGAAGCAACTGGCGTGTGTGTGTGTGTGTTTTATGCATGCAAGAAATGTACTTGCCTACTCTTTTGATAGCTTTACTTCAGATTTCAAACATTGTCCTCCTATGGGGCCTATTCAAAACCCATAGTTAGTAGAAATACCCCATTGACTTCCAAGAGCTTTGGATCAAGACCTTCATAGAGAAGATAAGTCAATAGCTAGACAGTACTACCTCCTAGCTCCAAAAGGGGATCAAGATCTAGAGATGGTGTTTTGTTATAGGGAAACAACTCTATAGTAATGTTCTTATAGTGTGTATTGCTACCTTGCTAGCATATTAACACAGGAGGTTAATATTTAGAAAAATGTGTGTGTTTCTATCTACTGCATATATCCAAAATATTTCAGTGTTGTAGCCAGGTTGGTCGTAGGATATTGGAGAGACCGGGTGGGAGAGGCAATACCTTTTATTGGACCAACTTCTGTTGGTGAGATAGACAAACTTTTGAGCAACACTGAGCTCTAAGCCAGTCTCTTTCACCAACAGAAGTTGATCCGCTAAAATATATTACCTCACCTACCTTACGTCTCTCAAATATTTCGTTCGTTTGATTGATACTATGGCCCAGTTCTTCATCTGGTGTAAATCAGCGCAGTTCTCCTGGAAGCTAGCTCGCCAGCTGAGAGGGGGCCCGGAGAGACATTTGCATTCTTCTTTAAAAAAAAAAAAGACTGTAGATTGTGAATTTAATAATTAAACCCAGGACTGATAACTGTGCTGAACTGCGAGCCAGGGATAGCATAGGAGCAAAGCAAGCTCTGCCAGTCAAACTGTGCTGATCACTAGCACCCCTGCTACTCTAGCCGAGTGACATGGCGAGAGACTGTCACTCATCCCCAGTTGTGTGGTTCAGGACGCCAAGGGTCAGGAGATGGGCTGTTGGCAGTGCTATGTTTGGAGTTTAACATGTTTAACAAGCATGAGCCACAATTAGTTTAACTCTCAAAAGAGAGAAATGAGGACATCTGGAGATAGAAAATGTTGCTACCATTATATGCTCCAACAGAATGTGATGGAATAAGAGAACTTTTCAGAGACCACAAGGAGAAATGATCGATTATTGCAGGGGATTGTTCCCCCCAGGTGCATGTGTAGGGCCAGATTTTTCAAAGGTATTTAGGTGTATAAAGCTCATTGATATCAATTGGAGTTAGGCATCTAAATACCTTTTAAAAATCTGGCCCACCATGCTTCGCACAATAGGGTCTCAATCTCAGTTGGGTGGCTACGCGTTACCATAATACCACTACTACTATGGATATTAAAAATACTGCAAATATTATTCTCTCTCCTGAACAGGGACAGTTGGTGTGAATGTCCAGTGTGTCACTGTTATCAGTCCCTTGCTTTCTTGAGCACTGAATTTACTCTTTATTTCCTTTTTAAAAAGCAGCATTTAGAATGAAATATGTGGTTAGATGGATCAAATCTATTTCATAATCAAGCTACTGTTTCACATTTCAGTGCAATTTTTAATATCTCATTGGATTTTTAAAATGAATTAGATTGGTTAAACTATTTAGGGCCGGAGATTGCTTCGTTACTATGCTTGTACAGTATCTGTACAAAAGCTTACTGCATTTAACTTAAAAAAAAATCCCAGAACATAATGGAAATTGGTGACTTTTCAAGTTTATCTAGTCGTTAAAAAGCAAAGCTGTCCTTTGAGGCAATATATTTTTACCAAGCTGTGGGGAATGATGTTTCACCAGCTGATTTTATCCATAGGCAGTATTGTACTGCTGCTCTTTCTCTGGGTCAATCACTCTTGGCCTTGTCTATATCTCACTATATAAACCTTAAATAGTCCATATGTGAATTCTGAAAGCTTAATTACTGATGGCAGTAAATTTCACTCTTATATATAGGGATGGCTTAAATTGTTGAGGGTCTTAAGTGCTCAAGCACTTAAGCTTAAAGTGCTTAAGCAATGGGACTATTCAAACGCTTAGTTATATATGTGTGCAAGTTCCTTGCTGAACTGGAACCTGTTATAAAAGAATTGTCTAAGACCATTGCCCAGAACCTGAACTGAACATAGTCATTTAGAGCTTTGAAAATATCTATTAATATGGCCCCTTTCTGTGCCCCTCAGTACAACCCAGTTTCAATCTGAAGTACCAAGAGAAGATATTCCTCCAGTGATAGCAAAATTGGAAGCCCCAGTATATACGGGCCACCATTTTAAACTTCATATCCACTATCCTTGCTCAGAGTCTAATTGACTTACTGCTTAAAACACCACCAGCAGCAGCTTTTCTCATAGACTTTAAAGCTGGATGGGACCATCATGATCATCTAGTCTGACCTCCTGGGCATTGCAGGCCATAGAACCTCACTCACCCACTCCTATAATAGACCCCTAACCTCTGGCTCAGTTACTCAAGTCCTTAAATCACAATTTAAAGCAGGAGCAATGGAAGCTCCCTAAAAATGCAGGGTGGGGGCACTGATGCCTGAATCAGCCCCGTGCCACCCCTTCCCCCAAGGCTCCACCCCCCCCGTCACTCACCCTTACAGCTGGTAAAAAGTGATGGGACCATGGGCCCCGGCCTTCCCTGTTCCGGTGCCCATGATTTCAAGACTTGACTTGACCATTTACACTAGTTTAAACCTGCAAGTGACCCAGGCCCCATGCCGCAAAGAAAGGCGAATCCCCGCCCCCAGGGTCTGTGCCAATCTGAAAATTTCTTCCTGATCCCAAAATATGATGATCAGTTAGACTCTGAACATTTGAGCAAGACCCAACAGCCAGACACTTGGGAAAGAATTCTCTGAAGTAACTCAAAGCTCTAGTGTCCCATCACCGGCCATTGGGGATATTTGTTACTAGCAGTCACAGATCAGCTACATGCCATTGTAGGCTGTCTCATCATACCATCCCCTCCATAAACTTATCAAGCTCAGTCTTAAAGCCAGTTATGTCTTTTTGCCCCTAGTGCCCCCCTTGGAAGGTTGTTCCAGAACTTCACTCCTCTGATGGTTAAGCTAGGCCTCCCAACATTGGTATGCCACAGTATGATTGGGGAGCTGGAGGAGGATATTTGGGAGTGGTGGTGGTGGTGAATTTTGGTGGTTCAGGAACACAGTTTGGGGCTAGGTTGCTGACAGACAAAGAGTAGAAGTCTAGTATGTAACACCGGCCCTTCAGCATTGTTCTCTTCTGTGAATAAAGTTCTGTTTCCTACAGTTCTGACTGACTGTGTCAACACCTACTGCTAAAGAAACACTAATGGAACAGAACCAGCTTGGCAATGGTGGGAAGTTGGAAATTTTTGAATAAATGGAATGGAGGTCCAGAAAAGCTTGTTCTTGTGAGATTTCTATTATAACCATGGTGGATCAGGGGCAAGGGAGAAGAGTTGAGACAAAATGAAAGATGTCAGACTTCTGGATCCGAACTGGAACCCCAACCTGCTTGCTGGCTACCTCTCGCCAGTATCCACTAGTGTTACCTGCTCATTGAAACTGAAGTCAGTGGGTTACTAGTAGGAGTTAAGGACTGTAAAATTTGCCTGAAGTAAACTGAAGTCCATGAGCACTGTTCCCTCTAAGCTGTGCATGTGCACACAGATCCTAAACTCTGTGCACACAGCGAAATACCACATGCACAAAAATTTGCACAGAAGAAATTTTTTGCCCACACGGCCTGTCAAAAATTAGAGGGAACAGTGCATCCTTTATACTGTATGCAGTTTTTCAAAGGGTTTAAAAAGCGTATTGTATTTTAATATTCAATACCTCCCCTTGGAAAAAGAAGCCACAATGTACCCCTAAGTGATAGAAGAGCCTCAGTCCATGAGCTAATGGATATCAGGTTTCTATGATTAGCCAAGAATTAACAGTGGTTCAGGAAAAGAGGCTTAAGTATGAAAGTCTTTAGTGAAATACATTTATCAGAGTATCAATATGTTCTATGCATGGTTAGCTTAAAAAAGAAAGGAAAATAAAATGCCCAATAGCTTAGTTCAACACAGAAACAAATTGTTCATTTACCTTCTCTGCCTCAGACCCAATCTCAAGCTGCTGTTTCTGCTTAATGCAGATCTGCCCCACTTTTGCCAGGAGCTCATGTGGGTGGATGAAGACTCGGGAGCTCAGTAAGAAAGTGAAGATGTAAGTCCTCTGCAAGAAAGGTTGGGGGGGGAGGGAATGGAGAAAACAGGTGAGAAACTTGAGCAGAAATCACCCATCCTCTTTGGAGACTGCTAATGAAATCTACCTCCCAGAACTACAGATGGAACTTTCCCTTGGTTAAGCTTTCTATATATCACCTTCTCCAGGGATCAATGCCCTTTCCTAGCTTTACTGGTGACAATCGGAAGAAACACAGTGTTTCAGAAGCTGTTAATAGAGCTTCCCCCCCCCCAGATTCCCAAACTATTTGTCACGTCAAGATACCAAACTAAATATGCATAAGTAGTTGTCCTTCACCAAAAAGACTAACGAATCTGTCCAAGGATGCTAGGACCCCATCTTGAACACTATTATTTATGCTGCTTTGTTTCTTTAAGAGCAATTGTTTTTATTTGGCTGCCCAAAACCTATTGCAAGTTAGTTCCAAACCACAGCAGTGTTTTTGTTTCATGTGTGTTTTCCCTTTCCATGCTCTTTCCCACAATCAATGTTATCGGCTTGGGTTCAATTTGCACTCATATGACAATATTTCAGTTTTAAGCCAGTAAAACTCTTTTCTTCCTTGGGGCCCAATTCAGATCCCTTTGAACTTTTATAGAACTATATCAATGCTAAGCATTATTATTATCATTAGGATTAGGCCCTCAATGTGAGGAAGGGGAACGGAGCTAAATTACAAAGGGTGGGCTTTAAAAGTTTATTCTGGTTTTAGAGATCATTCTGGTTTTGGTGATGCTCCTATATTTAGAATGGAGAGTTTCACTAGTATCAGTAATATCTATAGGTTTCAGAGTAGTAGCCATATTAGTCTGTATTCGCAAAAAGAAAAGGAGTACTTGTGGCACCTTAGAGACTAACAAATTTATTAGAGCATATAAATAAATTTGTTAGTTTCTAAGGTGCCACAAGTAATATCTGTAGGACCAGAATGAACTTTTAAAGCTCTATATCCACTGTGGATGGACTAAGGAAGTAATGGAGACATATCTGGCTAAAGCTGGAGACTTGAGGTCAGATGTTCAACTGCTACAATACAGAAAAGCTCTGTTGATACCTATGGGCAGCTCTGTCAATTCCACCTGAGCCTGATCACAGGGTAAAGTGAGCTCAGGTGACCAGGTACTCTTCTTGGAGTGAGAGTAGGCTGGTTATAATATTTCTGACATATTGCAGTTCAGGATAGTTTTGAGGCCATTCTTGGTTTGGCATTTTGCTCAATAACTTTTTTCTTATATTTTCAGTGAATTATGGAAGTTGCACATGATTCCTTCATAGGTGCCTGTAAATGGTTAAAACCCTGCTGGCAATCTGTGATGAAAGTTTATAAGCATAATTCTTTGGCAGTGAGTGCTCTATAATTTTGAGATAATTTGAAGTTGGAATGAACCCCAGCCCTGTCCCACAAATGGGAAAGGAGACTCAACAGAGTTATAGGCCAATGTCTCAGATCTGTCCTCTCACGTTCCATATAGTATAGGCCTAGCAAATGCAACAGGCAGCAGCACTGAATATGAGAAATAAACTTCAGAGTGCCAACTCAAAATAGTAGCATGTGAAAGTACTGTTGTGGTATGTTATAAGCCATACATCGTTCACTTCTATTCCTGTTGTCTTTCCCCCTTATAGCCAAATTCTGCACTCACGCATGTGATCCCTCTGACTTAAATCAATGACCACGCCGTGGTGTAATTGAGGAGAAAAGTTAGCACTTGGGTGCAGGTCTTATACTTGTAATTGGATTGTGTATAAATTCTTCTGGAAATGGGTCAAGTCCCTCTTGCTTTGACATGCCCTCACCTCCCATTCTGTGAATTACTAGAGAAGGGTTGTAAAAGGTTTCTCTCTCCAGGTCCCCTGGGTTTTCCACAAACACACTTTTCTATGTGGGGAGGAGGGAATACTGTTGAGACTGTCAGGAAAGCTGCCTTTACTAGGTTAGTAGAAGGCAGCTAAAATATAAGCTGCACTGTCCTATCAATGACCTTCGCTCTGATAAGCTAGGCCACATTCTTTGTGGCAAGATATATTTTAGCCTTGCACACTGATTCTAGTCTAGGTCTCTTCCTGAAAGTTTGTGTGCTGTAGGATACTGTTTATCCAGAGTGACTCCAAGATAACCCTATTCAGAATACCAGTTCTTTAAAGTCCTATTGTAGGCTCTGACTAAATCCAAATGATCAGGGCCCTTGTGGTGGTTGGTTTTTGTTGTTGTTTTTTGTTTGTTTTTTTGGTGGCTTGTGTTAATACAGTGCTCACAAAAGGGCAGAACTGGTACAGCCAGAAATAGGACAGGCAGTGTATACCTCATTTCTAACTAGCAATAGCCAATCCAGCCCTTCTTCAGAGTTTGGGCTGCCTGGTTTTTGATAGGAATGAAATCCCCCATGGCATTGATTTTGCACCAGTATTTACTGGGACCAGATTCACAACTGGTATAAAATGGAATAGTTGCACTGATGTTAGTAGTGATGTACTAGTAGTACACCAGCTAGGAATCTGGCCCCATTTGTCCAGGCTTCTTGATCTGATTCTGCTGTAATTTACATGAGTGTAAAATCAGGAGGAAATCCAGTCGATACACCAGTTTTGTACTCTTGTTAATGTGAGAACAGAAGACCCTTTTCTCTCTATTTGAATAATGAGCCTCTAGGCTAACGTCTGGTCACTGCCCACCTCATCCTATTCCATTGTGTGTTGAGTCTAGTTGAACGAATGAAATGAGTCTTCCCCCTGTCCCCAGTACATACATACTAGCTATCTGGTACAAATGTCTTGGGCTCTGTCTACGTGGGGGATTTTGGTGATTGTTATAGCTGTGCTGGTGCACACATCCAGTGGAGATGGTCCACACCAGTGTAAACCATGACTTGCCAATGAAGCATATCTCCGTTTAAAGCCCTTACTAGGTGATCCCACTCCCATTGACTTGAATGGGAGTTGGATCAGATCTCTCAATCTGTTAGACACAATTGCCCTAAAGGGTGAAAAACAAGTGTGCTGGGGACTTAGATGAGATCACCTAATCTTTTTAGTTTGTGTGTGAGCCATAAACCAGGATTTAAACTGGAGGCCTCTGGAGGGAAAAAGCTGGTGCTTTGAACCAGCTTTATTTAACTCACATACACACACACACACACACACACACACACGCTGTCTCATAGGTGCTCCCCCCTTTTTTGAGTAAGGTGGCTTGGACCAGGAAATTCAGCTACGTAGCTATCTGGCTTGACAAAGAATGATTTAAAAAATGCTTCCTTAAATGGTGAGGTTGAAAATTATGCCCCCATGCTGGCAGGTATTTGGAAGAAGATGAGGAAAATTCCTCTCGGCACCAACTTAAGCTGACACAAAAGGGGTTTGTGCTTTACAAGAAAAAAAAGGGAAGCAGATTTCTTTAGTTCCTAAAGTTGTTGCTAAGAGACATCCTGAACTATAAAAAGGACAAAGAGAGAGCAAGACTAAAGAAGTAACTGTTACTTTATGGCCCAAGAATGTACTGATGTCTTCTTGAGGAAAAAGAAAAATATTTTCCTTGTGCTCTTGCTGCTTGATCTGAAACTTCTTATTTGTGAAATACTTGCTTGAAACTTTCTCTTGCTTGGGCATGAGGATTACAGACCAGTACATTCCATTCCTAACCTCCAGAAGGCTGCTGTCTCATGAGCACACATTTTTATATGCACCAAAGAAGCCTCTGTACACAAACAAGCCTCCCAGGAGCAGCACACAAACATAGGCCCTTATCTCGCCTCTCCTCTAGCTCCTGCTGATCTCCAACTACAGCTCTGCCAACATGACAGAAAAGTCTTGTGTTGCTTGAAACCAGAATGAAAAGAGACTGTGTTTTTTCCCCTTTAAGTTTAGGGAAGGATACTGGGATCTTTAGCGTCACTTAAACACAAAGTGCAGTATTTTCCATGCAATGTGCTTGGGGAGGTTAGTTCAGAGGGTTTGATGAGAACCAGCTCCTTTTCAGTGATTTACAAATGTGCCACCGCTGAACTCAGGAAATCAATACTGACATCACTGTTTGTTGCTCTAAACCAGTGGTTCTCAATCAGGGGTACGCAGAAGTCTTCCAGGGGGTACCTCAACTCATCTAGATATTTGCCTAGTTTTACAACAGGCTACATAAAAAGCAGTTGCAAAGTCAGTACAAATTAAAATTTCATACAGACAATGACTTGTTTATATGGCTCTATATACTATACACTGAAATATAAGTACAATATTTATATTACAATTGATTTATTTTATAATTATATAGTAAAAATGAGAAAGTAAGCAATTTTTCAGTAATAGAGTGCTGGAACACTTTTTTGTATTTTTATGTCTGACTTTGTAAGCGAGTAGTTTTTAAGTGAGGTGTACCTTGAGGATACACAAGACAAATCAGAGTCCTGAAAGGGGTACAGTAGTCTGGAAAGGTTGAGAGTCTCTGCTCTTAGCCAGGCCAAACTGGCAATTCAAAACCTGCTACTACCACTCCTGGAATATGCTACCAGTGAAATGGGATTAATGGGCTTTGTTCTTTCCTTTCAAGCATCGCAGCCAGGATGACAGAATAAGTAGGCTGTTACTCTGTTCCTTTGTGGCCACTCCTTTTTAAAGTAAAAATAGGTGCAAGTTGAAGTTTAAACCTGTAACCAGATCCAAATCCAGGCTTTTTGGGAGGCTTGGATTTGGGATGACTTGTGTCCAGCCCACTCTTTACACTGTTCAAGCTGTTTTGTTTTATTATGTAACCCCTGAAGCTAAGATCAATTTGCTGTCAGTGATCTGACCTCTCTAAGGGAATGTACCCTCCTGCTGTGGCAGGGGTTTCCCATCTCTCTTCCAGGAACTTACTCTGCTGCTTGACAGGTTTCCCATCCCCTGTCACTTGTTTGCTTGTTTATTTGGATCATAAGGTCCTCATGGTGGGCACCTGGATTTATGTGTTTATAATGCACTTAGCTTGGTGTATAACAGAATCACTGTAATTCCTAAGATCCACAAATCATTGCTAGAATCCTGAAGGTAATATGTACAATAGGGAGGAAGATTCAAAATAGCTGTGTTATAAATAGACAGCCCCTTACATTAAGGGACTTGAATTAGCAGCTACTTAATGAGCTGTAGGAAGGAACTCAAGCAGCTTCTAGCTGTGCTATAGTACTACGTAACAGGTGGAGAATGGATTCTTACAAGGCTTAACTGTAGCTGTATAATGCTACTTGCCTGGTGTACAAAACCTCACGTTCTCTTCTAGCTCTACCTGCTGCTTTCTTCATCACACTGAGTGTCTTGAAGGAAGGAACAAACCTGTGCCTGCTGTACATGGTGTAATAAAAGCTCATACAAGAATGGAACAAATGGAGGCATTACTACCAAATGGTAGTTAACCCACTGGGCTTTATGAAGAATTACGTACTGTGCGTGTGTGTCAGTCAAATGCAATGCAATTATCGCTAAGCATAGTAAAATAGAAGCTTTAGGACTGCTTTTGAATTGGAAAGTTGCTACATTCCTTTTTTGTAAAAACAAACCTAATGTTTCAGACAAGGCTACTGGTGTCGTGTTCAAGGAAACTATATGTGCGGATGGAAATCTTTTTGTAGTGAGTGATGGTGTGTTTTTAAATTGTGACCTCAAAATAAAAGGTGCCGTACAGATCTAGCTCAGGAAGGCTCCTGCTACAAGACATTCCTGACATGGCCAACGGTAATATGTGTGATTTTAATATAGCTAAAGAGTTTGGATTCCTCTACCACTGCTGTGCATTTTCCAAGGGCTTAAACACAGCTTGTGCTATACAATCTTTATGCTTTTCTGCAACCTCCTTAACTAAAACCTTCCACTTATGGGGCTGAGGGGGTCATTTTAAGTAATGTAATAATCTCTTAATAATATCCTAGTTTGGGATGCCTATTGCATACCTGGCAGTTACACGTGGTGTTTATTTCAGTGGATTGTGGCGAGGATGTTGAAACTGCTGCAAAACCATTTCTAGGTTCAGAAACTTAAATTCTAGCAGAACTGGCCAGTTAAGATGTGCTGAGAAAGAATATTTAATTTAAAGTCTGTTTTTGCTTTTCAGGCTACCTAAGTAAAAGACGCACAAAATAAGGAAAAAAATTTGAGCTGCCCTCAGCACACAGTTGATGTATTTTTCCCCCAGGCAGAATCCAGTTAGTAGCTAATCTTGGTTGCACTAGAGCAAAGGCAGCTTAGTGGGATCAAAATTTCTTCTGCTAATGCTGCTGTTAACTGGTTTTTAGAGTGCCTGACGGGTTCAGCACTCAACGGCTTGATTTCACTAGCAAATATTGCTTTTCAAAAAGATAGAGGGTCCCTCCCAGCTGGGCATCCGCTCCTATGAAGGGAAGGCCCATTACTTGCAACAAAGCAATTAGATCATTAAGCCTGTTTGATCATCTTGATTAAGATGAAGTAAGAATTTTTAAGAAAATTAATAATACCATCTGTGTTGGGATCCTGACTCTGTTTAGATGCCATAGGAATAAAAGTCCTGAAATGTCTACTTACATCTGGATAATAGTCCATGGTGGGCACCAGGCGCTCTATCAGGGCCTCCAGTGATCCAGAGATGAGATTTCCATCCTGGTAAACAGGATCTCCACACTTCTCGCCCATGTCTGGCTGCACCTGCCCACTACAACTGGAACTGAGCATGCTGGAAAATATTGGTGTCTGGGGCATAGTTTCCTGCAGGATTGAAGGAAGAAAGAGGGAGGGTTAAGGTTTCTTTGTAAATCTCTACTGTGAGTCTTCATGGCTTTTGCAAAGGCATTAATTAGACACGGATTACATATTGGAGTGAACATGGCATGGGCATTGGGGGAAGGAGATGTGAGCCCAAACTCCCACAGACCTGCAGATGGCTTTTGGTTTTGAAATTACATGCAACCTATGTTCCTAATTTCTTCACTGGGCAGTTGCTGTCAGGATGCTTCCTCAGCACCCCCCATTACAAATAAGACTATAGAGATATCAGCACAAAATACCATGTAAATTGAAAGAGCAATCTCACACATAGATAACAAATCGTGACCTATTATACAAACAACCACATTACACGGGCACAGTGTCCTTGTTTAATGTTCTGTGGGGAGGTCTTTAGGAGAAAATACTAGACCCTGCTGGATATGTACTAATCTCTCTTGCTAGGTCTAGCCCAGATCATGACAGAAGTACATTTTGTCTTGCACATACTTGGACACATGGACTCTGCCAATGATTAGGTATGTACCCATCTGAACAAGAACGTCCTATTGTCTAGCATTTGACAGTATGAGTTGGGTGAGCTAGAACAAACACTCCAATATTTGTCCCTGACCTCTTAGGAGACTGTTTTACCTTGGAAACCTAAAGCAAAGCTTCTGTAGTGACATACAAACCAAATAAGCTCTTTTCTCTTGACCACAAGCTACAGTATGTTGTAGTTACCATGTGCAAATAAGTCTTGACACGCAAAAAAAACCAAACAAACCTGACTACAACTTAAATTTACATTGAAGGCAAAGCAAAGCATGTTGCTGAAATATGCAAAGTTTGCCATTCCCTATAGTTAAGGCTACAATTTTGTCACAGAGGATGTGGAAGTCATGGAATCCGTGACTTCCAAAGACCTCCGTGACATCAGCCCCGTGGCTGGGAGCTGCAGGGTCCTGCTGCCTCCTGCAGCAGCAGGGAGCTGTAAGGTACCCCCACCACCTGAGGCAGCAGGCCCCCAAGCTCTGAACTGCCATGGGTAGCAGGGGTACCTTGCAGCTCCCAGCTACCGCAGGCAAGGGGGGTACCCAGCAGCTCCTGGACACTGTGGGGGATGGGGTATCCTGACAGCTCCCTGGCCACCATGGGGTGGGGTAGAGGGACCCCCATATTTCCCTGGCTGCTGCCATGGGGCAGGGAGACCCCAGCAGCTCCCCGGTGTGGCGGCCGCTGCAGGGGAACCCCTGTAGCTCCCTGGCTGTCACGGCAGGGCAGGGGGACCCCTGCAGCACCCAACTGTGGTGGCAGAGGGATTCCTGCAGCTCCCCACTGCTGGGGAGGGGGACCCCACAGCTCCCCTCTGCCACGGGAGGGCAGGGGGACCCTGGATCTCTGAGCCCCCATGGGTGGTGGGGTCCCAGACCTCTCAGCCATCCACAGCTGCCCAGCCCCTTCCCATTTTGTCATGGATATTTTTACTAAAAGTCAGGGACAGGTCACTGGCTTCCATGAATTTTTCTTTATTGTCTGGTTTCAGAGTAGCAGCCATGTTGGTCTGTATTTGCAAAAAGAAAAGGAGTACTTGTGGCACCTTAGAGACTAACAAATTTATTTGAGCATAAGCTTTTGTGAGCTACATCCGATGAAGTGAGCTGTAGCTCACAAAAGCTTATGCTCAAATAAATTTTTTAGTCTCTAAGGTGCCACAAGTACTCCTTTTCTTTATTGTCTGTGACCTGTCCCTGACTTTTACTAAAAAAATATCCATGACAAAATCTCAGCCTTACCTATAATGCCAAAGCAAATACCTGTGTGGAAGAATAATACTTTTCCTGTCAGGATCTTTCTCAATAGCTGTTATTTACTATATTGAGCCTTAACGGGCCACTGTCAAGGTTGATAAAGCCCTAAGGGAGGTAGAGTTCTGTTCCTACTCTGCCATTAACTTGTTGTGTAACCTTGGGCTAGTCCTGTCACACTTTGCCTCAGTTTTCCCATCTGTGAATTGGAGAGACTGTCCCACCTTTGTGAAGAACTTTTATGGATGAAAGATGATAGGAATATTTTTAAAACTGATCTGAACATGACAATTTGTCCATGTTCCAGATTTTATCTTAGACACCAGTTGAATGTCTTCCTCCTCTGCTCTGCCTTACCCATGTTGCAAGAGCTGGTTCAAAAACTGAAAACCATAGTTATCTTAAGGATCTTTAATGAGCTCTTGCAACAACATGGCATGACTGCTCAGGCAGGTTAAGTCCGCATTTAAGCCCTATACATGTTAGTTTCATTTTTAACAGGCCTTATAAAATTGTCAATATTTACTAGCCCAGGCAGAAAACATTTATCCCTAGTTTTACTAAAATGGTGATTTTGGGTGAGGAGTGGGGAATGAAAAGAAAGGGTGAAAGAAATCCCAATGTTACTAGTGATTATTCATGAATACAAGAGTTACTCATCAAAAACAAGCTGATGAATAGAATTGTGCTTGGCTGCGTTATCCAGGACACCTTTCTATCTGTGCCAATATACAATAAATATATTAACTGATCTGAAACTACCTGTGGCTGAAAACATGGCAGCTATTCAACTCTGAACACCAGAACTACCCTACCGTTCAGGACACTTCCAGTGTTTGGTTGCTTGAAATTGTGAATAAGCGTCTGATTTAAAAACAAACATACAGGATCTCGTGGCATACGCTTCCTCACTAATATCTCGAAGTATTTCAGCAATTTAGTCACAAGGCATGTGCTCTGGAGCACACGAGAGCTTGACAAATGACTATTTCTTTGTGAGTGTGTGACGAAGAAGCCAGCTTAGCTATGCATATTATGTAAGTTGTCAGTAATTTGTGTTTTTCCTTTTAAGGCCCACAGTAATAGCTTTGATTGAGTCACTCAGAGTGCACTAATGTACGGTATGTTCTATCGGGCTAATAATGGCATGGAGGTGCATGTCCAGCTTTGCAAAGTGACGCTAACTGCTAATGAAGCAATCAGCAATAAAGCAGCTGGGGGGAAGGGAAGCATTCTTCTTGTAAATCATTTCTAGCACCTGTTCAAAATTGTGTGTGTGTGTGTGTGTGTGAGAAGATCTTTTTGGAAGGAGGAATAAGATTTTTTTTCTTTATTAGAATGGAAATGCAGATAAATTTTAAGCTCTGCCTTCCCAGTAGGTAAAAGGGTAGTTTGTAGCTAGAAGCTCTCATGCTTGTTGCATAAGGTGCTTGTTAAAACTTTCCAGAAACAATAAATAACTTTAACCAAATGAATCAAGCTGCATTGTCACCTCTCTAACACTGCTCCTGCGACTGCACTCTGGAAAAACAAATCTCTCTGTGGGATGTGTTGCTGCACATTACTTAGTATTAGCTGCTAGTTAAACGTACTTTGTTTGAAGACATGGGCAAAGCATTTGTTTTCCCCCAGGCTTGAATGAACCAGAACTCTGAAAGTTTACCATAAGCAAAATAGCCCCACAAAATTCAATATAGAAGCTAAATATTTTGCATAAGAACTACCTGCTGGTACTAAAATAAGACCACTTGGCTGCACTGGAGCCAGGCAGGGTTGAAAAGAAGCCCATCAGCTTTAAGAGTTCACTGAATCTATTATTACAAAAATTATAAAATGTATCCATACTTTAGTGATTCCAGGGTATCTCCCATAGATGCAGAAGGAAGTGCCACAAATACAACCCAAGGGCCTTTCAGGTTTGCCAAGAAAGTGGACATTTAAATCCTGAAGTAGCCGTATTTGTCTTTCATGCAAGTCCAAAACCCACCTGCAATCACCAGTCTCCTAACAAATAAAACAGCAGCACTGCTCCCTGGTGAGTTTCTCTGTGACTAATGCAGACAAACAGCCAAAGGAATATAACTGTTGACATCCATCTATATCAATCAAAGCAAACATTTTCACATGCAGAACATGCTCAAAGGAGTCATGCTCACTATAACTGGGGTATAAATTTCTTTTTCAACAGCAGATAGTAAACCAAACCATTCAATATTTCTGAACTTATAAAACTTAATCATTCCAGAGTGAGCAGATGAATCCCATTCAAATTAAAACAATATTTTTGCTAACAAAACAAAGACCATTTAAAAGATTATGGGGCAGTTTCTGATCTCAGTGATGTTGATGTACAGCAGGAATGATTCCCTTAAAATCAGAGGAGTAACTGCTGCCATCTTCTAGTATAAATGAGATCAAAATTTAGCTTTGCCATGAATGTATGTGCATGTATAAATACACATACCACTAACATATATATATAATTAACAAAAATATCCATAACTGAAAATCTTGAACTCTTACCCTCATTTTTTTCTGTAATATGTACATAAGCCGTGGCGGTCTGTAAGATCCTGATGGCTTTCCCAGAGTATAAAAGTCTCAGCCAGCCATTGCAGCTCCAACCTGCCAGAAAAAAATATCTCTGGCTTCAGCTTTCCTTCCCGCCAGCTTAGATCTAAATAGCCTCAGGTTCATCTGAGCAAAACCAGAAAGCTCGCAGCTTTCCAGGCTGGCTCTGACGTCAGCCCCTGGCTCAGCTTTCTGTTGGCTGAGAGAGAGCTTGTCCAATTCAAAAGAAGCTGAGTTTACTGGGGCTGGCTTTTGTGTGTTCACTGTACCAGCTTTGAAAGAAAAGCCCACCCTCTGCTTTCCTCTATAGAAGTTTTAACACATCCAACAGGTTAGACCGCTAAGTACCTTTCCCCTCCCACCTCTTTTCTCCTTCAGAAACTTAAGAAGCCTGGAAGAACAACAATACTTCAGCCTCTTTTATACTGACTGAAAAAAACCACCATATGTTCTGTGCGATGATGCTGTCTAGTTTGGGGCTGCCACGGGGAAGACCAGATAACTGAGCAAAGCACAAGTGTGGCAGATGGAGTTAGGGCATTTCTGACTTGTGGCATTGTGTTAGCCAAACAAAACTGCTGATTCATTTCTTTGCTCTCGATATAAAAAGACGTGGCTTCTTTGGGGCAGGAAGCGGTGCCCACAATCAACATCTGGATGATATTCAGAAGCAAGCCATAGCAACGGGCAGACTGAGGGCATGGGATATTCAGCAGCACCCAGCCTTGGCCTAATTCTGTTCCCATTGTCATCAATGGGGGGTTTTACCATCAATTTCAATGGAAGCAGAGTCGGGCCAGTCCTGACAGCTGTTTAAAAGCCCCACCCCTTGAGATTTCAAGGGTCAGATAATCATTCTTCTCCCCCCCCCAACTATTTCAATGCAGATCTGAAATTTGTCACCTCCAATGGGATGGTGTTTCGAGAAAATGCCCAGAGGAGGTGGACAGGGAGGCAGTGGCCAATCTGCTGTAGAATCACTGCAATCTCTGTCTCTGAAAAACACTCGGTTATGGTCTCTTTCCAATACTAATTGGAATATTGGCATTGCTGTCCCAAACTTCAAACCTATGAATGGCATCTTGAGTCTGCTTGGGCCAGCTCCAGCCCCAAACCGGTCCCATGTTTAGGGAAACAGAATCATAAAAAATGTAGGGCTGAAAGGGACCTCGAGAAATCATCTAGGCCAGCCTGCTGTGCAGAGAGTAAACCTAGACCATCCCCTGTTCTTAAAAACCTCCAATGACTGGGATAGCACAACCTTCCTTGTAAGCCTATTCCACAGCTTATCTATCCTTATAGTTAGAAAGTTTTTCTTAATAGCTAACCAAAATCTCCCTTGCTGCAGATCAAGCCCATTACCTCTTGTCCTAAGTTCAGTGGACACGGAGAACATTTGATCGCTGTCCTCTTTATAACATGCTAGGAGACTGTTTAAACTGGTTAAAAGGCAGGATAAAAAGGGTAGGAATAAAGGGTCCATTTTCAGAATGGAGAGAGTTAAATAGTGGTGTCCCCCAAGGATCTGTACTGGGACCAGTGCTGTTCCACATATTCATAAATGATCTGGATAAAGGGGTAAACAGTGCAGTGGAAAAATTTGCAGAACATATAAAATTACTCAAGCTAGTTAAGTGCAAAGCAGACTGAGAAGAGTTACAAAGGGATCTCACGGAATTGGGTGACTGGGCAACAAAATGGCAGATCAAATTCAATGTTGATAAATGCAACGTAATGCACATTGGAAAACACAATCCCAACTATACATACAAAATGATGTACTAAATTAGCTATTACCACTCAAGAAAGCAATATGCACCTTGAATACGACATGTAGTTCTGGTTGCCCCATCTCAAAAATGATGTATTAGAAATGGAAAAGGTACAGAGAAGGGCAAAAAAAAATATAAGGATATGAAACAGGGTATGCATCTGTATGAGGAGAGATTAAACATACTTGGGTCTGTTCATCTTGGAAAAGAGACGGCTAAAGGGGGATATCATAGAAGTTTACAAAATCATGAATGGTGTGGAGGAAGTGTTGTTTACCCCTTCACATAACACAAGAACCCAATTAAATTAATAGGCAGACAGTTTAAAACAAACAAAAGAAAGTACTTCTTCACATAAACATACAGTCAACTTATGGAACTCATTGCCAGGGGCTGCAGTAAAAGCCAAAACTTTAACAGGGTTCAAAAAAGAACTAGATAAGTTCATGGAGGATAGGTCCATCAATGGCTAAGATGATCAGGGATGTAATCCCTTGCTCTGGGTGCCCCTAAGCCTCTAACTGGCAGAAGTTGTGACCGGACAACAGGGGATGGATCAGTTGATAATTGCCTTGTTTTTTTCATTCCATTTGACACATGTGACATTGGCCACTGTTGGAGCACAGGATACTGGGATCTATAGACCATTCATTTGATCCAGTGTGGCCATTCTTATGTTCTGTTATCATGTTAAGGCCTCTGTTAAAAGTACGGTGATATAAAGTGATACATTTAGAAAGTACAGCTCCAACCTACTTGTGAGCATTCAGCATTGTCTTCTGGTAACGTTGTGAAACAAAGTAATAGTGCATCAGAATCAAGAGGAGACTCTCCCTCCTAAGTTGTTTATGAGTGTGTCATAGTGACCAAAATAATTGCACCCCCCCATTAAAGGAAAGAGGAATAGCTGAGTTGGACTGCGAGTAGGGATGCAGAAAGGTATTTGTCTGGCTTTGCAGGCTGGTCTGCAACATCGTCTCTATTTGTCAGGTTTTATGCTTCCCATTCCAAATATTTTTGTTGCATGACTGTTTTGGACATGCATTTTTATCCTCCTGTTGAGCATCGGGCATAAATTGCTGCCAAGAGCGGGATATAGGAAGTACATGGACCAAGAAAAGCAGTCAAATTATTTCCCTTGGAAAACATTCCCAAGTATGAACCTGCATTGAAGAATCAGTTCAATAGTCAGAGCTACACCCAGTAGAACTAACAATGAAAAAGTGAATGCAAAAGATGTTTTTTTTCCAAAACCCGCTTCTGTCCTATGCTAATCCACTCTCCCTTCCTGTGCAAAAGGATGTTGAGACCAAGTGCAGTGCTTGCCAGTTAGAATTAACAAAATGCACCAAGTTAATTAAGCTCCAACAAAAGATTCAGCGTCAATTAATGTTAAAAACAACTCAGGCTTGCTAATAACACAAGAGATGTGATCCGATCTGGGTTGGAAGGTCTCTCATCAGTAAGAGCAATTGTGCCTCATTGAGGGGAGCGCACAGCTATACGGCCCCAAAGCATATGTCCCAGGCATTGCGCCTTTTGGAGCTTTCCATTGTGCAGGGGAAGGACAGTCACTGTCCCAGTACTACATGAGCATTGAGAGGAAGGGGAAGGGTCATTGTCTCCCCTCATCTAGGGTGCCTAATGATACTAGCTTCACCTTTGCTCTCTGAGTGCAAGGACTCTGTGCTTGGCCCCAGCATGGGTATGCTAGGGGAGGCAGCTGTTCTGGCCTCTTCCTCCCCCCCAGCACCCCATCAACATGCATACCCATGCAGGAGCCAGGTGATATCTGGCCCTAGATGTATAAAACATTAAAGGCAAAAGGAGAGTTGGCTTCCTACAAGGGGACAGAGTAGCTGAGGCATGGTGGTCTGTACTGTATTGGGTCTTACTCTGTGCTCATCCCCATAGTATCCGAGCATCTTCTCACAAGATAAATATGAGTCAATAGTATAACACTTCTGCAAAAACACCAAACATTGTTCTGGAATGTATTAGCAGGTGTGTTGTAAGCAAGATATTAGAAGTAATTCTTCCACACTACTCTGCACTGATAAGGCCTCAACTGGAGTATTGTGTCCAGTTCTGGGCACCACATTTCACGAAAGATGTGGACAAATTTGGAGAAAGTCCAGAGGAGAGCAACAAAACGGATTAAAGGTCTAGAAAACATAAATTATTAGGAAAGATTGAAAAATCTGGCTTTGAAGTCCCTTCCAGTCCTACACTTGTATGATTCTATGCATTAAGCGAGGTGACTAACATCTGTCACATGATGGTGCTCTCATCCTCTCCCCGGGGGCGGCATGTGTGCAGTGGAATGTGTGACTTGGAATCTTGTTTTACTATACACGTGCGCACACACATTGCTTCACATGTGTTTAGAGAAGACAAGGTAGAAGAAATGCGTCTTGCATTTAAAGTGGAAGGTGATGAGGTTTGTGATGGTCCTTAGAACCCCATTTCACAGTCTTGGGGTGGCAAACGAGGAATCTCTGTCTCCTGGCAACAGTTGTATTGGAAGATAGGAGACCTGGGTTCTATTAGCAGCCCAACCACTGACCTTCTTTGTCCTCTTGGTAAGTTGCTTCATCCCTCTTTGTAAAATGTGGGTGAGGACACTTACCTGCCTGTATCCAGCATTTGCAACCTGCAGATGTAGAAGGCTAGCTAATGCCTAAGTATAATTGTTGTCATTACAGCCATCCTGTTCCTGAACAACCTATAAACTTCTTTAAAGATGTGTTTCCTAGTGATTGCATCTTGACACTGGTGGCCTGACATGAGAGCAAGATTGACCAAGAAAGTGGCAGCTAGATTTATTTTTGTGCACGTCCTGCTTGTTACCATAAAGGGGAGTTGAAGCAGACCCTTCATTTTGTACCAAGCAAGTAAAAGAGGAACCTCCTGCCTCTGAGTGAGTCAGTAGGAGTGACTCAGCCAGACGATACTTTCAGACTATTTTATACTGGCTAATTTCAAAGTGTAAAAGAACACAAGTGTTAAGAGGAAGGCTGACCTTGTCATGGAGGCACTGGATTGGGACTCATGGGGCCTGGGCTCATTTCCTGACACTGCCACAGACGTCCTGTGAAAGACACTTAATTTCTCCATGTCTCAGTATCCCACTTGTGAAACGATAATGGTGATGATGCTTTCTTTCTCCCACTTTTTGTCTGCCTTATCTGTTTAGATTGTAAACTGTTCAGGACAGGGGCTGTGTCTGACTGTGTGTATGTACAGCACCTAACATAATAGGGTCTCAATCTCAACTGACATGGAAATAAGAAATAATAACCTCAAAAAGAAAACTTTTGGTAAAAGAGTGAGCTAGAAGTTGATTACAAAGCGAAGTTTTTCTTCTTGTACTGGTGTGAATGCTTCCCTTTCTGTCCTCTTTTAGAAGGGAAAAATAACCCATCCCTAACATAATTAGAAGTTAATGAAGGAAAAACTTGTGTTTTTTAATAGTCTCATAAAAGATTAAGAGCTGAATAACAGTATGTTGAAAACAATTTACTTAAATGCACTTGAGCAAAAGTACATAAATTGTTCCTACTTCAGAAAAGCAAGTAATTACCAAGAGATCCATTAACAATGAACTTAGGCTACAACCTTAATTACAAGGTGAGTCTCTGAAATATGACGTTTAGAGCCTTTCTCGGTTAAACTGTTCAAGTCACTTGTTGGTAACATTCCATACACAGACTTGTTCAGTAAATAGGTTCGAGTTCATACAACAGTACACATATGCATGCCATAGGGTAACATCATTTGCCTTCATGGAAGAGAAAGGGACTAAAGGGAGAGAGATGGCATAGAAAGTGAGCTTGATTCTGCCCAGTTTTCCTTTTACTGCAAATCGACTTGTAATGGGCCAACCACAAAGGGCTCAGATCAGCTAAGAAATCAAAATCAGGCCCATAGTCTACTCACACCCTTCAATGCTTATCCAACCTGACCCTTTTGTTGTTTTTTGCTATTCTTTAGTAAGAAGTACAATGTATGCAGTTGCGATGGTAGTGTTGGAATTGCTTGCTTACGGGATAATTAACAGCTGTTGATGGTGCTATTGACCAGTCACCAGGATGTATGAGACTCTAACGGTAGGCAGTAGAGCTGGTTGAAAATTTTGAATTTTTTTCATCAGGAAACCCAAAGTTTTGAGGAAACCAAGTTTTTGGTTTTGGCAGAAGAAAACTAGAATTTTCCAAAGAAAGCAGAAATTTTTCATGAAAATTTTCCTTTAGTCAAATCTCAATTTTCTGTCAAAACAGTGCTAACAGAAAACCAGACTTCATGAGTGGGTAGTTCACCCTACATGCCCACTCAATACATGGTTCACTGGTTATATTGTCAAAAGATGTGCTCATTAGTGTGGTTGTGACAATGTTCATGATGTGGGCACCTTTCCATAGGCAAGGCCAGTCTTACCCAATTTTTCTCACACAAACATAGACACACAAAAAAATACATGGCACTTAATACAAATCATAGAATATCAGGGTTGGAAAGGACACCTCAGGAGGTCATCTAGTCCAACCCTCTGCTCAAGGCAGGACCAATCCCCAATTTTTGCCCCAGAGCCCTAAATGGCCCCCTCAAGGATTGAACTCTCAACCCTGGATTTAGCAGGCCAATGCTCAAACCACGGAGCTATGAATATAGACATCTATATGCCCCAGTCTTTCAACTATCTGTTTGCAAATGGAATGTTAAATATATCCCCGTATATAGTCAGAATTAACAGTGGACAATGTGTGTAGGTTCTACCGTTTTATGGCCATCAGCAACAGGCAATAAACAATACAAAAAACAAAGGGAAAGTGTAGGACCAATACTTTTCATATCAAAAGCATGGAATAGGAGCTATTCCTTATTAGCTTACCTTTTCTTTTTATTGTAGGCAGTTTTAAAAAAAAACAAAATGGGTGAATACTTCAGTGCTCATGAAAGGCAGAACTAAAAGCATGCTCTAGAGCATTAGCTGTGCTTGTCTTGTTGTACAGTCTAGCTTTTCTTGAGCAGTAACTGTCAGTCAGCCCAAATTTTCTGGGTACGTGTTTTTCTAAATCAGGACAAATCTCTACTAGAGGTTGATGTAACCGACAAATTCATTCCACTTGTAATAATGACTTGGAGAGGTCATCAGAGTCTCAGCTAGTAGACTAACTCACAACTTGGGTAGGATGAGCTGATTAGAAACAGGCCAGATTTAAATTGCTCAATGAGGTTTATTTGAGAGTGGGGACAAATATTTATTTTTGCATTTTTCATTACTTGGGGATCATACCGTTACTCTAACACCACATTTTGAGCTGTTTCTGCTGTACGTAGCAAATGACAGTACCTACCCCTGTGTCATCTTGGTTTTGTTGGTCAAACCAGTATCTAATTAGTCCTTCAGCATCTAACTCAGAAGCCTTGTGTCACCCATCCAAGGAATTAGCCTTTCAAAAAGGTAACATGAATTTACATTGATCACCATGCCTTGAGTAAGCCTGACCCCTGCCAGTTTGGTCTTACAACAGCACAGTTGAGTTGAGATACATACTGTATGCTACCACTGCATTTAATTTAGGAGACCATAGCCTGTTCTTAAAGGGGGTAAAGTCACTTTCTCTCATCTCTGTGACTACCAACCACAAGTACAGTCTAAGCTCCTGTCCTGAGCCTGCAATGAGTGCAGAGCTCCATCTGCATGGAGCCCCGCTGATTTTAAAGGGACTGTATGAAGAAGACCACCCACAGAGAGCTCATTATAGGATCAGGCCCTTCCTGATGGCCAGCCATATGTCTAAACACCTGCTAGATGGAACATTATTAAAGGTAAAACTATACTGAACCTTTTCCGGTGGGGTGAAGCCAATTAAACGGCTATTTACAGTGTTTTCTGTAGGGAAATTGAAGCAGCTTTGATATAATTAAATAAGTGAATTTCAGAGTAGCAGCCGTGTTAGTCTGTATCTGTAAAAAGAAAAGGAGGACTTGTGGCACCATAGAGACTAACAAATTTATTAGAGCATAAGCTTTTGTGAGAAACAGCTCACTTCATCGGATGAGCTAAGTATGAATTGACATACTTGAGCTACACTGGGCCAGTCCCTGCATAGCAGTGTGTCTGTTTCAGGAAATAAACAGAATTGCACTATAAACAAGCAACGTTCAATATTGCCCCGCAGCTCTTTTTATATTTTCTTGCCTTGTGCTCTTTGCGGATTAAGTCACAACTTAAATAACTGATGAAAACCAATTTGTGTTTGGAACTTTTTTGTCCTTGCCGCTGCCACATTTTAAAATCTGAGGATTGAGCCACTCTCTGATTGCTAGTATTGTCTTCTGAGACACTTAGCTGTAGCAGTTTCAAGTAGCAGTGCCTCTAGATTATTATTGAGTGAGGTGGAATGTTCTAAGTGTCCATAGGATACAGTTATTACTGAACTAGTTCTTTCTTCACTCTGTCTTTGCAAGTCAAGGTGACTTGTTCTGATATATTAAACATGTACTCTCAGTTTTCTTATTTAAACTTTAGAACTATAGGACATTTGTTCAGCTGCTGGTCAGTAAAAAAAAAAAAAGGATTTAAAATGGGCTAGGAAAAAGAAATAGAGTTAAGTTCAAGAATACAGCACCAACCCAATAAACACCCTGGTGCCAGATTCTCAGCCCTGTTAGAGCTGCTTTGTTAGGCTCTCCTGGTGCAAAGCTACTGTAATGCCACCTTAAGCATCTGGGGGAGGATTCCCCGCTACAAGAGGACACTGAATGGATGTAGAGTGGATGTGGTAATTCATGCTTTGAACTCCCATCTCAGCCAGCAGAGTAGGAGGCTTTTCTAGGAGTAAGTAGTGTGTAGTCAGGGTTCCCTGAGTCCCTGATGAGCCACACTAGAATAACTCTTGAGGCCCTAGACAGCGGGGCATAAGCTAGAGCAGTCTCAGAGCTGTTCTACTTTCCACTGATCCACAGCTAGCATCAGGGCTAGGGAGCTGTAAAGGTGACTATTTTTTTCTGTGTGCACTTTGGTAACTTACCTTTATCTGAAAACAAACTGAAAGGCAGATTTCATTCTGGTGAAAGATGCCAGATCAGCAGTTCTGGAAGCTATAGTTCTCTATCTACAGAATGGGTCCCAGGAATAATGTTGGCTTCCCAACACTCCCCACTTAGGTGCCTCACCCCTATGAATGAGAAGGCAGTTCATATTTAATAGTTTGCCAGTCCCCTTGTCTCTCTGAGACTGCCAGTAGGAAGACAGTTGCAGTGGTGGTGGTGGTGATGGTTGCAATATGGATATCTGTCCATTAGGAACTGACAGCATTAAACACATTTCACTTAACCACTATCAGCCCTCAGGAGAATTGCTGCCACCTTCAACTCATTCAGAACAAAACCTCTGTATTATTCAGAACCCATCTGTTTGACTTAATTTTCCCTAAATTAGCCTCTTAAAACAGACCAACTTCCTTCCTTCCTGCCCTCCCCCCATCTGTTGTTAAAACCCAAATCAGTAACTAAAAGCTTGTTCCTGCTGGTAGACTGCAAGAGATTTTTGTATTTACTTCTCAGGGAAGTCACTTAGATACCACAGAGATAGGTGTTTTTATAAAATTAAAATAAAATAAAATAGAACTAGATAGACATTTAATGGTAATGACTTTCAGGTACTACCATTCTGGGCTAGATTTGAGCTAGTGGCTTTGAGGTAAGAGACTTTATATCCCATTGCAAATCTCTTGAGCATTCCATTCAGCACTCCTTTGATTTACCATTTATGGTGTAGGTGTGGCTCTACTGCACACTTACTATTTTATAAGACCTATCTGCAGGGAAGTAATTTAGAAATGAATCTCTTTGCCCCACTGTTTGCACAAGATACACTTCTAAAAAGCCTCTATATTATAATAATCCTGTCAACCCCTCTTAATAGTAATAACTTGAGCACTATGCAGTGCTAATCGACCATTTGAGAACTCTTGCTGAAAATCTAAATGTGGTCTATTGAAGGTGAACTCTTCACAGGATAATTCAGGTTTTCACCCCAAACCTCTTTCCATCACTAGTTCCAAAGAATGTTTGGTGCAACAAAGATGAGTCAGGAACTCCTGTGCTTTCAAAACATTGTACAGGGTTTTAGCTGTGCTATCCAATTAAAAATCAATGGGAGCTGAGCTGCTTAAACCCTGACCCTGGGAAAGAAGCAAAAATATATGGCTCTATTCACTGATAACTTCTTAAATTCATTCAATTGATTATACAGCCATCTTTTCAAATTCATTCATGAAACGTATCCTTTTTTAACCATGGGGAGAGCATAATTGGGTGAATTCAAGAAAAGCACTCTGTAGACAGACATTAAATGATTTGCGGAGTTCAGGGCTAATAGGAGAGGCTATAGCTTACTGTTCTAGGTACATTCTTACAGCAAACAGGCAATAATACTTTCTTAAAGGGAGAACTCTGCCTATAACAAGTATTTCTCAGCAACACCTTGAGATAACCAGTAAGCCCATCAACGAGGCAGCCAAGGTTGTCTGTGGAATTTTAAGGCATTCTGTAAGATTCCGTGCTATGCAAGACAAGGTCATCTTCACTTAAGGAAAAAACCAAACATTCATTATAGTTCTATTATATTTCTAGGGCCTGATTTCAATGGAGTTGCACTGGCATGAATCTGGAGTCAGGCAATAGAGAATCAGGATATAATCTACTAAAAAATTTACCCTTGCAGTTCAGGTTACGTCAATCTTTTTTTCCCTTTCTGTCCTAACCTAGGCCACAATCTTGCAAATAGCTCTGTGTGGATGGACCCCTGTGCCTGCAAGGAATCCCTATGCTTTCCCTTTTTTACTGAAGTCAGCTAGGATCTGTGTATGGCTCTGTCTCAAGGCTCTGCCTTGAAGAATGAAGCCCTACTGTGTAGTGTTGTTACTGACTGTTAAAGCTGTTACATTTCACCCCAGAAGTGGCTGCATATGAAGGATTGAATAAATAATCTTTTTTATGCAGCTTTATTTCTGTGCTACACCAGTGCAGTCAGGTAGTATAAGAACAAGGGAAGACATGATTCTTACCCCGAGACGTTTATGACCTAAGGCCTGTAAGGCCCTAATCCTGCAATAAACGGCCCTGTTTAGGGAACCCCCTAGGACTGTGTAAGGCTCCACTGATTTCAGTAGGGGTGGGCATATGCAGAGTTCATTACAGGATCAGGCCCTATGCTGGTGAAGATCTTTGGAGATGAAAAGCACTGTGTAACTATCAAAAACTATTTAGCTATTATGTTCTGTTCACGTTGGTTAGCGACAGGCAGGTTGAAGCAATAAGAACTCAAGTCACCCATGAAAACAAAGTCTATGCTTTTCAGATAGTATTTTGCCAGAGTGCATAGCTAGTGATGTTTCACATTTTCTATAAATAATGAAGAGGAGTGATACATGAACCCTATGTAAGTTCAGCTCTTATCTTAGGTTTTCATGTGGATTTAGATAATGCTCTGTTATCAATGAAGTGACTGGACCCAGGCACCTCCCTTCCCCCCAAAAAGGGTAATTTTAAAACAATATGTACATAGGCTTGCAAGACCAATGGGCTAAATTTGTATTTGCATTGGTAGCCAATTATTAAGACCAATGAAGACACTGCTTTTGTCCTAGCATTAAAAAATATCATGGGCAGTAATAGTTAGTAAATATATTATCTTTTATAATAAACATTGTTCCATGCGTTTGTGTCTGAACTGTGTGTAATTGTTTTCAAGCTCTTAGTGAATCTGTTCCTTGCTTAAGTCCCGTTAGTTACTGAAGGCTATGGGGATCTACTGAAAACACTGAGTATATGAAACTCCTTCATTTAATCCCTTTATCTTCCTGGTTTTCAAATGCTAGCAAATTAAATTGATGTCAGAATGATGGACAGGCAGTATAGGAATTCAACAAGATGGTAGATAGCAGTGCAGAGGTCAACCCAAGAGAGGGGAGTGAATTCAGTGAATATCTATGACCCTCATCAATAAGGTAATGATGAGCTTTGCCTAATAGCCAATCTTGGCCTCACACCAGGAAGCCTTACTTCTTATTGTCCACAGTGATAATGAGCTGTGGAGCTACAAGAAGGATAATTGAAAGCAGGTCTCAGAAAAGGGTACAATAAATAGTTTAAGGAAATCTTAACCAGATGCATCCTCTCTCAGCCACAGTCTACCCAACCATCTTCTTGTTCTGTGGTCCAGTCTGTGTCACGAAGTATACAAAATACAGCATGTGAAGTAGAAAAATTACAGTGAAATAAGTATTTTAGCATTTGTTTACCTTGTGTCTACAGCTGAAAAATTTTATAGCCAGCAACCTAAGTGTTTCTATCCAGAAGCATGACCATCTTTACATGCCTTTTCTTAGACTAAAGAGAATGGGTAAGATTTTCAGCTGCTACAAATTGGCTCCTCTGAAGTCAATGGAGCTGCACGGTTTAACGCCAGCTGAGGATCTGGCCCATCAGTTTAGCTACTGACTAGTGGACCTCTCAAGAAATACATCTTTGACAGATGAACTATCAGAACTTTCACTCAAGATGCACACACTTGTTTTTTCTAATGTGCCACACAGTGAAGTCAGAGGAAGCTTTCCAGACAAATGCTGCTTCAGACACTATCCTGAAAACATCACAAATGCATTTGAAAGTCATTTATAGTCTGTCTCAAAGGTGGATTTGACATGTGTTTAGTTAATTGAACTACTGATGATATAGCAAGGCATGTGAAAGCCAGAATATGTCTGTCTGAGCAAGTAGCGTTGCTCACCTATTTTGCACGTTCACAACTATGCTAAACTTTCTTTCATCTTTATTCTGCTCAGCACCGCTGCTTCTGCTCAAACCTACTGCATTATTCATAAGTGCTTCTAATTTTGGTCTAACTTTGAACTGCAGATAATTGGAATGTCTTCAATTGTTGTATATGTTCACACATCAAAGAGCATCTCGCCAGCAATCAGTGTTGTGGTGACGGGGTGTATGTGTGCGTGCATGCATTTTAAAGTATGAAATTTTTATTTAGTGGCATTGGGACACCTCCCAGGCAGTCTACCAAAAAATCAAAGTAAAGAACATGATTTATTTTCATAATAGAAGTTAGAACTGGAAGGGACCTTATAGGTCATCATATTAAACCCTTTGCAACCAGAGCCTGATCCAAAGCCCGGTTAAGACAACAGAAATAATCCCATTGACTTGAATGGGCTTTGGATCGGGCCCCCAGTGGAGGACAATCCTAAATGTTATCTAATCCAAGAACTGATATTTTTCCTCTTGGGATGTTTCTGCACAGCATTTTGGAGTGAGCTTCCCAGCCAGGGTCAATAGACTTGGGCTAGCGGGTCTTGTGCTAGTGCTATAAAAGTAGTTGTATATACAATGCTTTAAAGTTACAGCTTGGGCTCTGAAGTGTAGGGAGGCAGGGGGTCACAGAATGGTTTTCCAGATGTTTTGAACACTCCCAGTCATCAACACTGTGTTTCCTTATTTTCCTTTCCCTCCTCCCCCCACTCCACATCACATTGATGAGACTCTGCATAGTGAGGATGCTATGAAATTAGTATCCAGAGTTGAGCGGTGGAAAGCAGTTTGAGCTAAATTTTAAGAATGAATGTCTTAAGAGGTCACTTGCCAGATTGGTAGTCCAAAATACCAGCTAAGAGCCTAACTCCCAGTGAAACTGACAAACTGGTTTTCAATGGGAATTAGGTACCTAACTGCTATTTGGCGCTTTGAAAAATCTCACTCACTGGCTATAGATATTTGCAAAGTTCATGGACAGGCCTAAGGCCCTAAAGTTAGTCTTGTTCTTCAGGCTGATTTTCATTGAAAGACACTGAGTTCCTGGGGTTTCTTTTGTGTGTATTTTTTTTTATTTAAAGGTGCACACCTCCTTGTAAATCAAATGGAATTTGGAGTCAAGACTGCAATTCTATGTGGGTGAAACCAACTCAACAAATACTTTAATACTTTTCTGGAAATAAAAACAAACAAACAAACCAACAACTTATGAGCAAACCTACAATCATAAACCAGTATATGAAAATGATAGAGAAAATGTAAGTGTATATTAAATACTGTCATACATTAAGAACTAAAATGATCTAATAGATATTTTTAATAAGCCATATCAAGAACTTCTTCAAGTTAAAAGTTTGTGATTTTCACTGCTTATGCAGCTCCAATACAACAGCTTCATCTTCACTTCAACTTCATCTTCATTTCAGGGTGGTGAGATAACATTTGACCTTTATGGTCTGATTCTGTACATGCTTAACTTCTAGGATAGATGAGCAGAACTACTGAAGTAATGAAGCAATGGGAAATCTTGATTTTTTTTTTTAAATTAAATTAGGGCGTGTAAACCCCGACAATGGGACTATCCATTTGCTTAAATTAAATATGTACTTAAGTACAGTGATGGATTGGGGCCATAGTGTGCTCAGCACATTCCAAGACTGAGCCTTAAATCACCAGCACATGAAGAATTTAGATTCACCTTGGTGGTCTCCCATTCAGATGATGATGAGACTGTCTCTGCTTAACTTATGAGTTAATAGACAAAGCTGTTAGAAGTGCAGGCTGTTAATATCTCCCACTCTGCAGATGAAACACTAGCAAAATACAGCTGCAACCAGAATCACAAACTGATCGACTTCAATAAGATCTGAGTGCTAACAGCCAGCCAGCTATAAATCTACTCACTTGCCAAAAAGAGTGTAGCATAGCATTACCAGCCCTGCTTTTTGTCTCCTTCCACCCCCACCCAAGAACTGCTTAACCCATTCTTGGATTGACAGGCAGCTTGCCTCTGTACCACCTACTTGACTTTCTTAGGTAAGCAGACAAGGTTATCAACTCTCTTGAGTCCCAGGAAATGTGACTAGCTAGAGTAGAACAAAGTCTATTGCTGTTTGGCTTAAATATTTCTGTAGTGCTTGGCACTTGACAAACTAAAGCATGGAAAGAAAAGTGAAGTTTTCATAATTTCACAAGGGGGGGGAGCTTGTTGTTGCATCCGTTCATGGCCAGGCTTTTAGGATTCAAACATAATACCTGGGAGAGGAAATGTGGTCCAGGTACAGTAAGTACTGGGAAACTGGGCTTCTGGGTTGTACGCTTCACTGTGCCAAGAGACAAGTTACTTAGCCCCACGTTTTCTAAAGAGGTCATTTATCATTTTTTGCACACCTCAGTTTTTTTGATGGCCAACTTGAGATCACGTTGGCTGGATTTTCAGAAGGGCTGAGGACCATGGGATTTGCGGATGCCCAGTGGCTCTGAAAATCCAGCCTCTTGTGTCTCATGTTGGTCCTTCAAAATTACTGGCTGCTCTTGAAAATTTTGGCTCGGGCTGATCCGTGCCAGCAGTTGTCCAGCTGTAAAATGGATACTTATGTGCCTCCTGGGCTTTTATCAGGGTTAGGGCTAGATCCTGCACGTTGCTTACTAGATGCACATTGGTGCTCAAAGGGAGCCCCAAAAAGTAGTGGAGGAACTGTTTTGAGGGTATGTGAATATAATTGCATTTTTTTCACATGCACGTTCACAGAGCGTTTAGAATGAGATCAGGACCACCACCAAAAGAGGGGTGTGTGTGCATGTGTGTGAGGGGGGTAACAATAACCTAACTGTGATCAATAATATAGCCACATTACAGGTAAAGCAAATTGTATAGCCTATGAATCTCCCGCCATTGTCAATACATCCAGTCGTATTGTAATTAAAAAAGATATGAGCTAGTGGCTTCCATCAGGTCCTCAAAGTGTGGTCTGAGCTCCTCTGGGTGGAGCTTGGTAGAATGCAATAAGTTGATAACCAATTACTGAAGGGCATTGGGATGGGAAAATGGTCCTTTCCTGCAACTCTCCCTCTATAAAGTGGTCCATAAACTGAAGGAGCTGGTTTCAAAAGGTCTAGCTATGAATGTGATGAGAACACTAGCTTTAACTGCACCACTGCTCTGCTCCTAAATCATGGTAAGGCTTTAAGAATAAATAATTCATCCATTTCAAACCAAATAGGATCAAGTGTGTAAATAATAACAGCAGTGCAAATTCACTTCCTTTTGCACTGCTATTATTATTATCTGACACTTAAAAAGTCTTAAAAATACAATATAGGGATCCATGCCCCTCCCCTCCAATTTAGATATTAATATGTGAAGTCTAATTGCAGTGGACTGCAAAGGGGAAAGGAGTCCAGAAGAACTCGAGTTCTGTCAAAGGTGCTGTCCCTTTAATGCATCATGCACACCAAGGGACTGTTGCTATGTTTCAGCTGCTCTACAACTGAGTACACATAAAAGGTGCGTGTAATATATATCCAAAGAATGTCTGTATATATAATACCGCCTGGACAACCTTTCTAGTTAAAGCTCAAAAAAACAAAAGCCTATTTGGGCTTCTTAACCTGCAGACCTAGCAAGAGTTGCAGTGCTCAAAGCTGAGAGACATAGTCAAGTATTCCAATTCCTAGCCACTTGTCAGAGGATCCCTTCATTGCTATGGCAAATACCCGTACCTTATTTGCTTTATATACCCTTAATAATCATCCCCCATCAATTTTCAATTGCAAATGGCTAAGGGAATAACATTTGCAATGTACACAAAGTCTCGGTAGCACTAAGGGCTGTGTGAGTCAGAACAGCCAAGCAGCATGTAGCAGCAGTTTCTGCATATTGCAAGCCAGACAGTCAGGTTTTATTTATTTAAGTAAGTATTTCCCCCCTCCATTTCCTAAAAATAGATGGCATCCAGTCATGGCCAGTTTGCAAACCAGTGTTAAAAGCATTTATTCTGCTAGCACCTGACCCCTGCTTGAAAATGATGAGGGGGGGGGGGGAAGATACAGATAAGATTCCTCCTAAATCATGTGTCTGTGGAACAATCATTTAAAAAAAATCACCGCTTACCTTCCAGGCTGTTTAATGCATCCCAAGGATATGTCCTGCAAATCCTGTTGAAGAAGCCCCTATGTTCAGGGGCTGGAGTATTTGCTAACCATCCTTAGCTCCCCCTTCCCTGCACACTCTCCAGTGACTTCTTATTAAAGGAAAGCTATCCGCTGCTTGTAAATAGCAGGCTCATGCTTTCAATCAAGCCAGAGAGCTGAATAATGCCTTTGCTCTTGGTGTGTATTTGGTGGCTCTGGAGTCGGGGCCCCTTCATTAATGAGAATGGAATCTGTCCACCTTCTGAAATCTTTCAGCACTTCCTGAAGCTTGCCTGAACCATACAACTTTCAGAGCTCTCAAGTTTTCCCCCTGTAGCTGCCGTCCTATTGCTTTCTCTCTTTCTTCCTTTCATCTCTTCAAAAATCAAATATAAAACAAGTAATTTCCCTGCCATTGAGGGTGTAGATCCCGAAGTTTCTGATCTTTATTTGCTCATTAGAAGATGCTACTTGTTGGTGGGGATTTTGTTTTGGATGGATAGGGCTGTGAGGAAAGGAGGGGGAGCCCCTTTGGACAAACTAGGTGGGTTTAAAATAAGATATATAAAGAAAAAAATTGCATCATCTTTGTCAGGCGCCTGTGCTTTGTGGACTCAGACTCTGGTTTTGGTTCTCAAACAACTCAGTAGTTTCTATTCTTAGGCTTTTCACTCAAACCTCTCCTCTTGGTTCACTCCCACAGAGTTTTGCTCTGAGTTTGAAGGGGTTGGAATGAACCCCAAAAGCTGAATATGGAACTGCACCAACACAACTGCTCTTGCCTGGCTTGACCCAAACCACTGAGTTTTACACACTTTCCACTTCCAATAATCAAATCTTCCCTGACACCTGAAAATTAGCCCAACTATGATGAAAATCTTATGAACCTGGCACAAATTTTAAGGTTTGTAATAAAACATGATGCCTGCCGGGTTTTGGATTTCACTATAAAATTATCTCACTGCTCTATGCCATAGGCAAGCAATGCACTTATAACACAGGGATGGGTGCACCTTCAGGCCACATGTTTTTAAAGGGGTTGCTACTTAAACAAAGAGAGTGGCACAGTGTACCGTGAGTGATTTCAAGAATAAATTTGGCACTGTATGCCACGGGGTATCGAAGGGGGTCAGAGTCCATAGAAACAATTATGGGAAGGGCAGCCACAACTTTCTCTTTAATTGTGCAGTATATAACTAACTTCCAGTGGGGCTTCTGCCCAAGGAACACAATTGGTGGGTGGCAGGTCTGGGGGTGGATCAGTAGTAGCAGTGCCACCAGCAAACTTCACAATCTTTAGAGCAAAACACATGCTTTCTTGCCACAACCACATTCTCAGGCAAACACACAAACCTCTGCCTCTGCAAAGTACAGAGAGAAACTGAGAGAGGCTGTTTTTTAGGTGTGTGTGGTTTAAAAAACCTGTGAAATGCTGCTGCATCATGTCCATAATTTATTCAAGTGACACCATCATAGGATCGAATCTCATTAGCCACGCCATCAGGGGCTTGTTCATCTGCACATTTACCAATGTGATATATGCCATCATGTGCCAGCAATGCCCCTCTGCCATGTACATTGGCCAAACTGGACAGTCTCTACGCAAATGAATAAATGGACACAAATCTGACATCAGGAATCATAACATTCAAAAACTGGTAGGAGAACACTTCAACCTCTCTGGCCACTCAGTAAAAGATTTAAGGGTGGCAATTTTGCAACAGAAAAGCTTCAAAAACAGACTCCAAGAAGAAACTGGTGAGCTTGAATTAATGTGCAGACAAGATCCAGTAAATTAGGTTTGAATAGAGACTGGGAGTGGCTGGGTCATTACACATATTGCATCTATTTCCCCATTTAAGTATCCTCACATTTAAGTATCCTCCTTCTTGTCAACTGTCTAAATGGGCCATCTTGATTATCACTACAAAAGTTTTTTTCTCCTGCTGATAATAGCTCATTTTAATTAATTAGCCTCTTATTCCACCTTTTCATGTTCTCTGTATGTGTATATATATATCTTCTTACTGTATGTTCCATTCTATGCATCTGACGAAGTGTGCTGTAGCCCACGAAAGCTTATGCTCAAATAAATTTGTTAGTTTCTAAGGTGCCACAAGTACTCCTGTTCTTTTTATGTCATGAGTGTGGTTTACATGGATGTTGGACTTTGCTTCTAGTATTCAAGCTAGCTGCCCATCAGGTTAATTTTGATAGGTGCTTAAAGATAGGACATTTTTCGAGGAAGTCTCAACCAATGGAATTAGCTTTTCTATTGGATTGCTAGAGCCTGGTCTTTGAGTCCCAATGCAAGGGCTCTCTTCTTCCACTGAAGAGCGTTTGGTGGTGGTGAATGTTCAGCAGATTGGGGACAGGGGAACTATAATATGTTGAGATGTGGAAGGCATTTATTTTATTTATTTATTGCTGTTTTATGTCAATTGTACGTATGCCCAGGGGGCATTGTGCTTAACTGAAATAAAGAACCAGATTTGGGAGTCACCCAGAATTCTTGAATAACCAGTGACTGCAGTTTTGGCAGAACTATCCCTTCTCTATAAAAGTTTTGCTATTTCAGTCACAAATGCTCCAATTCACTAAGCCTCTGATCATTTAAGCCCTTGACACTGAGCACTTCCAACTTCTCAGGTTCAGAGCCTGAATTGGTATCATTCCCTGACTAGAGGGCTGGAGATGTGGGACACTAATTTTATTGAAGTTATTGTTAGAAATGCAAGTTCGATGGGTGCTGTTGGCTACAAATTATTTTCTTGTCTCTAAAACAATTTGACATGGGCTTGAAAACAGCTGGGTCTCTGGAGGAGGATGGATGGGAAATTGGATCTTTAGTGGGGTTCAAGAGCATTGCCCTTGTTTATCTCAGATTGACCTATTGCAGTGGTTACACTGCTTCTAGATGGCTTAGCTGTGATTAAACGGGTATCAGGCTTTCCCTGGCTTGTTCTCTGCTTTGAGCTGTTTCTGCATTTGTGGTGATGATGTAGAACAAGTTCAGCAGAGAAAGCGCTGATAGTGCAAGTAACAACCTAACAGCTAAAGGTGTCCCCCGGCTCAGAGGTTCCGTGTGGCACACTGGCTGGAAAAGCAGCAGAGGTGATAGCATGAACCTCAACTTTAGACTCCTTTAGCGGTCAGAGAACCTGTGTAGCTGCTTCTGTGATTGTCCTCATTTGATATTTGCTTGTGTACCCACTCCTCATTTTCAATGGAGGCTTCACAGAGCAGCCAAGGTAGTCACTTCCTGCCCTGCTTGGAATCAGCTTATGATCTTTACCATCTGCTGAAAATTGGCTCCGAGTATGCATGCCCGTTTGATCACCCCAGCCAGCTTCAGCTTCCACTACCAAGCCTTATTCTAGAAACAGAAACATTTTCTTCTCAACCAGTTGGGAATACAACATATGTAGTTTTTAGGTACTACCTTCATGGTCTCTGCCCTTCAAATACTCTTTGAAAAACAAGAAATCAGAGCTCTTAAAGTGTAGGGTTTTTGGGGATCAAACAAGACAGTAATTCCTATTTTGACACAACCATCCCTTTGGAATCTAACTAATGTTCTTGTGTATTTCTAAGGTGCTGCTCAAGCTCAAAGCTGATTCTCACAACCCACCTGTGAGCTGGTGGCATTGCTTCTTACTGTTTGTTTGTACTGCAGTACCGCCTAATGGCCCCATTGTGCTAGACACTACAAAAATATAACAAAAACTAGCCCTTGCCCTAGAGAGTTTACAATTTCCCCACTTTACATTGCGTCACAGAGAGATGAAAGGATTGTCTTGGGTCACATGATGTGAGTGGCAGAGCTGGGATTAGAACCCAGGTGTCCTGGCTCTCTAATCACTAGGCACTCTTTCCTTTTCCCCCATTAATTTTTATCATCTCTCCTGGCTTTTCACTCTTGGAAGCTTTGAGTTCTTCAAGCTTCTATGGCAAAGCAAAGTGATTTGTTTTCAGCATTTTCTCATTAGGTTCGACGTGAAGAGCAAAACTAACAGGCGTAACCGGGGCTCCCGAGGATGAGCAAAACTGCTCTGGGTACATGGCAGATGGCTCTGGAGCATTGCAGGGCTTGTGGATGTTTCCCTGAAGCTGTCCACAAAAGGGAAGGTTATTTAAGAGATGCTTTTCTATTTTGATTTTGTAATGGAGAAGGAGAAGGCCTGCTATTGAAGTCTATTACAGAGGCTAAACTACTTTGTATCTGGCTTTCCTATATTCTTATTCATTTAGAGTTGACCAGCAGCTTGCTTACTGTTCAGCAAGCTGCTTTGGGTCTAGATCAGAACCAAGTAAATAATGTTACTGAATTATTTAAAGTTGTGTTCAATCAGGTATCTAGCCACTTGTATACAGCTTGAAACCTAAGTAACTGGCTGGGGGAGGGAAGGGACCATATTTTTTCACATAAATCCTGAAGACCTAATATCACCCCACAGGCAAGATCGTATTTAAAGTTTGGGCACTGACAGCATCAGTCTTCTGTTTTATTATTGTAGGAGTTAATAGGTCAAAGGTCAGGGCATTAATCAGTGACCACAGTGCAGAAAAGAAATGCTAGACTTGAGGTGAAAGGAAAGGTGTCATGGGAACAGAAAGGAAAGCAAAGGTTTTTAAAGGAGCCATCCTACGAAAAGCCACCAGCAAAGGGGAGAGCCTGATGATTAAAGCATTGCTCAAAAAAGGTTATTCATTTTTGTGCTGTTTTACTAGAAAAACTATATATTCTCTAAATTCACTGTGGACCTTTGTGGCTTTTCCTTATCCTTTAAAAACCACCAACAACAATCTTTTCTGGTTTTTTTTCTAATCTAAAAATTGAAGGACAATATCAGGTTGACTATCAAATGCCAGATGATTGTTACTTGATCTGAAGCATGGTGGGAAAGCAACAAATAGGTAGGGTAATCTATCATACTTCAAAGAATCTCTGAGACTTTATCTTTGTGGTTAGGGAAGCTATTCATCCTTCTTTTTCCAGTTCTAGTCTATTGTATACAGGTTGTTATACCATAATATCTGAGCACTTTGCTGCAGTGGATTAAGCAATCTGGCTACACATCTGTAACATGTGGTTTCTTCTCTCATCTTCTCCACAAGGGGAAGCGTCTGCAGTGAAGTGTATTTGTTTGGTACTGCCGCAGGGCATGTATCCGCAGGGCATGTATGTGTGTATACGAGTACATTGCTATGCATTTAAGAAGGCAAGATGGCAAAGTTTGTGATGGTCAGTTCCTTTGAGCTCCCCCCGTCTATCCCTTCACAAAACCAGCTAACGAGGAGTCATTCTGCAGTGCGTAACTTTTGAAAAGTGAATCCTCTTTCACGAAACATGCCTCATTGATGTGCAGGCATGTTTCGTGAAAGAGGATTGGGCCTGTATAAACATCTCTGTCACTTTCACAGAGCTAAATCACTGTGATTCCGTGTCCATATAGTTATAACTCTTTCAAATCCATGCATCCCTTTTTCATATCCTCTTGAAGGAATACCCAATGTTTGTTTATTTGTTTGTTAAATGCTTCTGTTTAGTTTGTGATTGGAATGGGGAAAAAAAAATTATAGAGAGATCTAGCTCCAGTGAAGGATTTTTGTTTTTCTTTAAAACACAGGAGAAATTTGATTTGTCTCATTCAAAGAGCAGATTCTCCCTTGCAAACTAATAGCTTTCCTCTGTCCACAGGGAAAGCTATTATACTTCCTTAATGTGCTTCCTGGACTATTGACTATTGTTTGTAAGAGGCAAGGCTTTCAGTACTTATATTACAATCTTTAAATTCAAGCAATTTATGAGTATTATTTCTGTGCTCCCGCTTCACCCTGGTAAGAATGAAAAATGGAAAGGAGTGGCATTTTCTTCTCTTGGTGAATATGAATGTATGCTGGAGTCAGAACTCCTCCATCCTAGGGGAAAGGCCTATAGAATGTAAAATAAAATAACTCTTCAGGGTCAGATCCTTAGCTACAGCCAAAAAACATTGTATACATCCGAAGGTGGGGTAGTACAAAGGTGGGTGTGTCATACAAAGGTGAGTGTGTCATACGTTCTCCAAGTCCTGGAGCTGCTCTGCATGGTCCAGCCCCTTAGAATAAGTTAGAGAAACCTGAAAGCTGTTCTAATTTGTGCATGATTTCTATGTCTCCAAAAGGCCATTGTAGCAGCCTGGATAATCAAGGATGCCCTGGACATGCCCACTTCCACCCACTATATCCATTCCCCAGGAGGAGCTCCTATAGTGTGTCTACATCACTTGAAGATCCCCCATGGAGGGGAAAGCCTCCCTTGTGTGGCTGGATGAGCCAATTTTAGGGAGCTTTGCACTGTTGGAATGGCACAGTAACTCAATGAGGACAGATCTGTCCTCTAGAATGTGGTTCTCCCCTCTCCCCACCCTATACCCCTTTTCTTTTTTTCTTTGACCTAGCCTACAGAACTGAAAATAAAATATTATTGGGTGCAGAATTCTATTAAATGGCTCAAATATCCTATAGAGAGACTATAAATTCTGTAGCTTCTTAGAATACAGAGTTCTAAGGGTTTAATTCCTCTTAAAGTCTATAGGACCCTTCCATAAAGGAGGGAGGGACCTTGTTTTGTCTAGCTGGGATCACAGAGTGCTCATTCCACAACCTCTGCTGCAGTGTCTTTGCACTGACAAGGATGAGAGTGGATTCCTCAGAGATGAATACCAGTTGGCAGGGTGGGTCAGTCTGTCTGGTTAACCTCCTTTACCCTCTTCATCCCCCTGCTGTAGGGCCAGCATACAGTAATTAACTGCTCCATTTGTGAGACATCCACAGTTTGTGATAAATGACGCTACTCTAAACACCAACCTGCTGCCAAACATTTGAATGTAGAACAACGTTTGAATATAGAACAACAACAAAAAAAAGCCATATAATAATTCTGGTTGGACTGGAGCAAGCTACGGAGTAATTAAAATAAAACTGTTTTGTGTCGTTGAGAACTTAATACTGGTCATTTTAGGGTTAAGCTACTTTGCTTTGTAGTAAAACAATGCATGCTGCAATTTGGAAGACAGTTCATTAGTCACATAAAGAATGAATAATTCTCATTTCCTCTTCTGGTCTGTGCAGGAGGTCTAAAATGGAGTACCCATGCTGATATTAAAGGAATACAATCACAGAAAGCAAATTAGGTTTTAGAGAGACTAACCATAGCCTGAATACTCCTAGGTCCTTTCCTTTTTGATAGCTAGTTAAATTGTACTTATTTGTTGTTTTATTTTTAAGGTTCTGTTTCTCTCAAAAAATAAAATACATATTGGAAAATCTGATTCATTTTTGACACATTTAGCTATTTTTTTGTTGTAATCAAATCTTTGAAAAAGACTATATTGCAGTAGTCTGATTCAGAATATAAATAATGATATATTATGTGTGAATTTTCTGCTAATGGTATGGTATCCCGTAAGTGCATCATGAGAGTGCAACCTTTGGCTGCTAGTCATCAACCCACATATTTTGGCTTTGTAGGAAATGTACCATGTAATATGAAAGGGTTGGTAAAGCATAATATATTAGAATTCTTCTCCAAGCCCCATGTTTTTCATTGACCAAGTTTCCTAACCTGCTTTCTTCCTCCAGAGATTGTTATCTCAACTTTTAAATGCATTTCAGTCAAAGATGTGCACTTCCCACCTCATCTGTTCTTTCCTTTTTACAAGGAACTTTTTAATGCTATGAAACGTGCCAGGGTGAGAGCCCTAGAGACTTAAAACTCTGTTCATCCATAAAAATACTAGTACTGAAGACACTGACGGTTGCAAATGTCTTCTCACCTGACCCACCAGTATTCCTCAGTCCTGACCTGGAGACACTTCTTCTGCAGGTGAAAGGGTATTCAGTCTTCATGTCCATTTAGACCCTAACCTCTCTGGCTCAGACTGTCAGCACAGAGGCGAGTGGAAACAAGGAATCCACTCTTACACCAAAGTCGTATGATGCTGCCTTTAACACATGCATGTGCATGCACACTCCCTCTCTCTCTCTCTCTCTCTCTCTGGTCTTGTTCTGAAGTTTGCAAGAAGGAATGCAATGTGTTAGGAGAACTTATCTCCTTAATCCTCGCTGCAGAAGACCTTAAACTCATCAAGTGAAAACAATCATTCCAGTAATTAAAACATCATAATTAAGATGTTTTCTTCTAAAACAGTGGTCCCAAAATGTAGTCATAGGACTACACAGACTCCCAGGTGGCCTGCAGAGATTGGGCTTGTCCCTGGTTACAAGATCCCTTGACAGCGAGCCTGGAGACTCGTTGGATTGGGTCCTTGTTTCTCTAGGACTGCTCCTGGCTGGAGAGCTTGTCTAGGTTAGTAGAGGAAAAGGGAACAAAGCAGAAGGGAAAGTATGTGCGGGGGAGAGAAGAAGTAGTTGACCAGGTGACAGAAGTTGCAGAAAAGAGGAACAGAAGAGATGGGAGTTAGAAAATGAAACCAAAGAAAATGTGGAAAATGTGATAAACTCTTACAGTTTTAGAGTAACTGCTCTGTTCCCAGTTCATGGTCCTTTGAGGGCTTCCATTTAAAGTTTAAACCCAGCAGTTACTACTTTTGGGTGGAGACCTATCTCTCTCCCTCTTGACCAGGGTTTTAAGGCTACACAGCTCCCTGCCTTGTGCTGCGATATCCTCACAAGCCAATTTGCCTCATGTCCAGAGCCTGTGTGTTGCTTTCTCTTCGAGGGCTATGAAGAATGTATTGCCAGCAATTACAAGTTATCACACAGCTCTTTCTAAGCAAGCACATTTATTCTTACGGTAAAAGCAGTACACGGAAATCTCATAAAAACCCATAAAATTCTTATACATTTGCTAAAAGCCTACCACAGTAACCCATTAGTCTGATGAGCCCTTAGCAGACAAAATATCAGGGGGGGTATTCGTGCTTGTCACCTACTACATGACAGGCTCAACAAGAAAAATAACAGAACACCACTGGCTATCACGTACAGCCCCCAACTAAAACCTCTCCAGTGCATCATCAACGATCTACAACCTATCCTGGAAAATGAACCCCCACTCATTGGGAGGCAGGCCAGTCTTCGCTTACAGGCAGCCCCCCCAACCTGAAGTAAATACGCACCAGCAACTACACACCACACCACACCACAGAAACACTAACCCAGGAACCAATCCCTGTAATAAACCCTGTTGCCTTCTCTGTCCCCATATGTACTCTAGCGACACCATCATAGGACTCAAACACACTAGCCACACCATCAGAGGCTCATTTACCTCCAAATCTACTAACGTGATATATGCCATTATGTACTAGCAATTCCCCTCTGCTATGTACATTGGCCAAACTGGACAGTTTCTACATAAAAGAAAAAATGGGCACGAATTGGACTTGAGGTAACAAGCAAAAGCCGATAGGAGAACACTTCAATCTCCCTGGACACTCAATAACAGATTTAAAAGTAGCCATTCTTCAAGAAAAAAAACTTCAAAAACAGACTTCAAAGAGAATCTGCAGAACTACAATTCATTTGCAAACTTAACACCGTCAATTTGGGCTTGAATAGGGACTGGGAGTGGCTGGCTCACTACCAAACCAATTTTCCCTCTCTTGACACCTTCTCATCAATTATTGGGAGTGGACCACTGAATTGGCCTTCAACATTGGTTCTCCACTTGTAAGGTTACTCCGTTCTCTTCATGTGCCAATATATATTTATGCCTGTATCTGTAATTTTCACTCCATACATCCAAAGAAGTGGATTTTTTACTCACAAAAGCTTATGTCTAAATAAAGCTGTTAGTCTTTAAGGTGCTATCAGACTCCTCGTTGTTTTAGCAGACAAAAAACTTTCCAACCCTTCTGCAAGGGTTAGGCCCCCCTTTGAACATAAGGTCCTGTCTGTCTGTTGGATCCGAAATCAAGGCCCTGATCAGTTTAAACATAGCCTTTTTATGCCTAATGCCCTTTATTTGTTTGTTTGGCCTCTAGAAATCCCAGTTTGAACCAGTGTATGCAAGCCTCCCCAAGACTGGTACCTCTTTGGAAGTGTTTACCACCTAAGTGATTCAATGGGGTTGCAATATCTGCCACATCTCCCCCTAAATAAGTGGGTATAACTAGAGTGCCTGTCTGGAATCCTAGGGAACCCACAGGTTTATCCCCTGGGTAGCGTGCCAGCCAATACCTTTTATAATTTAAAATTATGGCAATTCACATAATAAACATTCTGCTAACAAGCCGGTACACATCATAACTACATCTGTATAGAGTCATTTGAGGACCATCCCATATATTTTCTCTCTTTAAAACGTATTGAGCAGATCTGTAAGGGGAGCTCCAATGCAACTCCTTTTACCTCTGTCACCCTCAAACCTTTGGGTATGAACCTGAGATTTGGTCCTCTGACTCCCGCTCCCACATCCCAACTGATTTTTAGGCAGTGTGTGGTGTCGCTTGATCCCTCAAGGTGTCAGGAAGCAGCATTTTGGACAAAAGAGTGAAGAAAAGACAAGGCTGGCTCCCTGTGAAGCAGCTCTCAACCATGTACTGCATCAATAAAACTTGAAATACGCCCAACATTTCTCCATGTAGGTTTGCCACAAGGAAGTTCTGTCATCTCAAAGGGAGGGGAAAGAGGTTCCATGCTTGTGAAGGGATGAGTGGGGAGCTTCCCCCATGAAAAGCTCTCCATTAATGTGACCAAATGAGTAGAAATCCTCTGTCCTAGGCGATTTTAAGTATGTATAAATGTATACACTAAAAATCATGTGCATGTTGTTCTGGAGAAAGTGGTGTTCTGCATTTGTTGGCCTTTGCTGAGGTTTCCTTGATATTTCATGGTTTAGAAAATAGTTATAAGACCCACAGCTGCAGTATTGTTTAGTTTGAACTTAATGGGGAAGCAGGTAAATGAGCAAAATAGAATGTAATTTACACAATAGGAGAGTACAGTGAGCAGAATTCAAGAGAGGGTCTGTTGAGTGCCTTGCACGGGTGAACTCACCTGGAGCCTTTGATACCAATGAAAACCCAAATATTTGTGGCTGACGAGGAAAGCTATTTTTTACAGCCGGTAAACAAAGCATAATAGTCAAATCCCCCCCCCCCCACCTCACTTATTTCCAGGCATTTCTCGAAAGGTCAATTTTCTCAAGGTGTGACCTTTAGTTTTTGGATAGAAAAGATGCTACTCTTATTGGTTCTGAATTGAAATTGTCTGTATGGTAATAACTTGGAGAGCCAAGAATATACATCTATATCTCAGGATTTGTACGAGAAAGAAGATACAGTATTTGAGTTTTTCAGAGCCTACAATAATCTCTAAGGCTACAGACACATCTCTGCCAAATAGCTGTAAAATTAAGGCAAGTTTAATTGAAATGAATCCATCAATCAAATACCATATTCCCTTTTTTAAGCCTTTTTCCTGAGAGTCTTAAGTACAGTTATCGTCTATCTATTTCTCATTAGTAAAAGCAAGTTACTAAAGCTAGAATTGCATAAAGAAATGAGATCTCTCCTTCCTGTACATGAAAGGAATGTGACCCGTGTAAGAACAAAGTGAAGGAAAGATATCCTCCAAGCTGCTTCTACAGTGGGTAAAACAGTTGCTAAAAGGAAAATAAGCTGAAAGATCAAAATGGCACTATCCAAAGTAAGGGGGAGTATTTTTATGGGTGGTAATAAAATTGCAGATAAAAATTAAATCCCACTATTTATTTTTTCTTTTAAAAGATTACCCTCATGGTTTTCTGCCATGAGGTATAGGAAGCAGGAGAACAAGGATTATGAATAATATTCAGTTTTGCTAAACTAAAAGGGAACATGCAAAATTGTTGTTCTGCTTCATGTTGCTTTAGCCTTTGATGCATAAAGGGCTGGCATATTTTTGGATGTCGTGGTTCCCAGTCTATCGCACAGCACACTATCCAGTCATGGGCCGTGTTACTGAGTGTGACTGATGTACCATTGTTTGCCTAACACAAACATGAGGGTTTATTACTAACTGCTCAGCTGTCATCTTTGTACAGTAGTGTGAAGAAAAGGAGGAGGGGGAGACATTTGGAAGGAAAAAAAACACCCCAAGCCCTAGCACTGAGTTCTTATGATGTCAAATGAGTAGGAGTGCCATGTGGGAGGCAGAGGTGTATGGATGGGGGCTGACATTTTCAGAATGTGTTGCTTGCGTTCCTGGTATTTCACGTATGCCCACTCATGGTATTTACAGGGGCAGCCCCTGTGTGATTGGAGAAAAAAAAACATTTTAAACAAATTTCTATTCTCTGAACTTATTAAAGCAAGAACATATTCAGCACTTCACAGTGGTCCTTTATGAAATGGATTTGATAGCTCTGAAAGCACAGAGTGCCACTTCAATGAAACATGTTAGGTTTCGGTTAGAAGCAAAGTGTATTGAAAATGTGAGCTGCTGAGCCAGTGCATTGGCCTTTGGCTTATAATCTCTACAACAAACTACATATTACATGGCTCATTTGCACACGCCTATGAATGCAGCGTATCAGCTAAAACCAAATATAATGTGGAGGACACTTGATATGCTACAAAACTCACTGGACAATGTGTCTAGCTTTGGTTCACCCTCTTTTTAAATTTGGAGGAGGAGATTGGCAGCTGCATTTCTTAAACAAGATTAACATGGTTGGAATAAATGTTCAAGTGTTTGACAAAGAAGAAAATGCTTGACTTTTTATGTTCATATTATTGAGATACTAAAACCCTTACTACCAAGAAGAGAATGTAATAACTTAGTGTCAATTTCTAAACGGAAGTGTTAGGGGGCATAGTTAGTAAAATGTGTCCCTATGCATGTCACATGATCTGTATCATCCCCCTGAGTCATAAATCTTTGGAACATTTGTTGTTGTTATACTCATTTTCAGTTATGCTTTCCACTCTCCAGAATTTCCGAGGGGACACAATGGGTCCGTTGGCAAGCTAAAAATGGTCCTAAGTCCTACTTTAATCAATATAGTGGCAAACCTAATAAAAGAGGCCATGTCACCTTGAAACCTCAGTACATTTCGGTAGGTACATTCCTAAAGGCTATGACAAGGATGTTGATTTGAGTGTCCTTAGGACGGGGGGGAAGTTGTGCAAGGATTTGTAGATGTGGGTAAGAGGCAAAGGTTAATCTCAGCTCCATTAAGATGAGAGGTCAAAGCCAATGGTCCTTTTCTTACATTTCAAACATCAAATGAACTCTTTAATAGCCTCCCTCTGCATATAAAATTGAAGCATTTCCAGGAGAACTGCATATGCATCTATAAGTGTTCAGACCTCCCAGCCTGCCAGCTACATCATAGCAGATAGTAAAGTAAAATTCCCATTGCACTAAAATCGTTTTGAAATTGGTTCAGTGAATTAGAACACAGCCTGAGGCTTGATACATATTGTATATCCAGAAAATAAAACTATTGCCCCCAAACAGGTAATTTGTAGTGGGGCTTTAGCACATGAGATATGTGTTCCAAGCCAAAGCCCTTCCACTTTGATTCCTTGTAATGGCTTTATATTTTATTCTGAATTGCCCCTTCCTAGAAACATATACCAGTAGATCACCTGCTCTACCAGATAGTGACACTTCTGGAGATGGAAAGGAAGGCCTTCTAGGATTTATCGACTTACCTAGATCTTCTGCCCTGAAATGTTTTTTTTTCTTCTTCTTCTAAGTTTGTGTCTGGCTCAACTTGCTGAGTGGTTTCCTCTTCTTTAGCTGCCTCAGTAGTCTGTTCCATACAACACACAGGGACAAAGCTCTTGTAGTGTGTGGTCTTTCCTTAGTTTTTGTGCCCTTCTCTTTTTGAGGCAGTTGCCTTCCTGAAGTTTTTATATGATGACCACTTTCACTATGCTTAGACTTACTTACATCACCAGCAGGTCTGTGTCCATTTCTAATGAGAAAAATTATAATAATCCTAACTTCTCCATACTATTGCAATCTTAGAAACCCTTTGATTTGAGCTGTCCTCTTCCAATAGCTTTTCCCAGCCTCCAATATTGCTCCTGCAATATGATGCTCCAACCACAACCCAATTCTTCGCATGATCTCCCCATCTCCTTCCCCTTCAATATACGCTTCAGGATGAGTGGGAGCTTTGTTGGTGTCAAGCCAACAAACAAAAACAATGTGTGATGTAGATGTCTTAAGGACTTGTAAATTGTTTCTTGGATACCCAGAAATTGTGAGCCTTTTTTGAGGAAGAATTATTGCCTTGGCAAAAATATAGTTCAAGAAGCTACCACATCCTACTGAAAACCCTCTATTCCTTTTAGTTTGACTGGGATAATCTTTCAACTATCTTGGAAGTTTAACCAGTTCCTTCTCTTCACTCTTGAGCAATTACATCTAAGTCCTTTAACTTAGAAGCACACTGTTTCTGAATTTCATTTTCAATTACTGAGGTTTTCTGTGTGAGGATTTTCATAAATTGCTCTGAAATGTAAATAGTAGAGCAAAGCACTTTATTCTGCCTATTCATCCTGCAATTACATGACTGTAGAGTCTTTTTACTTTTCTTAACATGAAGTTTAAGCCCCTTTTTCTGCCACTCCTCCACATAACCCATGCACTGAGGATTATGGACATGCCAGGGAAGTCCAGGTTTTTGAAATCTACATTCCAAGCTTTGTAGTTATTTGCTACTGCTTTTCACTGCCTCTCTTTAATTAGCTTCAAGCAAAACAATATTTCATTAGTTAATTTGCAAATGGTTTCTTGAGAGATCACATAACTCACATGAATCATGTCCACATTCATCAGTTTAAAGCATAACTAAACCAGGCTGAAAAACTTCTACCCTGTCTCACTCCATTGTCTCGGTATTTGTATTCCTGATGTGGACTTCATTGCTGAGAACAGAAATGCAGGCTTTGTCTGTTGATGGATGTGACATCTTGGACCACCCATCTTGGCTCTAACAGTTTTATCCTGATAATATTCCTTAGCCATCTTCCACGTTTTCCAGACATGCTAAACCTAACAGGCCTGAAAAATTACAAGTCTCACATTCCGGCTATCTTAATATTTAGTCTAACAATAAATATCATGATTTGATCTTACAGAAAACACTAATAAAATTATTTTGCTATAGTCTATCAAAAAAAGGTATTTAATTGCAATTCAGTGCCATGTTGTTAATGACTATAAAGCCTCCAGTACTTTAGAAATCTACTTTCCTCTTTCTCTAGGTCTGCATAGACCACAATGGAGCAACTTAGACTTAAGCTTAGGTACAGCCATGCTAAGCAGCCAGTTCTTCCTCAAACCCAGTTTTATTAAACATTGCTCTTCCTATTACTTAGGGTAAATAGCCAGATGGATTGCAAAACTCCCCACCTCCCACTGAGTTGTGGAAAAGAAACCACATTCACCGCTAAACCTGCAGCTTCTTAACAGTTAGCTATTTTGTTCTTCATTTGTCCACCGCACAGATGCACTATCCTGGAGAGAGGTTCAGGCCAAAATCCTGGATCCAAAAGACACCCTAACTTTGGCCAGGAGGAGTATTTGCAATCTGAAGCTAGATCAAGGTACAAATTTTGGAATGAATAGACTCCAAAACCTGGATCCAAATACTGCGGGCACACTGGTGTTCAAAAGTTGAATCTGAGTTTTGAAGCCTGGGCATCTCTATATATTGTGTACATTTTCTCACCTGATTGGACAACCAAGTACTAGCTCACTCAGTGACTATTCCTTGCAGATCAGTATTTCTATCTTTTTTTATAGTAATCCAGATAATATATTGACTTCAAGCAAGAAAGAGATTTGTATAAGAATCATAACATAAAATAGACTTAAACATAAAATAGACCATTTCTTTACAGCAGCTTTGCACTGAGCTTCTGCCATTCAGCCTTTTGCATCATTTCATCAGAGAGATGACTCTCCAGTACAAGTGGTGAATTAAGAAGTTGTATCATTGATTTTAATTGCACTTGATATGATACGCTATTAAGGTATCCAATATGAATGCTGTACTATCTGCTTCACTGGAGAAATGATGGCTGCTGTGCCATCACTGTTCGGAGGATACCTATGGTAACACATTGGTATACTTTTTGTATTTGTCTCATAGAACCACAGCAGTGTATGACAACAGAAAATACAAAGGCACAGCATTTGTAAAACTTACCGGAGTCTCAAGAAACATTTCTTCTTGTAATCAGGAAACCCAACTGGTCGTGTCTGTCCCTTCTACCTACTGCCACAGAATAGATTTTGTTTTATTTCTCACCCGTCTCTCAAATACCCAAAGCGTATTTGGGATTGATTTGAGCCCTTGTTTGTTTTGCTATAATTATAGCCCAGAAAAACTGAAAGTATTGTGTGGGAGGAAACCGTGACAGCCACAAGCTTCCACCACGTAGAGATCACATGCTGCACTTTGTGGGTAATAACTGGGAACTTCCAATTCTGTCTGTGTGCTTGTATTATAAAACAAAATGAAACCACGCGTGCTTAGCCGCTGTGGGAACATGAGAATTGCGATACTGGATTAGACCAGTGGTCCGTCTAATCCAGTAACCTGTCTCAGGCAGCAACCAGTAGCACAGAGCTATAGGCAGTTATGGGATAACCTGCCCCTAGAGAAAGTTTCCTCCTACCCCACAGTACTGAGAAGTTGGCTTATGCCCTGAAGCATGGCTGTTTGTATCTTTCCCATCATTCTCGTTTGTCTTTTCAGCAGTAGATTTCCCAAAAGTTTGGTTCAGCTTGTTAATTGGGGAAAAACCAAGTGCCGAGAAATAAGCTTAATACTTGTCATGGAATTATGGGTGCAAGAGACCCAGATTCAGTAACTGTGAACCCCACTGGTATTATTATCAATTGACCATTGTTGTTGTTTTGTTGACGGTAGTGTCCTTAATGTGCTAAGGACTTTCCAGAGATTCAAGAATAGATCAGAATCTGAATAAAAACACATAGATTGTAAGCTCTTTGAGCCAGGGACCATCAGTTCATTCTGTGTTTGTACAGTGCCTAGCAGAATGGGATCATGGTCCATGACTAGGTCTCCTGGGCGCCATGGTAATATGAATAACTACTACTACTACTAATAATAAATAATGGATGCTCTCTGCCTGGAGGAGCTCACAGTCTAACGATGGATGGGCAGACAAGTGGACAAGTCAGGAAATCAGAATAACAAAATCAATAAGACATACTATGGGCAGCGTTGCAGAAGTAGGCTTTCAAAAAAGATTTAAAAGTGAATAGGGAGGAGCGTTTGCAGATGATTTCAGAGAGGTGTTGCAGTCAATCGGAAGCTTGATAAGTGATCAGAAGAAGGAGGGATGTATTTACATAGTGTTTTAAAGGAGGTGACCAGTAGATAGTGGATGAGGAGTGAGTGGGAAAGATGTGATCAAAATAATGGACAAGGAATATTTACTTTTAGTGGCAATGTGTACGTTTGAGAGGCCAGAAATGTGGACATTGAGGTAGGCAGGTCAGGATATGATGAGAGACTGAACAAGAGATTTGGCTGTGGGGATGGAAAGAAAAGGACAAATAATAAGGAGCAAGAATTAGCAATATGATGTTTCATAGTGAGCTATTGCCATTCGGCAACATCCATTTTCTGTCTATTTCACACAGCAATCAATGCCCCCCAAATAGCTCAATACTTTTTCTGTACCATGCGAAATGTTAGCTTAATGTCTGAATTCACTTTCAGCCAAGTACGTGCTCTCTCGGTGTGATTCCTTCCCAATCAGTTTCTTATCGCAATCTAGCCCCATATCAGTAGTTTCAGGTTAGAAAGAAACTTTAACATAAAAATTATAATGTAAAATAATACTTACTTTGCATTTCTTTACAGCAGCATTGCACAGTGGCTCTGCCATCCAGCCTTTCTCAGCAGGTGGACTTCCAGCTATTTCACTCTATGATTTTTGTCATGAGTCTTGCCTTCTTCCCCTTAAAAATAGGGGTGCAATGGATTATTATTCAGGACACGCTATTATTTTCCACTCACTTCCCTGTGACAGTGGTGTCAGGATTACTTTGACATGCACAGTTCTCAAGAGGTGAGGGTCACAAGAAAAATGGAGTAGAGAAGCACAAGCTCTGGAATAATGAGGGCAGAAAGGCTGGGTGTTGAAGATAGGTGTGGAGAGAAGGGGAATGTGGAAGGAGTGGGCTTGGCAGGGGGAAAAGGAATCAAGAATGAAGGTGAGTTTAGAGGGGATCCTCCGGCCGATGATATTGGAACAAAAATGGAATCTAATTTGATGCTGAAAGTGGCTACATAGCCAAGCTGTTATGCAGCTTGCTCAGCTACATCTCACACAAAGCCTTGGACTCTGGAAACTCCTTTAATGAGAGGAAGTATGTTGACAAGGGCAGCGGTAGGATTCCTTCTAATTTCTTTTCGAAAACTGCTGTGGACTTTTAAGGGAATCTGGCAGCAGAATCGTATCTCATTAGAAAGATGAGTAAGTCATTGGATTTCATTTTTCAATTTAAAGGAGTGACACAAAAGAATGAGGCAAACCAAAAAACACCACTTTGACACCTTCCCAAGGTAGATTCTGACTGAAAAAATGCAAGTCCCACTAGAAACCAGTGGAAAATAGATGGTTTCAAAATTGTTTTAAGGTACATTATAGAGAGAGACAGGGAGATAATTTACCAACAAAAAACAAAACAAAAACCCCACACTAGAAGCTGTTTCTAATTGGACTTGCATTATTAGTATGGGAAATCCAATGCTACCTCCCTAAAATGGCAGCCTCCAGAAGGGAGAGGATGAATTTTCTAAATGGAAAAAGTAGTAAGTATTTCTTATTATTTTTAAAACACGTAATGTGCATATTCAGTCTTACAGGCTGATTGAACAGATACTTAGACAAATGCTGATTTTTATGTATGTGAGTAGTCACGTTGTGTTCACCTGCCTAGGTATTTTCAGGATCGTGACCTTTTTCAGTAAATGTTTTCGTTGTTCTCTGAGGTATTACAGAAAAATCACTGTAGTTTTCCTTTAACTTCCACTTGCATGCCCATCAGAGATAACAGAAGGAATCTCATTTGTTATAATGTCACAATATCCTCCAAATCTATCCCAGGATAAAAGGCAATAGCTTTTTAGTTAGCTCACTTTTGAAGTGAATAACATCACCTTCTCTTCTTGGTTCACATCTCCAGTAAATTGGAGTACATATTTTAGTGAGATTCCCACTACAATGAGGCATAGTAAGGAAATTTTATTTTTGACTCTTTAGCTCAGGGTCAGAAACTGAAGTGAAACATTCTGACCTTCCTGAGCTGCACTTGGATTCATGAGTAAGAGATCTTTTGGAAGTACTCCTCAATCCCTTGCTGTGCCACTGAAATGTGTGTGTGCTCCCTAAAGTCCCACTTTTATTACTTTGCCCCCTCCTGCCCCCCATACTCCTTACTGAAGTGTGTGTTGCATAACCTGGAGCAGTAGTTCTCAACCAAGGGTACATGTACCCCTGGGGGTATGTCAACTCCTCTAAATCAGTGTTTCTCAACCTAGGGGTTGCAGCCCACATCAGAGTCACAGGATGGGTTAGGGGAATCGCAAGTGCAGGGACAGCATTAGGGGGCGGCAAGCAGGACAATTGCCCAAGGCCCCATGCCACAGGGGCTCCTGTGAAGTTAAATTACATGCTTCAGCCCCTTCACTTGGGGCTCAGGCTTCAGAGAAGGCTCACAAGTGAAAAATAGGCTCATGTACCACACTGAAATATAAGTACAATATTTATATTCAATTGATTTATTTTATAATTACATGGTAAAAATGAGAAAGTAAGTAAGTTTTCAGTAACAGTGTGCTGAGATACTTTTGAATTTTTATGTCTGATTTTGTATGCAAGTAGTTTTTAAGTGAGGCGAAACTTGGGGTATTCAAGACAAATCAGACTCCTGAAACGGGTACAGTGGTCTGGAAAGGTTGAGAAGTACTGATCTGAAGCATTGGCCCAACTATTCTGCCTGGCTGCAGTTGTTTGGGAGATGGAAATGCTAAATTAATTTGGCTTAGATTTTAAGCTATAGAAATTTTCTTTCACCTAATCTAAGGCAATTTGACATATTACTTCAATTTTTTTTAAAGTGGTTCTTAAACAAATAAATATCTTAAAGTATATAAGCCAAATAGGGCAGTGCTCAGATACCATGCTGTTGAGTAAATGTACAGGCCTGAACACTGAGGCCAAAAAATTCATAGATCCACTGAGGCCTACATTGTCTAAGTTGACTTGCAATTGCTTCCCTTGGGCTTCATTTTCAGAGGGCAGTTGCTCAGCATTTTCTGGAAAAGCTTTTTGAAGGCATCTCCTCTCCAAATGGATACTCAAAATCACTAGTCATCCTATGGAAAAACCTGAAAGTATAACCCTGGGTATGTCTGACCTGCCGCTGGGCGTGTGCTTTCCAGCCCAGATAGAAAGACTCACTAACTTTTCTCTATCTAATGCTCTAAAAATAGCAGTGTAGCTTGGGGTAGCACAAGCAGCTACCCGGCAGCTTAGGTTAGCTACTCAGTACAAACCCGCCCAGACTCCCTGGGTACATATTCGAGTGGCTAGCCCGAGTCACCACTCATGCTGCCACCGGTTACACGGCTATTTTTAATGTGCTATCTCAAGCAAGCGTATGTCTATTTACTTAGGCAGAGAAACATGCTCCCAGCTGCAGTGTAGATGTACCCAAACTGACTATATACACAACTGAAATGGACTTCCTTGATTTTTCATTGTCCATGCTGAAGTAAATGCAATGAGTAAGCAAAGATCTCAAGAGAGGCAAATGTAAATTGGAGAGATATATATTTATATAGCTCTGTCACTTTTAATAATGTAAGGTGGTATCAGTAACATAGGTAAATACATACTTTACAGCACAGGATTTTTAAACTGATAATGTCACTTGAACAGCTGCAAATTATGCTGAGTTGGGGTGAAGATGGATTCCCTAATAGAAAAATTAGAAAATTGTGAGTATAGTCCTGATTGAGAAGAGTATCTGTAGTCCACAGGAATCGGGTAATATCTCTTTAAATAGTCTGGAAATTGTCTAGTGTCCTCCATCTTCTGTTGCAGAAGGAACCAGAACCAAACAGAAGGGCAGTTTATACATGTAGCTAAGACTTGTATATTAGCATATACTGTGCTTTGGAACCAAGTTGTGTTCCTATGGTTTCCACATATACTTAATGTTGTGTAGAGAGCAAAAATAAGAACATTCTCTCTCTTTAGGAAAGCACTTAAGCACATATTTAAGACTAGAGCTGGTTCAAAATTTTCAGATGAAACAGTTGTTCATCAGATGAATGCAGATTCATTGAAACCGAAACTGTTGGCAAGACAGTGCTGGGTTCGAAGGAATTCCTGACTCTAAACATTTTTGGTTAAAAAAAGTTTTGACGTTTCGATATTTAAGTCCAAACAGTGAATTAGTGAATGGTAAAATATTAGTAAAAGATAAAAATATTAAAGGAAAAAATGTGACAATCGAAATCAAATGACCCAAACTGATTTTTTTTCAGTTTATGAACATTTTTGAGATTCTGACTTTTCACTTTAATTCAAGATAGGAAAAGATTTTAAACATCAAAAATTCTCATGGGGTAGTAAACCTGTTTCCCCTAAGCTCTGTTTAAGACCCATTAAAGCAATCCACTTATACATTTTCCTGAACTGTGGTGGATTTAGGTCCCAATCTAAGAAAGAATTTAAGACTGTGACCCAGGAACTCAAATGGCACAACCACTATTGGCTCCTTCCATTGCAGAATACCCTTTTTTCCCCTCCTCCTTCAATTTACCCATTCAGAGTTTATAAGAGGAGGAATTTATTGAGTGGAACAATATTGGATTTGTTTGAGAACCAGAGAATGAGGAATTAGGGACAAATTCTAATCCTAATGAAATCTAAGGGAAAGTTCCTACTGACTGCAGTGAAACCAAGATTTGGCCCATAACAATTGCTGTGTTGTGGATTACACAAACAAATGGAGTGAATTTAACAGTTCTTCTGCCACTCTGTACTCCACATCTTTCAACCACATATCATGCTTCAAACCACTGCTTAAACTGACTGAGCTCAAGTTGTCAGGAAGCAGGCACTGACCATACAGGGCCAAGTAACAGGATAACTTAAAAACATGCAGGCAGCCAGTTTCTCCTTTTGTTCATAGAACTGTTTCCTGATAGCAGCGATGATGAAATAGACCATGGAGTATTTATGACGGGGGGAAAAACACCCTAAATTTTATGTAGTGGAACAGATAAATATAAAATGGTACTTCTGCTTTGAAGAAGTGGGAAATTACAGTAGAAGTAAAATTTCCCATGGTTTTTACACCTTTCATCCAGGGTGTGTGTGTGTTTGAGAGAAATTACAAAAAAATCTACTGAGACCCAAAATAAACTGCTGGATTTGGAGATTATTTTTTTGGTACTACGAACTGACAAGCGTAATTGGTACCAAAGAGTAATTACAGCAGTGATACCTCTTCTGCTGCACTTTTTCTTGTTGAGATGCTAGGCTAACATAAAATTAATGTCACATAATATAGCCTTGTAAATGCACAAGTGGTGTTTATTGTTGAGAGCAGACAGATTTTATTTTTTTTAATATCCAGGAACCGTAAATGCCGAAGTTTTAAAATAAAGTATTACACTTCCCCTGAGAGCAGTTAAACAGCAGGACTGTAAACCAAAATCCGACGCAAGTAGCTTGAGCCATGATTAATACTTCCAGTTGTTAATGGTGAAATAGACTAGTCCTATTTTTTCCCATTTGGTTGGTTTTCTCTGCTTTTAAAAGGGACACTGTAAAGGCAGTTTTTTTCTTTGTCTTTGTTTTTTGGACACTTTGTGAGGGTGGTGAATTATTTTACTGATGGCACTTTACTTTTGGTGGAGTGTTATCATTAAGCTATGTCAAGGGCTCCTTCAGAAGATAGAAAGGCACCCCCTTTTTTAGCATTTTATTTATTTGGATTTATACAGATGTTTAAACCATATTTTCTTCTTTAAGTTTATAACCACTCAGAAGCATGACATGAAAATTTGTTGCTTTAATGCCAGCATTTCCCCCTGTTAGGCACTGGATTGTTATTGTGGGTTTGCTCATAGGTGCTGGGCTGCTGCCATTGATTCTGTTGTTGTTAATGAAACAGAAAAACAACACATTTTAGGGAAAAGGGCTGTGGGGAGGACAGGAAGGGAAGTCTACACAAAATTTGAGAGGACAGGAAAACTTTCTGAGCTAGCTGAGGACCAGTGAGCAATCCGCTGTTAAAGCACTCACTTACTGGTAGGCAGCTAGAAGGTCAGCATGGTATGGACTATCAAAATGCCAGGAGGCTGACTGGCAGCCAGGAGACTGGAGTGTTGAGGGCCCACAAAGCTGAGGGTATGTTGAGGTGCTTTCTAGTGCTGGCTGGCTGCCACTGGAGAAGCCGGTGGACTGGGAGTGGCTGCAATATTAAAGTCATTGGTGTGTTGGGAGTTTTGGCTGTAATACTGTATAAACAATGATAAAGATGGCAGATTGCTTGTTGCAGAGGGACCAGAAGCAATGCCTGTGACAACTTTTGTAGATGTGGTTAAAATAACTTGCCAGTCTGAAACACAAGATCTCCTATGAGTGAGCCTTGCTTTGGCCTTTACAAGGTACTGTTTCCCGGTGCTGAAGTGGTGCTTTGGTTACAGGCCCATAATAAGTGTGCTGGGATGCACACCTGTGCTTCGGGATCCTGTTACAGGGCCACATTCAGAGGGTCTCGTGCCAACGATCTGCTTAGATGTTAGAACCACCTGCTATTTTTCAGTCAGGAAGCTCCTTTTGCTTACTGTGTCCTTGGTATATAGAGATGTTAGAATGATGTGGTGCGTTACAGAACCAGTGGAAATTTGGACACCATTCAAAATGCAGCTCTTGCTGAAACTAGTGACTGTCTGTGGCAATCTGAGCATCCGTAGGCCTTGTTGTATAAAGTGTTTCTCTTAGAACATGGGTGGTTAACCTGGCCATCAAAAAGAGGAGTCAAGGGTCCTGAGCACCATGCTCTTCCCATATAACTAAATGGGAAGGGAGTCCCTGGCTAGATGTCAGCTAGAGAGGAGAGGAAGTTCTAGGCAGATCATTCCTGGTAAAGAAAAAGTTGAGAACCTCTGCTTTAGAAAGTGGCTTGTAAGAAGGTTCTGAGCCACTGTGCTTACATGAATTTTGGTGTTCAAACATATTTACTTTTATTGGCTTAAATTTAGAATATTTAGATCAGTGCAACAAAATAGTGGTGGTTTTGTGAGTGCACAGGGAATTTTTTTTAAACCAATCAGTTATTTACATTAATTTAGTTACATTATTATTTACATTTCTTGGAGAAAGTTTATATATCTGTTGTTCTCTCTAAGCTATGATCTCCTCATCTGGTCCTTGAATCAGATGTGCTTACTTTTACTATAAATTGAAGTGTGACTCTAAGAAATAGGAAATAGCTAAAGACTACCATAACACTGTTACATCTGATTTGGGGCTTCCCAAGGTTAGACTATGCTCGCCTATCACAGCTTGTTTCGTACTAAATATTCTCACCCAGAAAGGTTGTCACCAAGAACGGGGAATTTTGTTTTCAGATATAGATTTTTGTACACGACTGGAAAACCACTTATTTTTGTATTTAAAACGAGGGATGCTAAAATGGAAACTAAATTTGATCCGGTTGTGTGGGTTAGATGCAACTGAGAATACATACTGAATACTCTTCGCCTAAAAAGGAAAGCGGAAACTCTTGAAAGCAATAGTAGGTGAGATTTTTAAGAGCCCAAGTGGTTTAGAAGCATTAATCCCACTGAAAGTCAATGGGATTTGCTGTTTAGGATGCTTAATCACTTTTGACAATTGTTCCCAGTAGGTCTAGAAATAGTTCAACTTCAGTTGTATGGAAAGAGCCCTCTGGGTTTTACATCAGACTTAATTTTCACCGTTGTCTACTCTCTCTGAATGTAGATTTGGTTCTCTTCTAGAAAATGTATATCTTATTCCAGCTATATTTGGCAAAGAATAATTTTCTCTTTTGAACATTGCTTTTACAGTTGTCCTAGTCATGTACATGGCATTCAAAAACAGTTGTGCTAGAGGGGCAAGACAAATGAAGTCAGTATGAACTTAAAATCTGTGCTCAAGAATAGGAGACATCGGAAAAGTTTCTCTTACTGGCTGTGCCACAGACTTGTCTTGTCTTCACTAGAAGATTAGGTCCTGTTATAATGTGGCCTGAATGAATCATTTTAAGTAATGAGATGTTAAAAGTGACTTTGCACTCATTGTAGAGAGAGGCAGGTTCGGTCAGCTCATCATGATTAATCTTATGGTACCAGTGTCGTTAACCCATGACCAGAAGAGAAAGTTATACACCTCTAGTCCCTGTCTACATTGACTACAAAGTCATGTATAACATCCTGTTTCTTAATGACCTAACTTTCTAGTGTCCATATGGCCTGACAGTCGGATTTTCAGAGGTTTTGAGCGCCTGCAGTTCCCATCCAGTACCATAGGACTTGGTGATGCTCAACAGTTCTGAAAATCAGCCTCTAGTCTCCCCCTCTCTCTTCAACTCAGTTTTGCCACATGTAAAAAGGAGATCATACATAATAACCTCATACTGCTGGTCTTAAGATGCTTTTGAAATCATGAGACAAAAAGTGCTAAAGACATACACAGCAATTGTGAGCCCCAGGGCCTGGAGGCTTTGGGGGATGCTCTCTACTTTCTCTATAAAAGGGCTAACTCTAGAGAGCTTCATTTTCATGAATTATAATGTTGCTTACCCATATATCTGTTCACTGAGATTTTTGCTTTAGTTGGAATCTGTTTGGATTGTGTAAACACCAAAAAATATTATTACTGTGCTCATGAAAGGGCACAGGAATTATGCAATATATGCCCTCAAGGGAGTGGGTCACTCTGAGTTTAAAGGTGGTGGACTTTGGTTGGTAATGAAATTCGTGCTCAACATAGAGAGGGGAAAGAGGTTCTGTCCTGGAGTCCAGGAGCTCTATACAGAGAAGCAGGGATTCTGTCCAAGTGTCCTGCTTTGCTCTGGGTTCCTTACCCGGAGATTCTGTGCCCTATGTGGAATGGATTGACTGGACCACTGGTGACACAGAGCTCACTTCCCATTCATGCAACAGATGGCAGCAGTAGGGTTGCACGGAGTTGACTTCACAGCACCATGACCCACCAAGCCACTGGAAGTTGAGCTCATATCAGAGAACTGCACTAGAGCTGGGTTGGAGCAGACAGACAGAGGAGAAGCATCCCTTAAAAACTTTTAACTTCTACTGAGCCTAACTGACCCATGGGTGAGGTTCTTGGTGGGATTAAGAGTTCTAGACCTCCGTAAATCAGACCATTATTTGGAACTGTGGAGTAGAGCAAACTCTTGATGCACTGATTTGGGTTTGCTCATTTCTTGTATGTAAATATAGAGTGTTATTGAGTTTCTTTTGATGGATTTTCTGCCTCCCCTGCCCAATAAAAAGATACTTGTTTCATGTACCCAAGGATTCTGAGTGCTTGTGAGTTGGGAGGAAAGGGGGGAGGAGAGGAGGTACGACCACCTGCAAAGTTGACCAGGAAAGCCATGTTATAATTTCCCAGAGCTAGAAATAGGAATATGGCTCTGGGTGAGGGATTTGAGCCATAATTTCTTTTATTTTAGAAATGATTTGATGGAGACGACTCGTGTGGAACTCTTATTAATTGCAATGAAAATGTTGCTCCTCTGAATACAGAACAGAGAGCAGAATGTTACCCTTACTGACAGTGTTGCACAGAGCATGATCCCTCTCCACATAAGAGCTGTAAGAGTTAATGTGCATGAAGTGAGTCTGTACAAAGAAATTTACTTAATGTTCCACTGGCCACATGAGGACTTACTGCAGCAGGGCCTTTAAAAACTTGCAGTGGTGCACTGATGTACAATAAATTGCAGATATGTGCACTAACGTGATGGTGCTAGAAACCCAGTTAAAACATAGCTGTATTGAGAATGATTAAATGTTTTCAAATAATATATTCTTAATTTCAAAGTATCTCACAAGTGATTATTATAGTTTTCTATATTTTTCAGTTGAAACTTGTTGACCAGACCCGTCTCTCACTGAAGGTTGTGGACTAGTAGAGGTAGATTGTGTGCCCACAGTTTGTACTGCATAGTGGGTAGACGTAAATGCATATATACATTCCTAATGTAATGCTTCTCTATTTGTAAGCTTTTGTACATATGATGTTACACCTGATCTGCCTGGTAGAATGTTTTAATTTGCAATTGGCTGTTCATGCAGTACAAGCCTTTGAAATATTATAGAAAGTAGCTTTTTAGTTTAGTGATGCTTATATATAGGTCAGTACAAAAATGTCAGTTCTGATGCTAACATAGATCTAATTTATATTTTCTGTAGCACAAATCTGTGTACTTGTACAAAATGAAAAACGGTGATGGTGGTAATGCTAACAATATACTTTGGGAATTTTACCTCTACAGAGAAGTTGCAGTATATGAAGACTTCGAGGACACAAGCGCCTTAAAACGTACTTGAAAGAACAGGACTTGCCACAAATTTGGAAAATGTGTTATTTGTCAAGAAAATCAAAAGAATGCAAAACTACCAAAAGCTACCAGTGCTGAACAGAATTCGGTGATTCTGGCAGCGGAAGCCAGGAGAGATTAGTTGTATGGATGACTACTGGCTGAGTTTTTTAGGTTGGGTGAAATTAGACAAAGGTTTCTAACCATCAGAGGAGTGAAGTTTTGGAATAGCCTTCCAAGGGAAGCAGTGGCGGCAAAAGACCTATCTGGCTTTAAGATTAGACTCTAAGTTTATGGAGGAGATGGTATGATGGGATAACATGATTTTGGCTATTAATTGATCTTTAACTATTCATGTAAATAGGCCCAATGGCCTGTGATGGGATGCGAAATGGGGTAGGATCTGAGTTACTATAGAGAATTCTCTCCTGGGTCTCTGGCTGGTGAATCTTGCCCACATGCTCAGAGTTCAGCTGATCGCCATATTTGGGGTTGGGCAGATTGGAGAGGCCCTGGAAGTTTTTCGCCTTCCTCTGTAGCATGGGGCACGAGTCACTTGCTGGAGGATTCTCTGCTCCTTGAAGTCTTTAAACCACGATTTGAGGACTTCCAATAGTTCAGACATAGGTGAGAGGTTTTTCGCGGGAGTGTGTGGGTGAGATTCTGTGGCCTGCCTTGTGCAGGAGGTCAGACTAGATGATCATAATGGTACCTTCTGACCTTAATATCTATGAATCTATGAATGTATGAATCAAACCAATTCAGTCTTAGCCAGTTTTGTGGTTAAGGCACTGGACTGAGACTCGGGAGACCTGGATTCAATTGTTCCCTGTACTACACATTCCATATGTGACCTTGGGTTAATCACATAGGTCCATATTTTTAAAGGTATTTTGGTACTGCTGTGCTCTGTGTTACAACATCTAACTGATTTTGGACTCTAAAACTCATTTTCAAAGGGGATTAAGGCACTTGGGAGCCAAAATGCTTTTGGGCAGTTGAGAGGCTTTAGGCTCCTAAATCAGTTAGGTGTTGCAACACAGAGTGCAGCAATGCCTAAATACATTTAAAAATATGGGCTTTAGTCTCTCTGTGCCTCCTCTGTAACATTTGTCTTGTCAACTTAGTTCCTGCCCTAGAGAGTTTACAAATCTGTGCCTTGCTGTGTCTTCTGTAGTAACTAGCACAATGCAGCCTTGATCTTATTTGGGGCCTTTTGTAGCTATCAATACTAAAAATTTAGCTCACCAGCTTCTGGCTGGTGATTCAAGGTGCTGGTTTTGACCTTAAAGTCCCGAGTGCTTTGAGTCTGTGTTACCATCTCTGTCTTTATTCTAAACTGTCACAGTCTCAAACATCAGAGATCCTGGATCCCCTTTAACACAGCATCCGATGAAGTTAGCTGTAGCTCACGAAAGCTTATGCTCAAATAAAGTTGTTAGTCTCTAAAGTGCCACAAGTACTCCTTTTCTTAATGTTAATAGTGTTGTTCCATGAGGGCCCCTCTAACCAGAATGCACTTGTCCACCACCAATTGTTAATTTTCTAGACATGCAAATATTTCTCTGTTTTTGTAAGCATTTGGGGAGGGGATGGGGATGGGCTGGGGGTTGTTTACATGTTAATTGCGGTGTAGGGTGGGAATGACTGATGATTGTACTGATGGTTGACAGTCTCAGTTCATTATGCTAGCTTATTGTTGTGGTGTAGGTGCATAATAAAAGGTTGCCTAGAGTATGGCTCAGATGTTCCTACTCTCTATGGAGCTGAACAGTTACATAGTCTGGGTTGTTCCATTGCTGTGTTTTTAAATTCCTTGAGAGTTTCTTGTTACATTGGGTATATTGGTTCGGGCTCTTAGGCTGGATATGCATCTAATTTGTTTTAATGCACTTCTTTCTTTCAAGAGGGGAATTCCTGGCTGCCGAGAATGGCTGCAGACTTTTCAGGAAATAGACTGTTAATTGGGGATTTCCTTGGTGGAGGAGAAAATGACCTTGCCTGTCTTGACACTCTGTCTTGAAACTTTTGGGCTTTGAGCCAAATTTAAAGAGAATGTTCTCAGTTTTGGATTAGCTCCCTACTCTTGGGTATTTACTGCTCCAGGTAATATGGGCAGAGTAAGTCTCTTTAAAATACCAATTACCAGGAGATCACATGATATTTGCATGCTTTGTCTGCCACCAAACAGCTGGTAGTACAGGAGTTTTAAAAAAGAAACATCATTTTCTTATTAAAATTGCTTGACCGTGCAATAGGGCTATTCAGTGTGTGACTTGATGCCTTACTTTTTTTCAGCTGTCCCAGGGTATGACTACACTGCGCATTAAGCCCAAGTCTGTAGGACCCCAGCTTGTGGACTTGGTGTTCCAGGCCTGTGCTTGAGCATCCACACTGAATTGTAAACCTGGGTTTAAAATTGCTGGTCTCAGGTTTCACAGCCATGATAATGCGTCCATACTGCATTGCACAGACCTTCTGACCCAGACCTGCAGCTAGGCCTGTGTCCACCTTGCAAAATGACAGGGCTTGGACCTCAGACTCAGCAGGATCTGGGCTCTGACCCACCCTCCTCCTAGGGTCCTAAGATCCAGATGCAGAGTGCATGTGGTGTCAGATTGATCTGTGTGTGGATGGAAGGGCTTGGGCTTAAACCTGAGTTAGAGCCCACATTTCGTGTGCATTGTAGACAAGCCTGCGGAATGGAATGTGGTGACCAAAAGGCAATGTGTGTGTGAGGCCTCAGCCATTGACACCATGCAACCGAAGGAGAAACTGTGGGGAAAAAGTCCTAGAACTGTGAAATTCCAACCATCCTTAATTCTGTCACTGAATCAGGAGGAAAAGCAGCACTTAGATTACAAGCACCAGCCTGGGTAACCTTGAAAGCAGTAAACAACTTATCACAGAAACCTTCAGTAACTTACTCACTGACTCTGAACTCTGCTGACTGCAAAAGCTACTCCCAATTATTTGCTCACAAAGCAGTCCACAGGAGGGTTCTTACCCACTGATGACCTCCGCCAAAAGTGGAAAAGTTTTAGAAGTGTGAAATATTCTGTGAGAACAGCCACCTCAAATCAGCAATGCCCTCCTTAGATCCCTTTCTAGGAAGATGTGTGTGCTAGGCATCCAGGAACAATAGTTATGTGTATGCCAGGGTGATTGCTGGGTTTTTTTGAGTGCCCAGTAATGTCCCGAGTGTGTCATGAAACATGTTATAGATGTGTTGCTTCTTGTTGAGTATACTTTCTCAGTCCAACATGACCCAACAAGAGAGAGTTCTGAACAGATAAAAAAAAAAAGGAAGCCGAGCAGGGTGCCAATGATAGGACTATGTGTGGTTACTCAGTGAGGAAAGGTCATGTCTTGATGGTGTGTTACCTTTTATTTTAAATGTAGTCTTTCCTCCCACCCAATTACTGTAGGGCCCAGAGCCGATGGAAGTTGGTAGAAACGGTGGTTCAGGGTAGTGGGCTGGTAAACAGCTGGAGCAGGATGTTCCTGGCATAAGGGGTATCCAAGGATGCTGGAAGAGCCATTGAACCAAACTATAAACCCTGTACGTGACGGAAACCCCTTCAAGCCTGGGGGTGTGGCAGCACCTCTCGTTCCAGCACCTATGGTGGAAGCACAGAAGAGGGGACCGTGATGCTTGTGAGAAAAGGGGTGATTAGGCTGGCATCGCCACTGAGTGGAAGTGGGAGCAATGTGCCAAAGGACACTAGTGTGGAGATGTAGGCAAGAGCTGTGTATTGTACAGTGTTGAAAGCAAGGCTAAGATGTATGAATTTGACATTCCTTCCTACTGATTAGTCAATAGAATATTATTGCCATTCTGATGTGGCTGTGGGAAAGCAATGAGGCAAATCCGTGTTTGAGCTCAGTGCCAGTAGTGATGTGAACTCTGCTTCTGGAATGAGTCACTAATGTTAGTAACACAGCTCCCTTAGTGGATGCACAAAGAGACTCTGAAGGACACTGAAGGGAGCTATACCCAATCCTCCAGTGGACTGAGAGGTAGGGCCTGCAAACAGGGGGTCTAAGAGAACATAGACCTCAGAGGAATCAGCCCCACAACACCCAGGGGAAAAATATATAGAAGGAAAAACAGAGCTGGAAAAGCCCATCAGATTCCTGATATTGTCTCATGGCTGTGAACAATGTATATAGGAATGTGATTTTAAGGTATCAGGATAAGGGTGTGTTAGGAAATATCTACAACCAAGGGCTATCCCCAATAGATTGAGGATGTCTGTTTGTTGGGAATGCCATTCCTTTTTGGAAAAGTCAGGTTGCACAGGGTCAGATGCATTTTGCTCATGTTGCTTTAGCATTTTCTATTTGTATAACCCTGGATTAAATAAAAGGAGCTATGTGCCTCCTTTGCATGTGTGAATCTTCATGGTATTTTTAGCATGAAGTAGGCCAATAGGAACCGGGTGAGAAAATACCATTACCAACATAACTTTTAGCAAAAGTGGCCTTTTCCATTCAAAAGAGTGTCCAGAGCAGTATTAATATCAGCTGTGGCTTGGTACTTGTGGTGGTATTATTTGGGGCCTCAACTGGTGTTCTCTTGACTTTCTTTTGCAGAAGTTCTGGGCTTGATGCAGGAATAACTGGGTGAAATCCTATGGCCTATGTTATGTAAGAGATCAGACTAGATGACCATAATGGTCCCTCCTGGCCTTGAAGAAAATTTGACTTTTAATAGAAGTGAAATTCTTTATAGTGATGAAAGGTAATTATTACCTGAAGCCTGTTTGGTGACATTATTTGTAAGGAGTTTGTTCGGTTCATTCCAGTTCATTGTGGACTGGTATCTACATCAACACAAACCAAAACGAGATCACCTTTGTCTTCAGCACACCCAAGGATATGAGTCAGCTGGAAGGGTGAAAGCCCCTTTGATCCCCAGAGATGAGCCCTCTTGGGCAGGACTGAGGTACATAGGTTGGTGACCTTATGTTGGGGAAGTTTGTACTGCTGCCACCCAGAGTATATGTATTTTTTGGATAGAAGGACTTTGGTGTCCAAAGCTGTGAATGTGGCACTTTTCATGAACACTGAAGTTGTGTCTTGAACTACATGCCTGTACAGGGGAGTAAGAAACTCCACCTGCCATCTCTTACATCTCTGCATGGGCCTCTTGGGCATTGGGTCTACACATGCATGAGCAAGGGCTGAGTAATTGGTGGTGCCATGGCTGCAATGTGCTGGCCAGCACAACTGTGCCAGTGTGGGGGTGTTGTAATTTTCTGTTGAGATAGGCCATTAGTCAATGGCTTACATTAGCTTCTCCTTCTCGTCTTACATACTCCCAAGTGTTCAGGGTTGTACCTTAAGTCACAATATAGCCCTTAATTTGTTTAATAAAAAGATTTTTTAAATGTGCAAAGGTAAAATCTACCTTTTGACACCATCCAAGCTCACAGGCTACAACAGTTAATTTGAAGAATTTTATAGAAAAAAGTCAAGTCACAGTAAAGAGACTAAAGTGACTTCAATTTTTTTGAGTTAATAGCCAGTGGAAAAAGGTGCATCTTTTTGTTTTGTTTTGTAATTGCTAACCATTGAGCCTTCACGTGCATAATTTCAGTACCATTCTTTCTGCCATTTCACTTTACATACTGAAAAATTGCCTTCATAACACAATATCTGTTCGATTACTATGCACTTGCTAATGTTTAGTTTGAAAAGGAAAATATGAGCAAAAAAGATACTCTGGATAATCACAGAGATGATACACAGTCACCATTACTAAGACACAGCACCAAAAGAAAAATACCAAAGGGAGGGAGAAGAGATTATTAATATTCCAGTGTTTAACTCACATCTGACCCTAGAGGAAAAGACCAACAATTTCATCTATATTCACTGCCTGTTTCACTGGTTATATTACTCTAGAGACCTCAGCCACCTGACAAAGGATCCTTTTTTTAAGCTGTTCCACAATATTATAGAGTAATATCTTTTTGTTGCCCCTCCTCCCCCTTCACTGTTTTTTCCATGACACTTGTTCTGTGCCTCTCAGAACATCAATGAGTCAGATATAGTGAACACTTGGATACCAAGGGAGTGGTTTCCCTAGCAACTGTAACAATGTAGAATGCTCTCAGAACTTCCTCTCTCTCTGTTCATGCCAACTCTCTCATGTGACTTTACTGCAGAGCTGCAGTGAACTTGTTTGCCAGAGTTGCAAACCGTTAAATAAGCCCCTCCAAGCTTGTCATCTTTTCTTTCCTTTCCTTCACAATTTGCCCAACAGACAGTCTTTTTCCAGGCACTAAATGTGTCAACAGGAAGGTCAGTGCTGAAAAGGCAACAGCCTAATGTCTGTTACTAAGCTCTTTCAACATAAAATAAGGTCCTCTCTTTGTCATGTATTTCTCAGGGGGGAATGGTATAGTTTTAAGTGTGAATTGAACTTTCATAGACAGACCTAGACAGGCAGGAGGGGTGAAGAAATGTGGCTTGGGCACCCTGAATAAAACTTGCATTTACCCACTTGCTCTCTGGGAGATTATTTCTGGAGTTTTATTTATTTGGAAATTTCTTTTTGAGGAACCGAGCAGGTATGTGAGGCAGCAGCAAGTGCAAAAATGGCACTTTGGAGCAGAGACCAACCAAACTGGGTTAGCCACTCTGAAACTGGTTTGGAAATAGGCCCCCTTTTGGTAGGAGGCATACTGCATTCATAAATCAGTGTGCTTTGCCTATTCTAGTGTGAAAGTCTGCATCGGTGACCAACTGCCATTTGAGCTCTACAGTCTATGATCAGCTAACAGACAGATGAATGCACACTTGTACAGCAACTTGTATGATTAGGGAAAAAAGGGGAGTCAGATTCCTCCATATGTATTTTATAGCAATCTGCACTTGCAAGGCCAACAGATAATTTCAGAGGCTACAGTATCTATGGATGCAAAATATGATAAGATGAGTATTCAAAGCCCCCTGTAGAAGTGATATTATATCTTTATTTCCAGGTCCCAGCATATGACCATCAGTATAAGGCTTAGTAGAACAATGGGGCAGATTCTCAGTTGGTATAGATTGGCATAGCTCCATTAAAGTCTTTCTTTCTTTCTTTCTTTCTTTCTTTCTTTCTTTCTTTCTTTCTTTCTTTCTTTCTTTCTTTCTTTCTTTCTTTCTTTCTTTCTCTCTCTCTCTCTCAATGATAATAATGGAACACCCTACAATCTATCAAGCATGGTTCCTTACTGAGCTGGAAAGAGCATACCTCAATTAGAAGAATGATGGTCTTGCAGTTAAGGCACTGGCCTAGGTTCAGGAGATAAGTGTTCAGTTTTCTGCTTTGCCACAGACTACCTCTGTGACCCTCGGAAAATGACCTAATCTCTCTCTGCTTCAGTGCCACATTTGTGACGTGGATATAATTCCATCAACCCATCCTAGGTCATGGATTGTCCTATGTACAGTTTTCTTTTTATGGGCTAAAGTAAAAACATCATTTTTGCTTAAAATCCTTTTCATTCCCACTTTCTAATAGCATCACTGACAATTTATACAACCTCTTTCCTCTGAGGATTCCAAAGTGTTTTACAATCATCAAGCCATTACACCTTTTCCATGCTTCTGTGAAAAGCTGAACTTTACCTGGTTATGTTTAAGCAGCTAGTTTTGGTAGATGAAGTGCATTGACTTTACAGAATAAATATTGTGCAAAGTGGTTTAGCAACTTTCAGTGTTTGTTTTATTCCTTCTTTGCCTCTTATAATAGCAAGAGCTATGTAGCACATCTCACTCATAAATCTTAAAGGTAAGCAAATCACTTTGACAAATAAGAAACCAGAGGCACAGAGTTTAGTATCTTGTCCAGAGTTAATGGAAGAGCCTGGTAGAGAATCCAGGTCTCCTGACCACCAATTCTGTGACCTACTCAGTCAATTTATTAGTACAAAACTCACAAGGTTGTGTTGTCTCTTTTGTTGACCTCTCACCAATCTTTTTTGTAGGTACATGGCAAAGATCTCATTTGTATGTAGCTTTTCTGTAGAGCTTAATGTTACTTTGTATAATTGCAGTCATTTCAAGGGCCTCTTACCATTCACTGAATGGAAAAGAAGTTTCTAACAGGACTTCTGTATAGTTTACTTATTATTAATCTAAGCCCTATTGGAGTAAGCTGTATTTTCTTGATCAGTTGTGGGAAGCCTGCCTTGTCTGTATTCTTAAAATATTGAAACAATTCAGTTCACTGATGGTCTAATCCTATGGTAGGGAGTAAAAAAGCACGGAACACCATAAACATGGGCAGATTGGTGTGAAATCATTGATTGTCACTTTTTGTCACAGGAACCTAATATATCTATCAATTCAATCTAAAGTAAGTTGATAACACTTTTCCTGGTTCTTCCACTTCTAGGTCTTCTTCCATCCATCTTTTATGATGTCATTATAGTACTAAATACTACTTCACAGCTTTCTTTGTTTCTTTGAGGAAGGGGCTTGGTATTGTCCTTTCTTTTTTGGTGCAACTAAAGATGGTGGTGGTGTTCTTGGATTGCCGGATGTAAGTCTGGAGTTAATAGTAGAAATCCTCTTCTCCATCAAAGAAAATATTTCCTCTCCGTAATTACTGTAATAAAATAAAAGGAATACTTGTGGCACCTTATAGATTAACAAATTTATTTGAGCATAAGCTTTCGTGAGCTACAGCTCACTTCTTTGGATGCATCCAGTGGAAAATACAGTGGGGAGACTTATATACATAGAGAACATGAAACAATGGGTGTTACCATACACATTGTAACCAGAGTGATCGCTTCCGGTGAGCTATTACCAGCAGGAGAGCGGGGGTGAAAAAACCTTTTGTAGTGATAATCAAGGTGAGCCATTTCCAGCAGTTGACAAGAACATCTGAGGAACGGGGGGGGGGGGGGGGAGATAAACATGGGGAAATAGTTTTACTTTGTGTAATGACCCATCCACTCCCAGTCTCTATTCAAGCCTAAGTTAATTGTGTCCAGTTTGCAAATTAATTCCAATTTAGCAGTCTCTCATTGGAGTCTGTTTTTGAAGTTTTTTTGTTGAAGTATTGCCACTTTTAGGTCTGTAATTGAGTGACAAGAGAGATTGAAGTGTTCTCCAACTGGTTATAGAGTGTATGGTAACACCCATTGTTTCATGTTCTCTATGTATATAAATCTCTCCACTGTATTTTCCACTGAATGCATCCGATGAAGTGAGCTGTAGCTCACAAAAGCTTATGCTCAAATAAATTTGTTAGTCTCTAAGGTGCCACAAGTACTCCTTTTCTTTTTGCGAATACAGAGTAGCAGCCGCGTTAGTCTGAAACCTGTAATAAAAGTAATGATGACTGTTCCTTTATTAGCAAGGAGGAAATTTTTTTTTTGGTTCTTCCTACACATTGTATTGCTGTCTTTTGAGAAAAGCATTTGATATCCTTCTAGTTATTGATTCATTCAGTATATCCGACCATGTCTCTTTCTCTGTTTCAGATTTGTTTATAGAGAAACAAGCAAAATACCTTACTAAACAATTAACTTGAGGCTTTCTCACAGTGGTGGTGTTTCCTATTCTCTACTCTAAGTCTTATAACTCAACCCTATTTTCTTTAGCAGCACTTTAGATCTAAGCTTCAACTTTTGGCTAAATCATAGCTTACATTTTTGAAAATATTTAGGTTCCATTTTCATTTTTATCAGTTTTATTGACACTCCTATTCACCTACATTGGAAATATATCTGCACTCACTGGTAACTTCCGAGAAGCTGAAATTCTGTCCGGTTTAAATTTAGGTTACTTATTGTCCAAAGCTATTACTATTTTGATTTCTGAGTTTCTTGGATTCTCTCTTTTAGAAAGTATCATTATTTCCAACTTTTACCCACAAATCAATCCGCATTTCTATTTCTTTTATGTAATGGGTGCACTCAATGTTTTTTTACTGTTTCAGAAGATGTTTCCATCCTATGGATAGGGGATACAGCTAGATCCACTACAAACTAGAGCATCCACTTTAACTAAATTATAGCTACAAATAATTAAAATGGACTCTTCTGGATTTTGAATTTTGTGTTAATGAACCACATTCATTCATGGCATAGATTCATTGACTTCACTGGAATTATGCCAGGGATAAACTTGGCCCAATTATTTAAATGCATCTTTCTTTTGTGGAAGAGCCAGGACAAAGGCCAGAGAGTCAGGTTAGGGTATTCTTTGCAATACTGCGTTCAGATGTGGACATTACAGTTCATAGACTATAGTTAACACTTCTACAGATCAGGTTGCTAATAGAGCTGTGCTGAGAATGGAAATGGTATTTCAGCGAGGATTTAGGTTTTCTTTATTTTGTTCCAGTTTGGAATGAAAACACCAAACTCCATGAAATAATCTGAAAAAAAATTCATGTTGAAAACTAAAAATGGTTAATTTTAATAATTATACAATGAAATTCCACCTGGAGGGCTAATGGAGAGCCTGAAAGCCCTGGAAAAACCAGAAGCCTCAGAGCTTGGAAGCCAGCTCACGGCTCACCATCAGAGCCCCACTGGGAGCCAGGAATCTGTTGGAGTGCTGGCTTAGCTGGAGCTTCCAGGCTCCTGACTCCCTGTCATCCCAGAGGCCCTGGGAACCCAGCTCAGTTGGGAACTCTCAGGGCTTCCAGGATCTCAGCTCCCTGTTGGAGACCTGACTAGGTTCCTTTGGAACTTAATCAAAATCAAATCGCCTCCACCAAAAACACTTCAATTTTGATGAATCTGTGTTCTCTGATGAAGAACCATTGCATCAGAGAACTTCTGACCAGCTCTGGTAGCTAACCAAATAATGCCTCCCAAATCAAACCCTGTCCCCTTAGAAACACTCATGAAAGTTAAACCCTGTCTTTCCTGTGACTCATCCGAAGTAAAACTAAATTAATTTAAATTCTACACAATGTAAAGACTCTCAATCCTAGACTGAGATTCCTTTTTTAGAGATGCAAGTGGATTGTTACCATAAAAATTAAGGCACACTCTTCGCTTTAGAGAGAGGTGTTCATAGGCAGGAGTTGTAGACAAAGCTGGATGAGCAAGCATCTCAGAGAGATGATTAAGAAAAAGCAGAAAGCATACAGGGAGTGGAAAATGGGAGGGATCAGCAAGGAAAGCTACCTTATTGAGGTCAGAACATGTAGGGATAAAGTGAGACAGGCTAAAAGTCAAGTAGAGTTGGACCTTGCAAAGGGAATTAAAACCAATAGTAAAAGGTTCTATAGCCATATAAATAAGAAGAAAACAAGAAAGAAGAAGCGGGGTCGCTAAACACTGAGGATGAAGTGGAGGTATAGGATAATCTAGGCATGGCCCAATATCTAAACAAATACTTTGCCTCAGTCTTTAATAAGGCTAAAGAGGATCTTAGGGATAATGGTAGTATGACAAATGGGAATGAGGATATGGAGGTAGATATTACCATATCTGAGGTAGAAGCGAAACTGAAACAGCTTAATGGGACTAAATCGGGGGGCCCAGATAATCTTCATCCAAGAATATTAAAGGAATTGGCACCTGAAATTGCAAGCCCATTAGCAAGAATTTGTAATGAATCTGTAAACTCAGGGGTTGTACCGTATGATTGGAGAATTGCTAACATAGTTCCTATTTTTAAGAAAGGAAAAAAAAGTGATCCGAGTAACTACAGGCTGTTAGTTTGACATCTGTAGTATGCAAGGTCCTGGAAAAAATTTTGAAGGAGAAAGTAGTTAAGGACATTGAGGTCAATGGTAAATGGGACAAAATACAACATGGTTTTACAAAAGGTAGAACGTGCCAAACCAACCTGATCTCCTTCTTTGAGAAAGTAACAGATATTTTTAGACAAAGGAAACACAGTGGATCTACTTTACCTAGATTTCAGTAAGGCATTTGATACTGTGCCACATGGGGAATTATTAGTTAAATTGGAAAAGATGGGGATCAATATGAAAATTGAAAGGTGGATAAGGAATTGGTTAACAGGGAGACTACAGCAGGTCCTACTGAAAGGTGAACTGTCAGGCTGGAGGGATGTTACCAGTGAAGTTCCTCAGGGATCAGTTTTGGGACCAATCTTATTTAATCTTTTTATTACTGACCTCCACACAAAAAGTGGGAGTGTGCTAATAAAGTTTGCAGATGATACAAAGCTGGGAGATATTGCCAATTTTTAGAGAGAGACCGGGATATCATACAGGAAGATTTGGATGACCTTGTAAACTGGAGTAATAGTAATAGGATGAAATTTAATAGTGAGAAGTGTAGATTATGCATTTAAGTATTAATAACAAGAATTTTAGTTATAAGCTGGGGACGCATCAATTAGAAGTAACAGAGGAGGAGAAGGATCTTGGAGTATTGGTTGATCATAGGAGCCGCCAATGTGATATGGCCATGAAAAAAGCTAATGCAGCCTTGGGATGCATCAGGCGAGGTATTTCCAGTAGGGATAAGGAGGTTTTAGTACTGTTATACAAGGCACTGGTGAGACCTCACCTGGAATATTGTGTGCAATTCTGGTCTCCCATGTTTAAGAAGGATGAATTCAAACTGGAACAGGTACAGAGAAGGACTTCTAGGATGATCCGAGGAATGGAAAACCTGTCTTATGAAAGGAGACTCAAGGAGCTTGGCTTGTTTAGCCTAACTAAAAGAAGGCTGAGGGGAGATATGATTGCTCTCTATAAATATATCAGAGGGATAAATACCGGAAAGGGAGAGGAATTGTTTAAGCTCAGTACCAATGTGGACACAAGAACAAATGTATATAAACTGGTCATTGGGAAGTTTAGACTTGAAATTAGATGAAGGTTTCTAATCATCAGAGGAGTGAACTTTTGGAATAGCTTTCCAAGGGAAGCAGTGGGGGCAAAAGACCTATCTGGCTTTAATATTAAACTCGATAAATTTATGGAGGAGATGGTATGATGGGATAACATGATTTTGGTAATTAATTGATCTTTAAATATTCATGGTAAATAGGCCCAATGGCCTGTGATGGGATGTTAGATGGGATGGGATCTGAGTTACTACAGAAAATTCTTTTCCTGGGTATCTGGCAGGTGAATCTTGCCCATATGCTCAGGGTTTAGCTGATAGCCATTTTTGGGGTCGGAAGGAATTTTCCTCCAGGGCAGATTGGAAGAGGCCCTGGAGGTTTTTTACCTTCCTCTGTAGCATGGGGTATAGGTCACTTGCTGGAGGATTCTCTGCTCCTTGAAGTCTTTAAACCATGATTTGAGGACTTCAATAGCTCAGACAGGTGAGAGGTTTTTCGTAGGAGTAGATGGGTAAGATTCGGTGGCCTGCGTTGTGCGTTGTTTCATGTTCTCTATGTATATAAATCTCTCCACTGTATTTTCCACTGAATGCATCCGATGAAGTGAGCTGTAGCTCACGAAAGCTTATGCTCAAATAAATTTGTTAGTCTCTAAGGTGCCACAAGTACTCCTTTTCTTTTTGTGTTGATGTCAGTGTTGTATTTTAATAAAAATATTAAAAAGGAAACTAGTGAATATTGTTAACTTACTTGCATCAATTAAGCAGTGAGTTTTGTGTAAAGATTTTGAAGAGGAAAGGGTTCTGGCTTGGAAGACCATCTTAGGGACGGCACCCTATCTACTAAGGGGGAGTTAGGCCTTATAATGAGCTAGAGTCTCACAGCAAGAAGTTCCTTACTCTACAATTATTCCAGTGGAAATTGAAGGTCTATTCAAGGAGCCAAGTCTTAGTCAACATGAACAAAAGTTGGTATCAGCATCTGCCCCTTGTAGTTACCCTAACACTGCATGATAACAGTTCTGTAATTACATGAATAATAGCCACTATATTATTAGAGTACTGATACACAGTTGTGTCTTAGGAGTATGTGTTTTTGGTTTGTTTTCTCATTGAACCATTTATTATAAAATATCAGGCTTCAAAGAAACAGGAAAAATATTCCATATGGTGTTTCTCGTGAAATAGTTAACTGATCAAACTTCCCTGTTGTGGTTTATGAAGTCACCAGCAACTCACGATGGATCTCTTAATTATCAATCGCTGCAGCCAATCTGTTATTCTAAATGGGGCCTCATCTTGCTACCATTTAAGTCAATGGGAATTTTGCCATTCATTTCAACAGGGACAGGTTTGCTGTGCCTGGGGAACCCTGACAATAATAATTTTAGCTGCATATTGCAGCTACTAGAGGTTTAGGTAGTTTGAATCAATACGTTAAATTCAGCTTTAAAGGCACCATCATGTTTTACTTTACATCTTTCGTACATGGCAATGTCTATTTTGGCCCAAAATTTAAGTTTTGTAAGCACAAACTTTTACAAACCTTAGTATAATCGATTCCATTGACGTTTCTCTGTGTGTGCACACATGCATGCCTTACATACTTAAGAAATCAAATGAATGTCACTTGAAACAGGACAGAAACCTGTAACTCTGTCTGCTCATTCATTGTATTGTTTCCTAAGTCAATAGATCTCTCCCTACTCTCATCCTCCCCAGACAGTCATCAGGCATTTGTTTACTTCATGAGAATAGCTTATTATAAATGACTCCCCTGACTGCATTAGTTGTACTAAAAGAATTAAGATAAAATATTCCCTTCATTGTAAACTTCTGTTGCATTATGTTTGCAGAAGGAAGTCAGCTGTGTCATTCAATGTCAAATCCACTTTTGACTTTAGTGGATAGACAGTAAAGATCAACTTCCTTCTCAGCACTTTACAATTCAGCCATAAAAATATCTGCATTTGTGTTCGACAAAGAAGAGTATCCTTTACATTTTGGAATTTGCATTTGTAAGTAGTCCTTTTCTAGTAGTGATGGAGACCTGGTTACTGTTTCAAAATAGAAAACCATGTGTGCTGAATATCAAACTATAACTGGCAAATCTGATTTGAAAACATTAGTGAGTGGTTATTTGGAGTTTTGATTTCTTGGACTCTAAATTTTTAAAGTCACTAGAGAGAATTCTTTTGGTTTCAAGGGAAACTGGATCAGGCTTTTGGTGAACAAACTATGTTAAATATCACAAGTGTAACAGGCTCATGTTGGTTCATGGTTGGTCATAGATCATACAGTACCATCAGCCTACCACAAATTGTATCATGCTTACCAATGAAGGAGTCACTATTGTCTTTGAAAACTGGGTTGACCGATAGGTCAGCCTTTATCACAAACCACATCTGTTATTGGCTCAAATTCTGCCAGGTTTGGAAGTAACAGAAGTCATTACTGTCCAATAGCTGCATATGGTGGCTTATGTGGAATATGTTAGTGGCATTAGTACAGTTTCTACAGATCAGACGTCTATAATTAAGGAAACCTACCAACACAACGGTACTAATTTGTTGGCAATGTTAATAGAAAAGCTAAAGATTATTAATAATTAAACCTTTGAAAATAGCCATAGAATGAGTTATGGGGACTCAACTACCCACATACACCATCCTACTGTGAACCCTTCACCAGAAGTTTGAGGGAAATTGGTTAAGGTAGTATGAGGAAGCTTGCATTGCTGCCTCCTATAGCTTATTGTATCTTTGGATAAACAGAACATTGTAGTGTCTAGAGTTAAAAATAAACTTGGCACCTTTCATGAGTGTTAAATTCACATTTTCTGCCACTTATCTCTGTCCTTTTGAAGCAATGCATTTATTAACACTTAGTCTATTCTAAATATATCTCACCAGATGGGCAGAATTAGAACTGTTGATTAGTTTAATAAATGTTTTGTAATTATGCAGTTACATATCTCTGTTTCTCTATAAGCCTACGCATGGGACAGTCCTCCCTCTAGAGACATCTTAAATTTATGTTGTGTTTATTCACCTGTTAAAATATATTTCCGCTAGATATTGACATGTCTTCTTGCAGATAACTTCAGCTGTAGATTATAAATTCACACTTTTCCAAAATCAACTGTGCATCTGAGTCTCCGTTAATTAGTAATGATTACCTCTAAAGGTAAAAGTGATTACCTCATAAATTGGTTTTTAATCTCTTTTTAGATTAGCTACCCTACTTTTGATTTAGCTCATCAAGACTGTGTTTTCAATATTAGATCATAAGTCTACACTTCTCAGTCATTCATAGTCATTCTGTCACTATCATGTTGGTCATAACTAAACGTGCTGAAGAAATCAAAAGGGAAAACACGTACTTTAGAAACTAGAAGATTATCTGAATATATTCATTCTTTAACTTATTTCTTGATTCACCAAAGTACTGAAGCACTTTAATTAATTTTGTTTGAGCATGTTCTTAAGTGCTTTGCTGAATTGGGACATAAAGGTTATCTAAAATACCACAGCAGTTGATGCAGGATGGCCATTGAATCTTACACCTTGATAAGTGAAATATCTCATCAGAGGACTTAGACTCTCACGCCATGTTTCAGACAGGAAGCACTACTGCCAAGTGGTCACTTACTTCTACAGAAAAGTGCTGGTTTCAGAGTAGCAGCCGTGTTAGTCTGTATTCGCAAAAAGAAAAGGAGTACTTGTGGCACCTTAGAGACTAACAAATTTATTAGAGCATAAGCTTTGGACATCATACCGAAAGGACTGAAGGTAAAAAGAAAAGGAGTACTTGTGGCACCTTAGAGACTAACAAATTTATTAGAGCATAAGCTTTCGTGAGCTCCAGCTCACTTCATGCATCAATGCACCCGATGAAGTGAGCTGTAGCTCACGAAAGCTTATGCTCTAATAAATTTGTTAGTCTCTAAGGTGAGAAAAGTGCTGTAGCACTAAACATTTCTCTACCACATTATGTTTGATATACTGGACAAAACCAACCTCCATTACTTCCCCATGTATGTCCTTGATATTCCATCACCATTTCATTGTTACATTAGCAGTTCAGAGGAATAAACATAAGAACATAAAAACAGCCATTGGGTCAGACCAAAGGTCCATCTAGTCCAGTATCCTGTGTTCTGATAGTAGGCAATGCCAGGTGCCACAGAGGGAATTAACAGAACAGGTAATCATCAAGTGATCCATCCCTTGTTGCCCATTCCCAAATGCAGCTGCATATACAATAAAATGGAGAGGAGAACCAGCGGAAAAGCTGCGACTCTGTCAGCACAGAATGCTGTAATCATCAGCTGGTTTTGCAACAGCATTCTGCTTCTTGCTGCTCCATCCAGCAAAAAGTCAGTGAGGACACGAAAAAGGCGATATATGTCATATAGTCACGGATTTAGATGGGTAGCTTAGCTAATGCTAAAATATTAGCCTTTAACAGTCTTGTAGGTATAGCTGTTCATATACATGTTTATCTGAAAAAATAAAATGTGGGATTTAAAACCTGTTCAATACTTTGTCAGGTCAGCTCTCATTTAAATCAGTGTGACTTCTACCCCACCCTTAACATATACATACAAGAATAAAATATTTCATAGTGAAGAAAAGTAAGAGACATAGTTTAAGAGCACCAAAAAGGGTACCAAAAAATGAATCACAGTCCACTGGGTGCACTGGATACTCAGAGCTACCACGGGATGTGAAGGCAATCCAATGGTGCTTGGGCAAATATCTACATATGAGCAAATCCTGTAGGACTCAAAACAATTTATTCACTTAAAGAGTCATCATCTCCTTCTGGGCATTCCCTGCCTTTTCCCACCTTTTTGACAGTTTGTAAGAGGAGTTGAGAGCTGAGACTGTAAATCTGTCCCCTTCTTATGAGTAGCCTATTGGGATAAATAGGGCAACAGAGTAGGCTAGGGAGCGTATTAAATCAGAGAGCCAAGAAAGATAAGAAATATGCCTTTTTCTTTAAATGTGATCTTATTCTACTGAAAACTCTCCCATTGTCGTCTCTTGTTGTGAGATTTGTACCCTGTAGGCATAAGGCTGGAGAGTTGACCACTTGTTCTATGCTAAATCTGGGGGAACAAAAGATCAAGCCGTGAATTCTTCCAGAGTAGTGCACTAAAAAAAGTGTATCCCGAATCTGAACTGGGCTCTGTTGTAATTAAGTGCTGTCAACATCAGCCATGCTTCATGTGGAATTTACTAAATGGAAATTTAGTGCTTATTTTCTAGCAACCCTGCACAAGTCTATAGTTTGCGAGTTCTTGTTTATACAAATGCTCATTGGCTCACCAGACTCTAGTCCTTCCTAGGAAAAGAGGAAACACGGGGTGGTTACATGCTACAACCACATAGAATTTAAAATAAACAATTTGGTCAGTCTGGTGAGCCCTTGTGTGTGTGATGGTTCATCAGTGATGTTAAGAATACATCTTTGTTCACAATTTGGCCTAAAACTTTCTCTACTTTCTTGTGAGAGCATTTTTTTAATATTCTGTATTTTGACGTGGCACATACACTGTAGACATGTTCTTGTCTATCTGTTCTGTTACAGCCTAGACTGTAACCTGCAGCCAAAGCCAGTGCTGGAGGGTGAACCTGGGGGCTGTGCTGCAACAGGAGCCTCCAGGAAGAATGTTTGCTAATGCAGCAGGAATTGTTCTGGGGAACTGTGCACTACAGTAGCAAATCCACCGCTTGACAAGAATGAAGTGCACACTTCCTGGCTCCTCCATCCCCAGTCAATTCTGCTGAGCAGTGCTTCTGGGGGAGAGTCATAGCATCACATCTTCACACTTCTTTTGAGGTTGCTAATGTTAACAACGGTACTATCCGTACAGCCGACACTATGCTCCTTCCTCACAATGGGTGGGGATTCCTCCCATGCCAAGGGGAGCATTATCACACTCACTTTATAGATAGGGAACTATGACGCATGGCAAATAATGGCCTAAAATGTTCAAAAGAGGTGACTTGGGGGCATTGTGAGCCTGCTATGGCAGAGCTACCGAATACCCCAATTTCAGCAGAAGTTACTAGGAGTAGCTGGAGGTCAGAACCTTTGAAATTCAGACCCTACATGTTTCAAATTCACCACTCCTGATTTGGGGCACTAGTAATCTCAGGTCTTTTTTGAATGATTTGACCTAAGTGATTTGCTCAAGTCAGACAGGAAGGCTGTGGACGAACCATGAATACAGCCCTGTCCACTGCTTTAAGAGCAAGATGATTCTCCTGTCTTGCTTGTGCCCTTTCCCATCCCACTCACCCACACGCCACTACTTACATACCTGCACAAGGCCAGACACAATTTGTCAGACTTGTCTATCTGCCATAAACATCCAGAGGAAGTGTTGTTATCTTAGGCCAGCCATAACATAATCTGTCATTTTTATAATCACATAAATGCCTTCCTTTGTCAAAAATTCATTTTGATGAGCACTGTATCCTGAATCTTTCATTAATTCTGTAGGCTCTTTGGAATCTGCCAGTTTAACATGTATGTTTTTGATTACAAACCTTCTTTCAGTTCTCTTTCTTCAGGAATTTTCCTGTTGATAACATCCCAGTTCTTTGGATGAAATAATGTCTAGATCTGGTGATGATGCAGCCAAAATCCTTAAACTCTCCTGAGCATTTAGTTATTTTTCCAGCCTCATTCATCTTGGGTTACCTTGTTTCAGCATTTGGTGCAATCAGATTGTTGCACGGGAATGTAGATAATGAATACTGATCTTTCAAATTCCTTCCTTAACGTTTCAGTCATCTGTTAAATCCCCAATATTTTTTCCCTTGATGCACCCAGTTGCACCAATGTAATTCATGAATGTGTGGAACAATCCAAAAGGCTTATTGATTCACTTTTGCAAATCTCTCTCTCTCTCTCCTTCCCTCACTGCCACTACAAATATTTTTTACTTGCGACTGATGAATTTATGACTTTATAATTTATTATTATTTATTGTAGACCCTAGGAGCTTTAGTCTTGAAATAGGCTAGGCACTGTACAAACACAGAACAAAAAGACAATCGCTTCCCCAGAGACCTTACAGTGTAATATAAGACAAGCCACAACAGGTGGATATAGACAGATGGTGGAGTACAAGGAAACAATGAAACAATATTGGTCAGCATAATGGGCAGTGATCTCAGCACACCAGTGGCCTAACCATTGTCGAAGTTTTTTATAGGCGTCAAGGGGAGTTTTAAGGAGGGATTTGAAGGAGAACAATGAAGGGGCTTTGCAGATGTTTATGGGGAGCTCCTTTCAAGCATGAGGGGCAGGATGGGAGAAAGCACCAAAGTGCCTGTTTGAAAATTTAAAAAGTGGGTGATGGATTCTGGCAGCATGGGTTGATTGGAGGTGGGAAATTTAAATCAATGATGTTATGGAGATAAGCAATTGACAGTTAAAACCTCTTCCAACACATGGATGGTCATTAAGTGACGTGACTCTGATAAAAAAAAAATAGAAAAGGATCAGAAGTACTGACAAAAGGGCAGCAAAGGATCAGCAGAGGACTAAGTGCATCTACTATAAATAGCATGAAGACGGGGTGCTGGAACAATTTGTACAGTGGGGGTGCTGAGAGCCCTTTGAACCAAACTGTAAACCCTGTATATAATGGAAGCCAGGAGGATGTGGCAGCCCCCCCTAGCAGCCCTAGTTCCAGCAGCTATGCATAAGGTGGCATTTCAGAGATCATGTGTAGAGCTTTTTGTCAACAGTTCACTGACTCAAATTCTCCGCAAACTAGGGTGACCAGGTGTCCGGTTTTCGGGACCTTGGTGCTGACCGGGCGGTTAAAACTCTGTTTGGTGGTGCTGTGGAGCTAAGGCAGGCTAGTTCCAACCTGTCCTGGCACCGTGCTGAGCCCCAAAAGCGGCCAGCAGGTCTGGCTTCTAGGCAGAGGACCATGGGGCTTCGCGTGCTGCCTCTGCCCCCGAGCACTGGCTCCACACTCCCATTGGCAGGGAACCGTGGCCAATGGGAGCTGCAGAGGTGGTGCCTGTGGGCAAGAGCAGCGCACAGAGCTGCCTGCATGCCTCTGCCTAGGAGAAGGACCTGCTGGCTGCTTCGGGACGTAGCAGAGAGTCAGAATGGGTAGGAAGCCTGCCTTAGCTCACCCGCTGTGCCGCTGACAGGGAGCAATGGAGGTAAGCCCACACCCCAACCCCAAGCCCCAACTATCTGCCCTAGCCCTGAGCTCCCCAAACCTGAAGTCTCCTCCAGCACCCCAAACCCCTCATGCCTGGCCCCACCCTGGAGCCTGCACCCCCAGATGGAGCCCTCACCCTCTCTCCCCAACCCAGAGCCCCTCCCTCACCCATAACCCCTCATTTCTGGCCCCACCCTGGAGCCTGCACCCCTAGTCAGAGCCCTCACCCCCCTCCTGCACCCCAACTTCCTGCGCAAAGTGAGTGAGGGTGGGGTAGAGTGAGCCACCGAGGGAGGGGGAATGTAGTGAGTGGGGGGCAGGGCCTTGGGGAAGGGGCGGGGCTAGGGTGTTCGGTTTTGTGCAATTAGAAAGTTGGGAGTCCTACTCCAGACTTATGACCAGAACAATGTAATTAATAAAATGAAAAGCCAGGTGAAGCTTTCTTGATTTCCTGTTTGATTAGAAACTCAAAACTCAGATCAGGTTTGGCAACAGATTTGTAGTTTCAGGGGGGGTTTGTTTTGTTTTGCTTTTTTGTTTTTTTTTAAAAGAACTTTGGATGGATTTTGGTTTTATGTCAAAACCAGTTGAAATGCAATTGTTTTCCATGATGAATTTCTGAAATAGTCAAATCTGAACCTTAATATGAAATGCAGGGTCTGAAGCGGCACAAACTGAAATTGAAGATGTTTCCAGGAAACCCTTCTAAATTAAACAAACAAGTTTAGGAGAACTGTAATTGTCATTATGTCATATGTTTAGTGACCTTTCTGTAGAGTCCCTGTAATATAGAAATAATACTTCCTTCTTCCTACTCTGGGTCTGTCTTGTCATTACAAATTATAAACTCTTTGGGGCAGGAACTCTTTCTTAAAATGTGTACGTTCAACACCTAGTACAGTGGGGCTGTGAATCATTTGGGAAAGCTAAGCACTACTTTAATACAAATTAATTAATTTAACTATAGCAATGGGGAGATGTTTTCCAAATGGTGCAGAATTCCCTAAGATTCTCCAAAATCTTGAGGGAGTTCTCGGTGACTATTTATTTTAAAAAAGTGAAAATAAATTGAATAGTAAATTATTTGTATTTTTGAGTAATTTTATGTAGCATTTTATTTCACTTTTTTTTTTTTTTTTTTTTTTTTTTAAATTTCTGAAATTGATCTATCAGATCTCCTCCTCCTAGAACTTCCCATTCTCCTCTCCCCAAACATTCTGCAGATTCTTCTTTCCCTTCACATTAGACATCTGCAGTGTCGGAGAAAAATAAATCTGATGGAACATTCATTTTATTTGTCTCAGAGTAGCAGCCGTGTTAGTCTGTATCCGTGAAAAGAAAGGAGTACTTGTGGCACCTTAAAGACTAACAAATTTATTAGAGCATAAGCTTTCGTGAGCATCTTTAAAATCTGCATCTTTCACCTGTGGATTGTCCTTTCAAATCAATTCAACTACAAACATTAAAACAAACCGGGTTTGCTGGATTGTTTTTTTCCTATTAAAGTGATCAGCAATGAAAGAGTTGGAAACACTGAGGATGACTTGAAACAGTTTTCATAAGCATTCTTGAAAGTAGTTTCAGGTAACAGCTATGCAGGCCCCCATTTACATGGGCCAGCACAGGTTACTTAAAGAAACCTATCTTCAGGATGAGTGGGGGACAGTTAAATATCTCCTGGCCAGATTCTCAGCTGGCATAAGTCTGTCACTGACATCAGTGGAGCTACACTGATGTTAATTGGGGATCTGGGTCAGACTTTGTCCGTCAGTCTGCAGACACAAGAAAACACTGTAACCATTCCTTTTGAGAAGGTTTTCCTCCTCATCCAAAAGAGCCCATTTGCCCTCTTTAGTGTGTGCTTCTGTTTGCCTTCTCTATATGTAAGGGGACTGTTGCCCCCTTACTAACAGTCAGTGGGGGTGTTTTGGTTGGCTAGCTCCCATTACTAAAAGGGGAAGGGTCTATGGGAAATGAGGACTCTGAGACTGACAATCCCTAGGAGCAATGGGGAGAGGCCAATGCTCCAGGTCAGCCTGAATGACAGGGCGGGCAGGCTAATCAGAGTGTCAGGAGGCCAGGGAGGTCCGGTCCTCCGAGTGAGCTGGAATTGTCTGCGTCAGACAGAGTGGGGACAACCTAAGGATAAAGCAGGGGCCCAAGCTATGCTGGGGAGCAGAGCTGTGCCAGATCCAGAGGGACCAGGAAAGCAGCCCAGAGAGAGCAGACCCTGTCCTGGGAGCAGAGCTACAGCCCAGAGAGAGCAGACTTGCCCTGGGAGCAGAGCTGCAGCAACCAGAGCCAGAGGGGCCAGAGAAGTCCGGAGCTGGGTGCGGTGAGCCTCTGGGGAGAGCAAGGGGGACCCTGGGCAGCAGGCCCAGCACAGGGAGATGCCTCAGCCAAGAAGCTCTGCAGGCCAGGCTTGGATCGTAACTGTGACAGAGCGGGGACGACACTGAGAAGAAGGGTCCTACCACTTGGAGCCTGAGAGCGTGAGGCCACCACCAGAGCAAGTGTCCAACCCACAGTGTCCCTGCAGCAAAGCCAGGGCCTGAGAAGGCTGCCTGGGACTTGCAAGGAACAGGCTGAACTGCCCTGACATTCCAGAGACACTGTTTGTGATGTTCCCTGCCACAGAGTGGGTTGATGTTTCCTTTAAGCTTTCCCATTATTCCTTATTCTTTTTAAAATTAATTGTTGATTAAATAACTTGCATTTGCTTTAAGTAGTATGTAATGGTCAATGGGTCAGAGAAGTGCCCAGTGCAGAGAGAGTACCCTGGAGTGGGGACACCCTAGCCCCTGTCCTAGGTGACCACAGCAGGGTTGGGGGTTGAGCCCCCCAGGAATCCTGGGCCCAGCCTTGTTGGGGTTACGAGGACTCTTCCAGACAGGAGAATGGAAGGGGAGTCCTCAAGGGCAGGGAGGCCACTGGAAGGAAGTGGGAGCGAGGACTCAGATTCTTTCGCTAGCCCACTTCACTGGGGTAGTGAAAAAGCCAGGAAAGTTCCCCACAAAAGCGGGACTATTCCCCTGCTTACATATAGAATAGTGGTTCCCAGACTAGGGGCGCCGCTTGTTCAGGGAAAGCCCCTGGTGGGCTGGGTCAGTTTGTTTATCTGCCACGTCTGCAGGTTCGGCCGATCATGGGTCCCACTGGCCATGGTTCGCTGCTCCAGGCCAACAGGGACTGCAGAAAGTGGCGCGGCCCAGGGGAATATGCTGGCTGCCCTTCCCGCAGCCCCCATTGGCTTGGAGTGGCGAACTGCAGCCAGTGGGAGCCATGATCAGCCAAATATGCGGACGCAGCAGGTAAACAAAATGGCCTGGACCGCCAGGGGCTTTCCCTGAACAAGCAGTGCCCCTAGTTTGGGAACCAGTGCTATAGAATCGTAGGACTGGAAGAGAAGTCGAGAGGTCATCTAGTCCAGTCCCCTGCACTCATGGCAGGACTAAGTAGTATCTAGACCATTCCTGATAGGTGTTGGTCTAACCTGTTCTTAAAAATCTCCAATGATGGATACTCCATTACTTCCCTAGGCAATTTATTCCAGTGCTTAACCGCCCTGACAATTAGTAAGTTTTTCCTAATGTCCAACCTCAAACTCCTTTGCTGCTATTTAAGCCGATTGCTTCTTTTCCTATCCTCGGAGGTTAAGAAAAACCATTTTTCTTCCTCCTCCTTGTAACAACCTTTTACATACTTGAAAACTGTTATCATGTCCCCTCTCAGTCTTCTCTTTTCCAGACTAAACAAACCCAATTTTTTCAATCTTCCCTCATAGGTCATGGTTTCTAGACCTTTAATCATTTTTGTTACTCTTCTCTGGACTCTCTCAATTTGTCCACATCTTTCCTGAAATGTGGTGCCTAGAACTGGAGACAATACTCCAGATGAGGCCTAATCAGTGCAGAGTAGAGAGGAAGAATTATTTTTTTTGTGTGTATTGCTTATAACATTCCTGCTAATACATCCAAGAATGATGTTCACTTTTTTTGCAACAGCGTTACACTGTTGATTCATATTTAGCTTGTGGTCCACCCATCAGACTCCCAGATCCCTTTCCGCAGTACTCCATTCTAGGCAGTCATTTCCCATTTTGTATGTGTGCAACTGATTGTTCCTTCCTAAATGGAGTACCGGTACTTTGCATTTGTCCTTATTGAATTTCATCCTATTTACTTCAGACCATTTCTCCAGTTTGTCCAGATCATTTTGAATTTTAATCCTATCCTCCAACCCCTCCAAGCTTGGTATGTTCTGCAAACTTTATAAGTGTACTCTCTCTATGCCATTATCTAAATCATTGATGAAGACATTGACCAGAACTGGTCCTAAAACTGATCCCTGTGGGACCCCACTCATTATGCCCTTCCAGCATGACTGTGAACCACTGATAACTACTTTCTGGGAACGGTTTAGGAAAAGAGTTGGTTGGGGAAGGTTAGGTCTCAGTTGACTTGCTAGTGGAAAGGTGTCCATATCGTATAACTGACAAATTAAGACCCTTGTCATAGTCTCAGCAGAGGGGCCTAAGACTGGCTGAGCATAGATATGGATAATAACGTTCCATGCTTAGACATGATCCTTCCAGGTCAATATGAGGGCAATGTGTGTATTGGAAACTTGCCCTCAGGCTGCCTGTGCCTGTCCTTTACATAAACAAGTGACTTCATTGATATAGCTTTCAGAGTAGCAGCCGTGTTAGTCTGTATCTGCAAAAAAGAAAAGGAGGACTTGTGGCACCTTAGAGACTAACAAATTAATTTGAGCATAAGCTTTCATGAGCTACAGCTCACTTTGCAGCTCACAAAAGCTTATGCTCAAATAAATTTGTTAGTCTCTAAGGTGCCACAAGTCCTCCTTTTCTTTTTATTGATATAGCTGTCAATCAGATGTTTTAGATCGCTATTAAAATTCACTTTAAAATACAACAAAACATCATTCTTGTTAGATCTGGAAAAGCCAAGAGCCATAAAAGAGACAAAGGTACAAGATTAACTAGACGTATTCTGTTGTTAAAGCCTGTAACAAAACCGTATCTGATAGATATGTACTACATTCTAATGATTTCTGAATAATTCTAGCAAATGCAAACTAGATTACATCAAGAATCCTCAAAATAATGCTGAGTGTTCTAAACAAAGCCATTCTGCACACTTCTCGAAAATGGTGATATAGAGAATCAAAGCAGTATTTTTATACCAAGCATGAATGGTTTGTAAACACCATCTTGCATGTACAAGCATTATCCTTAGTTTTATTATTTATGAAATTTCTATGGGGAATAATATCCTGTGATCTGTAATACTAAGCACCACAAAGGGAGCCCTAACATCTTAATAAAACTGGTCACACCAGCATAGCATGTTGATAATTTAACCCTTTTTGTTGTCTGGCACTTCTGGAGCCTGAGTAGTTGTAAATTGATGCCAATGATTCTAAATGAAGTTGACAATTGTGCGCACATGCACCTATAACATAATTTGTTGGTTCAACCAAGTTTTGCTCAGTGAGTCATTTTAGCTTGGTGAATCATTATATTTTGCTAAGAGCTTGCAACAAGCCTCCTGCTGGAAAACATTATTATGGTGTCTGTAGGCCCCCATCTCTATTAAGTCAAATTCCATTATGTATGCATCCCTGATGACACATGCTTTGCTGAAGTCTACAAATTGCTTCCCCTCCTCTCTCCCAGCACATCATAGACAAACTGAGGGCACTCTGGATACATACCCTAAAGTAAGTAAAGGTTGCATGAAAAGAGATATTTAAGCACCCGAAACTGAATCTTCCTTGTTATTCCCATTATCAAATACTTTGATTGGAAATCTTACAGACTAAGTCATTAAACTCCAGAGCCATATGGGGTAATAAAGCATAATAAATACCCCACAAGTCGCACACAGAGCAGTAATTCAAACAAGAGATAATGCAGAAGTCATAAATCTCAATAGCATAAACGTCAACAAAACCACCACAGCGAATTACTGACTTATGTCTGCCTTTCAGGATTGTGCTGCTTTTTTGCATAATTTATTCTTTTCAAAGGAGATGTAAAATGGAACAGCATTTTATATATGTTAAACACATTGCTGTTTGTGCAGGGAAATATGCAAAATCGGAATAAAAACAGATGTTCTTAGAATCTGATTTACTCTGCAGAGAGTGTGATCATTTAAAAAACAAAGCTGTTATACAATAAGTGATATGGAATAATGTACAATGCATGATACTCTGTTTGTACTCTAGGAGATCCTCGTGAAAGAACGCTCAGTGGTATGTGCAAATTGTTACAGATCTAAATAGCATTACAGTCCATTAGAAAAATAGTTCAGACAATGGAAGCAGCATGTGGCTAGCTGATTATTTTCGCGTACTGTGCTTTGTAGTTAGTAGTTCTAGAGAAAGGTGTAGTCAGTAGTTTGAGCAAAGGGCTGAGAATCAGGAATCGAACATTTCAATCCCTCTGACCTTAAGCAAGTTATTTAATTTCAAAGTGGGGGTAGTATTGATCTACTGTACCTACCTCATAGAGCTACTTAGCTCGTAAGTAATTTGGGACAGAGACTCTTTCCATTCTGTTTATCCAGCCTGTCCCAGTGTGGCACTGTGGTTCAGAACTGGGGCTCCACTGAGTTATAATAAAACTAAATAATAATATAATAATACAATTGTTCCATCCACCACTGAAATGTAACCATTTCTGGAGGGGAGAGGGAATAGCACCGATGAATTAACAGTGCATAGCGGTACCACCTGATGTTTTAGGATAGGAACTGAAGGAGAGAGCCGTATCCAAATTGAAATTGAGGGGTGAATTTAACAAAGCAGAATGTAACTACCTGGCTTTGGCATTTATTCGGGATACAAGATTAGCGCACAGGATAAAACTACACTGCAATCAGAGGCGTGATTGCAGCTACTGAAGACATATCCAAGCTAGCTTTGATCTAGCTAGATTGAATAATGATAGCAGTGAAGTCACAGCATCACAGACTGTAGACGCCTGCCCTAGACTCCGGGTAAGTACTCAAGCGATTAGTCCATGCTTCTGTCTCTTCTGCAATTGGTTCGCTGTTGTTGTTGTTCAAACTAGCTAGACTAGTCACACTTTGATTCCAGAGTAGCTGTACCCACATGCACTTGTGAAAAGCGACATGGAATATTTAATGACTATATGTGTTTGTTTTGATCTCTTGATCAAGGCAGCTGCTCCAGACCCTAACATCGTGTTGGATGAGAGACCACTAGGAAGCAGCCAAATACTAGCCAACCCTTGCTCTAAATTGCTTGTGGCAAGTGATGAGATCACAGCACAAGGTGGCATGGCTGAAGGCAATGTATGACTTTAATTGTAAGCAGATTTGACTGTTGTAGGCTTTTTAGCTCTGAAACACTATAAAGCCTTGAAGCCTCATAATACTGATAATTTTAAATGCAAGATGCTTGGAATCTTGCAAGCTGTTGTCAACTAGGAACATCTCAAAGGTTCCTTGCTAACTGGATATTTAATAAACGACCTCTTTTTCTTATTAAACCATGTTTACATTCTTCATCTAATCCGTATTGATTCTGGCAAGGAATAAATCTACAATCATATAAAAGGAATAAAGAAATAGTTGCCTCTTGAAGCCATGATACATTTATATCTTAAGACAAAGACAGAGTTATTTGGATTACTTAGCCGTGTGTGTGTGTGTGTGCGTGTGTGTCTAGTGAGTGAACACATGGTACATCAAGGTCTCAACAGAACTTAAATCACCTTTCTCTCTCCCTAATAATCTTTGTTAAAGGCTGTGTTTATTTTTTCCTCATGCATTTTCTTCCTGCATCTAATTATTGTTTCAGTTTATTCTAGATTCTGTCTACATTATGGCTGATGTAGCTGCCTATCAATAAATAATCTCTGTAAGAACAGTCTCTTGTAGGCAGGCTACATCTAACTCTCCATAACTAAACCTGCTCTTTGCCAAGTTATTGTTGGACAGCAGCTTTTAAAGATCTGTAGCATTACTAAGCACAGTTCTTAGTACTGCAGAAATGAACAGATCATTTTTTTTAAAAAGAGTGGGTGAGGTAATATCTTCTATTGGACCAACTTCTATTTTTGAAAGAGACAAGCTTTCAAGCTTATACAGAGCTTACATAGAGCGCTTCTTCAGGGCTGGGAAGAACAAGGCTATAACAATCCTGCAAGCGATTTTCTAACAGTATTCTGGCAGAATTTTTTAAAGCTTGCTCAATTCTCTTGTAAGTCTTCAATCTACCAACTTGTTACATACTTGTGGTTTGTAACAGGAACACTTAGAGTATTTTTATTTGCCTTTTTGTAGAAATCTATCACATCTGCTTCAGGCATGTGTTTGGTCTCATCTCCTAGAAATCTCTTCTAGTGAAATGTTCTTGGAAGAGTATATGTTGGCACTTTCTATTTTAAAAATGAAGTTTGGTGAAGGTGTCCTTCTAAACAGCGTTTCTGAAAAAGCTAAAGAATATGACTTCAAAAAGTAGAGGGCTTCAGGCTCTGTAGCTATCAGTCCTGTACCTTTCATGAGCAGCACACATTAACATTAGAATAGAATAACAAAAAAGTGACACAATTTTCCTTAGAATTGCTTGGTTACTCAGTTGCCAGGCAATAGAACATGAGTTCTTCTGCCATTGTACAGCCTTGGCTAAAGTGACTTCAATCTTTCTGCTCGGAGATTTGTTAACGATTAAAAATATCGACATATGCTAGCAGTTTTTCACTTGACTAATTTTGCTTTGGTTTAAACAGCTATGAAAATAGATCCTAATGTGCTTAACACTCTTGTTTCCTTTCTCTAGATCACTGCACTGTCCAAAAGGTTATAATACATACCATAGCAGCAAGTGGCTTACTGGGCCACACTCTATACCCTTTGCTGATAAATCTCTCCACAAAGATTCTTTACTAGTGAGACAGAATCTGTCCTGAAGGGAATCCTAGTGCTTCCTGCCCAAGGGATAATAACCTCTTGGGTTGTTGTAATCTAAACACATTCCTTTCCTCTCATTATAATTTCAGATATGTAAACGTATCTTCTTTGAGCTCTTAATATGTAAATATTTTAAAAATGTTTCTCAAATGCCAATAAACAAAGAAAAATAAATGTGTAAATTGTGCTGTCTTAAAGACAACTCACAGAACTCCAGGAAAGGATTGAGGCTCTAAAACATTTGCGCTAGATATACTGATTTATAAGGAGTGATCGAGTTCTACCTTCTCTGCCTATTTTAACTCCTTAAGTAGCCCCCATTAACATAGTATCTGAGCGCTTCACCATCTTCAGTGTGTTTCTTATCACAACATCCCGTGAGGTAGAGAAGTGCTATTATCCCCATTTTACAGATGGGAAACAGAGGCACAGAGAGGCTAAGTGACTTGCCCAAGATCACATAGGAAGTCTGTGGCAAAGCAGGGACTTGAACCCAGCTCTCCCAAGTCCTAGTGCCTTAACTATTAGATTATGTTCACAGGGTTGAGTGCTTTCAATGTATATTGAATGCCAACAGAAAGTAGGTCCTGATCCTGTAATGACATGCCCCTGGGCAGACCCTATACCCATGAGGAGCTCCACTGAGGTGATTGGTGAGAATGTTTTCCAGGACTGGAAAATAAATAAGCAGTCCGATGTAGATGCTAGCTGAATTGGTGTTGAAGTGCCAGCACTGCAATGTACCACCACAATACCCGAGGTACCTGTTGAATCTTCTTTTACCAGAAGCAGAAGTCCTACTTAGTTTCAAACAAGCAGGGAATTAATGAATCTCTTAGAGGAAATGCAGGAAACTGCACAACACTAGCTATGTCCTTAAGTGTCAAGGAAGCAATGAAGAAAGGGGAGCTCCAAACCATTTAGGGTTCTTCGGCACTGTAGCAAGGAGGTGTCATTCCCAGCACGGGTAGACAGACTTGTGCTATCTCTGCTTGAGGACTAGCTATCTGAGCTCAGATCCACATGGTTTAGCTGACTTGGACTTGGGCCACTAGCCTGAGCTGCCAGTGCCACAACGTCCACACTGCTGTTTTCAGTGTACTAGCTTGAGCAAAACTGGCATGAATCACTCCTCCTAGCTTCAGTGTAGACATATCCGTTCAGTCACAGGGCTGTGGGTTTGCCTTTTGTTTGTTTCTTTTGTTTTTGTTTTGTCTCTTGGTTATATAGAAATATTTTTGTTTGTTTTTATGATAACAAAAGCAATCTAAAACATCAGGAAGAAAACATGGAAAAGGAAATTTGCTCACAGAACTAATGTGAATTTGTTTGCTTTCAGCATGTAAAACATTTTGGAAGGGTTGATAGGTTGAAATAAGGATTGTTATTGCATTAGCATGGAACAACTTGTGGGATCTCTGCCTTCACTAACTTCGGTGAAGATGTGGATGACTGATCAGTTCTGATTTTTTCTGAAGTAGTTTGTTGATTTCTATTCCCAGCATCCTCCAAAGCATGCAAAGATGGGGAAACGAGTAAAGGAAGAATAAAAAGGAACACAAAAATGAGTAGCTTCAAGATTCTTTGTGGTGGACTGAGGTTCTCTCTTTACTTTCAATTCCTTCTGTTTGATGCTAATGGAAGACCACTGGCACAGCTGACACAGCCATAATATTTAGACAATATGCAAAGTTCTAGGAGTCTACATGGAGACACAGAGCTATTCTGCTGATGCCTCCTCACAACCAGACCAAGCTGGTATCTTTTGCTCCAATTCAACAGGGTAAAAGGCGAGTCTATTAGAAAGAGGAGGGATTAGTAGTTGAGATGGCAGGATTTTCAGGGAAAAATCCTAGAAATAACCAGCTCAGATAGAAGTTGAGCTCAGGTATAGAAGTTCAGGCTAAAGTTAATGACTCTGATCCTGCAAGAAGCTTTGCAAAGGGTTGAGGCTAAAGTCTATTGTTTAAAAGGACACTATAGATTTTTTTTAAATGCTTGTGTTTGAAAAATGTTTTACTTGTTTTTGTTATAAGTCATACCTAAGATGGATATAGGGAAAAGTGGTAAGAGTGAAGAATAACTCACCGTTGTTTTTGTATTGTGCATTGGACAGCTCTTTGTCTATATTTAGTTTCGCTGTTTCCCATGCATAGATAGTCCATTTACTCTCTTGTTTAGATAGATCTTTCACATAAGAATAGTAGCAGACAAGGGCAGAGCCACCCGAGGGGGGTGCAAGTGGGGCAATTTGCCCCAGGCCATGGGGCAATATACTATACTATAGTATTGCAACTTTTTTTTATGGAAGGGGCCCCCCAAAATTGCTTTGTCCTAGGTCCTCTGAATCCTCTGGATGGCACTGGACAAGGGGAGGGTATGGTGATTTTAGAAATAGAAAGTGTGATTAGAGAACCACCAAAATTAGCAGGGGAAATTTAGGGGCAGGTATAGTAACTGAATCTACTTTTAATTTTTTTTTTATATACAAGTAGACTGGATTTCAAATTGTTGATGTCCCTTTTATGAAAAGAATAAAAAAAAATCTTAGGAAGGTATTAGTGTCCAACACTCAGACACATCCCTCCCCGCCTGTCCCCCACGTGTTTATCTGTGGTGTTAGCTTGGAGGAAACCTTGCCCTTTCACAGGGACATTTTGGTTCCACAATAACTAAAAATGAAAAAGAAAAGTCTGCAATGTACCCATTAAAATGAGCCAGGGTATTTCATGGGAGTTAACTGCAGAGGTATTTAAGTGTGGTATTTAAATCTACAAAACTTTAGTGGGAGTATTCTAAAAGTGAACTTGAATATTTTGCACAGACACTATTACAGTGTGAGTTTTGGCACCTATGCTTCCGAATTCTTTTGGTAATGATATTGAATTGCACACTTTGCGTTTCGTGTGAGCTTTGACCATTCTCTTTAAAAATCAAATGATTAGCTACATTCAGGTGCAATTTTTTATGCCTCTCTTATTGGTATTTTTCTTTCTCAAATGTATTTCTATGCCTTTCCTCCTTGCCCTTCCTTATGTGTGTCCATATATTATTATAGGCAAGGTTGGTAGCACCACTTATTATTAAGGTTGCCCGATGGTTCACTTTATAAGACCCTCATTTCAGTTGCTTATAGCTGTGCCAGACTTTAACAGTTTGGCTGGTATTTTCCATGCCAGGGATCTGCCTCAGGCTGAATTTGGTGGAAAATTTCTACCAAAACAGCCCAACTGTTTTTGAGAATGAGGCTAAGGAAAAAATATAGTTTTACCCAGGTTTAAAAAATTCTGCTTACCTTTTCGTTGAACAGTTCAAGTGGCCCCAGGTTTTGGAGCAGGGATGTGAAATTTGGCTGGGGAATAGAGTTTGTATCAGGGATGTGGCTTTTGCTATTCCCGGGAATATCTGCTGAAATCTGGCCATGTTATAAGCCTTTGGAAAATTGCAAATTGCCCATGCTTATTAGCAACTTCTTCAATTTTTAGAAGCTAAAATCTCTGAGGATGCCATCCTTACTGAGCCTGCTTGAGTCTCTCATGACTTCTAGTGCTGACCAGGCCACGTATGTGTCATGCGCACAGAGTGATTGAATGTGCTCCATCCCCTCACAGCTCCTGTGTGTGGCAGGACTGTGTATACACCATCCCCATGGAGCAACTGAGAACTCAACATGCTCCATCACCTCATAGCTGGGGGGGCATGGATCAGCATTCATGTTGCACTCCCTGTCAGTGCCCAGCCCGGGCCGGGGAAGCTGCTGATCCAATCAGCAGACCAAATTCAGTGATGAATCCTGGTCACAGGCCACCTACGGCACATTGCGCATATGTTGAGAAGAAGAGCTCATAGCTCCTAGTGCTGACAAGACTGTCATGCACCACTCCTTCAGTCTGCCCTTCCCTGAGTTCCTCACTCCTCCACAGGCAGGGCATAGGGGAGTCAGTTGCTTATGTCAACTCTTTTCCATGCTTCTGGGAGTTTCATGCTACCTAAGACCAAGCAGAGGAAGCACTGAAAACGTAGGCTTCCTGTATTGCTGAAGTCATGGTAACCCCTGGTAGGTGGGTGGGAGAAAGATCTGCCAGGGAGTCTTTGCAGCCATCCTCCTGCTCAGGTGAATATGTGAGATCCCAGTTAGGCTGCAGGCAGGTGCAATGGGCCTGCCAAATACATGGGTGTCACACATTAGATGGCTGAAACTTAGTGGCCCTGAGAATCATTGGGAAAGGAGCATGCATTTCTCATTCATACGTGAAGAAGGGGGAAAGCTAGCAGATTTCCTCTCACATTAGCCCTATTCAGTAAGCTAAACTAAACCAGGCTGCTGCCTACATAACACTCAGACTAGGTCCTTTTACTACAAGGGGCTCATAAGGGCATTAGACTGCTGTGTTCTGAAAACTGATTGAGTAAAAATTATGGGGATTTTATGAGACAGTATAAACAGCTGTACAGAAGCCATTTGCAATAAGTTTTGTTAGTTCTGTGACTCCCAGGAACTATGCTATATATTTAGGGCCCTTCATTTTCAGTTTTTATTTTATTTAATTTTTCCTGGGGATTTATCAGTGTTTATTACCACAACAACAAAAACAGGTGAAAATGAGTGCAAAAAATTATTAATACTTTTTCCTGGTGAGTTGAAGTGTCATGAAATTGAATACAGGATCCGCTGTGCAAGCACATCCTTTGGAAGACTACTCAAACAAGTCTTCAATGATGGGGATCTGTGAACAGGTACCAAGAACTTGGTTTACAAGGCATTGTCATCCCCATCCTCTCTATGGGTGTGAGACCTGGAAATCTTGCAGATGACATCTCTAGTGGCTGGAGTAGTTCCAGCAGCGCTGCCTCAGGAGCATTCTCAGGATTAGCTGGGAAGACCGACGCACTAACCTCAGCGTTCACTCTGCAGCCAACATCCGCAGTATAGAAGCGCAGGTCATTAAACACCAACTCCGCTGGGCTGGCCACTGTTTATGTATGCCTGACACTTGCCTCCCGAAGAAAATACTCTTCTCTCTTAAGTCAGGGAAGTAGGGCTTGCGGAGGGCAGCGGAAGTGCTTAAGGACATACTGAAAGTACACCTTAAAAAGGGAGGCATCAACACAACAAACTGGGACTCGGCGTGGAACAGAACAAAGTGGCACCACACCATACACCAAGCCACAGCTCGCTTTGAAGAGAACAGACATGCTCATGAGACAGAAGAAACAAAGGAGGAAAGAAAGGGCACAACAGTCCAGCCAACAACTGTCTCCTCCAAGATTACACCTGTCACTTCTTTGGGAAAATCTGCAGAGCACAAACTGGGCTTCTCAGCCACTTAAAAACCTACCAGTGAACCCCCTTGGAAGACATAAGGGATAGCTTATATCAAGGGATAGCTGAAGAGGATGACTTTTTTCTGGGTAAATATTGGGGTTTATTTTGGTGGATGGAAAGACGGGGAAAAGATATTCAGTAGATTAATGGTTTGAATTCCATTAATCAATGTGGTTTGCTGCAGAACTAAAACAGAACTAAAAACACAATGCCACCTCTGAGTTTAAGAAAATAATGTATCACTAATCCCCAAATAAAACTTTTCATTTGAATACACATTTTACTGTTGTAGATTTAGAACTATTAGCCTATAAATATTTACATTTAATAATTGGGCCACACCATTTGCAGCACAAACACTCAACTTTATCTTTTTCTCCTGTTTTTTTTTAACTTTTGAATACTTCCTTGTGTTCTGAAATATATTCTGATACAGATTTTCATTTTCTTCCCATTTTAGTGTGTCAAATCTTCAAACTGTTATCTGCTAACAGCTTGAAATGTGTATGTGGTAGGTGTTAGATTCATCAATACATTCAGATGTGCATGCACTTCAAAGCTTGCGTGCGTGCCTGTTTGTTTGTTGTGTGTATCTTCTAGACTAATGCATAGTCTTACTTTAACAGGCAGCTTTGCATATACTCACAAATTAATGTAATGTATCGTAATATATATCTTATGAAATGTATTGTATTTTCCTAATAAAACAAATTATTTTTATATGTTTGCATGATACAAAAGTAGGGTGAAAAATCAGAAAAAAACAAACAATACTTTTTGTAAAACCTGGGGATTTTTCGGTAAAAATCTGTTTAAACTGAAAACAAAGGGGCTTATACATATTCTTGACCCTCATTTCCTGGTCCTTTATTTATTAACTATTTACATACATATCGCTATAGAAAACTCTCGTAACAATGGGATCTGCTGTCTATAGCTTAGTGTTTCCACTATCAAACAGGTTTCAGAGTAGCATCCGTGTTAGTCTGTATTCACAAAAAGAAAAGGAGTACTTGTGGCACCTTAGAGACTAACAAATTTATTTGAGCATAAGCTTTCGTGATTTACAGCTCACTTCATCCGATGCATTCCTATCAAACAGGCCTTATTTTACAAGTTTAACTGTCAGTCCTCTGAACTCAACCCCGAATCTGAGAGTCAAGATTGTTTCTTTCCTTTTCACACCTCACCACCTGTACTAGGTCTCTGCAAGCCAAATTATGCTATTGTTTATACCTCCAAACTCCCACTGCTTTCAGATTATTTCCTTCTTGACACCTTTGTGAGCCCGGTTGCCTCCCATGGGTTTGCACAGGAGTTGCTCACTGGAACTTAGCAAACAATCTTGTTGATATTACACATGAAGGAATAGACTCCACTCATGCTTCTATAGCTGCATTGTCTCTGCAGAGCTAACACACGTACCCAAACCAAACAGATCTCATTCATGCAGGGAGCAAATCAGTTGCGTTGAGATGGGGCCATTTTTTACATAGTCACTTTTCAAAGTAGAATCACATGTCCGTGAAAAGCAATCAGTGTAATTCCAGGTTTTGTTAGAGTAATGCCTAGAGGCCTCCAAAAGATTGGGCTGCATTGTGCTAGGAGTTCTACGTATGCGTAGCAAGAGACAGTCTCTGTTCTGAAGAGCTTACAAACTAAATAGACAAGGCAGACAAAGGTTGGGAGGAGAAACAGAATCACAGATATAGGTGAAATGATTTGCCAAGGTCATTCAGTGTCTGAGTGAAAGAAATGTGCGTCTCCTGATTCCTAGTCCAGTGCCCTATCCACTGAGCCAATATAATAACAGCACTATATTTTTGCATCCTCACTTTCTACTATTTTGGACCTGTTCAGTATTTGAACTGCACCATGTACTAGAAGTGTCAGGAAATTCTGCAATACCATATTATAGCACCACATTATGAGAATCATTTTAAATTGTTTTCGATGTCATAACAGCTGCCTGTGGAAAATGTGTTAATGTAAACACCATATTCCTCCCTCCTTGCCACCCCCCAGACTTTGCTGTGAGAGAATGGGATACCATTTTAGCATTCAACCCCTCTTTATCTGACTTCCTAGAGACACCAAAAGTATATGGTCCCTAGTGAAAGCATAGTGATGGGAAAAAGCTAGTGGAGATTTTCCTCTGTTATTTACTACCCCTGTTGGTCAGCTCAGGAACAGTAAGGATTATTGGCCCGATGAGAGAAGGAAGGAAATGATGTAGTGTTGTAGGGAAATGCCATAGAAACCTTGAAGAATCCTACTCAGTGGGGCATAGGTCCATTGCTTAATTTTTAATGAAAGAGGTGCTGGGGCTCAAGCAATTTTTTTACTTTCATAACTCACGTGGCAAGCCTAGAAGTGCCTGAGCTATGAACTGCCAAGCCTAGAGGTGCTGGGGCTCGGCCCGGCACAAATTAAGGAATGCATGAGCCAAGGTCAATCGCCTAGCTTTAACCACTTTTGCCTTTTGAAATTAAGTACCTCCAAAATCAGAGGACTTATTGGGCGGTATGTATGCCTTTTAAAAACAGAAAGGGTCACCAATTCCTTGGTAAAGCGGTGGATTTGATACCTTGCCATCCCTTCTCATTCACTGAGATGCTGCCATATCTTTTCAGCAAGATTTCACTCTGTGCTGCTGCTTCTCAGAGACATCACAACTCAAGACTGACTTTGCACAGCTGGAAATGCTAATTCATCAGCAAGGTAGCTCCAGTTTTAGATGTCGAACTTCTAAGAATGTCACTGGAGCTTGGGAAGTCACTGAGCATTCCCAGGGCTTCCATTAGGCAGCTGATTACTCTAATATCAGAACTAACACTTAATGCACCACTGAGAAGTAATGTTATTGTACTTTTGCTATTAAGCAGCTTGCTTCTGTTTAAGTATGTATGAGAGTAATCCAGAGTTTAAATTTCACTTTAAGAAGTTTGGTTTCAGCAATGCCTAATATGAAATTTGTTTGAGGCATCCCATCCTTAGGAAATAGAGTAGCTCACTGCTTCAAAGAAGCACATATATTGAAATCAATTCCAGTTTCCATGCTTGGGCCTGTGTTTAAAACGGCAAATCTTCTTTGAAAATGCTCCCTCTTCACTAACCCAGATTGTGAATGAGATAAATATCATTGGGGTTAGACTAGTAATAAAATAATTAGTTTGCCAAGATAAAGCCTCTTGATTTTTGTGTCCTGTTACACTATTTCCTAGATGTAGTGAAAAGTTACTTGAAACTTGTTAGTAACAGCACAGTAATTGTACCAGTCCCCAGCCCACCTTTACTGAGGCACTCAGCTGTTGATTATGTATGTGGACAGGAAAATAGGGTACTAGGTTTTAATTATGTCTATATTATCTGTTGTTTAGAGCTGCCAGGGTTTTCCTGCAAATGCGTACTCAAAAATGAGAGCACAATTAAAATGTAAATACCAGCCAATTCCTTGTCATTTCCCCCTCTGTTTCCAGGTTTTAGATCTCAGATGTCAATCTTACAGCCTGATGCTCCAGTACAGAAGCTCTTTGGCAATTAACATTTTTGAGGAGAGCCAATAAAATGTACTTAGTATGTCAAGTAAAAGAATTAGGGCTTGTCTACATTAGCTGAACTGATGTAACTGCACTGGTGTATTACTGTAAAATCTGGGGTAAACTGCACAAGTGCCAGCTCTATTTTATGCTGATGCTGCCCATCTGCATTAGACATTTGCAGTTAGACAGATGCAAAAATCTCTAATGTAGAGAAAACCTTAAACCCCAATTTTGTAACTGACTAACCTCGACTCCATTGGCTTCAGAAGGACAGGAGGATTTGGAATAGTTCACCTATGGTGCTCAGGACTGAGTCCATACATTGAAAAATGGCTAACTGCTTAAGAAATTGTATGATCTGGTTGCTCTTATAAAACTGAGCATCTCCAAGATACCTCGGGAGAAGGCAAGTACTGAGTAATGTATTCATCTTTTATTATGACTCCTTTCTTCCGTATTGTATATTAATTTTGTGTAAACCTCCAGCTGCCATAGATGCTGGGAAAGATGATGCCATATTGTTGCTATAGACAAGTTATATTGCCATGGAAATACTGTGTTTCCTTTCTCTTGTGCAATGTAGATTGCTAACATAGTATGTAAAAAGAGACTTCAATGGAGAAATAATCTCACAGTAGAAAATATTGGCTGGTTATAGGATAATACCAAAAGACAATATTGAGGTCTCAGATGATGAAACTATCTTTTTTATATTGCAATGTGCAGCACTAAAATTATTGAATGTTGTTGTTAATACTATTTGGGCATTGTGAATTACAATCTTTGAAATTTAGGCTTCAGCAGAAGGATCAGAATTGCTTTTGTTTTTGGCACATGGTGATACATTTCAGGAAAGCAAATTTGCCTGAGGCCTGTTCTCAATGCTCTGCAAGTACTCTTTCTTTCAGTTTTTATCTTTCCTACTCTTTATATATACATATAAACTCTACGTAAAATGATGATGTTTGGTAACTGAAAATCTGACAAGATTTGCACGGAAATGGAGCCATTTGTTCTGCTCAAAGTTTTGCATTTATCAGGAGTTGGAACTGCTCAATTTTGAAGATGGTAATTTCACCCAGCTGAAGTATTTTGAAGCTTGTGAATGAGGACAGAGGATTGTATTGCAAGCATCCTACTATCTGAACGAGAGTTGAGTTTAGTTTGAGACAACCCAGAATTTTTAATCTCTGGAAATTTCACTTATTGTAATAATAGGTAAGTCTAGTGAGGAAGGGAAATCTGCTTCTGGCTATTAAAGATTTAGATAAAATCAGATTGTCTAAAAAAAAAACCTCTGGAGAGACTGCAGATACCTTTTCCAAGGCTTGATGGTCTCCATATTATAGAATCGAATGTGCTGATCTTCTTTAATCCTGCTTCATTGTGATGAGTTTTTTTGCTAGTGTCAGTAGTGTTGCTTGACTTGGTCCAATAAATTCAAATATTGCCACAAAGCAAAACTTTTTCATTATATACAGCACTTAACATTAGCAAAAAGAAAAGGAGTATTTGTGGCACCTTAGAGACTAACAAATTTATTTGAGCATAAGCTCACGAAAGCTTATGCTCAAATAAATTTGTTAGTCTCTAAGGTGCCACAAGTACTCCTTTTCTTTTTGTGAATACAGATTAACACGGCTGCTACTCTGAAACTCAACATTAGGTAACCCTAAAGCTAAGCTGTCAATTTTGCCTCGATGCCTTGGTTTATAATAAAGGAAAGTTTTGCTTAAATCTGGTCTGACTAGTACTTGCACAAATTCATCTACCTGATTTAAGTCTCCAAAGGGCTTGGAGCATCCAAAACTTGACTACTTTTCTCCCAATCAAGTCCCAAATTCTCGATAGAATAGCCATCGTAAATTCAACCTTGAGCTTTCACTTAGATTCTAAAGGATGAATATAATATAGGTATATAGATAGCCTACAATACTCCTCTTTGCCCTCCTCCCTTAGCTTTAAAGTCATAAAAATGTTGGTTTAACCTATTTAAATGAGCCCTTTGCCTATCTTTGCATGTAGCCAATAAACCCTCAGACAACTCCATAGTAGTTTCCACTGTAATTAGGCTTGGTGATGGGCAAAACAGATAATCAGAGGAAAGGAAGCCGAGGCATATCCTTAGGAGAAGAGATTAAAGGGACTAGGATTATTTTTCTAGGGGTTGTTATAAGAGGGGATAGGCTGAGATCTATAAAATAGTTAGTGTCAACAGTTGCTATGGTTTCCTCGTACATTCTTTCTTTAAGAACTGGTTCATTCACTGATTTATGTGGCAGAAGAAGCCATCCACTTTTTTTCTCTCTCCCTCACTCACTCACAGAAACCATGTCTGGATTTTGAGATAACAGTAGGTTTAAAACTTCATTTACATACTTTCTTTCTCATTAACTAATGCATTTTAGATTTAAAGCAAACATTATGTAGTTTAAGTAGTAGTTAAATTTCTGGGCTAGCTGCACAATTTCCACTTTTCTCCTTGATATGTGAAGTGGTCTCCTGGATTCCATCCCACTTCCTGTCCTTTTAATAATTTTAATGTTTGTCCTTCTCTTTTCTTGTTTTCTTTTGGCTTTGCTGGAATCCATAAAACTTCCTCTTATGATATACCTGAATTCCTGCCCCAGCTATCAAGAACACCTCAAAGCTACCACTCCCCCATCCAGTTTTAATAAGCCTAAATGAATTTCCCTCTTCACTGATCTTCTTTCATTGTATAACATTGAGAACATGAAGAAGTGAGGAGAGATGGGTTCTGTTAATTTAGGGCCTCATCGAAATCAATGAGTCTTTCCATTGACTATAATGAGTTTTTAAGTTTCCTGTGATCCACTATACAAAAATGAAGGACACATAATAACAGTTATAAGGAAATCCATTTAGCATGACTAAAAGGAAAGTACTACTCCAGTTAACTTGTGGGACTTATTGCCACAGGATATATTCCTGATGCAAAATAGTTTAGTAAGATTCAAATAAGAACTTGAACAAAGGTTTCTGTTACCCTACCTGGGATAACAATTGAAAGGGACATCAGTTGTTTCTGAGAAGCCCTTTCTCGTTTCTATAAACCGGTTCCTACCATGCTGCCCAATCTAAAGCAACAAGAGCAGTTGAATTGCTAGTATGGTGGTTACTGGTCACTCCCAGTCCCATCTGGTGTGGAAAACATGCTACTCTGTAGTGCTGTTAATCTGAGTCATCTTGGGAATTGGGATATCTCCTATTTTACAGTAGCTATGGCCAGGATAAATACTGCAGATTTCCCCCTCCTGCTTTTTAAAAGGAACCCTCCAACCAGCAGTTCCTAACTCCCACACCAATTCTGGACGCATCATACATTCCTCTCTGCTGCTGTCCTTGTTGGCCTGAACCATATCTTAACCCCATATGGGTATGGCATAGGAGTTTGGGTCTTTGATGGGGTGGGGGAAGACAAGGTCAAACACTGAATCTTAGGCTATGCAACCATGGGGAAAAGAAACTTGAATGCAATGAATTCAAAAGGGTCCACAAATTTGTCTGTTTCCTCTGTTATGTTCATGGCATATGCACAGAAAAGTGATATAAAAACAATAAGTACTCTTGCTGGAAGGTTGCAATGTAACACTACTTTTATTTCTTATAACTCAGAATGGCAACACACAAGAACCCCAAAACAGAGAGAGACCAAGCAGGCTGCTCCCTAAAACAGAAGTGCACAACTCATCCCACCGTATTCTAGTCTGGTTGTCTGCAAACTGACTCTGCTAGTCCCAGATCATGCACCTCCCTACAGATCCCCTGGCCTGTAAGCAGGACCACAAAAAAACTCTGTATCAGCTTACAGTTTTCAATACACCACATGTAGTGGCCCTGACAGTTGCACCACCTATATTCATTTTCAGCTACGGTTCCATTAATGCTCTGACTTTTGGATGGATTTGTTCTGTAGTAGAGAGAGTACTAACTAGGACCTTTTCTCACCCATCATTAGAATTCTGGACCTGTAAGGCTATTAAAAGTGAACTATTCTCTTCCCACAACCTTCTGTTAAAACAGATTGCATAAGCTATTGCTGTATGGATTTTGTTTTTGTCACCTCACTTTACTAAAGAGCTCTGTAAATGCTGCACTCAATTTACAGCAGGAAAAAAGAAACAAGTCAAGCATGCTCTAAACATTATTTTATAAACTGTAAGGCATTGTCTTGCTCTGAAATACGTGGATACCCTGGTTGCCATGGCAAAAGAGAGAAAGGAGAAGAAATTCCTGTGGAGAACACCATTATTACTCAAAAATTATCACTCAACAGGGTTGTGTGCTTAATAACTCATAAAAAATAGTATAGGTAGTTTAGAAGGCTGGGATGGTGTTTCCTCATTGGTTTGTCTTATTCTATTTGAATGATCGCCCAGGCTGCTAAAGTGCAGAGGTGATCAGGAGATGTAGCTACATAATACTGTGCATTTAGCCCTCACTTGTGTATATTAGGCTCTCAGGCAAAGAAAGCAGCCTGGTTTGCTGGTCTTGCAAGGTATCCAGGAAAACTGTAGGATTGTGATAGCGCCAATGGCAATAGAGAAGTTGTGTGTTTGGGGGCTGGGAGTTTCTAGCAGGATACGTATTCTGGCATCTTTGTGCAATTACAATTATTCAGGGAAAAATTCTCTGGGCAAGCGGGAATGGGCTTGGGAATGACTGTGTCAGTTGATACATTGAGAGATTTTGACTATGATGCTTTGGTTTGGAACCTCTAATTCATTGAAGGCCTATACCGGCAGGGTGTGGAGTACCTCCTGGGAAGCCGAGTTCCTTATAGACTTACAGTGTGCGCAGTAGCCCTCCTTCTCAGTGGCTTCAATTCTCAGCTGTGTCCCATCCCCTTTATGCCACTTATGTGCAGATCAGAAAACAGCTAGAGCTGCCCACCTGGGAATTCTTCCAGTGCGGGGCCATGTCAAGGGGTGTGACCAGAGCACTCTTCACCTCAGACTTTCTGAGCAGCAAGGCAACTGCTTGGGGACTGACGCAGCTTTGGGCATGAGTTAGAGAAGCCACTAACTGTTTCTCTTGCCAGGGGCTGCATGTCCAGACTCTCAGCTGGCTGCTAAGGTGATTAAAGCCCATTCATCCAAATGAGGAAGGCCACATGTGCTATTAAGGCCCCCCAGTCCAGTCCTGGTAGTGGAAAGAGTGGCCATGTGGGGATGGGGGATATCTACACATCCTGCCTGGAGAGGAAGGGTCTTCACACAAGTTCTAAATAGGCAGGAAGTATTGGCAGCAGGAAAGGGCCACTGGATCCACAGTTAGGCAGATCCAGCTGCTTGGAGCCATTTATTAGGGTGTTCAAGGGGTTGCAGTAAAACCCCTCTGCAGCTGCTGCTCCATGGCCTATCTGCAGCTTTGATCATGGATTGTGTCATCATGCACATGGCGTACCCCACCATACACACATGCACAAGTACACAAGCCCATGCATGCACACACACACACACACCCTCCCCACCCCCATGCTTATGTGTACGTACAGCATTGGGCTCTGTGCAGGAAGGTGGGAAATCTCACTCAGGGAGTCAAAGGTGTGGATTTCCAGATTCTGGCTACTAGAGAAGTGCCCCCATCCTGCTAAGCTCCAGAATGATAGATTTTATAAAGCTCTTCCAGAAGAGCCTGGCCCAAGAGGCATCCACTATTCAATAAATCATCCATATACCTGCAGCATTTCACAGAATTCAGGTTAATACCTGCAATAGGGTGACAGCATTTCCATATCTTCAGTGATGGATGAGGATGCCCGTTGTCATAACAAGTTCAAATAACAAATAACAAATAACAATATGCAGCTTCCTACTGCTAGCACCATCTGCTGCAATTTTTAAACACAGAAAAAGATTTTCTTTAGGCAGCATGTCTCTGTCAGAACTAGCTCTTCGTATGACTCTGTCTGAGTGCCTCTGCAGAACTGCAAACTGCATCTTTGCTTCCTAATGGGATGAAAAAACAGTCTAATCTTTCCTAGCTGTTTGTTTTCATTGAACAAATGGAATCAGTTTTTAGTCTTCAAAGCTTTCTGTAGATACATGTGTTTTGCATCTAAATGTCTTCTATGCTGTCTCCTATATGTGTTACTATATTCTCAGTAAAAAGAACAGGAGTACTTGTGGCACCTTAGAGACTAACAAATTTATTTGAGCATAAGCTTTCGTGGGCTAACACGGCTGCTACTCTATATTCTGTACGTCTGTTAAGAACAGCTTTAGGATCTGAAGCTGCTGGGATCAGATTATGAGGTGCTTTCCTCTTGGATCCTGCTGCCTAGAGGGTGAGGTCTGTCTGACTCAAAAATTGTGGCACTTGAATGCGTTGTGGGGGCCACCTCAAATAGCTGCTTGCTTTGTTTTGCTTGAGCTCAACCCTTATTTCTGTTCAGTGGATATATCAAAAAACATGCTTCCTCCCAAAGTTAGATCAAATGGCCATAATGTTTAAAATAAAAAAAAACCTTTCCAAAGTTATGTTAACTTCTCTAAGCCTCAGTTTCTTCATCTATAAATTAAGGATAATTATATTTGCCCATCTTTATAAAACACTTGGAAATCTGCAGCTTTAAACAGTGGTATTCTTTTTCTTTTTAGGACTGGAGTGGGTAAATGAACTAAAGGACTGTGTGCTGACATAGTACTTGGGATGTCTCAATCGCCCCACCAAAGCCATGTGATAAAATTCTAACCAGGCAGCAAAATCAATGAAAATCCACAATTTTTCTCAAGTTTATGAAAAAGCAAACATCAGTTTTGTTATGACCTGGATTATTTTACTGCACAAACTACTCAGCCTCTGTGGTTACTGAGTACACCAGAGCCTATTTATGTGTATGCTTGCAAAACTCCAGAGCTTGCAGATACCTGTGTAGCATTCTTTGTCTGTCTGTCTCTCTGCCTCTGTCTGTCTATTGAACACAGAAATGGGCCCATACTCAGACAGCAAGAGCAGTAAAATATTGCTGGAAGGAAAACTCATTCCTGTGTTGGTGGTATATTATCGTAAGGCAAAGGTTTAAGACATGAACCAACAAACCAACTAATTTTACCCAAGGGCATAATCTTTTATTTTTTTTTTATTGATGTTATTGCTCTCACTCCTGGAGGCAATCACTATTTGCTTTATTGTCTAGTTGGACCATTCATTGGCTGGAGTCTGTCTGTAGATGAGGATTTCAGTATGTAAGAACTGCTCCAAAAACAAAATATGTCAGGGCTGCATTCTAGAGCTTTGTTTGAAGGACTCTTTGGGGGAAGCTGGTTGCCATGATAGACAGCTTTTTGTGTGTGTTCATGTAAGTTATAAGTGAAGATGGTGTGACGCTTTGAGAGTGATTTTGCTTCTATGGTCTCTTAGACCACAAGGAAGGTCTGATACCATTGGAATATCTTGCAGGCCTAACACTCCTGGGTCATTTCATCCTTAGATTGTTCCATCACTGTTATTAACACAGACTTTACCTTCCTTTGCTATCATTGAGCAGCAACTTAGGAAGATTAAGAGGAATCTGTCATTGAGTAAATAAAAACACTGTTGATAGCATTTTGAATATGCATGATATGCTGACACAATTAGCGGTTGTGGTGTTTGTTTGGTATATTTATGGCACATTGACCTGAAATGCAGCAATAATTTAAAAAGGTAAATAGATCATTCCAAATGCAAAAGCAGACCATAATGGCCCCTTCTGTGCTGTTAGTCAGTCCATCATGTAAATATGTACTGCATTCACTTATTAAACCATACATTTGTATACGTATTAGTTAAGCATCTGTGTAAAAAGTGGATACAGCGGCCTCTCTCCATTGTTAAATGTCTTGTCTGACACCTTAACAGTTATAAAATGAAATCAATAAATCCTTGTCTAGAATCCTGGATTGCAGGTTTAATGACTGAGTAGTAAAGCCTGAAATACAAGGATAGTAATGGATATGTTGATAGACCCTAACCCATGAGAGATTAAAAAGGTTAGGATTATTTTGCTTGGAATGCAGAAGAATGAGAATTATAATAAAGCTATGTAGCATCAAATAATCAGTGGTATAGTGCTGAGAGAGAGGATGGTATTGTGTCTAAGGAGCTGGGTTGGTATTCGAGGGTTAAATTGTCAGTTTTGCCACAGACTTTCTGTGTGATTTTGGGCATGTCACCTAACATCTGATTCTCAACTCCACATTTTTAAAATGGAGGTAACAATACACCTTTTCTCACACCTGTTGTCGATCCTATTTATTTAGGTTGTAAACTTTTCAGGACAGGGACTGTCTCTTACTATGTGTATGTACAAGTGTCCATCACAATGGGGAACCAATCTTGGCTGGGCTCCTAGGTACTACGTGTCTAATACAAATAGTAATAATAAAGAACAGACCTTTACTATGCACCCAAGAACAAAGGGACACACAATGAAGTTTAAAAACAACAAATGTGAAGGAGATAATGATTTTTATAAAGGATGGGCCAAGTCTTCATCTGTTGTTGATTTCAGGGGCAGAAAGAACTGAGTGAATTCAGTATTGGCCCTATTTAATTTTCTATGAGGATTTTGTTGATGCAGGATATTACTGAGGATAAATAAGTATCTGATTTGTTGATTGAATTAGAGAACTACCTGTGGTTAAAATACTTGGGTGTGATGCAGTATACAAACCCACACTGTCCAGAAAAGGATTAACAAGTAGGTGTGGACTCAGTCAACCACACCCCACTATACCTGCAGCTTGAGTCAGATGTGGGTGCAGAGACTAAATGTTCGGAGAGCACAGCTCAGTTGTGGGGTGACAAGGAAAGAACAGACCTCCATCTCTTAATGTAGGCCTGGCTGGCCCAGGAACTACTTGAGAGACTGCTTCCTGTCAATTTCCCTGAGGGAAGGTAGGCCTGTTGCAGTGCTATTGTTTCGACTAAATGACTACTGCCTATCAGAGCCTTCCTGTGAAAGGGTAGGTCTGGTATGGGACTACTGTGTGGTTTGTTGCTGGTGATTGACCTGCTGGTACTGCGTACATCTACTGAGGGTGATGCCCTTTCTACAGTGGGTGATAGCTAAATAAAGGCTTTCGCTTACACCTGACTGGGGACCCAGTTATGATTTGTCCCGAGCCCAGAAGTAATGTGGTCATCTAGGATAAAAATTATAAGGGATTATGAGTTCGGGCTAGTGGTTAGGGGACAGGACTGGAAGCTAGGAGACCTGCATTATAGACTCATAGACTTTAAGGTCAGAAGGGACCATCCTGATCATCTAGTCTGACCTCCTGCATATTGCAGGCTCCAGAACCTCACTCACCTACTCCTGTACTAGACTCCTAACTTCTGGCTGAGTTACTGAAGTCCTCAAATCATTATTTAAAGACTTCAAGTTACAGAGAATCTACCATTTACACCATTTTCCTAAATCTTTCAGTGACTTCTTGCGTAGTTTGAAGCAAATGATTTAAACCTCTCCCTTGTCTGTTTCCCTCTCTGTAAAAGGGGGATAACACACAAGGTTGTAAAAAGTTGTGGGATCTGCAGATGAACAATTCTTGGTAAGTGCTGAGCTCTGCCATTATCAATCCTGCTGCCTAAATCCTGTATAGCATTGCACAGTTGGCCTGTTAAATTAGAAAGGGTTTTCATGACCCCATTTAACTCTAGACATTGGTTACAGCCAGAAGCAGGGTACCTGACTAGAATGGACCATTAGTCGATTTTGATATGACAACATCTATATTTTTTGGAGCTAAAGAACTGCAATAGCTAGGGCAAGTCCCCAGATTTCATTTTTGACAATCTGTTTTCTTTGCAACTCTCAGGCTTTCATACTACTAACCTGATCTTCCTAGCTTCATATTCACATTTTTTAAAAAAGAATTTTCTGTTAAGTATAGTAAAATATTTTGATGCTCTCAATTTTTTTTGGATAAATATTGAATTCCCTCAATATTATATTGAGTATCTCAGATGTGGTAACTGTGAACAGCCATAGGATTCAGTGGTTTCTATTAGTTTTCCCAACTCCCAGAGTGGCTAGAATATAGTCTGCGATGTTGCCTCATGGGATCTCCATTAACTACGGATGCCTTTGGCAGTTATGAAATGGATAGTGGACAACCTAGCAACTCCAAGTGCTGGCGTCAAGCTGTTGACACTGTACAACATGGACAATTAAATTGTTATATTGTACAGTGTATAATTTGCAGCTTCCATTGGAGAAATATTTTTTGGAAGCTGAAGCTTCATAAATGACCTCACATGGCCAATATTTTTAAAGCTGTAGCACTGACAACTTGACATAATGTGTTAGTTCCATGCAGCTCATACCAGTCAATTACAGATATAAGGATGGTGTTGAAAAGATGACACTGGAGACCAAAGGATTCCTACTTTTGAAGGAGTTTTCAAGAAACCAATGGACAGGTCCACCTTTGGATTTTCTCTAGTGTGGTGATACTAAAGATAAGTCAGCTAGAAAGAGAACTTATTTTTGTGTTTTGCTAGACTTCAGCAAATGATATCTGAATACAAGGGCAGGCTCCTTAATTAGTTGCTGTATAATGCCACGTTTGTTTCTGTGTAATGTATAACTTTTGAATTAATTACTGCTGTTTTTAATTCTTTGTAGGTTATTTTGTATTTATTAATACTATTTCTTATCTGTTTATACCTTCAAGGTTTATTTTATAGAATTATCTGTCACCGGAATATCTGTATATGAGTTTACTTTCTAATCCTAGTCTCTAGTGGATATCTATCACACCATGAACAGTTTCTCATGATTCAGTCTAAGATGAAGAGCGCTTTAGGACAAGAGTGGTAGTCCTTGTTGCAGGTCAGAATTGAAGTGTATTGCCAGAGTGTGGGGGAAAATAACCTGTACTCTTTGAAACCCCCAGTGCTATTAAAACTCCAGGGTCATGAGCTGTAAACCCGTTTACAAAATAGAAATATGGTAGGAAAAATATTCAAGTAATCAAATTGGATAGCAAACGTGGATTTTTGTTTGGGGAAATGTTCAGGTAATTCTCTAAGCCTTCTCCAAAGCTTCCATCTGTAATATTTGGCCTGAAAGTTTCTCAAGATTTCTGCTACTTCTGTTTCTGGTCCTGGCTGGAATGAAGGAGAGTAGAGATGAGCAAAGATGAAGGGTAAGGAAAAAGGTTCAAAGTTCAGTTTGAATTTTGGGTGAAAATCTGAGTTAGTTCTGGTTCACATAAGGGTGAATTCACTCATCTGTAGTAAATACTAGTAGTTCCTTGCATGGCCAACTGTGGGAATTAATTTTTACACACTGTTGTCACAATGGTTGCCCTTTTATATACCTTTCAGAGATCCAGCATAAATAATTCTGCCTCCTTGTCAAGAATCCTTATCATCCTTGTCAGCTTGGCTCTGTGTCTCAGTCTCCAAAAGGAGACCTCTGAGTAAGCTTGAAAACGTGTCTTTCACCAACAGAAGTTGGACCTATAAAAGATATTATCTCACCCACCTTGTCTCTCTTAATCTGACCCTTTCAGAGATCAGAGCCCTAGAAATTCTTTAACTGATTACTTGGGAGATCACATGGGCACTTAGTAGACTTGTATCCCAGTGTTCCCGAAAGTGATTGACAGCTCATGGTCTCCTGAAACTTGTCTGCATTTCATGGACCAGCATATACAGTCCTTCATAGACATAATGAATTCTCCATCAGCTATCTGGGGTAGTGAATTCATAATGAATGTATTATTACTGGTAATGTTAAACAGCAGACTTTTCACTCCTCATAAATGATGAGAGATCAGATTCATGAAAATAAATAGTAGAAAAATATATAGGTTTTTATATTTAATTTGCTTATAATTGTCTCTATTATTATTTCCTTAATATAGTTTTTCATGAGATTAAATGAAAAAAGAAAACAATGTAACCAGAGCTTCCTTAATTGGGGTTTTGTTTAGTTACTAATGGCCGATTTCCATCATGTGTTATATATAGGGCTGGCAGCACTACCTTTCATTAAGGCTGCTCAATACTTCCCCATTATAAGACCCTGTTTTCAATTGCTTATAATTTGACCAAACTTTAACAATTTGGGCAGACGTTTTCTGCTTCACGAAGCTTCTCATGCCTTATTCTGCCTAAAGAGATAGAAAATGTAGGCCAGATGCAGCAAAGACTCCTTAATTTAGTGTTTATTATGGACTCTGAGTTTGGTCTCTGCTACCTTGGAAGAGAATTGAACTGGGCTTGAGCACTGAGCCACATAATCCACTAGCTTGTGCTAGAAACATGGTAGGGTAAACTGAGGCAGAGTACCTGCAGTGCTGCATCTTGTCATGAGGAGGTGCACAGTAGGAAAGATGGAGAAATGGTGCTTGTTAAAGTAGTTTTTTGTCAACTGTTCTTTTTCAGTCAAACTTGATTTAGTCGGTTGTTTCAGTTCCATAGAAGAAATTCTTTTCATTTTGCAATAAAGACAGAAGGTGAAAACATATGAGACCGCAGCATTATATTATTGACAGACTGTTACTTAGGAGCTTACATACTGTGTATGTTATTGTTATCTATCTTATGGCCCAGAAAGGTGCAGGACTGACTGTCCCAAAGTCCTTTGTTTAAGCACCATTGCAAACATCCTCTCCTCGCTCTTGCCCCCTTCTGGGACTGACACAGATTTCCACCTCTGCATCAAAAAGGACTTAATCCAAAGTCCACTAAAGTCTGTGGAATGATTCCTGTTGACGGGCAGGCCCTTAATCAGCTGACCAGAGTGTACAATTCTACCAGCCAGGCAGCTGTTTGTGGTGATGGTGTTTTTTGTGGGGCCAATATTTGTTTGCTAGAAGCTAGACCAAACCACCTATTTGTTTTGCATAGTCAATAAAGCAGCAACCAGACTGTTAACCAATTTCAGTCACTACTGCGGATTGTAGCATTTGGTAAATAGCCTGATGATTGGGTTCAGAGAAGGTTGTTTGTGGGGGTTCTGCCTGGTTAGGGAAATATTTGGACTCCCTAATGTTTTTATTTGCTCATGCTCCTACAGCTTAGGAAAAATTGAATGAATTATTTAAAAATTGTAGATTTTAATAAAAAAAAACAACAAATTAAGTCTTATTACTTAAAAGAAACATCTAACTATGGCTGGTGGTCCAAATATCAAAATGGTAGTGCTTCTGCAGGACACTCTCTTTAAATAGCCTGTCAGTAAACAAGCCACTGATCCATCCCTCTCCCTCTTTAACATTGTTGTAGTGTTTCAAAGCAACTGCTGCAATTCACTTGTTAGCGAGTGTTTCCTTCACATCAGTCATGATGGAAATGTTTTACATGTATACAGATCCTTCCATCCCAAAGGGCTTCATCAATCTAAGAGTATTGTTATAAAGCACCACTGAAATACAGCCATTATTTTCTGGGGGAGAAGGGGAGTGGGTGAAGCGTGGGCAAGCACACAACTGCTACACAGCCTTGGGGAAATAGAAATCTTGGACAATAACAAGGCAAACTCCAAGCCTAACAGAAGGTGGAGCCACTGTCAGGCTAGCCGAGCAAATGGTCTTCTGCTGTACTAAATACCCAGATCATTTCCTGGCTGGGCTATTTAACTTGGCATCTCTGAGCAGACAGACTTTTGTCTAATCTCAGAGCAGCCACCCTTCTTGAAAGTCCAGATCACATATCTGGCGAGTGTGGCAGGGGAAGAGGAAAGGGCCTGAGACACTGAAAATCTTGTAAATACTTCTAGAGTGTGACTAAGGCAGTGGTGAGCTGGAGCCGGTTCGTGCGAACTGGTTGTTAAATTTTGAAGCAGTTTTAGAACCGGTGGTTAAAAATTGTTACAGCTCCCTGAGCTCCCGGCTGGGGAGACTCCCCCGGCCCCTCCCCCGCCTTCCCCCCTCTCGCAGAGCCTCAGCGTGCTGTGCCACCAGTGCCAGTGCTCTGGACCGCTTCTGGGCAGCTCTGCAGCGCCTGCCGCTTTGAGCGGCATGGTAAGGGGGTGGGACTGAGAGTGCCAGCGGGCCGCGCGGCATCCATACATGCTGCCCTGAGCAGCATGGTAAGGGGGCTGGGAGGAGGGGCTGGATAAGGGGCAGGGAGCAGTTGGAGGGGGCAAAGGTTCGGGGGGGGTCAGGGGGACGGGGAACGGGTGGGGGTTAGGTAGGCGTAGGAGTTCCGGGGGTCTGTCAGGGTGGTGGTGTATGAGATCAGGGGACAGGAAGTGGGGCAAGTTGGGTAGGGGATGGGGTTCTGGGGGGCCGTTAGAGTGGGGGGTCTCGTGAAGGGTGGTCAGGGGACAAGGAGCAGGAGAGGTTGATGGGTTGTGGGTTCTGAGGGGGCAGTCGGGGGCAGGAAGTGGGTGGGGGTCGGATAGGGGGCGGGGACAGGCTGTTTTGGGAGGCACAGTCTCTCCTACTTGGCCCCCGATACAATTTTAGAACTCCGATGTGGCTCTCAGGCCAAAAAGTTTGCCCACCCCCTGGTATAGTTTATTATTTTATTCACAAGGGTCGCACTTGCCTCATTCATTATGTTGATATGCGTTTAATAAAGCAATACTTTGTTTCTATTGTAATAAACATGTAAATTTTTTTTTTATTGTTAAGTATGACTCCCAATGACTCAATGCATTGCCACTTCTTATGGAGGAAGGTAAAAAAAGAAAAGGAGGACTTGTGACACCTTAGAGACTAAAAATTTATTTGAGCATAAGCTTTCGTGAGCTACAGCTCACTTCATCGGATGCATACATACTGTTGCACATCCCTTTAAATCAGAACTTTTTATAGGGAACCAGTTGTTAAGATTTTGGCAGCTCATCACTGGACTAAGGTAATATCATCTGAATCTGCTCCTTGTTGTTGTTTGAAGTACCTGGTAGAAGAGTTATTCCCAAGTATGGAATTGTGAACTTTTATTGGCCAAGTTCTTGCCTCTAGTCAGTGACATTTGCTTTCCAGGATTGTACCTTTTTCAGCTATTAAATTATAACTTCCCATTAAGATCATCCATCCAATTTTTTCAGACAGGCTGTTCTTAGAAGGCAGTAAAGCACATGAAATCTCAAAGATGCCTTTAATTATTTCTTTTTGTTTTTGATGTTCACAGCTTTTATTGCTCTCCATTTCCATTTGTCTCATTTTATTCTGTGATCAGGAAGAATTTGGCAGCTGAAGGCTATCGGTCTGGAAGTATTCATCAGCTAGACAAATTTGTCATTGACTGTGTTTTCAACCGTTTGCTTTATATATTTTTTTCAGAGGATGATGCAGTTTGATGTTATTTTGCATTCCAAATAGCTGCAGGTTCACTGTCCATTATCAGACTACAGGCTGTCATCAACTCTCAAGCTCTCAGTAACTCTTACCAGTCCTCTGTCATCTTATATGTGAGACAGCATGCTGACACTTTAACATTTTGTCTTTCATAGAGAAATCCAGGAAATCTGGATGGATCAGTGAACCCTCCCCCAACCCATTTTGGCCACATGGGAATATTTAAAGTTCAGGTGCTGTATCCGATAATGGTTACAAAATGGTTTGATTCACTGTCCTAGAAAGGCTGCCCTGGGTTATTAGTTAGAGCCAGTTTTAGGGGGTACAATTTAGGTATTAATTGAAACCAGAGTGATTAAAATTTGTCGTCGTCTGATAGCCATGTGAAATAGAATGGTGGCCTTAGGTTCGGTGCCAAGTGTCCTCATCACCCCGAAACCTCTCTCCATCATCACAAAGGACATAGTCTGCTGCTCTACTTTGCAGAATCTGCTGAGAAGACAAGGCATGGAAAATGACCAGCTGTGACTAGAAATGTATCAATGTCCAGGCACGTTTGCAGAGCAGTCTGAGGAGAAACCTATATTGCACAAATTTGTGCTTTATTGCTATTGTTCTATGGTTAGTAGACGAGTTTAGTTTGTAGGGCTGTTACTCTGGCATCTTTCACCAGTACTATGTGCTCTTTAAAGGAGAAAAAAGACACTAATCAGTAGCTTAAAATAAGTCATGTCTTTCCACTTGTTTATCTGTAATCAAGAACAGGATGGGCCAGTTCCAGATGACGAATGAGTCACAACCGGAACCTTAAATCTGCCCCACTTAAATGGGATCTGGTTGGTGGGAAGAGAGATGGGTTCAAATTTCCAGACATGAACCTGACTCAGTGGTTTTGTTTCTTGGGAGGATCCCAAAGCAGAAAATTGGTATTTTGAAGTTCTGTGGTTTTACAGTTACACTAACAGAAATAATAACCCTATTCAAGAGGGTGTGTGTGTGTGAGAGAGAGAGAGAGAGACAGAGAGAATATGGGGTGGAAGTGAGGGGCAGGATGTGTGTGTCTTTTGATGTCAGTCAATGAAATATCTAATATGTAGTATGCTGTGTTTCAACATTTGAAGTAAAAGGGACAGTGTAGATTTTGCAGTCTAGTGCACTTCATGCCCTTTCCTGAATAGTTCCACTCCATCTCTACTCAGGATGACTTCTATCTCTGCCTGCGATGAGATGTTCAACCCACACCAACCTTGAAGGGATTAAAGTGGCACAAGATAAGGCCAATTCACCTTATAGGCCACACTTGGTGAAGAGTCTGGCTTGACTGAAAATGGCTGATAAAGCTGAGGTGAAGGAGAAGCTGGTTAAGGAATACAGACAGGAAGTTTGCAGTCATTCTCTGGAGTTAGAAAGGAGGAAACCCAGGGAAAGAGAAAAGCCCTGGAGTCCTGGCCCTGAGGGAACAGTTTATCTAGAAGGGGGGAGAATTAAGCCTGTGGGAGGCAGAGTAGAAAGGCCTAGGGAAAGAGCAACAAGTCTAGAAGATAGAGACTGGGCAGATCTTGGCTCTGATTCTGGTACGGTTCTGGGCTGGAACTCAGAGTAGTGGGTAATCAGAGGTTCTCCTACCAGCCTCAGGAAAGTGGCACAGTATTGTGGGAGATGCCAATTGGATAGCTGGTCCAGAGGCACTTTGATACTCTGGAAGGGGGGGCTATATCGTGATGTAGCCGACAGAGGGCTGAATCTCAGAGAGAAAGAGCACCCGGAGTCGCAGAGAGAGAGGCTGCAGGGCGAGTGAACAATGGAAGGGGCGGCAGACCAGATGAGAGCTGACTCCCCAGATCCAGCCACAAGAATGCACCACAGAGTGTACTCTGTACCTTGTAAAGACACTGCTGAAGAACGATAGTTTTGCTTTTTGAATGTATTAGGTTTTATTTAATCAAATGGCATATACTAAAAATTAGTCCATGGGGGAGGATAGTCCAGTGCTCATCTATGGGCACCTCCTTTCTGTCCCGCTCCGTCACAAATTACCTGTGTTTGCACATACCACCATATATCTGGTGCTTAGACAGATAAATCAAACAGGCTTGGCTGGATATAAGTAGCCTCATATGGAAAACTGCATGTTTATGTTCCTGTCCATGGTTGAAAACTATGGATGGTTATGCTCTTCTCTGTGGTTGCTATCACTGTTCTTTTTCTTCTGCAACTCAAAGTGCTGTCCCCATAGCAATATTTCTACAAATTAGAGAAAGGCTTTTGACTTTCCTCCCACAAGTTTGCAGTCAGGATAATTTACTACCAGGCACTATACAAAAACTTGAGTGGATTTTTAATGCTAAGTGAAAGTTTGGAGAAGACAGCCACCTGGCTGTGAGTACTGGGATTGCCTGCTTATCCATCTCTATCTGATGCTTTCATTGCATGTGTGAAAGATTCAATTTACATGCAAATGAAGAAATTTAGTAATCTGTTCCTTAATTAGCATTTACCTATTTCACATACACAGAAATAACTTTGAATCTACTGTGATAGACTAGTAATATCTGCTAAAAGTATTGGCAAACAAAATCAAGTCCCCTAGTTAACTTAAAAAGAAAAGGAGTACTTGTGGCACCTTAGAGACTAACAAATTTATTAGAGCATAATAATCGGATGAAGTGAGCTGTAGCTCACGAAAGCTTATGCTCTAATAAATTTGTTAGTCTCTAAAGTGCCACAAGTACTCCTTTTCTTTTTGCGAATACAGACTAACACGGCTGCTACTCTGAAACGAGTTAACTTAATTATCTACTTTTATCCAGTGTGAAGAGCAAGCTATCCGTTAATTGACAGTTGAGACTTGAGAGACCAACAATAACACTCCGATAACCTTCTAATCTCTCTGCATATTTTTGGTAAGAGCTTTTTAAGCCTTCAGCCATCAGTCTAGGGCTGTCCAAATTGTAAGCCATAGAGAGATGTTATATTTGGCATTGCTTAGCAAAAACATACTACTGCTTTTCAGCATGCTGCTACAGGTGGAACTTGACATTCGCAACACATGTGTGTTTGCCATCTGTGCCCTACATTGTCAAATTGCCCAGCTTCAGTAGCTCTATTTGTAGGTTAAACCATCAGTGACCTTTTCAGAAATCCCAGGCTTCCTACAATTAAGGAGCTAGACCAGTGTGTGGCTCAGTGCTGCAGCCATTTAAACTGCATAGCCGAACTGAGAGTAAGAGAGCAGTCACAGATCATCTACACAAGGGAAAATGTCTAGGAGTCTCCAATTAAAATGGAAGTTGTGTATGTTTGTATTTTAGCCTTTTTATTGCCCAGGAGATCAATATAGTGTGTGTATTAAATGCATTCCTGTTTTTGAACGTATGCACACGTACAGTTATTTTTACAAGATTTAAAAAAATACAGATACAGAAAAGTATCCCAACCTTCTTTCAAATCATCTTGGATGACATAGCATGTTGGGATTTCTTTGGAGTAAAAATGATGCCTTATCTACAAATGCAGTTGAGGCAGCGAGGCCAGAGATCAGGATTAACCAGTTATCTTCAGATATAGGATATTCTTATAAGTAGGGAAAATAAAGTGAGTCTTAAATATGGACCATGCCAATATCGCCAGAGCTTTGATTCTGCCTCCCACCTGATTTGAATGTCCCAGCAATGCAGGGTTAGTGCTGACCCCCACCCATTACATCTCAATGGATGATTTTGGCCTTGTCGCTGAACATTTTCAAATAAGATCCTAATGCATTACAAAGTTGATAAAAAATAAGGCTGAGCTTTTCAAAAGATCCTAAGGGAGTTAGAGCTCCAACTCCCTGTCAATCTGGACCCCTAATTCCTTTGAAAATCCCAGCCTAAAGGAAGATAGTTCCATGAAAAAAGCTGAAGGGGCGTGGTATCTGTTTTCATTAGAGAGAGAATCTGTAGAGTATTCTATTAGTTACACAGAGCCCAGGATTTCCTACCTCCCTCTAGTGTACAAAAAGGGAAGCACTAGCATGTTTCATCACTTGCCATACTAAATATTAATTTCCAGCATATCCTTAGGAGAATAAATCCACTTTAGGAGCACAACAGCCACACAATAAGACTATTTCAGTTTCTTTTTGGCCTTACAGAATCCTTTGTTCCACAGTCAGCTCAGCCACTGGTAACACAAAGCTTATAGGTTTCAGAGTAGCAGCCGTGTTAGTCTGTATTCGCAAAAAGAAAAGGAGTACTTGTGGCACCTTAGAGACTAACAAATTTATTAGAGCATAAGCTTTCGTGAGCTACAGCTCACTTCATCAGATGCATTTGGTGGAAAAAAACAGAGGAGAGATTTATATACACACACACAGAGAACATGAAACAATGGGTTTATCATACACACTGTAAGGAGAGTGATCACTTAAGATAAGCCATCACCAACAGCAGGGGGGGGGAAGGAGGAAAACCTTTCATGATGACAAGCAGGTAGGCTAATTCCAGCAGTTAACAAGAATATCAGAGGAACAGTGGGGGGTGGGGTGGGAGGGAGAAATACCATGGGGAAATAGTTTTACTTTGTGTAATGACTCATCCATTCCCAGTCTCTATTCAAGCCTAAGTTAATTGTATCCAGTTTGCAAATTAATTCCAATTCAGCAGTCTCTCCTTGGAGTCTGTTTTTGAAGCTTTTTTGTTGAAGTATAGCCACTCTTAGGTCTGTGATCGAGTGACCAAAGAGATTGAAGTGTTCTCCAACTGGTTTTTGAATGTTATAATTCTTGACGTCTGATTTGTGTCCATTCATTCTTTTACGTAGAGACTGTCCAGTTTGGCCAATGTACATGGCAGAGGGGCATTGCTGGCACATGATGGCATATATCACATTGGTAGATGCGCAGGTGAACGAGCCTCTGATAGTGTGGCTGATGTGATTAGGCCCTATGATGGTATCCCCTGAATAGATATGTGGACAGAGTTGGCAACGGGCTTTGTTGCAAGGATAGGTTCCTGGGTTAGTGGTTCTGTTGTGTGGTGTGTGGTTGCTGGTGAGTATTTGCTTCAGATTGGGGGGCTGTCTGTAAGCAAGGACTGGTCTGTCTCCCAAGATCTGAGCTCGTCCTTCAGGATAGGTTGTAGATCCTTGATGATGCGTTGGAGAGGTTTTAGTTGGGGGCTGAAGGTGATGGCTAGTGGCGTTCTGTTGTTTTCTTTGTTGGGCCTGTCCTGTAGTAGGTGACTTCTGGGTACTCTTCTGGCTCTGTCAATCTGTTTCTTCACTTCAGCAGGTGGGTATTGTAGTTGTAGGAATGCATGATAGAGATCTTGTAGGTGTTTGTCTCTGTCTGAGGGGTTGGAGCAAATGCGGTTATATCGTAGCGCTTGGCTGTAGACAATGGATCGAGTGGTATGATCTGGATGAAAGCTAGAGGCATGTAGGTAGGAATAGCGGTCTCTATGTAAAAGAATGAATGGACACAAATCAGACGTCAAGAATTATAACATTCAAAAACCAGTTGGAGAACACTTCAATCTCTCTGGTCACTCGATCACAGACCTAAGAGTGGCTATCCTTCAACAAAAAAGCTTCAAAAACAGACTCCAAGGAGAGACTGCTGAATTGGAATTAATTTGCAAACTGGATACAATTAACTTAGGCTTGAATAGAGACTGGGAATGGATGAGTCATTACACAAAGTAAAACTATTTCCCCATGGTATTTCTCCCTCCCACCCCACCCCCCACTGTTCCTCTGATATTCTTGTTAACTGCTGGAATTAGCCTACCTGCTTGTCATCATGAAAGGTTTTCCTCCTTCCCCCCCCTGCTGTTGGTGATGGCTTATCTTAAGTGATCACTCTCCTTACAGTGTGTATGATAAACCCATTGTTTCATGTTCTCTGTGTGTGTGTATATAAATCTCTCCTCTGTTTTTTCCACCAAATGCATCCGATGAAGTGAGCTGTAGCTCACGAAAGCTTATGCTCTAATAAATTTGTTAGTCTCTAAGGTGCCACAAGTACTCCTTTTCTTTTTACAAAGCTTATAGTATTTAGTATGAACTCACCAAGAAGACGTTGGTTCATTTCTAGCTAAGTGTTTATCTCTAAGTAAAGCCACTTGAGATACTGGAAAGGTCTGTCTCTGGGACAAAACTTAAACCACTTGTAGCACTGTCATTCAAGCAGCCTCACAAAAATGTCTTTTCCTTTTTCTTTCTTAAATGAATCGCAATTCTTTGCTAAAATATAGCTTGGTTTGTATTGCCATGCAGGCTACACCCATGTCATGGGCAAATCATACTAGCCAGAAGCTTCATATAACCTATTGTTTGACGATTTATGAATTCATAAGCTTGCCTCTCATTCTCACCACAAATGCTTCATGCCATATGTTAGATCCTAGAGCATCCCAGCTGCAGTGTAGCTAGATGCATTCTCTGATATTTGCCCCTTATCCTCAGTGTATCTGTAATCTCCCAAGGTAGAGCTACCATGACCCACAATCTGACCTGTTAGACTGAGTGGTGTATCCAGGTGTTTAATAAAAGGACTGATGAAGGGCAAAATATCCTTTCAGCCACCATAAGAAGTATTTCCCATAAAAAATTGCATGCCAAACTTTCCCCAGCTCATCACAATTACTCCTCCTCTTGTTGGACTCAGCACTAGGGACAAAAAATAAATGGGCACAGAGAATGAGCTATCTTTACAAGTTGATCTTCCAAGTTAGAGCTGAAGCACACATAAGAGGCTTATGCTGTATCTGCCCATGTCCCCTGTGGGTACTTAGAGAGGTTGGCTGAAATCCTGAAACCTACCAAAGTCACTGGGAGTTTGCCTTTCATGGGGCCATGATTTCATGCCTTTACATCCTAGAGATCTAATACTAAACCTTTTGTAAGGCATAAGATAAGTATTAGACTTAAAGTACAAATTTATACATTACAAAGGTTCTTTGTATAAAAGATTTTTTCATCAAGAAGCTTCATATCAAAAGTTGAGATGCAATTTGAGAATGAATTAAAAAGTTTAGCTAACACATTTTAGGGATCCTGGTAGGGCTATATTTAACTCAATAGAAGAAAGCAGACAACTTTTCTTTTAACCACTAAACAACTCTTTATGTATCTGGACAAGTGAGTACTGATGTGGAAATGATGTATAGGGCAGAGAAAATCCCAAACTGCAGATTTCACAAGAAGTGCCAAGCTTTCTATATTTCAAAAGGTGTTTGGAGCTAGAATTTTGCTTTGGCCCGGTAAAGAGATAGGTGTCAGCTGTCCTATATTTGGACTGACATCCAGCACTGAAACTGTTTGAATATCATCTTTTGTTTCCACTCTGTATCTACTAAATTCATTGAAATATTTCACGTATCAAATTTGACTTCTCAATTCCTGGGTTTTTTTGCATTTTGTAGTTATTTGGTTGGGAGTGAAATCGGGTTATTCCAAGAAGAATTATATTTGATATTCTTCCAAAGAGCCCTCTCTGAGTGAGAAATCATTGTCATTGATGGTCACCTACAGGATCAGATTAACAACCTTTAGTGGAAGACCACAGTAGTTTAACTTGTGGAATCTACCTGTCACCTGTGGTACGAGAAATGAAGTATTTGTCTACTTAACATTAGTGAACCTTTCGTCAAAATGAGAAATATTGTAAAAGTTTGGATGAGTAAAGAGCACATATAAATATAGAATTTGAGAGCTTTCAGCTCTGAGCAAATTTAGGTACAGATCTAGACTACCAGTACACCAATCTGTAATACAATTCTTTCGTGTGTAACTTTGTGGGCTGAAACTGCATTTTCCATGGTGGGATCACTATTTCATGTCCCAGACCCAAATACATTTCAGTTTGACGAACATCAATCTTATGAACAACCAGTTATAAAAACCATTTTTTCTGATTGCGGTGGAAAAAGAAATCGCAATGAAAATGATGTCAAAGTACAGCAAGTTGATTCACATCTGATGTCTTTATTGGATTGGAAATCACTTTGTAGCAATTTGAAGGACAAGAAGAAACTGATACAGTGCACCACAGTAATTTAGAGATGTCCAATTTTATGAACTCTTCAATCTCTATTAGTTCATAAAGTAGTTCTCCTCTGTGTCTGTGTGTGTGTACACATACATGTATATTCTAAAGTTAAATAGAAAATATGAGGGGTTACAGTACTTCTATTTACTGTGCTAATATAGGAGGAGTGGGGTAGGGAGAGAAATCACATCGTATTTTGCTTTTGCTGTGGGATTTCCTTGGGCAACAGTGCCTTAGTTCAGTAATGTTAAAGCATTTGATGATAAATAAATGTATTGGCTGGAAGGTCTGCTCACTCTTAAACAAAATAGATTAATCAGTTCCAGCCTTCTTTATTTAATTTTATTGTGCTTTCACTCCAATCATTTCATGCAGGCTCTCTGTACTCTAGGTTTGAGTGTGTTTGAAGACAGGAGAAAGAGTCTGCATTCTTTGAGAACATGCAGGCGCACACAAGTGTCATTTGGATGGCAATTTCCTTGAGTGTGTGTGGACAAATTTCTGAGGATTATCCTTTACGGTTTCCAAAGTTAGCAAATTACCTGTCGTGCTATTGCCGGTGGCATAGCTAATTTGCCTTCAGGCAGCTTTAATTTTCATACTCATATTTTCCCACATAATTGCGTAAGGGAATTCATGGCTGCCGTGCTCTATCCCCTTCCCCCCTTCAACATTTGCTTCCTTTGTTCTTTAATATCCTCTCCCTTCCCCCTCCCCCATTATATGCAATCTGCAGTCCTGGTAATTAAATGCTGCATCTTCATGTAGATTAAAAAGAAAAGCCACCTTCTTGTGGTGGTTTTTTCTTTTCCACATTTTATGGGTATTTAGAGAAGCGAATGGTTCTGTATATAAGAGTAACAGCCTCATAATTCAGGAGTGAGGAATGACCCAGTGGTTAGGGCACCTGAGTTCTTTCCTGGCTCTGCCACAGATATGTTATAAGGCACTGGGCAAGGCAGCTAACCCCTTTGTGCTTCTATTTCCCCATCTGTGAAATGGGCATAATCACACTTGTCCATCTTTTTAAAGCATGTTGAGATTTATGGATGGAAAGGGCTATATAAGTATTGGTATGGTTATTAAATGCTATAACAGGTAAGGTGGTGGAACTAATAGTTTGCCCAAGAAAAGGATGTGAAAGGCAGTTTCAGTTACAAATGAGTCTGCCAAAATATAGTGGCCTTTGCTTATCTTGCTCCCTAGACAACACAGTTGTACTAGAAAGATTCTTGAATGGGAAAAGCCACTAAAACATCAAAGGGTGACAAGACGAAAAACATCATCAATATCTGCCTTGGCTACTAGACCTCTGTATCAGGCAACTCTCTGAGATACTAAGAGTAGTCTAGCATGGAGATTTTTTCCTTACTTACCATGCTAACTCAACTGGAATTCATGGAGCATAAAATGGATATTACACAAGGAGATGATTGCATATCTGGACATGAAAGTGGAGATAAAGGTCACAAGTGACTGACCTACAGTCTGCAAATGATATAATTGAAAAACAAACTGATCTTATGCAGGCTGGCTTACGGGCTGTTCTTCACATAAAATAGCTCCATTAAGGAACTAAAACAAATACAGCTCTAAAGTACAGACTGGAAAACAAGCAAATGGAATTCACCATGAACATCAGAACTGTGGACATACTTCAGTGACTGGAAAGTGGATAATGATGTGGGATTCTTAGTGAAATAGATCACTGAATCTGAACATTGGGAGGCAAATCCAATTTATGTGGAAAATGCATATGGGATTCTTCCTTGGAGGCAGTCAGATGGATCAAAGAAAACATTATTCTCCTCTATCTCCAATAGCAGGGATCCAGAATCATAAGGGCAGAGCAGCAGGAACAAAATCATTTGTACAAAAATAAGAAGACAAAAATACCTTTCCCCTACACTGCAGCAGGAGATGAAGAGCCTGCCCTTTGTCTTCCCAAACTTCCTATTCAGTGGGAAGTGGAGTCAGAAGGAAAGCCTATGGACAAAGTAAGTAAATCCATTTCTTCATGTTTGAATATTGGTGACATCAGAACAGACTTTTCTAAAGCCTTCATGTTCCACTGCTAAATGTGAGTTCCCAGGAGCTGACCTCCCAGTGGTCTGCTGCACACTATCCATCCATCTCCTCTCTGATTGTTCTCCTACAATGCCCCTCTGACATTCCTCCCATAATAATTTTCTCAAGGTTATATCTATCTCTATGCCAGATATTACCAAAGTACATACATTTGCAATAGCTGAGTGAACCATTCCCAGTCTTCCAATTTTCTTGGAACAGTTTCCTTGGATGGATATATATGACTGCAAATTAAATTTGTCTACTGCCTCTACAACTTTTCTATTAATTGTGATGCCTGTTTGCAACCTGTATTTGTTAGTAGTGACAAAACACATAAATTTTGTTTTTGTCACATTCAGGAATAGTCCATATTCCTGACTTACTGTTTTTACATATTCCAGTGCATCGGTGGCTGTAGCAAAGAATATCCAAGGTGGGTTAGAGGTGTCTATCAATGGAGATCAGCTCCTTCCATTTTGTCAAAACCTTCCCAGGCTTGTCTCATAATAAATTCTGCTTAGATTTTAAAGAAGGTTGGGAACAAAATGCACCCTTGTCTCGCATCCTCCTTAGTGGAAAACCATTCACTGTCACCTACTGCTGTTCACTCCCAGGTCTGTAGTTGGTGGCAGATTTGCAATGAGCTCAATGAGATGTTTTGGAATCCCTATGTCTGCCAGTATCCTCCAAGGACAGTCAAATCAGATACTCTCCACCTGTGTTTAATTTCATCACCCTCCATGAGGACTCTGCCATCATGATCTTTTATTATGTTTGATCGGAGTGAAAACCAGCTCAGACACCTTCTCAGTTATCCATGGTGCAGTCCAAAATTGACTTTTCAGAATGTGTGCTTTGGTGGTTTTCATTTTACTCCAAAGTATGTTGGGGTGGTTCTCCTCTTTCACTTTTTGCCAATGCCTCAAACCCATTCTGGACAGAAGTTAAATATTTTTTGTTGATTCTGGACAAGTCCAAATGCAGTGAAACTGTTGAACATTGTATCTTTGTGAGTTTTCATCTTATGTTTGAGGCTAACAACTAATGGTCTGATCCACAATCTGTATGCATTGGACACACAGCAATGCTAGAGACTGAATCTTTACATGGTTGATTTGATTCTTTGTCATACTGCCAGGTGACCTCCATTAGTATACACATCTAGGATGTTGGGTAAAGATGGTGCTTGTAATGACCAGGTGATTAGAGAAGCAGAATTCAATGCCATGCCCCTCTCATTTTGTAAGCCAAGACCATTGTTTCCCATTACTTTTTAATGAGAGCTTACAGCTCCAATTTCCACATCCAAGTCACCAATTACAAGGGTGAAATTTTTATTGTTTTTGGTGAATGTCTCTTCAAGTTGTTCATAGAAGTTATCAATCAAGCCATCGTCATCTGCTATTGCAGGGTCATCAACCTGTATTATTGACATCGACTGGCTTCACTCAAAGGCAAACTGTAGTGATTCAATTGCTGACTGGATAATATCCACCCATTCACTTTGTCTCCTTGGATAAGATAAGTGCAACCCCATATCTTGGATTCTGAATAGCACGCTATGTATCCATCCATCACCATGAAGTGACTCCGACACTGCAATACAGCTCTGAGATTCCACATATTTCTATCTTGCATGTTTCCAATTCTTTGGTCACAATGGCAAGCTTCCCTTCATACATACTCCTCACATTCCATGTTCCTACTATCATTTGTTTGTCATTCTTTTCCTTGGTCCTTGCCCATTGAATTTGGTACAGCAACATCATAGCCACAACCTATACTCTTAATTGGTGGAGCCTCCTCCCCATTAATTTGTCATGCTTTCTGGCCTGGGTTAGGGTGGGGGCTTCCTTGTACAGCGCCACATGTGGATCACTTTGTTTTAATAGCTTCTCAGCGGAGAAAGTAGTATGATTTCACATTGCCTCTCCTCTCATTTGTGGTTTCCATTGGTTAAATTTTGGTTTAACTCTTAGGCCTGGATGGAATTTCCATCATTGAGGGTTCCACTATTTTTCTCAGTTTATCTGTATGCCAGACGCAAATGGTACAGACGACTGCCGCTACAGTAGCAGGCTAGAAACCCTACCTGACCCAAACTACAGTTTAATGGAGCTGATGAACTGGTCACGCCATGGCCTCTGATTTAGAACCTTAATTCCTGTTCCAGTCACTCATAAGACCTGGACCATAGTCCAATAGCATCAATGGAGAGACGCCCATTGACTTCATGAGCATCAGATCATGTGAATATACCTGGGAAATAGCTCCTTAATTTCCTCTCATTAATATGGACAAATAAGCTTGTGTTTAAAGGTTTGGGAGTCAGGAGACCTGGACTCTTTTCTTGGCTCTGTCACAGATTCCCTGTGTGATCTTGGGTAAGTCAATAACCTCTCTGTGCTTCGATTTCTCCACCTACAATGGGGGTATACCTACCGTACCTTAGAGTGGTGGTCCCTGCAAAGTGCTTTGAGAATCATTGGATTGAAGACCTAAGTATAATCCATTATTTATCTTTCTTAAACTTGCTTGTGAAGTTGGCATGGTGACAATATGAAGTTACTATCCTATGTATTTCTTTGAACTTGTCCCTCACATTGCTCCAAAGTGTTGTTTTTGTTTATTTGCAGCATACAGGTTTTTTGGTCAATGTGTAGGTGAGAACTGTTCCTAGTAATGTGTGTTCACTTTCGTCCTACACACTCCCAAAGTTATGTAGCATTTGTGAAACTTTGGCTGAGAAGCAAACAACAGGGAAAATGGCTGCCGTTGTCGCATTGTTTATTTGAAGCAAAAATTCAACCAGCTCTATTGAGCACATAGCTCTGCCAATGCACTTCAATACTGCTCTGCCTTTTAAAGGCAATGTGTGACTGTATGTAGTGATTTTATGTGGCCTCTGACTGTAGAAATAAGTTTTAGTTGAACATTAAACACATTCCTCGCCTCCTAAAGGAAAAACTGAAATTGCTTTTTAAAGTTTCATCTAGGAGTTGGTTTACAAGAAAAGATAATCTTATAAATAAAGATGTATCCCTGAAAACAACAGAACACTACAGTGAAGAACCTTTGGGAATACATATATTAAGGACTAAAAAGAGACTAAGATGAGAAAATCAGACACATGTTTAATGATGGCGTATATAGAAATGTGAGCATTGCTCCCTAGAGGTGAAAGACACAAACTGGAGATGCCCAAACCCAAATACTTGATCCAAACTCTCCTGAACTTTGTGAAAATTCAGTTCAGGATCCAAACATTGTATCTTTGACTTCACATGGATACCTGAAAATGCTATGGTAGAAATGAACGCTGAAGAAACTCCTAACTATAGAATGCTCCAGATCAACTGCCACCTTATGCTGCTAATAATATCCCTCAAAGACAAAGTTGAGGAAAGGACATTCTAGAGTGTTGGATATTTAAGGGGCAGTAGTGTAAACTAACAGAGCTCAGGTTCTGCTCCAGACAGTAGATTCATTGTGCATGATTCATTACCTACCACAATATTTAAAATGTAAGCATGTATGATCTGATCAAGCTATATAAATATATAAAATATAAAGGAAAAGCATGCAGTAGTAACCAAGACCAAAGCTGTGAGTTATTACTGTTTAAGAATTGCCTAGGCATCAAGGCCTTTTAGAAAAGGTAGAATAGACGGCTAAAAGAACAAAAACCCAAGGTCTAATGGCTAAATTTCTTCAACAGTCTGAAAAACTCGAGCCTTTCTCCAGGGTGTATAATTGGTGCAGGTAAAGAAACTTATCCTTTTTCCAGGCTGTGAATGAATGAATTAAAGTAATAAAAATAAATTAATATTAAACATTAAGATATGATATGATGTGCCAGATACAGTAGTAATTTAGGGAACTTGATGGAATCTAATATAATTTAAATGTGTATAAAAGGGAAGTCAACTATAAGTGATACAGCCTTGTGAAAAATATGGTACATTTTAATTACTAGGTGTACCTCATGTTAGGGAACCAAAAAGTTGCATTTATATTGATTTATTTTTGTTTAAGTGATAAAGGGAAAAGTAAAGCTAATATCTGCAATCAGCATGCTCTTGTTGTCAAGATAGTGATATGCATGTGTTCTGAAAGAGGTGGTAAATAAAAGGAACCTAAAACCAAATAGTGAATTTATAAGGACACTTGACCAGAGTATAATAATCAGAAATTTAACTGCTTGATTAATAATGCACAGACTCAGCTCAGCCATACATACTAAGGTCCAACCATTGTTAAAATAAAGAGAACAGAAAAGGAAAACTTATGGAGCTGTTGTGGCCTACTGGCGGACAAAGGTTCTTGAAGCGACTGCATCGTATAATGGACTGTTAAAACAAGTTTAAAGAGCATCAAAGAATATGGAGGGAAATTGTATAAATTATATGAAGTTTAAATGGGACATTTCAACAGCTAGCAAAGTATTGATACAGAAACTCCAACTTGAGCAAACATAACTGCAAAATTGGCTAAGATTGGCTAAGATCCACCACAAAGGGGCCCACAGAGGAAAGTTACTGACTGGAGCAAACCAGTCGGACTTCAAGGTATATCCCAAGACAGCTGTACCAACAACTCTAGCCTAACAGAAGCTGGTGTGACAAGATGTGTTACACAAGTGGGAGTGGAATTTTCCACTCTCTTTGTAAGAACTCAAAAGTTGATGTCTCATTCACTGACTCGATTGTGAAAAAGGACAGCTCTCATTTGTTGGTTGGACATTTTGAATCTTTGGAAGTATGGCTGACCATCTGATTGGCCATGTCAGCACCCCCAAGAAGAGAAACCAAGTTGTACCATCCAACAGAAATAGAATAAAACAGCCTGTTTCCTTCAGCACATTGCTTCCTGAAAGCCAAAGATACTTTGAAGGGAGAAGACTGAGGTCCTAGACTGGCCTGGCTACCTAGGAGTCATCATGGTGAAAACAAGCACCTATCTCAGTACTTTAACTGTCTCTTTCAATTTTCCAGCAATTCAGGTTGCGTGCTAGCACTCTGAGAAAAGACTAGAGTCACGTCTGTTATTTGCTTCACCTGTGTTGGTGGTGTCAACACCCGCTGTGAACAATAACTGAGCTGAAAGCTGGTGCCTGATCAAAGATCTGATGACAAGTAACACACAAATGTTTTCTTGGGTTATGACACAAATCAGACAATTGATCACATTGTGAAACTGAGTACGTAAGTAGTAGAGAAGTATACACACTTATGTGTGTGCTCTAAAGATTGTCACAGAGTTACAGGGCGTGTCTTTGTTTTGTACCAGGATCCAATGAAGATTGTTATAAAGTAGTTTTATAATTGAACTTATTACTGTTGTTAACTAATATTGTAGAACACTGTACATGTCTATTGTAAGTTGTTTTCACACTCTTTCAAGTTTTACATTCATACAGATATAAACTTAGACCAAGTGTGCAAACTCTTTAAACAGCACATACAGTCTGACACACATGTAGGCATTCATTTTAGGTATTTAAGAGTGGTAGTCAAACCCTGGGGGTAATGTTATTCATTGGGAAATTGGTTAAAATTACTGTACATTAATTGGGAAAGAGGCCTTAGTGAATTGGCATGCTACTAATTGACCAAATTGTTTTGTGATTTAGCTTTGGATTGTTTTTACTCTGTTACATTAACACCATTAGAATTGAAAACCAGTTGGTACAGGTGAGGCCCTATTCTGAGGGACTCTTAGTCAAAACTCTAAACAAAATCACCTTCCCAATGTAACCCTTCTGATAGATGGTGTTGGGTTCAATATCTAGGGCTTCCTCTTAACCTTACAAAACAACTGGCACTAGACCCCACCCAGTCATCTGGGAAAACAAAACACCACCCAAGAGACCCTCTAGAGGCAATACTTCTACACTTACAAGCACTGAGTCTGTGGCCAGGGTAGAGGCAGCAGAGGTAGAACCTCTGGATCTTACTGCGTGAGCTTCTACTGCCTGAGCTGGAAGTTCCATGTCTAAAGTTTGCCAAGGGTGTAGCAGGCTCATCAGTCTCTAATTGGTTTAGCCACCACTAGTGAGGGGGAGACGGTGCCACACTAAGCAGGCATGGCTTACACGAACATAATGATTGAGCAGAAATGTTATTTTCTATTATGGGTACGTGATTTGATTCTGAAAAACCTAAATGGTTATATCAACCAATTTATAGTTAGCCAAATCTCATAGTCCAATACTATTTTTGTTGTCTTATATCCTATCCTACTCGTTGCTGCTGTTAAGATAAGCGCTATAAGACTAAATTCAACTCTTGAGTCCTTTTCTTTTAGTTAAGCAGTCAAAATTAAAAGAACCCCAAACAAGGTGGTACTGGTCATCAGTTAAGCAGTTGCTTAACTACGGTTTGTTTTATATCCTATCTATCTTATAGTACCAAGGCCAGATTCACACCTAGTGTGAATGAATGGAGTTTGCTGATTAAAACTAGCTGAAGATTTGGCCTACAAATGTTTAATTCTCTAGTGCAAGTGCTGTTGGAAAATCCTTCTTTTCTTACTGAGATGTCTTGCTATTTAAAAACTCAAATCCAACTGTATGTTAAACTTTATAACGTGTCTTATAGCTTGACCACACTATTCCATTGTGGAGTCTTTTACCACACTTCATGATTTTCCTATTTTTAGGATTTGTAACTTGAAATAATTTAGCAAAAGACAGTTGAGCACATTGACTGAGAGTTAATGAAGAAAATAATATCTGACTGTCCGCTTTTGTGCCTATCCTACAAAATGGTTTAAATTTTGTAATTCATATGTAATCATTGTCCCTGCATAGCAAAGTCTGCTTTGAGAGAAAAAGACAAATGACCTGGTTCTTACTTGTCACCTGAACAACTTGGAAAGTGAACTGCAATGAAATACCTGAATTAAATTAAGTGAGCTTGACATTTTTGACCCATTCAGGCTGATCAGACCTATAACCAGTTTGCAATTCGATGATCTCAAATTATCAGCCCAGAGGCTGATTTTTGGATGTAGATGAGGCTGATCTGCATTTGCTGACTGTGTGATTTGTTTTCAGCATGTTTTTACCTAGGATGGATTATAACCTTTTGAGAAATATGTTCAATTTGCTATGCTAATCAAGGCAAATTTTTTTCCAGATGTTTTTCCAGTAGCTGGTATCTTCAGAGTTTTAGTTGTCAAGGTTGAAAAATTTAAAATGTACCCAAAGCTGGGGAATAATACTAGCAGGCAGAGAGAAATACTTGTGGGCCAACTCCCCTGCCTTTAAAGGAATACAACAGTTGTGGAATATTTATTATTTAATACACTCTTTTTCCTTTTTAGTTCTCTTGATTTTGTTGTACCTTCTTTCCCTTCCTGACATCGCTCAGGGTTTTTTCCCCCTTCGCTATAATGTACCATAGTATATCTCTTCTTGTATTGTGGTGGTTTGTTAATGGTGGTGCCCACAGTGTGCTCAGTGTTTTACAAAGCTTCCTGGCTTGTGTATGAGCATGTGCTGTTGTAACCCTCCTACAATCTCTGTTTTTAAGCCCTTTCCTCTTCACTGAATGATTTCAGTGTTTGCCTCTGCTTCTCAAACAGCAGCAGAATGAAATCAACATGATGTTTGTCAGTTTCACAGCTGCTCACAAGGCTCTGAATGGCATCAATTGAAACTCTCAGACCTGGGGAAGAAAAGGGATGTGCTAGAGGAAGGATATAATAACCTAATATTCAGTTAGCACCTGATGGTGCTGAAAAGTGTATGTTGTGTCAGCATTCTGCTCTGAAGGCAAATACCTATACCTCTTAGATGTTTCTCATTTCAGTCCCAAACATCTCTGTTCCATACAAATTTGATGTCTCCTTTATTTTATTGTGAAAGATTGGTTTACATCAGAAATAAAGAAGTATGAAAGGGAGATTATAGAAAGGAATGAACTAAAGGAATAAACCCCACAGCATTTTAAGTTTTATTTTGCATCCTTCATTTTAGGTCTTTGCCACACATTTTGCCTTGGCAGGTGGAGAAATATGTAAACGCTTTACCTGCTCTCTGTGGTATCGGGAACTGTACCTTTGAGCGGTTTAGCTTCTCAGACAGGAAATCAGAAGGATAGGCACTGCAAATTTTGTGTAATGTGGAGGCATTTGTGAGCTGTGTCAATGAATAAAGAGGATCTCTTCCAAGCCCCTTAGGCCCAGAATGATTACTGACCTCCAAACTCTCCACTTTCAGGAGGCACCAAATGTTTGTGTTTGGTCATCTATAAAAGCCAGTAGATAAGAGAAAGCTTGGGATAATTTACAGTGACAATTAGGAAGAAAAATGGCATGCACTGCTGTTAGATTTTACTGGTATCACCAATCCAACAATAACTTTATTTTTTCTGAACACTCTTTACCGTATGTCCCCATGCAGGTGTCAGTTTAACACCATTAACTGCATATAGATGTATTCTTATCAAGTATGAAATTCATCATGCAAGTTTTGGTTTATATTATACCCTCTCAACCTCTGTAGCATGATGATTTCAAAGGGCAAAAGGACATTTTACTTTATTTTATTTTACGTTTGCTTAAAAAGTGATGTATGAGCTAGGAAGCAAACAAATGATTTAAGAATTAAGTTATTACACAAAGAAAATATGAGCGCAGTGTGCTGCATTATGGCCCCTTCCTCCCTCTGCTTTATCAAATGTAAAAAGAACCCTCCAGTGTTAGCAGAAAGACCCAAAGAACATCAGCTGATTTGTGATCTTAAAGTTTATCTGGAACAGAAATCTCTTGCCAGTTAACTCACACTAATAGCCACAAGGTAAAGCAACACTGGCATTGATTAACAGATGCTAAATCTGTAGGAGCCATAACACTGAGTAAACCAAAAAGCCTCTAAACCAAAAATATATCAGATGCCTTATTTATTTAAGTCTGGTCTAAACATTTGTGATTACTGGTGGTTATTAAGGATAATTTACTCCATTGGGTCTTATAATAATGCATTATCAAAACAGTGTAAAATTTAAAAGAATGCAAATATGTTAACATTGCTCAGTTAGAGCAAAAATACTATTACAACTAGTCAAATCCTCCAGGATCTTATTGCATGTTCATGACTTCAGGTATATTAGCATGCCATTTCATTTATGCTAATCTGCCTGAGATGGGGAAACCGTGAATTTTCAGAAGTGCCTAGTCACTTTGGCTCCTTTTTTCTTGACTTGAGATGCCTTAAAAGAGCCTGATTTTTAGAGTCTGGGTACGTGGCACTTTTTGAAAACTGAGCACCTTTAAGGCATCAAGTTGGGTACCCTAGAAGAGAACCATCCAAAATCATTTGTTTCTTCTGAAAATCTTTTCATTAGTAGTCAGTATTGTTTTGCACTTCTATAGCACCTGTGCATCTCAAAGCCCTTTCCGAATATTAATATTAACAACACCTCTGAGAGGTAGGCAAGTATCTCCCAGTTTACAATCAGAATATAAAATGGGAGGTGCAGGGATTTCCTACTGTAGATCTTCGATGAGAAATATATAAATGTATAACCCTAGTTAGTTTTTTCTGTATGCTGGGATCAGTCTTTATGTGTACGTGTAGCAAAGTAAATAGCTGCTGGATAATTGGCATCTGAAGAGTGGAAATTTCCATTGAATCAAAGGTAATCTGTTCTTTGCTGAGAGCAGAAGTTGTTTTCTACTTGATTAATACTGAAACAAATGCATGTATGGGGAACCTTTCCAAAAGATTGATGCCAGGATCTCAGTCAGGAGTGGATAGACATGGTTGAAAGTTCAGGGGTCTTGTTGAGAAGCTGGTCAAGTATAATGCATTCTTGTCCCTCTCCTCCATGAATGTAAGTGTCTAATACAAGACTGGCTTTAAACTAGCTAATTTCTATAGAATCTGTGTCTACTATTGCAGCCAAAAGACTGACTTCCTTTTAGTCTTTGAATTAAAACCCTGCTGCTCCGAGAAGTAAAAAACACTTAAAATGTGACAGATATTTGAAATACATTAAATAAACTGATTAGGTTCCACAGTATTCAAATTGAGGTAAAGTTGGGCTTTGTATGTACACAAGTGGTACACTTTCTTTATACTGGAATGGTATAAGTGGCACAGCTTCCCTTCATTTGGATGCATTTATACTGGTATAAATGTGTTTCAGTCAGTGTAATGTATTCTCATATGGAAAGGGGAATAAGCTGAACCAGTATAAGACATCTTTATATTGCTATAATTGCATCCGCACTAGGGGATACAGTGATCTCACTGGGGAAAAAAATCACACTCCTAATCAAAACAATCATACCAGTAACAGTGATCTGACCTTGAGGGCCACTAATAAGCTACACCTTATTCGTGGCCAGGGCTATCAATAGGGAAAGGGGAGTAGGAGCAGCAGGGGATTCCCTAGGAAAATCTGCCAGAGTCCCGTGGGAGTGGAAAAAAATGGCTGCAGGGAGAAAGCCATGGAAGGCAGTGCTCAGCTAAAAGAACAAGGAAGAATCCTGCAGCAGGCCCTGCAGCAAAAAGGACTGAGAAAGACAAAGTGGAAAATTCCCTCTGAGTCGTAGACCAGAGTGGGCTGAATGAATGAATTATTTTTGTCGGGGTTTTTTGGCCTATGTTGGGAAAATAAAACTTCCTGGAAAGAGATTCTGGGTGTTACAGTGCATTCTTGGTAGGGCTGGGTACAAACCAGAACTAAACATAGGTTGTGCACCATGTACAGATCAGGCCTTGGCAGAAAACTTAAAAGCTAAACCGGAGGACAGAGACCTGAACTATAGATAAACTCTGATTGGCCAGCTGTTGTCAGAACAAGAGAGTGGGGGAATCAATTGCCATAATGGTTAGAAACATCACAATTCAGGAAGTGTGACTTTCCCCAGGCTGATTGTGATTTTCGTGTTGGGTGGTGAGAGCTTTATCTACATCTCATAGATTAATAGCACTATGCAAAGAAGTGACAGAGAATAATGGATTTGAATTAAATTTTTCTATTTGCCCTTTTTGGGGGGAAAAGGTGTAATCAGGATCTGTGTGTGTGTGTGTGTGAGAGAGAGAGAGAGAGCGAGCTTAAAAGATCTGTTCAGATAAGCCATTTGGCTCACTGCACCTAAATAATGTGTGCGATTGCTTATTATTGTATTATTATTGTACAATTATTGCTTATTATTGTACAATTATTGTATATCTTCATTTGTGCACAATGGTCTATTGCAGTACCTGTCTAAATTAGTTCATTATTTATAATTAGAAACAAATAATTTGACAAATTTTGCCTTCCCCCCCCTCCACAAATTGTTACAGGCGGATGACAATTTTCTCAGATTTCATCAGTTACTTGCTAGATAATTTCACCAGCTGATTTGCAGGCACTTAATTTTATTGGTTATTGGGAGTCTGAGCTGTATGTTCATTTTTCTAACTCACACGGGGCTAAATTCTGTATCTGCATAAATGGTTAGAGATCCATTGACTTCACTGGTATTTTACCAATTTACACTTGTCAAAGTTTCACTCTATTATAATCTCTCTACCTTGATTGGCTGAACATGCGTTCAGCCTCAAGTTTCTGGTGTGAATGCTTGTGGGAAGTGAGTTCAAAAGTCACTTTCCATTATTATTCTGATATAGTCGCTTAGAATTCACTGTTTGTATGAATTCTGCTGACAGCAACTTTATTCATTCCATGCTGCTGCCAGTAAATAGACTGTTCAGGGAAAATAAACACACAAGCTTGTGAACAATAATTAATAATTAATTTTAAAATCCAACTGGTATGAGTGGGGAAATTGTTTAGTATTTGTCCAGCTCTACTTGGAATATTAAAATAAATATTGCTGCCTTGAAATTTCTCCATGTGGCATAAAATTGCATGATTAAGTGCATGATAAAGAGTTTGTGCCTTCTACTGAAGAGTTTGCCATTGCCTTTAGCTAGAGATTGATTAATGAACCAAATAGACCATTAGTCTCTTCCAGTTGGCAAATTCCGTGTTGTTAGTTTAGAGGGTGGTTTTTAATGCAATTAGTTCCTCAGAAGTAGGTCTTTGCAGGTAGTTCATAACAACTGAGTACCAAGCCCGGAGTTCTGCCCAATTAAGGAATGCAGGGTTTGGTACTAAGCTTTCTGTGCCCATCGCTGCTAGTAATAGGTACATTTTTGTATCTTCATGTAACTGTTCCAATAGAAAACAGTTGAGTAGTTATTATGGGCCTGATCCAGGACCCAGTGAAATTAATGTAAAGATTCCCATGGACTTCAATGGACTTTAGATCAGGCCCTTAGAACAAAAATAGACATCTTCGCTGCTGGGTTTAAGTTTGATAGATATTAGTTGTAGGCAGGATTTCTCTGTTATAGATTTGCAGCTTTGTGTAGCTATACATCTATCTAGATAATTCTGCATGCCATTAATTCATTGCAAGTTTTTACGTTCCCTACATAAGAGGGTTTATATCTGCATGTGGTATAGTGAGACTAGGTGAAATGAATTCCAAAATTCCTGTGTGTCCACTGCACTATGCCAAATAAGCACAGTCTCGGTTAAAGCAGTATTTCTCTAAAATAAAGATAAAGGGAGCGTGCTAAGACTGATGATCACTTGGGGCTTCTTTGGTGCTAATTGAGTTATTTAGATCAATTGGTTGGAAGTTTTTAATCACTGTAAGAGCTTCTGTGGATATTTTAATTTGTTTTTATTTAAAAAACAGAAACATATGGTTCTTAAAAGATGTCACTTTTTATGCATGCATTTGAGATATCATAATTAACGTTTTGATGCACAGGCATACGTACTTAGGTTTCATGTGTGGCAATTTCCAACTTAACCCTCTGGAGACATACTAGGGATAGGCAAACCCCAAAATACTTTTCTTGAAGAGCAAGATTATTCTTTTTGGCTCTTGGTCAGGAAATAATAAGCTCTCAGATATTTGGGAGTTTATCTGTCAAAAGGAAGGTAGGGAGTTGAGGGAGGTCACCAAATCACTTGAGCATTCTAAACTGTTGGTGGCTGCATTTTATCTCACGTGACCTATGTGGTTCAGCCATTCAGCAAGTCATCGCTGGGAACCATAATAGTAAAATCAGAAAAATAATTTGCTCTCACTCCCTAATCCAGCATATGGCCCTGCATATTCTACCCTCCTTTTCATATGAGACATTTCTGCCACATCCAAATCCAAATATGTCCAGAAGTTCAGTAAATTGAAGACCCCCACCCACCCCATCTAATCAAAATATTTGATATACCCTGTTTCAGCCTTGGAAAATTATCATGGAAATTTACCTGTGCAGACACAAAATCTATTCTCTCATGATGCCAATGAAAAAATGTTTTTAATTCTCCATGGTAACTGTTTTACCATAACCATTGGATGAGTAGATTGTCTTCCTAAGTAGCCTTCTGGCTATCAGTCATGGAAAAAATGAACAGCTATTTTAACGCACATGCTTTTGTGAAATATGCATATGTAAAAATGTCATGTAATATATCTTTTCAGTACTAGAACATAGGACGTTTGATCTAAACAAATTTAAAATTGTGAAAATTTAGTTGTCACCTAAGTTATACATATTAAATTTCATTTCCAAATGTTGTTGGGGGGGGGAAGAAATATTACACTTGTGTTAATTCTGTGAAACTGGCATGGACTGTGAAACTTCATTCAGTAGCTAGAAAAAGTTATTCCCATCAGAATTGTTAGAAATCTGCGTCATTATTTCTGTACTTGCTGTCTACAAAAATGCGTTTACCACTAGTAACTCAGAGAGTGGTGGTGATGGTTTTAAACAATTCAGCAAATTAATTTTTTGCTCTGTCGCTACATAGGTGGAGGCATAACGTGAACTGGCAATTGGCCTATGCCCTTAGCAGCATCAGAAATCCATCAAGTCGATTTAAAGCTGGGGCTGAAAAAGGGAGCCCACAATGGCTGCCCTGCTTAGAAAACAAACTTTATCAATTCCCCTCACGCTTCACCACCACTACATTGGAGCCAATTCCCAGGCCCTGCTGCTGAATGATGGCAGCAGAGGGTGGAACAGGTCGCAAAGTGTGGGCCTAAATGGTATATGTGCCCTCCTGCTCCAAGTATGTGCATCCTTACTCCCAAGCCCTAACCGAAAGGAAAGAAGGATGGGGAGGGGGAAGAGAGAAGCAGCAGCCCACAAATGCTGAAAACAGGGATGGGTTGAGGAGAAAGGAAAGGAGAGGGGGCATGTGGAACACTGCTTCAGCTGCTGCCAGTTTAATCTCCCCCCCCAGCCCTATAAAATGTCTCCAGTGCGCTCTGCCTTCATCAAAGTGGCATCTCAGCTAGAGAGGTGAACATTTTAAGCAGGCACCCAAGAGTACTGAGAATTTTGAAAATGTAGGCAAAAATATTTAGATGGTTACGATTTTATCGAGCGGTTTAAAAAGATAGTGTGTGCAAGTGTTCTAGACTATCCTGCTGCCTTCCTGATTTCAGTCCTAGTTGTGTTGTGTGGAGCAAGAGTGACTCTCTGAATGCTCTGGCTATTTTTGCTTCTTTCTATAAACTCTCTAAAAGCTAGGCGAGGGACAGAGTTGTGCATAACATTAATAGTAAATTCACTGTTGATCCTAGAATCGGAAGATGATGATGATGGATGTTTCTAGAGATAAATAGGTAAAAACAGACACTATGCAGTCCTAGCATGAAAATATCTAAATAGTCTTTATGTGGCATACTGTGATATAGCATAATTTAAAAGTACATTGTTCCTCTTGCAGTTAAATATAAGGACAGGGCATGTGTGTTCTCCCAGAATCTTTCTAATCACACCAGTCTATTGTTCAACTTCTTATCTATCATCCCTTACACTGACTCTCCCTCAAGAGTGGCTTCAAGAAGAAATACCTTGTATTCAGCAGGAGACTTTGTTGCACTACTACATCCTCTTTTATTAAGGCTTTGAACGGACAGCATCCCTAGAGACCTGCAGGGATATGAAGCTTTCAAGCTCATCAATTGTACAGTGTAGGGACATATCAAAAACTCCAGACATTGACTCATCAGAGCCAGGAAAAGAAAAAAGAGGAAGCTTTTTATGACTTGCGTCAGTTACTCATTATTTCCTTTATTGATGCATAAAAGGAACGTGCAGATCTGACCAGCAGTTTCAGTGGCATTGTGCGCAGTGATAAGGCAGGAAAAAATAAATAAGGGGGAAAGATCAGGTGTCAACAGTTGTCTAGAACAGAGTTAAGTAATATGCCTGTGGAGTATCCATATAGGGATGCTTAAAAGAAATGAATCAATTAGAGTCAGGTCCTCAGGTGTAAATTGGAATTGCTCCATTGAAGTCAACCTACATGCTGCCTGGCAAGATGTCTTTCCATCTTCTCTTCTCTAGGATGCTGCAAGGGCTGCTGTGGCCCTCTCTGTATAGCAGGCATCTATTTTGCAGTTCAGCAAACCAAAGCTGTCCAGAATCCTAGTATCAGCCTGTGCTCCACTCCCTCCCAACACCTACTCTGGGGCTTGCAGTGGAGCCTGCAAAGGGCAACGCATGGTTGTCCTATACAGCATCTGTCTGCAGAATTTTCCTTCCCTAAGGTTTTTATGTCCTCTGTTTGCTCCTGCAGCAACACCCAGAGGATGGCCATGATGGAGGGCTTACTCCCTCCCTTAGTTTTCATTTTCACAGTTCTTTACAACAGTAGTGCTACAAAGTATGTGTCACCTGGAAGAGCATTCTAAGTATTAACGTGTAACAAAGAGCTGGATAACTTTACAGCCTATGCATAACTACATCTGTTAATTTGCTAAAGGTAATACATTTCCTGTTTCAGAGAATAAGTTAATTAATACAATGAATTTCATTAGGCAGTTGACTAGGAGCACTATGGGTTGTCTCAGCCTTATCTGAAATATTAAGTAAGGGAAGATTGTGGTCTTGCTGGCCAAGATTCTGATCCTGTTTGTTAGATCCAGTCTATAGCAACTTGTAAGAGATGTAATCAATACAGCAGTCACAGTGTACAAAACAGATGCTAAAGTATTCTCTTCCACCAAAACAGCCATTGAAAAACAGAACCTCAGCTCAGTATTAAACCTTTCACTGCTAGTTCTTCACAGCAATCTCAGTGCTGATAGCGCACTGTGGAAATCAATAAATTGATCGGGAATAGATATTGGGTGAGATCAAACCGGTTTGGGGATTTATTTCAGATATGATTTGTCGGAGTATAAAAGACTTGAAGAATTTCTGTTCGCAATGTATCTCATTGCTTTCCCATACTTTCCCCCTCTACATCCCATGGGTGGAATAACCTTCCTTACCCATTTTATAAAGCTATTGACGGCTCCTCATTCAAATCCCTGTAAAAACTCACTTCTGCTGCAATACCCACAGGAAGCCAGCTGATATAAAAAAAATAACATAAATCAACATACACCCACACACTGTTATTCTCACTTCAAGGCTTTCCCAGTGTATTTGTCTTCTAAGACTTTAGACAGGAATGTATTTTAGTGTATAAACAGTACTGTGTACATTGTCGGCACTAAATACACAATAATGTTTTCTGATAAAACTAAGAACTGCAGAGATGACCAAATGTTTTCAAAAACAAACTATTGCCACACATTTTTCAGCCTCAGGGTTGGATTTAATTTGGTTAGTGTTGGAACAAAGTATTGCATCCCTTTTTATTTTAATCAGTTCTTTAAGCCTTAGTTATGCTTAGATGTGCATTTTGCTCTTCATGCACAATCAGGGGATGAAAAAGGAATGCATGAGACCATATACTTGATTGCAAAAATGCATTTCAAGTCTTGTATATAAATAAGCCTCAACGATAAGATATTGCTTAGGGCTTAAAAAATAAATTTGCAGAGAAACATACCAGCTAAAACAGGGAAAGGAAAAAGAAGTTCTAAGTTTGCTACACTGCTTGTAGATAGGTATCTTAAAAACAGAAGTAGAAAGACTGGTTTAGGCAAAATAAAAACTGACCCAAACATTCAGCTGGACTTTGTGTTGAACCCCAAATATCTTTGAACCTAGAATGATTAGCGCAATTTCTTTTTAAAAACAGACTGCTCTCCACATGTCCTGCTTTGTCAAGCATTCCAAAACACATCAAGATAAATTGTTTTCATGTTACTTGTGGCCAAACTGAAGCCAAGTAATACAGGAAATCTGATTTAATGGGTTATCTAGACCCATGAGATTTGCTTATATATCCAGATTTATGGTGACCCATCCAAACTGAACCAGGCCTTGTAAAGTTTGCCATCCACCTGTAACTATTTTCTGCCTTTGATAGGGAGCTGGACTAAGTTTCTGTCTTCCATGAGCTTGTCATCTATTTCCCAGTGACACTAATTTCAACTTCCAGCAGCTTTCAGCTTCCAGCTTCAAACTAAAGAAAAATATGCCTCTGTGTCAGTGTATTCCCCTTGTCACACCATTGAGAGAGAGAGACATTGTTTTGTCATTTGATTCACAGATCTTTATACGGTACATAAGTCTCAGCAAAATAGCTTTCTAATACTAAGCCCCATTATAGCAGACAAAATGAGTGATGAGACTGGAGATAAGGGGCATGTTATATTCTAAGCTATAGGAGACATGAGCTTGCTGGTCAAGCTTACACTTTTATAAGACTGTTTTCTGAGGAAGACGGACACATGCAGACAAATTTCTTAAAGGACTATTGAGCATGCAAAGGAAATGTTGTTAATCACATACTGTGTATTCAGCTACATAGTCACTTAGACATATGCATGTATATGTGATGTATGTATCCATAACCCAGCACTAACAAATAAATATTTGTTTACATACATATAAATAATTTATACATAAATATATATAGGGCCAGATTGTGAATTGCGTACAATGGCAAGCAGATATTCACAAGAATAATCCCGTTGACAGCTCAAGTGGGTAACTCCTCACCAGTCTGAGTAAGGGGTTTACAACCTGGCCCACAATGTTTGTTGCTTTTACTGTTTGTTCATATTATCAGAAGGGTGGGGAGGTGTCACAGGCTGACTGGCCCTTTGAGGGAAGGTGGACTTAGCCTTGCCCATGACTTAGGCCCATGTCATTCCTCAGCCTACCTAATGAGCTAGCAACATAAGGGCTAATTAGCGACCCCAGCTGCGTATAACGGGACTTGAAAGACTGACCCCAGCTGTGGTAGTGAAACATTGCAAGCACTATTTAGAGCTGGGAACTCAGTAGAGGAAGGAAGATCCTGGAGAAAGGAGCCAGGAAAGTTCTCCTCTAGGAAAAGTGTGAGGAAAAGTCAGGCTGAGTCAACTGCGTAGGCTCCTGGGGTGGGAGCCCTGATCTGGGGTCTACATGGAGCAGGCTAATCCTCAGAGTTAAACTGCTGGAGTCCCTGGTGAAGGGAAGCAGTGGAGGAATCTTGCTGGGTAAGAACTGGTTCAAGAGACTCTCTGCAGGGTCCACAAGGAGGAGCCATGAAGCAGTAGATTGTAGCTGAGCCCAAGAGGGTAAGATAACTAAAAGGTTGGTCATAGTTTGTGAGCTGTAAGTTGGATCTTTAGTTACTCGGAAGGAGGGAGAACTGTTGCGTGGCTTGGTTGAAGGGCCATGCCACAGAAGACCCAGAGAGAGCATCAGCAGAAGATTCCCGGTGGGACTGGCCATCGTAGGGCCAAGGAAGCAGCCAGCTGGTGTGAGAGGTGAAGTGCTCTGCAATGCGGCAGCCCGATGTTACTCTGAGGTGAGAGCACACCCTGATGGGGAAATGACATTAAAAAATATAATGGCAGATATTTAATATCAAAAATTCAGGGAGTTGAAGTCTAGGGGGTACAAGGAAAATCAAAGGTAGAGCTCAAGCTTTGAACACCCATTCAAAGGAGCCATAGTGGTTTCAGATGGTGGCCTTTGTTTCAGCTTTATAAGGCAAAGTACAATGCCCATTTATAAGTAGCTTTTTGGTATCCCCTGGTGGACGAGATTATAATGCACTAGGAGTCAGCATCATCCAGTGGTGAGAGCACCTGACTGAGTCAGGGCATCTCAGTTCTATTCTTGTCTCTGCCACAGACTTGCTGTGTGACCTCTGTTCCTCAGTTTCTTTTTCTGTATAATGGGGATAATATTTCCGACCTTTGTAAATGCTTTAAGACTTTTTATGTGGAGAGCTATCTAGTTGTTAGGATGAGCTGGATGAAGTGCTTTAACATTTTTTCAACAAAAAAGCATACATTTTTTCATGGAAAAAACTTAGCAGAACAGTGTCCCTTTTCATCAGATTGATTGCCAAGTATGTTTATCACTGTGCTCCCCAGGATACCCTCAAACCTAAGTAAACATTCAGTATTTTGTTAGTCTTGTCCCTGTAATAGCCCCACCCTGCATTTCAGAAAGATTAGAACCTGGGAACTTCACCAAAGGCACAGAGCTTTGTCACCTGAGCTAAAGGAGTAACTCTTCAGTCAATAGTAGCTCTTACACTCTGTGGACTAAGGGAGAATACAAAACACTTATCATGTAACAGCTTTTCTAAATCTGAAAATAAAATGTAATTTCTACTGCAACTTTGTCTCAAGTAGAATAAACCTATTTTTGGCACAGAAGGTCTTAAACATTAATCCCTGAGTTTAATGTAGGTTGTCAGCTAGACTGCACACAGTCTGTGATGCACTCTTTGAAAGCATGGGTTGCTTTGGTATGTTGTTCAACCACAATGCAAGGGAAGGGTTAATGAAGACCTCCCTTGACATAATAGACCAGAACTGAAGACTAAATTTTTGTGGTTTAATTGAAATTGATGGAGTTCTGACAGCTACACCAGCTGAAGATCTGATCCTGATGCCCCCAGTTCAGCAAAGAACTTAAGCATGTGCTAAATCCTGTGGAAATCAATGCAATTTATGCACACATTTAATGTTAATTCTGTGCTTAAGTGATTAGCTGAAATGGGGTCTTAGGCCATAACTGACTGTGCAGCACTTATACACTGAAGAGGTCTGAATAGTGTAATACTTACTGTGGCAGCTCCGTTTACTGTAGGTATTGTGCAAGTGTTACAGTGCTGCAGTTTTCAGATCTATGCAAGGCTTAGGCATTGCAAAGTGAATTATGGCCTAAATCCCATTTTATGGTTTTATTCTTATCTCAGGGATTTCCTTTCTTTTGTTGTTATAGGCCTTTTCAGTTACACAAACAATTAGTTAGCTGTTGAATTTTTCCTGGACCTTTTCCCCTTTACATTAATATTTAAAAAATAATGTGGAATAGAAAGAATGTGATTAAAATTCATCATGCAAGTACATGAACAGTAACACCGTATCTATATAAAACTGTATATAGAATAAATACCAGATTATAGAGTTTTAAAGGTGTATTGTTTGGAGGTACTGAGGTCTGTTAGGTCATTTCTACTCCATTGTGTTCAGGGTGGCCCACTTTGAGGAATACAGATGAATTTACCTTGATTTTTAAAGCTGGGCAATTCTGTATAGTTGAGAAACCTGGGATGTTTCTCCGTTATATTCTGCTTTCACCACATTGTTCTACTGGGTGACCACCTTACCCGTTAGGATGAGTCAGGTGAGGGTTACAGTCAGCGTACAAGGCAGATAATTTTGCTTTTGTTTGGATTGTTTTGAAGGTCTGGCTATTCTTGAGCACTGTCTGAATGGTAAAGTGGACATGGTTGATAGCAGCCATGATGTGAGGACTCCATTGTAATGGAGGAGAGAGGGGAACCACCTCAGACTTGTTCAGGAGACGAGAGCCAGGAAAAACAGCTTGGGCTGTTGGTGCAGATTGCTTTGCTTTGCAATAGTCTGGGAAAGGTAGACCAAGGGAGGCACTCACGTTTAGGAGGGAGTCTATCCCCATAGGACTTTGTACCAGCTGAGAATCGCCCATGAAGGGAAGGAGTGAGAAGCCCATACAGCTCATGGATACAGTTTCCCCTGCCCCTTTCTTGGGTAAGTCTCTCACCAGAGTCCAGAACCAGGGCCCTGATTTCAATGGGAATTAGGTACCTCCTTCACTTGGGCACCTTTGAAAGTCCCAGTAGACATGTATGTGCATTGTTAGGAGCCTAAATGCCTTGGAAAATCTGGCCCTAACTGTCTAGAGAACTTCAATGATACGAGAAGTGGAAAAGTATGGATAAAGTGAGATCTATGTATTCTTCATATACAGTGAGAATAAATAATGCCACTGCCAGAAGATCACCAGAAGGCCTCTTGGGTTGAGTGTTTGTAAAGCAATTTCATAACTGTGATTGGTGGTGAGATCTGTGAATATTTAACTCTTTGTTTTAAAGTGCACCTAGAGAAGAAGAGTGGTCAGCTGGTTAGGGAGCTAGCCTGAGGCATGGGTTCAGTTCCCTGCTCTGACACAGACTACCTGTGTGACCTTAGGTAAGTCACTTGGACTCCCTGTGCCTCAGTTTCCCAATTGTAAAATGGGGTAATTGTACTTCACTACCTCACAGCGAAATTAAGGATAAATAGATTACAATATTGTGAGTGCTCTGTAAAGGGGGTCATAAAAGTACCATAGATAGGTAATTAATTAAAAGCCTATATAAGGAATGCTACACAGTACTCTATTATGTTTCAGTCTTCATTGCAAATTAAAATGTCTCCTTTATGGACATAAAAATTATGAATTCTGCACCTGAAGAAGAGTCATTAGTAAATGATTAGCTCTAATAGAATGGAAGAAGCATTAAAAACAATTGGTGAAAGTTTGCAAATCAGCACTACTGAAAATGCATGACTCTGCAGTTATTTTTACTATCTGAGGTGCATGTTCAAGCATGCATAATTTCACAGATTAAACCCACAGGCTTTTAGCTTCCCTGTGTCTAATAAACATCATCTATGAAGAATTGATTTTGCGTGGCCTGTTTCAAGATGCAAATGTATTTTCATCTTGCTTACTAAGACTTCCCTTTGAGGTCTCTATCATAAAAAATTATCTTCAGGTTTAGTATTTGTGTGGGACGAAGTGGTGAAAAGACCAAAATTGATCGGATTAAGTCAGTCCAAGTGAAACTAACCCACTGTTTCCCTGTTTGTTAGAAGCTCAAACACCCCCAAAAGGCCCCCACCCTCGGAAAGTATAACTGAAATGCTAAAGTTAAGGAAAGATTTTTCAACCTTTTTCTTCCTATTCATCTACTGTAAATGATTACATGATGATGATGATATTAGATAAGGGAGATGAATGTCTAAGGGGACTAGAAATAGGATATACACAGCCTTTTGTCTCTATTTCTCAGGTGCAAATCCAGCCCAGGGTCTGTCTTGTCCCCGTTCACCAAGAAGCCAACAGAATCCTGCCAGATTTGCCAAACAGAGCTTATGTCAACTAATTCCATTGAGAGCCAAGTCTTGCTCCTCTGCCCCATACCCCCACCCTGCTGGAGTGGACATCAGGTTTATCCATGGCTACAATGGATATTGTGAGGCCAAGTCTCCAGCTCCTGAGGTCACTCGCTCCCCTTCAGCTGAATGACACCCTTAGGAATTGTATTCTCCTGTAGTTGCCACCAGTGGGTGCCCCCCTCCCGCAGCCCCTTGATGGAGTGCAGTTGTAGGGAGTTGCCACATAACAGAGTTGGCCAGCCAGAATTATTTTCTGAGTGAGAATGCCCCTGTGCTGATGTGGAAAGGGGATAATACTGTGGAGATTCTTTAGCAACTAAGGGTTTGCACAATATCCCATCTTCACTTTTGACCCAGTTTATCAGTACTAATCTGTTAAAACAGGTCTTTACCTTTTAGAAGGTGTTTTTACAGTGCACCAGAAAGTGCTGGCTGCCTGGGAGGAATAGGACCAAATGGTAGCTGACTCTCTGTAACTACTTTGTCTCTGTGGAAAATGCAGCTGCACTCTGATAACCATCTTTCAAAACTGTCAGCTCATACTTAATCAAGCTGCCCTGTCCCCATCTTTTTTTAATGAGCTACTCCTAAGGCACCAAGGGGCCAACTTAGAAGAAGCTAACTTCTGTGATGTACTGTACCTCATAGAAAGCATTTCTGCCTGTCATCCAATGCCATGATTAACCTAGCAACAGAATTGCTCTGCAATTCCGAGCCCCAGGAACGCTGTGGAAAGCACTCATTTGGAAGGCAGCCATTTTCAGCATTTGTAAACTATTTTTTTTAAAGAAAAAATAGTTTCTTCCTAATTCATATGCACAATAATGCTTATTTGATCGCCTGGCAACAAACTGGAGGCTTACAGGGTTGGTAGTGGAATTCAAATGCCCCACAAGCTTTGGTTGCCTTTTCAAGTGGCTAACAAAATAATGCATACTAGATTCAGGTTAATTAGTATTTATATAATTGTATTGTTATTTGTTTTAATACGAGGGGAGAAGGAAAGATGGTATCTGCTATGGTAATTCAAATGAGAAATTGACACATTTCCAAGAGACAGGCATAGTGAAGGCGGGCAAGCTCAGTGAAAACTTCCCATACAAACAGCTCTGGCAGTGCACGTCTGTCCCGATTTGCTGAACCTCTGCTGTTCCCCTCCTAAGAAGACACTACTACTAACCCCACATTGTGTGTTGAGTTTAGAACTAAAATAAAAACACTAATGAAAACGCACACCTAAAAAGGGACCCCCCACAACAGACAGTTTTGCTACTGAGTTTTCTGCTGTTCGTGAAAGTGAATAATTTATAGCACTGAATTCAACCAGGCATCACAATGGCATTGATTCTGCCTGGGGCTGAACATCACCTGTATGGCATTGAGTCCCCACAATTCCCACTAAGGCCAATGGGCGTTGACATTGCTCAGCAACTGGCAGTATTGGTCCAGGTGTAGGTATTTAACCAATTGCCTATTCTTTTACCCACTGCTGAACAGCAATTCCCCTGCTATTTCAGTCTTAGACTTCACTTGAGCAGTGAGTGCCTGTCATAACAAATGGCAGCTTTGTGATGTGTACACGTGGGATACTAGGATGAGATGATCAAAGTTTATTCTCTTCTTCAGACCTAAGACAGTATTTGAATGCAGCTCTCCAGAGGTGAAAGCCTAAATTATGTCCCTTCCCAGTTTCCCCCCACCCCTTCAGCTTCTAAACCTTTTCTGATTGATAGAAAAATGTGTTCATGTTTCATTTTGAATTCTGTAAGGAGCACAGTGAAATGTGACCACGGAAATGAGAGGAAGTCCAACTTTAGCAAGCAGAGGACCAAGTAGGAGTGCAGAAACAAAACAGAATTTAGAAGAGCACCATCAAGATCTGAGTCTGAATCAATCATTTTTTTTCTTGTGAGTGACTATTACAGTGGTGCGAGGTGCATGGCCTCTTAGTTGGCAGATTTCTATAGTATTATCACCACATTTTTAGTGGCTTTTGAGACTTAAATAAATTAATTTGTATTTGAGGAAGATCCCGGGCATCACCAAGCATGTCCTCAGAGCATGAGTTAAAGTTTCTATATGGCCATCTTTTTTATCAGTAATAGGCTTGTGATCTTTAAATTTAAAAAGGCTCATAAATGGATCATTTGTAATTCTTCTATTGTGTTGGCTGCTGTTAGGTTATTCCCATGTTGGTCAATACGAGATCAGCATTATTATACCCCACGCTCTGTACTTGTAGATGACATTTTGGAATTTGCTGTATTCAGTGACTTTAAGTGCATTACTTTGAGTTACATTCATGTGAGTCATAATTGATGACACAATTGAAGCAGCTCGTATCGAGAATTTACAGAGATTACAACATGATCATTGAAGAAAGATCAATGGTTGTTTAAACAGTACTTGCTGAAATTGGTCTGTGTTACCTGATGGATGTCTGTCTTTGAAAGCTCTTTGCTCACTGGGTCTGACATTTGCAGCAAAGAGAACTCGAGTCAGTTACTTTCTTTAGAAAATACATGTGAAATGCTTAATTGCCATGCCTTTAGCACAATTGGGACCATGTGTTTTATGCCAGATCTACTGAAATGAATACAAGGACATGATATTCCTATGGCTGTGTTAGTCTGTACTTTTCTCACTTTATCCCATGCCCATTTGGTATGAAGGGACTTCAACCAGGCTATTTTATGTTTGTATCATTGTTACCTCATCCTCCCTTTCCCTCTCCCTTATCCATTTATTTCTTTCATCCACTTGATGTTCCATGTCATTAACCAAGATTGCAAGCTATTTAGGGAAGAGATTCCCTTTACTACATATTTGTACAGTTCCTAGAACAATAAGATTGTGATCCCTTATTGGGGCCACTCAACAATAATTTATATCCCAGACATTTCTAGGACCCCAGACCAAGACAAGGGCCCTGTCTGTCAGGTGCTCTGTATAAACTTAGTTAACAAAAGAAGAAGAAAAGAAAAAGCTACAGCCTAAACAGACAAGATTGTCAAAGCGTGGAATAAAGGAGGTATTGTCATCTTCTAGTTACAGATGGAGAACTGAGGCACAAAGAGATTAAATACCCAAGGTCATTCTGTGACAGAGTCAGGAACTGAACCTACATCTCCTGAGTCCCAGTCCACTGCCTTAACTAGAACCCCAAGCATCCCTTTTATTTATATTAATATAAATAATAATAATGGAACTATGAACAAGGTGCTTAAATGCCCCTAAAAGCAGGCTGGAATCTTTGCACTACAGTAATACTTTCAAGGTCTCTAAGACGAAAATAGCTTACATCCTTCAGATCCCCATTTCTTTTTCCTTCTCTTTATTTTTTTTTCTTCTCTGAATTTATATATATAATATATTAACATGTTTGATTTTAGTTGTTCTCTGTCTCCTCTCCTTATGCCTTTTCATGGTTTCTTTGACTCTTGGTGGTATCTGACTGATCATGTAAATCATATGGTATTGTTTCTGCTTCCTGATTGGATGACTGAAATATTTCAAACTTGAGATCAGTGAAATAATGCCCTTTTGTGGTATAAAATTTTTTATAAATAATTATTTAATTCATGAGACTCTGGGGATTTCTAAACATTTTAACGATACTTCATGCTTACCCCAATAGCCATGAATAATTAATAATATGATCCCACACATAACGGGGAATGTGTATGTTCCTTTATGGCAATTCAAAATTATTTATGTAGTCTTGTAAGGCAGGTGGCCAACATTCTTTGAACCAGTTGGATACAACAAGAAATCCTTTCCTTCTCCAGTAATAGCTGTATTTAAAACAAATGAACAACTCCTCCTCTTCCTCCACTCCCCCAAAAAGCTCTTTCTGAATTATAAGTATTTTCAGTAGGTCTTGTGTGGCTTCTCAGCACTAGGTGATCACTTGGTTCTTATTCATTCTTTACTTGAGTAAAATTCCTATTAAATTCAATACGTTTTTTGCCTGAGTAGTGACTTAGTTAAGGATTTGGCCTAATATTTGCCATGTGTTTTGATACAAGTTCTGCTGCTAACCACAGCCAAAATGAGGATTCCACTCTGTACAGAAACCAAGTGATATTCTGGTTTGCTAATTTAGATTATCTAGTGTTATGTTGTTTCCTTATAGTACTTCTAGATGTGTAGTATGGAAAAATTTTATTTGCCTGACACGCATCTACTCTATTTAGGACAGACACAGCCTGGAGAGTGACAGACACAAAGCAGTCCTCCATTTGTATCTGTACTTTTCTAGCCTAGACACTTCAGTGTCTGAAAAAAGTGACTTTTGTTCCCTTTAAAATCCGCTGGCTCATTAATCATGGTTGCAGAGTGCTGTTGCAGGCAGCTTGTTATAACATTTGATTAATAACAAGTGCTGATTTGGGGAATGTGTTGCAGTGAGCAACATCACATCTGGCATGGAATCATGACTACTTGCTGCTCTGCACTATAAGCAATTTTTCCCCAAAGTATTCTGTCCTGATTCTGAGCTGTTAATTTCTCAGCTGTACTTATTACCCTGTATATCGTACACAATGTGCCCAATTCACAGTTTGGGGCTGTGGAATACAGAAGTGACGGGAGGTAGCTACAATGGCATTTTGATTGCTTTATGCGCAAGCTTTCTTCTGTTGTCCCAAATGAAATCGGGAAATGTCATAAGTAGCAAAGGGTGAAATATGTCCTTGCTTGCTTTCCCCTGCAACTTTACGAAGAGTGAACTATAACCTGGATCAAACTAAGCATTTTGATTTTTTTTATGCCAACAGATTCTGGTTTTAAACATGATGATAAAATGTGTAGATCCTGAATTTTTATGTGATTAAATATTAATATGCAAAGAGTGCACTCAAATAACATGAGGAGTCTGACAAACTAACTGCCCTCTGTGTAGAAAATGGTATTGTTTTTTATCCACCTGGGTGTGACTAGGTACCTTTTAAGTTCATACAATAAGTAAATGATCCTTTCATCATCTTCCCCACCCAACATCCTATCTTCAGGGCCTGGTCCAAAACCCTTTGAAGTTAGTGGAATGAGACTTACTGTCCATATTGGGCTTTGAATCAGGCCCTTGCTGCTTAGTTCTCAAAGAATTTCATCCTGTGGTTCTGTGAACCACCTGGAAGGATCTGTATAGCTCAGAAATTACCCACATACCACTATCAGAGAACCACTGCTTTAGACCACATGCAGTCTGTGTGGGAGGGCCACAGCATGTCTGAGACAACAGTCAGTACCCAAGCATAGCAGGACTGAGTAGGGTTAAGAAATTGGTGGAACAGTATTTGGATTTCATATTTTACTTAATATCCATTTGTGGTACCCATGTTCATGTAGTATAAGCCTCTAATACTATACATTTAAGTAAAAATCCTCATGAAGAACATGAATTCGTTCCCCCATCCTGCAAAGACTACGCACAACTTAACCTAACATTGAGCTCAATGAGACCACTCCTCGAGTGCTTATAGTTAAACATATAAGTCTATGCAGAATCTGGGCCATATTAACTCTCATCTAGGTAGATATTACTTTGAAATATCAAAGGGAAATAGTTCACATTATGAATCAAACAGCCTGCAAAATGTACTACTTTTTTATAATTTTCAGGGAAGAGAGAACGTTCTATCTGTAGTTCTGTAAGAATGAGGCTGTGTGTGCCAGATTAATTTATTTTTAATAACTAAGTTTTAAACCCCTGAGAACTGGGTTGGGAAGTCTGATTGAAAATCACTGTAGTTGTGCTGTGCTGCTAGAAGCATGAAAAAAGACTGTCAGTATTTTATTTATATGCATATTAGTTTCAGTTTTATTTTTTTTCCACTTTCTCCCTCACTTTTCTCCTTCTGGTGTGTGGGGGAGAGGTAGCAGTGGAAGAAAATATACGCATTTTAACACTGTTTAATTTAGTCTCTTTCATTTTCTATGAAAAGAAAAGGAGTACTTGTGGCATCTTAGAGACTAACAAATTTATTTGAGCATAAGCTTTCGTGAGCTACAGCTCACTTCAGCGGATGCATTCAGTGGAAAATACAGTGGGGAGATTTATATACACACACACACAGAGAACATGAAACAATGAGTTTTATCATACACACTGTAAGGAGAGTGATTACTTAAGATGAGCTATTACCAGCAGGAGGGGGGCAAGGAGGAAAAACTTTTGTGGTGATGATCAAGGTGGGCCATTTCCAGCAGTTAACAAGAATGTCTGAGGAACAGTGAGGGGTAGGAGAAATACCATGCGGAAATAGTTTTACTTTGTGTAATGACCCATCCACTCCCAGTTTCTATTCAAGCCTAAGTTAATTGTATCCATTTTGCAAATGAATTCCAATTCAGCAGTCTCTCATTGGAGTCTGTTTTTGAAGTTTTTTTGTTGAAGGATAGCCACTCTCAGGTCTGTAATCGAGAGACTGGAGAGATTGAAGTGTTCTCCGACTGGTTTTTGAATGTTATAATTCTTGACGTCTGGTTTGTGTCCATTTATTCTTTTACGTAGAGACTATCTAGTAAAACTAAAACCTCTCCAACGCATCATCAAGGATCTACAACCTATCCTGAAGGACGACCCATCACTCTCACAGACCTTGGGAGACAGGCCAGTCCTCGCTTACAGAGAGCCCCCCAACCTGAAGCAAATACTCACCAGCAACCACACACCACACAGCTAATCCAGGAACCTATCCTTGCAACAAAGTCTGTTGCCAACTCTGTCCACATATCTATTCAGGGGACACCATCATAGAGCCTAATCACATCAGCCACACTATCAGAGGCTCATTCACCTGCGCATCTACCAAAGTGATATATGCTGTCATGTGCCAGCAATGCCCCTCTGCCATGTACATTGGCCAAACTGGACAGTCTCTACGTAAAAGAATAAATGGACACAAATCAGAGGTCAAGAATTATAACATTCAAAAACCAGTCGGAGAACACTTCAATCTCTCCAGTCACTCGATTACAGACCTGAGAGTGGCTATCCTTCAACAAAAAAACTTCAGAAACAGACTCCAACGAGAGACTGCTGAACTGGAATTAATTTGCAAACTGGATACAATTAACTTAGGCTTGAATAGAGACTGGGAGTGGATGGGTCATTACACAAAGTAAAACTATTTCCCCATGGTATTTCTCCCCTCACCCCACCCCACCCCCCACTGTTCCTCAGAAGTTCTTGTTAACTGCTGGAAATGGCCCACCTTGATTATCAGCACAAAAGGGTTTCCTCCTTCCCCTCTCCCCGCCCTTCCTGCTGGTAATAGCTCATCTTAAGTGATCACTCTCCTTACAGTGTGTATGATAAAACCCATTGTTTCATGTTCTCTGTGTGTGTATATAAATCTTCATACTGTATTTTCCTCAGAATGCATCCAATGAAGTGAACTGTAGCTCAAATAAATTTGTTAGTCTCTAAGGTGCCAAAAGTACTCCTTTTTCTTTTTGCGAATACAGACTAACACGGCTGCTACTCTGAAACCTTTCATTTTCTATGGTCAAAACTTACAAGTGACATGATGGACATATGACCTCCATGGTGTCATGAGGGATACTTCCCCCAGCCTTGAAGAATTTACCTGTGTATCGTGCTGATAAGAAAGTATCTAAAGGAATCATGTCAAACAATTACCACCTTACCCCTATTAATCCCCTAACAGCCTAAAAACTACCACATATTTGATAAAAAGCAAGCACATATGGTGATAAGCCTGAGTTGCTCTTAAGTTGGAGACTTGCTTTTCAGAAGCTACTAAATAAATTGATTATTCCTCTTCTGCCCTCTTCCCCCTTATTCTGATCTAGGAGAAACCTCAAATATCTTATAGAAGAATCAACAAAAATCAGCTGCCAGGGTTGGCTTTGGTCATTACACATCACAGCTTGTTAGAAGAGAGAGGCCAAACTGGGTCCCTGTTTGCAAGTCTCTTCAAACTTTAAAGCCTGAGCCAAGATAGAAGCTATAGGGCCTACGCCCATCTCTCTGGCTTTTAGAGTTTCATTTTTCTAAATATACCAAGTATCAAATCCCAGGTAGAAGTTCTCCAAAGTCCACATAAACAGTACCTCTCAGAGGAGATACTTAGGGTCTTCCAGTTAGAGCAAAAAGCAGATGGAGGTGTTCTAGTGGTCTATCTGACATGAACTTTGGTTGTCTTGTTCAGTTTCCAGTGGACCAAAACATGCAAAACATTAGCAAAATAATACCATCACAATTGAGATTAGGATTCATTGGGGCCCTTCTTGGTGGTGCCCAAGAAATAAGCATGGAGATTCAAACTACTCTGGCAGTGCTAGAGGATGTTTCTCCAGAGAATGCTTGGCAAGGCAGTTAGGGGAAAAATTGTGACACCACTGCCCATGATGTACCTGTTTTGGGGATAGTGTGTTAGTCTCCATGGCTGTCAACTGGCACGATTCCTGAGCACTATGCTTAAAGAAAAAGATAAAACAAAATGGGGGAATAATCCCTCAATGCTGAGCTTTCCCAGGAAAGAGTACAATGAGGAAATCACTAGGAATGTTGGAATTTTGGGCTCCAAAAGCAAAGAAAGAGTTGTGTGAAAACTAAGTGTGTGATGCGACATGGCCCAGATGGTATAACCAATCTATGCCCTTTGACTTGTGGGGCCAGCTCAATATGAATGTTTCCAATACTAAGCTATTTTGCTGTTGAATCTTATATGAATATTCCATTAGACAAGTTCAGTGCTGAGTAACTGATACCCTCATACCTTAGTTCATATCACATAACTAGTTCTGCCTTGCTTACCATATTTACCTTCTGGACATAGCAGACTTATTATTATGGTAGCACATAGAGGCCCCAACCAAAATCAGTTAGGCAATGTACATTAGGAACAGATAGACCTTCCCTGAAAAGCTTATTGTTTAAGTAGACAAGATAGACAAAGGGTGGGAAAGTATGGTTGTAGCTGGGTTGGTCCTGGGTTATCAGAGAGACAAGATGGATGAGGTAATATCTTTTAATCTTTTCGGTGTGGCTCGAAAGCTTGTCTCTGTGCCCAACAGAAGTTTGTCCAGTAAAAGATATTAGATCACCCACCTTGTGTCTCTAAGGACATGTCTACACTTACCTCCGGAGTGATCGATCCAGCAGGGGTCGATTTATCGCGTCTAGTGAAAATACGATAAATGGAATGCCGAGTGTTCTCCTGTTGACTCCAGTACTCCATCAGATCGAGAAGCAAAGGCAGAGTCGACAGAGGAGCATCAGCAGTCGACCTACCGCAGTGAAGTAGCTCTAAGTACATCAACTTCAGCTACGCTATTTTCATAGCTGAAGCTGCGTAACTTAGACCGACTTAGCTCGCCCCTCCCCCCGTAGTGTAGACCAGGCCTAAAAAGTGGGAAACTAAGGGGTTGTCTACACTTGCAGCTGTGCCTCTGTTGTGCTTAGTGAAAACTCTGCCTATGGTGACAGGAGACCTTCTCTTGTTGGCATAGCTCCTGCTCTCAGGAAGGTGGAGTACCTATGCTGAAAGGAGAAGCCCTCCCATTGACATAGCGCTGTCTATACCAGGGGTTAGCTTAGTGTAAATGGATCGCTCAGGGGTGTGGATTTTCCACAACCCTGAGCGATGTACTTATACAACATAAATTGATAGTGTAGGCCAGAGATAAGACACAAGTGGTTTATCCTAGGTTGTACAGGAAGACTGTGGGAGAACCCAGCTCTCATGAAATCCTAATCTAGTGCTAAGCACAAGACTATCCTTCCCTTCAGAGCTGTATATTTTTAAAGCGCCATTTAATTTATGCAGTAAACCTGAAGCAGCACCTGTGCCATCACCTGTAATTTGGGGACAAAAAGGGGTTGATTATGTGGATAGACTAGTGGAGGGAACAAGGGTCTGAATGAGTGTGATTTATGTTAAGATCTTAAATGACAAGGTTAAACACTACTGTGCACCTCATAACTTTTCTAAATTTAGTTGAAGAACTTAAGGTGGCTTTTCCTCATCATCCCTGCATTATCTCCCAATATAAACATGATTTATCAGCGATGGCAGATTCTGCCTTGGTTTTGCACTGCTTGTTATGCTAATGCATCATAGTTTGCAGAAAAACTGGCATTTCTCAAATGGTCTGCCCTTGTTCAACAAGAGTGAATTATTGTTTCACTAGCTTTAGGTTCTTTTTCTTATAATTAGCTTTCAAATGTGCTCGGGGAATGTAAAGAACAAACAAATTCATTTTGCAATAACCTGTAAATAAAAGCATTTCCAAAACAAAACTGATGGTTAATACCAGCAGCAATGCAGTTTGTTCCCACTAGAGAGGCTCGTGAAATGATTACCCATAGGCATGAAATATCGATGAATAACTCACATTACCGGACTTTATTCTTTTAGCACAAACTGTGTACACACATTTCTAGAAAAATATAGAGGAAAAAATTCAGAACTGGCTAGTAACTGTCTGTAATTTTGATCTCCATTAACTGATTTTATGTCGTCTGCTTTCAGATATTGGTTACAAAAGTCAGCATGTAGAATGAAGCAGTAAAACTGGCATCTGCATTTTGAAATTTCTTTAATATTTAATCTCTGTTAACAATTCATATGATAAATACACTTCTAAGTTCTTGCCAGATGAAACAGGAACTAGTAGGAAATTATCTATAATGTAGGTTTCAGAGTAGCAGCCGTGTTAGTCTGTATCAGTAAAAAGAAAGGAGTACTTGTGGCACCTTAGAGATTTAACAATTTATTAGAGCATAAGCTTTTGTGAGCTACAGCTCACTTCATCGGATGCATACAGTGGAAAATATAGTGAGGAGGTTTTGTATACACAGAGAACATGAAACAATGGGTATTACCATAAAGACTGTACCAAGAGTGATCAGGAAAGGTAAGCTATTACCAGCAGGAGAGCTGGGGGAGAAACCTTTTGTAGTGATGATCAAGGTGGACCATTTCCAGCACTTTACAAGAGCAGTAGGAGGGGAAATAGTTTTACTTTGTGTAATGACACATCCACTCCCAGTCTTTATTCAAGCCTAAGTTAATTGTATCCAGTTTGCAAATTAATTCCAATTCAGCAGTCTCTCATTGGAGTCTGTTTTTGAAGCTTTTTTGTTGAAGAATTGCCACTTTTAGGTCTGTAATCAAATGACCAAAGAGATTGAAGTGTTCTCCGACTGTTTTTTGAATGTTATAATTCTTGATGTCTGATTTGTGTCCATTTATTCTTTTACGTACAGACTGTCCAGTTTGGCCAATGTACATGGTAGAGGAGCATTGCTGGCACATGATGGCATATATCACACATTGGTAGATGCTCAGGTAAACAAGCCTCTGATAGTGTGGCTGATATGATTAGTCCCTATGATGGTGTCCCCTGAATAGATATGTGGACAGAGTTGGCAACGGGCTTTGTTGCAAGGATAAGTTCCTGGGTTAGAGTTTTTGTTGTGTGGTACCCAGAGGTTACCTACTACAGGACAAGCCCAACAAAGGAAACAACAGAACGCCACTAGCCATCATCTTCAGCTCCCAACTAAAACCTCTCCAATGCATCATCAAGGATCTACAGCCTATCCTGAAGGATGACCCATCACTCTCACAGATCTTGGGAAACATGCCCTTGCTTACAGACAGCCCCCCAACCTGAAGCAAATACTCACCAGCAACCACACACCACACAACAAAAACACTAACCCAGGAACCTATCCTTGCAACAAAGTCTGTTGCCAACTGTGTCCACATATCTATTCAGGGGACACCATCATAGGGCCCAATCACATAACCCACACTATCAGAGGCATCTGATGAAGTGAGCTGTAGCTCAGGAAAGCTTATGCTCAAATAAATTTGTTAGTCTCTAAGGTGCCACAAGTACTCCTTTTCTTTTTTCTATAATGTAGGTTCTCTTACTGTCACTTCCCTCTCAATTTTATATACTCTGTTAAATCCTTCTATGAGATTAGATTTTACAGACACAAGCCCACGTGCTACATAAAACCCTCCAAATCCAACCTGTTTGCAAAGAAATAAGTAATGAATAGCTAAACAATATGTTGCCTTAATATATGGTTTTAAATAGTTCTATGCTACATTGGGCAAACTGTTCATGTTATGGAGACACAGTTGCACCTGCCTATTTAAAGCTGAGCCCAGACTTTCCCCCTGTAATTTTTTGATTGGAGGAAATAGTTCTTCTGAAAATGTACATGGTTAAGATAATTCAGGAGGACATTTTTTCCTGAGAATCTGGAAGCTAGAAGATAAATTCCAGTGCTTGGTGAAAAGTAGCATTTAAAGTTTTAAGTGCTATGCCAGGAGTTGGGGGCAACAGAGCTGAGTGGAAAATGGGGGAACACCAGGGGTGAAAGTAACTTAAAAGATTTACTGGTATGCTGGAATCCTGAGTGGGGGCGTGGCCTCAACTGGAAGAGGCAATTTAAAGGCCCTGGGGCTCTGGCTGGGAGACCTGGGGCCTTTAAATCACCCCATTGCAAAGGCGGCTTGGAGCCCCGGGGCTCAGGGGTGAATTAAAGTGCCCAGGGCTCCAGCCACTGCAGAGCTCCAGGCATTTTAAATCCCTGCTGGACCCTGGCTGCCAGAGCCCCAGGGCTCCAGCAGCCGGGCACAGGTGGGGATTTAAAGGGCCCAGTGCTCTGTCCACTGCAGGGAGCCACCACCCGAGCCCCGCTGCCAGAGTTCCAGTGGCACTTTAAAGGGTCCAGGACTCCCCGCCATGGCAGGGGAGCCCCAGGCCCTTTAAAGTGCCACCCGAGCCCCGCTGCCGGAGCTCTGGTGGTGCTTTAAAGGGCCTTGGGCTCCCCGCAGCGGCCAGAGCCCTGGGCCTTTAAATCCCTGCCGGAGCCCTGCCGCTGCTACCCGGGCCAGCCGCAGGACTCTGGCAGCGCTTTAAAGGGCCCAGGGCTCCCCGCCTTTAAAGCGCTGCCCAAGTCCTGCTGCCAGAGCTCTGGAGGTGATTTAAAGAGTCTGGGGCTCCCCGCAGTGGCAGGAGCACTGAGCCCTTTAAATCAAAGCTGGCCCGGTCCGGCACGGCATACTGGCTCTTGCCAGTACACCAGACCGGACCAGACCGGCTTACTTTCACCTCTGGGGAGCACTGACTTGTGTGTGATGATTAAACACAACCAGGAAGAAGGAGAGGCTCCAAGTTTTGAGGTATGGGTCCCTGAGGTTGCTGGAAATTTTCTGATGGAATGTTTTTTTCCATCAGCAAATGCTGACTTTTCTAAAAATGAAACATTTTGCAAGAATGTGTAAATTTCCACAAGTTTTCTTTTGATTTTTTTTTAGTAAAAAAAAAAGGAAGTTAGCACATTTTGATGATATTTTGCCCTTTTTGGAATAGAATGTTTAGATTTTCCATTTCAAAACAACTTTTTATTTCAATCTTTTTGACTATATTATATAATATAAAAGTCTAAATGAGACTGAAATATTTAGATTTTATTTAAATGTTTTGATTGACACAAATTGAATTCTTTTTCAGAATTGAATCCATGCGAAATTTTACACCTTTTTATTCCATTATGGAATGGAAAAAAATTTGAAGACACAGAATTTCCCATAAAATAGAGAATCTGGTTTCTGTTCAGCTGTAATGAACATCTCTAGCAGCGGACAGATCAGCTAAAATCCAGTGGAGCAGAGCTTCTTCTCCAACAGACCTTAGCTGAGTGACTGAAGGTAGGACAAAGAAGAAGCTGGGAAGGGCTGTTTGGAAGTTGGAACCAGGGATGCCTGGATACAAACTGCTTTGAGATTGGATGCTGGAAGTGAGGCTGTTACCACTGGATGAGGACTACTGTGAGTGCTGGAAATAGACAATAAGGCTAGAGGGTTAGGACTGGAGACTGTCTGCCTTAGAGGCTTAGGGAGCCAGCCTAGGGAACCAATAAAATGGGCTTTATCTGTTCATTACATATCATAATCCCAGTAACGTACATCAAATAATTTGATATTTTACCTCTTATACATGCATAGGTTGCAAAAATATTTTGCCTTTCATACATAAAATTAAAAATGTTTCATTAATTCAAGGTTATCTGAATTGAACACACCCTCACAAGTTATTTGCAACACTCATCCATATAGTTTCTGAGCGCATCTAAACAATAGTTTCCTACGGAGCAAAATAATGACATTCACTCCTATGAGAAGAATCTTCAGACAGAAAGCTACTGATTGAATATAGACTAAACATAACTATTTTATCAGATTGTAAAAATATGCCCACTGCATTAATATAATAACAGACAGTATAAATATGTTAATGCACCATCATATTTGATTGACAAGTATCTGTAATACACACATACAATTTTTTATAATATCTGTATTTATAATAGGTGGTATTGTTATTCACTGTCTCTGAACTTTTTATTCATAGATCTCAAAAGTGCTGATCAGTATCATTATGTCATTATACAGATGGAGAAACTGAGGGACAGGGATGGATGTGACTTGCCTAAGGTCAGTGGCAGAGCCAGGAATTGAACCAAGGGAAGTCCTACTCTGTTAGGATATAGATATTCAGGCCTGTCTGTAAAGGCCTATACTCTAAGAATTTAGGTGTATTCTTCTCACTTGGCTAGTTAGAGGTATAAAAGAAAGAATCAAAATCACTGTCTGCCAGTGTAAGGTCCTTCTCTTACTGTGACAGTCTGAGGCCCTGTTCTTAGGCTAAGGCCTTTGGCTAAGCAACAGAGGCAGCCATAAGCTGGGAAACGACCGGGTCACCTCCTCACATTCCAAACTAGTCACATTGAAATAAGGTGCTATTGGGCTGTTAGGAATACAATCCTGTCCTGATAATGCCTATGCCTCCAGAGAAAGGGAAGTGCCTAGAAGATGTAAAAGGAAACTTAGTTTGATAGCATCCTGTCTGGCAAGAACTCACTTATCAATAGCTGGGATGTGAAATCCTCACTTCTGTATTGTTTTGTCATAGTTCCCACTTTGCCATTGTTTGTCTGTATAATCTCTGTCTGGTTCTAAAGCTCACTTCATCGGATGCATTTGGTGGAAAATACAGTGGGGAAATTTCCACCAAATGCATCCGTTGAAGTGAGCTGTAGCTCACGAAAGCTTATGCTCAGATAAATTTGTTAGTCTCTAAGGTGCCACAAGTACTCCTTTTCTTTTTGCGAATACAGACTAACACGGCTGCTACTCTGAAACCTGTCTGGTTCTGTGATTGTTTCTATCTGCTGTATAATTAATTTTGCTGGGTATAAGCTAATTAAGATGGTGGGATATAATTGATTAAATCATGTTACAGTATGTTAGGATTGGTTAGTTAAATTTCAGTAAAATGATTGGTTAAGGTATAGCTAAGCAGAACTCAGAACTATATAGTCTGCAGTCAATCAGGAAGTGTGTGTGTGTGTGTGTGTGTGTGTGTGTGTGGCGGGGGGGGAAATGGGAACAGGCAATGAGGGTGGGGAAATTGGAATCATGTTTAGCTAAGGGCAGGAATGGGAACAGGGACACAGGTGTAAGGCTCTGTGGTGTCAGAACTGGGAAGGGGGACACTAAGGAAGGAAACTGGAATCATGCTTGCTGGAAATTCACCCCAATAAACATTGAATTGTTTGCACCTTTTGAACTTTGGGTATTGTTGCTCTCTGTTCATGCGAGAAGGACCAGGGAAGTAAGTGGGTGAAGGAATAATCCCCCTAACGCACTCCAGGGCCCAATCCACTAGACATTGGTGCCTTCTCAGGTCCAACTCCCGTTAAAATAAAAGGAAAGACTGCCATTGACTTAATTGGAAGTTGGATTGGGCCCTAAAATACTAACATAAATTCAGGGGCAGAGTTAAGGTGGACACTGGTCTTTGAGAATGTCTTTATTTAATGATCACTCTTCAGACTGGTGTAAGAAATGTTTATGTAATCTCAGCTTGTGATTTACATACTGTGTTAATGTTCATTTTTAAAAGTGGCGTTTATTGGTACATCTTCTCTTGAACTGCACAGAGCAATCTGAACTGTAACTTCATACAGGTTTTTTATTTGTTTTGGATCCTTTGGAGCATCTCATTCAAACATTATAGTGTTTTAAAATCAAGTTTATTAAACTTTTTAGTTGCACTCTATAGTGCCTGGCATTGTCGAGGACAGGAAGCTGAAATATCATGTATCTATTGTCTTGTTCTATTTCTGCCTCTATTATTGGCTAGAATCATGGACTTTATGATGCTTCTGTGAAGGACAGTGTGTTAGGATGAACCGAGGCAGACTCAGGGTCAGAGAGGACTGGGGTAAGGGTTCTGCACAGTAGCCGTCTGGAGCTACCTAGAGTGAAGGGAAGGAGAAGAAACTTTGAGAGAGGCTTGAGCAAATGCCAGGCAGTAAGACTAGGTTGAGTCCATTAAAGTGCTAAAGATACTGTGAAGCTGGGGAAAGACTTCTGTATTAAGTCAGTCAACATTTGAACCCTGACACTGTTTTACTAACCCATTCTCCCAAAGGGATAATATTTGAACCATAGAAGAACGTGGATGCAGTTATTGGGAAGCCCAAGAAAGACAACTAAGGCAGCAACAGGTCAGGTGAGACGCTGTTACACAGCCCATTCCATTATGTTCCAATGCACAGTGTCTCTATTCCTAAACGCCACACTGCACATAAATTGCCAATGTTTTTGTAAGGCTCTGTGCAGTGAGGGGATCAGGACTTCAATAGTAAAGCTGGTAAAATGCAGTGGCATCTCCTAAATCACTACAGAACAGATCCTGTTGGGTAAAGTCTAGAGGCAATCTCCTTGTATTATTAAGCAACTTCATTATACTGAGTAGTTTGTGTCTGGAGAACCTGGAAGAGGATTGGTGGCAGGATGGCTGGTTGTAAGAGAGGTACAGGTGGATTGTGGTGCTCACTGCAGGATATTTTTTGACGGGGGGGATTAACGTTTCAAACCAAGGGGGTTACTGGATTATCACTTTCTATCTTATTAATGACAGATTGGTCTTTCTGTTTCCAATGAGATATTTTTTAAAAAATCAGATCAGTAGGTATGTCTGCTAGTTACATAAATTGTACGGAGGTTTTCATCCTCCTCCTTCATGGACACTGATTCTTTTATTTAGACTACCTTGTGCCAAGCCACCACTGGGATAAGCAAATGTAACTTCATTTGTTCATACCTGCCTGGATTCTCTATCCCCTTGCCCACAATCAAACTCCAATTGTGGAATGAGCTCTATGGAACCAAGCGCTTAACCACATTCTGCCCTGAAGAAGTCATTGCCTGGTCAGGAACTTAGTCGCATATTTCAGCCTTCCTCTCTGAAAAAAGACAGGCTTATTATTACAAATCAGACCTATGAATAAATATATTGCTAGGTTTGTGAAATCTGATTTACCTAGGCCACGTGCTTGATGACCCCAACATGGAAAGATAAAACAGAGATACTGGTGTAATCCATGCTTTAAACTTAATCAAGTAAGATGGAAGGAGTGATAATTTCTTATAAGATTAAGGGTTTGGAGAGATGGGGAGTTAATCAGCTGTTGTATCTAGGTTAATGGAGTGAGTTGATCAGAGATTTCGGCTAAGGTTTGGGAGGTTGGTTGCAATTTTGTTAGACTATCATAGATTTTTCACTTGTAATGATCTAGAGAATGTGTAATACAAGGAAAGCACAATACATCATTGGATGACTCATGCTCATCTTGCCAGAGAATTGTTTATTGGTACAAATTCAGAATGGTGTACTCTGCTCTTGGGATAATTTCAACCAAAGCAACAAAACACAAACAAAAACTTGGAGCCATAATATGAAGGTGCATATTTAATGCAGGAAAAGAGGTGCTTTTAACCTGTTGCACAGCTCTGTCCTGGGTGTAAGTATCTGGCATTTGGAATTGGATTTGCTTGTGATCTGTGCTAAACAAACAGCCTCTGATTGTTGGAGGAAAATGACGCGTGAATCTAATTTGTTGATATTTTTCTCACTCGTAAGTTCCTCTCTTGTCCTCTTGACTGTTTGCAATACTATTGATTACAGTGCTGTTTGTTCCATTAATGTAGTGTCGGAGAAGCTAGTCTTCATGTACTTCATTCCGGACCCAACCCTTTGAGCTGCTGAGAGTACAAAACTCCAATTGACTTAATTGGGAATGTTTTGTGCAAACAAATTTCAGTTGATGGATCTCTCACTGAACTATTCACTCTGAGCATTCTTTTATTTATTCTATACTCATGGTTCAGTATTCAAGTGATGCGATTAACTATCTAACTCATATGGTATCTTTTCTGTTTCCTCCCTGGCTCATACAACTTTTATGCATTGCTTCCACCCAACATGAATTTTTTTTCTGTTAAGTGAATCTTGACAGCAGCCCCAAACATCACTTTTCACAAACATCTGTCCGAACAAACTTGAATCACTCACTGTAAATAAAAGCAGTTGGTCAAAGCAGAACTCTATACAGAATCACGGAAATATTTGAATATTTTTTCTCACTCTTCATCTAGAAATACTGCAAAATGTTTTGCCTTATCTAGATTTTTTTTAAAAATGGGGCTTGCTTTTAGTTTCTTTCTTTATTCTAACTTTGTAGGTTAATATCCACACTTGCTTGTTTTCCCTAGGGGCAGGCTCTTCAGCCTAGTGGTGCATGCTTCTCCATTAAACACATTCAAGTTAGCAACCTCAACCCTCACAATACAGGTTTTCTCATGTGGTCTCCAGCTCTGCTTCCATTTGTGACTATTAGCAAAGCCATTTACGTTAGCAACTTCTTTTTATAAGTGCTGCATGTTGTAGCCACGGAATGGAGGCAAATTATGAACAAGCCATTTGCTATAAACAAACGGACTAAAGACTGGAAGTAGTTGCATTATCTTTTCACCTTAATTCTTTGGTTTTGCAGCTGAAGTGGCTAGTGATCAGTGACAGCTTCCTCCAACTGCCGGCGCATTAACGCTGTAAGGTTTTCTTCAGTGAGGCTAAAAGAGGATTACTAGGAAGCCCACTTATCACCAGCCACTTTTGTGATTTGGGTTGGCAACTACTGGATAAAAGCATTTGTAAGTAAGATAGATAGCAACTTGCTTAAGTTTAGGAATGATTTCAAGCATTTTGTAGCAGCATTTCCTCTTTGGCATGTGACTCCTGGGTACAAAAATAGTAGAGCCCAGAAGAAGAATTTAAGAGAACTATCGGAGATCTATTCCTGATGGAACAATTGTTGGCATTGCCTATCTTTGGCTTAGCATTGTGTGTGGGGCAGCTAGTTGGTGGTAAAGTGGAGAATACAGTAACTCAGATAAAATAAGATCTATTAGTGTATGAATGGGGACACTTATCATCCAAAGCCTCATTCTCTTTGTGGCTTTTTTGATGTCTCAGCCATACACCAATCTCCAGCCAGGTGAAACCTCTTCATTTATGCTTGCACAAAATTCCCTATGCCCATTTTATTCATTAGATGGTGTGTGTGTGTGTGTGTGTGTCCTAATGAGTGCATAGGAGGTAAAGAGAGAGGGCTGGGTGCAAGGAGAGTGAAGCCAGAAATGAAGCCAGTAGAAGCTGGGTATGTGTTTCTGAAGGCAGAATCTAACTCTACATAAGCTGAGTACAGCTGAGGCCTTAGTATTGAAGAGTATGATTGTTCGATATCCTGGTGCCACAATGTTATTTCCCTATTCCTGTGGCCTACACTATGCTTACATACTTAACACCAGTATCAGTCTACCATGTCTGAAAGCTCTAACATTGACAAAAATCCTTCAAAGAAATAAACAGAAATGGGGATAGCGAAGCAAAGCTGCTTCCAGTTTGATAATTAATGGCCAATTATCCTTTGGGTACACTAGAGGAAAGTGATGTGGAATGAAATCTCTAAATGTAAAATTAGAGTTCAAAAGAGAGAAGAGCCAAAGTAAGAATTTATGAAGTGTTCCTGAGAAGTTTTAATGAAAATCAGTAGCCAGCAGCTAGAAAAATAGGATTTCTCCTTGGGCAGCCAGTTAAGTCAGCATTTGCCTAATGAATTGCAAAATATGATAGAATAGTATATTTGATATCCATCTCCTTCCCCTGAACAGAAGGATATTTTAAACTCTTTCTCTTAGCCTTCCACATATGTATTTAACTCCTCTTCCATGGCAGCTAATGGGAGTTGCATGGTTATTGAGGGAATGATATGCATGTATACTTTAGCCTTTGAGGTAGCCTTGCCAGCAAGGTTAAAAAAAGTATGGATTGGATGAATGGACTATAAGGTGGATAGAAAGCTGGCTAGATTGTCGAGGTCAATGGGTACTGTTCAATGGCTCCATGTCTAGTTGGCAGCCGGTATCAAGCAGAGTGCCCGAGGGGTCAGTCCTGGGGCCGTTTTTGTTCAACGTCTTCATTAATGATCTGGATGATGGGATGGATTGCACCCTCAGCATGTTCGCGGATGACTTTAAGCTGGGGAGAGAGGTAGATAGGCTGGAGGGTAGAGATAGGGTCCAGAGAGACCTAGACAAATTGAGCCAAAAGAAATCTGAGGAGCTTCAACAAGGACAAGTGCAGAGTCCTGCACTTAGGATGGAAGAATTCCATGCACTGCTACAAGCTGAGGGAACTGGGCTTATTTAGTCTGCAGAAGAGAAGAGTGAAGGGGGATTTGATAGCAGCCTTCAACTACCTGAAGGAGGGTTCCAAAGAGGATGGAGCTCGGCTGTTCTCGGTGGTGGCAGATGACAGAACAAGGAGTAATGGTCTCAATTTGCAGTGGGGGAGGTCAAGATTGGATGTTAGGGAAAACTATTTCACTAGAAGGGTGGTGAAGCACTGGAATGGGTTACCTAGGGAGGTGGTGGAATCTCTGTATGTAGAGGTTTTTAAGGCCCAGCTTGAAAAAGCCCTGACTGGCATGATATAGTTGGGGTTGGTCCTGGTTTGAGCAGGGGGTTGGACTAGATGACCTCCTGAGGACTCTTCCAACCCTATTCTTTCATGATTCTATTTGTAGAAATGGCACTAGGAAGAAAATGAATTATCAACAGGTAATACTCTTGTTATGCAGGGGAGATGACCATTTCATATCTTGGCCGAAGAACATGAATCTGATAAGATGAGTGCCTCTTGGGGGCTGAACAGTTTCTGAATGTTAGTGAGTGATCATATGATATGGAAAAAGTCTGTTGATACTTGATGCTCTGGATAACATTTAAAATACAGCTTTGACTTTCTCTTGCAAAAAATGGCGGGGAGAGATCAGTGATAGATCCTAGAACAGAGCCTAGAGGATTTGCTGAGGGTTCTGATTGCCAGCACCCCACTTTAATTGTTCATTAACAGTCTCTTGATTGAGAATATACATTGCTTACTCCACCTACTACTCAAACACAGCCATCTCTGGGCAGCGTGGGGTATGGATGGACAGCTGTTATAACTGATCATGAGAATTTAAGGACCATATATAAAAATACTATTGTACACAATTGAAGAGCCAGGACTATTTAGTCAAGCATTTGCTACTAAATTCCATGATCATATGGGTATATATACACATGATCATATAGGTATATTTAATCATTATATTGGCCAATTGTTTGAAGTGAAAGTGTATTTGAATAAACTTTAAATGTAATTCATGTTTATCATTAATAAGCACAGGTCTGAGGAACACAACAACATAATCAGTAGTTAGAAGCATCTCTTCCATAAGAGTCCTTGTTCCTCAAAGCAATTTCTGAAGGGTTTTGTTTTAGATGTGTTTTATAGTAACCAGCCCATTGTTTTTCCAGCGGCTGTGTTGTAAGCTAAGATTAAGCAATACTCCTCTTTCATCTGTAGTAGGCTGTTATAAATAAATTTTAGAAAGCAGAACAAGATTCTGTAATCACTCCACCGCTTGCTCATTATTGTGGTGGAGGTGATATTGTGTATGATGACATATTAACTGAATTGTGCTTATTACTATTTGTGGAGGAATTGGGTGTGTGGGAAGTCCTGAATTAATGAGGATTAAATCAGATTGACAGAGATAATAAATCTTTAACAGTTTGCCTTGCTACTGAATATTTTGATTGCTGCTGCTATTTAAATATGATAATAAAATAAAATAAAAAGCGCCCAATCAGGCTCATGGCCCCATTATTCTAGATGCTGTATAAACATACAGTAAAAGATGGCCTCTATCCCAAGCACATAGGTTTATAAAATATATACATAAAACAACTGTACCTGGTGGATGTAATATATAATATGGAGGGTGGGGAAGGTGGGAGGTTAGGTTTGCAGCTTTAAGAACATATGGCTTAGATTAGACATACATGATTTTTTAATAAGTGAAAATTAAAGGATTAACATGTCACCATTATCAGTAGGTAGTTTAGTGTATGTATGACAGAAGAGATGAGGCTTGAGAAATAATGTGAAGAGGTGAGGGTATTGGGGCCATGCATTGGGTTGGCTCAATTATGCCATGTGTTGGAGTGGTGTGGAAGAAGGCATGATGGTGGTTATGGGAAAAGCATTCCAGAAAGCAATGGCAACTCTGACAAAGAGGGATGTGAAGTGATTAAAAAAACAAAAACAAACAAACAAAAAAGTAGAATAGTGAGGTGAACTTAAGTTATAGGTTTAACTTCCTTGTCTGGCTCTTATGCAATCTGTTCTCATCTGTTGAAGCTGACTTAAATAAATTTAGCCCTTAAGGACTACACTTATCAGGAAAAAGGTACTGTCATGTTAATAATTGACAACTAGGTCTGTTGTCTGAAAATAAGGATTATTTCTGAGCTAATAATGGAGTACTGTATACAGACTGTGCTATGCAGGTTCATAAAGCGACCCATGTTTGTTTGTTTGTTATTATATTGTGTGTGAACACACTAAATATGTAAGAACATCTTGTTCATCCCCTTGCCAGTGCTGCATTTTTCCCTACTTAATATTTTCTAATGATTATGGGTCCAATCCAGATGGGTGTTTAGTACCCTCAACTCCCAATACAGTTAATGGGAGTTGAGGGTGCTTAGCCCCTCAGTAGTATTCATAAAAAATAGAGAGAGTTGATATTGGGGAATATTCCCTAGTCACTTAAAACTGAAATAACAAGGACCTGATCTCACAAGGTTCAGAGAGTTTCTCAGAGTAACATACATTGAATGAGAGGTGCTCAGCATCTTGCAAGACTGGACCCTGTCCAGTTTTAAATGACTCATGATGGAACTTCCACCATTCCCATTGGTTGATTATTCCACAGGGTAATGGATCTTACTGTAGGAAATATTTCCTAGTAGCCGGCCTAAATTTTCAGCCTATGAATCCTAATTACATTCCCCTAACAATCCACATTCTTTCGAAAGGGGAGAGCTGATAAGGGCAGTCTGAAAAAGTATGTCCTAAGACTCCTAAATCACCGTCTATAAACTTCAGAAGAAAAAACCTGGAATAACAAATCTGAGTCACTCAAAAGACTGTTACAAAGCCACCAGTCTAGTCTTTCCCAAGTCAACACA